>NC_134691.1:201732887-204172887 GCF_050947455.1 Rhinoderma darwinii
GCACCAGGGACAGTGACTTCCGATCACAATATAGATCAATGTGTAAAAAAAAAAATAGAAGTTCATACTTACCGAGAACGCCCTGCTTCTTCCTCCAGTCCGGCCTCCCGGGATGACGTTTCAGCCCATGAGACGGCTGCAGCCAATCACAGGCCAATCAAAGGCTGCAGCGGTCACATGGACTGCCGCGTCATCCAGGGAGGTCGGGCTGGATGTCGAAAGAGGGACGCGTCACCAAGGCAACGGCCGGGTAAGTATGAATTTCTTTTACTTTTACTAGGGAAAGGGCTGTCCCTTCTCTCTATCCTGCACCGATAGAGAGAAGGGGCTGCCGATTAGTGCAGTGCAATATTGCAGCGAAAATGTGCCCGTAAATACGGGTGGAATACGGGTGACACCGGACCCGAATTTACGGGCACAGCGCCGTAAATACTGGTGCAATACGGGTCGAATACGTGTGACCAAGGACCCGAATTTACGGGAGGAAAAAAAATACGTTCGTGTGCATGAGGCCTAAGACGTTGCTTTAACCCCTTAAGGACACGGCCAATTTTAGCCTTGAGGACAGAGCAATTTTTTTTATATTTCCCTCTTTGCATCCCGACGCTCACAACTCTTATTTTTTGTACGACGTAGTTGTATGAGACTTTGTATTTTGCGGGACGAGTTGTACTTTATGTAGGTACCATTTTTTGGTACAAATACATTATGGTTTAATTTCTATAAATTTTTATTTTGGCGAAAATGCAGAAAAAAAAGCCGTTCCGCTGCAGTTTTAATATTTATTTTTTTTTACACCATACACCGATCATCATAAATAATGTTATACATTTGTTGTACAGGTTGTTACGGTCGATACCAAATATGTCTATATTATTTCATGTTTTGGGACTTCTATTTTAAAAAGTTGATTTATTATAAAAAATGTGTGTTTCTGTGGATTTTTTTTACTTTTTATTTATTTATTATGAATTTGCTTTTACATTCATTTAACTTTTTTTTTTGATCCCATAAAGGGATTTATCATGTTGATTTTTATTTTGTAACTGTAATGTACTGGCATAGATCTATATGCCAGTACATTAGCCTGTTACTGATTGTACACAGGAAGTTGTTAGGGCAGACCTCAGTATGCCCTAACAGGAAATATGTTCACAGCCCTGGGGTCCTTCATTGGACCCTGGGCTGTCTGGCCATATGAGTTGTGGGCTTTGATCGTGTCACAGTTATTTTCAGTGACGCGATCAATGTGCAGTCCCCTCTCCTTGAACACCGCGATCAGCTTTCATCGCGGCGTTCAAAGGGTTAACGGCGGAGAGAAGATGTTTCTCTTCTCTCCGCTGTCAGAGCGGGGCCGTGGCTGTGTATTACACTCGTTGCCCCGCTCTCGATCGCGCGCACAGACGTCTGTCACACAGGACGAGAAGGCTCGTCCTAATGCGCGAAGTGCTCGCCGCTCAGGACGAGCATTCTCGTACTGTGTCGGCAACCAGTTAAAAGCATTTACTTCAAGCATTGACTACAAACCCAGCAACACTGAAAACGCATGTAAAAACCCTGATTGCCGTTTTCTGGGGAAGCTGCTGTAGGAACATTTCTTGTTTCTTTAAGGGCTTGTCCACACGTAACGGAATTGCGGCAGAAAATTTCGGCAGCAATTCCGTTGAAAGTAGCAGACATTCCGCTGCGGCAAAAAAAACACCACTTCCTGCGTTTTTCACAATCTTGGGAGACGGTGATATCTCCTCTGAAAAACGCAGCAATTCAGTCCACATTCCGCAGCAGGAATTGACATGCTGCGGTCCGAAGAATACGCACCGCAGGTCAATTTCTGGTCGGAATTTTTACGCAGCGTGTGGATAAGATTTTTTAAATCTCACTCACTTTGCTTCTACTGTATCCTGCTGTGTATTTTCCATCCGCAATTCCGGACAGAATATACGCAGCAATTCCGCTACATGTGGACAAGCCCTAAGGACCGCAATCATGGGAAAACCGCTCAGTGGTTGTGGTGTGGGTTTAAGCCGCTCTACAACGCTAGGTATGAAATGGCTTTAGACTTGCATAGCACTGAACATATACAAGCAGTTTGTCAGCAAAGTACAACAGGCCACTGTGAGTACTACAGTATTTACCTTTGATACGTTTACTCTCCAGGCTCCCCAAAACTGGACCTTTCCTTTTACTCGTTTGTGACAATGCTGTAGAGACAGAAGGACTACCGGCATTCACCTTGGTTCCTTTCAGATCTGCAACTTTCTTAAAAAACACAGGATATAGATTTATAATATACACAATAGCTAAAATGAAATGCAGAATCGCTCTTATAATAAATGAATTATCTATTATACAGATTTAGGAAGGTTTTCTGCTTCAATGTAGAAGGGATGAAATCCGCACGGAACACGTTTGCTGCGTATGAACCGCCATCTCCCCCAATGTCTTTGTAATTGCATGGCGCTGGGTAACAGACACAAAGTCTGTGGGTGGGAACATGCAGAGCAGTAGACAGGGGGAGGAGCTACACCATGGTTTCCCAGCCTGCAAAGACTCATGGGAAATGAAGTTTGAGATTTTTTTTTAAATGCACCACAATAGCAGACTAGGATGTGAACAAACTGCACACTGGGGTAAGTGAAATGGAGAAAAAAATAATTTAAAAGCAGGACATGCGGACACTGAACCAGTCAGGTGTGCGGGACTGAGAGGTTCAGTGTAAAACGAACGATGCAGCTGTTCTGTATAGAGAATACAGAGCAGCTGTATCTCAAAAAGTAAAAATAATTTTTAATAAAAAGTATAAAGCTTAACCCCTAGAGACGTTACTGTACATCCATTGAAGCTGTTACCGCACCATTCGCAGTGGATGCCAACTGTAGAGATCGGAAATTAACAGTTTGTGAAAAAGTAGCAAAACAAAAGCGAATGGTTTCCGTCTGTCACCATTAGCTAGGTTTCCGTCACCATTGACCCCTCAACAAAACACAGACGGTGATGTGAACAGGCCCTAACATGTTATTTATGCCACACTGTGAACGGCATAGTTTAAAAACGCCCAAATGTAGAATTGCTGTTTTTTGTCTATCCTCTCAGAAGCCGGGGAAAAAAAAAAAACAGAAAAAAAAAAATTTGAAAACGCATAGGCAAAAACTGGTTGCGGCGGGAAGGGGTTAAAGGGAAAATCTGCATCATTGTATTTTGGGCCCCTGGTAGCAATGTAAATGTGTTATCAGTGAATTGTTATTGGTGCTGCAATCTTCTTTATCCCTCCACTAGGTGGCCCTTGTGCAGTGGTAAATGGTAAAATTGGCTACTCAAAAGACATGCTACGAAAACAAGGGTTAATCGGGCCACCGAAGACATTCGGTTAATTGGATGATGGGGGGTTATATACAGGGATGATGGCGGGCTGGTATATGCAGGTATTGATGGGGTCCCTGTATATCACCCCCATCATCCCTGTATGTAAAAAGTGCAAATTGGGGTGGTGGAATTCCAGTGTGTTAAATTTCAAACTGAAATATTTAACTTCAAATTTAAATTTTATGATTTACTGTTCCTCTACGTTTAATATGTTACATTTTTTCACATAGATGTGGCTCCCGACCATCACTCAAAATTGAATGTGGCTCACAAGGTATAAAAGGTTGGGAGCCGCTGCTGTATATTATATGTTACTCTGTGTTGGTCTGTGACTGTGTGCACCACCAATTGTGAAATTGCATACATTTAAATGCTATGGAAAACTTTGACATGGAAAAAAATTATTTTTATATACTGTATGTTAGTGGTTACCTGGAGTTAAAAGTTGCACTAAGTAACAGGCTACAATCTTCATTCTTTTTCAGACCCCTGATATTTAGTTTTTAATCTTCTCCTAGTATAATGATTTTATCATGAGGACGTGTCCCTCCCAGTAATACATGCTGGATGTGAGAGCTGTGTGTCCAGGATGCTGCTGCGAGAGCTGTGTGTCCAGGATGCTGCTGCCTTCACTAGTCCTCTACAGCAGCAAAATGTCGGGAAATTTAGAAAGTTGTTTAGCTCTGGGTTCACATTGTGCGTTTGTTGCATTTTTGCATTGCTAGAAAGAAAAACGCATCTGAAAAATGCATGTTTCTTAATTACCCATGCGCTTCAGCTGCAATCTTGTTTGCAATGTATTAATCATAGGCTTACAGCTGAAACAGTTTGTAAAAGGCATGTGTTTTCTAGCTGCATTTTCTTTACAACAAAAACGCACATTGTGAACCCAGCCTTAGGAAGCAAACAATAAAAAAAAATTCAGTGCAATGGTGTTCATAGCCTTTAAAAAGTCCATCATCTATCCCCCACCCTACACCCCCTTACAAATGCATGGCCATGATGTATGCAACCTCATACTATACCCAATAACTCCAATTGTATTTATTAAAAATAAAAAAAACACTGGATCCCACCAATTGCATTAAACGACATAGTAAACCATGCAAAAAGCCTCCCCATAGACAGAAAATGAGACCGCTTTGTAAAATGCTCCCTTTGTGGGCGAGTGGAGCAAATGCAGGAGAGAACATTCTCGGGGCGGATTTTTACGAAGTCTGGTGTTTTATGCGCCAGTCTGAAGAGCTCAGCAGTAAGAAGCAACTCATTTATTAAGAGGCTCACCATTTAACGTCTCCAAATCATAGACAACTACTAGGAGTCCTGAAGGAAAGACAATAGGCAGTTTATGGCTTAGGGCTTATTCAGACCAGCGTTGTCAGTGGAAAAAGTTACAATTCTGCATCAGTGTTATCTGTGATTGCCTTCAGTTTGTCGTTTTTTCCCCGTCTGGATTGCATCAGTGTGCCATCCCATTTTCACGTCCGTGAAAAAAAACCAAAAAACGGAAGAAAGTTCTCAATTGTCTCAACCCACTGAAAACACCCACAGGATGGTCACATGACCATTTACAATTTCTTATAGCATAGAGACCATTGTGAGTAGAGCAATTAATTGAAAAATAAATCGATATTCAACGCAATTAACCTACGTCATCTGGCAAATTTCGGTTTTATCAATTATTTTCTCCCGGTTTATACTGTATCTGCATCTTCAGGACGCAGATACAGTTGAATCCAATGGTAGAGCAGGGAAGCGTGAGTTCCCTGCTCTACCATTCACTATGTATCGCTGGACGCGAGGCACTGACATCACTATGCCTGTCTGCACCGACCGGATGAGCAGAGGGTTCTCCTCCATTCGTCATTGGATCAGGGTTAAGCGAGTATTATTATTTTTATCTGGCACTATTGGGGGCAGCTGTGGGGGCATTATAAAGCGTGGGGCAGCTATGAGGGACTTTATACTATGTGGGGTGCAGCTATAGGGCAGTTATGGGGGCATTATACTGTGTGTGGGCAGCTATAGGGGCATTATATTGCATGGAAGTCAGTTATGGGGGCATCATACTATGCAGCGGCAGCTATGGGGGCATTATACTGTGGGAGGACAGTTATGGGGCATTCTAATGTGTGGATGGCAGTTATAGGGGGCATTATACGGTAAGGTGGCAGCTATGGGGGGCATAGTACTGTGTGGTGGCAGCTATGGGGGCATTGTACTGTGTGGTGGTAGTTAAAGAGGCTCTGTCACCAGATTTTGCAACCCCTATCTGCTATTGCAGCAGATAGGCGCTGCAATGTAGATTACAGTAACGTTTTTATTTTTAAAAAACGAGCATTTTTGGCCAAGTTATGACCATTTTTTTAGTTATGCAAATGAGGCTTGCAAAAGTCCAAGTGGGTGTGTTTAAAAGTAAAAGTCCAAGTGGGTGTGTATTATGTGCGTACATCGGGGCGTTTTTAATACTTTTACTAGCTGGGCGCTCTGAAGAGAAGTAACATCCACTTCTCTTCAGAACGCCCAGCTTCTGACAGTGCAGATCTGTGACGTCACTCACAGGTCCTGCATCGTGTCGGACACATCGGCACCAGAGGCTTCAGTTGATTCTGCAGCAGCAACAGCGTTTGCAGGTAAGTCCATGTAGCTACTTACCTGCAAACGCTGATGCTGCTGCAGAATCAACTGTAGCCTCTGGTGCCGACACGATGCAGGACCTGTGAGTGACGTCACAGCGTGACTTGTTTAGATTTAATTTAAAAAAAAAGTCTATACTTACCCTCCTGGTGTTATCATAATGACGGCTCCTTTTCTACCTAGCTGTTCTCGGTGCAGCCCGAGCTCCTGGGAAAACGTATAATCCTATGTGACCGCCGCAGCATCATCACCGGAGGACGGGCTGCACGGAAAGAGGGACACAACGCTATGGCAACAACAGTGAAGTATTACCTCGTTTTCCGCAGCGGCGCTTTTGGTCGAAAGTCTGCACAACAATTTTTGGCCAGAATGTCCTTCGGGTTTTAGGTCGGATACGCTGCGTACTTTTACGCAGCGTACATCCGACCTGTGTGAACATACCCTAAAAATTATTTCTAAGGATCACAGCGGGAATTATATCAACTGCCAACAGTTCAATTATCCATGTAGATCCCTAGCGTAGGTGATGAGCGCCAGTCTTACCTCTTTATGCGGCTTTCCGAGGAGGTGCGCTTGCCACAACAATTCATTTTTGATCGGTATATTACACACAACGCAGGATAAATGGCCGAGGCTGTTGTATGTATACAATCAATAGTTAAGGTTGATCATTTATATCATCATAAAACACATATTACCGAACTGGATTTACATTGGAAAAACAACATAGGAGTCTGGACACCGATTTATGACAGTGCTGAAAAGCGTAGGCTACTGAGACCTACAAAGAAAAAAAAAAAAAGGGAACGTCTCATGAAGACCACTCCTGTCATATGCCCTATTAGAGTATATGGTCATAATAGAAAGAGGTCCCCTGCTCGGGACCCCCGATACGAGCCAGACTGGTTCATCTACTACATAGATGCGGAGAGAAGACTTCCCCCAGCTGCAATTTCAAAGCAACCGATACAACTTAGGCTCAGTTCACACTTGCGTTGTATAATCAGTTCTTAGATCAGAATAAGAACGGATCAGTAAAAAAAATCCCTTTGAAATCAAAATAACGAATGCAAACAGATTACAACCCGTTTGTATCCATTTTACCTCGACACCAACGATAAAAAGAGAACCCATCCGTTAGACATCGGGTTTTTTGAACGGAGTAAAAGTTCTGTACGCTGCACTTTTATCTCCGTAAAAAAACAAAACAGATGACTAACATAACGGACGCAATTAAAAACTACATTGATTTCAATGGGAATTTTAACTGACCCGTTTTTAGATCAGAATGAGCATAAAAACGAATCAGAGTAACGGATTATACAACGCAAGTGTGAACTTAGCCTTATTTGAGGGGCAGTTTCTACAATAGAAATGATAGGAAACTTAAAAAACACTGTTGCATACATGTGTATGGGTACGTTCACACGCTGTGTTTTCAGGCGTATTTCGGGGTGTAAACGCCCCGAAATACGCCTGAAAAAACGGCAGCTGAACGCCTACATACATTGAAATCAATGGGAAAAACAGCATTTAGTTCATATCGGGCATCTTTTTACGCCACGGTTTTAAAAAATAAAGCGTAAAAAGACGCTCTGTATAAAGAAGTAGCGTGTCACTTCTTGAGGCGTTTCTTGGAGCTGATTTTCCATTGAACACTATGAAAAACGCATCAAAAGAAGCTTCAAATTAAAAGAAGCTTCATTTTCAGCTTCAAAAAACGGCTGGAAATCAGAGGCGGATTTCTCTGAAAACAGCTACAGAATTTTCAGCTGTTTTTTTACTTTGCACGTGAACATACCCTTACAAGTACAAAAACTGCATACTGCCCAGAAGTGGTGTGAACATGGACCTAGGCTGCTTACAGACGGTTGTGATACAGCGCTCTACAGGAGCCATATATTTTGTGACAAGAATGGAATCGGATCCCCATCAGGACAAAGCAGGGAGACTTTCTTATATGGTTTGCTCAGGAAAGATTTCCCTGTTATGTCCTGACACAACGTGACTATTTCTGGCACAAAATCTACCCCTCCCATATGGCGCAAATACCAAACGCAGCTCCATGACACAAACCACCAGGGAAATCACTACTGATCTATAGTTAAACATTTTACTCTATTCTCCAGGTTTAGAACACAGTGTCCACACACACACATCACATCACATCACATCAGCTGCAATAGACGCATGGACATAGAATCTCCGCGGTACAAGCAGTAGACTGAGTCGGTGGAAAGGCACAAAGTGGCGCCCCCTATCGCCGGGTATAAGCATTTACATCTTAAATGACGTGTTACGTGCGGTGACACCCATACACACGTTCCTTTACGTTACAAGGAAGGATATTTGGCCAGCGGGGACTCGATTTTTTTCTTGGCTGCGGTCTCTCTTTGTTTTGCCTTCATTAACCTCCTCAGCTCCTCTTGCTGTACCAGTTTCTTTTTTCCGGTGGCCGCCATGTTTCTACTCCTTACACCCGTCTCATGTAAAGTACGTCACTACCTGTCGGCGCTGTTTAATGATGCCGACGCAAACTCTGTTTTCCGGGTGCTCGATGCATTGTTGCTAGGACACCTGCTATGGGGCGTTGTGTAGTGTCCGTGATTACTGCTACCGTGGAATAGTCATATTCTCTGCCAGGAGCCGAATACTTTACTACCTAGAGCAGCTCCATTATACACAGTACTGCAGTCCGGAGGATAGAATAGAGTTATTATTTCACAAAAATAAATAATTTTATAATGACTTTTAGTAACAAAAATGTGTGTGTATATATATAGATATATGTATGTCACACAGTTCTACTTAGGGCAGATACACACGAACGTTGCGTTTTTGCGCGCGCAAACAACGCTGCGTTTTGCGCGCGCAAAAACCATTTGACAGCTGCGTGTGTCATCCGTGTCTGATGCGCGGCTGCGTGATTTTCGCGCAGTCGCCATCATAGAGATGAGGCTAGTCGACGGCCGTCACTGTCCAAGGTGCTGAAAGAGCTAACTCTTTCAGCACCCTCGACAGTGAATGCCGAACACAATATCGCAAAACCTGTTGAAAAAAAAGAAGAAGTTCGTACTTACCGAGAACTTCCCGGCCGTTGCCTTGGTGACGCGTCCTTGGTGACGCGTCCTTGGTGACGCGCCTCTCTTGACATCGGGCCCCACATCCCTGGATGACGCGCCAGTCCATGTGACCGCTGCAGCCTGTGATTGGCTGGAGCTGTCACTTGGACTTAATTGTCATCCCGGGAGGTCAGACTGGAGGAAGAAGCCGGGAGTTAGCGGTAAGTCAGAACTTCGGTTTTTTTTTCTACAGGTTCATGTATATTGGGATCGGAAGTCACGGTCCATGGTGCTGAAACAGTTTAACTCTTTCAGCACCATGGACAGTGACTATCTCCTGACGTCGCGTACCGATAATTTTTTTGCCGGGTTCGGCCGAACCCGGTGAAGTTCGGTTCGCTTGTCCGGCTTCGCTCATCGCAAAGACACTCCGTTTGGATGTTCGGAAACAGAAAAGCACGTGGTGCTTTTCTATTTTCATTCATCCTTTTCACTGCTGTTGCGCGAATCACGCTCGTCCCACGGAAGTGCTTCCGTGTGGTGCGCGTGATTTTCACGCACCCATTGACTTCAATGGGTGCGTGATGCGCGAAATACGCAGAGTTATTGAACCTGTCGCGCTTTTTGCGCAGCAGACAAACGCTGCGCAAAAAGCACGGACTGTCTGTACTGCCCCATAGACTTGTATTGGTCCATGCGTGCCGCGTGAAAACCACGCGGCCCACACGGACCGAATACACGCTCGTGTGAATCCCCCCTTAGTCTAAGACCCCATTGACATCGCGTTTATGCCCTATGTTTAGTGTTTACATAGGCACGTGTATAATTGGCTCCAAGCCTGATCAAGGCCAAAAGACTATCCTTTAGATTGTCTGGTATACGTAATTAGACCTTTTTCTGAAGGATGGAATAGTGTGCAGACTACGCTACTCCATCCTGAGGAATCCCGCAAAAAAATATACTGTGCGGTAAGCGTTTTTTTTAACGTGGGAGCCTATGCTTCAGAATCACTTTGGCTGGGACTGGAGAAGCCCATGATGTCACTGTCCATATATGGACAATGAGATCAGGTAGTTCCCCGAGCACAGCTCTTCAGGTAGTGCTCTACCTAGGGGTACGAGCGTTAAATGCCACTATATGCCTGTACCGTGGGATATGTTGCCACTTTCCGCTGGAGGTATACTTCGGGGGTCCACCCGTAGTATACCTCTGACGAAAGGAAAAAAGGCCATATGAATGGGGCCTAAGAGCTCTACTCTCAATACTATAAGGGTAAGTTCACACATAGCGTAAATACTGCGGATTTTCCGCAACGTATTTAATTTCGGAAAATCCGCAGCGTAAGCCCAGATGCACACGACCGTATTTTTCATCAGTAATTACGGGCCCATTCATTTCTATTGGCCACGGACACCTTTCAGTATTTTTACTGCTGGGTGTCGGTGCTGGAAAAATTATAGAACCTGTCCTATTGTCAGTAATTACGGCAATGACTCTCCCATAGAACTCTATGGGAGCTTCCGTAAATACGGATGTGCATCCGTATACCGTCCGTATTTACGGAAGCTTTGCTATGCAACATGCTGATGACATTTGCATGCTCCCTCTCTTTTTACGGATTCGTATATACAGATGGAATATGGATGCAATACGGAGCGTATTTACCGACACCCTTCCGTATATACAGATGCCTACGGATCCGTATTTACGGACAGTATTTCGGGAAAGATGAAAATACGGTCGTGTGCATGGGGCCTCATACAGTAGCAGCAGAGTGGATTATATCTCATCCACACGCTGCATCAAAAAACGTTCAGAAATTGACCTGCAATGCGTTTTTTTAATCTGCAGCATGACCATTTTTGTTGCGGAATCGCAGGTTTTCTGTTGCGGCTTTTCCCCATTGAATTCAATTAGACGTAAAACCCACAAGTTAATTGCAAATGTTGCAGGGGGAAAGCTGCGATTCTGCTGCAAAAATCGCAACTCAAAAAAACATCAACTTATACTTACCCAGATCTCTATACTTCTCTGATCATGTCGGCCTCCTGGTGACATTTCATCTCGGGAGGCTGGCCTGATTTGTGATTTTTGCTGCGGTGTTTCCGCTGCAAAAATTGCAACGTTTGCTATTTATTGGAGGTTTTACCTCCCCATTGAATTCAATGGGGACAACCAACAAAAGAGCAAAGAATCTGCAGCATAAATTAACATGCAGTGGATTTAAAATCCGCATCGCAGGACAATTTGTGAACATTTTCACTGCAGATTTTTTCTACAGCATGAGGTTTGTTTAAATCTCATTCACTTTGCTGCTAGTGTGAAAGCTGCAGAATGTCCTCCCAGAATTCCGTTGTAAAAAATTCTACAGCATTTACGCTATGCGGGAACCCAGCCCAAGAACTGAGAATCTGTGGAAAAGCCTATCTCAGGAGCTGGTCACAACAGCAACAGTAGCAAAAAAAAAAAACTTAGGCTATTTTCACACAACTGTGAAAAAAAACGGCCAGTAAAAAAACGGATCAACGGTCAGTTTTTCATGGCCATTTTTCATCAGTGTGTCTCTAAAATTTCATTTATTTCCAGGCTGCCTGATCGTTAACAGCCGTTGTCATCCATTTGCCATCCGTATTTCTTGGCCGTTAAAAAAAACTGATACATTTCATTAAGTTTTTTGGTCCCAACCCCCTGAACAGACCACAATGCCCATCAAAATAGTGCCACAGTTCCCACTGTAGATAGTGCCACAGTGCCAGCTGTAGATAGTACCAACATAGATAGTGCCAGTGTCCACATAGTGTCACAGTGCCCACCGTAGATAGTGCCACAATGCCCCTGTAGATAGTGCAACAGTGCCCACTGTAGATAGAACCCACATAGTGCCACAGTGCCCACTGTAGATAGTGACTACATATAAAGTGCCAGTGCCACACGCAGTGCCCATGAAGATAGTGACACATCCCCTCCCCTGTCGGGGATTGCGCTCCTGGAGGGAGCCGCTGACTATATATGGAGAGTGACGTTGCCGATGCTAAAGCTGGGGATTACGCCCTATAGGGAGCCCCTGACGTCACTGTCTATATATGGACAGTGACGTCAGGGGCTCCTTCAGGAGATGAATCCCTGGCCAGAGCATTGCCGTGGATTCTTGCATTACAAAGCCCATAACATCACTGTCATTACATGGACAGTGACGTCAAGTGTTTTCCCAAGACAGGAGTCCCCGGCCGGAGAGCTTGTGATGCTCTGGACATGGATACCATAGTTGAAAGCTCTCCCATCACTGTCCATATATGGACAGATATATTAGCGGCTTCCCAGGGCTTTTAACTGGTTAAGGACTAGGCTGTTTTACATCTAAATGACCAGAGCAAATTTCACAATTTTGCTATGCGCTTCTTTAGATGACTATAACTCTGCAGGTGAATAAAGTTCATCTTTGAATTTCACACTCTTTTTAAAGGACAGATAGGGCTTTGTTTTAGTGGCATTTGTCAGTATATATCATTTTATTTTTTTTCTCTAAAGTAGGCAAAATTGGAAAAAAATGCAAGAATTTAGCAATTGCGTCAGTTTAGGCTAGTATTTTTCACACACAGTATGGACCACGGACAAAATTAATCTCCTTTCACATTCTTCCACTTCTCCCGTGCATGGGGATACCAAATATGTGTGCCTTATTCACTGTGCGGGCATGTGCCAGGGCTTGGCATAAAAGGAGGCTTTTCGGTCCAGGAATTCTGCATTTGATTTTATAGCAGCATACTGTTTTCTGGGGGGCGTAATGCTGCTGAAACATTAGAAACACCCCATAAATTACTTCATTCACGCAAGTAGACCCCACAAGGTTTCCTTCAAGGGGTTTATCATATTTTTAGACAGTCCAGTTTTCTTCTGAAAGTTTCTTGAATAAGATGGAACAAAATAAAATTAGGTTTTTTTTAACAAATGCGTCAGTTTAGGCTAGCATTTTTCACACACAGAATGTACCACAGACAAAATTCATCCCATTTCACATTCTTCCTCTTCTCCCGTGCATGGGGATACCAAATATGTGTGCTTTATTCACGGGCATGTGCCAGGGCTTGGCATAAAAGGAGGCTTTTTGGCCTTTTCGGTCCAGGAATTCTGCACTTGATTTTATAGCCGCATACTGTTTTCTGGGGGGCGTAATGCTGCTGAAAGATTAGAATCACCCCATAAATTACTTCATTCACGCAAGTAGACCCCACAAGGTTTTCTTCGAGGGGTTTATCATATTTTTAGACAGTCCAGTTTTCTTCTGAAAGTTTCTTGAATAAGATGGATCAAAATAAAATTAGCAATTTTTTAGCAAATGCGTCAGTTTATGCCAGCATTTTTCACACACAGTATAGACCACGGACAAAATTCATTTCCTTTCACATTCTTCCTCTTCTCCCGTGCATGGGGATACCAAATATGTGGCCTTATTTATCACATAGAGATGTAGGAGGGCGGAGGATAGAAGAAGATTATTTCACAAATCGCTTTTTTTCAAAGCTGGTTTTACAAAACTCAACAGAGTTTCTATAACACTTCCAAAATATCTGCCCTTGAAGCAGAAATCCCAAAATATTCATCTAGGGGTATAATGGGAATTTATTTTTTGGGTTTTCTAAAATAAGAAATTGCAGGTTTATGCAAATGGAGCTCTCCAGCAGATGAACTTTAGAGAATATGCAAACATGACATCCACCCCCCACCCACCCATTCCCTCCCTCACCCTTGGAGTAAAATCAGGGGAAAAATAAAAAAGTAATGTAGGGCAAATATATTTTCAACTAATTAACTAAAATCTAATAATTCAGAACAGTGTGGTATTTTTTAAAACATGGCTCAATGCACAGGCCTGGTTGTGAGGGACATGATGGACAGAAATATCGGGAATCTTTGCGGTGCCCGTCTTTTCTGCAGGGTTTTCTGGGGGTTGCTTCTGGTTGGTGTTGGGGGAATCCGACTGATGAAGTGTCTTTCAGTCAGTCGCGTGACATCCTCAGACTGGGGGCATTCTCGGGTGTCCTGAACATCAAAAATGAGGCCTTCAATAATTTTCTCCTGGAAATCCAGGTATGTGTCTCTGCCTCTGTTTTTTTTGTAGAGCACAAATGAGTTGTGGATGGCCACCTGTAACAAATAAATGGCCACTTTTTTGTACCAGGTTTTTGTTTTTCGCTTTACTAAATAGGGCTGTAAAACCTGGTCGCTTAAATCCACCCCCCCCCCCATGTACTTGTTATATTCGGACACGCTCACTGGTTTGCGCTTGTCCGATGTTGCCCCTCTTTCCGTCACTGCCACTGTTCCTGCGGTATGAATCGTGCTTAGCACATACACATCTTTGCGATCCCTGAACTTGACCGCCAGCAATTCCTCAGATTCATAAGCACAGGAGTCCCCCTTTACCATGCGCTTCCCCACTAATTGCTGTGGAAAACCAATTCGATTTTTGCGCATGGTATCACATGTCCCAGTCCTTGCAGCATGCAAATGCCTAAACAGGGGCACACTAGAATAAAAATTATCACAGTACAGGTGGTACCCCTTGTGAAGCAGAGGCTGCATTATCTCCCACACAATTTTGCTGCTGGTGGAAAGATCAGGGGGGCATCCAGGAACATTTATTGAGCGGTCCCGCCCTTCATAAATCCTGAAGGTGGTGGTATATCCTGACCCGCTTTCGCACAGTTTATAAAGCTTAACGCCATATCTTGCCCTTTTGGAAGGTAGATATTGGCGAAAGCTAAGTCTGCCATGAAAGTTGAGGAGGGATTCGTCCACACTTACATTCTGCTCAGGGGTGTAGAGTTGCATAAATAAATTATTCAGGGAATTTATCAGTGGTCTAATTTTGAACAACCGATCCCGGTTTGCATCGGTACTTGGGGGGGCCTGTGCGTTGTCGTTGAAGTGGAAGAACCTCATTATTGGCTCATAACGAGACCTGGGCATTACTGCAGAATATACTGGGGTGGCTTGGGCGGGTCTTGTTGACCAGTAAGACCTAATGGAGGGCTTTTTGACAATACCTATATTTAGGGTGAGCCCCAAAACAATTTTTAATTCCTGCAAATTGGTGGGCGTCCAATCTCTGGCATGGGTGGATGAAGGTTTCTGCCTTATATATTGAGTGGCATATAAATTTGTTTCGTGGACAATCTGATTTAGGATGTCGTCCGTTATAAATAAATGGAAGTAATCCATTTGGACAAAATTTGTATTGTCCACGGTTATGCCAGGAGTGGCAGTAAATCCGTGGATTCTAGGCCCAAAAGATGGGGCAGGTGCCCATACAAGAGCCTGGACTGGAGGGACCAGGCTGTCCCGTGCTACAGCGCTACTTAGCCCTGCGCTTTCATGTTCTGCAGTTTCAACTGCATCAGGGACAATGTCCCCTGAAGATGAACCTGAAGTGACGCTATCATCGTCACTGCCCAAAACAGGTTCTATCTCTGACGCCATCTCTGATGCGGTCTCCGACTCAGACCACAGCATGGCGTATGCCTCCTCGGCGCTAAACAACTTCCTCGCCATAACGTCACTAACACTAACTAAACCAATTATTTTTTTTTTATAAAACACACAAACCCGGTATATATATCTACACTACCGCTAACAAAAAAATAAACCGCTATTGCTATATATATTATATATATGTGGATATATATATAATTATATACTCCCTACCTGCCTATTCTAATAGAATAAAAGAAAGAAAGGTAGATAGATAGAAAAAAAGATAGATGGATAGATAGATTGTATAGATAGATAGAAATCTATCTATACAGAGAATGTTTTATAGTGTAACACTTTTTTTCACAGTATTCTTCTGGCAGCAATTCTCTCGAGTCTCTTCTCCTCAAACTGAAAAAATGTTTGAGGAGAAGAAAAGAGGCAGGAGATTTGCTGCCAGAAAAGTCAAAATAAAACAAATGTAGTCGCTGTGATAGGTTTTCACAGCGACCACATGTTCAGGGACCATCAGATTGGTCCCTGATACTCTGCCCAGTGCCCAGAGCTGTTGGTAACAGCGTGGGCACAGGGCTGTGTGCACGCGATCGCCATACTTGGCCATACTTGGCTCCATCCGCACTCCTCCTGATCCTAAATGTGAGTGAGTAGGGTGGATGGAGCCAAGCAGGGAATGACGCGGCGGACAGAGTGAGGTCGGTGCATGCTGTGACGAGATTGGACCAATCAAGACACCTTACCTCATGTCACTGATGTGAGGTTAAGTGACTGGACTGTGCCGGCCCAGGAGTGGACCAGTCAAGTCGCTCAGGTCAGGTGACCGGACTGGTCCACTCCCGGGCCGGCACGCACCGACCTCACTCAGACCACTGCCGCCATACTTGGCTCTGTCTGCCCTCATCCTGCTCCTAAATGTGAGTGAGTAGGGTGGACAGAGCCAAGCAGGGAATGAGGCGGTGGTTAGAGTGTGGTCGGTGCGTGCTTTGACGGGAGTGCACCAATCCAGTCACCTGACGTCACATAACTTCTATGAGCAGCTGTAATATGATCTCTCAGTGATCTGATAGTCCATCTTGTCTTGAGTTGACTGTCTGCTAGTTCCTTTCTTAGGTACGGCACAGTGCTAAATGTACCATTCAGTGATCCCTCAAGTTACAATGGATTTAGGTTAAAATATTTTTCGCAAACAATAGTCTTTTCTGGGCCAATGTAACTTGAAACCACAATCAACATACAATGCTACAGACAGTTTGGATCTGTGGCACCAGCGATTAGCTGGAAAATCCAGGCAATCAGCATACGCGATATACGTGAAATACTAGTAAAACAACTGTATTTGTAAAGGATCTGCCAGGCACAACTTCTGTGGATACGCCCATAGGTAATCAGTCTGCACCTGAGTCTATGTCTCTGAGACTGACTCCATCTTCCACCACTCAGGATGGCAGGCTTAGGAGTGGGAGAGCCTATCGCAGCCTGGCCAGACGGAGCTAGCTCCCACCCTCTGTCTATTTATACCTGCCTTTCCTGTTCCTCCTTTGCTGTGATTCTTCTTGTGTGGTTTCCTGGCCCAGCTACAGCTTCTGACTATTTGATCCTGCTCCATACTGACCCCGGCTTACTGACTACTCTCCTGCTCTGCGTTTGGTACCTCGTGCACTCCTGGTTTGACTCGGCTTGTTCACCACTCTTGTTGCTCACGGTGTTGCCGTGGGCAACTGCCCCATTTCCCTTAGCTTTGTGTTCCCTTGTCTGTTTGTCTCGTGCACTTACTGAGCGTAGGGACCGCCGCCCAGTTGTACCCCGTCACCTAGGGCGGGTCGTTGCAAGTAGGCAGGGACAGAGTGGTGGGTAGATTAGGGCTCACTTGTCCGTTTCCCTACCCCCATCATTACATAATCACGAGCCCATATACCTAGTCTACCCTGGTCCCTGTCACTACTATGGACCCCCTTGAGACCCTGGCCCAGCAAATGCAGGGTCTCTCTCTACAGGTCCAGGCCTTGGCTCAGAGAGTCAACCAGCCTGACGCTACCATGGTAGTGCACCTCACCTCTTGAACCCCACCTCAAGCTGCCTGACCGGTTCTCAGGGGACCGGAGGACTTTTCTCTCCTTTCGGGAGAGTTGTAGGCTTTACTTTCGCTTAAAGCCTCACTCCTCAGGTTCTGAGAGCCAGCGGGTGGGTATAATTATGTCCCGGCTCCAGGAAGGGCCCCAAGAGTGGGCCTTCTCCTTGGCTCCTGACGCCCCTGAACTTTCCTCCGTTGATCGTTTCTTTTCTGCTCTCGGACTCATTTATGACGAGACTGACAGGACTGCCTTTGCCGAGAGTCAGCTGGTGACCTTACGTTAGGGTAAGAGACCTGTTGAGGAGTATTTTTCTGACTTTAGGAAGTGGTGCGTAGCTTCTCGGTGGAATGACCCTGCCTTAAGGTGCCAGTTTAGGTTGGGTCTGAAAGACCTGCTAGTTAGCTATCCCTCTTCTGACTCCCTAGACCAGGTTATGGTGTTAGCGGTACGACTTGACCGACGTCTCAGGGAACGACAACTTGAACGTTTTTGTTTTTTTTTAAAAACATTTTTATTGGTTTTCAAACAATCATAATACAAATTAAACATAACATTATATTTACACTCAGACAGATGTCATCTTCAACTCACGCAGGAGCGTACACAATGTAATACTTGAAACCTTGTCATTCCTTAGGGTAACACTATTGTATATATTCTGTCTCCCTTTCTTGAGGACATCAAAGACATTGTACCTTGGAGAGATTAACCTTTATTGTATCCCTGTCTCTTTGAACTCATAACCAGGCTGTCGTGGCCCACACTTAAGCCCCTTCCTTGTCCACTATCTTCCTCTGGTCTTTCATCCTCTCCTTTCCTCTATTCATTTCCCCCTATCAATGCACTTTCAAACTTCCCAGAGTCCCTTTAATATCTTCTGTAAGATACCAAGAAGTATATTTGAAATTCTCCATCAGTTCCCCTATCTCTCTTGCAGGCAATTGTTCTATGAATGGCCTCCACCGTTTGAAAAAACCTGAGGTTCTTTGTTTCTTATGTTTTGTCGTTTCTTTTCTGTCTGAATACATACAGACTCTCATTTGCTGAGTTACCTGGTGTAATGAGGGAATAGTGTTTTCCAGCCAACACTTTAGCAGGCATCTTTTGACTACAAGAAATGTTATATGCATCAGAGGGGGGACGTGCACCTGAGTCTCCGTGACTTCTGCACTAGTTGCAGTCCTGTAGTGGAAGAGCAGTAACATAGGGTCTGCTGGTATCTCTCTGTCCCAGAGTAGCTGTACGTAGTCTAAAACTCTCCTCCAAAACTTTTGTGTCTCTGGGCATGACCATATGCCATGGTATAGATCAGTGTTTAATTGACTGCATTTTGGACAAGCCTGTATTCTGCTGGGATTAGCTGTCGTTGCGGGAATATTGAAAGCATATATTGCCGCATGCATTAGTTTAAAGTGTGATTCCCTCCATACCTCATTCACCACACATTTCCGCACTATCTTCCAGCCCTCCAAAAGAGGAATTTTAATGTCTTGCATATTCAGGGTGCGTCTCCAGTATGCAAACTGATCTCTCAGTGCTACTCGGATGTATAGATCTCGTATTGTTTTGTAAAGCATCGACAGTGACGTCCTATGTGCCTCATCTCCAATCACTTCATCAAAGACATTGTCTAGAATTTCTGATTCCAAATTCCTTACCAGCTTTGTGCAGAATGATTTAATTTGTAAATACTGTAGAAAATGGTTCGGGGAAATCCCAAACTTTTCTACCAACTCCGGTAATGTACATAATCGGGCTTCCGTGGCATGGAGTATGCTGCCTACTGTCCCAATTCCCCGTTGTTTCCATGCTGTGAATAAGGAACTCGATTGCCCCGCTGGAAATTCTATGTGTGACCATAGTGGTAGGTATTTGGATAATTGAAATGATAGCCCCATCTTCTTCCTCACCTCTTTCCAACACATTATAGTATCCCTCAGTAGCACTGATCCCTTTACATGTCTAGGAAGCGATGCTAGTCTAGTGTGTAATAGCGAGACGAGGTCATGGGATCCCGCCAATGCCGCATCCAGTTCGTAATTTGAATAGTGGCTAGAACGTTGTAGCCAATCCGCCACATGTCGGAACAAGCTGGCTATATTGTATCCCCTCAAGTGTGGTATATTTATCCCGCCTTGCCAGTGATAGCCCTGTAATTTAGCCATTGCGATTCTGGGTCTTTTATTTGCCCAAATAAACTTTAACATTTTAGTATTAAATTCTTTCACATCTTTATGCTTCAATAGAATGGGCAATGTCTGGAGTGGATACAGCATTCTTGCGAACGATATCATCTTAACTAGATGACATCTACCAAATAGCGAAAGGGGCAAATTTGCCCATCTAGTAAGTTCAGTGTTTATTTTCTGAAAGAGCGGTTTGTAGTTGAGTTTATACAGAGTTTCTGACGTTTGCCCTATCTTAATCCCTAGGTATGTTATGTGTGATGTCGCTATCTTAATACCTGTTTTTTGAATTTCTATGCTGTCCCTATGATTATGTTGTGATAGTCTCAGTAACTCACACTTTGTCGGATTAATCTTAAGCCCCGCAAAAGAGCCATAGTGTCGAATCAGGTCAAAGACCTTCTGTAAGTGTAGAGTGGGCTTTGACATAAACAGGAGAATATCATCTGCAAATACTGCTGACTTCACTTCCCTATCCCCTATGTGTGTACCCGAGTACAACTCATCACTCTCTAAGATCTGGATAAGAGGTTCCAACGCCAGGTCAAATAGCAAAGGCGATAGGGGGCATCCCTGCCGCGTGCCCTTCTGTAGTGCGAATGTCGGCGACCTGAATCCCGGCGTACAGACTGCTGCAGTAGGCTCCGTATATAGCGCTCTCAAATACTGTCTAAAGTTCCCTTGCACATTAAACTTATCCAGAACCATGTTTAGCCATCGCCATTCAACATTGTCAAAGGCTTTTTCTGCATCTATGACCACCAGAGCTGGTTGGTCGCATGACGATGGCCAAGCCTTAATCTCATCCATCACCCCCAGGACATTTCTGATGTTAGTGACTGCAGCTCTACCTTTGATAAAACCCACTTGTGATGGTCCCACCAACTGAGGCATCAAGACCGCCAATCTATTTGCCATTATTTTCAATATCAATTTAAGATCCTGGTTTATTAGTGATATGGGTCTGTAAGAACCCGGTTGCGAGAGATCTTTTCCTGGTTTGGGTAATACCTTTATGTACGCCATATTTGCCGCTGCTGGTATGTGAGTTCCCTGCATCAACGAGTTAAAGTAGGATAATAATGTTGGAGTTATCTGTTCCATCAGTATTTTGTAGAACTCTGCCGGATAACCATCTGGTCCCGGAGCCTTACCTCTTGGTAACCCCTTAATTGCCATTTGTAGCTCCTCCATAGTAATTGGTGCATTAAGACTGTCCAATTGATCTGTGCTCAAAGCTGGCATAACTATTCTATCAAGCAATTGACTTCCCTGTGCGATATCCGGCGTCTGTCCTTCTTTATACAATGCCTGATAATAAAGTTTCAAAATGTCATTAATTTTCCTGGGGTCTGTGTGCATCTGATCAGTGTGATCTTTTAACTTTGTGATATGTGAGCGAGGCCGAAAGCCCCTTGATAATCCTGCTAACAGCCTCCCCGCCTTATTTCAGCTTCGTAAATTGATCTGCCGTATTTCTCTTTTTTGTCCAACCACTCCTCGAACAATCTCTTGGCTTCCACCCACTGCTTCTGTTTGTCTGTCGTCGGGTCTGCCTGAAAGTTGGAATATTCCCCCCTTAGTCCATCACTATATTCCTTATATTTCTGAAACGTCTGCTTCTTTTTGAATGCAGCATAAGCCATGATCCTACCTCTCAGTACCGCCTTAGCTGTTTCCCAGTATAACGCATAGTCTGTTCTGTGTGCCGCGTTATCCCCTTCGTATTCTAACCACCATCTTCTCAATAGCTCTTGAAATCCTTCCTCATTTGCTAGCACTGTCGGAAATCTCCAAATGAAAATTCCCCCTTTAGGATATGCGTCAGTCAGCATTAGGCTCATTGGAGCATGGTGTGAGATGACCATATTTTTGATGTCAACCTGCTCCAACCTCTGCATTAGGAGCGGGCTCAAAAAAATATAATCCAATCTGGACCATGATTTATGCTGTGACGAAAAGTACGTGTACTCTCTACCATCTGGATTCATATGTCTCCAGCTATCCCCCAACAATGTGGCCTGTGAAAAATTCGGCAGGATGCCGTCTGTTGCAAGAGGTTGTGTGTGGAGATTACGCTGCCTGTCTTCAGCCGGGTCCATTACCGAGTTAAAATCTCCCCCCACTATTTTCAGTACATTTGTGTCTGCCAGAATTGTATCTTGCAGTTCTTGAAAGAACGCACGTGTAATGGCAGGGGGTAGGGAGACGGACAAGTGAGCCCTAATCTACCCGCCACTCTGTCCCTGCCTACTTGCAACGACCCGCCCTAGGCGACGGGGTACAACTGGGCGGCGGTCCCTGCGCTCAGTAAGTGCACGACAAACACGACAAACATACAAGGAACACAAGCAAGGAAAAGGGGCCGTTGCCCACGGCAACACCGTGAGCAACCAGAGTGGTGAACGAGCCGAGTCAAGCCAGGAGTGTGCGAGGTACAAAACGAAAAGCAGAAGAGTAGTCGGTAAGCCAGGGTCGGTATGGAGCAGGATCAAAAATAGCAGGAGCTGTAGCTGGGCCAGGAACCACAAGGAAAGAAACAAAAGCAATAACAAGCACCGAGGGACAGGAAGTGAAGTGCAGGCTTAAATAGACCGAGGGCGGGAGCTAGCTGAGTCTGGCCAGGTTACGATAGGCTCTCCCACTCCTAAGCCTGCCAGCCTGAATGGTGGAAGCAGGAGTCAGTCTCAGGGATGTATTCTCAGGTGCTGACTGATTAGTTCTGGGAGTTAACCCCGCTGTGCCTGGCAGATCCTTTACAGTACCCCCCCTTTTATGAGGGGCCACCGGACCCTTTCTAAGTGGACCTGGCTTACTGGGGAAACGCAGGTGGAACCTCCTGACCAATACCCCAGCGTGACCATCCCGGGCGGGTACCCAAGTCCTCTCCTCGGGCCCGTATCCTCTCCAATGGACCAGGTACTGGAGGGAGCCTTGGACCATCTTGCTGTCCACAATCCTGGCCACCTCGAATTCCACCCCCTCCGGGGTGAGGATGGGAACAGGAGGTCTCCTCGAGGGAGCCAAGGACGGGGAGCAGCGTTTGAGGAGGGAGGCATGAAACACGTCGTGTATCCGAAAAGACGGGGGTAACTCCAGCCGGAAGGAGACAGGATTGAGGACCTCAATGACCTTATACGGCCCAATAAACCGGGGAGCAAACTTCTTGGCCGGAACCTTGAGACGCAAGTTCCTAGACGACAACCACACCAGATCCCCGACCATAAACAGGGGGTTAGCAGAACGTTTTTTATCAGCCTGAGTTTTTTGTACGCTCTGGGACACCTCTAGGTTTTTCTGAACCTGGGCCCAGACTGTGCACAGTTCCCGATGAACGACCTCTACCTCAGGATTGTTGGAACTACCAGGTGAAACGGAGGAGAACCGTGGATTAAACCCAAAATTACAAAAAAAAGGAGAGACCCCTGACGAGTTACTGACCCGGTTATTAAGGGAAAATTCGGCGAGGGGAATGAAAGAGACCCAATCAAATTGACAGTCAGAGACAAAACACCTTAAGTATTGTTCTAGAGACTGATTAGTCCTCTCCGTTTGGCCATTGGTTTCAGGATGGAAGGCAGAGGAGAAGGACAGATCAATCCCCAACTTCATACAGAAGGCTCTCCAAAACAATGAAACAAATTGTACCCCTCTGTCCGAAACAATATTGACAGGGACCCCATGGAGACGCAGGATGTGTTTGACAAACAAGGTAGCCAACGTTTTGGCGTTGGGTAGTTTCTTGAGGGGCACAAAGTGGCACATCTTACTGAAGCGGTCCACCACCACCCACACCACCGACTTGCCTTGGGATGGAGGCAAATCGGTGATAAAATCCATGGAGATATGTGTCCAAGGTCTCTGGGGAATGGGCAACGAACGCAGTAAGCCCGCTGGTCGGGACCTGGGAGTCTTGGACCTAGCACAAACCTCACAAGCGGCGACGTAGGCCTTAACGTCTTTAGGCAACCCAGGCCACCAATAATTTCTGGTAATGAGGTGTTTGGTACCCAGGATGCCTGGATGGCCAGATAGTGCGGAGTCATGATTTTCCCTAAGTACCCTTAGCCGGAATTGCAGGGGAACAAACAGCTTGTTCTCAGGAAGGTTACCGGGAGCTGCACCTTGATCAGCAGCAATTTCAGAGACTAAATCAGAATCGATCGAGGAAATGATTATACCTGGAGGCAAAATACAAGCAGGATCTTCCTCCGAAGGAGGGCTGGTCATGAAGCTACGCGACAGTGCATCAGCCTTAATATTTTTAGACCCAGCCCTATAGGTAACCAAAAAATTGAATCTGGTAAAAAATAACGCCCATCGAGCTTGTCTCGGGTTTAGCCTCCGGGCAGATTCTAGGAAAACCAGATTCTTGTGGTCGGTAAGGACCGTTACCTGGTGCCTAGCCCCCTCCAGGAAGTGGCGCCACTCTTCAAATGCCCATTTAATGGCTAAGAGTTCGCGGTTGCCAATATCATAGTTACTTTCAGTTGGCGAAAACTTCCTGGAGAAGTAGGCACAGGGGCGGAGATGGGTGAGGGACCTGGTACCCTGGGACAAGACAGCCCCCACTCCCACCTCAGATGCGTCAACTTCCACGATAAATGGCTCCATTTGGTTGGGCTGAACCAGCACCGGGGCCGAGACAAAGCACTTCTTAAGGACCTCAAAAGCCTGGACAGCCTCAGGAGGCCAGTGGAGGAGATCAGCACCTTTGCGAGTGAGGTCCGTAAGGGGCTTAGCGATGACCGAGAAGTTAGCAATAAATCTCCTGTAATAATTAGCAAACCCCAAAAAACACTGTAACGCCTTCAGGGAGGCAGGTTGGACCCATTCCGCCACAGCCTGAACCTTGGCGGGGTCCATGCGGAATTCATGAGGAGTGAGGATTTGACCCAAAAATGGAATCTCCTGTACCCCAAACACACATTTTTCGGTTTTGGCAAACAGTTTATTTTCCCGAAGGACCTGGAGCACCTTCCTGACATGCTCCACGTGGGAGGACCAGTTCTTGGAAAACACCAGTATGTCATCAAGGTACACTACCAGAAAAATCCCCAGGTAATTTCTCAAAATCTCATTTATGAAATTCTGGAAGACCGCAGGGGCATTACACAACCCAAAGGGCATGACGAGGTATTCGAAATGGCCTTCGGGCGTGTTAAACGCAGTCTTCCACTCATCCCCCTCTTTGATGCGAATAAGGTTATACGCCCCCCGTAGATCCAATTTAGAAAACCATTGGGCCCCCTGAACCTGATTAAAGAGATCAGGAATCAAAGGAAGGGGATACTGGTTCCTTACCGTGACCTTATTCAGGCTACGGTAGTCAATGCATGGCCTAAGACCACCATCCTTCTTCCCCACGAAGAAGAAGCCAGCACCTATTGGAGAAGAAGAGGGACGAATGTAACCCTTGGCCAGGGATTCCTGGATATACACTCTCATAGCTTCACGTTCGGGACAAGAAAGATTAAATATCCTACCCTTAGGAAGCTTAGCTCCTGGTACCAATTCGATAGCGCAATCGTATTCTCTATGAGGAGGTAACACTTCGGAGGCCTCCCTAGAGAAAACATCAGCGAAGTCCTGAACAAACTCGGGTAGCGTATTCGCCTCCTTAGGGGGAGAAATAGAATTAACAGAAAAACATGACGTACAACATTCATTACCCCATTTGGTTAGCTCCCCAGTATTCCAGTCAAACGTAGGATTATGCAACTGCAACCAGGGAAGACCTAGAACCAAATCGTACGATAATCCCTGCATCAACAGTACAGAGCATTGCTCCAAATGCATGGAGCCAACAAGGAGTTCAAAAACAGGGGTATGCTGTGTAAAATAACCATTAGCAAGAGGAGTGGCGTCGATACCCACTACCGGGACAGGTTTAGGCAAATCAATAAGAGGCATAGCAAGGGACATAGCAAATTCCACAGACATGATATTAGTAGAGGACCCTGAATCCACGAAAGCACTGCCGGTAGCAGACCTACCACCAAAAGAGACCTGAAAGGGAAGCAAGATCTTATTACGTTTCATATTTACTGGAAATACCTGTGCGCCCAAGTGACCTCCCCGATGATCACTTAGACGCGGAAGTTCTCTGGCTGCAACCTTACGCTTAGGACAGTTGTTCACTTGATGCTTGTCGTCCCCACAGTAGAAGCAGAGACCATTCTTCCTGCGGAATTCTCTACGTTGTTGGGGGGACACGGAGGCCCCGAGTTGCATAGGTATCTCTGAATCTTTCGGGGAGGAACGAAGCAACGGAGCTTCGGGAGGCATCATGGGGGAGTCGGAGGAGAAAACACATAAACGTTCACGTTGTCGTTCCCTGAGACGTCGGTCAAGTCGTATCACTAAAGCCATAACCTGGTCTAGGGAGTCAGAAGAGGGATAGCTAACTAGCAGGTCTTTCAGGGCATTCGACAGACCCAACCTAAACTGGCACCTTAAGGCAGGGTCATTCCACCGAGAAGCTACGCACCACTTCCGAAAGTCAGAGCAATACTCCTCAACAGGCCTCTTACCCTGACTTATGGTCACCAGCTGACTCTCGGCAAAGGCAGTCCTGTCAGTCTCGTCATAAATAAGTCCGAGAGCAGAAAAGAAACAATCAACGGAGGAAAGTTCAGGGGCGTCAGGAGCCAAGGAGAAGGCCCACTCTTGGGGCCCTTCCTGGAGCCGGGACATAATTATACCCACCCGCTGGCTCTCAGAACATGAGGAATGAGGCTTTAAACGAAAGTAAAGCCTACAACTCTCCCGAAAGGAGAGAAAAGTCCTCCGGTCCCCTGAGAACCGGTCGGGCAACTTGAGGTGGGGTTCAAGAGGTGCGGTGAGGGGAACTACCAGGGTAGCATCAGGCTGGTTGACCCTCTGAGCCAGGGCCTGGACCTGTAGGGAGAGACCCTGCATTTGCTGAGCCAGGGTCTCACGGGGATCCATAGTGCTGTCAGGGACCAGGGGTAGACTAGGTATGGGCTTGTTATTATGTAATGGCAGGGGGTAGGGAGACGGACAAGTGAGCCCTAATCTACCCGCCACTCTGTCCCTGCCTACTTGCAACGACCCGCCTAAGGCGACGGGGTACAACTGGGCGGCGGTCCCTGCGCTCAGTAAGTGCACGACAAACACGACAAACATACAAGGAACACAAGCAAGGAAAAGGGGCCGTTGCCCACGGCAACACCGTGAGCAACCAGAGTGGTGAACGAGCCGAGTCAAGCCAGGAGTGTGCGAGGTACAAAACGAAAAGCAGAAGAGTAGTCGGTAAGCCAGGGTCGGTATGGAGCAGGATCAAAAATAGCAGGAGCTGTAGCTGGGCCAGGAACCACAAGGAAAGAAACAAAAGCAATAACAAGCACCGAGGGACAGGAAGTGAAGTGCAGGCTTAAATAGACCGAGGGCGGGAGCTAGCTGAGTCTGGCCAGGTTACGATAGGCTCTCCCACTCCTAAGCCTGCCAGCCTGAATGGTGGAAGCAGGAGTCAGTCTCAGGGATGTATTCTCAGGTGCTGACTGATTAGTTCTGGGAGTTAACCCCGCTGTGCCTGGCAGATCCTTTACAGCACGATTTCTTGAGTTGGGAGCGTATATGTTATATATGCTTATTTCCCCCGCCGGTGTGTCTAATAAAAGCTGTACCATGCGTCCCTCCGCGTCTGCATATTGTGAGCGTGTTGTGGATGTTAAATTTTTATGAATTAGGACCATCACTCCATTTTTTTTTTTATCTGCCGATGACCCATAGACTTCTCCTACCCACCACTTCCTCATACGGAAAAAATCTTTATCTGCCAGATGCGTCTCCTGAAGTAGAGCTATATCAACCTTTAGCGAGTGTAAATGCCTCAATACCATGGCTCTCTTGTGGGGGGACAGCAATCCTTTAACGTTCCATGTTATTATTCTCATAAAACAATTAACACCATTGAGCTATGTTGACAAGGCAAACCTCTTAGTCCCAATCCTAAAATCGACCAAAACCAGCCAATTGGGGAGGTATTTTTACGACTAATTTGCTCCCTCGTGGCTTCTTTGTACATCGCTAATCTTCTGTCTTTTGATGGAAAACCAAAACTTTTAACAATCCCATAACTTTCCCTTTTATCCCCAAGGGTCCCTTGCCTCTCCGTAGCCATAATTTTCAACACTTCACTTTTTTCTAACATAGTGCTTTCTCCCGCTTTCCTAACCAAATAGATCCGATCCTCCGACCAAATAACAAAATTACATATCACTTCCCCCAGCAGTAAATCCCACCCCCGATATCCTTCATACTTTTTTATTAGTTATCAAAATGCATTTTTTTTTTTTGGAGTGTTTCTACTTTATGGTATCATTATCACATCATATGGGAATAATCAGATGGACCATCTTTCATGCTCACCCATCCTCTACCCGTTTCGTTTAAACAGGCCGGTCTCCAAAGTCCCATCAATTTATAGTCCAAATGCTTTACTTCACCACTCGTGGAGTCTGTGTCGTTCTCTTTTCCCTTGGTGGTTGACTCTTCATCGACGGGGTTTGGGCCTGTATTGGCGTTTCCTTCTCTGATGATGATCTTGTCCCCTTCAGCATAAGATCTTCCTGAAGCAAATCTTTGAAAACTTCCTCAGCTTCTCGATGATCCGTGTAGATCTGTAAGGTACCGCTTGGAGTTGTAACCTTTAATATCGCCGGATATTGGAGCTGGAATTTTAATCCCTTGTTATAAAAAGCGGTGCATATCTTGCTGAATTGCTTGCGTTTTTTGGACACTTCAGCTGAATAGTCCCCAAATATCATGACTGATACTCCATTTAGCTTCATCGGTCCCTGTCGCATTTTGTAGGCCCGTAGTAGGGCTTCTTTGTCGGAGTAGTCTAGATATCTTACTATGACTTGTCTGGCTCTCTTTCCAGCTCCTAATTGTGATTGCAGCTGCTGGCGGTCTGGCCCCACTCTGTGCGCTCTTTCAACCTTGCACGGACCGCTCATGTTCAACATTTTTGGCAAGTCATACTCGCATATTCGTTTCAAGTGTATGACCGGTATGTTTTCTGGAAGGCCTACTATGCGTAAATTGTATCTCCGAGATCTGTTCTCCAAGTCATCGATTTTAAGAGCCATCCTCTGCTTCTCCTCCAGTAGCTCCTGGAGTGTCCCGTGAGTGTCTGCGGTTTCGTCTTCAAGCATTGAGATGCGTTGTTCCACTTCGTCTAGCCATGCCCCATGCTGAGTGAGCTCACTTTGAAGTTGCTGCAATGAGGCCGCTATCGTATTTGCTAGCGTGTCTTGTATATCTGGCGTTATACGCTTAGCCACTTCCCTGGCCAATTTTTTATAATCGATCACTGGTGTCATTGTCGCGCCAGAAGCTGATCCCATCCCATCATCATCCGATAGCTGATCCTCATGATCTGAGGAGGCATGACCTGCGGGCTGTTTCTCCTTGCGGGTCACTGGCGGCATATTGTTCCCAAAGGTAGGTGCCAGCACTTTGTCTCTTGAGCTGGTCACAACAGCAGGAAGAGGTTTCGTGAGGGGCGGGATTTTCCCTTAAAATGGCTTCTGCCTCCCCCAGTCAGTATCTCGCGTATGTATCTTTCAGCAGCGTCTGTGTGTAGCTGCCTATATGAAGAGGGATTGTTCTCTGTTGCCGGTCTCTGATGTCCCTTCTTTTAGCTCTAGCAGTACTCTTTTACTTGCTTGACTCTCCTCACTATGTCTGACAGTGTTGGGCGTGCTCTCACAGGGGCTGTCACAGCTTTTCCGTCGGTCTCCTCCCGACCCTGGTCGATTGTTCAGCCGTCTGTCTTATTTTCCTAAGCCCACTGCATCATGATCCTGGCCATGCTGCAAAATGGCACCTATCTTTCCCCCAGTGAGTGTCCCGTCTCCTCCTCTCTCCACAGAGCTGATTTGTGCTGGCTTGTGTGGAGTGGATTTTTCCCCGTGGCCGTTCCCTGGTGTCGTACCTTTAAATATGGCAAGGATATTGCATCCGTCTGTGTCTTCTTCTTCATTCCCCGTGTTTTGTCAGGCAATGTCGGGGGTAGTCACGCGGGAGCGCCGGGCTGATGCTGCGCTTCCGTCGGTTTCTTCCGAACCCGGTCTTGTTGGTCGCCCGGCTGCTCAGATCTTCCCCGCGAGCTGAGGTAGGAGCTGAGGCAGGATTTCGGTCGTGAATGCTGTGTAAGTCGGTTTTTTCGGTCAGGTTAGCACGGAGCGTTCTCTGCACCTTCCTCACATGTCAGCGCCGGAACCGGAAGTCAACTTGAACGTTTTTGTGTTTTCCCCTCTGACTCCCCCATGATGCCTCCCGAGGTCCCGTTGCTTCGCTCTTCCACGGAAGACTCGGAGGTACCTATGCAAGTCGGGGCCTCCGTGTCCCCCCGACAACGTAGAGAGTTCCGCAGGAAGAATGGTCTCTGCTTCTATTGTGGGGATGACAAGCATCAAGTGAACACCTGTCCTAGGCATAAGAATAAGTAGCCGGAAAACTTCCTCGCCTAAGTGATCATGGGGGAGGTCACTTGGGCGCACAGGTATTTCCCGTAAATATGAAACGTAATAAAATCTTGCATCCCTTTCAGGTCTCTTTTGGTAGTAGGTCTGCTACCGGCAGTGCCTTCGTGGATTCAGGGTCTTCTGCTAATATCATGTCTGTGGAATTTGCTATGTCTCTAGCTATGCCTTTGATTGATTTGCCTAAACCTGTCCCTTTAGTGGGTATCGACTCCACTCCTCTTGCTAATGGTTATTTTACACAGCATACCCCTGTTTTTGAACTCCTTGTTGGCTCCATGCATTTGGAGCAGTGCTCTATACTGTTGATGCAGGGATTATCGTCCGATTTGGTTTTAGGCCTTCCCTGGTTGCAGTTTCATAATCCCACGTTTGACTGGAATACTGGGGAGCTCACCAAATGGGGTAATGAATGCTTGACGTCATGCTTTTCTGTTAATTCTATTTCTCCCCCTGAGGAGGTGAACACTCTACCTGAGTTTGTTCAGGACTTCGCTGATGTTTTCTCCAAGGAGGCCTCCGAAGTGTTACCTCCTCATAGAGAATACTATTGCGCTATCGAATTGGTACCAGGAGCTAAGCTCCCTAAGGGTAGGATATTTAATCTTTCTTGTCCCGAACGTGAAGCCATGAGAGAGTATATCCAGGAATGCCTGGGTTACATTCGCCCCTCTACTTCTCCAGTAGGTGCTGGCTTCTTCTTCGTAGGGAAGAAGGATGGTGGTCTTAGGCCATGCATTGACTACCGTAACTTGAATAAGGTCACTGTAAGGAACCAGTATCCCCTTCCTTTGATTCCTGATCTCTTTAATCAGGTTCAGGGGGCCCAATGGTTCTCTAAGTTTGATCTACGGGGGGCATATAACCTTATCCGCATGAAAGAGGGGGATGAGTGGAAGACTGCGTTTAACACGCCCGAAGGTCATTTCGAATACCTCGTCATGCCCTTTGGGTTGTGTAATGCTCCTGCGGTCTTCCAGAATTTCATAAATGAGATTTTAAGAGATTACCTGGGGGTATTTCTTGTAGTGTACCTTGATGACATACTGGTGTTTTCCAAGGACTGGTCCTCCCACATTGAGCATGTCAAGAAGGTGCTCCAGGTCCTTCGGGAAAACAAACTGTTTGCGAAAACCGAAAAATGTGTGTTTGGGGTACAGGAGATACCATTTTTGGGTCAAATCCTCACTCATGAATTTCGCATGGACCCCGCCCAGGTCCAGGCTGTGGCGGAATGGGTCCAACCTGCCTCCCTGAAGGCGTTACAGTGTTTCTTAAGGTTCGCTAATTATTACAGGAGATTTATTGCTAACTTCTCGGTCATCGCTAAGCCTCTTACGGACCTCACTCGCAAAGGTGCTGATCTCCTCCACTGGGCTCCTGAGGCTGTCCAGGCTTTTGAGGTCCTTAAGAAGTGCTTTATCTCGGCCCCGGTGCTGGTTCAGCCCAACCAAATGGAGCCATTTATCGTGGAAGTTGACGCATCCGAGGTGGGAGTGGGGGCTGTCTTGTCCCAGGGTACCAGGTCACTCACCCATCTCCGTCCCTGTGCCTACTTCTCCAGGAAGTTTTCGCCCACTGAGAGTAACTATGATATTGGCAACCGCGAACTCTTAGCCATTAAATGGGCATTTGAAGAGTGGTGCCACTTCCTGGAGGGGGCTAGGCACCAGGTAACGGTCCTTACCGACCACAAGAATCTGGTTTTCCTAGAATCTGCCCGGAGGCTAAACCCGAGACAAGCTCGATGGGCGCTATTTTTTACCAGATTCAACTTTTTGGTTACTTATAGGGCTGGGTCTAAAAATATTAAGGCCGATGCACTGTCGCGTAGCTTCATGGCCAGCCCTCCTTCGGAGGAAGATCCTGCTTGTATTTTGCCTCCCGGTATAATCATTTCTTCTATTGATTCTGATTTAGTCTCTGAAATTGCGGCTGATCAAGGTTCAGCTCCTGGGAACTTTCCTGAGGACAAGCTGTTTGTTCCCCTGCAATTCCGGCTAATGGTACTTAGGGAAAATCATGACTCCGCACTATCTGGTCATCCAGGCGTCCTGGGTACCAAACACCTCATTGCCAGAAACTATTGGTGGCCTGGGTTGCCTAAAGACGTTAAGGCCTACGTCGCCGCTTGTGAGGTTTGTGCTAGGTCCAAGACTCCCAGGTCCCGACCAGCGGGCTTACTACGTTCTTTGCCCATTCCCCAGAGACCTTGGACCCATATCTACATGGATTTTATCACCGATTTGCCTCCATCTCAAGGCAAGTCGGTGGTGTGGGTTGTAGTAGACCGCTTCAGTAAGATGTGCCACTTTGTGCCCCTCAAGAAACTACCCAATGCCAAGACGTTAGCTACCTTGTTTGTCAAACACATCCTGCGTCTCCATGGGGTCCCTGTCAATATTGTTTCTGACAGAGGGGTACACTTTGTTTCATTGTTTTGGAGAGCCTTCTGTAAGAAGTTGGAGATTGATCTGTCCTTCTCCTCTGCCTTCCATCCTGAAACTAATGGCCAAACTGAGAGGACTAATCAATCTCTAGAACAATATTTAAGGTGTTTTATCTCTGACTGTCAATATGATTGGGTCTCATTCATTCCCCTCGCCGAATTTTCCCTTAATAACTGGGTCAGTAACTCGTCAGGGGTCTCCCCCTTTTTCTGTAATTTTGGGTTTAATCCACGGTTCTCTTCCGTTTCACCTGGTAGTTCCAACAATCCCGAGGTAGAGGTCGTTCATCGGGAACTGTGCACAGTCTGGGCCCAGGTTCAGAAGAACCTAGAGGCATCCCAGAGCGTACAAAAAAAACTCAGGCTGATAGAAGACGTTCTGCTAACCCCTTGTTTATGGTCGGGGATCTGGTGTGGTTATCGTCTAGGAACTTGCGCCTTAAGGTCCCGTCCAAGAAGTTTGCTCCCCGGTTTACTGGTCCGTATAAGGTCATTGAAGTCCTCAATCCTGTCTCCTTCCGACTGGAGTTGCCCCATCTTTTCGAATACACGACGTGTTTCATGCCTCCCTCCTTAAACGCTGCTCCCCGTCCTCGGCTCCCTCGAGGAAACCTCCTGTTCCCGTTCTCACCCCTGAGGGGGTGGAATTCGAGGTGGCCAAGATTGTGGACAGCAAGATGGTCCAAGGCTCCCTCCAGTACCTGGTCCATTGGAGAGGATATGGGCCTGAGGAGAGGACTTGGGTACCCGCCCGGGATGTTCACGCTGGGGTATTGGTCAGGAAGTTCCACCTTCGTTTCCCCAATAAACCAGGTCCACTTAGAAAGGGTCCGGTGGCCCCCCATAAAAGGGGGGGGTACTGTAAAGGATCTGCCAGGCACAACTTCTGTGGATACGCCCATAGGTAATCAGTCTGCACCTGAGTCTATGTCTCTGAGACTGACTCCATCTTCCACCACTCAGGATGGCAGGCTTAGGAGTGGGAGAGCCTATCGCAGCCTGGCCAGACGGAGCTAGCTCCCGCCCTCTGTCTATTTATACCTGCCTTTCCTGTTCCTCCTTTGCTTGTGATTCTTCTTGTGTGGTTTCCTGGCCCAGCTACAGCTTCTGACTATTTGATCCTGCTCCATACTGACCCCGGCTTACTGACTACTCTCCTGCTCTGCGTTTGGTACCTCGTGCACTCCTGGTTTGACTCGGCTCGTTCACCACTCTTGTTGCTCACGGTGTTGCCGTGGGCAACTGCCCCATTTCCCTTAGCTTTGTGTTCCCTTGTCTGTTTGTCTCGTGAACTTACTGAGCGTAGGGACCGCCACCCAGTTGTACCCCGTCGCCTAGGGCGGGTCGTTGCAAGTAGGCAGGGACAGAGTGGTGGGTAGATTAGGGCTCACTTGTCCGTTTCCCTACCCCCATAATTACAGTATTAGTGAAATGAATGCACTGATTGGCTGTCTAGGAGCACCTCTCTACAGTACAGGACCATACTACATGCTCTGTACTGATCTTTACCTGTGCAAGGATAAGCAGCTCCTTCGGACACCAGATGAGGGCAGCACCATGTTATTTTTCTGGTATGCTGTGTACTACACCGTGTTCCAAATTATTATGCACATTGGATTTAAGTGTCATAAACATTTAATTATTAGTTTTTCAATTAAACTCATGGATGGTATTGTGTCTTAGGGCTCTTTGGATCATTGTAATCAATCTCAGACACCTGTGATAATTAGTTTGCCAGGTGTGCCCAATCAAAGGAAAACTACTTAAGAAGGACGTTCCACATTATTAAGCAGGCCACACGTTTCAAGCAATATGGGAAAGAAAAAGGATATCTCTGCTGCCGAAAAGCATGAAATAGTGCAATACCTTGGACAAGGTATGAAAACATTCGATATTTCAAGAAAACTTAAGCGTGATCATCGTACTGTGAAAAGATTTGTGGCTGATTCAGAGCACAGACGGGTTAGTTCAGATAAAGGCATAATGAGGAAGGTTTCTGCCAGACAAATTAATAGGATTAGGAGAGCAGCTGCTAAAATGCCATTGCAAAGCAGCAAACAGGTATTTGAAGCCGCTGGTGCCTCTGGAGTCCCGCGAACCTCAAGGTGTAGGATCCTCCAGAGGTTTGCAAGTGTGCATAAAGCTATTATTCGGCCACCCCTAAACAATGCTCACAAGCAGAAATGGTTGCAGTGGGCTCAGAAATACATGAAGACTTATTTTCAAACCGTGTTGTTTACTGATGAGTGCCGTGCAACACTGGATGGTCCAGATGGATGGAGTAGTGGATGGTTGGTGAATGGCCACCATGTCCCAACAAGGCTGCGACGTCAGCAAGGAGGTGGCGGCAGGGGCGTAGCTAGGGGGGGCAGGCGGGGCATGTGCCCCGGGCACAGCTTAGAGGGGGGCGCCAGCGCCACCTCCTCCTGCACTATAATTGTACCTGTGTCATAAGGACACAGGTGCAATTAGAAGCAATGAATGACCGGGTACGTTCCGTGCCCGGCCATTCAGCGCCTTTCCACGAATGAAGCGACTGGTACCTTTTGTACCAGTGAAGCTTCCGTCGATGAAAGGCGCTGACTGACTGACAGGCAAAGTCATCCTGCCCAGCCAATCAGCGCCTTTCATAGACGCTGCGTTCAACCCCCTGGAGACATGCGCAGAAGAGAGCAGGTCTCCATGGCTGCCGGACGGCGTGGGAGCAGGATTAAGGTGAGTTTGAATAGTTTTGTTTTTTTTGTAATAAAAGTGTGTGGCTGTATCTACAAGGGGGACTTTATCTACGGGGGGGGGGGACTTTTTCTACACGGGGGGGGGGGGGAGTTTAATCTACAAGATGGACTTTGTCTACACGGGGGGGCTTTATCTACGGGGGGTGTCTATCTACAGGGGGGGCTATATACTGGGGTGGGCTATCTATGGAGCACCATATACAGGGGTGGGCTATAGCTACAGGGGGGGCTATATAGTATATAGCCCCCTGTAGATATAGCCCCCCTGTAGATATAGCGCACCCCTGTAGATATAGCCCACCCCTGTAGATATAGTCCCCCTGTATATAGCCCCCTGTAGATATAGCCCACCCCTCTATATAGCCCCCCTGTAGATATAGCCCACCCCTGTAGATATAGCCCCCCCCCCCGTAGATATAGCCCCCCTGTAGATATAGCCCACCCCTGTAGATATAGCCCACCCCTGTATATAGCCCACCCCTGTAGATATAACCCAGCCCTGTAGATATAGCCCCCCTGTAGATATAGCCCCCCTGTGGATATAGCCCCCCTGTGGATATAGCCCACCCCAGTAGATATAGTCCCCCTGTATATAGCCCACCCCTGTATATAGCCCACCCCTGTAGATATGGTCCCCCTGTAGATATGGTCTCCCTGTAGATATGGTCCCCCCAGTAGATATAGCCCACCCCTCTATATAGCCCCCCTGTAGATATAGCCCACCCCTGTAGATATAGCCCCCCCCGTAGATATAGCCCCCCCTGTAGATATAGCCCACCCCTGTAGATATAGTCCCCCTGTAGATATAGCCCACCCCTGTAGATATAACCCAGCCCTGTAGATATAGCCCCCCTGTAGATATAGCCCCCCTGTAGATATAGCCCCCCTGTGGATATAGCCCCCCTGTGGATATAGCCCCCCTGTAGATATAGCCCACCCCTGTAGATATAGTCCCCCTGTATATAGCCCACCCCTGTATATAGCCCACCCCTGTATATAGCCCACCCCTGTAGATATGGTCCCCCTGTAGATATGGTCTCCCTGTAGATATGGTCCCCCCAGTAGATATAGCCCACCCCTGTATATAGTCCCCCTGAAGATATAGTCCCCCTGTAGATATAGTCCCCCTGTAGATATAGCCCTCCCCTGTATATAGTCCCCCTGTAGATATAGCCCACCCCTGTATATAGTATCCCACAAATAGCTCCCCCTATAGTGCACCACAGAAAGCCCACCCCTGTATATAGCCCCCTTGTACATATAGTCCACCCCTGTATATAGTGCACCACAGATAGCCCACCCCTGTATATAGTATATACAGGGGTGGGCCATCTGTGGAGCACTGTATACAGGGGTGGACTATCTAGTGGAGCACTATATACAGGGGTGGACTATATGTACAAGAGGGCTATATACAGGGGTGGGCTATCTGTGAAACACTATATACAGGGGTGGACTATATGTGGAGCACTATATACAGGGGTGGGCTATATCTACAGGGGGGCTACATACATGGTTGGGCTATCTGTGGAGCACTATATACAGGGGTAGGCTATATCTGCAGGAGGGCTATATACAGGGTTGGGCTATATCTACAGGGGGGCTATATACAGGGTTGGGTTATACATGGAGCACTATATACTGGGCTATATCTACAGGGGGCTATATACAGGGGTGGGCTATCTGTAGAGCACTATAGGGGGAGTTATTTGTGGGACACTATATACAGGGGTGGGCTATATGGGGGCACTATCTACAGGGGGCTCTATGGCAGGCACTATCTACAGGGGGCACAGTGTGTGTGTGTGGGACACGGTGTATGGTGCTATTATAATTAGAGGTGCAGTGTTTGGCGCTATTATATTTAGGGGCGTAGTGTGTGGTATACTGATAACTTTATATTTATTTATAGGTGCAGAAATGTTGGTAAAGTGAGAAGCTGAAGACATCTGAGTGGCAAACTGCAGAAATGGGCTGTGACCGGGAGAAGTCATCATAGAGGTCTGGACCGGATGGAGAAAAAGAACTAGAATCTGAGGCGTCACCGGTGAGTCACTTAATGTAAATGTTTATTCTGCCTCTAATCAGTAATGTAGTCACTGTATGATCTGCAGCAAGATGATGGGTGGAATGATTTTGATAAGATTTATTTTTTGTGAAACAGCAACTCCCAGCATATCCTTATCATTGTTTGGGCCATGCTGGGAGCTGTAGTTTTACGCCGTACATACCTATACGGCAGGGGTTGCACTAAATTGAGCTGTATTTGTGCTGGTTCTCTATATATGTATTGAGCTTGGTTCTGGTGTTGTGTATAGAACCATATTGCTTGTAAAACGTACAAATGTTTTTATGCTCGCGTTACATAAAAAGAAATGACACGTCGATTGGTAGAGAAAACAAACACGACGAGGGGGAAGGTGATGTCGGGAAAGAGGTTGGGGGGGGGCGCCAAACTGAATCTTTGCCCCGGGTGCTGGAGAACCTAGCTACGCCTCTGGGTGGCGGAGTCATGTTTTGTGCTGGAATCATGGGGAGAGAGCTGGTAGGCCCCTTTAGGGTCCCTGACGGTGTGAAAATGACCTCTGCAAAGTACGTAGAGTTTATGACTGACCACTTTCTTCCGTGGTACAAAAAGAAGAACCGTGCCTTCCGTAGCAAAATTATCTTCATGCATGACAATGCACCATCTCATGCTGCAAAGAATACCTCTGTGTCATTGGCTTCTATGGGCATAAAAGGAGACGAACTCATGGTGTGGCCCCCATGTTCCCATGACCTCAACCCTATTGAGAACCTTTGGAGCATCCTCAAGAAAAATATCAATGAGGGTGGGAGGCAGTTCACATCAAAACAGAAGCTCTGGGAGGTTATTCTGACATCCTGCAAAGATATTCAAGCAGAAACTGTCCAAATACTCACAAATTCAATGGATGCAAGAATTGTGAAGGTGATATCAAAGAAGGGGTCCTATGTTAACATGTAACTTGGCCTGTTAAGTTTTTTTTTGATTGAAAGAGCTTTTGATTTCTGTAAATATGACCTCCTGATGCTGCAAATTCAACAAATTACCATTTTAGTTCTCTTTACAACCTTTAAAATGTTTTGATCTCTGTTGTGCATAATAATTTGAAACAGTGCATTTTGAGTATTTTACTTCTAGTGAAAAATCTGTTATCATTAGGAGATTTGCTCAATAAAATTCGCATTATACTCCAATGGTTGATGGCTTGAAGATTATACTGACTGTCATTTGCAGCGACAATTTAGGAAAATCAGCGAAAAATAACATTTGCATAATAATTTCGAATGTGGTGTATACAGAAACCTGAAGAAGCTCCTGTCCTCATCATAGAAATTAATTTACAGCTTCCAGCAGATATTTCTGATGGTTGTATGTGAGCACTTGCTTTATTGTATTAGTTATCTGCTTATTTATTCTTGGTTTTCCTTTTCTTACATTTTGGTGAAAGTCGTGGGGGACTAGCTTCCTGTGCCAGGACAAGCTTTTATCTTCAGTATATACTATGCTGAACCCTACCCTGAAGAAACTCCTGCCCTCAGCAAAGACAGTCAGTCAACAGCAGCTGTTTTCTGATTTTTTTAATGTAAGCAATTACAAAAAAAAATCAATATATTTATTGAAGATTTAAATAAAAAATACCAGAAACAAATTGCATTAAAAGGCTTAGTATGTTTACATGATCTTTGCATAGTAAAAGAAAGTCAAGTATACAGTAGTGTTAAAAAAAAAAAGCAGTCCGATATCATTAATCAGATAAATCAATGTTTTTAGTAGAAGTGATATTTCTACATAGCAAATAATTTACTTCTACAGGTCCTTCTCAATTAATTAGAATGTCATCAAAAAGTTAATTTATTTCAATAACTCAATTCAAAAAGTGAAACTCATACAGTGAAGGAAATAAGTATTTGATCCCTTGCTGATTTTGTAAGTTTGCCCACTGTCAAAGACATGAACAGTCTAGAATTTTTAGGCTAGGTTAATTTTACCAGTGAGAGATAGATTATATTTAAAAAAAACAGAAAATCACATAGTCAAAATGATATATATTTATTTGCATTGTGCACAGAGAAATAAGTATTTGATCCCCTACCAACCATTAAGAGTTCAGCCTCCTCCAGACCAGTTACACGCTCCAAATCAACTTGGTGCCTGCATTAAAGACAGCTGTCTTACATGGTCACCTGTATAAAAGACTCCTGTCCACAGACTCAATTAATCAGTCTGACTCTAACCTGTACAACATGGGCAAGACCAAAGAGCTTTCTAAGGATGTCAGGGACAAGATCACAGACCTGCACAAGGCTGGAATGGGCTACAAAACCATAAGTAAGACACTGGGTGAGAAGGAGACAACTGTTGGCGCAATAGTAAGAAAATGGAAGACATACAAAATGACTGTCAATCGACATTGATCTGGGGCTCCATGCAAAATCTCACCTCGTGGGGTATCCTTGATCCTGAGGAAGGTGAGAGCTCAGCCGAAAACTACACGGGGGGAACTTGTTAATGATCTCAAGGCAGCCGGGACCACAGTCACCAAGAAAACCATTGGTAACACATTACGCCATACTGAATTAAAATCCTGCAGTGCCCGCAAGGTCCCCCTGCTCAAGAAGGCACATGTACAGGCCCGTCTGAACATTGCAAATGAACATCTGGATGATTCTGAGAGTGATTGGGAGAAGGTGCTGTGGTCAGATGAGACTAAAATTTAGCTCTTTGGCATTAACTCAACTCGCCGTGTTTGGAGGAATAAAAATGCTGCCTATGACCCAAAGAATAGCATACCCACTGTCAAGCATGGAGGTGGAAACATTATGTTTTGGGGGTGCTTCTCTGCTAAGGGCACAGGACTACTTCACCGCATCAATGGGAGAATGGATGGAGCCATGTAACGTCAAATCCTGAGTGACAACCTCCTTCCCTCCACCAGAACATTAAAAATGGCTCGTGGCTGGGTCTTCCAGCACGACAATGACCCGAAACATACAGCCAAGGTAAAAAAGGAGTGGCTCAAAAAGAAGCACATTAAGGTCATGGAGTGGCCTAGCCAGTCTCCAGACCTTAATCCCATCGAAAACTTATGGAGGGAGCTGAAGATCCGAGTTGCCAAGCGACAGCCTCGAAATCTTAATGATTTACAGATGATCTGCAAAGAGGAGTGGGCCAAAATTCCATCTAACATGTGTGCAAACCTCATCATCAACTACAAAAAACTTCTGACTGCTGTGCTTGCTAACAAGGGTTTTGCCACCAAGTATTAAGTCTTGTTTGCCAAAGGGATCAAATACTTATTTCTCTGTGCACAATGCAAATAAATATATATAATTTTGACAATGTAATTTTATTTTTATATAATCTATCTCTCACTGGTAAAATTAACCTAGCCTAAAAGTTCTAGACTGTTCATGTCTTTGACAGTGGGCAAACTTACAAAATCAGCAAGGGATCAAATACTTATTTCTTTCACTGTATATTGTATAGATTCATTACACACAGAGTGATCTATTTCCAACATTTTTTTCTTTTAATGTCGATAATTATGGCTAACAGTTAATGAAAAAACTAAATTTAATACTCAGAAAATTAGAATATTATATAAGCCCAATTTCAAAAATGATTGTTAATACTGAAATGTAGGCCTACTGAAAAGTATGTACAGTATATGCCCTCAATACTTGGTCGGGGCTCCTTTTGCATGAATTACTGTATCAATGCGGCGTGGCATGGAGGCGATCAGCCTGTGGCACTGCTGAGGTGTTATGGAAGCCCAGGTTGCTTTGATAGCGGCCTTCAGCTCGTCTGCATTGTTGGGTCTGGTGTCTCTCATCTTCCTCTTGACAATACCCCATAGATTCTCTATGGGGTTTAGGTCAGACGAGTTTGCGGCCAATCAAGCGCAGTTATACTGTGGTTATTAAACCAGGCATTTGGTACTTTTGGCATTGTGGGCAGGTGCCAAGTCCTGCTGGAAAATGAAATCAGCATCTCCATAAAGCTTGTCAGCAGAGGGAAGCATGAAGTGCTCTAAAATTTGCTGGTAGAAGGCTGTGTCTACTCTGGACTTGATATAACACACAGTGGACCAACATCAGCAGATGACATGGCTCCTCAAACCATCGCGGACTGTGGAAACTTCACACTGGACCACAAGCAACTTGGATTGATGTCTCTTCACTCTTCCTCCAGACTCTGGGACCTTGATTTCCAAGTGAAATGCAAAATGTACTTATATCTGAAAACAGGACTTTGGACCACTGAGCAACAGACAAGTCCTTTTCCTTCTTAGCCCAGGTAAGACGCTTCTGAAGTTGTCTCTGGGTCATGAGTGGCTTGACACAAGGAATGCGTCAGTTGTAGCCCATGTCCTGGATACATCTGTGTGTGGTGGCTCTTGAAGCACTGATCCTTGTGAATCTCCCCCAGATTCTTGAATGGCCTTTTCTTGACAATCCTTGCAAGGCTGCGGTTATCCCTGTTGCTTGTGCACCTTTTTATACCGTACTTTTTCCTTCCTCTCAACTGTCCATTAATATGCTTGGATACAGCACTCTGTGAACAGCCAGCTTCTTCAGCAATGTCCTTTTGTGGCTTACCCTCCTTGTGGAGGGTGTCAACGATTGTCTTCTGGACAACTGTCAACTCAGCAGTCTGCCCCATTGTGTAGCCTACTGAACTAGACTGTTTGACCAATTAAAGGCTTAGGAAACCTTTGCAGGTGTTTTGTGTTGATTGGCTGATTAGAGTGTGACACCATGAGTCTACAATCTTCAACTTTTACCCAATATTCTAATTTTCTGAGAGACTACATTTTGTGTTATAATCTTCAACATTAAAAGAAAAAAATGCTGGAAATAGAACACTGTGTAATGAATCTATATAATATATGAATTTCACGTTTGAATTGAATTACTGAAATAAATTAACGTTTTGATATTCTAATTCATTGAGAAGGACCTGTAAGTGTAGTAGCGTAGTAGAAAAAAAGCAGAGCCAACAATTAGGACATGCATGCCATCATTCTGAGTAACTGAATCATTAATTGAAAGGGACTTGTTCAAAATAATCGCAGTGAGGAGTTAACGGGAATGTTTTTTTAAAATGTAAGTTACTTATTTTAATTATATTTTTCTTGTGTATTTTTTTTTTCTTCCACAAGGTTGGCAGTATTAAAAATTAAATAATAATTCCAAGAATTACAGTAAGGTGAATCAGGCATAGCAACCTGACTTACTGCTGCTGTAAATGTGGGAGGAAGACTCATCCCCTCCCTATTTTTGGCTACAAGCCAGGAAAAGGTGTCTTCAAATTGCTAGGCATTGTCCAGCTCCATTTTTTTGAAGAGATTGTACAAATGGCAGCTGGCAGCACACAGACCCATTGATTTCAATGGGGCTGTTCACATATGCGTGAGTTTTCACACAGCGAGAGTCGGTTGCGTGAAACTCACTGCATGTCCTATATTGGGGCATTTTCACGCACGTACGCACGCACCCATTGAAGTCAATGGGTGCGTGAAAACCAAGCAGCGCACACAGATGCACATCCGTGTGCTGTGCGTGATTTCCGCATCAATTCCATTTTTAAAAAAAAGCGCTTTGTGAGTGTGTGAAAAACGCATGCCACTCGCAAAGCACACTGATGCAATAACGCAACGCACACGGACAGATTTATGCGCGTAAATCTGTCACGCTTGTGTGAATGTAGCCTTAGGCCTTATTCACACGAGCGTGTGCGTTTTGCGCGCGCAAAAGTTCCGTGTGGCATGAGTATTTGGTTCGTGCCTGCGTGATTTTTGCGCATATGGCAGCGTGATGACACTGTTTTTAGGTTTACAAACATAAAAGCAGGAGGTGCTTTTCTTTTTTTCATTCATTTATTTTACTACTGTAGCGCGAATCACACGCGGCACGCATAAGTGCTTCCGTGTGCCGTGTGCGATTTTGACGCACCATTGACTTCAATGGGTGCGTGATGCGCGAAAAACGGGCAAGCATAGGACGTCGTGAGTTTTACGCAGCACACATACGCTGCGTGAAAATCACGGACTGTCTGAACGGCCCCATTCACTAACATAGGTCCGTGCAATGCGCATGATTTTCACGCGCGTATCACGGACGTAATACACGTTCGTGTGAATAAGGCCTTAGAATGATGAAAGTCAAGAGGGAGACCCTGTGGTGAAAGACTTTTCAGTTAACAGGTTCACATGGTGTGAATTTGACGGGTCTTTTGGCGCATTTTACGTGGCGGAAAATGCGTCGAATGCTTAAGCTTTTCATTTACAAAAATGGAAAAGCGCACGGTTCGTACAGACAAAGCACTTTTTTATGCAAGGGTTTCTCAAAAAACGGGTTGCGTAAATAAAGAAGTGTCGATTCAATTCTTTGGCCAGTAAAATGCACCAAATGTTCCCAGAGTCAATGGGAGTCCTACTTAAAGAGGCTCTGTCACCACATTATAAGTGCCCTATCTCCTACATTATTTAATAAAATGATCTGTTTTCACCACTTTATTAGCGATTTTCGATTTATGCTAATGAGTTGCTTAATGCCCAAGTGGGCGTATTTTTACTTTAGACCAGGTGGGCGTTGTACAGAGGAGTGTATGACGCTGACCAATCAGCGTCATGCACTGCTCTCCATTAATTTAGGCAGCGCATAGGGATCCTTTTAGATCACTATGTGCTGTCTAAGGCTGGATTCACACGAAGTCATTACGTCCGTAATTGACCGACGTATTTCGGCCGCAAGTCGCGGACCGAACACAGTGCAGTGAGCCGGGCTCCTAGCATCATAGTTATGTACGATGCTAGGAGTCCCTGCCTCGCTGCCGGACAACTGTCCCGTACTGAAACCATGATTACAGTACAGGACAGTTGTCCGGCAGCGAGGCAGGGACTCATAGCATCGTACATAACTATGATGCTAGGAGCCCGACTCCCTGCACTGTGTTCGGTCCGGGACTTGCGGCCGAAATACGTCCGTCAATTACGGACGTAATGACCTTGTGTGAATCCAGCCTTATACTAACACATTAACAATACTGAAGTGTTTAGACCGTGAATAGACATTCCACGTGATGTCTATTCACAATCTGTGCACTTCATTACTGTTTTTGTGGTAGTTACAGCAGAACAAAGCGTAATCTCGCTGTAACCTGCAATTTACCACGTAATCTCGCGAGACTGTTCAGCAAAAAAACGGACAAGAATAGGACCCGTTCTTTTTTTGTCCGATCGGCCACACGGCTCCGTTAAAGAAGGAGTGTGCATGGCTCCATAGTAATGAATGGGTCAGTGTGCTATCCGTTTAAATAAAAAAAAAACCCGGATAGGACACTGAAGAATTTTACTGAAGTGGGCATGAGGCCTAACTTTATTTATTTTTTTATTTGCAGGTTCCGCTGGACCCATTGGATTAAATCATAAAATCGGTGGACTACTGCGATGATCTTAAAAAAAAAATAAAAAAAAAATAAATAAATGTTAAGCGAGGATTGTGTGGGGGAGATTTCATTTCAACAAAAATATGTTCTTAGGTCTCTATTTTTTTTTTAATACTTATTAGCGCCTAGACAATGGCAGTTGTCGGTTTGACAACGTCCATTACTAAGGCAGGGCTTAGTGTTAGCCAGTAAACAGGCTAGCACTAACCCCTTCCCCCCCATTATTACCCTGGTATCCACTGCCACCAGGGGTGCTGGGAATAGCTGGGTACAATCCAGCACAGGACCATCTGTAGTGACGGACAGGTACCGGTTGCGGCCGCAGGCTGGTTGTATTAGGCTGGAAAGGGCCAAACCCCCCCCCCCCTATTTTTTATAATCAGCCAGATACAACATAGCAGCAGCAGCCTAGCATTATGAGGGTGGGAGGGCCACAGTTTTTGGCCTTTCCCAGCCTGCGGCCACCCTGGTGCCCGATCATCGCTACAGAGTCGGATACTGGATCATGCGGCACCCCTAGTGGCGTTGGGTACCAGGGCAATAATGGGGGGGTTAGTGCTAGCCTTTTTACTGGCTAACACTAAGCCTCGTCTTAGTAATGGACGTCGTCAGACAGCTGCCCTTACTAAGGCGCTAATAAAGAATTTAAAAAAAAACAGACATAAGAAAATATTTTTATTGAAATAAAAACTCTCCCACACCATCCTCATTAACCATTTTATTTTTTTAAAAATGTAGATAATCGCAGTAGTCCACCGAATCTATAACGTAGTCCAATAGGTCTAGCGGAACCTGCAAAACAAAAAAAACATAAGGCTAGCAATATGAAAACTATAAATGCTTATATTCACCTACAGTATTCTTAGGCTTCGTTCACATCTGTGTACCGCCGGAGCATTCCTTCAGAACGGAACCCTGACTGAAACATAGGTCTTCGTTTGCATCACTATTGATTTCAATGTTGACGGATCCGGTGCAAATGGTTTCCGTTTTTCTCCATTGTGCAAGGGTTCCGTAGTTTTGACGGAATCAAAACGACGAAACCCTTGCACAATGGAGACAAACGGAAACCATGGCGTAGATGTGAACGAAGCCTTATGTCTTCTCCCCTACGCCACAATAAAATACTAGAGGTAAATAAACTGTAGTTTCTATTCTGGCGCAAAGGACTCCGAGATGTGCCAGGAATATTAACCCCTTTAGTGACCAGCCTATTTTAGGCCCTAATGACCAACCTATTTTTTTTGTTTTTCTAGTCACATTCAAAGAGCTATAACTATTTTATTTTTCCGTCAACATAGCTGTATGAGGACTTGTTTTTTGCAGACATCATTTTACGGTACATATAATTTTTTGATTAACTTTTTGGGGAGGGGAGAATAAAAAATGGCAGACCATTAAGAAAGGGAAAAAGCATTAATTAAAAAAAATTATAATTTAGGGGAGAAAATAAACTAGTTAATATATTTAAATATATAAAAACCAATAAAATTATTTAAAAAAAATATCATGACCCCTTTTCTTTATATTTGTGAAGTCATTCAGTCTGTGGAAAAACAGGTGTCAATTTTGGCCCTTATTTAAGGTAGGAGGGTAGCAAATGTTGCACATGTTGGTTATAGTGCATTTCCTTCTAAAACACTGGGGAAAATGGGTCGTTCCAGACGTTCTGATGAAAATGTACTTTGATTAAAAAGTTGATTGGAGAGGGGAAAACATATAGAGAAGCGCAGCAAGTTATAGGCTGCTCGGCTAAAATGATCTCAAATGCCTTGAAGTGGCAACCAAAACCTGAAAGACGCGGAAGAAAGTGGGAAATACTGTTCGAATGGATTGAAGAATAGCCAAAATGGCAAAGGCTCAGCGAATGATCACCTCCAGAAAGATCAAAGAATATCTGAAGTTACCAGTGAGTACTGAAGTTTCCGAAAGAACTCCCCGCAAAGTCCCTTTGTTGAGAAAAAGACAGGTCCTGAAAAGGTTAAAATTTGCCAAGGAGCACATTGACTAGCCCAAAGAGAAACGGCGCAACATTTTGTGGACTGATGAAAGCAAAATTGTTCTTTTTGGGTCTAGTGGCCGCAGACAGTATGTCAGAAGACCCCCCCCCCCCCCGAGTGTGTGTGTGTGGTGCTATCCACAGGGGCTGTGTGCGGTACCATCTACAGGGGCTGTGAGTGGCGCGATCTACAGGGGGCACTGTGTATGTGGTGTTTGACAATTATATTCATGGTCATTGTGTTTGGTACTATTTTATTCAGGGGCGCAGTGTATGGTGCGATTATATTTAGGGGCACGGTGTGTGTCACCACGATAATTTTATCTTCGTTTATAGGTGTGGAAATGTTGGAATAGTGAGTGGCAAATTCTACAGAAATGGGTCATGGCTGGGAGAAGTAGTTATGAAGTCTGGACCGGATGAAGAAAATATGAAAAAGAAAAACTACTAGAATGTGAGACGTCGTCACCTGTGAGTCACTGGATTTAGAGAGACTGTCACCATTCCCGACATGTTTACTATTGGAAATTCTTGTATTTCAGAAAAAGTCTTTGTGCAGTCTAGGACTGATAGACAAATGCGTGTTACCATTCCACTTGTCAGGAGGACGTGTCCCTGCACAGTGCGATACTGTCAGTATGTAGGGACACAGCCCTTTAACAAGGGGAATCGTAACACCCATTAGTTAATGCTTGCACAAAAAGGTCGTTATGGAGCTGCAGGGCGGCGGTGGAGAAGGGGGGGGGGGGCCCAAGTTTGGGTAAGAGCCCAGGGCCTATGGTCTACTTAATCCGCCACTGGTACAGTCATTTAATGCTTGGATCTCTTCCCTCTTTTATGAAGTAGATTAAAGCTTAAGACCAAGGTTACACCTAGACTTTTTGTAGAGCTACGGATTGATTTCAACTATTGAGCTACAGTTGTCACACAGCAGTTAAAATTACTTAATATCACTACAAAAAGTCTAGGTGTAACCCTTGCCTAACATATCAACAGGCCCCTTAAGTGTCTTTGTTCTTTCTAACAGCTTGCATAAATGCATCTATTGCGGAATTAGATGAGTCTTTGAAACTGACTTTTGTTGAATAAATCAAATTGATTTAAGCACAGTTCAGATGTCCTAGGCCTAGGACGTGTAGGATGTTAATTGAATCATGTCCTGTGCAGGTAAAAATGTAACTGTAACCAAATAGCATGTGAATTAGGAGTCAAATGACATACCCTTATTAAGGAACGAAAATAGTACAGACAATGGGTAAGATGAAATATTTACAATATTTTGTTGGAATTGTCCTTTTTTTAATGTTTGTGTGACATAAGTTGGAGCAGGCAAAGCCCTGCACCTCCTACATTTATGTCCCCCTCGTCTGGTAGGATCTGCTTGACTTTTCCCCATTCCAGATCCTAAAAAACAAACTTAGGCATCTAAGGAGGTTAAATGGTCGTGATTAAAGGAAACTTCAATCATGACAGTTAGAGCAGGACCCCAGCTGTCAAAACAACGGAGAACCTGCTCCAGCCCGCACTGGTAACCCGTGAAGGACTTCGGCAAGGCTGCCGTGAAAAGTTGCAGTGGCGGTAATTATAGGTTAACACTTGGAAATATATTACATAACCTCACACCACGTTTTTACATACAGTTGGCAGAATGGAAAAAAAGATTTACGGTACAGTAACGATATCCGATAGACATATGACAAAAGTGTACTTTTGGCTTACCCTGAATACATTTTATAACCACAAAAAAAGAATAATCTTTTTTTTTCAGGAATAGGTGTTCTTTTTTTGTTTTTTTTTAAATGTTAGTGGATGGCAGACATAGCCAACAAAAAATGTTCACTTCCCCTTAATAAAAAAAAAAAAAAAGGAAAACTTGCCTCTCGAACAGATGCCAACTCTATGCAGTTGCATGGTTTTTGGCAGTATACTTTTTTTTGTCCCACCGACTGACAAAAAAAAAAAAATAAGTCAGGTACCGCCAAAATCCTCTTGATTATGTACTAATCCTTTTCAGGAATTCGAATTTTGTTCTTTAAAAGGGTTGCCTCATGGAATCATTTAGGGGAAGGGACCTCCTTCTGAGCAAGAACGGAGAGCCGGTGGACTTGAGCCATCCACATGTAAGGGCTTATTCACATGAACGTCGTATACGTACGTGTGATGTCCATTAAAACTACGGACAGCACACAGACCTATGCTTTTCAATGGGGCTATTCAGAAATGCGTGAAATTATCACGCAGTGTGTCTCCGCTGCGTGAAACTCACTGCTTGTCCTATTCGTCAGTTTTTGCGGACCACGCGCCCATTGACGTATATGGGTGCATGAAAATCACGGACAGCACACGGATGTCATCCGTGTGCGGTCAGTGTTTCACGCAACAGTTGCTAAAGAGATGGAGAAAAAAAAAAAAGTGCACCAACACTGACATAAAAAACTGATGGCACACGGAACTGCAACGCATGAAAAACGCTATGTTTTTTAGGCGCGCAAAATGGACACGTTTGTGTGAATAAGCCTTTACATGGGTGCCCATTCATCTGAATGGCTGCCATATAATCAATGGCGGATTATAATATGGGCGATTCGGGCGGTCGCCCGGGGCTGCCAGGGGGCCCATCGGTGCCCAAGGCTGCCAGGGGGCCCATCGCGGCCCGAACCGCACACAAACTTCAAAAACTATGCCGCGCTGCCCGCTTCCAACTGAATCTGCGTCCGCAGATTCAGTTGGGTTGAATGCTGGAGCCTCGCCCCAGCATTCACTCTGCCGTGAGCGGCTCGGTGCAGGCAGGCGCGATGTAGTGACGTCATCGCGCCTGTCTCCACGGAGTCACTTACAGCAGAGTGCAGAGGAGGAGAAGCATCCCCCACTGTCGTGGGAACCGGGATAGGTAAGTCATTATGTTTTATTTTTTATTAGGTACGTACATATGGGGCATTATACTGTGTCGGCTATGGGGCATTATGCTGTGTCGGCTATGGGGCATTATGCGGTGTCGGCTATGGGGCATTATGCGGTGTCGGCTATGGGGCATTATGCGGTGTCGGCTATGGGGCATTATGCGGTGTCGGCTATGGGGCATTATGCTGTGTCGGCTATGGGGCATTATGCTGTGTCGGCTATGGGGCATTATGCTGTGTCGGCTATGGGGCATTATGCTGTGTCGGCTATGGGGCATTATGCTGTGTCGGCTATGGGGCATTATGCTGTGTCGGCTATGGGGCATTATACTGTGTCACCTCTATGGGGCATTATACTTTGTCACCTCTATGGGGCATTATACTGTGTCACCTCTATGGGGCATTATACTGTGTCACCTCTATGGGGCATTATACTGTGTCACCTCTATGGGGCATTATACTGTCAGCTATGGGGCATTATACTGTGTCAGCTATGGGGCATTATACTGTGTCAGCTATGGGGCATTATACTGTGTCAGCTATGGGGCATTATACTGTGTCAGCTATGGGGCATTATACTGTGTCACCTCTATGGGGCATTATACTGTGTCAGCTATGGGGCATTATACTGTGTCACCTCTATGGGGCATTTTACTGTGTCACATCTATGGGGGCATTATACTGTGTCACATCTATGGGGGCATTATACTGTGTCACATCTATGGAGGCATTATACTGTCACAGCTATGGGGGCATTATACTGTGTCACAGCTATGGGGGCATTATACTGTGTCACAGCTATGGGGGCATTATACTGTGTCACAGCTATGGGGGCATTATACTGTGTCACAGCTATGGGGGCATTATACTGTGTCACAGCTATGGAGGCATTATACTGTGTAGCAGCTATGGAGGCATTATACTGTGTTGCAGCTATGGGGATATTATACTGTGTCGCGGCTATGGGGATATTATACTGTGTCGCAGCTATGGGGATATTATACTGTGTCGCAGCTATGGGGATATTATACTGTGTCGCAGCTATGGGGATATTATACTGTGTCGCAGCTATGGAGGCATTATACTGTGTCGCAGCTATGAAGGGCGTTATACTGTGGGGGCAGCTATGGGTGGCAATATACTATGGGGGCAGCTACGGGGGACATTATACGGAGCAATTACAAGAGCTGCAGGTCCAACGGGGGAGACGCTGTGTAACACAATATACAAGGGGGGGATTGTTGTATAGAACTATATAGAAGGGAGCGCTGTGTATCACTATATCTAAGGGGGATTGCTGTGTAGCACTGTATACAAGAGGGGGAGGGCTATGTGACGCGATTTGCAGAGGGAGAGGACTGTAGCGCTATTTACAGGGGGCTGTGTGTGGTGCTATCTACAGTGTTTGACACAATTATATTCAGGGGCGCAGTCTATGGTGCTATAATATTTAGGGGCACAGTGTTTGTACTATTTTATTCAGGGGCGCAGTGTTTGGTGCTATTATATTTAGGGGCACAGTGTGTGGCACCATGATAATATTATCTTTGTTTATAGGTGTGGAAATGTTGGAAAAATGAGGAGCCAAAGACATCTGAGTGGCAAATTCTGCAGAAATGGGTCATGGCCGGGAAAAGTCGTCATGAAGTCTGGACTGGATGGAGAAGAGGAAAAAAAACTACCTCGTCACCTGTGAGTCACTAGATTTATAGACAATCTGTCATCTCTACTGACATGTTTATTATAGGAAATCCTTGTATTTCACAAAGTCTTTGTGCAGTCCGGGACTAATAGACAAATAAGTGTTACTATTCCCCTTGTCAGGAGAATGTGTCCCTACACGGCGCGATACTGTCAGCGATGGTTGGAGACTGTTAGTATGTAGGGACAAAGCCTTTTGACAAGGGGAGTAGTAACACCCATTTGTTAATGTCTGGACAAAAAGGAAGTGTTAACAATAGTTACAGGGCGGCGGTGGAGAAGGGGGGCCCAACTATGGGTAACAGCCCAGGCCTATGGTCTACTTAATCCGCCACTGCATATAATACTATATGTAATTTATTACACCAAAAAAGAGAACATGGAGTCTAGAAGTCAAAAGATAAAACGTAAATTTTATTTCACAAAATCAGTACACGGGCGGTTTAAAATTGAATCACCACAGATGACAGAAAAAGGCCGCCAAAAAATGAGACAATTATAATGAGAGGGTTCACATAATCATATGTCCACATATATGTTGGTATACAATATCGTGAAAAAGTGCAAAGTAAATATTTGACCGTTTGACCGCGATTGTCCATGGCAGCTCATCACATGATATGGGTGTCATATGACACATGGAGTGCGTGCTGTGAGCACTATTTACTAAAACACTCACTTGTTATGATCTAGACATGTAGAGAGATTTCGAAATGAAAAGAAGTACGTACTTGTGTCAAGTGCGCATGCGCAGGTGTCCATGGTGATTCACTATGAGCCGGTATCTTTAATACACACGTGATGGTGATGCGTTGCGATGATGCAATCACGCACGCACTGCACGTGTCATAGGACGCCCAGATCATGTGATGAGCTGCCATGGACAATCGCGGTCATGACGCCGAGGAATGACAGAGACATTTCAGGTAATAACATTCTGCAGATGAGTAGAACATCTTGCAATTTGTTAGCATATGGGATAAATAGGAAGTAGAAACTAGCAAATGCCACCCCCAGACGAAGGCGGAAGCCGAAACGCGCGTCGGGGCATCTTAGAGATACAGCAACATGGGTCAGTAGTCCACCATTTATTCCTGGTTGTTCATTGTTTGCACTTAGCACTTTATAAACAGTATATGGAGTATAATGGAATAGTGGTAGGGGGGTTTCTATTGGATTTCCTGTGGAGGCTGGTAATAGTGTAGTTCTCATTCTCTATAACTAGACATTCAAACAGTCAAATATTTACTTTGCACTATGCCCTTTTTCACGATATTGTATACCAACGTATATGTGGACATACGATTGTTATGTGAACCCTCATTATAATAGTCTCATTTTTTGGCTGCTTTTTTCTGTCATCTGTGGTGATTAATTTTTAAACAGTCTGTGTACTGATTTCTTTTAGATTGTGAAATAAAATTTACGTTTTATCTTTTGACTTATAGACTCCATGTTCTCTTTTTTGGTGTAATATGTATAAAGGAGCACAGTCATGTTACATGGGGAAAGGATTATGTAAAATGACATGTATATACCCTGTGGATAGGTTTTATTATACTACAGGGTGGGCCATTTATATGGATACACCTAAATAAAATGGGAATGGTTGGTGATATTAACTTCCTGTTTGTGGCACATTAGTACATGGGAGGGGGGAAACTTTTCAAGCTGGGTGTTGACCATGGCGGCCATTTTGAAGCCAGCCATTTTGTATCCAACTTTAGTTTTTTCAATGGGAAGAGGGTCATGTGACACATCAAACTTATCGAGAATTTCACAAGAAAAACAATAGTGTGCTTGGTTTTAACATTACTTTATTCTTTCATGAGTTATTTACAAGTTTCTGACCACTTATAAAATGTGTTCAAAGTGCTGCCCATTGTGTTGGATTGTCAATGCAACCCTCTTCTCCCATTCTTCACACACTGATAGCAACACCGCAGAAGAAATGCTAGCACAGGCTTCCAGTATCCGTAGTTTGTTGCTGCACATCTCGTATCTTCACAGCATAGACAATTGCCTTCAGATGACCCCAAAGATAAAAGTCTAAGGGGGTCAGATTGGGAGACCTAGGGGGCCATTCAACTGGCCCACGACGACCAATCCACTTTCCAGGAAACTGTTCATCTAGGAATGCTCGGACCGGACACCCATAATGTGGTGGTGCACCATCTTGCTGGAAAAACTCAGGGAATGTGCCAGCTTCAGTGCATAAAGAGGGAAACACATCATCATGTAAAAATTTCAGATATCCCGTGGCCTTGAGGTTTCCATTGATGAAGAATGGCCCACTATCTTTGTACCCCATATACCACATCAATTGTTGTGTTCCAACAGTCTTGGAGGGATCTATCCAATGTGGGTTAGTGTCAGACAAATAGCGGTGGTTTTGTTTGTTAACTTCACCATTCACATAAAAGTTTGCCTCATCACTGAACAAAATGTTCTGTGTAAACTGAGGGTCGGGTTCCAAAATTTGTTTTGCCCATTCTGCAAATTCAGTGCGCCGATCTGGGTCATCCTCGTTGAGATGCTGCAGCAGCTGGAATTTGTAAGGGTGCCATTTGTGAGTAGCGAATATCCGCCGAAGGGATGTTCGACTGATGCCACTCTCCAGTGACATGCGGCGAGTGCTACGCTGTGGGCTCTTGCTGAATGAAGCTAGGACAGCCACTGATGTTTCTTCATTAGTGACAGTTTTCATGCGTCCACATTTGGGCAAATCCAACACTGAACCAGTTTCACGAAACTTGGCAAGCAGTTTGCAAACTGTAGCATGGGAGATGGGTGGTCTCGTAGGGTGTCTTGCATTGAAATCTGCTGCAACGACCCAGGTACTGCGTTCACCAGACATCAAAACAATTTCTATCCGCTCCTCACGTGTTAACCTCTGCGACATGTCAATGGCTGTAAACAAAGAGAAGCTTGTAAATAACTCATGAAAGAATAAATTAACGTTAAAACCAAGCACACCATTTTTCTTGTGAAATTCTCGATAAGTTTGATGTGTCACATGACCCTCTTCCCATTGAAAAAACTAAAGTTGGATACAAAATGGCCGACTTCAAAATGGCCACCATGGTCAACACCCAGCTTGAAAAGTTTCCCCCCTCCCATATACTAATGTGCCACAAACAGGAAGTTAATATCACCAACCATTCCCATTTTATTTAGGTGTATCCATATAAATGGCCCACCCTGTATATGTAATGTCTGGCTGATCGTAATATCCCTTGTGTTTGCAGGGGGTGCTGGGTGATCAATGCCACTTGTTAGTGTTCATTGTTTAATTATATCACCTTTATAGAATGTTTAAAGATACATCTACATTTGTAAAAAAAACAAAAAAACTTTACCAGGAATTGATTTACCTTTTCACAACTGTCTCTGTGTACCTGGATTCTGCTGTTTGGCAATTATTTAATTGTTTCGTTGGATTCTAATGACATGTCAACTTGTGGACCTGCAAGTTTAGTGCTCAGATTCTGTGATGCCTGTAATTAATGCTTTCTTTCCTCACTTCTCTCAAGGATTTAGCCTGACACACACACACACACACACACACACACACACACACACACCCCTCAGAAGTCTCCTCGGGGAAAAGTAATATGCTATGTGAATAATACGGACCTGCACTGGCCATAGATACCTCTACTGTGCTCAGGACTAGGTTGATCCGACTACACACAGTGTTTGTAGTCTGTAACCATGTTGCAGAGGCTACATAATCCTAGTGCATAAGAGCTGCATACCTCAAACTCAATGATCTTTATAAATCAAGGCTATTAGAATAATGTGCTTGATTTGTTATTGTATTAAAGAAAAATAAATTATTGCAAAAGGCACACAAAGCTTTTTAACATACCTTACAGAAAAAAATACAAATGGACTCTAGTAGAACATCAAAGTTGATTTAATTTGTCAATACATTGTCAAGTTAAAGAGACAAATACATTGTTGCCTTGAATAAATTCTCTATAAACACACAATATTTTACAAAATATTACTCTGCAGAAAACAAAATAAAATTTACAGCACTTCAATTGCAAATTAGAATGCAGGCATGTTTATAAATTACGGTTTCATTTTTTATTCAGTCTTCACCATGTAAGTGCATATACTTTTGATTTATCCCCCAAACATTAAAAGAAAAGCCTACAATTAAAGAGTCTTACTGTGATACATACTTTGCATAAGGAACAGTGTTCTCTAAAAGGGTTTTTTCCGCGAAAAACATTTATCACCTATCCATAGGATAGGTGATAAACGTACGATCACTTCGGGTTCAATTGCTGGGACTCATGGATTACACGAGGCTCTGGTGTCCCTGTTTAAATGGAGCGGTGGTCAAGCGATCTGCCTGCGTAAAAAGTACATTAAAGAGGACCTGTCACCAGGTCCTAACATCCAATTTACAAATATTACTTATAGCATGCTCCCTGTTTCCAACGCGCTTTTCCTTTTTGTGCTGTTCTGAGTAATGATGCTCCGTACTTTAGGTGCCTGATCTGCTAATTCACTGTAGTTGGCCAACAGGGCGTAAACTGCAGGGAATCTCCCTGGGTGGACCCATCTTCACAGCCTCTGAAAATGTCCAATCAGCACGGGTAAGCTTATGACAAATGTGTTTGATTAGAAACCTTGCCCAGTGCGGTCTCTCTTGGCAAGGCAGTCATAAGATGCCTCACGCCGAATTGGTCAGCGTCAGAGGCAGTGAAGATGCTCCATGCCCCAATTGGCTAACTACAGTGAATTAGCATATCGGGCGCCTAAGTCACGGAAAATGATTACCAAGGAATTGGGGGAGCAGAACAAAAAGAAAAAAAAAAAACGGAGGAAGCGGGCTAAAGGTAGTATATGTAAATTGGATGTTAGGACCTGATGACAAGCTCTCTTTAAGTGAGGCTCTCAATCTGGAGGATACAGCATGTATGTATACGAAAATGGGCACTGTGTAATGCTTTAGTTTCCCTGGAAATAACAGCTGACTGCAGAGGGTCCCAACAGTGGAACAAACCTTCTCCAGAAAAAGACTTTTTTCTTATTGTAACTAAACAGAAGAAGTGCTTTTTTACAGCTATCTTTAATGCATAAGGAAGAGAGCACATCCTACCAATCCACATTCTAGGTCAGCACGGTAGACAGCAAAGTAAAACCACTATGTGTTTTCGCAAAAAAATAAACAATTACAATCAACGTATTCCATAGATAAGAATTTTCCTTTTCTACTTGTAGATCAGTTGTTGGTTTACCATTGATTTAATGTTGGTTGTATTGCTTACCACATGTAAATGTAACACCGCAGAACTAGTCAGAATTATATTGCACAGGGATTTGTTTGACTTAATATGCAAAACAGTTACATAACTAGATTGAATCTGCAAAAACTACCTAAGGAGACCAAAAAGCATGATTCCATACACGTCTGTAGAGCGAGTGAGCCATATACTTTTTCAGTGCTATATATATATATATATATATATATATATATATATATATATATATATATAGAGAAAAAAGATGTGGTTATTGCAAACCATACCTAACAAACCCAAAATTGCAATATAATATAGCACGGTGCCATTCCTGATATAGATTAATGAAATAAGAAAAAAAAAATAATAAATGATCCAGAAATATGGCTAGGCACTTTTGGGTTCAATAAGAATAAATAATCATTTTATTTTTTTAATCCAGATAATACCGGCAAAGTTAAATTTATACATAAATAAACAAATAACAATTTAAAAAGAGAATTCTCCTGGCCAGGAAAGAAAACATACAATGAACCTTCAAAACATAGGTGATATTGCCTGATGGATATATCGCATGCTATATATGTGTAACACAATTTTACAAAGAGATTTCAAAATGAAAAACCGCTGGGCTGTGTTCACACTTGCGGTTTCCAAACATATATGTACTTTATATCACAATATTGCCAGAGTTCCTATATGGAGTAGCTGGTAATGATTTTTTTGCAATCTTCTATATTGATGGGATTGCGTTTAGCTCCCCGTGGGTGGTGGGAATTGGAGATCTATTGTTCTATGGACACTGGATTCCTATTCCTGCCCCCCTTGGAATTTCACGACGGCTCCTATTATTTGCCATAGTCCTATATATGCATATGTTTAGTATTATGAAATTTAGCAGTAAAATTATCAAACCAATTTTGATTGTACTAAAATCGATTCTACTTTGGGGGTGGTGGGGACTCGGGTCCTAATGCCCTAACAGGTAATGGTTCTCTCTCCCTGCTTCCCCTGAAGTATTATATGTGTTTCTACATAGCAAATAATTTACTTGTAAGTGTAGTAGAAAAAAAACAGAGCCAACAATTAGGACATGCATGCCATCATTCTGAGGAATTGAATCATTAATTGAAAGGGGCTTGTCCAAAATAATAGCAGTGAGGAGTTAGGGGGGATTCACACGACCGTGTATTGGGTCCGTGCGGGCCGCGTGGTTTTCACGCACCACGCACAGACCAATACAAGTCTATGGGGCAGTACAGACAGTCCGTGCTTTTTGCGCAGCGTTTGTCTGCTGCGCAAAAAGCGCGACAGGTTCAATAACTCTGCGTATTTCGCGCATCACGCACCCATTGAAGTCAATGGGTGCGTGAAAACCACGCAGGTTGCACGGAAGCACTTCCGTGCGAACCGACAAACAGCGCACCAGCTGTCAAAAGGATGAATGTAAACAGAAAAGCACCACGTGCTTTTCTGTTTCCAAACATCCAAACGGAGTGTCTTTGAGATGAGCGAACCCGGACAACCGAACCGAACTTCACCGGGTTCGGCAAAAAAAATTCCGGTACGCGACGTCAGGAGATAGTCACTGTCCAGGGTGCTGAAAGAGAAACTGTTTCAGCACCATGGACAGTGACTTCCGATCCCAATATACATGAACCTGTATAAAAAAAACGAAGTTCTGACTTACCGATAACTCCCGGCTTCTTCCTCCAGTCTGACCTCCCGGGATGACAATTCAGTCCAAGTGATAGCTCCAGCCAATCACAGGCCAAGCACAGGCTGCAGCGGTCACATGGACTGCCGCGTCATCCAGGGAGGTGGGGCCCGATGTCAAGAGAGGCGCGTCACCAAGGACGTGTCACCAAGGCAACGGCCGGGAGGGAAGTTCTCGGTAAGTACGAACTTTTTATTTTTATTTTTTAACAGGTTTCTCGATATTGTGTTCGGCATTCACTGTCGAGGGTGCTGAAAGAGTTACTGCCGATCAGTTAGCTCTTTCAGCACCTTGGACAGTGACGGGCGTCGACTAGCCTCATCTCTATGATGGCGGCTGCGCGAAAATCACGCAGCCGCGCATCATACACGGATGACACACGCAGCTGTCAAGTGGTTTTTGCGCGCAAAAACGCAACGTTCGTCTGAATCAGCCCTTAAATTGGTGAAGTCATTCAGTCTATGGAACAACAACTGTCAATTTTGGCCCTTATTTAATGTAGGAGGGTGGCAAATGTTGCACATGTTGGTTATAGTGCATTTCCTTCTGAAATACCGGGGAAAATGGGTCGTTCCAGACATAGTTCTGATAAAAAACGTACTTTAATTAAAAAGTTAATTGGAGGGGGAAAAAAACAGAAGTGCAGAAAATTATAGGCTGCTCAGCTAAAATTATCTCAAATGTCCTGAAGTAGCAACCAAAACCTGAAAGACACGGAAGGAAGCGGGGAACTACTGTTTGAATGGATCGAAAAATGGCCAAAATGGCAAAGGCTCAGCCAATGATCACCTCCAGAAAGATCAAAGAAGATCTGACGTTACCAGTGAGAACTGCTACATTTAGAAGACGATTAAGTCAAGACAAGTTACCAGCAAGAACTCCCCGCAAAGTCCCGTTGTTGAAAAAAACACATGTCCTGACTGGTCCAAAGCAAAATGAAGCAACATTTTGTGGACGGCTGAAAGAATTTTTTTTTTTTTGGGTCGAATGGCCGCAGACAGTATGTCAACGACCCCCGAGCACTGAATTCAAGCCACAATATAATGTGAAGACAGTAAAGCATGGTGGTGCAAAAATCATGATATGGGGATGTTTCTCATACCATGGTGTTGGGCCTATATGTCGCATAAAAGGGATCATGGATAAAATACTTGGAGATAATGTTGCCCTATGCCAAAGAAGAAATACCCTTGAAATGGCTGTTTCAACACGACCCAAATCACACCAGTAAGCCAACATCATCTTGGTTACAGACAAACAGGATTGGGGTAATGGATTGGCCAGCCCAATCCCCTGTCCTCAATCCCATAGAGAACTTGTGAGGTGACATAAAAAATGTGTTTTATGAGGCAAAATGCAGAACTGTGGAATGTAGTCCAATCTTCCTGTACTGGAATACCTGGTCAGAGGTGCCAGAAGTTGGTCGACTCCATGCAACACATATGTCAAGCAGTTCTCAGAGACAATGGTTATGCCACTAAATATCAGTTCCATAAAGTGAAATCTGAAACATTCTCAGTTTATACATTAAATTTTTGGTTTTTTAAAGAAAAATGCTGGCGCTGCTATTTTTTTTGAACAGCCGAATATTCCTTTTTCTTTACTTTCTGTAAAGGATTAACACAAACTGGGTACAATTTTTTTATATTAATGATTTTGCCCTTTTTGTGTCTTTTTAAAATCACTGCTATTTTTTTGAACACGACTATATATATATATATATATATATATATATATATATGCACATACACATCACATGAATTTCCAGTTTAAGTACCCTTACAACTGTTTTTCTAAGAAATGATCGTTTACCGAGATAAACTTTCCTGCTGCTATTGCGTTTAGCTTGATCAACTTTGTAAATTTACTTACTTTTTTGAATAGTGCCCCACTTTCTAGATGCGCCGCGCGTCACATTACATGGTTCTTGCCCTAGTGATATCCCGTATACCTATCCTATGGTGATCGAGCCGCCAGTCCCTCATCAGTATACGAGACGTGACTTGTGACATACAGGGGCCGGTCAATTTAGCAGCAGGGAACACGAATGCGCGGTCCCCGCAGTACTCTGTACAGAACAGCACCTTACATCGGTGTCTGGTGGAGATGCAGCCGCGCAATATAAAAACTGCGCGCGATGGGGATGCAGACAGCGGCTGCAAATTAATTATAATTCTAGGGTAGGAATTTTTTTTTTTTTATCATGTACAAATGTCATTTCAGTGTTTTTTTTGTTTTTTTAATGAACTCGAAAAACCCTTTAATAATTTGCAGTGGTATCCTAGTCTACTTGAGAAGGCTACACCGCTGATATTTAGTTCAGAGCTTCATTTCGCTATTCCCCTGTACACATACAGTCTATTGCATTACTAGAAGCCTCTTCTGTATACGGCTCTCATTAACCTGAATAGGAGCTGCCTCTAGTGGATGCTTATTAGAAGTATGTGTAGGGTCAACAGAAAAATGGGTTTTGTACTAAACCAAGTGTGTTTGTTCTTCTTTATTAAATACATTATAGCAAAATATCCAAATCATTTCTGCTGCTGGTTTGTAATCGCACTTTACTTCTTGTGCGGTCTTAAACAGAAAGTTGCAGTAGGTCTCACCCAGGCAAAATATAGTGATACTACTAACAAGAACAATAAAGTAATGCAGAACTAGCTATATGCTCCAATGTAAAGAGCAAATCTTCTTGATCATAATTACTCATAGAGCAATTCCTCGACTATAACAACACATTTTCATCAGGACCTTTACTTTGACAAAGCCAAATTCTTGCATTGAATCTTGTCCATCTCCTGGCTGATATTTCCTTCTACGGTGTCACATTGAGCAAGTAGACCCTATAGAGTAGAAAACAATGCACAATTTATCACTGACTTTTTTCAAAAGAAGGCGGTCCATATTCAGACAAGGACATAAACTAGCCATGCACATTAGACAATTAAACCTGTTGTGTATGGGGCAGCCCTACTGTCCCTAAACATTTGCTGGCCGGTGATTTTAACATGCCTGGTTTGGTCTCCTGAGGGGTTATCAGAGGTTTCGTCTCACAGCTACTTATGCTCCTCTACCTACGGCAGTAAACGTGCATGAGTAAATCGATCTTTGTAGGAGTCAAGTGAATAGGAGCAGAGCTGAAGTAACCCAGCATGGCTGCTATACAATGGATGGAGGTTCCCAGAGGCAGCCGGTACAGCGGATCGGTGCGTGGTCCAGGTTTCTGACCCCCACCGATCATATACGGATGACCTACCCTGTGGATAAATCATCAGAATAAAAAGCAGCCCCCAGCCTAGACAACCTCTTTAACCCTCTCATGACCAAGGGTCATTGATACCTGTGTCCGCGTAATTTTTTTTATATGCACTTCTTTAAAACAACAACAATATCTTTGCAACCGCTTTGAACATCACAACTAGTTTTAAAGGCTTTATGAGGCTTTAATTTTCTAGTTTAGTTTAATTCCATGTTTTAAATTTTTATTATGAGCAGACAAAAATCACAATAAATGTGGAAAAACACTTTTGTATTTTTTTAAATATATTTATCTATGATAGAGATAGAGATAGATATATATATATATATATATATATATATATTAGTGCAGAGCTGCACTTTTAAGTTTAATTTCTTGAAGAAAAAAAACAAAACACGTTTGTTTTATGAAACAAAGTCAAAGAAGTGTCGCAACTTATAAATAGAGCCGGCACATAGATTAGTGCAGGGCTACTGACGCTGAAGCAGCTCTGCATTCATTAAACCCCGATGCACGCTGCAAACGTCTATATGCGTGTCAAATGCATGAGGCATCGGCAGTTGGGACATATATAGCCGTATGCACGACTTGACAAAGGCAGTCTTGAAGGGGTTAATGAAGATCACTGGCTGCAGTGGTCCTGTCCGACACTCGCCGACATTATCCTTTCAGCCAGTTATTGGCTAGAACGGTCACATGTTGGTACGGGATGTCACAGCTTTAGCCAATGTAAAAAGACTAGTGGGGGAACGTAGACCAATGTCACTGGAACAGCAGGGGGATTAACCTCTTCGTGACCAAGCAATTGTTTTAGTTTTTCCATTGTCGCATTCAAAGAGCTATAACTTGATTTTTCTGTCGACATACAGTACTGTGCAAAAGTTTTAGGCAGTTGTGTAAAAATACAAAGTAAGGGCTCGTTTACACGAGCGTAATATACGTCCGTGCAACCCGCGTGATTTTTCACGCGTGTCGTACGGACCTATGTTAGTCTATGGGGCAGTGCAGACAGTCCGTGATTTTTGCGCAACGTGAGTCCGCTGCGAAAAACTCACGACATGTCCTATATTTGTGCGTTGTTCGCGCATCACGCACCCATTGAAGTCAATGGGTGCGTGAAAATCACGCATGCCTCACGGAAGCACTTCCGTAGGACGAGCATGATTTGCGCAACAGCTGTCAAACTATGAATGAAAACAGAAAAGCACCACGTGTTACAAACATCCAAATGGAGTGTTATAATCACGCAGCCGCGCATCATACGGGGATGACACACGGAGCTGTTAAGTGCCTTTTGCTCACGCAAAACGCCGCGTTTTTTGCGTGCGCAAAACGCACACGCTCGTGTAAACCCGGCCTAAGAATTTTTTCAAAAATAGAAGTGAATATATACTTTTTTCATTTAACAAAATACAAAGCAAAGAAACAGAAGAGAAATCGAAATCAAATGTTTCTTGTGACCACCCTTTGCCTTCAAAACTGCATCAATTCTTCTAGCTAAACGTGCACAAAGTCATGGATTTTGTAGCATTATAGTCCGGTGTATGATTTACCAATTATACCAGACAGGAGATAATGATCATCATTTTCATATGTAGGTTGAAACAGTCATTAGATGTAACAGAAATAGCTGTGTAGGAGGCTTAAAACGGGGTGAGAAACCACCAAGCTCTGCTATAAATGGGAGGTTTTTGAAAACAATTTCATGTGACTGGTCCACCATGGCAAGACTGAGCACAGCAATAAGACACAAGGTAGTTATACTGCATCAGCAAGGTCTCTCCCAGGCAAAGACTTCAAAGCAGAGTATGGTTTCAAGATGTGCTGTTCAAGCTCTTTTGAAGAAGAACAAAACAACGAGCAATGTTGAGGACCGTAGACATAGTGGTCGGCCAAGGAAATTTACTGCAGCAGATCAAAGACACATCATGCTTACTTCCCTTCGAAGTCGGAGGATGTCCAGCAGTGCTATCGGTTTAGAACTGGGAGAAACCAGTCGGACCCATGTACACCCATCTACTATTTGGAGAAGTCTGTCGAGAAGTGGTCTTCACGGAAGAATTGCGGCCAAAAAGCCATACCTTCAATGTGGAAACAAGGCCAAGCGACTCAACTATGTGTGAAAATATAAGAATTGGGGTACAGAAAAATGGCAGCAGGTGCTCTGGACTGAGGGGGTTAAAAAATTTGAAATATTTTGCTGTAACAGAAAGCAGGACAATAAGGGTATGTTCACACAGCCTATTTTCGGGCCGTAAACGGACGAAAAATCGGAAACAGAACGCCTCCAAACATCTGCCCATTGATTTCAATGGGAAAACTGTGTTCTGTTCCGACGGAGCGTTTTTCGCGGCGTTTTTTAACGCGTAAAAAAAACACCCGCGGGAAAGAAGTGCAGGACACTTCTTGGGACGTTTTTGGACCAGTTCTCCACAGACTATTGAAAAAAAGCTCTAAAAACGGCCGTAAAAGATGCCGCGAAAACCGCGAGTGCCACAAAAAACGTCTGCAAATCAGGAGCGGTTTTCTCTTGAAAACCGCTCCGTATTTTGAGAAGTTTTTGAGTCTGCGTGTAAACATACCCTAATGAGTATCTGCAGGGAACAGTGAAGCATGATGGAGGTTCCTTGCAAGTTTGTGGCTGCATTTCAGCAAATGGAGTTTGGTCAGTATTAATGGGATCCTCAATGCTGAGAAATACAGGCATATATGTTTATCCATCATGCAATACTATCAGGGAGGCGTCTGATTGGCTCCAAATTTGTTCTGCAGAAGCACAACGACCCCAAACATACAGCCAATGTCATTAAGAACTATCTTCAGCGTAAAGAAGTGATGATATGGCCCCCACATAGCCCCGACCGCAACATTGAGTCCATCTGTGTTAGAAGAATTTGAGGAAGTCTGAGGTTAGTTCTCCAAGATGTTTGGAACAACCTCCCTACCGAATTCCTTCAAAAACTGTGTGCAAGTGTACCTAGAAGAACTGATGCTGTTTTGAAGGCAAAGGGTGGTCACACCAAATATTGATTTGATTTAGATTTCTCTTCTGTTAATTCACTTTGCATGTTAACTGAATTTTTAAATGGCACCATTTTGTGGTACATATAAATTATTGATTAACCCCTTAATGACCAGCCTATTTTAGGCCTTAATGACCAAGCTATTTTTTTGTGTTTTCCCATCGTCTCATTCAAAGAACTATAACTTTTATTTTTGAGTCCACATAGCCCAATAAGGTCTTGTTTTTTTGAGGGACTTGCACCATTTTGGGGTACATGTAATTTATTGATGAACTTAAATTTTTTTTTGGGGGGGGGGGGGGGGAGAAAAAAGCCTCCTAAATTTACGCCGTTTACCGTGTGGTATAAATAACACAATAACCTTATTCAGCATGTTGTTACGATTGCAACAATTGATATAGTTTTACTAGTTTTGCACAGTAAAAACATTTTTTTTTTACAATTATTTGTTAGTGTCTCCATATTGGAAGATCCATGGCTTTTTTATTTTTCCGCCGATGCAGCTGTATGAGGGCTTTTTTTTTTTTCTGCGGGGGGACTTGTACTCCATATAAAAATTACAACTTTTTTCCCATTCTTTCCCTAAAGTAATGTTAAAAAGATATAAAAATTAAACATAACTGGTATCGCCGCATCCATAAAAAAGTCTGACCTATTACAATATGGACGTTATTTAACCCGCGCGGTGTAACTATGCTATTTTTGGTCACCATAGAGCTCCAAAAAATGTTTAATAAATAGTGAACAAAATGTCACCGATAAAAACTACATCTCGCCCCACAAAAAATAAGGCCTCATACCACTCAATCAACGAAAATATAAAAAAGTTAAGGCTGTGAGAAAATGGCGACACAAAACTATTTTTCTTTGTAAAGCATTAAAAAAAATATATATATATAAATTTGGTATCGTTGTAATATCAACCCGTAGAATAAAGTTAACATGTCGTTTTATCACCTGATGAACGCCTTAAAAACAAAAAAAAAAATTGGGGAATTCCTGCTTTTTGCCCATTTCACCCCACAAAGAATTTATTTTTAGTTTCCCAGTACATTATATGGTACAATAAATGGTGCCATGAAAAACGACAACTCTAACCGCAAATAAAAAGCCCTCACATGACTATGTCGACAAAAAAAAAAAAAAATGTATGGCTTTTGCAACGCGAGGAGGAAAAAAAAAAATAAAATCAAAATCGGCTGCGAAGGAATGGGGTTAAAGTGTTAAAAGTTATGAGCGTTTTTTTTTTTTTTAAATTAAAGTCTCCCTTCAATTCCATTCTCAACAAACACTGAAGGAAATGCCACTACGGTATTATTTGAAAAATATCCAGCACTCTCTGTCCCTTCATTGGACTTCAAGCAAGCATATAAAATCAATGGTTAGTTTAAAGGGGTTATCCAGTGACTGAAAATTGATGGCCTATCTGCAGGATAGGCCGTTAGCATCTGATCGGTGAAGGAGCGACTCTCGTCACCCCTGCCGATTAGCTGTTTTAATGCTTTTCACTCATTGTATACAGAGCTTCATACTGTACGATGCCGACACATTCTATCGGCAGAGCACAGTATTACAGCTTTCTCCCATTGAAGTGTTTTTGTTTCTTACCTGAACCTTTTTCACCAGTCCTTTTCTTTTCATCCTACAGTCACCAAAGTTTTCTGGCACAGCCTAAGGCAACATATGAATTGTTAATTAAAAAAAAATAATGAAAAAATTTTTTGGGGTTAAAACCACATACTATACAGTAATTTACCAAAGAAAAACAAAAAAAAAACCAGGCAGGCATGTTACATTGCATTTAATCCTTTCGATGCCAAGACAAATGTTACACTCGACATACTCACTATATTATATACTCCCCATACCGGCAACAAACATTTATAAAAAAAAAAAAAAAGGGTCCAGACAGCCACCACTGTCCATTGACGCTGGCGGCCGCCTCCGTTCCTTTTTCCATGTAACTAACTTTTGGACCCTGCTTCACGAGGACAGCGTCAGGACGTTGTATGCAGTATCCCCAGCGTCAGGATCGTAAGGCGCCAGAAGTGCAGAGGCGCCCGGCCAAAAGTAGAGGCAAGGGTTAAGAACATTTGGGTATACATGTTTTGGGGGGGCCTGATCTAGGGTGTAAATTTCAGGGTCTGGTAGGAGTCGGAATTAATTTAGGTGTCCATGCAGGTAAAGTGAGTGTCATATGCGAGAAGGAGGTGGAAGCTTCCCTCAGACATGCCGCGGTGGTGGAAGATCAAAGAGCCTGCAGTAGCCAGAAGCAGCAGCCAGCACTGCAACTTGGTGCGTGACTGCAGTGTAAAAGCAGAAGCTTCAGTGCAAGGTTTTTTTTGTAGTCCCCCTGCACACTTACCACCCCAAAAAAAATTATAAATAAATACATTTTTATATATATATATATATATATATATATATATATATATATAAAGAAAGAAGATTTGCAGCACTCCAATGTGAAAAAAGTGGTGGTTTATTCAATCCAAGAACAACAGCAACGTTTCAATCCTACAATAGGATCTTTATCAAGCCTAGTGACACATCTACTACAGGAAACTAATATAGGGTTGAGACTTGGTCGTACATTACATTTCTTTTATCCCATTAGAACAATATAATTAGGTTAATACCTGGGGGAAAAGTGGAGGGAATAGCTTTTTTTAATCCTACAAAAAAAATAAAATAATAATAATTCGTGGAGATTTTTATCTTGAAAGAGATCCCTTTTTTTTTTTAGTGAGAGTCCGATGTTTCACCAACATGGAAAAAAAAAAAAAAAAAAAAAAAAAAAAAGAGTGCTTTTGTCTCTGCACAACATTAAATACCCTAGAAGTGGGTTTTACAAATGAGGTGTCATTTTAGGAGTAGGTATACAAATATTAGGTTGATCTAGCTAAGCAGCAAATAGCATGTAAAAACAAGTAAAGGTGAAACCGCACCAAATCGAATATACACATATATATATATTTATACTATTGTAGCGACGCCACTATAGCAGAGCAGGAAGGTATCTCCCTGCTCTGCTATGTGCTAGCCCCACTTTAGCTCCCTGAAGGAGCGGAATCCCCGTGTGTTCGGGGATTCCGCTCCTGGACAGAGCTCTTGATGTCTCTGTCCATATCTGGGCAGTGACATCAGGGGCAACTCCTGAAGCGGAATCCCCGAACACATGGGGATTCCCCTTCAGGAGTTGCCCCTGATGTCACTGTCCAGATATGCCCGGCCCAGAACGGATGCAAAACGGCCGATTTTATCAGTCGACATTCGGGCTCGGGCGGGACCCTGTCGTGTGAATAAGGCATAAGGGGACAAGCAGAAAAGAAAAATGTAAAAAAAAAAAACGTAAAATCAAGTTGTTTTTTTTAATAAATTAAAAATAAAAAAGTTAAAAAACAACCACTTTTCCCATTTTCCATCAAGAACAATGTAAAAAAATAAATAAAATTAACATAACTGGTATCGATGCATCTGTAAAAGTCTGAAGTAATACAATATATCATTATTTAGAATGCCATAAAAAAATAATTTTAAAACTTCAGAATTTCTCTTTTGTGGTCACTTCATCTCCCACGAAAAATAAAATAAAGTGATCAAAAAGTCTCATGAACCCCAAAATGGTACCAATAGAAACTACAGCTTGCCCCACAAAAAATAAGACATCATACTGCTAAATTGACGTAAAAATGAAAAAAAAAAGCTATGGCTCTCAGAATATGGTGACAAAACGCAAATTTTATTTTTAACAATCATTTTTTTCCTCGTAAAAGTAGTAAAACATAAAAAAAAAAATTTTTTTTATAAGTTTGGTATTTCTGTAATCTTATTGACCCACAGAATAAAATTAACATGTCGTTTTTACAGCACGGTGAATGCCGTAAAGACAAAACCACCTAAAAGATTGAGGCATCTCTGTTTTTTTCCTATTCCACCCAACAAATATTTTTATTTTCATTCTACCCCACTACATTATATGGTAAAATAAATGGTTGTGTGAAAATCTACAACTCGTCCCACCAAACAAATGGCCCTTATAAGGCAATATTGATGGAAAAATAAAAAAAAGTTACGGCTTTCGGAAAAAACTAAAAGTGAAAATCTGAAAAATGGCTGGGGTGGGAAGGGGTTAAGCACTTTAAAAAACAAATTAAAAACCAAACTGGGGTCAAAATACTAATACCACCCCTTAATAAATACCACTATTCATGGTGGATTCTATCATTCTGACACCTATGAGTCTCTGAAAATTTGGCTTGGTGCAGGAAAACAAATATGTACTTAAAAATGTATAAAATTATTACTACATTTTAAGTTTTCTAAATTGTTTTTTGTTTTTTTTCAAAAGTGCTGCCAAAACAAAGTAAAGAGACTGAAATATATATATTTGATTAAAAAAAATGTGTACAATATGTATGTACATATGTGACATATTGCAGTTCAAAATATGGAAAAATGTTAAATTGACAAAATTTCATCAATCGCTGTATTTTTTTTAAATTAATTTACGCAAATCTTATTGTCTACTTTTACCACCTATATAACGTATAACATGTGACGAAAAAACGAAATGTCAGAATTATTTGGATATGCAAAACTATTGCAGAGTTATTGTCTGATAAAGTCAGACATACAGTTAGGTCCAGAATCATTTGGACAGTGACAAGTTCTGGTATTTTAGCGGTTTACCAAAATATATTGAATATACAGCTATATAATCAATATGGGTTTAAAGTGCAGACTCTCGGCTTTAATTTGAGGGTATTCACATCCTAATTTGAGGAAGGGTTTAGGAATTACAGCTCTTTATTATGTAGCTGCCTCTTTTTCAGGGGACCAAAAGTAATTGGACAATTATATCAAAAGCTATTTAATGGGCTGCATGGGCTATTCCCTCGTTAATCCATCAAGCAGGTAAAAGGTCTGGAGTTTATTTCAGGTGTGGCATTTGCGTTTGGAAGCTGTTGCTGTGAACCAACAACATGAGGTCAAAGGAGCTCTCAATGCAAGTGAAACAGACCATCGTTAGGCTGAAAAAAAGATTAAGAAATCCATCAGAGAGATGGCACAAATGTTAGGAGTGGCCAAACCCAACAGTTTGGTACATTCGTAAAAAAAATAGCGCACTGGTGATCTCGTGAACTCCAAAAGGCTTGGACGTCCACGGAAGACAACAGTGGTGGATTATCGTAGAATCCTTTCCATGGTGAAGAAAACACCTTCACAACATCTACCCAAGTGAGGAACACTCTCCTGGAAGTAGGTGTATCAGTATCTAAGACGACCATAAAGAGAAGACTTCATGGGAGCAAATACAGAGGGTTCACCACAAGGTCCAAACCATTAATCTGCCTCAAAAATAGAAAGGCCGATTAGATTTTTCCAAATAACATCTAAAAGAAGCCAGCCCAGTTCTGGAACAGCATCCTTTGGAAAGATTAAACTAATATCAACCTGTACCAGAATGATGGAAGGAAGAAAGTATGGAGAAGGCTTGGAACAGTTCATACACACCACATCCTCTGTAAAACATGGTGGAGGCAGTGTGATGGCATGGGCATGCATGGATGCCAAAGGCACTGGGTCACTAGGGTTTATTGAGTATGTGACTGAAGACAGAAGCAGCCGGATGAATTCTGAAGTGTTCAGGGATATACATTCTGCTCAGATTCAACCAAATGCAGCAAGGTTGATTGGACGTCGCTTCATAGTAAAGATGGACAATGACCCAAAACATACTGCGAAAGCAACCCAGGAGTTTAAGGCAAAGAAGTGGAATATTCTGCAATGGCCAAGTCAATCACCAGATCTCAACCCGATCGAGCATGCATTTCACTTAAGACAAAACTTAAGGCAGAAAGACCCACAAAGAAGCAACAACTGAAGACGCTGCAGTAAAGGCCTGGCAAAGCATCACAAAGGAGGAAACCCAGTGTTTGGTGATGTCCATGGGTTCAAGACTTCAGGCAGTGATTGCCTGCAGAGGGTTCTCTACAAAGTATTTAAAAAAATTACAAATATTTTATTCATGGTAATGTTAATTCGTCCAATTACTTTTGAGCCCCTGAAATGAGGAGGCTGTGTAGAAAGATGGTTGTAATTCCTAAACGTTTCACAGGATATTTTTGTTCAACCCCTCAAATTAAACCCGAAAGTCTACACTTCAATTGCATCTTAATTGTTTCATTTCAAATCCAATGTGGTGGCATGCAGAGCCCAAATCATTCTGGACCTAACTGTACCAGATTTGAAAACTCTGGCTTGGCCATTAAGGTCCAAAAAAGCTTTGTCATTAAGGGGTTAAGGAGCTCAGGTAAAACAAAAGCTCAACTCTGATTGGTTGCTATGGGAAACAAAGGACATTCTTACTATATATGGAAGTTGATCCTGATAGACGTGCGGAAACACTCCTTCCTATTATTCGATGTGTGGCGCGCATGTGGAGAGATTTGTGCGGCAGAGACACATTTAGCACTCTGCTTCTGCAAAATGCAGAGCAGTTTCCAGTTTAGGATTATGCAGTATGATTATGTCTAACACCTTAGTGACCAGCCTGTTTTAGGCCTTAACCCCTAGGCGCACCAGGACACAACTATATCGTGGCTGGAGGTTACTTCGCGCACCACGACCTGCAATTACTGCAAGGTTCCCGGTGTAAACCCGATCGTTGACAGTGTGCACTGAGAACCGGGATGTCACTCTTGCTGGACACAGGTCCTTTGCTGACGATTTAATCAATTAACCCTTAAATGTGGCGACGATTGACGCATTTTAGGGGTTTCTAGCACATCAGCAGATCCCCCCAACGATGAAATCACGGGGTTTGCTGAAGGTTGGTATGGCAACCGGAGGCCAAACAATGGCATCCGTGAGTGCCACGTACAAAACCCTATAGGGACCAGCCTGTGACTGGTCCTCATAGGCTGTCAGAGTGACTGACATTACACTGACAGTTGGAATACATTGAACACTACGTAGGTAGTGTAATGTATTCTAGCAGCGAACAGTGCTGGAGGTAAAAAAAAAACAAGTGTAACAAGTAAAAAATAAAAATTTTAAAAAAAGCGTTTTATAAAAGTGTAAAAATAAAAAAAAGTTATGTTAAAACAAACACTGCTTTTTTCCAATAAAAAGTATTTTATTATAGGAAAAAAATGAAGACGTAAAATAAAAAATTAAAAAAAGAGAAGTACACATATTTGGTATCACCGCGTTAACGACCCAAATTATGTTATTTTTCCGCCTCGGTAAACACCAGGGGAAAAAAAAAAAAAAAAAAAAAAAAAAAAAGAACGAAAAACAATGCGAGAATCCCTATTTTTTATTCACCAGCCCTCAAAAATATAGAATAAAAAGTGATCAAAAAGTCGCATGTACCCCAAAATAGTACCAATAAAAACTACAACTGGTCCCACAAGCCCTTACACAGCTGTTTTAACTAAAAAAAAATACATAAAATTTTTTTATTAAAATTTAAAAAAAGAAAAAAAAAGATGGCTCTCAGAATATGGGGACAAAAAAAATAATTTTATAAAAAAAATAACATTTAATTGTGGAAACGCTGCAAAACATAAGACTATATAAATATGGTATCGCCGTAATTGTACCTACCCGCAGAATAAAGTCAAATGCAATTTATAGCGCACAGTGAAAGCCGTAAGAAATAAATAAAAAAAAAAACATTAAAACCCCAAAATCTGGGGCGTGGCCTAGAGGTGAATGTGAGAGGACGTGTGTGACCGGAGCTCCTGCTGTAATCATCCTTTAAGGTCCATATATCCCGTAAAACTCGGGGAAAATAGCTTCCCTAGGGGCTTACCAGAGTCTGGAGGTGGAGGAGCACGAATACCCGGTCATAATGACGCGCTCTAAGAAGCAGAAGTCGCCGCCAGCGAGTCCCGGGTCCCGCGCTCAAGATGGCGCCGAGGAGAAGGAAGGCCGCAATAGAGGCCTCCGGCAGGAAGTTGTGGAAAAGCTGGAGAGGTTCGCCCGCACGCCGAGAGCAGGGGGGGCGGCTGCACAGCAGCGAAAGTCGGCTGGAGATCAGGCAGCTGGAAGCTCATCATATGGATCCAGGTATTCTCCTTTGGCGGGGGACATGAGAAGTGAGGAGGAGGAGGAGGAGATGAGTGGCGCCATGCAGGATCAGCCAGGTGCTGGAGGGAAAAGTGGAGTAAGGAAGGAGGAACCCTCCCTAAAGGACATTTTGGCAGCGGTGAAGCAGAATTCTATGGTCCTTAATACCTTAGCAAGTCAGATGGGTGGATTGAAGGAGGACATTTTGCTGCTCAGGAATGATTTGCAGAAAGTTGCGGAACGCACCACTGCAGTGGAAGGGAGAGTCTCAGACATGGAGGATGCGATTCCTCACATAAAGCAGGATGTACAGGCACATTCGCAGGCAGTGGCGACATTGATGGCTAAGACAGACGATATGGAAAATCGGCTGAGACGAAATAATGTGCGCCTTGTGGGGGTTCCGGAAAGAGTGGAGGGAACGAATCCGGATGACTTCTTTGAAAAGTGGCTGATAGACACATTTGGTAGAGAGGAATTGACCCCTTTATTTGCGGTGGAGAGAGCGCACAGGGTGCCGACCAGACCTGGCCCTCCCGGAAGGCCGCCGAGACCGGTGCTGATAAAGATTCTACATTATAAAGATAGAGACAAGATCCTGAGGAAAGCTAGAGAACGTCAAGACATCTCCTTTAATGGGGTGAAAGTGTCCTTCTTCCCGGACTTCTCTTTGGAAGTACAACGGAAAAGATCACAGTTTATGGATATAAAAAGACGACTAAGGGCATTACAAGTGCAATATTCCATGATGTATCCTGCCCGTTTGAGAGTGGTGGCGCTGGGAACAACTTCCTTTTTTGAGACACCGAGAGAAGCGGTTAGATGGTTGGATAGCCATGAAAGTCAGCTGAGACCGGCAGAGGGACGGCGTTGATCCGGAACAGACCGGCTGGCAAAAGGAGGCTGGGGATGCAGGACTGAACCAGGTGTCGTAGGAAAAATTGCAAGATTTGGCATTTGATTGGACTTGGAGTTGGAGGGCATGGTTGCGGGGACCGCGGAAGACCGGAAGAGGAGGAATGTGTTTATGGACATTGAGGGGTATTGATATGCTGAAGGGATGGTAGTTTATTTGTAAGAAAATGGCAGCGGGAGGGATGGTCAGTTAAGCGGGAAAAGCACATAACGAGTTATGGCATTGTTGAATGTATGGTGGGCGGAGTTGACCTGCCGATGTTTGTTATGGGTAATGGCAGATACGTTCTGTTGCCCCAACCCTTGGAAAGGGGTAGGTTTACGGGGGAGGTTGCAGGGGGGGGAGGGGAGGTTGCAGGGGGGGGAGGGGAGGGAGGGAAAGGAGACCCAGCCGGTCGGATATGTAAAATTAAGAGAACAGGATAGGAGGAGCTGTGATATGTTGAGGGATGATGGGATCAATTAATTGTTTGTCCTGGAATGTACGGGGCCTGCGGGAAGCCAGAAAACGACAGGCGGTATTTGATTTTATTAGAAAACAGGAGTCGAGGGTGATAGGACTACAGGAGACACATATGACTAGGGATTCAGTTTCCATGATGCATAGGGCCTGGGTAGGCCATAGTTTTCATTCTTACCATACTACATATTCAAGGGGGGTGAGTCTTCTCATACATAGGGCAGTGCCATTTGTATGTCACGACTCCTTCCAGGATGGGGAGGGGCGGTATGTGGGGGTACACTGTACATTGTATCATTGGAATTGTGTGTTGGTGGTGTTGTATGTACCCCCTCCGTTTTCTAGTGGATGTATCAAGAAAGTGGTGGAGGAACTGGCTAGGTACCCGGAGGTGCCGTTAATAGTGATGGGGGATTTTAACGCAGTATTGAATACCAATATGGATAAATTTGGCATGACAGGGGGAGGTGTAACAGCTTTTGGCCATCTGGTTGCTGAAATGGGCTGGCGGGACATATGGAGGGATAAACATCCAAATAGCTTTCAGTATTCTTGTGCGTCTTCCACATATCAGTCTTTATCCAGGATAGACTTAATCTTGTGCTCACCGACAGCGGTACCATTTGTAGCTCAGATAGAATACTTGCAAAGAGCGTTATCGGATCATTCTCCTGTGTTAATGAAGGTAGAGACGGAGGAGAGGACAGGGCGGGGGCAAGGGTGTTGGAAACTTAATGCCTTTTGGCTAAAGCTGATAGACAATAAACAAATTTTAGACCTCATAAAGGAGTACTTTCAGTTCAATTCAGGAACGGTACCGCAAGAGATACTGTGGGACGCGATGAAGGCGTGGCTGAGAGGGGTGTTCATCCAGCACATTTCAGCAGTAAAAACACGGTCTAGACAATTAGGAGAAGCACTGTTGGGAAGGGTAGAGGAGACAGAAAGGCTGCATATAATAGATAACACAACAGACACATTGAAGCATTGGGTGGAGGCGCAGCGGTTGTTAAAGCAACATCAGTTGGAGAGGGCAGATAACAAAAGGATGTTTTTAAAACGCCAATATTATGAGGAGGGGGAAACCACTGGACGGTTACTGGCAAGGATGGCGCAGGCTCAGAGGGAGAATAATTACATACACACCATTAAAGGGGAGGGGGGGAGGTTGGAGACTGATACAGGACAGATTTTGAAAGTGTTTCAGCAGTTCTACTCGGATTTGTATGCCTCTAGGGCAGAGCACACGCCTCAGCAGCTGGAAGAGTATATAGGGGAGATAGAATTTCCTAGGTTGGGGGGGGAGGAGAGAGGGACATTGGAGGAGCCAATATCTCTGGAGGAAATACAGGCGGCTATAGGGATACTAGCCAGTGAAAAGGCGCCGGGGCCGGATGGTCTTCCGGTGGAAGTTTTTAAGGAATATGGGGAGGAGCTTGCGCCGCAGTTACTGGCCACTCTTTTAGATAGCTTCAATAGGGGGCGGCTTCCAGAAACAATGTATGAAGCGACTATAGTAGTTCTGCCTAAAGAGGGGAAGGATCCTCAACTCCCGGGCTCTTATAGACCAGTCTCACTGCTGACGGCGGATATTAAAATCATGGCGAAAGTATTGGCGCTTCGACTAGCTAAAGTAGTAGCTGGGGTGGTACACGGAGATCAGGCCGGTTTTATGCCATCCAAATCGACGGCGGTAAATCTGAGGCGGCTGTTTTTGAATCTACAAGTTATGCCGGATAATCGTGGGGGGAGAGCCATAATGTCCTTAGATGCGGCCAAAGCATTCGATTGTGTGGAGTGGAATTATTTGTGGTCAGTTCTGGAAAAAATGGGATTTGGCCCTAATTATATAAAATGGGTAAAATTGTTGTATGTAGCCCCGACAGCAAAGATAAGGGTGAATGGGGTGTTATCGGATCGGTTTGCGCTGGAGCGGGGAACGCGTCAGGGATGTCCATTGTCCCCATTGTTGTTTGCGTTGGCGGTGGAACCCTTGGCGTGTGCAGTGAGACAACATAAACACATTCAGGGGTTGAGATATGGGGGGGTGGAGGAAAGAATTGCATTATACGCAGATGATATGCTGCTATTCATGGCGGATACCGAACGCACATTACCGTTAGTGATGGCCCTAATTAAGCGGTTTGGGAAATATTCAGGACTACTCATTAATTGGTCAAAATCGGCCCTAATGCTCATGGACCCGGGGGATATTCAGAATGGGGAAGAGGAGGTGGAGATACCTGTGGTGAAGGAGTTTAAGTATTTGGGGGTGAGGGTGACGGCGAAAGTACAGGATTATATGTCCCTTAATGTAATGCCACTGTTAACAAAGATAAAAGCCAAAGTAGAGGCGTGGAATAAGTTGCCCCTATCGGCTCTGGGTAGGACAAATTTGATTAAAATGATCCTTATGCCCCAGGTGTTGTATGTCCTACATAACTCACCGGTATGGATCCCCAAATATTGGTTCAGGAGATTGCATAACCTTTTTAGAGACCTAGTATGGAAGAAGGGGGTACCTAGGATTAAACTGGAGAAATTACAGCTGCCAAAGGAGGAGGGGGGCCTGGCTGTTCCTAATGCTTGGGTGTATTATTTAGCTGCCCAATGTCAGCATTTCTGGGGGTGGGAGCAGGAAGAGACATGGGGGTCCAGTGCGCGCATCCTATCATATCTGGGGGGGGGGGGAGAACCCGTTGGCAGGACTGGAAGCGCACAGATATAAACAGATGGCGAGTGCCAGACCCACTCTGCTTCTCATACATAAGGTGTGGTGGCAGTGCAAGCAATTGCTGGGGATAGGGGAGTGCACTAAATATACACCGCTCTGGAGGAATGCTTATTTGGGGGAATTGGGTAAATTGGAAGGGATGCAGGGGTGGGAGCAGCAAGGCATAATACGGTTGAATCAGTTGTATGAGGGAGACATACTCAAATCTTTTCAGCAAGTAAGGGAGGAGTTTCAACTGGACTCCCGCATGTTTTATCAGTACCTGCAGATTCGGCACGCAGTGCAGACACAAGCGGTCAGTGTGGACCTGACGATGCATGCAGCGGGGGTGTTGGAGCATATTGCAAAGGCAGTATCATCAAAAGGATTAATCTCATTGGTTTATCGCAGGTTGTTGGTGGAACATCTGGGAGATCCTATGGCAACAGTGAAAGCAATATGGGAGAGGGATGTGGGTCCTATTACAACAGACCACTGGGAGGCGGTATTGGCAGCAACATGTACTTTGTCCATTAATGTAGCACAACGAAGATCGCAGTTGTTTCTGATACATAGGGTGTACAGGACCCCGTGGGTGCTGAAACAAATGGGATTAAGAGCGGATGCAAAGTGCCCTAGGTGCCCGGAAGAAAAAGCAGACATCCTTCATATGTTCTGGACATGTGGGAAGCTGGGGAGTCTGTGGACGGAAATATTGGAACTAGTGGGGAGAGTGTTTGAGGTACAGATCCCATGGGATCCGGTAGTAATGCTGCTAGGGTATGTTGGAGATTTGGGGGGAGATAGGATGTCAGGGTTGGCAATTGCTAAAATACTGTATCAAGTTCGGAAAGGAATTGCAAAGCACTGGCTGGATGCGGAGCCACCATCAAAACAAGAAATCATAGGGGCACTTAACTCACAGGTTCTGATGGAGTATAGGATATACTCCAAGAGGGGGTCCAGGGTCAAGTTCGACAAACAATGGGCTAGGTGGATTGATCAATCTGGGTATGCTTCTGTGGAGCTAATGACACTAAGGCAACAAGTGCAGGTATAGGGCCACTGAGGGGAGAGGATTGGAAAAGTGGTACTGAGGAGATCGGCTGGGGGGGATACAGGGGGGAGTTAGGGGGAAGGGAATGTTTGGTTAAATGTAAAGAATTGGGTCTGTTGAAAATTGCTTGTACACTGTATGAGAACGTACAATGACCTGTAATAATGTGGAGTTTTGTTGAATAAACTTGAACTGATTAAAAAAAAAAAAAACCCCAAAATCTCTTTTGTGGTCACCGTATCTCTAAAGAAAATTAATAGAAAGTGATCAAAAATTTGTATGTTCCAAAAATGGTACCAATAATAACTACAGCACGTCCTGCCACAAGCCCTCGACCAAATAATAAAAAAAAGTTATGGCTCTCAGCATGGGTTGATACAAAACAATTTATTTTTTTTAACAAATAGTTTTTGCTTTGTAAAAGTACTAAAATATAAAAAACCTATATAAATTTGGCATCACCGTAATCGTATTGAGGCACAGAATAATGTTGTCGTTTTTACTACACAGTGAAAGCCATAAAAACAAAACCCAAACAATTGAGTCGCAGTTTTTTCCAATTTCAGCCCGCAAAAATTTTATTTTCAGTTTCACAGTACATTATATGGTACTTTAAACCGTGTCAATAGAAACTACAACTCCTCCCGTAAAAAAAGAAAAAAATTCCTCGAGGGGTGTAGTATCCCAAATGGGGGGTTTCCACTGTTTTGGCACCACAAGACCTCTTCAAAACCTTACATGGTGCCTAAAATATATTAATAATAATAAAAAAAATAAAAGGATGCCCTAAAATCCACTAGGTGCTCGTTTATCAAGCATGATGCTTTCGTTGGATAATCCTGAGTGCTGCAGTTCTTTTCTTCAATTTGCCAACATAAAGTAGACATATGGGAAACGTTAACTTGTAACTATTTTGAGTGGTATTACAGCAGTGCTTTTTATTTAGAAAAACAATCTATATTTACCACGTTCTGAGCGATTTTAGATTTATGCTAATGACTTTCCTAATGCCCAACTGGGCGTGTTTTTACTTAAGACCAAGTGGGCGTTGTGGAGAGAACTGTATGACGCTGACCAATCAGTGTCATACACTTCTCGCCATTTAGTCAGTGCATAGTGACACAATCCTGACACTTCGCTAAAGTTTCTGTGGTACTTACAGCAGAGCAAAGCGTAATCTCGCGAGCTCACGCTGTAAATGACAGGTTATAGCGAGATTATGCTTGCTCTGCTGTAAATCCCACACAAACGTTAGCGAAGTGTTGGGATTGTGAATAGACATCCCGTCCTGGCTGGAAGGAATGTCTATTCACTGTCTAAACACTTCAATAACGTTAATATGTCAGTATAACACAGCACATAGTGAACACAGTGTCACTATGCGCTGACTAAATGAATGGGGAGAAGTGTATGACGCTGATTAGACCAAGTGGGGGTTGTACAGAGGAGTGTATGACGCTGACCAAAGTAAAAACACGCCCAGTTGGGCATTAAGAAATTAATTAGCATAAAGCTAAAATCGCTAATAACGTGGTAAATATAGATTATTTTTCTAAATAAAAAGCACTGCGGTCACCTACATTACAGCGCCAATCTCCTTATGTAGGAGACAGGGCACTTATAAGGTGGTGACAGAGTCTCTTTAAGAAATGCACTGCTTAATACACCCCGCTATAATTTTTGATGAAGCTGCCTTCCTTTTATTCTGACCCTGAAACTGGAGAAGTAGCTGGGAAGATTCTCCCCATTCCCTAGTAACCTCAAAGTATTCCAATAAACAACGTCGCGAGGGTAACACTATTTCTTGAGATCTATGAAAATCTGTGACAACTTTAGGGAGAAAGGACGGATCAGGAGAAATTATAACTTTATCCTCCAGAATGTTAGTATATGACCTATTTATGGTAAAAAAACAGATTCCCTAGAATCTGCTTTTTTCAAGAGCCATGCAGTCAGGTGTAGGTTTTTTACCTCTGGGTGAAATACTGGGCCCTGGGACAGGAGAGTTTGACTCTCCAGAACAACCCATGGGGCTGCTACTGACATTTTTCTAAGCCATGAAAACCAGACCCTTCTCGGCCAAAAAGGAGCAATCAGAATTACTTTTGCAGAATCCTCTCTGATCTTTTTCAGTGTTCTCGGAATCAACCTGAGAGGGGGGAAAGGCATACAACAGGCCTTTTTTCCAAGATTGGGAGAAAGAATCCAACCCCATTGGAAAATCCTTAGAAGGGAAAAAAATATATAAACTGTCCACCTTTCGATTTACTCAAGAACCAAACAGATCTACTACCCCAAAGATTTGTAATCGGAGTGAAAACTTCCTGATTCAGACTCAACTCCCCCTGATTTACATGATGACGGCTAAGGAAATCTACCTTGTGGTTGTCTATCCCCCTAAGGTGAACTGCTAAGAGGAAACATAGAATTCTGCTAACTGGAATATTTTCAGAGACCGGAACAACAGACTTGGGATTCTTGTACCCCCTTGTCTATGTATGCCACCACTGTGGAGTTGTCCGAATAAACTTTTACACTTCGATCTCGGACCACTGGTATTGACTGGGATAATGCTAGGAACACTAGCATCAATCCCATAAAATTCTAGGATTGAACCCTGGTCTCTTGATCCCTCATGCTCTGTAGAAAAGAGTCTGTGTGCGCTCTCCAGCCATGTGGGCTCGTGTCGGTCGTCAGGTTGAAGATATTCTCTCTCTTCCAAGGTACTCTCCTTTCTAGATTTCCCAGATCCACCCACCAAGATAGGGATTGCGATGTCTGCGGGGACAAAACTATCTGGTGATTGAAGTCCCATTCTGATAAACCTGATTCTGAAGGAGTCTTGAGTGGAACTGGGCCCATGCTACCGCTGTAATACAGGCTGTTCGTAATCGCAGGACGGACATCGATTCTCCTAAAAAGAGAGACCACCTTCTTCTGTATGACCTCGCTGACCCTCATTACCACACTCTTTGCTTTTTTCAAGGGAAAGGAAGACATTTGAGTTTTAAGAGTCCAGCATTATTCCTAGAAAGATGCACTGCCGACAAGGGACTAGCTTCGATTTTTCCTCGTTCAAGTCCCAGCCAAGATTGAAGAGAACATCCCCTACTATCTTTATTTGCTGAAGCAGAATCCGATCTGACTTGGCCACCTGCAGAAAATTGTCCAGATAAGTGACTGGATGGGTACATGATAAATCGGCATCGCACAGATCCATAGTGGCCATGAAGGGACCTGGATGCTTTCCAAGGAAGTATTCAGAGAGTAGATTTCTTCTGAAAAGGCCCTTTGCTTCTCTGGATCTGCACGCAGGTCTGTAATAACAAATCTCTTCTCGAAATTAAAGTAAATCTGGTTTTAATCCTCTTATAATGGAGGTTCTCCATGGACTGGCTGAGATTTTCTGCCATTTGTGGGAAACCAGTTAGAGACGCCATCCCACCGGACCGCTGGCTTCGTTGATGGAAGTTCTCTCTAGAGGAATCAGGCTGGGAATGAAACATAAATCCTTTATTCTTTTTTTGGACCTTTCCAATTCTTGTTGAACTGCTTGAAGTTCTCCCTTTTACTGCTCTGAAAAGATTTTTGTTGTGAAGAATCACTGAGGGGAACACCATTTTTCTATCTGATGCTAAATATGGGAAATGTAAACTGGTAACTATTTTGTGTGGTATTACTAAGTATCTGTTTTACACACAGATATATTTAAATTTAGAAAAAGCAAATTTTGGTGATTTTCACAATTAAATACTGAATGTATCAACCATATTTTACCACTAACTTAAAGTAAAGTACAAACGTGTCACAATAAAACAGTCCCAGAATCGCTTGTATAGGTAAAAGCATTCCAAAGTTATTACCACATAAATCGACGTCAGATTTAAAAAATAAGGCTCTGTCAGGAAGGTCAAAAAGTGGCTGCAGCGAGAAGGGGGTTAAAAAAAATGAAAAGTAACGCTTGGTGAATAAGGCCAGGTCGCTAATGAATTTGTGCCTAAGACCAGAGAACGGCTTACCATTGAATCCATCTGTTCCAGGACTTTCATAAACTGCTCCACAGTTGTCTTTATCCTTTTGTCGAGCTTGCTAAGGGCTTCCACTTGAAGACTTTTACTGAGAAAGCCCTGTAAAGCACATTCAAATAATTATAGTATGCTCACATAGAATTTTTATAAAAAATGACAGCAGCATGCAAGTGTAGAGACACACACACACGCACACGCACACACACCACTTTTTCAGCGTTTCGCGACATTTTGTACATGCGTTTTTCCTGGTATTTTTGACGTTCTATAGAGAAGTCTAGGGAAAGAAAACTCCAGTGACTCCAAAAACACTAATCCAAAATGCTGTGTATATATTCTCATTTTTCTAGAGACGTTAAAGTGACATCTAAGTGCAGTGTTTGAGCAAAAATAAATAAATAAAAAAAAAAAATAATGGAAAAATGCCAACAAAAAGGGAGTAAACACTGTGTGAGAATTCAGTCTAAGGCACACAGGTATAAGCACGCAGTGTATTCGTCCTGTGCGCCGTAGGGAATTCTGGGTGAAGAAGCGCACCAAATTGTGGTGCAGTTTTTTGCCCAAAATATCTACTGCAGGCCAGCCTCCTGGGGTGACATTTCATCCCAGGAGACCGCTGCAACCTGTGATTGGCTACAGCTGCGGTCACATGGGATAAGGCGCCATCCAGGACGGCCTCCTGAGATGTTTCATTCCGTGTGACCGCGCTACAGCCGGTGATTGGCTGCAGTGGTTACATGGGATGATACGTCATCCCAGGAGTCTACGCTGGAAGGAACACAGACTTCTGGGTAAGTATCGACTTTTCTTTTTTTCCGAGTTAAGTTTTTTGCGGCGGGATCTCTGCGAACCTGCTGCAAAAAACGCAACAACTGCTATTTGTTGCGTGATTTACCGCCACATTGAATTCAATGGAGAATTCCCGCAACAAACAAGCAGCGTTTACGCGAATGCAATTGACATGCTGCGGTTTAAATTTCCAATTTTCCGCTCTGTATTTACGCGTGTGGATGAGATTTGTTCAATCTCATCCACTTTGCTGCTACAGTATTCTGCGGAGTTTTTTCCATCCGCAATTCCGGACTGAAAAAACGCAGCATATCCGCTGTGTGTGGACAAGCCCTAGGAGTGACGCAAGCGATCAAAAAGTCGTTGACCATTTCCTAAAAAACAAAAAATATAGCCCACCTGAGTGGGGCTCTGTTCACATCTCCTTCAGAGGCCCCATTCAGGGCCGCGTGACAGATTCTCATATTTGATGAAAAAAATTCAGTTGCATGCACCACTATTTTCTCCCTGCAAAATGATGGATCCCATTATAAATCAATAGGGTCTGTTAGGGGACTGTGGTATCCGTCATATCACAGATCCGGCACGGCAACCTGATTTCCATTATAAATGGTAACCAGATGTGAACAGAGCCTAACCAAACATCCTTATCAGCACTTCGGTAGTCTAACAGATTGCTTTATTTTACTAGATTTTGAAAAGGTCTCAACTCAATAGACTAATGCCAATACTGCATTATATAAAGTTTCATTTCTGCTGCTAAAGCACACTGCTCACGTTCCACACATATAAAGGTAAAGGTTTACACTTCACCTTCTGGATTCCTGATAGCTCTTTGTTAACGTCTTCTAGTTTACTTGCTATTTGCTCGACAGATTTTTCCAAATCCTTTAGCTTCTTTAATTCAGATTCCTCCTCTGGACAGTTCTGTGGAGAACACATACATTCATATTATTATGGAGAAAAGTAGAACACACCCAAACATAAAATGTGCCTGGTGTTTATTTAAGGCTATGTTCACATTTGCATCGTGTCTTCCATTCATAATGGAAGTCACAAAGCTCTGCCGGATCAGTTATTCGTTCCACCGATGCCCGAACGCTGCCACTGACCTACAACGAGGTTCATCGGTTTTCACTGTGGTTTCCGTCTTTTTGACAGGAGGACTGCCAACGGAGACTGGCGACAGTGTGAACACAGCTTTACACTGAACTCCAACAATGGCAATTTGAGAGAAACAATATAAAAAAAAATATTTGTTAGAAATAGGGGATGTTGTGTGTTACTAGAACCTATACCCCAAGGATAAACAGCATGATGAATAGCGGAGCAATATTTAATTAACCCTTTAACTGCAGGGGTTTGTGGACATTTTGCACCTCTGGTAGCATGGACAATTTTACAATCCTGACATGCGCAAGTAAAATCTGCATGATTAATAAAAATGAAAGGCTATATAAACCTTTGAAAGGTAAATTATTTTTTTACGGGTTCAGTTACAGGTTCAGTGACAGCGGGTCCTGCGGGTCTCTGACCGCAGGATCGAGCGGTTATAGATCACATAGAAGTTCATAACTTCGATGTGATCGATTACAGGTGGATCTTGCGTGTCAGTGACCCGCAGGACCCGCTGTCACTGAACCAGTCAGGTCCGAGGGATTGCCTTTCAAAGGTGCACGTGGCCTTTAAAAAAATAATAATGATCTTATACATTTTCTGAAAGTAGACAATTGACACATTGTAAAGTGCTGGGTAGAATTTGAACAATCATGACGTTTTCATGCAAATTTGCAATTAAAATGCATGTTTGTGACTAAAAATCTGACTCAATCAGAGCCTTAGATAGACAAAATTCAGATTTTACAATTATAAATACAAAAAGTGATTATACAAATTCATAACTTTGTGTACCCTCAAACCAACATTAACCTGTTAGTGACCGCCCCATAGTGTTTTTACGGCGGCCACTAACAGGCTTTATTCTGACGCAATAGCCTTTTTACGTCACTGCATCGGAATAAGTAAACAGAGCAGGGAGCCGTTAAATCTCCCTGCTCTCAGCTGCCAGAGGCGGCTGGGGGCGTCCCTGCTCTAACGTGTGAGATCGATATTAGTATCGATCTCACTCGTTTAACCCTACAGATGCGGTGCTCAATAGCGAGCGCCGCATCGGAGTGGTTTTGGAGAGAGGGAGGGAGTTCCCTCTCATCTCACGAACACCCGGCGATAAGATCGCCGAGTGTCTGTCTCCGATGGCAGCTGGGGGCCTAATAAAGTCCCCCAGGTCTGCCTGTAGTGAATGCCTGCTAGGTCATGCCGGAGGCATGACCTAGCAGATGCCTGTCAGTTTTACATGGACAGGCATAATACACTGCAATACAGAAGTATTGCAGTGTATTATAAATGCGATCGGATAATCGCATAGTGAAGTCCCCGAGCGGGACTATTAAATAAAAGTTTAATAAAAAGTGAAAAAAAAATAAAAATAAATGAAAAACCCACTTAAACTGTTTCATTATTAAAAAACAAAATAAAGTAAAAAAGTTACACACATTTGGTATCGCCGCGCTCGTAAACGACGCCAACTATAAACTTATTACATAATTTAACCCGCACGGTGAATGTCGTAAAAAATGCAATAATAAACCATGCAAAAATTGCTGTTTTCTTTGAATCCAGCCTTAAAAAAAAAAAAGTTATAAAAAGTGATCAAAAAGTCGCATCTACTCCAAAATGGTACCAATAAAAACTACAAGTCGTGTCGCAAAAAAAAGCCCTCATACAATTGCATCGGCAAAAAAAAAATGAAAAAAAGTTATTGCTCTTCAAATATGGAGACACAAAAACAAATAATTTTGAAAAAAAAAGTGTTTTCACTGTGTAAAAGTAGTAAAACATACAAAAACTATACAAATTTGGTATGGTTGCAATTGTAACAACCCGCTAAATAAAGTTGTTGTGTTATTTATACCACACGGTTAACAGCGTAAATTTAGGACGCAAAAAAGTGTGTCAAAATTGCAGGTTTTTTTCTTTCCCCCCCCAAAAAAAAAACCTTATTAAAAAAGTTAATGAATAAAATTCTATGTACCCCAAAATGGTGCCATTAAAAATTACAACTTGTCCCGCAAAAAACAAGACCTTATACAGCTATGTCGACACAAAAGGTATGTGCACACGAGAACTGTCTTTTACGTCTGAAAAGAGACTGTTTTTAGGACAAAACAGCTGCGTCGTTTCAGACGTAAAAGCTCCTCCTCGCATTATGCGAGGCGTCTTTGACGCTCATAATCTTGAGCTGCTCTTCATTGAATGCAATTTAGAATGGCTCAAATTACGTTGCAAAGAAGTGTCCTGCACTTCTTTGCCGAGGCAGTCATTTTACGCGTCGTCGTTTGACGACGCGTAAATAACTGGTCGTCGGCACAGTACGTCAGCAAACCCATTCAAATGAATGGGCAGATGTTTGCCGACGTATTGTAGCCCTATTTTCAGGTGTAAATCGAGGCATAATACGCCTCGTTTACGCCTGAAAATAGGTCGTGTGAACCCAGCCAAAAACTAAAACAGTCATAGCTGTTTGAAAAACGTAAAAAATGGCTTGGTTATTAAGGTCTAAAATAGGCTAGTCATTAAGGGGTTAACCCCTTACCGCCACAGCCAGTTTTATACTGACAGAGCCCTATTTTTGCAATCTTACGAGTCATTTTATGTGGTTATCACTTTGGAAAGCATTTACCATATTTTTCAGACTATAGGACGCACCCTTTATTTAAAGCATAAAAGGGGAGAAAAAGTAGATTTTTTTGCTGTATATTTCCTATGGGTAATATTCAGGCAATGTGATACAGATACAGTACCCCACCACAATACCAGACAGAGTCCCAATACCTTGCCAGCCACAGTGCCCTAAAACAATGCCAGTCACAGTGATGCAGCATATTATTGGCAGTTATAGTGGCCTCACCCTTCCCTGAATTCACCAGACATCAGAGGTGTGGAGAGGCAGGGGTTAATGGTGATGAATCTGCCGAGATCACTGCTTGAGGGTTGCTGCTGCTCTGTTCATAGGAGCCGGAGTGTGGGAGGAAACCGGAGTGTGGGAGGAAACCGGAGTACCCGGAGGAAACCCACGCAAAGACAGGGAGAACATACAAACTTCATGCAGCTGTTGTCCTTGGTTGGATTTGAACCCAGGAGCCCAGCGCTGCAAGGCAATAGTGCTAACCACTGAGCCAATATACAGGGTGGGCCATTTATATCGATACACCTAAATAAAATGGGAATGGTTGGTGATATTAACTTCCTGTTTGTGGCACATTAGTATATGGGAGGGGGGAAACTTGTAAAGCTGGGTGTTGACTATGGCGGCCATTTTGAAGCCGGCCATTTTGTATCCAACTTTAGTTTTTTCAATGGGAAGAGGGTCATGTGACACATCAAACTTATCGCGAATTTCACAAGAAAAACAATGGTGTGCTTGGTTTTAAAGTTACTTTATTCTTTCATGAGTTATTTAAGTTTCTGACCACTTATAAAATGTGTTCAAAGTGCTGCCCATTGTGTTGGATTGTCAATGCAACCCTCTTCTCCCACTCTTCACACACTGATAGCAACAACGCAGAAGAAATGCTAGCACAGGCTTCCAGTATCCGTAGTTTCAGTTGCTGCACATCTCGTATCTTCACAGCATAGACAATTGCCTTCAGATGACCCAATGGAAACCTCAATGGATGATCAATGGAAACCTCAAGGCCACGGGATATCTGAAATTGCTACATGATGATGTGTTTCCCTCTTTATGCACTGAAGCTGGCACGTTCCCTGAGTTTTTCCAGCAAGATGGTGCACCACCACATTATGGGTGTCAGGTCCGAGCATTCCTAGATGAACAGTTTCCTGGAAAGTGGATTGGTCGTCGTGGGCCAGTTGAATGGCCCCCTAGGTCTCCCGATCTGACCCCCTTAGACTTTTATCTTTGTGGTCTTCTGAAGGCAATTTTATTTAGGTGTATCCATATAAATGGCCTACCCTGTAGTCCCACAAAGCCCCCCTCCTTGTATACAGTGCCACCCTGCTCCCCCCCAATTGTATATATAGTGCCACCCTGCTCCCCCCCCCATTGTATACAGTGCCACCCTGCTCCCCCCCAATTATAGTGCCACCCTGCTCCCCCCAATTTTATATAGTGCCACCCTGCTCCCCCCCAATTGTATAGTTCCACCCTGCTCCCCCCCAATTGTATAGTTCCACCCTGCTCCCCCCCAATTGTATAGTTCCACCCTGCTCCTCCCCAATTGTATACAGTGCTACACAGCAATCCCCCCTGTATATTGCCACACAGCCCCCCCCCCCATAAAAAATATTGTACTTACTTTGCCCCGTTCCCTCAAATGACGGAGCGCTGCACATCCTCTGGGTGGGACGCTTGCACAGCCCAGTTTGATGCAGTGACGTCACCACGCCGACCTGCGCAGGGAGTCTTCCCTGCGCCTTATAGGTTGCAGGCCTAACTAGGACGCAGATACAAGTGAATGTGGCTGTCGCTAGCAACGGGGCCCCGGAGTGATCCTGCCTGCTGGGGCCTGTATCTAAGCCTACCACAAGGTAGGCTTAGATACAGGGCCACAGCAGACAGTAATATTATACTTACTCTCCTCTTCGGCTCCGGACGCAGTGGAAGTCTTGACGCCATCCAGCGTTGCAACGTCATGCGCGGTGCACAGACTCATGATGCGGAAAGACATCAGGACCTCTACTGTGCTCGGGAACAAGGAGGGTAAGTATACTGTTAATAATATAACAGGGGCCTGTGTGGCCCCAGTTACATTTTAGACCTGCTGCGGGTGGCTGCAGGCCCTCTGGCTTCGGGGCCCAGTCGCAATTGCGACTGCTGTGACCCCTATAGCTAATGTGGCAGTCGCCCGGGGATCCGTGGCACCGGCCAAAAGTCCAGAGCTTGGGCCCTGAAAGCCTGGTGCTAGCAACGCCACTGGTGAACAACCCCTTTAATATGTTGTGCCCAGCTTGTGCGAATGGAGAGACACACCCCATACATTTTTAAGCGGGTTTATAATGGCAGGGCAATGCCATATACATGGACGTAAAGTGCTGTTTGAAAAACTGCAGAGCTCAGAAGGGAAAGTGCGCCATTTGGCTTTTGAACCAAGGACTTTGTTGGATTGGTTTTTGGGTGCCATGTCGCTTTTGCAGAGCCTCTGAGGTACCAGTACAGTAAAAACCCTTAAAACGTGACCCCATTTTGGAAACTTAACCCCTTAAGGTATTAATCTAGGGGTACAATAATACGAAATACTAGTTTTTCTTGGGGTTTTACGAATATTTTAAATTATAATCTAGGGGTATATGTAAGCTCTGCTGAGTACATAAGGGAATAATTAGGTGATATAATACGGTAAACGAAAAATCAAAAAATCAACAGACGTGTGGCACACTTTGAAGCAATCCTTTATGCACAATACACAAAAGGGGGATAAAAAGGACACAATTTTTCATTGTAAAAGCTGTAACACTGACAATTTTTGGTACCTTCCTTTTTTACTAGTGGAAGCAACTTTGCTGGGAAAGGGTTCCCCTGGTACAATACATGCACCCTCGCTTATAGAAGCAGTGTTGCCCTCCTCTTCCGGGTTCCCAAATATACGGGCCTTCATAACCACATCTTGAAACAATGTTCTCCTCTGGCCTGCAAATCGTGAAAGTGTTTTCTTTCCTGCCTTAAGGGCTTGTCCACACGTAACGGAATTGCTGCGTATTATCCATCCGGAATTGCGGAGGGAAAATTCGCAACAGAATACAGCAACAGCAAACTGGGTGAGATTTAACAAATCTCATCCCCACGCTGCGTAAAATTTCCAAGCAGAAATTCACCTGCGGTGCGTAATTCTCAGACTGCACTATATCAATTCCTGCTGCGAAAAGTGGACTGAATTGCTGCATTTTTCAGAGGAGATATCACCGTCTCCCAGCATTGTGAAAAACGCAGCAAAATACGCACCATTTTCTGCAGTAAAAAACGCATCTGCATTGGGACTTGTTTTTTGCATGATAAGTTATAGCATCGTGCACTATAAAATGACTTACATTTTTTTCTGGTTGTAGATACGAATACGGGGATACCAAATTTATATTTATTTTATGTTTTACAGCTTTTGAACAATTAAAAAAAAAAAAAAATAACTTTTTTTTTAATTATTTGCGTTGCCATATTCGAAGAGCCATAACTTATTTTTCCGGCGACAGCCTTAGGCCAGATTCACACGAACGTGATTTGCGTCCGTGCAGCCCGCGTGGTTTTCACGCGGGTCGCGCAGACCAATACAAGTCTATAGGGCAGTGTAGACAGGCCGTGTTTTTTTTGCGCAGCGTTGGTCCGCTGCGTAAAACTTGTGACATGTTCTATATTTCTGCGTTTTTCGCGCATCACGCACGCCCCACGGAAGCACTTCCGTGGGACAAGCGTTACTCGCGCAACAGCAGTAAAAGAATGAATGTAAACAGAAAAGCACCACGTGCTTTTCTGTTTACAAACATCCAAATGGAGAGTCAATGATGGCGGCTGCGCGAAAATCACGCAGCCACGCATCCATATGAACAGGGCACACGGAGCTGACACGCTGCTGCCACGCGCGCTAAACGCTCACGTTCGTCTGAATCCGGCCTTAGGTGTTTTTTTTATGACTTGTTTTTACTTTTTATTGATACCATTTTGGAGGTACATGCGACTTTTAGATCTCTTTTTAAAGAATTTATTTTAGGAGACGAGGTGACAAAGAAACAGCAATTCTGGTGTTTTGTATTTTTCTTATGGCGTTCATAGAGTAGGACAAATAAGATCGTTTTACATTCAGATTGTTAGGCTATGTTCACACGGGGTATTTTGCCGAGTTTTTTGACGCGGAAACCGCGTCGCAAAACTCGGCAAAAACGGCCCGAGAACGCCTCCCATTGATTTCAATGGGAGGCGTCGGCGTCTTTTTCCCGCGAGCAGTAAAACTGCCTCGTGGGAAAAAGAAGCGACATGCCCTATCTTCGGGTGCTTCCGCCTCTGACCTCCCATTGACTTCAATGGGAGGCAGAGAAAGCGTATTTCGCGCTGTTTTATGGCCGCGGGCGAAATACGGCACGATAATTGCCGCGAAAATCGGCGTGCAGGGAGAGGAATATCTGCCTCAAAGTTCCAAACGGAATTTTGAGGCAGATATTCCTCCCCCAAAATACTCCGTGTGAACATAGCCTTACGGACGTGGCAATACCAATTACATATAGTTTTTACTTTTCCAAAACATGTTATTCTTATCTTTCTGTTTAGGGGACTTGAAGATCCAACTTTCTAATCACAGGTATAATACACTGTAATACTGAACTTAATAAAATGCTATAAAAAAATATATATTTACGGGGTTAAAACCACTGACCGGTGAAGTGAATAACATTGATTAGAATGTTACAACGGCACCTGTCAAGGAGTGGGATAAACGGTCATGGCTAGAAGACTGGGTCAAGCATCAGTGGTTAGCATCTACCAGAAGGGTTTCAAGAAAGAAGAACTGGTGAACCAGCAACAGGGTCATGGGACACTTTCAGAGGTCTCGTGGTGACCTACACAATGTTAGACACGTGGTTTTAACCCCTTCCGTAAATGTGCGCTGTGGTACACTGTACTATTTAGGTGCATTGATGGTGCGAACACTCCAATTTAACGGCCGGAATCAGAGATAAATCCTGGCCGCTTAAGCCCTCAGTAACTACAACTTATTTTTTTTTACAGAGGAGGAGGGCTTTTAGAATCAAATAAATAAATCTGTTTTAAAAAAGTGATCAAAAAGTTGCATGTACCCCAATAAAAACGACAGCTCGTCCCGCATAAAAAATAAAAAGTTATGGGTCTCAAGATGGCAACACAAAACTAAATATATATATATATTTTTTATAACAACAATAAGTTCTCAGTAGAAAACAAAATAAATAAAAAACTTAAATAACGCCGTAATCTTATCGACCGACAGTATAAGGCTACATTCACACAAGCGTATCAGATTCACGCACGTGAAAAACGCGCGTGAATCTGGTCCGTGTGTGTTGTGTTATGCATCAGTGTGCTTTGCGAGTGGCATGCATTTTTCACGCACTCGCAAAGCACTCTTTTTTTTTTTTTTTTATGGAATTGATGCGCAAATCAAGCATAGCACACGGATGTGCATCAGTGTGTTGTGCGTGATTTTCAATATAGGACATGCAATGAGTTTCACGCAACGGACTCTCGCTACGTGAAAACTGCTGAATGTTTGAATGGCCCCATTGAAAACAATGGGTCAGCGTGCGTGATTTTAACGCACAGCACACAGACGAGTTTTACGCTCGTCTGAAAGAGCTCTAAAAGTTTACCTTTTCTCTTTTACTGGATCAAAGACGAAACTCAAAAAACTATGGAGGAATCGCTGTTTTTCCCCATTCTATCTCAAATATTTTTTGCAGCTTGCCAGTACATCATATGCACAAAAAGGAGAGCAAAGAATCCACGGCACTCACCATCCAGTTGAAATACTCTTCTTTTATTCAGCAAAGCAAGGCAATCTGAATTTGGAGCACACGACTATGGCCGTTTCGCATTTACCCACGCTTTGACAAGGCCTCCAGTACATCAGATGGTACAATAAATGGTGCCGTGAAAAACCAACTCATCCCGCAAAAAAAAAACTAAGAAAAAACACCAAGGCTTTGACAGAAGAGTTAAAATGGCTTTTAAGTGCGGGGAGGAAAAAAAAGAAAACAGAAATGGCTGCAGCGGGATGGGGCCAAGAGAAAAATTTTTTGGAAAAAGTACCTACATCAATATTAATAGGATTTAACGCCACAAAGAGCAGACCACTTAGGCTCCATGCACACGACCGTGCCCATGATAACGACCCGTAAGACAGCCGGCCGCATTTACGGGCCATGCTCCCATTATAAAGTATGGGAGCACGGTCCGTAAAATAAATAGACATTGCAAGTTTCTACGGCACAGACACTTTCCTGTAAATATACGGGTAGGTGTTAGTCGGCCATAGAAACGAATGGACCCGTAATTATGGACCGTAATAATGGGCGATTTTACGGTCGTGTGCATGAGGTCTCAATGATTGCAGCAGTCTTCACCCAGTTTACAGACGTGACCTTGTGACAAGGTTTTTGGTTTTTTTTATACTGCAGGCTGAAACCTTTAAATCACTTACGTAGGCCCCTTTAAGGTGCAGTCGCCACAGAAACCAGGACGCGCCTCTGGTTCCCCCACCAGTCCTGGCACTGTAACCTGCCAGAAAGGGGAACATATACATATATACACATCTATACATATTACATGTGTGTATTATACACAGTGGAATCACATGATTATGACCACCAGCTAATATCCAGAGTAACCACCGTGTGCAACACGGAGAGCAGCTAGACAGGCTGGGAGTGTTGAAATAAAGGTGCTGGTAGGTTGTCTATGGTATCTGGAGCCATGCTGATTGCAGTGCATCCCACATTTGCTGGAGAGTGCGTAGGGGAGGATCCATGGAGCGAACAAGACGATCGAGGTGGTCCCACAGATGCTCAATTTGGTTCAAGTCTGGTGAAATAGGTGGCCAGGGAAGTACTTAGAAGTCTTGGTCGTGCTCTTACAACCACTGTTGGACATTTCCAGCCGTGTGACATGTCGCATTGTCTTGCTGGAAGATTCCATCTGCCCCAGGGAAGACAAACAGCATGTATGGGTGAACGTGATCTGCAACAATGGATTCATACCAATATCGGAGTGCCTTCGATGTGGATAAGTGGGCCAAGAGAATGCCATGAACAAATTCCCCATAACGCTGCTGCCACCAACTTGTGTTCTTCCAGCAATGGTTGCAAGGAGTTTGTTATTTGATATTTCTCATCTGACTCATTTGCTGTAAGTCCCAAACGTTACCGAAGTGTCAGGATTGTGAATAGACATCGCATCCTGGCTGGAAACGATGTCTATTCACGGTCAAGACACTTCAGTAACGTTAATGTGCGAGTATGTGACAGCACATAGTGAAAAACGCAGGATCACTATGTGCGTATTACATGAATGGAGAGAAGTGTATGACGCTGATTGGTCAGCGTCATACAATTCTCTTTACAACGCCCACTTGGTCAAAAGTAAAAACACGACCAGTTGGGCATTAAGAAATCGCTCATAACTTGGTGAAAATATATAGTTTTTCTATATAAAAAATAGTGTTACCTACATTACAGCCCCAATCTCATTATGTAGAAGATAGGGCACTTATAATGTGGTGACAACGCCTCTAACACGATAACAAATTTATAGTTTTAACTTTATTTTCCATCTATTGACCGGTGTGATGGCTTATTTTTTTGCGGGGTGTGCTTGTAATTTTTATTGGTACAAGATTTTGGTACATACAACTTTTGGATCACTTTTTATTACATATTTTTAACTGTAAAGTGACCCAAAAAAAATGCTTTTCTGGTGTTTCATTTTTGGCGTTCACTGTGCAAGTATCTAATGGCTTAGATGCTGTGGTCACCTTTGACCATGGCATCTACAGGATTAAACGGCCAGGAACAGAGTTCTCTCTGTTCCTAGCAATTAGTGTGAGGTGTCAGCTGGCTCGGCCCGTGGGCCCGTCCCATATTTCAACCCCTGCACCATGACGTACAGTATCGCCATGGTGTATCAAGAACTTAAATTAACGCTCAGGGCACTTAAAATTCATACATAACGGAACACTCCTTTAGCTTTAAATGGAACTCGGTAATCCTCAAATATCTCAGTGGGTTAATATCCCAGCTGACTTGAAAGACCTATTCAGCATTAATTTCCCTCCTCTCCTTGCCGACAAAGTTGGACGAAAGGTACTTTCACGTGGATGGGACGATGCACCATATTCAAAATGAAAATCCTTCCCAGGATCTTATACCTGTTCCAGGCCCTTCCTATAGCCATCCCAATATCGTTTTTTTAAATCGATCAATTCCCTGCAAATATTTGTTTTGTGCACTTTTTTGTATAACTAAGGAGTCCGGGAGTCTAGCACTTCCTGATATCAGAACTTACTATATTGCGTCCCACCTCTCGCGGATAGTCGACTGGTGCAGACAAGCGCTCTTCAAACCGCGGGTGTGTTTGGAACAAAGTTTCTCTGAGGTTCCCCTTGCTGTCATCCCGTGGCTGGATCGTAACCTACGCAAACGTCTTCGCCAACACCGTACTATTGGCCCTACTCTATGTTGCTGCATCTCCTCAGTGAGGTCATCTCTACTCCCAGTTCACGCCTCAATGAATCCCATTCTGGGGAACCCATCTTTCCCTTCAGGCCTGACAGACACAGTCTTTCGATCCTGGTTCGCCTCAGGCAAGTTTAGAGCAGCACAGTGGTGCGGATTGGCTCTCTAGTTCTGATCAGTTCCCTGACCTCCAGCCCTTAGGTCATTGGAGATCCCTTAAACTTTGACATTTTTGTTCCTCCATTTCGTCCCCTTCTCTTAATCAAACTAACAGGACACCTTTGGAAGATCTGGGTGTCGGAACTGATCTGATTCGACATGCGTTGTCAACAATTTACTTCAAAATCCCCGATCTCCCTCCCCTGACTACCTCTCACAATGGGAGGCGGATTTGAACATTTCCCTCTCAACCACACAACGAACACGCTTTCTCACTCTGGCCCACAAGACCTCGATCAGTTCTCGATATCAAGAAGCCAGTTTCAAACTATTATCTCGCTGGTACAGGGTTCCGGTTTGCTTGTGCCATATCCTTCCTACAGTATCTCCCCTTTGTTGGAGATGTGGATTGGAGAATGGTACCCTCCTCCACACCTTTTGGTCATGCTCTCTTCTTGTTCCGTTTTGGGATGGAGTTAAGAAGGTGATCAGCTTCCTTCCTCGTCCATCACTGCAATATTCCTGTTGATATATACAAACGCTCACTGCTTCACTTTTTAGTGATGACAGCACGTCATTGCATTCCACTAAAATGGAAAAATTCTTCTCCTCCTGCTCTGTCCCTCTGGATTTCTAAGGTCAATGACCTTCATGCATATGGAAGACTTGACCTCCTGTATCAATGACTCACATGATAAATTCTGCCAAAGATGGGCTCCATGGATCATCTTTCAGAGCTTTGATTCATACAAAGAATCGTGAGGAGTCTTGACCAACAACCCGTTTGAGGTACTTTCGTGGCAACGCGGCATGCCTCACTATGTAGTACTACATTCCTTCCTCTTTGCTTCCTCCTTCCTATATTCGTCTTGTTTCTTTAGATTTTTGCTCCAATTGATATTTGACTTCTGAAAACATTTTCACTCACCTTACGTGTGATTGCTCTACTGACCAGTTTCATTTCCCATGTATATTGCTTTTATATTCTTTGTGTTTTTTGTTTTTGTATACGGTGTATCCCTTTTGCTCTGTAAAAATGTGCCTTTTTAGGTCATGAAAATAAAGAATAAAAAAAATAAAAAAATCATACATAACACATGTCTAGATCTACAAATTCAAGTGATCACAAAACACCCAAAATTGTAAAGACACAGTTTGTTTTTGGAAGATCTGCATTCCTAACTACTAAAAAAAATAAAGAATAAAAACATTTAGGGCTCATTCACATGGCCATATTTAGCATCCATTTTACAAGGATCCCAATATGGCACCTAAAGAGATCTCCTTACAGAGAGATATTTCTTATAAATTTCAGGGAAGAAAAATTGTGGTATACTGTAATACACAATGTATTAGAGGTATTCTCCCCTAGAAGTATTGCTTCCTCACAGCACCACCACCACAAAGAGCTCCTATGGGTCCATGATATGGACCATAGTAAGTGATGGCAGATTGCTGGGATATGCCAAAACTTTCTGATCATTGAGGGATACCTGCCTGCCTGGACCCCCACCGAACCTTAGAATAAAGGGGCAGTGTTTCCCTGCACAGCGACACTCCCAGCCACCGGCTGCAACACAGTACCCGCCCTGTGGCCGGAAGCGCCATTGTGCAGAGTCGAGGTTACTCTGTTCTCCGGATCGGCAGTGGTCACCAATCAAAATGTTATGGCATATCCTAGTTGTATGACATAGCACTCAAACAATGGGAATACACCTTTAATATGCCATTTAGAACATTTCCTACCTTTCTGGCAGGATTTTTTACTGCTCACAGTCATAAACTTTCTCCAGTATAATTGACAATTTAATACAATTAAAAGGCGTTTTCCAGGGACACAACATTTACCACCTAATATTCTATGTAACTATTTAATAAAGTTTCTAATATATAATCTGTATTAAATCTGAACTCTTTACTTCTTATTCTCCCTACCTCTGCCCTGCCGGAAGTTCTGATTTTCATCTTTGTCTTTTTTCCTCTCGACACAGGCTCATGCACGAGAGTTAGGGTATGTTCACACGGCTTATTTTCAGCCGTTTTTCGGGCCGTAAAAATCGGAAGCATGACACCTTCAAACATCTGCCCACGATTTGCTTTGCGTGCATACTATTCCTCAATTTTCACTGAGGAATAGCATGCACACAAAGAAAATGGTGCTGCTATTGAAGTACACGCAAAGAATGAACGGAGCGGACATTGAGGAGGAAGTGGATCAACAGGATGCCTCAAACCCGGGACTTCTGACTTACACCCAGGTTTGAGGCATCCTATTGGTCCACAGTCTCCTAAATGCCCACCCCTTTGAATTCTTTGATTACGCCACAATACCCGCTTCATTTTCCTCTTAATAAAACCCCTCAGTGCTCGTGCGCTGCATGGCCTGAAAAAAAATGTCCCTGGAAAATCCCTTTAACCCAGAGACATATTGGACAGATATGAAAGAAGCAAAGAAACTCAAAATGTACCTTCTTTCCAATTAGCATTACTTTACAGCCATTCTTGATACCCAGCGCTGAAAGTGTCTGTTCCATTTCCTTAAGTGATTTCCCTTAATGTATAGAAAACAATGCACAAATAAGCAAACTGGTAAATTTTGAAGAGAGACCGTATTCTAAGGAGAAAAAAATAAAAAAAAGGATATTCTGCAAGGTCTGCTGCGTTTTACTTTACCTAGTCCGTTTTCTTCATGCAGATATGATTTTAGGTGTACTGCAAAATTGTGGAGAAATCACTAGCTGAAAAGCATATTACAAAATGGATTCAAGAGCTGTGCAAAAACTGATCCATTAAAGAGGATCTGTCACCAGTTTATTAATTCCCTATCTCCTAACTAATCTAATAGGCGCTATGATGATGATGATAACTAGGGTGTAATTTTTTCAAAAACATCGTTTGCAAAGTTATGGGCATTTTTCGAAATATGCTCATTTGGCTATATTTGCCAAATGGGAGGTAACGTTCTTTTCACTCAGGGTGATGTAATGTTTTCTGTATGACGATGTCCAATCAGCATACAGCTTCTCCCCCTTCCCTACCGAGCAACACAGCCCGATCTTCTAGTATACAGCTTCCATTCCCGACTGTGTATTCAACTTTGTGATGTCTACGGTTGTGTCACAGCTAGAACTGGAATCCTGGTGCCGAATAAAAGATTAGAATCCCATCTTTCTTATACCACCAGAACCACAGCTGGAGATATGACTATTTGAAGTGACCTCCCCCCTTCCTTTCAGCCTCAGTCTCCCACACTGTGCGAAGCAGCTTCATACGACAGCATCAGAGGCTGTGGGGCAGCTCCACCTCAGGAGAATCGCTGCTTTTGACACCCACTTGGCTAATAAAGGCTAATTTACATATTTAGAAAAATAGCTCATAACTTAAAATAATAAACGTTTTGGGACACAATTTTCACTAGCATTATCAGTGTGACAGCGTCTATTAGACTAGCTAGGAGATTGGCCATTACTACACTAATGACAGAGCCTTTTTAACGAATTAATTAGTCCTTATACAAGAACGTATTTCTTATCCGTATGCTGTCCATTACTGACTCATACAAATCAACGGGGCTATTCACAAATTTCTTTTTTTCCAAGAGTGTGTGTGTCCATTGCAAGAAACTCATAGCATTCCCTACGCTGTTCTGTTTTTGCAAACCAGACTAGCACATTTACACCTATGAACGCGTGAAAAGAAACGGGTGGCACACACACAACATCTGGGTGTTGTCTATTTTCACAGGAAATGCAGAAATATAAGTGAACCAAGAAGTGCTTGCAGAAGAGAAACACGGACGACACACAGACATTTATACGGATGAAAAAAGACACACGTCCATCAAGTTCAACCAAGGTATGGGAAAGGGAAGGGAAAAATTTCTACACATAGGAGCTTATATTTTTTTGTTCTAGGAAATTATCTAAGCCTTTTTTAAAGCCATCTACTGTCCGTGCTGTGACCAGCTCCTGCAGTAGACTATTCCATAGATTCACAATAAAGGCGGCTTGTCGCCTCTGCAGGTTGAACCTTTTTTTCTCCAGACGGAGGGAGTGCACCCTTGTTTTTTGTGGGGGTTTTACATGGAACAGGATTTCACCATATTTTTGGTATATTTATATAAGTTAATCATGTCCCCCCTTAGTCGTCTTTTTTCAAGGCTAAATAGATTTAAATCTTTTAATCTTTCCTCATAACTTAGATTCTCCATGCCTCTTATTAGCTTCGTTGCTCTTTTTGTATTTTTTTTCCAATTCCAAGGCATCCTTTCTATGAACTGGAGCCCAGAACTGAACTGCATATTCTAGATGAGGCCTCACTAATGCTTTGTAAAGTGGTAATATTATATCCCTGTCCCGCGAGTCCATGCCTATTTTAATACACGACAATATTTTGCTGGCCTTTGAAGCAGCTGATTGACATTGCATGCTGTTATTTAGTTTATGATCTACAAGTACACCCAGATCCTTCTCAACAAGTGACTCCCCCAGTGTAGCTCACCCTAGGACATATGATGCATGCAGGTTGTTGGTACCCAGATGCATAACTTTACATTTATCTACATTAAACTTAATTTGCCAAGTGGATGCCTAAACACTTAGTTTGTTTAAATCCGCTTGCAATTCACGAACATCTGCCATAGACTGAACTATACTACATAGCTTGGTGTCATCTGCAAAAATAGAAATAGTGCTATTAATCCCATCCACTATATCATTAATAAATAAGTTTAATAATATTGGTCCCAGCACTGAACCCTGGGGTACACCACGTATAACCGGGGACCATTCAGAGTAGGAATCATTGACCACAACTGGATACGGTCCTTGAGCCAATTCTCAATCCAATTACAAACGATACTTTCTAAACCTATAGTCCTTCATTTACCCATTAGACGTCTATGAGGGACAGTGTCAAATGCCTTTGTGAAGTGCAAAAAACACTATATCCACAGCGGCCCCTCTGTCTAGGCTTCTGCTCACCTCTTCATAAAAACAAATCAGGTTAGTTTGACAACTTCTGTCCTTCGTAAAACCGTGCTGGCTGTCACTTATAATACTATTTATTGTCACATAATCCTGTATATAGTCCCTCAATAGCGCCTAAAACATTTTCCCCATGATGGATGTTAAGCTTACTGGTCTATAATTACCCGGGGAAGACCTAGAGCCCTTTTAAAAATAGGCATCACATTTTCCCTGCGCCAGTCCCTTGACATTATACCAGTCACTAGAGAATCTCTGAATATTATGAAGAAGGGGACAGAAATAACTGAACTGAGCTCTTTAAGAACTCTTGGGTGTATCCCATCTGGTCCCGGGGCCTTGTGCACATTTATTTTATTTAATTTAGCTTGGACCATATATACATTCAGCAAATTCAGTATATTAACGATATATTAACAGCACTGGCACCGGCTACATCAGCTGCTCTCTCTTCTGTTGTATATACAGAGCTAAAGAACCCATTTAGTAACTCAGCCATCTCTTGATCCCCTGTGACCAACTCCCCATTACCACTATCTAGGGGTCCTTGTTCAGACCTTGGCTTTTTTGCATTTATATACTTGAAGAATTTTTTGGGATTTGTTTTACTATCCTTGGCCACCTGCCTTTCATTTTGTATTTTTGCTGATTTTATTACCCTTTTACATGGTCGGCCGATCCTGCCGAAAACAGCAGTTTCTAATGTGTATGGCTAGCTTAAGTATCTTCATGCTTCTGCTCGAAGGCACTTCGTTAAAATGTCTGAATCGGTGTTGCACATGCTTAGTAGTGAAGTTCCACCTCTGAAGACCAGAGGAGGTTCACTACTGGGCATAGGGCCATTTTAACACTTTGGTCGGCCCTGTGCAAAAGTTTCATGAGACCCACCCCCCCTCTACTAAACAGACTGAGGCGCGGAGGGTTAATATTTTCTTAGCTCCTAGTGATCAGGCTGGACGGAGGTCTGCGAGTACCAGGGCTGTGATGTAGTGTCCTGTACTTACGACGCGGTCTCCTCCACTGCCACGCTATCCCCATCTTTGCTCCTATATCCCCTTCCTCCCCTCCCTCAGTTGGCATGGCACCACTATGCCACAACAATCCTAGGCTCAGAATGAGCGGATGCTGCGCTCCACCTCCCTCCTAGTCTGGCCAGGAAACTCTGTCTCCATGACAATCAGGAACGCTACAGAGTGTTTATTGGCACGAGCCACTGAACAGAACGGCACAGAAAGGGAGAAGGAAGACCGACAACCAATAAAGGTGAAGAACGCAAGGGCTAACAGAACACATACACAGGGGAAGGCACACAAAAATGCCGCTCTCCCCCGTCTCTGGGCCCCCCCAAATCCCCCTTACAAGTTTTTATCTGTGTCTGCGTCCAGAGGACATGATGCCGCCTTTAGGTTATGTTCACACAGAGTTTTTTGCAGGAGGAATATCTGCCTCAAAATTCAGTTTGGAAGTTTGAGGCAGATTTTCCTCTCCCTGCACGCCGATTTTCGCGGCGATTGTCATGGCGTTTTTCGCCCGCGCCCATTGAGCGCCGCGGGCATAAAACACCGCGAAATACGCTTTCTCTGCCTCCCATTGAAGTCAATGTGAAGTCAGAGGCGGGAACACCCGAAGATAGGGCATGTCGCTTCTTTTTCCCCGCGAGGCAGTTTTACTGCTCGCGGGAAAAAGACGCCGACGCCTCCCATTGAAATCAATGGGAGGCATTTTAGGGCCATTTTTGACGAGTTTTGTGGCGCGGTTTCAAAAAACTCTGTGTGAACTTAGCCTTAGGGGATCTTGTGGAGGTTTGCCATTTGCGCTATGGTGAAAGCGGCCCTGACAGAACTGCTAGTGAACAGGAAAAGACAAGTACTTAAAGGGGTATTTCCATCTCCGATATTTATGGTCTATCCACAGGATGCGCCATAATTGTTGGATAGATTTGGGTCTACCTCTAACTATAAAACAGGGCCCCTGATCCCGGTCCTAACTTTTCCAGCTGTTGCTGGTTGGAGTAGTGAAACAGCCAAGCTCATATCTATGCGATTTGTGGATACAGCATAGGTGCAGAAAGCTCGACTGTTTCCATACCCCTGTAGATATGTGATAAATGTCCGAGATGGAAATGCCCCTTTAATATAGCAGAGACACTTTTTTAAAATGTTTTTTTTTTATTCTCATTTCAGACTTACACCTGATTTCCTGGACATATACTGCATAAAGTTATCGGAGTGAACAGTTCTCACTTTTCTTAAATTACCGAAAACACATACATTTACACACAGTGAGCAGACAACTAGGCTTTTACTGCAGGTGCCATTTATGAAGGAGTCGGACAGAGAAAAAAAAAATACAGTCTGAGTCAGAGGTTTGGCTTACTGACTCAACAGCCCTGTTATTAAAGAGGCTCTGTCACCGCATAATAAGTGCCCTATCTTGTACATAATGTGATCGGCGCTGTAATGTAGATTACAGCAGTGTTTTTTATTTTGAAAAACGATCATTTTTGATGGAGTTACGACCCATTTTATCTTTATGTTAATGAGTTTCTTAATGACCAACTGAGCGTATTTTACTTTTTGACCAAGTGGGCATTGTGGAGAGAAGTGTATGACGCTGACCAATCAGCGTCATACACTTCTCTCCATTCATTTACACTGCATATAGTGATCTTATTAGATCACTATGTGCAGCCACATACACACACACTAACGTTACGCAAGTGTACTGACAGTGAATAAACATTACCTCCAGCCAGGACGTGATGTCTATTCAGAATCCTTACACTTCACTAACGTTTGTGTGGGACTTATTCACACAGCACATCGAGATCACGCTGGGCTGTCATTTAAAGCATAATCACGCGAGATTACGCTTGCCTTGCTGTAAATCACACACAAACGTTAGCGAAGTGTCAGGATTCTGAATAGACATCACGTCCTGGTTGGAGGTAATGTATATTCACGGTCAGTACTCTTGAGTAACATTACTGTGTGTGTATGTGGATGCACATAGTGATCTAGTAAGATCACTATGTGCTGTGTAAATGAATGGAGAGAAGTGTATGACGCTGATTGGTCAGCGTCATACACTTCTCTCCACAACGCCCACTTGGTCAAAAAGTAAAACACGCCCAGTTGGTCATTAAGAAACTCATTAGCATAAAACTAAAATAGATCATAACTCCGTCAAAAATTAAAGTTTTTCTAAATAAAAAACACTGCTGTAATCTACATTACAGCGCCGATCACATTATGTACAAGATAGGGTACTTATAATGTAGTAACAGAGCCTCTTTAAGTTGTGTGACATATGCCCCAATGCAAAGACATTTTGAACTGTAAATGTCTTATGAACATTGCAATGAGTGGATAGTAGTTACTTTCCACTGTGTTGATAGAAGGGAGAATGATTTTTATGGGATGATATACCCTTTACTGTAAATCAGAAGTATATTGGAAACCACCAAGGAGCTTCATAACCATGTAAGGCCGGCCACACACACACACACACACACACACATACACACATACACACACACAAGCCAAGAACCCCAATGTGACTTCCTTCAGGCCTTATTCAGACAGATGCGTTCGGTCCATGATATACAGACTGTATTTGGGCCATATTTCCCAGACCGACCACGGTTCAGGGAGAAGGGCTCCTAGCATCATAGATACCTATGATGCTACGATTCCCTGCCTCCCCGCGGAAATACGGTCCCATTCTGAAAACATAACGACAGTATGGGACAGTATTCCTGCAGGGAGGCAGGGACTTCTAGCATCATAGATAACCGGTCCGGGAAATGCGGCAGAAACACTCGGTATATCCCAGACCGAACACGGCCATCTGATTGAGTTCTAACAGTTCAGAACTAGTGATACATTATTGCTTATAATACACGTCAGCTACTGCAGAACATCTTTGTAAAGGGCAAGAGGGAGCTTCATGTCAATCACTGTGCACATTGCATGTGTCTTTGTTTTCAGAGCTAGTTAAAACAGCTACAATTCAATTGTTTATGTATTTAATGTCATTTTTAGACACAAAGGGGTTTTTATTTTTGCAGCATTTTTATAGAAAAACTGTAGTTATATTTCTATAGTTTTTATTTTCAGCCAAGATTAAGTTTACAGAAAGACTCCCAGATAAGAGCTGGGACTTTTGTGAAATCAGTCATTTACCTTTGTATATAAGTTTCTGTGAGGCAAGCGGTACTCCAGTGACTTTTTCCACTGACAGAGCCATGTCCTGAAGAGTGGGCTCATCATGATCCTCTTCAGCCACAAGTTGCAGTTTGTGCTTTTCACTTCCTGGGGAAAAAAAATACATAATGCTTTATTTGTAGCCATATGGGATATGAACATGAAAGGGGTAAATTTATCTCAAAGTTATGGCATATTGCTAGGATATACCATCACTTTATGTCCCTACCTCTGGGACCCCCACCAATCCAGAGAATGAGGGGGCTGCCGTGCGGATTTAGCGCAGCATCCCATTTAAGCGAATGTTGGAAACTGCAGTAGCCAGCACAGCTGGGTGTCTGCGAGCGCAGATAAACCTTAGAAATGGGCACAGGACTTAATCAGTGCAGCGGGCCCTTCATTGTCAGTATCAGTGGGGGTCCCAGATGTTGAACCCCCACTGAACAAAGTGATGGCACATCCTAGCCATTGTTGCGGTGATTAAAATAGTTGCGCCAGCTGTAACGGCCAGGAACAGCGATAACGCCAATCCTGCCAATTTAATACCTTACATGCCACAGTCCCCTTCTGACGCCACATCAACGTCTCTGCTACGGGATCTTGGGGTGCCAATATGTTACCATGGCAGCCAAGGGCCTGCCATTGGTATTTTCCAATTAAGCTTTGCCAAAGGCACGGCCTAAGATCGCACAGTACATCACTGACAGACAATAACGCTTTAGAACACAAATTATTTCAAAATAATTATACGTGCGATGAAGTGATCGTAGTGCTCTATTGGGACTACAAAACAAACATTCCATTTTTAAAAAAAAGCCTACTAAGAAAAAATATAAAACGCTTTCTTCCATGCAAAATGCTTTTATTGTGCAAAAGTAATAAACACAAAAAAATTATATGTATCTGGCATCGTCACAATCTTAAACGACAAAGAACAGGATGACATGTTATTTCCACCACACGATCAATGGTATAAATGGTATTGTGCCATTGAAAAATATACCTCACCCCGAAAACAAACAAGCCCTCATACAGCTATTTCTAGGGCAGTGGTTACCAAGTTTCTGAGGCTGGGATCCACTTTTGGCCAAGACTTTTGTTTGGGACCCCCCCCCCCCCCACTACTGTGCTTAGCCACACGTCTGACAACATCATTCGTAGTTAGATGCCGATACTTAGCGCCATTCAAAAAATAAGTCCCTGCAACATCCAAAACAACGACAATTGTGCAGGCGGAGGATGATGCAGGCTCAAGGTATTCTGCTGCTGTGCGTGGCTGAGGCCCAACTATGGCTGCTGATGGTGGGTCACGTAATCTGGACCGTCCATTAGTGGCCATCAGAGGCATGGCTAGGGGTTTAGCCCAGGGGGTGAACCACATCTGAGTGGGCATCAATCCAGTGCTCCCCCCCGCACAGTATAATGCCCCTATAGCTGCCCCCACACAGGATAATGCCCCCCATAGATGTCCCCACACAGGATAATGCCCCCCATAACCACCACCATAGCTGCCCTCCACGATAAGTGGAGTACAGTAGATCCTTCTGCTCCACTAGTCTCTGCAGTGTGTTGCTCAGCGCAGACAGGCGCGATGACGTCACTGCATCGCGCCTGTCTGCACCGAGCCACTCACGGCATAGTGAATGTTGGAGCAAGGAGCTGTCAGTTCCTTGCTCCAACATTGAATTCAACTGTATCTGCGTCTGGAGGACGCAAATACAGGTGAAACCGGATCAGCGAGTGGCTCGCAACCCCCCCGGTGGTCTTCACACGATCACCAACCACACACCACCACCCCACCCCCACCAGTGGGTCGTGACTCACATTTTGGGAGACACTGGTTTAGGGAAAAATAAAAAGGTGACGGTAGCAAAATCTTGTGGGCCTTAAAAAAATAGACTCAACCCTTGCTAAACATTGGCCTACAACATTTCACTAAAATGCCACACACCAAGAATAAATGCCAATATACCAAAATATAAATATTTTTATTATTTATTTTATAAATCAGTTGTACAAAGCATTTAAAAATATCACCTAATTGAAAACCTAATATGCAAAATTGCATAAAAAAACAGGACAGTGTAATATAAGTGGTTTACACAATCACGGATACCTATACTCACATGGTACAACAGTCACCAGTAAACCTCGCCATATTGGCAAAAATACCAGAATACTACATAAGGCTACCTCCATGCATACAAGTGAGACCTCAACGTCCAAATAACCAGCATCTGACGCACGTTTTGCACCTGGCTTGGTCAGGGGGGCAAACATTGAGGTGCATATCAAGAGATGCACTAGCAATTCCCCATCATCATCACTTCAGGAATGGGATCTATTTTGGGTAATGGGGGGGGGGGCAGACCCCAAGATCTCTGCATGACAGCACTAAACAAAAGGTTTTAGAATGGGAATGACATTCAACTGGCTAAAAAAATAGCACATGGCCTCAAAAAATTCTGCAACACACAACCGTGTTTTTGTGTTCGTAATATATCAGAATTTTTGCAGATAAATTTCAGACCCATTCATTTCTATGGCCTCATTCACACGACCATGGCTTTCGCAGATTCATGCTGGGGCTGCAAAAAGTGAGGACAAGTCATTTTGCGGTCCGGATTTGAAGCTGGACTAAACTGGAGACCTCAATTTTTGCTGCGGATCCGTGAATCCTGATGACACACGGATGCACAACAAAAGGTTTTTGCGGTCAAATGGACCTCAACAGATCCGTGGTTTTGCAAAACCACTACGGCCGTGTGCATGAGGCCTGACACAGCATGGCCTCTCTTATAAAGCAACTGAAAGCATATTAGGAAATGACATATACAATGATAGAGGTTTAGATCCTATTCTGGCCTATCCATTAATTGGACCAAGTCAACCCTGATGCCCATTGACAATGAGAATACCACGATGCCAATATGACAATCCCCTCTAAATTGTGTTACTGCTTTCAAATACTTCAGTATTATAATTTCAAAAGCCCCGCTTGAGTAGGAACGGCCTAATCTCATCCCGCTGTTCAATAAACTTTAGGGAAAACTGGACTCGTGGACTAAACTACCCTGGTCCGTTATTGGCCATACAAATTTACCCAAAATGGTCTGGATGACGCAACGGTCATATCTTCTTAATAATGCCCCTGTATGGATATCCAGACGGTTCTTTTATAAGGTTCATGGTCTCTTCCGAGACCTTATATGGAGGAACGGTTACACCTGGAACTGGAAACGCTCTCGAGAAGGTAAAGATGAAGGCGCTCTGTTACTTCCTAACCCCAATATTTAGGGGCTGCAACTTTAAAACTAATTTGGGTACAAACTTTCACCTCCTCAGCAATTGTAAAGGCTCAGTATTCCAGAAAATCTTCAACGGTCACCCTGTCTATACGAATCCCAAGAGGGCCATCAGTTTAAAACGCGTGTGAACAGATGTCTCTTTTTATTTAATGCATAAACTTTGCTGGAAAATTAAAGCAACGCATGGCATAGAAGGCTGCACTCAATACGACTGACTCCCTGGCTATGGGAATAGTTTCATTTAAGTGACGGACTGCTGGCAGCACCTCAGTATACAGCAGTCACGTCACAACTGTTCTCCCAACTACAATTCAATTTTGCTGCACCTGCCAACCACTTTTACAAACATCTGAGGTTAAAGCATGCTTTCATGGCAGAATTGGTCTCTCATTCTGTTCAAGTTTCCACCATACTGCCATTGAGGGGATTGGCAAATCCATTATCTCGTCCTTCATTCTTGTATAGACACCTACTGGATAAATATTTGCTCTATTTCCCTTGAATTTAAGAGAAAAATGGAAGGGGGGGGGTCTGGAAGATGTAGAGGAGGCGCAGTGGGGAGACGTCTTGGCGCTCATTCCTAAATTATCAGCTGGTGAGGCTCACAGGTTATTGCACTTGGCTCACCATGTATATGGGACTCCAGAGTTCTTTTTTAAAACGGGGACTCATGTCTCCTTGCTACGCAACCGTTGCAAGACGGACAGGGCGGACATCATGCACACGATGTGCCGTTGTCCAAAACTTTTGTTCATTAAGCGAAGTTTGTTTAAAAAATACAATAAAAATTAACTTGAGAAAAAAATAAAAAATAAGAAAAAAGGGAAAAGTCTGACATTGGTCTTGGGTCTACAAGGTCCTACTATTGGGGTACAACCATTATCAGACTTTTAAATGCAACTGGGACTTAACTCCGTTTTGCTGAGGGTTCACACTGAAGTCGACTAAAACGAGAAGTGTAAGGCTTGGTATAAAAAGCACCAATAACGCAGTGTGAACCCAGCCTTATTCACATGAGCGTATTTCACGTCCGTGCGCTGTCCGTTTTTTTCACGGGCACCACACGGACCTATGAAAATCAATGGAGCTATTCAGACAGTGTTTTTCATGCAACGTGTGTCCGTTGCGTGAATCTCACTGCATGTCCAATTTTAGTGTGTTTTTGCGCACCACACAGCCCATTGAAGTCAATGGCTACGTGAAAAAAAATGGACAGCACACGGACGTAATCAGTGTACCGGTCTGTGATTCACGCACCAGTTGCTAAAGAAATGAGGAAAAAACCCCTTGTTTTTTTGGTGACGTAAAAACAACGTGACATACGTGTATAAAACCGCAGATGCGCACCGTACACGGATGTCACACGGAACTGCAACACAAGTAAAACACTGCATTTTTTACGCGCGCAAAACAGACACGTTCGTTTGAATAAGGCCTAAGCGTGACAATTTCAATAGAAGCTGGAACGCGACTTCCACGGAAACTTTTTACACTTCATGACTTTCTTATTGACATACATGCAACGCGCCGTATTCCGGAAAACCTGCAACTATCGCGCTACAAAAAGTTAGCGTGTAACCCCGTGGCATCAGGATTATCACAACTGCAATGTTTCTCAATGGAAAAAGAAAAAATCCTAAAGGAACTTTCGACTATTGCAAGAAAAAATTAATTAGAAGGGTCGATTTCTTCGCTACGGTCGCTTACAAATGTTTTTCTATAGAAAAACATTGCGGTCACGAATAGTGGGAAAACACAATGTGAGGCAATAACTGATCAAAAAAGAAACGCAAAAATCTTTGACTTTCAGCTGCAAATACCATTTCAGTGGCACCATTATTAGGAATATCCCATGTGTGGCCCGAGGGTCAGTGACGTCATCTCACAACACATACGGGAATCTATAAGGGGATAGTAAGGTCACGTGCCTCCAGGACGGCATAAACGCATAGATGGCATTGCCCCACAAGCCTGTCTCTGCAGCAACCTTTCCCATCCATTTCTGGACATGACGTCCTGCCACCAGGTCACTGAGCATGCAATGGCTTATAATGGACAGATTTATTACAGACCGCTCCTGGGCAGTGACATATATTACCATGTGTGATGGTGACAACCAAGCCACTGTTTGAGCCCATGCCTGACACTCTGTCCGCTTAAGAAGTGTATGCCGACGGTGGATGCTAAATCCTAAGGGCTAAAGGACCTTTGATGATGTCATGACCATGTGATCAGTCACATGTGTGGGAGGAGTCAGGCTTTTCTGCTGTAAGTTTCATGTAGGTTACACTTGATTACATACATGAAAATGGCCTCATGAGCCGGCAATAGAGATGTGTGTGTTTCCTGAGAAAAACTTCTGCGCTGCCTTCTCTATACAGTATGCTTTACACACACAGCTCCACACTGCTTTACACACACACACCTCTGCACTATACAACACAGCTTTACACACACAGCTCCACACTGCTTTACACACACCTCTGCACTATACAACACAGCTTTACACACACAGCTCCACACTGCTTTACACACACACACCTCTGCACTCTACAACACAGCTTTACACACACAGCTCCACACTACTTTACACACACACACCTCTGCACTATACAACACAGCTTTACACACACAGCTCCACACTACTTTACACACACAGCTCGATACAGTGCTCTATAAACACACAGCGCTATACAATGTGCTCTACACACAAAACTCTACACAATGCCTTGCACACACAGCTCTATACAATGTGCTTTACTCACACACAGCTCTATACAATGTGCTTTACTCACACACAGCTCTACACAATGCTTTACGCACACACACACACACACAACTCTACACAGTATTCTTTACACACACATCTCTACAGAGTATATGCTTTACACACACAGCTCTACACAATGCTTTACACAGCTCTATACGACATGCTCTACACACACACACACACACACACACACACAGCTCTATACTATGTGCTTTACACACACACAGCTCTGCATAGCATGCTTTATACACACCTCTGCACCATACCGCACAGCTCTACACAGTATGCTTTACACAGATACAGTTCTGCATTGTATGCTTTACACACACACAGACCCAGTGTCGGACTGGAGTACCTTGGGCCCACCATTCAGCTATATAAAAATAATGTGACCACTCTTAATTGTGTAGAAAAACGTGTAGTAAACCAAAGACCAATTTTACCACCAAATAGTGATCATATAGTGGTAGACACCAGTCCTACACAGGTGGTCTGCAGACCATATCACTTAAAGGAGTTTTCCCATCTTAGATATTTATAACATATTCAAAGGAAATGGCAAAAATGTTTGATAGATGCGGGTCCCGACTCTGGGACCCGCACCTATATCAAGACCTGGCCCCAGAATCAAGGCATAGACTAGTGGAGAGAGGATCGAACGTGCGCACAGCTTTCTCTATTCTTTTCAATGGGAGTTATGGAAACAGCCAAACAAGCGCTGCTAGGCTGTTTCTGTAACAATCATACAACAGTATTAGAGAGAGCTGCTCACACACGTGACCCTCTCCCCACTAGTCAGTGCTGGAACCCGCATTTATAAGACATTTTAGGTATTTCTTGTGGATATGCCATAAATGTCTAAGATGGGAAAATTCCTTTAATACAGTACAGTGAAATCCAGTGACTCACAGGTGACATCTTCTCAGACTGGAGTCTTTCACTTTTCCTTTTCTTTATCTGGCCCAGAACGTCATGACGACTTCTCCCGGCTACGACTCTCCTCTGCAGAATTTGCAACATAAACATCTTTGGCTCCACGCTTTTCTAGCACCTCCCCACCTAGTCCCCACACTCTACAAAATCCTCACCATTTATAGTGCTTCAGATGGTAATAATCCCCCTCTTGGTGCCACATACTATAATAGTACCCCCTTTAGACACCACACAGTATTAGTACCACACACAGCCCCTTGTAGAGAGTCACACACACAGCCCCCTGTAGATAGTGCCACACACAGTCCCCTGTAAATAGTGTCACTCACACCCCTTGTAGAAAGTGCCACACCCCCCTAGTAGATACGTCACACAGCCCTCCCCTGTAGAAAGCGCCACACAGCCCTGTAAAATATGCCACACAGCCCCGTTGTGGATAGTGCCACACCGCCCCCTTTGTTGATAGTGCCACACACCCCCTTTGTAGATAGTGCCGCACACAGCCCCCTGTAGATAGTGCCACACACCCCCTTTGTAGATAATGCCACACACAGCCCCCTGTAGATAGTGCCACATAGCCCCTTGTAGAGAGTCACACACACAGCCCCCTGTAGATAGTGCCACACACAGTCCCCTGTAAATAGTGTCACTCACACCCCTTGTAGAAAGTGCCACACCCCCCTAGTAGATTCGTCACACAGCCCTCCCCTGTAGAAAGCGCCACACAGCCCTGTAAAATATGCCACACAGCCCCGTTGTGGATAGTGCCACACCGCCCCCTTTGTTGATAGTGCCACACACCCCCTTTGTAGATAGTGCCGCACACAGCCCCCTGTAGATAGTGCCACACACCCCCTTTGTAGATAATGCCACACACAGCCCCCTGTAGATAGTGCCACATAGCCCCTTGTAGATAGTGCCTCACACCCCCTTGTAGAAAGTGCCACACCCACCGTGTGATACTGTCACACAGCCCTCCCTTATAGAAAGCGCCACACAGCCCCCTTTAATAAAACACGCCATACAGCCCCTTGTAGATAGTGCCACACACAGCCCCCTGTAGATAGTGCCACAATGCCACCTGTAGATAGATACACACACCCCCATGTAAATAGTGGCATACACAACCCTATGTAGTTAGTGCCATAGACCTCCCTTGTAGATAGTGCCACACACACCCCTTGTACATAGTGCCACACACACCCCTTGTAGATGCACACACACACACACACACACACACACACACAGCCTCCCTTGTGGATAGTGCACACACACAGCCTCCCTTGTAGATAGTGCCACACACCCCCTTGTAGATATTGGCACACACAGCCCCCTTGTAGATGGGGCCACACAAACCTTCCTTCTAGATAGTGCCGCACACCTCCCCCTTGTAGATAGTGTCGCACACATTACCCAGTTGAAGGTGCTACAAAGCCCCCCTTGTAGTTAGTGCCACACATCCCCCTTGTAGATAGTGCCGCACACAGTCCCCTGTAGAAAGTGCCACAAAGCCCTCCTCATCGATAGTGTCACACATCTTCCCTTGTAGATGGCCCCCTTGTAGATAGTGCCGCACACACCCCCTTGTAGATAGTGCCGCACACAGTCCCCTGTAGAAAGTGCCACGCAGCCCCCCCTTGTAGATAATGCCACACAGCCCCTCTTATAGATAGTGTCACACAGACACAGCAGCCCTTCTAGGTAGTGCCACACATCCCCCATTGTAGAAAGCTCCACACACAGTCCCCTATACAAAGTGCCACACTGCCCTACCTTGTAGATAGTGCCCCTTAAACAAAAAAAAAGCTTGTATTCACCTAGCCGTGTTCCCACAACGAACAGAACTCTGCAGTAAGCCTCCTCAGCCACATTAGGCCTGCAGCCTATGAGACACCGAGACGGTACCCTTGTGTAGGCCGGCGCCATGCAGTGACGTCATCGAGCCTGCCTGTTCAGGTATCCTGTTCCAGCGTCTTTTAAGCTGCAGGCCTAACGTAACCTATGAATGGCAGAGCAGGGATCTAATAGCTCTCTGTTCTGCCATAGTATTCAAGTGTATTTGTGTCCTGAGGACGCAGATACAATTGAATGTAGCAGTCGCCCATTGATGCCACTGGTCCGGACAACAGGCATTCGTAGTCCGCTAGTTGAGGATCCATGTCTACGTCCTCTAGTAGGTCACAGGCCTTAAACAGCAAACAGAGTAAGCGGCGTGGCAGGGAAACAGTCTCTCTGCTCCGCAGCCAGATAGAAACAGCTCTCTGCCTGGGCCCACCGGATGATCCTCCAGTCAGCTAGTCCGACACTTCACACACCTCTGCACCATACCACACAGCTATACACAGTATGCTTTACACACACTTCTGCACAGTATTCTTTATACACGCAATGCACCTCACCACACAGCTCTGCACGTTTTACACAGACACACACACACACAAACAAACACACACACACTTCTGCACGTAACCACACAGGTCTACACAGTATGCTTTACACACACACCTTTGCACCACACCACAAAACTCTACACAGAATGCTTTAGACACAAACATACACGCAAACCCCATGCACCTTACCACACAGCTCTACAAAGTATTATTTACACACACCTTTGCACTGTATGCTTTATACACACCATGCACCTTCTACATATTTGTAAAGATACAATTGAATTACTATGGCAGAGCAGGAAACTATCCGCTTCCTGCTCTGCCATTCACTCCTCCTGGAGCAAAATCCTCGGCCAAAGTGTCGCTGACGCCCAGGTGGGGATTCCACTGCAGTAGGTGTTGTCACGGCGCGGGGTGTGGACCCACTGGAGGGAGCGAACGCCGAGAAGACAGACGTCCATGGCCGGGATCCTCAAGGGGTGAGTCAGAACGACGACCCCCGGCCATAGACGTAACAGTATCCCCCCTCTTACGCCCCCTCTTCTTGGGACCAGAGCGGGAAAGAAACTTCTTCACAAGGACAGGGGCATCGATGTTCTCCTCTGGCTCCCAAGACCTCTCCTCTGGACCAAATCCCCTCCAAGGTAAAACGTCCTGCCTCCTACTTTCTTGGTGTCCAGGATCTCCCTCACTTCGAAAGTTCCGGATGAACCGCCAGGAGCCACTGCAGAACTAGGAGTCCTGGAGTAGCAGAACCACGGGTTTTTTCAAGGAGACGTGGAAGGAGTTAGGGATCTTGAGGGTAGGAGGTAGTCGAAGCGTGTACGACACAGGATTGATCTGTAGTAAAATCTCGAAGGGTCCAAGGAACCTGGGAGCAAATTTGCAAGATGGCACCCACAGCCGGATATTCCTGGAAGACAGCCAGACCTTTGTACCTGGAAGAAACTGGGGAGGTTCTCGTCTTCTAGTGTCTGCCTTTCTCTTAGTGCTGTCCACCGCCAGCAGAATAGAAGATCGTGTCTGGTGCCATATCTGCAGAAAGTTCCTGAAGGTAGAGCGGCTGCAGGCACCTGAGACATAGTGGAGCCGGGCAGGGGTATTCGAGGATGTTGGCCGTAGACTTTGAAGAACGGGCTGGAGGTAGTGGACTCACTGGTATGGTTATTATAAGAGAACTCCGCCCACGGAAGCAGCTGCACCCAGTCATCATTCTGGAGACAAAGTGCTGCAGGTAGTTCTCCATAATTGGGTTAATCCTCTCTACTTGTCCATTGGACTGAGGGTGGTAAGCTGAGGAGAAGTCCAACTTTACACCGAGTAGGCCGCAGAGTGCTCTCCAGAACTTAGAGGTGAACTGGACCCCTCGATCCGAGATAATATGCAGAGGTAATCCATGCAGACAGATGTGTTGCATGAAGAGATCATCCAGTCGAGAAGACAGAAGGCAAACCAGTCAGGGGAACAAAATGAGCCATTTTAGAAAAACGATCCACCACCACCCAGATCACACTGCATACAGCAGAGAGAGGCAGATCTGTAACAAAATCCATAGCAATATGCTGCCAGGGGGCATCGGGCACAGGCAGTGGTTGGAGCAGACCGGCTGGTCTGGAATCGGCAACTTTGTTGGCTGCACACACAGTACAGGAGGAGACAAAGTCCATGACGTCTTTGGGCAGCGTGGGCCACCAGAACTGATGGGCAATTAGGTCTCGGGTCTTACGGGCACCCGCATGTCCTGCAAGCTTGGAACTGTGACCCCAGCAAAGGATTCTTCCTCTGTCTGCCAGCCGTACAAAAGTTTTTCCTGGAGGAATGTCTCTAACCTGCAGAGGGTTGACAGAGTAGATGCAGGAAGGATCGATAATAGTCTGTGGGGACTCCACAGTGTCCTCTGTCTCAAATAACCTAGACAAGGCATCGGCCCTCACATTCTTGTCGGCAGGTCGGTAGTGGAGTACGAACCGGAACCGTGCAAAAAATAATGACCATCTGGCTTGACGAGGGTTCAGCCGTTGAGCCGTCTGTAGGTAGGTCAAGTTCTTGTGGTCCGTGAAGACCAGGATAGGATGAGCTGCGCCCTCCAGTAGGTGTCTCCACTCCTGCAGAGCCAGCTTGATGGCCAGTAATTCCCGATCTCCAATCGAGTAGTTGCGCTCTGCAGAAGAAAACAGCTTGGAGTAGTAACCACATACCACAGTCTTGCCTTTCGAACCCCTCTGGAACAATAGTGCACCAACAAAGGAGGCGTCCACCTCTAATGAAAACTGTAGGGATACATCAGGATGGTGCAGAATGGAGGCAGACGTAAGGTTTCAAATGCGATTTCCGCCTCTGGAGTCCATACCTTGGCATTCATACCCTTCTTAGTGAGGGTGGAGATGGGAGCTGTCAGAGAAGAGAAGTTGGGAATGAACAGTCTGTAGAAGTTGGCGAATCCCAGGAAGTGTTGTATGGCCCTTAAGCCTTGGGGACGTGGCCACTCCAGGACAGCCTTGACGTTTTTAGGGTCCATCTTGAGACCTTGATCAGAGATGATGTAGCCCAGGAAGGGTAGACACTTCTCTTGGAACACACACTTCTCCAACTTGGCGTAAAGATGATTCTCTCTTAATCTAAGCAATACCTGGCGGACATGGCCCTGATGAGTCACAAGATCTGGGGAAAAAATCAAGATATCATCAAGATACACCACAACACAGACATAGAGGAGGTCACGCAAAATGTCATTCACAAATTATTGAAATACTGCTGGAGCGTTACACAGGCCGAAGGGCATGACCAAATATTCGTAGTGTCCATCACGTGTGTTAAATGCAGTCTTCCACTCGTCTCCCTGACGGATCCGGATTAGATTGCAAGCCCCCCGCAGGTCAAGCTTGGAAAAACAATTTGCCACCCCATATACGATCAAAGAGCTCAGAAATCAACGGCAAGGGGTACCTGTTCTTCACCGTGATCTGATTGAGACCCCTGTAGTCAATGCAGGGTCGATGGGATCCATCCGTATTTTTGACAAAGAAAAACCTGCCTCCGGCCGGGGGTGAAGAATTTCGTATGAAGCCCCTCTCCAGATTCTCCTTAATTTAGGCCGACATAGACTGGGTCTCTGGCAAGGAGAGAGGGTATACTCTACCGCGAGGAGGGGACGAATCAGGAACCAAGTCGATAGGACCGTCGTATTCTCGATGTGATGGCAATATCTCTGCCTCCTTTTTATCTAATACATCAGCGAACTGAGAGTAACAAGGAGGCAACCCTGTCAATGACTGAGGCGAAGAAGGCTGGGATGGATGAACATGACCCAGACAGTGGTCTAGACACTTGGGGCCCCACTGAAGAACCTCTCCGGAGTTCCAATCCAGGACTGGGGCGTGAAGACGGAGCCAAGGCAAACCCAGCAGCACGGGGTTAACGGCCTTGGGCAGGACATACAGGGAGATAAGCTCGGAATGAAGAGCTCCCACTTGGAGTCTCCATCGCTTGGTCACAGACCATACTGGGTCAGGCAAAGGCAGTCCATCTACCGAGGCAACGATCAATGGTCTCTCCAGCAAAACAGTAGGCAAATGAAGAAGATCCACAAGGTCTTGACAGATGAAATTGGCTGCAGAGCCAGAGTCCAGGTAGGCAGAGACTGGATGAGGTCTCTCGCCAACGACGATAGTCACAGGAATAAACAGCTTGGACGAGAGTTCTCTATCAAGTGCAGTAGCGCCCAGGGTTGTCTCTCCAACCAATCCCAGGCATTGGGGTTTCTTAGGCCTCTGGGGACACAGACGCATGACATGGCCAGCAAGGCCGCAGTACAGACAGAGTCCAGAGGTGCGCCTGCGCTGTTTTTCTTGATCGAACAGTTTAAGCCGATCCACCTGTGATGGAACCTCGGGCGCAGCAGAGGAAAAAGGCAAGAGGGGTTGCTGGAAGTTGGACGCCAGTTCTAGGAAGCCGTTTTTCCTGAAGAATCTCTCGGAATCTCTCTCTGAGCCTTATGTCCACACGGGTAGCCAGTAGAATCAGATCATCCAGGGCAGCTGAGAGATCTCGAGCAGCCATTTCGTTTTTGATCTCAGGCGATAGGCCATGCCAGAAGGATGCTACCAAGGCCTCATTGTTCCAGGACAATTCTCCTGCCACAGTCCGGATCTGCATCGTGTATTCACCCACGGAGGCGTCCTCCTGACGCAGGTTAAGGATAGCAGTGGCTGCCGATGAGACTCATCCAGGCTCCTCAAATACGGAACGGAACAACCGCACAAACCCCTAGAAGTCTCGGGTCCCTGTCGTTCCCAGATTGGATTCGCCCACACCAGGGCCTTGCTGGCGAGTAGGAATATAATGAAGGCAATCCCGGCTCCGTCCGAAGGAAATACTCGGGCGTGCAGAGTGAAGTGGATTTGGCATTGGTTCAGGAACCCCCTGCACGAACTTGCGTCTCCATGAAACCTAGGTGGCAATGGCAGCGAGAACCGAGAGTCCGAACTGGAGCTGCCAGGAGGTGCAGCAGGAGGGTCGATCGGAGGAGCTTGACTTGGAGTGGTGACGGAAGTAACTAGCGCATCAAGATGCTGTGCCATGGAGTCTACTGCCACAATGAGTTGATCCTGTCGTGCTTGCAGATCCTGCAGGTCCGCCTGCATGGCTTGGGAGGATGACAGGCTCTTGACTTGGCCAGCGGGGTCTACTGGGCCGTACCGCGTAGCGGGGTAGCAGCTGGCAACGCTCAGGCAAGGAACCAGTGGGCAGGACCCCTTATTATAGTCCAGCAGCCATTTGGGCTGATAATTGATGTTAGGCAGCTGGACGCGTACTGGCCCTTTAAGGCCGTGGGCGCGCGCGCCCTGCGGGACACAGTCCGAGGACCCGGAAGAAAGTGCCGGCGTCTCCCTGGAGGGAGCGAACGCCGAGAAGAGAGACGTCCATGGCCAGGATCGTTAAGGGGTAAGTCAGAACGACGACCCCCGGCCATAGACGTAACAGGTGTCACTGACGTCACTGCCCTTATATGGACAGTGAAGTCAGGGCTCTCTCTATGAGCGAATTTCCTGGCCAGGGCGTCAGCAACGCTTTGGCCGGGGATTCCAGCGCTCCAGGAGTAGCCCATAACTTCACTGTCCATATAAGTGCAGTGACGTCAGGGGCACCTCCTGCAGCGGAATCACTGGCCAGAGCATTGCCGATGCCTGGCTGGGGATTCCGCTCATAGAAGGAGCCACTGATGACATCACTGTCCATATATGGACAATGAAGTCAGGGTCTCCTCCTGGATCGCTGGAATCCCCAGCCAAAGCATTGCCGTCTCCTTATCGGGGATTACGCTCAAAGTGAGCCCATGACTTCACTGTCCATATAAGGGCAGTGACTTCAGGGGCACACCCTGCAGCGGAATCCCCGGCCAGAGTATTGCCGATGCCTTGCCGGGGATTCCGCTCATGGTGGGAGCCACAACGGCTCTATCTACAGAGGGGGAGGGGGGGAGTATGGGTCAGTATCTACAGGTAGAGTTTGTGGCTCTATATATAGGGGGAGTATGTGGCACTATCTACAGGGGGCTGTGTGTGGCATCATCTACAGGGGGCTGTGTGTGGCATCATCTACAGGGGTCTGTGGCATAATCTACAGGGGGTTTGTGGCATCTACAGAGGGCTGCGTGGCACTATATTCAGAGTGCATTGTGGTTTTATCTACAGAGGGCACTGTGGCACTATCTACAGGGCGGCCATGTGAAACTTTCTACAGGGGGCACTGTGGCATCATCTACAGGGAGAGGTGAGTGGCATTATCTATAGGAATCAGTGTATGGCAATATCTACAGGGAGCAGTGTGTGGCACTATCTACTGGGGGCAGTTTAGATCACCATCTACAAGGGGCACTGATTGTCGCACTATCTATGCAGGTTTTTACTCTATCAGTTGTGGTCAGCACATATCACCTAGCCCTAGTGATAAAGTGAGACATCACCTGCCAGTATACAGCCAGATAACCAAAGGCATATAATGCCCCTTCAGTGCCCCACACACAGTATAATGCCCCTTTAGTGCCCCCATACAGTATAATAATATTTAATATTATATATGATAACCCCCTCAATGACACAGTATTTTGTCCTCTAATTGTGCCCACACAATATTATGCCCCCTACGTGCCACACACTGTATATTGCCCACTGTAGTGCCCCAACCCAGTAGAATGTCCGCTTAGTGGCCTCCACACAGTATAATGCCCCCTCCCCTGGCTACCACACACAGCCGCCCCTGTAGATAGTCCTCCTCTGTAGATTGTGCCATACAGCCTCCCTGTAGACAGTACCATAATCCCCCACCTCCTCCTAGTAGACAGTGCCATACAGCCCCCACCTCCCTCTTGTGGACAGTGCCATACAGCCTCCCACCTCCACCTTGTAGACTGTGCCATATAGCCCCCACCTCCCTCTTGTACACTGTACCCCCACCTCCCCCTTGTAGACAGTGTCATACAGCCCCCACCTCCCCCTTGTAGACAGTGCCATACAGCCACCACCTCCTTGTATACAGTCCCCCACCTCCCCCTTGCAGTCAGTGCCATACAGCCCCCACCTCCCCCTTGTAGACAGTGACATGCAGCCCCAACCTCCCCCTCGTAGACAGTGCCATACAGCCCCCACCGCCCTCTTGTACACAGTGCCACATCTCCCCCTTGTAGACAGTGTAATACAGCCCACCACCTCCCCCTTGTAGACAGTGCCATACAGCACCACCTCCCCCTTGTAGATAGTACCATACAGCCCCCACATCCCCCATGTAGACAGCGCCCTCAAACAAAAAAATTGTACTCACGGCGTTCCCACGCAGAACGGAGCTGCTCCACAATGCCGATGACGGGATCCTTGTGTAGGCCTGCGTGATCCAGTGATGTTGAACGGCCTGTAGCCTAGTACAGAGTTTCCCAGTCTTTTCGGACTTGAGGCACCCCTGGAAAAAAAAAAATCCTCAAGGCACCCCGACCAAAATCTGTTCAGAGAAAGACAGAAAACGGCTAAAAACAAGCACTACACTCTTAGGGTATGTTCACACAGCGTTTTTTGTAAGGCAGAAAAAATCTGCCTCAAAACTCCTTCCTTCCTTCATTTTTTAAATCAGTCAACGTTTATTCAATTACCACTGGAAATAGTACAACCAATATAGTTACATTATTCCAATGCAATGAGGCATGTATACAATAAGCCATACATATATAAACTGTCACATGTAAAACATTTTACATTCCCCGAACCCACCACCCCCCCCCCCACCGCCGACCACAGATCTATGGCCAAATTTTATCATTCCTGCCAAATACCATTCTCCGCAACTATCTGCTTATAAAGTGTTCATTTCGAGCTAGTGTCTTGTTAATTCCTGTGAAGCCAGCCCAGGACATTTCAACCACTTCCCCCACTGCCGCTCAAAGTTTTTTGTTGCCCCACGTTTGATGTACACTCTCCTTTCCAAGGAGATTGTATTATTTATATACATTATAAGCTCCGGTAAACCCGGGGGATCTCCCTGTATCCAATATTTAGCTATCAATTTCCGTTCATGATATAAAACCTTGCCAATAGCCTCATTCTTAGCTATGTCCCCTCCTATTCCTTCCACACATCCCAAAATGCCCTCTTAATTAAGTCCCTCTCCGCCAGTCAATAGCCATCCAGCTGCATACAATCCAAGAACATGTGCTTTAAGTCTGCCATATCATTGAAGCACCTATGGCACTCCGCAGACGGTCTGATATGCATTTGCCAAAGCAGCTTCAGTGTCCTGTATTCTCTGTGTATTAAGAACAATTGCGAACGCCTGTGCGCTACATTAAAAGATACCAACTGCGGAGATGCAGTTACCTCCCCTCATTCCTCAGTTATGAGAGGTCCCACATCTCGTTCCCATTTACCTTTTATATCCCCCATTGGATCACCCAGGTGCACCAAGAGCATCTTTGTATATACCAGTGAAATAATACCTTTGGTGGAGTCTGATCCCAGAACATGCTCCATTATGCCCGAGCTAGAACATCTCAGATCTACCATCCTACCCTGTGCTCGAGCCATACGCCTCAACTGTAAATATTGGTAGAACGATCAATTAGGAATATCAAAGTAATCTTTAATTTGTTGGAAGGATTTGAAGTATCCAACAATATACAATTGACCCACATATTGAACCCCTTTTTGCTCCCAATGCTGAAAGCCCTCAAGAGTGTTAAATTCCCAAAAGTACGGTTTGTTCCATATGGGGATATAATTTGCGCATCCTTCAATCCCCAGCATCATTTTACATTCCCACCAAATTGTATGCATGGCAACAACGTCGGTTTACCCACCACATCTCTTTTGAATTTATGGGATTCCAGCGCCTCCATCATACCCGTTTGTTGACCTAGATAATATAGCAACTTCCCACTAGAGTCCCAGCATTCTCTATTTTTCCATCCTCTAAAGTGTTGTTGTTGAGACGCCAAATAATACACCCATGCATTCGGCAATGCAAGCCCACCTTGCTCTTTAGGCAACTGTAATTTTTCCAGTATAATTCTAGGGATCCCCCTTTTCCAAACCACATCTCTGAGCAAATTATGTATCGCCTAAACCAGTATTTTGGTAGCCACACTGGGGCGTTATGTATAATGTACAGAATTTGGGGCATAAGGACCATTTTTATCAGATTCCCAGGGCCGACAGGGCTAGTTATAGGGTATATAGGAGTAGTTGAAGCCAGACTTGTGTTCTAGTTTAAATTTTTTCCAGCAAAGGTTGAACATTAATATTTATAAAATCCTTTACTCTAGCTAATACTCTAATTCCCAGATACCTAAATTCTTGCACACAAGGGATTGCCACCCCCGCACTTTCACCGGTACCGCTAATGTGGTTAAGGGCATCAATACCGAATTGATCATCAGCCCTGAAAATCTATCAAACCTCCCAAGAGTATGTAAAATCTCAGGCAGAGACCTCTCAACATCCCCCACAAACATCAGGATATCGTCCACGTATAACGCTATATGTTCCTCCACAGCTCCATATTTAAAACCTTGTATATTTAGGTGATGTCTCACAATATTCACCAGCAGCTCTATCGCCAGAGAGAACAATAGCGGGGTGAGTGGGCATCCCTGACGCGTCCCTCTCGCTATGGGGAATGACTCAGATAGCACACCATTAGCCCGTATTTTAGCAACCGGCTCCTGATATAAGAGCTGCACCCATTTAATAAAATTCTGCCCAAACCCGAACCTCACTCTATCAAACGCCATGGCAGCATGTAGGGACAGAATAGCTCTAGAGTGGTGTCCCTCCGGGGTCGCCTGAATGTTCAAGTATACCCTGCGCAAATTTATTGCCGTAGACTTAGATGGCATGAAGCCTGTCTGATCCAGAGATATCACAGAAGTAATCACCCTAACCAATTTGCAAGCAAGTATTTTTGCTAAAATCTTAATGTCAAAAGTCAAAAGAGATATAGGTCGATACGAATCAGGTTGCGTCAGATCTATTCCCTCCTTGGGCAGAACTACAATGGCTGCTTCATAAATCATCCGAGGCAGCCTTCCCCTATCAAACCATCCTGATACGCAGCCAACAGATGAGGTAATAAGTCATCCCCATAAGTTTTGTATATTTCCATGGGCAAGCCACCCAACCCCGGCACCTTATCATTCACCATAGAATAGTCAATAGTCAGGGGACCTTCCAACATCTCCCTGTCCTCCGCACCCAAGGTCACCCATGGGACCTCCTCCAGATAATCCATCAACAGGGCTGCCGTATAGTCTACCCTAGAGCTATATAGTGACATATAAAATGATTTTACACCTGCGGAATGTCCCCAGTCTCTGTAATTATCCGCCCCCAGCGTCCTTCAGTTGATGGATAAAAGACCCCTCCCTCTGTGATCTTGCAATGTTAGCCAAAAGTCTACCAGTAGTTTCACCCTCTTCATAGTACTGCTGTTTCAAGAATAATCTCTTGTTCCAAGCTATAGTCCCATAGCAATTTTTGGGCTTCTTTCCCATTTGCTAGCGTGTCAGGGGTGTCATCCCTAATGTGCAACTCCTCTGTGGATGTCACTCCTGCGTCAATTCAACCTCCAGCTGTCTGGTCTTAGTCTTAACAATTGTGTATCTCGAATATATACACTCCTCAGATACGCCTTCAGGGCATCCCACAGTACTGCCGCAGGGACTGTACCAGTATTAAAGTCAAAGTACTCCTTTATAAGTGGGGAAATATTGTCTATACCTATTAACCTAACCCAAAACTGACTTAACCGCCACCCACATCTTCTATGTCCTACCTCAGAACCGATTCTAAGCCTCAATAATACAGGCGAATGATCTGAAAGTGACATAGGTAAGTATTCAATTCCTTCTACAAATGAGAGTCCCATATTATTTCAGAAAATCAAATCAATCCTTGATAACGAACAATAGGTAGAAGATACACAGGAGTATTGTCTAGTTGGCCATTTTGCCCGCCATATATCTTGCAGCCCAACCTCCTGTGTATATTTCCCAAGCTGTGTCAATCCTGAGCTTCCCCTCCCCACCCCTGCCGGAAACCTATCCAACCCCACATTAATAACATTATTAAAATCACCCATTTTTATAGTGAGAACATTAGGCTAGCTGGTCATCTTTTCCAGTTCTTTTTTCAGGAAAATACATTACAACCACTATACAATCCCAATGAAACATTTTGTAGTGTATGCCCACATATCTACCTTCACAGTCACTAAACGAGGCATAACAGTGGAACGGAACATTTTTGTGAACTAGCAGACTCACCCCTCTCGAGTTTGTTGAGTGAAAGGAGTGAAAACTATGTTTGATTCACACCCTATGTAAGAGCTGAACCGTATCTTTAATTAGATGAGTCTCCTGTAAACCCACCACTCCATGGGAGTGCTGTTTCAGATATTCAAATATTGCATGCCTCTTAGTAGCCTCGCCCATACCCCTACCGTTCCATGACAATAAATTTACCCCTCTTGGAAGACTATACGATCAATAAGGGCCTCTAATCTCTCATTCCCCAAACCCTGCGAGTATATATTTCCAGACATCCGAGCAAGAACATAGAGCTGTGGTCGGTGCCCCCCTCCCCAGAAACCAACAACCTTACCCAACAGATTTGTAAACCTTCCCTCCGAGGAGTGCCAGGACCGATGGCATGAGTCCCACAATCGGTACCAAACGTCAATAGTAGTAGCACCAGCCTACTACAGGTCAGCACCCACCCGACCATCTCACACAACTCTTATGTTGTTCACCTCTCCCTCCCGCCACCCTTTTGTTACAACATTAGTATACAGGGTGGGCCATTTATGTGGATACACCTAAATAAAATGGGAATGGTTGGTGATATTAACTTCCTGTTTGTGGCACATTAGTATATGGGAGGGGGGAAACTTTTCAAGCTGGGTGTTGACCATATCGGCCATTTTGAAGTCGGCCATTTTGTATCCAACTTTAGTTTTTTCAATGGGAAGAGGGTCATGTGACACATCAAACTTATCGAGAATTTCACAAGAAAAACAATGGTGTGCTTGGTTTTAACGTTACTTTATTCTTTCATGAGTTATTTACAAGTTTCTGACCACTTATAAAATGTGTTCAAAGTGCTGCCCATTGTGTTGGATTGTCAATGCAACCCTCTTCTCCCACTCTTCACACACTGATAGCAACACCGCAGAAGAAATGCTAGCACAGGCTTCCAGTATCCGTAGTTTCAGTTGCTGCACATCTCGTATCTTCACAGCATAGACAATTGCCTTCAGATGACCCCAAAGATAAAAGTCTAAGGGGGTCAGATCGGGAGGCATTTCTTCCTTTATTTGTTGAGAAAATTAAAAATGTTAAGCTAAACCTACGTCTTATTGAAGAATTGTTTTTATATTTATTTTCACTGCCCAATTCTGATAAAAACTATGAAACACCTGTGCACACTACAACCCTAGATTAATTCCTCAAGCGGTGTCGTTTTCCAAATGGAGTCACTTTTGGGTAGTTTACACTGTTTTTGACCCACAGGGGTTTTGCAAAAGCGACATGGTCCCGAGAAACCAATCCAGCAAAATCTGCGCTCCAAAAGCCAAATGGCGCGCCCTCCTTTCTAAGCTCTGCCATGTGCCCATACAGCAGTTTATGACCACATATGAGGTATTTCCGTACTCTAGAGAAGTTGTTTTACAAATGTTGGGGGGGCTTTTTCTTCCTTATTTGTTGTGGAAATTGTTTGTTTTTTTTAGCTTAAAAAAATGTACCACCCCAAAATCCAATAGGTGCTCCTTTGCTTCTAAAGCCTGTGCTTCAGTTCATTAGCACACTGTCATCTCCGTGGCTGCGGGCTGTCAGCTCCAATTTCCCCCTGACAGCCGCAGTCACGAGTCGGCAAGCGCTGGCCCCAACCTCCTCCTCAGGAGACGCCAGCGCTCGCTTCCACTCGCCTCAGCCGGATCCCGTAGGGTGCGCGCGCACGCTTGTGCCCGCTCTTAAAGGGGCAGCATGCGCACCGGACTTTGATGTACATCAGGCCGTGAGTACCCTAGACTATAAGTGGGGTCCAGCCCCCTGCTTTGATGCCTGAGCGTTGTTGTTGTTTCCTAAGTTTGTTTATGTGATGGCCTCCTAGTGTGTTCCTGTTCCCTGCATTCCGGACTATCCTGGTCGAGTACTGTGCTGAGCCAAAGTTGCGCCGTGCTGTGTACCACGCCTGTCCTGCTTCACCAAGCCTGACGTCTACCTGCTGCCTAGTCCCAGCCGAGCCTGCCTTGCTACTGTCCGAGCTGCCACAGGTACCCTATACGAACTATAAACATTGACCTTCGCCCTGTTGGCCAGCTGCCATACCGTCAAGGCGCTATGGCCCAGTGGGTCCACAGACCCTTCGTGACAGTACGCTCAGGCCATGGACCCCACTGGTCAATTCAAGAACATGACGACGTCTCAAGAGATGCGGGCAGATATGCTAGACCTCCGATCTCGACAGGACCAACTCCACCAGGCGTTGAACATTCTTGCACGTCGGCAGGAGGCACCAGCTGCTGTTCCTCCTACTACACCTCCTGGCAGTGTTGATCCTCAGACTACACCTCTTGGTAGTGTTGACCCGCGTGTTTCTTTGCCACTTCCTGACCGCTATGATGGTGACGCAAGTACCTGTCGTGGATTTCTCAATCAGTGCCAGATCCACTTCAGCCTGTATAGTAGGAAATTTTCGTCTGATGGCGCAAGGGTTGCTTTCATCATCTCTCTCCTCACTGGCAAGGCTCTTGCATGGGCGAACCCTATCTGGGAGAGACTAGGACCAGAACCCGTGACATCCAAGCCTTCCTTCTGACTTTTCGTATGGTGTTTGAGGAGCCTGGTCGGGTCTCATCTGCAGCGGCCTCTTTGATTAACCTACGCCAAGGAGACACCTCCGTGAGTGAGTACGCCATCCACTTCCGCACCCTGGCGGGAGAGCTGTTATGGAACAATGAGGCCCTGGTGGCTGCATTCTGGCATGCACTGGCTCCTAAAATTAAGGACGAACTTGCCGCTCGAGATCTGCCGTCTATCCTGGATGACCTCATCCTTCTGTCCGCCCGGATTCACATATGGATCCGAGGACACCTCCAAGAGGTAAGTCGGGAGGGTATTCTTCCTAGTCTGGCTCCTACTTTGCAGCAACCCCTGCTGTCGTCATATGTCGATCCTCCTAAGGAAACTGTGATAATGGACAAGTGTAAGCTATCCACCCAGTAGAGACAATGCAGACGCACTTTTGGACTCTGTCTTTATTGCGGCCTCGGTGGCCATCAAGTGCGCCTGTGTCCCCAAAGATCCCAAAGCCTAGGGTTGCTTGGAGTGACAACCTTGGGTAAGAGAGGACTTCCATCTAAATTGTCCATACCTGTGACCATAGTGTCCGGTGAGAGAATGCATCAGGTCTCTACGTATCTGGACTCTGGATCCGCTGCTAATTTCATCCGTAGAGACCTGGTGGACCTTCTTCAATTACCCACCACCCCTCTGGAGAGCCCGTTGACAGTTGCTTCAGTAAATGGACTAACTCTGCCAGACCCAGTTATAGCTGTGACCAAGCCACTGTGGCTCCAAGTAGGGGCTCTTCACTCCAAACTTCTGTTATTCTATGTCCTATCCAAAGCTGTTAACCCTGTGTTGCTTGGGCTGCCTTGGCTCTGACTGCATGCCCCAGTCCTGGACTGGAATTCTGGGGAGGTTCTCCAGTGGGACCCTGAGTGTCAAAGCCGTTGCCTGGTGCAGATTCGTTCGGTTCAGCCTTCTCTGTCTCGGTCATTGGCAGGATTGCCTAGTCATTATGCTGCATTTTCGGACGTCTTCAGCAAGAGGGAGGCGGAGACATTGCCTCTACATCGCGCGTATGACTGCCCTATCGAACTGATTCCTGGTGCATCCCTTCCCCGTGGTAGGGTATATCCTCTCTCCTTGCCAGAGACTCTGTCCATGTCCGCCTATGTGAAAGAGAACTTGGAGAGGGGCTTCATACGAAAGTCTTCCTCCCCGGCAGGAGCCGATTTCTTTATCGTCAAAAAGAAGGATGGTTCTCTTCGTCCTTATATTGACTACCAAGGTCTCAACCAGATCACGGTGAAGAATAAATATCCATTGCCACTGATCTCTGAACTGTTTGATCGTATACGTGGTGCCAAGATTTTTTCTAAACTAGACCTGCTTGGGGCTTACAGTCCAGATTCGCCAGGGTGACGAATGGAAGACTGCATTTAACACCCATGATGGACACTATGAGTATCTAGTAATGTACTTCGGCCTGTGTAATGCTCCCGCGGTCTTCCAGGAATTTGTTAATTACATTTTTCCGTGACCTCCTCTATGTTTGTGTTGTGGTCTATCTTGATGATATCTTGATTTTTTCTCCAGATCCTATGGCGCATCAGAGACATGTTCGTCAAGTTCTGCTAAGGTTAAGGGAGAATCGTCTGTACGCCAAGTTGGAGAAGTGCATGTTTTACAGAGATGCTCTACCCTTCCTGGGCTACATCGTCTCGAATCGAGGCCTCGAGATGGATCCTGAGAAGGTAAACTCTGTCCTGGAATGGCCACGCCCTCAAGGCTTGAGGGCCATACAGCGCTTTTTGGGATTCGCAAATTTTTACAGTTTATTCTAAACTTCTCCTCACTGACTTCTCCTATCTCTAACCTCACTAAGAAGGGCATGAACGCCAAGGTGTGGACTCCCGAGGCAGAGTCCGCATTCAATAGCCTGAAGAGTGCCTTCACGTCAGCCTCTATCCTCCAGCATCCGGATGTCTCTCTGCAGTTCTCATTGGAGGTGGACGCATCCTCTGTTGGTGCTGATGCACTCCTGTTCCAGAGAGTTCCCAAGGGCAAGTCAATGGTATGTGGATATTTTTCTAAGCTCTTTTCTTCCAAGGAACGCAACTACTCGATTGGCGATCGGGAGTTACTGGCCATCAAATTGGCTCTGGAAGAGTGGAGACATCTACTAGAGGGCGCAGCTCATCCGATCCTAATTTTTACAGACCACAAGAATCTGACCTACCTCCAGACGGCCCAATGGCTGAACCCTCGTCAGGCCAGGTGGTCACTGTTCTTTACCAGGTTCCAGTTTGAGCTCCATTATCGCCTTGCCGACAAGAATGTGAGGGCTGATGCCTTATCCAGGTCTTTCGAGACGGAAGACACCATGGAGATTCCACAGAGCATTATTGATCCGTCTTGCATTGTCTCTGTCAATCCCCTGCAAGTTGGGGACATTCCTCCATGGAGGACTTTTGTGCGCCTGGCTGATCGTGGAAGAATCCTCTGCTGGGGACACTCCTCTAGACTGGAAGGTCACGCGGGGGTCCGTAAGACCGGGGATCTGATTGCTCGTCATTTCTGGTGGCCCACGCTGCCCAAGGACATTATGGACTTTGTTTCTTCCTGTTCTGTATGTGCAGCCAACAAGGTCACTCACTCCAGACCTGCTGGTCCGCTCCAGCCATTGCCTGTGCCCAATGCTCCCTGGCAGCATATAGCTATGGACTTTATCACGGACCTGCCGCTCTCTGCTGGATGCACTGCTGTCTGGGTGGTGGTGGACCGATTTTCGAAGATGGCCCACTTCGTTCCTCTGACCGGTCTTCCTTCTGCTCCTCAGTTGACCAAGTTATTCATCCAACACATCTTCCGCCTGCACGGCTTGCCGCGGCATATTGTATCTGATCGGGGGATTCAGATTACTTCGAAATTCTGGAGAGCCCTCTGCGGACTCCTCGGTGTGAAGTTGGACTTTTCCTCAGCCTACCATCCTCAGTCTAATGGTCAGGTCGAGAGGATCAACCAGATTTTGGAGAACTACCTACGCCGCTTCATCTCCAAGCACCATGATGACTGGGTGCAGCTGCTTCCGTGGGCTGAGTTCTCATATAATAATCACACCAGCGAGTCTACTAGGCAAAACCTGTTCTACGGCCAGCACCCACGAATTCCTCTCCCGGTGCCTGATACTTCCAAGGTACCAGCGGCTGACTCCACGTTTAGAGACTTCTTGCAGATCTGGCAGCAGACTTGATCCTCCATCCTAATGGCAGTGGACCGCATGAAACGGAAGGCTGACACAAGGAGAAGAGAGCCTCCTCGGTTTCTTCCTGGCACTAAGGTCTGGCTGTCATCCTGGAATATCCGACTGAGGCGTACCATTCGAGATCCTGCAGCAGGTCAACCCTGTCGCCTACAAGCTTCGGCTGCCTCCCACCCTCAGGATTCCCAACTCCTTTCATGTCTCCCTCCTGAAACCAGTGATCCTGAACCGTTCTTCCATGACTCCCAGCCCTGCGGTTGCCTCCAGTGGCCCTTCGGACATCTTTAAGGGTCAAGGAGATCTTGGACACCAAGAGAGTGAGAGGAAAGACTTTTTATTTGGTGGATTGGAGGGGGTTTGGCCCTGAAGAGAGGTCCTGGGAGCCAGAGGAGAATCTCAATGCTCCTACTCTTCCGAAGAAGTTTCTCTCTCGCTCTGGTCCCAAGAAGAGGGGGGATACTCTAATGTCTGTGACTGCGGGCCATCAGCTCCAACCTCACCCTGACAGCCACAGCCACGAGTCGGCAAGCGCTGGCCACAGCCTCCACCTCAGGAGATGCCACCGCTCGCGTCCACTCACCTCAGCCGGATCCCGTAGGGTGCGAGCGCACGCTTGTGCCCGCTCTTAAAGGGGCAGCGCACGCCGGATATTCTGATGAACCTTGACCCGTGAGTGCCCTGGACTATAAGAGGGGTCCAGCCCCCTGCTTCTATGCCTAAGCGTTGTTGTGTTCCCTATAGTTTGTCTATGTGATGGCCTCCTAGTGTGTTTCCAGTTTCCTGTACCTGTTCCAGTTCCTGTTCCTAGCATTCCATACCATCCTGGTCGAGCACTGTCCTGTGCCAAAGTCGTGTCATGCTGTATCCACGTCTGACCTGCTTCACCTCGCCTGACGTCTACCTGCTGCCTTGTCCTAGCCGAGCCTGCCCTGCTGCTGTCTGAGCTGCCACAGGTACCTATACGAACTATAGACATTCACCTGCACTCTGTTGGCCAGCTGCCTTACCGTCAAGACGGTACGGCCCAGTGGGTCCACAGACCCTTCGTGACAGTTATCACAATTGCAATTATTTCTCTTTATCGCAAATTTTTTTATGTATGTGAATATAACTCCCTAAAAACTCCACCATGAGAAAGAACAGCTCATAAGGTTTCTATTGTACTTTTGTCTCCAGCTGCAAACCTAACGTCTGCATCTAATGAAGAATTATAACATTACATTTGAAATGTAATGTATGTCAATTTGAAATATTCTCATTGTGTGCTATTGGCTGAATCAGAGTTATTGTTACATTGCCACTGATTGGTTACCTTAAGCCTACACCCCTTTTGAATGATATTATTGTAATTGAGTTGACTTAGAGGAGTATTTTGAGGATACAAGCAATGTCTGTGTGTTTATTCCTCTCCAATATATATTGATATCTAATCTATGATTAGGATGCTGGATACATTTCCTGGAGTGAGTTTCTGTTGGAACACTCGCCTAAATTTCAGTAATATATTTTGAGCCATGACTTCTAAGACAATAGCCAATAGATCGGCAGATGAAGGGGGAGGGGTTCTTATGCAGGTTAAATGTGACTACATTTATGAAGCAGTCAGATTACTGTCAGACCTGAACTTCTATGAGAAACTCACAAGTAACCCCACCGATGGATATGCCCTAGAGTAGGGGTCTCAAACACGCAGCCCGTAGGCTGCATGTGGCCCCTGAGACTGTCATCTGCGGCCCGCGGGGCACCGCAGCTCCCTCGGAAGAGGAGAGAGCAATCTGATGGAGGAGAGTGCCAACACTCCTTCATGCCGTCACATAGCCCACTGTAGATAGTGCACCCCCCCAGCGAGTTTGACAGTGCAACACCCTCCCTCCCTGTAGATACCTCTATTGGGGCTCGCTCTAGGAGTGGAATCCCCAGCCAGAGCATTGCCGACACCAGTGATGTCAGGGGCTTCCCCAAAGAAGGAGTCCCAGCACAGAGACTATACAAGCACTCTGCTCCGAGACTCCTGCTCTGGGGAAGCCCCTTCTGTCAGAAGCAGAGCTGGAGTCCCAGTCAGAGTGCTAGAAGCGGCTCTGCTCCAGCTGCAGCAGTTAAGTGTGTGGCTAAGTTACGCTTAGATGCCTTATACAGAACAGACGATTTAGAGAAAGCAATCACGTCAAACGAGAAAACCAAATCTATACCAGTGATTCGCATTATCATTCTTTCAACATGTTTCCAGAAGGGGGTTATAACGGGACATGACCACCATATGTGTGTATATGAACTCAGGTGTTCTATACCATCTAGATAAGAGCTTATAGTGGTTTTCCTGAAGGCGGATACAATTCGAGAAACCATGCGAATTCCTAAGCACGAGAATAGTGTCCGAGTCAGAGAAAGGGATAACTGTCTCCTTTCCCATGATAAAATAAAGTTTGGCATAGGAGACGAAGATCTATTTACCAGTACATTTTACAAATATTAAATTTTTCTAGTAGTGGGAGTCCAAGCTAATAATATCTTTTCCATATCATTTACGTCTCTAAGTGGGGAGTAAAGGTTTAAAAATTTCAAGCACAATTGTCTGAAGTGAGCGTAATGCAAGAATGTAAGACGCAATCCTGGCAAATGAGTGTGAAAATGATGTTCGGACAAGTTGTAATTTTTAATAGCACCATTTTGGGGTGCATAGAATTTATTGATTAACTTTTTTTTTGGAGGGGAATAGAAAAAAAACTGCAATTTCGCAACTCTTTTTTGCGTCCTAAATTTTCGCCGTTTACTATGTAGTATAAATAACATAATAACTTTATTCAGCGGGTTGTTGCAATTGCAACGATACCAAATTTATATAGATTTTGTATGTTTTACTACTTTTACACAGTGAAAACACTTTTTTTTCAAAAGTATTTGTTTTTGTGTCTCCATATTTGAAGAGCCATAACTTTTTTATTTTTTCACCGATGCGGTTGTATGAGGGCTTTTTTTTTGCAGGACGACTTGTAGTTTTTATCGGTACCATTGTGGAGTAAATGCGACTTCTTGATCACTTTTTATCACATTTTTTTTTAAGGTAGGATTCAAAGAAAAAAGCAATTTTTGCATTGTTTTTTATTTTATTTTTTACGACATTCACCGTGCGGGTTAAATTATGTAATAACTTTATAGTTTCGGTCATTACGGATGCGGCGATACCAAATATGTGTAACTTTTTAACTTTATTTTGTTTTTTTAATAATTAAGCAGTTTGTAAGGGGAAAAAGGTTGTTCATTTTTTGTAACTTTTTTTTAAAACTTTTTTACTAGCCCCACTAGGGGACTTCACTATGCGATCCTACGATCGCATTTATAATACACTGCACTGTACACTGTGTATTATGCTTGTCCGTGTAAAACGGACAGGAATCTGCTAGGCCATGCCTCTACCATGACCTAGCAGGCATACACTACAGGCAGACCTGGGGGCCTTTATTAGGCCCCCGGCTGCCATAGAAGACACAGACACTCTGCGAACTTCGCCGGGTGTCAGTGGGATGAGAGGGAGCTCCGTCCCTATCTCCAAAACCACTCAGATGCAGCGCTCGCAGGGTTAAACAGGTGAGATCGATACTGATACTGATATCGATCTCACCCGTTCGAGCAGGGATGCCCCAAGCCCTCAGCTACCTCTGGTAGCGGAGAGCAGGGAGATTTAACGGCTCCCTGCTCTTATTTACTTATTCTGGTGCAGCGCCGTAAAAAGACTATTGCATCAGAATAAAGCCACGAATAAAGGTCACGAATGGGTTAAGATCAAAATAGGCCTGGTCGTTAAGGGGTTAATATGTGCTAAAATACGTTTTTTAAAAATCCCCCGCTGGTCTTTGGTTACGCTGCACCAGTGATTACTTTTTGTCTCAGCATTTGACTGCAGCCGCCAATCATTGGCACAATGGTAATGTCAGTGGGCCTGTCATGGTCATATGTCAAAACAACACATCATTGCTAGAATGGCATAAAAAAAAGACTAGCAGATGACTTAGGGAACAGTCAGCCGAAGATAGGTTGAACTTTATTTTTAGGCTCTGTTGACACTGCCGTAGAGAATTGCGCTTGGTGCCTCCATCGGCAGTTGTGCCACATTTGACAGCAACAACAGCACAGCATACATCGCTATTCTTAGCATCAAACGGACGCAACAAGGCATCCCGGTATGGGGTTCACCTGGCGCAGTTAGCACCCGTTGTATGATGGATCCGTCACTGTGACTTGATTTCTGTTACGGATGAAAGTCACAATTCTAAGATATGAATATAGCCTTTCCTCCATTTGAGGGATATTTATTAATGCAATTACGCCATATTTATCAAGATGACACATACACACATTCGGCCACACAAGTGAAATTTTCATCTGTGTAAAAAAATAAGTGATTTTATTAAATGTTTCTCCACACTTTTATTCAATAGTGTTGTAGGAAGATTCTTTAGTAGCTGTACCATATTTCTCTGCAGTTTTACGTTGGGTAACATAGAGTGCAGTAAGCGAGTGAGTGTGCCCTATAGCGTGTGTGAATATAATTGTATATATATATATATATATATATATATATATACACTGCCGTTCAAAAGTTTGGGGTCACCCAGACAATTTTGTGTTTTCCATGAAAACTCACACTTATATTTATCAAATGAGTTGCAAAATGACTAGAAAATATAGTCAAGACATTGACAAGGTTAGAAATAATGATTTTTATTTGAAATAATAATTTTCTCCTTCAAACTTTGCTTTCGTCAAAGAATGCTCCATTTGCAGCAATTACAGCATTGCAGATCTTTGGCATTCTAGCTGTTAATTTGCTGAGGTAATCGGGAGAAATTTCACCCCATGCTTCCAGAAGCCCCTCCCACAAGTTGGATTGGCTTGATAGGCACTTCTTGCGTACCATACGGTCAAGCTGCTCCCACAACAGCTCTATGGGGTTGAGATCTGGTGACTGCGCTGGCCACTCCATTACAGATAGAATACCAGCTGCCTGCTTCTTCCCTAAATAGTTCTTGCATAATTTGGAGGGGTGCTTTGGGTCCTTGTCCTGTTGTAGGATGAAATTGGCTCCAATCAAGCGCTGTCCACAGGGTATGGCATGGCGTTGCAAAATGGAGTGATAGCCTTCCTTATTCAAAATCCCTTTTACCTTGTACAAATCTCCCACTTCACCAGCACCAAAGCAACCCCAGACCATCACATTACCTCCACCATGCTTGACAGATGGCGTCAAGCACTCTTCCAGCAGCTTTTCAGTTGTTCTGCGTCTCACAAATGTTCTTCTGTGTGATCCAAACACCTCAAACTTCGATTCGTCTGTCCATAAGCCTTTTTTTCAATCTTCCCCTGTCCAATGTCTGTGTGCTTTTGCCCATATTAATCTTTTCCTTTTATTAGCCAGTCTCAGATATGGCTTTTTCTTTGCCACTCTGCCCTGAAGGCCAGCATCCCGGAGTCGCCTCTTCACTGTAGATGTTGACACTGGCGTTTTGCGGGTACTATTTAACGAAGCTGCCAGTTGAGGACCTGTGAGGCGTCTATTTCTCATACTAGAGACTCTAATGTACTTGTCTTGTTGCTCAGTTGTGCAGCGGGGCCTCCCACTTCTCTTTCTACTCTGGTTAGAGCCTGTTTGTGCTGTCCTCTGGAGGGAGTAGTACACACCGTTGTAGGAAATCTTCAGTTTCTTGGCAATTTCTCGAATGGAATAGCCTTCATTTCTAAGAACAAGAATAGACTGTCGAGTTTCACATGAAAGCTCTCTTTTTCTAGCCATTTTGAAAGTTTAATTGAACCCACAAATGTAATGCTCCAGATTCTCAACTAACTCAAAGGAAGGTCAGTTTTATAGCTCCTCTAAACAGCAAAACTGTTTACAGCGGTGCTAACATAATTGCACAAGGGTTTTCAAGTGTTTTCTAATCATCCATTAGCCTTCTAACACAGTTAGCAAACACAATGTACCATTAGAACACTGGAGTGATGGTTGCTGGAAATGGGCCTCTATACACCTATGTAGATATTGCATTAAAAACCAGACGTTTGCAGCTAGAATAGTCATTTAGCACATTAAGAATGTATAGAGTGTATTTCTGATTAATTTAATGTTATCTTCATTGAAAAAAACTGTGCTTTTCTTGCAAAAATAAGGAAATTTCGAAGTGACCCTAAACTTTTGAACGATAGTGTGTATATATATATATATATATATATATATATATATATAATAGTTGCCAACATTTAAAAAAAAATTCCAGACATTTAGGCCTCATACACACTTCCATCACCGTTTTCACGGCTGTTTTTCACGGATTTGTGTGTCCGTGATTGGATCATTGTGTACACTTCCGTGTTTCCGTTTCCGAGCACCGCGCATGGTACTCACTGTCCAGCGGTAGTCACTGTCCAGAGTGCTGAAAGAGTTGCGATCAGTGCTGGATAGAGAGAAGGGGCTGCACTGATCGGCAGTAACTCTTTCAGCACCCTGGACAGTGACTACCGCTGGACCGTGAGTACCATGTGCGGTGCTCACAATATAGATTTTTAATGTTTCCTTTAAAAGTCCCAACTCAGAAAAAAATAGTCTGGACTCCTGGGAAAACGTTTCATCCCATGTGACTGCTGCAGCCAAGCACAGGCTGCAGCGGTCACATGGACTGCCGCGTCACCCAGGGAGGTCGGACTAGATGTCAAAAGAGGGACGCGTCACTAAGACAACGGCCGGGATACGTATGAACTTATGTTTCTTTCTATCACTATCACTCTCTATCCAGCACTGATCAGCAGCCTCTTCTCTCTATCAGTGCTGGATAGAGAGAAGGGGCTGCCGATTAGTGCAGTGCAATAGCTCTCTCTACGTGTACTTCTGCCCACCCCCGGCCATTGCTAGGCAACGGCTCCGTGGACGCAGATACAATTGAATATGGCACTTGCCGGGACGCGTCAGTTGCCCGACAGTAATTTGGCAGGACTGTCTCTGTAAATTCAGGACAGTGCCTGCAAATACGGGACTGCTGAAAACTATGACTAAAAAAAATTTAAAATAAAAAATAAAAATATATATATATATATATATATATAGAAAATCTCGAAGTTGGGGATTCTTAAAAAGCACCCAACACTCGATGCACACACAAAGCGGAACGTGAGCACAAGGGTCTCCTGGTGCACTGTTTAATAGTGCCCCCACGTCCACTGTTTAATAACGTCCCCAACGTGTGCTTCCTGAAGCCCAGAACCAATAGGAGTGCTGCACAGAAATATCGTCATCATACAGTATTGGCCACAAGAGATCGCGTTCTCATGTACAGCGTTTGTCTCCGGTACAATCTTCTTGTTGGCGCCCATGCAGCTCGGAATTACTGATTAGTGATCGCCGGAAAAATGGTTATTTTATGCTCCTACCCTGAGACATAAGTGTATATACTTTGACGTGCTCTGTAGTTGCCTTGCAATGTAGAAGATGGTGCCACAATGTGATTTTCAGCTGCAGGACGAGCGATAATAACACGGACAAGAGCGGTTTCATGGAGTTTATCTTGGTTCGTTTCTGTGCCTCGGTTTTCTCCAGATGAGTGGGATAGGCGGCTAGCTACATAGAACTCCTGGACTGCGTTGCTTGACTTGGTGAGTGACCCATAGAATACAGTGGTTGCTGAAGTGGTCACCTGCTGCATCTGAGTGATCTGTATAGTACACAATGTGATCTAGTTGTGGACACGTGAGGACCATTGTAGTTTGTGTAAGAAGAATGGATGTTCTGCACTTTCATTGTCCAGTGCATTATCCTTCTCAAGTTGTCTAGCTAATTTATTATTACTTCCTGTTATTTACATACTACCAACACATGCCATCAAAGACTTTCCCCTCATTGTATTATTTATTTAGGTACCGTAGGCACAATGGGCCTCATGTACAGTATCAAAGGTAACACCTGCTATGAATAAAAATATGTTCAAATCTGTAAACGCTTCTCAATGGACTGAAATGAAGCTTCATATATTTCTCCTTCGTGCCGGGTGATCGATTTAGTATGACTACCAGTAATTCCATACTTTCCAACATTTTGAATTATTTTTCCAGGGATACTTAGGGTGTGGTTTATCTGGTGGGTGTGGCTAAGGGGCGTGGCTTTCTTCCCAGAATTCTGTATACCAATAAGCGAACAAAAATGTATGCACTAGTTTGGCTGATTATCTGGTTGTATACAGGCAGGTGATGTCTCTTATCACGAGGGCTTGGTGATATGTGCTGTCCGCTACTGGTAGCGTAAAGACCAGCGTAGATAGTGCCCTGCTTAGATAGTGCCACAGTGCCAGACACAGCCCCCTTTGTAGGTGGTGCCACACACTCCCCTCTTGTAGATAGTGCCCGGGTACCACCCAAACAAATAAAAAAAAAAAAAAAAAAAGCTTATACACACTGAGCCCTGTTCCCGCAAAGAACGGAGATCCACAGACTCCTGCCAGGGAATGCGGTCCAGGAGGAGCCCCTGAAGTCACTGTCCATACGTGGACTGGGACGTAAGGGGCTCCCTCTATGAGCCTCCCACTCCTGGTGGAGTGCATGGCTGATACAATTGAATATGGCAGTTGCCGGGACAGTAATTTGTCCGGGTTGTCTCAGTAAATTCAGGACCGTCCTGGCAAATTCGGGACGGTTGGCAACTATGTAAGGCTGGATTCACACGAGCACATTACGTCCGTAATGGACGGAACGTATTTCGGCCGCAAGTCCCGGACCGACCACACTGCAGGGAGCCGGGCTCCTAGCATCATACTTATGTACGATGCTAGGAGTCCCTGCCTCTCCGTGGAACTACTGTCCCGTACTGAAAACATGATTACAGTACTGGACAGTTGTCCTGCAGCGAGGCAGGGACTCCTAGCGTCGTACATAACTATGATGCTAGGAGCCTGTTGTACAGCCCGTAAGCGTATGCGCGGTCTCTGCTGTTCTCGCGGTCTTTTTGTCTATTTTTTTTTTCTGAGTCCACAGGATGTTTATTTATACTGCAGAATCCTGGCACTTTTGTTGCTGTCTTTCCGCATTGAGTTCAATGGGAAGTTAAAAGTCGCAACAGGTAGGAAATGTTGCGATTTTTGCGACAGTAAAGCTTCAATTCTGCCGCAAAAAAACCCACACAAATCTGGCGGGGAAAAACAACCTTTTTCTTGTTTAAATTCAATAGGAAAGTCTACGCTCACCGGTGTTCCCATAGCGTTGGCTTCTTGTTTCCCCTGGCCGTTTTCCGTTAAGTCAATCACAGGCTGTAGCGGTCATTTGGGCTGCAGCGACATAAAAGGTCGTTTTGCATGGAGACTAGAGAGACGCGTCGCTATGGCAACGCCAGTGAAGGTGAGTGCTGGCTTTTTTTTATTTTTTTTTCTGTTTTACGCCGTGGCGATTCTGGCCAAAAATCGGCACCACAATTTGGTGTGGTCTTTTGGCCGGAATTCCCTGCGGGCTCTAGGTCCGATACACTGTGTTTTTTACACAGCATATCCAACCTGTGTGAACATACCCTAAATCCGCAGATGAAACATCTGAGACGTTTGTGCAAACACATGGATTTCCCATTGAAATCAATGGGAGGAGATTTAGGTGCGTGAAATAAAACCCGTTTTAGCATCGCATAAGTTTCCCTTTATCTAAAGTCAAGTTTTGCGTAATGTTCATACACCTTTTCAATAGAAAAAATAATGCAATATTAGTCTACATGCAGGCGGTACATCTTTTGCTGTGGACAATACGCACCTAAAACGCAGGAAATTCGCAGATCAAAACGCACCGAATAGTGCAGTTTTTACCTTTTTATTGCATTTTTTAGGGCGTTTTCATGCTGCGGATTTTGATGAGATTTTCCTCCGCACTAGGCATATACAATTCGCAAGCGGAAACGAAAGATAAATTGCCATTCTGCAGATTTTTTTAAAATCCGCACCGCAGGTCAATTTACGGGCAGAAAAATACCACAGCGATTTCCTGGAATCTCATTGACTATGCCTGGAATGTATTACACTGCGGTTTTGCTGCACGAAAATACGCGTGGTAAAAACCGCACGTATTACGCATGGTGTGCATTGACCCTTAGGAGTACTTCTGGGCATGGGAATAGCCGTGGTATAGGAATCACATGCTGCAGCTTACATTTCTATTTCTGAGCAATTTATTAAGCACAACTGCTTTTCAAAATGGTAAATATGAGAAATATATTAACCTTTTTTATTTCTTTTTTTTTTTCTCTCTTTAGGATAAAAAATAAAATAAGGATGGAGGACTCGTCATCAAGTAACATTGAACCTGAACCCCAATTTTTTTGCCATGTAAGAATTAATAGGGGTTGATAAATATGTAATAAAGTTTTTCATTTGTGCTCTGAGACACATTATTATTATTTTTTTTTTTTTTTTATACCAGACCCGAACAAATCTTTGTAAGGTCTGGTGGCGGCTCCAAAACTTTGCATTAAGCATTGACTCGCCCTCCGTTTAAAGATCAGTGAGGGGGGGGATTCTAGATCAATGTCTCACAACTTATCTAAGCCTGACACCCCCTAGACAAAGAAATGTGAACCAAGTACCTCAAAATTACTCTTCTGATGCAATGTTAAAGGGGTTTCAGCATATTTTTATTTTTTATTTTTTTTGGATACACTACTCCGATTATACTCTCTGTATTATTTCCTCAGGTTTTCAAGATCTCTGCTTGTTGTTATTTAGTGGGAACATTTATTGTTTACACCCAGCGGCTACAATTCTGTCCATGGTCATGTGATGGACACACAGGTGCACGGCTCGTTATGGTGTGTGTATCCGAGCTGTCTCTTATCCACTGGAAGGAAACAAATGTTCCTACTGAATAACAACAAGCAGAGATCTTGAAAACCGTGATAAAATTAATAGAAAGTAGGGCAGATCTGTGTTTGCCGGAGGAAGGAAAGGCATATTATTTTTATAATATCTTTTAGGACAGACCTCCTATTCTTCATGAATAAGAGGCTAAATATATATTAAAAAGCCTGAAAAATCGGTTTGATGGCACACTCGCCCACACAACAATTAATACCATCTCACGCATTTCAATTATAGCACAATTTGTCCACAGGATATGCAATAAATGTCTTTATTGGTGGTCTGGCTGCTGAGACCCCAATTTACTTCTATGACCAGTCTATAACATGAGAGCACCATCCTTTTTGCCACACACATGCATGGCAGTCTCTAATAGTAAGACGGTAATAGAAACACTGGCGCAAGAAACTGGTGGACCCTCCACCTCTTCTCTGCTGGTTTTAGTCCAGCGACCAGGGTTATCCAGGCTTTTCGACATTTATGGCATATCCATTTAGGTTACGATACCAGAATACCGATACTTTGCGTAGTATTGCGATACTCTATACCAAAACGATACTTGGCCAACAACAATAATAATAATAAAAAAAAGGTTCTTCCATTTTCTGATGTGAGGCACTGGTGTGATGAATTTTGAATAATGTGCTTCACATTAATAGTAATTAACCCCATCATGTTCCTCGCAGTCATAATGGACAACAATGGGTTAATGTGTGAGGTACATGATGGGGTTAATTACTATTAATCTGGGGCACATGGAGGTTCAAAATTCATAATACCTCGTGCCTCACGTGAAAGAAAGCCGTTTTTATTATATTTTTTAACGGCGTAAACATCATAGATGATATAAATTTGTTATTACGTGCACGACAATATTGAATATGTGTGTATTTTATGTATTGAGACTTATTTTAATTTTTATTGTATAAAATGTGTTATTTTTTTATTTAACATTTTTTTTTACTTTTTTTATTTTTAAACTTTAATGTACTGGCATATATCTATATGCCAGTACGTTAGCCTGTGTACGGATAGTACACAGGCAGCTGTTAGGACATACCTCAGTATGCCCTAACAGGAAATATGGTGAGACAGCCCTGGAGTCCTTCAATGGACCCTGACTGTCTGCCCATATATGGTATGTCCCTCGATCGCATCACAGAGATACCCTGTAACGCAATCCAAAGGGCATCCCCCCCCCCCTTCTTATTTTCCTCTTGAATGCTGTGGTCAGTTTTGATCGCAGCATTCAAGGGAATAGCAGCGGAGATGAGATTTCTCTTATCTCCGCCATTAGAGCGGGGCTTCGGTGTCCCTGACAACAATTGTGCGCGGTCAGCGTGAGGTGATGCGGCCGGCGCTACACCAATGAACGGCGGCGCAGGCAGGAAGACAGAGAACATGGGGGAGTTTTGCAGTGCGCCCGCCATGTTCTGTCTTCAGTGCCGGCGCTCATACGTGTAGCGCTGGTTGCATCACCTCATGCTGACTGCGCGCGCCACACTTGTCAGGACTCCGGAGCAATGGCTGTACAACACATGTATTACACAGCTGCAGCCCCGCTCTCACTACATTCGTGTGTTACAATACTAAGCTGTGCGGCCGCACTGCTTAATATCCAAATACATGAATTAACGGTGTTTGAGGGTGCACGGTACTGAAATAGTATTGATATTTCGATGCATCACGCAATACTATATCGAATAGATATCTAGCATATTAGTGTAACTGATTTTCCTTTTTTTTTTTCTTTTTATAGCTGTGCAGTATTTCTTGTGCTTCAGCACTCAACCTTCAAAGTCACTTTTTGGGCATGAAACACAGAAAGGTGAGAACCTTTGATGATTCAAAAATAAATTGATTGATTTTTGTGTTTTAGGTTGCTCATGTTGGAATAACCCATATTTAGTGGAAATGAATATATTCTTCAGTATAGGGGTGAATTAAATGTTAGTGTCCAAGTTAGGGCTCATTCACATGACCGTTGTTTCCTTCAGTGTTTGTTTGTTTTTTTTGTGTGGATAGCATACTGAGCCATTAATTTCTATTGGGCCATGCAAACATCCGTTTTTTTTTCACGGATTCGTTTGTCCGTATTATTCTTGTCCGGATTTGCACCGACCTTGTCTATGGGTCCGCAAAAACAACTGACTGCACACACAAGCCAACATTATCTGAATAAAATAAATTACATAATTTTTTTTTTATGATTATTCGTAAAAGATGTAAACGAATATATTTCATTTAATACGAGATGGCCAAAAACTTCAAGGGAGGGCCATCTCTTACCCAAGTTAACGTTGTTTTTGGCTTTGTCTTTTTTTGGCGGGGGGGAGGGTATTTGTTTTACTAATGCATAGGGGCTTTTGTGGAAGTAAAAAAAAAAACTTGCAGTGTTTTGGTGGGACACATTATTTCAGCAGAAGATGCTTGGCTTTAAAGGGAATGTGCCACTCTGATGTCTTCGGCACCTCACTTTTCCAACATTTGCACACCTATAAACGAAGATAAAATTCTCATGGTGCCATACACTGTGCCCCTAAATATAAAAATAACTATACACAGTTCCCCTGTATTAACTAGTACCATACATTGTGCCCCTGAATATAATTGTCAAACACTGTAAAGCACCACATACACTGTGCCCCATGTAGATTGTGCCACACACGGCCCCCACATGTAGATATAGTGCCACTCCCCCTGTAGTTAGTGTCATTTTACCTGTCCCCCACTCCAGCGCCGTCCTCTCTTCCGACGATGCAAGTTTGTCTCTTCTGACCAGCCTGCATCTAGTGGAGCAATGTCGTCTTCGCGCCACCTGCATCACAAAATAAGGCCGAACGGCGTGATGTCAATTGTATCTCCCTCCAGAGGACGCGGATACAATTGAGTCCAGGGGCCTTCAGTTTTGTCACGGCTTTTGACGCGATTCGCGGTTAAAAATGGGACAAATCTGTGATGTAGTCTTTGGGCCGCCATGGGCCCCCCTTAACAGATCTATGAGGATCCGCCACTGTCTGTGACATGTATAAAGCTCATTGTGCAGGGTGGGAAATTAGGAGAGCAGTGTCCTTCACCTTTTGTGAATGGTGTGATCCTATGTAATCTATATGTAGATGTTATCCTTCGTTATGATCATGCTGAGAAGTCCTCTCTACAAAACAAAGTGTTAAGATGGTTTTACACAGGCAGATATCGCTGTTTTTTTGTTTTCAGTTTCTGACGTTCTTGCTTCTTTTTCTTTTCTTGCGCTGTAAGGTAGAAGAGGCTGTCCGAAATAACACAACTGGCGAGAATAAAACTGGTGAGCGCAAAACCTTTCTTTACTGCACTGTAGAAAAAAACGAGAGCTTAATCCCAGAAAGCAGTTGAACAAGCAGCGTGGTTTGTGACTGCGAGGCCTCAGAACTGCTCTGGATGGAGATGTCCTGCTGACTGTAGTTTGTTGCCTTTGTATACAAATCTTTCAGTAGTAGACTGTTTGGGGCACAGAGTCTATTTTATGTTTAGGTATGGCTGGAGTTCATAAAATGCTGGTTGTTTGAAGGAGAAGGCAAAAATTGGATCCAGCGCTGGTATGAATATAAAAAGGAAACTTCTTCCAAGTTTTATTAAGTATTTAAAAATAAAATCGGCAGGATAATTTCCTTGGTACAAAGGGTGGTTCAGGAAATATGCAATGCATACGTGTTTCAGACGCTTGCTGCGTCCTTACTCATGGCTTGTACTGTACAACCCATGAGTAAGGACGCAGCAAGCGTCTGAAACGCGTAGGCATTGCATATTTCCTGAACCACCCTGTAAAGGATCTGCCAGGCACAGCTTCGGGGTTAACGCCCATAGATAATCAGTCTGCACCTGCTTCTATGTCTGTGAGACTGACTCCATCTTCCACCACTCAGGGTGGCAGGCTTAGAAGTGGGAGAGCCTATCACAGCCTGGCCAGACGGAGCTAGCTCCCGCCCTCTGTCTATTTATACCTGCCTTTCCTGTTCCTCCTTTGCTTGTGATTCTTCTCGTTTGGTTTCCTGGCCCTGCTGCATCGTCTTGTACTATTGCCCTTGCTTCATATTGACACCGGCTTGCTGACTACTCTCCTGCTCTGCGTTTGGCACCTCGTACACTCCTGGTTTGACTCGGCTTGTTCACTACTCTCCTGCTCTGCGTTTGGCACCTCGTACTCTCCTGGTTTGACTCGGCTTGTTCACTTCTCTTGTTGCTCACGGTGTTGCCGTGGGCAACTGCCCCTCTCTCCCCCTATCTCTGTGTACCCTTGTCTGTTTGTCTGTCGTGCACTTATTGAGCGTAGGGACCGTCGCCCAGTTGTACCCCGTCGCCTAGGGCGGGTCGTTGCAAGTAGGCAGGGACTGAGTGGCGGGTAGATAAGGGCTCACTTGTCTGTCTCCCCACCCCCGTCATTACACACCCTTTGTACCAAGGAAATTATCCTGCCGATTTTATTTTTAAATACTTAATAAAACTTGGAAGAAGTTTTTATATTCATACCAGCGCTGGGTCCAATTTTTGCCTTCTCCTTCTAATCCATGCTGTGTGCCGACACGAGGACCCGAGCGCTGCAAGCATCACAAGTCTGTGTCAAGATGAGCTGGAGGATTCCTCCTATTTCTTCCTTCATTTGGTTGTTTGAGTAATATTTTTTTGTAGTATTAATCAGGAGTTTTCACTTCTTATTAGGAAACTTCTTCTCACTCCTGCTTTAGATACTGATGATTTTATTGCTGCCTGTGGCCCATGATCTTTCTTCACACTGCTGGTAGCAGTCCTTGTTTCCCATCATTAGGCGTGGAGAAGTCGCAGCCAGCTAGCCCTCTCACCTGCTGTTCCCCTGGGGGTCAGAATTTTCCACAGGGGCTACTTTGTATCAATTCACTATCTACCCCATGGTCAGGGAGTCTGTAAAAGGGACAGGGATTAGCAGCTGCTTCTGGTGAAATCCAGCAGCCAGTGTTCAATACCCTGCAGCACAGCCGCATGGGAAATTGAAGCAGTACAACCTTTAAAGGGAAACTATTAGCAGCAGTTTTGAGGAGAAATGTTTTTTTGATTGCGTATTTGATGTAGAATTTCGGTTTTGGAATCCACAATGAAATTCCCCAACAGATTACAGTGCAATGTAAGTGAACCCCATTCACTTACAGCATAAAAAGAATCTGAAGCGGATTCTAACAATGCTACAGATTTTCAAATCGGTTTCAGATTTCTGCTGTGGATTTTATTTGACCTATTGCAATGTAATAGGTGAAATCCATTGCTAAATCTGCGTATAACACATGCACATTTTGTTAGTGCGGATTTCCAGGCTGGTGTTCCAAAGTATTTACGCAAAGTGTGAACCTGGTCTTATTTGAAGTGACGGTTTTTGAATATTCATCAGGGGCTTCTGCCTTTTTTAGAATACATAATTTACCAGATTCCTCCACAAGCTAACAGCTGATTGGCATGTCATGTGACCTCATGCAATAGTGAATGTGATAGGTCAAAAACTGAAGCTGCAGCTTTTAGACTCCTTCACAGACCGGAAAACGCCTTAGACTCATTCACTCATATGTGAAATTTCTGTGGAAAAAAGTTCAACTGGACACTTAAAAAAGCAAAAGACCATATTTAATTAAATTCTCTTTAATGAAAAAATATTTTAAATGCTTAAAGAGATTGTCCACGCACGGACAACTGATGACCTATCCACAGGATAGGTCATCAGTATATGATCGGTGGGGGTCCGACACCTGCCCCCGCACTGATCAGCTGCCTCCAGGCGCCAGATGTTATAAAGGGTACGCAGTAGTCGGAGCCGGAAGCAGATGGCTCCGACTACTGCATAGCGGCCGTGCTGCAGAACTGTAGCTCTGCTCTTCTTCACTTGAATAGGAGCAGAGCAGCGGTTCAGCCGCTATTCCGTGACCGGAGCGATCTGCTTCCGGCATAGACATCCTGTCTGGAGGCAGCCAGGGCAGCTGATCAGTGTGAGATCCAGGTGTCGGACCCCCACCGATCATATACTGATGGCCTATCCTGTAAATAGGTCATCAGTGTGTGGACATTCCCTTTACTGACACATTATGTGTATGCTCGTTATGAGTAGCAGGTCATTGCCGCATCATGACGAGCTAATCGTTTTTCGTGGTATTTTTTTGTGCGGCCAGAAGTTACATTAAAGGGGTTGTCCACTACCAGACAACTGATGACCTATCCACCGGATAGGTCATCAGTATACGATTGGTGGGCGTCCGACACCCGGACCCCGCTCTGATTTTCAGCTACATCCATGCCGGAAGCAGATGGCTCCGGTCATGTAATATCGGCCGAGCTGCAGCTCTGCTCTTATTTAAGTTCTGCAGCATGGGCGCTATGCAATGTACGGAGCAAACTGCTTCCAGCTCTGTGCATTGTATACTGTGCAATGGCATACGGTTCCCTCAGGCTGCTGAAGCAGCTGATCGGTGCAGGTCCGGATGTCGTACCCCCATTGATTGTATAATGATGACCTATCCGGTGGATAGGTCATCAGTTGTCCGGTAGTGGACAACCCCTTTAAAGTCTATAGTAACATATACAATACACTACACACCACGTTTTTGAGGCAATTTTGTGGTCGATGGCTATTCTTTCCAATTGTAGCATTCTCTAGGTATGGAATTTTGATAGGGCATATTTACCATAAGCTTCTTTATAGAATGTCAAAAATGCCAGACAAACGCATGTACAAAGTGACACCAAATGAAAAACTCTTTATAAAACGTTTTAATAACACTAGTGTACTTACTTTTTGGACTGCTGCTTTGTCTGTGCTTTAAAAAAGCCTCCATCTTTATTCTTAGATTTTCCCCAGCTTTCTCTTCCTCTCTGCTTTGCTATCAATCCCATGATGCTTCAGCACATGACAACCTAAAGACAATACCATTTCTGCATGCCGGGGGATATATTTTCCTAAATAGGCAGAGAAACCATAAGTATACAGACAGGGAGGTGGCACTATATTCACTATATACTTCTACATTATACCATGTGACAGTAATCTAAGTATCAGTGGTAGCTGATTCTAATAGTTTCTGCCCCCCGCTTGTGCAAAACTAGTGTGGTACAGAAACTGCTGAAGCCTGAGATGGGTGACACCATAGATCTCCATAGACACAAGTAGAGAAAGCGTGTCACTGAGCCTCATTCACTCTGCTGCTAAGCAACCATCCCAGTCTGATATATAGAGATAGAAGCAGCAAGAAAAATAACAGGTGAGAGACTGACACATGGAATACCATAACGGTACACATGGGAAAGTTTAGCTTGGCTGGAGTGTCCCTTTAATAAATTTGATGCCACTATTACATCTTCTTTTATGAACTAGCTGCCATGCTGGCATAATCCAAAAAATAAATAACCTATTTCTGTGTAGATACATATATACATAGACTTGCACGTCACAATTTCTAGAGATAGGATTCCTCAGTGCCCCCATATTGGGGGGGGGGGGGGGGGAACAAACAGCAGAGCTGTTCTATAATTTATTTGGCAGAGCTCTCTGCTTACTGGTGGATGTCTGAATGGAATCCTGAAGAAGACAGCTGCACTTGATAAATTGACCTACTTTTGGGGCTACACATCAAGCACATGAGGACTGCATGCGGTTTTCTCAGCTGCCAGTTGTGCCCTACTGTCTCACAGCATTATTCTCAATTCTTTCTGTTTTCTTTTAGACGATGAGGAGCAAATCTTCGTAAAGCCTAATGCAACATTACAAGAGCAAGTTGATGCATGCAAAAATTCCGAACCTGCTTTAGGTAAGGGAATTTATTATATATTTTTATGCAGCATGTTGATTTCAAGTAGCACTTTAATTTCTAAGGAAAATGTCTCAATCCATTGTTCAGGGACCATAATTTCATGGATTCTCAAGTGTACAGGGTTAAATAAAAGTTGCAGTCAAAGCATATTACCAGTAATGCACAGTTTTTAATGTACCAGGAAACGAAAATAAATTGTTTGTTGGGTTTCCGCCATTGTTTTTTGGGTTTCCGTTTTTTACGCCTTGCATGTCCACTCTATTTTACGGGTCAATACAATAGGCACATGTGACTTTTTGATCAATTTTATTAATTTTTTTTTTTGGCGAAAGCTAGTTGATTAAAAAGCATTGATGCTTGCATTGTGAATATTTATATTCCAATAGCATTTGCCTGGCTGGTTAAAGGGAATGTGTAGCGAATTAAAAAATGTACACGTTTTCATATTGCTTACATAATTTCTTGTCAAAAATGGGGGAAAAAATGTTTTTGTTTTTTTACTTTTTAGTTATTTTAATTTTCTTATTTCATTTTTTTTTTTAAATAAAACTTTAGATATTTTTTAGTCCCCTCCCTTTCAGGAGACTTAACATGCAATCTTTGGATTTATCGTGCAATATACTACAATACTTGTGTATTGCCGTTATCTGTGCTCTAATTATAGATCGCAGAAGGCAGACCTGGAGGCCGGCAACCGATCGGCACCCTGCAATTTCTGCACAGGGAAGCGGGGGTGCGAACGGGGACAGAGGGAGCCCCCTCCCTCTGTTTAACCGCTGAGATTCTGCGTTTGCTATTGAACGCTCGTTCATTCGATAATTGGCCTTTGTAAAAGGACCTTTTAGGCAACACCTCCTAAAAAATGGGCAGGTACTTATCTGCTGTGACTGAAAACAAAGATGGAGACTTGTGAAAAAATTTATTATATGGATTAATTTAAAATGCGTTACTGCTATATTTACTGTACTTGGCACACATTTTGATCACCATGGGAATGCTCTAACCAGGAACTCCAGTATTGAAAAGCTCTTGACATCACTGTCTACACCGTGTTCCAAATTATTATGCACATTGGATTTAAGTGTCATAAACATTTAATAGTTTTTCAATGAAACTCATGGATGGTATTGTGTCTTAGGGCTCTTTGGATCATTGTAATCAATCTCCGACACCTGTGATAATCAGTTTGCCAGGTGTGCCCAATCAAAGGAAAACTACTTAAGAAGGACGTTCCACATTATTAAGCAGGCCACAGGTGTCAAGCAATATGGGAAAGAAAAAGGATCTCTCTGCTGCCGAAAAGCGTGAAATAGTGCAATACCTTGGACAAGGTATGAAAACATTGGATATTTCAAGAAAACGTAAGCGTGATCATCGTACTGTGAAAAGATTTGTGGCTGATTCAGAGCACAGACTGGTTCGTTCAGATAAAGGCATAATGAGGAAGGTTTCTGCCAGACAAATTAATAGGATTAGGAGAGCAGCTGCTAAAATTCCATTGCAAATCAGCAAACAGGTATTTGAAGCCGCTGGTGCCTCTGGAGTCCCGCGAACCTCAAGGTGTAGGATCATCCAGAGGTTTGCAAGTGTGCATAAAGCTATTATTCGGCCACCCCTAAACAATGCTCACAAGCAGAAACGGTTGCAGTGGGCTCAGAAATACATGAAGACTAATTTTCAAACCGTGTTGTTTACTGATGAGTAAACCCTGGATGGTCCAGATGGATGGAGTAGTGGATGGTTGGTGAATGGCCACCATGTCCCAACAAGGCTGCGACGTCAGCAAGGAGGTGGCGGAGTCATGTTTTGGGCTGGAATCATGGGGAGAGAGCTGGTAGGCCCCTTTAGGGTCCCTGACGGTGTGAAAATGACCTCTGCAAAGTATGTAGAGTTTATGACTGACCACTTTCTTCCGTGGTACAAAAAGAAGAACCGTGCCTTCCGTAGCAAAATTATCTTCATGCATGACAATGCACCATCTCATGCTGCAAAGAATACCTCTGTGTCATTGGCTGCTATGGGCATAAAAGGAGAGAAACCCATGGTGTGGTCCCCATGTTCCCTGACCTCAACCCTATTGAGAACCTTTGGAGCATCCTCAAGCAAAATATCTATGAGGGTGGGAGGCAGTTCACATCAAAACAGAAGCTCTGGGAGGCTATTCTGACATCCTGCAAAGATATTCAAGCAGAAACTGTCCAAATACTCACAAATTCAATGGATGCAAGAATTGTGAAGGTGATATCAAAGAAGGGGTCCTATGTTAACATGTAACTTGGCCTGTTAAGTTTTTTTGATTGAAAGAGCTTTTGATTTCTGTAAATATGACCTCCTGATGCTGTAAATTCAACAAATTACCATTTTACTTCTCTTTACAACCTTTAAAAAGTCAGCGAAAAATAACATTTGCATAATAATTTGGAACGCAGTGTATATATGGACAGTGACTTCAGAAGTTGCCCTAGGGCAGTCCCTGGGACGACATATCACACTTTATACCATACAGTATATCTCCGACAGAAGGCCAAAACACGTGAAGGGGGCCTTAGCCAGAAAATGACTTATTGACTTCTGTAATGGCGTGTTGTGCACAATCTGTGTCATATGTGTAGGGGTCAGGAGGGGTGAGCTGTTTACATCACATTGTCTATGGTGTGATCCTGTGTCATCTGCCTTCAGCTTTATAATCGGAGTGTTTAGGCCCTTTTACACGGGCCAATGATTGGGCAAACAAGCATGAAAGCTCCTTCCCGATAATTGCCCTGTGTAAACCGGGCAACGATCAGATGATGAACAAGCAAACGCTCATTCGTCGGCTGATCTGCTAGTTTATGCAGCACAAAACATTCTAGTTGTCGGCAGCACGTCTCCTTGTGTAAATAGGGTGATGTGCTGCCGACATGATTGAAATGCATGGAGACGAAGGATCGTAGTAATGATGACTCATCCCCATACATAACCAAGCATCGCTCCTTGTGAAAGGAGCAAACGACTGCCGATCAATGAGCTGCCACGTTGATCGGCGCTCATTTTTATGGCCCATTTCATGCCACGTAATAGGTCCTTTACCTGTCATTGTTATCCTGCCCTCTAAAGTAAATGGATGACTTTAGAAAAGTTATTTCTGCAAATCAGGAAGTGTCTGCCTATTGTGAGTACTCTATGGCCAGTGTTAAAACTTCAATATTTTAGGTCCCCTGTGTGAAGGAGTGGCGGTCACAAATTCGCACTGCCACTCTCTTAATTCTCTATGGTACTCCGAGCTAGCCGAGAACTGAACTTATTGTAACCAGTGCATATGGTCAGGGTTTATATCGCAAGTCACACAATTGTAGTTCACAAGCCGCTGATTGGAAAACACTGATGTACTTGCATAATGATGTAAAGAGTGGTGAATGTATAGTTAAAATAAGTTTCATATTTAATTATTCTCTTCTTTTTTTGCAGGTCTTGAGTACATATATCAATACAAAAAACATGGCTTTAATACCTATGAGTGCAAACTGTGTGAATGTCGGTCAGGACTAACACACATGTTCATGCATATTGTTGGTGCCAAGCACAGAATTACTTATTTGGTAAGATAATTCTGAGATGTGTAAAATGTGCTTTTTAACAATTTAAAGTATCAGTGTGAACAGTGGCGTAGCTATAGGGGTCGCAGTTGCGTCCGAGCCCTGAAGCCTGAGGGGCCCACGGGCCCCCGTTGCCATACAGCAAGCTTCCTAAATAAATCTTCTGTGCAGTGAAGCCGGCACTTCCTGGTTACTACGGTCACATGGTACACTTAGTGTACCACGTGTCTGTGTTCAAACGTGACACGTCTTCCAGACAGTGGAGTGGAAGAGTCGGTTCGGAGGACTCCAGGTAAGCTGCAGTCTGTAATGTGTTGTGATGCCTTGTAATGTGTTGTATTGTGCTGTTAAATCACAGCCCCCCCTCCTATCTCCACTGCAAACTGCACAATCCAACACAATACAGTATAGTACACATGACTGTATGAGAGCGGGGCTGCTGTGTGATACATGTGTAATACAGCCATTGCCCTGCTCCTGAGTCCTGACATGTGCGCGCCGTCAGGATGATGTGATTTGGCCGGCGCAGCACTAATGATCTGCGGCACTGAAGAGAGAACATGGCGGGTGCACTACAAAACACCCCCATGTTCTGTCCTCAATGCCTGAACCGCCGCTCGTTAGTGCAGCGCCGGCCGCATCTCCTCATTCTGACCGCGCGCACACACTTATTGTCAGGAGCGGGGCAATGTCTGTATTACACAGCCGCAGCCCCGCTCTATAACCGCGGAGACCTCTCATCTCCGCCGTTATTCTCCTGAATGCTGCGATCAAAGCTGACTGCAGCATTCAGGGGAAAATGAGAAGGGGGATGCCCTGTGACGCGATTGAGGGACATACCGTATATGGGCAGACAGCCCAGGGTCCATTGAAGGACCCCAGGGCTGCCTTACCATATTTCCTGTTGTTAGGGCATACTTAGGTATGTCCTAACAGCCTATGTACTATCCGTACACAGGCTAATGTACTGGGATATAGATATATGTATTATAGATTGATAGGTATTACCCTCATACAATTTTATATATAATATGTTGGAGCAATGAGATTCACACTAGGTGTACACCACCGATTTATGATATATGTATAGTAACAGGAAAGGGAAAGAGGAAAGTAGTGTGATCAAATAATATTGAAAATAATAAATTCTTTATTAGTAAATAGTTAAAATAACAATGTTAGCTGAAAATTTGTAGTGCCAATGACCCCTCACTTGACACTATAGACAAATAAATGTCTTAATTATTCTTACTCCGTTGGGGAAATATGCGAGTAATGGGACAAGTAGCCTAAATCTTAGATGTATATTGATATATTGATTAGCCCACAGTTGTATATGCTGAAGCAAAGTGTTGTGGATATAGATATATGCCAGTACATTAAAGTTTAAAAAATAAAGTAAAAACAAAGTAATGTTAAATAAATAAAAAATACACATACACCTTTTTTGCAATAAACATTAAAATAAGTCTCAATACATAAAATATACACATATTCAGTATTGGCGCGGCCGTAATAACCTGCACAACAATTTTTTTGCATCATTTATGAGGTGTACGCTGTAAAAAATAAAATAAAAACTGCTTTCTATCACTTATTGTGGGGCACGAAGTGCGATGATGAATTTAACTTCCATGTGCCTCACATTAAGGGCTCATTTACACGAGCGTGTGCGTTTTGCGCACACAAAAACCGTGGCGTTTTGCGTGCGCAAAAGGCACTTAACAGCTCCGTGTGTCAGCCCTGTATGATGCGTGGCAGCGTGCTTTTCGCGCAGCCGCCATCATGATGACACTCCGTTTGAATGTTTATCAACTGAAAAGCACGTGGTGCTTTTCTGTTTGCAAACATGCTTTTGACTGCTGTTGCGCGAATCACGCGCGTCCCACGGAAGTTCTTCCGTGTGGTGCGCGTGATTTTCACGCAGCCATTGACTTCAATGGGTGCGTGATGCGCACAAAGATAGGACATGTCGTGAGTTTTTTTCAGTGGACTTAGGCTGAGCAAAACTCACGGACTGTCTGCACAGCCCCATATACTAATATAGGTGCGTACGACACGCGTGAAAAGCACGCGCGTCGCACGCATGTATATCACGCTCGTGTAAACGAGCCCTAACCGTAATTAACCCCATGATGTACCTTACACATTAACCCATTATGACTGAGAAACATGATGGGGTTAATTACTATTAATGTGAGGCACGTTCAAAATTCATAATCACACCTCGCGCCTCACATCAGAAAACGGAAGAACTTTTTTTAAAATTATTACTGTTCACAAAGTATCGGTATCGTAGTGCAAATTTTGGTATCGTGACATCCCTACACTGTGGGTCGCGTCCCCCTGGGGGTCCGTGTGAAGACCTCCGGGGGGTCGCGAGTCACTCACCGAGGTCCCGGTTCCATTCAATGCTGGAGCAAGGAGCGGACATCTCCTTGATCCAGCATTCACTGTGCCCTGAGCGGCTCGACACAGGCTGGTGGGATGTAGCGACATCATCGCGCCTGTCTGCGCCGAGTCACTCATAGTACACACCGGAGGAGGCGAAGGATCCTTCACCCGACGTGGGAACGGGGATAGGTAAGTAATTATGCTATTTTTCTATTATGCACATATTGGGGCATTATACTGTATGGGGGCTGATAAGATGGGGGGCATTATACTGTATGGGGAGCATTATACGGTATGGGGCTGTTATGGGGGGGCATTATACTGTAACGAGGCTGATAAGATGTGGGGCATTATACTGCATGAGGGCTGATATGGGGGAATCCTACTGTATGGGGGGCTGTTATGGGGGGGCATTATACATTATGGGGCATTATACTGTGTGGGGGCATTATACTATGGGGGCTGTTGGGCAAGGCGTCTGGGCATGGGCGCGCACAGGGGTCTGATGATGATGATGGTGGTGTTGGGGAGTGGTAGGGGGGCCCAAGCTGAATTCTTGCACCCGGGCCCATTAGCCTTTAGCTACGCCCCTGAGTGTGAATATTTAGAGTGGGCAATTTAAACATTTATTTTCACAGGGCCTGCAAATTTGGGCTATCACATTTTAAACCGCAGTCTGAAGTAGGGACCCCATTGACGTTCTCTATAGATATGTCTATAGATTTGCAACTGTGGAGAATGCAACACTGTAGCTTTGAGGGTTGGGTTTATTTTTTTGCTAGTCCAGGTGTATTTTTCAATGCATATAAAGTAAATAATGAAGCAACTTTACAAATTGACTTGATGAAAACTATCCTACCTTGTGCCTACAGATCTTATACAGCCCTATGTTTCCATGGTTGCAGACTACATACAAAGCCTGTGTAGTCTCCTACAGTCATGTCTTACTCCCCCTCTTCTGTTGTCTGAAGGTTAGCAAGAGAGAGATACATGACTTCAGGATCAGGCTACACACAGGGTATGCTTGTAGTCCGTAACCATGGCAGACAGTTTTTTAATGAACACTAAATTAATTTTATTTTTTAATCTTAGATAAATTGGAATTATTACAAAGGTGTACATACTCTTTTTTTATTTACAGTAAATTGCAATTATGACTCTCACACTCTCTCCGTATAATATATATATAATGTGTGTATTTATTTTCTTTCTTTTTTTGCAGAGTAAACATCATCCTTCACTGGGAATTTCTGGGCCATATATAATGAAAGGTCCAAAAAAGCTGAGAAAATTGAGGGAAACCTGCCTTACGGTTGAAAAGGAATTTGGAAGGCAAAAAATAAATGTACATTTTTTTTTTTATTTTTTTTTTATTCAACCAATTATCTTCAAATGATGTAATAATGTAGAAACTAATATGACAACATGTTTCTCTCTAGAATTAACTTGGATGAAATTCTGTCCGCATAAGGGTTCAATTAAAAGCTTCAATATGCAAAAGGAAACATGCGTGCGAATAAGCTATGTGTCGCTGGTGCGACCTATATAAGACTGGTTTTAAAAAAAGCAACGCCTTTTTACATATGAATATTGCGATGAAATTGTAATCGTAGTAACATAGTAAAGAGGTGGGACACCAAAGTCTAGATGGGTGGTTTAACACCTTCCCGACATCCGCTGTATATATACGGTGCTGTCGGGCAGGGCTTCCCGCAAAACGCAGTACCATTACGCCGCGGTGATAGTGCGGCCTCAGGAGCTGAGCCCGCACCATCACCGCCGGGTGCCAGCTGTATATTACAGCTGGCACCCTGAGATATCGGCCAGGACCGGAGCTAGCATCCGATCCGGCAGATTAACCCCTCAGATGCTGCGTTCAATAGAGATCGCAGCATGTGAAGAGTTTTTAGCCACCGGCACCCCAGCAACGTGATCTCTGGGTTGCCGGTGGCTGCAAAGGCGATCGGTGGCCTAAGACTTACCTCCCGGTCTGTCGGCAACTGAAGCCTGCTATACCCCGTTCGACGGCGGGGCCTAAAAGGCTTCCGGTACCATCGGCAAGATGGCATCGGCTCAGCTTCCGGCTCAGATGCTGAGCCGGAGTCGTCAGCAGTGGATGTCCGCTGTACGTTACAGCAATGGCCTCCTGTCTGCCAATACGGATGCCTATTAGGCCCCGACCGGAGGCTGATCGACTTGCTGTCAGTGAATAACTGACAGTTCTAATACATTGCACCACATAGGTAGTGCAATGTATTAGAGCATCAATCAAACAGTTGGAACTTCAAGTCCCCTAGTGGGACTAAAGAAAAGTGTAAAGAAAGTAAAAATAAAAGTTGTAAAAAATAAAAGTAATAACCTAAAACACGATCGCCTTTTTTCCCTTATGTCATTTTATTATTGAAAAAAAATAATAAAACCATACATATTTGGTATCGCAGCATCCGTAACGACCTGAACTATAAAAATATTATGTTATTTGTCCCTCGCAGTAAATGCTGTAAAAAAACAACCTAAAAAATAATGCCAAAATTGCTTTTTTTTTGGGTCACTTTGTCTTCCAAAAATTGAAATAAAATGATCAAAAAGTCGCATGTATCAAAAAATGGTACCTTTAAAAACTATGGCTCGTCTCGCAAAAATTACAGAAAAAATACATTCTTTTTACAAAAGTAATTTTATTGTGCAAAAAGTTGTAAAACATAAAAAATTGCTATAAATTAGGTATCGCCGGAATCGTACGGACCTGCAGGATAAAGATAACATGTAATTTATAACACATGGTGAACGCTGTGTAAAATTGGTTAGCGCTCCAATAAGTCAGGAAGGAAAAACATGCAGTTGTGCCAGCCCGAGGGGAACATTCCTCCTGTTTTCAAGTGGCGATTTATCAAGGCCCTAAAATTAGGCAACCAGGAAGGGGAGGGCTCAAACATATCTGCTGGTAGCGAGGGCGCCCGTATTATACCAGGACAACACTTTGCCAGCAAAATTCCTCAAACTGCAAAGGAGCGGAGTGTGGACCAAATGGGAGATAAGTAAGGACATGATTTATCAGTGCGACACCGGCATGTGCAGAAATGATAGCTTCGCAGCGTAACAAATATTTATGGATTATTTTATTGTTTACCCCATTATTATACCACCTGACTATGCCCCTGATGTACTCTGCCCAGCTTACATGTACCCCCACATTATAAACTGAAATGCCAGTAAAACTCAAAACAAAACTACTACCAAGCAAAATCCATGCTCCAAAGGCTAAATGGCGCTCCTTCCCTTCTAAGCCCTACAGCGTGCCCAAACAGCAGTTTACTTCCACATATATGGCATCGCCATACCTGGAAGAACCCTTTTAACAATTTTTGGGGTGTGTGTGTCTCCAGTGGCATAAGCTGGGTATGACCTATTTCCCACTGAAATGTGACATCTAGGGAAAAATTGTAATTTTTACTTTGCACCGTCCGCAGCGCAATCATTTATGGAAAAGACCTGTGGGTGAAAATGCTCACTACACCCCTTAATAAATGCCTTTAGGGGTGTAGTTTCTAAAATGGGGTCACTTGTCAGGGGTTTTTTATTATTTCACATCAGAGCCTCTGCAATTTTGAACCAATACTTTGTAAGTTGCCAAATTTGGCCTCAATTTTGCATGGCACGCTCTCACTACTGAGCCCTGTCTATAGTCCAGGCAAAAGATTAGGGCCACATGTAGGGTGTTTCTAAAACCGGGAAACACAGCATAATAATTAGAGATATGTCTTGTTATGGTAGCACAAGCTGGGCACCACATATTGGCATATCTATGGAAAAAATAAAATTTTCACTCTGCAACATCGAGTATACACTAATTTCTGCAAAACACCTGCAGGGTTAAAATGCTCGCTACACCCCTTGAGGGGTGTAGTTTCCAAAATGGGGTTACTTGTGGGGTGTTTCCACTGTTTTAGTCCCACAGGGGCTTTGCAAATGCGACATAGCAACCGGAAACCAATCCAGCAAAATCTGCACTCCAAAAGCCAAATGGCGCGCCTTCCCTACTGTGTGCCCAAACAGCAGTTTATTACCACATATGGGGTATTGCCGTACTCAGGAGAAGTTGCTTTACATATATTGTGGTTCTTTTTTTCCTTTTATTTATTGAGAAAATGAAAAAATTTTGAGCTAAAGCGACGTCTTATTGAAGAAAATATTTTTGTTTTATTTTCACTGCCCAATCCTAATAAAATCTATGAAACATCTGTGGGGTCAAAATGCTCACTACACCCCTAGATGAATTCTTCAAGGGGAGTAGTTTCATGAATGGAGTCACTTTTGGGCAGTTTCCACTGTACTGGTTCCTTTAGGGGCTTTGCAATAGCAACATGGTGTCAAGAAACCAATCCAGAAAATCTCTACTCCAAAAGCCAAATGGCACTCCTTCTCTTCTGGTCCTTGCCTTGTGCCCAAACAGCAGTTTATAACCACATATGGGGTATTGCCGTACGCCAGAGAAGTTGCTTTACAAATGTTGGTGTTAATTTTTTCCTTTATATGTTGAGAAAATGAAAAATGTTGAGCGAACGCTACGTCTTATTGAAGAAAAAGGATTGTTTTTATTTTCACTGCCCAATTCTAATAAAATCTATAAAACCCCTGTGGGGTCAAAATGCTCACTATACCCGTAGGTGAATTCCTCAAGGGGTGTAGTTTCCAAAATGGGGTCACTTGTGGGAGGTTTCCACTGTTTTGTCCCTTCGGGGGCTTTGCAAATGTGACATGGCCTTCGCAAACCATTCCTGCTAAATTTGAGCTCTAAAAGACAAATAGCGCTCTCTGCCTTCTAAACCCTGCCGTGTGTCTACACAGCCGTTTAAAACAACACCCCACATGTGGTCATAGTTGGGAGAAATTGCTTTACAAATGAGGCAGTGCTTTCTCTCCTTTAGTACTTGTGGAAATGAGAAAAAAATATTTAAACCTATGTTTTCTTTGAAAGAATGTAGATTTACATTTTCACTTCCTATTTCTGCAATAAACCTGTGGGGTCAAAATGCTCACTATACCCCTAGATATTTTCCTTGTGGGGGTTTCCCAAATGGGTTCACTTTTGGGAGATTAGTATACCAAAGCATTATTGCCTGTCAGTGTAAAACTGACAGGCAATCTATTAGGCCATGCCTCTGGCATTTGCTGAAGGCAGACCTGGGGGCCTTTGTTAGGCCCCCGGCTACCATGGAAACTCGACGGCACCCCGTGATTTCTTTGCGGGGGTGCTGATGGGGGTGACAGAGGGAGCTCCCTCCCTCTCTCAAACACATTAAATGTTGCTGTCTCTATTGACAGTGGCACCTAATGGGTTAAACTGCCGGAATCGGAGAGCACTTTGATTCCGGCAGGAGCCAGGCTATGTATAACAGCCGTGCTCTTGCCGCTGATCGCGTGGGTACACTGGCAGTACCCGCGCGATCACAGGACGGATATATCTGTCCTTATGCGGGAACTAGCTCCTACACAGGACGGATATATCCGTCCTTCGTCGTTAAGAGGTTACTCAGCCTGACAATTTTGTCTCTTTTCACTTTATGGCTATATGGTGTTTTTATAACGTATTACAACTATATGTAGTATTGCACCTATTTTTGAATTGTGCTGCATTTTCACGAATTTTTTTATTTTATTTTCTGTACTAATTCCAAGTTCTGTAAAAAATGTTATGCTTTTTTTTTTTTTTTTTTTTTCGCTTAGGTTATGGAAGGAATGGAAAGTGAGTGGTCTTTCAGTACTGGTAGGTATTGTTACTAAATGTGTTATTTCTTTTTACTGTTTAATAATGAGAATTTACACATTAGACCTCTTCATTTCTTATAGTTGCCTTTTATTTGCGTTCGAGAACATTAATAAGATTAAAGGGGTATTCCAGTTTTAGCAAATGGTTTAATCGTTTTATAGAGTAAAGATATCCTATTTTCTAATATACTTTTGTGCATAAATTCATCACCTTTTTCAAGATCTTTGCTTGTAGTCATTTAATGGTAATCTATATTTTTTACTTCTGGAGAATGAAAATCTTTTCTGGTCGTGTAATGATTACACAGTTGCACAGCATGTTAGTCATGGCAGCACTCTCAGAGCTGCCCACCTGTGTGATCACCACATGACCAGGACAGATCCCAAAAACGGTTTCCATTACATGCCTGCAAGCAGCTCTTGTTAACTGAACAATCGATGAAGACTTAACTTGCTTCAGCTTGCACAATCTGTTCACACTAACTATAACATAATTATGTTTTGTGATGATCACATAGATATCAGTGGTGCGTCAAGTGTATATTACAATCCAGACAGCGAACAGGAACATCTGGACTTCACCACTGATGACTTTTTTGACACCGATGACAAACCTGCAGCTTCTGAGCATGATGTAACGTTTCTAGGTAATCTACTAAATATTGATGCACCATCCTTCAACACTGAGAAATATGCATAAACGGCTATATCTTTCGTGGTTCTAGTTACTGCTCGATCTTTAAAGGGTGACTTAACTTGTCCTAGTGACATGTCAGAAGTTTTGATCGGTGGAGGTCTGCGCACTGAGACCACCACCGACTGAAGAAGCGAAGCGGCAAAAGCGCTCGGGTGAGCAATGAGCCGCTGAGTTTCTGATCGGCTTTTCTCTGAACGCTGAGCAGTTAGTGTACGGGTTCATAGACTTTCTATTAAGCCCGTACACCAATTGCTCGGCTTTCCCAGAAAAGCCGAACAGAAACCATGCGTCTCAGCACTCACTCGAGCGCTTCTGCCACTTCATTTTAGCGATTGGTGGGGGTTTCAGTGCTCGGACCTCCACCGATCAAAACTTTTGACATGTCAGAAGTTTTCTTAAAGTTTTTAGTTATGCTTTAAATGTAGTTTCCCTATATATATTCTTACAAGTGGAATATTTATCATAATAAACTGTTTACTTAAAGTATTTAATTTTTTTTTTACATTTTCCAATTATACAGCAATTCACTCGCAATTCAAAGTATAAATTAGCTGTAAGACATTTACTTAGTGTCTATATATGTCAAAGTGAAAAGCGAGTTGTGCACTCAAGCTATATATTGCTCAACATAATTGGCCATATTGTGTATTCCTTTGTCTGTGAACATATTTATGAACATACACTGCTTATTTTTGTAGACTTAAAGTCAGCACATGAAGCAAGTCAGAAGGCGGCAGAATCTAGGTAAATATGAGCGATGATATTAGACAATTTCTTAAAATGGATTTATGTATATATCCGTGCGGTAATTCATTGCATTTGCAATACATCCAAAAGACCATGAAAAGAGAGGTTCTGTTAGTTATGTGCTCACACATAAAGCCATGAATTGCTACTCTATTTGAGCAGTGATGTGAACGAAGCATTAAAGGGGACCTGCTAGGTGGAAAATGCAGTCCAATTTGTGAGCAGCATGTTTTGGAGAAGGAGCAATTGAGCAGATTGATACATTTTAGTTTTGTAGGAAAAGATTTAGCATAACTTTAAACCCCTGCTTATTCTAGGCTTTGGAGTCTAGTGGGTGGTCCTACTCCATTATTGACCTCTCTTTCCATGCACACTTATACAGGGAAGGCAGTCAATCATTGATTTAGACCACCCACTGGACTCCTAAGCTCAGAATAAGCAGAGGTTTAATAAAGTGGATCTGTCACTTCTTTATGCTGCCCTGTTTGAGGGCAGCATAAAGAAGCGATCGGTGATTTCCGCGTGCTATCAATTATTTCATGTTAAGTAGTTTCTGAGTATTTCCATTTTATACTTATGGCGTGCGGCCTGCGATGTAGCCGATGAGCCCAAGTGTGCTCAAAATAGACACACACACACAGGCCGGCATAAAGAAGTGACAGATCTGCCTTAAATTAATAAATGACAAGTTATGCTGAATCTTTTCCTGCAAAATTATATATCCATCTGCTCAGGTCCCCCTGCTCTATACCATGCTTCCTGCACATTGGACTGCGTTTTCAACATGTCCGGTTCCCTTTTAACCCGTTAGTGACCGCCCCATAGTGTTTTTACGACGGCCACTAACGGGCTTTATTACGATGCATAGACCTTTTTACGGCACTGCATTGGAATAAATAAACAGAGCAGGGAGCCGTTCAATCTCCCTGCTCTCAGCTACCAGAGGTAGCTGGGGGCATCTCTGCTCGAACGGGTGCGATCGATATCCGTATCGATCTCACCAATTTAATCCCTCAGATGCGGATCTCAGTGGTTTTGGAGAGAGGGAGCTCCCTCTCATCCCACTGACACCCGGCGATAAGATCGCCAAGTGTCTGTGTATTCTATGGCAGCCGTGGGGCCTAATAAAGGCACCCAGGTCTGCCTGTAGTGTATGCCTGCTAGGTCATGTCTCTGGCATGACCTAGCAGATGCCTGTCCATTTTACACGGACAGGCATAATACACTGCAATACAGAAGTATTGCAGTGTACTATAAATTTGATTGGATAATCGCATAGTGAAGTCCCCTAGTGGGACTAGTAAAAAAGTAAAAAAAAAGTTTACTAAAAAGTGAAAAAAAATAAATGGAAAAACCCACTATTTCGCCTTACAAACTGCTTTATTATTAAAAAACATAATAAAGTAAAAAAGTTACACATATGTGATATTGCCGCGTCCGTAACGACCCCAACTATGAACTTATTACATAATTTAACCCGCACGGTGAACGTCGTGGAAGGTAAAATAAAAAAACTTTAAAAAATTGCTGTTTTCTTTGAATCCAGCCGTAAAAAAAAAAAAAACTTGAGAAAGTGATCAAAAAGTCGCATCTACTACAAAATGTTACCGATAAAAACTACAAGTCGTCCCGCAAAAAAAAAGCCCTCATACAACTGCATCGGCGGAAAAATAAAAAAGTTGTGGCTCTTCAAATATGGAGACACAAAAAAAAATACGTTTTCACTGTGTAAAAGTAGTAAAATATACAAAATCGATATAAATTTGGTATCGTTGCAATCGCAACAACCCACTGAATAAAGTTATTGTGTTATTTATACCACACAGAAAACAACGTAAATTTAGGACGCAAAAAAGTGTGGCGCAATTGCAGGTTTTTTTTTCAACCCACCCAAAAAAAAAGTTAATAAAAGTTAACCCGTTAGTGACCGCCAATACGCCTTTTAACGGCGGCCACTAACGGGCTTTATTCGGATGCATATGCCTTTTTACGGCACTGCATCAGGATAAAGTAAACCGAGCAGGGAGCGTCAAATCTCCCTGCTCTCAGCTGCCAGAGGCAGCTGAGGGCTGGGAGCGTCCCTGCTCTGCCGTGTGAGATCGATGTAAGTATCGATCTCACATGTTTAACCCCTCAGATGCGGTGCGCAATAGCGAGCACCGCATCTGAGTGGTTTTGGAGAGAGGGACGGAGCTCCCTCTCTCTCCCACCGACACCCGGCGATAAGATCGCCGAGTGACTGTGTCTTCTATGGCAGCCGGGGGCCTAATAAAGGCCCCCAGGTCTGCCTGTCATGAATGCCTGCTAGATCATGCCGCAGGCATGACCTAGCAGATGCCTGTCCGTTTTATACGGACAGGCAGTAATACACTGCAATACAGAAGTATTGCAGTGTATTATAAATGTGATCGGAGAATCACATAGTGAAGTCCCCTAGTGGGACTAGTAAAAAAGTTAAAAAAAAAAACAGCTTTTCCCCTTACAAAATGCTTTACTATTAAAAAACCAAAATAAATTTAAAAAGTTACGCATATTTGGTATCGCCGCGTCCGTAACGACCCCGACTATAAATCTATTACATTATTTAACCCGCACGGTGAACGCCGTAAAAAGTTTAATAAAAAACTATGGAAAAATTGCTGTTTTCTGTGAATCCTGACTTAAAGGGAATGTGTTGCCAGAAAAACATGTTTTTTTTAAAAAAATTAAACATTTAGGCCTCATGCACACGACCGTGTTCGGTCCGTGATATACGGTCCGCATGTCGGCCGCTTGTCCCGGACCGTACAAAGTACAGGGAGCCGGGCTCCTAGCATCATACTTATCTATGACGCTAGGTGTCACTGCCTATCCACGTAACTACTGTCACACACTAAAACATGATTACAGTACGGGACAGTAGTTCCGCGGACAGGCAGTGACCCCTATCGTCATAGATAAGTGTGATGCTAGGAGCCCGACTCCCTGCACTGTGTTCGGTCCGGGACATGCAGCCGACATGCGGACCGTATATCACGGACCGAACACGGTCGTGTGCATGGGGCCTTAGTGTGTGGGTGATTAAACATTGTTCAAATTTTTTTTATTTTTTTCACGAGTCAGGAAATAGTCAGGAAATATTATAAATGAATTCTAATTTATAATACTACCCATTTTTGGTCACTAGATGGAGCTATTCCCAAAATTGCAGCATTGCAACATTGGGTTAAAAGCCCTCGCTCTAGTGAGCTCTCAGCATCCCCCCCTCCTTTATCCTGGCTAGTGCCGGGATAAACGAGGGGTTTGAACGGTGTAACCTCCTACACTGTGTCGCCATTTTTTTAGCTAACACACAGTGTAGTAGGTTTACATACAGTAGTAAACACACACAAACACGAACATACATTGAAATCTCTTACCTGCTCCTGCCGCCGCGGCTCCCTCCGGCCCGTCCGCTCCGTTTGCTGCCGCTGGTCCAAGTGCACAAATCCGGAAGCCGCGACCGGAAGTAGTAATATTACTGTCCGGCCGCGACTTCTGGTCCACAGGAAAATGGCGCCGGACGGCGCCAATTTCGAATTGGACTGTGTGGGAGCGGCGCATGTGCAGTTCCCACACAGACGCCGTACACTGAAGTCAATGGGACGGGAGCCGTTTGCAGTCCCTATGGGACTGTGGCTGCCGTATTCCATGTCTGTATGTGTCGTTAATCGACACAGACAGAAATGGAACAAAAAATGGCAGCCCCCATAGGGAAGAAAAAGTGTAAAAATAAGAAAAAGTAAAACACAAACACACAAATAAATATAAACGTTTTTAATAAAGCACTAACATCTTGAACATATGAAAATTTTTTTGGGTGATGACACTGTTCCTTTAAAAAAAAAAAACGTTATAAAAAGTGATCAAAAAGTCGCATCTACTCCAAAATGGTACCAATAAAAACGACAAGTCTTCCCGCAAAAAAAAAAAAGCCCTCATACAACTGCATCGGCAGAACAATAAAAAAGTGACGGCTCTTCAAATATGGAGACACAAAAACAAATAATTTTGAAAAAAAAGTGTTTTTCCTGTGTAAAAGTAGCAAAACATACAAAAACTATACAAATTTGGTATCGTTGCAATCGTAACAACCCGCTGAATAGAGTTATTGTGTTATTTATACTACACGGTAAACAGCGTAGATTTAAGACGCGAAAAAGCATGGCGAAATTTCAGGGTTTTTTCTATCTCCCCCCCCCCCCCCCCCCAAAAAAGTTCATAAAAGTTAATCAATAAATAATATGTACCTCAAAATGGTGCTATTAAAAAATACAACTTGTCCCGCAAAAAAACAAGACCTTATACAGCTGTCGACGCAAAAATAAGAGTCCTAGCTCTTGGAATGCGACGATGGAAAAACTTAAAAAATGGTTTCTTCATTAAGGTTTAAAATAGGCTGGTCATTAAGGGGTTAAGGTTGACCTCTTATTTTTAAATCCTTACTTATCTCTTTTCAACAAGTACCTTTCGCAAAAAATAAATAAAACTGACAGCAAGTTTACTCCATTCTAGGCAATATATCAATAAGCCTAGACGGAAGAATACATTTATTAGGCTTTAGATTGTAATGTTTTTATTTTATTACACAATTTGACAAAAAGCAAGAAAAACGCGAGGAGCACGATTACATGTAAATGATTGCCTCTATTCCACCACTAACTGAATTCACAAACTTTAAGGAAAGGGGGGAAAAAAGGCAAATAAATAATGATTCTCACAGCCCCTTGGAAAGTTGAGCACCTAGGATCATCCTTCTTGCGCGTTAAAAATGTTATGTATATACAAGGCTAATCACCTCCCAAAACCTTTTTGATCTTTAGAGTACATACAGACATGGTGGAAAAAAAATAGCGTAACAAAATCTGCTTTATATCTGTTTTGAGGCCCTTTTACAGCTGTCGACACTCGGCCGGTGCAGCGAGCGCCGATCAACGAGACAGCTCTTTGATCGGCGCTTGCTTGCTCCTGTCACACGGAGCTATGAATGGGGACGAGTGGTCGTTACTCCGTCCCCATACATTATCATGTCGTCAGCGCGTCTCCCTGTTTACACAGGTAGATGTGCTGCCGACAACAATAGACTTTTACTTTTTTAAAACCATACGACCAGCAGATGATCCAGCATTTGCTCGTTCATCTGCTGATCATTCACCTGTTTACACAGGGCAATTATCAGCAACGAGCGTTCTATTAACGCTCGTCTGCCCGATAATAGTCCTGTGGAAAAAACCCTTTACATGCAGGTTCTGCTGTGGATTTCACCATTTGCATTGTGTTCCACTATCTCTCCTCCATGTTCCCTAGTTGTCAGAGCAGCCCCCCCACCACTTCCCCAGTGATTACGGCAGGGCCACCTACTCCCTTTTTCTCAGCAGGCAGTTGCAGCAAGCCTGCCAAGACCAGTCCCCCTCCCAGTAGTATCCCCCTATGTACTCCCGTGATGCACCATCTGCTGTATGTAGTGTCCACTAGATCTGTTTTGGATGCTTTCTACTTGTACACTTTCTTCTGCATTAAATGTAATATCCTAGTTATATATGTTGTTTTTCATGAAGTATTAATTTTAGCACATATTTTTTTTTTTGCAATCAGTGACTGTATTTCACAAACCGCAGAAGAATCAGAGGTAAGAATTGTGTCCCTGAGAATAACCATGTATGTGAACAACACAGCCACTCCAGTTACATATGTAATAAAAATAGATTTCTTGTTAATATAATTGGGTATAGGCCACTAGGATTCGGACACTAGGTAGAAAAAAAGTGCTGAGGCAGGCTAATCCGTTTTAGCCTACTGCCTCTTGGAGATGGACACAACCTGCTCCTCAGGTCTGCTGCACTTTCTTCTTTCTCTTTCTTTTTCTTTTCGGTGATTCTCTAGACAAAAGATTTGGATTCCCTAGCCAAATCTGCCTTTGTGGCGGCAGGTTCTGTCCTGCACCCAGCATTCACCACCTCCTGGGTCGAAGCTTGCTCTGTCTGGGCTAAGACTAATTACCAGAGTTTTACAAAGTAAGCTCCACAGGAGGACCAGATTGATCTGGCTTCCCAGCCTAATCATGCCTCTCTTAAATTCCTATGCGAGGCCTCTCCGGAGTCCACCATGTCGCTGCCAGATCAACTGATAATTCTGTGGTGATACGCCACTCAGTTTGGCTAAAATTTTGGGCGCCGGACCCTGCTACTAAGAAGGCTCTCATTGTTCCCTTCACCGGAGGTAAGCATCTGGATGAACTTCTCTGAGACCATGGTGGTCCTCGGCGTCAAGAACGGTTCTTGACGCCAACAGCCTTTTTCATCTCACTGAACTCTTAAGCTCAGAATGAGCAGAGATTTAAATGAATAAAGTACAAGTTATACTGAATCTTTTCCTACAAAATTGATATATATGTCAATCTGCTCAGTTTCTTTTCTATATAACGTGCTGCACACAGAATAGTCTGCATTTTCAACATCACAGGTTCCCTTTAAATCTCATTTGCCACTTCTCTGCCTAATACCTCAACTTATCCAGATCCATTTGTAACCTAATACAGTCCTCCTTTTGTGTTTATTACTTTACACAGTTTAGTACAATTTATTTTACTGTGCAATCCCTCTACAAGGTCATTAAAAAAGATTGACTAGATTAGGGCCCAATACTAACCCGTGTGGTACCCCAGCAGTAACAGTGACCCAATCTGAATATGAACCGTTAATAACCACCTTCGGTTTTCTATCACTAAGCCAGTTACTTACCCATTTACACATTTTCCCCTGTCTTAGCAGTCTTATTTTGTTTATGAACCTTTTATGCGGCACAGTGTCAAATACTTTGGTAAAATCAAGAGATGACATCCAATGATAAAACCCTGTCCAATCTAGAACCCCTTTATAGAAGCCAATCCGATTTAGTTTGACCGGACCGATCCCCTCATAAACCCAAGCGGATATGGAGTTATATGTTTATTTTCAATGTGATACTCCAGGATAGCATCTCTTAGAAAACCTTCAAATGTTTTAGCCACTATAGAGCTTAAAGAGGCTCTGTCACCAGATTTTGCAACCCCTATCTCCTATTGCAGCAGATCGGCGCTGCAATGTAGATTACAGTAACGTTTTTTGTTTTTTTTTTAAAACGAGCATTTTTGGGCAAGTTATGACCATTTTTATATTTATGCAAATGAGGCTTTCTAAAGTACAACTGGGCGTGTATTATGTGTGTTACATCTGGGCGTTTTTACTTCTTTTACTAGCTGGGCGTTGTGAATGGGAGTGTATAATGCTGACGAATCGGCATCATCCACTTCTCCTCACAACGCCCAGCTTCTGGCAGTGCACAGACACACAGCGTGTTCTCGAGAGATCACGCTGTGACGTCACTCACTTCCTGCCCCAGGTCCTGCATCGTGTCGGACGAGCGAGGACACATCGGCACCAGAGGCTACATTTGATTCTGCCTCTTTAACCCCTTCCCGCTCCTGGACGTACTATTAGGTCATGGTAACTATAGCGTTCGCGCTCCATGAGCTAATAGTACGTCTCGGGAGTAACGGCCGTTTCGGCCGTCCTCCCGACACATACAGGAGCTTTGACAGCTGCTGTCTTGTTCAGCAGCTGTCACAGCTCCTACAGCGGGGACCGATCGCTGTGTCCCCGCTGATTAACCCCTTAAAAGCCGCATTCTATAGAGATCGCGGCTTTTTAGGGGTTAAGCTGCCATCGCCGGCCTGCTACACGATAGCGGCCGGCGATGGTGACTATGGCAACCGGACACCAAACAATGGCGTCCGGCTATGCCATAGACGGAAGCCTAGTGGGTCCTGACAACGTCAGGACCCACTATGCTTGCTGTCCGTGAGTAGCTGACAGTTCTAATACACTGCACTACGCATGTAGTGCAGTGTATTAGAATAGCGATCAGGGCCTCCTGCCCTCATGTCCCCTAGTGGGACAAAGTAATAAAGTAAAAAAAAGATGTGTAAAAATAAGAAAATAAAAGTTTTAAAAGTATTAAAAGTAAAAATCCCCCTTTTTACCTTATCAGTCCTTTTATTATTAATAAAAATATATAAACAAACAAATAAACTATACATAATTGGTATCGCCGCGTCCGTAACAGCCTGAACTACAAAATTTTTTTGTTATTTATCCCGCACGGTGAACGCCGTAAAATAAAATAATAATAAACCGTACCACAATCACAATTGTTTGGTCACTTCACCTCCCAAAAAATGGAATAAAAAGAGATCAAAAAGTCGCATGTACCGAAAAATGGTCCTGATCGAAACTACAGTTTGTTACGCAAAAAATAAGTCCTCGCACGGCTTTATTGATTGAAAAATATAAACGTCTGGCGCTTAGAATAAGGTAACACAAAAAGTGAATGATTGTTTACAAAACGTATTTTATTGTGCAAACGCCATAAGACATAAAAAAAAACTATAAACATCTGGTATCGCCGTAATCGTATCGCCCCGTAGAATAAAGTGAATATGTCATTTATAGCGCACGGTGAATGCTGTAAAAAAAAATAGAATAAAAAACAATAGTAGAATTGCTGTTTTTTAGTCACCACGCCACCTAAAAATAGAATAAAAACTGATCAAAAAGCCGCAAGCACCCCAAGAAAACTACAATGTATTCCTCAAGGGGTCTAGTTTCCAAAATGGGGTCACTTTTGGGGGGTTTCCAATGTTTTGGCACCACAAGACCTCTTCAAACCGGACATGGTGCCTAATAAAAAAGAGGCCTCAAAATCCTCTAGGTGCTCCTTTGCTTCGGAGGCCAGTGCTTCAGTCTATTACCGCACTAGAGCCACATGTGGGATATTTCTCAAAACTGCAGAATCTGGGCAATACGTATTAAGTTGCGTTTCTCTGATAAATCCTTTTGTGTTGTAAAAAAAATGGAATAAAGAGGATTTTCTGACAAAAAAAAAAAAATGTAAATTTCACCTCTACTTTGCTCTAAATTTCTGTGAAACACCTAAAGGGTTCATAAACTTTCTAAATGCTGTTGTGAATACTTTGAGGGGTCTAGTTTCTAAAATGGGGTGTTTGATAGGGTTTCTAATATATGGGCCCCTCAAAGCAACTTCAGAACTGAACTGGAACCTAAAAAAAATAAATAAATGAGGCAATACTTCGCTTCTTACATTATACTGATAATGAGCCGTGCCCACCCCGAGATGACCCCAGTTTTGACCGTTTGTATAAACGGAGACCCCTATTAGACCGTTTCAGTGCCCGGTTTTCCAAAGCATTCACCCCCAAGAAGTGTATTTCTATTGATGAGTCCCTGGTACATTTTAAAGGGAGGGTTCAATTCCGCGAGTACCTGCCGGGTAAGAGGGCAAGGTATGGCGTGAAGATGTCTAAGCTGTGCGAGAGTGCATCAGGGTATACCTACAGGTTTAGGATATATGAAGGAAAGGCCACCCCCAAACCAGACTGCATCCTGGACTACAAAAGGTACATGGGAGGGATGGACTTGTCAGATTAAATCCTGAAGCCCTACAGCGCCATGCGGTGTGGTATAAGAAGCTGGCCGTGCACATCATACAGATGGCTTTGTACAATGCGTACGTGCTACGTCGATGTGCAGGCCAGACGGGAACTTTCCTGGAATTTCAAGAGGTGATTATCAAGAACCTAATCTTTAGGGACCAAGAAGGGGGGGGGGGCACCCAGTACTTCTGGAAGCGGGGCCACACGCATCGTACCAGGGCGGCAACACTTTCCAGGAGAAGTTCCCCAAACTGGCAAGAAGGCAAAAAGTCAAAAGAGGTGCAAAGTCTGCTATAAGGGATGACACAATATATCAATGTGACACGTGTCCCGAATAACCAGAGCTCTGTATGAAAGAGTGTTTTAAAATTTATCATACATCCCTTGGTTTATAATTTACCCCAATTTTACTTACCCTGATGCACTCCGCACAGCTTATCCCCCCTCGTCTTTCCCCTCTGAGCCCTGCTGTGTGCCCAGGCAGCTGATAACAGCCACATGTAGGGTATTGCCATACCCGGGAGAACCCACATTACAGTTTATGGGTTGTATGTCTCCGGTCAAAATGCTCACTACACCTCTAGATGAATGCCTTAAGGGTGTCGTTTTTAAAACGGGGTCACTTCTTGGGGGTTTCAACTGTACTGGTACCTCAGGGGCTTCTGCATACATGACTTCGCACTAGAAAATCCCCAGTAGGCCAAATGGTGGTCCTTTCCTTCTGAGCCCTCCCATGGGCCCAAACGGCAGTTTATCACAACAAATGGGGTATTGCGGCACTCAGAACAAATTGCGCAACAGAATGGGGTATTTTGTTTCTTGTGAAAATAAGAAATTGTCAGCCAAAACTACATATTTGAAAAAAATAATTTTGTTTTCATTCCCAGCCCAATTCAAATAAGTTCTGTGAAAAAACTATGTGGTCAAAATGGTCACAACACCCATAAATGAATTCCTTGAGGGGTGTAGTTTCCAAAATGGGGTTACTTCTGGTGGGTTTCCATTGCTTTGATACCTCAGGGGCTCTGCAAATGCGACATGGCACCCGAATACCAATCCAGCAAAATCTGGACTCCAAAGAACAAATAGCGCTCCTTTGCTTCTGAGCCCTCCCATGGGCCCAAACAGCAGTTTATCACCACAAATGGGGTATTGCCGCACTCAGGACAAATTGGGCAACAAAATGGAGTATTTTATTTCTTGTGAAAATAAGAATTTTTGAGCTAAAATGACATATTATTGGAAAAAATATATATTTTTTTCATTCCCAGCCCAATTCAAATAAGTTCTGTGAAGAAACTATGGGGTTTAAATGGTCACATTACCCATAAATGAATTCCTTGAGGGGTGTAGTTTCCAAAATGGGGTCATTTGTGGTTGGTTTCTATTGCTTTGATACCTCTGGGGCTCTGCAAATGTGACATGGCACCCGAAAACCAAACCAGCAAAATCTGCACTCCAAAGAACACACAGCGCTCATTCCCTTCTGAGGCCTCCCATGAGCCCAAACGGCAGTTTATCACCACAAATGGGGTATTGCTGCACTCAGGAGAAATTGGGCAACAAAATTGAGTATTTTGTTCCCTGTGAAAATAAGAAATTTTTATAAAAAATTACATCTTATTGGAAAAAATGTCTTTTTTTTTTTTAATGTCACAGCCCAATTGAAATAGGTGCTGTGAAAAAACTGTGCGGTCAAAATGCTAACAACAACCATAAATGAATTGCTTGAGGGGTGTAGTTTCCAAAATGGGGTCACTATTGGGCGATTCCTACTGTTTTGGCACCTCAACACCTCTTCAAACCTGGCATGCTGCCTAAAATATATTCTAATTAAAAAAAGAGGACTCAAAATGCACTAGGTGCTTCGTTGCTTCTGGGGCTTGTGTTTTATTCCACGAGCGCACTAGAGCCACATGTGGGACATTTCTAAAAACTGCAGAATCTGGACAATACATATTTAGTAGTATTTCTCTGGTAAAACCTTCTGTGTTACAGAAAAAAAAATGAATAAAATTGAAATTCAGCAAGAAAAATGAAATTTGCAAATTTCACCTCCACTTTGCTTTAATTCGTGTGAAATGCCTGAAGGGTTAAAAAACTTTCTAAATGCTGTTTTGAATACTTTGAGGGGTCTAGTTTTTAAAATGGGGTGTTTTATCAGGGTTTCTAATACATAGGCCCCTCAAAGCCACTTCAGAACTCAAGAGGTACCTTAAAAAAAAGGCTTTTGACATTTTATTAAAAATATGAAAAATTGCTGTTTATGCTCTAAGTCTTGTAACGTCCAAGAAAAATAAAAGAGTGTTCAAAAAACGACGCCAATCCAAAGTAGACATATGGGAAATGTGAACTAGTAACTATTTTGGGTGGTATAACCGTCTGTTTTACAAGCAGATGCATTTAAATTCTGAAAAATGCTATTTTTTCAAAATTTTCTCTAAATTTTGCAATTTTTCACCAATAAACACTGAATATATCGACCAAATTTTACCACGAACATGAAGCCCAATGTGTCACGAGAAAACAATCTCGGAATCGCTTGGATAGGTTTAAGCATTCCGACGTTATTACCACATAAAGTGAAATATGTCAGATTTGAAAAATGGGCTCTGAGCCTTAAGGCCCAAACTAGGCTGCGTCCTTAAAGGAACAGTGTCATCACAAATTATTTTTTTATATGTTAAAGATGTTAGTGCTTTATTAAAAACGTTTATATTTATTTGTGTGTTTTGTGTTTTACTTTTTCTTATTTTTACACTTTTTCTTCCCTATGGGGGCTGCCATTTTTTGTTCCATTTCTGTGTGTGTCGATTAACGACACATACAGACATGGAATACGGCAGCCACAGTCCCATAGGGACTGCGAACGGCTCCCGTCCCATTCACTTGTGTGTACGGCGTCTGTGTGGGAACTGCGCATGCGCCGCTCCCACACAGTCCAATTTGAAATTGGCGCCGTCCGGCGCCATTTTCCTGTGGACCGGAAGTCGCGGCCGGACAGTAATATTACTACTTCCGGTCGCGGCTTCCGGACTTGTGCACTTGGACCAGCGGCAGCAGACGGAGCGGACGGGCCGGAGGGAGCCGCGGCGGCAGGAGCAGGTAAGAGATTTCAATGTATGTTCGTGTTTGTGTGTGTTTACTACTGTATGTAAACCTACTACACTGTGTGTTAGCTCAAAAAATGGCGACACACAGTGTAGGAGGTTACACCGTTCAAACCCCTCGTTTATCCCGGCACTAGCTGAGAGCTCACTAGAGCGAGGGCTTTTTACCCAATTTTGCAATGCTGCAATTTTGAGAATAGCTCCATCTAGTGACCAGAAATGGGAAATTTTATAAATTAGAATTAATTTATAATATTTCCTGACTCGTGAAAAAAATAAAAAAAATTTGAACAATGTTTAATCACCCACACACTAAATGTTTAATTTAAAAAAAAAAACATGTTTTTCTGGCAACACATTGCCTTTAAGGGGTTAAAGAGGCTCTGTCACCAGATTATAAGTGCCCTAATTCCTACATAGTATTTTTTTAATTTTTTTTTTAAAACGATCATCTTTGAGCAAGTTATGAGCTAGTTTAGATTTATGCTAATGAGTTTCTCAATGGACAACTGGGCGTGTTTTTACTTTTTACCAACTGGGTGTTGTACAGAGGAGTGTATGAGGCTGACCAATCAGTGACTAATCAGTGACATACACTTCTCATTGTTCCAGCCCAGCATGATCCACAGCACAGTGTGATTGTGCAGTGAAAGAAGTAAACACGCCCAGTTGCTAAAAACACAATACTCGCCCAGTTGGAAATAAGAGAAAACACGCCCAGTTGTCCATTAGAAAGACTTATTTGCATAAATATAAAATTGCTCATAATTTAGCCAAAAATGATAATTTTTCCCCAAAAAAACCCAACACATTACTGTTATCTACATTGCAGCGCCGATCACATGCAGTAGGAGATAGGGATTTGATAATCTGGTGACAGAGCCTCTTTAAACGTAAAGGCCTATATTTTCCGGCTCACCTTTGAATTTTTTTTTTTTTAATATTGGCACTACATTTGCTATTCACCAGTCCTGTGGAACAAATCCTATCATTATATAGTATCCTGAAATATTAAAAATAATTTCTGTGTTTCAAATGCTCAATAGCTTTTCAACAAACGGTGTATAAATTAGTAGTACAAGAGAATATAAGAAGCATTGTTATAAATACTATTAGAGAAAATTCCTCTCTCCATTTATCAGGCTCCTATCCTACCCCTCTTACGTCTCCTTTCTAAGGGTTCATTCAGTCTGACTGTACTGCTAAATACATCTCCAGACAAGATGGCCTATCGGCTTACTGAGGGAGCAGGTTACATAGAAGTCTGGGGAGGGAGAAGGAGGCAGCATCCTTAGAGATTGGCAGAAAGACAGTCGCTGCTGCAGCATCTGGTGGGTGTTCTATGGCCCCTCAGTGCTGATTCACAGCAACATTGCTCATTACTTGTGTAATGTCCTCAATGTTGCTGCTGTTTCTGAGGGTGTTCTACAAAGAGATAGGAGAGCAGGTTGTTCTTTTCTCTGTGTGCTTTGTATAGCAGACATGCCATACAAAGAAGTCAGACTCCATCCACTAGTTCAGGAAAAACTTAGTATTAGAGCCTGCAGAGGGGAAAACTGCTTTAAAATGTCCCGAAATTTAGTGTTTTTCCTCTTATGCACACACATGATAGCTTATTCTGAAAAATCACCTAAAAGGTGTGGTATGCTTTAATCTTTTTAAGGTGGCTCTGCACTTCTTCCTAGCTTAGACAGGTGACATTTAATGGCGAATTTACTTTATCCCTCTGCATTAAACCCAACATTTAATTATAGACTGAGGAAAAGAAAAAGCTCAATAAGTTTGCTTTCTTCTCATCCACTATTTCTTCCTCATTACTTTTTAAAAGGTTAACGCTTTCAATTTTACCATTTTCATTATGGCTACAATTGAAGTACATTTTAGGGTTAGTTTTACTCCCTTTGGCAATAAGTGTGTCTGTCTCCAGCTTTGCTGTTTTTCAGTTTTGTTCTTTTTTTTGCCAAATACATTTTTTCCCTTGTAGCTTTTTAGTGCTTCTTCATTGCTTTCCTGTTTAAGAAGCTTAAATGCTTTCTTTTTGTTATTTATTGCCCCCTTTATTTGCCCAAAAGGACTCATTGTGATTCCTTAACTGGACAACTACTTAGTAAATGCCTCCTCCAGAGAGGAAAATATTTCGAGTCTCAGGATCATGCTGGACACCTTGAACAGATTCAGATGGCTCATCAATGAAGACTAGTCGTCTCTGGTCCCAGCCCAGCGCATGGAGTTTACTGGGAATGATTTTCGACACCAGAACTGCCAGTGTTCTCTCTGGGCACAAGATCATTGCAGTCCAGGCTGGGGTGGCTCTCCTTTGCAAGTAGGATCCAGTTTTCTGAATCCATACCGACAACTACACGGGGGTTGCCTATATTGGACAGCGCCTGGAGCAGAGCGGCAATAATATACCATCTGTTTCAGCAGTCCACATGCCAGGTGTGGACAAATGGGCCGCAGATTTCAGTCAGAGGAAGCTAGATCTGAGGAACGATCACTTCATCCTTAGATTTTCCTCTAGATCGTGCAGAGGTAGGCACTCCAGACGTCTGTCCTTGCATCTCGTCTCAACCATAAGGTTCCAGACCACGTGGCCAGTTCTCTCGTCGTTGACGCCCAGGTCACTCTAAGGAAGGGTTCTCTTCTTTTTTTCTTCCCTCCCCTTCTGCCACCTACGAGAACTCTTAAGTGCGTCAAGGAGGAAGGCATTCCAGCCATCCTGGTGGCATCAGACAGGCTGGGCCTGGTACGCAGACCTGGTTGATCTACTCGTGGACGCCCCATGGCGCTTTCCGCCACGACATGGCCTTTCTCAAGGTCCCTTGTTCCACCCCACTCTTTCAGCTTCGTTAAACAACTTAGCTAATGAAGCCGAGATTCTGAAATTGCGCAGTCTTTCTGAGCATGTCATCCAGACAGTTTTAACAGTAAGTAAGCTTCAGTTGGCTAAGGTGTACCGCTGTACGTGGAAGGCCTATTTCCGTTGGTGTAAGCAACGCAATTTCCATCCCTTGGTGCCTCACACCTAGGATTCTGTCTTTTCTGCAATCTGGATTGAGCAGTGCTTGGCCCTTGCTTCCTTATAGTGCCTGGTCTCTGCTCTCTCTATCCTCTTTCAGTGAACGCTGGCTTTTCATTCCCTGACAGATTAAGACCTTCTTGCAGGGTGTGGCTCATGCTGTTCCTCCTTTTCGGCAACCTTCTGAACCCTGAGATCTCGACCTGATTCTGGAAGTTTTTCAGGCCATCCATTTCGAGCCATTGTGGGATGTCTTTCTCAGAAGTAATGTTCACAAGGAAGGCAACCTTCCAGGAAAGAAAACTATCAGATTGGTTTTGGAACTGGCAAGGCTATTTCGTAAGCCGCCTTCTTGGTGATCCACAGGGATATGATAGTGTTCCGACACATCCCAACTTTTCTCCCAAAGGTGGTCTCTGCCTTCCATATCAATGACACGGAGAGAAAAACAAAAAACACCCGGCACACATCGTGCATCATCTCTTGTTTAAAGTGACAACGGGTCGGGGGTAAGCGGTTGTGCTTACCTTCTGGTGTTGTGCTAGGAGCACAACACCCAGAAGTGCCTGGATGGTCTCAAAGGACTGCAGCTGCTAAATCCGTGCAGGGGCTGTCAGGGCTCCCTCAGTAGATCGAGATAAATGGAGAAAAAAAGGAGGATAAAAATCTCCAGCGCTGTCCAAATGTTGTGGAATTGAAGGATTCAATCCAAGGCAAGAAGTTTAAATGAGCTATATGTTTAATGGATAAGAATGCTACGCGTTACGAGATCGGACCGATCATACCATAGGTATGTTTCTTTGCCTGATGTAAAGCTCGTACATAATCGGTTAACCTACCATACTGCATCTGGAGCAACTGTGGAAAATAACATCCTAGCTTAGGAACCGTGCCAAATAAAACTTCATAGGGACTCAACCCTGTCCTTTTGTTGGGTGTATATCTCACCGAAAAGAGGGCTAATGGTAAACACTCGGTCCATGGTTTCCCGGTTTCCACCATTGCCTTTTGGATTTTAAATTTTAGAGTCCCATTTAACCTCTGTACCTTCCCACTACTTTGTGGATGGTATGGTGTATGGAATGCTTGATCTATTCCTAAATCTGTCATGATCTGAGTCATTACTTCTCCTGTGAAGTGAGAGCCTCTGTCACTCTCCATTACCTCGGGTACTCCATACCGGCACACCACTTCAGCCATTATTTTCTTGGCAGTGGATATTGCAGTTGCTTTGGCCACTGGGAAAGCTTCTGGCCAACCTGAAAACAAGTCAATGCACACAAGTTCGTATTCATAAACTCCCACCTTTGGTAATTAGATGTAATCGATCTGCAGTCTCTGAAAAGGATACAAAGGTCTTGGGGTCTGTTTCTGAGGTACTCTTACAGTTCTTCCCACATTATTGTGAGCGCATATCATACATCCCTGGGTGTATTTTGAGGCCATCAAGCTGAAACCAGGGGCGAACCAATGTCTATTTACCGTGAGTTACCTGGGCCATCATAGGATGCAACGTTCTGGGTAGGCAGAGCCTGTCTTTTAAAGTCCATAACCCATCTCCCCCCTTGGATGGCACCTTTTTTCCTGCCATGTCCACTGTTCCTCTGGGCTGGCTTGTTTCTGTAGAACTTGTAACATTTTATGGTTAACAAAGTCACGCACATCCTCCGGGTGTAGTACAGTCTTTTGTGGCAGCATGGGGGCAGATGTTTTTGCTGCTTCTTTGGCTGCTCTATCTGCTAAATCATTACCCTTGGTTTCCATGCTGTTCACCTTTAGTGTGTGCTTTTATTTTTATAATGGCTACCTGAGTGGGTTCCATTAGGGCTTCCATTAAGACTTTTACCAGGTCTGAGTTTTTGATAGGTGTGCCTGCTGACGTGAGGAACGCTCTAGCTTTCCATATAGGGCCATAATCATGAGCAATCCCAATAGCATACCTTGAGTCCGTATATATGTTAGCTGTCTTATCTTTTGCTAACCTACAGGCTTCTGCGAGAGCTTTCAACTCTGCTTCCTGTGCTGACGTGTGATGGTAGTGCCTCGGCTTTGTGTACTACTTGTGTATCTACTACTGAATATCCTGTATGGAAATTACCATACTCAAAGTACCTTGAACCATCCACAAAGAGAATAAAGTCAGGGTTATGTAATTGTGAATCCTTGACATGTGAAAAGCCCACAGTCTCCTGGGCCATACGATCATGATCTTCCATGGAAGGAAGAAATTTAGACCAAATACCTGTATCTTCTCCCCCTTGCTCCAAAGGCAGTAAGGTAGCTGGATTCAGGGTGGTACATCTCTGGATGTCACCTGCTCAGGAAGAAGCAAAGCACATTGTAATTTCAGATATCGAGCAGTAGACGGGTGTTTCGGCTGGACCTCTGTGAGTACTGCTGAAATGTCATGGGGGGCATAAACAGTCACAGGGGGGTTGAGTACAAGATCTGCTGCCTTGTCCAGGACTGCCTGCACTGCTACTATTGCCCTGACACAAGATGGGGCCCCTCTGGCTACCGGGTCCAATCTGACTGAGTAGTAGGCAACAGGATGGTGTTGTTGACCATGTGACTGTGTAAGGACAGCGCTGGCATGTCTGTGTAATTCGGTGCAATAAAGCCTAAAGGGCTTGGCATGATCTGGAGTTCCTAAAGCGGGGGCTGTTTTAAAAGAATAAAAATTTGTCCAGCGCCTCTCCTGTGAGATAAAAAGGTTCAGTTTTGAGACAATCATATAGCGTTTGCTTAAGAGCCAAAGCATTGCGGACCCAGGATCGACAATATGATACTAGCCCTAAAAAGGTACATGGGGCACTAAAAGTTTGTGGTGGGGGTATTTTTGAAACTACTTGCACCCTTTCAGGTGTTAGGTGTCTAATCCCTTGTGACACACATTGGTCCAAAAATTTCACCGTGGTACAACAAAACTGAAGTTTCGCTCGTGAAACCTTGCATCTTTTTGTCGCCAAAAACTGCAGTAATAACATTGATGTTTGGATACACTGATCCTGGCTGTGGCAACATAATAAAAGATCATCTATATATTGAAGAAGGACCATATCGGGGTCAGGATTCCAATCTTCAAGACCCATTGCAGCCGTATACATGCTGGGGGAATTCTAGGTGAGGCAAACGAGTGAAGGCAAACAAGTACCAACAGTCAGGCTATAATGGCACAGAAAAGAAAGCATTTGCCAAATCAATTACAGTAAAATGTGTGGCATTGTAAGGAATTTGGGCCAACAAGGTCTGGGGATTTGGCACAATCAGGGTATTAAATACAGTAGCAGTATTGACCGCTCTAAAATAATGTACCATACGATATTGGGCTGGTTCCCCCTTATCCGTCTACTTTTTAACTGGGTACAATGGGGTATTACATGGGGACACGATTTCAGTAAGGATTCCTGCCTGCAGAAAATCCTTAACACTGGCAGAAATGGCTTCGGACTGAGCTGTGCTCAAAGTGTATTGTTTCTTCTGTGGGAGTGGGTGGCCAGGATTGAGACTTAGTCACTGGTGGAACTGGAAGAACTCCTACATCCGTAGGGCCAGCTGCCCATAAGCTGACTGGTATCACGCTAAGGAGTGTCTCCACTTCTGATGGGGGACAGACATAACACTTGAGACAACGACCGTTCATCCCAAGAGTTAAGATCACACGAAGCAATAAGACATAATTCTTCCTCTCCCCGGTGTCGTGTCAGCTGCACTGTCCCAGCTTCTAGATATTCTATACTGGCCCTGAGCCTCTGTAACAAATCTGCTTCTAGTAAATTTACATGGGTAGTTTCACTAGTGACGATGCGAGTGACTACAGATTTGTGAGGACCAAACCAGAGGACAAGTGGCTTTGTGAGGGGGTTCTGGACTACTTTCCCCTCTACCCCCACACATGGTCGTGTTTCACCAGAGATAAATGAGTGGGTATTTGACTGGCACTTACTACTGATGTGGCTGCTCCAGTATCAATGAGAAAAGGAATTGGCCTCTGCCTCTGCCCTTCTATGGGTAGAGATCCTAACGGAACGGGTCCTAATTTAATGGGCAGTATTGAAGCTATTGTGCCAGCTCCTGGATTACCAATTTCTCATTGATACCCATAATCCTCCTCATTGGGGCGATGCCTGCCTGAGTGCTGCAGAGGAGGTTGTTCTTGAGCTCCTTCCTGTGACTGAGCTCGTGGCTGCCAATTGGGGTCTCTAGGTCACCTTGGGGCTTTGCAATCTCTGGAAATATGTCCAGGCTTAGCATAATTGTAACAAACTAATTATCTGTTTTTGGGGTCCCCTGCCCTGTCCCCCTTGATTCTGATGCTGGGGATAGTAGGGAGCCTCTCCCGCTACAGGATTTTTTCTTCCTCGGTTGTTTCTAACTTTGTTCTAATCCCTGCGCCACTTTCATGAGATCTCGTGGGTGTAGGCTCCTTCATTCAGGGCGGGCTACTCCTACAGCTTCTTTTATGGGTCTCCTTAACCCTTCCATAAAGGATAAATCCCTTTTTCTCTTTCACTTCCTCATTCCTTTCTCTGTTCCCGTCATCATCCCCATCTCTTACCATCATAACATTCATAATAAAACTTTCCTCACATTCGATCTCCCTCGCCCCTCCTCTCTGTACTTCCTTGGACACTTTTTCACAGGCATTCGCTTGCTCCGTAAACTTTTTATCTTTCAACCATCCTCTATGGGTTCTACATACCTCACCCCATTCATGAGGGTCTCCTCATGTTTTTTTGACTGCATATCTCCCTTCTCTTTGTTTTACTATATCCACCGGAGAAACTCCGGGTTTCTCCTTCTGGGGTGTCAGTGTTACTAAATTCCCCATCTTGGTCACGCTACGTGTCCCAGAATCACCTTTTTTTTATTTTTTTTTTATCTACTGGCATAGGGTTAGACTGATTAGATTCTCACTTACTATCTATTTTCTACAGTCCCCCAAACACGTACGTGTCCCAGCATCACCTTGTCTACTGGCATAGGGTTAGACTGATAGATACGATTTTCTACAGTCCCCCAAACACGTACTTGTCCCAGCATCACCTTGTCTACCGGGAGGGTGCTGATAGATTCTCACTTACAATCTATTTTCTATAGTCACCCACAAACTACTCTGGCCAGAGCTTTAAACTGCGGACCGGGGTCTCTGACACTCACCCACACAAAGACCAATACAATATAGTAACAAAACTCCAAAAATGGCAAACAAAAACAACAATCCTAGCATGAGTGAGGCATGATCAAAAACTCATTCTTTACCTAAAACACATTCACACAACCGTTACAGAAATCAGGCACTTTTCCTGATGGAACAAGGATTCATGGACTGGCAAGCATTTAAGTCCCTCTTACCTTATGTCTCCCACTCATCCCCGAACTCACAGTGTAGGACAGAGAAGGTGCAGAGCAAAGTTGTAAGAATAAAGGCTTCTTACCTTCTGCTGCAGCGATGGTCTGCACGTTCCTGGCTAGTCACTGCAGGGTGTTCGGAGAGTCAGGGGAGCATCAAGGTGTAGCTGCCGGTCCCTGTTCGGGCGCCAATTTCTGTGGTCGCAACGGTACCACTACGCCTTGATTTCTGTAGGTTCCAAATTTAGAAGAAGGTATATACGAGCTTGGTGAGTCAAATCACTCTGAGACCATGTTCTCAAAAAGAAAGACTCCAATTTATTATCATACACAGCGTATATTTATAAGACACAGAACAAAGAGCATAACGCTTATTGTAATCAGCAAAGGGAGAATTCCTCCCTCTGACTTGAGCTCCATCCCAAACTGTTACTTCTAGCAACTATTTTACTGCCAAGAAGAAATACCTTAAGTAATCTGCAGAGCATCTGCAGACTATTACAAGGCAAACTAAAAGACAAAAATGAATATCACACTGTACAGTGTATACTGATACAAAATACAAAACATGGAATTTTGAAATTATTCCTTCACACTATGGTCTACTACGCTTTTTCCATCCTCAAAAAAAAAAAAGTGCGCATAAATATATATATATATAACATTTATTTTTGAAGATGGAAAAGCGTGGTAGACAAAACTTTCCGTCCCGAGGGATACCGCAAAAAACTTACACTGCACTACATAAATTTTTTTTTAAACATGGGAGCCTAGGGGTGACATATGCCACTGTATAGCATACTTCACAGTTATACGTTTAATGTAATAGCCTTTTATGACTTCTACATTAAACTGATACCATTATAATCTATGGGCGATGGATGCATTAATCTGATGCCTATAGTGGCATCCATCGCCATTAGACTCTAATGACCCTGTTCATGACGTGTAAGTTAAATGGATACCATTAGAGTTCATAAAGTATACATTTAACGTACACCTTTAAACTTTATGGTGACTGATACCACTGTTAAGTCATCCGTTAGCGCCTTCGTTCAACGTATACGTCTGAAGATTTCCTGGCATATACATTAAAACGTAGGCCAAAAGCATGGTGTACATGGCATTACTGATATCTAAATTATTCCCTATAGGAGTTAATTGGATTTAACTAGGTTTTATGTTTAACTACGAATGTCATGAGACTGATGCACTTAATATACGTACTGTAACTAGAGGTACATTTTAAAGGCGATAGTTTGGGGAGGCATATTATTGTATCTTTAAGCAATAAACCTCTCTTGCAGACATTGCCCAGACTCTCAAACCATATTATTATTCTAGTTTAAGCACCATTACATAATGTTAACCCTGTAAGATTCTGGTTTATGGTAAACATGCCCCCACTGAGAGCACATCAGAATTTTTGTTAAGTAATTGGTATTGTGCTTTCAAGGAAGGAAAACATAAAAAAGATACGGAGAATGAAGAAAGTAAAAAGGATATTCATGAGAAAGAAGTGCACAGCAAGGTAAATTCCAGTTTTATTCTTTGAACGGTTTGCTCATGTTGACTGAAATCCATATTAATCAGTTTTCATTTTTTTGCAGGAACCTTGCGAGTCTGGCCCAAACTTTACAAATACCGAAGAGCTATTAGATTTCTTGGTTAGTATTATTGTGGGCCATGTGCACGCGCTGCGAATACTATCCGCTACGGAATAGGCTGAAATTTGCGTCAAAGTCCGAATGTGTTACATTTGTAATTTACACGTAAAAATACTGAACTGTTTTAGTAATGTGCAGTATTTTTAAATTTTTTTTTATGTTCGACTTTTTTGTCTCTGTCGATTTGTCTAAGCCAGTGTTTGCTATCCAGGGTTCTTTGGAAAGTGGCAGCAACAAGACCTGCCGCAACAAGCAGTCAATAAATCTGAGCCAAAATATAGCGCTGGACAAGAATTCTAGAAAGCTTTAGCTACCGCTAAATCAAGCTTATTTGAGATGAGTAGCGGGGGTGGATTCACACATCGCGTACTTGTTGCAGATGTTTTCTTGCGGAAGAGGCGGAAACAAACCCCATTCATTCATAGCATAAAAAATTTGGATTCTAAGCCTGTTCCAGATACATACCAGCAGCATGCCCTATCTTTTTTTGTGGAAATGAAATGACAAGGATTTCATTTATTGCAATGAAATGAGTGAAATACGAGGCTACATTTCGCACCTGAATCAACAACGAAATCCGTATGTAACTTCCTTGCGGGTTTTGGTACAGATTTTTTGATGGTTCTACAGCGTAATTTTTATGTGATGTGTGAAACTAGCATAGGGCTTCCTATGGAGCGGGAATATTTTTACAAATAAAAATAAACCCTTCAGTTGTCTGATTTTTACATATGATTGACAATAGCGCAAACCAGAAATCATTTTATTCTCCTTATCCCGTGGTGCAGCTACAGTAACACCTTTCATATATAGATACAGAACAATTCGGATACGTTTTCTAGCAAATCTGGTTGGTTATGTGACATTTCTAATGGTTTTCCTCCAGTTGGCTCGGACTATAGCTAATCCACAATGCCATGCAATCTGCTTGGCTATCTTTTGACATGGGGCATAGAGAGGGCATTTATTCACATTGATGCCTCTGTTCTCTGACACCCCATGGTGCCTCTGCACCAAAACAGACGATTGCCTGAGAAAGAAAAGGAAAAGCGCATGCTGTTTTTTTTTTTTTGTATAGGTGCCTTGTTTTGTTTTTCCAGAAATATCGGCCACCTCTCTAGTCTTCTGTAAGAAATAAAGTAATAAATCTCATGTTCAGTGGTCCTTCGTAAGTCTTTAGATAGTAATGGTAAAAAAGGAAATTGTATTGCAATATACATAGTAAATCGGAATTCTAGCTAATGGTTGTTACCATCCCTTGTAGGAACATTTCAGGATTTTGGAAATTACAGATGCTAAATTTGTCATTACCGTTGTCGAAATGTTGTCAATTGCTGTCGTGCGGTACAAGACGGCCTGTAAGGAAAATAACAAAAAGGACTTGGTGAGTTATTTTTACACAAACATATATACTTGACTATTCTGAAGCGCTTGTGATGATAGTATATTCTTAAGGCCTGTTCACATTACGATTTTGGCAGCGCTTAACATATACAGAGACCAGGAAAATGCTCCCAGTGTATACGTTAAGCATAGGCTGTGACAGATGGTTAATAATGGCACCCCTCTCTATAGACTTTAATGTTACATGTTAAATGCATAAGTCATGAATTCTTTTGCCCCTATCCATGACGTACACGTTCAACGGATACCTTTATAGTTTATGGTTGACGGATACCACTGTTAGGCATCTGTTTAACACATCAGTCACTCAGACTTTAATGATATCCGTTTAACGCGTAAGGCATGAAAGGCAATAATGTATACTTTATCATATACTAGTGACGTATGCCGTACAGTGGATGGTTAATGCGCAGAGGATGGTGCAGAGTGAAAATTACAATTTCCACTGATGTGCCATTTTAGTGCACTATATGTTGTGCCCAGTTTGTGCCACAAATACTACATAAAATATTAACCAGGTTCTCCCGGGTATGGCTATGACATATCGGTGGACGTAAACGGCTGTTTGGGCACGCTGTAGGGCTCAGAAGGGAGGGAGCGCCATTTGGCTTTTGGAGCGGATATTTTGGTTGATAGTAGCTCTGGCGTTTTGCTGGTATTTCAGTTTATAATGTGGGGGCACATGTAGGCTGTGCAGAGTACATCAGGGGCATAATAAGAGTATAATAATGGGGTAAATAAATAATAATCCACAGATATGTGGCCAGTGTCGCACTTATAAATTGCACCCGATCCTATCCGCTTTTGGAACGCTCTGCACATTTTGCATCGCCATAATCTGGGAGCCGGAACTTTTTTATTTTTTCACCACTGGAGCTGCGTGAGGGCTTATTTGTTGCGGGACAATCTGTAATTTTCATTGGTACCATTTTGGGGTACATGCGATTTTGTTGATCACTTTTTATGCCATTTTTCGGCAAGCCAGGTGACCAAAAACCATCAATTCTGACAATGATTTTTATTTATTTTTGACGGCGTTTATCCTGGGCTATAAATGACCATTACACTTTATTCTGCGGGTCGGTACGATTACGGCGATACCATATGTATATAGGTTTTTTTATGTTTTGCAGCGTTTGCGCAATAAAATAACTTATTTAGAAAATAATTTATTTTCTGTGTCACCATATTCTGAGAGCCATAATTTTTTATTTTTCAGTCAAAAAAGCTGTGTAAGGACTTGTTTTTTGCGGGACGGGTTGTTGTATGTATCGGTACTATTTTGCCGTACATGCGACTTTTTGATCACTTTTTATTACATCTTTTGGGAGGGGTAGTGACCAAAAAATAGTGATTCTGGCATTTTTTTCGTTTATTTTTTTTGCGGTGTTCACCGTGCGGGAAAAATAATATTATAGTTTTATAGTTGGGGTCGTTACGAACGCGGTGATACCAAATATGTGTACTTTTTTTTTTTAAATGTGCATTTTTTTCCTATAATAAAATACTTATTATAGGAAAAAAAAGCAGTTCTTGTTTATATCACTTATAACTTTTATTTTTACACTTTTTTTAAAACATTTTTGTTATATTTTTTTTACTTTTTTCACTTGTCCCACTAGGGGACACTTAGACTTGCAGCTCTGATCGCTGCTGGAATACATTACACTACACACGTAGTGTAATGCATTCCAACTGTCAGTGTGACTTCACAGTCAGACTGACAGGAAGCCTACGACGAACACCCTCCGGCTGGTCCTCATAGGCTTCTGTACATGGCAGCCCGGAAGCCATTGTCTGGCGTCCGGTTGCCATGGGTACCATCGCCAGCCCCCGTGATTTCACGTGGGGGCTGCCGATCGGCGCTAAACACCTTAATTGTGGCGTTCAAAATCGAACGCCGCAATTAAGGGATTAACTGCCGAAATCAGCGGCGATGGGCCGCTGATCGGCAACGGGGAATGCAGGGCAGACACCCTGCACAGTTAACCGCCGCTGCGGTGTAGCGCCGCGCGGCGGTTAACTGTTAAAGCACAGACGTAACTTCACGTCAAGGTGCGCGAACTTCCTGCTCACTTTGACGTACAGTTACGTCATGGTGCGTTAAGGGGTTAAAGGGAATGCGTAGTTAGAAAGTAACTATTTAAAAAGGTTGTTGTTATAATCCTATTGTTTTTAAACAATTTTGGGTTTATAGTCTGACATTTGTCAGTTAACTCTGATTCGGTGCAATTGCCATAAAGCACACTGTACTGCCCTCTGAGGAAATATACATATAAAGTAAATCAAATGCACGATAATTTCCAGAATATTTGTTATTGTACAAAAATTTTTGTTCATGATTAGTATTTTGCTGACTAGTTTCAAAAAAATAAATAAACTCTAATGTTCACATGATGTTTTTTGCCGTTGTTTTACCTATAAGCAGGGAAAAGCTGGCTGTGATGGATGTCTAGCTGTGGCATCCATCACCCATAGGCTATAATATCTGTATAATTGATACATCATAAAAAGTGAACATGAAAGTTAATGACCTCAATTGAACGGAAACTAATGTAGTCTGAGTGTAGGATGCCACTGATCCGTCATAAAAAGCTATTGAAAAGCTCATGACTTGGGCTATGTTCACATCAGCGTTGCTCTTCTGTTGATGGGTTCCGTCGGAGGTTTCCTTCGGGTTAACCCCTCAATGGAAAGGCAAACTGAAACCTTCACTTCCGTTTCCCTCACCATTGATCTCATTGCCCCAAGGCAATAAATGTTAAGAAAAAAAACGTTAAATCAATAAAACATTATATATAAAAGTAAAATAAATACAAATTATAAATCTTTTTTGCACTGGTCACTAGAGCAGTCACAAAAACCTGATATTTCCTGTTCTCTATAGCTCACTAGTCAGTTTTACTGTTTATACAGGCACAAGAAGAGGTTCATAATTTAATTATGATTCGAGGGCAAGCGCTCTGATTTTCTATTTGCGATTCCAAAAGGGCCATGCTAGGCCGTTGCATCCTCCTAGGCTACTATTGCTCACTGGATTTAGTCTGCAGTTATGGAATGCTGTCGGTACAAAGATAAGGTTCCCTCCTTTCGGGTTAATGCCCATTCCACAAGGGCAGTCTGAGGTTCCTGGGCGAAACGACATAAAGCTTCAGTCTCTCGGGTCAGCTAGGCTGCTACCTGGGTTTCCATGCACACGTTCATGAAGCTCTACCAGATTCATAGCATGGCTTCCTATGATGCCAGCCTGGGTTGCAAATTGCTCCTAGCTGCTGTGGGTTAGGCGGGTCGCATGGCAGGTTCCTTCTTTCCGGATTTCCCGGCCCGACCAAGGTACATGTGAACTAGACTCTTTGTATCGTAGTCATTTAGGCTACATTCACATGACAGTGAAAAAGAATGGCCATTTAAAAACTGTTTAACTCTCAGTTTTTCATGGCATTTTGCATCAGTGTGTCTCCAAATTTTAATCTATTTCAAGTCTGTTTGTCCATTTTTAATGGCTGCTTGTCATCCAATTGCCATCCGTTTTTCAAAAGCCGTTAAAAAAAAAAAAAGTTAACAGCTTTTATTTGTCAGTTGTTTTTTTGTCCCTAACCCCTGAAAATACCACAGTGCCCATGTAGACAGTGCCACAGTTCCCACTGTACATAGTGCCACAGTGCCCATGTAGCTAGTGCCACACAGTGTCCATGTAGATAGTACACAAAAAGGAAAAATATCACAGCACTGGACAAAATATGGGTGCATGCCTCAATAGGACTTGATCCAAAGTCCCTTGGAGTAGGCAAAAAGAAAAGCGCAAGGCAGCACTTCCAAAATACAAATAGGAGCTTTATGCACCCAATGTGATAGGTCCTGCTGTACGGAAACTTCTCAAGCATGTTTTTCACATGCTTGAGAAAGGTCCTGCTGGACTGCAACGTCGCATTGGGTGAATAAAGCTCCTACTTGTATTTTGGATGTGCGGCCTTGCTCTTTTCTTTTTGCCATGTAGATAGTTTGACATCCCCCCCCCCATATAGTGCCACAGTGCCCCTGTAGGTAGCGCCACTGTAGCTCCCTCTAATAGCGGAATCCCCGGCCAGAGCACTCCATATATGGACAGTGACGTTAGGGGCTTTCCCAAGATTGGAGTCCCCAGCCAGAGATCTTGCGATGCTCTGGCCTGGGACTCTGTATCTAGAGGGAGCCCCTGAAGTCACTGTCCATATATGGACAGTGACGACGAGCTCCTCTTGAAGAGAAATCCCCGGCCAGGAGTAGCCGACGCTAGGAGTCCCAGCTTTCGCACGGAACTGCTGTTCCGTACTGTATCATTTTGTACAGTACAGAACAGCATTTCTATGGGGAAGCAGGGTCTCCTAGCACCATAAATGACTATGATGCCAGGAGTCCCGTTCACATGTACTGTGGTCAGGCCGGCAAATCCGACCGTCACAAGGACCGTTTTTCGCGGTCGTGTGAAACGGTAGAGGCAGAGCCGGGAGAGAGGAGATGAGGCTCAACTTTTCAGAAGGGGCGGGCCAGGCAGGTGGCAAGAGCTTCCTCCTGCAGCGCAGCGGCGCCACTAGGGAAAAGAGTAAACGATTCTGTTAAAAAAGCAGAATGGTCAGAGGCATTGATTAATCGCCCAGCCCTAATCCAAAATGTATTTATCCAAAATGTGTGTTGCCTTTTTAAGATGCACAAAGAAACGGGTAACATTGAGGAAAATATACCAAGGAAACTTAATGCAACAGGTCAGACACATCATGCTTAATTCACTTTGAAATCGGAAGATGTCCAGAACTTCCATCCGCTCAGAACTGGCAGAAACCTGTGGGACACATGTACACCCAACTACTGGCCAGACTTCTCCGAACAGAAGTGCTTTTCTTGAAAGAATTGTGGCCAAAAAGCCATACCTACGACGTGGAAACAAGTCAAAGCAACTCAACTATGCACAAAAACATAGGAACTGGGGTGAAGAAAAATGTCAGCCGGTGCTCTGGACTGATGCGTCAAAATTGGAAATATTTGGCTGCAACAGAAGGAAGTTTGTTTGCCGAAAGGCTAGAGAGAAGTACAATAATGAGTGTCTGCGGGCAACAGTGAAGCATGGTGGAGGTTTCTTGCAAGTTTGGGGCTGCATTTCTACAAATGGAGTTGGGGATTTGGTCAGGATTAATGGTGTCCTCAATGGTGAGAAATGCAGGCAGATACTTATCCATCATGCAATACCATCAGTGAGGCATCTGATGGGCTCCAAATGTATCCTGCAGCAGTACAACGACCCCAAACATACAGTCAATGTCATTAAGATCTATCTTCAGCGTAAAGAAAAACAAGGAGCCCCGGAAGTAATGATATTGCCCCCACAGAAACCTGATCATCGAGTCTGTCAGGGATTACAGGAAGAGACAGAAGGATTTGGGGAAGCCTACACCCACAGATGTGTGGTGTAGTTCTCCAAGCTGTATGGCACAACCTCACTGCAGAGTTTCTTCAAAAACTGTGTGCAAGTGTACCTAGAAGAATTTATCATGTTTTGAAGGCAAAGGGTGGTCACACCAAATATTGATTTGATTTAGATCTCTCTTCTGTTCAATCACTTTGCATTTTATTAATTGATAAAAAAAACTCCAGTTATAGTTTTGAAAGCATTTTTATTTTGCAGCTCATTCTAACTGCCTAAAACTTTTGCACAGTACTGTGTGTGTGTATGTATGTATGTATATATATATATATATGTCGCAATAACACCTCTAATGCTTGTAAAGCCTCCTAAATGCTTTGAAATCAATCTCATGCATATTCTTACATGTGAGACTGAATTCATTTTCAGCGAGAGGGCGGCACAATAGGACATGTACTATAAGTGCACGTGTGGAGAGGTTCTCAGTACTTCTTTAAATTCCCTGGCAGTTTCTAATATCATAGGTAGTCAACCAGAATGTAGGAGGGAGTGCAGCGTCACACGTCCCAGTATATGGGAGGGTGTCACCTTTTCCAGGTCTGAATAAACCCATCTATAGCTCTCTATGTGCGGCTGTGTAGCGTCCTTAGGACCCCCTGGCCGCGCCCGGATTTTAGAAGGGTTGCGAAGGACAGAGGAGGGAGAAGTCTCTTCTGTGGCAGCACCCGAGTCAGTCCTCACAGGAGGTAGAGATCGAGGTAAAAAGACCTCCAGGTCACGGTGAAAATGCGTTTTGCCTGGAAAAACCACATTATTTTGACGCAATTTTGGAATATATATCTAAATCTCATGTAAAGTGTGCGCTGCAGTTCTAGCTACAAAAGTATTTAGAACTATATTCTCATAGTATATAGATGTGTGCGTTTTTTTATAGCTTTTATACAGAAATGCAATACAAGTTTAAAACTGGACAAAAACATTGAGCAATTTCTAACTATGTAGAACAACTGTAACGTTAAATAATATTGTAGAGTAACCATAATTACCTAATAATGTCAATACTTGTGCGTAACTTTGATGCTGGCAGGACCAGTAGTCGTCAGCTGGGTGCTGCTGTTGACTCCCTGTTGTGCTGTGTGCCAGGAATTCTCTGCTTTCTCAGCATACCCAGGAGATTCTCTATGATTTATAAGCAGGGTGTCTTTATTAACTGTCGGGGTTGTTCCTTGGAGACCTGTGTGCACCACGCCAAAAAAACTCTAAGTAGGGGAATGAGGATGGTATAAATGCAGATGGGAGCTGTAGAGAAGGTAGCGCCCATTTTGAATGTAAAAGAACTCCGCACAGGTTGCACATTAAAAAAAACATTAGTCTGCCTCGAGACCCTAAGTTCGGAAACATCATCACAGACCACATGTACAGCTACCAACTTCTCAACCACCAACCCTCAGTTTTATCCTAAAACATCCAGAACCGAATCGATGGATCAATTTCAACTACTGGTGGAAAAAGAGCTACAAGAGTTATCAGACAAAATAAAGGAAAACACAGTCGAATCAAACATCTCTAGCCGACTGAAAAATGCTGTCAAACTACTCAAAGAAAATAAAGACACAACCATCAAAAACTCAGACAAAGGAGGAGCAATTGTAATAATGAACAAAAAAGACTACCAACAGGCCATACTGGACCTGTTATCGGATAAAGACACTTACATTCATCTGGACGTCAATCCAACTGAAAAGATTCAACTCCTAATGAAATCGTTACTAACTGAAGGTTTTACTCAAGGTTTTCTTACCCAGAAACAATTCAATTACATCTATATAGAGAACCCCATTACTCCGATCATACACGCGCTACCAAAAATCCACAAAAACATTTCTCCTCCACCCATGCGGCCCATAGTGTCAGGCATAGGGTCGTTATTGGAAAAACTATCTGAATGGTTGGACTCTTTACTACAGCCTCTTGCCCAAAAATCACCAGGATTTTTGAAAGACACTAGAGATGTACTCTGTGCGTTCCAACAAAAAATCTGGAAAAACAACTTTACTTGGCTTACTTGTGATGTCATTTCACTGTACACGTCAATCCCACACAAGTTGCACATGATGCACTAAAATACCATTTGGATACCTACAGTACATATAGTCCAGATTTCCAGAAATATATCCTGGACATACTGATGTTTCTCCTTTTACACAACTACTTTCAATTTGATCGAAAATATTTTTTGCAAATAGCAGGAGTTTCAATGGGAGCTAAATTCTCCCCATCAATTGCCAATCTCGTTATGTCCTGGTGGGAACAAAAATTCATCTTTTCAGCAATTAATCCATATGATAACAATTTGGAATGGTATGGCAGGTATATCGACGACCTTCTATTTATATGGAAGGGAGACGTTAATACTATCCTGCCATTCATCAAGTTCCTTAATAACAACGATTACAATCTAAGATTCACCCAAATTCTATCACATTTTTAGACTTAGATTTAAAAGGTGAAACCGATAAAATTATCGAAACAAAAACCCACAGAAAACCTTCAAGCGGAAACACAATACTGCATGCAAACAGTCATCATCTTAAACAGACCATCAAATCCATACCAGTAGGAGAAATGTATCGGGCAAAGAGGAATTGCACCTCATACTCTCAATACACAAAAGAAAAAGATCAAATCCAAGAGAGATTGTCTAACTGAGGATATCCAAAATGGTCCCTCAGACGAGCGGACAACATTACATCAAAAACGAATAGGGCCGATCTACTTAAACAGTCAAATACATGCAAAAAAATGGACCCGAATAAACCAACACTCATCCTCCAACAAAGCAATCAATTTTCACAAATAAAACAGATTGTTAACAAGTACTTACCTATACTCATGGAGGATGACAGCTTAAGGACCATTCTGAAGGAGGGATGCAATATAGTAGCAAGGAAGGCTCCATCCTTAGGAAACATCTTGTCCCCATCTCTTTTTTTCTTCTGCAGAACCCAAAACAACGTGGTTAGAAAATAAAGGTTTCTACAAATACGGACAGCATCCGTGCAAAGTTTGTACATATACCCTCACTTCCAAAACCTTTTAAAACTCAAAATATTCCGAAACTTTTACCATACAAAATTATATAAATTGTAACTCAGAGTCAATAATATATCTAATTGAATGTACCGATTGCAAGTTGAAATATGTCGGGTGCACTAGCCGCAAATTAAAAACCCGTATACTCGAACATCTCAGTTACATTAGAAATACCAATATTATTAATATATCTAATGCAGCAAGGCATTTTATCCAACACCACAAAAGATCAACAAATACGTTCGCCTGCTATGCAATCGAAAAGATTCACAGATCTAAAAGAGGGGGAGATGTAAAACACAAAATGCATCAAAGGGAAGCTTATTGGATTTTCCGATTAAACACCAGAGTACCACACGGCCTTAATCTAAAAAAAAGAGCTTATGTTTCTTTACTAACACAACGTATAATATTAACAACAAAATATGAGTATTCATATAATACACACAAAATATTATTCAATTATATATTCAATTTCTCATATTTAATACCTAATAACTATCAACCTACATACATGTTCGAAAACGAAGGGCGATATATCCTCTAATGAAATTAACCTGTAGGACTATAAAGAACATGAAGGGCTATATATATATATATATATATATATATATATATATATATTTTTTTTTTTTTTTTTTTTTCTTTTCCAATGAAAATAATTTGTAGGATCATATAGAACATAGTCAAGATTTTCAGGGTTTTTCTCCTTTTCTGACAAGATTATACACATGTTGTTTAATCATAATTTAATTCTGTTTTAACCAGTCACGTATATATTTTGAAATTCCAACAAGATAACCATTTAGATAATATATACATGCCTTTTTAGCCTTTCCCACACATTGTTCCTCAACCACCTAAACACCCTTTCATGTGTCTAGTTTTTTCTTTTTTCCCATACTCAGCCATCATACACATTACACTGACTATGTGCGACTAAACGAAACAAGCGATTTCTATGCACACACCTGTTTTCTAATTTTTTCAAAACATACCATCAGCTCCCACACACAATGTGTATATAAACGAAGGAGCTTACCTTTTTCTCACGAATACAATAAGTATTAACTTACAACATCGATATAAAAAGTTCAAAATACTTACCAATCAGATGAATCCCGGTCCTTTGATCAAATGAAGGCGGGCAACAAAGAACTGACGCTTGCGTCTCAACGGGGAACTCCTCCTGAAACGCAATCAAATAAACAGGTGTCATCCCGGATATATAAAATTCCACATTCGCAGTCAGTATTCATAGAGCCATGGTTAAGAATGCAGGCGGCGTTCGAAACGCGTAGGCCGTTCACCCCTCTCAAATATCTTGGCAATACAGGACATCAATATTTCTTTAGCATATTTCTTCCATGGATCGCTATTTTAACAATTTAAATTAAAACTTGGAAAAAGCTTGCTTTTATACTCTTTCATCAGCGCTGGATCTACCCCCCCCCCCCCCTTGGTTTTTGTCTTTATTAACTGTCGGTTGTTCCTTGGAGACCTGTGTGCACCACACCAAGAAAACTCTAAGTAGGGGAATGAGGATGGTATAAATGCAGATGGGAGCTGTAGAGAAGGTAGCGCCCCTTTTGAATGTAAAAGAACTCCGTACAGGTTGCACACACACAGGTCGGCCCTGGGTTTGTGTCTCAAATTTCAGTTATTGCATAAGATTTGTGAAAAATAATTTAACAATCTTTATCAGTATATATTTTACACATTGTATCAAATGTGATAGCATTTTAAGCGCTTTTTTTTACTGTTTTAACAGTCTGTGTCCAAATCTCACGCTACTAATAAACCAGGCAAATGCAAGAAGCAGGATCCAAAACCTTCTGTTGTGCAACCCCAGGCAAAACAAGGTAATTAAGTCAGTGTGTGAAAAATTTTATGGGTGAACTCAAGGCATATCCAAATATGAGTTTCACTGGTTTGAAGGGGTATTCCCAACTCCGATACAGGATATGACATAACGGTCTGATAGATGCAGGTTCCACCTCCAGCGCCTATGGCACCCCCGACCTGCATGGTGACTCAAGCGCTGCAGCCATATAAATAAATAAAGAGGTATTTGTTTCATGTGCATGGCTCTCTCTATTCACTGCTATGGGAGTTCAGGAAACAGCCGAGCACACTTGCCCTGTTATTTCCATAACTACCATAAAAGTGATCAGAGTGAGTCTCCCCATTCAATGCCTAGATCGGCGATGGGCGGCTGCCTCACCAAGTAGGTGTGTGACTTGTGATCAGGGTTGGGAATACACATTTAAAGGGAATAAACCAGAAAATTAACTTTTGTTAAAACATAGTTTTACATACTTAATTTTCCATCTACTGTATTAAAAATCATAAAATACACCAGATTTTTACTCTGGCCACTGAGCCTCATAATAGACTTGACCCTTCCTGTTCTGTAAAGATCATTTCTCAGTAGTCTCCTCATTATCATCACAGGCAGGATTACAATGAAAGGTACAACACAGTATCCACTATTGACCATAGGTGATGAGCACCGCTCCTCTCCTCCCCCTTCCTTCACAATGACCCGTACACAGGTCACGGAACATGCCTAGAAAACTCCACCATGGGAGTCAATGAGTCTTCTTCAGTTTGAGGTTTCATATGTGCACGTGACTGCTGTAAAGCAAACTACTGTTCATAGCTCAGCGCAACAGCTAGGGCAAGATGGGTGCCCCCTTAATTCTGTGCGGAAAACAGAATAAAAACATGTACACTCAGAAAACAAAAACAGATTAGAGAAAAGGAACACATTTCATATCCATCAGATTAGCTGAGGAGCTTGGGGAAAAAAAAAAATTCTATTCAATATGTACGTAGGTTTTTTTTCTCCCAGTTCGAGATACTGCTCCTTGTGTAAATGTATAGAATTTTTTTTCTGTTGACTTTCAGGTCCTGTTTCAGAATTTAACAGCACATCACCTCCTGGGGAAACAAAACCACCAGTGCCTAGCTCATCTTCAAGTATGCCGCGAGGTACGTCTAACTAAGTTTTAACGTTTTTTTCCAGTTCTGTGGCTTAGGCCACTTTCACACGCACAGCAGTATTGGGAAGCCAAAAGATTTGTACCTCTGTCTTGCACCCATTCCAAGTTTTGGCTTCTAAATACTGAAGCAAGCTACTGCCGTGTGAAAGTGGCCTTACTCCCTCTGAATTTATTATTGGTGTTTGGGCTTTAAAATTACACTTTGGGGCTATAACATGTGGTATAAGATAGATGGATGGCTCGATGAAAACATCTGAAAATAAATAAAAGTACATTTCAGATTTTAATTATACGATCAAGTAATGGCAATACCTTTATGTGCATGAATTCCTGCATCTCATGATCTATTTCCGTGATCCATGTATAGCGCTTATTCACGTTTTACAATATTTTGTGTGTGCTCCTTTTGTAGTGTCTACAATAAAAAGCAAAGAAATAACGCTACTTTCAGATCCACTTTTAAATAATCAAGTGTCTATAGATCAACCTGGATCATCTTCAGCAACTACTCCCGACCAGTCACTAGGTATAGCATGATACAGATTTTATTTCCATAGACTATACATTGTATTTCTGTAACTGTGCTGCTTTACATAATTTAGACACCTACGTATTTGCTGCAAATGCATTGTTGTTCACAGCCTTAGGCTTCGTTCACATCTGCGTCGGGGTTCTGTTCATGGAGTCCCCCTGACGGAAAGGTTTTACGGAACCCATGACCGGAACCCTGACGCAGATGTGAACGAAGCCTAACCCTTGTTTTTACTATACCCTTGCTGCCACAAGGAGGGTCTTTTAAGGTCCATAGCCAGAACTGCTAACCTTTTATATAATTTGATCAAGCTTTGATTCCCTTCCCTAAGATTATCTAAATTTATATATGATTTATCAGTTTCCGAAAAAGAACTCTTAACCGCTTCCCGACCGCCCACTGTATATTCACGTCGGCACTTGCTGGGCTCTGTGCAGTGCCGACGTGAATTCACGATGGGTGTTAAAAGCACGATCCGGGTGTCTCAGAGTAGCGCTGACACCCGGATCGCGCTGTTATCACCTGCCTCTGGTCCCGGAGATATGATCGGGACCTGATTAGTTCAGGTCCCGGTCATGTGATCGCAGGGAAAGTGTGTTGTAGCAACGAACTGGAAAGTTTGTTGCTATAACAAACTGGAAAGTTTGTTGCTACAACAAACTTTCCTGGGGACCGATTGAGGGTGCTGCAGTCGGTTATAAGGCAGAACCGGGGGCCATACAACGGCCCCCGGGTCTGCCATGCAAGGCAGCCAATGAGAACCAGCCGGAGGCAGGTCCTCATAAGCTTCCTGTCAGTGTGACTCTCAGTGTCACACTGACAGTTTATAATACATTACACTACCTAGTAGGTAGTGTAATGTATTATAGCAGCGATCAGTGCTGCCAGTCTTCAAGTAAAAAGTAAAATATAAAGTAATAAAAATGTTTTATAAAAGTGTAAAAACAAGTTATGTTACAAAAACAAAAAAATGCTTTTTTTCCTATAATAAGTCTTTTATTATAGGAAAAAAATGAAAATGTTAAAAAAAAGTACACATATTTGGTATCACCGCGTTCGTAACGACCCAAACTATAAAATTATTTTTCCCGCACGGTGAACACTGCAAAAAAAATAATTAAAAAACAATGTCAGAATCACTATTTTTTGGTCATCAACCCTCCCAAAATATAGAATAAAAAGTGATCAAAAAGTCGCATGTACCCCAAAATAATACCAATAAAAACTACAACCCGTCCCGCCAAAAACAAGCCCTTACACCGCTTTTTTGACGGAAAAATAAAAAATTATGGCTCTCAGAATATGGTGACACAGAAAATAAATTATTTTATAAAAAAATGATTTTATTGCGCAAACGCTGCAAAACATAAAAAACCTATATACATATGGTATCGCCGTAATCGTACCGACCCGCAGAATAAAGTAAAAATCAAGCACCGTAGAAGGAAGTCGGCACCACTCTCAATCTTCACAGCATGGAACAGGCAGATAGATGCAAGTGGAGTCAGGGTTTCCTCATTTAAGCAAACTTCGGGCGGTGCTCAGCATAAAAACAGACAGTCTTGTAGTATAATATAGATGAAAGAAATGAAAATGCGGCACTCACCCGTTTGCAAATCTTTTTAACTTTATTGTGTCACCTTGGCGAGGATAAAAGCATTACAGGGAGGACAGCTAGTTGTAGGTTACAGCCTGTTTCGCGCTGGAGATTGCGCTTCTTCAGAAGAAGCGCAATCTCCAGCGCGAAACAGGCTGTAACCTACAACTAGCTGTCCTCCCTGTAATGCTTTTATCCTCGCCAAGGTGACACAATAAAGTTAAAAAGATTTGCAAACGGGTGAGTGCCGCATTTTCATTTCTTTCATCTATAGAATAAAGTAAAATGTCATTTATACCGCACGGTGAACACTGTAAAAAAAAAATACAAAAAACATTGTCAGAATTTATGTTTCTTTGTCACTTTGCTTGCCAAAAAAATCTAATAAAAAGTGATAAAAAAAAAATCACATGTACCCTAAAATGGTACCAATGAAAAGTACAGATTGTCCCGCAACAAATAAGCCCTCACACGGCTCCGTTGGAGAAAAAATAAAAAAGTTCTGTCTCTCAGAATATGGCGATGCAAAATGTGCAGATCGTTCCAAAAGCGGATAGGATCAGGCGCCATTTATCAGTGCGACACCGGCCACATATCTGCGGATTATTATTTATGTACCCCATTATTATACTCTCTTATTATGCCCTGATGTTCTCCGCACAGGTTACATATGCCCCCACATCATAACTGAAATACCAGCAAAACCCCAAACAGAACAGTTACCAAGCAAAATCTGCGCTCCAAAAGCCAAATGGCGTTCCCTCCCTTCTGAGCCCCACAGCGTGCCCAAACACCAGCTTACGTCCACATATATGATATTTTATATCCGGGAGAACCCGCTCAACATTGTATGAGGTATTTGTCTTCAGTGGCACAAACTGGGCACAACGTATTGTGCATTAAAATGGCATATCATTGGAAAATGTAAATTTTCAATTTGCACCATCCGCTGCGCATTAACGCCTTCGCGCACCACGACTTAATAGCATGTCGTGGTGCGAGGGGTTATATATGGAGCGGGCTCACGCGCTACGCCCGCTCCATATTCTGCAGGTGTCAGCTGCGTATTACAGCTGACACCCGGGACTAACGGACAGGAACAGCAATCGTGCTGAAACAGGAGCCTGTAAAATGACATTATACTGCAATACATTAGTACTGCAGTGTATTGTACCAGCGACCTAATGATCGCTCGTTCCAGTCCCCTAAAGGGACTTTTGGGAGGTTTCCACTGTTTTGGTACCTCAGGGGCTTTGCATATGCGACATGACACCCGAAAACCATTCCAGCTAAATTTGAGCTCCAAAAGCCAAATATTGTTCCTTCCCTTCTGAGTCCAAACAGCAGTTTATTACCACATATGGTGTATTGCTGAAATCAGGACAAATTGCTTTACAAATTTTGGGGTGATTTTTCTACTTTATTCATTGTAAAAATTAAACATTTCTATGTTTTTTCAGAAAAAAGTAGATTTTCATTTTCACGGCCTAATTCCACTAAATTCAGCAAAAACTGTGGGGTCAAAATGCTAACTATACTCCTAGAAAAATTCCTTGAGGGGTGTAGTCTTCAAAATGGGGTCAGTTTTGGGGGGATTCCACTGTTTTGCTCCCTCCAGGGCGTTGCAAACGCGACATGGCACTGAAAAACAATCCAGCAAAATCTGCGCTTCAAAATCCAAATGGCGCTCCTTCCCTTCTGAGCTCTGCCATGGGTCCAAACAGCAGTTTAGTACCACATATGGGGTATTGGCGTAATCGGGAGAAGTAGCTTTACAAGTTTTGGGGTGCTTTTTTAATCTTTATTCCTTGCAAATATTATTTTTTTTAATATTTTTTCTGAAAAAAAGTAGATTTTCACTTTCACAGACATACTCCAATAAATATAGTAAAAGACCTGTGGGGTCAAGATGCTAACTATACCCCTAGATAAATTCCTTGAGGTGTGTAGTTTCCAAAACCGTCTCACTTTTGGGGGATTTCCACTGTTTTGGCACCACAAGACCTCTTCAAACCTGACATGGTGCCTAAAATATATTCTAAAAAAAGGAGGCCCCAAAATCCACCAGGTTCTCCTTTGCCCCTGAGGCCGGTGTTTCAGTAAATTAGCGCTCTAGGGCCACATGTGGGATATTTCTAAAAACTGCAGAATCTGGGCAATAAATATTGAGTTGCATTTCTCGGGTAAAACCTTCTGTGTTACAGAAAAAAATGTATTACAAATGAATTTCAGCAAAAAAAAAAAAAATTGTAAATTTCACCTGTACTTTGCTTTAATTCCTGTGAAGCGCCTAAAGGGTTAAGAAACTTTCTGAATGCTGTTTTGAATACTTTGAGGGGTGAAGTTTTTAATATGGGGTGATTTATGGGGTCTATCTAGTACATAAGGCCCTCAAAGCCACTTCAGAACTGAACTGACCCCTGTAAAAATAGCCTTTTGAAATTTTCTTGAAAATGTGAGAAATTCCTGCTAAAGTTCTAAGCCGTGTAACGTCCTAGAAAAATAAAATAATGTTCAAAAAACAATGCAAATATAAAGTAGACATATGGAATATGTAAAATAGAATCTATTTTGTGTGGTATTACTATCTGTTTTACAAGCAGATACATTTAAAATTAGAAAAATCATAATTTTTGCAAATTTTCTCTAAATTTTGGTGTTTTTCACAAATAAGCAATGAATTTATTGATCAAATTTTTCCACTAACATAAAGTACAATATGTCACGAGAAAACAATCTCAGAATCGCTTGGATAGGCAAAAGCATTCCAGAGTTATTAACACATAAATTGACACATAATAATAATAATAATAATAATCTTTATTTATATAGCGCCAACATATTACGCAGCACTTTACAATGTAGAGGGAACATGAAAACAATATCAGACATTACATAGTGACAAAGTTCATTTACAATTCAAACCTGGGGAGTGAGGACCCTGCTCGCAAGAGCTTACAATCTATGAGGACATAAGGGAGACACAAAGTGTAATAGTGTTTGTTCTGTACAATGGTCCGGCCATTTTTATACACATGCGGTGGTAACATAAAGCTGCATGAGCCGGTCACCAGCCAGTATCCGTGTATGACGGACAAAATGTCAGATTTGAGAAAATGGGGCTGGTCATGAAGGTCAAAATGAGCTTGGTCTTGAAAGGGTTAAAATATGAGCTGCTACAAATACCACATGGAAGCATTTTCTCATAAGATAGTACAAGTTGTTTTACATCGGTCTGGTTTGGAGTGCAGGATAATCCCTTCCCGACAAAGCTATTTCCGTTGTGTTTTTTTTTTTTTTTATTTTAGTGGGTTTTTTGCTACCCGCATTCCAAAAACCATAAAAAATGTTATTTATTTATTTATTTATTTTTCATTTTTCTGTCGACATAGCCATACGAGGGCTTTTTTTTTTTTTTTTTTTTTGCAAGACCCTTTGTAGTCTTTATTGTGCCATGAAATGCACTGTGAAGCTTTTAAAAATTTTTTGTGGGGGATGGAAAAATAAACAGCAATTTCTCCTTCGGTTTTTGGGTTTCGTTTTTATGGCGTTCACCGTGCAGTAAAAATTACATGTTCACTTCATGTTGTGGGTCAATATGATTACGCTGATACCAAATTTATAGATATATTTTTTTTGTGTTTTACTGTTATGAAGAAAAACGATTTGTAAAAATAAAGTGTTTTGTCACGCAATATTATGAGACCAATAACCTTTTTATTTTTCCCTCAATGGAGCTGTGTGAGGACTTAATTTTTACGTGGTTAGCTGTAGTTTTTTATTAACACCATTTTGTGGCACATGCAACTTTTTGATCAGTTTTTAATCCATTTTTTCAGGGATGTAGGTTGACCAAGCAACAATTCTGTCAGATTTTTTTTTTATGGCATTCATTGTGTGGAATAAATATTGATATATTGTAATACTCTGTGACACAGCGACACCAATTTTACATAACTTTAGGGGAAAAATGGGAAGAGGGTATTGTTTTTCCTAAATTTCAGTATTCCTAGAAACTTTATCGACATAATTTGAAATAAAAAAATATGTTTAAGTCCCACTAGTCCAATACACTGGACTACTTATCGTAAACCCGCAGTCGCACCAAGGGGGGGGGGGTGACCGAGGGGGTTCCTCAAATGTTGGGAAGAGGTCAATAATTAGCACATATACCACTCACTCCTTTTATAAGTTCACATGTTGGCAGCTCAAATGAACAAGCAGTATCTCAGATTATAGTGCTCAAGATATTGTGTGTGTACTAGATAGACATCATTTGAAATTTTTGTTTTACAGGCCCAGAAAGGAAATCTCCAGAAAAGTTATTTCCTGTTTCAAAGCCCAACAACACTGGGAGACTCGGCGAGAGAAAAAAACTGATATTTACAGTATCCTCAAATAAGTCTCAAGGTACTAGTGAAAAAGTCCCTAGTCCTCAAGCTGTACGTTTTGTCTATTATTAAAAATCGGTCGATTTTTCAATTTAATTTGTATTTGAAAATTGTTCCAGAAGCAAAGTGCAACAAGAAGCAAGAGTCCCATGGTCCTACAGCCAATTATATTGCAGCGACTAATGTATTTAATCAAGATAAAAGAGAAGGTAATTTTATTAGTTTTTCTGAAGAGGGAAATATCTGATAAGGAGTCTTTCTAATAAACAAACAAACATTGGTGGTGTTTTTAAAGGGGTATTCCGATTAAAACAAGTTACCCCCCTCTCCGTAGGGTAAGGGGTAACTTGCTGATCGGTGGGTGTCCAACAGCTCGGATCCCCACCGTTTACGAGAACGGGAAGCCCAAAGTTGCCCGAACCCCAAGTCTGAACCGAGCGACAGGTCGCTCATGCGCACTGCCGCTCCATTCATTCTCTATGGGAGCGCCGGATATAGCCGAGTGCAATGTTCGGTGTATTCCCCCTTTTAAGCCCTTCTTTCGGTTTTTTTTTCTCCACGTCTTGCAAAAGCTTTAACTTGGTTAATGTTCCGTCAACATAGCCGTATGAGGGCTTGTTATTTGCTGGATGACTTGTAGTATTCTAATGACACTATGAAATGTACCATTATAAATTACTGGGAAATGGAAAAAAAAAAAAATTTGTAGTAAGGTGATCAAAAAAAACTAAAACTCTGGCGTTTTATACTTTTTTCGTCATGGCGTTTACCTTGCGGGTTAAATAACATTATACAGGGCGATTCAAAAAGGGCGGTGCAAAATTATAGCCTCGGTATTCGTAACCGAGAGACAATAACACAAATTTATGAACCTAAAAACACACACTATCTATCCAAGTTTTATCTATACACTATAAATGTTCAAAGTGATTTCCATTGGTGACACGGCAGATGTCCAACCGATAGTCCGGTTCTGTCCAGACGCATGCCAACATATCCTCGGATATGGACTCCACTGTTTTAGAGAGCATTGTTTCAGGTCGTTCAGATCCTGTGGCTGGGGGGCAGATACACGGAGTCCTTGATGTAGTCCCACAGAAAGAAGTTGCATGGTGTTAGATCTGGCGATCGTGGAGGCTAGCACCAAATTGGTGAATCGTTGTTTCTGTTGTTGCCGATCTAATGTTCCGGTAGAGTTTCATTCAGGTATGGGCGAATATCCAAATGGAAATGTGGAGCTGTGCCATCCTGCTTATAGGCTACGTTTGGCATAAGCCATTCCTTTAACATGTCCAGGTAGGAGTGGCCAGTGACCGTATCCTCTGCAAATAGGGACCAAGAACATTGCGCCTGCTTATTGCACAGAACACGTTTACTTTGGGTGAGTTTTTCTGAGCCCCAAATTCTAAAGTTGTGGCGATTTGACCTTCCCACTGAGGTGAAAGGTAGACTCAGGCTGGTGTTCAGCGATATCAGTGAATGCGTCCTCTTCCAATCGGCCCTGCAAGTCAATGCAACGTCACAGCGTTTCGGTTTGTCATCTGGTTTCAACTCTTTGAGAAGTTGTAATCTGTATGGTTTACAATGCAGATGTTTTCGTAATATACGCTGTACCATGGTTTGTGGCACCTGTAGTTCCATACTAGTTAGCCTGGTCAACTTTCTAGGACTACGCTCATACACGTCTCAAATTCTGTGCACTGTCTCTTCTGAAGTCTTCAGGCAGCCTGCACTTTTCCCATGATAAAAACACCCAGTTGTTTCGAATTGCTTCACCCAACGCGAAATGGAGTTTCTATGCGGAGCACATTTACCAAATTTATTCTGAAAGTTTCGCTGTACTGTCACAACAGATCCCGTTCTTGCAAATTCCAACACACAAAAAGCTTTTTCTTGCTTCGATGTCGACATCTTATGTCACACTATGTAAACACGCTTCAAATTTGGCTCTTGAAATTGAAAGCTGTGCTGTGATTGGTTGCTAAGGGCAACTATCCCAGTTTTGCTGTGATTTTCAGTCACTGGCCATTTGCCACTGATGTTACTTCAACTACAGGCCTTTTCTTTTGCACCATCCTTTCCGAATCCCCCTGGATCATAATAATTCAGACTTTTACAGATGGAACGACACTATTCTGTGTGGGGTTTTTTCTTTTTTTTGTTTTGTTTTTTTAAATTACTTATGGGGGAAAAGTTTTTGATTTTTTTTGTTTTTGTTTTTTTGTATATTATTATTTTATTTATTTTTTACATTTGACTGTTTCCTAGATTTATTTATTTTTGGCTCCCTAGGGGACTTGAACAAGCGATCGTTTGCCTATGGCAAACCAAGGCAGTTGGAAATACACACAAATTTTTCCCACGTGCTTACTTACAGCGTATTCCAGAAGCCACCTTATGTGATCTAGTGGTGTCTGACCACGTGGCTATCTCTCCTGACCTTCTCGACTCCTACCCAAAGGAAACTGTTTGAAGGATGGAAATTTCTAAATAAAATCAGAGTATTATTTTACCTACTTGTTATAGTGATGGGGGTTGGAGTTTGATGTAGGCAATACCAATCATAGATTTGAGCCCTTGTTATATTGGAGGATGGCTAATGCGGTCATAAGAGAAACTTTTTGAGTATACTTTTATATATCATAACGGATGTCTCAGATCAGTATGAGGTAGCCACTGAAAACCTATGGGAGGCATATTCTACCTTCCTCTTTTCTCCTACAGAGGCTGCTGGCAGGAAGATAGAAGTTTGGCTGGATAGAAGGGAACGTTTCTATAGGACCCAATTTGAAGCGGACATGTTCCGCTTTTGGAACAAGTCAATCAGATTACTGGCAAAACTAGCAATTCCTCCAAAAGAGCACTCAAAAATCACCAATAATTGATCCCACCTGAATAGCAAATCAAATACTCCTATTACAAAATACAGGCAGGATAACCAGTATATTGCAAAATATAACATCTTTATTAGATATAAAATACAGAATATAAAATGGAATTTTACACAAGTACTAAAAACCTCCTATAGAAAAAAATGCATGGGTAAATACAGCAAAGTACCTGAACATTGAATGCAGCAGCCCTATACTGACAAGTGTCGAGTTGGAGAAAACAATTAGACTAGACAGGCACAAAAAGGACAGAATACTGACCAACAGAGGGGGACCCTGATCCCAAACACGTGTTTCGCCGCCTGCTTCGTCCGGGGGTTAGATTCCCTAACTCTACACTTGTCAGTACAGGGCTTCTGCGTTTATTGTCCAGGCACTTGCACTTTGCTGTATTTACTCATCCATTTCTTTCCATAGAAGGTTTTCAGTATTTATGTATGGGGATCCTTGCATCATGGGATTATCGTTCCATTTCACATTCTGTATTTTATCTTGTATCTAATAAAGATGTTATATTTTGCATTATACTGGTTATCCTGCCTGTATTTTGTGATAGGAGTATTTACTGGCAAGACTAGCCTAAAGGAAATTTTTCCAGTCCTATATCACACCCATGAGACCTAAAGATGTCCATCAATTTCACCCGAAATGAGTCAGTGACATACTAAAAGACTTTTATGCCAATCTTTACAATGATCCGACGCCTCAGGTGGGCTAGGAACTTCTAAGGAAGGTGTTAAGGGGCCCCATCTCTGGACCGTATCCATTATTTCCTCCAGGTATATAAGAGACTTTTTATGTCTATTTTTAGGTAGTTTTATTTTGTACTTGTACATCATTCTGATTAAATCTGTAGAATTGCACCCCTAACAGTCTCATTAAAATTTAAAAACAATTTTGAAAGATTGACGGAGGTGCAGAGGGTACAATTGGATGCCCCCCTGACGGTTGAGGAAGTGAGGGAGGCACTTGGGTCGATTGGAGGGGACTCCTCGCCCGGTCAGGATGGATTACCTTTTGAGCTGTACAGACGTTATGGAGAGTTGCTTCTCCCCTGTCTTTTGGAAGTCTTTAAGGAGTCATATGCGATAGGGGGAGTATCTAGATCTATGTCGGAAACAACGATCGTATTGATTCCTAAGAAGGACAAGGATTTGACGGATACATGGTCGTACAGGCCCATATCTTTATTAAATACAGATGTGAAGCTGTTAGCTAAGGTGTTGGCAAGGAGGCTACAGCAGGTGATCCCAGGAATCATTCACCCAGATCAGAACGCTTTTATTCCGGGTCGAAGTACTAGTAATTGTCTGCATAGACTGTACACTAATATACAAATGGGAGAGGGGGAGCTCCGCTACATCCTGTCTTTAGATGCTATCAAGGCGTTTGACAGGGTGGAGTGGCGGTTCCTATGGAGAGTAATGACAAGGTTTGGCATAGGGGATACATTTATAAATTGGGTTAAAATAATGTATTCTGCCCCATTGGCCAGGGTAAATGTAAATGGTGAACTATCTGAACCAATTATGTTGTCTCGGGGAACACGGCAGGGTTGCCCCCTCTCTCCGCTTCTATTTGCTATTTTTATAGAACCATTAGCCATGTTGATTAGGGGCGATAAAGAGATTAAGGGATGTGGCTGTGGTGGGGAAGGGGATAAAATGGTTCTGTATGCTGATGATATTTTATTGTGCTTGAAAGAAACCCCAACTTCCGTTCATAGAACGATGCAGGTACTGGAAACCTATGGTAGATTTTCGGGTCTTAGAATCAATTGGTCCAAATCATGTCTTCTCCCATTGGATCAGGAACAGGACTCCTCTTTTGGAGATCTTTCTATCCTAAGATTGGGCCAGCCATTTGAATATCTGGGTATAACTGTCTCAGGAGTTGTTGAGAGATTTAGTGCCTTGAATATGCTACCAGTGATCAAGAAGGTCAGATCAAAAATAGCGGTATGGCAGAAACTTCCCTTATCCAGGGCTGATAGGATTGGTCTGGTTAAAATGGTGGTGCTCCCACAGGTCTTATATGTACTGACCGCAACACCAGTGTGGATAGACAACAATACATTTAAGATGTTGGAATCTTTACTAAATGAATTGATTTGGGGAAGAAAGCGTGTTAGGATGAAACAGGTTTATTTGTGCAAGAATACGTCTGAAGGGGGACTATCCTTTCCTTACTTCCGGGGGTACCTTGTGGCCGCCGGATTGAGGCTTCTGATTCAATGGGAGAAGGACCCGGCCCTCAGGAGGTTGCTTGATTCAGTGGGAAAGAAAACTGGAAATATGTTGTCCCGTTCATGGCGGGCACTGAGAGAGATGTTAGGTTTTAAAGGAATTCTCAAGTTTACTCCAATTTGGGATAATTATAATTTTAGAGAACTTGGGACAATTCCGGATATAAATTTCTGGAAAAATAGAGGGATTTTTTTTTATCTCACAGATTATTATGGATAAACAAATAGTCACTTTTGATAACTTGAAAGAATGGTATCATATTGAAGAGAAGTATTTATTTCTATATTACCAGATTCAGCACGCATGTAAGCAAATTGATGTAGCACGGATTCAATTGGAATCTCACAGGGTAATTGATTATTTATTAGTAGTTTCACAAAGGAAAAAATCACTTTCACATATTTACCGCTCTATTATGAGCACATTTGGAAAGCAAATTCACTTTAGAGCACAAGCCAAATGGGAAAGAGTTTTAGGACCAAAGGATGAATCTCACTGGGATCATTGTTATAGGAGTATTAGCACGGTCTCTCTCAGTGCCGCCCATAGGATGGTTCAATTTAATATAACGCATAGATTGTATTATACGCCTATACCCCTACAGTCAATGAATTTGAAGGCAAACTCTTTCTGCCTACGTTGCCAACTCCCTCAGGCGGCCTTTTTGCATTTAATTTGGGCTTGCCCTGGAATAGCCCAATTTTGGAGGGAGATCTGCTCGGAGATCAGCGGTTCTTATGGACTGGTTGTCCCATTAGAGGTTGAGTACCTGATTTTGGGCAATTTAAGCGATTTGCAGATGTCAAAGGACAAAAGAGCTTTATTGGGGAAATTGCTCTACTTGGCCCGTCTTCTGATTGCTAGACTGTGGGGGTCTAGCTCTCACCCAACACTGCAAAACTGACTGGGCTTGGTTGGTAAAATTTAGAAATATGAAAAGGTATGGTATGGCAATGCCAACAACATCGCTAAATGGGAACGAACCTGGTTATAGGCTAGGGTAAGTTCTCAGAGTAACAACTAAGATGGAGATAAAAGGCACATTTTTATTTATTATGTGTTTTTTGTTTTTTTTTTTTTGTTTTTTTTTTCCTTCATTTCCTCCCCCCTCCCTCTGACCTCCTCTCCCCCCAAGGGTATCTATAGCATTGCATATTTTTTCTTATTACATGTTTGTATGTACTATGTACTTCTTTCCCTTTTGTACTGCTGTAGAAGAAAATAAAGATATTTAAAAAAAAAATAATTGGAAAACACATGCTGAAAATGTCACACTTTTTTTCTATTGTAGATTTTGAATTTATGGCTCAAGTAAATATAGTTGGCACATAACTCAAGTGTCTTAAGTGCATTTTGACCCCTTTGTGACGCAACTCTTTTTAGTTTTAAAGGGGTTGTTCTGGATGTAAACATGTTTAAGTAGGGGCTGGAAATGAAATAAACCAAAATAGCAATAATTACCTATCCTTGCCCCTGGCAATCCATCGCTGAGGCTCCGGCAGCACTCCCTTGGTTGTTTACATGCACGAAGCATGTAACCGCTGCAGCCAATCAGAGGGCTCAGTGGTGACCAATCATATTTCTGGCATAATGCCAGAAATACAACACATGACTGCTGAGCGCTCAGATTGGCTGCAGCAGTCACATGCTGCGTGCATGTAAACAACCACCGGGTGAGCCACAGTGATGGATGGCCGGGGGCAAGAATATGTAAGTATTTTTATTTTTATTTTTTTGTTTCATTTCCAGCACCAACTAAACAAATTTCACATACCAGATGACCCCTTTTAAGGATCAGTAAAAAATGTTTTCCCTTTGTTCCAGCAGGCCGAGCTTGTCTATATTTTTTTCTTCAATGCAGCAGTATAAGACCTTGTAATTTTTTGCAGGAGTTGTAGCCTCTATAGGAACCAATTTACCATGCAGGATAAATAACATTTTAGTTTTATATTAAGGGTCTTTACTTTGTGACGATACAGATTTGTGTTTTTTTTTATTCCTTTTTTTTTTTCTTTTCTTTTTCAATAATAAAACTGTGGAGTAGAGTTAATAAGTTAAGTGTAATTAAAATAAAAAATAAAAAAATGTAACGTCACAATTAGAGATCAAGTATGGTCTCTGATTTGATAAGGGGGTCGATCACATGAACAAAAGTTTGTTACCTCTCCCCTGCGGTCATCTGAAGCCATACAGGGACAGAAGAAAGATCACATATTTCCTGCACTGCTGTTCCACGTCCCCCACTTTCTTCCCCCTCTGCTCTTCACTCAGGCAGAAGTGAGAGCTGTAATGCAGCTCCCACTTCAACCTGCTCTACCTCGGGCTGGAGCTGCGATCCTGGTCTTATTTTAAAGCCAAGATTCTGAGCTAGAGCCTTTTATTAGCCATTTTTATTATTTGACAATCTGTGCGCATTCAAAACAGTATTGTCCTTTTCCTGTTGTACGGATTATCTCGATCTGTGCTCATTCGGGGGTTAAAGACACAGCAATTTTTTTGATAACCGCATTCGGCCATTCACAGAGACTTAATTTTTCTTCTACAATTTCCCTATTATAAAATAGATACTAACTGTTGGAGAGGCCCGGATTTCTCCATGGTTTGGCTGCTGAGGCCATAGAAGCAAAAGTTTGAGAAGCCATGCTGTAGGATATATATCATTATTGTATACTCTTGCTATGTATCACTGTATGAGTTTTGTGTCATGAGTCAGGACCCTGAATAATTAAATGGAGTAAACACTACTATTACTTGATGCATCCCTAATGTAAAGGACAGCTGTGAGCAATTCAACTTCCCATGACTGCCCTTCCAGTGCCATCCGCAGAATACACAGGATATGAAGGGGAAAAGATGCAGTATTCGGGAACACGGCGCCTGACAGGTAGGTATTCAAAACAAAGTATATTGAAGTAGGCTTTATTTGTAATTGATACTACGCGTTTCAGGACCGGACAGGTCCCTACCTCAGGTACATACCATTGGTACATACCATTGGTGTTCCCGAATACTGCATCTTTTTCCCCTTCACATCCTGTGTTCGTTTTCCCCGGGAATATAACTTTTTCTCGTGGGACAGCAGCGGGTGGCAGCCGACGTCCACAACGATCTTCGTGTATTCTCTTTTCCATGCTCAGCAATAGTGTTGTGCCTATCCTAGCCCAACACTGCCAGGTGAGTGTATCCGCTCGCCTTTTACTCACATTGTCCTCCGTTCCTTACAATATTACCTTAGAGGAGCGTCGTTGTCCTCCTCTCTTCGTTTTTCTTCATCCAGATATCCGCAGAATACAGGCATTGTATTCTTCTGACATTTTGGTTGTGAATCCCTACACGAATTCTAAAAGTGCTTCCTCTTGTTGGGCAATTTGGGTAGTACAAATATTAAATATAATGTTATGTGACGCCAAGCAAGAAGAACATTTCCCCTGCAAATAGTGATTGTTTACTTGTTGTGACATGGGGACTAGTGGACAGAAGAGAAAATATGATATTCTTACTATTGGTAAATATCACAATGTTTGATTGTAATTTAGATGGAGACGATCTTTCAATGATCACAGATTTTATATAATGCTTTAAGTGCATTATATTTAATATGTTTATTGTTACTATATAGATGTTCGTCTTCAGTAGCGCAAAGTGTGGTTACATACAATTGGTTGTGAATATAGATTTGTTTGGAATATCCTGAAGTGGTAGATACTCCCCGCATTTTTCCCAGTATTAATATACTCCCTAACATTGGATATAAATAGGACATTGACAATACTGGAAATATAGTAAAAAAATAATAATACTTTATTACAGATTCTAAATCCCCTCGTGAAATTCAGCAGCCCCATGGCTTACAAGGAGGAGTGATCAGCTCTGTAGGAAATATGACCCAAGGTTTGTCTTTTGTTGTTGTGAAATGTTAGATGTGCAGCAGATCCCAACTTGATGCTGCAGCCAATTCCTAATTACTGTTAAATTGTTAATTGGAGCCTAGATGGCGGTTAAGAAGTCCGCGCACAGCTATCTGGCTGGAGTATGGAATAAAGACGGCTGCTGCCGGAATGTGCTGACCTCTAGTGATATTGGGACTGATTGACAGTGACTTCTGTCAGTCCATGGGGGCCTAGAGGTACAAGAGCAGCTGCTGTTCTTAAAGAACATTGCAGCTCTGTGTGATGTTTTATAGGGCCCCATGGCTAGTCTTTTTTTATGGCTACCCTATGGCGCTATTTGTTTTATGTATGTAAGAGTGCAGTGGTATGATTAAGTGCAGATATGACTAATAGATTCATAGGGTGTAGGAATGGCCTAAAAAATGTGTCCAAACACAGATCACAAGTCCTCCCTTCCGCAATGCACACCCGAATGAATCAGTCTGCACCCACTATGATCCCTGTTGTTTTCTGTACTAAATACGTTAGATATTTCAGTAGGGAATGCTACCTCTTGTGGGGTACCACAAACCAGGGCTAAGAATTTTAAATGTGACATGTTAGAAGATATTTAAAGGGCACAAACCTTTCAACTTGATTAAAAATACCATTTGCCCACATAATCTGCAGAACAAAACCACAGTAATTGGCATGTGGCAAAAGACAGTGGCATTCGGCATGTGTGTAGTTGCCCTACGTTTTTTGCGCCATTAGAATTTGACTTATCGCTAGGATATGACATCATTTTCTGATTGGTCGGGGGTGAAGTCCAGCTGTCGGGGCCCCGACCATTCCTCAAAGGGGAGGATTTTTCCTGCAAAGCAGTGCTGCCATCCACCTACTATGCAGGGAACTGCAACACTGCCACATTGGTTGCCGTTCCCTGCACAGTGGGTGATTGGGCGGGAGCGTTGCTTCTGCCCCTTCATTTAGTTTATCAGTCGGAGGTAATAGAGGTCAGAGCTTCAGCTATCCTGAAGTGATGGCATATCCTAATGTGTATGCCATCACTTATGATTGAAATTCAGAAGGAAGGCGGGAAGTAGGAAGGTAAAGTGGACTAGTCGAGTTGGCTTTTTATTATGTCTAATATAGACTTGGCGCCTAGGGCATTGATTTATATTACAGTTGTCTGCAGTATGGTCTAGTATTCTTAAACATAAAACATTATTGTAGTGGTAGCCTAGATTTTCAGGGGCCTATTAATATAGAGATGAACATGGGACGCCTATCATTAAATGTTAAAAGTCTAATTATTGCGGGGGAGGGGCAGGAAAATGTGACATCAGTCGCATGAGTGTGCCTTCTCCAGTCCCATGCAGGGCAGCACCAGGTCAGTCTTGCAGCAATCCTTTGTCGACCTTTCTAGTGTGTTGACAGTTTCTTTTATTGTTGTAAATCATATTTATGTAAATTTGTTATCACTGTACTTCACTAATGCCTATACTTTTTATGTATCTTGTTTTTACAGCACTTCAAAACCCAGTCTATTCGGGAGCTCCTTTTGCACAAACCCGATTTGCCCCCCCTGGTGCTCCGTTTCCACCAAGAGCTGCACCTCCACTCTTCCCCATTGCAAAAGATGACATTATTAATAAATTCTTTGATAGCATCAAGAACATGGAAGTTAATGAAGTTATTTCAACATTGAACAAAATAACTGCTACGAATCCTGCTTTCAAAGGTAACATGTCCGTTGCTCCTGTCCGTTTCCCTCCGGCGTGTTGCAGAACAGCCGGAGGGAAACTGATGCTAGAACGGATCCCATGGCTTTCTGTGGGTTCTGTCCTGGCACAGGGGACATCAGTTGTGGCTCGGTACGGCGCTGGACCTGTGCAGCAGCCGGTTCCAAGAAGGTTACTGGCAGCGTTTTTGGGTTCGGCTGCCAGGAAGGGAAGGTCCGGGGCCGTATCATATCTGTTTTAACTGTGGCCGGATGAACACCTGGTGCTGCCGCATCTACCTTCCGACAGCACCCAGCGGGAAGGTGGCTGGGGGTATGTCCCGCTTTCAACTGTATTTACGTCCTCAAGTTGCAGATGCAGTTGAACCCAATTCTGAATTATAACCTATATATATTTTCTCAGCCAATATATCATACTCAAGAAATCAAATGCCTATATCCATTAAACCAAAAATAGATCTTGATACATTATTATTTCATCAAAATAATTTTATGAACCCAATTCTGAAGCAGGGAACCATCTTCAGAATTAGTTCAGAGCAGAGGGAGCTCCTCCACTCGCAGAGGACTCCCCGGGAACAGCATTACCTTAAAGGGAATGTGTTGCTAGCAAAACATGTTTTTTTTTTAGTTAAACAATTAGTGTGTAGGTGATTAAACATTGTTCTAATTTTTTTTTTTTTTTTTCACGAGTCAGAAAATATTATCCATTGGATTCTAATTTATAATATTTTCCATTGCTGGTCACTAGATGGAGCCATTCCCAAAATTGCAGCATTGCATGTGGTAAAGCAACCACATTGCTTTATGCTGCAAAATTGGGTAAAAATCCCTCGCTCTATTGAGCTCTCAGAATCCCCCCCCTCCTTTATCCTGGCTAGTGCCGGGAGAAACGAGGGGTTTGAACGGTCTAACCTCCTACACTGTGTGTCGCCATTTTTTGAGCTAACACACAGTGTAGTAGGTTTACATACAGTAGTAAAACACACTGAAACACAAACATACATAGAAATCCCTTACCTGCTCCAGTCGCCGCCGCTCCCTCCGGTCCATCCGCTCCGACTGCTGCCGCTGCTCAATGTGCAGAAGTCCGGAAGCCGCGACCGGAAGTAGTAATATTACTGTCCGGCCGCGACTTCCGGTCCAGAGGAAAATGGCGCCGGACGGCGCGCATTTCAAATTTAACTGTGTGGGAGCGGCGTATGCGCCGTTCCCACACAGCGGCGTACATGATAGTGGATGGAACGGGCCCCGTTCGCAGTCCCTATGAGACTGGAGCTGCCGTATTCCATGTCTGTATGTGTCGTTAATCGACACATACAGAAATGGAAAAAAAAATGGCAGCCCCCATAGGGAAGAAAAAGTGTAAAAATAAGAAAAAGTAACACACACACACACAAATTAATCCTAACGTTTTTAATAAAGCACTAACATCTTTAACATATTAAAAAAAAAATTGTGGTGACACTGTTCCGTTAAGCTCTGTGCTCTTTGAAGCCCTTGACGTCTGAGCGGCATCCCCGTTGCCGATGATCTGGCCAGGGATTGCGCTCCTAGAGGAAACTCCTGAGGTTACTGTCCATATATGGACATTGACATCAGGGACTTCACCTAGAGCGGAATCCCAGGCCACAGTCTGCAATGGGAATTCCGCTCAAGGAGTAGCCACTGACGTCACAGTCCATATATGGACAGTAGCGTCAGGGGTTCCTCCTGGAGGGAATCCCTGGCCACAGCATCTGCAATGCTCTGGCCGGGGATTCCTCTGCTAGAGGGAGCTTCAGTGGCGCTATCTACAGGGGAAGGGGGGTAGCACTATATACAGTGGGGGTGGCGCCATCTCCAGTGGTATTCTCTACAGGGGGGTGTGTGGCACTATATACAAAGAGCAGCATTATCTACAGAGGGCACTGTGGCATTCTCTACCTATGAAATTCATCTGTTTTTAAAAATCTATCAAAAACAGAAGACACGGAACGGATATAAAACAGATGCAAAACTACCGTGAAAAAGGGACCTAGACGTCCGTCTCGAACGGCCAACACCCGAACACTGTTTTGTTAATAGAAACAAAAGCAATCCCTGCGTGGTGTGGGGTGGGTTTGGGTAGCTTTAATGATGCCAAAAACTAGCTACTCCCTGAAATTAGGGCTAGTGTTTGTCATCTTTCCAGGTTCACAAGGCTGCTTCGTAGATCTGACCTGAGGTCAGTGGACAGCAGCTGCCTTCTGGGCCCTCTCTCTTGGCGCCAGTCTTAGCACTGCACTGAATATGACACACGTGACATTACAATGTGTGTGTCAGACTTCAGTGTAGCACTGAGGATGTAGCAGAGAAGGAGAACCCTGACGTGGTACACAAGTATCTAATCTATCATGAATCCAATCTATCACAAACTATGCACCACTCTGATAAAATTGGCACACTTTCAGACCCTAGACTACCTTTTTGGTGGACCATTGTGGTAAAAACTGATGGTTTTGTAGTAAAAATTGTGAAATGCCCTGATGGCAACGGATTCGTTTTTGCATTCGTTTTTGCATCCGTTTTTGTATCCGTTGTAATCACTTGAGAGACAAAACATCTGATGCTGATGCAACTGATATATGTGAACGCACCCTAATAGATGCCTGTTCGGCTGTTTCTGTAACTCCCATAGAGTAGAATGTAGAGAAAAATGTCACCTTTTAGAACTCTATGTTCTAAAGCTGTCCATAAACCTATAATAGCTGTCGGACGAATGCTCCTTTGGGCAGTTGCTTTGAAGGAACACTCTAGGCAAAACAAATTCACTGTGTGATGCCTAGTGCAAGGCCTCAGGAGGTGATACATGAAGTAAGGTTCTCTCTTTTGTGTTTATCCCTGTGTCATGTCACATCCGCATAGGCATTGTGATACAGTCAATCCGTTTTTGCCCACAGTGTTCCTTTAAAAAATAATGAAGAAGCGCTCACAATAAACCTAGTGTTTAATAACCTTGGAATTTGTTTTTGAAAGCAAGACAGTTCTGCATGTATAATGCAATATTTAATTATTTATTTGTTTATTTTAGGAATTCATGTCCCAAGTCTTATTCGGTATTTAACGGAAACGGGGAAACTGAAATCGGCACAAAGTATGCAACAGCTGAATCCATGAAAGGGAGCAGTGTTTTTTTTTCTGTTGAAATAATAACTTGAAATATTTTCATTGTTCAATAATTGGTCTGTAATTTGAGAATATGAAAATTCACTTTTTTGTAATTATCTGTAAATATATACATATTTATATAAAACTACACAATTGATGTAAGAGTATTCTATTTTTTTTTAGAATTTGTCTTAAAAATGTGTTACGTTTTTTCTTTTCAAAGGACTTGCTTATTGCAAACAACATTTTGTATTATTATAGTAGACTTCTTTTCTACTTTTAATTGGACATTGCAAGTTTTTAAGGCTTTGGTTTTAATAAATGAAACCGGTATGTCAATAATTTTATTCTTCTTAACCCCTTACCGCTGCAGCCTGTTTTCACCTTCCTGACAGATCCCCGTTTTTCAAATCTGACATGTCTTACTTTGTGGTTATGACTTTTGAATGGTTTTACTTATCCAAGCGATTCTGAGGTTGTTTTCTCGGGACACATTGTACTTTGTCAGTGGAAAACTTTTTTTTCTTTACATTTTTGTGTATTTCACAAATCAATGAATGTATCGACCAACTTGTAAGACAACTAGTTATACCACACAAAATAGTTACTAGTCAACTTTTACCATATGTCTACCTTATGTTGGCATAATTTTTTTTTTTTAACATCCTTGGATTTTTTTCAGGACGTTAGTAGCCTTATAAGTTTAGCAGTCATTTTTCCCATTTTCAAGAAAATTTCTAAAACCTGTTTGTTTTTTTAGGGACTAATTTAGATCTGAAGTGACTGAGGGGTCTATATGTTAGCAACCCTCTATAAATCGCCCCATTTTAAAAGCTGCACCCCACAAAGTATTTATAATAGCATTTCAAAAGTCTCTTAACCCTTTAGGGTTGACAAAGGAATTATAAAGCGATGGTGAAATTTGAACATTTCATTTTTTATATAAAAATATTCCATATGTGGCCCTAGTGTCCTACTTGACTTCAACACAGACCTCAGAATTGAAGGAGCACCTTGTAGATATTGGATATCGGGTATTCTTTTTATTCAAATGCATTTTAGGCAGCATGTCAGGTTTGCAGGAAAAAAGCACCTCAACGTTTGTAAAGCAATTTCTCCGGAGTACGGCAATACCCCATATGTGGTCATAAACTGCAGTTTTGACACACGGCAGGGCTCAGAAGGGAAGGAGCGCCATTTGGCTTTTGGAGTGCAGATTTTGCTGTATTTGGTTTCTAGGCACCATGTCACATTTACAAAGCCACTGTAGGACCAAAACAGTGGAAACTCCCCAAAACTCATTTTGGAAACTACGCCCCTTAAGGCATTTACCTAGGGGTGTAGTAAGCATGTTGACCCCACAGGTATTTTCCAGAAATTAGTGTACATTGGATGTTGCCGAGCAAAAATGGAAATTTTTCCATAGATGTGCAATTTCAGTATCCAATATGTTGTGCCCAGCTTGTGCCACCATGGAAAGACCGCTCTCTAATTATTATACTGTGTTTACAGGTTTTAGAAACTCCCTACATGTGGCCCTAATTTTTGGTCTGGACATACAACGGCTCAGGAGTGAAAGAGTAGCATGAGCATTTGAGGCCTAATTTAGTGTTTTATAAAGTACTCACAAGAGATGTAGTGAGCATTCGAGTGTTTTCCAGAAAAGAATGCGCTACGGATGGTGCAAAGTAAAGAATGCAATTTTTCCCCAGATATTCAATTTCAGTGCCCAATATGTTGTGCCATGGGATTCACACACCCCTAAAAATGTTAAAAGCGTTCTCCCGGGCATGGCAAACTCTATTTGCGGGTCTCCGTTTCCACCAAGAGCTGCAAATCCACTCTTCCCACATCGCAAAAGATGACCTTATTAATAAATTCTTTGATGGCATCAAGAACATGGAAGTTGATGGTTATTTCAACATTGAACAAAATAACTGCTACAAATCCTGCTTTCAAAGGGAATGTGTCTTTTGTATTAAAATGTTGAAACTTGGTTGATTACGTGGGCTCAAAATGAAATTAAACTGAAGAATGACTGGGTATGTTTTGGGCCTTAAAGGTTTATTCCTAAATTACATTTATGTCATATTCACCGGATATTCCGTTAATGTCTAATAGATGCCTGATAGGTTGTTCTGCTGTTTCTGTAACTCCCATAGAGTAGAATATAGAGCGCAAAATGTCACCTTTTAGAACACTATGTTCTAAAGATGCCCATAAACTTATAATAGCTGTCGGCCGAACGCTCCTTTGGGCAGTTGCTTTGAAGGAACACTATTCAAAATTGATTCACTGTGACATGCCTAGTGCAGGGCCACCGGAGGTGATGCATAAAGTAAGGTTCTCTCCTTTGTATTCAAAAATCCCTGTCATATATGAGGAAGTAAACTGTTGTTTGGGCACACTGTAGGGCTCACAATGTGATTGTGGGGTGCCAATGGCTGTCATGGCAGCCTGATGGCCCCCAGGTCTGCCAGCTTTGTACTCCTATTAAGCCCCATGATGGGAGCCGGTAAAAAGCACAATATGCTGCAATACATAGGTATTGCCGTATATTGTACCAGCGAACAAGTGATTGCTTGTTGAAGTCCTCTAGGGGGACAAAAAAAATAAATTAACTGCTAAATAAAGTTGAAAATTTTTTAAGATAAGCCTTTTTACATTTTTCCCCTAAAGTTACTGTCTTTTTTGGACTATAAGACGCACTTTTTGTTATAGAAACTGTGCTGTAATGTTGTGCTGCGTCTTAGAGCCTGAAGGCACGCAGCTGTCAGTGTATAAAGAATCAGGAGACTTAGGGTATGTTCACACGGCTTATTTACGGACGTAATTCTGGCGTTTTCCGCCTCGATTTACGTCCGAAAATGCGGCTCGATAACGTCAGCGAACATCTGCCCATTGAAAGCAATGGGTTCTACATTGGTCTGTTCCCACGAGGCGTAAATTTACGCGTCTCTGTCAAAAGACGGCGCGTAAATAGACGCCCGCATCAAAGAAGTGCCTGTCACTTCTTCAGACGTTAAATGGAGCCGTTTTCCATGGACTCCATGGATAAACAGCTCCATTTACGTCCGTAATTGACGCAGCGAAAAAGCGACTCAACATGCCATTACGGCTGAAATTACGGAGCTGGTTTCTCCTGAAAACAGCCCCGTAATTTCAGCCATAACGGACGCTGCCGTGTGAACATACCCTTAGCGCGGTGCGTCTAAGGTCCTTGCAGTTCAGTGTAATGGAAGCAGCATGTCCTGTGCTGTGTAAAAAAAACAAACATCTCTGGGTTATCTGCTCACTGAACAGTCACATCTTACAGCTCTTGCACACGACCTAGATCGGGCTGTGAAAAAGGGTCTTGTGTGTCAGCCGGATTTCCCGGCCCGACCGTCATAGACATTTATGAGTCTCTGTCTCCCCACGGAACTGCTGTTCCATACTGAACAAAATAATACAGTACAGAACAGCAGTTCCGTGGGGAGACAGAGACTCTAAGGCCCCATGCACCTGAACGTGCTTTTGCTGCTGCAATTCCCCCGAAAATCCACGAGAGAATTGCAGCCCCATTCATTTCTATGGGGCCATGCACACGACCATGGTTTTCACGGTCCGTGCATGAACCAGGAGCCCGGACCGCAGAAAGAACGGGCAAGTCTTATTAAGGCTGTGTTCTGCGGTCCAGGCTCATTGAAAATAATGGCCGCGATTTGCAGGCTGCTGACAGTGCTGCTGGCCGACCCGAAACATTAGTACACACAGTACAGTAAATCTATGCAGGTACTGATCTGCAAGGACCTTCTAGCCACGCCCCCTCCTATGTACAGAGCAGCAGGAAGAGCAGATTCATCACTATTAACTCCTGTCTCTCCACACCTCTGGTGAGTTCAGGGGAGGGTGAGAGCACTATAGCTGCCAATATCTTGTATTTCTGTTGCTGACATTGTATTGAGGCACCGTGGCTGGCATTGACTGGGAAATTTTTTTATTTTATTTTTTTTCATTTTCTCCACCTAATTCTAATAAAATCTATGAAACATCTGTGGGGTAAAAATGCCTACTACACCCCTGGATTAATGCCCTGAGGGGTGTAGTTTCCAAAATGCAGTCACTTCTCAGGGATTTCCACTGTACTGGTACACTAGGGTCTCTAGACATGCTACATGGCATCCAGAAACCAATACATCAAAATCTACATGCCAGGTATTGCTCCTGCCTGTCTGAGCCCTGCTGTGTGTCCAAACAGCAGTTTAAGACCACATATGGGGTATTGCCGTATTCGGGATTGTTTTACAAACGTTGGAGTGCCTTTTCTCCTTTATCCCTTGTAAAAGTTTAAAAAAAATTTGATTTAAATTCATTTTTGCCACCTAATTCCAATAAATTCTGCAAAAAAGCCTGTGGGGTCAAAATGCTCACTATACCCCTAGATGAATTCCTTGAGGGGTATAGTTTCCCAAATGCAGAAACTAATCTCCGAATCGCTTGAATAGGTTAACCCATTCTAAAGTTATTTCCACTGTTTTGTTACCCAAAAAACATCCCAGCAAAATTTGAGCTCCAAAAGCCAAATGGCGCTCTTTCCTTTCTGAGCCCTCCCATGTGTCCAAACAGCAGTTTATGACCATGTATGGGTTATTGCCGTACTCGGGAGATATTTCTTTTACAAGTGTTGAGGTGCTTTTTCTCCTTTATTCCTTCTGAAAATTAAAAATGTGAGCTGAAACTTATTTTTATGAGAAAAAATTTAGATTTTAAATTTTACTGCCGAATTCCAATAAATTAAGAAAAAATCCTGTCGTGTCAAAACGCTCGCTATACTCCTAGATAAATTCCCTCGGGGATGTATTTTTCAAAATTGTGTATTTTGGGGGGTTTTCCTATGTTTTGGCCCCACAAGACCTCTTCAAACCTGACATAGTGCCTAAAATATATTCAAAAGGAGACCCTAAAATCCACTAGGTGCTTCTTCATTTCTGAGGTCTGTGTTTGAGTCCAGTAGCACACTGGGGCAATATGAGGGAAATGTCTAAAAACTGAAAAAATGAAATTTCTAAATAAAGACATTCTAAATACTGTTTTGTGTACATTGAGGGATGAAGTTTTTAAAATTTGGATGTTTTGGTGGGAGTTTCTAATATATATATATATATATATATATATATATATATATATATATATATATAAAAGCCCCTCAAAGCCACTTCAGAACTGAGCTGGTCCTTAAAAAAAATAGGTTTGGAAATTTTCTTGAAAATGTAAGAAATTGCTGCTACAGTTATAAGCCTTGTAACGTCTTAAAGTAATCGGATGTTCAAAAAATTATGCTAATGTAAACTAGTTACTATTTTGTGTGGTATTACTATATGCCTTACAAGCAGATACATTTGAATTTAGAAAAAGGCTAAACTTTCCAAATTCTCTCTAAAATGTTGGTGTTTTTCACAAAAACTGAATGTACTTTGTTAGTGGTAAAGATTGGTCAATGCAATGTGTCACGAGAAACTAATCTCAGAATCGCTTGAATAGGTTAACCCATTCTAAAGTTATTACCACATAAAATGACACGTCCGGTTTGAAAGAAAGGGATGTGTCTCCAAGGGGTTAAACAGGACAGCGTAGTATGACGACAAATCAACTTTGAACTTTTTTTTTTTTAGAAAGCTCAAAAACAAAAAACGGGTGTGTGGCCAGCTTTGGCGGAGTGAAGAGCTGGCATTTCTGAGCTCCTCTGACTTTTACAGCTTAATCTTCTGGAATACTGCTGTCTATCGTGGTAAATGCACCAAAATAGGGCTGGACAAAGCCTTCTACCTGCCCTGCTTTAATGCTGGGTGGTATTAAAAATAATTTTTGCTGCATTCTAGCCTCACAGGGCTTAGCCTTGATTGCGCCTGGCTCTTTCCTCTTCCACTACATGGTCTGCTGGTAGGCTCACCCCACCCCACTCACCGGAGCCTCTGAACATGTTTGCAGAGCCCTCTCCTAGTGTGCTGACAACCTATCTCTGACCTTTCCTGGTAAGATTCAAGATGACTTACGGACCTAGGCATCTACAGCCTCATAGCAATAACTCCAATGCACTCTCTGACTGTGACCTAAGTGACAAAGACCCCAGATGATGCAAGGTTCTGTTCAGCCTCTCCCTCTAAATAAGCTGGGGTCCCCTACTGTAGTGTTAGTACAGGTCTATTAATTTAGGATGTTTGGTTTGAGATCTGTATTAGTTTAGGTGCTCTGGTCTGGGGATCTGTATTAGTTTAGGTGGTCTGGGGTCTGTATTTATGTATGGTGTCTGTTCTGGGGTCTGTATTTCTTTAGGGGGAGTCTGGTCTGTGAACTGTGATAGTTTAGGAGGACTGGGCTCTGCATTTATTCCGGGGTCTATTTATTCTAGGGTCTGGTCTGAGGTCTGGATTTATTATGGGGTCTGGTCCATGATCTTAATTTATTTGTGTTTCTGCAGAGGCTGGGGATGGCTGCAACCATCTTTAGGGGTTGTCATGACGTTCCAGGCCTGTGGATATTCTCTTTCCTTTTCTTCCCGATCAGAGAAGACGTCACTTTTGAGTCACTGGATTTATAAAGGAGCTGTCACCTCTTCTGACATGTCTGTTAAGGTATGTTCACACGGCTTATTTTCGGCCCGTAAACGCCTGAAAAATCTGAAGCAGAACGCTTCCAAACATCTGCCCATTCATTTCAATGGGAAAAGCTGCGTTCTGTTCCGACGGGGCATTTTTTTTACATGGCCATTTTCTAAAGCTGCCGCGTAAAACGCCCGCGAAAAAAAAAGTGCATGTCACTTCTTGAGCCGTTTTTGGAGCTGGTTTTCATTGACTATAGAAAAAACAGCTCCAGAAACGGCCGTAAAAAACGCAGCGAAAAACGTGAGTTGCTTAAAAAAAAAAGTCTGGAAATCAGGAGCTGTTTTCCCTTGAAAACAGCTCCGTATTTTCAGACGTTTTTTATTTTGTGTGTGCACATACCCTTACAGTAAATTCTTCTATTCCACAAAATGCGTTTCCTGCCGGCACACTAAAGCAGGTAAATGATCCTGCAAGGCATTAAAGATCGCATATCGTTTAGTAGCCTCATTCAAACCCTGAACATTCCACGTCAGAAGATTAACCGTCCCCACCATAAAGACATACCAAGAATAACAAATGTCTTACCCTGTTATCACAAACTGAAACAGAGAAAAGCACCCCTGTCTGTGCATTGTACTCTTTGACAACCCTATCATCCCACCCCCACCCCTCAACATACCCAACTAGACACCAAAAAAAATAAGACAGCATTTTCAGCCTATGAAATGAGAAGTATAGCCCCAGCCAAAAAACTGGTAGGGTAACCAATAAAAATTTCCAAATGAGCCAGCATGCAGAAATAGGAGACACCAAAATAGCAATAGACTACTCTGGACTGCATTGCTGTTAGTAAGAACCATGTGTAACATACAACAAGGCAGTATTCAAAAAAGACCGTTCTCCTACCATTTGTAGAAAAATAACTACCAGATTCACATTGTACAAGTGTGCAATAGACATAAGTAAATATGTAGAAAACAAAAATTTAAAGTAAACAGTTACAACAGAGCAGTCCAGCAATCAGCACTAAATCTTGCAGTAGTAGACAAGTTGGAATCAACTGGCCGCTTCCTCAAACGAAAAAGGCACATTCCAAGGCCGAGCGAAAGTAGAAGATCTCAAGTGTCGCCTCTATCATCTCATCGCAGGCGCCTCTCATGACGTTCTATCCAGGACATGGCTTCCAGCGGAGTAGCAAAAAAATGAGTCTCACCCAGCACACGAAGCTTGACCGGGTATATCATACCATATGCGACATTCAAATTGAGTTGTTTACGCTTGACTTCCAGAAACTTTGCTTTCTTCCTTTGCACTTCTGCGGAATAATCAGGATAAATAGACACATTCGAGCCTTGGCTAGTAAGATCTGTATGATCTCTAGCCTTACGAAGCACCATGTCTCTGTCCTTAACCTCTTCCCGCGCTGCGCCGCAATAGTACGTCCTGCAGAGGGGTTAGTTCCCGCATCAGGACGTACTATTGCGGAGTAGTTCCCGGCGCACACTGTCCTAACGGACAGTGTCCGGGAACCGGGAGGTCAGCTGTCCCTGACAGCTGACACTCCAGCCTTGCCGGTCAGCGGACCATCGCCGCTGATTTAGTCAATTAACCCCATAAATGCGGCGACGGATTGCCGTCGCCGCATTTAAGTGGTTTGAAGCACATCGGCAGCCCCCACGAAGTGATCGTGGGGGCTACCAATGCTTGTCGTGGTAATCGGAGGTCAGATAATGACCTCCGGGTTGCCATGTACGGAAGCCTCGGAGGAGCAGCCTCCGGCCGGTCCTCCGATGCTTCCTGTCAGTGTGACAGTTACGTCACAATTACAGTTGGAGTACATTACACTACGTGTGTAGTGTAATGTCCTCTAGCAGCGATCAAAGCTGCAAGTCTAAGTGTCCCCTAGTGGGACAAGTGAAAAAAGTAAAAAAAAGAATAAAAATGTTTTAAAAAAAAGTGTAAAAATAAAAGTTATAAGTTATATAAACAAACACTTCATTTTTTTACTATAATAAGTCTTTCATTATAGGAAAAAAATGAACACGTTAAAAAAAGTACACATATCTGGTATCACCGCGTTCGTAACGACCCCAGCTATAAAACTATAATGTTATTTTTCCCGCACGTTGAAAAAAATCAATAAAAAACTACACCAGAATCGATATTTTTTGGTCACCACCCCTCCCAAAATAGAGAATAAAAAGTAATCAAAAAGTCGCATGTACCCGAAAATAATACCGATAAAAAAACCCGTCCCGCAAAAAACAAGTCCTTACACCACTTTTTTGACTGAAAAATAAAAAAGTTACGGCTCTCAGAATATGGTGACACAGAAAATAAATTATTTTATAAAAAAGTGATTTTATTGCGCAAACGCTGCAGAACATAGAAAAACCTATATACATACGGTATCGCCGTAATTGTACCGACCCGCAGAATAAAATATAATGGTCATTTATAGTGCACGGTGAACGCCGCAAAAAATAAACTAAAAAACATTATCAGAATTGCTTGTTTTTGGTCACCCGGCTTGCAAAAAAATTTAATAAAAAGTGATCAAAAAAATCACATGTACCCCAAAATGGTACCAATGAAAGTACAGATTGTCCCGCAACAAATAAGCCCTCACACAGCTCCGGTGGTGAAAAAATAAGGAAGTTCTGGCTCCCAGGAATATGGAGATGCAAAATGTGCAGAGCGTTCTAAAAGCGGATAAGATCCGACACCATTTATCAGTGCGACACTGGCCACACATCTATGAATTATTATTTATTTACCGCATTATTATACCCTCTTATTATGCCCTGATGTACCCCGCACAGCTTACATATGCCCCCACATTATAAACTGAAATACCAGCGAAACCCAAAACAGAAAAACTACCAAGCAAAATCTGCGCTCCAAAGGCAAAATGTCGTCCCTCCCTTCTGAGCCTTGCAGCGTCCCCAAACAGCAGTTTGCGCCCACATATATGGCATCACCATACCCGGGAGAACCCGCTTAACGTTTTATGAGGTATTTGTCTTCAGTGGCACAAACTGGGCACAACATATTATGCACTAAAATGGCACATCAGTGCAAAATTGTAATATTCACACCATCCGCTGTGCATTAACCCCTTTGAGCACTATGACTTAATAGCACGTCATGGTGCGGGGGTGATGTATGGAGCGGGCTCACGTGCTGAGCATGCTCCATACGCTGCGGGCGTCGGCTGTGTATTAGAGCTGACACCCAGGACTAAGGGACAGGAACAGCGATCGTGCGGTTACAGAAGCCTGTAAAAATAACAATATACTGCAATACATTAGTATCGCAGCATATTGTACCCGCGATCCAATGATCGCTAGTACAAGTCCCCTAAGGGGACTAATAAAATGTGTAGAAGAATTCAAGTTATTAGTAGTGAGAAAGAAAAAAAAGTTACAAAAAAAACCTTTTCCCATTTTTCTTCAAAAGTAATGTAAAAAAATAAACAGAATTGATATCGCTACGTCCGTAAAAGGCCGAACTATTACCATATGCCATTATTTAACTCGCACGGTGAACACCGTAAAAAACTTAAATAATTTAAACCGCCAAAATCGCTGTAGTTTTCGTTTTTACTGCACGACGAAAGCTGTAAAAACTAAAACCCCAAAAAATGGAATCAGATTTTTTTCCTATATTCCTATATTTTCCTATTTTTTTTTCAGTTTCCCAGTACTTTTTATGGCACTTTAAATGGTATCAATAGAAACTACAATTCCTCCCGCAAGAAATAAGCCCTCACATCACTCTACTGACAGAAAAAGAAAAAAGTTATGGCTCTTGGAAGGCGGGTAGTGAAAAACGAAAATAAGAAAGCAAAAAATGGATCAGTCCTGAAAGGGTTAATTCATTTCTAATGAAAAAAATGCATGACCCCATGTGGGGTATTTCCGTACTCGGGAGAAATTGCTTTATAAAAATTGGTTGTTTATTTCTCCTTTATCCCTTGTGAAAATGGGAAAATTCAACATTTTAGTGTAAAAAAATTGTGATATTAATTTTCTCCGCCTAATTCTAATAAATTCTGCAAAAGACCCGTGGAGTCTATATTCTCACTATACCCCTAGGGTGTTTCCAAAATGGGGTAACTTGGGGGGCTTCCACTGTTTTGGTCTCTCCAGGGCGTTGCAAAGGCGGCATGGCACCGAAAAACAATCCATCAAAATCCGTGCTCCAAAATCCAAATGGCGCTACTTCCCTTCTGAGCGCTGCCATGGGTCCAATCAGCAGTTTATTACCACATATGGGGTATTGCCGTAATCAGGAGAAAATGCTTTACAAATGTTGTGGTTCTTTTTTTCTTTATTCCTTGTAAAAATTTAAAATTTCTATGCTTTTTCAGAAAAAAAGTTGATTTTCATTTTCACTGCCTAATTCCACTAAATTCTGCAAAAAACCTGTGTGGTCAAAATGCTAACTATACCCCTAGATAAATTCCTTGAGAGGTGTCGTTTCCAAAATGGGGTCACTTTTGGGGGGTTTCCCCTGTTTTGGTCTCTCCAGGGCGTTGCAAGCGCGACATGGCACAAAAAACCAATCCAGCAAAATCCGTGCTCCAAAATCCAAATGGCACTCCTTCCCTTCTGAGCCCTGCTGTGGGTCCAATCAGCAGTTTATTACCACATATGGGATATTGCTGTAATCAGGAGACATTGCTTTACAAATGTTGGGGTGATTTTCTTCATTATTCCTCGTAAATATTAAAAATTTCTATGTTTTTTCAGAAAAAAAGTAGATTTTAATTTTTACAGACTAATTCCAATATATTTAGTGAAAAACCTGTGTGGTCAAAATGCTAACTATACCCCTAGAAAAATTCCTTGATAGGTGTAGTTTCCAAAATGGGGTCACTTTTGGAGGGTTTCCCCTGTTTTGGTCCCTCCAGGGGGTTGCAAACGCGACATGGAACCGAAAACCAATCCACCAAAATCCGTGCTCCAAAATCCAAATGGCGCTCCTTCCCTTCTGAGCCTTGCTGTGGGTCCAATCAGCAGTTTATTACCACATATGGGATATTACCGTAATCGGGAGACATTGCTTTACATATGTTGGGGTGCATTTTCTTTATTATTTCTTGTAAATATTACAAATTTCTATGTTTTTTCAGAAAAAAGTAGATTTTCATTTTTACAGACTAATTCTAATAAATTTAGCGAAAAACCTATGCGGTCAAAATGCTAACTATACACCTAGATAAATTCCTTGAGGGGTGTAGTTTCCAAAATGGGGTAACTTTTGGGGTGTTTCCACTGTTTTGGCACCACAAGACCTCTTCAAACCTGACAAGGTGCCTAAAATATATTCTAAAAAAAAGGAGGCCCAAAATCCACTAGGTGCTCCTTTGCTTCTGAGGCCGGTGCTTCAGTCCATTATCACACTAGGGCCACATGTGGGATATTTCTAAAAACTGCAGAATCTGGGCAATAAATATTGAGTTGCATTTCTCTGGTAAAACCTTCTGTTACAAAAAAAAAATTGATTAGAAATTAATTTCTGCAAAAAAAATAAAATTAGTAAATTTCACCTCTACTTTGCTTTAATTCCTGTGAAACGCCTAAAGGGTTAAAACACTTTGTAAATGCTGATTCGAATACCTTGAGTGGTGCAGTTTTCAAAATGGGGTGATTTCTGGGGATTTTCTAATATATAAGGCCCTCAAAGCCACCTCAGACTGAACAGGTCCCTGAAAAAATAGCCTTTTGAAATTTTCTTTAAAATATGAGAAATTGCTGCTAAAGTTCTAAGCCTTGTAACGTCCTAGAAAAATAAAAGGACGTTCAAAAAACGATGCAAACATAAAGTAGACATATGGGAAATGTTAACTAGTAACTATTTTGTGTGGTATTACTATCTGTTTTACAAGCAGATACGTTTAAATTTAGAAAAATGCTAATTTTTGCTAATTTTTTCTAAATTGTGGTGTTTTTCAGAAATAAATACCAAAATTATCGACAAACAGGCTGGGTCCTGAAGGGGTTAAAATGCAGCAATTTAATCAAGATTGGATGGGGTGGAGCCCCAGGTGGCAAAGGCCTGGTGGGGACCCGGTGAGCCCTTTCAATAGCAAATAACGGCGTCAAATTGTCTCGACCAATTTTCTCCTGAAGCCACTTTTCAAAAAAATCATCAGGATTAGTTCCTTCAGCTCTTTCAGGGACACCCACCAAGCGGATATTATTACGACGATTACGTCTATTCTCTAAATCGTCCGTCTTCGCCCTCAAAGCCTCAATCTTCTGAGCTTGTTGTCTGGCATCTCTCACCACCGGAGACACAGTATCCTCCAACTCTGACACCCGAGCTTGCAGTCGTGCGTTTCGTCACTCTCTGTATGTCATGCTTGCTGATAGCCAAAGATTCCATAATGCCCCCCACTTGCATCTGAAGGGCGCACAGAGCAGAATTACACTGAGTGACCACCATAAACACATAGGTGTAGGTTCAGGGCTAACATCAGGCTGAGTAGAAGTCCCTGGTAAGGAAACAGCAGCCGAGGATGGCAGTCCCCGTTCAGCATCCGATATATCAGGGGTAGTCCCCTCCAGCTCCACATTAACATTAAAGAGGCTCTGTCACCAGATTTTGCAACCCCTATCTGCTATTGCAGTAGATCGGCGCTGCAATTTAGATTACAGTAACGTTTTTATTTTTAAAAAACGAGCATTTTTGGCCAAGTTATGACCATTTTTGTATTTATGCAAATGAGGCTTGCAAAAGTCCAAGTGGGCGTGTTTAAAGTAAAAGTCCAAGTGGGCGTGTATTATGTGCGTACATCGGGGCGTTTTTACTTTCACCGCAGAAGAAATGCTAGCACAGGCTTCCAGTATCCGTAGTTTCAGTTGCTGCACATCTCGTATCTTCACAGCATAGACAATTGCCTTCAGATGACCCCAAAGATAAAAGTCTAAGGGGGTCAGATCGGGAGGCATTTCTTCTGCGGTGTTGCTATCAGTGTGTGAAGAGTGGGAGAAGAGGGTTGCATTGACAATCCAACACAATGGGCAGCACTTTGAACACATTTTATAAGTGGTCAGAAACTTGTAAATAACTCATGAAAGAATAAAGTAACGTTAAAACCAAGCACACCATTGTTTTTCTTGTGAAATTCTCGATAAGTTTGATGTGTCATATCACCCTCTTCCCATTGAAAAAACTAAAGTTGGATACAAAATGGCCGACTTCAAAATGGCCCACATGGTCAACACCCAGCTTGAAAAGTTTCCCCCCTCCCATATACTAATGTGCCACAAACAGGAAGTTAATATCACCAACCATTCCCATTTTATTTAGGTGTATCCATATAGATGGCCCACCCTGTATACTTTGATCTATCGCGGCTAGGCAAAATTTATAAACATGAACATTAGGTTCTTTGTTAACATTTAGATCAAATTGTATATAAGCCCACTTGCCACTTCACTGCGACCTCTTTAAAGTGGGTCCCTACTCTATCGGTTGCAGCACCGCATGGCGGTCACCGTCACTGCAGCAACGCTCCTGCAGAGGGAGAAGCCCAGAGGCCCAAAAGAATACATGCCATCAGGCCATGCCAAGCCTCCTTGGCTCTGGGCCACGTCCCCCCACAAGTGCAGCACCATAGCAACAGACACCACCCGACAGTAGCACAACATATAAACAGATGGAATAAGCTCACCTAACCATGCACTCCCAGTGGACAACTGAGAGCACAAGCAAGAGCAGAAACACTTATGAGGTCATTCCTAAATTAAAATCAGCTGGGCCAAATGTGTGGAGTGCTGGTACCAAGTAAAAAAAAAAATTAGGGGGATAGACAATATGATAATGTCACCTAGTGAGAAACTAGACATGGACTGCACATCCACTATATACTTTGATCTATCGCGGCTAGGCAAAATTTATAAACATGAACATGAGGTTCTTTGTTAACATTTTGATCAAATTGTATATAAGCCCACATGCCACTTCACGGGGACCTGTTTAAAGTGGGTCTTTACTCTACCGGTTGCAGCACCGCATGGCGGTCACTGTAGCAGCGCTCCTGCAGAGGGAGCAACCCCCTATATAGTCCTTCCCTGTAGTTAGTTCCCCTATATAGTCCTCCTTTGTAGTTAGTGTCCCCTATATAATCCTCCCCTGTAGTTAGTGCCCCCTATATAGTCCTCCCCTGTAGTTAGTGCCCCTATATAATCCTGCCCTGTAGTTAGTGCCCCCTATATAGTCCTCCCCTATAGTTATTGCCCCCTATATAGTCCTCCCCTGTAGTTATTGTCCCCTCACCTGTAGTTAGTGCTGTAATGACAGGGTAGGGAGACAGAAAGGTGAGCCCTAATCTACCCGTCACTCAGTCCCTGCCTACTTGCAACGTCCCGTCCTAAGCGACGGGGTACAACTAGGCGACGGTCCCTACGCTCAGTAAGTGCAAGACAGACAAAACAGACAGGGGTACACAGAAGCAGGGAAACGGGGCAGCTGCCCACGGAGACACCGTGTGCAACAAGAGTGGTGAACGAGCCGAGTCAAACCAGGGGAGAGCGAGGTACAAAACGCTGAGCAGGAGAGTGGTCAGAAAGCCAAGGTCAATAACAAGCAGAGGATCAGTAGTACAAGCAGCAGCAGCAAGCCAGGAAACAAGCATAGAAGAATCACAGGCAAAGGAGGAACAGGAAAGGCAGGTATAAATAGACAGTGGGCGGGAACTAGCTCCGTCTGGCCAGGCTGTGATAGGCTCTCCCACTCCTAAGCCTGCCATCCTGAGTGGTGGAAGATGGAGTCAGTCTCACAGACATAGGAGCAGGTGCAGACTGATTGCCCATGGGCGTCGACACAGAACCTGTGTCTGGCAAATCCTTTACAGTACCCCCCCTTTTATGAGGGGCCACCGGACCCTTTCTAGGTGGACCTGGTTTATTGGGGAAACGAAGGTGGAACCTCCTGACCAATACCCCAGCGTGAACATCCCGGGCGAGTACTCAAGTCCTCTCCTCAGGCCCGTATCCTCTCCAATGGACCAGGTACTGGAGGGAGCCTTGGACCATCCTGCTGTCCACAATCTTGGCCACCTCGAATTCTACCCCCTCAGGGGTGAGAACAGGGACCGGAGGTTTCCTCGAGGGAGCCAAGGACGGGGAGCAGCGTTTAAGGAGGGAGGCATGAAAGACATCTGGCACTCGAAAAGACGGGGGCAACTCTAGTCGGAAGGAGACAAGGTTAAGGACTTCAATGACCTTGTACGGCCCAATAAACCGGGGAGCAAATTTCTTAGACGGGACTTTAAGGCGCAAATTTTTAGAAGATAGCCACACCAGATCCCCCACCACAAACAAGGGGTTAGCAGAACGTCTTCTATCTGCCTGAGTCTTTTGTATGCTCTGGGACGCCTCTAGGTTCTTCTGAACCTGGGCCCAGACTGTGCACAGTTCCTGATGAACGACATCTACCTCGGGAAACGGAGGAGAACTGTGGATTAAACCCAAAATTACAGAAAAAGGGGGAGACCCCTGATGAGTTACTAACCCGGTTATTAAGGGAAAATTCGGCGAGGGGAATGAATGAGACCCAATCATGTTGACAGTCAGAGATAAAACACCTTAAATATTGTTCTAGAGACTGATTAGTCCTCTCAGTTTGGCCATTAGTTTCAGGATGGAAGGCCGAGGAGAAGGACAGATCAATCTCCAACTTTTTACAGAAGGCTCTCCAAAACAATGAAACAAATTGTACCCCTCTGTCAGAAACAATATTGACAGGAACCCCATGGAGACGCAGGATGTGTTTGACAAACAAGGTAGCTAACGTCTTAGCATTGGGTAGTTTCTTGACGGGCACAAAGTGGCACATCTTACTGAAACGGCCTACTACAACCCACACTACCGACTTGCCTTGAGATGGAGGCAAATCGGTGATAAAATCCATGGAGATATGGGTCCAAGGTCTCTGGGGAATGGGCAAAGAACATAGTAAGCCCGCTGGTCGGGACCTGGGAGTCTTGGACCTAGCACAAATTTCACAAGCGGCGACGTAGGCCTTAACGTCTTTAAGCAACCCAGGCCACCAATAGTTTCTGGCAATGAGATGCTTGGTACCCAGGATGCCTGGATGGCCAGATAGAGCAGAGTCATGATTTTCCCTGAGTACCCTTAGCTGGAATTGCAGGGGAACAAACAGCTTGTTCTCAGGAAGGTTCCCGGGAGCTGAACCTTGATCAGCCGCAATTTCGGAGACTAAGTCAGAATCAACAGAGGAAATGATTATACCTGGAGGCAAAACACATGAAGGATCTTTCTCCGAAGGAGGGCTGGCCATGAAGCTACGCGACAGTGCATCAGCCTTAATATTTTTAGACCCAGCCCTATAGGTGACCAAAAAGTTGAATCTAGTAAAAAATAACGCCCATCGAGCTTGTCTCGGCTTTAGCCTCCGGGCAGATTCTAAGAAAACCAGATTCTTGTGGTCGGTAAGGACAGTTACCTGGTGCCTAGCCCCCTCCAGGAAGTGGCGCCACTCTTCAAATGCCCATTTAATGGCAAAGAGTACGTGGTTGCCAATATCATAGTTACTCTCAGTGGGCGAGAACTTCCTGGAGAAGTAGGCACAGGGACGGAGAAGGGTGAGGGACCTGGTACCCTGGGACAAGACAGCCCCCACTCCCACCTCGGAACTTCCACGATAAATGGCTCAGTTTGGTTAGGCTGAATCAGCACTGGGGCCGAGATAAAGCACTTCTTAAGGACCTCAAAAGCCTGGACCGCCTCTGGAGGCCAGTGGAGGAGGTCAGCACCTTTTGCGAGTAAGATCCGTAAGAGGCTTAGCGATGACCGAGAAGTTAGCAATAAATCTCCTGTAATAATTAGCAAACCCCAGGAAGTACTGTAACGCCTTCAGGGAGGCAGGTTGGACCCATTCAGCCACAGCTTGAACCTTGGCAGGGTCCATGCGGAATTCATGAGGAGTGAGGATTTGACCTAAAAATGGTATCTCCTGCACCCCAAACACACATTTTTCGGTTTTAGCAAACAGTTTGTTTTCCCGAAGGGCCTGGAGCACCTTCCTGACATGCTCAATGTGGGAGGACCAGTCCTTGGAAAACACAAGTATGTCATCAAGGTACACTACAAGAAATACCCCCAGGTAGTCTCTTAAAATCTCATTTATGAAATTCTGGAAGACCGCGGGAGCATTACACAACCCAAAGGGCATGACGAGGTATTCGAAATGACCTTCGGGCGTGTTAAACGCAGTCTTCCACTCATCCCCCTCTTTGATGCGGATAAGGTTATAAGCCCCCCGTAGATCAAACTTAGAGAACCATTGGGCCCCCTGAACCTGATTGAAGAGATCAGGAATCAAAGGAAGGGGATACTGGTTCCTTACAGTGACCTTAATCAAGTTTCGGTAGTCAATGCACGGCCTAAGACCACCATACTTCTTCCCTACGAAGAAGAAGCCAGCACCTACCGGAGAAGTAGAGGGGCGAATGTAACCCTTGGCCAGGCATTCCTGGATATACTCTCTCATGGCTTCACGTTCGGGACAAGAGAGATTAAATATCCTACCCTTAGGGAGCTTAGCTCCTGGTACCAAATCGATTGCGCAATCGAATTCTCTATGAGGAGGTAACACTTCGGAGGCCTTTTTAGAAAAAACATCAGCGAAGTCATGAATAAACTCAGGTAGAGTGTTCACCTCCTCAGGGAGAGAGATAAAATTAACAGAAAAACATGACGTCATGCATTCATTACCCCATTTGGTAAGATCCCCAGTATTCCAGTTAAACTTGGGATTATGCATCTGCAACCAGGGAAGGCCTAAAACCAAATCGGACGATAATCCCTGCATCACCAGTACAGAGCACTGCTCCAAATGCATGGAGCCAACAAGGAGTTCAAAAACAGGGGTATGCTGTGTAAAATAACCATTAGCAAGAGGAATGGAGTCGATACCCACTACCGGGACAGATTTAGGCAAGTCAATCAATGGCATAGCTAGAGACATAGCAAATTCCACAGATATAATATTAGCAGAAGACCCTGAATCCACGAAGGCACTGCCGGTGGCAGACCTACCCTCAAAAGAGACCTGAAAGGGAAGCAAGATCTTATTAGGTTTCATATATACGGGAAATAGCTGTGCGCCCAAATGACTTCCCCGATGGTCACTTAGGCGCGGAAGTTCTTCCGGCTGCTTATTCTTATGCCTAGGATAGTTGTTCACTTGATGCTTGTCATCCCCACAGTAGAAGCAGAGACCATTCTTCCTGCGGAATACTCTACGTTGTTGGGGAGAGACGGAGGCCCCGAGTTGCATAAGTTCATCCGAGTTTTCCGTGGAAGAATGAAGCAACGGAACCTCGGGAGCCATCATGGGGGGGTCAGAGGGGAAGGCACAAAAACGTTCCAGTCGTCGTTCCCTGAGACGTCGGTCAAGACGTACCGCTAAAGCCATAACCTGATCTAGGGAGTCAGAAGAGGGATAGCTAACTAACAGGTCTTTCAGGGCGTTCGACAGACCCAATCTAAACTGGCACCTCAAGGCAGGGTCATTCCACCGAGAAGCTACACACCACTTCCTAAAGTCAGAACAGTACTCCGCAATGGGTCTCTTACCCTGACGTAAGGTCACAGCTGACTCTCGGCAAAGGCAGTCTTGTCAGTCTCGTCATATATGAGCCCGAGAGCGGAAAAAAAAAGATCAACAGAGGAAAGTTCAGGGGCGTCAGGAGCCAAGGAGAAGGCCCATTCTTGGGGCCCGTCCTGGAGCCGGGACATAATTATACCCACTCGCTGGCTCTCAGAACCTGAGGAGTGGGGCTTTAAACGGAAATAGAGCCTACAACTCTCCCGAAAGGAGAAAAAAGTCTTCCGGTCCCCTGAGAACCGGTCAGGCAACTTGAGGTGGGGTTCAAGAGGTGAGGTGGGGGGCACTACCAGGGTAGCATCATGCTGGTTGCCCTTCTGAGCCAGGGCTTGGATCTGTAGGGAGAGGCCCTGCATTTGCTGAGCCAGGGTCTCAAGGGGGTCCATAGTTTGTCAGGGACCAGGGTAGAAAAGGTATATGGGCCTGTGATTATGTAATGACGGGGTAGGGAGACAGACAGGTGAGCCCTAATCTACCCGCCACTCAGTCCCTGCCTACTTGCAACGGCCCGTCCTAGGCGACGGCATACAACTGGGCGACGGTCCCTACGCTCAATGAGTGCACGACAGACAAACAGACCAGGGTACACAGAAGCTAAGGGAAATGGGGCAGTTGCCCACGGCAACACCGTGAGCAACAAGAGAAGTGAATGAGCCGAGTCAAACCAGGAGTGCACGAGGTACAAATCGCAGAGCAGGTGCGTAGTCAGTAAAGCCAGGGTCAAAAATGAAGCAAGGTCAATAATCATAGCAGGAGCAGCAGAGCCAGGAAACAGAAAAGAATCACAGGCAAAGGAGGAGCAGGAAATGCAGGCATAAATAGACAGAGGGCGGGAGCTAGCTCCATCTGGCCAGGCTGTGATAGGCTCTCCCACTCCTCAGCCTCCCAGCCTGACTGGTAGAAGATCGTGTCACTCTCTCAGATTTAGGAGCAGGTGCAGCCTGATTACCCACGGGCGTCGACACAGAAGCTGTGTCTGGCAGATCCTTTACAATAACGCTACTCATGTGTCATGACAATGAATATACATTCCCTCCAGCCAGGATGTGATGTGTATTCATTTTCCTGACCACTTCTGTAGCTTCTCTGTGATTTACAGCACAGCACAGCGAGATCACGCTGTGAATGACAGCTTACAGCGTAATCTCGCGAGACTACGCCTGCTATGCTGTAACTCACAGAGACGCTACAGAAGTGGTCAGGAGAATGAATACACATCACGTCCTGGCTGGAGGTAATGTATATTCATTGTCATGACACATGAGTAGCGTTATAGTGTGATTATGTGACTGCACATAGCGATATAGCTATATCGCTATCTGCAGTGTAAATGAATGGAGAGAAGTGTATGACGCTGATTGGTCACAGATTGGTCAGCGTCATACAATCCTTTGTACAACACCCACTTGGTCACATAGTAAAACACGCCCAGTTGTCCATTGAGAAACTCATTAGCATAAAGCTAATATAGGTCATAACTCCGTCAAAAATCATCGTTTTTCTAAATAAAAAACACTGCTGTAATCTACACTACCAATCAACAGTTTAGGGTCATTTAGAAATTTCCTTATTTTTGCAAGAAAAGCACAGTTTTTTTCAATGAAGATAACATTAAATTAATCAGCAATACACTCTATACATTGTTAATGTGCTAAATGACTATTCTAGCTGCAAACGTCTGGTTTTTAATGCAATATCTACATAGGTGTATAGAGGCCCATTTCCAGCAACCATCACTCCAGTGTTCTAATGGTACATTGTGTTTGCTAACTGTGTTAGAAGGCTAATGGATGATTAGAAAACACTTGAAAACCCTTGTGCAATTATGTTAGCACCGCTGTAAACAGTTTTGCTGTTTAGAGGAGCTATAAAACTGACCTTCCTTTGAGCTAGTTGAGAATCTGGAGCATTACATTTGTGGGTTTGATTAAACTCTTAAAATGGCTAGAAAAAGAGAGCTTTCATGTGAAACTCGACAGTCTATTCTTGTTCTTAGAAATGAAGGCTATTCCATGCGAGAAATTGCCAAGAAACTGAAGATTTCCTACAACAGTGTGTACTACTCCCTTCAGAGGACAGCACAAACAGGCTCTAACCAGAGTAGAAAGAGAAGTGGGAGGCCCCGCTGCACAACTGAGCAACAAGACAAGTACATTAGAGTCTCTAGTTTGAGAAATAGACGCCTCACAGGTCCTCAACTGGCAGCTTCATTAAATAGTACCCGCAAAACGCCAGTGTCAACGTCTACAGTGAAGAGGCGACTCCGGGATGCTGGCCTTCAGGGCAGAGTGGCAAAGAAAAAGCCATATCTGAGACTGGCTAATAAAAGAAAAAGATTAATATGGGCAAAAGCACACAGACATTGGACAGAGGAAGATTGGAAAAAAGTGTTATGGGCAGACGAATCGAAGTTTGAGGTGTTTGGATCACACAGAAGAACATTTGTGAGACGCAGAACAACTGAAAAGATGCTGGAAGAGTGCCTGACACCATCTGTCAAGCATGGTGGAGGTAATGTGATGGTCTGGGGTTGCTTTGGTGCTGGTAAAGTGGGAGATTTGTACAAGGTAAAAGGGATTTTGAATAAGGAAGGCTATCACTCCATTTTGCAACGCCATGCCATACCCTGTGGACAGCGCTTGATTGGAGCCAATTTCATCCTACAACAGGATAATGACCCAAAGCATACCTCCAAATTATGCAAGAACTATTTAGGAAGAAGCAGGCAGCTGGTATTCTATCTGTAATGGAGTGGCCAGCGCAGTCACCAGATCTCAACTCCATAGAGCTGTTGTGGGAGCAGCTTGATCGTATGGTACGCAAGAAGTGCCCATCAAGCCAATCCAACTTGTGGGAGGGGCTTCTGGAAGCATGGGGTGAAATTTCTCCTGATTACCTCAGCAAATTAACAGCTAGAATGCCAAAGGTCTGCAATGCTGTAATTGCTGCAAATGGAGCATTCTTTGACGATAGCATAATTTGAAGGATAAAATTATTATTTGAAATAAAAATCATTATTTCTAACATTGTCAATGTCTTGACTATATTTTCTAGTCATTTTGCAACTCATTTGATAAATATAAGTGTGAGTTTTCATGGAAAACACAAAATTGTCTGGGTGACCCCAAACTTTTGAACGGTAGTGTACATTACAGCGCCGATCACATTATGTACAAGATAGGCCACATATAATGTGGTGACAGAGCCTCTTTAACAATGATAAAGTATGTCAAATGGATCTGACATAGAAGCATAAGGAATCTTACACTAGGATCCGTCTTAACAGATGTAACCTCTCATTGTAAAGATTTGTGGACCAGTAACGAGACCCCACAGGAGTAACTGGAATAAGAGGCATGATAACCATACCTGATCCATGGCCGTGGAAGAGCTCGCAGTTTGGAACCGAGTAAATGAGTCTCTTGTAAAATTAAAAACGAAGGACCTTTTCAACTTGACATTAAGTCCTCTCACGTTCCAGGAAATAATTTTAAGATGGCGTAGCGTCTCAAGTGATAAATACAGTTCAGATCCGCAGGACATCAATATACTGGGGTTGAACATTTAAGTTGCTCCCCCTTTGGGAATTATCAACTCCAGTACTCCACGAGACCAGATCACATAGTCAGACAAGGCATATATAAACTAGCAGGCAAGTATGAAAGGCATAGACAATTCAACCCCACCCTACCCATCCCCCCGAACTCGAGACAGGTGTCATTCCCAAATGCAGCATGTAGCAAAAAACAAAAACAGAACTCCAGGGTATGCGTAAATGGTTAGTGAAAGAGGGCAACCCCCTTCCCCTGAAGTGCAGTAAGGATACTTAGTTAGAACCAATAGGCTCAATAGAGCTACAACATGGAAGACAGAAGTTTTGCAGCAATATATCCAAGTCGCGGTATATCTCCCGACACCCATCACAGCTGAGAACATCATCGAGGAAAATCCAAGTCTTCATAGAAGAGAAAAGTTAGTAACATGTTCCATGATAAGGAGTAATTTCCTTTGAATATATTTCCTTACAGCATGGGGAGATACGATTCCACAGGAGTAGAGGAATCAGAGTCCATGACATTCTAACCAGGCAAAGACGTTTTCCGGGTTGTCCAGGAATATTGCTGAGCCATTATGCACCAATCTGAGTTTTGCAGGGTAAATCATAGAATACACGATATGTTTCTCCCTCAAACATTTCTTGGCCTCCGTAAATCGTTGCCTCTGATCTTGTACTTCCAGCCAGTGGCGTAACTACCACTGTAGCAGCCGTAGCGGCTGCTACAAGGCCTGCACCATGGCCAGAGGCTCCGCTAGCAGCCGCTATGGCTGCTACAGCGCGACGCTACTGAAGGGGTTGTTCCTATAAAAGACATGCATTACCTATCCAAAGGATAGGGGATACATGTGTGATCGCTGGGACGCCCAGCGATAAGGAGAATGGGGGACCGAAAGTCCCCCGAAGTTCTCCATGACAAACCTCCTGTGCGCATGCGTGATCAGCGCTCCTTTCATTTTTATTGAACTGCGCAGACCCCGGAAGTCCGAGGTTTCTCATGGAGAACTTCGGGGGAATCTCGGTCCCCCGTTTTCCTTATCGCTGCCAGCGATCACACATGTATCCCCTATCCTGTGGATAGGGGATACATCTCTTTCGTAGGACAAACTATAGGCCGTTTTTTTTGTTGGGAGGGTTGGGGGCTGTATGGCGTTATCTACAGGGGTGCTGTATGGCATTATCTACAGGTGGGGGTTTGGGGCTGTATGGCGTTATCTACAGGGGGGCTGTATGGCGTTATCTACAAGGAGGGGTTTGGGGCTGTATGCTGTTATCTACAGGGGAGGGGGCTGTATGGCGTTATCTACAGGGGGGCTGTATGGCGTTATCTACAGGGGGAGGTCTTTATGGTATTATCTACAGGGGGAGGGCTGTATGGCGTTATCTACAGGGGGAGGGCTGTATGGCGTTATCTACAGGGGGAGGCTGTATGGCGTTATCTACAGGGGGCTGTATGGCATTATCTACAGGTGGAGGGCTGTATGGCATTATCTACAGGGCGGCTGTATGGCGTTATCTACAGGGGGCTGTATGGCGTTATCTATAGGGGGCTGTGTATGGCGCTATCTACAGTGGGGCTGTATGGTGCTATCTATATGGGGGCGCTGTGTGGTGGAATCTACAGGGAGGCACTATCTACAAGGGGGGGTTGTGTGATACCCAGGGGAGGGGGGCCCCATTCAAAAGTTTGCTATGGAGCCCAGTCTTTCCTAGTTACGCCCCTGCTTCCAGCGAAAAGTCGGGAAAGACTCTCATATCTTGGTTGGTGTGTTTCAAAGGCCCCTGTTTCTATGCAAGTTCCAGCAATTTGTCTCGGTCTTTGAAATTCAGAAACTTGGCAATGAAAGCGCGTGGCAGCGCCCTAGGTGGAGGAGCTCTAGTCGCGATACGATGTGCACGTTCCACACAGAACATAGGAGAAAAGGCAATATCCCCAAATGTTGATTTGAGCCAATTCTGTAAGAATGCAGCAGGGTTTGGCTTTTCCACACCTTCAGGCAGACCGACGAAACGGATGTTACATCTACGCAGATGGTTCTCCATGTCGAGTTTAGCCTGCCTTGTGGACTGTTGCGTTTCTAAGGAGTCGACCCTCAATCTCAGGGGAATCACCACATCTTCCAAGTCAGAAATACGTCTCTTAGACTCAGTGGCTCTTTCACAAAACGTGTGTACATGAGCCCTGAGAAGACCAAAGTTCGTGTGAAGGGCATACATTTTTTCAGTTAGAACAAAATGGGATTCCGTAATAGCCTGCAGCATGGAGGGTTCAGAAGGAGAGTCAACAGGTGTGGAAGGAAAGGTGGAGGTCTCAGAAGGCTGCGATGTGCAGGGCCCGGATGCAGGACCAGTGGATTTATCCATTTTGCCCGTAATTTTAGACTGTTTGGGGGGGGGCATTGTGGGATTACCCAAATCAGCAGGATGCAAGAGTAGAGAGATAACTCAGACTAGTGCACAGCCAAACATACGCTAGAGAATTATAGGGAAGGGGGTAAATCCGCCACGCATCACATTATATCCTGATTACATTTGTGCAGTATTAGGCTATGTTCACACGCTTACTAAAAAAACGTCTGAAAATATTCTTCTGATTTTCAGCCGTTTTTTAATCAAACTCGCGTTTTCGCTGCGTTTTTCTATAGAGTCATTGAAAAATGGCTCCAAATACAGCTCAAGAAGTGACATGCACTTCTTTTTCGCGGCCGTATTTTTACACGGGCGTTTCTCAAAACGGCCGCTTAAAAAAACGGCCCGTCAGAACAGAACACTGTTTTTCCCATTGAAATCAATGGGCAGATATTTGTAGGCATTCTGCTTCCAATTTTTCGGCCGTTTTTTAGCCGTTTACAGCCCGAAAAACGGCCGAAAATAGCCTGTGTGAACATACCCTAAGGAGCAACAGCAGGGGGTGTAGTAGCATAAAAAAATATAAATATATTACAGAAAGTTCGCTCACCGTGTCTCCAATGCGTTTCCAAAGCGTTAGTTGGTACGAGTTGGTATAAGTTGATCCAGGTGCTAGTAGATACTCTCAAAAGGTTCCTGTGTCGACAGCAGGTATGCAAGGTAATAGAGGTGAAATAATGGTGGGTATCCAGCACTCGTTATAAAAGTTAAATGGTTTATTAGGTCATGTTAAAACAAAAAGATTAAAACAAAATCCTGGGACCACGCTGTGTAGTAGCATACCCACAATGTCATCAGCAGCCAGCTGCTAAAGTCACTCACCACTCCTTGTAGCGCCAACAAGGAGATGCAGTGGAAAGCTGGAACCCCCAGGAAAAGCTGTCTTAAAATGGTAGCTGTGTTCTCTGGAGCACTGTCTTCTGCAGTGGGTTCACTGTGGTCTGGCCTCCACCTGCTGCAGGGCAGACGCTTGTAGGCCTTTCTCAGAGGCCTCAGCTGCAGTGTAATGCAATGCTCCGGAAGTAGCTGCGGCCCCGGCTTCGGCCACAAATTTAAGCTGGGGATACGGCTGTGGTACTAGGCCCGATACTCCTGGTTACAAGATCCAGGCTAGAAAAGGCACAAAATGAGGATAAAGATCTTCCCCAGCGGAGCTCCCTGCAACACGTCTTCATCTGCCGGAGTCCAGGAAACCCCCCTGTCCTCTGGTTTTTAAGATACGAGCATTGGTCTGCACGTATCTACCAGCCTAGGCCTTTATATTACATGCTCTAATGTAAAGAGCTAGACTACTGAATAATTGCGGAACATAGAGTAAAAACCAGCGCAGATAATGCTAGTGCCACAGTACCAATGTAGATTATGCCAATGTAGATAATGCCAACTGTCAATGTTGATAGTGCCACAGTGCAGATGTAAATAATGCAACAGTGCCCATGTAGATGGTACGAAAGTGCCAATGTAGATATTGCCACACACTGCACCTTGTAGATAGTGTCACACACAGTACCCATGTAGATGATTCCACAATGCCCCCATAAATAGTGCCACGGCATCCATGTAGATAGTGCCACACTTCACATGTGAATAATGCCACACACTGCACCCTGTAGATAGTGCCACACACAGTGGCAATGTAGATATTGCCACACTGCCTCCTGTAGGTGCAATATCTAGAAGAAAAAAAGATACACGTCGCCACATGGTGCGGGTCACCCAAGTAGGATGCTGAGAGATATGCAGAAGTGTGGCAGATGTGCTCACCTGTTGGGGTTTGTGCAATCACAGGCACAACCCTAGTGTAGGCCTGTGTGGAACAGTAAAATAGTACTGCTAACATCAGAAGACCAGAGGGTAATAATTAGCAGAATTTATTATGCTACACTTTTCGATGCTGAACCAGCAACTTCATCTGGCCACTAAACATACAGAAAAGAAGCAGAACATTTAAAGTGCAACACATTTTAAAAAAGAACCACTAAAATCAAACTAACAAATCCCGTCAGGTGAGGTCACAGAGTAATGATGACGGACAAAATAAAATCTTATTATGACTCATATAAACAGAGTAGTGTTACATTTATTAATAAATATGTAGTGTTGATATAAGTATCATTGGTATTCTGTGAGGAACATTGTGGCAGCTGTCATAGCTGTAACAAGGGCAGATCACCACAGTAGCAGTGTAGGGACCCTTTTACATGATAAGGTTGGTGGGTCCCCAAGGTAACCAAACAACGCTAGTAATAGCATGCTCGTAAACATGGCAAACAGCCACATGCCAATGCCCAACGGAAGCCTGAAGGTACCATAAAGCTGAACACAGAGCACATTATAAGAGCTCAGTGACGAATCAGAGTTAAACTGCCTCCACTGGAGACACCAGAAATTTTTTGGGATATGTGCCGCAGGCACCTAGGATAAGATTGCCCAGGCTATGAAAAAATGAACATAAGAATATATATAAAAAACAATGTGTATGTGCACAATTCACTGTGTATAACGTAGAAAAAGGGGGGGGGGGGGGCTCGGATTATAAGAACACACATCATAAATTTAATGGTTGGTAATAAGAACATATACTTGTCTGAATACAAGATATAATAAATACAATAAAAAAAACAATATGGATGAAAATGAAATACAATAAAAATCAATAATAATATTTTTAAGTAGATCAAAGTTGTACTATTAGAATATTAATAAAATACCAAGGAGATCATGGTAATAAATGATATGTGGTGAAGTAGACCATGTGTGGCCACAGTAGACACAGGAAGTGACATCAATAGTGCACTACAAATTCATACAGTGGAGGAAATAAGTATTTGATCCCTTGCTGATTTTGTAAGTTTGCCCACTGTCAAAGTCATGAACAGTCTAGAATGTTTAGGCTAGGTTAATTTTACCAGTGAGAGATAGATTATATATATAAAAAAAAAAAAAGAAAATCACATAGTCAAAATTATATATATTTATTTGCATTGTGCACAGAGAAATAAGTATTTGATCCCCTACCAACCATTAAGAGTTCAGCCTCCTCCAGACCAGTTACACGCTCCAAATCAACTTGGTGCCTGCATTAAAGACAGCTGTCTTAAATGGTCACCTGTATAAAAGACTCCTGTCCACAGACTCAATTAATCAGTCTGACTCTAACCTCTACAACATGGGCAAGACCAAAGAGCTTTCTAAGGATGTCAGGGACAAGATCATAGACCTGCACAAGGCTGGAATGGGCTACAAAACCATAAGTAAGACGCTGGGTGAGAAGGAGACAACTGTTGGTGCAATAGTAAGAAAATGGAAGACATACAAAATGACTGTCAATCGACATCGATCTGGGGCTCCATGCAAAATCTCACCTCATGGGGAATCCTTGATCCTGAGGAAGGTGAGAGCTCAGCCGAAAACTACACGGGAGAACTTGTTAATGATCTCAAGGCAGCTGGGACCAAAGTCACCAAGAAAACCATTGGTAACACATTACGCCGTAATGGATTAAAATCCTGCAGTGCCCGCAAGGTCCCCCTGCTCAAGAAGGCACATGTACAGGCCCGTCTGAAGTTTGCAAATGAACATCTGGATGATTCTGAGAGTGATTGGGAGAAGGTGCTGTGGTCAGATGAGACTAAAATTGAGCTCTTTGGCATTAACTCAACTCGCCGTTTTTGGAGGAAGAGAAATGCTGCCTATGACCCAAAGAACACCGTCCCCACTGTCAAGCATGGAGGTGGAAACATTATGTTTTGGGGGTGTTTCTCTGCTAAGGGCACAGGACTACTTCACCACATCAATGGGAGAATGGATGGAGCCATGTACCATCAAATCCTGAGTGACAACCTCCTTCCCTCCACCAGGACATTAAAAACGGCTCGTGGCTGGGTCTTCCAGCACGACAATGACCCGAAACATACAGCCAAGGCAACAAAGGAGTGGCTCAAAAAGAAGCACATTAAGGTCATGGAGTGGCCTAGCCAGTCTCCAGACCTTAATCCCATCGAAAACTTATGGAGGGAGCTGAAGATCCGAGTTGCCAAGCGACAGCCTCAAATTCTTAATGATTTACAGATGATCTGCAAAGAGGAGTGGGCCAAAATTCCATCTAACATGTGTGCAAACCTCATCATCAACTACTAAAAATGTCTGACTGCTGTGCTTGCCAACAAGGGTTTTGCCACCAAGTATTAAGTCTTGTTTGCCAAAGGGATCAAATACTTATTTCTCTGTGCACAATGCAAATAAATATATATAATTTTGACAATGTGATTTTCTTTTTTTTTTAAAAATATAATCTATCTCTCACTGGTAAAATTAACCTAGCCTAAAAATTCTAGACTGTTCATGTCTTTGTCAGTGGGCAAACTTACAAAATCAGCAAGGGATCAAATACTTATTTCCTTCACTGTATGTAGTGATCTAAAAAAAAGCATAAAAAGTCAGCTATTCGCTGCAGATAGCAAATCATGGGCGATCTCATAAATGTATTACTTTTGTACTATACAGGTAAACTAATAATATTGGGATACTGTTATGTATATAAATTCTTATAATATGTGTAAGACAATCGTCATTTGTATAACATACATAGTTATGGATAAAAATGTTATAGGGGTGCTGAATCTTTAGCCCTTGTGGCCAGTGCGTCATTCTGAGAGGTTAGATCGAATCACTTGCATTACTACAACCTGTGGAAGGTTTCTTTCATAAGAAGTAGCCAGGATTTGTTAATTAGGTTTTTAAATTATATGCAGGAGTTCAGTGACGTATGCTATGAGTAAGAACACTATTGTTCGAAAAACATAAGCGTCAACACACGTAACTCGCGCTCTGTTCTATGCTTTTTAAACAAGTTGGCAAATAAATTTTTACTTTTTAAGGATGTGCTGGAGGACCTTTTTCTATATGGTAGGATTATAGGTTGGACTTGATGGACCTGTGTCTTATTTCAACCTCATCAACTATGTAACATGTAGCTACATGTATTGTAACAGTGGTCACCCAGACATGAAGTGACTGCTAGGCAACCTCAACTCACAAGCCCAAGAAACTAGCTTGAAGATCCTATCTTCATGAGTCTTAATAGGTGCTATCTGTCCCTGACACCTGTTGGCAATGCAGCATGGTCATGACCATTGTTGGTCCCTCCAAGAACCTCAAAGATCAGAGGAGAGGCCCGCTCTCAGCGATCTCGGAGAAGAGAGAGCCAAAGGGGATGTGACCCATCTCTCCCAAATCTTCTGGAATTTTTTGGGGCAGCCTCTGTGAGAATATACCATTCTTTCATAGGGAATCGTCGTGTTAATCAGTCTCTTCCATTGACCTAAGGTTGGAAATTTATCAGAATTAAAGTATAAATTTTACCTAAAATGTGATGTATGAAAGGGTGAATACAATCACATAAGACATTTGTGATGATGTCATGTTCTGATTGGACATGAAGTAGTTTTGGTATATTGTTACTATAAATATAGTTAAAGAAGCTGGTTGTTATATAGCTTTTATATTTCCCAAATGTCACTTTGTTACCTCCAGTATATTTAAAAGGTGACCGTGTCTTGTTTGTGACTTGAAAAAAATAATACCATGAACGCTTCATTTGGCCAGACATTTCAGTCATCATGATCATGCATAAAATGTGATCCTTGTGAGAAAAAATAGATAGGCCATGTTATTTAAACAGATGTAATCCAAACTGCAGCGTGGAACGGTTAGCTATATGTAACTGATCCATCGCATTGTGAATGTCTTATTCAAATATACCATGTACACTTCCCAAGACCCATAGATTTTACAATTAGCATGGATATGGAAGCCAAGTCATTCATTAACTTTACTGTGCTCAGCTGTAACATGCAAGACGAAGATTTAGACAACAAGGAATCCTGCACTTGGCAGTGGGATGACTTAGCAATAGAAAGTAGACCAGAGGAAAGGTGAGAAAATGTGGTTTATTGACGTTGCCTGAGAATATTTTCAGTCATATTTTCAGAAAAGTGCACTATATTTTATGATTTCATTAGTTATGAATGTAAATGATCTAAAATAAAAAAAAATGCCACTTTATACTTTTTTTTTAATGTAAAAAGCTACATAAAAGTGGTGTGGTTTATTTGGGGGGTTACTTGCAAATTTTTTATATTGGCAATATGAAATTTTTTACAATGACTTTTGATTTGGAAACAAAAAAGAATATATAATTGTAAAATGTATGATATTTTACGGTTTGTTGTTTATATGATTTGTGCAACTATAACTGTAAGGAAATGATAAAAACTATCTCTTTTTTAATAGGACATTTTGTCCCTCAGTCCTAGTAGTTTCTTCACCAAGAGTTAAATCTTCATCATCTACAATACAACATGAATACTGTCTTCCATTACTCTAGTCAATTGATTTTCCCTATTGCCTTTTTAAATTAAATTGCCACTGTTCTGATTTTATATATATATATATATATATATATATATAGAGCACTGTGCAAAAGTTTTAGGCAGATGTGGAAAAATGCTGCACAGTGTTAATAGTTATTTTGTATCAGTTAACATAATACAAAGTGAAGGAACAGAGGAGGAATCTAAATCAAATTAATATTTGGTGTGACCACCCTTTGGGTCAGTTCACACGTTGCATAAATTCATTGTGGAAAATCCACAGCAAATACAGTAGCAGCAAAATGGTTGAGATGAAACAAATCTCATCCACATGCTGCGTAAATACTGAGAGGAAAAAACGCTCAGATATTGACCTGCTGTGCAGAATTTTATTTAAGTGATGATATGACCCCCACAGAGCCCTGATCTCAACATCATCAAGTCTGCCTGGGATTACATGAAGACACAGAAAGATTTGAGGAAGCCTACACCCACAGAAGATCTGTGCTTAGTTCTCCAAGATGTTTGGAACAACCTCCCTGCTGAGTTCCTTCAAAAACTGTGTGCAAGTATACCTAGAAGAATTGATGCTGTTTTGAAGGCAAAGGGTGGTCACACAAATTATTGATTTGATTTTGATTTCTCTTATGTTCGTTAAATTTTCTTAATTGATAAAAAAAAAACTGTTTTGCACAGTACTGCGTGTGTGTGTGTGTATATATATATATATATATATATATATATATATATATATACACAACAACCGCGCTGGCACTATGTAGGAGCGGCTGTCAAACACCTCGTTAAGGGGTATTCCGGTTACATACGCATGCGCACTGCTGCTCCATTCATTCTCTATCGGAGTGCCGGAGATAGCCGAGTGCAGCGTTTGGCTTTTTCCGGCGCTGTCATAGAGAATGAATAGGGGGTAAGTTGTTGTAATTTGCAAAATTGTGCGGCCATAAAGGGTGTATTAATTCATGGCCGCACGATTTTGCAGAAAAAGGGGACGGTTTACCCGCATTAACATACGGCCACTAACAGGCTGTGTGACAGCCGCACCGAACATGGTGCCGGTGCGGTTGTTAGCCGCGTTGTGACCATGTCAGGGCCGCTCCGTGTGGCCGTACCCTTACAGATTACGCAAAACAAAAATAAATCCTATTCAGCTGAGCTCTAACTATACAAAACATTGGTTCTAACTATATCTGGGCTTTTCTAAATGGCACTGGACAAAAAAGCGATGTCGTTCTACCCAGTCTCACCTTGCAGACACATTAGTGGTGCACTCACACATGGCGTATTTGCCTTGTATCTCTGCAGTGTAAGAATAAGCTGTGAAAAACTACTATGTATGCCTATGGGAAAATATTCAGATTTCTTTAGTTCTTGTGTTGCAGAACATATTTTCTTGAAGCATACTTTGGAAAGTTTTCTGCAGCGTATGTTTTACACTGCGGAAATACAAAGTAAGTACGACATGTGTGACTGCACCCTAGCAGAGATCTGACAGACACTGAACACACTCAGCGTACCTTATTTTATGCATGTTACAGCTAAATAATAAGCAGCCTAGTCCAGGTTTTGTAGCTATTTTTGAAAATCTGCAGCATACTCTGAATCTGTGTGATATTTTTCTGATACATGTGGATGAGTTTTTGAAAACCTCATCTACTTGTATTATACTGCAAATTGCTGTGGATTTACTATCTACATCATCCTTTCAGCACAAAGATTTGCCCAAAGAACTCAGTCTAAACCAGGGGTCTCAAACTCGGCCGGGTAAGTGGGCCACATATAGAAAAAATGTGACGTTGACAGCCGCATTACTTTCAAATTTGATACAATACAAAGTTATTGCTAATCAATTAGTTATTTGAACTACTATAGTACTACATTACATTACTATAATAATACCGCTAGGCTTAAACTTAACGGAAATTTGTGCGTTTTCTCCACGTGCTTATTTCAACAATCCAGTTTTCCAGCTTAAGTGTTGCTAAATGCAGTCCAGCGGCTCAGTTGGCAGCATTTGGCAGATACACAAATGTCAAGATTGGGCACCCCCTTTTTAGATAGTGCCACAGAGCCCTCTATAGATACTACCACAGTGCCCTCTGCAGATACTGCCACAGTGCCCTCTGCAGCTACTGCCACAGTGCCCTCTGTAGATACTGCCACAGTCCCCTCTGTAGATAATGCCACAGTGCCCTCTGTAGATACTGCCAAAGTGCCCTCTGCAGATACTGCCACAGTGCTCTCTGTAGATAATGCCACACACCCCTAGAATATGCGAGTGTCCCCTGTAGATACTGCCACACATCCACAGTGCGCTCTGTAGATACTGCCACAGTGCCATCTGTAAATGCTGCCACAGTGCCATCTGTAGATGCTGCCACAGTGCCCACTGTAGATGCTGCCACAGTGCCCTCTGTAGATGCTGCCACAGTGCCCTCTGTAGATAATGCCACACACACCCCTTGTAGATAGAGCCACACACAGCCCCAGCAGATAGCTCCATTGGGGCTCCCTCTAGGAGTGGAATCCCCAGCCAGAGCGTTGCCAACGCTTTGACCAGGGATTCTTCTGCTGGAGGAGCCCCTGACGTCACTGTCCATACACAGTGACGTCAGGTGATCCTCCTGGACCGGAATGTGCTGTCAGGGGCAACCACAGACCCGGCATCCCAGAGCGGAGCTCTGCTCCGGAACTCCGGGGAAGCCTCTGATATCAGTGTCCATATTTTGCGTCCCGGAGCAGAGCCGCTTCTAGCACTTTGCCTGGGATTCCAGCTCTGCTCCTGACATCACTGTTCATATATGGACAGAGATGTCAGGGGCAACCCCAGAGCTGGAGTTCCGGGCAGAGCGCTAGTAGCTCCTGACATCACTGTCAGCTGTGCTCCTGACATCACTGTCCAGCTCTGGGGAAGCCCTAGACATCTCTGTCCATATATGGACAGCGATGTCAGGTGTTTCCACAGAGTCCCGGAGCAGAGCCGATACTAGTGCTCTGCCCGAGACTCCGCTCTGGGAAAGACCCTGACAACACTGTCCATATATGGACAGCGATATCAGGGAATTCTACAGAGTGCCGGAGCAGAGCCGATACTAGCGCTCTGCCCGGGACTCCGCTCTGGGGAAGACCCTGACAACACTGTTCATATATGGACAGCGATATCAGGAAATTCCACAGAGTCCTGGAGCAGAGCCGATGCTAGCGCTCTACCCGGGACTTCGCGCTGGGGAAGACCCTGACAACACTGTTCATATATGGACAGCGATGTCAGGAAATTCCACAGAGTCCTGGTGCAGAGGCGATACTAGCGCTCTGCCCGGGACTCCGCTCTGGGGAAGACCCTGACAACACTGTCCATATATGGACAGCGATGTCAGGGAAATTCACAGAGTTCCGGAGCAGAGCCGATACTAGCGCTCTGCCCGGGACTCCACTCTGGGGAAGACCCTGACAACACTGTCCATATATGGAGTCCTGGAGCAGAGCCGATACTTGCTGCTCTGTGTCCCACGGGCCGCATGTGGCCCGCGGGCCGCGTGCTTGAGACCCTGGTCTAAACCATGAATAAGCCCCCGACCTTATTTCTCATATATATATATATAGTTTTATATAACATGTCCAACAAGGATTATTCTTTTTTTTTTTTGCTCAGTCACAGCATTGGAAAGTAATTCTTCAAGGTATCATACACATTGTATATATTATCACATCCAATGTGCATGAAATACTTATCTAATATAACATTATACAAATTATAAATAGATATACAAATGACATTATTACAGGAAAATCTTATTGTTTTTATTTCTAGGAAATCCTTATCTGAATTTGATTCTGTAAATAAAGAAGGATATGAACAGAAACAGCAAACTGTTTTTCTAGTTCAAAGATCTCCTCTGCAAACCATCAGGGCAGGTATACTTGGCGGTTATATGCAGGATTATCAATTGCCCTACAAGAATATGCTCCCTGTCCCTCTGTTTGTGCCAAGCAGACGGCACATGTCAGATGCGCCATCTCAACAAGATCTCCACTCCAAGCAGAAGATGACTCATACAAATGGACTTTACACTGACAAGCGAGATATTACTGGTCTTATTAACAGATTACCTAAGGTTATACAACCCGTTAAACTTAGGGTTTCAAGCTTAATATCTCCTCCCCCAAGCTTATATAATACAAATACACATTAATATAGAGTTTGACATTTTGAAATCTCACTATAGCCTTCTAGCAAATATTACATAAGAATTTTGAAAGTGGATGGAACGCTTTAATCTTGAATCACTAGTAAATCCCAAGTGGTTGCCACAACTTTATAATTTGTTTTCTTGCTAGTGATATATACATTGTATCCTTAATTCTTTTTAAATTTGATTTGCAATGGATCTGCTAAAAGTCATAGTCAGACAAAAAGTACATAAGAATATTTTTAGGGAATGTTTAATGGCTTGTTGGATGGCTATTATAGAACATATTATTTTCATTGTTAGTCACTATGGTGATTGCTGCTGGGCAGAATCTATGCAGGTCTAATGCCAACAAAATTAAGGTACCAGGTTATATAAAATGTTATATATGATTACTAGGTATCACATATTCCTAATAAATGACAAAAGCGAGGTAGCAACTTATTATGGAGAATTTGTATACACATGTTTTCTATTACAACATGATTGTGGGTGTTGTTTGTATACAGTCGCTAAGCAATCTGATCAGCTCGGAGTAATATTTATTTACTTGGCATTCTGAGTTATATAATCACAGCCAAAACATGACTTATATTACACCGGCTCATCTCAGAAACAGATATAAATCATCCCTTCTGACCTTCTTTCTTCGACAGTTACTGGCACACATTTCATGTAGAGCTACATTTTTACAACTTTAGTTCCTGTTGGGTATCCAAGAAGGAATGGACAATGATAATTACTTTATCCTTAAAGGGGTTTGCCCATCAGGGACATTTATAGCATATCCACAAGATATGCTATAAATGTCAGATAGATGCAGGTCCCATCTCTGGGATCCGCACCTATGTCTAGAATGGGGCTCGCATGCTACGCAGCTTCCATAACTGCCATTCACTTCTATGGGAGTTTCGGAAACAGCGTAGCTCAGCAAGCTATACTGTTTTCTGACTACATGGTTGGAAATTACAAGTGGTAGCAGGAACAGAGAAAAGTAAAATGGGGTTTAGAGGGCCCCATACTAGAGATAGGTGTTTGTCCCATAGGTGGGACCCGCATCTATCTGACATGGATGACATATCTTGTGGATATGCCATAAATGTCCCAGATAGGTAATCCCTTTAAAGAGGCTCTGTCACCAGATTTTGCAACCCCTATCTGCTATTGCAGCAGATAGGTGCTGCAATGTAGATTACAGTAACGTTTTTATTTTTAAAAAACGAGCATTTTTGGCCAAGTTATGACCATTTTTGTATTTATGCAAATGAGGCTTGCAAAAGTCCAAGTGGGCGTGTTTAAAGTAAAAGTCCAAGTGGGCGTGTATTATGTGCGTACATCAGGGCGTTTTTACTACTTTTACTAGCTGGGCGTTCTGACGAGAAGTATCATCCACTTCTCTTCAGAACGCCCAGCTTCTGGCAGTGCACAGACACACAGCGTGTTCTCGTGAGATCACGCTGTGACGTCACTCACTTCCTGCCCCAGGTCCTGCATCGTGTCGGCCACATCGGCACCAGAGGCTACAGTTGATTCTGCAGCAGCATCAGCGTTTGCAGGTAAGTCGATGTAGCTACTTACCTGCAAACGCTGATGCTGCTGCAGAATCAACTGTAGCCTCTGGTGCCGATGTGTCCTCGCTCGTCCGACACGATGCAGGACCTGTGAGTGACGTCACAGCGTGATCTCTCGAGAACACGGCTGTGTCTGCACTGCCAGAAGCTGGGCGTTCTGAAGAGAAGTGGATGATACTTCTCGTCAGAACGCCCAGCTAGTAAAAGTAGTAAAAACGCCCCGATGTACGCACATAATACACGCCCACTTGGACTTTTACTTTAAACACGCCCACTTGGACTTTTGCAAGCCTCATTTGCATAAATACAAAAATGGTCATAACTTGGCCAAAAATGCTCGTTTTTTAAAAATAAAAACGTTACTGTAATCTACATTGCAGCGCCTATCTGCTGCAATAGCAGATAGGGGTTGCAAAATCTGGTGACAGAGCCTCTTTAAGGTAATCGTCTTTCAGACGAGCGTATTTTACATCCATATTAAATTCATTTTTTTCCGGACCGTAATTAGGAGCTAATGTTAATCAATGAGGCTATTCACATGGGCGTATAAAATACGTGCATATTTTAAATTCAGAGCATGCACTACTTTCATACGTATCGCGGATGGAAAACACCAATTGAAGTCTATGGGGAGTGATTATAATATGGATGCATCTATATGTGGTCGGCATGTAACCCATATGTCATTAGTATTACATGCGTTTTTTAAAGGAACCGCATTCAATTATCCATAGGATAGGTCATCAGTATATGAATGGTGAGGGTCCTTCAGTGAGCTATCTTTATGTCGGCCTCACTGAATATGATTTTTCCTGCCCCCAGGCACTGGAAGCTATGCAGGGGTCGGTGCCGAAAGCAGATGGCTCCGACCACTGTATAGTAGCCATGCTGCGGTACTGCAGCTCTGCTCCTATTCAAGTGAATAGGAGCAGAGCTCCAGTAACCCAGCACAGCCGCTATACAATGTACGGAGCCTTCTGCTTCTGGCACCTACCTTGCATTGCTTCCTGCGCCTAGAGGCAGCCAGAACAGCTGATCGGTGCGGGGTCAGGGTGTCGGACCTCCACCGATAATATATTGATGACCTATTATGTATATAGCTCATCAGTTTAAAAAAACAGTCCTGAGCCTGGACAACCCCTTTAAAGTCTAACCGTCATTTGCAGCTGTAACCTGATCCTTCAGTGAGCCATCTTCATCTGTGCCTTACTGAATACGGATTACTAGTAAATTGAGAGTGAATGATCAGTGCAAGAGACAGGGTAGAAGAGGAGAAGAGTCTGCTAAGTGAAGAAAGCAGCATTTTTCCCTAATAAGATATATTACAATGTTTCTTATATCTGCTTGTACTATTGATTTATGGGGAAAAAATGTAATGACAGTTACACTTTAACAGCGACTTGTCAGCTGTAATGGTGTATATATAGCACTATGTTATTTTATTTTAATATAGTCATCCTAAACCCATTTAATTTTGAATGACTATAACCATTAACTTTTCTTGAATTAGGTATTTTGCAAGTGAACTACATCCAACAGTGGTCGCGTCTGGCAGCTAGAATTTTGTAATATTAGGCTCTGTTCACATGGGTAAAGAGGCTTTTATTTCTGATGAATCCATGATATATTAAGTTTTTAACAGATCTTATTGGATTTAACAGGTTTCACAAAATTAATTTTTTTTACTGGGTGGAATAGTGTTGCAGATTATGATATTCTACCAATCAAAAGCAACAGAAACTTGAAAGAACAGAACCTAACTGATACCAAATGATAACATAAAAAAAAAATTAAATCAATCATTGCTGTAAAGGATCTGCCAGACACAGCTTCTGTGTCGACGCCCGTGGTTAATCAGTCTGCATCTGCTCCTAGGTCTGATAGAGTGACTCGATCTGCTACCACTCAGGCTGGTAGGCTCAGGAGTGGGAGAACCTATCACAGCCTGGCCAGACGGTTCTAGCTCCTGCCCTCTGCCTATTTATACCTTCATTTCCTGCTTGTCTTTGCCTGTGATTCTTTCCTGTTTCCTGGCTCTGCTGCTCCTGCTATTATTATTGACCTTGCTTAATTTTATCCCTGGCTTTACTGACTACACTCCTGCTCTGCGTTTGGTACCTCGTACACTCCTGGTTTGACTCGGCTTGTTCACTACTTCTGTTACTCACGGTGTTGCCGTGGGCAACTGCCCCATTTCCCTTAGCTTCTGTGTACCCTTGTCTGTTTGTCTGTCGTACACATATTGAGCGTAGGGACCGTCGCCCAGTTGTACGCCATCGCTTAGGACGGGCCATGCAAGTAGGCATGGACTGAGTGGCGGGTAGATTAGGGCTCACCTGTCTGTCTCCCTACCCCGTCATTACAATTGCCTTAACAGAAACTTTCACTATATGACAGAAGAGAAAATAAATAAGGAGAAAAAAATCCACTTTCAGCACAAAATTTAACAGCCATCTTATTTAAACAAATATTCATTCGATGTATACCTCCGATGGAAGGTATCCTGCAGTATCCCACTAATTATACAGTGTGAGACATCACCCGACCCAGGCAGAGCGCTACCTGTAGGAAGTATATATGTTACAAAGTGCAAAAGAGTTTGGGTTCTTAACAGTATAATGCAATTTTAGATGATTTTAAGTATGGTTTAACTTGTGTTGTTTATTGTATGTGTATAATCACCAGAAATAGGCTGAATGACATCGGTGAAGAGGAAGAATGTAATAAAAAGAATAGGTTTTACATAAAAATGAATAATGGCTGCGGCGGAAAGTGATTAAAGAGATCAAGCAACTTTTGTATGTAAATGTTATAGGTAGTATGTACGTTACAAAGTGCAATAGAGTTTGGGTTCATAACTATATTAATACAATTTAAGATATGTGCAAACAATGATTTTGTTATTGTAAGTGTATAATCATGAGAAATAAGATGAATGACATCGGTGAACAGGTACAATGTAATAAAAAGCATAGGTTTGACATATCCAGGTATGGCCTCAAATGTCTTGTGCTCTTTATATTTCGTACATGTTTCATATGTATGCTTTGGGTTATTTTTACTGTGCGGTAGCCCTTTTCCCATTGTTACGATATACTGTATAGGTGTAACTTCACATTATAATGTCTTCTTAATAACTACACACCTCTAAAGAGTCATATTCTATATATATATATATATATTTGTTTTCAAAGGTATACATAGCCTTTAAGCATATCTATCCACATTACCCAATTAGGCTGGGTCATAGACCTTCAGAGTTTCGGAATTACCAGCCGTGTGGCCATGATAAAGTTCCTAAGTAGACCCTTCCTAGCCGGGGTCAGGGAATCTGGCATCAGCGATAGGAGAGCTATTTCCGAGCAGTTCTAAACAGAGGCTGAGCAGAGCGCGTTGAATAATTTAAATAGATCATCCCAGAGTGGTAAAACTCTCAGGATTACCCACCATATATGGGTCAGACTACCATTGGCAGAGCCACATCGCCAGCATGTGTAGGGAACCATGGGGTACATACAGTGTAGGAGAGCTGGAGTCTTCTACCACCTAGACAGGATTTAAAAATTCTTTTTTTTGTAATTTACATGAAATTGGAGATTTTATGGGTTGAAATAGAAATTCTGTCCGAATCTTTGGTTCAATTGTTTTTTTATTATTTTTCAAATAAAAGAATAAATGCATAAGATACACGTCAAACATTTTGTTCAAACAGAAAATCACAGTATCTTAACAGCGTTACATCTTTACAACATTACAAGAGCAAGGTAGCAGTGTGTGCAACATCGCAATTTGTGGTATAACAATGTTTACAGTAGTCATATCAGAACTAAACTTGATGACAGAAAGGACTGTCCGTCCAATACTTCCAGATACGGGTAAATTTGGGAAAAGAGAAATTAACATAAGCTATTATTTTTTCGTATGCAAAAGCTGTGTTAATTAACGTCAACAGTTCTTCCAGGGTGGGTAGATCAGCACTCTTCCTTCCAGTGTCTGGTCACAACTAACTTTGCCATAACCAAAATTTTGCAAGTCAACATTCTAAATTTGGGAGGGACATCATCCATACGTAAAAGAAGTAAGGCTAAATGGGGATATGCAGGAATCCGGATGCTAAACAAAGATTCTAACAAATTAAACACACCTTGCCAGTAGCTATTTAGTACAGGACAATCCCACAGTACATGTAGCAACGTGCCTTTATGGCCGCATACCCTCCAACAGACATCTGGTACATTTGGAAACATTATATGCAACCTGTCCGGGGTATAATACCATTGTAGATTAGTTTTAAGAGCGGCTTCTACCTGTGAGCTACATTGCAAAGAACTGTGAATTAATTTATAGGCTTTCTTCCATTCAACGTCATCAAAAGTTGTGTCTAGAGTCCTTTCCCTTGCTCGCATATTGCAAGTTTTATAAAAATCTGCGTTAACTGTTAACACACTATATATTCCTTTCAAGATCTTAGCGGATTTATCAAGCATACCAAAAAGTGTCAGATTACAAATAGGATGTAGTTTTTCTAAGGTAGAAACAAAGTGTCTGACCTGTAGATATTTATAAAAGTCATTCTGTGGAAGGGAATAGGTAAGCTTTAAATAATCAAAGGAGCTAAACTGGTCATTACAATATAGATGTGACACCAAGGCAATTCCTCTAGACTTCCAGCTCATTAAGTTCAAATTAGGAATAGCCAGTTCTAAAACGTCAAGGGGGTGTGAGACAGTGACAGGTAAAGTCATTGAGGGAAGGTACATTTCCCCTATAATCCTGTCATATGTATCCTAGGCTCCAGGGAATGAGTATTTTTTGCAATAGAAAGCTCTAGCTTTCCAATCTCGGCTTAAGGAAAAGCCGGAAAAAGGGCCTGGAGTTGGATTGGGGAAGAGCAGGGCGGGTTCCCCAATCCCTAGTCCATCTCTGTTTGTAGGACAAGGCTGCTGCTCAATTAGCTGCACCTGCAGCCTGTGTATAAAAAAGGTGCAGACACAGTGTGTGTCAGTCTCACCCCTGACTCAGACCGGAGACTACTAAGTCTGGAGTAGCCTGTATTCTATGTGAGTAAAGACCTGTGTTACTTTGTGTCCAGTGCCTGGTAGGAAGGCACTTGGTATAGTTAGATAATATCTTGTTTAGTTAGTGCTCAGCCGAGCAGGATTTATTTTGTATTTTGCCTTGTTGTACAAGAGGCTGTTTCTTTGACAAGAATAAAACACAGGCAAAGCCCTGTTATGAACTTTAATGCACGGTGTCCCTGTCTCTGGCTACTAAGAAACCGCTGTACCAACCTCTCCTGATGCTAAACCCTCACAGGGGGTATATGATTGGGGAGAGGAAGGCGATCAGTTGAATTCTTTTGTATAAAAGACAAACAACCTAAAGCCGCTTTTGTAAGTGGGGAAATATTTGAGGGTGTAGCAACATTCCAAAGATCTAGAAACAGGAGGGCCTTCATATTCGATGGGAAAACATAGGACGATTCAATTTGAACCCAATAAATAGAGAGATCCGCCTTCCACCCCTGCCACCAAAGTAGAAGAATAATAGCTATAAATGTCAGGGATCCCCAAACCTCCCAGTCTTTTATCCCTGATCAGAATATGAGAGGCGATACGTGGCTTACGATAAGACCAGATAAATCCCAATAAAGACTTTTGAATACGTTTGAAAAAGGTTTTAGGAACGGCTATTAGAACTGTTCTAAATAAATATAAAAGCTTAGGTAATAATAAAATTTGGAATGCGGCAATCCTGCCTATCCAAGATACCTCAGATTTGTGTAACCTAGTCATTTCTACTTGGACGCTTTGTAAAAGGGGTTCATAGTTGGCTCGGTACAAAGACTTATGTGACTGCGTCAGAGAAATACCCAAATATTTAATACCTTTTTCCTGCCAGTCAAATGGGTATCTATGCTTAAGAAAATGAAGTGTTGAGGCTGAAAGGTTCAATGGGAGTAATTGAGACTTTTGGGTATTAAGTTTATACAATGAGATCTGCCCAAAATTCTGAATACATTCCAAAGCAGCTTCCAAAGAATCCTCCGGGGAGGATAACGAGAGTATAATATCATCTGCGTACAGAGAAATGGTATGGATTCAATTTCCTATGCAAATTCCATGGATATTAGGTTGCGTTGTTAGGAGTTGCGCTCTTAGGAATTGCGCTAGGGGTTCCATAGATAATATAAACACTAGAGGGGAGAGAGGACAACCCTGCCTAGTGCCATTAGTCATTCGGAAATTATCAGATAACACACCATTAGTATACACCTTAGCCGAGTGACATGAATATAACGCTCTAATAGCAGAAATTATACACCCCTTGAACCCCATTTTCCCTAATGTAGAAAAAGCGTACTCCCAATGAATAAGATCAAACGCTTTTTCAGCATCAAGCGCTAACATAACTGAAGGTGTATTCGACTGTTCGATAGAATGCAAAAGACCCAGGACTCTACGGGTATTGTCTGACGCCTGTCTTCACTTCACAAACCCTACCTGATCTTCACCTATCAGTAAGGGCAACAAAGGGGAACGTCACATAGCTAAAATTTTGGCATATAAGTTAACGTCTACATTTAGCAGAGAGATAGGACGGAAGTTTTGAGGAACATCCATAGGTTTCCCTGGTTTCGGAATGGTGACAATTAAAGCAGACTGGTTTTCTGCTGGCATTGACCCAGAGTCCATAGCTTTCTGATAAAATCTGCACATAAATGGCAGTAATATGCCTTGCATCGATTTATAATACATGTTGTTAAGTCCATCTGGACCAGGGGACTTGCTACTAGGTAATAGCTGAATTGCAGCAGATATTTCCTTTTCCAATATCGGGGAGTTCAGGTTAGACAATTGACTCTCAGAAAGTTGCAGTAATTTTATTTTATGGAGAAAGGTCTGAATGTCTGTACCAGACGGATGAGGGGAAAAAGGGTCATTCTCTAAATTATACCAGGAAGAATAAAAGTCTTTAAATTGATTAGCTATGTCTGTGGGATGAGTTCGTTTCACCCGGGTGTAGGGATCTATCAGAAATGGAATCTTAGATTTCTGGTATTGTGACTTAAGCCTGGCCGCTAACAATTTACCTGCTTTATTATTCTGAGAATAATACCGGGCCTTAGTTTTTTAAAGATTTTTTTCATAATCAGAAAGTAAGCTACACCTAAGTCGTTGTTGAAGGGTAAAGAGCTTTTCCGCTTGTTGCGGAGTCTGCATGGTTTTATTTTGGGTTTCCAAAGTCTGGATTTCTGACGTAATGGAAGAAATTACAGCTAACCTGTTTTTTCACTTTATGACCTAAGCGAATGAGAGTACCTCTAATAAATGCTTTATGAGCATTCCAGAGGGTAAAATCATTGATTTGGGAAGTGTCATTCTGTTGGAAATATTCTCGGAGGACATTGGCGATGGTTTGTTTGTGTTCAGAATGAGACAATAAAAAGGGGTTACATCTCCAAAGATAGGTTGGAGTACCCATATTGTTTTCCTCGAGGGTCAAGGTTATTGCTGCATGATCAGACCACTTAATGATCCCAATGGATGTGCTTTTAGCGGTGAAGAGCAAGTCTTTGTCCACCAGAAACATATCTATTCGGGAATAGCTATTATGGGTTGAAGAATAAAAGGAATAATCTCTCTCGGCACTATGTTGAGCGTGCCAGACATCATAGAAATCATGTTTCCAGACCAAAGGTCCAAGCTGAGATTGTAACTGGCGTGTGGGATTTGTAGTATCTAGGGAGGCATCGATTATAGAGTTGAAGTCTCCGCAAAGTATAACTTTGCCTTGCCTAAATTTGTTTACAAGTCTAAACACTTTATGAAAGAAGCGAATTTGGTGACTGTTGGGAGCATAGACATTTATCAATGTATATGTTATATTGTTAATTATACAAGTCAATATAAGAAACCTACCATTTGGGTCTGTGTGAGCTTGAATCAGTTGAAACGCAACAGAATTTTTCACAGCAATCAAAACCGCTCTAGACTTGCTCACAAAGTGGGATTGAAATATGTGAGGAAATAAATTATGGTTAATGCGAGCCGCATATTTTAGCAGAAGTTGTGTCTCTTGAGCACACAAAATATCACATGCTATAGACTGAGCTTCCCGCCACATATGCGCCCGTTTATGCGGGCTGTTAAGGCCATTAACATTTAATGAGGCTAGTGTAAGAACCATTTATAAGATAGAAATGAGTGGATGACTGCAATCCATCTAAAGACATGTATGTATGACTATTTTGCCAATTATAAAGAAAATTAAGATGAGACTTGGAGGCCCTCAGGCTTATTAGCCGCTGGGCCCATGACTGGGTGGCACGGAAAGGGGTAAAAGAGGGCTAGGTTGGGCCAGATTCCCTCACCCCCCCCCCGTCCGAGATAGGTAGGGTGGGGTTTAGGCCTCACATGGATGAATGCACCTGCCCCAGTGGGCGTTTGGCGCGCGGTATGGTGGGCGGTAGCATGGGCGGTCTTGATCACCCCCCCCCCCTGATGGTAGGCTTTATAAGCCAGGGCCGGCAGATATCTTCCTCTTCCGGCCGTTTGTTGTCTGCAGTTACATAGAGTGTCACAGTGAGTACACTTACCTGTTTACAACCATGAACCGGCAAGAGCTTGAGGAGACCATCCGCCTCCGTCTGCAGGAGGAAGGCTCTGTATGGCTGCAGTCTCTCTTAAACGAGACTGCGGCGCCGGAGTCCTCATTAGCGTGTTCACTTCCTGCTCGGCGCTCTGCGCGCCGCTCCAGGCCGCCGGTGCGGCTCTCCCCCTCCGACAACCATCGAGTCTTCCCTGATTCGGCCAGACAGGTCGCGCATGCGCAGTCCTGCACCGCGACGCAACCCTGCACCGCGATTCAACCCTCGCACGTCTCCAGGTTTAACGTCTCCTACCGGTCTGGGAAGGGCTAGGCCACGCCCAGCGACCGCGCGGAGCACATCTGCCACTACTGCAGCTCCAGGGTCTATGGCAGCGGCTGGCCCGGTGGGGTTGCAAAGGCCGACTCCCCTCCCATCAGCACTCCGGATGGGTACCCGTAACAGTACCAGGGGCGCGCCCCCGCAGCACATCCCCCCAGGTACTGTAACCGGAGGGTGGCATGAAACGTCACCTCCCCCGCTGAACGATGGGGATGACGGTTCCCTGGGCATTAGCAACGAGGATTTTTTCCAATGTGAAAAGGATCCACTGAGGGGGAGGCAACAAGCACCACCACCTCCACCGCCCCTGAAACCACCCAATATGCCCCTGGCAGTCCCTCCAGGTTATGTGCCAACGGAAAACGTGGAGCGCGCTTCGTCGGTTAGCTCCAGGGGCACCAACCGAACACGCCGTTCCCGTTCTCGGCGTTCATCCAGACGCCGTTCATCGCAACGCTCGCACAGACATTGTCAGCGGCACAGGAGATCATCGTCAACTTCCGAATCATCAGGCTCCTGCACTGGGTCGTCTCGCAACGGCAGTCCAAGGAGCAGCCATGAGGGACGTCGCCATAGCATACGCTCATCCAATCGACGGCGGGCGACGAGTTCAAGGACAGTGGAGGTACCAGTAGCATCTTCCGCACCTGTTCTTCCCCCGCTGCCTTCGACGGCATTGGTCCCGGCATTGGCAGCTGATCACGGTGAGTATGATTGTCTTCGTGCTTGGGGTTCAGGGAATACTTCTGATGTTGATATAGTTAATGTATTGAGGTCCCTGTTGGCGGGCAGGCCAGTTGCCTCCGCTCCCCAGGCCTCGCAAGCTGAGGCTGGGAAAACGTTGGTGGAAGCGTCTACGTCGATGTCAGGCCCTTCCTTGCCCGCCTTTAGGGATACTTATTTTTATGGCATCCCCCCACTGGGGGCTCACTTGTCTGATGATACCAGGGACAAAATAGCGCGGAGCGACTACGTGGATATTTGGTCCTTGGTATCGGCGGATTCGTCGACTATCGACAAGGAACAACGTTTTGAAAGGGGGGTTACAGCAAAGCCTAAGGTGGCGAGAACTTTTAATAACTGGTTACAGGCTTTTGCAGTATTAGGTTGTGTATCTTCCCAGAGTTGCCCCGAGAAGTCATTCCAGCTGTTTGTATACTTAGACATGGTTTTTAGTGCTTATAAGTCACACGGCGGTTCGGCTTGGTGGCGCTACGATGAGGAGTTTCGTAGGCGAATGGCGCAAAAACTTGAAGTGGGCTGAGACACCAAGGCCACAGACGTTTGGTTGCGGCTCATGATGTCCCAGCGCCACTTTCAGTCAGCGGCCCCCACCCCACCAGTGTTTGGTTCCCCCTCTGGGGTTGGGGCCCACAACGTTAAGCGCACGGGCTCATGCTGGCTTTTCAATGAAGGCCACTGCAAATTCTATGCCGCATGCAAGTTCAAACACGAGTGTTCCTTCTGTGGCGCCGCTCACCCAGCCATACGTTGCAACCATCGAAGCGCGCAGGTCCCGCGTCCCAATAATACGAGCAGGGCTGAGGACCCCAATACGCGTATTAGAGATGTCACCATGGCTAGGCCGGTACCCCAAGATGGGGGAAGCCGCCCTGCTTAGAACGGGTTTCTCATTTGGCTTCTTTATCCCTTTCGTGCCCAACCCGGCGCCTGCGGTGTCGGGTAATTTGAAGTCAGCAAGGGAATTCCCTGAGGTAATCAGAGATAAGTTGACTAAAGAATTGGAGTTGAGCTGGATGGCCGGCCCCTTTTCGGAAATTCCATTTCCCAACCTGCGGGTATCACCTTTAGGCGTAGTCCCCAAAAAAGAGCCCGGTAAATTCCGTTTAATCCACCACCTGTCTTATCCAAAGGGAAGTTCGGTTAACGACGGGATTGACAAGGACCTGTCGGCTGTTTCGTATGTCTCGTTTGACAAAGCGGTCAAGTTAGTCCGGCAGGCAGGACAGGGAGCCCTTATGGCTAAATCCGATGTGGAATCCGCTTTTCGGCTGTTGCCCGTTCACCCTGATTGTTACCATTTGCTTGGCTGCCAGGTGAATGGGCAGTTTTACTATGATATGGGTTGCTCCATTTCTTGTTATTACTTTGAAGTTTTTAGTTCTTTCTTAGAATGGGTTCTCAGGGAGTTGACGGGTTGTCCTACCAATACTCACTACTTGGACGATTTTCTTTTCGTAGGGCCCTCCTCGTCCACGCGTTGTCAATTTTTACTGGACTCGTTCCGTGGTTTGGCTGTCCGTTTTGGCGTCCCCCTTTCGGAAGAAAAAACGGAAGGCCCGACAACGGTGTTATCTTTTCTAGGAATCGAGATTGATTCTGTGGAAATGGTTTTCCGCTTGCAATTGGACAAGGTTGTTAAACTTAGGTCGCATTTGTCTGCAGCAATGGTTGCAAAGAAGCTGCAGCTCCGGCAGGTCCAATCATTAATGGGTCTGTTGGTGTTCGCGAGCAGAGTGATGCCAATGGGTCGTATATTTTCACGTCGTCTGTCCTTAGCCATGGCCGGCGTTCGGTCCCCCATGCACTATGTGCGCATTACGTCAGCCCTTAGGAGCGATTTCCGGGTGTGGCTGAATTTCGTGTCCGATTATAACGGGCGCACCTGCTGGATGACCCCGCCAGTGTCCAACCACGAGATTCAATTGTTTACGGATGCGGCAGGTTGCGCGGGGTTCGGGGCTATCTTGGGCAGTTCATGGTGCGCGGCCCCCTGGCCCCAGTCTTGGCGGGACCGCGGCTGGTGCAAAAATTTAACGCTCTTAGAAATGTTTCCCATTGTAGTTGCCATCGAGCTATGGGGGGGGAGGGTTGGCTAATTTGTCGGTAGTGTTTTGGTCTGATAATTCCAGTGTCGTCCATGCTGTTAACCACCTGACTTCTTCATCCCCTCCAGTGGTTGTGTTGATCCGGCGGCTAGTGTTAAGATGCCTGCAACACAACATTCAATTTAGGGCTCGCCATATTCCTGGTGTGCAAAATACTGTCGCTGATGCTTTGTCGCGTTTTAATTGGCAGGTTTTCCGTTCGCTTTGCCCGCAGGCGGACATGGAGGGGGCCAGCTGCCCGGATACGTTGTGGAGGATGCTGGATCTCAACTGGTCCCCCTTTTAAGGTCATCTCTCGCCCCATCTACTTGGGCGGCATACGGTAAGGCGTGGAACGAGTGGCTGGAAGTAGTTGGTGAGCGGGTCCTGGGACCCGATGAGGCTACCCTCAGAACTTATGTATTGGCTTACTTATTGTCAGAAAGAGGGGTTTCTGGTGCAGTCGCACAGCGGCGGCTGACTGGCCTGGCTTTTTCCTTTAAGTTGCGTTCTTGGCCGGATGTTACTAAGTCTTTTTTCATAGCCCAGGTGTTGAAAGGGTGGAAGAAAGCGTCAGTTAGACGAGAATCCAGACGGCCTGTCTCCTATCCCACTCTACTAAAACTAATTCGGGAATTAGCCGGGGTGTGTTCTTCCCCGTTTGAAATTTCGTTATTTAAAGCGGCATTTGTCCTGGCCTTTTTCGGTGCCCTACGCATTTCCGAATTGGTGGCCATGTCAGCCTCCCGCCTCGGAGGCCTACTAGTTGGCGATGTTGTATTGTCCAGCTCCAGCATCCATTTCCGTATACGGAAATCCAAGACGGACGTATTTGGCAAAGGATGTTGGGTGTCCCTGCGGCCCGTACCCGGGCCGGCCTGCCCCGTGCAGACGATTGCTCATTACTCCCAGGCTCGTTTGTCCGGTTCCCAATTCCTATCCCATTTAGATGCAAAACCCCTCACCAGGTTCCCGTTTGCGGCGGTTTTCAGGTCCGCTTTATCTAGAGCGGGTTTCCCCCCAAAAGAGTTTGGGACTCATTCATTTCGTATTGGGGCTGCTACTATGGCTAGTGAATTGGGCCTGCCCGACGGAGAGGTCCGACGCATTGGGCGCTGGCGTTCTGAATGTTTTGCTGGATATATTCGTCCGGATTTGGTTTTGCAATAATGTTGTTTCTTGATTACAGGTTCTCGCCCTGCGATATGGATCCTTGGGCACTCTTATGTTTTTTGGGCTGAGAGGGGGGCGTCTATAAGACCAGGTGGTCTCTCTCTGGGCAGGTCGGGAGCTGATATTCATTGGAGAGGAATTCGTGGCCTGAGATGGCTGGAAGTACTGCCGGAGGTGGTGGCTATCAGCAGACAGCGAGCAACGCCAATGGTGCTGGTGATTCACGTTGAGGGGGAACGACCTCTGTTCCGTCCGTCTAGGGGAACTGATAGCATTGATTCAATCGGACTTAGAGCGGTTCACGTCGTTCTTTGCTCAGTTGGTTTTGGTCTGGTCGGAGGTGATTCCCCGTGCGGAGTGGCAAGGCGCACGTGATCTTAACGCCATTGAGAGGGGGAGGCGCCTGTTAAACACCAGGGTCTCAGGTATGTCAGAGCCGGGGGTGGGGTAGTTGTTAGGCATAGGATGTTAGAAGGGGATAATAGGTGTCTGCTATTGCAGGACGGAGTGCACCTCACTGATATTGGTTTGGACATCTTTTTGTCAGGACTCCAGGATGGGATGGAGAAGGCTTTGTTCAGGCTGGCCGGGGGTCGTGGGGGAGTAGGTATGCGCAGTTGAGGATGCGCATCCTCCTCGTGGCGGTATTTTGTTATATAAGAAGGGACCTACATGCCCTGCCTTAGGCGGGCTGGCATACGGGTATAAGCGGTAATCTGTTTATTTTGAAAATATTGGTTAACAAATAATAAATAAAGCTGTGGCCGACCCCCAGGTCAACCCACGTTAAAGGTTCAGTTGGTGTTGGTTGAATTATTGGTAGGAACAAGGTAAACCCACCCTAGCCTATATGTGATAGTTATGTGCGCACAGTCTTGGAGGCCCTCAGGCTTATTAGCCGCTGGGCCCATGACTGGGTGGCACGGAAAGGGGTAAAAGAGGGCTAGGTTGGGCCAGGGCCAGATTCCCTCACCCCCCCCCCCCCCCGTCCGAGATAGGTAGGGAGGGGTTTAGGCCTCACATGGATGAATGCACCCGCCCCAGTGGGCGTTTGGCGCGCGTTATGGTGGGCGGTAGCATGGGCGGTCTTGATCACCCCCCCCCTGATGGTAGGCTTTATAAGCCAGGGCCGGCAGATATCTTCCACTTCCGGCCGTTTGTTGTCCCACCCGCCCTCCCTTAGCTGCTGCGGATCCTACTGTTTGAAGTAATAAAATAAAAAATAGAAAAAAGAAATAAATAATAAAAAAAATAAATGTATATAAACAAAATGAAAACGTGTTTTGAACGTATATATGAAACTTTTAAAGAAAAAAAAAAATATCATAAGAATAAATATTTTGTACGAAATGTACCTCATTTACTGGTCATGTTGTGACCATATCCAAGTTTGGTAATAAGGATTTTGTCAAGTGGTTGTTGTGGATGCAATTTATTTGTTTTGAAGCTCATGTCACAGCAGGTAGTATTTTGTTATATAAGAAGGGGCCTACATGCCCTGCCTTAGGCGGGCTGGCATACGGGTATAAGCGGTAATCTGTTTATTTAGAAAATATTGGTTAACAAATAATAAATAAAGCTGTGGCCGACCCCCAGGTCAACCCACGTTAAAGGTTCAGTTGGTGTTGGTTGAATTATTGGTAGGAACAAGGTAAACCCACCCTAGCCTATATGTGATAGTTATGCGTGCACAGTCAATCCTGTCTGACTACGATCACATCTGTTGCAACTGCTGCTAGTACAAAAATAAAAGAACAAAAAACACAGTAAACGAAAACTAAACAACTCTTGCACAAAACAAGAACAGATCAGATCAGACTGTTCGACCTAAAGGGGGAAAAGAAAATAACAGTCAGCTTGATGTCAAGCCCAAGTGGTCACTACTGCACCAATGTAGTTGAGCCTCTGATGGAACCATTTGAGAGAAAAGCTCTCATGTACCTAAAAATGGTAAAGAATGAGAGAATAGGTATTGATTAGTCATATCAACGCTTCGTTTGTTTACGATGATCGACCAGCTGCCATTCATCATGCACTCTATGAAGAGGACGGGTAGAAGGTTGCTCCTGGATATGCACCAATATGTCCCACTTTTTCAAGAGAGCTACACCATCTGGAAGGTTCCGAATCGTGTGGAGAAAATTGTTGCGATGTATAAGTAAACGAACCGGAAAACCCCATCGGTACAAGATCTTGTTGTCGCGTAAGGCGCTAGTAACTGGGGCCAATTGCCTACGTAGTTGCAGCGTTACAGCTGATAAATCCGTAAAAACGGATAGCATTTTGTATGGAGAAGGAATAGCATCTTTTTTCTTGAGGGATGTCATCAACTGCTCTTTGATGTGATAAAAATGGATGCGGGCTAAAACATCGCGCGGCACCTCGTCTGCCAGATGTCTAGGTCTTGGAAGTCTATGTACTCTGTCAATGATGATATCTCTCGGAGAGCACTTAGGGAGCATAGTTTTAATGAAACCCTGCACATAACTGAGCAGATCTTGCGCCGCAACATCTTCAGGGACCCCTCTAAATTTGACATTATTCCTGCGGGATCTATCTTCTAGAGCCGCCATTTTAGCTTTTATCTGAGAGACTTCATCCTCTAAGTCATAATGAGCGTCTATCAATTCGTTATGTGAAGTAACAAATTCACTTATTTTAGATTCAGCATGATGAACTCTTTGTTCTACATCTTGTATTGCCACAGACAAGGGGTGAAGTAATTTAGCAAATCCTGCTTGTAAAGAAACACTAAGAGCCTGCAGCGTGGTCTTCATGGTAAGCTCAGTAACAGGAATGTCTGAAGAGGGCAGATCTTCCAGCTTATTTCCAATCTCAGAAACAAGGGCATCATGGGGTAGATTTTCCCCTACCTGATCTGATGGCGATTCCAGAGAAATCCGTCGCTTCGCCGGGCTCTTGGAACTCGGAGATGGCGGAGAGGAAGATGCAGAGTCAGGTGCTGCGGTCAGAAGATGGCGCCAACGTCTTCCTGAGGAAGGGGTGTCTGTAGCGTCCAGGCCATGGACTGCATTATCAGCGTGAGTAGCCAAGAGCAGAGGAACCAGAGGCGGAACAGAAGCACTCCTCCTCTGTATGTCTGCTGCATATGAGAACCGGGAAGGTGACTGTGAAGGAGGCTCAGAGGTAAGGGATCCAGTCTGAGAACAGGCATCCCCGCCATCTTGTCCCCCGTCCGCATGCCGAGGAGGATAGAAGTCGGTAAGTCGCGTAGGTCTCGTCACTGGCTTCCGACGTCTCGGCATCTTAGTTATATACAGCTCACAGAAGAGAGCAATCTGCTGTATAAAAGAACAAATTCAGAGGCTTACGTCGCTTAAAGAATGAGGATGGTGCAGGAGCTCATTACTCAAGCGGCCATTCGGTTCAACAGCCAAGCCACGCCCCTTCTGTCCTAATCTTGAGCGGAAAAGGATTTCTAAGTTCCCTCTCCTATCATTGACTACATCATAGTTGTAGCATCCATGGCCGAGGGCCGTCGGGCTTACTCAACTGCTGACGCCCGCAGCCATGGATCAGTGAGCGCTGGTCCCCGTCTCCTTCCTAGGAGACGCCAGCGCGCACTTCCGCTCCGGTCCACTTCGTCCCGTGCCCACTCTTAAAGGGCCAGCGCGCGCACATGAAAACAATCATCATCATCAACTCACATGATTTCCTGGACTATAAGAGGGCCCCTGCCCTTCTGATCCTTGCCTGAGCGTTGTTAGTGTATCCCAAGTCTGTCTTGCAAATCGTCCCTTAGTGTTTCCCGTTCCAGTTGTTACCCATGCCCTGTTACCTGTTCCTGTATCCCGTGCTGTGTTCTTGTTCCTGTGCCTACTAGTGTTGGAGTCGTGTCTACTGCACCTGCTGTCGTTTGCCACATCCTGTGTCATCTGCCACGTCCTGTGTCATTTGCCATGTCCAGTATCATCTTCCACGTCCGGTGTGATTCGCCACTTCTGGCGAAACCTGTGGCACCTGTGGCACCTGCTGTCATCCGCCACGTCTGGCGTTACCTGCTGCACACACCTCTATCCGTGCCAGAGCTGCAGCCACTGTCTGGGTTACCCAGGTACCCTAGTGCGGGACTTTGTATTACTGGGGTGCTCTGTTGTTTGGCCAGCTGCCTCCCCGCTACGGCAGTGCATCCTAGTGGGTCCACATACCCACAAACCGTGACAATAGTTCACCTTGTCCAGATCAGCATTCTGTAATCCAGAGAAATAACCGGGCAGAGCCCATTTTTCTTAACACAAAGAGTTTTAAATGAAGTTACGGTCCTACTGAGATTAGCATGTGAGCCAAGGGATCTATAGAGACTCTAGTCACCCATAAGGATATCAGGACGATCCCCCACTTCGACCACCACCCGCAAGCTGGGATAAGGGTTTAAGTCTTTGAGCTGATATTATATGTATGATCTGTGATGCCTTGTCCCTGCTGGGGATTACAACATAATGTGGTAAAAGGATTTGGTATGGATGAAAGGTGTAGAGATTTCAAGTTAACATCCCAAATATCCAGCAGGGTCCCAAAGAGAGGTGTGACAGGAGGAAGACTATGCCGTACACTAGGGGAATCCAGAGAAGGGACTCCAAGGATGTTTTGTTTAGGGAGGACTCTAGGTGCATGACTGAGAAATCAATGTTTGATTCGCACAGGTCGGCGATCGCAAGTCCGATTCTGTGAGTGACGGCTCTAGCTACCAATTAGTACACCACCAGAGCCATCACTCAGAGCATATGGGTGGGACTTGCAGCATGCAGTGCAGGAGCACTCGCCCATCAACTTCCATCTTAGTGAACCTGCGATCAGCACATCAGGGTAATTAAACATAATTTTCTCGACCATGCAACTCCCCCTCCCCTTTATTTCACTGTGAGCAGTTTTAAGGCCTCAAAACTGTTGACAGGTTTCCTTTAAGTAAAGGTGGGAAGTTTCAAGAGAAAAGATCGTTAGGAATCGCTGCCATTTCGACACCCAAGTATGTAATGGAATCAGATCTCCATTTGAATGGGAACAAGGAACGGAGATGTGTCAACTCTGACCGTGGGAGGCTCATATTGAGCATTTTGGATTTTTGCAAATTGACCCTAAAGGTTATCAAAGAGCTGATGTGAGCAAATTCGTGTAAGACAACCGGAAGGCCTATCCGGGGAGAAGCATTATTTGCAGAAATACACATCTTATGCTTTTTACCTGCAACCATTATTACAGGAAATGAGTCATTTGGTCTGATTGTATTAGCTAGTGATTCCATCACTAATATGTATAGCAAAGGGGAAAGATGGCAGCCCTGTCGTGTTCCATTATGTATCTGGAAAGAATTAGAGCGAGAGCCATTAACTCATACTTGACTGTGGGGCAGTTATAGAAAGCCAGGATAAGGCAAGCATGGATGGCCCTAATCCTATTTGTTAAGTGTAGCCTCCAGGCACCCCCAGTGCACCCTATCAAATGCTTATTTCAGCATCCACTGAGAGTAAGCACATGGCAATTCCGGAGGAACGAGCATGATGTACGAGTGCTATTGTTTTGAGGGAGGGGACATGAAGTTGAAGACGGGTAGCTGTCATTTTGGCATAAAGTTTAAATTCATTAGGGATATAGCATGAAAATTGCTACAGTGGGTGTAGTCCTTACCTGGATTGGGAATTATTGAGATTGCACTAAAAGAGCCTACAAAGGGAATGAACTGCCCTAAGCAAAACTATTAAAAGCCTTGAGCTTAAAGGTAGAATAAGAGGCTGCAACACCTTGTAAAAGCAGTATGTGTACCTTTCTTGGCCTGAGCTATTTCGATTTTTAAGAGTTTCAATTGCAGTCACAAATTTCTGTACCGTTAACTCATCTTCCAGAGCCAGGGAGTTTTCCCAGGACAGTGGTGCAGGACCATGTTGTGACAGGTAATACTGTAAAGAGGTAGGGGGTGCAAAGAGGATCGCACAGGGGCCCTGCTGGATATTATACAAAGAGGAATAATACGCACGGAATTCCTTGAGGATATCTGTGGTGTTATGCACTAAACCTATGCTGGAAGAATTAATAGACATTATATTGAATTGTGGCAAGCGAGAACGGAGGGCATGATAGAGCCACCTCCCCCATTTGTCACCATGCTCAAAGTATTCCTTACGCAACCTATCTCTGGTACAGAGTTTTTTGGTTGAAAATAATATTAGAAATTTCTGCTTTCATGTTCTCAGCAGGGGTCCTATTATTAGATTTCTCCAAGAGGTCCAAGGAAGCAAAGAGTTTTTGGAGCTTCTCAACTCTCATGTTTTTAAGTTGAGCTCCATAAAAGATAAGAACACCACGTCAGTCGTGCTTAAAAAGCCTCCCACTTATAAGGGAAGGTAGTAGGATCGTCAGTGTGGCTGGCAGCAAAAAAGCTAACTAACTCTTTGAGGTCAGCGGGGCAGGCTGTGTCATTGAGCAGGTTGTCAATAAGACGCCATGAAAAGGCTCTGGAGGTAGATAATGAACCCTGTAGGGCACCCAGGAATGGAGCGCGGTCAGACCAGAGGATCGAACACAGGGAGCAAATGGTTTGTTATCTAGTAGGCTTTGTGAAATAAATTTGTAGCCAATCCGACCATAGCTATTGGGAGTCTCAAAATAATTACTATAATTCCTTTCCCCAGGCTGTAAGTTACACCAAAGATCCACTAGGTAAAGTTTTGCTAACAAAGCTTTGAGTCTATTGATTGCTGAAAAGAGACAGAGAACATACCAGTGGCTGAATCAATGCCCGGTTTTAGAAACAAGTTGAAGTCACCTCCCAGGATAATCTCATAGCCCTCAGCAAAGGTAGCCAATTACTGTAGGATCTTCAGCCAGAAGTCCACCTGGACTAAGTTAGGAAGGCAAATGATAGCCACGGTTAACACATCATGCGCCAAAGACAATTTTAAAAATAGAAAATGTCCCTCTGGCTCAGATTTCAATGACATGATTTGGGGAACAAACGATTTGTGGAGGGCAATGGACACACCTCGGTATTTATGAATAGGGTTAGCGATATGAAACCAAATTGTGTATTGCCTAGTTTCGCATTCGAGAATAGAGGATAACTTAAAGTGCATCTCCTCCAGGAAAGAAAAAATGAAGGACATGAAAAGACAAGAAAAGTGTTGCAAAGACACAAGACCGAGAAACATAACATAGAAATTCTACAAGTGTTCCAATACAAGAGAAAAATAGGCATGATCAACATGTCCATTACCCTATGTGGGAACAAGGAAGACATGATAAGGAGTTAGACTTTACTAACCCCATGGCGGGGTGATGCATTGGTAATATATATGAACAGCTGAATATGAATGGGCCCAACTTTGAGGAAACATAACATCACTATGAGGTAAGCCCCAGGATAGGGAGTAGAACACGGAAGGGATATGAAGGGGGTAAGAGAAATGCCAAGCAGAGACCAAACCAACAATAATAAAATATGATTACAGATGTAACCAAGTTTACCTGGACTCTGATAACTTTCTGCAGTGTGATAATCACACAACAAAAGCCATTGAAATGTCATTGAAAATTCAAGTTAAATTTTCTTGCCACTGTGTATTTAATGCATTAAGAGTCAAGATAAACTTGGCTACATCTGTATCTAGGAGAATGGTAAAAAGAGTTTCAAGGTAGACATATAACATACAGTAGATACGTCTGGTAGATTTAACTGTTTGAAAACTCTTCAAAGTTGGGACCCAGACTCACAAGCTGGGGAGAAGAGTCCAAAATGTACAGATATCAGGATTGAGTGCGCTGATAGGCATCTGTCAAAAGACAGACGCTGTGTCCCATCCATAAAGCGCACGCATAGGTGATGTGATGGTGAGGGATGGTACAGAATACACTGGGTATACCACAAATGGAACCATAGATGTGGTAGATAGCTACAGTCACATTAAGGCTGGATTTACACGAGCGTGTGCCTTTTGTGCGTGCAAAAAACTTGGCGTTTTGCGCGCGCAAAAGTTACTTAACAGCTCCGTGTGTCAGCTGCGTATGATGCGTGGCTGCGCCATCATTATGACATTCTGTTTGTGTGTTTGTAAACAGAAAAGCACGTGGTGCTTTTCTGTTTTCATTCATACTTTTTACTGCTGTTGCGCGAATCACGCTCGTCACACAGACGTATATCACGTTCATCTAAATAAGCCCTAGGGACGATAGAATGAATGTGCCAGGCAAGTTTAAACTCCAGTCTCTGCAGGAAAAGTAAATAAACAGGGCAGTCCAGAATGGGCCAGTACAGGGCTTAAAATCCAGGATAAGTTTAGCAAAAAAAAAAGCTGGATCATCAAGGAGGGTGAGTGATGGGCCGGACAGAAGTCGTCATTGTTTCGGAAGCTCTTTGCAATTTCGGGAAATGTGTCTTCCCATTTAGCCCCAGGTGGTGTAGGTGGCAGTGTTCGCACTGCAAGCCATTCCGGAAGGGACACGATAGGGAGTTCTAAGGTGCACAGGAGTGCAGGGAGGTCACCTCAGTTTCTGAAAGTGACTGACCGGCCATTTTTGCTTGCTGAAAGTTGAAGCGGATATTCCCATTTATAGGGTATCTCTTTTTTCATCACTATCGAGTGTAACGTCCACTGGGTATGTGGACTCACTGGGCTACTCCGCCATAACGGAGTAGTTGCTGGCCAAACAAGAATAGGACAGTCAATGGTAGATGGTACCTTGATCGCAGGCTGGTACCAGATTACTAGAAGCAGGCTTGTGCTGGATAGCTGGAAGCCGGCTTGTGCTGGATTACTGGAAGCAGGCTTGTGGTGGATTACTGGAACCAAGATTGGTCACGGACACTTGAGTCAGGATCCAGGACTGGACATGGGTACAGGACTCGTCACAGACACTGGACTCAGGATACAGGACTGGACACAGGATAGCCACGGCATAGGTTACAGGAACATGACACGAAACCTTCGCAGACTACCTCTGGGTTAGAAATAACATTGCTCAGGCCCTGAGGAAGTGGGCAGAGTTCCTTAAGTAGTCCAGGATGTGCTGGGATAGGTTGGAGGCAATATTCCTGGTGCGCACGCTGCCCCTTTAAGAACTGGGACATGAACACGTGCGCACCCTACGGGCAAAGGCCGGGGGAAGAGGAGAGAGCGGAGCGCGCCAGCGTCCCTGGGTAGGGAGACGCCGGCGATGAAGATAAGCAGGCTGGTGGCCACTGGGGTGAGTGAGACCCACAGCCACCATTGCGACAGTACCCCCCCTTACGTACCCTCTTTTTAGGTCCAGAGCGTAAGAGGATTTTTTTTGATGAGAGCGGGAGCATCAATGTTCCATTTAGGTTCCCAGGATCTCTCCTCAGGACCAAAACCTTTCCAGCCCACCAGATAAAAGGTCTTCCCTCCTATTTTCTTGTAGTCCAGAATCTCCTTGACCTCGAAGACATCTGAATAACCACCAGGAGCAGATTCTGTGTTAGAGGACTTGCTGTACCAGTTGAGAACTACAGGTCTCAGGAGAGATATGTGGAAGGAGTTAGGAATTTTGAGGGTAGCAGGCAGACATAGTTTGTAGGACACAGGATTGATGTGTTGTAAGACTTCAAAAAGGACCAAGAAATCTAGGAGCAAATTTTTAGGAAGGAACCTTTAAGCGGATATTATTAGAGGACAACCAGACCTTTCATTCCGGGAGAAAATTGAGGAAGTGGCCTACTCTTCCGGTCAGCGTTTTTTTCATCCGCGCTACCGCCTGCAAGATCACTGACTTGGTTTGTTACAAGATTTGGAGAAAGCTTCCGTAGGAAATATTGGCTGCAGGAACTTCGGAGGTAGCAGGCACAGGGAGAGGCACATAAGGATGTTGGCTGTAAACTATGAAAAACAGAGAACTAGCAGTGGATTCGCTTGTATGATAATTATATGCGAATTCGGCCCACCGAAGGAGTTGTACCCAGTTGTCATGTAGAACTGAAACGAAATGGCGGAGATAGTTTTCGAGCACTTGATTAATCCATTCGACTTGGACATTTGATTGCGGGTGGTACACAGAAGAGAAGTCCAGTTTTACGTCCAGAAGATTACATAGCGCTCTCCAGAATTTGAATGTGAACTGGACGCCACGATCAGAGACAATGTGGAGAGGCAATCCGTGCAGATGAAAAACATGCTAAATTAAGAGATTTGCCAACTGAGGAGCTGAGGGAACACCAGACAGAGCGATGAAACGTGCGATCTTGGAGAAATGGTCTACAACGACCCAGACAGTGGTGCATCCCGCAGAGGTAGGAAGATCTGTAATAAAATCCATGGCAATATGCTGCCAGATCCCATGAGGAACCAGCAGAAGTTCGAGTAGACCCACAGGCTTGGAATGAGCAACTTTATTTTGGGCACACTTGGTACAGGTGGAGTCAAAGTCCTGGACATCTGTTACGATACTGGCGAACACTGCTGGAATCCTATGGTCAGAAGTAGCGAGCGGAGCACAGTGCAGAACCCGGTGAGACGTCCCCAGGAACAGTGCTTGGAGGGTGGAACACGAGTAGTAGTCAATAGCAAGGAAGTAGGAACAGTCTGGCAAAGACAGTTCTCAGGAGCAGGAGACTGGAACAAGTCACAATACTCAAGCACTGTTTGGTATTCCATGTGGTCTGAAGTAGGCCCAAACAGGAAACAAGGTGGTTACACACGATGCAACATTTGCCATCTTGGTTAAGGGCAGGTTTAAGGGCAAAACAGCAGCCTCCAGTGGTAAGGAGTAAAAGTGCAGCACAATTCTTCAAAGTGTAAAACAGCGGCCACTAGTGGTAATTTTGCAGTACAACAACAGAATCCTGACAACATCCTTGGGTAGTGTAGGCCACCAATAGTGACGGGTGATGAAATCCCAGGTTTTTCGAATGCCAGAATGACCTGCCAACTTAGAGTTGTGACCCAGGAGGAGAATTTTCTTCAGGTCTGCTGGAGGGACATAGGTTTTCCTGCAGAGGAGTTAGGGTAGGTTCACACGCTTAACAAAAAACGTCTGAAAATACGGAGCTGTTTTCAAGGGAAAACAGCTCCTGACTTTCAGACTTTTTTTGAGCAACTCGCGTTTTTCGCGGCGTTTTCGCTGTGTTTTTTTTACGGCCGTTTTTGGAGCTGTTTTCAAGAGTCTATGGAAAAAGTGCTCCAAAAACGTCCCAAGAAGTGTCCTGCACTTCTTTTCACAAGCTGTCATTTTACACGCCGTCTTTTGACACCAGAAACAAGGTGGTTACACACGATGCAACATTTGCCATCTTGGTTAAGGGCAGGTTTAAGGGCAAAACAGCAGCTTCCAGTGGTAAGGAGTAAAAGTGCAGCACAATTCTTCAAAGTGTAAAACAGCGGCCACTAGTGGTAATTTTGCAGTACAACAACAGAATCCTGACATTACTCCCTCCTTTCGACAGCGGCCTCAGGACGATGTTTGACTTGGTTTATCTGGATATCTTTGGTGAAATTCCCTAACCAGTCGAGGAGAATTGAGATTGCCTACGGGTTCCCACGAATTATCCTCAGGGCCATATCCTTGCCATTTTATTAGATATTGCAACAGATTTCTGAATATCCTGGAGTCTAGGATGTTTTCAACAGTATAATGTTCTTGTCCATCAACTTCGATAGGATCAGGGGGAGGCAGGTGGCGTCCTGGAAATGGATTTGGAACAACAGGTTTCAGTAGGGATACATGGAACACTGGATGTATTCTCATTGGTCTGGGAAGTTTGAGACGAAAAGCCACTGAGTTTACTTGTCCAATAATCTTGAAAGGACCAATAAATTTTTGGCCTAATTTTGCTGAAGGTAAGTGAAGTTTCAGATTCTTGGTGGAAAGCCATACTTCATCTCCCACTTTGAAGGTTGGAGAAGGTCTACGAGATTTATCTGCTGTTTCCTTATATTTCTCCTGGGCAATTGATAATGTGATTTTTAGCATTTCCAGATTCTGTTGAAGTGATTGTATTCTGTCAGTCACTGCAGGAATAAAAGTTTCTCTTGGAAGATTAGGAAGAATACTGGGATGGTAACCCAAATTTGCAAAAAACGGTGTTTGTTTAGTGGAGGCATTCTGAGAATTATTGTAGGAGAACTCCGCCATTGGAAGCAAATCGACCCAGTCATCCTGTAAATGGCAGATGTAGCATCGGAGATACTGTTCTAACGTTTGATTTGTGCGCTCAGTCTGACCATTAGACTGGGGATGAAAAGCAGAAGACAAACTGACATTTATGTCGAGTGCTGTGCAAAAACTCCGCCAGAATCTTGATGTGAATTGTACTCCGCGATCCGAAACCACTTCATCTGGTATTCCATGAAGACGAAACACATTCTGAATTATAAGATCAACCGTCTCTTTAGCAGAAGGTAGTCCAGGGCAAGGAATAAAATGGGCTGCTTTAGTGAGCCGATCAACCACTACTAAGATGGAATTCTTCCCTTTGGAGACTGGTAAGTCGACAATAAAGTCCATAGAGATAGATCCCCAAGGACGAGATGGAATGGACAGAGGCTGCAATAATCCCATGGGTGAGGTACGAGGAGTTTTGTACATGGCACAGGTGTTGCAAGAAGAAACATATTTCTTCACATCTTTTTGATAATTGGGCCACCAAAAGAAGCGGGAAAGAAATTCTTGTGTTTTCTGAATCCCCTTGTGACCTGCTAGTTTAGAGTCATGCATTAATTTTAGCACGTTTAATCTTACAGTTTCTGGAACGTAAATGCAGTGCTTGTTAGTCCATACTTGATTTTTGAAAGTTAGGGACACTTCATCTGGTGGGTGCAAAAGAATTGGGTCGGTCTCATAGGCTTCCATTATCTCATCAAGCAAGTCCTTGCTATGGATCACCCCCAGGAAATTGGACTCGGAAAGAATAGTTGTTGGTGGTACTGTCGAGGAGGAGTCATTGGAGAACAACCTAGATAAGGCATCGGCCTTACCATTTCGGGAACGAGGCCTGTAAGAGATCACAAAGTTGAAACGATTTAGAAACAGACTCCACCGGGCTTGGCGGGGAGACAAACATTTGGCAGATCTAACAAATTCAAGGTTACGATGATCAGTTAGAACCACTATTTGTTGAGCTGTGCCTTCTAAATGATGTCTCCATTCTTTGAAAGCAGCAATGATGGCTAGGAGTTCCTTGTTCCCCACGTCATAATTCTTTTCAGCAGAAGTCAAACTTCGAGAAAAGTAAGCACAAGGGTGCAGCAAATCTTTCTCTCCAGTTCTCTGTGATAGAATAGCCCCTATTGCACCGTCTGAAGTATCCACTTCAACAATAAACGCTTTTTCAGGGTTAGGATGAACCAGTATAGGGGCTGTTGTGAATTTTGTTTTCAGATTGAAAAAAGCATCTTGTGTCTGAGGAGACCACACAAAAGGTATCCCTTTCTTTGTTAATTGGGTAATTGGTGTAATAATGCCCGAAAAATTCTTGATAAAACGTCTGTAGAAATTAGCAAATCCTACAAATCGTTGGACCTCTTTCACATTTTTTGGAGTTGGCCAGTCTCTAATTGCTTGAATCTTGCTAGAATCCATGTGTAACCCTAGGGGAGAAATGATATAACCCAAGAACTGTATTTCCGTTTGATGGAATTCACATTTCTCCAACTTGATATAGAGTTGATATGCTTTCAGACGCTCCAACACCATTCTCACATGATTCTGATGTTCTTCTGCAGAATTAGAAAAGATTAATATGTCATCCAGATAGATGACTACGAACTGATCTAACAAGTCCTTGAAGATATCGTTAATAAAATGCTGAAAGGTTGCAGGAGCATTGCAAAGTCCAAAAGACATGACTAGATATTCATAATGTCCATAACGTGATCTAAACGCTGTTTTCCATTCATCACCTGGTCTAATGCGAACCAAATTATATGCACCTCGAAGATCCAATTTGGTGAATATTTTAGCTTGACGAACTCTATCCAGCAACTCCGGAATCAATGGCAGAGGGTAACGTTTTTTAATTGTGACTTTGTTTAATTCTCTATAGTCAACGCAAGGTCTCAAAGAGCCGTCTTTCTTTTTAACAAAAAATATAGGTGCACCTGCTGGCGATGAAGATGGACGAATAAAACCTTTAGCTAAATTTTCATCTATGTATTCTTTAAGAGCCTTCAGTTCCGGCTCTGCTAATGGGTAGATGCATCCAAAAGGTATAGCTTCTCCAGGCAACAGTTCAATCGGACAATCGTAAGGTCGATGTGGAGGAAGTTTATTAGCATTCTCTTTGTCACATATATCAGTAAATTCGTCATATAGAGGAGGTAATTTAGGAGATACTTCAAGCTCCCCTTCAATCTTTTCGTGAGATTGTTCTGGTAAAGACTCTGAGGAGGGGACCTCCGATGGAAAAGACACTTCTTTGGTTTCCCAGTCAATTGTAGGGTTCTGAGCCTGCAGCCATGGTAGTCCAAAAATAATTGGAAAATGTGGGGATGAAATTAATAGGAAAGATAGAACCTCATGGTGATTAGGTCTCATAATTATCTCCAATGGTTCAGTCTCTTGATCAACTGGACCTGAGTTCAGAGGGGATCCGTCTACAGTTTCCATAAGAATGGGTGACAGTCTCTCTTGAAATTTTACACCATGTTTATTAGCAAAAGAAATGTCCATAAAGTTCCCATTTGCTCCAGAGTCCACCATGGCAGAGGCGGATATCCATTGAGAATCAATTCTAAACTTGATGGGAATAAAGCAATGAGTGTCTTTGTGTTCTTTTTTAATATTGGGTGCTGTGCAGGAGACTGAATGAATAAGTGCATGCACTGGTGGAACTTGTTCAGAAGAAACAGATTCTACATCAGAGAAGTCATGATCTGCTACTACCGCCACCATCTTGCGTTGACGACATGGACAATTGATAAGGAAGTGATCAGTCTTACCACAATAGAAGCATTGATTTTCTCGAAACCTTCGTTCTCTTCTGTCGGCACTTTCACGCTTTTGTATACTGTCAATTTGCATAGGTTCAGCTTGGTGTTCTTGGTAACTCTTTGTTTCAGAGTCTCTAGGAGTGGGAGCTGGAGCAGACGAGTAATAGTTATTATTACGGGACCAGGTAGAACCCCATTTTTCTTGTCGACGCTCTGACAGCCGAGTGTCTATTCGAATACAATGGTGTACAAAATCATCAAACTCTGTGGGAGCTTCAGCCCGTGCTAACTCGTCCTTAAGTGCACTAGATAGTCCTTTTTTAAAGAATGTTAATTTCGCAGCATTATTCCACTCAGTATCCATCACCCACTGTCTGAAATCTGTGGCATATTCGGCAACAGAGCGTCTGCCCTGACGTAGAGCCATCAACACTGCTTCTGCTGTAGTACACCGGTTAGGATCATCAAATACTTGGCTCATGGCTGCTAGGAAGGCGTCCAAGTCATCAAGCCGAGCATCGTTGGTTTCAATAAGAGGGCTTGCCCAGGCTACAGCCTTGTGTGTCAGAAGCATAATAATACACAGCACCTTTGAATTATCAGTAGGGAAGTGAGCAGGATGTGCACCAAAATATAACTTGCATTGGTTTATAAATCCACGGTATTTGTCACGATCCCCACCAAACCTGAATGGTGGAAGTGGCAGGGTAGATGAAGAGGCCTGGGTCACAACTCGATTCTGAAGTTCCCGGATCAGCTCTGTTTGCTGAGCCTCCATACCTTGTAAATCCTGTGTAGCTTGTCCATAAATTTGAACATCATGGGTTGTTTGATTTTCAAACGCCAAATATTTAGTCTTTAAAGTTTGTATGTCAGCAAAGATGTTAGTAAGCAAACAGTTCATATTGTTCACACGAACCTCCAAACTTGCTTCTCTGGCGGATTCCATGGAAATGGCTTGAGTATCCTGTTACGATACTGGCGAACACTGCTGGAATCCTATGGTCAGAAGTAGCGAGCGGAGCACAGTGCAGAACCCGGTGAGACGTCCCCAGGAACAGTGCTTGGAGGGTGGAACACGAGTAGTAGTCAATAGCAAGGAAGTAGGAACAGTCTGGCAAAGACAGTTCTCAGGAGCAGGAGACTGGAACAAGTCACAATACTCAAGCACTGTTTGGTATTCCATGTGGTCTGAAGTAGGCCCAAACAGGAAACAAGGTGGTTACACACGATGCAACATTTGCCATCTTGGTTAAGGGCAGGTTTAAGGGCAAAACAGCAGCCTCCAGTGGTAAGGAGTAAAAGTGCAGCACAATTCTTCAAAGTGTAAAACAGCGGCCACTAGTGGTAATTTTGCAGTACAACAACAGAATCCTGACAACATCCTTGGGTAGTGTAGGCCACCAATAGTGACGGGTGATGAAATCCCAGGTTTTTCGAATGCCAGAATGACCTGCCAACTTAGAGTTGTGACCCAGGAAGAGAATTTTCTTCAGGTCTGCTGGAGGGACATAGGTTTTCCTGCAGAGGAGTTAGGGTAGGTTCACACGCTTAACAAAAAACGTCTGAAAATACGGAGCTGTTTTCAAGGGAAAACAGCTCCTGACTTTCAGACTTTTTTTGAGCAACTCGCGTTTTTCGCGGCGTTTTCGCTGTGTCTTTTTTACGGCCGTTTTTGGAGCTGTTTTCAAGAGTCTATGGAAAAAGTGCTCCAAAAACGTCTCAAGAAGTGTCCTGCACTTCTTTTCACAAGCTGTCATTTTACACGCCGTCTTTTGACAGCGACGTGTAAAATTACACCTCGTCTGAACAGAACATCGTAAAACCCATTGCAAGCAATGGGCAGATGTTTGCAGGCGTAATGGAGCTGTCTTTTCAGGCGTAATTCGAGGCGTAATATGCCTCCATTACGTCTGAAAATAGATCGTGTGCACATACCCTAACAGCTATAATGCGTGAGAGGTCAATGATGTGCCTCTTCAAGGTCGGTTGTTTCAAGTGAGTGGAATAGAGCATCTGCCTTGAAGTTTTTGTCTGCTGGACGACAATGAAGTTGAAAATTAGACCTGGCAAAGAAAAGCGAACACCGGGCTTGATGTGGATTTAATCGTTGTGCCGACTGTAAGTAGGTAAGGTTCTTGTGATCTGTGTAAATGAAACCTAGGTCTACAGAACCTTCCGACAGATGTCTCCACTCGTCTATGGCCAACTTGATGGCTAGAAGCTCACGATCTCCAAAAGAATAGTTCCTCTCCGCTGCCAAGAAGAGTTTTGAGAAAAAGCCACAGGGTACAGCTTTTCCCCTAGAGTTCCTTTCGAAGAGGAGTACTTCAGCACCAATGGAATTGATGGGAGACATCTGGATAGTGTAGAACGGAGGCAGAAGTGAAGGACCTCTTAAGCTCTGAGAATGCAGATTCAGCTTGAGGGGGCCACTACTTTGCATTCTCTCCCTTTTTGGTAAGGGCAGAGATGGGAGCGGCAATCGAGGAAAAGTTGTGGACAAATTGTCTACAAATGTCTACAGTTCACAAAACCAAGAAACCTATTTATAGCGCGAAGAACTTGAGGGCGAGGCCAATCTAGAACGGACTTTACTTTCCCCGGATCCATCTGCAGTCCATGATCAGAGACAATATAGCCCAGGGAAAATAATTTTTTTCAAAGATGTATTTCTACAATTTAGTGTAGAGGTTGTTTCCCCTTAACTGTGACAGGACTTGGAGAACATGCTTCCGGTGCGTCGTCAGACTAGGGGAGTAGATCAAGGCGAAGTCCAGATAAACCATGCAGACATAAAACAGATACTGGAATACATCATTCACGAATTCCTGGAACACAGCTGGAGCATTACACAAACCGAAGGGCATCATGAGATACTCATAGCGGCTGACTCAGGTTTTGAATGAGGTTTTCCACTTATCATTGTTGCGGATACAGATCAAGATATAAGCCCCATGGAAATCTAGTTCGGTGAAAATCTTGGCTCCAGGAATACGTTTGAAGAGCTCCGATATAGCGGCAAGGGGTACTTGTTTTTGACAGTGATCTTATTTAGACCACGATAGTCAAGGCAGGGCTGGAGGGATCCATATTTCTTCCCTACAAAGAAATATCCGGCTCAGGCTGGAGATTTTTTAGTTTCTAATAAACCCCTCTCGAGGTTTTCCTTGACATATGCCGAAATGGCTTGGGTCTCGGGGCAGAGAGATACGATATACCCGGCCACGAGGAGGTGGTCCCAGGAAGCAACTCTATTGGACAGTCGTATGGGTGATGTGGAGGCAAGGTCTAAGCCTCCTTCTTGCTGAACACGTCTGTATAGCAAGCATATTGCGGAGGTAGACCAGGCAGTGATTGAGGCACAGGAAATTGGACAGGACGAACCTGAGGCAAGCAGTGGTGTAGACATAGGGATCCCCACTGGAGAATTTCTCCGGTATTACAGTCGAGGACAGGAGTGTGTTGGCAAAGCCATAGTAGTCCCAGCATGATTGGATTAATAGCCTTAGGCAGCACATAAAAGGCTATTTTTTGCAGGTGTAGAAGATCCACTTGTAACCTCAAAGGTTCTTTGATGGAGAGAATCGGATCTGACAACAGCTGATCATTCACGGAAGCTACCGCTAGAGGTTTCGCGGGCAAGTGGAGACGGTATACCAACGCCTGTTAAATGAGGTTCACAGCCGCTCCAGAGTCCAGAAGTAGAAACAGAATGACAGAGAAGATTGTTACAGGAATAGAGAGTTTAGCAGAGAATGTTGCAGAAGGCATCGGTCCAGCTAGGGTAGTCTTCCTATCAACCCTAGGTGCTGGAGTTTCCCGGCTTCTTCCAACATTCGTGCACAAAATGACCCTTGCAGCAGTACAGTACATACATAAGTAAGCAGAACGTCTGCGCTGCCGCTCTTGGTCAGAAAATTTGACTCTGTCCACCTGCATAGGCTCTTCAGGGACGACAGTAGGTAGCAGGGGTCTCTGAAAATTAGGTGCCAGTCTGTAGGACCTTCTCTCTCGAAGAACCTTATGTCAATGCATGTAGCCAGAAGAATCAGGGCATCCAGGGTAGAAGGGAGATCACGACCTGCCAGTTCATCTTTGACTCTACTGGCTAATCCCTGCCAGAAAGTTGCCAGTCGGGCCTCGTTATTCCAAGAGAGCTCTGCTGCAAAAGTACAAAACTATATGGCGTACTCTCCCAACGTCGATTCTCCTTGGCAGAGTGTCAAAAGTGGAGCAGCGGCTGAAGACGTACGGCCTGGTTCCTCAAAGACGTTACGGAAGGTGTCCAGGAAGAGCTTCAGACTAGTAGACTTCGGTCCTTCACGTTGGGGAGATGATGAATGCTGTTTTCGTCTGGTCTGACGGAAACACATGGGAATGCAATTTAAAGTAAATTTTACATTGATTGAGGAAGCCTCGACAAGTTTTGGAGTCCCCATCAAAATTGTTGTGGAAGTGGCAATTGAATTCCTGCTCCAGAGCTGACTAGAACTATGGCTGGATGAGGAGTAGATGGAGCTACAGCTTTTGAAGCTGCTGGAGTAGGAACAGGAGCGATGTCCAGCAGACTGGTGATGGTATTAACCATCTGTAGCAGCTGATCTTTGCGTAATCGGAGGTCTCGCATATCATCTTGCATAACTTGAACAACCGTCTTGGGTTTGCCAGCGGGTTCCATGGCCTGAGCAAACTCTAATGTCCACTGGGTATGTGGACCCACTGGGCTACTCAGCCGTAAGAAGTAGCTGCTGGCCAGACAGGTATAGGACAGTCAATAGTCGATGGTACCTTGATAGCAGGCTGGTGCCGGATTACTGGAAGCAAGCTGGTGTCGGATTACTGAAAGCAGGCTTGTGCTGGATAGCTGGTAGCAGGTTTGTGCAGGATTACTGGAAGCAGGCTAGTGCTGGATAGCTGGAAGCAGGCGTGGGCTGGATTACTGGAACCAGGACTGGACACGGGTACAGGACTCGTCACGGACACTGGACTCGTCACGGACACTGGACTCGTCACGGACACTGGACTCGTCACTCGACTCGACACTGGACTCGGAATACAAGGAACAGGATACGGAACCGTCGCAGACTAACTCTGGGTTAGAAATAACGTCGCTAAGGCACAGAGGAAGTGGGCAGAGTTCCTTAAATAGTCCAGGGTGTGCAGAGATAGGTTGGGTCAAAATTCCTGGTGCGCATGCAGGCACTTCAAGAACTGGGACAAGCACACGCACGTACAGGCCAGGGAGAGAGCAGAGCGCGACGGCATCGCTGGGCAGGGATAAGCAGGCTGGCGGCCGCTGGGGTGAGTGAGACCCGTGACCGCCGGCGCTACATTGAGGTTAATGGACGCAGATCTTGCAGGGTCCTTCAAGCCATGTCTGGCAGAATACTGTAGGATGTGCTGGGTTGAAGGTTGTTTAGCCCTGACCTCTAGCAAGGCGGCCATTTTTTTTCATAAAAATAGACTCGGCATAGAGTTTAGGGCCTAGGACTCTATGCACCTTATCAAGTTCCATTTGCGGAGAGCTAGGACGGTTGAGTAAATCACAAAAAATCTGGTTTACCGTCTTAGAAATTTTTCTGGCGAAAATGCTGCAGAATTTCCGCACAGAAAAAACGTCTTGAAGTTCTGTGAGAAAATTCCACAGCATTTACAGTAGCAACAAAGTAGATGGGATTTCTGCAAATCTCAGCCACAAGCTGCAAAAAAAAAAAAATGCGCAGAAGTCTTGTGGAAAATTTTCTGTGATGTGGCTTTCAAATCAGAAGCATTTCAATTTATCCTGCATATTCTGAACTGAGTTTCTGCGTGTTTGGCCCTGGACTTGAATGGGGAGCATAAATTCTGCACCAAAACACGCATGTTGAGTTTTGTCGTGGTTTGTACAGCATTTACGCAGCGGAAACACTGTAAAAACCACTGGAAATCTGCAGGTGCACATAAAGTTTGCTTCAATCAATGCTTCACACTAAATCCGCAGGTAAAACCACTGTGGAAAATCCGCAAGTGATCCACAGCTAAATTGCGTTTCCGCAGCAATATGCGCAGCAAAAATGAACTATTTGCTGTGCTTTTTTGGCGATTCCGCTCCAGAAAATCTGCAGCGTATCCTTCCTTTGTAAAAATACACTATGGCCTTTTGCATACAGGACGGAAATGCTGTTGAATTCTATTGCGGAAATCCGAAAATATAACAGTAGCAGAAAAGTGAATGAGACTGGAGGAAAAACGTGTGGAAATTGACCTGTGGTGCGGATTCTCCATCTGCAGCCTGTCAATTTAGCTTGCATAAGACTGCAGAATTTCCAAACAGGAATTCTGGATGGCAATTCCGCAGCATTTCTGTCCCGTGTGCAGTGGGCCTTAAGGGTTGAGCTGATGTATATGCTGCTTTACAATTTAAGGCCTCGTTTACACGAGCGTGATATACGTGCGTGCGACGCGCGTGCTTTTCACGCGTGTCGTACGCACCTATGTTAGTCTATGGGGGCATGCAGACAGTCCGTGAGTTTTGCTCAGCGTGAGTCCGCTGAAAAAAACTCACGATATATCCTATCTTTGTGCGCTGTTCGCGCATCACGCACCCATTGAAGTCAATGGGTACGTGAAAACCACACATGCCGCACGGAAGCACTTCCGTGCGAACTGCGTGATTCGCGCAACAGCTTTCAAACTCTGAATGTAAACAGAAAAGCACCAAATGCTTTTCTGTTTACAAACATCCAAACGGAGTGTCATAATGATGGCGGCTGCGCGAAAATCTCACAGCCGCGCATCATACGCTGATGACACACGGAGCTGTTATGTGCCTTTTGCGCACGCAAAACGCCGAATTTTTTGCGTGCGCATAACGCACACACTCGTGTAAATCAGGCCTAAATATCTAACTCTGAAGCGGCATAAACACATACTTAGAAAGGTTAAAGCAATAAGATTCAAGTCTTCTAATACAGTATAAGTTGTAAAAATAAAATAAAATGAATTTGATCAATTAGTCTTCTCAAAAATAATAATACAAAACCAATATTTAAGGGCTTTTCCAATCTCTGGGACCAATAAGCACCAGGTTAACAGGAGTCCCCTGTTTTTTGTAACCACCGATTTTCCATTCCTGTCAGTCATAAGATACTGCATATAGGTGAAGACAGGTCTTTCCACTGAAGTCTTTAGGCCGGGTTCCCACATAGCATAAACGCTGCAGAATTTCTGCAACGGAATTCTGTGCGGAAATTTTGCAGCATTTACAGTAGTAGCAAAGTGGATGAGATTCAGAAAATCCCACGCCCTCACTGCAGGGAAAAAAACGCAGCGTGAACGTTAATCATTTGACCTGAGGTGCGGAATTTAATTCTGCAGCATGTCAATTTATGCTGCGTATTTCTTGATTTTCCGTTGCAGGTTTTCCCCATTGAATTCAATGGGGATGCAAAACCCGCAACAGAAAGACCAGTGTTGCGACTTTTGCGGCGTATTCATAGTGATTACTCCGCAAAAATCGCGAACTACAAAAATAAAAAAAATCATACTTACCAAGAACGCCCTCCTCCTTCCTGCAGTCCGGCCTCCTAGGATGACGTTGCATCCCATGTGACCGCTGCAGCCAATAACAGGCTGCAGCTTTGGTCACATGGGATGATATGTCATCCCAGGAGGCCAGCCTGGAAGACGTTAGAGGTCGGCCTCCTGGGATGACGTTACATGGGCTGCAGCGTCATCCGAAGAGGCCAGACCAGACTGCAATGGAGGAAAGCGTCGCCACAACAACAACCTACGTAAGTATGAGCAGTCTTTACAGCTGCTTTCTGTAGCGGAAATTCCTTCCGAAAAAACGCACCACAATGTGGTGCGGTTTTTGGACGGAATGTACTGCGGGTTCCAGGTCGGATACGCTGCATGGATTTTATGCAGCGCCGTCCCATGGGAACCCGGCCTTAGGGGTTACTCCGTGCCCTTTCCTCCTATCTGAGGCCACCTAGGATTGAAAAGCTGGGGTGGTCATGGGACTTCTATTATCCTGGCATACATGTCATAAATGTGTTGGAATACCCTTTAGGCCTCATGCATATGAACGTGCTTTTGCAGCCGCAATTCCCCCGAAAATACACGGGAGAATTGCGGCCCCATTAATTTCTATGGGGCCATGCACACAACCGTGGTTTTCACGGTCCATGCATGGCCCCGAAGCCCGGGCTCATTGAAAATAATGCGGGCAGCTCGCGGCTGTCACTCCTTGGCCGGCCGACCCGGAAATCACGGCCGTGCACATGACTACGGTCGTGTGCATGAGGCCTTAATGTGGCAAGATACATCATTGTAATATATATTCAATAAAAAGATAGCAATTAGAGGAAAATAACAATTTTTGTTAAGGATCTGCCAGGCACAGCTTCTGTATCCACGCCCATAGGTAATCAGTCTGCACCTGCTTCTATGTCTGTGAGACTGACTCCATCTTCCACCACTCAGGATGGCAGGCTTAGGAGTGGGAGAGCCTATCACAGCCTGGCCAGACGGAGCTAGCTCCCGCCCTCTGTCTATTTATACCTGCCTTTCCTGTTCCTCCTTGCTTGTGATTCTTCTCTTTTGGTTTCCTGGCCCTGCTGCAGCTTCTTGATCTATTTGACCCTGCTTCATATTGACCCTGGCTTACTGACTACTCTCCTGCTCTGCGTTTGGTACCTCGTACACTCCTGGTTTGACTCGGCTTGTTCACTACTCTCCTGCTCTGCGTTTGGTACCTTGTACACTCCTGGTTTGACTCGGCTCGTTCACCACTCTTGTTGCTCTCGGTGTTGCCGTGGGCAACTGCCCCTTTTCCCTTGCTTCTGTGTACCCTTGTCTGTTTGTCTGTCGTGCACTTATTGAGCGTAGGGACTGTCGCGCAGTTGTACCCCGTCGCCTATGGCGGGTCGTTGCAAGTAGGCAGGGACTGAGTGGCGGGTAGATTAGGGCTCACTTGTCTGTTTCCTTACCCCCGTCATTACATAATCACAAGCCCATATACCTAGTCTACCCTGGTCCCTCACACTACTATGGACCCCCTTAAGACCCTGGCTCAGCAAATGCAGGGTCTCTCCTTACAGGTCCAGGCCCTGGCTCAGAGGGTCAACCAGCCTGATGCTACCATGGTAGTGCCCCTCACCTCACCTCTTGAACCCTACCTCAAGTTGCCTGACCGGTTCTCAGGGGACCGAAAGACTTTTCTCTCCTTTCGGGAGAGTTGTAGGCTTTATTTTCGCTTAAAGCCCCACTCCTCAGGTTCTGAGAGCCAGCGGGTAGGTATAATTATGTCCCGGCTCCAGGAAGGGCCCCAAGAATGGGCCTTCTCCTTGGCTCCTGATGCCCCTGAACTTTCCTCCGTTGATCTTTTCTTTTCTGCTCTCGGACTCATTTATGATGAGACTGACAGGACTGCCTTTGCCGAGAGTCAGCTGGTGACCTTACGTCAGGGTAAGAGACCTGTTGAGGAGTATTGCTCTGACTTTAGGAAGTGGTGCGTAGCTTCTTGGTGGAATGACCCTGCCTTAAGGTGCCAATTTAGGTTGGTCTGTCGAACACCCTGAAAGACCTGCTAGTTAGCTATCCCTCTTCTGACTCCCTTGACCAGGTTATGGCTTTAGCGGTACGACTTGACCGACGTCTCAGGGAACGACAACGTGAAAGTTTTTGTGTTTTCTTCTCTGACTCCCCCATGATGCCTCCCGAGGTTCCGTCGCTTCGTTCTTCCACGGAAGACTCGGAGGTACCTATGCAACTCGGGGCCTCCGTGTCCCCCCAACAACGTAGAGAGTTCCGCAGGAAGAATGGTCTCTGCTTCTATTGTGGGGATGACAAGCATCAAGTGAACACCTGTCCTAGGCGTAAGAATAAGCAGCCGGAAAACTTCCGCGCCTAAATGATCATCGGGGAGGTCACTTGGGCGCACAGGTATTTCCCGTAAATATGAAACGTAATAAAATCTTGCTTCCCTTTCAGGTCTCTTTTGGTGGTATGTCTGCTACCGGCAGTGCCCTCGTGGATTCAGGGTCGTCTGCTAATATCATGTCTGTGGAATTTGCTATGTCTCTAGCTATGCCTTTCATTGATTTGCCTAAACCTGTCCCGGTAGTGGGTATCGACTCCACTCCTCTTGCTAATGGTTATTTTACACAGCATACCCCTGTTTTTTAACTTCTTGTTGGCTCCATGCATTTGGAGCAGTGCTCTGTACTGTTGATGCAGGGATTATCGTCCGATTTGGTTTTAGGCCTTCCTTGGTTGCAGTTGCATAATCCCACGTTTGACTGGAATACTGGGGATCTTACCAAATGGGGTAATGAATGCTTGACGTCATGTTTTTCTGTTAATTCTATTTCTCCCCCTGAGGAGGTGAAGACGCTACCTGAGTTTATTCAGGACTTCGCTGATGTTTTCTCTAAGGAGGCCTCCGAAGTGTTACCTCCTCATAGAGAATACGATTGCGCTATCGATTTGGTACCAGGAGCTAAGCTCCCTAAGGGTAGGATATTTAATCTCTCTTGTTCCGAACGTGAAGCCATGAGAGAGTATATCCAGGAATGCCTGGCCAAGGGTTACATTCGCCCCTCTACTTCTCCGGTAGGTGCTGGCTTCTTCTTCGTAGGGAAGAAGGATGGTGGTCTTAGGCCATGCATTGACTACCATAACTTGAATAAGGTCACTGTAAGGAACCAGTATCCCCTTCCTTTGATTCCTGATCTCTTTAATCAGGTTCAGGGGGCCCAATGGTTCTCTAAGTTTGATCTACGGGGGGCGTATAACCTTATCCGCATCAAAGAGGGGGATGAGTGGAAGACTGGGTTTTACACGCCCGAAGGTCATTTAGAATACCTCGTCATGCCCTTTGGGTTGTGTAATGCTTCCGCGGTCTTCCAGAATTTCATAAATGAGATATTAAGAGATTACCTGGGGGTATTTCTTGTAGTGTACCTTGATGACATACTTGTGTTTTCCAAGGACTGGTCCTCCCACATTGAGCATGTCAGGAAGGTCCTCCAGGTCCTTTGGGAAAACAAACTGTTTGCGAAGACCGAAAAATGTGTGTTTGGGGTGCAGGAGATACCATTTTTGGGTCAAATCCTCACTCCTCATGAATTCCGCATGGACCCCGCCAAGGTCCAGGCTGTGGCGGAATGGGTCCAACCTGCCTCCCTGAAGGCGTTACAGTGCTTCTTGGGGTTCGCTAATTATTACAGGAGATTTATTGCTAACTTCTCGGTCATCGCTAAGCTTCTTACGGATCTCACTCGCAAGGGTGCTGATCTCCTCCGCTGGCCTCCTGAGGCTGTCCAGGCTTTTGAGCTCCTTAAGAAGTGCTTTATCTCGGCCCCGGTGTTGGTTCAGCCCAACCAAATGGAGCCATTTATCGTGGAGGTTGACGCGTCCGAGGTGGGAGTGGGGGCTGTCTTGTCCCAGGGTACCAGGTCCCTCACCCATCTCCGTCCCTGTGCCTACTTCTCCAGGAAGTTTTCGCCCACTGAGAGTAACTATGATATTGGCAACCGCGAACTCTTAGCCATTAAATGGGCATTTGAAGAGTGGCGCCACTTCCTGGAGGGGGCTAGGCACCAGGTAACGGTCCTTACCGACCACAAGAATCTGGTTTTCCTAGAATCTGCCCGGAGGCTAAACCAGAGACAAGTTCGATGGGCGTTATTTTTTACCAGATTCAACATTTTGGTTACCTATAGGGCTGGGTCTAAAAATATTAAGGCTGATGCACTGTCGCGTAGCTTCATGGCCAGCCCTCCTTCGGAGGAAGATCCTGCTTGTATTTTGCCTCCAGGTATAATCATTTCCTCTATTGATTCTGATTTAGTTTCTGAAATTGCTGCTGATCAAGGTTCAGCTCCCGGGAACCTTCCTGAGAACAAGCTGTTTGTTCCCTTGCAATTCCGGCTAAGGGTACTTAGGGAAAATCATGACTCCGCACTATCTGGTCATCCAGGCATCCTGGGTACCAAGCACCTCATTGCCAGAAACTATTGGTGGCCTGGGTTGCCTAAGGACGTTAAGGCCTACGTCGCCGCTTGTGAGGTTTGTGCTAGGTCGAAGACTCCCAGGTCCCGACCAGCGGGCTTACTACGTTCTTTGCCCATTCCCCAGAGACCTTGGACCCATATCTCCATGGATTTTATCACCGATTTGCCTCCATCTCAAGGCAAGTCGGTGGTGTGGGTTGTAGTAGACTGCTTCAGTAAGATGTGCCACTTTGTGCCCCTCAAAAAACTACCCAATACTAAGACGTTAGCTACCTTGTTTGTCAAACACATCCTGCGTCTCCATGGGGTCCCTGTCAATATTGTTTCTGACAGAGGGGTACAATTTGTTTCTTTGTTTTGGAGAGCCTTCTGTAAAAAGTTGGAGATTGATCTGTCCTTCTCCTCTGCCTTCCATCCTGAAACTAATGGCCAAACTGAGAGGACTAATCAGTCTCTAGAACAATATTTAAGGTGTTTTATCTCTGACTGTCAATATGATTGGGTCTCATTCATTCCCCTCGCCGAATTTTCCCTTAATTACCGGGTCAGTAACTCGTCAGGGGTCTCCCCCTTTTTCTGTAATTTTGGGTTTAATCCACGGTTCTCCTCCGTTTCACCTGGAAGTTCCAACAATCCCGAGGTGGAGCTCGTTCATCGGGAACTGTGCACAGTCTGGGCCCAGGTTCAGAAGAACCTAGAGGTGTCCCAGAGCATACAAAAAACTCAGGCAGATAGAAGACGTTCTGCTAACCCCTTGTTTATGGTCGGGGATCTGGTGTGGCTATCGTCAAAGAACTTGCGCCTTAAAGTCCCGTCCAAGAAGTTTGCTCCCCGGTTTATAGGGCCGTACAAGGTCATTGAAGTCCTCAATCCTGTCTCCTTCCGACTGGAGTTGCCTCCATCTTTTCGAGTACACGACGTGTTTCATGCCTCCCTCCTTAAACGCTGCTCTCTGTCCTTGGCTCCCTCGAGGAAACCTCCTGTCCCCGTTCTCACCCCTGAGGGGGTAGGATTCGAGGTGGCCAAGATTGTGGACAGCAAGATGGTCCAAGGCTCCCTCCAGTACCTGGTCCATTGGAGAGGATACGGGCCTGAGGAGAGGACTTGGGTACCCGCCCGGGATGTTCACGCTGGGGTATTGGTCAGGAGGTTCCACCTTCGTTTCCCCAATAAACCAGGCCCATCTAGAAAGGGTCCGGTGGCCCCTCATAAAAGGGGGGGGTACTGTTAAGGATCTGCCAGGCACAGCTTCTGTATCTACGCCCATAGGTAATCAGTCTGCACCTGCTTCTATGTCTGTGAGACTGACTCCATCTTCCACCACTCAGGATGGCAGGCTTAGGAGTGGGAGAGCCTATCACAGCCTTGCCAGACGGAGCTAGCTCCCGCCCTCTGTCTATTTATACCTGCCTTTCCTGTTCCTCCTTGCTTGTGATTCTTCTCTTTTGGTTTCCTGGCCCTGCTGCAGCTTCTTGATCTATTTGACCCTGCTTCATATTGACCCTGGCTTACTGACTACTCTCCTGCTCTGCGTTTGGTACCTCGTACTCTCCTGGTTTGACTCGACTCGTTCACCACTCTTGTTGCTCTCAGTGTTGCCGTGGGCAACTGCCCCTTTTCCCTTGCTTCTGTGTACCCTTGTCTGTTTGTCTGTCGTGCACTTATTGAGCGTAGGGACTGTCGCCCAGTTGTACCCCATCGCCTAGGGCGGGTCGTTGCAAGTAGGCAGGGACTGAGTGGCGGGTAGATTAGGGCTCACTTGTCTGTTTCCTTACCCCCGTCATTACAATTTTAGTAGTTCAAATCTGTATTATTATCAATTGTTCATAAACCTGCATTTTCTGACTTAAAAGGGTGGTCTCACAGTTAAATATTACATTTATGTTAGAGTGTAAACATAACAACTTTTCAATTGTAATATTTTATTAAAGTTTTTTTAATTCCTGTGTGTGGATATTGCGGTTATATACTTGTTATGGTGCCCCCTGGTGTTCTTTTGATTCTATTTCATAAAGTCCACCTAATGTGTCCAGAGCTGGTGGTCACTGGTGGGACTGAGCAGAAGCTCAATCCCACCAGTCGGACGCTCTAGTACAATGGCGGTGGAATGGCTCCTGCTATTGTGCAGACCAACTAATTGGCGAACTCGAAGGGCCTTCTTCATATCAGCACTAATCATATTAGGTGGACGTGAAGAGGGAATCCAAAGAACACCAGAGGGCACCCAAACATGTCTGTAACAGCAATATCCAGACACAGGCGCATTTAAAAAAAATATTCCAAATGAGAAATGTGTTCGTTTTGTGTGATCTAACAGAGAAATGTAAAAATTAACCGTTGAGCAACCCCTTTAAGGTGCCACACCATTACATATTCGATTACATAAATTAATGCCCCAGCTTCTACTGATTCATTTAATATTGCTTTGTAATAGGATCTCAGCACTGTTTCTTTGAAATACAGAATGTTTTCATTTGTTGACCCCTAAAATATGTAGCCTATCTTGGGCCTCCAGGGCACGGCAATTATTTTTTTTCATTCTTGCATAACCGCATTCCAAGGGAAATAACTTTAAAAACGCAGCTATATGAGGGCTTGGGGTTTTTTTTCAGAACAAGTTGTATATTTTGATCGCTCCATTTTAGGGAACATATAATTTATCAACTTTTATTTTAAAACAATTTGAGAGAAGGTATGGGGAAAAAAACTGCCATTGTTTTTTGGGATTTATTTTTATGCCATTCCCCATGCTGATACACATGACACATTATTCTGCCGGTTGTCATGATTATGGCAATATCAAATATGTATATTTTTTTCAGTTATGCTGCTCCCCCCCCACCCCGCTATAAAAGCGTGTTTTATTGAAAACAATGGGCAGATTTATGAATACTTTCTAAGAATTAGACAGTGTAAAGTTAGACAAGTCAGTCAGATGTGTCACATTTATCACAGTGGTGCACGCTGTATGATAAATTTGGCGTGTCTAGCTAGACATGTTATACACTTTTCTCTTCCTTATGCCACCTCTTCATTGGCTTCGTTTTCGGCTGTTTTTTGCACCAAAGTTTTGTCACAAGGCGTTGCATTTTAAGCCACACCCATTTTTGCTAGATTACACACCGTTTCCCGTTGAGCCCTGCTCCCTTGTTAAGCGCAGCACAAAAAGTGTCCAAAACAGTCAATAAATGTGGCGCACAGCATGTACCCCAGAATTCTTGTACATTTTATATAGTAAATCGGCCTCAATTTGTTTTTGTGTTGCCACATTCCTACAGCCATAACTTTTTTTTATTTTTCCAACAATGCAACTGTATTAGGGCTTGTATTTTGAGGGTCGAGTTGTAGTTACTATTTTGATTTATTAGGAGGAAGGATGGAAAGAAATAACAGCACTTGTTCAACGTAGATTATAAATAACGTGTCAACGGGATGCCCGCCCCCCACCTAACCACTTTTTAAAATTCCATTGCAATGGGATGTCTGCTGCTGATGGCGCAGGTACAGCACCATCCATTATGTGGGAAGTACTTCCCGTCTATACTGTATGTGTATGTGTGGTGCGAGAAAGGGTTAAAGAGGGTTAAATCTGCCCATTAGATCAATGTTATCAGTGAGCTGTATCTTCCCAGAATGTCCTCTAGCGCATGCTTCTGCACTTGGGAATACAAGTGTTGTGTTCAGAGGTTTGTACTAACAGGTCACAGTAAAGGGTCGGGCCGCCAGTTTGTATGTAACAGGTTTGCATATGATTGAAAAAAATATATATATACATCAGGCTTGCTTCTGGGGATGTGACCCTCAGCAAAAATAACTTTCAAAAAAACACGCACAAAAAAAGGATTCTAACCTATGAAAATGTCTTTTGATTTCATATTGTTTTATTGATTTCTAAAACAAAAAACAGGTACCATGTTAAAAAAAAAATAAGTATTTTTGACATATTGCACTTAGACTAAAAATCTATGGGGTACTTCAAGAATACGTCTCTACACCTTTTTGTTTTAGAGGGTATTGCAAAATTGTGGTGTAAGAGGAGCCTTAGGCCCCATGCACACGAACGTGCTTTTGCGACCGCAATTCCCACGAAAATCCACGGGAGAATTGCGGCCCCATTCACTCCTATGGGGCCATACCGTGCATGGCCCAGGAGCCCGGACCGCAGAAAGAATGGGCATGTCTTATTACGCCCGTGTTCTGCGGTCCAGGCTCATCTCATAGGAAATAATGGAAACAGCCATGAGCACGGCCCACGATTTGCGGGCGGCTTGCGGGTGACACTCCGCCCCCGGCCGACCCGAAAATCACGGCAGTGCACATGGCTACGGTCGTGTGCATGAGGCCTTAGGTAAGTACATAGGGGGAGAATTATTATGGTCTTTCACCTCATTTCTGGCGTTTCATGCACCTATTTTCTTGGAACAAATATTGTTGACCAAATCTATTAATGTGTGTGCCAGAAAAAACCTTGATGTGCGACACGTTCACCATGTTGGGTTACATACTTAGAATACGACTGTGGATTTGTTGAGTAGTAGAAATGTGCCAGATTTATGACTGGCGTGCACCAGTTTTGTGGCTCAGAACACTGGTCTAAAGTATACCAGCCAATCTTGGTGCAGATTCCAAGATGCTTGGGAGTCATGCTGCGCCTCACCATGGCCCGTCTCACAGATTCAGAAGCACTGCTCCAGAGAAAGAAAAAAACAACCCCGATATAGCATAAGCCGGAGCGCATGGATCAACATTTAACCACATATTTTAATAACGTTACATAATAATCTTTTTCACGCTGTGGTTTAGTGGTCATTAATAATCATTACGTTTTTCATATAACGGAAGTCAGTTTCCATACATTGACTTGTTGGCTTGTGTTTCTACATAGCAGCCAATCTGAGCAAGTAGAGTCACATTTTTACAACTCATTCAGATGGCCTTAAGGTGGCCGTATTTTAGCGTTCATAAATTCCTGCGCTGGTGGCGGGCCCATTGACTGGCATTGACGGGGTCTGAATGAGGCCTAAGGTATGAGTGGCAGACAAGTGGCCTCACCAAGACAGGAGGTGAATTTCAGACTACCACAGACCCCTAAGTAAATAGCCAGTAAGAATTACCCAAATATATTCACTTGCTTATAATTTTTAAGCTCACAATTGGACATCCGCTGTGGGAATATATTGCATTACTACATAAATAATAAATAGACTCTAATAGACATATCATTTTATATACTCTTTATCTTTCCCAGTTCACATAAGGGCAGATTCAGACGAACGTTGCGTTTTTGCACGCGCAAACAACGCGGCGTTTTGCGCGCGCAAAAACCATTTGACAGCTGCGTGTGTCATCCGTGTATGATGCGCGGCTGCGTGATTTTCGCGCAGCCGCCATCATAGAGATGAGGCTAGTCGACACCCGTCACTGTCCAAGGTGCTGAAAGAGCTAACTGATCGGCAGTAACTCTTTCAGCACCCTCGACAGTGAATGCCGATCACAATATACAGCAACCTGTTAAAAAAAAAGAAAAAGTTCGTACTTACCGAGAACTTCTCTCCCGGCCGTTGCCTTGGTGACGCGTCCTTGGTGACGCGCCTCTCGACATCTGGCCCCACCTCCCTGGATGACGCGGCAGTCCATGTGACCGCTGCAGCCTGTGCTTGGCCTGTGATTGGCTGGAGCTGTCACTTGGACTGAATTGTCATCCCGGGAGGTCAGACAGGAGGAAGAAGCCGGGAGTTATCGGTAAGTCAGAACTTCGTTTTTTTTTACAGGTTCATGTTTATTGGGATCGATAGTCACTGTCCATGGTGCTGTAACAGTTTAACTCTTTCAGCACCCTGGATAGTGACTATCTCCTGACGTCGCGTACCGGAAATTTTTTTGCCGGGTTCGGCCAAAACGAGTTCGGCCGAACCCGGTGAAGTTCGGTTCGGTTGTCCGGGTTCGCTCATCTAAAAAGACACTCCGTTTGGATGTTTGGAAACAGAAAAGCACGTGGTGCTTTTCTGTTTACATTCATCCTTTTGACAGCTGGTGCGCTGTTTCAGTCGGTTCGCATGGAAGTGCTTCCGTGCGACCTGCGTGGTTTTCACGCACCCATTGACTTCAATGGGTGCGTGATGCGCGAAATACGCGGAGATATTGAACATGTAGCGTTTTTTGCGCAGCTGACAAACGCTGCGCAAAAAACACGGACTGTCTGTACTGCCCCATAGACTTGTATTGGTCTGTGCGTGGCGCGTGAAAACCACGCGACCTGCACGGACCGAATACACGTTCGTGTGAATCCCCCCTTATGCTAAACCTTGTTATAGATTATATTCTGCCCAAGCGGTGCACATTGGCGCCAAGGCTTTCATTTTTCCAGAAACTATAGCGGCTATGTGGGTCTGTTATGATCTTTTCTGAGCTATGTGACAGATTCATCATATTCTTATATCAATTGACTTCTAATGGGTCCATCTGGTATCTTTTTTTTTTTTTTTTCTTCTACTAGATGCAGCTACATTATTCTATCAGAAAATAACTGAAGGCTGATGGAAAACAACGCAAGTGTGAACAGAGCCTTATTTTATTACTTATATCATTATAAGGTGATTGTAATGATGGGGGTAGGGAAACGGACAAGTGAGCCCTAATCTACCCACCACTGTGTCCCTGCCTACTTGCAACAACCTGCCCTAGGCGACGGGGTACAACTGGGCGGCGGTCCCTAAGCTCAGTAAGTGCACGAGACAAACAGACAAGGGTACACAAAGCTAAGGGAAATGGGGCAGTTGCCCACGGCAACACCGTGAGCAACAAGAGTGGTGAATGAGCCGAGTCAAACCAGGAGTGAACGAGGTACCAAACGCAGAGCAGGAGAGTAGTCAGTAAGCCAGGGTCAGTATGGAGCAGGATCAAATAGTTAGAAGATGTAGCTGGGCCAGGAAACCACACGAGAAGAATCACAAGCAAAGGAGGAACAGGAAAGGCAGGTATAAATAGACAGAGGGCGGGAGCTAGCTCCGTCTGGCCAGGCTGCGATAGGCTCTCCCACTCCTAAGCCTGCCATCCTGAGTGGTGGAAGATGGAGTCAGTCTCAGAGACATAGACTCAGGTGCAGACTGATTACCTATGGGCGTATACACAGAAGTTGTGCCTGGCAGATCCTTTACAGTACCCCCCCTTTTATGGGGGGCCACCGGACCCTTTCTAAGTGGACCTGGTTTATTGGGGAAACAAAGGTGGAACTTCCTGACCAATACCCCAGTGTGAACATCCTGGGCGGGTTCCCAAGTCCTCTCCTCAGGCCCGTATCCTCTCCAATGGACCAGGTACTGAAGGGAGCCTTGGACCATCTTGCTGTCCACAATCTTGGCCACCTCGAATTCCACCCCCTCAGGGGTGAGAACAGGAACAGGAGGTTTCCTCGAGGGAGCCAAGGACGGGGAGCAGCGTTTAAGGAGGGAGGCATGAAACACGTCGTGTATTCGAAAAGATGGGGGCAACTCCAGTCGGAAGGAGACAGGATTGAGGACTTCAATGACCTTATACGGCCCAATAAACCGGGGAGCAAACTTCTTGGACGGGACCTTAAGGCGCAACTTCCTAGACGATAACCACACCAGATCCCCAACCATAAACAAGGGGTTAGCAGAACGTCTTCTATCAGCCTGAGTTTTTTGTACGCTCTGGGACGCCTCTAGGTTCTTCTGAACCTGGGCCCAGACTGTGCACAGTTCCCGATGAACGACCTCTACCTCGGGATTGTTGGAACTACCAGGTGAAACGGAGGAGAACCGTGGATTAAACCCAAAATTACAGAAAAAGGGGGACAATTCGGCGAGGGGAATGAATGAGACCCAATCATATTAAACAGTCAGAGACAAAACACCTTAAATATTGTTCTAGAGATTGATTAGTCCTCTCCGTTTGGCCATTAGTTTCAGGATGGAAGGCAGAGGAGAAGGACAGATCAATCTCCAACTTTTTACAGAAGGCTCTCCAAAACAATGAAACAAATTGTACCCCTCTGTCCGAAACAATATTGACAGGGGCCCCATGGAGACGCAGGATGTGTTTGACAAACAATGTAGCTAACGTCTTGGCATTGGGTAGTTTCTTGAGGGGCACAAATTGGCACATCTTACTGAAGCGGTCTACTACAACCCACACCACCGACTTGCCTTGAAATGGAGGCAAATCGGTGATAAAATCCATGGAGATATGGGTCCAAGGTCTCTGGGGAATGGGCAAAGAACGTAGTAAGCCCGCTGGTCTGGACCAGGGAGTCTTGGACCTAGCACAAACCTCACAAGCGGCGACGTAAGCCTTAACGTCTTTAGGCAACCCAGGCCACCAATAGTTTCTGGCAATGAGGTGTTTGGTACCCAGGATGCCTGGATGACCAGATAGTGTGGAGTCATGATTCTCCCTAAGTACCCTTAGCCGGAATTGCAGGGGAACAAACAGCTTGTCCTCAGGAAGGTTCCCGGGAGCTGAACCTTGATCGGCCGCAATTTCAGAGACTAAACCAGAATCAATAGAAGAAATGATTATACCAGGAGGCAAAATACAAGCAGGATCTTCCTCCGAAGGAGGGCTGGCCATGAAGCTACGCGACAGAGCATCGGCCTTAATATTTTTAGACCCAGTCCTATAGGTAACCAAAAAGTTGAATCTGGTAAAAAATAGCGCCCATCGAGCTTGTCTCGGGTTTAGCCTCCGGGCAGATTCTAGGAAAACCAGATTCTTGTGGTCGGTAAGGACCGTTACCTGGTGCCTAGCCCCCTCCAGGAAGTGGCGCCACTCTTCAAATGCCCATTTAATGGCTAAGAGTTCGCAGTTGCCAATATCATAGTTACTCTCAGTGGGCGAAAACTTCCTGGAGAAGTAGGCATAGGGACGGAGATGGGTGAGGGACCTGTTACCCTGGGACAAGACAGCCCCCACTCCCACCTCGGATGCGTCAACTTCCACGATAAATGGCTCCATTTGGTTGGGCTGAACCAGCACCGGGGCCGAGATAAAGCACTTCTTAATGACCTCAAAAGCTTGGACACCCTCAGGAGGCCAGTGGAGGAGATCAGCACCTTTGCGAGTGAGGTCCGTAAGAGGCTTAGCGATGACCGAGAAGTTAGCAATAAATCTCCTGTAATAATTAGCGAACCCCAAGAAACACTGTAACGCCTTCAGGGAGGCAGGTTGGACCCATTCCGCCACAGCCTGGACCTTGACGGGGTCCATGCGGAATTCATGAGGAGTGAGGATTTGACCCAAAAATGGTATCTCCTGTACCCCAAACACACATTTTTCGGTTTTCGCAAACAGTTTGTTTTCCCGAAGGACCTGGAGCACCTTCCTGACATGCTCAATGTGGGAGGACAAGTCCTTGGAAAACACCAGTATGTCATCAAGGTACACTACAAGAAATACCCCCAGGTAATCTCTTAAAATCTCATTTATGAAATTCTGGAAGACCGCAGGAGCATTACACAACCCAAAGGGCATGACAAGGTATTCGAAATGACCTTCGGGCGTGTTAAACGCAGTCTTCCACTCATCCCCCTCTTTGATGCGGATAAGGTTATACGCCCCCCGTAGATCAAACTTAGAGAACCATTGGGCCCCCTGAACCTGATTAAAGAGATCAGGAATCAAAGGAAGGGGATACTGGTTCCTTACAGTGACCTTATTCAAGTTATGGTAGTCAATGCATGGCCTAAGACCACCATCCTTCTTCCCTACGAAGAAGAAGCCAGCACCTACCGGAGAAGTAGAGGGGCGAATGTAACCCTTGGCCAGGCATTCCTGGATATACTCTCTCATGGCTTCACGTTCGGGACAAGAAAGATTAAATATCCTACCCTTAGGGAGCTTAGCTCCTGGTACCAATTCGATAGCGCAATCGTATTCTCTATGAGGAGGTAACACTTCGGAGGCCTACTTAGAGAAAACATCAGCGAAGTCCTGAACAAACTCAAGTAGCGTGTTCACCTCCTCAGGGGGAGAAATAGAATTAACAGAAAAACATGACGTCAAGCATTCATTACCCCATTTGGTAAGATCCCCACTATTCCAGTCAAACGTGGGATTATGCAACTGCAACCAGGGAATGCCTAAAACCAAATCGGACGATAATCCCTGCATCAACAGTACAGAGCACTGCTCCAAATGCATGGAGCCAACAAGGAGTTCAAAAACAGGGGTATGCTGTGTAAAATAACCATTAGCAAGAGGAGTGGAGTCGATACCCACTACAGGGACAGGTTTAGGCAAATCAATCAAAGGCATAGCTAGAGACATAGCAAATTCCACAGACATGATATTAGCAGAAGACCCTGAATCCACGAAGGCACTGCCGGTAGCAGAGCTACCACTAAAAGAGACCTGAAAGGGAAGCAAGACTTTATTACGTTTCATATTTACGGGAAATACCTGTGCGCCCAAGTGACCTCCCCGATGATCACTTAGGCGCGGAAGTTTTCCGGCTGCTTATTCTTACGCCTAGGACAGGTGTTCATCCCCACAATAGAAGCAGAGACCATTCTTCCTGCGGAACTCTCTACGTTGTCGGGGGGACACGGAGGCCCCGAGTTGCATAGGTACCTCCGAGTCTTCCGTGGAAGAGCGAAGCAACGGGACCTCGGGAGGCATCATGGGGGAGTCAGAGAGGAAAACACAAAAACGTTCAAGTTGTCGTTCCCTTAGACGTCGGTCAAGTCGTACCGCTAAAGCCATAACCTGGTCAAGGGAGTCAGAAGAGGGATAGCTAACTAGCAGGTCTTTCAGGGCGTTCGACAGGCCCAACCTAAACTGGCACCTTAAGGCAGGGTCATTCCACCGAGAAGCTACGCACCACTTCCTAACGTCAGCACAATACTCCTCAACAGGTCTCTTACCCTGACGTAAGGTCACCAGCTGACTCTCGGTAAAGGCAGTCCTGTCAGTCTCGTCATAAATGAGTCAGAGAGCAGAAAAGAAGCGATCAATGGAGGAAAGTTCAGGGGCGTCAGGAGCCAAGGAGAAGGCCCACTCTTGGGGCCCTTTCTGGAGCCGGGACATAATTATACCCACCCGCTGGCTCTCAGAACCTGAGGAGTGAGGCTTTAAGCGAAAGTAGAGCCTACAACTCTCCAGAAAGGAGAGAAAAGTCCTCCGGTGCCCTGAGAACCGGTTAGGCAACTTGAGGTGGGGTTCAAGAGGTGAGGTGAGGGGCACTAACATGGTAGCGTCAGGCTGGTTGACCCTCTGAGCCAGGGCCTGGACCTGTAGGGAGAGACCCTGCATTTGCTGGGCCAGGTTCTCAAGGGGGTCCATAGTAGTGTCAGGGACCAGGGTAGACTAGGTATAGGGCTTGTGATTATGTAATGATGGGGGTAGGGAAACGGACAAGTGAGCCCTAATCTACCCACCACTCTGTCCCTGCCTACTTGCAACGACCCGCCCTAGGCGACGGGGTACAACTGGGCGGCGGTCCCTACGCTCAGTAAGTGCACGAGACAAACAGACAAGGGTACACAAAGCTAAGGGAAATGGGGCAGTTGCCCACGGCAACACCGTGAGCAACAAGAGTGGTGAACGAGCCGAGTCAAACCAGGAGTGAACGAGGTACCAAACGCAGAGCAGGAGAGTAGTCAGTAAGCCAGGGTCAGTATGGAGCAGGATCAAATAGTTAGAAGCTGTAGCTGGGCCAGGAAACCACACGAGAAGAATCACAAGCAAAGGAGGAACAGGAAAGGCAGGTATAAATAGACAGAGGGCGGGAGCTAGCTCCGTCTGGCCAGGCTGCGATAGGCTCTCCCACTCCTAAGCCTGCCATCCTGAGTGGTGGAAGATGGAGTCAGTCTCAGAGACATAGACTCAGGTGCAGACTGATTACCTATGGGCGTATACACAGAAGTTGTGCCTGGCAGATTCTTTACAGTGATACTTACAATGTATTAATTACTGTAAATATAGAAGTTGATCCCATTAAATTTTCCATTTTTCATTTTTGTTTTCTCCTCCCCGCCTTTCAAAAGCCATAACTTTTTTATTTTTCCGATGACATAGCCCTAGGAGGGCTTGTTTTTTTTGCCGGATGAGATGTGGTTTTTCATGCCACCATTTAATGTACCATATAATGTACCGGTACTTGAAAACTAAAAAAAAATTATTCGTGGGTGAAATGGGCAAACAACAGCAATTTCGCCAATGTTTTTTGGGTTTTGTTTTTGCCGCATTTATCGTGTGATAAAAATTACATGTTTACTTTATTCTATGAGTTGATACGATTACGGCGATGACAAATTTATATTGTTTTTTTTTTTTTGTTTTACCACTTTTAGGGCAGATTTACACGAATGTGTAATACGTCCTTGCAACGCGCGTGATTTTCAGGTGCCTCGCACGGACCTGTGTTAGTCTATGGGGCCGTGCAAACAGTCCGTGATTTTCACGCAGCGTATGTCCGCTGCATGAAACGCACGACATGTTCTATATTTCTGCGCTGTTCGCGCATCACACACCCATTGAAGTCAATGGGTGCGTGAAAATGAAGTGCACCGCACGGGAGCTCTTCCGTGGGACGCACGTGATTCGTGCAACAGCAGTAAAAAGTATGAATGAAAACAGAAAAGCACCACGTGCTTTTCTGTTTACAAACATACAAACAGAGTGTCATGATGATGGCGGCTGCGCGAAAATCACGCAGCCGCGCATCATATGGTGCTGACACACGGAGCTGTTAAGTGCCGTTTGCGCACGCAAAACGCCACGTTTTTTGCGCGCGCAAAACGCACACGCTCGTGTAAATCCGGCCTTACAAAGAAAAAAAAACTATTTCTTAAAAAAAAAAAAAAATAATAGTTTTGTGTCACCACATACTGAGAGCCAGAACGTTCTTATTTTTCCATCTATTGATATATAAAAGGCTTATATTTTGGGGAATGCGCTGTAGTTTTTATTGGTACCATTTTGGGGTGCATGCAACTTTTTCATCACTTTTTATTCCATTTTTCTTAAGGAGCTAAGGTGACCAAAAAACAGCAATTCTAGCGTTTTTTAAATAGTTTTTTTTTTTTTTTTATAGCGTTCACCGTGCGGGTTAAATAACATTATATTGTAAAAGTTCGGACTTTTACGGACGAGGCAATACCAGTTATGTTAATTTACTTTTTTTTTTTTTTAACATTACTTTAGGGGGAAAAAAATGAAAAAAGGGGGGCTTTTTGAACTTTTAACCCCTTACCGACATCCGCTGTATATATACGGCGCACGCTGGGTGGAGGAATATGGATCAGGTTCACGGGCTGAGACCGCTCCATACAGCGAGTGGCCGACACTTCCGGATAACGAGCGGGATCCCGTTCGAGAGCGATCCCGCTTGTTTAACCCGTTAAATGCCGCTTTTAATAGCGATTGCGGCATTTAAATTACTAAAAACGGGGGCGACCCCTTGTAACGTCCCTGTAACGTCCCAACGCCCCCCCGGTGGCTAGATCGGGGGGAGCCGTTGGATGGTACGACTGCCTGGGGGCCTGACGAAGTCTCCCAGGTCCGCCATCTTTGTACTCCTATGAAGCTCAGGGCTTCATAGGAGACTGTCAGAATCACGATATACTGCAATATATTAGTATTGCAGTATATCATGCAAGCAATCTAACAATCGCTGGTTAAAGTCCCCTAGGGGGACAAGTAAAAAAAAATGTAAAAATCTGTAAAATAACGGTTTTTTTAACAAATTTAAAAAAAAGAAAAAAATTAAAAGCTCAAAAAAAAAACCTTTTCCCATTTTCCCTCAAGCACAATGTAAAAAAAATTAAAAAGCTAACATAACTTGTATCGACGCGTCCGTAAAAGTCTGAACTATTACAATATATCATTATTTCCTCCGCACGGTGAACGCCGTAAAAAAAATAAATTAAAAACATCAGAATTTCTGTTTTTTGTCCCTTCTTCTCCCACAAAAAATTAAATAAAAAGTGATCAAAGTCCCACGTACCCCAAAATGGTACCAATATAAACTGCAGCTCGCCCCGCAAAAAATAAGCCTTCACATGGCTAAATCGACAGAAAAATAAAAACTTTATGGCTCTCAGAATGTGGCGACAAAACTCTAATTTTATTTTTAGCAATCAGTTTTTTCCTTGTAAAAGTAGTAAAACAAAGAAAACTATATAAATTTAGTATCGCTGTAATCGTATTGACCCGCAGAATAAAGTTAACATGCCGTTTTTACCGTACGGTGAACGCCATAAAAACAAAACCACCCAAAAGGTTGAGGAATCACTGTTTTTTTCCTATTCCACCCCACATATTTTTTTTCTCGTTTCCCACTACATTATATGGTACAAAAAATGGTGCTGTGAAAATCACAAAAAACAAGTCCCGCGAAAAAAAAGCCCTCATACGGCAATAGTGACGGAAAAATAAAAGAGTTATGGCTTTTGGAAGGTGGGGAGGAAAAAAACTAAAGTGAAAATCCGAAAAATGGCTGCGGAGGGAAGGGGTTAATATTTTTTTATTTGTACAAAACTCTAGGGGACTTGAATATGGATCACTTTCCCTATAGACTACAATACTAAGGTATTGAAGTATATCGTGATTTTGACAGACTTTTATTAAAGTGTAGCTAAATGTTCGACAAACTTCTGACATGTCATAGTGACATGTCAGAAGTTTGGATTGTTGGGGGTCCGAGCACTGAGACCCCCACCAATCGCTAGAACGAAGCAACTGAAGCGTTCGTGTGAGCGCTCAGCTGCTTAGTTTTCGTTCGGCTTTTACCGGAAAGCCAATGTATTGGAGTACGGGCTCATAGACTTTCTATTGAGTCTGTACACCGATACATTTATTTCAGGAAAAAGCCGAACAGACACGAAGCAGCTGAGTGCTCAAACCAGTGCTTTAGCTGCTTCGTTCTAGCGATTGGTAGGGGTCCCCATGCTCGGACCCCCACCAATCCAAACTTGTGACATGTCAGGGTATGTTCACACGGCAGCCTCCGTTACGGCTGAAATTACGGAGCTGTTTTCTCCTGAATTTCAGACGTAATGGCATGTGCAGGCGCTTTTCGCTGCGTCCATTACGGACGTAATTGGAGCTGTTTTTCCATGGTGTCAATGGAAAACGGCTCCATTTACCTCTCAAGAAGAGACAGGCACTTCTTTGACGCGGGCGTCTTTTTTACGCGCCGTCATTTGACAGCGGCGCGTAAAAAAAATGACCGTCGGCACAGAACATCATAAAGCCCATTCAAATGAATGGGCAGATGTTTGCCGACGCTTTGGTGCCGTATTTTCGACGTAATTCGAGGCCCCTGAGGTACCAGTACAGTTGAAACCCCCAAGAAGTGACTCCGTTTTAAAAACTACACCCCTTAAGGCATTCATCTAGAGGTGTAGTGAGCATTTTTACCGGAGACATACACCCTATAAACTGTAATGTGGGTTCTCACGGGTACAGCAATACCCTCAATGTGGCTGTTATCAGCTGCCTGGGCACACGGCAGGGCTCAGAAGGGAAAGATGAGGGGGATAAGATGTGCGGAGTGCATCAGGGTAAGTAAAACTGGGGTAGATTAAAAATCAAGGGATGTATGATACATTTTGAAGCACTCTTTCATACGGAGCCTTAGTTTTTCGGGACACGTGTCACATTGATATATTGTGTCCTTCTTTATCCCCCTCTTATAGCAGACTTTGTACCTCTTTTGACTTTTTCCTTTCTTGCCAGTTTGGGGAACTTCTCCTGGAAAGTGTTGCCCTGGTACGATGCGTGTGGCCCCGCTTCCAGAACTACTGGGTGCTCCCCCTACTTGGTCCCTAAAAATTAGTTTCTTGATAACCACCTCTTGAAATTCCAGGAAAGTTCCCGTCTGGCCTGCAGATCGACGTAGCACGTACACATTGTACAATGCCATCTGTATGATGTGCACGGCCAGCTTCTTATACCACACCACATGGCGCTGTAGGGCTTCAGGACTTGATCTGACAAGTCCACCCCTCCCATGTACCTATTGTAGTTCAGGATGCAGTCTGGTTCGGGGGTCTCTGTACTGGTACCTCGTACTGGTACATGGGTACTGGTGTTGGCATGTATTGTTGTCAATACATGGACATCTCTCTTGTCCTTGTACTTGACACACAATATGTTGCTGCTTGATTGTGCCCTGCTCTCACCCCTTCTGAGTGTTTGCCCAAGCAGAGTCTTAGGGAGGCCTCTCAGATTTCTTCTAGCAGTGCCGCATGCCGCAGTACTTCTGGAGGCGAGGTACTTGAAGAGTGGGACGCTGGTATAAAAATTATCCAGGTAGAGGTGGTGACCCTGGTCCAGCAGTGGGTGCACTAAATCCCAAACAATTTTTGCATTAACTCCCAGTAAGGGGGGGGGGCATTCTGGGGGCTGAGCACTGGTGTACTTCCCTTCATATATCCTAAATTTGTAGGTATACCCTGATGCACTCTCACACAGCTTATACATCTTCACACCATACCTTGCCCTCTTACCCGGCAGGTACTGGCGGAATTGAAGCCTCCCTTTAAAATGTACCAAGGACTCATCAATAGAAATACAATTCTCGGGGGTGTATGCTTGGGAAAACCGGGCACTGAAACGGTCTAATAGGGGTCTCCGTTTATACAAACGGTCAAAACTGGGGTCGTCTTGTAGTAGGCAATGCTCAATAGGAGCCTCATTTTTTATTTTTTTTTAGGCTCCAGTTCAGTTCTGAAGTTGCTTTGAGGGGCCTATATATTAGACACTCCCATCAAACACCCCATTTTAGAAACTAGACCCCTCAAAGTATTCACAACAGCATTTAGAAAGTTTATGAACTCTTTAGGTGTTTCACAGGAATTTAGAGCAAAGTAGAGGTGAAATTTACATATTTATTTTTGTCAGAAAATCCTTTTTATACCATTTTTTTCTATAACACAAAAGGTTTTACCAGAGAAACGCAACTTAATACTTATTGCCCAGATTCTGCAGTTTTGAGAAATATCCCACATGTGGCGTTAGTGCGGTAATGGACTGAAGCACCGGCCTCCGAACCAAAGGAGCACCTAGTTGATTTTGAGGCCTCTTTTTTTATTAGGCACCATGTCCGGTTTGAAGAGGTCTTGTGGTGCCAAAACAGTGGAAACCCCCTAAAAGTTACCCCATTTTGGAAACTAGACCCCTTGTGGAATTCATTGTAGTTTTCTTGGGGTGCATGCGGCTTTTTGATCAGTTTTTATTCTATTTTTAGGTGGCGTGGTGACTAAAAAACAGCAATTCTACTATTGTTTCTTTATTCTATTTTTTTCACAGCGTTTACTGTGCACTATAAATGACATATCCACTTTATTCTGCGTGGCGATACGATGACGGCGATACCAGATGTTTATAGTTTTTTATGTCTTATGGCGTTTGCACAATAAAATACGTTTTGTAAAAAATCATTAACTTTTTGTGTTACCTTATTCTAAGAGCCATAAAGTTTTTATTTTTCCATCAATAAAGCCGTGCGAGGACTTATTTTTTGCGTAACGAACTGTAGTTTCAATGATTACCATTTTTAGGTACATGCGACTTTTTGATCTCTTTTTATTCCATTTTATGGGAGGTGAAGTGACCAAACAATTGTGATTGTGGTACGGTTTATTATTATTTTCTTTTACGGCGTTCACCGTGCGGGATAAATAACGAAATAATTTTGTAGTTCAGGCCGTTACGGACGCGGCAATACCAATTATGTACAGTTTATTTGTTTATTTATCTATTTTTATTAATAATAAAGGACTGATAAGGGAAAAAGGGGGATTTTTACTTTTAAAACTTTTATTTTCTTATTTTTACACATCTTTTTTTTACACTTTATTACTTTGTACCACTAGGGGACTTGAGGGCAGGAGGCCCTGATCGCTATTCTAATACACTGCACTACATACGTAGTGCAGTGTATCAGAGCTGTCAGCTACTCACTGACAGCAAGCATAGTGGGTCCTGACTTTGTTAGGACCCACTAGGCTTCCGTCTATGGCATAGCCGGACGCCATTGTTTGGTGTCCGGTTGCCATAGTTACAATCGCCGGCCGCTATCATGTAGCAGGCCGGCGATGGTAGCTTAACCCCTAAAAAGCCGTGATCTCTATTGAACGCGGCTTTTAAGCAGTTATTCAGCGGGAACACAGCGATCGGTCAACGCCGCAGGAGCTGCGGCAGCTGCTGTACGAGACAGCTGCTGTCACAGCTCCTGTATGTGTCGGGATGACGGCCGAAATGGCCGTTACTCCCGAGACGTACTATTAGGTCTTGGAGCGCGAACGATACAGCTACCATGACCTAATCGTACGTCCAGGAGCGGGAAGGGGTTAAGGCCTTATTCACACGAACATGTCCATTTTGCGTGCGTAAAAACTGCCTTGCAGTTCCGCGTGACATCCGTGTACAGTGCACGTCTGCGGGTTTTTACGCGCGTATGTCATCCGTTCGTCACACGTTTTTTACGTCAGCAAAAAAAACTAAAAGGTGTTTTTCTTTTTCCCTCAACATTTCTTTAGCAACTGTCGGTGGACAATGACGTCAGGGGCGCTCTCTAGAAGCGGAATCCCCAGCACAGAACGATCTGACACCGGGGATTCCGTTCCTAGTGGGAGTTTAGGTGGCGCTATCTACAGGGGGGTTGCACTATTTACAGCGGGGATGTTGAGATGTCGGGGGCTCCCTCTAGGAGGGGAATCAGTGGCCAGAGCGCATGCTGGGGATTCCGCTACTGGAGAATCCCCTGGCGTCACTATCCATATACAGTGAAGGAAATAAGTATTTGATCCCTTGCTGATTGTGTAAGTTTGCCCACTGTCAAAGACATGAACAGTCTAGAATTTTTAGGCTAGGTTAATTGTACCAGTGAGAGATAGATTGTAGCGCCCATGGCCGCGGGCCGTCGGGTTCACTCACCTCCCGACGCCCGCAGCCATGGATCTGTGAGCGTTGGCCTCCGTCTCCCTCCTAGGAGATGCCAGCGCTCACTTCCGCTCCGTCCGGCCGGGTCCCGTAGGGTGCGCGCGCACGCTCGCGCCCGCTCTTAAAGGGCCAGCGCGCGCACATGAAATCAATGATTATTAACCCACGTGATTCCCTGCTCTATAAGAATGCCCCAGCCCTTCTGATCCTTGCCTGAGCGTTGTTAGTCTTTCCCTGTCTGTCTCGCAAATGGTCCCTTAGTGTCTCCCGTTCCTGCTGTTACCCGTGCCCTGTTACCGTTCCTGTATTCCGCATTGTTCCTGTGCCTACCCGTGTTCAAGTGCCATCTGCCACGTCAAGTGCCGTCTGCCACGTCAAGTGCCGTCTGCCACGTCAAGTGCCATCTGCCACGTCAAGTGCCATCTGCCACGTCAAGTGTTATCTGCCACGTCAAGTGCCATCTGCTCATCAGATACTGCTCGCCACGTCTGGCGCCACCTTCCGCACCTGTCTCCATCCGTGCTGAGGCCACAGTCACCGCCCGGACTATTTCAGGTACCTAAGCATTACTGTCGAACTGGCAGCCCGCGACCTTCCTTCTACCTTGGATGCCCTCATCCTGTTAGCCACCCGGGTTGATATGAGAATCCGCAAGCGCTCTCAAGAGGTTCGTCAGGAGAGCCGGGCCCACAGACCAGAACCCCCTGCCCAGATACCACAATTGTTCACTCCTAGTGCGCTACCTGAGGAACCCATGCAGGTAGACAGAGTCCGGTTATCTGAACAGGAGAAGCAGCGCAGACGCTCCTCTGGACTTTGCATGTATTGGGGCATTACTGTCTGCTATCTACTTTCACATAGACTGTGACCTGGTCAGCTGCCTCCCCGCTACGGCGGAGCGGCCTAGTGGGTCCACAAACCCTGTGTCCGTGACATAGATTATATATAAAAAAAAACAAAACAGAAAATAACATTGTCAAAATTATATATATTTATTTGCATTGTGCTCAGAGAAATAAGTATTTGATCCCTTTGGCAAACAAGACTTAATACTTGGTGGCAAAACCCTTGTTGGCAAGCACAGCAGTCAGACGTTTTTTTTTGTAGTTGATGATGAGGTTTGCACACATATTAGATGGAATTTTGGCCCACTCCTCTTTGCAGATCATCTGTAAATCATTAAGATTTCGAGGCTGTCGCTTGGCAACTCGGATCTTCAGGTCCCTCCATAAGTTTTCGATGGGATTAAGGTCTGGAGACTGGCTAGGCCACTCCATGACCTTAATGTGCTTCTTTTTGAGCCACTCATTTGTTGCCTTGGCTGTATGTTTCGGGTCATTGTCATGCTGGAAGACCCAGCCACGAGCCATTTTTAATGTCCTGGTGGAGGGAAGGAGGTTGTCACTCAGGATTTGACGGTACATGGCTCCATCCATTCTCCCATTGATGCGGTGAAGTAGTCCTGTGCCCTTAGCAGAGAAACACCCCCAAAACATAATGTTTCCACCTCCATGCTTGACAGTGGGGACGGTGTTCTTTGGGTCATAGGCAGCATTTCTCTTCCTCCAAACACGGCGAGTTGAGTTAATGCCAAAGAGCTCAATTTTAGTCTCATCTGACCACAGCACCTTCTCCCAATCACTCTCAGAATCATCCAGATGTTCATTTGCAAACTTCAGACGGGCCTGTACATGTGCCTTCTTGAGCAGGGGGACCTTGCGGGCACTGCAGGATTTTAATCCATTACGGCGTAATGTGTTACCAATGGTTTTCTTGGTGACTGTGGTCCCAGCTGCCTTGAGATCATTAACAAGTTCCCCCCGTGTAGTTTTCGGCTGAGCTCTCACCTTCCTCAGGATCAAGGATACCCCACGAGGTGAGATTTTGCATGGAGCCCCAGATCGATGTCGATTGACAGTCATTTTGTATGTCTTCCATTTTCTTACTATTGCACCAACAGTTGTCTCCTTCTCACCCAGCATCTTACTTATGGTTTTGTAGCCCATTCCAGCCTTGTGCAGGTCTATGATCTTGTCCCTGACATCCATAGAAAGCTCTTTGGTCTTGCCCATGTTGTAGAGGTTAGAGTCAGACTGATTAATTGAGTCTGTGGACAGGAGTCTTTTATACAGGTGACCATTTAAGACAGCTGTCTTTAATGCAGGCACCAAGTTGATTTTGAGCGTGTAACTGGTCTGGAGGAGGCTGAACTCTTAATGGTTGGTAGGGGATCAAATACTTATTTCTCTGTGCACAATGCAAATAAATATATATAATTTTGACATTGTGATTTTCTTTTTTTTTTTAAATATAATCTATCTCTCACTGGTAAAATTAACCTAGCCTAAAAATTCTAGACTGTTCATGTCTTTGACAGTGGTCAAACTTACAAAATCAGCAAGGGATCAAATACTTATTTCCTTCACTGTATGGACAGTGATGTCAGGGGCTACTCCTGGAGCGGAATCCCCGGCCACAGCGCTGCCGAAGCTTAGGCAGGGGATTCCACTTTTAGAGTCAGCCCCTGACGTCACTGTCCATTTATGGATAGAGACATCAGAGGCTCTGGGATTCCATTTAGGGGGGGGGGGGTTCTGCTATCTACAGGGGGAGTGGCACTATCTACAGGGGAATTGGCGCTATTTGCAGGGGGGTGACGCTATCTGCAGGGGGGGGGGTGTTGCGATCTGCAGGGTGTGGCACTATCTACAGGGGGTGTGGTGCTATCTACAGTGAGGTGCTACATACAGGGGGTCTGGCAGTATCTACATGGTCACTGTGGCATTATATGGGTACTACCTACAGGGGGCACTTTAGTGCTATCTACATGGGCACTGTGTGTGGCATTATCTACAGTGGGAACTGTGGCACTATGTAGGCACTGGCACTATCTACAGTGGTATTGCATCACTATCTACATGGGCACTGTGGTGTTTTTAGGTGGTTGGGACAAAAAAAAAAACTAAAAAATAAAAACTTATCTTTTTAACATCCATGAAAAACGGATGGCAAATACCAGTTGAAAATGGTCAAACAACCGGGAAATGGATTCACATATTGAGACACTGATGCAAAACAGTCACGAAAAACTGACAGTTGATCCGTTGTTAACTGCCCCTTTTTTCACGTCGTGCGAATATAGCCTTATAGCCCTCTTCACTTTCCGCTCACAGCGATCCAGGCTGACGGAGAGGGAAGACGACTAATTGTTACAGAGCTGTACAGTGCATACATATACATATATATATATATATACACATACATACACACACACACACACACATTTGTTTATTACACACATACATATAATATAGATAAATATATATATAAAAAAAAAATTAAAAAAAAGTGTTTTTTCAAATTTTTAATGATTTGTCTGCTCATAAGGCTGGATTCGCACGAGCATTTTCGGTCCGTAAAGGACGGAACGTATTTCGGCCGCAAGTCCCAGACCAAACACAATGCAGGGAGCCGGGCTCCTAGCATCATGGTTATGTACGACGCTAGGAGTCCCTGTCTCTCCGTGGAACTACTGTCCCGTACTGAAAACATGATTACAGTACGGGACAGTTGTCCCGCAGCGAGGCAGGGACTCCTAGCGTCGTACATAACTATAATGCTAGGAGCCTGGCTCCCAGCAGTGTGTTCGGTCCAGTACTTGCGGCCGAAATACACAACCGTTCAAAAGTTTAGGGTCACTTAGAAATTTCCTTATTTTTGCAAGAAAAGCACCGTTTTTTTTCAATGAAGATAACATTAAATTAATCAGAAATACACTTTATACATTGTTAATGTGCTAAATGACTATTCTAGCTGCAAACGTCTGGTTTTTAATGCAATATCTACATAGGTGTATAGAGGCCCATTTCCAGCAACCATCACTCCAGTGTTCTAATGGTACATTGTGTTTGCTAACTGTGTTAGAAGACTAATGGATGATTAGAAAACACTTGAAAACCCTTGTGCAATTATGTTAGCACCACTGTAAACAGTTTTGCTTTTTAGAGGAGCTATAAAACTGACCTTCCTTTGAGCTAGTTGAGAATCTGGAGCATTACATTTGTGGGTTCGATTAAACTCTCAAGATGGCTAGAAAAAGGGAGCTTTCATGTGAAACTCGACAGTCTATTCTTGTTCTTAGAAATGAAGGCTATTCCATGCGAGAAATTGCCAAGACACTGAAGATTTCCTACAACGGTGTGTACTACTCCCTTCAGAGGACAGCACAAACAGGCTCTAACCAGAGTACAAAGAGAAGTGGGAGGCCCCGCTGCACAACTGAGCAACAAGACAAGTACATTAGAGTCTCTAGTTTGAGAAATAGACGCCTCACAGGTCCTCAACTGGCAGCTTCATTAAATAGTACCCGCAAAACGCCAGTGTCAACGTCTACAGTGAAGAGGCGACTCCGGGATGCTGGCCTTCAGGGCAGAGTGGCAAAGAAAAAGCCATATCTGGACTGGCTAATAAAAGGAAAAGATTAATATGAGCAAAAGCACACAGACATTGGACAGAGGAAGATTGGAAAAAAGTGTTATGGACAGACGAATTGAAGTTTGAGGTGTTTGGATCACACAGAAGAACATTTGTGAGACGCAGAACAACTGAAAAGATGCTGGAAGAGTGCCTGACGCCATCTGTCAAGCATGGTGGAGGTAATGTGATGGTCTAGGGTTGCTTTGGTGCTGGTAAAGTGGGAGATTTGTACAAGGTAAAAGGGATTTTGAATAAGGTAGGCTATCACTCCATTTTTCAACGCCATGCCATACCCTGTGGAAAGCGCTTGATTGGAGCCAATTTCATCCTACAACAGGACAATGACCCAAAGCACACCTCCAAATTATGCAAGAACTATTTAGGGAAGAAGCAGGCAGCTGGTATTCTATCTGTAATGGAGTGGCCAGCGCAGTCACCATATCTCAACCCAATAGAGCTGTTGTGGGAGCAGCTTAACCGTATGGTACGCAAGAAGTGCCCATCAAGCCAATCCAACTTGTGGGAGGGGCTTCTGGAAGCATGGGGTGAAATTTCTCCCAATTACCTCAGCAAATTAACAGCTAGAATGCCAAAGGTCTGCAATGCTGTAATTGCTGCAAATGGAGCATTCTTTGACGAAAGCAAAGTTTGAAGGAGAAAATTATTATTTCAAATAAAAATCATTATTTCTAACCTTGTCAATGTCTTGACTATATTTTCTAGTCATTTTGCAACTCATTTGATAAATATAAGGGCGGATTCAGACGAACGTGTTTTGCGTCCGTGCCGGCCACGTGGTTTTCACAGACTGCAGCGGTCACGGCAACTATGGCAACGCCTGGGGAAAGTATTGGCTTTATTTATTTATTTTTTTCAATTATTTTCCGCAGTGGAGATTCTGCCCGAAAATCTGCACCGCAATGTCTTGCATTTTTTTCACGATGCATATCAGTCCTGTGTGAACATACAATAAGGAATGGTTCACATCCGGCAGATTTTGTTGAAGAAATTTATGCACCTGAACATCAATTCCATTCATCTGAATTTGGTTGTTTCTACAGCAAGCACATTGAAAATCAGTTCCATTCATTTGAATGGAATTTGAAGAAATTCATGTGCTTGCTGCAGAAACAACCCCATTCAGATGAATGGAATCGATGTTCAGGTGCACAAATTTCTGCAACAAAATCTGCTGTGTGTGACTGCACCCTTAGGGCCTGTTCACATCAGCGTTGGGCTTCCGTTCATGGGTTCCGTTCGACCTTTCTATCGGAGGAACTGATGAACGGAAAGCCAAACGGAAACCATAGCTTCTGTTTGCATTACCATTGATTTCAATGGTAATGGTTCCGTTGCAGTTGCAATGAATGGAAACCAACTGCAACGGAAGCATTACCATTGAAATCAATGATAATGCAGATGGAAGCTATGGTTGCCATTCATCGGTTCCTCCGACGGAAAGGTTGAATGAAACCCATGAACGGAAGCCCGACGCGGATGTGAACCCAGCCTTAGATTATGTTAACGCATCGCGAAGCCAGAAGTAGTTTAAAAAAAATAAATAAATGTGAAATAAAAAAAGGAAAAGTTTTTACTTCTTCATCCTGGATCCACTTATGGCTTTGGTTCAAAAACCAGCACCATGTGTGAACATAGCCCTAAAGGCTATGTAAACCTTTGAAAGATTTTTTTTTTTTTTAAGTGTGTTTGGTGCAACATTATAATTCGTTTTCATTAAAAATTATTTTAAATTTTTGAGATACAGCGGATCTTTATTCTGCATACAGAGCAACTGTATCTAAGGGCTTGTCCATATATAACGGAATTGTTGCAGAAAATTTCTGCAGCAATTCCGTTGAAATTAGCAGGCACTCCGCTGTGGATAAAACAAGTTTTTTTTACTGCACAAAATAGTGCGGATTTTGCTGCGTTTTTCACAATATTTGGAGATGGTGAGATCTCCTCTGAAAAACGCAGCAATTAAGACCACTTTCCGCAGCAGGAATGGACTTGTTGCGGTACGAAAAATATGCACCGCAGGTCAATTTCTGGTCAGAACTTTTATGCAGTGTGTGGATGAGATATGTTAAAATCTCACCCACTTTGTTTCTACTTTATTCTGCTGCGTATTTGCCGTCCGCAAATCCAGACGGAAAATATGCAGCAATTCCTCTACGTGTGGACAAGCCCTTATCCTGAATCCTGTACCGATCAGGTATGCGAGTTCATAACTTAGGCCTCATGCACACAACCGTAAGGGTTTTTACTTCCGCAAATACAGATCCGATGGCTACGGATAGACATCCGTAGCCGTCCGCAATTGCGGAAGCGCCCATAGACTTCTATGGGCAAGTCTGTGCCGCAATTGTGGACAAGATTGGGACATGTTCTATATTTTGCGGATTATTTCTACGGCTCGGACACACATCGGTAAATATACGGAAAGGTGTCCGTGGCCAATAGAAATGAATGGGTCCGCAATTTCATCTGTAATTATGGATGAAGACATTGGTTGTTTGCATGGGACCTTAGATGTGATAGATTGCAGGGGACTCGCTGACACTGAACCAGTCAGGTCCACGGGACTATACAGCTGCTCTGTATGCAAAATACAGAGCAGCTGTATCTCAAAAAGTATAAAGAACTTTTAATAAAAACTAATTATAAAGTTGCACAAAACACACACACACACACACACACATATATATATATATATATATATATATATATATATATATAATGTCATACGCACACACACATACAGTCGAGTCACATTATTATGGCCACCTCCTACTTTTAACGTCGGCAGCGAGTAGCCCATGAAGGAAGTGATGTGTTGTGGTCTGGCTTGGTGGGTATATAAGGTGTGCGATAGGCTGTCTAAACACATATCACTCATTGTTGCCATGGGTAAAAGGGGAGATTTATCAGAGTTGCAAAAAGAAATCATTACTGGCTTTCGGGCCAAGGGCGGCAGTGTTGGTCAAACAGCGCAGTTTGTGAAATGTTCACGTGCTGCTGTGGTGAAAGTGCATCATGAGTGGTCAAATGGCACCATTGGGAATAACAGACATAGAAACTGCGGAGCAACACGTGCCATTGATGCAATAGGTGAACGCCGGCTGCGAAGGTGCATGAGGGCCGAACGACGCGCTACAGTGGAGCAGCTGACCAAAAAATCAACCAGGAGGCTACCAGATGTTTGTCTAAAACACCAGATCATGGAACTGTTATGGTATAAATATACATATATATAATGTATTTGGGACCATAAGGAGTGAAATGTTATAAAGGAGAAACATGTGTTACAATAGAATGGGTATTTTAGAAAGGTTAAGAGAAGAAATAGTTTGCAGATGCTCTGCCGTCCCTTGAAAATTGCAAACAGATGCTGGTCAATCACTTGACCAACCCCCCTAAGCATAAAGGAAACACAAGGGAATACCTGGTGCTCCACCAATGAGCTTTATGGGAAAGGAAGATGTAAGGCTTGAACATACAGATGACTCATATGTTATGGAATGTTCTTTGTTCGTCTGATGCTATAAGTATGAGCACTGTAGTTCAATAAATTAGAAGGATTTTTACCTTGAGAAACGTCTCAGTGTATCTGTTGCTTCTCCGAGCTCGCACCCCCCCACCTGATTTTAACCTGCATGGAGATCAAGGCGTAAAGTGACCTCATTGCGATCACAGAAATTGGCGCCCAAACAAAGACTTGACCAGAAGGACGGCACCCCACCCAGGGGATCTCCCGGGACTAGAGTGGCGACCTCCCGGACGAAGGAACGTGCAGACCACAGCTGCAGCAAGGTAAGAAGACTTAATTCTTACAATCTCTGCTCTGCACCTTCATGTCTGGTAGGTCACCTTCCCGGTAGTACTCCTAAGGAATAGAGGGGCCACATGAGGGTATTTTTAGTGTAAAAATCTGGTCAAGTCTAAAATAAATCCTACCCTCAGGATAAAGTGCCTGATCTCCATGACAGTATTTGTATGAATGTTATAGAAACCCAGTTTTGTGTCACAAATGCATTTTAGAATAAGGAAATTGTTTTTGGAAAAAAATTCAGATAATCCAGCAAATTACCAGAAACATGTGTACATGCTTCAGGTGACTACGGGGATTATGATAGGCTAAATTTTAGCCCGGAAATCGAAAATTTTGTGCAATCCGATAATACGGCAAAATACCGAGAACGTGTGTACACGATTGGAGTACTTGCGGGGATTATCATGCGCTGATTTTCAGCTCAAAATTCCAGAATTTTCTGCAGTCCGATAAACCGGCATGTCAAATGAACAGCTTGATTTTACGTTTGCCTTGTTATTTGGATTAGGAATATTTGTCATATTACTCTTATGGTGCGGAGGGCACGTACTCGAGTGGTGTCTCAGACGAAGAAAGTAAGCTAGTTATAAAAGGACTGTAAAAGGAAGATTCTCTGGCCAGAGTAGAAAGTAAGAACGGAAACTAGAAACTGTCTAAAATAGATGAGAATAGAATTCATCTGTCAGTAGCTAAAATCTGTAACAAAATACGGGTGTGCCTAAGGCCACCACTTACAGTCACAAGATGGGAAACTTGGTTACCCTCTTTAAGAAGAAGTTTCGAGGGGATAAGTAACTGTCTCAAATAGGTGAGAAAGGAATTCACCTATCAGGAAAATTACCCCCTACATAACTTAGGGTCTGCCCATAGGCAACCACTTATAACTAGGCAACAATGGGGAACTTGGTGTTCCTATTACGAGATGAGCACCCACAAGGACTGACAACCAAACAGGTAGTGGCGGAAAGAGAGGGAAAGGATGTGACAAAAGGAACAAATCAGTTAATGAAGGCATGTGGAATGGGAAAAGCGGGAAGATTAGATCCGGAAAAATTGAATGAATGTTGTGACACAAAACGTGGATGGTTGAAAGATAAAAAGTTACAGGGGAAAGCAGAAGCATGGAGAAAAGTGTCAGAAGAAGTAGTACGAGGAGGTTTCAGGGAAACAGAATGTAAAGATAAGTTTTACTACACTTGTTATAATGAAGGTGGTAAACAAAGAAAGGAAAAAGCAAGTAGCCCACCGGGGTATGGGGTAGTCACGATGCAGGGACCAGGGGGATGGACGTGTAGAGTGTGTGGTCAGCAGAATCAAGCATGGAGGGATACTTGTTTTGCATGTGGGGCAGCAAGACCAGGAGGGCAAAATCCCCTAGGGATATATCCAGTGGTACCAAGAATGAGTAGCACAAACCCCTTTGCCCCCTCACCTCAACAAGTACCAGAACCATATAAACAAACAATAGGGTTGGCCCCTGTAGTGTTGGCAGGAATAACCCCAGTAACAGGAGGAGCCGAGGGCTCAACGGATGAAAGAGTAGAAACTAGAGCGTATAGAGAGAAAAGGGAAAAAGAGGAGGCAGAAGAGAAAGAGGAAAGGGAAAGACATCAGCGTAATATGGATCAGGCAGAAGCAGCAAGGAAGCTTCCCGAGTCAAAAGATACGACGCAAGCATTAGAAAACGTGGGAAAAAGGTTACAAGTGTTGACAGACCTGTTTGCGACTGAAGCTGACAAGAATTTTAATAAAGATAAGGAACATAAATATAAGCCATGGAACCCTAGGGATGCGTTGACTTTAGTTCAGAAAGCCCCCGACCCGGAGACAGAGCCTGTCCCTTTTTGGAGATATATAGAACAAATTCAGAAAATGTATTCAGCAACATGGGAAGACTTAGTGCAGCTCATACATACCAAAATGGGAATCTATAGCTCTACAGTCATGGACCACAGCAGCGCCCGGTAGCATATTATTCAGCTAGACTAGACCCTGTGGCCCGAGGTTCCCCATCATGTGTGAGAGCTATCATTGCTGTAAATTCAATGTTAAACAAGGCCTCAGATTTGGTCCGGGCATTTCCAGTCCAAGTTTTTGTACCACATGATATTACTGCTATTCTTACTCAAGTACAGCCGAAGCACTTGTCAACAGCAAGACATTTGAGATTAACCTGTGCACTTCTTCTTCCTGAGCAGGTTACTTTACACCGCTGTACTACATTGAACCCAGCTACCTTACTGCCTTTGGAGCAAGGGGGAGAAGACGTAGGTAAAGCATGGTCACAATTTTTGCCTGAAACTGATGAACATGATTGTATGGCCCTTATGGCCCAGGAAACAGTGGGGTTTGCACATGTAAAAGATACCCCACTCCAAAACCCAGACCTAATACTCTTTGTGGATGGTTCAAGGTATTTTGTAGAAGGATCTTTTCTTACAGGATATGCAGTAACCACCGAAGATGTAGTCCTAGAAGCAGCCTCCTTACCAGCGTCCCGCTCAGCACAAGAAGTGGAGCTTAAGGCCCTGGCAGCAGCATGCCAACATGCAGAAGGAAAGACAGCAAATATATACACTGACTCTCGATATGCTTTTGGCATTGCACATGACTATGGCCCTATATGGAAGGCTAGACAGTTTTTGACCTCTGCAGGTACACCTGTAAAGAATGCAGACTTTGTAAAATACTTGATGGAGACCCTGATGTTACCCACAGAAGTAGCAGTAGTAAAAATTAAAGCTCACACTAAGGTGAGTTCACCAGAGACAAAAGGAAATGCTTTGGCAGACCAAGCCGCAAAAGCAGCATCCTTAAAGCCAGTAGGTCCAGTAACAGTTATGATGTACCAACATCCTGAAGACTCCGTGGTCAACATCAGCCCCACAATACTACAAAATCTGCAAAACCAAATATCCAAAGAAGAAATAACTAGATGGCAGAATCAGGGAGCTACCCTGAGAGCGGATGGACTATGGCAACAACAAAATAAGCTGTGTCTGCCACAGACAATGTTCCCTATGATGGCACAGGTAACGCATGGACAGACACACCAGTCAAAAACAGCAATGATGGACTTGGTTAACAAAACCTGGTATGCTCCAGGGTTTAGCACTTTAGCGAGTAAGTTTGTGCAAGGGTGTATGGTATGTGCCACCAATAACGTGGGGAGAACAGTGAAAGTGTCACAAAAACACACCCCAAAGCCAATTTACCCATTCCAGAGACTACAGATAGACTATATTCAATTACCAAAAGTCGGTACCTATGAGTATGTGCTTGTTTGTATTGATCTCTTTTCAGGATGGCCAGAAGCATTTCCAGTAACCAAAGCTACAGCCGTAGCCACAGCAAAGAAACTGATCAACGAGGTGGTGTGCAGATATGGAGTTCCAGAGGTGATCGAGAGCGACAGAGGAACTCATTTTACGGGTGAAATCATGAACCATGTGTTGTCAGCTCTAGGCATAAGTCAAGCCCTACATACACCATACCATCCACAGAGCAGTGGGAAGGTTGAGAGACTAAATGGGACTCTCAAATTGAAAATCCAAAAAGCAATGGTAGAAACCGGGAAACCATGGACCGAGTGTCTACCATTAGCCTTGTTCTCAGTAAGATACACTCCAACAAAAAGAACAGGTCTCAGCCCATATGAGATCTTATTTGGATCGGCTCCCAGATTAGGATGTTATTTTCCACAGGTGCTCCAAATGCAGTATGGTAGACTAACAGATTATGTATCAACGCTGAACAAACAATTGACCAAGGTGCATGCACAAGTCTTTGCTTCCATTCCAGATCCTGATTCAGTTGAAGGGACGCATAAGTTAGAACCGGGAGATTGGGTGGTCGTTAAGAGACACGTGAGGAAAAGTCTAGACCCAAGATTTGACGGACCGTTTCAAGTCCTACTCACAACAAGCACCTCAGTGAAGCTCGAAGGAAAGGCAAGCTGGATTCATGCCAGTCATTGTAAAAAGGTTCTTCAGCCAGAAGAATGAAGATCTTTGCGGTTGTTGCGGCGGTTGTTGCGTGTGCTCTTATACAAAAAGGCAGAACTGCTACTCCTGTACAGGTAATCAGTACAGAATCACTGGAACGGTTCAGGACAGGGTGGGCGAATGCCACAGTGGATAGAAAGCAGGGTAACTACACCTGTAAGGCCAATGCCCCGTGTTATACTACAAATGTGACTACAACCGAAGGGACTTGGAAAAAAGGACCACATGGAGGGACTGTGTACCTTTACATAGACAAAACAGCCAACATTAGCATACAAGAAGAGACGCCGAGGCTGTTGCTTTGTTGTTATGAACCAGATTTACAGTATCTACAGAAATATACAACCAGTAAAAATAGAAACGAAATGATAAATAAGACGCAACAAGGAGAGGCTCAACTCTACGATTGTAATAAAAGAAACTGATGGGATGATATTATGTATGAATAATAGCGAAATAAGAAATAGAATATATTTTGTATTCTTGATAACAATTTTAAGAGATAGTTTTAAGCCACATATAACAGTACAAAGTCTGGAAAGAATCCCACACACTTGTAAGAGCGCTGTAACCCAACAGCAGAAAAAGAATGTACACTTCAATATTTCCTTCCCTGAATCCCCCAGCTGTCATAGACAAAAAAGAGAATGGTATGACACGCTATTAGGAGGGGTAGGAACGGGCTTAGGAGTATTGAATGGTATACAGTTAGAAACAGTTATGAACAAATTAAACTCAGTGGGAGATGACACATCTACTGCATTAAGGATAGGTGCGTCATGGTTACCTACTACCTTTGACTTACAGCAAAAAGGGTTAGCTATAGATGAACTGTTTCTAAATGTTTTTAATGAAAGTATGCTAACCGAATATAGAACATTACAGAATGTATCAACTTTTGTAAATTGGACAGTATGTACGCTTAAAACGATGTGGCAACAAGAACAGATGAATAATTTTAAGAATAAATTGTTTAGTAGTCATGTTAGGCAATGGACAGACATTCTGCCCATAGGAAAGAGAAATGATACGTGGTTATTGTTACAGCCTGAGTATACTGAGTGTACACCTAAATGGTGTGCAGGAAGACTAATAGCATTTAATGTGAAAAATCCTACTCTATTATGCAAATTTATTGTTATGCCAATGGTAATGATTGATCCGGTGACATTATTAGGACAATATTGGATGCCGGAAATGAAAGGAACACACATAGATTCTCAAAATAAGACAAGGAATATAGATTTGTGCCAGTTAACAGAGCAAGGATATGTATGTAATCAACAGTCAGGGATATATGAACCCTGTCTAATGCAGCACCAGGATAATGTATGCGCACTCACTATAATCCCAGAAGGTTTATATTGAAGTAGGTCCACAGCATGTATGTTTAATAACTAACAACAAGCAGACCCTTAGCCAGTTTAAACTCACAGGACCATTTTCAGGATGTCTATACAATGTGACGCATTTGACTTGGGGGAACCAAACTATAGTGTTCCTGCCTACTTTAGAAGAAATAATGTCCACTATATGGGTACCTGAACCTTTGCCCTATGGAAATTTTAGTTTATCTTTAGACGAATTGAAAAAGGTGTTACAACGATCAGGAGAAGTTGAAAAACTAATCCAAGCCCATAATGTAACTCTAAGTAGGGTGAAAATATTGGCTACAATAGCAGCTAGGGAAGTGATACATTTGTCATCAGCAATTAAAGATGCTAGTGCCCATCACTGGTATGACGTTTTTACAGGATTCTCACCTACAGCTACTAAAATATTACATGTGCTTTTCCAACCATTGATTTGTTTAATGATATTATTTGTATTGCTTACATGTTTTAATTGTTATGCATTTTGTAAAATAAGGGAAGCATTCAATCAGAGGCCTATACATTATGATGAAAGAATGTTGTGAGATTACCCCACCTACATACCTGTGTGAATCAAGTGAAGAAATGGATCGAAGCCTTGCTATCCGGAGATAGAAGAAGCATTGGAATTTAGGTGTTGGTAAAATCACAAAAGGAGGGATTGTTATGGTATAAATATACATATATATAATGTATTTGGGACCATAAGGAGTGAAATGTTATAAAGGAGAAACGTGTTACAATAGAATGGGTATTTTAGAAAGGTTAAGAGAAGAAATAGTTTGCAGATGCTCTGCCGTCCCTTGAAAATTGCAAACAGATGGTGGTCAATCACTTGACCACCCCCCTAAGCATAAAGGAAACATAAGGGAATACCTGGTGCTCCACCAATGAGCTTTATGGGAAAGGAAGATGTAAGGCTTGAACATACAGATGACTCATATGTTATGGAATGTTCTTTGTTCGTCTGATGCTATAAGTATGAGCACTGTAGTTCAATAAATTAGAAGGATTTTTACCTTGAGAAACGTCTCAGTGTATCTGTTGCTTCTCCGAGCTCGCACCCCCCCACCTGATTTGAACCTGCATGGTGATCAAGCGTAAAGTGACCTCATTGCGATCACAGAACCCTACTGCGTATAGGACTCCAGAGCTGATGAATGGTTACTGCTCCTATGCTAACAAAAGGTGCATCAGAAAAAAAAAAATGATCAAATTTGCACGGCGGTATCGGAATTGGACCACTGATGATTGGCAAAGGGTTGCCTTTTCAGAGGAGTCACGTTTTTGGATTCATCTAACGTATGGACGTTGGGGTGTCAGGCAAGACACAGAGAACAAACACCCTGCAACCATTGCTGGAAGAACAGAAGCTGGCGGCGGCAGCGTTATGATCTGGGGAATTTTTTCATGGCATTCTCTGTGCCCACTCATCCGTGTGGAAGGCACTCTGAACCGATTTTGGTATGAATCCATCGTTGCAGATCATGTCCACCCATACATGCTGTGTCTTCCCTGGGGCAGATGGAATCTTCCAGCAAGATGATGGGACATGTCACACGGCTAGATATGTCTGACTGGTTGGAGAAACACGACAAAGACTTCCAAGTACTTCCCTGCCCCCTCATTCACCAAATTTGAACCCAATTGAGCATCTGTGGGACCACCTTGATCGCTCTATGGATCCTTCCCCCGCACCCTCCAGCAAATGTGGGACAGTCGAGTCCAATTATTATGACCAGTAGCTAATATCCAGAGTAACTGCCGTGTTCAGCATGGACAGAAGCTAGACCGGCTCGGAGGGAGTCAACTGGTAGGTTATCTCCAGTATCTGTAGCCATGCAGACTGCCGTAATATATATATATATATATATATATATATATATATATATATATATATATTTATTTCAAAAGGTGTACATAGCCTTCAAGCCTTGATCACACAGTGCAGATGTTGCAGGCATTTTTTTTTTTTAAAGCCAAAACCAGAATGGGATCGAGGAGAGCAGACCAATAAGGCCGCCGTTTATATATTTCTTCAGTTTAGGTTCTGTTCCTGGTTTTGGCTTAAAAAATAAATAAAAAATGCAAAATCTGTACTGTGTGAATAAGGCCTAAAATAGATTTTTGGACTCGAGTGTTTTTTTTTTCCTTAGTTACTTTGGTTGAAAAAAAATATCCATTAAGTTCAACCTTTCTCAGACAAAATGTTAGAAGGGGTAATAGGAGAAAAAACACCTCATATTCGGTTACGCAACTTCTCCCGAGTGGGATAATACTCCTTATGTGGTTGTAAACTGCTGTTTGGGCACACGGGAGCAGTGTGTCCAAGATAAGGAGTGTCACTTGGCTTTTGGAGCACAGATTTTTTTTTTTGCTGGATTGTTTTTTGCAAAACCTCCGATGAACAAGTACAGTGGAAACCCCTGAAAAGTGACTTTATTTTGACTCCACAGGTGTTTCAAAGATTTTATTAGAATTATTTTTACATTTCACAAGGGGATTAGGAGAAAACAAAAAAAAAAACAAAAAAAAAAAACCACCACACAATTTGTTACTCAATTTCTTCCGAGTATGGCAATACCCCAATCATAAACTGCTGTTTGGGCGCACAAAAAGGGCTCAAAAGGGAAGGAAAGCTATTTGACTTTCGGAGTGTAGATTTTGGTGGATTTTTGTTTGAGCGCCTTCTCGCATTGCCCTGAAGTACCAGTACAGTGAAAACCCATGAGAAGTGAACCCATTTTAGAAGATACACCCCTCAATGCATTTGTGAAAGTTTAGTGAGCACAGGTGTTTTCCAGTAATAAATGCGCAGCGGATGGTGTCAAGTAAAAATTGCAATTTTCCCACCGATACCATTTTAGTACCCAATATGTTGTCACTTTAGGACACACCCCATAAATTGTTATGTGTATATGTAGACGTAAATGGCTGTTTGAACACGCTATAGGGCTCAGAAGGGAAGGAGCGCCATTTGGAGCTTAGAATTTGTTTGATAGCAGTTTTGATGAGGTTTTACTGATATTTCAACTTACAATGTGGGGGAATATGTCACTGGGTGAAATACATCAAGGCATAAAAAGGTGGTATAATACTGGGATGAATAAATTTGAGGTAAAGTGACCAAAAAACAGCAATTTTGGCACATTTTCTATTTACTCACTTTTATAGTGTTTACCGCGCGGTATAAATGACAGGTTAATTTTATTCAGCAGGTCAGCCGGACTACAGAGATACCAAATTTAAATAGTGTTTTTTTTAGGTTTGACAGCTTTTTCACAATACAATTACTTTAAAAAGAAAATAATTAATTGTTTTTGCAGGATAGGCTATACTTTTTTTTTTTGGCACCATTTTGAGGTCCGTGCAACTTTTTGATCACTTTTTATTCAAAAAAAACAGCCATTCTGGTATTTTTTTTACAGCCATCACCGTACAGGATAAATATTGTAATCGTTCTACAGTTTGGCCATCACGGACACTGCAATACAAAATTATGTCTAGTTTTTTTTCCCCCAACAACAAAAGACAAACTGGGGGAAAAATTAGATTTTTGAACTTAACTAATTTTTTTATTTTTGTACAACTTTTTGTTTTGTCCCACTAGTGGACTTATGTAGTGTAAAGTATTAAAACTCAGTTTTAGACTAACAGACTCCAGTACATGGCAGACCTCAACTCGATTTTTAAGCATATGGTTGCCATAGCAACCATCAGCCCCATCACATTGCAAGGGGGGGGGGGTCATCTCGATGGGCTACCAGCCACATTGACTGAGGCAGCTAAGGGGTTAAGCAGTCAGGATCGGAGCTAGCTTTGATCCCGAAGACGCCCATTAGTGTAAAGTGCTGGGTGGCATTTTCACGTGTTAGGTATTTACTTTCAGAAAAGTAATTATGGGGTATTACATAAACTTTTGATTTTATTATTCAGGTTTTACTTGTATACATCTCTCAGTGTGAAAAATGTTCAGAAACTCCTGCCAATAAAAGGATTAAATGAGCTGGACCGGTTTAAAAAAAAAAAAAAAAAAAGAAGACCTGCCACTTCTCCTGACAGGTTTTTTTTATTATATAATTGAAGTCCCCATGAAACAACAATTCTGCAGCATCTTTACTTAGAACTCTATGTTGTACCATTCCTCTTATCGCGGCTAGAAATTTTAGTAAACTAACAGTGTTACCAGTTGGGGGGGGGGGTGTCCTTAACCCCTTCCCGCCATTTCACGTACAGTTACGTCATGGGAGATGGTCTTTTCCCGCATCTCCACGTAACTGTACGTGATGGAGATGAAGCTGGCTCAGCAGCTGACCCAGCGACATCACCGCCGGGTGACAGCTGTATGTTACAGCTGGCACCCTGAGGTATCGGCCAGGACCGGAGCTAGCCTCCGATCCGACCGATTAACCCCTCACATGTTGCGTTCAATAGAGATCGCAGCATGTGAGGAGTTTATAGCCACCGGCGCCCCAGCAACGTGATCGCTGGGTTGCCGGTGGCTGCAAAGGCGATCGGAGGGCTAATACTTACCTCCCGGTCCGCCAGTAACGGAATCCGCCTATGCCCCGTCGTCGGCGGGGCCCAGGAGGCTTCCGGTACCATCGGCAAGATGGCGCCGGCTCAGCTTCCGGCTCAGAAGCTGAGTCGGCGTCATCAGCAGTGGGTGTCCGCTGTATGTTACAGCGGACAACCCGATCTATCGGCAAGAACCGGAGCTAGCTCTGATTCCTGCCACTAACCCCTTCAATGCAGCGATTCAATGCAATCGCTGCATCAAAGTGGTTTGTATGCAATCGGCAGCCTTGCCATGCGATGGCAAGGCTGGAGACTGCTACTATGGCAACAGGATGCCTAACAATGGCTTCCTATCTGCCAGTACGTTAGCCGATTAGGCCCCGCCTGGAGGCGGAGCCTGATCGGCTTGCTGTCAGTGAACAACTGACAGTTCTAATACATTGCACTACATAAGTAGTGCAATGTATTAGAACATCAAAAAAACAGTTGGACCTTCAAGTCCCCTAGTGGGAGTAAAGAAAAGTGTAAAGAAAAGTGTAAAAAAAGTAAAAATAAGAGTTGTAAAAAATACAATAAAAGTTTCAAATAATAACACAAAACACAATTGCCCTTTTTCCCTTATCAAGTCATTTATTGAAAAAATAATAGAGCCATACATATTTGGTATCGCTGCGACCGTAACGACCTTAACTATAAAAATATTATGTTATTTATTCCGCACAGTGAACGCCGTAAAAAAAATAACTAAAAAATACTGACATAATTGCTATTTTTTGGTCACTTTGTCTTCCAAAAATTGAAATAAAAAGTGATCAAAAAGTCGCATGTACCTAAAAATGGTACCTATAAAAACTATAACTCGTCTCGCTAAAAACAAGCCCTCATACAGCTCAGTCAACGAAAAATTTAAAACCGTTATAGCTCTCACAACTTGGTGACAGAAAAAAATCCATTCTCTTTACAAAAGTTATTTTATTGTGCAAAAAGTTGTAAAAACATAAAAAGTGCTATAAATTAGGTATCACCGGAATCGGACTGACCTGCAGAATAAAGGTAACATGTAATTTATAACGCATGGTGAACGCTGTATAAAAAGGAACTAAAAAAATATGCCAGAATTGCTGTTTTTTGGTCACCTTGCCTCCCAAAAAAAAGGATAACAAGTGATCAAAAAGTCGCATGTACCCCAAAATGGTACCAATAAAAACTACAGCTCGTCACACAAAAAAAAAACAGCCCTCATACCACTACGTCTATGAAAAAATAAAATTAGTCAAGGCACCAATAAGCCAGGAAATAAAAAGATGCAGTTGTGCCGGCCCGAGGGGAACGTTTCTTCTGTTTCAAGTGGCGAATTATCAAGGCCCCTAAAATTAGGGAACCAGGAAGGGGATGGCCCAAACATATCTGCTGGAAGTGAGGGCGCCCGTATTATACCAGGACTTCACTTTCCCAGCAAAATTCCCCAAACTTCAAAAGGTGCGGAGTGTGGACCAAAAGGGGAATAAGTAAAGACCATTTATTAGTGCGACACCGGCCTGTGCAAAAAGGATTGCTTCACAGCGTAACACACATATATGGATTTTATTGGGTTTTTTACCCCACTATACCACCTTACTATGCCCCTTATATACTCCGCCCGCCTTACATGTACCCCCACATTATAAACAGAAACACCAGTAATACTCAAACAAAACTACTACAAGCAAAATCCACGCTCCAAAAGCCAAATAGCGCTACCTCCCTTCTGAACCCTACAGTGTGCCCAAACAGCAGTTTACTTCCACATATATGGCATCGCCATACCCAGGAGAACCCTTTTAACAATTTTTGGGGTGTGTCTCTCCAGTGGCACAAGCTGGGCGCCACATATTGGCATATCTATTGAAAACCCATTTTCACTCGGCAACATCGCGTGCACACCAATTTCTGCCAATCACCTGTGGGGTTAATATGCTCACTACACCCCTAGGTGAATACCTTGAGGGGTGTAGTTTCCAAAATGGGGTCACTTCTGGGGGGGATCCACTGTTTTGGTCCCACGGGGACTTTACAAATGCGACATAGCGACCAGAAACCAATCCAGCAAAATCTGTACTCCAAAAGCCAAATGGCGCTCCTTCCCTTCTGAGCCCTACTCTGTGCCTAAACAGCAGTTTATGACCACATATGTGGTATCGCCGTACACAGGAGAAGTTGCTTTACAAGTGTTGGGGTGCTTTTTTTCATTTATTTATTTGTTGAGAATATGAAACATTTTCAGCTAAAACTACGTCTTAGTGAAGAAAAAGGATTTTTTTTATTTTCACTGCCCAATTCTAATAAAATCTATAAAACACCTGTGGGGTCAAAATGCTCACTACACCCCTAGATGAATTCCTCAAGGGGTGTAGTTTCATGAATCGAGTCACTTTTGGGGAGTTTCCACTGTACTGGTACCTTAGGAGCTTTGCAAAAGTGACATGGTGTCAAGAAATCAATCCAGCAAAATTTGTGCTCCAAAAGCCAAACGGCACTCCTTCTCTTCTGATCCTTGCCGTGTGCCCAAACAGCAGTTTATGACCACAAATGGGGTATTGCCGTACTCCAGAGAAGTTGCTTTACAAATGTTGGGGTTCTTTTATTCCTTTATTTGTTGAGAAAATGAAAAATGTTGAGCTAAAGCTACGTCTTATTGGAAAAAAAGGATTTTTTTTTATCTTCACTGCCCAATTCTAATAAAATCTATGAAACCCCTGTGGGTTCAAAATGCTCACTACACCCCTAGATGGATTCTTCAAGGGGTGTAGTTTCCTAAATGGAGTCACTTTTTTGGTGAATTCACTGTTTTGGTCTCTTAGTGGCTTTGCAAATGCGACGTGGTCTCCGCAAACCATTCCTGCTAAATTTGAGCTCCAAAAGACAAATGGCGCTCTTTCCCTTCTAAGCTCCGCCGTGTGTCCAAACAGCCGTTTATGACCACATGCAGGGTATTTTTTTACTCGGGAGAAATTGCTTTACAAAAGTAGTGGTGCATTTTATCCTTTTAGTCCTTGTGGAAATTAGAAAAAATTAGCTAAACTTACATTTTCTTTGAAAGAATGTAGATTTTCATTTTCACGGCTACTTCCAATAATTTCTGCAAAAAACCTGCGGTGTCAAAATGCTCACTATACCCCTAGTTTCCTCAAGGGGTATAGTTTCCAAAATGGGGTCACTTTTGGGGGATTTCCACTGTTTTGGTGCCGCAAGAGCCTTTCAGACCCGACATGGAGCCTAAAATATTTTCTAATAAAAAGTAGGCCCCAAAATCCTCTAGGTGTTGCTTTGTTTCTGAGGCCTGTGCTTCAGTCAATAAGTGCACTAGGGCCACATGTGGGGTATTTCTAAAAACGGCAGAATCTGGGCAATAGATATTGAGTTGCGTTTCTCTGGTAAAACTTTCTGTGTTACAAAAAAAATAGATGAAAAATTAATTTCTGCAAAAAAAAAGAAGAAATTTGAACATTTCACATCTACTTTGCCTTAATTCCTGTGAAACATCTAAAGGGTTAAGAAACTTTCTAAATGCTGTTTTGAATACTTTGAGGGGTGAAGTTTTTAAAATGGGGTGACTTATCGGGGGTTTCTAATATATAAGGCCCTAAAATCCACTTCACAACTGAACTGGCCTCTGTAAAAATAGCCTTTTGAAATTTTCTTGAAAATGTGAGAAATTGCTGCTAAAGTTCTAAGCCTTGTGAGGTCATAGAAAAATAAAAGGATGTTCAAAAAACGATGCCAATCTAAAGTAGACATATGGGTGATGTTAATTAGCAACAATTTTGTGTGGTATTACTATCTGTCTTACAAGCAGATACATATACATTTAGAAAAATGCTAATTTTTGCAATTTTTCGCTAAATTTTGGTGTTTTTCACAATTAAATACTTAATGTATCGAGCAAATTTTGCCAGTAACATAAAGTCCAATGTGTCACGAGAAAACAATCTCAGAATCGCTTGGATAGGTAAAAGCATTCCGAAGTTATTAACAAATAAAGTGAAACATGTCAGATTTAAAAAAATTCGCTGTGTCCTGAAGGCCAAAACAGGCTGTGTCTTGAAGGGGTTAAACAGTCTGACAGACTCAGAAGACTTACATAGAGAAGATGTTGTGTGAATCGGAAAGTCAGTTTACAGGTCACGTGACTGAACGGGGCAGCCCATGGATTGAAAGAGACGCTCAGTGAGAAAGTAAAATATAAATTTACATGCACAAGATGCCCATTACAAACAAGCACAATAACATTTTTCATGGGAGTTCTTCTTTAAATGTAAAATTAAGAAACTTCGAAATACAGTAGTCTTCATTAGAAATGTCCTACTATTTGGCTGCTGAAGAGAGTGTAACTTCTGTAGACGGCTAGTCTCCTGCAAATTCTAACTCAAATCCGTCAGTCCAATGCTCCTGAAAGCAGGCTGAAAACTGCTCTCTCCCCTCCCTTTTAGGACATAGCAGCAGGGGGGAGGAAATCACTCAAGCTGTTAGTATTAAAATGTAGATAGGAAAGAGAGCACCCAGGCCATCAAGATGCTTTCTTCAATACTCTGAATCGCTGTGTACAAACCCCGCCCCCTCCCTGCTGCTCTCTCTAACACTGAGAGAAAGGGAGGGGAGAGATCAGTTGAGTCAGCTGTCAGGAGCAGTGGACTGACGGATTGGAGTTATAATTTACAGGAGACCAGCTGTCTACAGGAGTTACACAGATTCTACATCAGCCAAATCGTATGAAATTTTTAATGAAGACTATTTTGAAAGTTGCTTAATTTTGCATTTAGGAAGCAAATGAATAAAAAAAAAAATAAATTGGGTTTAAAAGGTTTACATAGCTTTGTTGCATCTTACTCTTGCGTGTTTCTCCCCCAATGTGCTAAGTGGATAAAGGTTTTTTACAATAAAATATTGGTGGCTCTGTAGCCGTGTAGAGCTGAAGTGAGTCTTGTCCAACACCACAACTTTCCAGCTAGACTGATGACACTTTTTATTTTATTTTTATTGTTATTTACAATAAAAAGTAGATAGAAATATATACAGAGATAAACATTAAGAGGATTCCACTGTTTGATATATAGATCTTTCCCATTGTTGCTCAAAGCATTTTCTACTTTCCCATCATGGATTCTTCCAATCTTTTAAATTTTTTTAAGTCTACAGTCAATTCCCAATATTTTAGGTAGATCCACATTAACTTGCCATTTTCACGCTTATTGGTATTGGTCAGTACAGCACAATGGTGGTCATGCTTAAAAATGTCCAACAAGCCGTCTGTCATTCCCACCTCTGCGGCTATTGGATTGCTGGCAGCTTTGACAAGTAAATTTTTTTCTATTTCTAATCTATTTTTTTTAGAAGCTGTTAAGCTGCAATAAATGTTCTGTCTCTCTTTCAGCGCATCTTCAAATTCTTTTAACAAGCTTTTAGCTTTCGTCTGCCAATCTTCTTCCTTTTCGAGGTGACTTGCATACCAGGCATGTGCTTTGCTACTCCTATGTGCTTCCTTTATTTCCTGCTGTAATTGGTCTCGCTCTTCTTCCATCTGCCTTCTCTCTTCGACCAGCTTCTTACTTTGAGCGATGAGAGCACGCCTATAACTAAGAGTTCGGTTTTGTTCTTTCTCAAGTTCAATTTCCAAGTGAGCCACTGCACGCCTGTTTTCCACAATAACGTCTCGATATCTTGTTTCAAGGTCATTCTTCGCAATGGTCACTTTCTCAATGTATTCTGATTTGGCTTGTTTAATTTCTTTCTCACATTCCTTTGACCAAATCCACCCTAGAAATCATAGAAAACCGGTTATTGCATATATTACATTTAATTCTAATTCTAAGACAACATAAAAAGCAGTTAAATGGATGAATGAATGGACTCATCACTAGAACATATTTTTGGCCTGTTAGTGAAGAGATAGAAAAAATTCTCATGAATCTCATACTACAAAATTGCTGCTCCCACTTCATGTAGGTGACATACGTTTCAGGTTGCCAACTGTGACCAGGGAGTTAGCCTCCATGTTTTGATAATGATCTTTGTAGGACATTATGAGCTACAGAACGTCAGTACTGCTGCAGATAAGCAAACAATTTACAGAAGTTTGATGAAAAAGTAAAAAGCGTATACAGGTTCTTCTTGATGAATTAGAATATCATCAAAAGGTTAATTTATTTCAGTAATTCAATTCAAAAAGTGAAACTCATTATATAGATTCATTACACAGATTGATCTATTTCAGCCATTTTTTTCTTTTAATGTTGATGATTATGGCTAACAGTTAATGAAAACCCAAATTTTAGACTCTCAGAAAATTAGAATATTGAGTAAAAGTTGAAGTTTGTAGACTCGTGGTGTGACTCTAATCAGCGAATCAACACAAAACACCTGCAAAGGTTTCCTGATCGCCTCCATGCCACGCCGCATTGATGCAGAAGGAGCCCCGACCAAGTATTGAGTGCATATACTGTACATACTTTTCAGTAGGCCAACATTTCGGTATTAAAAAAATCATTTTTGAAATTGGGCTTATATAATATTTAATTTTCTGAGACTAAATTTTGGGTTTTCATTAACTGTTAGCCATAATCCTCAACATTAGAAGAAAAAAATGCCTGAAATAGATCACTCTGCGTGTAATGAATCTATATAATATATGAGTTTCACTATTTGAATTGAATTACTGAAATAAAAGTAACTTTTTGATGATATTCTAATTAATTGAGAAGGACCTGTATGTATATACTCAACATGACCAAAAGCATGTGGACACTACTAATTAGTGGGCTTCACTCATTACTAAAAGTATACTGCCATATAGATCTGCACTGACAAATATTACCACTAGCATGGGGGGGGGGGGGGGGGTGTTGAAGAGCTAAGCGACGTTGCAGTAGAGCGACCATGAGACCTTATCTATATTGCGTAATGAGTGGCCATGTGATGAGGTCACATGACTGCTGTACAGAGCTTTGTTCACTCGAATATATCTCCCTAATCTTTTTGCCTGGACATACAACAGGGCTTAGTAGTGAGAGGGCACCATGTGCATTTGAGGTCTAATTTGGTTATTTAAACAGTATTAGCGACAATTGCAGAAGCTCTGAGGTGAAATAATAAAAGAAACCCCCGAGAAGCGACCCCACTTAGAAAACTACAACCCTTAAGGCATTTTTCTTGGGGTGTAGTAAGAATTTTGGTAGCACAAGTGGATGGTGACAAATTCTGGAAATAGACAAAGCGGGTGGTAGGCTAGATAGAAGAGGATGTGAGGCCTCAGGGGGACCTGTGCTCACCAGATGTGGAGGAAAGGAGGACAAAGAGCAACCTAGCTGGATGATGATCAATGTCTACAGCAGTGACGGAAACAGTGGAGTACAATGCTTGGCTGTTTCCGTCATTTTTATAGACCGTGAAGAGAGTGGCGGGTGCATGCTCGACCGCCACTCCATTCAAGCCTGATGAGCGCAGTGAGGAGAACCTGGGGATTAGGGACCCCCGGTTCTCATGATTGGTGGAGCTCCCAGATGACCCTCAGCGTTCAAAAAAAAAACATCTATCCTGTGGATAGGTGATAGTTTGTGATTTTGGAAATACCCCTTTAATGCAACAAAAAAAAATGCATTACTCACCAGGCAAATCCCCAAAGCTTCAAGCACACTGATTGTTGACATGGTTGTAGTGATGACATGCCCGTATACCCACGTGATTGGCTGCAGTGGTCACATGGGTATACAGGAATGTCATCGATGCAACCATGTCAACAAATAGCGGCAGGAGGACCAGACGGCTATGCTGGAGCGCTGGCAGATCTGTCGGTGAGAGTAATGTCTCTTGTTTTATTGAACAAGGTCAGAACTTGGACTTGGCCATTCAAAATCATCCACCTTTTCAACCATTCTTTATTTGATTAACTTCTGTGCTTTGGGTCATTGTTTTCAGTGTTCTTTTTTTCTACAAAATTACGTTTTGCATTTGTACTAAAAAGTTCCACTTTTGTCTCATCTGTCCACAGAGTATTACAGGCTCTGAAGTGGCAGAATAGTAAAATAGTCTAGAGGTGTACGGACCTTTTTGACAACACAAGCGAGTACTTGGCATCAAGTAATGCATAGCGGGATGGTAAAGAACATAAATTAAACTTCTCCACCGATAAGCCATTGGAAAGCAAAAATGTTCATCATCAGTAGGTGCCACTGGAGAAACGCACCACTATGGTTGCTAGTGCTACACTGTTTCTCTGGCATCACCCATAAGTGCCCCTCATCTGCTGTCTGGACACATGGCAGGGCTGAGAAGGGAAGGAGCGGCAGGCGAATTTTATGGCACCAACTCATGTTTGCAGGGGCTCCAAGGTGGCAGGAACAAAAAACCCAGAAGCGATCCCATTTTGGAAACTAAACCCCTTAAGGTATTCATCTAGGGGTATATATTGCAGTATGTTGTGTTGAACTTATAGTTTTGCTGGCATCTAAATTTATAAGGGATTTTTAAGGAATCTGAAGCAGTAATCAAAGGATGACACTCTGATTTCTGCCGTAGTTGTGCCAGCAGATTAGTCCCATTGTCATTCAATGGAGCTAAATCGGCTGCTTTTTTTCCCCATGCAGAATTTAAGGAAATAACGAGCATGCTGCAAATTTCAAAATCCGCAACCCGGTCATTATACCGTGCAAATTATTTCCATTTTATCAGCGGATATGATAAAGATTTAGGCACGGAATCTGCACGTGCATCCTCATCCATCCTGAACGTGTGAACATGGCCTTCATGCATGATCCGAAAGTGGCAGTTGCGCAACATAATAGATGTCCTGCGTATTTCCAAAAACCTGCAGCATGCCCGGAGTTCTGCATGGATTTTTTTTACTGCTACACGTAGATGGGGTTTTCAGTAAAGAGCATAAATAGTAAACACAAATGAAATTCAATAAAATTGGACCTCCCTCAACACTTATTATTCTTTATTCGTTACATTTTAACGTAAATGTACCACATATATTGCAGATTAACACGCAGTTCAAACTTACGAAAAGCAGCAAGCCCCAACATTGGTACCAGCAGAGCATAGTTCCATTTATTCCTTTCTCCATCATCTCCATTTGGACGAATGTTCCACTGGGGGGGATTGTTTAAGTTATTCATTGGTGTTCACCTTAACTGCAAAGCAATAAAAAAGAACCTATATTTCTAAAATAAATAAAATGTACTATGCAATTCTTTATATATGAAAATACAACCTACTAACATATACTAAAGTAGACCTGTAGAAGCCTCTCTGTGGGCTAAGTAAATATGAAAACCAAGGAAGCTCCGAAGAGCTATTATACCGTAATATAATAGTTCAGAAGAATAAATCGGACTCAAGTCCGCTGTATTCATAAGCCTGTCGCTCCACCCACCTCCCCAATGACTTGGCTGCCACAAATGTGTATAGGCATATATACGTCAGCAGCCATCAGCGTCTTATAAATGCGAGTCTGATGTATTCTTTCTTTTGAGAATTTATACAAAATGAGACAATATCTTTTTTGTGCCGTTTGGTTTAATAGCTCATCGGACAACTTATAAAAAGAGATCCACTTAAAAGATTACATCATGGAATTGCAAAAATAGAAAAGCTACAGTATATTATTAGGCCCTGTTCACATGCGTGCTAGGAATTCAGGTTTTCTGTTCGGTCAAAGGAGCAGAAAAACGGAATTCACATGATTGATACCAGTGGCGCCTGCCAGACCGAGTTCTGTTGGGTGTCCGTAATTTTACCAGAGAACATAGCGCAGCATCCTCCTGAAGAAGTCTCAAATGCAGATGTGAACAGGACTTATCTGAATTGATTCCTTTACGAGTGGAAGTGTTCCAATAATAGGCCAGAAGCCTGCAGAGATTTGGGGAGTTTCTAGTTCACACACGGCAGATTAGTTGCAGAAATGACTCCAACAGAACAAAATCTGAATCTTTATATCTAAATAGGGTTTATAAAAATGACACGGAAATGCTGCAAAACCAATAAAAACTTTTAGATGTACAGCACAGATTTTTCTGAAATTTCTCCAACGCATCTGCAGCGTTTGAATACAGACTTGTAAAAAGGGTTTTTATAAAAAGTTGTGATCTGCTGAAAAAGACTACAACAGCCTGTGTCTGTAGTACATTGAGAGCGTACAGACTGCCAGGCTGGAAGTGTTGCCGCCATTCAGGTTATTGGCAAGTTGTGCCCCTTGTATTGGGCGTTACCAAAGTTGTGCAACTTCAAGAAGAATTGTTTACTTACATCATATCTATATAGATCTCATTTAAATTTAGGCCTCATGCACACGACCGTAGCCATGTGCACGGCCGTGATTTTCGGGTCGGCCGGCCGGCAGCGGACTGTCATTATTTTCAATGAGCCCGGACCGTAGAAGACGGCCGTAATAAGACATGTCTGTTCTTTCTGCGGTGCGGGCTCCCGGGCCATGCACAGACCGTAACACTACGGTCGTGTGCATGGCCCCATAGAAATTAATGGGGCCGCAATTCTCCCGTGGATTTTCGGGGCAATTGAAGCCAACAAAAGCACGTTCGTGTGCATGGGGCCTTAGACTATTTGCCAGACAACAAGTCTGGCACAAATAATAAACCAACCGTCCCAGATTCAGTGGGGCAGTCCTGGATTCCGGGTGGCCGATGGGATGACACGGTTTCAACATCCTCAGGACACAAATACAGGTGAACCCAATGCAGGAGCGGGGAACCGTTAGTTCCCTGCTTTAGCATTTACTGTGTGAAGTAGCTGTGAGCAGATCGGCACAGACAGGCATGATGAAGTGACGTCATCGCGCCTTTCTGCGCCAGCCACTCATAGCACAGAGCGGAGGAGCAGAGGGAACAGGGCTAGCGAAGTTTTTGTTTTTTAGGCACTTACACCGTGGGGGGGGCACTTATGGGACTATTGTATGTACATTTAGCAGTAATGCATATTTATTAATATTTAGCGGTTTAGGTGACATTAGTGTTCGCAGTGTGCTGTCGCCATTTTTTTGTGTGCTGTATATTTGCAGTCACAGGCGTTCTTGCACCTTTTTGTTTTATTTTGTCGGAATGTGCTGTTCAAACTTTTGTGTTTTTTATGTTATTCGTATATGTGGGGTTAGGGACTGCCTCCATTTTTTTGATCTTGCACTCCTCCTATTCTGGCCTCGGTGATTTTAATTGGGTTAATGCTGGTTTCTACCATCCCCAGATATATATAGGTGTAGTCCCACTTCTGGGTGTATGTGCAGAGTAGGTCCCCACCTATGGAGGACGCCTTGTTGTGGCAGGTAGGCCCACACATTTTGACCGAAATGTGCGCTAAGAACCTACCTATTGTAAGTGGATTTAGCATGTAATGCATATTTATTTATACTTAGCGGTTTAGGTTACATTGGTGTTCACAGTGTGCTGTCGCCATTTTCTTGTGTGACTTATGGGAGCGAGACACCGTGGGGGGGAGGCACTCATGGGATCATTATACCGTGGGGAGGGGGAGGCACTCATGGGACAATGATACTGTGTGGGCTGAACTGGATGTGGGTGGGCGGGGTTAGACACGGCTTAACAGGGAAAAACATTGCCGCAACGGTTGTCCCTCTTGGCTATACTTTAATATTGGGAGGTATGAGCATATGGTTATTAATTTTAACAGAAAAACATCCAGGATGTATCTTAGCAAGAACATAGACTGCTCTGTAGGGCCTGGGAACGCTTGAAGTACATAAAGTCTGATGAGACAACTTCATCTGGCATAAGAGAAAGGCTAATGTAAACATAAAGGACCATAGCAAATACAATCCCCATATTATAGGGTATATACCCAAAGTGGCCACAATGCCAAGACTCTTTCATGCACTTCTTACTAACAAACCCCAAGCCAAACAAGTTTTTAGTGCTCAAGAAATCCTGGTACTAAGAACGCAGCAAATCTATGATCATTTCTGACTGACTTGTCTTCTCCAATGTTAGTCCCTGACTTCAGACACTGAAACATGAGGAGATGCTGCACAACAGACTTTTCTGCTACGCGAGAAATGGTCACAGGAATTGTTAAAGGGGTGGTCCACTACGGGACAACTGATGACCTACCCACTGGTTAGGTAATCAGTACATGATCTGTGGGGGTCCGACACCTGGACCCCACACCGTTAAGCCGCTCCAGCTGCCTCCGAGCACCGCTCCAGCTGCCTCCGAGCACCGGACGAACATGCCGGAAGCAGTGGGTTCCGACCACTGAATAGAAGCGAGCTCCTGTACTGCAGCTTTTCTCCTATTCAAGTGAACAGGAGTAGAGCTGCAGTTGAGCCGCTATGCTATGTATGGAGCCAACTGCTTCTGGTTCCGTACATCGCATAATGGGCCATAACATCCGGTGTCTGGAGGCAGCCAGAGCGGCTTAACGGTGCGGCGTCCGGGTGTTGGACCCGTGCCGATGACATACTGATGACCTATCCGGTGGATAGATCATCAGTTCAGTAGGGGACAACACCTTTAACAGTGGATATAGTTGAGAATGTGTACCTTTTATTCTACTTTCTTGAGGGAGGGATCCAGAGGAGGCACACGTGACGGCACCATTGAAGCCATTTACTACAAGCCCCATAATGCCTTGCACGTGCCTCTTTCTCATTGGCAATCCCCAAGCTGCCTCATTGCTGTGTGCCTAGTCTCCTTTCCCCATACTGTGTGGTCAAAAAGAACATGCCTAATAGTTCACACATATCATGATTAATTTTACAATCCACAGTCCGTCAGAATACTGTGCTGCCCAGCTCTCCAGGCACCCTTGTACTACCGCACATGCTCGGCTTTCTCGCTGAGAAGAAATGAGAAAGCCGAGTACAAGTCTGCCCTTCTGCACATGCATGTCTTCCAGTGAAAGAATTGCTAGATGGACATGCACAAAACTGGTGGAAGAAACAGCACGGGGCGCCAATCAAACCTAGTAAGTTCAAAAGCTCGAGATGGATATATATACATATATATTTTTTAAGAAGTTCCAATTGTGAAAACTATTAGGTTTCATATAAGGAATTATTTAATGGCCACTTTCATTTGTGGGACAACCCTTTTAACTGGTTGCTTGTTGGCTGTTCACATGCAAGTAACCGTTTGGCCTTGTTTACACAGTGCAGACTTGCAGCAGATTTTGAATGTGTTTTTAGCCAAAACCAGGAACGAAACCTAAATCGAATATGTAAAGGAAGCCTAATAAGTCTGCGCTCCTGGATCCAATTTTGGTTTTGGTTTTTTTGCCAGCAAAATCTGCACTGTGTGAACAAGGCCCTTTAAAGGTATAGTCTCATGGCTTATCTTTGAGGGAGAAAAATAAGAGGATGATTTCAAGAGTAAACATCCACTGAATCCAGGAATTTTTGTAGCAGATTTTCAAAAAGTTTTTGATTTTCATAAGCATTTTTCAAGCATATTTTGGAAGTGTTTTTTGTAGTGTCAGTAGACAATCAGCTTGTAAAATGCTTCAACAAGTCACGTCACTTCTTTTTTATGAGTCATTTTTTCATTCGGCAGTGTAAAAATACGCCTCATATAAACAACACAGTGTTTTTCCCATTGAATGCAACAGGAAACGGTTTTATTAATTCAAGTGTATTTTAGAGTGTAATACAAGTGTTTTATGCTCCAAAATACACCTGAAAAGAAGCCGTCTGAACATATCCTAGGAGGTGGCGAGCAGGGAAAGACATTGGAGGACTAAGCATATGAATAAATGTAGCATATGCCATGTTGAGTAAAATGGGAAAATTTATTAAGACTGGTGTTATGAAGTTTATTGGAGTAAAATGTGCCAAGTTTCTTCAAAAGCGCACAGCTCTTAAAGAGGCTCTGTCACCAGATTTTGCAACCCCTATCTCCTATTGCAGCAGATCGGCGCTGCAATGTAGATTACAGTAACGTTTTTATTTTTAAAAAACGAGCATTTTTGGCCAAGTTATGACCATTTTTGTATTTATGCAAATGAGGCTTGCAAAAGTCCAACTGGGCGTGTTTAAAGTAAAAGTACAACTGGGCGTGTTTAAAAGTAAAAGTCCAAGTGGGCGTGTATTATGTGCGTACAGCGGGGCGTTTTTACTACTTTTACTAGCTGGGCGTTCTGACGAGAAGTATCATCCACTTCTCTTCAGAACGCCCAGCTTCTGGCAGAGCAGACACAGCCGTGTTCTCGAGAGATCACGCTGTGACGTCACTCACAGGTTCTGCATCGTGTCGGACGAGCGAGGACACATCGGCACCAGAGGCTACAGTTGATTCTGCAGCAGCATCGGCGTTTGCAGGTAAGTAGCTACATCGACTTACCTGCAAACGCTGATGCAGAATCAACTGTAGCCTCTGGTGCCGATGTGTCCTCGCTCGTCTGACACGATGCAGGACCTGGGGCAGGAAGTGACGTCACAGCGTGATCTGGCAGAAGCTGGGCGTTCTGAAGAGAAGTGGATGATACTTCTCGTCAGAACGCCCAGCTAGTAAAAGTAGTAAAAACGCCCCGATGTACGCACATAATACACGCCCAGTTGTACTTTTGCAAGCCTCATTTGCATAAATACAAAAATGGTCATAACTTGGCCAAAAATGCTCGTTTTTTAAAAATAAAAACGTTACTGTAATCTACATTGCAGCGCCTATCTGCTGCAATAGCAGATAGGGGTTGCAAAATCTGGTGACAGAGCCTCTTTAATAAATGTGGCGCATCTTAGACTGTTATAAAGACAGAAAATGACATTTTTGCACCATCTTCTGACTTTAGTAATAATAAATCTATTGGAAAGTTATTGAACATGCCCCCTGATGGTTCATCCCGCCAACTTTTCTCACCACATGGCGACTGGCGAGAAAAATCGCAAATTTTAGCACATAGATGTCGTGCACCAAAATTTGCGACTTTTATTGCAGAAAACTGGCCCAACTTACTGGCATAGTTTAGTAGCTTCACTGTGGGGAAAATTGATCACAGAACACCTGCCATAGGGAAAAAAAGTATTTTTTGTAAATAAAATAAAAAATAATAAAAGTTGCCGTGTGTGCGACTAATACGTATCAGAAAAAAACCCCATATGCAATTAATGCCCGATAGGTGCAAGGACCACTAGGACCCTCACCAATCAGAACAAGGGTCTCACGATCCAGGTTCGCCAAATACGGCCATCAAGGGCAGCTTTATCAATGGAGCAACGTCTACATTTCCATAACTCCCATATACTTCAATGGAGAGAGATACATACGGTACCAGTGCAGTCTTCTCTCTATCGATTTCAATAAGGAAAGTGGAAAAACACAAACCCCAGCATCATTCACGATCATATTATTTTAGCGCACTTTAACCCTAGTAACACAAAAAATTATTATTAAAATGCTACACAAAAACAGCCAAAACAAAAATCCACAAAATGATCCACGTGCTCAGTGTACATCATGTATGGGATTCTCTCTTTGGTGTTCATTAAATCTCTGTGTCAAGCGCAGCCCCACGTGAAGGATCCTTGTTCTACTTATGAACTACTATTACTACTTCTACTAACGATGCTGATTTTCACGCGCAGAAAGGGCATCCGACTAAGGTCTTATTTACACAATGGTGTTCAGTCCGCAAGATCGTATTTCCCGGACCGAACATAGTTCAGGGAGCCGCACTCCTAGAATCATAGTCACCCATGACGCTGTGACTTACTGCCTCCCCACGCGAAAAGTGTCCCATATTGAAAACATGATTACAGTACAGGACCGTATTCCCGCGGGAAGGCAGGGACTCCCAGTATCATACATAACTATGATGTTAGGAGTACGGATTCCTGAACGGTGTTCGGTCCGGGGAATGCGGCAGACATACGTCATGGACCGAACACTGCTGTGTGAATAAGGCCTAAGGAATACTGTACTAGCCACTGAGCAGTTAAGGAAGAGTTCAAGCACTTTATTTCATGTTCCATAATTGTGCCTTACACCTCCCGTACACGACCGAGATCGGGCCGTGAAAAAAAGGTCAGAGTGTTGGCTGGATTTCCCAGCCCAACCACGGTACAGATGAACGGGACTCCTGGCATCATAGACAGTTCCCCGCAGAACTGCTGTTCCGTACAATGTCATTTTGTTCAGTTCGGAACAGCAGTTCCATGGGGAGGCAGAGACTCCTAGCACCATAAATGTCTATGATGCCAGGAGTCCCGTTCACCTGTACCACGGTCGGGCCGGCTGACACTAGGACCGTTTTTCACAGCTCAAACTCTGTTGTGTGCAAGAGGTGTTATTGGGGTCAGTTATAAAAATTTACCTAGTCTGTTTTTTTCATGCCATTTGTAAGGCCTAAACTACTTTCACAGAACGTGTGACTTTAAAAAAAAAAGGTAATGAACTCAGCGAAAAACGCCTGCACATGCCATTACGTTTTCTCCTGAAAACAGCACCGTAATTTCAGCCATAACGGACGCTGCCGTGTGAACATACCCTCAGGGCTTAAAATGTCAGGGGAAATAGCCCCAATACATATGTGTCCGCCCCCAAAAAAATGTGTGTATAGGAGACAGCATAGCATATCTATAGCACTACGACCCTACAAACTATGGATAGGATTAGATACATTGGCTCAGCAGACAGTATCACACATGATAGGATTAGATGCAGTGGCCCAGCAGACAGTATCATACATGATAGGATTAGATACAGTGGCTCAGCAGACAGTATCACACATGATAGGATTAGATACAGTGGCTGAGCAGACAGTATCACACGATCGGATTAGATACAGTGGCTCGGAAGACAGTATCACACATGATAGGATTAGATACAGTGCCTCAGAAGGCAGTATCACACATGATTGGATTAGATACAGTGGCTCAGCAAACAGTATCACACATGATTGGATTAGATATAGGGCCCAGACGACAGTATCACACATGATAGGATTAGATACAGTGGCTCAGCAGACCGTACCACACATGATAGGATTAGATACAGTGGCTCAGCAGACAGTATCACACATGATAGGATTAGATATAGGGCCCAGCAGACAGTATCACACATGATAGGATTAGATACAGTGACTCAGAAGGCAGTATCACACATGATTGGATTAGATATAGGGCCCAGCAGACAGTATCACACATGATAGGATTAGATACAGTGGCTCAGCAGACAGTATTACACATGATAGGATTAGATACAGCGGCTCAGCAAACAGTATCACACATGATTGGATTAGATATAGGGCCCAGCAGACAGTATCACACATGATAGGATTAGATACAGTGGCTCAGCAGACAGTATTACACATGATAGGATTAGATACAGCGGCTCAGCAAACAGTACCACACATGATAGGATTAGACACAGTGGCTCAGCAGACAGTATCACACATGATAGGATTAGATACAGTGGCTCAGCAGACAGTATCACACATGATGGGATTAGATACAGGGCTGAGCAGACAGTATCACACATGATACGATTAGATACAGGGCCCAGCAGACAGTATCACACATGATTGGATTAGATACAGGGCTCAGCTCGCTGACATTGCGGCTCCAGCGCTGGACCCAGGAAAGGTAAGAATAATAATTTTGCTTCTTTATGTGTTACTGATTATTTTTGTGTTTGTGTTTTTTTTACAGGTTCGGTTGTTGGACTTTGGATTCGAGGACTTCAATGACGGCATTTTTTTTATTCTCAATAAAATGGTTAATGAGGGTTGTTTTTTTATTTCAATAAAATATTTTTTCTATGTGCTTGTATCTTTTTAAACTTTATTATCACCGCCTTAGTAATAGCCGCTGGCTGATTGACAACCTCCATTACTAAGGCGGGGCTTAATGTTAGCCAGTGCAGAGGCCAACACTAACCCCCATTATTATCCCGGTACCCACCGCCACCAGGGGTGCTGGGAAGAGCCGGGTACAAACCAGTACCCGTCCATCTGTAGTGACGGGCAGGCACCGGGGCGGCCGCAGGCTGGTAGTATTAGGCTGGGGAAGGCCAAAAACAGTGGCACCTACCACCCTGGTAATGCTGCCTGCTGCTGCTGTGTTGTATCTGGCTGGTTATGAAAATTGGGGGGGGACCCCACATCGTTCTTTCCAATTATTATTATTTTTTTTTAAATGACGTGGAGTCCCCCCCATTTTTCATAACCAGCCAGATACAATAAAGGAGCAGCAGCCTAGCATTACCAGGGTGGGAAGGGCAACTGTATCTGGCCTTTCCCCTCCTGATAATACCAGCCTGCGGCCACCCCAGTAGCCGACCATCACTACAGATAGTCAGGTACTGGATCGTACCCGGCTCTTCCCAGCCCCCCTGGTGGCGGTGGGTACCGGGGTAATAATGGGGGTTAGTGTTAGCCTCTGCACCGGCTAACACTAAGCCCCGCCTTAGCAATGGATGCTGTCAATCAGCCGGCGGCCATTACTAAGGCGGTAGTAATATAGTTTAAAAAAAAACACAAAGACATAGAAAAAATATTTTATTGAAATAAAAAAAAAGCCCCACACAACCCTCATTAACCATTTTATTGATAATAAAAAAAAAAGCCGTCATCGAAGTAGTCCTGGAATCCGCCGTAGTCCAACGACCGAACCTGTAAGAAAAGACACAAGAAAAACGATTAGTAACACGTGTTAGGCTTAGATACAGGGCCCATGTGTGATACTGTCTGTGGGACCCTGTATCTAAGCCTACCACAACGTAGGCTTAGATACAGGGTCCAGCAGACAGTAATCTTATACAGTATAAGATTACTGTGTGCTGGGGCTGTATCTAAACCTACAGTGTGGTAGGCTTATATACAGGGCCCATCAGACAGGATCACGCATGGGCCATGTATCTAAGCCTACCATGTGATTGGCTTAGATACCGGGCCCAGCAGACAGGATCACACAATCCGTGATCCTGTCTCATGGGCCCCCTAAGCCTGCTACACCGTAGGCTTAGGGGTTGTGCAGTCCCTAAACATTGATGGCCTATCCACAGGATAGGCCATCAATAGCTGATGTCTCCCGGGACCCACAAATCAGCTGTTTTGAAGGGGCCGCAGCACTCGTACGAGAGCTGCTTCCCCTTCATTTCACTACTCGCTCACACTGTGAATCGCCGACACCGATTCACAGTGTGACTGTAATGAAGGGGAGCAGCTCTCGTACGAGTGCTGCGGCCCCTTCAAAACAGCCGATTGGCGGGTCCCGGGAGTCGGACCCCGCCAGTCTGGGCTAATCTTACCTTCCTCTTCAGCCGCGGTGGGAATTCTGTCGTCTCGATGCTGTGCGCGGCGCATAGCGCTGTGACGTCATGCGCTGCGCACAGCGCTTGACGTCAGGACCTCCGCTGCGATCCGGAACCAGGAAGGTAAGTAAAGTCTCTTACTATAGTAACAGGGCCCCGCGGCCCGAGTTACTATAGTAACTTTTTATTGATGTGGTGCGGGGGGCTGTGGGCCCCCCTGGCTTTGGGGCCCGGTCGCAATTGCGACCGCTGCGACCCCTATAGCTACGCCAGTGGACACATACCACATAGAACCTTTATACTGGAAATACCGCTCATACATTAGATACGAGCCTCACACACACCACTCACATATTAGACACATACCACATAGAACCTTTATACTGGAAATACCGCTCATACATTAGATACGAGCCTCACACACGCCACTCACATATTAGACACATACCACATAGAACCTTTATACTGGAAATACCGCTCATACATTAGATACGAGCCTCACACACGCCACTCACATATTAGACACATACCACATAGAACCTTTATACTGGAAATGCCGCTCATACATTAGATACGAGCCTCACACACACCACTCACATATTAGACACATACCACATAGAACCTTTATACTGGAAATACCGCTCATACATTAGATACGAGCCTCACACACACCACTCACATATTAGACACATACCACATAGAACCTTTATACTGGAAATGACGCTCATACATTAGATACGAGCCCCATACACGCCACTCACATATTAGACACATACCACATAGAACCTTTATACTGGAAATACCGCTCATACATTAGATACGAGCCTCACACACACCACTCACATATTAGACACATACCACATAGAACCTTTATACTGGAAATACCGCTCATACATTAGATACGAGCCTCACACACGCCACTCACATATTAGACACATACCACATAGAACCTTTATACTGGAAATACCGCTCATACATTAGATACGAGCCCCACACACGCCACTCACATATTAGACACATACCACATAGAACCTTTATACTGGAAATACCGCTCATACATTAGATACGAGCCTCACACACGCCACTCACATATTAGACACATACCACATAGAACCTTTATACTGGAAATACCGCTCATACATTAGATACGAGCCTCACACACACCACTCACATATTAGACACATACCACATAGAACCTTTATACTGGAAATACCGCTCATACATTAGATACGAGCCTCACACACGCCACTCACATATTAGACACATACCACATAGAACCTTTATACTGGAAATGCCGCTCATACATTAGATACGAGCCTCACACACGCCACTCACATATTAGACACATACCACACATCGCTACACCATGTTCACGCAGGGCAAATATGCTGCGTAATAGTACACAGCGTTTACGTCCTGGAACACAGGAAATTCTGGTTGGAAAAAAAAAAAAAAAGCAACAAATTGTGGAGCAGTTTTTGGGCGGAATCTCCGCTTCGGAAAACAGTGGTTGTTTAAAAAAAATAAAAAGCTTTATACTTTTGATTTGGGTTTTCTCCACTAAATTCAATGAAGAGGTAAAACAGAAGATCAGCAAATCCGAAGCATAAATTGACACGCTACAGATTTAAAAAAAACAAGACCGCGGGTCAATTTATGAACGTTTTTTCGTCGGATTGTTTACGCAGCGTGTGAATAAGGTGTGTTCAAATCTCATCCACTCTGCTACTACTGTAATACGCTGCAGGTTTTCCGCAATGGATTTCGGAAAGTTGTTTACTCTACGTGTGGACATATCCTGAAGGGGAAAATTATTAAGATTGGCGTTTCATACGCCAGTCTTTATAGAAAGAAAAATTGAAGTAAATTCCGACACATTTATGAAGAGGCAAAAGCCCATGATATAAAAACTCACATGCCTCAGCGCGCCTCTTCAGCCCTCCGGCTCCTACATTACTCCAGCGCCGCTCATACAAGGTCCTGACGCTGTTCAGTCTGGGCCTTAAATGTGACGCAGCGCTTCAACGTCATCAGTGCAGCATCGCGCTCAAAGTCCTGACGCTGCCCGCCGTTATTACGTGCCATTTAAATTATATTTCTGGCATAAATAATAAAGGTGTCGGAGCTTGGAAGCCACACCTCCTTGTCTTGAGGCCATGCCCCTTCCCACAAAAGCGGTGAGGGTGGTGCAAAAAGGCCAAAAGTTGCAATTTTAACCACAAATTCAGACTTTTTGGCCCTTTAATGACTTCTCTATGTCAGAAAACTGGCGTAGAAATGTTAATAAGTCACCACCTTAACACTTACCTGCTTTCTTTTCTAGGTTCTGTCTCCCTCAACCCCCAAGTTTTTTGTGTTTTAAAAAAAAAAAAAAAAACATTTATTTTTTACCGAGTTATGACGATTTTTAGCTTTATGCTAATTTGTTCTAAATGTGGGCATTATAAAGAGAAGTATATGACGCTGACCAATCAGTGACCAATCAGCGTCATACAGTTCTCTTCATTCATGTCCAGCTGTACTCACAGCGCAGCGCGACCTCGCGAGATCACGCTGTGCCGTCACAGACTCCCACAGTAACTTCACCGGAGTGTCATCAACATGTTGCCTAGCAGTGCTTCAGTAAATACGGACGGTATACAGATGCACATCAGCAGCCGTCCGTATTTACGGAAGCTCCCATAGACTTCTATGAGAGCGCCTGCCGTAATTACGGACAATAGGACAGGGTCTATCATTTTTTCAGCACGGACACCCATCAGTAAAATGGTGTCCGTGGCCAATAGAAATGAATGGGTCCGTAATTACTGATGTAAAATACGGTCGTGTGCATGCGGCCTTAGTAATCTGCCCCATTATGTGTATCGAAGCTGTGTGGTGCTCCTGTGTCCATTACATGACCAGGACAGAGTTTTATCCCCTGGGAGTAAACAATGAAGGTCCATATGAAATGCAAGCAAGCAGAGATCTTGAGAAATGAGTACAGAAAATAGTATGACATTTCATTACACACAAAAAACAACATTTATTTACGGAGACTGGAATACAACTTTAACCCCTTCCCGACATACGCCGTATATATACGGCGCTGTCGGGAGGTGGTTCCCGCAAAGCGCCGTATATATACGGCGCAGTGATGGTGCGGGCTCAGAAGCAGAGCCGGCACTATCACTGCGGGGGGACAGCTGTATTATACAGCTGGCACCCTCCTGTAACTGCCAGGACCGGAGCTACTCTCCGATCCGGCAGATTAACCCCTCAGATGCTGCGCTCAATAGAGCGCAGCATCTGATATGTTTTCACCCGATCGGCAACCCAGTGATGCAATCGCTGGGTTGCTGTGGCAATCGGACGCCAGAAAATGGCGTCCGAGTCTGCCTTGTACGGGAGCCGATGAGGACCCGCCTGCGGCGAGTCCTCATAGGCTTGCTGTCAGTGAATAACTGACAGCGCTAATACACTGCACTACGTATGTAGTGCAGTGTATTAGAGTAGCGATCGGGGCATCAGGCCCTCATGTCCCCTAGTGGGACAAGTAAAAAAAGGAAAAAAAAGTAAATAAAAATGTGGTAAAACAATAAAAACACACACATTTCAAATAAAAATAAAGCTAAACTGACTTTTTTCCCATAGTAAGTCTTATTATGGGAAAAACCGTAAAAATTAAAAAAAACTATACATAATTGGTATCGCCGCGTCCGTAACGACCCAAACTACAAAACTATTATGTAATTTATCCCGCACGGTGAACGCGGTAAAAAAAAAACATGAAAAACAGCGCCAGAATCTTTGTTCTTAGGTCACATCTCCTTCCAAAAAATGCTATAAAAAGTGATCAAAAAGTCACATTTACTCCAAAATAGTACTAATAAAAAACGCCAATCCGTGCCGCAAAAAATAATCCCTGACACCGCTTTGTGCACGCAAAAATAATAAAGTTATGGGTCTTAGAATATGTCGACAGAGAAAACAAATGATTTTATAAAAAAAGTGATTTTATTGTGCAAAAGCCGCAATACATAAAAAAAACTATATAAATTTAGTATCGCCGTAATCGTATCGACCCGCAGAATAAAGCTAACATGTAATCTAGGGCGCACTGTGGATGCAGAGAAAAAAAAACAATAAAAAACTATTCCAGAATTGCTTGTTTTTGGTAATTTCCTTTACCAAAAAATGAAATAAAAAGTGATCAAAAAGTCGTATGTGTTCTAAAATGGTACCAATAAAATCTACAGCCCGTCTCGCAAAAAACAAGCCCGCACACCGCTCAATCAACTGAAAAATAAAAAAGTTACGGCACTAGTAATGCGGTGATGAAAAAACATCTCAATGCGCAGGCCGGAGGGGCACATTCCTTCAGTTTCAGGGCCCTAGTATTTAGGAACTAGGAAAGGGAAGGGACATCGCACATCCGCTGGAAGCGAGGGCGCCCGTATTATACCAGCGCAAAACTTTCCCAGTAATATTTCCCAAACTACGAAGGAGAAAAAGTCCCCAAAAGGTGCAGAGCGTTACAAAGGAGGGATAAGAAAGAAAACCGTTTATCAGTGTGACGCCGGCCTGCGCATAACGGATCGCTTCACAGCGTAACACACATCTATGGATAATTGTATTATTTACCCCATGATTATACCCTCCTATTATGCCCTGATGTACTCCGCACAGATTACATATACCCCTGATATACTCCGCACAGATTACATATGCCACCACATTATAAGCTGAAATACCAGCAAAACCCCAAACAGAACTATTACCAAGCAAAATCCATGCTCAAAATGGCGGTCTTTCCCTTCTTAGCCCTACAGTGTGCCCAAACAGCAATTTATGGCCACAAGTAAGGCATTACCATGCCCGGGAGAACCCGCTTAACAATTTATGGGGTAAGATTCTCTAGGGGCACAACATCTTGTGCGGTGAATGGGCAGATCAGTGGAGAAATTGCAATTTTCACTTTGCACCATCCACTGCGTATTCATTTCTGAAAAACACCTGTGGAGTCTAAATTGTCACTACATCCCTTGATAAATGCCTTTAGGGGTGTAGTTTCTAAAACGGGGTCACTTTTGTTTGGTACATCAGGGGTTTTGCAAATGCAACATGGCGTCCGCAAACCATTCCAGCAAAATCTACGCTCCAAAAGATAAATACCGCTCCTTTTCTTCTGAATGCTCCCATATACGTAAACAGCCGATTATAACCACATAAGGGGTGTTACCGTACTCGGGAGAAATTACTTTACAAATGTTGGGGTGCTTTTTCTTCTCTATTCCTTGTAAAAATGAAAAATGTGTATCTAAAACTACATCTTGTTGGAAAAAAAAAATATTTTTCATTTTCATGGCTTAATTCTAATTAATTCAGCAAAAAACCTTTGGGATCAAAATTTTCACTATACCCCTAGATGATTCCTCAGGGGGTGCAGTTTCCCAAATGGAGTCACTTTTGGGGTGTTTCCACTGTACTAGTACTACAGGGGCTCAGCAAATATGACATGACACCCAGAAACCATTCCAAAATCCAAATGGTGCTCCTTCCATTCTGAGCCCTACCGTGTGTCCAAACAGATGTTTGTGACCACATGTGGGGTATTATTTTACTCGGGAGAAGTTGCTTTACAAATGTTGTGGTGCTTTTTCTCCTTCAGTCCTTGTGGAAATGAAAAAAAAATACCTAAACCTACATTTTCTTTGAAAAAATGTAGATTTTCATTTTTACGGCCTAGTTACAATAAGTTCTGTAAAAAACCTGTGGGGTAAAACTGCTCACTCTACCCCTAGATAATTCCCTCATGGGGTGTAGTTTCCAAAATGGGGTCACTTGTTGGGGGTTTCCACTGTTTTGTCCCCTCAGGAGCTTTGCAAATGCGACATGGCCTCCGCAAACCATTCCTGCTAAATTTGAGTTCCAAAAGCCAAATGGCACACTTTCCCTTCTCAGCCTCGCCGTGTGTCCAAACAGCCGTTTATTACCCCATGTGGGGTATTGTTTTACTCGGGAGAAATTTCTTTACAAATTTTATGGTGCTTTTTCTCCTTTAGTCCTTGTGGAAATGAAAAAAAATTAGCTAAACCTACATTTTATTTGAAAAAATGTAGATTTTCATTTTCACAGCCTACTTGCAAAAATTTCTGCAAAAAACCTGTGGGGTCAAAATGCTCACTATACCCCTAGATAATTTCCTCAAAGGGTATAGTTTCCAAAATGGGGTCACTTGTTGGGGGTTTCCACTGTTTTGTCACCTCTGGGGCTTTGCAAATGCGACATGGCCTCCGCAAACCATTCCTGCTAAATTTGAGCTCCAAGAGCCAAATGGCGCACTTTCCATTCTAAGCCTCGCCGTGTGTCCAAACAACTGTTTATTACCACATGTGGGGTACTGTTTTACTCGGGAGAAATTGCTCTACAAATATTGTGGTGCTTTTTCTACTTTAGTTCTATTGGAAATGAAAAAAAATTAGCTAAACCTACATTTTATTTGAAAAAATGTAGATTTTCATTTTCATGGCCTAGTTGCAAAAATTTTTGCAAAAAAACTGGCCGGTCAAAATGCTTGCTACACCCCTAGATAAATTCTTCGAGGGGTGTAGTTTCCCAAATGGGGTCACTTTTGGGGGGTTTCCACTGTTTTAGTTCCACTAGACCTGTTCAAAGCTGACATGGTGCCTAAAATATATTCTAATAAAAAGGAGGCCCAAAATCCACTAGGTGCTCCTTTGCTTCTGAGGCCGGTGCTTCAGTCCAGTAGCACACTACGGCCACATGTGGGATATTTCCTAAAACTGCAGAACCTGGGCAATAAATATTGAGTTGCATTTCTTGGGTAAAACCTTCTGTGGTACAAAAAAAATGGATTCAAAATGAATTTCTGGAAAAAAAATAATGAACTTTGTAAATTTCACCTCTACTTTGCCTTAATTCCTGCGCAATGTCTAAAGGGTTAAGAAACTTTCTAAATGCTGTTTTGAATACTTTGAGGGGTGCAGTTTTTAAAATGGGGTGACTTATTGGCGGTTTCTAATATCTAAGGACCTCAAAGCCACTTCACAACTGAACTGGCCCCTGTAAAAATAGCATTTTGAAATTTTCTTGAAAATGTGAGAAATTGCTGCTAAAGTTCTAAGCCTTGTAACGTCCTAGAAAAATAAAATGATGATCAAAAAACAATGCCAATCTAAAGTAGACATATGGGGGATGTTAGTTAGCAACATTTTTGTGTGGTATAACTGCCTGTCTTACAAGCAGATGCATTTAAATTGGGAAAAATGTAAATTTTTGCAATTTTTCGCTAAATTTTGGTGTTTTTCACAATAAATACTGAATGTATCGGGCAAATTTTGCCAGTAACATAAAGTCCAATGTGTCACGAGAAAACAATCTCAGAATCGCTTGGATAGGTAAAAGCATTCCGGAGTTATTACCACATAAATTGAAACATGTCAGATTTGAAAAATGAGGCTCTGTCAGGAAGGTCAGAAGTGGCCAAAGAGGGAAGGGGTTAAACATAGGGCCCAGCAGTCAGACCTCCTTACATTAGAACTAGGAAAAACTGTTTTGGTGTTAGTGGTCGGGCAAGTTCAATATCGATAACTGGAGGGTTAAACATACGTTTCATGTATTATTATGAGGGAGGGTAATACAAATGAACGCAAAAAATTATTAATAAAATAAAACTGTCTGGTCTACATTAATGGGGGATTCACTACAAATCTTGCCTGAAACGTCCAGTTCTCTCATGTCAACAAACGCAGGGTCGGCCGATAGACGGCAGGGTTGCTGACGTCATCACTTGCTGACCGTCCAGAAACTCACCGATTACTTGCCCCCACCAGAAACCTGTCAGCGGAAACCACGCCCAAATGTTCTAACTACGCCACACCTACACAACGTGGGAGTAGGACGCAACCATTTACATGCGCACGTAGAGGTGGAAACTGAGACCGAACGCAACAAATACCTAATACATGGAGAAGCCCGTTGTTTTACGCTCACGCTATATTTATTACATACACTATGGCGCCTGTAATTCTCACTTCCAGTCACAGCAGTGTTGCATTTTGAAGTGTGCAGTTCCGTCCTTCGAACATATTTTTTTCTTCTAATAAAGTTGATTTAAAAAAAAAAAAAAAAAGACTGGATGGCTGTGACGTTAATGCAGCAGTGACGCAATACCTGACTGTTGATTGCTGTAACTTGAGCTGTTTTAATGTTTATGTAATATATGGGCAATAAAATATTCATTTGAAATAATTACTTTTTTTTTGGACTTTGTTTTTATTACTTTTTTTTTTACTTTTTAACAACTTTTTTTCTTATAATGTATTAGCATTATCCTGTATACTAATACATTACATTGGCTCACTACACACAGGCTGTTAGGGCAGCACATAGTGTTCTAAGCAGGCTTACAGAACAGACAGTTCCTGGGGTCAGTGGAGTAACAACCGCGGCCAACACGCCCCCTCCATATGCCCGGTGGCGCAACTAGCAGCCGTTATGGCTGCTACAGCAGTAGCGCCGCTACTACGGGGCCCGCGCCGCAGAGCCTCTAACGTATGGGCCGGGCGACACAGGCCCTCTCATGCCCGTAGGCGTCGCTAGCACCGGAGGGGGCCCCGGTACTAGCGACGGCCACCCTGTCTTGCAGTAATTGTACCTGCGTCTATAGCACGCAGGTAGAAATACACGCATTAGCTCCGAATGGCCGAGCATGTTCCGTGCCCGACCATTCAGCACCTTACAATGACCCTGATTGGCGGGGCAAAATGACTTGCCCCGCCAAACAGCGCCCTTCAACGATGCTAGCGGCGCGATGATGTCATCGCGCCGCTTCCATGCTTCAAAGGCGCTGATTGACGGGGAAGTCATTCTGCCATGCCAATCAGCGCCATTGAACGACGCGTCGGTCAGCTCCAGCAGACCTGCTCAGAATAGAGCAGATCTGCATTGCCATCGGACGGCGCGGGAACGGGATCATGTGAGCATGTAAAGTTTTTTGTTTTTTTCTAATAAACCTGTGAGTGGCATTATCTACAGAGGGGTTGTCTATATGTGGGGATGTGGGCCACTGTATACAGGGGGATCTATATGTGGGGATGTGGGGCACTATCTACAGGGGGGGGTCTATATGTGGGGATGTGGGCCACTATATACAGGGGGGTATATATGTGGGTACTATATACAGGGGGTCTATATGTGGGGATGTGGGCCACTATCTACACGGGGGTCTATATGTGGGGATGTGGGCCACTATATACAGGGGGATCTATATGGGGATGTGGGGCACTATCTACAGCGGGGTCTATATGTGGGGATGTGGGCCACTATATACAGGGGGTCTATATGTGGGGATGTGGGGCACTATCTACAGGGGGTCTATATGCGGGGATGTGGGCCACTATATACAGGGGGGTCTATATGTGGGGATGTGGGCCACTATCTACAGAGGGGGTCTATATGTGGGGATGTGGGCCATTATATACAGGGGGGTCTATATGTGGGGCACTATCTACAGAGGGGGTCTATATGTGGGGATGTGGGCCACTATATACAGGGGGGTCTATATGTGGGGATGTGGGCCACTATATACAGGGGGGTCTATATGTGGGTCATTATATACAGGGGGGTCTATATGTGGGGATTTGGGCCACTATATACAGGGGGGTCTGTATGTGGGCCACTATATATAGGCAAAAATGATGTGTAGAAAAGGCAGATCCAGCACTCGAATATTAAAATTCCAATTAAGCGTGGTCCCGGGATTTTTGTTTTACCCCTGTTTTTAAAATGACCTAAATAAAAATTGGAATTTTAATATTCGAGTGCTGGATCTGCCTTTTCTACACATCATTTTTGCTTCAATAGCCTGCAGTCGGGATCAGTTCAGGAGGATCTGCAAGCACCTACAGCTTTTTGGATTTACTATATACATTTGGCATCAGTCAAGCATTTTGAAAAACGCATTGGAAAACGCAACTATAGCGTGGTGGTTATGAGGTGAGCAAAACTTTTGGTAAAATATTTTTTCATTTTTCACTATATATAGGGGTCTATATGTGGGGATTTGGGCCACTATCTACAAGGGGGGTCTATATGTGGGGATGTGGGCCACTATATACAGGTGGGGTCTATACAGGGACGTAGCTAGGGGGGGCAGGCGGGGCATGTGCCCCGGGCGCAACTTAGAGGGGGGCGCCAGCGCCACCTCCTCCTGCACTATGATTGTACCTGTGTCTATAGCATGAATGGCCGGGTACGGGGGGGGGGCTTCATCTACACGGGGGGGGGACTTTATCTACGAGGGGGACTTTATCTATGGGGGGGCTTTATCTACAAGGGGGACTTTATCTACGGGGGGCTTTATCTACGGGGGGTGTCTATCTACAGGGGGGCTATATACAGGGGTGGGCGATATATGGAGCACTATATACAGGGGTGGGCTATATCTACAGGGGGGCTATATACAGGGGAGGGCGATCTATGGAGCACTATATACAGGGGTGGGCTATATCTACAGGGGGCTATATACAGGGGTGGGCGATCTATGGAGCACTATAGGGGGAGCTATTTGTTGGATGCTATATACAGGGGTGGGCTATATCTACAGGGGGGCTATATACAGGTGTGGGCTATCTGTGGAGCACTATATATACAGGGGTGGACTATATGTGGAGCACTATATACAGGGGTGGGCTATATCTACAGGGGGCTATATACAGGGGTGGGCTTTCTGTGGAGCACTATAGGGGGAGCTATTTGTTGGATGCTATATACAGGGGTGGGCTATATCTACAGGGGGACTATATACAGGGGTGGGCTATATCTACAGGGAAGCTATATACAGGGATGGGCGATCTATGGAGCACTATATACAGGGGTGGGCTATATATACAGGGGTGGGCTATCTGTGGAGCACTATATACAGGGGTGGACTATATGTGGAGCACTATATACAGGGGTGGGCTATATCTACAGGGGGGCTATATACAGGGGTGGGCTTTCTGTGGAGCACTATAGGGGGAACTATTTGTGGGATACTATATACAGGGGTGGGCTATATCTACAGGGGGACTATATACAGGGGTGGGCTATATCTACAGGGGGGCTATATACAGGGGTGGGCGATCTATGGAGCACTATATACAGGGGTGGGCTATATCTACAGGGGGGCTATATACAGGGGTGGACTATATGTGGAGCACTATATACAGGGATGGACTATATGTGGAGCACTATATACAGGGGTGGGCTATATCTACAGTGGGGCTATATACAGGGGTGGGCTATCTGTGGAGCACTGTATACAGTGGTGGGCTATATCTACAGGAGGGCTATATACAGGGATGGGCTATCTGGAGCACTATATACAGGGGTGGGCTATATCTACAGGAGGGCTATAAACAGGGGTGGGCTATCTGTGGAGCGCTATATACAGGGGTGGGCTATATCTACAGGGGGGCTATATACAGGGGTGGGCTATCTGTGGAGCACTATATACAGGGGTGGGCTATATCTACAGGGGGCTATATACTGGGTTGGGCTATACGTGGAGCACTATATACAGGGCTGGGCTATATCTACAGGGGGCTATATACAGGGGTGGGCTATCTGTAGAGCACTATAGGGGGAGCTATTTGTGGGACCGTATATACAGGGGTGGGCTATATGGCGGCACTATCTACAGGGAGCACTATGGGGGCACTATCTACAGGGGGCTCTATGGCAGACACTATCTACAGGGGGCACAGTGTGTGTGTGTGTGTGGGACACAGTGTATGGTGCTATTATAATTAGAGGTGCAGTGTATGGCGCTATTATATTTAGGGGCGTAGTGTGTGGTATAATGATAACTTTTATCTTTATTTATAGGTGTAGAAATGTTGGAAAAGTGAGAAGCTGAAGACATCTGAGCGGCAAACTGCAGAAATGGGCCTTGACCCAGTCATCATAGAGGTCTGGACCGGATGGAGAAAAAGAACTAGAATTTGAGATGTCACCGGTGAGTCACTTAATGTAAATGTTCATTCTGCCACTAATCAGCACTGTAGTCATTGTATGATCTGCAGCGAGATGATGGGTGGTATGATTATGATATGATTTATTTTTTGTGAAACAGCATTTCCCAGCATATCTGTAATGATGGGGGTAGGGAAACAGACAAGTGAGCCCTAATCTACCCGCCACTCAGTCCCTGCCTACTTGCAACGACCCGCCCTAGGCGACGGGGTACAACTGGGCGACGGTCCCTACACTCAATAAGTGAATGACAGACAAACAGACAAGGGAACACAGAACCTAAGGGAAACGGGGCAGTTGCCCACGGCAACACCGTGAGCAACAAGAGTAGTAAACGAGCCGAGTCAAACCAGGAGAGTACGAGGTGCCAAACGCAGAGCAGGAGAGTAGTGAACAAGCCGAGTAAAACCAGGAGAGCACGAGGTACCAAACGCAGAGCAGGAGAGTAGTCAGTAAGCCAGGGTCAATACGAAGCAGGGACAAATAGTACAAGAAGCTGCAGCAGGGCCAGGAAACCAACAGAGAAGATTCACAAGCAAAGAGGAACAGGAAAGGCAGGTATAAATAGACAGAGGGCGGGAGCTAGCTCCGTCTGGCCAGGCTGCGATAGGCTCTCCCACTCCTAAGCCTGCCATCCTGAGTGGTGGAAGATGGAGTCAGTCTCACAGACCTAGAAGCAGGTGCAGACTGATTACCTATGGGCATTGATAAAGAAGCTGTGCCTGGCAGATCCTTTACAGTACCCCCCCCCTTTTAAGAGGGGCCACCGGACCCTTTCTAAGTGGACCTGGTTTATTGGGCAAATGAAGGTGGAACCTCCTGACCAATATCCCAGCGTGAACATCCCGGGCGGGTACCCACGTCCTCTCCTCAGGCCCGTATCCTCTCCAATGGACCAGGTACTGGAGGGAGCCTTGGACTATCCTGCTGTCCACAATCTTGGCCACCTCGAATTCTACCCCCTCAGGGGTGAGAACAGGGACCGGAGGTTTCCTCGAGGGAGCCAAGGACGGGGAGCAGCGTTTAAGGAGGGAGGCATGAAACACGTCGTGTACTCGAAAAGATGGGGGCAACTCCAGTCGGAAGGAGACAGGATTGAGGACTTCAATGACCTTGTACGGCCCTATAAACCGGGGAGCAAACTTCTTGGACGGGACTTTCAGGCCCAAATTTTTTGACGATAGCCACACCAGATCCCCGACCATAAACAAGGGGTTAGCAGAACGTCTTCTATCTGCCTGAGTTTTTTGTATGCTCTGGGACGCCTCTAGGTTCTTCTGAACCTGGGCCCAGACTGTGCACAGTTCCCGATGAACGACTTCTACCTCCGGATTGTTGGAACTACCAGGTGAAACGGAGGAAAACCGCGGATTAAACCCAAAATTACAGAAAAAGGGGGAGACCCCTGATGAGTTACTGACCCGGTTATTAAGGGAAAATTCGGCGAGGGGAATGAATGAGACCCAATCATATTGACAGTCAGAGATAAAACACCTTAAATATTGTTCTAGAGACTGATTAGTCCTCTCAGTTTGGCCATTAGTTTCAGGATGGAAGGCAGAGGAGAAGGACAGATCAATCTCCAACTTTTTACAGAAGGCTCTCCAAAACAATGAAACAAATTGTACCCCTCTGTCAGAAACAATATTGACAGGGACCCCATGGAGACGCAGGATGTGTTTGACAAACAAGGTAGCTAACGTCTTAGCATTGGGTAGTTTCTTGAGGGGCACAAAGTGGCACATCTTACTGAAGCAGTCTACTACAACCCACACCACAGACTTGCCTTGAGATGGAGGCAAATCAGTGATAAAATCCATAGAGATATGGGTCCAAGGTCTCTGGGGAATGGGCAAAGAACGTAGTAAGCCCGCTGGTCGGGACCTGGGAGTCTTGGACCTAGCACAAACTTCACAAGCGGCGACGTAGGCCTTAACGTCTTTAGGCAACCCAGGCCACCAATAGTTTCTGCCAATGAGGTGCTTGGTACCCAGGATGCCTGGATGACCAGATAGTGCGGAGTCATGATTTTACCTAAGTACCCTTAGCCGGAATTGCAGGGGAACAAACAGCTTGTTCTCAGGAAGGCTCCCGGGAGCTGAACCTTGATCAGCCGCAATCTCAGAGACTAAATCAGAATCAATAGAGGAAATGATTATACCTGGAGGCAAAATACAAGCAGGATCTTCCTCCGAAGGAGGGCTGGCCATGAAGCTACGAGACAGTGCATCAGCCTTAATATTTTTAGACCCAGCCCTATAGGTAACCAAAAAGTTGAATCTGGTAAAAAATAACGCCCATCGAGCTTGTCTCGGGTTTAGCCTCCGGGCAGATTCTAGGAAAACCAGATTCTTGTGGTCGGTAAGGACCGTTACCTGGTGTCTAGTCCCCTCCAGGAAGTGGCGCCACTCTTCAAATGCCCATTTAATGGCTAAGAGTTCGAGGTTGCCAATATCATAGTTACTCTCAGTTGGCGAAAACTTCCTGGAGAAGTAGGCACAGGGGCGGAGATGGGTGAGGGACCTGGTACCCTGGGACAAGACAGCCCCCACTCCCACCTCAGATGCGTCAACTTCCACGATAAATGGCTCCATTTGGTTGGGCTGAACCAGCACTGGGGCACTTCTTAATGACCTCAAAAGCCTGGACAGGAGGCCAGTGGAGGAGATCAGCACCTTTGCGAGTGAGGTCCGTAAGAGGCTTAGCGATGACCGAGACGTTAGCAATAAATCTCCTGTAATAATTAGCGAACCCCAAAAAACACTGTAACGCCTTCAGGGAGGCAGGTTGGACCCATTCCGCCACAGCCTGAACCTTGGCGGGGTCCATGCGGAATTCATGAGGAGTGAGGATTTGACCCAAAAATGGTATCTCCTGTACCCCAAACACACATTTTTCGGTTTTGGCAAACAGTTTGTTTTCCCGAAGGACCTGGAGCACCTTCCTGACATGCTCAATGTGTGAGGACCAGTCCTTGGAAAACACCAGTATGTCATCAAGGTACACTACAAGAAATATCCCCAGGTAATTTCTCAAAATCTCATTTATGAAATTCTGGAAGACCGCAGAGGCATTACACAACCCAAAGGGCATGACGAGGTATTCGAAATGGCCTTCGGGCGTGTTAAACGCAGTCTTCCACTCATCCCCCTCTTTGATGCGAATAAGGTTATACGCCCCCCGTAGATCCAATTTAGAGAACCATTGGGCCCCCTGAACCTGATTAAAGAGATCAGGAATCAACGGAAGGGGATACTGGTTCCTTACCGTGACCTTATTCAGGCTACGGTAGTCAATGCATGGCCTAAGACCACCATCCTTCTTCCCCACGAAGAAGAAGCCAGCACCTACCGGAGAAGAAGAGGGACGAATGTAACCCTTGGCCAGGGATTCCTGGATATACTCTCTCATGGCTTCACGTTCGGGACAAGAAAGATTAAATATCCTACCCTTAGGAAGCTTAGCTCCTGGTACCAATTCGATAGCGCAATCGTATTCTCTATGAGGAGGTAACACTTCGGAGGCCTCCCTAGAGAAAACATCAGCGAAGTCCTGAACAAACTCGGGTAGCGTATTCGCCTCCTCAGGGGGAGAAATAGAATTAACAGAAAAACATGACGTACAACATTCATTACCCCATTTGGTTAGCTCCCCAGTATTCCAGTCAAACGTGGGATTATGCAACTGCAACCAGGGAAGGCCTAAAACCAAATCGGACGATAATCCCTGCATCAACAGTACAGAGCATTGCTCCAAATGCATGGAGCCAACAAGGAGTTCAAAAACAGGGGTATGCTGTGTAAAATAACCATTAGCAAGAGGAGTGGAGTCGATACCCACTACCGGGACAGGTTTAGGCAAATCAATCAGAGGCATAGCAAGAGACATAGCAAATTCCACAGACATAATATTAGTAGAGGACCCTGAATCCACGAAGGCACTGCCGGTAGCAGACCTACCACCAAAAGAGACCTGAAAGGGAAGCAAGATCTTAGTACGTTTCCTATTTACTGGAAATACCTGTGCGCCCAAGTGACCTCCCCGATGATCACTTAGGCGCGAAAGTTCTCTGGCTGCATTCTTACGCTTAGGACAGTTGTTCACTTGATGCTTGTCATCCCCACAGTAGAAGCAGAGACCATTCTTCCTGCGGAATTCTCTACGTTGTTGGGGGGACACGGAGGCCCCGAGTTGCATAGGTATCTCTGAGTCTTTCGGGGAGGAACGAAGCAACGGAACTTCGGGAGGCATCATGGGGGAGTCGGAGGAGAAAACACATAAACGTTCATGTTGTCGTTCCCTGAGACGTCGGTCAAGTCGTACCGCTAAAGCCATAGCCTGGTCTAGGGAGTCAGAAGAGGGATAGCTAACTAGCAGGTCTTTCAGGGCATTCGACAGACCCAACCTAAACTGGCACCTTAAGGCAGGGTCATTCCACCGAGAAGCTACGCACCACTTCCTAAAGTCAGAGCAATACTCCTCAACAGGTCTCTTACCTTGACGTAAGGTCACCAGCTGACTCTCGGCAAAGGCAGTCCTGTCAGTCTCGTCATAAATAAGTCCGAGAGCAGAAAATAAACAATCAACGGAGGAAAGTTCAGGGGCGTCAGGAGCCAAGGAGAAGGCCCACTCTTGGGGCCCTTCCTGGAGCCGGGACATAATTATACCCACCCGCTGGCTCTCAGAACCTGAGGAATGAGGCTTTAAATGAAAGTAAAGCCTACAACTCTCCAGAAAGGAGAGAAAAGCCCTCCGGTCCCCTGAGAACCGGTCGGGCAACTTGAGGTGGGGTTCAAGAGGTGCGGTGAGGGGAACTACCAAGGTAGCATCAGGCTGGTTGACCCTCTGAGCCAGGGCCTGGACCTGTAGGGAGAGACCCTGCATTTGCTGAGCCAGGGTCTCACGGGGGTCCATAGTGGTGTCAGGGACCGGGTAGACTAGGTATGGGCTTGTGATTATGTAATGACCGGGGGGTAGGGAAACGGACAAGTGAGCCCTAATCTACCCTCCACGCTGTCCCTGCCTACTTGCAACGACCCGCCCTAGGCGACGGGGTACAACTGGGCGGCGGTCCCTGCACTCAGTAAGTGCACGACAAACACGACAAACATACAAGGGAATACAAGCAAGGGAAAGGGGCAGTTGCCCACGGCAACACCGTGAGCAACCAGAGTGGTGAATGAGCCGAGTCAAGCCAGGAGTGTGCGAGGTACCAAACGAAGAGCAGAAGAGTAGTCAGTAAGCCAGGGTCTGTATGGAGCAGGAACAAAATAGAAGGAGCTGTAGCTGGGCCAGGAAACCACACGAAAAAGAATCACAAGCACTGGAGGAACAGGAAAGGCAGGCTTAAATAGACCGAGGGCGGGAGCTAGCTGAGTCTGGCCAGGTTGCGATAGGCTCTCCCACTCCTAAGCCTGCCAGCCTGAGTGGTGGAAGCTGGAGTCAGTCTCAGGGATGTAGATTCAGGTGCTGACTGATTAATTAAGGGAGTTAACCCCGAAGCTGTGCCTGGCAGATCCTTTACACTGATCTTGGTTATGGTGCTGTATATATGTCAGAGCTTGTTTCTAGTGCTGTATTTATGTACTGAGCTTGGTTGTGGTACTGTATATATGTTATAGCTTGGTTCTGGATCTGTAATTATATAGGATATATTTATAATAACAAAATTGCAGGGCAGATGGAATTGTTCTCAATTCATTGTATATTTCATGGGAACCTGTCTGGTAGTTTTAACCCCTTGAACCGCCACCATGCGGTAATACATGACCTGACAATATTTCCAAACATTCCCTTATATGTTTTTTTCAGATGCAGCAAAATCTTTAAAATCCACTTTTAAAACGGCGCACACTATTTGCTAATTACTCATTAAAGGGTTATGGGGCGGTGCCGCTATCCTGAAGAGTCACATAGTCCTGCCTCCAAACCCAGCTTTCCATGTCTGATTGACATCTACCTGGCTGATACAACTTTCTCGGATGTGCCTTGTGGTACTATACACAAGGGGGGGCTGTGTTGCACTATACACAAGGGGGCTGTGTGGCACTATACACAAGGGGGAGCTGTGTGGCACTATACACATGGGGGAACTGTATGGCACTATTTACAAGGAGGAGGGCTGTGGCTCTATCTACAGGAAGCTGAGTGTGGCGCAATCTACAGGGGTCTGTGTGTGGCACTATCTACTAAGGGGGGCTGTGCTGCACTATCTACAAAGGGGGGCAGTGTGGCACTATATGCAAGGGAGGGGGCTGTGTCGCACTATATACTGTGGGAGCTGTATAGCGCTAGATACAGTGGGGGCTTTATGGTGATATCTACAGGGGGCAGTATGGCACTATCTACAAGGGGGAGGTGGGGGCGCTATCTACAAATGGGGTGTGACACTGTCTATAGGCGGGGCTATATAGCACTGTCTGCAGTGGGGCTATTTGGCACATTCTACTGGGGGCACTATTTATAAGGGGGGCTTCTTGTGGCACCTGGGGGGGGCCCAGTCAAGTGTTTGCTATGGGGCCCAGTCTTTCCTAGTTACGCCCCTGCCTTGAGTCCTTTCTAGTTGCCCAGAGATGACTGAAGAGATTTACCCAATCTACGATCATGTAACCAGGATTCCGGTAACACGATTGAAGAAGGTAGTCGCCTGTGATTATGCTGCGGTCAATCAGGGTTGCCAAACTCCACTTCAGATATTTCTGGACAACTGAGCTAAAAATCACGGACAGACCAAATGTTTTACGGACACATCACTAAATCATTGCCTGCGCACTGTGCAGTGTTCTAGGAGTAACTCACCAGTCACAGACTCACTTGTAGCTTTCACCTGCTAACTTCGGTGATGTTTTCTCTGATTAGTCGTTCACTTTCCCTAGCGCCGCACACAGCACCAGGATTTAAATAGCGCCACACAACCCCCCCTTGTAGATAGCGCCACACAGCCCCCCCTTGTAAATAGTCCCACACTGCCCACCTCGTAAATAGCTCCACACAGCCCCCCCTTGTGAACAGCACCACAATGCCGGCCCTTGTAAATAGCACCACACAGCCGCCCTTGTAAATCGCTCCACACTGCTGCCCCTTGTAAATAGCACCACACCACCACACTGCCCCCTTGTAATTAGCGGTGCACAGCTCCCCCTTGTAAATAGCTCCACACTGCCCCCTTGTAAATAGCTCCACACTGCCCCCCCTTGTAAATAGCTCCACACTGCCCCGCTTGTAGATAGCTCCACACAACCCCACTTGTAAATAGCTCCACACTGCCCCCCTTGTAGATAGCTCCACACTGCCCCCTTGTAAACAGCACCACACTCCTCCCCTTGTAAATAGCACCACACAGCTCCCCTTGTAAATAGCACCACACAGCTCCCCTTGTAGATAGCCCCACACTGCTCCCTTTGTAAACAGCGCCACACTGCCCCCCTTGTAAATAGCTCCACACTGCCCCCCTTGTAGATAGCTCCACACTGCCCCCTTGTAAACAGCACCACACTCCTCCCCTTGTAAATAGCACCACACAGCTCCCCTTGTAAATAGCTCCACACTGCCCCCCTTGTAGATACCCCCACACTGCTCCACTTGTAAACAGCCCCACTCTGCCCCCCTTGTAGATAGCTCCACTGCCCCCCTTGTAAATAGCTCCACACTGCCCCCCTTGTAAATAGCTCCACACAGCCCCCCCTTGTAAATAGCGCTGCACAGAACCCCCTTGTAAATAGCTCCAAACAGCAAACAGAGTGGAGAGCGGTAGTGGTAGCCTACCGCTACCACTCTCCGCTTTGCCTAACGTGACTCACCGAGGTGGTCATGTTACAGAGGTCCTCTTCTGGCTGGGATCAGTGACAGCCCGGGAGTGGACCAGTCCAGTCACCTGACCTGAGTCACCGGACCTCATGTCGCTGATATGAGGTCATGTGACTGGATTGGTCCATTCCAGGCACCGACCTCACTTGGCAGCATATTTTCAGATTCCGCTGTCAAGCAGAATCTGAAAATATGCCAGGCCGCGGCCTTTGCACTGTGAATGTACATTTTGGTGCATGCGCAGTGCAAAGTTCTGGGAGAATAAGGAAAAATCCCAGACGGTGCTTTTTTCTGCCGGACGCTACGGACGGCAGAAAAAAACACCCATTTTTTGTGGACTGTCCGTAAATTTATGGACGGTTGGCAACCCTGGCGGTCACGGACCGTGGCAATCAAAGCGTTAAATAGCTGGGGTTAGAATATTTTGTGATCCTAGCTGTATTTAGCCAACTTCTCTAAGAAGAGGAGCTGTTAGCAACAGCTACTGCTAAGAAAATGAACGCTCACCGGAGCGCTCATAAACCTTTTCTACAGCAACGCCAAAAAATGTTGTCGTAGACTAAGGACCTGCATCGCCTGCTGTCAAAAGACCGAGGGCGGTCATTAAGGGTTTAACCACCCTTACCTCGCAAATTCTTCAATGTGATTTTTTTGTCCTTTCTATCAATATTGTTGGGATAATGTGATCATTATGCTGCTATAAATCAATAGTAGGATGTTTAACCCCTTAATGACCGGCGATATGCCTTTTCACGGCGGTCATTAGTGGGCTTTATTCTAGAGCGTCGTCTTTTCACGGCTGGGCTTTAGAACACGATTGCTGATATCTCCAAACCCTAGCTGTTAGGTTACAGCTGGGGACTTGAAGACAACATTAGGGGACCCTCTGAAAGGAGGTGACCGCTGTGCGCCAAATACATCGGTTAGCCACTATTAAAATACGCAGCGCCAACGACTGGATAAACAAGACACCAGGAGGAATAACTGCCTGATGAAGGTCTAAATTAAATTTGCTAAAATCACGAACTTGTGTGCCTAATACTTCTTTTCTGCTGAGAACACTGTTAGAGTAATTTGTATAAATAAAATAACTGTTATTGTAATTCATATTAATATTATCAAAATGACTGCATCATATTGTTTGAGATATGTATTAGATATGTTTTTAATCTTCTCTTAAATTAATGTATTCCCTATCATCTAAGATAGGGTAAAGATGACATCATCTGGCATTTCAAAACTAATGAATAGCAGGATTCATACTAGGAAGAAAGTCATTACCTTATATGAAAGTATTTTTTTATGTATTCCGATATGTACTTGGCATCATCTGATTGGTTAATGTGTGTTAAGTGAAAGCATGAACCTATAAATAAAGGCTCTGTCCAAAGCCATTTTAGATTTCTGTACATTAAACCATTGTAAACCAGAATCTTACAGTTGGAGGCCCCAGCGAGATCTCATCAAAACCCGCCTGATCCAAAACTAGCATGGAATTTCCCTTTGGAGAAAGGGACAGTAAAACTGGTGAGTAAACCATTGTCTTGCTAATCAAACTCTCCCTCTCTCTGTGGGGTAAGTCCCTTGCGGGTCTTGTGGGCAGCAGAGAATCTCTGTGAATTTGTCTGGGATACTGTACGTGTTATATGTGTGCGCTTTATGTATGCCAAGTGTATGATTGAAATATGAGGGGAATAGCTGTTTGGCACTGTTAGTGTCTATTATGCTGTGCAAGGTAATGATGTATATAGGTGTATGCTTCTATTAATATTAATGTATGATAAGAGCCATATCTGAGTCAGCGGAATGGTCCTCTTCAGTATGGTAATCCCACCACAACTTCTATTACTAGGCTCTCCAGTACTGCTAGTAATCCTCACATTAAGGGTTAATAGTAAATCTTGCTATGCATAGCTGAACTTTAGAAAAGGTGGGAGGGAAACAGAGGGAGTAGATATTGTGGTACTACAAGCCCCAGTTTCTTGCATGTTCCTCATCCTGATTGGTTCTCCCTCTGCTGCCTTATCTCTTCTTGAAGAGATCCTGTTACACAGCTCATCCAGCTATGTCTGTTCTTATCCCCCTTCCCCCTCCCCTTCTGAAAGCCTGGAAATATCTTTGTCCAGTGTCTTCTGTATCTTTATTATAAAGTAATAGTTTTAAGTAGGTATTGGCATTTGTAAAACCACTGAAACCAGCCGCCGCCACCCCCTCCTGCAGTAATTGTACCTGCGTCTGTAATACACAGATACAAATACATGCATTAGTTCTGAATGGCCAGGCACGGAACTTCACGGAGCCTTACAATGACGCTAATTGGTGGGGTAAAATGACTTGCCTTGCCAATCAGTGCCTTTTAACTACGCTAGTGGCGTGATGATATCATCGCGCCGCCTCCGTTGTTGAAAGGTGCTGATTGACGGGGGAAGTCATTCTGCCCTGCCAATCAGCGCCTTTCAACGACACTAGCAGGGCGATGACGTCATTGTGCGGCTTGCATCATTCAGCACCAGAAGACCTGCTCAGAAGAGAGGAGGTCTGCATTGACACCAGACGGCACGGGATCATGTGAGTATGTAAAGTTTTTTGTTTTTCTCTAATAAAACTGTGAGTGTCATTATCGACAGGGGGGGCTTTATCTACAGGGGGGTCTATATGTGGGGATGTGGAGCACTATATACAGGGGGAGCTATATGTAGGTCACTCTCTACAGGGGTGGGCTATATGTGGGACACTGTATACAGGGGTGGACTATATGTGGAGCACTATCTATAGGGGTAGCTATTTGTAGAACATTATCTACAGGAGTGGGCTATATGTGGGACACTATTTACAGCGGTGGGTTACATGTGGGGCACATGTGGGGCACTATCTACAGGGGGAGCTATATGTCAGGCACTATCTACAGAGGTGGGCTATATGTGGAGAACTATCTAAAGGGGAGCTATATGTAGGGCAGTACGGTGGCTCAGTGGTTAGCACTACTACCTTGCAGCTCTGGAGTCCATATGTGGGCACTACAGGGGGCTGTATGTGGGGCACTATCTACAGGGAGCTGTATGTGGGGCACTATCTACAGAGGCTCTATGGGGGTCACTATCTACAGGGGGCATGGTGAGTGTGTGTGTGGGACACAGTGTATGATACTATTATAATCAGGGAACGGTGTATGGCGCTATTATAATTAGAGGTGCAGTGTATGGTGCTATTATAATCAGGGACACAGTGTATGATGCTATTACATTTAGAGGTGCAGTGTATGGTATTATATTTAGGGGTGTTGAGATTTTATCTTCGTTTATAGGAGTAGAAATGTTTTAAAAGTGAGAAGCTGAAGACATCTGAGCGGAAAACTGCAGAAATGGGCTGTGGCTGGGAGTAATCATCAGAGTGGTCTGGACCGAAGGGAGAAAAGAGAAAAATAACTAGAATCTGAGACGTCACCGGTGAGTCACTTAATGTAAATGTTTATTCTACCACTAATCAGTAATGTAGTCACTGTATGATCTGCAGCAAGATGATGGATTGATTATGATTTGACATTTTTTTGTAAAACAGCATCTCCCAGCATATCCTTACCATTATTTGGGAGCTGTCGTTTTACGCCGTAGAACCCTATACCGCAGGGGTTGTACTAAATTAAGCTGTATTTGTTCTCGCGGTGTATATATGTACTGAGCTTGGTTCTGGGGCTGTATATATGTACTGAGCTTGGTTTGGGGGCTTTATATATGTACTGAGCTTGGTTCTGGTGCTGTATTTAGGTACTGAGCTTGGTTCTGGTGCTCTGTATATGTACTGAGCTTTGTTCTGGTTCTGTATTTATGTGCTGAGCTTGGTTCTGGTGTTGTATTTATGTACTGAGCTTTGTTCTGGTACTTTATCTATGTACTGAGCTTTGTTCTGGTGCAGTATATATGTACTGAGCTTTAGTCTGGTGCTGTATTTATGTACTGAGCTTGGCTCTGCGGCTGTACTTATGTACTGAGCTTGGTTCTAGTATTGCATATATGTATTAAGCTTGGTTCTGGTGCTGTAAATATATGTAAAGCTTGGTTCTGGGGCAGTATTTATATACTGAGCTTGGTTCTGGTACTGTAATATATATATATATATATATATATATATATATATGAGCTTGCCTCTGGAGCTGTAATTATATAAGATATATTTATAATAACAAAATTGCAGGGCAGATGGAATTGTTTTCAATTCATTGTATATTTAATGGGAACCGGTCTGGTAGTTTTAACCCCTTGAACAGTCTCCATGCGGTAATACATGAGCTGACAATATTTCCAAATGTATGTTTTTTTCAGATGCTGCAAAATCTATAAAATCAACTTTTAAAACCGGCGTACACTATATGCTAATTACTCATTAAAGGGTCATGGGGCGGTGCCACTATTTTGAATAGTCACATCGTCCTGCCTCCAAACCCACCTTTCCAGGTTTGATTGACATCCCCTCGCTGATGCAACTTTCTTTCATTTGAGGAGGCTGGTAGTGATGTAGAACAGCCAGGGGGATGTCAATCAAAATCTAGGGGGCGCCATTACAATTTTCGCCTCCGGCAGCAGGAAAGCTAGAATCGGCCCTGAGGCTACAGGCCACTTTAGGCCTGCAGCCTATAAGGTGCTGGGAAGACTCCCAGCGCATGCCGGCGTGATGACATCACTGCATTACGCTGGACTGCGCATGTGTCCCGATCATTGCAAGAATGGGGCAAAGTAAGCACAATATATTTTGGGGGGGGGGGCTGTGGGGCACTATATACAAGGGGGGAGCAGGGTGGCACTATATACAAGGGGGGAGCAAGATGGCACTATATACAAGTGGGGAGCAGGGTGATACTATATACAAGCGGGGAGCAGGGTGGCACTATATACAAGCAGGCTGTGTGGCACTATCTACAAGGGGGGCTGTGTGGCACTACTAAGGAGGGACTGTGTGGAACTATCTACTAGGGGGGCTTTATGGCACTATTTACAAGAGGGAGGGCTGTGGCGCTATCTACAGGGGTCTGTGTGTGGCACTATCTACTAAGGGGGGCTGTGTGGCACTGTATACAAGGGAGGGGGATGTGTGGCACTATATACAGGGGGAGCTTTATCGCGATATCTACGGGGGGGCGGTATGGCACTATTTACCCCGGGGAGGTGGGGGTGCTATCTACAAGTGGGGTGTGACACTGTCTACAAGGGGGCTGTATGGCACAATCTACAGGGGACACTATCTATAACGGGGGGCTGCGTGTGGCACCTATGGGGCCCAGTCTTTCCTAGTTAGGCCCCTGGTGGTAACAGTGTTACTGAGCCTCAGCCAGTATGGGAGAGTGGGATGTTGTACTTAGGACACATGGACTTAACCGTATGATGCTGTGAGTCACTGCCTCCCCGCGGGAATACTGTTCCATACTAAAAACATGTTTTAGTATGGGACAGTATTCCCGCGGGGAGGCAGGGACACCTTGCGTCAAACATAACTATGATGCTAGGAGCTCGGCTCCCTGAATTGTGTTCGGTCTGGGAAATGCAGCCGACGTGCAGTCCGTATATCAAGGACCGAACATGGTCGTGTGCATGAGGCCTTAAAGGCTATGTACACCTTTGAATTATTTGTTTATTTTTATTAATAAAAATGTCTATCAGTGTGTATGGTGCAAATTTCTAAATACTTTTTATTAAAAATAATTTTTACATTTTGAGATACAGCTGCTCTGTATCCTGTATACAGAGTAGCTGTATCTGGCACTGAAATATGTATCAGTCAGGTCAACCGGACTGATGGGTTCAGTGTTAGCTGGTCCTGCGTGTTTATGACACGCAGAATCGAGCTGTTACCGATCACATCTAAGTTCATAATTTAGATGTAACCGATAACAGGTGATCCGGCCAATGAAATATTTTTTTTTATTTTTTTTTTACCTTAAATGCATTTTTTCCATCTATTGTAATCTCGCCCTCTTGGTTGTGGACTAATATTTCAGTTTGTTCTACTGTCTTCTCTACGGCCATTCACAGTTTGCAATGCATGTGAATTTCCTGTATATGGGTGGTGTTACAGTCAAACCTAGGTCCTGTGTCTCATGATCTACAATTAGGTCCAGAATTATTTGGACAGTGACACAATCTTCATGATTCGGGCTCTGCATGCCACCACATTGGATTTGAAATATAACAACGGAGATGCAATTCAAGTGTAGACTTTCAGGTTTAATTCAAGGGGTTGAACAAAAATATCCTGTGAAACGTTTAGGATTCGCAACCATTTTTCTACACAGCCTCCTCATTTCAGGTACTAAAATAGAATGAAAAAAACACGGCGCCACATAGTGCAGATGAGTAAAAAAGGGACAGGGGAACACATAATATAACGTGCTCACCTTGAGAATGTGAATACTGGCAGGTACCACAGTTAAGAGTGTGGAATGCACTTAGCAAATTGACGAGAAAACGCTGCTGCCCGGTTCCATAGGCAATAATCACAAGGAGTTGCCGATATTAAGATAATGTAAAAAGCAGAAAAAGGAACCACAGTGGCGCTGCTTAGGATGAAAATGAACCCAAGTTCATGTTCAATAACGATTGAAATAGAATGGATGCTACGCGTTTCAACACCGGACTGGTGTTTTCATCAGGCAAGAGAAATACATACAATCGACATAGGTATATATATAAGGGGGTAAACATCAAGATTGTAATAATTAATTGATTGAATACGTTGCAACAGCGTGCCGAAAAAAACGCCAAAGAGAGGCGGGTCAGAGTTCAAAGATCAAAGAAACACGAGGCTGGTTGTATACAGCCACGGAAAAATACAAGTGTATAAACATTAACAATATGAAAAATTGTGTGTGTAAAAAACAAAAGCAATACAAAAACGGCAATACAAAAAGGACAAAGTTATTATAAATAAAAACATAAAAACTCACCAGGGTAGAGAGGAATGACAGCTAAAAGCGGAGCAGTAATATGATAGGGCTTAATCGGAGTCGATGCAAACGCAGGGAATACGGGAGCCAAAGGTATTGGAAAAAGAGGACATGAACCGCAAGATAACACGCAAAAAAGACAGTCAGTTTGGATGGGAAGGAAACAAGGGGAAATAAAAGGGTGAGCTGTTGTAAAAGTAATTTTAGATATGACTGGAAGAAGCTTTTGTATAAATGGATCACTAGTCAAGATAGTAAAATAAGAGGACATGAGTCGCAAGATGATACGCGAAAAAGACAGTCAATTTGGATGAGAAGGAAACAAGGGGAAATAAAAAGAAAAGGGTGAGCAGTTGTAAAAGTAATTTTAGATATGACTGAAAGAAGCTTTGTATAAATGGGGACAGGCATAATACACTGCAATGTATTATAAATGTGATCAGATAATCGCATAGTGAAGTCCCCTAGTAAAAAAAAAAAGTAAAAACATTTTTTTTTAGAAAAAGTAAAAAAAAAAAGATGAAAAACCCACTTTTCCCCTTTACAAACTGCTTTATTATTAAAAAACAAAATAAAGTAAAAAAGTTACACACATTTGGTATAGCCGCGTCCGGAACGACCCCAACTATAAACGTATTACATCATTTAACCTACACGGTGAACGTCGTAAAAAATTAAATAAGAAAACATGTTTTGAAAAAAAGTGATCAAAAAGTCGCATCTACTCCAAAATGGTATTGATAAAAACTACAAGTCGTCCCGCAAATAAAAAAAGCCCTCATACAACTGCATCGGCCAAAAAATAAAAAGTTATGGCTCTTCAAATATGGAGACAAAAACAAATAATTTTGAAAAAAAAAAAAGTGTTTTTAATGTGTAAAAGTAGTAAAACATACAAAATCGATACAAATTTGGTATCGTTGCAATCAACCCACCGAATAAAGTTATTGTGTTATTTATACCACACGGTAAACGACATAAATTTAGGATGCAAAAAAGTGTGGCGAAATTGCAGGTTTTTTCCTATTCCCCCCAAAAAAAGTTAATAAAACGTAATCAATAATTTATATGTACCCCAAAATGGTGCTATTAAAAATTACAACTTGTCCCGCAAAAAACAAGACCTTATACAGCTATGTTGACGCAAAAATAAAAAAGTTATAGCTCTTGGAATGCGAAGATGGAAAAACTTAAAAAATGGCTTAGTCATTAAAGGGAATGTGTTGTCAGCAAAACATGTTTTTTTTTTTTTTAGTTAAACAATTAGTGTATAGGTGATTAAACATTGTTCTAATTTATTTTTTTTTTTTTCACGAGTCAGAAAATATTATAAATTGGATTCAATTGGATTCTAATTTATAATATTTCCCATTGCTGGTCACTAGATGGAGCCATTCCCAAAATTGCAGCATTGCATGTGGTAAAGCAACCACATTGCTTTATGCTGCAAAATTGGGTAAAAAGCCCTCGCTCTAGTGAGCTCTCAGCATCCCCCCCTCCTTTATCCTGGCTAGTGCCGGGAGAAACGAGGGGTTTGAACGGTCTAACCTCCTACACTGTGTGTCGCCATTTTTTGAGCTAACACACAGTGTAGAAGGTTTACATACAGTAGTAAACACACACTGAACACAAACATACATAGAAATCCCATACCTGCTCCAGTCGCCGCCGCCGCTCCCTCCGGTCCATCCGCTCCGTCTGCTGCCGCTGCTCCATGTGCACAAGTCCGGAAGCCGCGACCGGAAGTAGTAATCTTACTGTCCGGCCGCGACTTCCGGTCCACAGGAAAATGGCGCCGGACGGCGCGCATTTCAAATTGAACTGTGTGGGAGCGACGCATGCGCCGTTCCCACACAGCGGCGTACATGATAGTGGATGGAACGGGCCCCGTTCGCAGTCCCTATGGGACTGGAGCTGCCGTATTCCATGTCTGTATGTGTCGTTAATCGACACATACAGAAATGGAAAAAAAAATGGCAGCCCCCATAGGGAAGAAAAAGTGTAAAAATAAGAAAAAGTAACACACAAACACACAAATTAATCCAAATGTTTTTAATAAAGCACTAACATCTTTAACATATTAAAATTTTTTTTGTGGAATCACTGTTCCTTTAAAGGAACAGTGTCATCACAGAAAATTTTTTCATATGTTCAAGATGTTAGTGCTTTATTATAAACGTTTATATTTATTTGTGTGTTTGTGTTTTACTTTTTCTTATTTTTACACTTTTTCTTCCCTATGGGGGCTGCCATTTTTTGTTCCATTTCTGTGTGTGTCGATTAACGACACATACAGACATGGAATACGGCAGCCACAGTCCCATAGGGACGGCGAACGGCTCCCGTCCCATTCACTTGTGTGTACGGCGTCTGTGTGGGAACTGCGCATGCGCCGCTCCCACACAGTCCAACTTGAAATTGGCGCCGTCCGGCGCCATTTTCCAGTGGACCGGAAGTCGCGGCCGGACAGTAATATTACTACTTCCGGTCGCGGCTTCCGGACTTGTGCACTTGGACCAGCAGCAGCAGACGGAGCGGACGGGCCGGAGGGAGCCGCGGCGGCAGGAGCAGGTAAGAGATTTCAATGTATGTTCGTGTTTGTGTGTGTTTACTACTGTATGTAAACCTACTACACTGTGTGTTAGCTCAAAAAATGGCGACACACAGTGTAGGAGGTTACACCGTTCAAACCACTCGTTTATCCCGGCACTAGCCAGGATAAAGGAGGGGGGGATGCTGAGAGCTCACTAGAGCGAGGGCTTTTTACCCAATTTTGCAATGCTGCAATTTTGGGAATAGCTCCATCTAGTGACCAGAAATGGGAAATACTATAAATTAGAATTAATTTATAATATTTCCTGACTCGTGAAAAAAATAAAAAAAATGTGAACAATGTTTAATCACCTACACACTAAATGTTTAATTAAAAAAAAAACAACATGTTTTTCTGGCAACACATTGCCTTTAAGGTCTAAAATAGGCTGGTCATTAAGGGGTTGAGCAGGATTAGGAAAATATGGCTGCCATCATCGCCGGAACTCAGCGGTATCTTACAGCTAACATCCGGCTATAATGGCGGGGACCTAAATTAACCCCTTCAATGCAGCGTTCAAACGCGATTGCTACATTTAAGATGTTTGCAGCTCATCGGAACCCCAGCAATGAAATTTCCGGGGTTCCGGTGGCTGCAATGGCAACCGGAGGCCTAATACTGGCCTCCCAGTCTGCCTAGCACGGAAGCCGGTCAAGATCCGCCCGGCGGCGGAGCCTGATCAGCTTCCGTAGCCGCCGGCTCAGGAGCTGATCCAGCGTCATCAGCGGTGGAAGTCAGCTGTATGTTACAGCTGACATCCACCTGTAACGGCAGGAAACCGACCTAGCTCCGATCCCTGCCATTAACCCATTCGATGCAGCGATCACTGCATCTTAGCGGTTACTAGCAGATCGCAAGCCCTGACAGGCAATCAGGACTGGCGACTGCTGCTATGGCAACAGGAGACACAATGGCCTCCTGCTCTGCCATTACGGAAGGCAATTAGGCCCCGCCGGGAGGCGAAGCCCAATCGGCTTGCGGTCAGTAAATAACTGACAGATCTAATATATTGCACTATGTAGGTAGTGCAATGTATTAGAAAAAACAAAACATCAGACAGTTGGACCTTCAAGTCCCCTAGTGGGACTTGAGAAAAAGGGTATAAAAAAGTGTAAAAAAAAAAAAAAACAAGTTTGAAAACATAATAAAAGTTTCAAGTAATAAAATAAATCAAGTCCTTTATTATTGAAAACAAATAATAAACCATATGTATTTCGTATCGCCGCAACGGTAACGGCCTGAGGTATCAAAATATTATATTATTTATTGCATGCGATGAACAGCGTAAAAAAATAACTCTAAAAAAATACTAGAGCTTCTGTTTTTTGGTCACTTTGCCCTACAAATATTGGAATAAAAAGTGATCAAAAAGTCGCACGTATCCAAAAATGGTACCTATAAAAACTATAGCTTGTCTCGCAAAAAACAAACCCTCATACACCTCCGTCGACGATAAAGTTAAAGAGTTATGGTTCTCACAACTTGGCGACAGAAAAAATACATTCTTTTTACAAAAGTAATTTTATTGTGCAAAAAGTTGTAAAACATAAAAAAATGCTATAAATATGGTGTCGCCGGAATCGTACTGACCCGCAGAATAAAGTTAACATGTAATTTATAACGCATGGTCAAGGACCTAAAACTAGGGAACCAGGAAGGGGAGGGCCAAAAACATTTCTGCTGGAAGTGACGGTGCCCGTATTATACCAGGACAACACTTTCCCAGTTCCCCAAACTGCAAAGGTGCGGAGTGTGGACCAAAAGGGGCATAAGAAAAGACGCCATATATCAGTGCAACACCGGCCTGTGCAGAAAGGATTGCTTCACAGCGTAACACACATCTATGTATCATTTTATTATTTTTTTTACCCCATTATTATACCACCTGACTATGCCCCTGATGTACTCTGCCCAGCTCACATATGCCCCACATTATAAACTGAAATACCAGTAAAACTCCAAACAAAACTACTACCAAGCAAAATCAATGCTCCAAAAGCCAAATGGCGCTCCTTTCCTTCTGAGCCCTACAGTGTGCCCAAACAGCTGTTTACTTCCACATATCTGGCATCGTCACACCCGGGAGAACCCTTTTAACAATTTTTGGGGTGTGTCTCCAGCGTCATAAGCTGGGCATGACATATTTGCCACTGAAATGGCATATATAGTGAAAAATATAAATTTTTAATTAGCACCAACCACAGCGCATTCATTTATGAAATAGACCTGTGGGGTGAAAGTGCTCACTACACCCCTTAATAAATGCCTTGAGGGGTGTGGTTTCCAAATGGGGTGACTTCTCAGGGGTTTCTTTTTATTATTTCACATCAGAGCCTCTGCAATTGTGAACCAATACTTTGTAAGTCGCCAAATTAGGCCTCAATTTCGCTTGGTACTCTTTTACTCCTGAGCCTGGTCGAATGTCCAGGCAAAAGATTAGGGCCACATGTAGGGTGTTTCTAAAACCGGGAAACAGCGCATAATAATTAGAGAGCGGTCTTGTTATGGTGGCACAAGCTGGGCACCACATATTGGCATATCTATGTAAAAAATTCAATTTTCACTCTGCAACATCGAGTGCACACTAATTTCTACAAAACACCTGCGGGGTTAACATGCTCACTACACCACTAGGTGAATGCATTGAGGAGTGGTTTCCAAAATGGGGTCACTTCTGGGGGGTTTCCACTGTTTTGGTCCCACAGGCGCCCAGAAACCAATCCAGCAAAATCTGCACTCCAAATGGCGCACCTTTCCTTCTGAGCCCTGCTGTGTGCCCAAACAGCAGTTTATGACCACATATGGGGTATTGCCCTACTCGGCAGAAATTGCTTTACAAATGTTGGGGTTTTCCTTTATTTGTTATACATCTAAGAGTACAAAGGAGGCAAAAAAGACATAATTGTTTATTGCTGCTGTATTGAGGGAAAGGTCTGGTTCTTACATATGAATTCAGTGTAATAGCTCACTAGGCTCCCCAATATGCACGTATACTGCTTCCCATAGCCCCCTCACGCACGTACACTGTTCCCTGTGGGTCAGACCCTCCTCAATAACGACCCCAGACCCATCTTTACCACCAAAAATACAAAACCCAGACTAGATACCACCTCAATCCAGACCAGACCATCCTTAGCTCCTCCAACACAGACCCCCAGAGCAGAACTCCCTACTCCAACACAGACCAACTAAGCCGTTCACAGCGTCTCCCCCGCCGCCCACTCTGCACGAAGGTGCATAACCGCGATCACGTCAGCATCTCCAAAGATATCCTACAGATTCCACCACATATATTAGTAGCGTCCAATGACGACTCTCTGACAAGTTAGAAGTCTCCGCCCATGTCACATGACATTATGTAACCGTTTGCTCGTTCTGATAAAGTTCTGTGAAAAGGGGCGGTGCCTCCCTAGTAGAACGCAGTATTTGCCCTGCTTGTCAGGCGCCGGTGTTAGCTGGCAACATGGCAGCGCTGAGTGCGGCAGCTTCGCGGCTCCTGGGAAAGAGGTTGTTGGCAGGCACAAGCCGTAAGGTGAGCAGTGATGTTGCATAACATGTCGTGAACTCAGGACAACAGCAATATGCTTTTCTACTGTACATAGCGCCGCGGTTTGTTGTGTAACAGAGGTAGCGGAGACTGGGCGGGGCCAAGTGAAGGTCAACTCCTCTCTTTGGAGTTCGGTGCTGATTACTGGCTAGTAGGGACACGGTCATGCTTTTTATTCTTTTAGTGATTGGTTGAAGGGCGTGGTCACGTGGGACTGCGCTGTGTTGTCACCTTTTCGCTAACTGGAAAGGGCAAAGGGTGACGCTTTGAGAGGGCAGAGGACATGGCGCGTGATGCCTTCTAGTCACTTCTCATGAGGCACGAACCAATGGCAGCCTATGGGAATTACCAGTTTAGGAACATTTGCCTCTGAGACCTCCAGACACGTGTGAATAAAGGCAAAGAGAAGTGATCATGGAGTGTCCTATTAAAACCATGATACAAATCTAACTAGTATGTTTATTGTCTTTAGTTATGATCAGTTGGCTGAGTCCACATTACAACTAATGATAATACTTGTGATCATCTGAGGGGTTTTACAGAAAGCAGCGAAGTTCTTAGACCCACAATGATGTTAATGGGGGAAAACAACAGCGATTCCACCCAAAGGTTTGCTGCGTCAGTAGATAGAAAATTGTTGTCATACAGGAACTAGAATTATTCACTTTATAGGCTATGTACAACATTTCATCTATTATTTATTTTCATATATTTGTTTGAGATGATAAACAACTTTCACATTTCACTTTTATTATTAATTTTTGTTTTACTTTTTACGATCTAGCTTCTATGTATCCTGTATACATAGAAGCTGCATCCTTCTGGTTCCGTCAGATCAGCAGGACTGACCGCTCCTGTAAAAAATCGAATTAACCTGATGAACTTTGATGTCGTCCGTGCAGCGGATCTGACGGAATTGGCTTTCTATACATAGAATCTGTGTCTTGAAAAGTAAAAAAAATTTAAATAAAATTCGATTTAAAAGTTGCTTAAAATCACTTTACATAGCCGTTAAAGGGGATCTGTCCTCAGAATATGGTGTCCTGCCAGCATATTATAAGGACCCATCGACTGGGGTTTTATATCAAATGGCGCAAAAATAGTTTGGTAAATGGCCAATAAGACAGAACACAGTGGGCTCATGTCTGTGTGTGCATAGTCACCCCGCTGATTGAGGGTTTTTCCTATTGAATTCCATAGGGAAGAAGAAATCCACAATAATTCTGTTACAGATTACCTGCAAAATCCACGATTCCAGATAGTTTTGTTTCACCACATTCTGAGAGCCATAACTTTTTTTTTTCTTTTTCCATGGATATGAGGGACGGGCTGTAGTTTTTATTGGTATCATTTTTTGGTACGTCCAACTTTTTGATCACTTTTTATTAAATTTTTTTTTTTTCGATCTAAAACGACAAAAAACGGGTTTTGGCAGTTTAAATTATTGGGTTTTTACTGCGTTCACTGTGCGAGTTAAATAATAATTGTAATATTCAGACTTTTACGGACGCAGCAATACCAATTTTTTTATTTTTACATTACTTTAGAGGAAATATGGGGAAAAGGGTGGTTTTTTAAAAATCATTATATATATATATATATATATATATATATATAAAAAACGCAGTAACGGCACCAGGACTTCAGGGTAGATGAAACAGGGTGGATTTATTCACCTCAAGTGAGTGACGTTTCGGTTCAACAGAGAACATTTCTCAAGAGATATATATAATTTTTTTTATTTAATGTTTTTCACCACTAATAACTTTATTAACCCCTTCCCGCACCTTGACGTAACTGTACGTCAATGTGTGCAGTAAGTTCGCGCACCTTGACGTGCAGTTACGTCTGTGCTTTGACAGTTAACCGCCGCGCGGCGCTACACCGCAGCGGTGGTTAACTGTGCAGGGCGTCTGCCCTGCAATCCCCGTTGCCGATCAGCGGCCTATCGCCGCTGATTTCGGCAGTTAACCCCTTAATTGCGGCGTTCGATTTGAACGCCACAATTAAGGTGTTTAGCGCCGATCGGCAGCCCCCATGTAAAATCACGGGGGCTGGCGATCGCACCGATGGCAATTGGACGACAGACAATGACTTCCGGGTTGCCATGTACAGAAGCCTATGAGGACCAGCCGGAGGGTGTTCGTCGTAGTCTTCCTGTCAGTGTGACTGTCACGTCACAATGACAGTTGGAGTACATTACACTACGTGTGTAGTGTAATGTACTCTAGCAGTGATCAGAGCTGCAAGTCTAAGTGTCCCCTAGTGGGACAAGTGAAAAAAGAATAAAAATGTTTTTAAAAAAGTGTAAAAATAAAAGTTAGAAGTGACATAAACATGAACTGCTTTTTTTCCTATAATAAGTCTTTTATTATAGGAAAAAAAATGAACACGTAAAAAAAAAAAAGTACACATATCTGGTATCACCGCGTTCGTAACGACCCCAACTATAAAACTGTAATATTATTTTTCCTGCACGGTGAACACCGCAAAGAAAAAAAATGAAAAACAAAGCGAGAATCACTATTTTTTGGTCACCACCCCTCACAAAATATACAATAAAAAGTGATCAAAAAGTCGCATGTACGCCAAAATTGTACCGATACAAACTACAGCCCGTCCCGCAAAAAACAAGCCCTTACACAGCTTTTTTGACTGAAAAATAAAAAAGTTATGGCTCTCAGAATATGGTGACACAGAAAATAAATAATTTTCTAAATACGTTATTTTATTGCGCAAACGCTGCAAAACATAAAAAAACCTATATACATATGGTATCGCCGTAATCGTACCGACCCGCAGAATAAAATATAACGGTCATTTATAGCCCAGGGTGAACGCCGTAAAAAATAAATAAAAATCATTGTCAGAATTGATGGTTTTTGTCACCTGGCTTGCCGAAAAATGGAATAAAAAGTGATCAACAAAATCGCATGTACCCCAAAATGGTACCAATGAAAATGACAGATTGTCCCGCAACAAATAAGCCCTCATGCAGCTCCGGTGGTGAAAAAATAAAAAAAGTTCCAGCTCCCAGAATATGGCGATGCAAAATGTGCAGAGCGTTCCAAAAGCGGATAGGATCGGGTGCCATTTATAAGTGCGACACTGGCCACATATCTGCAGATTATTATTTATTTACCCCATTATTATACCCTCTTATTATGCCCCTGATGTACTCTGCCCAGCCTACATGTGCCCGCACATTATAAACTGAAATACCAGCAAAACGCCAGAGCTACTACCAAGCAAAATCTGCGCTCCAAAAGCCAAATAGCGTTCCTCCCTTCTGAGCCCTACAGCGTGCCCAAACAGCCGTTTACGTCCACCGATATGGCATCGCCATACCCGGGAGAACCCTGTTAATATTTTATTTGTGGTATTTGTGGCACAAACTGGGCACAACATATAGTGCACTAAAATGGCACATTAGTGGAAAATTGTAATTTTCACGTTCCACCATCGGCTGCGCATTAAACCCTTTGCGCACCATGACTTAATAGCATGTCGTGGTGTGGGGGGTGATATATGGAGCGTCACACGCGCTGAGCCCTGCGCCATACGCTGCGGGTGTCAGCTGTGTATTACAGCTGATACCCGGGACTAGGGATGTCACGATACCAGAATTTGGACTTCGATACCAATACTTCGTTTAGTATTGCGATTTCGATACCAATTTCGATACTTTTGAAAACAGTAATAAAAAAAAAAATTCTTCCGTTTTCTGAGGTGAGGCGCGACGTGTGATGAATTTTGAACGCGCCTCACATTAATAGTAATTAATCCCATCATGTTTCTCAGTCATATTGGGTTAATGTGCGAGGTACATGATGGGGTTAATTACTATTAATGTGAGGAACATGGAGGTTAAATTCATCGCACCTCGCGCCTCACATTAATAAGTGAATGAAAGCCGTGTTTATTTCATTTTTTTACAGCGTACACATCATAAATGATGCAAAAACATTGTTGTGCGCGCCATTACTGAATTAGTATATTTTATGTATTGAGACTTATTTTAATGTTTATTGTAAAAAAGGCGTATGTGTATTTTTTTTTTAAATTTAACAATACTTTGTTTTTACTTTATTTTTAAACTTTAATGTACTGACATATATCAGATATGTGCCAGTACATTAGCCTGTGGACAGATAGCACACAGGCAGTTGTTAGGACATACTTGGGTATGTCCTAACAACAAGAAATATGGTAAGACAGCCCTGGGGTCCGTCAATAGACCCTGGGCTGTCTGCCCATATATGGTATGGCCCTCGATCGTGTCACAGGAATTCCCTGTGACGCGATCCAGGGGCATCCCCCCTTCTCATTTTCCCCTGAATGCTGCAGTCCGCTGTGATCGCAGCATTCAGGAGAATAGCGGCGGAGATGAGAGGTTTCTCTGATCTCCGCCGTTATAGAGCGGGGCTGCGGCTGTGTAATACAGCCATTGCCCCGCTCCTGACAGGAAGTGCGTGCGCGGTCAGCATGAGGAGGTGCGGCCGGCGCTGCACTAATGAGCGGCAGTTCAGGCACTGAAGACAGAACATGGGGGTGTTTTGTAGCGCGCCCGCCATGTTCTGTTTTCAGTGCCGCCGCTCATTAGTGCAGCGCTGGCCGCATCGCATCATCCTGACTCCGCAAACTTATCATGACTGAGGAGCGGGGCTGTGGCTGAATTACACAGCCGCAGCCGCGCTCCCATACATTCATGTGTTACTATACTGAGCTGTGCGGCTGCGCAGCTCAGTATCGAAATACAGGAAATAGCGGTATCGAACCGTTTAGGGATGCACAGTATCGAAACAGTATCGAAGTTTCGATGCACCGTGCATCCCTACCCGGGACTAACGGACAGAAACAGCGATCGCGCTGTTACAGGAGCCTGTAAAAATCACAATATACTGCAATATATTAGTATTGCAGTGTATTCTACCAGTGATCTAACGATCGCTGGTTCAAGTCTCCTAGGGGGACTAATAAAATATGTAAAAACAAAAGTAAATAGTTATTAGTGGAAAAACTTAAATAAATATATACATACACAAAATTGGTATCGCTGCGTCCGTAAAAGTCCAAGCTATTACAATATACCATTATTTAACTCGCACGGTGAACGTCGTGAAAAAGAAAGCATTTTAAATGGCAAAATCGCAGTTTTTTGGTCACCTTGGCTCTACCAAAAAAATGTAATAAAAAGTGCTCACAAAGTCTTCGGTACCAAAAAATGGTACCAATAAAAACTACAGCTCGTCCCGCAAAAAATAAGCCCCCACACCGCTCTATTGACGGAAAAATAAAGACGTTGTGGCTCTCGGAAAGCGGGGAGGAAAAACGAAAAAGAAAAAGCAAAACATGGATCAGTCCGGAAAAGGTTAATTTATTTTCTAATGAAAAAACATTTATGACCACATGTGAGGTATAGCCGTACTCGGGAGAAATTGCTTTACAAATGTTGGGGTGCATTTTCTCCTTTATCCTTTGTGAAATTTAAAAAATTCAACATTTTAGTGGAAATAATGTTGATATTAATTTTCACGGCCTAATTCTAATAAATTCTGCAAAAGATGTGTGTGGCCTAAATGCTCACTATACCACTAGATAGATTCCTTAAGTGGGGTTACTTTTGGGCGGTTTCCACGGTTTTAGTACCTCAGGGGCTTTGCAAGTTCGACATGACACCCAAAAACTATTCCAGCTAAATTTGTGCTCCAAAAGCCAAATAGCGCTCCTTCCCTTCTAAGCCCCGGTGTGGGTCCAAACAGCAGTTTATTACCACATATGGGGTATTTATGTAATCAGGAGAAATTGTTTTACAAATGTTGGGGTGCTTTTTCTCCTTTATGCCTTGTAAAAATTAAACATTTCTAAGTTCTTACAGAAAAAAAAGTCGATTTTTACCTTTACAGACTAATTCCAATGACTTCAGCAAAACAACTGTGGGGTCAAAATGCTAACTTTACCCCTAGAAAATTTCCTTGAGGGGTGTAGTTTCCAAAATGGGGTCACTATTGGGGGGGTTTCCACGGTTTTCATCCCTCCAGTGCATTGCAAACGTGACACGGCACTGAAAACTATTCCAGCAAAATCAGAAATCCAAAATCCAAATGGTGCTCCTTCCCTTCTGAGGCCTGCTGTGGGTCCAGACAGCAGTTTATTACCACATATGGGGTATTGCTATAATCGTAAGAAATTGCTTTACATATGTTGGGGTGCTTTTTCTACTTTATTCCTTGTAAATATTTAACATTTTTACGTTTTTTCACAAAAAAAGTAGATTTTCATCTTCACATACTAATTCAAATAAATGTAGCAAAAAAACTGTGGGTTCAAAATGCTAACTATACCCCTAGATAAATTCCTTGAGGGGTATAGTTTCCAAAATGGGGTCACTTTTGGGGGGTCTTTACTGTTTTGGTACCACAAGACCTATTCAAACCTGACATGGTACCTAAAATAGATTCTAAAAAAAGGAGGCCCCAAAATCCACTAGGTGCTCCTTTGATACTGAGGCCTGTGTTTCAGTCCATTACCGCACTAGGACCACATGTGGGATATTTCTAAAAACGGCAGAATCTGGGCAATAAATATTGAGTTGCGTTTCTTGGGTAAAACCTTCAGTGGTACAGAAAAAATTTATTACAAATAAATTTTCGAAAAAAAAAAATGAAATTTGTAAATTTCACCTCTACTTTGCTTTAATTCCTGTAAAACGCCTAAAGGGTTAAAACACTTTCTGAATGCTGTTTTGAATACTTTGAGGGGTGCAGTTTTCAAAATGGGTTGATTTATGGGAACTTTCTAATATATAAGGCCCTCAAAGCCACTTCAGAACTGAACTGATCCCTGAAAAAATAGGCTTTTGAAATTTTCTTGAAAATATGAGAAATTGCTACTAAAGTTCTAAGCCTTGTAACGTCCTAGAAAAATAAAAGAATGTTCAAAAAACGATGCAAACATAAAGTAGGCATATGGGAAATATAAACTAGTAACTTTTTTGTGTGGTATTACTATCTGTTTTACAAGTAGATACATTTAAATTTAGAAAAATGCAAATTTTTGCTAATTTTCTCTAAATCTTGGTGTTTTTTACAAATAAATATTGAATTTATCGAACAAATTTTTTCCCTAACAAAGTACAATATGTCACGAGAAAACAATCTCAGAATCACTTGGATAGGCAAAAGCATTCCAGAGTTATTACCACATAAAGTGACATGTCCAATTTGAAAAATCGGCTTCGTCCTGAAGGCCAAAACAGGCTCAGTCCTGAAGGGGTTAAACAGTTTGTTTTTTTTTTACACCATTTACTAATCCCCCTAGGGGACTTGAACCAGTCATTATTAGATCGCTGGTACAACATACTGCAATACTAATGTATTGCAGTATATCGTCTCTATAACGCCTCAGATGCGGTGGTCGCGATTGAACGCAGCATTTGAGGGGTTAAACGGCCAGGAACAGCGGCATCGCTATTCCCGGCCGTTAGTCTGGGCTGTCCGCTGTAAAACAGGGCTGACACCCACAGGGTATGGAGGGCACCCAGCCCGTGAGCGCCCTCCATACTTTCCCTTGACACTTTAAAGCACAGACAAGGCAGCAGTTCAAAAAGTAAGTACAGCATACATAAAAGAAGTGAAGGGTTTGGTATACAGTCAGGTGCGGAATGGAGACATGGAAAGTTGTGTTTCCACTGGAGGTCTTCTTTAAAATAAGAAAAATCCTATATTCCCCTCCTGTGGCAATTCTTCCCTGGTCCCCTTGTGGTCTCTGTACATGCAGCCTCCAGAGATGACGTGTCATGGCGACACATGACTGCTGCAGAAAGTCACAATCACAGGCTGCACTGGTCACATGTGATGTCATTGTTAGAGGAACGGCGGGGGACCACGGAAGCACTGCCAGGGGAGGTAAGTGTAGTGTTTTGTTTTTTAAGACACTCGCCGCAGGTAAATCTGCACCAAAATGCGCATGATTTGGTGCAGATTTTCTGCTCCGGACTTGCCCACGGCTTTCTGCCTGACCAATTGCATTATTGTTGTTTTGTAATGGGCAGCAATTGTTCCTGAACTGGGTGGTTTGGGCCTGGTACGCCAGTACTAATTCACACATGTGTTGGGTAATATGGCATATTTTATTGAAAAATGCCACATTTTATAGGACGTTCACTGCAACTCTTTTTAAGAGAAAGATGGTGGAAAACTTTCATGCAGGCAGTGCAAAAGCCACAGTTAAAAAACCTCTACCAGTATATCAAAACTCTCTGAAGAAAGCGGCTGTCACTCAATGGAGCCAATCCGAGATCAGACCCCCCCCCCCCGGGCTCCAGTAAGATCAGACAGTGCTTTCCGCATCATGTAAAGTTCATGAAGGAGTGTCCGATGTATGCGGAGATTGGTGCCACGTGACTAGGACGATATGTGCCATGCCCTTAATGACATTGATTCTCTAACCTCTAATATTTTAGGCATTTTAACTATTCCTGTTTTTGTAACTAGCTCTTGTTCAGAAAGAGAAACTGTGGAAGTTATGTGCAAACCAATGCTATAAGGAGCTTCTGTATTCATAGCGTTCTGAAGGACTTTTGTTGCCTTTTAATGGGCATTCTGTGTGATGTGGCGAGTTGTCATTCCAGGGCATTTCTTTTGTTTATTTCAGTGTTGGCTTGAGATATAAAGCCTTGTTCACACAGTGCAGATTTTGCATGTATTTTCTGAGCGTAAACCAGGAACAGAACCTAAAATAGAAGAAATATAGAAAGGAAGGCCTTAGGTCTGCTGTCCTGAGTCCATTTCTAGTTTTGATTAAAAAACGCATGCAAAATCTGCACTGTGTGAACAAGACCTAAGGCAGGCTTTACGTGTTTGGATAACACATATGATTCTAGTATTGCATGGCGATTGTGACTACGATTTCATCATGGTATCGAATAATCGCCACACAGTCACGATCAGCGCTATGGTCGAGCAATCGGTAAATCATGCATTTTATCAAAGCCACCGTAGTTCGACTGCTCAACAATTAAAGCGTTAAATGGGTATTCCCACCTTAGATGTTTACGGCATATTCAGAGTATATGCCGTAAATGTCTGATAGGTGCTGGTCCCAGAGTTGTGACCAGCACCTATCTCGGCCGCCACATCCAGACAAGGGATGAGTGGAGAGGTGGCCCGCTTGCTCGGGTGTTTACCAGAACTCTCATGGAAATCAATGGAAGGAGGTGTGCAAATGTGTCGACCTCCATTTATACCCTGCCTGGATGGTGTTGGGTTCTCAGATAGGTGCGGGTCCCAGAGCTGGCACCCACATCTATCAGACGTTTATGGCATATCCCATGAATATTCCTTAAATGTCTAAGGTGGGAATAACCCTTTAAAGAGGCTCTGTCACCAGATTATCAGTACTATAGTACTATTATTATATAGTACTATCTCCTACATAATCTGATTGGCGCTGTAATCTAGATAATAGTGGTTTTTATTTTGAAAAACAATGATTGAGCAAGTTATGAACACTCTTAGATTTATGCTAATTAGTTTCTTAATAGACAACTGGGCGTTTTTTTACTTTTTACCAACTGGGCATTGTAAAGAGGAGTGTATGACGCTGACCAATCGGCGTCATACACTTCTCTTCATTCAGGTTTAGCTGTACTCACAGCACAGCGTGATCTCGCGAGACTCCCACATAAACTTTACCGAAGTGTCTCGAGAGTGAATAGACATCGCTTCCAGCCAGGATGCGATGTCTATTCATACTCCCGACACTTCGGTAAAGTTTCTGTGGGACTTACTCACACAGCACAGCGTGATCTCGCGAGATCGCTCTGTGCTTTGAGTACAGATGGACATGAATGAAAAAAAGTGTATGACGCTGATTGGTCAGCGTCATACACTCCTCTGTACAATGCCCACTTGGTCAGAAGTTAAAAAAACGCCCAGTTGGGAATTAAGAAACTAATTGGCATAAATCTAAAATTGCCCTCTGTGGATGCTGCCGCAGTGCCCTCTGTGGATGCTGCCGCAGTGCCCTCTGTGGATGCTGCCGCAGTGCCCTCTGTGGATGCTGCCGCAGTGCCCTCTGTGGATGTTGTACTAGCGCTCTGCCCGGGACTCCGCTCTGGGGAAGACCCTGACATACTGTCCATATATGGACAGCGATGTCAGGGAATTCCACAGCGTCCCGGAGCAGAGCCTGTACTAGCGCTCTTCTCGGGACTCCGCTCTGGGGAAGACCCTGACACACTGTCCATATATGGACAGCGATGTCAGGGATTCCAGAGTCTAGCGGAATTTTCTGGTTACCTGCTATCAGAGAGCAGTGCATTGTGGGTGCTCAGATAACAGGTTGAGCAGTTGAGTCTCCTGTCTGACAGCAGAGCACAGATAAACCACTGTTTGCAAGAGCAAGCATACAAATCGAGAGAACCTGAAATAACTGAACAAAACTGTAACATGTTGCTGTAATATTTTTATATAATAAACTATTTGTCTTCTAGAAATGGACAGCAGTGTCCCCTGCGTTAACTAGGACTTTCCACTTCACCGTGTACGGCAAGAAACCTGCATCTGCTCAAGTCTCTGATTCGGTAAGCTTTGCTTTGCTTTCCACAAAATATTTTCCACATGGTACAGTCAAGCCCTTATATTCTTGTGCTGATTGGTGCTATATGTTTATAGCCCGGCTCTAACCCTTATTTCCCTAGTGTAATATTATTATTGTACATAGTTACATAGTTGATAAGGTTGAAAAAAGACAGAAGGTGGCAACCCCCCCCCATGAGGCAGAATCTAATTGCCCCATACTAAGGGGAAAAAAATCTCCTCCCCAACTTCAAATATGGCAATTAAAATAGATCCCTGGATCAACGCTCCATGTACAGCATCTAGTTCTCATAACTTGTAATATTATAAGATGTCCAGGCCCTTCTTGAACTTGTTCAATGAATCAACCATCACAACACCCTGTGGCAGAGAGTTCCATAGTCTCACTGCTCTTACAGTAAAGAATCCCCGTCTGTGATGGTGGTGAAACCTTTTTTCCTCTAGACGGAGAGAATACCCCGTTATCCTTGTCACAGGCCTAGGTGTAAGAATATCATTAGAAAGATCTCTGTACTGTCCATTCATATATTTGTACATTGTATTGAGATCGCCCCTAAGTAGTCTTTTTTTCTAAAATGAATAGCCCCAAGTTTGATCACCTTTCTTGGTACTGCAATACACCCATTCCCTTAAAGAGAACCTTTCACCTGCCCATACATGTGCAGCATGTAATGGGCAGGGCTGTACAAATCCTGGGGCACTTAACATTTTTTCCCTATCTTCCTCCGTTATCTAGATATCAGTGCCGTTTTATATTTGGCACCCAATATTGAAATAACCCCCTGAACTGTCAATGGGGCGTGTAATTGGCAAGGGAGCATGTAACATCGCTGTGACACTGTCCAATCAGCTACGGACAATGTAACAGCAAGAGCTGGAGAGAGGAGAACGTGTGTGCAGCTCGAATCTGAGCGCGCACCCACCCTCTCACTCTTCAGCTCTCGGCAGACAAGACTGATCTCTCGCGAGAGAGCACACAGTCTTGTTGTCCTTGTCTGGCGAGAGCTGAAGAGAGAGCATGCACAGGCATGCTCGCACCGCTCTGAGCTGCGCATGCGAGCTCACACGCTCTCATCTCCCCAGCTCTTGCTGTGACACTGTCCGTAGCCGATTGGAGAGTGTCACAGCGATGTTACACGCCCCCTTGACCCATTGACAGTTCAGGGGGTTATTTAAATATAAAACGGCACCGATATCTAAATAACGGAGGAAGATAGGAAAGAAATGTAAAGTGCCCCAGGATTTGTACATCCCTCCCTATTACATGCTGCACTCAGCTGCACATGTATGGGCAGGTGAAAGGTTCTCTTTAATTACGTTGGTTGCCCTTCTTTGCACTCGTTCTAGTTCAGCCACGACCCCCTTATACACAGGTGCCAAAAATTGTACACAATATTCCATATGTGGTCTGGCTAGAGATTTGTATTGAGGCAAAACGATGTTCTTGTCATGAGCATCTATGCCTCTTTTGCTGCATCCCATGATTTTATTTGCCTTGGCAGCAGCTGCCTGGCGCTGGTTGCTTAAGTTTAATGTCTATCGATATACCCAAGTCTTTTTCAGCGGCAAGCGTCTTTATTTCCATTGTTGACCTGTGTTATGTTGACCGCTCTTAAAAAAGCAATGTAGGGAAATCTGAGTTATGTTTACTTTTTACAGACCATTTTACATTTTGAATGTAGACTTAATCGGGTAGTACATTGCATTACTTACCTTATACCGATCCTGAGTTTGACTCCATTATAGTCCAGAGCTGTAGACACAATGCTGGAGACTTCAGAGCTGTAGTCTGCCAGGATTCATAGCTTGATCAACGTCTGCACACAAACATTTCACAAACTCATAGACCCAACGCATCTCCTAACAGCAACCACACTGAATGCGGCTCTGGGCTGTAGTGCAAGCTGTAACTCTGGCTGGGATGGTTAAAACACGAAATGGTTTAGGAGCCAATTTGACTTTAGTGCTTGGAAATAAGAACTCTCATAGACCTCCGTAGAAAACCAACCAAAAAGATGAATGCAGCAACAAATTTCTTAGTGCATTGGCCTCCTGGCCTATGTGCGGTACCAGATGCAGGATCAGAACAACTTATTAACTGGGTCACTCAAATTTGTATGTAGGTTGATATTCTATAAGGTGGTGGACATACAGTGCTTTGCAAGAGTATTCATCACCGCCTCCCTCTTGGTGTTTTTCCTGTTTTGTTGCATTACAACCTGGAATTAAAATGGATTTGAAATTCGATTTTAAGTAATGGACCTGACAACATAGTCCAAATTGTTACAGTGGAATAAAAAAACCCTAAAAACTTGTTTATCCCCTTCATTCACCAGGACGTGCCGGTACATCCAGGTGCAGGGGGGGTTTTACAGCTGACACCCTGGACTAATGGCCAGGAACAGCGTTAGCGCTGTTCTTGGCCGTTTAACTCCTCAATTGCTTTGTTCAATCGCGACCGCAGCATCTGAGGCGTTATAAAGTGGGGGGAGACCCCCTCCGACAGCTCATCGGCGCCCCCACAACGCGATCGTGGGTCACCGATGTTTGTCATGGACTGCCTTCACTCTGCCTTTGTTAAGCCTGTAAAATGACTATACACGGCAATAAATTAATATCTAACGATGGCTGGTTCAAGTCCCCAGGTTGACTAATAAACTGTAAAAATATAAAAAGTGAAATCAAGTAATTTAATTTATTTTACTTTTTTTTAATTTTTATTTTAAACCTGCAAAATCCTGAGTGCATAATTTTTCACTCCCTTTGCTATGAAACCCCTTATAAGGGCTGGTCAAACCAATTAACTTTAGAAGTCACATAATTAGATGAATAAGGTCCCCCGTGTGCAGTCACATGATCTGCCACATGATGTCGGTATAAATAACTTGTTCTGAAAGGCCCTAAGCCTGCAACACCACTAAGACCTAGTTTTTTTAGCGCTGATTTTGACTTGAAACCAGCACCAAAGAACGGCCCAAATCTCCCTATATTGATATTTTTTGCCTGGCGTTGTTTTGGGAAAAAAAAAAGCGTCGTGCCCTATCTTGAAGCGGTTTCCGCCTCTGAACCTTCATTGAAATCAGTAAGCGGCAGAAAAAAATTGCGGCGCTCGTTTAAAGTGTTTTTTAGTGCGGTTTTTTTAATTCTCTTCATTAAAGTTGTGAAGTATAAATCAGGATTGGGTTATTTAAAAACAAATATCCCAAACTTTGATCATCTTACAGAGCGTCATTATAACAAAATGGAAGGAATATGGCACAACTACAAACATGACAAGAAAAAGCCTCCCACCAAAACCCACAGACCGGGCAAGGAGGGCATTAATCAGAGATTCAACAGAGAGACAGAGGATAACACTGAAGGAGCTCCAAAGATTCACAGCGGAGATGGAAGTTTCTATCCATAGGACCAATGTAAACCGTACACTCCACAGAGTGGGGTTTTATGGAAAAATGGCGAGGAAAAATCCAATGCATAAAAAAAACCAATGGGGAAAACATGTTTTGAGTTTGCCAAACAGCATGTGGCAGACTCCACCATCACATGTCAGAACGGGACCCCAACGCAGATGTGGACAAATCCCCCGAGAGACTTGTATCTGTAATTGCAGCAAAAGGAGGCCCCAAAAAGTATAGCCTTTCAGGGGTAAATACTCACACAGTCCTTTTTTTTATTTTTTTTATGTCTTAATAGTTTGTGTTACAGTAAAAAAAAATACATATTTTGCACCTTCAAAGTGGTAGGCATGTTGTGTAAATGGCACAAACCCGTTAAAAAAAATAAAAAAATCCCCAAGGTTAAAATGCAACTAAACCGGAAAAACCACAAGCGGGTGACTACATTCGCAATGCAGTGTACGCTAACCTCATTTTTTTTTTTTGGTCTTAAAAAAAATCTCTTTAATATGGGCCACTGTATTGTCCACTTTCTTAAATGATTTTGTTTTCCAGATTTCCACACAATACCCTGTAGTGGACCATGAGTTTGATGCAGTGGTGGTGGGCGCTGGTGGTGCAGGATTACGAGCAGCGTTTGGCTTATCTGAAGCGGGCTTCAATACAGCATGTATCACCAAGTTATTTCCTACACGGTCTCACACCGTGGCAGCGCAGGTGGGTGCTTCAGAGTCATTTACCATAACATTGTGTTACTGAAATTACAATTCAATTTATCGGCTCTACTACAGTTTTTCATTTCCGCTTGAGCACTAATTCATGAAGTATAGGGTGTATAAAAGACCGGAACTTTAAGGCCATGTTCACACATGGCTGATAGGCTGCGTAAAAGTACACGACATATCTGTCCTGGAAACGGCAGGGAATTCCGGCGAAAAACCGCACCAAATTGCAGAAAACCCCAGTCACCGTTGTCATAGTGACACTTTCTTGTGTTCTTGTCCAGACCGGCCTCCAGGGATGACACTGCAGCAGTCACATAGGAAGAAGAGTCATCCTAGGTGGCTGGGCTGGACGATAACAGAAGAAAGCGTCGCTATGACAACGGCCGGTATGTAAGTATTCGTTTTACACCAAAAAAAGTGTTGTGTTTTTTTTGCAGGTTTTACCCACCTATTGAATTGATTCCAAAGCATAAATTGACGTTTTGCAGATAAAGTAAACGCGCCGCAGGTCAATTTATGAACTTTTTTTTTGGGCAGATTTTTTTTTTTTACTGCAAATCTCATCCACTCTGCTGCTACTTTAATACGTTGCATATTTTCCGCAATGAAATCCATTGTGGAATATCCGCCATGTTTACGCTACGTGTGAACATACCCTAAGCATTACTAGCCACTTTAATACTGGAGTTATTTTGAGCCTTAGGCCCCATGCACATGGCCGTACACGTAATCACGATCCATGATTACGGGCACAGCCGGCCGCGGACAGCCGCCCGTATGGGACGCACAGTCCGTAAAAAGCAAAAAATAGGAGTGAATGGGTCGGTAATTACGGATGAACTCTACGGTCGTGTGCATGGTGCCTTAATGACCAGCGATCTTCTGCATGTGCTGGCGAGGCATCTGATCTTTGCCTTTGCAACCAGCCTCCCTGTAACATCTCCAACTGTCGGGTTTAAGTACTAGCAGGAGAGTTGGCTTGCTTTATATGTGGAGCTCTACTTTAGACCAAGATCACACACACCGTTTTTTGGTGCAGTTTTTGGCTGTTTTTTGAGCCATACATAGAAATGGACACAAAAGAAAGGAGATGCATCCGACTTTTCTTTGAACCTTTTTCTTCCTTTTGGATTCCGTTCTGGCTTTGGCTCAAAAAGCGGAGCTAAAAACTGCATGTGTGATCCTGGCCCTAAAATGATACACCCTATAAAGGAGAGTATTTTATCACTTGCTCAGGTCCCCTCTATTACCAAAAGTTACGCTTCCTTCCCCAGGTCTCCCTCCCCTCCTTTGTCTCTGACTGCACTTCATGGACCTATGTCTGTGTGGAATGTATTTCCGCATTGTATTCTCTTTGCATGTACATTACGTTAGGCCATATGCCAAGTTTAAAGGCCTGTATAATTCCATTGCATGGTTTTTGTCACCCTGCTTTCACAGTAGCCCTCTGGATTCCTCAGTGTGGCCTTCAGCTACTCAAATCCTATAATTCCTTTGTTCTAGCGTGTGGGTGCTGTCATTTCATTACCACCACCTATAATTCCTTCTTTCTCTACTCCCTTCAGACCAAGCAGAAATACATCAAAATAGTATTTTTATAGTCCATAAACCATCCACCAATCGAAATTGCCATTCACATAGTCATTGTGCATCCGGTCTGATATGGATGCATCAAAAGGGAAAAATAAGGTAACTCAAACCGACACCAAGCATGATATAAATCCAAAAAGCTTGTATCCAGGCCACGTGTGGCACTATCTATATATCTACTGTATATGGACTAGACGGACCAGCAGAGGCGTTCTTGCCTCTCTATGCAATCTTTCCTTTCCATTCGAACACAACCTAAGGTCATATTTTATATTTTCTCAAATTGTGCACATTTGGCTCTTAGAAAATCCAGAACGTGAATGCAGATTTATCCGTCCACTGTAAGTTCTGGTTCTTTATAATTCTGATCATTTAACCTCTTGCATTATTTAGGGAGGAATAAACGCAGCTTTGGGTAACATGGAAGATGATGACTGGAGGTGGCACTTTTATGACACCGTGAAGGGCTCTGATTGGTTGGGTGATCAAGATGCCATCCATTACATGACAGAGCAGGCACCTGCTTCCGTTATTGAGGTGAGTGCTGGTCCATTTTCGTTAGCTTTTTTTTTTAAATTATTATTATCTATTATTATTTTGTACAGCAACATACCATGATACAGATAGGAAGTGGCATTGGTCTTTAATTGCATAAGACAGGATGACCGGTTCTGAAAATGGAAAGAAAACGGGCTAGGGTATAGAAAAACTAATGCACCTATATGGCATAGATGGTTCGTTTTTACCTTTGTCCAAACAGAGTTGGGCTTGGAATAATATATTTGAGAAATTCTATTCATGTAGTCCTATAGTATAACCGTTATATGGCGTATACTTCCTCTAGCAATTGGTGTGTATCCGTCAGTTTTAAGGCGTTTGCCCTCAATACCTGTTAGCCAAATTCGGACTGTTAACATATTACAGATTTTGTATTTATTGTTTTCCCTTCTATTGGCTCAAAAGATTGGGCTTTGTAAAGTACATATTAATAATGGACGTGTTCTTATAAATATGTAGTCATGGAATAGAATCGCTGGTAATAGTTGCATGGACAGTAAAATTTATTGCATGAAATTTTGTTTTGTCGAGTGTTCCAAATGTTTTTGGTCGTTTCCTAGTAAATGCATATTGAAAAGTACTACGGTACTTTTTATGGCCTAAAACTTCAATTTTACCATTTAACTTTTAATCTTTTTCATATAAGCCTAATGTTTCTTCACATCCAAAACTTGCTTGTGCTTGGTATTTATTTCAAACCTGTACATTTTAAAAAGCCAAATGTTTCTGTCCTTTTCCGGGCAGCTTGAAAACTATGGAATGCCTTTCAGCAGAACGGAGCAAGGTAAGATCTACCAGCGTGCTTTTGGAGGGCAAAGTCTGAAGTATGGTAAAGGTGGGCAGGCTCATCGCTGCTGCTGTGTGGCAGACAGAACTGGACATTCATTGCTACACACCTTGTATGGAAGGGTAAGGCAAAACATTAAAAAGCATAAATAAGGCCTCTGTTTTTAATATGTATTTAATGTATAGAAGTATATTTATACCCTCTCCTATCTATATATATATATATATATATATATATATATATAAGTTGTGCGGCCTCCCAGCTTAGTATTGTAATACATGAATGTAGTTAACCAGGGCTGCGGTTGTGTAATACAGCCATTGCCTAACGAGTGCGCGCGCAGTCAGCATGAGGTGATGCGACCAGCGCTGCACTAATGAGCGCCAGCACTGAAGACAGAACATGGCGGGCGCACTGCAAAACACCCCCATGTTCTCTGTTTTCAGTGCCTGCGCCGCAGCTCATTAGTGCAGCGCCGGCCGCATCACCTCATGCTGACCGTGCTTGCACACTTGTTGTCAGGAGCGAGGCAATGACTGCATCACACAGCTATAATGGCGGAGATCAAAGCTGACTGCAGCATTCAAGAGGAAAATGAGAAGGGGGGATCCCTGTGATGCGATCGAGGGACATACCATATATGGGCAGACAGTCCAGGGTCCATTGAAGGACTCCAGGGCAGTCTGACCATATTTCCTGTTAGGGCATACTTAGGTATGTCCTAACAGCTGCCCGTGTACTATAAGTACACAGGCTAATGTACTGGCATATACCGTATTTTTATAACTATTAGACCAAGTATTGAGTGCATATATTGTACATTCTTTTCAGTAGGCCTACATTTCGGTATTAAAAATAATTTTTGAAATTGGGCTTATTTAATATTCTAATTTTCTGAGAGACAAAATTTTGGGTTTTCGTTAACGGTTAGCCATAATCATCAACATTAAAAGAAAAAAATGCTGTAAATAGATCACTCTGCGTGTAATGAATCTATAGAATATAGGAGTTTCACTTTTTGAATTGACTTACTGAAATAAATTAACTTTTTGATGATATTCTAATTCATTGAGATGGATATAATATATTTTCTTTCAAAAGTGTACCGTTTTAATGCTTTGCAATAAGGCATCTTTAATCCTGTGTTACAGTCTCTCCGATACGACACCAGCTATTTTGTAGAATATTTTGCCTTGGACCTCCTAATGGAAAATGGAGAATGCCGTGGTGTTATTGCTTTATGCATGGAAGATGGATCCATACACCGTTTCAAGGCTAAAAACACAGTAATAGCTACAGGGTAATATATTTATTTTTAATTTGCAGCTGACATTAAATGTTTTGCCCGGTCTGGTCATGAAATTAAGGTTCTGGTGCTCTCAAGAAGCCATCTGTAAGAAACAAACACCTTTTAAAGGGTTGTCCGGGTTTTACATCTCTCTTGCTAAGAGCAGGAACGCTGATAAAAAATATAATATTTCAATCCTCCATGGCGCTGGTGGTCCCCGCTGGTACTTTGTTGACTTGTTCTGCAGTGATGACCTACTGTTCTTGCACGTGACTACTGCAGACAATCACTGGCCTCGGTGGTGATGTATGGCACAAGACCGCATGAACGACACGTCATCACTGTAGGACAAGTCAACAAAGATCGGTGGGGAGCAACGGTGCTGGAGCGGTGGGGGATTAAACAGGTGAGTATTGTGGGTTTTTTTTGTGTTTTCTTTTTTTTTTTTTAATCAACTTTCCTGCTCTTTAATATACATTTTATTTTCCATAAAGTTTTTTTAGATGCTAAAAATAAAAGGGAATTATGTAGTATGTTATGCTTGGTGCACAAAAATACTGTTCACAACGCACCTTCCAAGTTTAACAAATAAATGCCTTACATTTGCTTGCGTTTGCTGAAATGGCCGTTGCACATGACAGAGTCCGTGAAAAAGGACCGACTTTCCGATCCGTGGAAAGATAGGACATGTCCGATCTTTCCATGGATCCCGGTCGGCGTACACTGTCATGTTCATGAGGCATATTGGTGTATTTAGACGTTGCAGTTGAGGTGCGGGTAAAACCAGCGAAATAAACGTAAGCGTTTTTACCAGAATTTGGTGCCTTTTTTCGGTAAAAAATAAGTTGAAAAATGCATTTTTTTATGTGATTTTTTTTTTTTATTTTTATTTATTTTTTCTTTTTTTTTTATCTGCACTTTAACCGCAATGTCTGAATACTCAGAGAGGGGACGTAGAGAACTCCTCTTTTTCTCACTATTTACAGACTAAGGCCTCATGCACACGTCCGTACTTTTTATCCGCAATTAGGAATCCATACATTTCTATAGGCCACGGACACCTTCCCATATATTTACGGGTAAGTGCCCGGGCCATGGAAGTGACCCGCAAAAAATAGGACATGTCGTATTTTTTGCGTTTACGGACCAGGCGCCTATACTTTATAATGTCAGCACGGCGGTGCACAGTCCCGCGGCCTGTCAGTGCCATAACTGTGGATCTTACACACGGATACGGACGTGTGCAGAGAGCCTTATTACTACATTTAGCTATGAGCTAAGATCCTGGAGACCAAAAAAATTGAGAAAATAAAGCTTTTAGTTCGAGAACCTCATCCGGAAGGCTGTCCTCTGTCAGGTTTCCTCATCATAGTATCATCTTTATTGCCCATCTGCTGTTTTGCCTTTTTTGCACTGAACCTTTTCATCTCTATAGCTCTGTTGAAGAGCCATATACCGACCATGTTTGAGATCTCTCGTAACCCCCTTCTTACATCAAGTAATGGGCGCTTCCTGGGAGCTTGCTGATGAGTGGACATTATTTATTAAGAAGTGGTTTAGCCGAAAAGAAAAAAATATGATTTTAATTTCTTTAAATCTAGATGGCTTACTCTCATTATCTTTTATCTTCTAGAGGATACGGCCGTACTTTTTTTAGCTGCACTTCAGCGCACACATGCACAGGTGATGGCAATGCTATGGTGACACGAGCTGGCCTTCCCTGCCAAGACTTGGAGTTTGTACAATTTCATCCAACAGGTATAGTCTTTGTGTACCTCTAATATTGTACGTACTGCTTCAGTGTTTTAATGTTTCATTTTATTGGAATAATTGTAGTATTATGCAAACTCAAGGTGACTGTCCACCTTTAAACACCATGTAGTTTTTAGACCCAACATTAGGCCCCAATTTTTTTTTGAGTTATTTATATATATATATATATATATATATATATATATATACTCGGAGTCCTGAGAGAAGCGTGCTGCTGATATCAATGCGAGCACGCTTCCGTGTTTGTAGTTGGAACAGAATATCTATACACAATTTAATATCGCTGGCGCAGTAGCCAGCTTCATAATGAACAGACCCCTGATGAAATAATTACACCGAAACGCGTAGGGTCAGACAGAGGGGATATATAGCGTAGGTGACAGCATCATTGATATTTTACCCTGACACTGGGGCTCTCAGGAGTGGTAACTGGAGACTCCGGTGTTGTGGGTGCTAGCCGCTGTAACACCAATGTTTAAACGTCTTTTGATCCCATATATCATATAAGTATATTCATTCAGTAGGGTTCGCAATTGAATCAGTAAATGAATTCTCCTATATAGATTTTTTCAATAATTTAGCACGGTGGGCTTTTGTCACGGTGGTGATTGTATCCCTGATTTTAGCGAGTTATTTAATAAAAATGTACACATTTTACTCATTAGTCACGATCGGTGAATAGGTCCAACATTAGGCCCCAATTTTTTTTATTTCCAATTAACATTATTCTTTATAGCGGTCAGAGCTCTGTTTTGCTGACCCTTAGCTCCAAATCCTTGTGTAGACATAGACATATCAGAAGTTTTTTTTGAAAGTACAGTTACTCTTTAACCCCTTCCTGACATCCGCTGTATAAATACGGTGCTATCGAAAGTGATTCCCGCAAACCGCAGTACAGTTACGTTGCGGTGATAGTGCGGGCTCAGCAGCTGAGCCCGCACCATCACCCCCTGGTGTCAGCTGTATGCTGGCCTCCGATCCGGTCGATTAACCCCTCAGATGCTGCGCTCAATAGAGATCGCAGCATCTGAGGGGTTTTTAAGCCACCGGCACCCCAGCAACGTGATCGCTCGGTTACTGGTAGCTGCAATGGCAACCGGAGGCATAATACTGGCCTCCCGATTCGGAGTCGGGGCATAAAAGGCTTCTGGTGCGACGGCAAGATGGCACCGACTCCACTTCCGGCTCAGAAGCTGAGCCAGCGTCATCAGCAGTGGGTGTCAGCTGTATGTTACAACTGACACGCTGCTGTAACGGCAGGGAATGGAGCTAGCTCCGATCCCTGCCATTAACCCCTTAGATGCATCAATCGCTGCATCTTAGTGGTTTGTAGCAAATCGGCAGCCCTGCCATGCGATCGCAGGGCTGCCGATGGCTACTTTGGTAAGAGGAGGTTACTCTGCCGTTTACGGAAGCCTATTAGGCCCTGTCTGGAGGCGGAGCCTAACCAGCTTGCTGTTAATGAACGACTGACGGTTCTAATACATTGCAATTCCACGGTAGTGCGATGTGTTAGAACAGCAATCAAACAGTTGGACCTTCAAGTCCCCAAGTGGGACTAAAAAAAGCGGAAAAAAGTTGTTAAAATGTTTGAAGCAATAAAATAAAAAACAATTGCCTTTTTTCCCTTATGAAGTCCTTTTATTATTGAAAGAAATTAATAAACCATACATATTTCTTATCACCACATCCGTAACAGCCTGAACTATAAAAATATTATGTTATTTATCCCGTGCGGTGAACGCCGTAAAAAAACAAAACCTCTACACTACAAAAACAATGCCAGAATTGCTGTTTTTTGGTAACTTTGCCTTCCAAAAATTGGAATAAAAAGTGATCAAAAAGTTGCATGTATCCAATAATGGTACCAATTAAAAACTACAGCTCGAACCGAGGGTAACATTTCTTCTGTTTCAAACGGCGATTTATCAAGGCCCTAAATTTAGGGAACCGGGAAGTGTAGGGCTCAAACATATCTGCTGGAAGTGAGGGCACCTGTATTATACCAGGACAACACTTTCCTAGCAAAATTCTCAAAACTGCAAAGGTGCAGAGTGTGGACCAAAAGGGGGATAAGAAAGGAAACCGTTTATCAGTGCGACACTGGCCTGTGCATAAAGGATTACTTCACAGCGTACCACACATTTATAGATTACAAATTTTATTATTTACCCTCTTATTGTGCCCTGATGTATCCCGCACAGCTTACATGTACCCCCACATTATAAACTGAAATACCAACAAAGCTCCAAACAAAACTACTACCAAGCAAAATCCGCGCTTCAAAATCCAAATGGCGCTCCCCCCCTTCTGAGCCCTACAGGGTGCCCAAACAGCTATTTGCTTCCACCGCGCCATCCGCAGAGCAATCGGTTAAGGAAAAGAACTGTGGGGTGAAACCGCTCACTACACCCTTAAAGAGAACCTTTCACTTTCCCAAACATAACCGATAAAAACACAGGGACATATACAAAACCACCGAAAAAGGCCATACTTACAAATGGACACAGCCAGGTCAGAAATGCTGATGAAAGGGCGAGCAGGTGCTTTAAATAATAATAGCCACTCCCACTGGTCTTGAGGGGAGTGGTGTGTGGTGCATGGGATGTGTAGTAAGAAATAATAAATGAATAGTGTGTGTGCAAGTGTAATACTATAAGTGAAATATAGGGGGCAGTAATAAATGAAGTGCCTCAATAGAAATAAATGGATAATGGGGTGCAAGTGAGTGAAACATGGAGGGATAGTGTGTACGTCATGAGGCACAACGTGTATAGCCAGGTAGAAGCCTATTTGTGACGCCTTGATAATTCATAGAGCGGGCTACCCTGCTTGCTATGCCAAACAACAACACACCATGCTCTCCCAGCATCAAAGACCCGGCTGTGTCCAAGAGAAGCGAATATACATAATAATGAATAATACCTGGGGTATTGGTAATCATTTTGGCCAAAAGGACGCAAGCTCGCAATCCACGACAAGGATCCCCAGACTTGCGCAGCATGTTATAGGAAAAGCTTCACAAACACGGTCTCACGTAAACGTATTTTTCGAACTCCTTCCGATATTTACATATCGGTGACGTTATATTTGGTGCCCGATATGTAAATAAGCCCCTGAACTATCAATGGGGCGAAAAAGCAAGGGGGCGTGATGTCTTCGCTCTGACACTGTCCAAACAGCTGCAGACCGTGTCAGGGCGACTTGTGCTGTGTTCCCTCCCGGGAGAACACACACAGACTTGGTGGTTGTGCCGCAGATAGCGTGTGGCGCGCCCTCACGCATGCGCGCACGGCCGTTCACTCGCACATCGACATCACCACTCCCTCCGCCACGGAACGAGAAGAGACGACGAGGAGATCTCACATCCGTCGTTGTGCACGCGAAAGGCCGTGCGCGCATGCGTGCCCACGCTATCTGCAGCACAACCACCAAGTCTGTGTTCTCGCGGGAGAGAACACCGCACAAGCTTCCCTGACACTGTCCGCAGCTGATTGGACAGTGTCAGAACGAAGACATCATGCCCCGTTGCCTTTTAGTTAGTTAGAAACGCCCCATTGACAGTTCAGGGGCTTATTTACATATCCGGCGCCAAATATAACGGCACCGATATGTAAACAACGGAGGGAGTTTGAAAAATAATTTTACGTGAGGCAGGGTTTGTGAAGCCCTGCCCGTTACATGCTGCACTCAGCTGCACATGTTTGGGGATGTGAAAGGTTCCCTTTAATAAATGCCTTGAGAGGTGTAGTTTCCAAAATAGGGTCACTTTTCAGGGCTTTATTTTATTATTTCACTTCAGAGCCTCTGCAATTGTTAACCAATACTTTGTAAGTTACCAAATTAGGCCTCAATTTCTCGTGGTACTCTTTCACTCCTGAGCCCTGTCTAATGTCTAGGCAGAAGATTAGTGCCACATGTAGGGTGTTTCTAAAACCAGGAAAAACAGCATAATTGTTAGAGAGCTGTCCTTTCATGGTGTTACAAGCTGGTCACCACATATTGGCATATCTATGGAAAAATTTGCTATTTTTCACTCTGCGATTTACCCATACGGGGTTAATATGCCCACTACATCCCTAGGTGCATACCTTGAGGGGTGTAGTTTCCAAAATGTGGTCACTTCTGGGGGGTTTCCAATGTTTTGGTCCCACAGGGACTTTGCAAATGCAACATGGTGCCGAGAAACCAATCCAGCAAAATCTGTACTCCAAAAGCCAAATGGAGCTCTTTCCCTTCTGAGCCCTACCGTGTACCCAAAAAGCAGTTTATGACCATATATAGGGTATTGCCGTACAGTTTATTACCATATATAGGGTATTATCCATATACGGGTGCCGTACACCCTCAGATGAATTCCTTGTGGGGTGTTGTTTGCAAAATGGGGTCTCTTTTGGGGTGTGGTTTTATTTTTTTGCCATCACATGACCTATTTAAACCTGACATGGTGCCTAAAATATAATCTAATAAAAAGGCCACAAAATCCATTAGCGGACAAGGGCCACGTGTGGGATATTTCTAATAACTACAAAACCTGGGCAATAAATATTGAGTTGCGTTTCTCTGGTAAAAATTTCACCTCTACGTTGCTTTAATTCCTGTGAAACTTCTAAAGGGTTAAGAAACTTTCTAAATGCTGTTTTGAATACTTTTGAGGGGTACAGTTTTTTAAAGGGGGTGATTTATGGGGGTTTCTAATATATAAGGCTCTAAAAGCCACTTCACAACTGAACTGTCCCTGTAAAAATAGCCTCTTGAAATTTTCTTAAAAATGTGAGAAATTGCTGCTAAAGTTCTAAGCCCAGTAACAACCTAGAAAAAATAAAAAGATGTTCAAAAAACGATGCCAATCTAAAGTAGACATATGGGGGATGTTAATTAGCAACTATTGTGTGTGGTATAACTGCCTGTCTTACAGGCAGATGCATTTAAATTTTATAAAAATGCATTTTTTCGCTACATTTTGTAGTTTTTCACATTTAAATACTGAATGTATCAACCAAATGTTAGCACGAACATGAATTCCAATGTGTCACGAGAAGACAATCTCAGAATCACTTGGATAGATAAAAGCATTCCAAAGTTATCAAATAAAGTGACACATGTCCGATTTTGAATAAGGAAGTTGGAAACTGGCTGCAGCAGGAAGGGGTTAAAAGAAAATTGTAATTGTTTTTAATTTACCATTTCTTTCAGGTATTTATGGAGCTGGGTGTTTGATTACTGAAGGATGCCGTGGTGAAGGAGGCATTCTTATTAACAGTGAAGGTGAAAGATTCATGGAAAGATATGCACCTGTTGCTAAGGACCTCGCCTCTCGTGATGTTGTATCCCGGTCTATGACCATTGAGATTCGCGAAGGAAGGTAAGTCTTCCTTCAAATATAAGAATCTACTAAAGGGATACAATTCATGATTAAATATATTTGTAGTAAAAACTGTAAAAGAAAAAAGCTTATTCTTTTACAGTAATACAGGAGTTTGCTTACATTCCTTTTCATAATTTCCATTTTGTTTAACTTGATTTATAAATCAAATTACATATACTTGTATATTAAAGAAATAACTAAAGTAGCATAAAATAGGGTAAACAAGCTTTAACCGCTTCCTGACCACCGACGGTAAATTAACGTCGGCGCTTGCTGGGCTTTGTGCAGCGCTGACATTAATTTATGTTCCTCCTAAAGTCGGTGATCGGGTCCCCCAGAGTGCGTCTAACACCCAGAACGGGCTGTTGCTATCAGCCTCTGGTCCGGGTGCTCTCATCAGGGCCTGATTGGTTGAGGTCCCAATCATGTGATCGCTATGATAGCCAATCATAACGACCACAGGGAAAGTTTGATGTAGTAACAAACTTTCCCGGCACTTGATGGTTATAACTTTCTCTCGCCTCCTGTCAGTGTGAGTTCGGAGGAGAGAGAAGACAGAGAGTGTTAGCAGCGTGATCGGGTGTCTCAGAGTAGCGCTGACACCCAGATCTCGCTGTTAACACCGGCCTCTGGTCCCGGAGACATGATCGGGACCTGATTAGTTCAGGTCCCGATAATGTGATCGCAGGGAATGTTTGTTGCTGCAACAAACTTTCCCGGTGACCGATTGCGGGTGCTGCCGTTGGTGGCATGGTAAAACCGGAGGCCATACAACGGCCTCTGGGTCTGCCATGCATGGAAGACTATATGATCCTCATATGCTTCCTGTCAGTGTGACTCTCCGCGTCACACTGACCGTTTATAATACGTTACACTACATAGGTAGTGTAATGTATTATAGCAGCTATCGGAGCTGCAAGTCTTCAAGTGAAAAGTAATAAAAATGTTTTATAAAAGTGTAAGAACAAGTTATAAGTTACAGAAACGTTCGTAACGACCCAAACTATAAAACTATAATATATTTCCTGCAAGGTGAACACCGCAAAAAAAATAACAATGCCAGAATCACTATTTTTTGGTCCCCACCCCTCCCAAACTATAGAACAAAAAATGATCAAGAAGTCGCATGTACCCCAAAATAGTACCAATAAAAACTACAACCCGTTCCGCAAAAAACAAGTCCTTACACCGCTTTTTCGACAGAAAAATAAAAAAGTTATGGTGACACAAAAACAAAACTATTTTATAGAAAAGTGATTTTATTGCGCAAACGCTACAAAACATAAAAAAACACTATATACATATGGTATTGCCGTAATCGTATGGCCCCCGCAGAAAAAAGTTAAATGCCGTTTATAGCGCACAGTGAACCCCCCCCGTAAAAAAAAAAAAAGACAAAAAACATTGTCAGAATTTGTTTTTTTTGTCACCTTGCTTGCCAAAAAATGTAATAAAAAGTGATCAAAAAATGGCATGTACCCTAAAATTGTACCAATGAAAACTACAGATTGTCCCGCAACAAATAAGCCCTCACACCGCTCCGATGGAGAGAAAATAGAAAAGTTCTGGCTCTCAGAATATGACAACGCAAAATGTGCAGAGCATTCCAAAAGCGGATAAGATCGGGCACCATTTATCAGTGCGACACTGGCCACACATCTATGAATTATTATTTATTTACCGCATTATTATACCCTCTTATTATGCCCTGATGTACTCCGCACAGCTTACATATACCCTGATGTACTCCACACAGCTTACATATACCCTGATGTACTCCGCACAACAATAATACCCTGATGTACTCCGCACAACTTACATATACCCTGATGTACTCCGCACAACTTGCATATACCCTGATGTACTCCGCACAACTTACATATACCCGGATGTACTCCGCACAACTTACATATACCCGGATGTACTCTGCACAACTTGCATATACCCGGATTTACTCCGCATAGCTTATATATATATCCTGATGTACTCTGCATAGCTTACGTATGTCCTGATGTACTCTGGACAGCTTATGTATACCCTGATGTACTCTGGACAGCTTACGTATACCCTGATGTACTCTGCACAGCTTACGTATACCCTGATGTACTCTGCACAGCTTACGTATACCCTGATGTACTCTGCACAGCTTACGTATACCCTGATGTACTCTGCACAGCTTACGTATACCCTGATGTACTCTGCACAGCTTACGTATACCCTGATGTACTCTGCACAGCTTACGTATACCCTGATGTACTCTGCACAGCTTACGTATACCCTGATGTACTCCAAACAAAACTACTACCAAGCAAAATCTGTGCTCCAAAAGCCATATGGTGCTCCCTCCCTTCTGAGCCCTACAGCGTAGCTAAACACTAGCTTACGTCCACATATATGACATTTTATATCCGGGAGGACCCGCTCAACATTGTATGAGGTATTTGCCTTCAGTGGCACAAACTGGGCACAACATATTGTGCACTAAAATGGCATATCAGTGGAAAATTGTAATTTTCACTTTGCACCATCTGCTGCGCATTAACCCCTTCGCACACCACGACTTAATTGCATATCGTGGTGCGGGGGGTTAAATATGGAGCGGGCTCACGCGCTCAGCCCGCTCCATATGCTTCAGGTGTCAGTTGTGTACCACAGCTGACACCCGGAACTAACAGGAACAGCAATCGTGCTGTTACAGGAGCCAGTAAAAATGACATTATGCAATACATTAGTATTGCAGTGTATTGTACCACTGATCTATTGATCGCTGGGTTAAGTCCCCTAGGGGGACTAATAAAATGTGTAAGTAAATAAAGTTATTAGTGAAAAAAATATATAATAAATTTAAAGTCCAAAAAAAAACCTTTCCCATTTTTCCTCTAAAGTAGTGTAAAAAATACACAAAATTGGTATCACTGCGTCCGTAAAAGTCCGAACTATTACAATATACCATTATTTAACTCGCATGGTGAACGCCGCAAAAAATAAAGAATTTAAAACGCCAAAATCACTGTTTTTTGTTCACCTTTTTAGCTTTTGAAAAAAACGGACGAAAAAGTTGTATGTGCCAAAAAATGGTACCAATAAAAACTAAAGCTCGTCCCACAAAAAATAAGCCCTCACACCACTCCGTCGACCAAGAAACAAAAAAAGTTCCGGCGCTTGGATTGTGGTGAATCAAAACGTTAACAAATCGTTTTTACTTTGTAAAAGTAGTAAAATATATAAAAAAACACGTATAAATTTGGTATCACCTTAATCGTATCAAGTCTCAGAAAAAATTTAAGTTGTCGTTTTTACCGCACGGTGAAAGCCGCAAAAACGAAACCCAAAACACAATGGAGGAATTGTTTCCAATTTCAGCCTGCAAAGAATTTTATTTGAGTTTCCCAGTACATTAAATGGTGTCACTAGAAACTACAACTCCTCCTGCAAAAAATAAGCCCTCACACCACTCTACTGACGGAAAAAGAAAAATACTTTATGGTTCTTAGAAAGCGGGGAGGGAAAAATTAAAATGAAAAAGCAAAAAAATTGAGTCCTGAAAGGGTTAATTAAGCTCTACTGAAAAACCATTTATGACCACATATGGGTATTGCCGTACTCGGGAGAAATTGCTCTACAAATGCTGGGGTGCTTTTTATCCTTTTATCCCTTGTGAAAATGAAAAAATATATATTTTAGTGGAAAAAATGTTGATATTCATTTTCACAGCCTAAATCTAATAAATTCTGCAAAAGACCTTTGGGGTCTAAATGCTCACTATACCCCTAGGTAGAGTCCTTAAGGGGTATAGTTTCCCTAATGGGGTCAGTTTCGGGGTGTTTACACTGTTTTGTTATCTCAGGGGCTTTGCAAATGCGACATGGCACCCGAAAACTATTCTAGCTAAATTTGAGCTCCAAAAGCCAAATAGCGCTCCTTCCATTCTGAGCTCTGCTGTGGGTCTAAATATCAGTTTATTACCACATATGGGGTATTGTCGTAATCAGGAGAAATTGCTTTACAAATTTTGCGGTTCTTTTTCTCCTTTATTCATTGTAAAAATGAAACATTTCTATATTTTTTTTTAGAAAAAAAAGTCTATTTTCATTTTCACGGTCTAATTCCACTAAATTCAGCAAAAACCTGTGGGGTCAAAATGCTAACTATATGCCTAGAAAAATTCCTTGAGGGGTGTAGTTTCCAATATGGGGTCACTTTTGGGGGTTTCCACTGTTTTGTTCCCTTCAGGGCGTTGCAAACGTGACATGGCACTGAAAACCAATCCAGCAAAATCTGCTCTCTAAAATCCAAATGGCGCTCATTCCCTTCGGAGCCCTGCTGGGGGACCAAACAGCAGTTTATGACCACATATGGGGTATTGCCTTAATCGGGAGAAATAGCTTTACACGTTTTTGGGTGCTTTTTTATTCTTTATTCCTTGTAAAAATTCAACATTTTGAAAGATTTTCATTTTCACAGACTAACTCCTGTGGAGTCAAGATGCTGACTATACCTCTAGATAAACTCCTTGAGGTGTGTTGTTTCCAAAACAGTGTCACTTTTGGGGAGTTTCCACTGTTATGGCACTGCAAGACCTCTTCAAACCTGACATAGTGCCTAAAATATATTCTAAAAAAAGAAGGACCCAAAATCCTCTAGGTGCTCCTTTGATTCTGAGACCGGTGTTTCAGTCCATAAGCACGCTGGGGCTACATGTCGGATATTTCTAAAAACTGCAGAATCTGGGCTATAAATATTAAGTTGCGTTTCTCTGGTAAAACTTTCTGTGTTACAAAAAAAATTACATTTTTAAATTTCCCCTCTACTTTGCTTTAATTCCTGTGAAACGCCTAAAGAGTTACGAAACTTTCTGAATGCTGTTTTGAATACTTTGAGAGGTGCAGTTTTTAAAATGGGGTGATTTATGGGGTCTAGCTAGTATATAAGGCCCTCAGCCACTTCAGAACTGAACTGGTCCTTGAAAAAATAGCCTTTTAAAATGTTATTGAAGATGTGAGAAATTGCTGCTAAAATTCTAAGCCGTGTAATGTCCTAGAAAAATAAAAGAATGTTCAAAAAACGATGCAGACATAAAGTAGACCTATGGAATATGTAAAATAGTGACTCTTTTGTGTGGTATTACTGTCTGTTTTACAAGCAGAAACATTTAAAGGGAATGTGTTGCCAGAAAAACATGTTTTTGTTTTTTTTAATTAAACATTTAGTGTGTAGGTGATTAAACATTGTTCAAATTTTTTTTATTTTTTTCACGAGTCAGGAAATATTATAAATTAATTCTAATTTATAATATTTCCCATTGCTGGTCACTAGATGGAGCTATTCCCAAAATTGCAGCATTGCAAAATTGGGTAAAAAGCCCTCGCTCTAGTGAGCTCTCAGCATCCCCGCCCTCCTTTATCCTGGCTAGTGCCGGGATAAACGAGGGGTTTGAACGGTCTAACCTCCTACACTGTGTGTCGCCATTTTTTGAGCTAACACACAGTGTAGTAGGTTTACATACAGTAGTAAACGTACACAAACACGAACATACATTGAAATCTCTTACCTGCTCCTGCCGCCGCGGCTCCCTCCGGCCCGTCCGCTCCGTCTGCTGCCGCTGGTCCAAGTGCACAAGTCCGGAAGCTGCGACTTCCGGTCCACAGGAAAATGGCGCCGGACGGCGCCAATTTCAAGTTGGACTGTGTGGGAGCGGCGCATGCACAGTTCCCACACAGACGGCATACACAGAAGTGGATGGGACGGGACCTGTTCGCAGTCTCTATGGGACTGTGGCTGCCGTATTCCATGTCTGTATGTGTCGTTAATCGACACATACAGAAATGGAACAAAAAATGGCAGCCCCCATAGGGAAGAAAAAGTGTAAAAATAAGAAAAAGTAAAACACAAACACACAAATAAATATAAACGTTTTTAATAAAGCACTAACATCTTTAACATATTAAAAAAAAAATTGTGATGACACTGTTCCTTTAAAATTAGAAAAATCATAATTTTTTCAAATTTTCTTTACATTTTGGTGTTTTTCACAAATAAGCAATGAATTTATTGATGACATTTTTCCACTAACATAAAGTACAATATGTCACGAGAAAAAAAAATCTCAGAATTGCTTGGATAGGTAAAAGCATTCTGGAGTTATTACCACATAAACTGACACGTGTCAGATTTTAAAAAATGGGACTGGTCCTAAAGGCCAAAATGAGCTCAGTCCTGAAAGGGTTAATGGTACCTACAGTTATAGTGAATTATCATTTTGTAGCACAAAGCTTTTATATTTGGCATATTTTTAAAGGCATACACATCAAAAGAAAAGGTATCCGTGGCACTCACCATTTGTAAAAAGTCTTCTTTATTGAGATAAAAGCATAGTCACAGGATCCACGCATGTCTTTTCTGTTTTCGTGTATTTATTTGGACTGTCTTTTGTTATACTGTTGAGTACCTGCAAATCAAGATTTTTAGAAAAATCTTCGCCCAAACCCATTTATGGTTTGATTTAGGCCAAGTCTTAATCCCATGGGTGTGCAGGAATCTGGGATCTGCGTTACTCTGTGCAGGTTGCTTGCTTTGAAGGACTAGTTTAGCTGCCCGTGATTCTGCTTTTTTTTACATTTCTAACAAAATCGTGAAAAATTCACAGGTGGCTGCCTTCCACATTAAGCCTGCAGGCTAAAGGACCGCTTAATGAAACCACTAAATGTGTGCACGCCTTCATACAGCAGCCCACATCTCCGCTTAATCATCCCCCTGTAATATGACTTGTGAAAAGGAGGGTATTTTAGAGTAACGGCAATCCTACATTAATTTTCAGGTTTGGATGCAGAGGTGTCTTAATTTCTTGTTAATATCATTGGTGGGAAACAGCACTATGGGTTTAGGCCCCCTCCCACTAGGATGCGGACACTAGGTCTTGGTTCCACCCTGGCAGGCCATACCCTTCCCACAGATACTGGCTAATACAGTTTTTAGTCTAGTGTTCGTAGGAGGAAGACGTGACCTGAGGTCTGCTGCCGTTTTTTTTAATTTTAGTTTTATTTATTTCTGATCTTTAGTTGCAGGATGGTTGTCAGCCTGTTCTTGGCCTAATCCGCTTCCTGCAGGTGTCGTGAAACCATGAAGCTCTGCACTAAATTTCCCTCATCGCTGGACTCTTAGCCTGTCTCTTCTGCTTTTGTAGACAGAGTTTCAGTAACCCCACTATATGTGCAGGGTTACTGAAGAGTGACCTGTGTTTACACGAAGACTCCTGGGGGTTAGTATGTCATCCAAACATATCCCTCCAGGAGGATCCTGTTGCATAGTCTTTCTCAGGATGTGATTGGGAGTGTGGGAAGTCATTTTTATCTTACTCCTGGGACAATGTTTTGTTTGTGGGACAAATGGCGATTTGCGCTTTTTGGCGCCGCTCGTCCCGCCAGTGCTGTGCTTTGGCTTTTAATATTAGCCCCCGGCTTTTTCTATGCCTGGGCTGTAGTTTTCTCCGTTTTTACTCCGCTTGTGACAGGCCGGCGGCAGTTTGATGGGCTATCCCCTCCCTCCTCCGTGCCATCTATTGATTGCAGGAATGTTTCCCCGGGAGGTGGGGATGGGGCGTATATTTATAGACCTTCGGCGTCTCTTCTGTCTTCAGGAATCAAAATTAACAGTTGTCATGCAGGTGTTAATACGTGGTGTAAGGGACTCTTTATATAAAGGGTGATCCCATCTCCCCTTCTCAGGAAGTGGCACCCTTATAGCGCAAGATGCTATGTTTTCCAAACCGTAGGGAATTTAAGAAGTTTCTATCGAGTATAGACGTTCTAACAAACGTCTTACGGTTTAAAAATGTGCAGAACGGTTTCCTTTCTGGGGGACATGATCTCAAGATGGTCTGTTTTTTCCTTTAGTGGATCCACCTATCTCAAGGCTATCATGGACCCCTGCCATCTCATTGTCAGACGTGGCTTCACTTAGTGACCCTCTGATTTAAGCCACAGGTTATGCATTGCTCCTGGCTTTTGCATTTGCTTAGATGGGTAAGCCTGTTTGTTGTGGGATTAGCAGCAGTGCTGCAGGATGTATTCATTGGGGACGTAGATCCTGCCTTCTTATTTTGGTTTGTTTATGACCTGGGACATGTTGTTGTTTTGACTATTTTGGTTGTTTTCTCCTGGGACCATGGACATGTTTTTTTTTGTTTTTTTTTCTACTACTGCTTTTGTACAAATTGAATTAGCCAGTGTCTATGGGAAGGGTCCGGCCTTCCTGGGCAGAGCCAAGACTCTTTTCTACCTTCTGTTGGTGGCCTATACCCATGGTGCTGTGTTCCCCAATGAATCCAACAAAAATTTTGAGTAAAAAAATCTTGTTTTGCTTCCATTCTGTATTACACATTCACTTTTTTTTCCTCATCATATCTTTTTTTTCTTCCTTTACAGAGGCTGTGGGCCAGATAAAGATCATGTCTACCTACAGCTTCACCATCTTCCACCTCAACAGTTGGCTTCCCGTCTGCCAGGCATCTCAGAGACTGCAATGATCTTTGCAGGTGTAGATGTCACAAAGGAGCCCATACCTGTGTTGCCCACTGTCCATTATAACATGGGGGGCATCCCAACTAACTACAAAGGACAAGTAAGCCTACTAAGAGATTATCTAACTATTACACTGCTAATTAAATTGTATTATGGAGCACTGTAACGCTCTTCACTGAACTGTAATTCTATATTTGTATATTTTTTGCTTTGTCACTTAGGCTAATAATAATAATAATAATAATAATCTTTATTTATATAGCGCCAACATATTACGCAGCACTTTACAATTTAGAGGGAACATGAAACAAACAATATCAGACATTACATAGTGACAAAGTTCATTTACAATTCAAACCTGGGGAGTGAGGACCCTGCTCGCAAGAGCTTACAATCTATGAGGACATAAGGGAGACACAAAGTGTAATAGTGTTTGTTCTGTACAATGGTCCGGCCATTTTTATACACATGCGGTAGTAACATAAAGCTGCATGAGCCGGTCACCAGCCAGTATCCGTGTATGACGGACACGAAGAGAAGGAGTGTGAGGGAATCTTATTCTGATGACTAATCTAAATGGAGGGCCATGGAAAGGAGTCAGATTAGGGAATGTTATAGGCCTGTCTAAATAGATGTGTTTTCAGGGCACGTTTAAAACTGTGGATATTGGGAATTAATCTGATTGTCTGGGGTAGCACATTCCAGAGGACGGGTGCAGCACGAGAGAGATCCTGGAGACGGTAGTGGGAGGTTCGGATTATGGAGGATTTTAATCTAAGGTCGTTGGCAGAACGTAGAGCCCGAGTAGGGTGGTAGACAGAGATGAGGGAGGAGATGTAAGGAGGTGCAGCACTGTGGAGAGCTTTGTGGGTGAGAGTAATAAGTTTGAATTTTATTCGGAAGGGGATGGGCAACCAGTGCAGTGACTGGCACAGATTAGAGGCGTTGGTGTAGCGGTTGGTCATAAAGATGAGCCTGGCTGCTGCATTGAGGATAGATTGGAGAGGGGAGAGTTTAGTGAGGGGAAGACCGACTAGTAATGAGTTACAGTAGTCAAGACGAGAGTGAATCAGAGCAACAATGAGAGTTTTGGCGGTTTCCTCCGTAAGAAAAGAGCGGATTCTGGAGATGTTTTTGAGGTGAAAATGACAGGAGCGTGAAAGTGATTGTATGTGAGGAGTAAAGGAAAGATCTGAGTCAAAAATAACCCCGAGACAGCGGGCGTGCTGCTTAGGAGTTATGATAGTGCCACACACAGAGATGGAGACATCAGGTTTAGGGAGGTTAGTAGATGGTGGGAACACAAGGAGCTCAGTTTTAGAAAGATTCAGTTTCAGATAGAGAGAGGACATGATGTTAGAGACAGCGGACAGACAATCACTGGTGTTCTGTATTAGAGCAGGGGTGATGTCACGGGAAGAGGTATATAATTGGGTGTCATCAGCGTAGAGATGGTACTGGAAGCCAAATCTGCTGATGGTTTGTCCAATAGGAGCTGTGTAGAGAGAAAAGAGGAGTGGACCTAGGACTGATCCCTGAGGAACCCCGATATCAAGGGGAAGAGGAGAAGAAGTGGAACCAGCAAATGACACACTGAATGAGCGGTCAGAGAGATAGGAGGAAAACCAAGAGAGAGCCGCGTCCTTGAGGCCAATAGAGTGGAGCATGTTAAGTAGGAGTTTGTGGTCTACAGTGTCAAAGGCTGCAGAGAGATCCAAAAGAATCAGGAGAGAGGATTTACCGTCCGATTTAGCCGCCAAGAGATCATTTGAGACTTTAGTAAGGGCAGTTTCTGTGGAGTGTAGAGTGCGGAAACCAGATTGTAAGGGGTCAAGAATGGAGTTAGCAGAGAGATAGTGGATAAGGCGAGAGTAGACCAAGCGTTCCAGGAGTTTGGAGATGAAGGGCAGATTAGAGACTGGTCGGTAGTTGGCAGCGCTGGATGGGTCAAGTGTTGGTTTTTTCAATAATGGGTTTATAATGGCATGTTTAAAAGCGGAGGGAAAGATACCAGAGGAAAGAGAGAGGTTAAATATTTTAGTCAGGTGACTAGTGACAGCTGGGGAGAGGGACTGGAGGAGGTGTGAGGGGACAGGATCACTAGGGCAGGTAGTAGGACGAGAAGAAGAGAGGAGCCTCGAGACTTCTTCTTCAGTTATTGGGTCAAATGCTGAGAGTGAAGAAGAGGGAGTGCGGGGGGGAAGGGGATCGATGTTACTAGGGGACTGGGAGTTAATATCATGCCGGATGTTGTCAATTTTAACTTTAAAATAATTGGCCAGGTCTTCAGCACTGAGATCTGTGATTGGCGTCTGCACTTTAGGACTAAGGAGGGAGTGAAAAGTATCAAAGAGGCGTTTTGGATTATTAGATAGTGTGGAGATGAGAGAAGTGAAGTAGACTTGTTTGGCGCGGTGAAGGGCAGAGTTGTAAGTTTTGAGCATAAATTTGTAATGGAGGAAATCTGCTGACATGTGCGATTTTCTCCACAGTCGTTCGGCACATCTCAAGCACCGCTGAAGAAAGCGGGATTGAGGCGTGTGCCAGGGTTGTCGTCGTCTTTGTCGGGTGGTTCGGAGTGTAGTGGGGGCTGCTTCATCCAATGCATTTTTGAGAGTGTTATTATAAAGTTTGGCAGCCAGATTGGGACAGGAGAGGGAAGAGATAGGGGACAATGAGGACTGTAGACTGTCTATGAGTTTCACAGTGTTAATGGCATGTAGATTTCTGTATGTCTGATACGTAGGGATGACCTGAGGAGGCAGAGAATATTTGATAGTAAAGCAGAGAAGATTGTGGTCAGAAAGCGGGAGAGGAGAGTTAATAAAGTCAGAAACTGAGCAGAGCCGGAAGAAGACCAGGTCAAGTGAATGCCCGTCTTCATGTGTAGGAGAGTTAGTAAGTTGTGACAGACCGAGGGACGAGGTTAAAGATAGAAACTGGGAGGCAGATGAGGAGATTGGGTTATCAATGGGGATGTTGAAGTCACCCATGATGAGAGTGGGTGTTTCAGAGGATAGAAACTGTGGAAGCCAGGCAGCAAAATGATCCAGGAATTGGCGGGATGAGCCCGGTGGGCGGTAGACAACTGCCACTCGGAGGGGAAAAGGGTGAAAGAGTCTGAGGGTGTGGACTTCAAAAGAGGGAAATGTGAGTGAGGGGACCGGGGGAATGACCTGGAAAGTGCAGTGTGGGGAAAGAAGTATACCTACTCCTCCACCCTGCCTGTTCTCAGTTCTGGGGGCATGAGAGAACTGGAGACCACCATAAGATAGAGCAGCAGGGGAAGCAGTGTCAGACAGGTGTAGCCATGTTTCTGTAAGAGCCAGAAGGTTGAGAGAGTTAGAAAGGAATAAGTCATGAATAAAGGTGAGTTTGTTGCACACGGACCGAGAGTTCCAGAGAGCACAGTTAAAAGAGACAGGAGAAGACATACAAGGAATGGCAAGAAGATTTGCAGGGTTTCTATGTGTGGCAGGTAAGTGGTTGAGCTTGGCAGAAGAAAAGGGAGGCCCAGGGTTGGGAGAGATGTCCCCTGCAGCGAGTAGCAGGAGAATGGAGAGAGACAGCAGATGGTTCTGTGATTTATGAGAGTGTTTTTTATGTTGGGCAGTGGGATGAGATGGGTTAAGTTGACTGAGGAAAGTGAATAGTGAATGGGAGCTGTACATGGGCGAGGCAAGGAGAGAGGGACTGATGTAGACTGTTTTTGGGCAAGTCTTAAATGGGCGATAGGGTTGAAAACCAAGTGCAGCTATAATGATGAGAGCGGTGGCAAACATGTTTGTTTACAGATAGTTACAAATCTAATATTGAGAGCGTGAGCTAGTTTGTCTGGTTTGGTAATGCAGCTTACCTGTCACTGACCCTGTGCAAGTGCCATGTATAACTGCCAGGACACTTTGACAGTATGACACTTAGACAGGGATGACTTCTGCCGTCGTGCCCCCCTGCACGAGTGCCTTCCCCATATGCTACATCTAAATTTATAGGGGAGTAGATGCTCAGATCTAGCCCTAATTAAGCTCGTTCAGCTATTAATCAAACCAACTAGACACATGAGGTGAAAAGCTATGCAGAGATAAACAAACAAACTAGCAGGTCTGGATGATCATAAAACTTAACGACGATCAAACACTTTGACAAAACTTTGAGATAACATTAGACTATATAGCAAGACAGGAAAGCAGAGTACCATAAAATAAAAGTTTCAGCTTTTTGAAATGCAGCTACAGCAGGGATGAGGTTCATGCAGGAATGAAATAGATTATATACCATAAAATAAAAGTTTCAGCTTTTTGAAATGCAGCTACAGCAGGGATGAGGTTCATGCAGGAATGAAATAGATTATATACCATAAAATAAAAGTTTCAGCTTTTTGAAATGCAGCTACAGCAGGGATGAGGTTCATGCAGGAATGAAATAGATTATATACCATAAAATAAAAGTTTCAGCTTTTTGAAATGCAGCTACAGCAGGGATGAGGTTCATGCAGGAATGAAATAGATTATATACCATAAAATAAAAGTTTCAGCTTTTTGAAATGCAGCTACAGCAGGGATGAGGTTCATGCAGGAATGAAATAGATTATATACCATAAAATAAAAGTTTCAGCTTTTTGAAATGCAGCTACAGCAGGGATGAGGTTCATGCAGGAATGAAATAGATTATATACCATAAAATAAAAGTTTTAGCTTTTTGAAATGCAGCTACAGCAGGGATGAGGTTCATGCAGGAATGAAATAGATTATATACCATAAAATAAAAGTTTCAGCTTTTTGAAATGCAGCTACAGCAGAGATGTAGTTCATGCAGGAATGAAATAGATTATATACCATAAAATAAAAGTTTCAGCTTTTTGAAATGCAGCTACAGCAGAGATGTAGTTCATGCAGGAATGAAATAGATTATATACCATAAAATAAAAGTTTCAGCTTTTTGAAATGCAGCTACAGCAGGGATGAGGTTCATGCAGGAATGAAATAGATTATATACCATAAAATAAAAGTTTCAGCTTTTTGAAATGCAGCTACAGCAGGGATGAGGTTCATGCAGGAATGAAATAGCTTATATACCTGTATGAAGAGAAGAGAGATGGATGTTAGATCTGTGCCATGTATAACTGCCAGGACACTTTGACAGTATGACACTTAGACAGGGATGACTTCTGCCGTCGTGCCCCCCTTCACATCACATTTTTTGGCCTACGCTTAGCGTGTATGTGGGGAAAGCTCCTGACGTTTACGTTAAACGTGTCCATAGGGCTCCACTAGCCAGACAGAGGCCAAATGTCCGTACTTTTGGCCTCCGTCGGGCTGATATACGTCAGTAGACCCTTTCATATTTGTTGGAGGATGGTAAGTGTACTAGACTACACTTTTCCATCCCGATAGACCCCGCATGGAAAAAACAGTATACCGCGCGGTATACTTTTTTTAACATAGGAATCTATGGATGACGTATGCCATTGTATGATATACGTCATAGTTCTACATTTAGTGAATAAGTCATGGGCTTTTCAATAGCCTTTCATAGCGCATACTCTAAACGGATATTATTATAGTCTATGGGCGACGTATGCCTTAAACGGATGCTTAATAGTGGCATCCGTTGATCATAGACTATAATAGTATCAGTTCAGTGTATACGTCATTAAAGTTCATGACGTAGGCATTTAATGTACGCCATTAAATTCTATGGTGATGGAAAGAAATATTAAGACCGTCCGAACCTACGTTTAACGTATAAGACGGTAGCTTTTCTCTAAGTATACGTTAAAACGTAGGCCAAACACCTGATGTGAACATAGCCTTAATGTTTTTGCTGTTTTTTTTCTTTCTTTCAGGTGATTACACATGAAAATGGTGAAGACCAAGTGGTTCCTGGCCTTTATGCATGTGGTGAGGCATCTTCAGCCTCTGTACATGGTGCCAATCGGCTTGGTGCAAACTCCCTCCTAGATTTAGTTGTGTTTGGCCGTGCCTGCGCACTTAGCATAGCAGAAACCTGCAAGCCTGGTATGTCTTTACTTTTTAATAATTTTTTGTTCTTCATTAGGGATTAATTATTTTTACTTTATGGTACTCAAAGATCATTTTTTTAAATAATTATTGATCAATTTATTCGTATTAATTTAAATGGGCTTACTAAAGGTAAAGTGTAACCGTTGTTTGTTTTTTACGCATAAATCAATAGTACAAGCGAATATATGAAACTTTGGTATATATCTTCTTAGAGAAAATTGCCTCTTTCACCACTTCACAGGCTTCTCCTCCTCACCCCTGCCACCTGTACTGATCACTCACTCTCAATTCACTGCTAAAATTCATGTGCAGTGAGGCAGAGGTGAAGACAGGTTACACCTGCCTATAGAAGGCTATGGAGGGCGAAGCCAGAGGAGGGAGCTGCTGTAAAGTAAAACACTTGCTAGCAGCAGCAAGGAGACACTTACACAGCAGTTGTAGTTGTGAATCCAGCACTGGGGTAAGATTAAACACTAGAAGCAGCAGTGTCTGTCTCTTTCAACGGTCTCCCTCATCTTCCTCCCTTCTCCGTAGATTTCTATGGGCAGCATGTAACCTGATTCCCCAGTGAGCTGTCTTCATCTCTGTCTCATTGAATATCTATTTTAGCAATGAATCGAGAGTGAATGATCAGTGCAGGAGGAGGGGAAGAAGTTCTCCAATATGATATATTCCAAAGGTTCTTATATTAGACTATTGATTTAAGGAAAAAAATTTAAATGACGGTTACACTTTAAGCAAGTGTAATCAAATGAAACCTTTTTATCATCACAGTATACAATTAATGAACGTATGGTCATGTTGCTTGATTTAGTGACATATAAAAAGCGTCTCAATACTTTATCTAATATTTCCATTCAATGTAAAAATCCCTTTTAAATAAGAAATACTCGACGTTCATATTTTCTAGGAGACACATTGCTTCCAATAAAAGCTAATGCCGGAGAAGAGTCTGTTGCAAATCTGGACAAATTACGGTTTGCCAATGGGGGCACGAGAACTTCAGAGTTGAGAATCAACATGCAGAAGGTATTACACTACACCAGTGCTTTAAAACATTCATGCTTATAAATGTATTCTCTTTCCATATGACTCAACGCACCAACAACCACCCATTCATCAAATATTAAAATAATAGTTGCCTTATATTAAGAACAAATAAGGAATTGAACTGTGTGCAGGATGTATGCAGAGTTTTTAATACATGTTGCCTTTTCCCAAAATGTGTGTGATATCTTTGCTTACATCCAGAGCTTCCATAGATGAAGGGACCATCTGTGAGTTTTCCTTATCTCTGGATGGGCTAGTTGGAAATTAAAGGCTATAATGCCTTTAGCTGCATTCCCAGATATATAAAAAAATTTCAGTATTGTAACCTGGTAACACAATTCGTATGATTAAAAAAAAGTCAATCTTGTCCAACCTATTCTCATAGTTGATAAGGTTGATAAATGGCATTTGTCCAACCTATAATTCTACCGTATTGGATACTTTTAACTCATTACACCTTTTAAAGGCTATGTAAAATTATTATTTTTTATAAAAGTTTTATTTTATTATGAGCAACTTTTGAATTGGTTTATATTTAAAAATAAATAAAAAAATACTTTGAGATGCAGTTTTTTTCTATCCTCTATACATAGAGGCTGTATCTTGTGGTCAAATCCATCAGGTCAGCAGGACGGACTGCTTAAAGAGTCTCTGTCACCACATTATAAGTGCCCTGTCTCCTACATAAGGAGATCGGCGCTGTAATGTAGGTGTCAGTAATGCTTTTTATTTAAAAAAACGATCTATTTTCACAACGTTAGGAGCGATTTTGGTTTATGCTAATGAGCTTTCTTAATGCCCAAGTGGGCGTATTTTTACTTTCAACCAAGTGGGCGTGGTACAGAGGAGTGTATGACGCTGACCAATCAGCATCATGCACTCCTCTCCATTCATTTACACTGCACTAGCGATATAGTTATATCACTATGTGCAGCCTCATACACAAGCCCTAACATTACTACAGTGTCCAGATAATGAATACACATGACCATCCAGCCTGGACGTCATGTGTACTCAGAATCCTGACACTTCTGACTCTTTTCTTTGAGATTTCCAGCAAGGGAAACGAAATCTCGTTTAGCTCCGTAATCTCGCGAGATTTCGTTTCCGTTGCTGGAATCTCAAAGAAAAGAGGCAGAAGTGTCAGGATTCTGAGTACACATGACGTCCAGGCTGGATTTCATGTGTATTCATTATCAGGACACTGTAGTAATGTTAGGGCTTGTGTATGAGGCTGCACAGAGCGATATATCTATATCGCTAGTGCAGTGTAAATGAATGGAGAAGAGTGCATGATGCTGATTGGTCGGCGTCATGCACTCCTCTGTACAACGCCCACTTGGTCGAAAGTAAAAATACGCCCACTTGGGCATTAAGAAAGCTCATTAGCATAAACCAAAATCGCTCCTAACGTTGTGAAAATAGATCGTTTTTTTAAATAAAAAGCATTACTGTCACCTACATTACAGCGCCGATCTCCTTATGTAGGAGACAGGGCACTTATAATGTGGTGACAGAGCCTCTTTAAGTGAACCCTGGTTCTGCGTTTCTCTTGCATGTAGGATCCAACTCGTATCGATCGCATATAAGTTTATGAAGTTTAGCATTTACTGAAACAGTCAGTCCTGTTGACCTGACAGATTTGGCTTTGACCGCAAGACATATCTTCTATGTATACAGGATACATAGAAGCTGTGTCTCAAAAAGTTAAATTGATTTTATAAAAAAAATAATTGCCTTCAAAAGTGTACATAGCCTTTAATTAGATTTACAACCATCTACATGCTGTCGCTAAATATATTCTACAATATAAAGTGTTTCAATTCCTTTAGCCATACACTTTCTTTACATAGCACTTTCAGTATTTGCAGATACTACTGAGCTCTGTAAAGGATTCAACACAGAGGAGAATAATATAATATTACAGAGGGATTTGGGGAAGCGGAAGTTGCGGCAGAGAAATGGCAAATTAAGTTTATTCTGGTTAAATGTAAGGTTATGTACTTTGGCTGAAGGAAACAAATTCTACAATTATACATTAAATGGTAAAACACAGGGTAAAACTGCCACTGAAAAACACTTGGGGATATTGGTGGACAGTAAATTTAACTATGGCAACCAGTGCCAGGCAGCTGCTGCCAAGGCAAATAAAATCCTGGGATGCAAGAGGCATAGATGCTTATGAGAAGAACATAGAGTTTCCTCTATACAAATCACTAGTCAGACCACGGAATATTGTGAACAATTCTGGGCACCTGTGTATAAGAAGGACATGTCTGAACTAGAACGTGTGCAAAGAAGGGCGACCAAGGTAATTAAGGGAATGGGTGGATTGCAGTACCAAGAAAGGCTATCAAACTTGGGGCTATACAGTTTACAAAAAAAAGACAGCATAGGGGTGTTCTAATTACAATGTACAAATATATAATTGGACAGTACAGAGACCTTTCTAATGATCTTTTTACACCTAGGCCTGTAACAAGGACAATAAATTTGGTATCACCGTAATCGTATTGAGCCAGAATAAAGAGAAGTTGTCGTATTTACCGCACGGTGAAAGCCATAAAAACAAAACCCAAAAAACAATTGAGGAATCGCAGTATTTTCCAACTTTAGCCCGCACATAATTTTTTTTCAGTTACCCAGTACATTATATGGAACCATAATAAATGGTACCAAAAGAAACTTCAACTCCCCCTGCAAAAAATTAGCCCTCACACCTCTCTATTGACGGAAAAATAAAATAGTTATGGCTCCTGGAATGCGGGGAGTGAAAAATGAAAAATCAAAAAATGTCTACATCCCGAAGGAGTTAATGACCAGCTATTTTTTGCGTTTTTCCATCGTCGCATTCCAAGAGCTATAACTTTTTTTTATATTTTTTATTTATCTATTTTTTTCTTTTTGCAAACGCTACAAAAGAAGCAAACAAAAAGAAAAAAAAAATCAGCAAGATGTCCCATGACAATAGCATCTCTGAACACTTATACCATTTTTTGCATATTGTAGAATGTACAAACAGTATAAAATACTTCAAATGGTCCTGGATAAAGTGATGTCAGAGGTAGAGATTGTACCCCAAAGACAAATTGAAAAAGTGTAAAAAGTCGTAGGACATAAACCACACTAAATAAACCTTAAAGAAAGGGAAGGATACAGGGGGGTGGGGGGAAGGGGAAAGAGGATGGACACGTGTATCCTCCATTGTTGCCGTGACGTATTACAGATATTAAGGAATCCTATTATGATTGGTGTCACACCAGATACCAAGTTGTGGAGCCAAAGCATGCAATTAGTTTTTGTTTTGTATGAAGTGGTAAGAAAGGTATAAAGTTCTCCCATAACAAAAAAAAGGCTTCAGTTTTGTGCTCTTATCGAAGAAAGGTTTCCACCCAATCCATTCTGAAAAGATAAGAAGATATTTTTTCTAGGAAAATGCGATGCGAGGGGGGGTGCGTTATTTATCCAAAGCTGGAGGATCGCGTTCATAGCAGCCGGAGAGACATAATACAGTAATTTGTTGTGATTTTTCGGAGAGGGGGTCATGGAAGGTGGCAGTATTCCAAATAGACCCCACTTCTGGGTGGAGGGGCATTGTGTAGACAGGGTGTTTGACACAAAATATTGTACTTTTCGCCAAAAGTCAACAATAGTTGGGCATAACCAGCGACAATGTAATACGTCTGCGTGCGGTGCGCCACACTTCAAACATGAATGGTCAGAGGACAACCCCAGGGAAAAAAATAAATTCTAAAAAGTATCCCTCAGCCTTGGTTTGCCTTCCCTAATACCCCCTATCAACCTCCTAACCCGTTTCTGTTTGATCTCGATTGTCACTGCTGCTCTTTCTGTTTGTTTACACCCCTTGCTTCTGGTCCTGGCTGTTTCCTGTCTTGTAACCCACCATTCCCATGATCCGTTGCTGCATCTGAGGAGACAGCTTGAATCCCCCCCCCCCCCCCGCTTCCTCCAAAGCATCTCTACTATTTGCATACTGCCACGCCCCTCTATAGTCACAGGTCCTTCCCTGCTCTAATTCCAGGCAGCTCCCTCCCTGCACACGGTCTTACACACTAGAATCATCATTATCCTTTGTGCCTCCATCTATCCCTGATCTAAGTACAGGGACCCATCTCCCTCCCCGCCCCTTTCACAGCCTGATAAATGTAAGTCTGCCCACTCCACCTATGTCACACATCTTGGTACACACAATCCAGTCAGCACATTTTCCTCACCTGCTGCTGGATCTGTTCCAAGAGATCCTGTATTAGGCCCTGTTCACACTGAGTTTTGCAGGCAGAAAATTCTGCCTCAATATTCTGCCTGGAATTCTGAGGCAGATTTTGTTCTGCCTGCACGCCATTTGCCTGTTTCTCGCAGCGTTTTTGCCCGCAGCCGTTGAGGGCCGCGGGCAAAAACGCAGCGAAAAACACTTTCTCTGCCTCCCATTGATGTCAATGGGGAGTCAGAGACGTAAACGCCCGAAAATAGGGCCACTTCTTTTTCCTGCGAGCGGTAAAACTTGTAAAAACGCCTCCGCCTCCCACTGAAACCAATAGGAGGCGTTTTTGGGCGCGTTTTCCGACGCGGTTTCCTCAGTATAGGCCATCAATATCTGATCTGTCAGGGTCCAACAACCGGCACCCCCGTCGATCAGCTGTTTTGAAGGGGCCACAGTGCTCGTAGGAGCGCTTCTTCCTCTCCATTTCTTTTACTGCTCACATTGTGAATCGCGGTTCACAGTATTACAGCCTTCTCCCATTCAAGTGTATACTGTAATACTGTGAACCGCCGCTACCAGTGTGTCCGCGATTCACAGTGTGAGCAGTAAAGGAAATGGAGGGGAAGAAGCGCTCGTACGAGCACTGTGGCCCCTTCAAAACAGCTGATCTGCGGGGAGACGGGCCACCCCAGATCAGATATTGATGGCTTATCTTGAGGATAGGCCATCGATTTTTGTAGACTGGAAAACCCCTTTGACACCCCAAATATGATTACTTTATGGAAAGTAGACCCCAAGGTATTAATTTAACGACATATCAAAGATTTGAAAATCTGCCGTGTAAAATGTCTGTAGCAGATTAGTTTTGTAAAACCTCATCTATTTGCCTTGTACTCCGCGTGTTATGTGGTTACTTTGGCCACGTCACAGGTTGTCCGACCAAAGATCACTATGTCCCATAGCCTACACCGCAAGTAATGAAAGTCAATGTGGTCGCGTTGTGACCTGCAAGTAACTGCGACACGACTGTTTGGATTTCTTGCAACTGAAGCCCGGTGATACAGCTGTCTTTGGGCACACAGTAGGGCTCAGAAGGGAAGGCCCGCCATTTGGCTTTTGGAGTGCAGATTTTGCTGGATTCGTTTCTGAGCACTGTCGCATTTGCAAAGACCCTGTGGGACCAACAACACTGGAAATCCACCAGAAGTCAACCAATTTTGGAAACACCCCTCAAGGTATTCACCTAGGGGTGTAGTGGGCATGTTAACCCTGCAGGTGGTTTCCAGAAATTTGTGTGCACTCGATGTTGCAGAGTAAAAATGGGAATTTTTCCATAGATGTGCCCAACTTGTGCCACCATAACAAGACAGCCCTCTAATTATTATGCTGTGTTTCCCGGTTTTAGAAACACCCTACATGGGGCACTAATCTTTTGCCTGGACACTCGACTGGGCTCACGAGTGAAAGAGTACCATGCGAAATTGAGGCCTAATTTGTCAACTTACAAAGTATTGGCTCACAATTGCAGGGCTCTGATATGAAATAATAATAAAAGAAACCCCTGAGTAGTGACCCCTATTTGGAAACTTTATCCCTCAAGGAATTTATTAAGGGGTGTAGTGAGCATTTTCACCCCACAGGTCTTTTGCATAAATGAATGTGCTGCGGATGGTGCAAAGTAATAATTGGAATTTTTCCCTAGATATGCCATTTCAGTGGCAAATATGTTGTGCCCAGCTTATGCCACTGGAGGCACGCACCCCAAAAATTTGTTAAAAGGGTTTTCCCGGGTATGGCGATGCCGTATATGTGGAAGTAAACTTCTGTTTGGGCACTCAGTAGGGAGGCAGCACCATTTGGCTTTTGGAGCGTGGATTTTGCTTGGTAGTAGTTTTGTTTTGTGGTATTTTAATTTATAATGTGGGGGGGGGGCATATGTAAGCTGGTCAGAGTACATCAGGGGCAAAGTCGGGTGGTATAATAATGGCGAAAAAAAACAACATAATCCATAGATCTTTGTTACGCTGTGAAGCAATCCTTTCTGCACACGCCGGTGCCGCACTGATATATGGTGTCCGTCCTTATCCCCCTTTTGGTACACACTCCGCACTTTTGCACTATTTATCTGTGAGTCTAACTTCGCATGGGACTATACACAGTGTTCCAAATTATTATGCACATTGGATTTAAGTGTCATAAACATTTAATTATTAGTTTTTCAATTAAACTCATGGATGTATTGTGTCTTAGGGCTTTTTGGATCATTGTAATCAATCTCAGACACCTGTGATAATTAGTTTGCCGGGTGTGCCCAATCAAAGGAAAACTACTTAAGAAGGACGTTCCACATTATTAAGCAGGCCACAGGTTTCAAGCAATATGGGAAAGAAAAAGGATCTCTCTGCTGCCGAAAAGCGTGAAATAGTGCAATACCTTGGACAAGGTATGAAAACATTGGATATTTCAAGAAAACTTAAGCGTGATCATCGTACTGTGAAAAGATTTGTGGCTGATTCAGAGCACAGACGGGTTCGTTCAGATAAAGGAATAATGAGGAAGATTTCTGCCAGACAAATTAATAGGATTAGGAGAGCAACTGCTAAAATGCCTTTGCAAAGCAGCAAACAGGTATTTGAAGCCGCTGGTGCCCCTGGAGTCACGTGAACCTCAAGGTGTAGGATCCTCCAGAGGTGTGTAAGTGTGCGTAAAGCTATTATTCGGCCACCCCTAAACAATGCTCACAAGCAGAAACGGTTGCAGTGGGCTCTGAAATACATGAAGACTAATTTTCAAACCGTGTTGTTTACTGATGAGTGCCGTGCAACACTGGATGGTCCAGATGGATGGAGTAGTGGATGGTTGGTGAATGGCCACCATGTCCCAACAAGGCTGCGACGTCAGCAAGGAGGTGGCAGAGTCATGTTTTGGGCTGGAATCACGGGGAGAGAGCTGGTAGGCCCCTTTAGGGTCCCTGACGGTGTGAAAATGACCTCTGCAAGGTACGTAGAGTTTATGACTGACCACTTTCTTCCGTGGTACAAAAAGAACCGTGCCTTCCGTAGCAAAATTATCTTCATGCGTGACAATGTACCATCTCATGCTGCAAAGAATACCTCTGTGTCATTGGCTGCTATGGGCATAAAAGGAGAGAAACCCATGGTGTGGTCCTCAACCCTATTGAGAACATTTGGAGCATCCTCAAGCAAAATATCAATGAGGGTGGGAGGCAGTTCACATCAAAACAGAAGCTCTGGGAGGCTATTCTGACATCCTGCAAAGATATTCAAGCAGAAACTGTCCAAATACTCACAAATTCAATGGATGCAAGAATTGTGAAGGTGATATCAAAGAAGGGGTCCTATGTTAACATGTAACTTGGCCTGTTAAGTTTTTTTGATTGAAAGAGCTTTTGATTTCTGTAAATATGACCTCCTGATGCTGCAAATTCAACAAATTACCATTTTAGTTCTCTTTACAGCCTTTAAAATGTTTTGATCTCTGTTGGGCATAATAATTTGAAACGGTGCATTTTGAGTTTTTTACGTCTAGAAAAAAATCTGTTATTAGGAGATTTTGTTCAATAAAATTCACATTATACTCCAACGGTTGATGGCTTGAAGATTATACTGACTGTCCTTTGCATCGACTATTTAGGAAAATCAGCGAAAAATAACATTTGCATAATAATTTGGAACGCGGTGTAGGAGGACAATTTGTTGGCCATAATGTATGAAAAGTTTCCTCCGATCAAGGAATATTGACATCCAGAATCCACCTCCATTTTGCATTTTACTTCATTCAGTGTTACCTCAGGATGCTGCTTATGTCCCTTTTTGTGAGTTTCTATTATGTTGACAAATTCTGAGGCATATTCACTGACCTCTAATTAGGGCTGGGCGATTTTGCCAAAAAATAAACTGTCGTTTTTTGATTTTTTTTCAACCCTATGAGCGGTTTTCTATTTGAATCCTGTTTGTTTTTTTTTTTTATAACTATTCAATAAACTGAAAAAAATACCAAGAGATAATTTAAAGAAGAACTCCCATGAAAATGTTTATTTCTTTGTGTGTTTGTAATAGGCATCCTGTACACGTATATATTTGTTTCCTCACCGAGCGCGTCTAGCTTTCAATACAAAGGCTCCGTTCGGTTCGGCCATGCGGTCACAGCGGCAGTAAAATGGCAGAAAACTTCACTTTAGGCCCCCAGGTTGTACCCCCATAGATTTAGTGCCCACTGTAGATAGTGCCGCGCAGCCCCTCTCCCTGTAGGTAGTGCCTTTGGGGCTCCCTCTAGGAGTGGAATCCCCAACCAGAGCATTGCCGACGGTCTGGCCGGGGATTCACCGTCAGAGGCAACCCCAGAGCTATAGTCCCGGGCAGAGCGCTACTAGCACTCTGCCTTGGACTCAAGCTCTGCTCCTGACATCACTGTCCATATATGGATTTAGATGTCCGGAGCAGAGTTGAAGTCCCGGTAAATGCTCTGTTCTGGTACTCCGGCTCTGGGGAAGCCCTGACGTCACTGTCCATATATGGATAGTGATGTCAGGGGCAATCCCAGAGACAAAGTCCCGGGCAGAGCGCTACAAGCACTCTGCCTGGGACACTACTCTACTCCTGACATCACTGTTCAAATATAGACAGTGATGTCAGGGGCTTCCCCAGAGATGGAGGCCCGGAGGAGAGCTGCTTCTAGCGCTCTGCTTGGGACTCCTTCTCTCCTCCTGAAATCACTCTCCCTATATGGACCGTGATGTCAGGGACTTCGGCACCAATCTCCGTTTACATTCCCCACTCCACCATTCTTTTTCTGAATGACCTCCCGCCATTGGCTGGCCGCATATGAATTCATAAGCTGACTGCCAATAGAAGACTAACAGATGCAGTACTGGCATGCCGTGCCAGTACTGCGGAGTATTAAGTCGGGCTGACACAGTGTGTCTACTCTCTCCTCACGTGTCCTGTGTCTCCTCTCTCCTCACTGAATGACTGTCAGTGTCAGCGCAGGGGTGCAACAGTGGGAAACGAGCGACTCCGTTTTAGTCACAGGTGACAATGCGGCGGGGTGGAGCTTCTTCCCGTAGCTCAGCCTGACAGTGAGATTATGAAATCGGTTCTATGATTTAAAAACAGAATCGTCACATGACTCAAGGGCGAATTAATCGAATTCATTTTATTAATCACCCAGCCCTACCACTAATTCAGGAACACCACTTGATATATTAACCTTATGGGCTGAATTGTGTGAGGAGTTCTCTTTTACTTGTTTGTGTCTTGGTATATTTTGTCCCTGGAGACACACTCTCTGTATGTGACCGTGCCGTTTACATTTGTGGTAGACAGCATTTTTAAAATGGCATTGATCTCGTCTGATTTTCACCACAGCTGTATCAACTCTTTTGTGGGCTTGATGTGCTGCTTTGTGCAGACTGTAATGTAGCATTGCGCTCTCTATTATGCAGCAGATTTACATTTGGATTATGTATATTACCAGAAGATGTCTGTATTTCTCTTGTATGAAAAAATGGCGCCTCTTAAGCCAGTGCCTCCTCTTGAGCTATAGCGAAGGTTAAGTTTGGCTTGGCTAATAATTTCCTCTGAAGCGCCTCCTCTCTGATACCACACACAAGTCTGTCTCTTAATAGGGACTGTTGTTAAAATTGCAGTTTTCTGACAATCTGCGCAGCTCACAATGTAAGCCGCAATACGTTCACCTGGAAGCTGATTCCTTTTATTATAATGGAAACGCCTCTAAGTTTCAGATGGGGTAGGAATAAAATGATTTTTTTAACACTGTAATGATCTCCCTGGGTTTAGTAGGGGACACCAGAGAACGGGCAATATGAAATGCCCTGGGGCCCATGACAGCAGCACGACTCTGAACAGCATCAGATACTTTTATATGCTCCTAGGTAAAACATGACTCCGCATATGTATTCCTTAAATATGGGTTTGAGACATCAAATTCCTCCATTTGACCGATGGTAGCCATTTTATAGTTGTATTATTGTATAAGCCAGTGTTTCCCAACCTTTTCAGGCTCGAGGCACCCCTGGGGAAAAAAAATGTCCTCAGGGCACCCCTACCAAAAATTGTTTACAAAAAGACAAAAAAAACGCAATCTTTGTTCACACAGCATTTTTTTTGTAAGGCCGAAAAAAGAATCTGCCTCAAAATTCCTTCAGTAATTTTGAGGCAGATTTTGAACTGACCGCATTGTTTGAGCCATTTTTTTTTTTTGTAGTGTTTTCTGTCCACATTTTTTAAGCAGTCAAAGATAATACAAAAACCGCAGGCAAAAAATCAATCTAAACAAGCGCCGCAGGTTTTTTTCTGCGTCCTATTAATCATAATGGGAGGTCAGAGGCGGAAACCACTCAGACCCACCATGAGTGGGGGACTCACAGTAAAATGACCATCAGCCCCCCACTCAGTAAAATGACCATCAGCCCCCCACTCACAGTAAAATGACCAGCCCCCCACTCTAGTATCACGACCATCAGCCCCCCACTCTAGTAAAATGACCATCACAGACAGAAAGTGTGCTTACTCCTGGGGAAGGAATAAATAAGGAGGTATCAGAGGAGAGAACTACAACTTCCAGCATGTCCACGCCGTTATTATGGGATATCAGAGGACATTACAGGGAGAAGGTATAAGAGGACTACAACTCCCAGCATGTCCAGGCTGTTATGGGACATTAGAGGACATTACACGGAAGAGGTATAAGGAGAGAACTACAACTTCCATCTTTCCCCTGGCTCCAGTTCTCACAAAATTGCTGAAAAACTATTAAGAAATACTTACCCTGCCCAGGTCCGCAGCGTTGGCTCCTCTCCCTCTGTCAGGCTCTTCTAGTGGGAAGTGGTGGGCGGTACGTACGTACGTACGTACGTACGTACGTACGTACGTACGTGCGTGCGTGCAGCCTGCGGCTGGTCCTGATAGGCTTCCTGTCTACAGGAAGTTACTGAGTAGTTCCCGATGCACACTGTCGGTGACCCGCGATGGCATGTTCGAGGGCCCCCCCCCCCCCCGATTCTGAAAATTTAAGTGCCGCAGCATTTAAAGTGTTAAGCGGGCGGAATTAATGTGAGCAAAGCCGTCACCTGTCGAGTATGGAGCGTGCTCAGCCCGTGAGCGCGCGCTATACTTCCCCTTGGCGACATCGCAGTAATAGTACGTCGTATGTCGCCAAGGGGCCAATATATAAGGCCCTCAAAGCCACTTCACAACTGAACTGGTCCACGTAAAAATAGCCTTTTTAAATTTTCTTGAAAATGTGAGAAATTGCTGCTAAAGTTCTAAGCCTTGTAACGTCCTAGAAAAATAAAAGGCCGTGAAAAAAACGATGCCAAACTAAAGTAGACATATGAGGGATGTGAACTAGTAACTACTTTGTGTTGTATTACTTACTATCTGTTTTACAAGTAGATATATATAAGTTTAGAAAAATGCTAATATTTGCACATTTTCTCTAAAATTGAGTTTTTCACAAATATTGAATTTATCGACCAAATTTTTTCACTAACATAAAGTACAATATGTCACGAGAAAACAAACCGAATCGCTTGGATAGGTAAAAGCATTCCAAAGTCATTACCACATACAGCGACACATGTCAGATTTGAAAAAATCGTGTGTCCACAAGGCCAAAACAGGCTGTGTCCTGAAGGGGTTAAACCACTGTGACAAACGGAAACCATTTGCACCGGATCCGTCACCATTGAAATCAATGGTGATGCAAAACGAAACCTATAGCTTCCGTTTGTTTGTCAGGGTTACGTTCATGGGTTCCTCTGACGGAAAGCTCCGACGGAACCCATGAACGGAGTCCCAACGCAGATGTGAACGAAGCCTTAACAAAATGGAGAATGAGAGGAAAAACAAGCAAGTCTACACATATGCGAATGAACATGCAAATAACGGACTTTTTTTTTTTTTAAAAGCCTCCTAGTTACAGTGCCATCTAGTGACACTGGACAGACATAACAGTCAATACATTACAGTAACTGTGTAACTTATAGAGTTGTATTGAAGTCAAGCCATGTAATCTGGAGCACACAATTTGTTTTGGCTACAGACTATGCAGAGTCATGCTGCTGTATTCCGAACTGGCCCGGTACTACAGGAAGGATGTGAAAAGTTGAGTGCGGTTAACGCTTCCATGGATGACATCAAAACATATGACCGAGGTACGTAGGGGTCTTTTTAATAGTATTGGTTGAACATCTTTAATTGCCGTAGTTTCCTTTTTTTATCCTGCCTGTCGCTGACTGGCAAAATTATCTCTGTAGACCAAAAATTTGTCACGTTCGCCAATTTCATAACACATTGTATCATTCAACACCCATAGGTGGCACATATTGTCAGTTGTTTTAGAGTGTGTGCAAAACGAGGCACGTGAAGTATTGGCAAGGTAATGTTGTATGAAATTGGCCCAATGAAGGGCATCAGAGTGGCAGGCAGGTGCCTATACGTTTGGTATGCCGAACAACTTTGCTAATATGAGGCTGATTTCAAGAGTAACCCGTCTCCTAATTCAAGGGTTTTTGGAACGGATTTTCAAAGCATTTTTCATTTTTACAAGCGTTTTTGAAGCGTTTGCCAATGAGAAATAAGAAAAAAAAATCATCTTGTAAAACGCTTCAAGAAGTGCTCCGAAATACGCCAGCAAATAAGTTGTTCGCACATTGGAAAAAGATTTTACCACTTAAGCAAACAGATGTGGCTAAATAAAAAATTTGGGTGAGAGTCTATTCACACAAGGTGATCAAACACACGCTGTGGTTTCGTGGAAATCCGAGCAAATACTGTGATTTGACTGTACAATGTGAATAAGCTCTTCGTGGCCTGTGGCATGAGAGACTCTATAATGGTCATCTCCATTCTGGTTTTCTCTGATTCCAAGTGGCCGGGGCTATTGTGCTATGATTTGAGGATTGATGGGTTAATGATTCGATGGTTTTATAATCCTTTTATCTCATTTTAGGAATCGTTTGGAATACTGATTTGGCAGAGGCACTTGAATTACAAAACTTAATGCTTAATGCACTTCAGACCATTTATGGAGCTGAAGCCCGCAATGAAAGTCGTGGTGCTCATGCCCGAGAGGACTATAAGGTGAGAATGTTAAAGGCCTTATTCAGATGGCCGTACTCAGTCCATGATATACGGATCGCGTGTCGGCCGTATGTCCCGAACCGGCCACGGTTCAGGGAGCCGGCTTCTAGCACCATCGTTCTCTATAATGCGAGTAGTCCCTTCCTTCCTGAAGAAATACTGTCCCGTACTGAAAACATGATTACAGTATGTGACCGCATTCCCGCGAAGAGGCAGGGACTCCTAGCATCATACATAACTGTGATGCTAGGAGCCGGCTCCCTGAACTGTGGACGGTCCGGGGAATACAGCCGACACACGGTCTGTATATTCCGGACCGAACATGGCCGTTTGAAAAAGGCCTAATGTATATTTTAGATGGGCTTTTGTGTATAAAGCCTCTTATTATGGTTTTTTAACCCTTTGGCACCGCAGCCATTTTTTGGTTTTCCATTATCCTTTTTTCCTCCACACCTAAGAAAGCCATAACTTATTATTTTTTTTTACGTTGAACACAGGCTTGTAATTCTGCAGCGCTCTCTGTCTGTGTTTGTTCTCACGGGAGGGGACACCGCGCAAGCCGCCCTGACACTGTCCGTAGCTGTACACTGACATTGTCAGAGCAAAGAGATCACGCCTCTTTGCCATTTAGTTAGATAGAAACGCCCCATTGACAGCTCAGGGGCTTATTTACATATCAGGCGCCAAATAGACTGGCACCATTATGTATAACGGAGGAAGATAGGAAAAAAATGTAAAGTGAGACTGTGTTTGTGAAGCCCTTCCTATTACATGTATGGGCAGGTGAAAGGTTGTCTTTGAAACTCATGCACAAGACTGTTCCGGTTTTGCAGATCGCAAAACATGGATACTAGTGGCTTCCATGTGCTCTCCGTTTTTTGTTTTTTTTGGGTCTTATATACTAAAATGGGTAAGACGGGCCATAAATACAGGCAATAATAGGATTTGTTCTATAATTTGCCGAACTTATACACAGATCCGCAAAAAAAAGGACCTCAAAGAAATGAATGGTTCAGTATGCTATCTGCAAAAAAACCGGATGGGACACTGAAGAAATAAGGCCCAATGCACACAAACGTATTTTTGCGACCGCAATTCACCCGCAAATCTGCAGGTGAATTTCGGCCCCATTCATTTCAATGGGCCCATGCACACGACCGTAGTTTCCACGGTCGGTGCACGGCCCAGGTGCTTGGCCCAGGAGCCTGGACCGCAAAAAGAACGGCCGTGTCTTATTACGGCTGTGTTTTGCGGTACAGGCTCATAGAAATTCATGCACGCGGCCGTCCGGCCAGAAAATCATGGCCGTGCACCTGGCTAAGTTCTTAGGCCTCATGCACACGACTGTAGTGTTTTTCTGGTCCGTATTTTGCAGACTAATTGTCATCCGTAGTGCTTCCGTGTGTCATCCACAAAATGCGGATCATATAAAAACGTTCAAGGAAATTTCCTAACGTCGCTTCCACAAAATTACGGGTATCACACGGAGGTGTATCCGCAGTTTCCACGGGTCCATTGACTTCTATGGTCAAGTCTGTAGCAAATTTGTGGGCCGTAATAAGACCTGTCTTGAGATTCTGCGGCTCATATTTACGATCCTGGAAGGAACCGTGAAAACCACGGTCATGTGCATGGTGCCATAGCAATGAATAGGTCTGCAATTCACTCGCAGATTTGCGGGTGAATTGCAGACGCAAAAACACGTTCGTGTGCATGAGGACTTAGGCTCCATGCACACAAACGTGCTTTTGCGGCTGCAGTTCCTCCGAAAAGCAACGGGAGAATTCCGGCCCCATTCATTCCTATGGGCCCATGCACACGACCGTGGTTTTTACGGTCCGTGCATGGCCCAGGAGCCTGGACCGCAGAAAGAACGGACATGTCTTATTACAGCCGTGTTCTGTGGTTCAGAGGAAATAATGGACGCGGCCATGTGCACGGCCCGTGATTTGTGGGCAGCTCGGGGGTGACACTCCGCGGCCGGCCGACCCGAAAATCACGGCCGTGCACATGGCTACGGTCGTGTGCATGAGGCCTTATGAAATGACCCTGCCTTACGTAATCTGTATTTACGAGTTTATACTATGCCAAACCTGCACCCCGAAAAAAAGAAAATAATTTCCGCTTTTCCGTAGGAATTACTAGATATTCGAGTTTTCATTTTTTAGCATCTTCTAAAAGGAGCACCAATCTTTAGAATCCAAAAACAGAAAATAACAAAAACACTCATGTTTCTCTCTCCTGTTTTACGCCAGATCACAAATTTAACTCTTGAAAAACAATAGACAGGCAGTGTATACTTCTCTTTAGAGGCAGCCCCCTCCCCCTAGAGTTCAGGTGGAAGGGGGATCGGTCTAGGTTGCGTACTTATTGTCTGCAGAGTGAGGAATGGTACCGCCATGTAATGCTGTTGTCACTATGTGTGTACTACTGCTGGTACGGTTACTGCACCTTTCACGTGTTTTACCGTGCATTGCTGTGGTTTTGCTTCTTCAGGTGAAACAAGATTTTTTGCCATCCTGCACGAGTGAAAGCCCCCTTAAAAAGTTATTCCTGTCACAAAGTAATTACATATCGTGGCAAAGTAATGGCATGTCGTTTGGATTGCTATCGCTTTCTGATCGCCAGGGGTCCGCCTGCTGGTTATCTCATTGATCCCGAGATTAAATCGGCCACATCGCCCTTTCCATATTGAAATCATACACTCCCTGCATAATTCATACATAATGGAAATGAGGATTTGTCTTCTAAAGGGGATTTACTGTCATTTTACATATTTTTATTGGTTTTATTAATACTGTAACATTTGCTACAAATTAACAGTTTCGTTCCTGAAAGCTGAAATATCTAAGACACATTGGAGCACTGCTCGGCGGCGCCACTAGTAGTCGTTAAACTGCCCTATTCCACTTTATAAAAAAAAATTTTCTTTTATGCTACTCTACTTTTTGTTTTAGGTCCGAGTTGATGAATATGATTTCTCTAAACCACTGCAAGGACAGCAGAAGAAACCATTTGAAGAACACTGGAGAAAACACACACACTCATATGTTGATAAGAAGGGCAAGGTAATTTGGTTGCAAGTATCTTCTCTGTATATGTTACAACAGGCTTTAACCCCTTCCCGCCATCCGCCATATATATATACACGGCGCTGTCGGGCACCATCACCGCCGGGTGCCCAGCTGTATGTTACAGCTGGCACCCTGATGTAACGGCAAGGACCGAAGCTAGCCTCCGATCCGGGTGATTAACCCCTCAGATGCTGCGTTCAGTAGAGATCGCAGCATGTGAGTGGTTTTTAGCCACCGGCACCCCAGCAAATTGATCACTGGGTTTGCACTGGCAACCAGAGGCCTAATACTGGCCTCCCGGTCTGCCAGCAACGGAAGCCTCATATGCCCCGCTCGGAGGCGGGGCCTAAAAGGCTTATGGTACCATTGGCAAATGGTGCCGGCTCAGCTTCCGGCTCAGGAGCTGAGCCGGCGTCATCAGCAGTGGGTGTCCGCTGTATGCTACAGCGGATACCACGATGCAACGTCAGAAACTGGAGCTAGCTAGGATTCGAAAGCCATCGCTGCATCTTAGTGGTTTGTAGCAAATCAGCAGCACTGCCATGCGATGGCCTCCTGTTTGCCATTACGAAAGCCGATCAGTCCCGACCAGAGGCGGAGCCTGATCGGCTTGCTGTCAGTGAACAACTGACCGTTCTAATACATTGCACTACATAGGTAGTGCAATGTATTAGAACATCAATCAGACAGTTTGAAAGTGTGAAAAAAAGTTTCAAGTAATAACATAAAACACAATCGCCCTTTTTCCCTTATCAAGTCATTTATTATTAAAAAAATAAAATAAAACTATACATATTTGGTATCGCCGCGTCCGTAGCGACCTGAACTATAAAAATATTATGTTACTTGTCCCGCTCAGTGAACGCCGTAAAAAAAAATACTGCCAGAATTTCAGTTTTTTTGGTCACTCTGTCTTCCAAAAATTGAAATAAAAAGTGATCAAAAAGTTGCATGTATCCAAAAATGGTACCTATAAAAACTATAACTCGTCTCACAAAAAAGCCCTCGTACAGCTCTGACGACAAAAAAATTAAAACGTCATGGCTCTTACAACATTGTGACAGGAAAAATACGTTCTTTTTACAAAAGTAATTTTATAGTGCATAATGTGTGGCGAACGCTATATATAAAAAAAAACGATGCCAGAATTGCTATTTTTTGGTCATCTTGCCTCCCAAAAAAAAGATTAAGTGATCTAAATGTCGCATGTACCCAAAAATGGTACCAATTATAACTACATCTCGTCCCGCCAAAAAACAGCCCTCATACCATTACGTCTATGAAAAAATTAAATAAGTTAAGGCTCCAATAAGTCAGGAAATAAAAAATATGCAGTTGTGCTGGCCCGAGGGGAACATTTTTTCTGTTTCAAGAGGCGATTTATCAAGGCCCTAAAATTAGGAAACCAGAAAGGGGAGGGCCCAAACATATCTGCTGGAAGTAATCTATGGATTGGATTATTTTATTGTTTACCCCATTATTCTACCACCTGACTATGCCCCTGATGTACTCTGCCCAGCTTACATGTACCCCCACATTATAAACTGAAATACCAGTAATACTCAAACAAAACTACTACCAAGCAAAATCCACGCTCCAAAAGCCAAATGGCGCTACATCCCTTCTGAGCCCTACAGTGTGCCCAAACAGCTGTTTACTTCCACATATATGGCATCGCCATACCCGGGAGAACCCTTTCAAAAACTTTTTGGGTGTGTCTCCAGTGGCACAAGCTGGGCACGTCATATTTCCCACTGAAATGTCATATCTAGGTACAAATTAAAATTTTTACTTTGCACCATCCGCAGCACAATCATTTATGGAAAACACCTGTGGGGTGAAAATGCTCACTACACCCCTTAATAAATGCCTTGAGGGGTGTAGTTTTCAAAATTGGGGCACTAAGGGGTTTTCTCTTATTATTTCACAGAAGAACCTCTTCGATTGTGAACCAATACTTTGTAAGCCACCAAATTAGGTCTCAATTTTGCATGGTACTCTTTCACTCCTGAGCCCTGTCCAGGCAAAAGATTAGGGCCACATGTAGGGTGTTTCTAAAACCGGGAAACACCGCATAATAATTAGAAAACTGTCTTGTTATGGTGGCACAAGCTGGGCACCACATATTGGCATATCTATTGAAAAATCCCATTTTCACTCTGCAATATCGAGTGCACACTAATTTATGCAAAACACCTGCGGGGTTAACATGCTCACTACACCTCTAGGTGAATACCTTGAGGGGTGCAGTTTCCAAATGGGGTCACTTCTCAGGGGTTTCTTTTTATCATTTCACATCTGAGCCTCTGCAATTGTGAACCAATACTTTGTAAATCGCCAAATTAGGCCTCAATTTCGCATGGTACGCTTTCACTCCTGAGCCTGGTTGAATGTCCAGGCAAAAGATTAGGGCCCCTTGTAGGGTGATTCTAAATCCGGGAAACACTGCATAATAATTAGAGAGCTGTCTTTTTATGGTGTCACAAGCTGGGCACCACATATTGGCATATCTATGGAAACAAATCCCATTTTCACTCTGCAACATCGAGGCCTCACTAATTTTTACAAAAGACCTGCAAGGTTAACATGCTCACTACACCCATAGGTGAATACCTTGAGGGGTGTAGTTTCGAAATGGGGTCACTTCTGGGGGGGTTTCTACTGTTTTGGTCCCACAGGGGCTTTGCAAATGCGACATAGCGCCCGGAAACCAATCCAGCAAAATCTGTACTCCAAAATCCAAATGGCACTCCTTCCCTGCTGAGCCCTACCGTGTGCCCAAAAAGCAGTTTTATAACCACATATCGAGTTCTTCCGTACTCCAGAGAAGTTTCTTTACAAATGTTGGGGTTATTTTTTTCATTTATTTGTTGAGAAAATTAAAAATTTTGAGCTAAAGCAACGTCTTATTGAAGAAAAGGGATTGTTTTTATTCTCACTGCCCAATTCTAATAAAATCTATGAAACCCCTGTGGGGTCAAAATGCTCACTACACCCGTAGATTAATTCCTCATGGGGTGTAGTTTCCTAAATTGAGTACATTTTTGGACGTCTTCTCTGTTTTGGTTCTTCAGGGTCTTTGCAAATGCGACATGGCCTCCGCACACCATTCCTGCTAAATTTGAGCTCCAAAAGCCAAATGGCGCTCGTTCCCTTCTAAGCCCAGCCGTGTGTCCAAACAGCCGTTTATTACCACATGTTGGGTACTGTTTTATTTGGGAGAAATTGCTTTACAAATATTGCTTTTTCTCCTTTAGTCCTTGTGGAAATTAGAGAAAATTAGCTAAACCTACATTTTCTTTTGAAAGAATGTAGATTTTAATTTTCACGGCCTACTTCCAATAATTTCTGCAGTAAACCTGTGGGGTCAAAATGCTCACTATAGCCCTCGATAATTTCCTTGAGGGGTCTAGTTTCCCAAATTTTGTCACTTTTGGGGGATTTCCACTGTTTTGGCACCGCAAGAGCCCTTCAAACCTGACATGGAGCCAAAAATATCTTCTAATAAAAAGGAGGCCCAAAATCCACTAGGTGTTTCTGAGGCCGGTGCTTCAGTCCATTAGCGCACTAGGGCCACATGTGGGATATTTCTAAAAACTGCAGAAGCTCGGCAATAAATATTGAGTTGCATTTCTCTGGTAAAGCTTTCTGTGTTACAAAAAAAAATGGATTAAAAATGAATTTCTGCAAAAAAAATAAGAAATTTTGTAAATTTCACCTCTACTTTGCTTTTAATTCCTGTGAAACGTCTAAAGGGTTAAGAAACTTTCTAAATGCTGTTTTGAATACTTTAAAATGGGGTGACTTATTGGGGGCTTGTAATATAGAAGGCCCTCAAAGCCACTTCATAACTGAACTGGCCCCTGTAAAAATAGCCTTTTGAAATTTTCTTGAAAATTAGTGAAATTGCTGCTAAAGTTCTAAGCCGTGTAATATCCTAGAAAAATAATAGAATGTTCAAAAAACGATGCCAATCTGAAGTAGACATATGGGGGGATGTTAATTAGCATTCTCGTCCTGCAGTTAAACTGTCACCGCTTGTAAACAAACGGTGACAGGACAGTGACTTCAGCTGTCACAGACAGCTGAGCGTCACAGCTATCGGCGGTGGGACCAATCACGGCTCTCCCCCCCCCCCCCCCCCGTGGATCGCTGTGATTGGTCAGTCACTCCAGACTGACCAATCACAGCAGAAAAGTGAATTGCCGCCCTTCCTCTGTGACGGATCTCCTCATTTCTGTCACAGTTGTGACAGTTCTGAGGAGATCGGACCACAGTGAATTTAGTGTGTCCCCTCACAATTGTAAAACAGCACACAAACCCGTTTTTTAACCCCATAGAGCTCCCCAATCCACCTCCCCTTCCCTCTCCTTTTGCCTAGTTACTTAGTTTGTTAAAAAAAAAATAAAATTTTTTTAAAAAAAATCTAAAAAAATTATAGGTAGTGTAGGATATATATAGGTGATTATTTGATGTGTGTGTATATATATATATACACACATGTATATTATATACATACATATATACGTTATATAGTGTGTATGTATGTATATATATATATATAGGTAATAATATACGCTATATATATCGTGCGCAGACGTCCAAAAAAGAGTGTTAACCCTTCCTGCGCTGACGTTTTAGGCGCGATTTTTTTTTTAGCATAAAATAAAAAGTTAAAATTTTAAATCTAAAAAAATTTAGTAGTAGTTTTAGGTAGGTTTACATATATACACACACGCATACACCAGGTTTCTGACGACATTTCAGACGTCGTTTTTTTTATTTGTCATAAAATTTTTAAAAAAGTATAAAGTTATGGCTAAACAGAATTACACTGTGGAGGAGGCCTACGCCATGCTGTGTTCAGACACAGACACGGAAACCGCCAGTGAGGATGAGGAACAGTTCCTTATTTTGTCATCCTCTAGCGATAGTGAGGAACCCCCACAAAGGCGGAGTAGGCAGAGTGACAGTCACTCAAGTGACTCCAATTGGGTGCCCCCAAATATTTTTTCACCCCAAATTCCTGAATTCACTTCTGCCCCAGGAATAAAAATTGATACCACTGGGTACACGGAATTAAAATTTTTTCAAATTTTCTTCACGGAGGAATTGGTGAACCTAATGGTCACCCAAACAAATATTTATGCCGAACAGTATCTGGCCAGTCACCCCGCGTCATATTACGCTAGAGGCCAGAAGTGGCATCCAACATGTGCTGCAGAAATTAAAAAGTTCTGGGGGCTCCTTCTTAATATGGGGCTTATTAAGAAACCCACCATACGGTCCTACTGGTCGACCGACGTTCTGTATGCTACCCCAATGTACAGGGCTGTAATGGTGAGAACTCTGTTTGAGGCAATATTGAGATTCCTCCATTACACGGACAACAGCCAGTGCCCTCCGCCTGGTGACCCCAACCAGGACAGATTATTTAAAATTAGGCCGCTCATTTCACTTCTGAGTGAAAAATTTTCAGAGGCATACACCCCTAATAAAAATATTGCCATAGATGAGTCACTCGTGCTCTTCAAAGGAAGGCTACGATTTAGGCAAGTAAAAGGGCAAAATACGGGATCAAAATTTATAAGCTCTGTGAGAGTGAAAGTGGGTACACTCACAGATTTCGAATTTACGAGGGTCCCCCTGTCCTCAATATAAGCGGCAAAATTGTGTGGGACCTTTTGTACCCCCTGCTAGATAAAGGTTGTAACCTTTATATAGATAATTTCTATACTAGCGTCCCATTGTTCCACTGCCTATTTGATAAAAATACAGTCGCCTGTGGCACAATACGGAGGAATCAAAAGGGCCTCCCAAAAAATTTGGTCGACCAGAAACTGAGACCTGGTGATAGCAGGTCATTGACTAATGGGACTGTGATGGTGACCAAATTTAGGGATAAAAAAGATGTTTTTATCATCACGTCCATTCATGGGGACAGCAGCACCCCTGTTCTAGTAAGAGGGCGTAATGCCACCGCCCTCAAGCCTGTGTGTATACAGGAATATAACCAGCACATGGGTGGCGTAGACCTGGCAGATCAAATGCTACAGCCATACAGCGCAATGAGGAAGTCCCGCGTATGGTACAAGAAGACTGCAGTGCACCTCATACAAACAGCGCTGTACAATTCTTTTATTATTTATAGGAAGTCAGGGAATCAAGCACGGTATCTTGAATACCAGGAAAAAGTAATAAAGCAACTACTTTTCAAAGACCGAGCAGAAGAAGCTGCAAGTACATCCCATAGCAGCGAGGCCAGCAGAATTGTATCAGGGCAGCACTTCCCAAGTGAAGTGCCCCCCACTGAGAAAAAGAGAAGACCATACAAAAAATGTCGCGTCTGTTATAAAAACGGAATGCGAAAAGACACGGGCTATCAGTGTGAGACTTGTCTTGATAAGCCAGGATTGTGTATCAAGGACTGTTTTCGCGCCTACCATTCCTCCCTAAATTATTAATTTTATGACGTACTCTCTACTTTTTTTTTGCCCATTTTTGGCCTTTCATCCCTATTTCCGGTACATTATTGCCCATTTATGAATTGGAATATAACCTAAAAAAAAAACCTAAATACTTCATTATACCCCTAGATGAATACTGAAAAACTAAATACTTCATTATACCCCTAGATGAATACTGAAGTACAGTGTTTTCTGCTCAGTCACTTCAGAAAGTCTGCAAATAAATTGTGCCTGGAATTCATCTAACTAGGCCCAAAAAGCCACAAGGCGCTCCTTCAGTTTTATCCTCTCCCGTAATTCTAGCTAAAAAAAACCGACATGGTCAACATAATCACTATACCCCTAAATGAATACTTTCAGGGTGTAGTTTCCAAAATGGTGTAACTTTTTTGGAGTTTCCACTGTACTGGCACCTCAGTGGCTCTGTAAACGTGACATGACACCGAAAACCATTCCAGCAAAATCTGTTCTCAAAAAGCCAAATGGCACTACTTCCCTTCTGAGCCCTGCCGTGGGTCCAAACAGCAGTTTATTACCACATATGAGGTATTCCCCTAATCAGGAGAAGTTTCTTTACAAATTTTATGGTTCTTTTTCTCTTTATTCCTAGTAAAAATTAAAAATGTCTACGTTTTTTCAGAAAAAAAGTCGATTTTCATATTCATGGCCAAATTCCACTAAATTCTGCAAATAACCTGAGGGGTCAAAATGCTCACTATACCCCTAGGAAAATTCCTTGAGGGGTGTACTTTCTAAAATGGGGTCGCTTTTGGGGGGTTTCCACTGTTTTGGTACCTCCAGGACGTTGCAAACGCGACATGGCACCGAAAATCATTCCAGCAAAATCTGTGCTCCAGAATACAAATGGCGCTGTTTCCCTTCTGAGCCCTGCCGTGGGTCCAAACAGCGGTTTATTACCACATATGCGGTATTCCCGTAATCGGGAGAAGTTGCTTTACAAATTTTGTGGTTCTTTTTCTCCTTTATTCCTAGTAAAAATTAAAAATGTCTACGTTTTTTCAGAAAAAAAGTCGATTTTCATATTCATGGCCGAATTCCACTAAATTCTGCAAATAACCTGAGGGGTCAAAATGCTCACTATACCCCTAGGAAAATTCCTTGAGGGGTGTACTTTCTAAAATGGGGTCGCTTTTGGGGGGTTTCCACTGTTTTGGTACCTCCAGGACGTTGCAAACGCGACATGGCACCGAAAATCATTCCAGCAAAATCTGTGCTCCAGAATCCAAATGGCGCTGTTTCCCTTCTGAGCCCTGCCGTGGGTCCAAACAGCGGTTTATTACCACATATGCGGTATTCCCGTAATCGGGAGAAGTTGCTTTACAAATTTTGTGGTTCTTTTTCTCCTTTATTTCTAGTAAAAATTAAAACTGTCTACGTTTTTTCAGAAAAAAGGTGGACTTTCAATTTTACAGACTATTTCCAATAATTTTAGCAAAAAACCTGTGGGGTTAAAATGCTAACTATACCCCTCGATAAATTCCCTGAGGGGTGTAATTTCCAAAATGGGGTCACTTTTGGGGGGTCTCCACTGTTTGGGCACCACAAGACCTCTTCAAACCTGACATGGTGTCTAAAATATAATCTAAAAAATGGAGGCCCCAAAATCCTCTATGTGCTCCTTTGCTTCTGAGGTCCGTGTTTCAGTCCAAGAGGACACTAGGGCCACATGTGGGATATTTCTAAAAACTGTAGAATCAGGGTAATACATTTTGAGTTGCAATTCTTGGCTAAAACCTTCTGTGGTACAAATTTTTTTTATCACAAATTAATTTTGGCAAAAAAAAAATGAAATTAGTAAATTTCACGTCTATTTTGCTTTAATTACGGTGAAATGCCTAAAGGGTTAAGAAACTTTTTTGAATGCTGTTTTGAATACTTTGAGGGGTGCCGTTTTTAAAATGGGGTGATTTATGGGGTCTATCTAGTACATAAGGCTTTCAAAGCCACTTCAGAACTGAACTGGTCCCTGTAAAAATGGCCTTTTGAAATTTTCTTGAAAATGTGAGAAATTGCTGCTAAAGTTCTAAGCCTTGTAACGTCATATAAAAATAAAAGAACGTTCAAAAAACGAAGCAAACATAAAGTAGACATGGGGGATGTTAACTAGTAACTATTTTGTGTGGTATTACTATCTGTCTTACAAGCATATACATTTAAATTAAGAAAAATGCTAATTTTCACATTTTCTCTACATTTTGGTGTTTTTCACAAATAAATACTGAATTTATCGACCATTTTTTTTCACTAACATCAAGTACAATATGTCACGAGAAAACAATCTCAGAATCGCTTGGATAGGTAAAAGCATTCTGGAGTTATTACCACATAAAGTAACACATGTCAGATTTGAAAAAAATCGGCTGTGTCCTGAAGGCCAAAACAGGCTGTGTCCTTAAGGGGTTAATTGGAACTATGTCGTTTATTTCCACTACAATTAGCTGAAGGGAAAACGAGGAATCTGCCTGTGGCTTCTACAGCAATAGCTGGTTGCGGGTGGTAGGCTACTCCTTGAGTACAACCCCTTTTTAAAAACAAGGTGTGCTTTATTATCTTTTCATTTGCTGGTCTGTGAGAGATTGCATTTTTGTGTGCAAACAACCTGTTAAAACAGTTGTCGTATTAACCCCTTCCCTCTTTAGCCACGTTTGGCCTTCCTGACCGAGCCTCATTTTTCAAATCTGACATGTTTCACTTTATGTGGTAATAACTCCGGAATGCTTTTACCTATCCAAGCGATTCTGAGATTGTTTTCTCGTGACACATTGGACTTTATGTTACTGGCAAAATTTGCTCGATATGTTCAGTATTTAATTGTGAAAAACACCAAAATTTTGCGAAAAATTGCAAAAATTAGCATTTTTCTCAACTTAAATGTAACTGCTTGTAAGACAGGCAGTTATAACACACAAAATTGTTGCTAATTAACATCCCCCATATGTCTACATTAGATTGGCATCGTTTTTTGAACATCCTTTTATTTTTCTAGGACGTTACAAGGCTTTGAACTTTAGCAGCAATTTCTCACATTTTCAAGAAAATTTCAAAAGGCTATTTTTACAGGGGCCAGTTCAGTTGTGAAGTGGCTTTGAGGTCCTTATATATTAGAAACCCCCAAAAAGTCACCCCATTTTAAAAACTACACCCCTCAAAGTATTCAAAACAGCATTTAGAAAATATCTTAACCCTTTAGACTTTTCACATGAATTAAAGCAAAGTAGAGGTGAAATTTACAAATTTCATTATTTTTTTGCAGAAATTAATTTTTAATCCAATTTTCTTTATAACACAGAAAGTTTTACCAGAGAAATGCAACTCAATATTTATTGCCCAGGTTCTGCAGTTTTAGGAAATATCCCACATGTGGCCCTAGCGTGCTACTGGACTGAAGCACCGGCCTCAGAAGCAAAGGAGGACCTAGAGGATTTTGGGGCCTTATTTTTATTACAATATATTTTAGGCACCATGTCAGGTTTGAAGGGCTCTTGCGGGGCCAAAACAGTGGAAATCCCCCAAAAGTGACCCCATTTGGGAAACTACACACCTCAAGGAAATTATCTAGAGGTGTAGTGAGCATTTTGACTGCACAGGTTTTTTACAGAAATATTGGAATTAGGCCGTGAAAATTAATATCTAAATTTTTTCAAATAAAATGTAGGTTTAGCATTTTTTTTTCTCATTTCCACAAGGACTAAAGGATAAAAAACACCGTAAAATTTGTAAAGCAATTTCTCCCGAGTAAAACAATACCCCACATGTGGTAATAAACGGCTGTTTGGACACACGGCAGGGCTTAGAAGGGATGGAGCACCATTTGGCTTTTGGTGTTCACATTTAGCAGGAATGGTTTGTGGAGGCCATGTCACATTTACAAAGCCCCTGAGGGGACAAAACAATGAAAACCCCACACAAGTGACCCCATTTTGGAAACTACACCCATTGAGGAAATTATCTAGGGGTATAGTGAGAGTTTTGACCCCACAGGTTTTTTGCAGAAATTATTGGAAGTAGGCCTGGAAAATAAAAATCTACATTTTTCCCAAAAAAATTTAGGTTTAGCTATTTTTTTTCTCATTTCCACGAGGACTGAAGGAGAAAAAGCACCGCAAAATTTGTAAAGCAATTTCTCCTGAGTAAAACAATACCCCACATGTGGTCATAAACGGCTGTTTGGACACACGGCTTAGAAGTGAAAGAGCGCTATTTGGCTTTTGGAGATCACATTTAGCAGGAATGGTTTGCGGAGGCCATGTCACATTTGCAAAGCCCCTGAGGGGACAAAACAATGAAAATTCCCAAAAAGTGATTCCATTTAGGAAACTACAACCCTTGAGGAATTCATCTAGGGGTGTAGTAAGCATTTAGACCCCATAGATGTTTCATAGAATTTATTAGAATTGGGCAGTGAAAATAAAAACCTTTTTCTTAAATAAAACGTAGCTTTAGCGCAAAATTTTTCATTTTCTCAACAAATAAAGGAAAAAAAAGAAACCAACATTTGTAAAGCAATTTCTCCCGAGTACAGCAATACCCCATATGTGGTCAGAAACTGCTATTTGGGCACATGGCAGGGCTCAGAAGGGAAGGAGCGCCATTTGGAGTGCAGATTTTGCTGGATTGGTTTCTGGGTGCCTGTGGGACCAAAACAGTGGAAACCACCCAGAAGTGACCCCATTGTGGAAACTACACCCCTCAATGCATTTACCTAGTGGTGTAGTGAGCATGTTAACCCCGCAGGTGTTTTGTAGAAATTAGTGTGCACTCCATGTTGCAGAGTGAAAATGGGATTTTTTCCATAGGTATGCCAATATGTGGTGCCCGGCTTGTGCCACCATAACAAGACAGCCCTCTAATTATTATGCGGTGTTTCCCGGTTTTAGAAACACCCTACATGTGGCCCTAATCTTTTGCCTGGACATACGAAAGGGCTCAGGAGTGAGAGAGTACCATGCGAAATTGAGGCCTAATTTGGCGATTTACAAAGTATTGGTTCACAATTGCAGAGGCTCTGATGTGAAATAATAAAAAGAAACCCCTGAGAAGTGACCCCATTTGGAAACTGCACCCCTCAAGGCATTTATTAAGGGGTGTAGTGAGCATTTCACCCCACAGGTCTTTTCCATAAATTAATGCGCTGCGGCTGGTGCAAATTAAAAATGTATATTTTTCCCTAGATATGCCATTTCAGTGGCAAATATGTTATGCCCAGCTTATGCCACTGGAGACACACACCCCAAAAATTGTTAAAAGGGTTCTCCCGGGTATGGCGATGCCATATATGTGGAAGGAAACTGCTGTTTGGGCACGCTGTAGGGTTCAGAGCTGAGGGAGCGCCATTTGGCTTTTGGAGAGCGGATATTGCTTGGTAGTAGTTTTGTTTGAGTATTGCTGGTGTTTCCGTTTATAATGTGGGGGTACATGTAAGCTGGGCAGAGTACATCAGGGGCATAGTCAGGTGGTATAATAATGGGGTAAAAAAACAATAAAATGATCCATAGATGTGTGCTACGATGTGAAGCAATCCTTTCTGCACAGGCCGGTGTCGCACTGATATATGGCGTCCTTTCTTATGCCCCTTTTGGTCCACACTCAGCACCTTTGCAGTTTGGCGAATTTTGCTGGGAAAGTGTTGTCCTGGTATAATACGGACACCGGCGCTTCCAGCGGACATGTTTGGGCCCTCCCTTTCCTGGTTCCCTAAGTTTTGGTCCTTGATAAATCGCCTCTGCAAACAACTGCATAATTTTTATTTCCTGACTTATTGGAGCCATAACTAATTTTATTTTTTTCATAGACGTAGTTGTATGAGGGCTTTTTTTTGCGGGACGAACTGTAGTTATTATTGTTACCATTTTGGGGTACATGCGACTTTTTGATCACCTTTTACCTTATTTTTTGGGAGGCCAGGTAAACAAAAAACCGCAATTCTGGCATCGTTTTATTTAGTTTTTTTATACAGCGTTCACCAAGCGTTATAAATTACATGTTAACTTTATTCTGCGGGTCAGTACGATTCCGGCGATACCTATTTTATAGGACTTTTTTATGTTTTGCAACTTTTTGCACAATAAAACTACTTTTGTAAAAATAATGTTTTTTTTCTGTCGCCAAGTTGTGAGAACCATAACTTTTTAATTTTTTTGTCGACGCAGCTGTATGAGGGCTTGTTTTTTGCGAGACGAGCTATAGTTTTTATAGGTACCATTTTTGGAATACGTGCGAGCTTTTGATCATTTTTTATTCCAATATTTATAGGTCAAAGTGACCAAAAAACAGAAACTCTGGTATCCGTTTTTTATGCGGTTCACCGCGTGCAATAAATAATATAATATTTTGATACCTCAGGTCGTTACGGTCGTGGCGATACCACATACGTATGGTTTATTATTTTTTTTCAATAATAAACGGACTTGTTAAAACGCAATCCCCCATTTACTCTTATTTTATTGTTTGCAACTTTTATTGTTTTCCAACTTTTTTATTTTTTTCACTTTTTTTTTTTTACACTTTTTTTACACTTTTTCTCAAGTCCCACTAGGGGACTTGAAGGTCCAGCTGTTAGATTTATTTTTTTCTAATACATTGCACTACCTACGTAGTGCAATGTATTAGATCTGTCAGTGTTTCACTGACAGCAAGCCGATTAGGCTTCACCTCCCAACGGGGCCTAATCGGCTTTCGTAATGGCAGAGCAGGAGACCATTGTGTCTCCTGTTGCCATAGCAGCAGTCGCCAGTCCCGATTGCCTGTCAGGGCTGGCGATCTGCTAGTAACCGCTACGATGCAACAATCGCTTTCGATTGCTGCATCGAAGGGGTTAATGGCAGGGATCGGAGCTAGCTCTGGTTCCTGCCATTACAGGTGGATGTCAGCTGTAACATACAGCTGACTTCCACCGCTGATGACGCCGGATCAGCTCCTGACCCGGCGCCATCTTGCCGGCCACTACGGAAGCCGATCAGGCTCCGCCGCCGAGCGGATCTTGACCGGTTTCCGTGCTAGGCAGACTGGGAGGCCAGTATTAGGCCTCCGGTTGCCATTGCAGCCACCGGAACCCTGGCAATTTCTTTGCTGGGGTTCCGATGAGCTGCAAACACCTTAAGTGCAGCGATCGCGTTTCAGCGCTGCACTTAAGGGGTTAATGGCGAGGATCGAAGCTAATTTCGGTCCCCGCTGTTACTGTCGGATGCAAGATACAGCTGAGATCCGACGATGATGGCACCGGCTCAGCTTCTGAGCCGGTACCAAACATTTGGCGTATGGGTACGGCAAAATGCGGGAAGTCAATGCTTTCCATGGCGTACCGATACGGCAAATGTCGGGAAGGGGTTAATGACAAGTACTACCATAAAAATGTGTTAACCTACAACCAACCCTGTCAAACAGAAAACCTTCATCTGTCGATAAGGGTAAGTTCACGCGCTCAGATATGGTGCAAAAATTTCAGCGACTGTCCTATTCACCTGAAATACATGTTGCAGGTACAAGCCCATTCTGATGGAGGTGATAGATTTTCAGTTGCAGAACTTTCTATAACAAATCTGCCGCATAAACGTAAAATAGGAGTTTTGCGTAAATAAACCTTTTGAGTTTAATTTTGTTGAAAACTTTATTATAAAACACACACAAATAGTAAGGCCTCGTTCACATCTGCGTTGGAGGCTCCATCAGGGGCCTCTGTCGCAGATCCGGCCAAGATTACCGGAGGCAAAAGCACAGCATGCCCTGCTATTGTCTCTGGTTGTTTCCATTATTCCCTTGTTCTGCTCCTCTGATGGAGCAGAACAATGGAAAACACCAACGAAGGTGTGAACATTGCCTGAGCTTCTACCTAAAACCTGGGCTTTGAATATTTTTTCTTCTATCCCCTTGCATTATTGTTCAGCATGTTAAAGCTTTGCTTTTCTCTTCTAGGTAACTTTACAATACAGACCTGTAATTGACACAACCCTGGATGAACAAGACTGCGCATCAGTCCCTCCTGCCATCCGATCCTACTAGTTGCACCACATTCTTGGATGATTAACTCTGATGTGTTGTGTATAATAGCTTTCTGACAGTACAGTGCTTATGCACAATGCTCTGCTGCTTTCAAACTTGCAAAACACATGCTCATCAATACTAAATAAACTATCTATGACCATTTAACTAAATGTAATTTCCAAAACCTAATTGTCCTCATTCCTACACATTGCTTGATAACTCTTTGTACTTTGTAAAAAGTAAGGTGGAGTGCCTGAGTTGCATAAAAAATATATAACTAATTTTTCCCACGTATCACATCACCGTATAGGGCCAATTTCACACAAGAGTATTCTTCGTCAGTATTAGGTCTGTATTTTTTTGTGCATAAGATGGAAGCACCGTTAATCTGTAAGGCTGTTGACATCGGTGTATAAAATATGTGCATGTTTTTTCAAACGTAGCATACGCTATTTTCATCCGATTTTCAGATTGAAAATATCCATTGAATTCTATGGAGTGTTTATGTTCCCACAGTGGAGTTATATAGTTATCACACACGGTTGTGTTTCGGACCCTAAAGAAGAAATTTCCACTCTGCTAATTACATGGCCCAATAGCTGCACTGCATTCACTGACCTTCACTCCTAACTGTGATCATTGGCTGTTAACTAACATTATTATTCAGCACACAATCCCCCCCACCAACATTGTTTGCCACATACTGGCATCTACAGTGGTAACAGGGGACTTAATGGTGCATTCGGCGAGCTACACCTGGCGTTGAAGATCCATTTCGCTTCTTAGTTTTGGAATTTTCTGTTTGAATTTTTTTTCATTTAATTTTGTCATTGCAGAGCCAAACATACACTTATTCAAGTAAATTAGTTATAAGGAAAACATTTACCAATAGTAGGCACATTAAAAAGAAAATTCCATGTCTCGTCAGGGTAGATAAATTTTAGATCTATCTACAAAACTTGCAAGATTTGGATTCAATAAGCTCAAAGAGATGATAGTATTCAATCAATAGTTACATCCGCTCACAGGTGTTTAAACGTCATATCACCGGAGGTAAAAGAGTTACCGTATATATCGGCGTACAAGACGACTTTTTACACCCTTAAAAAAATGTCAAAAGTGTGGGGTCGTCTTATATGCCGGATATTGTCTACATTAGGGATGCACGTTGCAGCCGCACAGCTCAGTATAGTGACACATGAATGTATGGGAGCGCGGCTGCGGCTGTGTAATTCAGCCACAGCCCCGCTCCTGAGTCATGATAAGTTTGCGGGGTCAGGATGATGCAATGCGGCCAGCGCTGCACTAATGAGCGGCGGCACTGGAGACAGAACATGGCGGGCGCGCTACAAAACACCCCCATGTTCTGTCTTCAGTGCCTGAACTGCCGCTCATTAGTGCAGCGCCGGCCGCATCACCTCATGCTGACCGCGCGCGCACTTCCTGTCAGGAGCGGGGCAATGGCTGTATTACACAGCCGCAGCCCCGCTCTATAACGGCGGAGATCAGAGAAACCGCTCATCTCCGCCGTTATTCCCCTGAATGCTGCGATCACAGCTGACTGCAGCATTCAGGGGAAAGTGAGAAGGGGGGATGCCCCTGGATCGCGTCACAGGGAATTCCTGTGACGCGATCGAGGGCCATACCATATATGGGCAGACAGCCCAGGATCTATTGACGGACCCCAGGGCTGTCTTACCATATTTCATGTTGTTAGGACATACCCAAGTATGTCCTAACAACTGCCTGTGTGCTATCCGTCCACAGGTTAATGTACTGGCACATATCTGATATATGTCAGTACATTAAAGTTTAAAAATAAAGTAAAAACAAAGTATTGTTAAATTTTAAAAAAAATACACCTTCACCTTTTTTACAATAAACATTAAAATAAGTCTCAATACATAAAATACACACATTCAGTAATGGCGCGGACAACAATGTTTTTGCATCATTTATGATGTGTACGCTGTAAAAAAATGAAATAAACACGGCTTTCATTCACTTATTAATGTGAGGCGCGAGGTGCAATGAATTTACCCTCCATGTTCCTCACATTAATAGTACGGTAATTAACCCCATCATGTACCTCGCACATTAACCCAATATGACTGAGAAACATGATGGGATTAATTACTATTAATGTGAGGCGCGTTCAAAATTCATCACACGTCGCGCCTCACATCAGAAAACGGAAGAATTTTTTTTTTATTACTGTTGGCAAAAGTATCGAAATTGGTATCGAAATCGCAATACTAAACGAAGTATCGGTATCGAAGTCCAAATTCTGGTATCGTGACATCCCTAGTCTACATATTGTCTACACACAGGTTGTGTGTTACCTTGTGAGCCTGCAGTCCGGTACACAGGCTCCCGGGATGCACGGAATCCGCCACGGATCTGAGGGAAGCCGGTATTAGCCGCCAGGGAACATCTCTGTAAGATGCTCTGGCCCGCCCTTTCCTCTCATTCCCTGCCTCTCAGATCTCGCGCGATGAAGCAGCCTATCTGCGCATGCGCGAGTTCAAAGAGACAGAGAGTCCTGGGTCCTGCCGCCGATGGCCATAGTGAAGCGCTCCTGCACGAAATGGTGAGTATATCTTAAATTCTATATTTTAAGGGTAAAAGTTGGGGGTCGTCTTATACGCCCAGTCGTCTTATACGCCGACATATACGGTATGCCAAATTTTTGCTTGTGATGTTAACATTTATTGTTTTGATTTAGAATTAAATGTGTAGTATTTCCAGTGCATTTGCATTGTTAAACTCCCTGCTATTTTTTGAACACTACTGTACATCATATAAAAACAAAAAATGTACACCTTAGGCTTCTATACGACTGTAATAACCTGAAGAATTAATTTAACAGTTTATTTAGCGTGAAGAGTGAATGATATAAAAAAAAAAAAAAAAATTCCGAAAATCACTTTTTTCTAAATTTACGCCGCAAAAATACATTTCATAAATTACACAGTAACTTATTTGTACCCCCCAAACTACGCAAGAAAAAAAATTAAATGTCTCTCACATCAAGCAAGGCCTCATAAAGCCACGTCAATGAAAAAAAGTTATGGCTGCTGAAAGGCAGAGTGGCAAAAGAAAAAAAAATCGAGTTGGCCATGAAGGCTTCTACAGGCATGATGATTTTTTTTTTTTTTTTTTACAAACCATATGCCTCCCCTTATTCCCTGCCTCCTCCACATTCCAGATCTGTAAAAAAAACTTTTTTATTGCCCCGCTATGCCCCCTGCTTGGTTTAGCGGCTAAAATGCTAATTTTGAGTGAAGAAGCCGAGTGGAGGAGACCTCCGCTCTCCGTAGGCAACGCATCGCTGTGATGCTGTCCAATCAGAGCGGACAGAGATGCCTACGGAGAGCGGAGGTTTTTCTGCATCGCTGTGAGGCTGTCCTCTCCTATTGAGGTATTTGTGGTATATTTTAAAACCTTCCACCAAGGTAGATTGTAAATTCGTACTCTACTTAAGTCATAATGGAATCACTGGAGTAGGACTAGAGTTTGCTAATATATAACTTTTACTCATATCTTATAAAAAGTGTGCAATAGAAACACACTGAATAAACTTCCCAGCCAGCTTCTTTCACTGCAGACACCGTGACGTCACCCACAGGTCCTTCAACCTTGGCGTCGGAAGAGAGAAGACACCACAGCTCCAGGCATACAGTTGAATTTGCAGCAGCATCACCATGTTCAGTTAAGCATAGCAAACTCCCTAGAGACGAACATATTAACCTTTTGAACGCCTTTCAGCCGATGTATCTTCTTTGTCCGATGACAAGGTTGAAGGACCTGTGGGTGACGTCACGCTGTGTGTCTTTAGTGAAAGAAGCTGGGTGGGAACGATGAGAAGTGTATGATGCTAATTTGTCAGCATCATACACTTCTATTCACAACGCCCAGTTAGTAAAACAAGTAAACGCCCAGTTGTTAAAAACACAATACACGCCCAGTTGGAAATACGAAAAAAAACACGCCCAGTTGTCCATTTCAAAGCTCATTTGCATAAATATAAAATTGCTCATAACTTGGCCAAAAATGATAGTTTTAAAAAAAAAAAATAAACGTTCCTGTTATCTACATTGCAGCGCCGATCACATGCAATAGGAGATAGGGATTTGATAATCTGGTGACAGAGCCTCTTTAACTAGGAATTCCCTTCCTCTAGTGAACACTCGCCAGTGACGTATCTAAGGGTGTTTTCGCCATAGGGAGCGGTTACTAAGCCGAGTACAGAGCTCCTCCCAAAAGGGGTGGTGCCTGTTTCCGTGGCAATGCATAGCTCCAACAACCAGAGTAGTGAGTCAGTGGGTATCGGCCCATTGTTACAGCAGCCGATCCACTAACAGCGGAATCGCCCGCTGTAAACAAAGGGTCAACAGGCATCCAAACGACACCTGTCTTCACAAGTGAAACAGACCCGCTGTCAGGTAAGTCTGGGAGGGAGGGGTAGTGTGTTTTACGTTTCCTCTGGTGTTTATGCAATAACTGCAACACACTTTGGATGCAGCTTGCTCCACCAGAGTTAGAAGACTACACCAGGAGCTAGTTTGTGTTTTGTTTTTTTTTTAGTTTTAGTCATGTTCATGTGTCTTGTTTATTTGATGAATTTTTAATGGGACATTTGCGGCAGTGACCATCTATTATTTCTATCAAGGTGGCTCTAAACTTTATGTACAAAAAATGTATTTTGTATATATATATATATATATATATATATATATATATATATATATATATATATATATATACACATACATATTCCAGTTCTATGCTCGGCGAAGGAAGTAATCTTAACCCATAAGATAGTCTATGAGGTCCATAAGGTGGTTGTTTGATTTCTAAAATAAGTTTAAATGAAGCAACAATAATTTAGTTGCTCATTCAATTCATGGGGTGCCGAGGAACCCAGTTTAGATATCCATCTGGACTCTATTTGGAGAACTATTTTATCTGTCGCCTCCCCTTATCGATGGATGAATTAATTCAATAGCTGTAAATTTGAGGCATTTTGCATCCCCCTCTCCTATTGGACCGCATCACATCGCTGCACGAGGCCATGCCTACTTTGGTCAACTGAGGTTTCCTCCTCTCTGTACCTTTACTCAAAATTAACATATTAGGCACATATTCGACATATTTCCGCTTCAGGAGTTGCCCCTGATGTCACTGTCCATATATGGGCTGAGATATCAAGCGCTCCATTCAGGAGCGGAATCCCCAGCCACAGGGGGATTATGCACCTTCAGGGAGCTACAGTGGCGCTATCTACAGGAAGAGGGCGGTGCTATCTACAAGGGGGCTGTGTGGCACTGCCTACGAGGGGGCTGTGTGGCAGCTACCTACAAGGGTGCTCTGTGGCACTACCTACAAGGGGGGCTGTGTGGCACTACCTGCAGGGGGCTGTGTGGCATTACCTACAGGGGGCTGTGTGGCATTACATACAGGGGGGCTGTGGTAATATCTACAGAGGGCAGTATGTGGCATCTACAGAGGGAAGTGTGTGACAAAAAAATTTACAAATTAAATCCATCCGTTTTTTAAAATGGACAGGGAAAAAGACCGATACAAAACGGCTCAAAATCAGCCGCTAAAAACGGAACGGAAATGGAACACAAGGGGGTTATGTGGCAGCTGCCTACAAGGGGCTGTGTGGCTCTACCTACAAGGGGGCTGTGTGGCACTATCTACAAGGGGCTGTGTGGCACTATTTACAGGGGGCATCTGTGAGTGGCGGACTGATGGTCATTTTACTGTGAGTAGGGGGCTGATGGTCATTTTACTGTTCGTGGCGGACTGATGGTCCTTAAGTGGTTTCCACTTCTGACCTCCAATTGAAATGAATTGGAGGCAGAAATGACCTGCGGCGCTAGTTTGGAGTGCTTTTTTGCCTGCGTCAACGGCATTCGCTTCAACGGCATAAAAAAAAAAAATCATCAAATAAAGCTGTCAATTCAAAATCTGCCTCAAAATTCCTGAAGGAATTTTGACGCATATTTTTTCTGCCTTCCAAAAATGCAGTGCGATCATACCCTAAGAGTGTAGTGCTTGATTTTAGGCGTTTCTGTCTTTCCCTAAACAATTTTTATTAGGAGTGCCCTGAGGAATTATTTTTTTTCCATGGGTGCTTCGAGTCCGAAATGGTTGGGAAACTCTGTACTAGGCTACAGGATCACGACGGCCTACGCAAGGATCCCATCGTCGGCATTGTGGAGCAGCTAAGTTCGTCGTGGGAACAGGGCCTAGGTGAGTAAAAAAATTTTTTGTTTGGGGGTACACTGTTTACAAGGGAGAGGTGAGCTGTATGGCACTGTCTACATGGGGGAGGTGGGGGGGGGGGGGGCTGTATGGCACGGTCTACAAGGGGGAGGTGGGGGGCTCTGGCACTGTCTACAAGGAGGAGGTGGGGGATTATGACTGTCTACAGGGAGGCTGTATGGCACAATCTACAAGGGAGCACTGTGGAGGCCACTAAACGGACATTATACTGTGTAGGGGCACTATAGGGGGCAACATACTGTGTGTGGCAGTTAATGCTTCTGGTTATGCCCTTCACCTGTATTTTTTGCCTCGGTCTGGGTAAGCAGATTTATGTAGCTTTTTTTTTTTTTAATGTTTTACCAGTTTTTTTGTATCACCACAATCTGTGAGCTTTTTTATTTTTCTGTCGATTGTCGGTATGAGGATTTATTTTTTGTGTGGTGAGCTGCAGTTTTTTTTGGTACCATTTTGGGGTACATGCAACTTTTTGATCAATTTACATTCCAATTTTTATGGGAATAATGGTGATCAAAATGCTGCAATTCCTGTTTTCAATTTTACTTTTATTTTTTACAGCGTTCGCCGTGTGGGTTAAATAATGTGATATTGTAATAGTTTGGACTTTTATGCATGCAACAATACCAGTGATGTTATTTTTGAATGGCGAAAGGGGCGGTTTTGAACTTTTCATAAAGTTTATTTTTAATGGGCAAAAAAAATATAACTCCCTTGAACTTGAACCAGCTATTGTTGGCTTGCTTGCACTATATACTGCAATACCAATGTATTGCAGTATATTGTGATATTGACAGGCTCCTATTTAGCCCCGTCAGAGTCAGGGCTTAATAGGAGCACAAAGATGGCAGACCTGGGGCATTCAGTAGGCCCCCAGGCTGCCATGAAAACCATGGGCACACCTAGATCACGTCACGGGTGGAGGGGTTGTTGGAGGGGGCCACCCCTCTCTAACGCCTTATATGCCATGGTCGCTATTGAACCTGGCATCTAAGTGGTTAAACTGGCAGGGCCTAATAGGCTTCTGTACTTTATGGACCAGGAGGCCGTTGTTAAGCCTTCGGTTGCAATAGCAACAATTGGCACTTCAGCGATTGTGTCGCAGGGGTGCTGATCGGCTACAAACCACCTCGATGCCTCGGTCACTTTTGACCATGGCAAATAAGGGGTTAATCGGCGGGGATTGCAGCTAGCTTCGGCCCCTGCCATTATAGCAGAGTGTCAGCTGTAATATACAGCTGACACCCACTGGTGATGGCATGGGCTTAGCTTCTGATCCCGCTCCATCACAGCAACGTACAGTTACGTGGTTTTATGTTAAGACATTAGCACATCTCAGGCACTGCCAAAGACAGAAAACGAAATCTCAGCCTACTTTAAACAGGCGTAGATCTTTGGTACAATTTGCGCCATTTTTTACAGGCCACGTCCCTCCTGATGAACCCAAACCATTTCAAAAGTGGTGAGAGAAGAGGAAAGTTGCAAATTTTAGCGCAAATATTGTGTGTGCCAAAATGTTTAACTTTTTTACACCAGATAAATGGCGTAAAGCTGATAAATTTACCCCTATGCCTGTAACATTAGTATGGTTGCAAAGAGACATATGTCCATCAAGTTTCACCAGTTGGCATTTTTTTAAATTAACTTCATTTAACATTTTACACAAATTAAAACTGTGCACAGCTGAGAATGAGTACCTATTAGTCACAGAATATAATACTGATTAACAGCCAAAAATAAAAGAACCCAAAGAACTTACACTGAATGGGCACTTTATTAGACACTCATATAGTAGCGCATTGGATACCCTTTAGACTTTAGAACCGTAGCAATATATCATGGCATAGATTCCACTCTGTGTAGAAATCGTTCTACAGGAATATACAGACAGAATAGCTTCTCGCAGTAGCCGCAAAAGTGTCCGTCTGCCATATGGTAAACCGCTGCCATGAATGGATGAACTTAGGCCTCAAGTGCACGACCGTAGCCTTGTAGGAGTGTCACCCGCGAGCCGCCCGCAAATCGCGGGCCGTGCACCTGGCCGCGTCCATTATTTTCTATGAGCCTGGACCGCAAAACACGGTGGTAGTAAGACATGTCCGTTCTTTCTGTGGTCCAGGCTACTGGGCCATGCACGGACCGCGGAGACGGTCGTGTGCATGGGCCCATAGAAATTAATGGGGCCGCAATTCTCCCGTGGATTTTTTGGGGAATTGCGGCCGCAAAAGCACGTTCGTGTGCATGGGGCCTTATTCAACCACAATGCTTAGGTAAGCCCTACTGTTCAAACGTACATCCTCCGATATCAGATGACCCAGGGTGGGCCGAGAAAACTTCTTCACACCATTCCTCCATCTCCACAAGCCCGAACAGTTGACACCTGATAGGAAGGGTTCATCGATTCATGCGGCTGCGCCAAATTCTGACCCTCCCATCAGCATGAGCCACAGAAATCTGGATTCATCTTACCAGGCAATGTTTTTCCACTGCTCAGTGATCTAATAATGCACTCTTTTACCCAGCGGAATTTTGCCTTTCGGTTTCCTTTAGACAACAATGACACAAATTAGTTGTCTACTTTTATAACCCATCCATGCTAAGGAACAACAAGTTGTGCGTTGGGACACATTCGCTTGAGTACCAGGGTTGTGTTAAGCTGCAATATACTTGAGTGTGAACACCACCTGTTCGTCAACAACTCTTGACATCTTCCTCTGACCCTTGTGTCGACGAGTTGTTAACATCCACAGGATTCCCGCTTGCTGGATATTTTTCCCTCGATTCCCAGTATACTCTCAACACGAGGTTGGCAGTTTTTTGTTTTTTTTTTTAAATGCTGGCCTCGGCGAGGGTAGCCCTGATGGCCATGCCTAGTTCGAAGTCGCTCAGGTCGCTCGATTTTCCCATTCTAATGTGGGTTTACATTGAAACTAATCAATGGAAAACTTAAGCACTTGATGCTGCACCCTGGCATTACATGTCATTTTTTTCAGAAGTGGATCTAAAAAAGTAAAGGTATAACGAAAAGACTGATGCATCTGTTTTTTTTTTTGTGTCCACTTCTGTGTTTGACTAAAAAAATTGCTACAAAAACTGCATCACAAATGCATGTGTGATCCTGGCCTAAGGGATCCTGATTTTTTTAAAATGAAATTAATCCATTGGGGACAAATGATGTGAGGCTTGGATCATCTGATATAAGGGAATAGCATAGTTCTTTTATGCGGTGTACCAAGCCTTTGTACAAGCCCTGACAAATATCTTAACGAATCAGATATCACAAGATAATCAATTATACAGCAGCAGTATAGACCACATCCCATGGTCTGCATAAACCACATAGGGGGTAAGCAACTATATCACCTGGTAGTGGTATCTTGGCCAGGACCCGGTGGGCTTGTTCAACCATAAATTGGATAGAGTGGATTTCTGTCATTGCCCTACAAGTGTCTCTCGTGGCTCCCTCAGCTTCTCAGGAAGACCTGCAATGCGGATATTGTTCCACCAACAGTGGTTTTTTCAAGTCATCTGCTTGTAACTGCCAGGCTTCTACTTTACTGGAGGTAGCTTGTAGGTTGACTCAGATGAGGTTCATGAGGAAATGTCAAACAATGGAATATCACAGCACCAAATATATGCTTATAGGGGTGCAAGCCTCAACAGAACCTGATCCAAAGTCCTTTGATGTAATCCAAATAGAGTGACGAGACAGCACATCCAAAAAAAATGTGGAATTTATTCACCCAAATATGCAATGTTTCAAAGGTCCTATGAGATTGAAACGTTGCATATTTGGGTGAATAAATTTCTCTTTTTTTTTTGCATGTGCGGTCTAGTCTATCTATTTCAAGGTTCATGAGGAGTCCTGCACGAGATACGTGATCCACCAACTCACTCACATGGATTAGGCTCACGTCTATTTTGATCTTCTCAATCTTTCCCTTGAAGGAGCTTTTACGAGTGTTAGCACAGCTCCTCATGGTTATTGAGACTTGGTTCAGTATCCAAATCACTATAAGTAGTGACCTGGCGATGTCCATATCGACCTTGATCAGCTGTGGCCCCTGAAGTAGTACCGTCTTAGTTTACAGTGCGATTGTATTCTTGGAGTTTCTCCACCACAGATTGGATTTTATGATGACTCATCATGAAGTTCAGAGGCAGGGTAAGTTACTAAAAAAGTGGATCTTTCAATCCAGGATGAGGCGGGATGAATTGTAAAGTGCTGTGGAATATGTTGGCACTATATCAATAAAGATTAATATTATTATGAAGCAGGGTAGTGAGGCCAAATGGTGGAGCTCTGTTCACATGTCGCTAGCCAGTTTGATTGTAAGCCACCCCCAAACAGTTGCCCTTTTAATGGGTTACCGTTGCATCTTTTCATGTGTATGTTGTGCCACAAAAGGTGGGGAAGTGCTGAAAAAAAGCAGAGCTAAAGAGGTCCATGCAAAAAAACTAGGGCTAATTGGAAAAGAAAGCAAGGAACTGAAATTGGAAACATCAAGATTTAATTGTTGCTTTCTGCACCTGTTCAGTATAGTATTCAGGGGCGGATTATAATGAGGGCAATCTGGGTCACTTCCTGGCACCCAGTGCTCCAGGAGAGGGCTATGAAACACAACCAGTCAGGCAATGAGAGGCTGTTCTTGTGACATCTAATGCTGCCATCCAGCGGTCCTGCAACTGCTACAGTATGTCTGATGTGACATGTAGGAAAAGTGTGCATCCTCCATTCGTGATGCATCACATCACATGACAATAACGTCGTGCATCCTGTCCATGGATCCACCTGTGTTCATCAGTTTGACGCCTGGAAAATGTCTTACAATGGGCTACCTTTTCCTCTACCACATCTCAGCTGCCCCAAACTGCTGCTAACATCTCTTGGCCTCACCAGCAGTCAGGTAACAGGACATTAATTTGTGTATGTGTTTTTATATATGCAGTACTGTGCAAAATTTTAAGGCAGATGTGGAAAAATGCTGCAAAGTAAAAATGCTTTAAAAAATAGAATTGTTAATGAAAAGTAAATGAACAGATGAGAAATCGAAACCAAATCAATATTTGGAGTGACCACCCTTTGCCTTCGAAACCGCATCAATTCTTCTAGGCACACTTGCACAAAGTCATGGATTTTGTATGATTATAGTCAAGTGTATGATTATCTAATTATAGCAAACAGGTGATAATGATTATCATTTTCATATGTATTTTGGAACACAGTCATTAACTGTAACAGAAACAGCTGTGTAGGAGGTTTAAACTGGTGTAACACAGCCAAACTCTGCTACAAAGGTGAGGTTTTGGCAGTTTAATGTCACAGGTCCACCATGGCAAGACTGAGCACAGCAACAAGACACAAGGTAGTTATAATGCATCAGCAAGGTCTCTCAAGATTTTCAAAGCAGGCTGGGGTTTCAAGATGTGTTATTCAAGCTCTTTTCAAAAAGCACATAGAAACAGGCAACGTTGAGGACCATAGTCACAGTCAATGGTTGGCCAAGGAACCAGTGCAGCAGATTAAAGACTTACTTACATCCTTACTTCCCTTTGAAATCAGATGTCCAGCAGTGCCATCAGCTTAGAACTGGCAGAAACCAGTGGGACCCAGGTACACCCAACTACAGTTTGGAGAAGTCTGGCCAGAAGTGGTCTACATGGAACAGTAGCTGCCAAAAAGCCATACTTCGACGTGGAAACAAGGTCAGGTGACTCAACTATGCATGAAAACATAGGGATTGGGGTACAGAAAAATGTCAGCAGGTGCTAGACTGAAGAGTCAAAATATTTGGCTATAACAGAAGGCAGTTTGTTCGCTGGAGAGCGGTACAATAATGAATGTCTGCAGGCAACAGTGACGTATGGTGGAGGTTCCTTGCAAGTTTGGGGCTGCATTTCAGCAACTAAAGTTGGGGATTTGGTCAGGATTAATGGTGTTCTCAATGCTAAGAAATACAGGCATATACCTATGCATCATGCAATACCATCAGGAAGGTTTGGTTCCAAATTTATTCTGCAGCAGGGCAACGACCCTAAACATACAGCCAACGTCTTTAAGAATGATCTTCAGTGTAAAGAAGAACAAGGAACCTTGGAATTGATGATATGGCCCCCACAGATCTCTGATCTCAACATCATCGAGTATGTCTGGGATTATATGAAGAGACAGATGAATTTTGAGGAAACCTACACCCACAGATGTGTAGTTAGTTCTCCAAGATTTTTGGAACAACCTCCCTGCCGAGTTCCTTCAAAAACTGTGTGCAAGTGTACCTAGAAGAACTGATCCTGTTTTGAAACCAAGGGTAGTCACACCAAATATTGATTTCATTTGGATTTCTCCTGTTCATTCACTTTGCATTTTGTTAATTGATAAAAACTATTAAAACTTCTATTTTTGAAAGCATTCTTACTTTGCAACATTTTTCCACATCTGCCTAAATGTTTTGCAAAGTACTGTATATGACTGTATGCGAAATATATCTAATGAGAGTATTGTATTTCTGTGGTGAGCATGCAATTAAGCGAGTTCGAGTATGTTGTAAATGTGCGAATGAGTGCGTCCAAGTATGCAGTGAAGGTGGGTATGAGGGCATCCATGTATATAATGAACTTTTGTTTAGGTCTGTGTGTTATGAGCATGTGGGTGAGTTCATCACTGTATTTAGTACGTGTGCATTGATGTGTGTGGTGCGCATGTCTATAAGTGCATATATGTGTGTGGTGAGTGCGCTTCCATGTGTGTGTAGTGAGCGTATGTGTATGTGATCGTGTGTGTATATGTGTTTTCATAAGTGTGGGGAACGTGTGTATGAGTGCGACTGTCACGTAGAGTACGTGGACCCACTGGACCGTACTGCCTTGACGGTATGGCAGCTGGCCAACAGGATACAAGTAAAGTCAATAGTTCGAATGGGTGTACCTGTGGTAACTTCAGATAGTAGCAAGATAGGCTTGGATGGGACCTTGGCAGCAGGCAGACACCAGGCGTGGTGTAACCAGGCAGATGTAGTACTCCGCACAACACGGCTCCAACATTCAATGGCACTAGGACCAGGATAGCACGGGATGCAGGAATGGGAACACTAGGAGCTGGAAAACACTTAAGGGACCATTTGCAGAGACGAACATAGGTAATGACAACAACGCCCAGGCAATGCAGGAAGGGGCAGGGCCCTTATAGTCCAGGGGGCTCATGGGCTAAATAGGTTATCAAACTACGGGAACCAGCAGAGTGAAGCAGAAGATGCGGGCCAGCGCTCACTTATCCATGGCTGCGGCCGTCAGGAGGTGAGTAAACCTGACAGCCCGCGGTCATGGGTGTTCCAGTATCCCCCCTCTTACGCCTACTCCTCTTTGGGCCAGAGCGAGAGAGAAACTTCTTCAGGAGAGTAGGGGCATTGAGGTTCTCCTCTGGCTCCCACGACCTCTCTTTGGGACCAAACCCCCCTCCAATCCACCAAAAAAAAAGTTCTTCCTCATACTCTCTTGGTGTCCAGAATCCCCTTAATCTCAAACGTATCCGAAGAACCGCTGTGAGCAACTGCAGGACTAGGAATCTTGGAGTAGCGGTTCAGGACAACAGTCTTCAGAAGGGAGACATGGAAGGAGTTGGGGCTCTTGAGGGTAGGGGGCAGCCAAAGCTTGTAGGAGACAGGGTTGATCTGTTGCAAGATCTCGAAGGGTCCGAGGAACCTGTGAGCAAACTTGTATGATGGCCTGCTTAGCCGGATATTTCTGGAGGACAGCCAGACCTTGGTACCAAAAAGAAACTGGGGAGGTCCTCTTCTCTTTGTGTCTGCCTTACGTTTCATGCAGTCCACCGCCAGCAGAATGGAGGATCGAGTTTGCTGCCAGATCTGCAGGAAGTCCCTAAAAGCAGAATCGACTGCGGGCACTTCGGACATAACGGATACCGGGAGAGGAATTTGTGGGTGTTGGTTGTAGACGATGTATTTCTTCTGGACTCGCTTGCATGGTTATTGTACGAGATCTCGGCCCAAGGAAGGAGCTGCACCCAGTCATCATGCTGCTTGCAGATGAAATATCGTGGGTAGTTCTCCATGATTTGATTGATCCTCTCGACTTGACCATTGGACTGAGGATGGTAGGCTGAGGAAAAGTCCAACTTTACATTAAAGAGTTTACGGAGGACTCTCCAGAACCATGAGGTGAACTGAAGCCCCCGATCAGACACGATATGCCGAGGCAAGCCATGCAAGCAGAAGATGTGTTCGATGAAGAGGTCGGCCAGTCGAGAAGTAGAAGGTAGACCGGTCAGCGGAATGAAGTGAGCCATCTTGGAAAATCGGTCCACCACCACCCAGACTGTACTGCATCCCGCAGAGGGAGGTAGATCCGTAACAAAGTCCTTTGCTATATGCTGCCAGGGAGCATCGGGCGCCAACAGCAGGTCTGGAGTGAGCGACCTTGTTAGCTGCACACAATGAGCAGGTGGAAAAAAAGTCCATGATGTCTTTGGGCAGCGTTGGCCACCAGAAAAGATGGGCAATCAGATCTCTGTTCTTACAGTTCCCCGCGTGACCTGCGAGTCTAGAGGAGTGTCCACAGTAGAGGATTCTCCCTCGGTTAGCCAGGCGCACAAAAGTCCTCCCTGGAGGAATGTCCCCAACTTGCAGAGGATTGACAGAGACCATGCAAGATGGATCAATAATGTTCTGTGGCATCTCCATGGTGTCCTCTGTCTCTAAAGACCTGGACAAGGCATCGGCAATCACATTCTTGTCGGCCGGGCGATAATGGAGCCCAAACTGGAACCTGGTAAAGAACAGTGACCACCTGGCCTGACGAGGATTCAGCCATTGGGCTGTCTGGAGATAGGTGAGGTTCTTGTGGTCTGTAAAAATCCGGATGGAATGAGCTGCACCCTCTAGTAAATGTCTCCACTCCTCCAGGGCCAACTTGATGCCCAGTAACTCCCGATCCCCAATCAAGTAGTTGCGTTCTGCGGAAGAGAAGAGCTTGGAGAAATATCCACATACCATAGACTTGCCCTTGGAACCTCTCTGGAACATTAGTGCACCAACAGAGGAGGCGTCCACCTCCAGCGAGAACTGTAGAGAAATGTCGGCATGATGGAGGATAGAAGCTGACGTGAATGCACTCTTCAGGCTATTGAATGCGGACTCTGCCTCAGGAGTCCACACCTTGGCATTCATGCCCTTCTTAGTGAGGTCAGAGATAGGAGAAGTTTGGAATAAACTGTCTGTAAAAATTGGCGAATCCCAGAAAGCGCTGTATGGCCCTCAAGCCTTGAGGGCGTAGCCATTCCAGAACGGACTTTACCTTTTCAGGATCCATCTTGAGCCCTATATTCGAGATAATGTAGACGAGGAAGGGCAGAGCATCCTTTTCAAACACGCACTTCTCCAATTTAGCGTACAGACGATTCTCTCTTAACCGCAGCAAAACTTGACAGACATATCTCTGATGAGTCACAGGATCTGGAGAAAAAATCAAGATGTCATCAAGATAGACCACAACACAAACATAGAGGAGGTCACGGAAAATGTTATTAACAAACTCCTGGAAGACCGAGGGAGCATTACACAGGCCGAAGGGCATTACTAGATACTCATAGTGTCCATCACAGGTGTTAAATACAGTCTTCCATTCGTCACCCTGGCAAATCCGGATTAGGTTGTAAGCCCCACGCAGGTCTAGTTTGGAAACATTTTTGGCATCGCATATACCATCAAATAATTCAGAGATCAGCGGCAACGGATATTTATTCTTCACCGTGATTTGGTTGAGACCCCGGTAGTCAATACAAGGACACAGGGAGCCATCCTTTTTCTTGACGAAAAAGAACCCGGCTCCTGCCGGGGGTGAAGACATCCGTATGAAGCCCCTCTCCAAGTTCTCCTTAACATAGGTGGACATGGACAGAGTCTCTTTCAAGGAGAGAGGATATATCCTACCTCGGGGAATTGATGCACCAGGGATCAGCTCGATAGGACAGTCATACGCCCGGAGTGGGGGAAGTGTCTCTCCGCCTCCCTTTTGCTGAAGATGTCCGAAAATGCAGCATAATGACCAGGCAATCCTGCCAATGATCGAGGCAGAGAAGGCTGGACCGAACAACTCTGCACCAGGCATCGGCTGTGACACTCAGGGCCCCACTGGAGAACCTCTCCAGAGTTCCAGGACTGGGGCATGTAGTCGGAGCCAAGGCAGACCCAGCAGCACAGGGTTAACGGCCTTGGACAGGACATAGAATGGTAGAAGTTCGGAGTGGAGATCCCCTACTTGGAGCTTCAGCGGCTTGGTCACAACTATAACTGGGTCTGGCAGAGGTAGTCCATTTACTAATGCAACCATCAATGGTCTCTCCAGAGGGGTAGTAGGTAATTGGAGAAGGTCCACCAGGTACTTCAAATGAAATTTAGCAGTGGATCCAGAGTCCAGATACGCAGAGACCTGATCCATTTTCTCACCGGACACTATGGTCACGGGTATGGACAACTTAGATGGAAGTCCTTCTTTACCCAAAGTTGTCTCTCCTACCAACTCTAGGCTTTGGGTCTTTTGGGGACACAGACACACAAGATGGCCTCCAAGGCCACAATAAAGACAGAGTCCCGAAGTGCGTCTGCGTTGTCTCTACTGGGTAGATAGCTTACATTGATCCATCCTCACAGACTCCAGAGGAGGATCAGCATCTGAGGAAGGCAGGGGTTGCTGCATGGTTTGGACCAGAGTAGAAAGAGCTCACACCCGACGAACCTCTTGGAGCCGTTCTTGGAGCCTTCTATCAATCCGGGCAGCCAGGAGGATGAGGTCATCCAGGGTAGACGGCAGGTCTCGAGCGGCAAGTAATCTTAGGAGACAGTCCATGCCATAATGTAGCCACCAGGGCCTCATTGTTCCACAACAGTTCTCCCGCCAGGGTGCGGAAGTGGATGGCGTACTCGCCCAGAGAGATGTCTCCTTGGCGTATGTTCAGCAAGGAAGCCGCAGAAGAGGAGACTCGTCCAGGCTCCTCAAACACTGTGCGAAATGTCCGGAGGAACCCCTGGAAGTCACGGGTCTCTGGTCCTGGTCTTTCCCAGATAGGGTGCGCCCATGCAAGGGCCTTGCCAGTAAGAAGAGAGATGATGAAAGCGACCCTTGCTCCATCAGATAAAAATGCCCTTGAATACAGGCTGAAGTGGATCTGGCACTGGTTCAAAAATCCACAACAGGTACTTGTGTCTCCATCATAGCGGTCAGGAAGTGGCAAAGAAAAACGAGGATCAACACTGCCAGGAGGTGTAGTCTGAGGAACAGTACTGCCAGAAGGTGTAGTAGGAGGAACGGCAGCTCGTGTCTCCTGCCGACGTGCAAGAATGTTCAACACCTGGAGGAGTTTGTCCTGTCGAGACCGGAGGTCTAGTATATCCGCCCGCATCTCTTGTGATGTCGTCATTATCTTGGATCGACCCGCGGGGTCCATGGCCTGAGCGTACTGTTATGTAGGGTTCGTGGACCCACATGGCCATACCACCTTGGCGGTATGGCAGCTGGCCAACAGGGCGCAGGTCAGAGTCTATAGTTCATATAGGGTATCTGTGGCAGCTCGGACAGTAGCAAGGCAGGCTTGGCTGGGACTAGGCAGCGGGTAGACGTCAGGCGTGGAGTAGCAGGACAGGCGTGGTATACAGCACAGCACGGCAACCGCTCAACACGGCACTAGATCAGGATACAGGTTTCAGGAACAGGGAACACTGGGAGCAGGAAACACTAGGGGACCATTTGCAAGACAAACAGGATACGACTACAACGCTCAGGCGTGTGAGGAAGGGGCTGAGACCTTCTTATAACCCAGGCTGCTTCTGGGAGCAATCCGCTAAATCTCCCACATGCGTGAACTCTAGCTTCTTGAGTCTGGACGGAGCTCGCGAGCGCACCCTGGTGGTCACTGTGGAACAGGACGGCCGTATGTGCAGACATCTCTGGAGAGAAGGGCGTTGACTGGATGGAAGGAGTTTGTGGTCAGCGACCACGGACGTTACAGTCCCTACACAGTATAATACTGTAGGTGATGGTTGGAGACTGTCAGTAAGTAGAGACACAGCCCTTTGACAAGGGGAATCTTAACACTCATTTATCAATGGTGGTGTTGACTATAGACACGGCAGGGCAGGATGGCAGTGGAGAAGGGGGGCCCAAGTTTGGGAAACAGACCTTTAACTCTACACCACCGGGTTAAAGCAGACCTGCTGTCCAAGTTTAAATGGTTCTGCTAACTGTGGCTTCTTCGTTCTCAGGGACCGTGCGTGCGTGTGTGTGTGTGTGTGTGTGTGTGTTTGTGTTTGCTGGCAGTCAGACCCCCACTGATCAGAAAGTGATGGAATATGCTAGTGACATGCCACTTAAGAACAGGATATTATAACTGTACGTCTGAGGGACTAATATAACAAACAGCACAAAGCAATATTGAGCTGCTTGTTTAATAGAAGAATACAGCAAGATTCCAGTTTATGAGGACACTCTGTCTGTCCCCTTCCGTTCCACTCATCGCTGATTGACAGCTATGGGTGTATTAGCTTGTATACAGCAGTGACCATCAATCAGCACTGTAAGGGACTGCGGTCCTCATGAATACTGACTCTCAAACTGGAGTCCACTGTATTATTTCTATTAAACAAACAGCAACATATTTCTAATGTAGGGTAGCTTTAATACCCAATATCCATATACAGCACACCTGCTAACTCTCCCAGAATGTCCAGAATACTTCTGGAAAAAATGAGATATGGTGTCTGAGTTTTTTAGGGGTCTGTAATCTGTATCTTTAGGGGTCTATTCTGGGATCTGTATTTTTTGGGTGGTCTAGGCTAGGGTCTATATTTACTTAGGCCAGTCTGGGGTCTATTTATTTAGGGGTCCTTTTTTAGGGGATCTGGTGTATGGTCTATATTTTTTAGGCCGTCTGATGTCAGGTTTTTTTTGGGTCTGGTTTCTGTATTTTTTAGGGAGTCGTGTCAGGGGTCAATATTTTATAAAAAATTTTTTTTAAGGTGAGAATCTATATATTGGACTGTACTTGTTGAGGGCATTTGGTATGTGGTCTGTATAGATTTTGAGGTGCGCTGAAGGGGCTTATATCTACTATTTGTGATGTGTGTCCTATATAAATGGGCAGGACATAAAACATCAAAATTTTGTGCAGCGCACCATATTCTATTCCTCCCTTTCGAATCTTCCTTCTCAAAAGTTGGCGGGTGTGATATACAGTAGGCCTCATTTATCAAAACTGTAAACTTCTTTTGTTGCCCATAGCAACCAATCCAAGCTGAGCTCTTATTTCTCAAACTGCAGTGATTAGTTGAATGTAATACAGGTAGTGCATGCAGTAAACATTTATATGTAGTCAAACGCTTTCTGCAGAAAACAATATTAACTGCTTGGCACCGCAGCCATTTATATTTTTTGTTTTTTTTTCTCCCCACATTCCAAAAGCAATAACTTTTTTTATTTGCCGGTCAGCGGTGCTGATTTTGGCAATCAACCCCTTAAATACGGCGATCGCCGCATTTAACGGCTTAGTAGCAGATTGGCAACCCCCACAATGCAATTGCAGGGGTGCCGATGGTTGGCATGGCAACCGGAAGCCAGAAAATGGCCTCCGGGTCTGCAATGTATGGAAGCCTAAGCTCATAGGCTTCTATTATGTCACTGTCCGTTTCAAACTGTATTCAAAATGTATTCTAGCAGCGATCAGTGCTGCAGGTCTTCAAGTCCCCTATTGGGACAAAAAAAAAGAAGTTAATAAAAATGTTTTAGAAAAGTTATGGGTTAAAATAACAAAAACTTTTATTATAGGAATAAAAAGAAAACACATAATAAATAAAGTACACATATTTGGTATCACCGCGTTCATAACGACCCAAACAATAAAGCTATAATGTTGTTTTTCCCACACGGTGAACACTGCAAAAAATAAAATTAAAAATAATACCAGAATTTTTCGACTATGCTATTGCTTCCGGAAAAATGACGGGTCTGGTGCACAATAGACACAAACGGATACCATGGGCAGCGGATCTGTCACCATTGAAATCAATGGTGATGGAAACGGAAACCTCCAACGGAACGTCAGAACGGGACCCCAACGTAAATGTGAACGGAGCCTTATCCTTGAGAGTCTGGAGAATGGTTTTGTTTACTATAAGGGATGGGTAGTTTGACTCTTGGCATCTATGACGTGGTATATTTTGGGAAAATATGGTTTTACATTTAAAAACACTTCTAAACCTTTGATTGATTCAGGACAAAACATATTGTCATTATATGCTATTGGCTAAATCAAATCAAAATCACCCTCACATTGTAAACGATTGGCTGGAATCAAGCTACTCCTTTTTCGAAAGATATTATTATAATTGCTTGATCAATAAACGTCTTAGAAGGATATTTGAGTATACAAGCATGGTCTCTGTGTCTTTCTTCTCTCCAATATAGAGATATAACCTATGATTTAGATCTGGATAAATTCCCTAGGTGGGTATCGGTTGATATACCCATTACAAATTTCAGTCTAATGTATTTTTGGGCCATGATTGCATCAACAAGTACCAATGAAAACTATAGATTGTTCCGCAACAAATAAGCCCTCACACAGCTCCGTTGGAGAAAAAATAAAAAAGTTCAGGCTCTGAGAATATAGTGACGCAAAAAGTGCAGAGTATTCTAAAAGCGGATAAGATTGGGCACCATTTATCAGTTCAACACTGGCCACACATCTGTGGATTATTATTTATTTACCCCATTATTATACCCTCTTATTATGCCCTGATGTACTCCGCACAGCCTACATATGCCCCCCACATTATAAACTGAAATACCAGTAAAAGCCCAAACAGAAAACTACCAAGCAAAATCTGCGCTCCAAAAGTCAAATAGCCTCCCTCCCTTCTGAACCTTAGTGTCCACAAAGAGCAGTTTACGTCCACATATATGGCATCGCCATCTTTGGGAGAACCTGCTTAACATTTTATGAGGTATTTGTCTTCAGGGGCACAAACTGGGCACAACATATTGTGCACTAAAATGGCATATCAGAGGAAAATTGCAATTTTCACTTTGCACCATCCACTGCGCATTAATGTAATAACACGTCATAGTGCAGGGGGTGACGAATGAAGCGGGTTCACGTGTTGAGCCCACTCCATACACTGCGGGTGTCAGCTGTGTATTGCAGCTGACATCCGGGACTAATGGACAGCATCAGCAACCGCACTGTTAGGGTATGTTCACACGGCAGCCTCCGTTACGCCTGAAATTACGGAGCTGTTTTCAGGAGAAAACAGCTCCTGAATTTCAGACGTAATGGCATGTGCAGGCGTTTTTAGCAGCGTCCATTACGGACGTAATTGGAGCTGTTTTTCCATGGAGTCAATGGAAAACGTCTCCAATTACGTCTCAAGAAGTGACATGAACTTCTTTGAGGCGGCCGTCTTTTTTACGTAAAAAAAATGACCGTCGGCACAGTACATCGTAAAACCCATTCAAATGAAAGGGCAGATGTGTGCCGACGCTTTGGAGTCCGTAAATAGGGTGTGTGAACCCAGCCTCACAGAAGCCTGTAAAGATGACAATATACTGCAATACATTAGTATTGCAGTGTATTGTACCAGTGATCTGATGATGGCTGGTTCAAGTCCCCTAGGCGGACTAATAAAACGTGTAAAAAGTTTACTTGTAAAAAAAAATAAATATTAAAATTAAAAAAAAAACAACAATTTTTCCTCTAAAATAATGAAAGAAATAAAAAAAATTAACAAAATTGATATCGCTGCGTCTATAAAAGTTAGAACTATTACAATATACCATTATTTAACTCGCACTGTAAAAAAAATAAAGAATTTCAAATGTCAAAATTGCTGTTTTATGGTCACCTCAACTCTCAAATTTTTTTTAATAAAAAGTGATCAAAATTTACATGTACCAATAAAAACTACAGCTCGTCCCGCAAAAAATAAGCCCTGACACTGCTCAATCGACCAAAAAAGTTATGGCTCTCGTAGGCATGATGAAACAAAACAATTTTTTTTTTTAAGAAATAGTTTTTTCTTTGTAAAAGTAATAACATATTAAAAAAATGATATAAATTTGGTATCACCATAATCCTATTGAGTCATAGAATAAAGTTAAGTTGTCGTTTTTACCGCACGGTAAAAGTCGTAAAAACGAAACCCAAAAAACAATGGAGGAATCACAGTTTTTTCCAATTTCAGCCCTCAAAGAATTTTTTTTCCGTTGTCAATAGAAACTAGAATTCCTCCCGCAAAAGATAAGCTCTCACACCGCTCTATTGACAGAAAAATAAACAAGTTATGGCTCCTGGAAGGCAGGGAGTCAAAAAGCATAAAATGGATCAGTCCAGAAAGGGATAATTAATTTAGAATTAAAAAACATTTATGATCACATGTGGGGTATTGCCGTACTCGGGAGACATTGCTTTACAAATGTTGGGGTGCTCTTTCTCCTTTATCCCTTGTGAAAATGAAAAAATTCCACATTTTAGTGGAAAAAAATGTTATAAATATACATTTTTACGGCCTAATTCCACTAAATTCGACACAAAAAAACTGTGAGATCAAAATGCTAACTATACCCCTAAAAAAAATTCTTGAGGGGTGTAGTTTCCAAAATGGGGTTAATTTTGGGGGGGGGGGGTTTACACTGTTTTGATCCCTCCAGGGCGTTGCATGGCACCAAAAAACAATTCCGCAATATCTACGCTCCAAAATAAAAATGGCGCTCCTTCTCTTCTGAGCCCTGCCGTAGATCCAAATAGCAATTTATTACCACATATGGAGTATTGCCGTTAACGATAGAATATATTTTTTGAAATGTTGGGGTGCTTTTTCTCCTTTTATTTTTTTGTAAAAATGTAACATTTCTGAGGGGGGGGGGGCGTGGCCGGATTCCGGAGGAAGAAGTCGTTTGAGGCAGGAGCTACGCACAGTGATCATCTTCAGCGGCTCAAACATCACCTGGTAACCTATCAGAACAGGTTTCACATACTCACCATCCTGGTGAGATCCACGATCATGATCCGCAGCAAGAAGAAAGACTCCAGTCCACCAAAACTAACGGCTTTCTTCCCGCCAGTCTCCTCCACCCAAGAAGGCGTTGGATCCGGAGCGTGGCGGAGGCCGGCTACATAACAAGCTACACTGGAGGTGAGCAAAAACCCTCCCTTACCTCACACAGCCTTTCCCCTGAGGGAGTGCCCATTTCCTCAGCAGAGATGATACTCTTGCTTCAAGAGCTAAAATAATCTCTCCATAAAGACATACATGCAGCCATTTCTCTCATGAATGCTAACATTTCTGAATTGGATGAAAGAACAACTCATTTGGAGTAAAAAATTGAGGAATTTGTTGGGACCCATAACTTATTAGTGAGCACTCACAATGACATGGAAGATGATATCTACATTATAAAGCTGAAATTTGCTGATCTAGAGGACCGCTCTAGGAGAAATAATATTAGATTCAGAAACATTCCTGAATCTATCTCGGATTCACAACTACAGGAATTCCTAACTGATCTTTCTACAGCTCTCGTTCCTTCATCTACGGAACATGATTTGATTATTGGTAGGGCTCACAGAGTTCCCAAGCCCAGAAATATGCCGGCCAGTGCCCCAAGAGATGTACTTGCACGTCTCCATTTTTATAAATTCAAAGAAGCAGTAATGAAATCTGCGATTCACAAGCAAGAACTCAGAGAGAGGTTCCAACAGATCTCTCTATATGCAGACCTATCCGCTGCTACCCTCTCTAGAAGAAGAGAGTTTACAGTTTTCACCAAGATTCTAAGAGAAAACGGTATTGCTTACAAATGGGGTTACCCTGTTAAATTGATTATCAACAATAAAGGCTCTACTCATGTTATAGTAGATCCAGCAGACAGTGTCACACATGGGCCCTGTATCTAAACCTACCACGTGTTACTAATGTTTTTTTTTGTGTTTATGCTTTTTTTACAGGTTTGGATGTTGAACTACGTCGAATTCGAGGACTACTTCGATGGTTGCTTTTTTTATTTTCAATAAAATGGTTAATGAGGGTTGTGTGTTTTTTCTTTTTTTCAAGAACATATTTTTTTCTGAGTCTTTGTATTTTTTTTAAACTTTATTACTACTGCCTTAGTAATGGCCGCTGCCTGATTGACAGTGGCCATTACTAAGATGATGCTTAGTGTTAGCCGTTAAAAAGGCTAACACTAACCCCCCATTATTATCCTGGGACCCACCGCCACCAGGGGTACCAGGAAGAGACGGTTACAATCCAGTACCCGACCAACACCACAGATACTAATGGTGGCCCTGAGCCTGTGGGGAATCGGATAGGAGTAATATTTTATGAGTGGACAGTCTGGGGGCCAGATTTTGCAGCTCCAAGGACCCTTCCTCGTCATTTAAAATGGTGTTTGTTATATATTGATATATAAAATGATGTTTATGTATGTTTGTTAATAAAATGGCTGCTGTGGCCAAAATGAATGCAACCCAAGTCTCGGTGTTATTATTTGGAACTGGTGGGTTAAGGTTTATGGTCACTTGACAGTCAGGGGGTCCAGGGCTTAGGTCTCAGAACGTACTCGGCTATCCCATGGTCATGCTGATCCAAAAGAAGCTGCAAAACTTCAAACAGTGGTCCCTCATTCAACCACAAGATGGTGATGGATCTCCACCGAGAAAAAGGCTTCCACCTACTCTCACTCAGTAATGGATTAAATCTCCTGATGGTCGTCATACCCGGGCTGCTACCTGAAGTCATAATCATTAGACTCCTTGTTACCATCTAAGTTACTACAAACTAGTAATCTTGAAATATGTGCCTTATCTAATTGTTGCACGTGTCACCTCCCAATCGTCTACGTGTTTATTTACTACTACCAGTGTTATTTGATAGTTTTGATCCTGGGCGTTGATGCCCAATTTGCTTCTCATTGGAACTACTACTATTCTTTCGTATTCGTAACCTCCCTCCAATTCTGGTTACTTCAACTGAAGTCGCCTTGTAGGTTCTTCCAAACCTGGACTGTAACCCCTATTGTGTACTGCTGTATACTGTTTTATGTTATTTACTCATGTTTTCTACCATTTGTTCACTTAGTTACCTCAGTCAGTGTGAAAATGTGGGTAATTTTCATCTTCAGTCTTATGCATTGATTGTCACTTTCCCAAAACCAGACAAATCCTCCGATACTCCTGACAACTTTCGCCCGATCTCTTTACTCAACGCTGATCTAAAGGTTTATGCAAAAATATTAGCAGCTCGATTGGTTGACATCTTACTCAAATTAATTAAGAATGATCAGGTAGGGTTCATTAGAGGCCGCCAAACCTCAGATGGCATGCGGCGATTCCTAGATATTATTGAGATAGTGGAGACTTCTTGTCCCCTTCTCTGCTTCTCTCTTTGGAATGCAGAGAAGGTGTTCGACAGGGTTGACTGGGGTTACTTAGAGTCTGCCTTAAAAAAAATTGGTTTCCAAGGTATGTTCAGTAATTAGGAGAGGAATACTAGTGTGATGATGTTATTCCAACCACCAAGCAAAACCTCTCCTCTTATAGTATATTGCACTGACACACCTCACTGAAATAGGGGATAATCCAACGCGTTTCCGTGCCACTAATACAGGTGACACATCATCAGGGATTATCAAATCAGTTTATTTATCGTTTCATCTATTACTGCCGTTGAGCACAGTTGTGTGCTAAGATGAACCTCACGGCGCGTGTACGACTCTAATGCATTGGCCGCACACGCGCCGGCGAAGTTCCGGTCTATTTGACAGGCCAAAGCCCACCCACTCAGCTGACGTAGCTGAGGCCAGGCACCAACCCGCAGTGGCCACGTCAGAATATGACGTTGCAGGAGGAATGCCGAGCCTCCTATCCAGCAGCCAATCAGCTGTTCATTTCAACGCTACAGCGTCCCACGTTGCCTAGGAGATCTCCAGGCGGATCATATTCACTGCCGTATGAATTCAAAACCTGCAAACCAATGCAGCTCAAACGAGAGACACAGAAAAACGGCCAATGCATTAGAGTCGTACACGCGCCGTGAGGTTCATCTTAGCACACAACTGTGCTCAACGGCAGTAATAGATGAAACGATAAATAAACTGATTTGATAATCCCTGATGATGTGTCACCTGTATTAGTGGCACGGAAACGCGTTGGATTATCCCCTATTTCAGTGAGGTGTGTCAGTGCAATATACTATAAGAGGAGAGGTTTTGCTTGGTGGTTGGAATAACATCATCACACTAGTATTCCTCTCCTAATTACTGACCACCTTATCTGAAGCCTGTTCTATTGTAATGAGGGCTAGGATAGCTCATTTTTAAAGATTTATCAATTAAACAATATTTTAATCGTTCTACTTCAGGCAGTAAATTTGAATAATTAACGGAACGTAACAACCTTATCATTGTGCACATTTTGCTAAATTTAACTTTTTTCAGGATTGGAGATGGCAGGATTTCTAACTGGTGAATTCAATACTGACAAATGGATGCACGATGCAAAGGAGGTCTTCTCTGAAAATGAGATTGTACTTCCTACTCAGAGTTTAAACATTAATGCGTCATTTCGCCAATTGACAAAAATATATAAAGACCACATAAGATCTTGGTGGGAAATTCAGACTTTAGAAACATATAGTAGGAATAAAATTGTCCCTAGGGGTCTTAGAATTTCCCTGACTCCAGCAGCAAGAATCAGATCCCCAGACTTATTGAAGAAATGGGAAACTGAGTCTATTGAGTCTTCATTAAGATTCATGGGTCTGTTATTAGAGGAGGAAAAAAATGGTCTGGTCAAAAGCACACAACAACTTAAAGAAGCGATAATATCGGCACAAAAATTCTCCACTAATATAGAGTACGAGAGGAAAGAAATCGTCCTACAGCAAGCAGTGGAAAAATTTACGAACCATATAAAAGAGCGAAAACATTATCAATTTGTTCGTGACACGCTTGATTTTAAGGAAGGAAAAATATTCGATTATAGCATAAAATCTAGCACCACTCTCGAACCTGAAACTGACATTTCATCGTCAGAGCAGGAATACTCTGATTCTGAACCAGGGAGAAACCATTTTAGGAGACAACGGGGAGGGATGGATCAGACTCGTTATCCCACCCGTGCTAACATGAGGGGAAGAGGTAGAGGAAAAGGACAAGGCCGCGGGGGTGGTTTTTTAGCCAAAAGCCACCCTATCTCGGATTACCTCTTGAGAGACAGAAGGGACATCTAAGCCATAGGTCCAGATCTGATGAGGATGAGTCCCAGGTTATTAATCTATCCTCTCGCGTACTTACAAGTGATGAAATTGGTATCCTAAAAAGAGGGTTGTCATTTGTCCCTACAAACAGATTTAATTTGTTCACCTGGGTAAAGGATATTAATTTATTTGCTCGAAAATTAAAATGGAAAAAATTCTTTCTGACGCATGATCGTCGTAAATGTCTAGAATTGGGCATAACGGAGGATGAGTTACCAGACCTTAGATTATTGGAAGGACTATGGGAGGAAGGCCAAAGAGAAATAGGTGAGGGTCCATTTACAGACCTGAGGGCCCCATCGACAAAATTTGCACCTTTAAATGACAACACCCCCATTGATGTGTTCGTAAAAGTTGTTGAAGACCAACTTAGGTCACTTGATGACTGCAGGATAGGTCATTTCAACACAACTAAGGAGGAAATGACGGGACTACGATCCCTTGAAATCGATGACACAATTGTTATAAAGCCGTCTGATAAAGGCGGAAATATTGTGGTCATGGATCGTAGCCGCTATATAACAATGTGTCTTCATATTTTGCAGGATCAACATTGTTATAGGGTTCTGGAGTCTGATCCTACTAAGATTTTTAAAAGTCAATTGAAGGACATTTTGGATTCAGCAAAAGCTTTAAATTTGATAAACGAAAAAGAATTTAAATTTATGTATACCGATTTTCCGCAAGTTGCAACATTTTACAGTCTACCTAAAATTCACAAAGGGACGACCCCTCTTAAGGGTCGCCCAATTGTATCTGGGATAGACAGTTTGACGCAAAATGCCAGTGTATATGTGGATCGTATCCTCAGACCTTTTGTATTATCACTACCCTCATATATTAGGGATACTATGGATGCCCTGAGGAAACTTGAAGGCATCCGTCTTGATCATGATGTGCTTCTTGCCTCATTAGATGTGGAGGCGTTGTATAGCTCTATTCCCCATGAGCAGGGATGCTGTGCCATTGACTATTTTTTGAGAGACAAGGGCACACAATTTAGGGCCCACAATGAATTTGTCATTTTATTGTTGAAATTTGTATTGGAGCATAACTTCTTTTTGTTCAATCAAAAGATTTTCCACCAGCTAAAAGGGGTAGCCATGGGAAGTCCATGTGCCCCGACTTATGCCAACTTGTATTTAGGCTGGTGGGAAAAAGAATGTGTCTTTACGGATTTGATGGAACAATGGACCTCCTGTATCCTTCTATGGATTAGATTCATAGACGACATTCTGATCTTGTGGAAAGGAACAAAGGCACAATTCATGGAGTTTGTAGGTGCCCTTAACATAAACAACCTAGGTCTCTTTTTTACGTCAGAGATTAATGATAATAAGATCACATTTCTCGACGTCACGATTTCTAAGACACCCTCAGGAGCCATTCAAACCAATATGTTTAGGAAATCCACTGCCACAAATAGTCTCTTGAGATGGGAAAGTTGTCATCCCGTAAATTTGAAACGGGGCATCCCAAAGGGCCAATACCTGAGGGCACGCCGAAACTGCTCGACCATATCCGACTATAAGATTTCGGCTCATGAATTAGAAAACAGATTTCGGCGGAGAGGGTATCCGAGAAAAGTACTCAAAGCCGCATATCAGAATGCATTAGGTAGAAATCGGGATGACTTATTGAACCCTAAACCGAAGGAAGTGGAGGAGGAAATGGTGAGGGTTATTGGTACCTTTGACTCCTCTAGTGTGGAGGTTAGGTCCATCCTACAACGTTTTTGGGGCATTCTGCAAGCCGACCCAGACATTGGGGGTTTGGTAGGAAAATCTCCCATGATCACCTATAGACGTGGATGTAATGTTAAGGATCGGTTAGTTCATAGCCATTTAAATATCCAGGATTCTGTTGGCACCTGGTTGAATCGTGGCTTAAAAGGAAGCTTTAGATGTGGGTCCTGCAAAGCTTGTGAGTCAATACTATGCAGCAGCAATTTTAGAAGTACCATTACGGGGAAAAGTTTTGAGAACAGGTCCTACATAAATTGCAAAACCAAGGGGCTGGTGTATCTCATCACCTGCGACTGTAAAAAGCAATATGTAGGGAAGACCAAAAGGGAGTTCAGAAGGAGGATTAGAGAGCATATTGGGGATGTTAGGCGACAAGAGGATACCTCAGTGGCCCGTCATGTCTGGGAATGTCATGGGGGTGACTCCTCAAACCTTAAATTTCAAGGGGTGGAATGCATCAGACAGACAATAAGAGGTGGTGACGTGGATAAAAGGATTATGCAAAAAGAAGCGCAATGGATCCATCGTCTTCAGACTATTTGTCCCCAAGGTTTAAATGAACAGATCTCCTTTGCCTGCTTCTTATAATATTTCCCTAGTACGTCTAAATACTCGTTCAAACTCATATGTAAAATCTATTATTTGCTGTATATCCCCAAGTTCTTATACGGTTTTTTATACGGTTTTTTGGAGTTATACATTATCACAAAGATTAATAATTACTTTGCAGAATCTCATGGACATCTGACAAAAATAATTTTTTGTCAATTTTTTTGTCATTTAGGCTACCAATGTCACTCCAAGATCTGTCCATAATTTTTTTGGGTTTTCATCGGTCTTCTTGTTTGTGTGTTTTTTTGTGTTTTTGTGTTTTTATGTTTCCTGTACATAACTATATGGTAAAACATGGATCATATAAGCACAACTAAATTTATCGAGCATTAGATCATATATACGAACTATCTATTGGTTTTTTGCCAAGGATATTAAATACAGGTATCTTGTGACAAGTGTTTTGACATGCGGTTTGATATGCGGTTTTTTCAGCGACATGTGGACATTTTTCCCAATCTGGGAACGTGCCCATCTCCTTATCAGCGATCTTTGGGTTTCTTCCCTATGTCTTTGTGTGGCGATTTTGTTGCGCTTCGTGTTTTTCTGTGTCTCTCGTTTGAGCTGCATTGGTTTGCAGGTTTTGAATTCATACGGCAGTGAATATGATCCGCCTGGAGATCTCCTAGGCAACGTGGGACGCTGTAGCGTTGAAATGAACAGCTGATTGGCTGCTGGATAGGAGGCTCGGCATTCCTCCTGCAACGTCATATTCTGACGTGGCCACTGCGGGTTGGTGCCTGGCCTCAGCTACGTCAGCTGAGTGGGTGGGCTTTGGCCTGTCAAATAGACCGGAACTTCGCCGGCGCGTGTGCGGCCAATGCATTAGAGTCGTACACGCGCCGTGAGGTTCATCTTAGCACACAACTGTGCTCAACGGCAGTAATAGATGAAACGATAAATAAACTGATTTGATAATCCCTGATGATGTGTCACCTGTATTAGTGGCACGGAAACGCGTTGGATTATCCCCTATTTCAGTGAGGTGTGTCAGTGCAATATACTATAAGAGGAGAGGTTTTGCTTGGTGGTTGGAATAACATCATCACACTAGTATTCCTCTCCTAATTACTGACCACCTTATCTGAAGCCTGTTCTATTGTAATGAGGGCTAGGATAGCTCATTTTTAAAGATTTATCAATTAAACAATATTTTAATCGTTCTACTTCAGGCAGTAAATTTGAATAATTAACGGAACGTAACAACCTTATCATTGTGCACATTTTGCTAAATTTAACTTTTTTCAGGATTGGAGATGGCAGGATTTCTAACTGGTGAATTCAATACTGACAAATGGATGCACGATGCAAAGGAGGTCTACTCTGAAAATGAGATTGTACTTCCTACTCAGAGTTTAAACATTAATGCGTCATTTCGCCAATTGACAAAAATATATAAAGACCACATAAGATCTTGGTGGGAAATTCAGACTTTAGAAACATATAGTAGGAATAAAATTGTCCCTAGGGGTCTTAGAATTTCCCTGACTCCAGCAGCAAGAATCAGATCCCCAGACTTATTGAAGAAATGGGAAACTGAGTCTATTGAGTCTTCATTAAGATTCATGGGTCTGTTATTAGAGGAGGAAAAAAATGGTCTGGTCAAAAGCACACAACAACTTAAAGAAGCGATAATATCGGCACAAAAATTCTCCACTAATATAGAGTACGAGAGGAAAGAAATCGTCCTACAGCAAGCAGTGGAAAAATTTACGAACCATATAAAAGAGCGAAAACATTATCAATTTGTTCGTGACACGCTTGATTTTAAGGAAGGAAAAATATTCGATTATAGCATAAAATCTAGCACCACTCTCGAACCTGAAACTGACATTTCATCGTCAGAGCAGGAATACTCTGATTCTGAACCAGGGAGAAACCATTTTAGGAGACAACGGGGAGGGATGGATCAGACTCGTTATCCCACCCGTGCTAACATGAGGGGAAGAGGTAGAGGAAAAGGACAAGGCCGCGGGGGTGGTTTTTTAGCCAAAAGCCACCCTATCTCGGATTACCTCTTGAGAGACAGAAGGGACATCTAAGCCATAGGTCCAGATCTGATGAGGATGAGTCCCAGGTTATTAATCTATCCTCTCGCGTACTTACAAGTGATGAAATTGGTATCCTAAAAAGAGGGTTGTCATTTGTCCCTACAAACAGATTTAATTTGTTCACCTGGGTAAAGGATATTAATTTATTTGCTCGAAAATTAAAATGGAAAAAATTCTTTCTGACGCATGATCGTCGTAAATGTCTAGAATTGGGCATAACGGAGGATGAGTTACCAGACCTTAGATTATTGGAAGGACTATGGGAGGAAGGCCAAAGAGAAATAGGTGAGGGTCCATTTACAGACCTGAGGGCCCCATCGACAAAATTTGCACCTTTAAATGACAACACCCCCATTGATGTGTTCGTAAAAGTTGTTGAAGACCAACTTAGGTCACTTGATGACTGCAGGATAGGTCATTTCAACACAACTAAGGAGGAAATGACGGGACTACGATCCCTTGAAATCGATGACACAATTGTTATAAAGCCGTCTGATAAAGGCGGAAATATTGTGGTCATGGATCGTAGCCGCTATATAACAATGTGTCTTCATATTTTGCAGGATCAACATTGTTATAGGGTTCTGGAGTCTGATCCTACTAAGATTTTTAAAAGTCAATTGAAGGACATTTTGGATTCAGCAAAAGCTTTAAATTTGATAAACGAAAAAGAATTTAAATTTATGTATACCGATTTTCCGCAAGTTGCAACATTTTACAGTCTACCTAAAATTCACAAAGGGACGACCCCTCTTAAGGGTCGCCCAATTGTATCTGGGATAGACAGTTTGACGCAAAATGCCAGTGTATATGTGGATCGTATCCTCAGACCTTTTGTATTATCACTACCCTCATATATTAGGGATACTATGGATGCCCTGAGGAAACTTGAAGGCATCCGTCTTGATCATGATGTGCTTCTTGCCTCATTAGATGTGGAGGCGTTGTATAGCTCTATTCCCCATGAGCAGGGATGCTGTGCCATTGACTATTTTTTGAGAGACAAGGGCACACAATTTAGGGCCCACAATGAATTTGTCATTTTATTGTTGAAATTTGTATTGGAGCATAACTTCTTTTTGTTCAATCAAAAGATTTTCCACCAGCTAAAAGGGGTAGCCATGGGAAGTCCATGTGCCCCGACTTATGCCAACTTGTATTTAGGCTGGTGGGAAAAAGAATGTGTCTTTACGGATTTGATGGAACAATGGACCTCCTGTATCCTTCTATGGATTAGATTCATAGACGACATTCTGATCTTGTGGAAAGGAACAAAGGCACAATTCATGGAGTTTGTAGGTGCCCTTAACATAAACAACCTAGGTCTCTTTTTTACGTCAGAGATTAATGATAATAAGATCACATTTCTCGACGTCACGATTTCTAAGACACCCTCAGGAGCCATTCAAACCAATATGTTTAGGAAATCCACTGCCACAAATAGTCTCTTGAGATGGGAAAGTTGTCATCCCGTAAATTTGAAACGGGGCATCCCAAAGGGCCAATACCTGAGGGCACGCCGAAACTGCTCGACCATATCCGACTATAAGATTTCGGCTCATGAATTAGAAAACAGATTTCGGCGGAGAGGGTATCCGAGAAAAGTACTCAAAGCCGCATATCAGAATGCATTAGGTAGAAATCGGGATGACTTATTGAACCCTAAACCGAAGGAAGTGGAGGAGGAAATGGTGAGGGTTATTGGTACCTTTGACTCCTCTAGTGTGGAGGTTAGGTCCATCCTACAACGTTTTTGGGGCATTCTGCAAGCCGACCCAGACATTGGGGGTTTGGTAGGAAAATCTCCCATGATCACCTATAGACGTGGATGTAATGTTAAGGATCGGTTAGTTCATAGCCATTTAAATATCCAGGATTCTGTTGGCACCTGGTTGAATCGTGGCTTAAAAGGAAGCTTTAGATGTGGGTCCTGCAAAGCTTGTGAGTCAATACTATGCAGCAGCAATTTTAGAAGTACCATTACGGGGAAAAGTTTTGAGAACAGGTCCTACATAAATTGCAAAACCAAGGGGCTGGTGTATCTCATCACCTGCGACTGTAAAAAGCAATATGTAGGGAAGACCAAAAGGGAGTTCAGAAGGAGGATTAGAGAGCATATTGGGGATGTTAGGCGACAAGAGGATACCTCAGTGGCCCGTCATGTCTGGGAATGTCATGGGGGTGACTCCTCAAACCTTAAATTTCAAGGGGTGGAATGCATCAGACAGACAATAAGAGGTGGTGACGTGGATAAAAGGATTATGCAAAAAGAAGCGCAATGGATCCATCGTCTTCAGACTATTTGTCCCCAAGGTTTAAATGAACAGATCTCCTTTGCCTGCTTCTTATAATATTTCCCTAGTACGTCTAAATACTCGTTCAAACTCATATGTAAAATCTATTATTTGCTGTATATCCCCAAGTTCTTATACGGCTTTTTATACGGTTTTTTGGAGTTATACATTATCACAAAGATTAATAATTACTTTGCAGAATCTCATGGACATCTGACAAAAATAATTTTTTGTCAATTTTTTTGTCATTTAGGCTACCAATGTCACTCCAAGATCTGTCCATAATTTTTTTGGGTTTTCATCGGTCTTCTTGTTTGTGTGTTTTTTTGTGTTTTTGTGTTTTTATGTTTCCTGTACATAACTATATGGTAAAACATGGATCATATAAGCACAACTAAATTTATCGAGCATTAGATCATATATACGAACTATCTATTGGTTTTTTGCCAAGGATATTAAATACAGGTATCTTGTGACAAGTGTTTTGACATGCGGTTTGATATGCGGTTTTTTCAGCGACATGTGGACATTTTTCCCAATCTGGGAACGTGCCCATCTCCTTATCAGCGATCTTTGGGTTTCTTCCCTATGTCTTTGTGTGGCGATTTTGTTGCGCTTCGTGTTTTTCTGTGTCTCTCGTTTGAGCTGCATTGGTTTGCAGGTTTTGAATTCATACGGCAGTGAATATGATCCGCCTGGAGATCTCCTAGGCAACGTGGGACGCTGTAGCGTTGAAATGAACAGCTGATTGGCTGCTGGATAGGAGGCTCGGCATTCCTCCTGCAACGTCATATTCTGACGTGGCCACTGCGGGTTGGTGCCTGGCCTCAGCTACGTCAGCTGAGTGGGTGGGCTTTGGCCTGTCAAATAGACCGGAACTTCGCCGGCGCGTGTGCGGCCAATGCATTAGAGTCGTACACGCGCCGTGAGGTTCATCTTAGCACACAACTGTGCTCAACGGCAGTAATAGATGAAACGATAAATAAACTGATTTGATAATCCCTGATGATGTGTCACCTGTATTAGTGGCACGGAAACGCGTTGGATTATCCCCTATTTCAGTGAGGTGTGTCAGTGCAATATACTATAAGAGGAGAGGTTTTGCTTGGTGGTTGGAATAACATCATCACACTAGTATTCCTCTCCTAATTACTGACCACCTTATCTGAAGCCTGTTCTATTGTAATGAGGGCTAGGATAGCTCATTTTTAAAGATTTATCAATTAAACAATATTTTAATCGTTCTACTTCAGGCAGTAAATTTGAATAATTAACGGAACGTAACAACCTTATCATTGTGCACATTTTTCCAAGGTATGTTCCTCACAGCGATAATGTCTCTTTACCCGAATCCCAATGCTTCAGTGTATACTTCAGGTTTTTTTATCCCCACCATTTAAAATAACAAATGGTACCAGACAAGGTTGTCCAATGTCTTCACTCATTTTTGCAATGGTGAGGGAACCTTTTGCAGAGCACATTAGAAAGTCTGAACTTATAACAAGTATACCCGTGGGAAAATTATAACACAAAATAGGTCTCTTTGCAGATGATGTCCTGATGGCTTTGTCTGATCCCAAAAAGTCTCTTCCGGCAGTTATGGATGTTATACAAAAGTTTAGTTCTGCATCCTACTACAAATTTAATGCTTCACAGTCCCAAATACTAAATTTAGGCCTCAAACACTCTATGATACAGGAATTATCCCAAAAATATAGGTTCAATTGGGTTAAGAATTCCCTCACTTATCTGGGAATAAAACTTACATTTCTTACATCCCCATCTCTTACATTTCTAGTAGTAGAAGTTTATATGGAGCAGGATGAAACCCAGAGTTAGAGCCAATGTATTACACTAAGGGTATGTGCACACACACTAATTACGTCCGTAATTGACGGACGTATTTCGGCCGCAAGTCCCGGACCGAACACAGCGCAGGGAGCCGGGCTCCTAGCATCATAGTTATGTACGATGCTAGGAGTCCCTGCCTCTCCGTGGAACTACTGTCCCGTACTGAAAACCCGATTACAGTACGGGACAGTTGTCCTGCAGAGAGGCAGGGACTCCTAGCATCGTACATAAGTATGATGCTAGGAGCCCGGCTCCCTGCACTGTGTTCGGTCCGGTACTTGCGGCCGAAATACATCCGTCAATTACGGACGTAATTAGTGTGTGTGCACATACCCTTATCTAACCATGATGGTGGCCTTAATACCTCATCTTTTCTCCACTATTACAGAGAAGCAATATTTTTTTTACATTTTTTTTCTGGGCAAAAGGTAACACCAAGCACTGGGTAGATATTGAACTCTATTTCTTAAACAATTACTCTCTACAACTCCACCTAAATACCTTCTCCATTTTCAAAACAAATTCTTCTTCTCGCTCTAGTCTTTTAACGCTTCGTGCAATATTTCATGTGTGGATTGCAATCTCAAAACAACCAGATCTTTACAAAACTGATTTCTTTTCAGAGCCTCTAGAGTTACTGGAGTTGGCGATACCTGGGTTGCATCTTGCCCCATGGAAAAGTTTGAATATTACTAAAGTAGGTTTATTATGGCAGGATGGCCAATTAGTCTCTTTTCAACATCTAAACACAACTTACAAGATATCGCATACAGAATTTTAGAAATTTTTACAGATTAGACACTTCCTGTTAAGGATCTGCCAGGCACAGCTTCTGTATCCACGCCCATAGGTAATCAGTCTGCACCTGCTTCTATGTGAGACTGACTCCATCTTCCACCACTCAGGATGGCAGGCTTAGGAGTGGGAGAGCCTATCACAGCCTGGCCAGACGGAGCTAGCTCCCGCCCTCTGTCTATTTATACCTGCCTTTCCTGTTCCTCCTTGCTTGTGATTCTTCTCTGTTGGTTTCCTGGCCCTGCTGCAGCTTCTTGAACTACTTGTCCCTGCTTCGTATTGACCCTGGCTTACTGACTACTCTTCTGCTCTGCGTTTGGTACCTCGTACACTCCTGGTTTGACTCGGCTTGTTCACTACTCTCCTGTTCTACGTTTGGCACCTCGTACTCTCCTGGTTTGACTCGGCTCATTTACTACTCTTGTTGCTCACGGTGTTGCCGTGGGCAACTGCCCCGTTTCCCTTTGTTCTGTGTTTCCTTGTCTGGTTGTCTGTCGTGCACTTACTGAGTGTAGGGACCGTCGCCCAGTTGTACCCCGTCGCCTAGGGCGGGTCGTTGCAAGTAGGCAGGGACTGAGTGGCGGGTAGATTAGGGCTCACTTGTCTGTTTCCCTATCCCTGTCATTACACTTGCTGTATGGTTTTCCCCTATCACCCACATCGTTTATGTTTATTTCATACATGGTTATCAGCGACACAACCTTCTCAGAAAGGTATTTCTAGATGCTACCAATTAATAAAACTGGGGGATATTGATCCACTTTCTCAATTGAAGAGCACATGGGAAACTGACTTAAAATGAACAATTTCTGACAAACAATGGAGATTGTTTTTTAGCTACCTTTCTAAAACGTCTAAATGTATTTCACACCTGGAAATAAATTCTAGGAAAATATTCTACGACTGGTACTTCACACCAGTGAAATTACAAAAAATCTTTCCTAGATTATCCAACCTCTGTTGGAAATGTAAATCTGATGTTGGAACATTCATCCACCTCTGGTGGGAATGCCCTGTGGTGAATAGATTATGGCTTGAGGTGTTTGACATGCTGTCTGGGCTATGCGAAACATGGCTTCCACCAGTTCCTGCCTTGGCATTACTGGGAATAGGTTTTGAAATGTTATCTAGTGATCACACCACAATCATCTCTCATGCCTTAATGTCCACAAGACTACAAATTACAAATCACTGTAAAAATAATTGTCATCCAAACTTGCAAATGGTTATTAAAGGTATCAATAACAATTGTTGGCATGGATTGACCTTTGCAGGAGCCTATTGTAGACGCTCTATACTATTGACCAAAGGGAAGCTGTGGCCCGATAGCTCATTCAGCTCTTTTCCCCCAGCCTTTTTCGAATGAATTCCCTTCTAGGGAACTTACGTTGATTCTAATCTTGAAAATGCCTATACCTTTTATCTCTAACATTTAACTGATTCCGCAAAGGATTTATTCTCTATGGAGTGTATTGTATGTATATTTTTTCCTACTGACAATAGCCATACACATGCTGACTGTGTTTTGTTATGATCACTGTTTCTTACCCCCTCCCCATGTCAATATCAATGTCTTCAACAGTGGCGTAACTAGGAAACACTGGGCCTGATAGAAAACTTTTGACTGGGCCCCCCTCCCCTGGTTGCCACACACAGCCCGCCCTTGTAGATAGTGCCCCCATGTAAATAATGCTGTCAGGTCCGTATTTCACACCGAATAACCACCTCTGTAAATTGAAAGCTGAAGGCATGCCTGGAGAGAAGTACACCACACAAATGTCTGAGGTACAGCTTCAATGTCAGCCAGGAGGAACTGAACTTTATTCAGAACAAAGAAACACACACAGAGAAGACACATGCCCCTCCCTATAGATGTGTGACTTGCTTAAATTCTATTCGCTCCCCAGCTGTAACTTTTCCTATACATTCTTCTGCACACTCCTCTTTGCATTCCAGGGGGCGGTGTCTTCCATAGGTGTGTCCGACATGAACAAAGAACTTGTTATATATATCAGTATATTACACAAAGAACTGAAATGTATATACATATGTGTGAGGATAATATTTTTCAGACAATATACATAGTAATGATCCCTGACAGTCCCCCCTAAAAATATTATTACTCTATCCCTGAGTCTTGCCTAGCAACCTACCACTGACCACTCGAACCAGGCGGGTAGGGGTTTTGGATTTCTTCACCAGCTTGAGACGAGCTACTCCTGATGAGTAACCCCCCTTTGTACCTGGACTTCCAAGGTGTCGGAGTGGTCCTAACTTTCCCTATTCTCCTCTGGATACAGGATGGTTGTCTTGATATAATCTACAAACCACTGCTGGTTGTAATATATATATATATTAATCCGGTCTACATTTTTATTAACAGTAATAATTGTCGCACTGTCACTTACTGTCCTAATGGGACTTTACCCCTGCAGATATGACAGGTCATGGGCAGCACAGTGACCTTCACCTCACACCTTCACATAAAACTCCTCAGATTGTAATTTGCAGCACCGTGGCATATTTACACACATTATAATTATAAACCTCAGACATTATAAACAATAGGGCCTCAACTAATAATCATAATGCTATCCCCCTTAGGTTTCGGGTCCCATCAGTTCATTGCCAGTCCTGTACACCATCGTCTTCTTCTTCTCCTGTCTTCTGCTCTTCACTGACTGTCACCCTCAGGGTAACCCACACAATTGTGGAGTCAGACTACGTTGGTGTCCAGTGGGGGAGTTATTATTACCCCCTCCTGGTCACTTACTTATCCAAACACTTGATCCTGCTGACGGATTCACTCAGGTCTTTGGTCTTTACTTTGCTAATGTCATCAGGACTTGGTTTGGTCCTTCTCATCTGTCCGACACCGTCTCCTTTCGTTTACGTCATCAGGCTGTACATAGCACCTCATGTTGTGAGCCTGGGGTGAGATCCCACGTAGATTAGTGGAGTTGTATTGTGACTATCAAACCCTCCGCATCTGTACTCTTCCTCTGGCAAGTTACTTGTCTGGGCGGCCGCTTAGAATTGTGACACTGCCGTCAGTTCATGATAAACGCGTTGTACTGGCTCAGGCTGTGCCTGCCGCATCTCAGTGATGGAGTTCATCGTGTTAAAAGTCTTATTGTTCATATTTACTGGCACTTGCTGGGGACCCCCAACTCTTGTCAATTGTTAAAATAAATACTAATCTGGTGATAACATCATCCGCATACACTATAAACGTTGTTCTAAGTACATACAATAATGTCAGGCCCTTAAATGACATCAAACACCTTTATATAAGGAAAAACTTCTCTGTTACAATGGACAGGGCACCTAGAAGATGTGTGATTACTGGGTACATTTCATTTGCACTTGGTGATACCCTTTCAGCAGGATTTGTACCTTGATCTCAGCTGATTGCCTGGAACATCTCCACCTCACAGAAAGATACACTGATTCCACATGTTTATCTGACAAGCGTCTTAAACCTATTTTTCTTACTCTAATCTGGTTCGTTCTACCTGGGAAGGCCTCTCAAGGTCGGTTCTCTTCGTGGGAGGCGGGTATGATAAGGTTGGCACCGGTCTGCCAGGACTGTTCTGTAGGCAAATCAAACAGCTCTAACAGAATTTAGCAGCGACAGCTGTAAAACCTGGGACATACCAATTAGATCTTACCAAATCGATCCTTGCAGTCTTGGGGCATATGTGAGGTCATACACCATCAATGCAAAAGCCATCAAGAGTGCCTTGGGGGGTACCGGTTTACCTTCCTTTATCCATCCACATTCTGTCAGAATCTGGTTCTCACGCCTTCCGCTCCCAGTTGGACTCTTCCTGTGGAGAACAAGCTTTTTCATTGTATAAACATTAATTGATCTTAATCAAATAATTCATTTGAAGAAAAACATTAACAAATAGCATCTTTACATCAAACGTTCACACTGGTCAGTAACTAAAACTTACAAATTGATTCTTCTTCTTTATATACATATCTATACATACACATATACACTGCACAGAATTCTCTGCTCTAAAATTTCCCTTTCACAGCAAAAATAAAAATAAACAAATAAAAATGTTTTCGAATGGGAATATTCCGCTTCTGTACCTTTTATCTGACGCATGACTCTAATAGTCCAATGCTAAGGCTGGTCCAGAACTTTACATAAAACTTAACCTCAGTATTTAATATTCCCACAACACTTCTTAAATACAATTATTAAACAAACTAACTTTGGGATAACATCTGGAGAACTGCTGATATCTTATTGTACAAACATCAGGTCAATACCTGGGATACCATTGTTCCCCTGTCACTTACACACAACGTCTGCAGTGGGGAAGATACCGGCCATGCTTCAGGCCCCCCTGAGAACAGGTCTACACACACGAGCACATTGTCATACACTTCTACCTCCGGTAGTTGTATGTTCTGCAGTCGCTGGGACTGTTAATCTGGCCGGGCTGCACTTTTCACAGGTACCTTTGCTGTTTTACCTATGTCATGCCGTGCGCACATCATGCCGGCTGCTACAAACCTAGTGGTGGCATTATTGTATCCAGGGACAAGCCAATTTACTGACACCTGGCCGCACATACTCTTGTTGTCAGGTCTGTCTTCTCTCGCTCTCTCAATTGGCTTACCCGATGATCCAATAAAGTTCCTACTACCAATGGGCCCATAATTGTGGGCGATGCCAAAAGTGTACCTAGAGTCAGTGTAAATGTCGGCCGTCTTACCTTCTGCCAGGTTACAAGCCTCAGCGAGCACCTCCAGCTCCGCTCCTTGAGATGAACAAGAAGGTGAGAGTGGTTTCTGGATGATTTACCTGGTGCCTCGTATCCTGTCTTGTACATATTGTATAATAAAATATCTCTTTATTACAAATTTACATTAAAAACCCATGTCACATATATATATAACATCTCAAAGGGGTGGCGTCTTCATCCTCTAAAATAAAACCAAATGTTATACACTTCTCCACACTCATCTGATAATCCAGAACACTTTGAGAATCTCACTTTTATCAGGTTCTGCAAATACTTGATTAATACAAAAACAAATAAAAAGAAAACATTCCTAAAAACTTTACATCAAATGAACAATGTCCAGACAATTTTTGTTTTGCCTTCCCCCTCATCTTAATCCATAAAGACTCGTGTGAGTGACGTCACCTCTGCCTCCTGTGTAAATTTGCTGGAGGGGTTGGTCTCTTACACAACCATCTACACAAACCTCAAAATGTAGGTTACTCTCATACACATTTAATCTGGATTACTCATTGAGGTCTCTTACACATTTTTAGATCTTCTGAAACCAAATTAATTAACTCAAAACAAACCAAAATTGTACCTGATCAAACCAAAATTGTACCTGATCAGTTCCTTCACCCTTCCCCCCTTTGTGGACTCTGCGAAAGTAATGTAGCAGAGTTCAAAACTACATCTCAACATAACAAAGTCTGGCACTCTATCTGTGCGGCACTAGTTTAACCCCCTGTAATGTGCAACAGCCTGAAACAAAAATGACTTTTTCCTGACGAAAATACATTTGATCTTTACAATGACATAACTCATGTGTGAAATCAAAAACAAAACAATTGTAGTTAGTTATTCAATAAAACAAAAAAATATTATCTCTGATAACATTAATTACTGCAAACCAATAAACTGTATATATAAATAGGGAACGGTGGGGGCACATACATTTTCAAAACCCCGTGTCTCACAGTATCTAAAGTTTAATACATCTGAAAGATCAAAACACATAAATATCGTAACTTTTATAAACAACAGCGCATGCGCAAAAGAGAAGAAATTTATTTAGGTTTGTAGACATTGCTGATATATATATATCTAAAAGCAGTGCATATTGAAATCCCTTTGTCCCATCAGCCCTGCAGACTGCACCCAGTCAGCCCCCCTCCTCCTCCTCCCAAACACAGCACACTACAGGGGAGAGGGAGGGGGGTCACACACTCACAGCTTCTCGCAACTTCTCACAGCTTCTCACAATCTTAACACTTTCAATGCCGGCAAAACAACATACGTATCTGCAATCATTCATCACACCATTGTATAGGAATTATCTACGTTCAAAACATCAAACATATAATGTGTAACAGTCTACAATCTGTCGGCCACCATCTCTATATTATGATGACGTGTTGCTTCATCAGTGAACTAGACTGGAACTTCTGTAAATAGAAAAAACACTACAAATGACAAAATTAACAAGGTGATTATTTCATACTGATTTGGTTGGGCCGGGCGTGGCCACATCAGGGGCAGGGGGGGGTAGCCTCTCCCATTGGAAACACAGTGCGCAGCTGTGAAGGGGGGGGGTGGTTTCCCACCAACAATGAGGACACACTCAACATGAGGTACGGAAGCCATTACCGGGTGTCGGCTGGTCCTGTTTTCTAATACATACAATACCTTTCTTATTCCTAACTTCCTCTTCTCTTCATTAAATCATATGCCTAACAGTCTATATTATACACGTAATTTATATAACAATTTTCGGTCAATGACTCCCAGGCCTTGCAGGAAATATTAAAATTCCTCAGTCTACAGCCCCCGGTCCGCCGAAATATAATTTTATTTTAGACTCTCCGGCTACGCTGGAAATATAAAAATTTCACAGTCGATAACTCTCCGGTCGCTTATATAATCTTTATTTCGATTCTCCGGCTACGCTGGAAATATAAAAATTTCCCAGTCGATAACTCTCCGATCGCTTATATAATCCTTATTTCGATTCTCCGGCTACGCTGGAAATATAAAAATTTCCCAGTCGATAACTCTCCGATCGCTTATATAATCCTTATTTCGATTCTCCGGCTACGCTGGAAATATAAAAATTTCCCAGTCGATAACTCTCCAATCGCTTATATAATCCTTATTTCGATTCTCCGGCTACGCTGGAAATATAAAAATTTCCCAGTCGATAACTCTCCGATCGCTTATATAATCCTTATTTCGATTCTCCGGCTACGCTGGAAATATAAAAATTTCCCAGTCGATAACTCTCCGATCGCTTATATAATCCTTATTTCGATTCTCCGGCTACGCTGGAAATATAAAAATTTCCCAGTCGATAACTCTCCGATCGCTTATATAATCCTTATTTCGATTCTCCGGCTACGCTGGAAATATAAAAATTTCCCAGTCGATAACTCTCCGATCGCTTATATAATCCTTCTTTCGATTCTCCGGCTACGCTGGAAATATAAAAATTTCCCAGTCGATAACTCTCCGATCGCTTATATAATCCTTATTTCGTCCCTAATTACCCAGAGGATGGTTAGTCGGGCGCGACTAAGGTCTCACAGGTTTTTTTACCCTCACAGCGGAAAATATCACCTCTGTCGCCTGAGATAATCCAGGAAATCAACAAAAGGGTTCTACAGATCGCCACAAGACTGCCCACTAACACAGATAAGACGAAGATTTATAAAATCAATTCGCTTACCGTGTTATTGCGGAGGTGATCAAATTCCTTCAGTGGGCAACTTTGAGTCCTCTGTTTCACCCTGTGATTGTCGACTGTCCGGATTTTGATTTTTCCTCGAGTGAGGTCCCGGTTTCGGCACCAAATGTCAGGTCCGTATTTCACACCGAATAACCACCTCTGTAAATTGAAAGCTGAAGGCATGCCTGGAGAGAAGTACACCACACAAATGTCTGAGGTACAGCTTCAATGTCAGCCGGGAGGAACTGAACTTTATTCAGAACAAAGAAACACACACAGAGAAGACACATGCCCCTCCCTATAGATGTGTGACTTGCTTAAATTCTATTCGCTCCCCAGCTGTAACTTTTCCTATACATTCTTCTGCACACTCCTCTTTGCATTCCAGGGGGCGGTGTCTTCCATAGGTGTGTCCGACATGAACAAAGAACTTGTTATATATATCAGTATATTACACAAAGAACTGAAATGTATATACATATGTGTGAGGATAATATTTTTCAGACAATATACATAGTAATGATCCCTGACAATGCCATACAGCCCCCTCCTGTAGACCGTGCTATACAGCCCATCCTGTAGACAGTGCTATACAGCCCCCCCTGTAGACAGTACTATACAGTGCCCCCTGTAGACAGGGCTATACAGCCTCCCCATACAGTGGTATACAGCCCTCCCTGTAGACAGTGTTATACTTTCAAGTATCACAAAGCGGGACTATGGATGTGGCGCTGTCATCGATTGTCCCGCTTTGTTATACAAATTTTTTTTTTCCTTTTAAGCCACGCCTCTAATTCCACCCAATCCCCGCCCATACACACCCGGTTCAGCCCACACAGTATCATGCTCCCATAGTGTCCCCCACACAGTATAATGCCCCTATAGCTGCCACCATACAGTATAATGGCCACACAAATTCCCCATACAGTATAATGCCCACACATATTCCCCCATGCAGTACAATTCTCAAATTCCCCCATAGAGCATAATGCCCCATAGCTGCCCCCATGCAGCATAATACCCCCTTTGCTGCCCCATACAGTATAATGTCACCCATAGCTGACCACTACAGTATAATGCTCTCCATAGCTGCCCCCACAGTATAATGCCCATCATAGCTGCCCCCACAGTATAATGCCACCCATAGCTGACCACCTCAGTATAATGCCCCATAGCTGAGCCCCACAGTATAATGCTCTCCATAGCTGCCCCCATAGTATAATGCCCCACACAGTATAATGCCCCCATAGATGCCCCGCACAGTATAATGTCCACCATAGCAGCCCCCACAGTATAATGCCTCACACAGAGTAATACCCCCCCATAGCTGCTCCCATACAGTATAATGTCCCCCATAGCTGCACCCCACACAGTATAATGCCCTCTCATAGCTGCCCCATACAGTATAATGCCCCCTCATAGTTGCCCCATACAGTATAATGCCCCATAGCATAATGCCCCACACAGTATAATGCCCCGATAGCTGCCCCCACAGTATAATGCCCCACACAGTATAATGCACCCATATCTGTATGCACAGTATAATGCCCATAGTATAATGCCCCCCCATAGCTGCACCCAAAGTATAATGCCCCCCATAGCTGCCCCCACAGTATAATGCCCCCATAGCTGTCCCCACAGTAGAAAAATAATAACACAATTACTTACCTATCCCCGTTCCCACGACGGGTGGAGGATCCTTCTCCTCTGTGCTGTGAGTGACTCGGAGCAGAGAGGCGCGATGACGTCACTACATCGCGCCTGCCTGCGCCGAGCTTCTCAAGGCAGAGTGTATGCTGGCGCAAGGAGCTGTCAGCTCTGTGCTCCAACATTAAAACTGTATCAGGAGGCGGGACCAGCCCCAGGCTTAGGGGCCTGTTGCAATTGCGACCGTTGCGACCCCTAGAGCTATGCCACTGTTAACAGTAGCCTATGGCAGAGCAGGGAGATACCTCCCTGCTCTGTCATAGTGCTCAATGGCATCGCGTCTGAAGGGCTATTGAGTGTGGCGTTGCTACCGCTGTAGCAGCCATAGCGGCTGCTAGCAGAGCCTCCGGGCATGGGGGGGGGACGGGGGGGACGGGCCCGGGGGGGCCCGTGCCCGCTATGGCTGCTACAGAGGTAGTTACGCCACTGTTCTTCACAAACGTGTTCATTATTGCCGTTCAATAAAAATTTTATGTAAAAAAAAAATGTCTACGTTTTTTCAGAAAAAAAATAGATTTTTATTTTCAGACTAATTCCAATAAATTTAGCAAAAAAACTGTGGGGTCAAAATGCTACCCTAGATAAAATTCCTTGAGTGATGCAGTTTCCAAGATGGGGTCACTTTTGGGGGGTTTCCACTGTTTTGACACCACAAGACCTCTTCAAAACTGACATAGTGCCTAAAATATATTCTAAAACAAAGGAGGCTCCAAAATCTAATAGGTGCTTCTTTGCTTCTTAGGTCTGTTTTTTTAGTCCATTAGCACACTAGGGACACATATGCGATATTTCTAAAAACTGCAGAATCTGGGCAAGTTGCGTCTCTTGGGTAAAAAATTTATTACAAATGAATTTCGGCAAAAACGATTAAATTTGTAAATTTCACCTCTACTTTTCTTCAACTCCTGTGAAATGCCTGAAGGTTAATAGACTTTCTGAATGCTGTTTCAATTACTATGAGAGGTAAAATGGGGCAATAGCGTCGCTATCACCGGGCATTCGGGGCCCAAGCCCTGGATCTATTACCCGGTACCCTGGATGACTGCCACATAAGGGCGTAGCTATAGGGGGTCTCAGCGATCGCAATTGCGACCAGGTTCTGAAGCCAGGGGGACCCGTGGCCGCCCCACACCACATCTATGAAAAGTTACTATAGTAACTGGGGCCTATGTAATAAAATACATGGGCCCCTGGTACTATATTAATAACAGTAACGAGCGCAGCAGAGGTCCTGACGTCTTCTCGCGTCATGATGTCACAATGCTGTGTCCCGCTGGATGGCGTCAGGACCTCCGCTGCGTCTGGAGCCGAAGAGGAGGGTAAGATTAACTTTTAACTATCTGAAGGGGACCTGTATTTAAGCCTACCACCTGTAAGGCTTAGATAAAGGGCCACAGCAGACAGTAATCTTATACTGTATGGTGCCCCACAGTGTGATCCTTTCTGCTGGGCCCTGTATCTAAGCCTACCACATGGTAGGGCCCCAGCATACTGTATAAGATCACTGTCTGCTGGGGCCCTGTATCTAAGCCTAACATGTGGTAGGCTTAGATACAGGGTCCAGCAGACAGCATCACACATGGGCCCTATATCTAAACCTACCACGTGATACTAATGTTTTTTTTTTTGTGTTTATGCTTTTTTTACAGGTTTGGATGTTGAACTACGTTGAATTCGAGGACTACTTCGATGGTTGCTTTTTTTATTTTCAATAAAATGGTTAACGATGATTGTGTGGGTTTTTTTTATTTCAATAACATATATTTTTCTGTGTCTTTATATTTTTTTTAAACTTTATTACTACTGCCTTAGTAATGGCCGCTGCCTGATTGACAGCATCCATTACTAAGATGAGGCTTAGTGTTAGCCGGTAAAAAGGCTAACACTAACCTCCCATTATTATCCCGGGACCCACCGCCACCAGGGGTACCAGGAAGAGACGGGTACAATCCAGTACCCGACCAACACCACAGATACTGAGGCAGCCGCCGGCTGGTATTATTAGGCTGGGAAAGCCCAAAAACAGCAGGCCTTCCCATCCTGCTAATGCTAGCCTGCTGCTGCTCTCTTGTTTCTGACTGGTTCTGAAAAATGGGGGGACCCCATGTTTTTTTTTAAGAAAAAACGATGTGGGGTTCCCCCATTTTTCATAACCAGCCAGATAAAATACATCAGCAGCAGGCTAGCATTACCAGGGTGGGAAGGCCCACTGTTTTAGAGCTTCCCAGCCTAATAATACCAGCCTGCAGCTGCCCCAGTGGCCAGCTATCGCTACAGATGGTCAGGTACTGGATCGTACCCAGCTCTTACTGGCACACCTGGTGGCAGTGGGTACCAGTGTAATAAAGGGGGTTTAGTGTTAGCCTTTTCACCGCCTAACATTAAGCCCCGCCTTAGTAATGGACGCTGTCAATCAGTCAGCGGCCATTACTAAGGCGGTAGTAATAAAGTTTAAAAAAAATACAAAGAAATTTTGAAATAAAAACCCACACACAACCCTCGTTAACTGCTTTATTGGAAATAGAAAAAGCAGTCATCGATCTAGAATCCGACGTAGTCCAACATCCGAACTTCTAAAAAAACACATAAAAAAGCAATTATTATCCTACCTTTCCGGGATCCAGCGCTGGAGCCGCAATGTTAGCGAGCTTGGCCCTATATCTAAGTCTATCATGTAGACAAAAAATGGCGACAGCACCCTGCGACACTAATGCCACCTAAACCACTAAATATAAATAAATATGCACTAAAGCTAAATCTACTTACAAATAGGGAGGTTCTTAGTGCACATTTTGATCAAAAAGTGTTAGCCCACCTGCCACGACAAGGCGACCTCTGTAAGGTGGGAACCTACGCTGCACATACACCCAGAACTGGGACTAAGCCTACATATATACCTGGGGATGGTAGGATCCAGCATTGAACTGATTAAAATCACCCAGGGCAGAATGGGAGGAGTGCAAGAACAACAAGTGGAGGCAGTCACTAACCCCACATATATGGATCCCATAAACACAACAAAAATTGAACAGCACATTCCAACTAAATGATACAAAATGTATGCAGGTGCAAGAACACTTATGACTGCAGATATACAGCAGACAAAAAATGGCGACAGCACCCTGCGACACTAATGCCACCTAAACCACTAAATATAAATAAATATGCACTAAAGCTAAATCTACTTACAAATAGGGAGGTTCTTAGTGCACATTTTGATCAAAAAGTGTTAGCCCACCTGCCACGACAAGGCGACCTCTGTAAGGTGGGAACCTACGCTGCACATACACCCAGAACTGGGACTAAGCCTACATATATACCTGGGGATGGTAGGATCCAGCATTGAACTGATTAAAATCACCCAGGGCAGAATGGGAGGAGTGCAAGAACAACAAGTGGAGGCAGTCACTAACCCCACATATATGGATCCCATAAACACAACAAAAATTGAACAGCACATTCCAACTAAATGATACAAAATGTATGCAGGTGCAAGAACACCTATGACTGCAGATATACAGCAGACAAAAAATGGCGACAGCACCCTGCGACACTAATGCCACCTAAACCACTAAATATAAATAAATATGCACTAAGTCTATCATGTGATAGATTCTGCTGAGATAATTCATCCAATTGTATCCACTGGTGTAGCTATATGGGCCTTAGTCTTATAGATATATATGCTATCTCCGATATGTATGTCAAAATATATATTCTTTTTATTTGGGGGGGTTAAACATATGTATTAGCAATGCCCCTGAAATATGACGATTTATGGAGACTTTCAAATATATAAGTCCCTCAAAGCCACTTCAGAACTGAACTGGTCCATAAAAAAGTAGGTTTTGTAAGTTTTCTTGAAAATGTGAGAAATTGCTGCTAAAGTTCTAAGCCTTGTAACATCCTAGAAAAATAAAAGGACGTTCAAAAAGCGATGCAAGCATTAAGTAGACATATGGGAAACTAGTAACTATTTTGTGTGATATTACTATCTCTTTTACAAGAGAAGCATTTAAATTTAGTAAAATTATAATTTTTGCAAATGTTCTAAAAGTTGAATTGCTGCGTTTTTCAGAGGAGATGTCATCATCTCCTTGCATTGTAAAAAAACGCAGCAAAATATGCACCATTTTCTGCCCTAAAAACTGCAGAAAATGGTGTGTTTATGCCGCAGCGGAAAGTCTTCTACTTTCATCGGAATTGCTGCAGAAATTTTCTGCAGCTATTCCGTTGTGTGTGTGGAAAAGCCCTTACTTGGCTGGATGGGAATGCTATCAACCTGACTATCATTCCAGAAAAATCCCGGGCTGAACTTAGGAATTAACAACCTCCTTAGCAAAACTACTCCTAGCTAAGGAAAATCGGCTTTCCTGGATTCCTTCCATCTCACCCAGCTTTCTCTGGATGAGACAGATACTTCTTGGAGCCTAGCACACATACGAGGGGAATCTTGTGGAAATATAGCAATCCCCTACCACTTTTCCTGTCACGGTCTCACAATAAATATATATATATTGACACACACACACGCAGTAACTAATGTTGTTTAAAGAGGCTCGGTCACCAGTTTATACGTGCCCTATCTCCTACATAATGTGATCGGCGCTGTAATGTAGATAACAGCAGTGGTTTTTATTTTGAAAAACTATCATTTTTGAGCAAGTTATGAGCAATTTTAGAATTATGCTAATTAGTTTCTTAATAGACAACTGGGCGTGTTTTTACTTTTTACCAACTGGGCGTTGTAAAGAGAAGTGTATGACGCTGACCAATCAGTGACCAATCAGCGTCATACACTTCTCATTGTTCCAGCCCACCTTCTTTCACTGCACAATCACGCTGGAACAATGAGAAATGTATGATGCTGGCACAACAACAAGGTTGGAGTAGAACCCCCAAGAAGCATGAGCCAATAAACGAGCAGTATCAATAGATGCCATGCACATTTACTTGGACGCATTAGAGAGGTGATGGGACAGATCAACTAATTCCTTCCATGGTAGCTCTGCTGAACAAAGTCGAAGCAGAAAAAAAAAATGGAGATATTGCGTAATAAGTAGCCTTAAAAGTAGACTTAGCATATGACTGCACACGGAAATCCAGAGGATCCTTGAATGGAGCTGCATGTTTCCATTCCTTGGAATCTATGCAGTCAATTTCAGAATAAACTGGAAGGACCTTCTGGGACCATTGAGGTTGAATGAAGGAAACCAAATCAAGCGAAGGAGAAGGTACCAGATTAGTAACCTGTACAGTGTCATGGACTGCCTTAATGAGCACTTCAACAGAAGTAGACAGTTTGGAAGACCTTGTGTCATCCAGATCTGAATCAGAAAGTTTCCCCTCTGAGAAGGCTTCCCTGGGGTGAGAGGAGGCCCCAGACTGCACCACATGTGGGAGGTGAGGCATAAGAGGCCAGGGAAAACTAAGTTAATCCTGTGGACCTGGCCCATTTTAGGGGCCTACCATGTGAGAAAGACATGGACGGAGAGTCCAGAGGGGGCAGGTCAGAAAGACGAACCAACCTGCCCATGGACTGGGTGAGGTCCGTAAGGTTACCAACAGTCCTAGAAAGGGAATGGGCCTAGTCCGGGTCAATTCCCAAAATACCAGACGAGGGCAATGCTGGGGGTGGCAGGAGGGCAAGAGTAACAGATGCTTGGCCAGGAGGCCGGCATGCATCACATAGAGGAGGCTGACCATAGAAAAATGTAGTGCTGCATTTAGAGCAGGCATGAACTGTGATGGTTGTCTCGCGAGAAGGTTTTGTCCTAGGGTCAGACATTGCAACTGAGGAAGTCACCACACCATTTTAACAGATGGAGGGGTTAGATGGCCAATGAGTCAATTCAGGTACTGCACGGCAAGGCAATTACTCCACCTTATGTAGCTAAGTGAGTAATGAGACAGAGACACAGAGAGAGAGGCTCCCCATCTAATTACACACACACTGCCGCAAGAAGGAACGGCCGGCTCTATCCGGCAAAAAAATGGAGCCGCCTATAATAAAAAGTTAAAGATGGCGCCGCAAGCTACAGGTGGCGCCTATTAAGTGTTTTGGGTCTGCGGAGCCCGAAAAAAGAAGCAGCCATTGGCCATAGTCCAGCGGACAGCAGTTAGTGTGTTCGTACGTAGCTGTACACAAGCGGAGGACAGGGGGAAGGGGATTTGTAACACTCAGCCTTCATGTCTTCATCCTCCATGTCCCAGATGTCTGACCAGCAGGAGCACCCCCTCAGTGGCTTACCCTTTAGTGAGGGGAGACACAGGTGGGAGTGATTGTGATAGGTGCTCCTTAGGCTGGTGGGTAACTGAGGAGCTGACGCCCTTGTCCCCCTCGTCTTCATAGGCAGGGAGACAATGGTGCATTTGTGATATGACAATGTGCGTCCGTATTGGAGGAGGGGACAGCAGGTAAACTTATGTTAACCCTGTTTCCCAGCTAAAAAAACAAACAAAAAAAAACCATAAACTAACTGCCTGTAGGTGGGATGTATCCTGTAGATGGAGCCACAATTTTGAATTCTTAGTATCAAACCTCCTAGTAGCAATAGCTTATACTCACGGTCTGTGTTGCCCAATGTAACGAACGAGAAAGCAAGGCTTTTTTTTCTTTTCTCGTGAAAGTAAAGATGTTACTCAAAAACATCAATATTGTATCAGTATGGTAGCACTGGTATCACCGAGAGGAGTATATGGATTATTGGTTTGTTCCTCTGGGTAGCAGACCCAGTTTTAGGGTTTTAACACAGGCTATTATTAGCTGTATATAAAGGGTCTCTAACTTTTCACGATACTTTGCATAAAATCAATAGTACAAGTGAAACTTTGTAACATCTCTTATTAGAACATAATTCCTTTTTTCACTTATAAGTCTCCTTTCCTCTCCTTCCCTTCCTCCTAACTGTTCACACTTTGAATTCACAGCTTTTTTCGTCTCCTAAAGAGACTATAAGCTCAAAGAGGAATCAGATTGTAGCTACCTGTAGAAGTCTATCGAGAAGGGAAGGGGGGGGGAGCAGGAGCAGAGGGAGAGAGAAGCAAAGAGAGACACAGAGATGCTACAGCTTCTGGTAAGTGTTTTATCTCACTCCCGTGCTGGATTCTCAGCTTTACAGCTCATTACTGCTGTATAATCTCGTCCATGCTCCTGCTGCAGCTGCTATATATGTGATAAAAAAAAGTAAAAATCTCAAAGAAAACGGAGAATTAGAGATGGAGCCTGCAGTGGGGAAAACGGCTAAATAATGCAATATACATGTCATATAATGGCCAGAAATAGTGTTACTCTACATGTACACTTATTGGACAGTTTTTTCTGTGAAGTCATCTGAATGGTTAGGTACACTTTAAAGTATTTCAAATCTGATTTAGAGTTTCATGCCACTCATTTAATAATTCTGAAGTTGTAAACAAGATTACAACATATTAACCGTTCCTATTGACTGTGAATACAATTTAAGTGTGTAGGCAGTGAAATGCAAGGTGCATCTTGTTGCATTTTTATTTATTTTTTATCTTCTAACATGCCAGATATCCATCAACTATGATGTTAGTCTTTCGATTGACTTCAATGGAGCTTTCACACAGCTGTAGAAATCTCAGAGCTATGAGCAGAATGGACACATAACTTGGGAGGATGAAGCAGGATCCTTCAATTTTGTGATCAGTGGGGTTCCCGTTGCCCAGACCGCCACCAATGTATCTTCTGGCACATTGCTGACTTTAAACCCTTTAACCAGCATTCTGTATAATTTTTTATTTGAGAAATTACCCAAATAAATGACTTATTATGCAAATTTGTTTGTTGGTTTCAAGAAGAGGTTTCACTATATACAGGATATTGTCAGATTTGATGTAAATAATAAGATTAAAAGTTAGCAGGAAGTTCTTTTTTTTTTTTTGTCAAAACTCTGTTTATTGATTTTACATTTTTTCAATCCAACATAACGTACATCAATTACATTGTGAATCAAAGGATAACATCTGTACAAGTGCCAAAACTTGGAACATACATATATTGCCACAAAGCATGAGACATATTTCACCACTTTTTGAATTCCATAACATAAACCTCTTATTATTGGGGCGTGCTGCCCATATCTATACCCAACCCGCTGCAATGTTCCAGTCTGTCCTTCCTCGGGGATATTAGTTAGTCCTGTCTAATGTGAATGGGTAAAGGGAGAGGGTTCAGGGGTTCCGTCTCGCAACCTGTGAAGTTAGTATCAACTAGGCCTGCTATTTCAGACTGCCAGACAGGCCATGTATCCGCCTTCATCTTCCATAAAGTTTAGCCAAGACTGCCAAATTTTATAGCATTTACTTATGTTCCTATTTGATAAGTAACTCAGTTCCTCCAGTCTAGAAACCTGCGCCACTTTGTTTAACCAATGTGTGATGGATGAAGGTGCCCTCTTCCGCCAATTCAGCGGTATCAGTGCTTTTGTGGCTAGTACCATATGTGGCCACAAGTCTCTACCATTACTGTGTACTGTGGATTCTGATGGTAAGTTCAAAAGTATATAGTTAAGCGTGAGTGGTGGGGCGGATGGGCAAATAAGAGCGATAATACGCTGCACTTCTTCCCAATAGGATGATATATGTGTGCAAGTCCACCAGATGTGTGTGTATGAGCCTATGTGTTGATTGCATCTCCAGCACAAGGGCGATATTGCAGGTTCTATACGATGAAGTAGTTCCGGTGTTTTGTACCACCTGCTTACCAATTTGTAGAAGGTCTCCTGCAAGTTCACGCATCTGGAAGGGCCACAACTAGACCTATATATATGTTGAATGTCCGATTGTGTGAACTTGATATGTAGTTCTTTCTCCCATGAGGAGATGTATGGTAAGGGGACCTGCTCTTCTATTGACACCAGCTTTTTATATATTAAGGAAATAGATTTTGAAATCGGTGTCAATGAAGACAATAGCGACTCAAACCATGTCATCGGTCTTGTGATATATCCCTGTTCTAGAAGAAAGTTGTAATTCGAGAGCATTTGCATATATTCCAAATAATGGAAGCGTATGTGCGGGAGCTGTAATCTTAAGGTCTCCTCTGAAGGAAATTCACCCTTTCGCACTATATCTCCTAAAGCTACCTCTTTCAATCCTGAACTACGCACCTTGTGAGTCTCGCTTCCAACATCCTTAAGCCCTATCAGATCCCCCAGATTTATCAGTAGCGACGGGGTGGGGCAAATGTCTTCCTTGGAAGACAGATCCTTCCACACCATCAAAGTAGCTTTTGTGATTAAATTGGTGGATACCATTCTTGGGCGAGGTAGGCTTAATCGTAGCAGCAACTGGGTCAAAGAGCCTTCACACATGGCCTCCTCTATTTGTACATAGAGTTTGGGGTGTAATACTCCAAACCAGTCCAGAAACCTACTTAACTGAGTAGCTTGATAGAAAGCTTGTATATCCGTGAAGTTGAGATCGCCTAGGGTCTTCGGCTTAGTCAGGGTTCTATGTGCTAACCTGTGACCCTTCTTGTCCCATATATAACTCAATAGTTTAACGTTGAGACTACGAAAGTAATGTTGTGGAAGGAATATTGGCATGGTCTGTAATAAGTAAGTTATTTTGGGGACTATCAGCATTTTAATCAAGTTGCATCGGCCCAGCCAGGATATAAACGGGATTTTCCAGTTATTCATTATGCTATCAATTTGGGATACCAGAGGCTTATAGTTTAGGAGGAACCATGAATCCGGAGAAGGAGCAATCTGCAAACCTAAGTATTTAATAAAACTTGTTGACCATTTAAATGGGGATGAAAGCTGGGCCCCCGCTACCTCCGCCTCAGAGCACGTTATGTTGAGAGCTGCAGATTTATCCGGGTTGATTTTAAAGTTGGAGATTTCCTCAAACTTGGCAAACAAATCAGCTAGAATTGGGAACGATGTCTGTGGGTTTGAGGTTAATATCAAGAGATCGTCCGCGAAGGACGCCGTCAGGTGCTCTTGCCCTCCAATCTCCACCCCTCTAATTTGATTGCATTGACGAATATGCTGAATCAGGGTTTCAATTGTTAAAACAAAAAGAAGAGGTGATAGCGGGCAGCCCTGCCTCGTGCCATTAGAGATCTTGAAGGTAGGAGATAGGGTGCCATTAACTCGTACCTTTGCGGAAGCGCAGGCGTACAAAGCCATGATAAAAGTGATCAGGGTGTCCGGGAAGCCAAACTTCTGAAGCGTTTTGACCATAAAGGTCCAATCTATACGATCGAACGCTTTCTCCGTGTCTGTGGATAAGAGTGTTAAGGGGAACCGGCGTTTATGCACTAACTGAATCAAATGAAGGACCCTCAACGTGTTGTCTTTGCCTTCCCTCCCAGCCACAAATCCCACCTGTTCCTGGTTAATCAGCTCCGGCAATAGTAGTCTCAGTCTGTTGGCCAGGGTCTTGGCATATACCTTGACGTCAATGTTGAACAAAGAAATAGGCCTGTAACTTCCACAGAGAGTAGGATCTTTCTCCGCTTTCAGGATTATAGAAATGTGTGCTTCTAAAGTCTGCTGGGGAAAACCCCCTCCCTTAGATAATGAGTTGAACGTCGTCACCATATGAGGTAAAAGCAAGTCATTGACATTTTTATAATAAACCGCTGGCAGGCCATCTGGGCCCGGACTTTTGCCCATTGGCATGTCCTTCAGGGCAGCTGCCACTTCTGTCTGAGGGAAGGGCCTAGACAACACGTCTCTTTGAGTATCTCCCAATGATGGCAGGTGCAAATTCCGTAAGAATACATCAATTTCCTCGCTACGTTGTACAAGCTGTTCACCGGACTCATGTCTCCTAATGTTATACAGGTTTTCATAGTATAGTTTAAATTGGTGAGCAATGGCTTCAGTGTCTGATGAGTCACTCCCATTATCAGTCTTGATTGTTTTAATATAAGCTTGGTCCTGGCGTTTTTTGGCCATGAGAGCCATGAGCTTTGAACCCCTGTTGCCATGAATGTACACAGCATGTTTAGCGTTTAGATAAGCTTTAGAGGCCCTAAGATTTAGGATCTGTTTGAGGTGTTCTCTCTGCTTAGTCAACTCTTTTAGGGTCTGGGCAGCTAAGGATTTTTTATGTTGTCCCTCCAGTAGTACAATTTTCCTCATGGTGTCATCTACCTCCCGTCTATGGGTCTTTTTTGCATGAGAGCCTATGGAAATAAACTCGCCTCTGATTACTGCTTTATGGGCCTCCCATGTGGTTGTCATGGAGAGATTCTCATCTAGATTTTCTTCAAAATATCTATGGAGAGTGTTTGAAATTCTCTGTTTATAAGACGAGGATTTTAATAACGTTTCGTTCAACCGCCAAGTGTATGATGCCTTGGGCAGCGATGCAACCACACAACGCATCACCACTGGAGCATGGTCCGACACAACAATCTGCCTTATTTCTGCCGTGGATACCATAGAAAGCTGTGACGCCTTAACAAACAAGTAATCTAGGCATTTATAGGAGTGATGTGGCGCCGAGAAGTGTGTGTACTCCCTGCCCGTTGGATGAAACGATCTCCAAACATCTCTCAGCTGTAGATCCAAAAGCGTTTTGTGTAGTATTCGGAGGCTCCTAAAGGACTGCTGTGAACTTCCCTTAGACGAGTCCAGGGACGGTTCAAGAGTAACTTTCATGTCCCCACCCAAAATACACACCCCTGTCTGGAATAATTTCAATTGTTGCAAAGTGGCTACCAACCACCTGACTTGTTGACTATTTGGTGCATATATGCCAGCTATCGTTACTGGGGTATTAGCAATTAGCCCTTTGACAAAAAGGAGTCTACCCTCTGGATCAGACAGTTGTGAGGTAAATGTAAAAGGTACAGACTTCTTAATAGCTATGGACACGCCACACTTTTTCAATTCAGGATGTTGGGAGTGGTACCATTTGTTGAAATGAGTTGTGGATAACTGGGGCATCTTCCCCTTTACAAAGTGCGTCTCTTGCAATATGGCAACTTCCACGCCCTGAGATTGCAACACCTGAAGAAGTCTGGATCTTTTAGTAGGTGAATACATGCCTTTCACATTCCATGTGGCAACCTTTGTGTCAGACATTTGTAATATAAATCAACCCTAACTAGGTTAATCAACAATATAAATACGTGAAGTATCAGTTGGTATAACAATAATATCTCAATACAGTGGTCTGCTGATGCAGGTAAGTTACAGTGTATGGGAAACCCAGGGGGGGGGGGGAGAACATAAAGTATGCTAAGTATTCAGAACATTCAATTTCGCTATGAGAAAACATCATTAATGCAGTATATAGCATCTTACTTAACGGACTAGGCTACCATCAGCAGCAACATAGAAACAAACTTCGTCTCGAAGAGCCACTCCAATCTCCTCAAGAAGTCTCCTCTGGATCTTCTATTGCCTGGGTAGAGAGTCTTTTTCGACTAAGATTCGCTCTTGCCACTTCTTGCGTAGGGCTTCTAGGCAGATTCGGGAGCTTCGGGAGTGCTGCAACATCTACAATTTGAAGCCAGGACAAAGGCCTTTGAGGATCCATTCCAAGGTCGTCATATAGAGGTGTCAGATCATCTGGGCATCTGACTGTCTGCATGGCTCCATTAAACATGAACGCGATCCCGAAGGGGAATAGCCATCGGTATGGGATGCTTTTGGCTCTCAGGGCTTCAGTCAGCGGTTTGAGCTGGCGCCTCTTATTCAGGGTTACTGGAGAGAGATCCTGATAAATCGTGTATACAAAACCCTTATAGGACAGCGTGTGGGACTCTCTTGCTTTATGGAGAATTAGATCTCTGTGCGTTGAATTTAAGAGTCGGCAAATCACATCTCTAGGAGGGTCTCCATCTTTTGGTTTCGGTCTCAGGGCCCTATGCGCTCTCTCAACCACCAGGGCCTCAGCCACATCGTGCGGCAACAATGTTTGCAGCAGGCTTAATGTCGTCGCAATTATAGCAGGTGGCAAGACTGTCTCCGGCATCCCTTTCAACCTCAGATTGTTTCTCCTACCCCTGTTGTCCTGGTCTTCTACATATGAGAGAATGCTGTTTAAATGGATCTGGCAGTTTGCCATTGCGGTAGTCGCTGCTGCGCTGTGAGTCAGCATTTTAGCTTGGTTCTTTTCCAGTATCTCAACTCTTTTATGCATGTGTCTCACTTCTTGCTTAAAATCTACTAGCTCTTTCAGAACTGGTTTGAGAGCGTTCTCAATAATTTTTTGCATGACCACCTTAGATATGTTTATGGAACTCGCACCCTTATGGCTTTCATCTTCAGATGTGTCTTCAGATGATTCTAACTGAGCGGGTAAATGAGAGGTGCCTTGCCCATTTTTATGGCTGTCTTTCTTTGCTGTAGAGTCTCGTTTGTGAAGAAATTTATCCATATCGGTCTGACCCTTTTTCTTAAGTTTGGGAGTATCCCAGCCTTCCGTTTTATGGCCTTTGACCATATCTAAGCCTTGGTCAGCGTTCAGAATGTCCTGTATTCTTTGATAAATCTCCCCCTTCCTTGTTCCACCTTTTAGGTTGGTACCATTTAGCAAATAGTCCCAGATAAACAAAAAATTAGGCCAAAGACCTCAGCTAGTGTGGTATGAAGGTGAATGTGGTAGAGGCCGTGAGGATCCTCAGAAAAAATTAGAGCTATGCCCAGAATGCACACGATAAGTGCACAGATACTTTGAAATGAATGTCTATTTCCAGACAGACCAGCCTAACATCCCTTCTTCCTTGGTTGTCTCCCGTTAATTTGGCTAGTAAATTGAGCTCCTGGTCTCGATTTTTCTACAGGCCGTAGGTGCCAGGCTGATTTTATCAGAGTACTGATGAAAAATACTGATAGGAAAGGTGTACTCACTGTCCTCAGATGCACGACGCTTGTTCCTGCAATCCGCTTCTCCGACTGAGAAGCTGCTGAAGCGGCTGCAGCGCTGGTGTTTTCTGCCGTAATAGCACAGGGGGTCAAATAGATATCAAGGTCTAGCGTCTCTCTAGGCCGCCATCGCAAGGACCCGCCTTCTTCGTTTCACCTCGAGGTGCTTGTGCTGATCAGGCCTCGGGTCTCTTCCCCGTACTGACCCCTGCAGCAAATGCTTGCCCAGTCTGTGCCGCGGTCAGAGCCCACTGTGTTCCGGGTCTCTCCTCCGGTAAGTACTAGGAGGGAATCTGTTGAGGAGGGAGCTGGCTATCCGGAGAGATCTCCTCGTGTCGACTCCGTCTGCCCGCCAAATCTAGATCGACACGCTGTACACACCTGCCGCCACCATTCAAGGAAATTCAACCTCCGTTAGCACCAGGTGTCTGTGTGGTACGATGAGGGAAGTTTAGGGTGAATTCTAGATGATTGATCAGGCAGATGGGTTAGGATAATCTCGATCCTCTGGAGAGCTCTCCTTTCACACGTCCATCTTGTTCAGCACGCTAGCCACGCCCTAGCAGGAAGTTCTTTTATACAGGTTAAAGTACTGCAAGGTGATTTTAACACTATGGGTGGAAATTAACAACATGAAAAGTAGCAAGCGGCTCAAAAGTTGCGACTTTTGGCCAGTTCTCCTGCCATTGCCGTATTCTATAAAATGGGCGATACTTGGCAGAAGGGATGGGACCACTCACAGACATCTCACATTTTCTATAATTTTCGCCAGAACCTGGCATAAGTTATAGCGGGAATCTACACCAGCTTCCGTCTAGTGTAGATTTCACTCAGTGGCGCACAGTCAGCCGAAGAGGGGACAAATTTATTGAGAGGCGTGTGCCTCTTTTTAAATTTGTTGCATCTTATTCCAGCTTGTTTCCATTAAGACTGGCGCATGAAACAACAGTCATAATAAATTCTCCCCAATGACTTTATTGACACCACCATAGGAATAGTTTGAATAGGAAGAAATTGAGACAGCACTCCAAAATATTCAAAAATAAAGATCCTTTATTCCACGTGTGTGCAACGTTTCAGCTCAATGCGAGCCTTTCTCAAGCATGGAATAGTTTGTGTGACTATCAAAGACTGTTTATATGGTCATGTAAATGAAGACCAAATATGAAAACCATACCTTTAATCCTTGAAATAACATGGTAAGTCCATAATGTAATTGTAGATTTCTATAAAAAAGTGTGAGTGACAACATTTTTCTGTTGTAGTTGACTATATTAATAAGTTACGTTGTTCTTAGAAACATGAGAAATTGTTTACATTTAACATTTCTGTTATTTTATGAATTTTCTATCTGATCAGATAATATCGAATTAAAATGTAATAAAAGATGCTATACTTATAGGATACTTATAGGATATAGGAAGAAAGACTACAGAAGACAGTGATTTGTCTCTTACGGATGCATATAATCCCATTTATTAAGCTATTAGAGACATACATGTATAATTGAATTACATTATCTTTTGTTACAAATGTTTAACAGTAAAGACCATTTCTCACCGTTTTAAGATTATAAATGTCCATATTCTAAAATCCAGCAGTTTAAGAATATAAATGCCCATATTCTAAAATCCAGCAGTTTAAGAATATAAATGCCCATATTCTAAAATCCAGCAGTTTAAGAATATAAATGTCCATATTCTAAAATCCAGCAGTTTAAGAATATAAATGTCCATATTCTAAAATCTATGCGTTTAAGAATATAAATGCCCATATACTAAAATCCAGCTATCTGCTACACCAGGCTGCTTACCCTAGCCACTGCACAATGTTCTTTAGAAATGTTGTGGTAAGTAGCTGATCAAATGTCTGAAGCCTAAACAATGATGCGTTGTCTTTTAGAGTCAGTTGAGTCAGTCTCTCCATATTTACATCCGTGCCAACAGCAATTGCACTTGTAACAATGCTGTTATCCTTAAGTGAGTTCACAGCCTGGGCAAAGTTCTTGTTGCTGTTCATGCCATCAGTTATAAACACAAAAGAGACTTCTGCGTTTTTTCTTGCACCTTTCTGCCTACCAGATTGACTTTGCACTATGTTTTTGATTGCATAAAGAATGCCCATGCCAATATGAGAGGATGATTCATAGTATACCGCTTTGGAGGGCAATATCTGAATGCTAGTTAGGTTAAAACTGAAATCCAAAAGCACATTTTGTTGATCTTCACCTCCATATTGGATGACTGCGATTCTGGCTCCACGGGAATCATTATCATTTGAAGCAAGCTTAAGTTCTTCTGCTATGTCCTTAATAAATCTCAGCACCTGCACAAAGTTCTCTTTACCCATTCTTTCTGAACCATCCACAAAGAATACAATGTCCACAGGTCGTCCTATCAATGGCCCAAGTGTCACTGCTGCAACAGAGAAAAAACAATTCTGTCAAAAGCCCATCTTATTCTAAGAAAATTATTATATATAGAATATCATTATGGTCATGTAATAAAAAGCCTATGTGCACCAAAATCTTCATAATCTCTCATAAAATGCAATAAAATAAAGTTCAAGTCTGAGGCGTGTAATACAGCTAGTTAATACTTAATACCTTGAAATTGGCCTCACCTTAACATCTTCTGCTGCAAAACAGTCCATATAATAAACTGATGAGGGCTCCAGAGATGGAACCTTTAAGGTCATGGATGGTGAAATGGAAAACAACAGCAATATCCCCTGTTGCCTTAAAGTACCAATTCTCTATACAGGAATGTTACCAAATAAAAATTGCCTCAAAAATCCAGAGGAAGAAAATACTGCACTCCCTGTCCTTTTCCTATTTAGTAAATAGTTTATAATAGTGATTATAGATGTCCTTAGGTCACAAATGTTACAGATTTCATGTTCATCTAATGCAATGGTTAGGGACAGCATATTTTATTTTATCTAGTCCTATTTAGTAAAAGATTATACATATTACTAAAATTAAACTTAATATTAGATAAATATATGTTGTTTTTTTCACATTTACAAGCATAGATTATGCTTTTAATACCAGAAAGCAGGACTAACTCATGACTGTTTTTGCCAGTCATTCTTCACTGGACCCGTAGATGGCAGTAAGGATCCTTATATTTTATGCTGGAAAATTCATCTAATATCTGATATTGAAAAAATAAAGTAAATGAGTCATTTATGTGACAGCATATCATGTGTTAAAATAAAATTCCGTCTCATTTACCCTGCAGTTCCCAGCAGATATCCTGATATATTTTGAATAGCAAAGTTTTAAAATAAAGCTGTGAATTTAGGTTACGTTCACCTAGTCTTATAGTCTTATACAGTACTTATTTAAGCATTTTAACCTTAGATATTGCGGTCATATTCACATTTATTTTTTAGCATGGGTGTGACACCTGCTTCAATGGAAATAGGACTTTTAGAAATTTGGCCTTTTTGTACAATTTTTTGTGCAAGACAATGCCATAAATGTAACAGTCTTGTCCAGTTCAGGACCGGGCTATTTTGAGCCTTCAGGACCAGACACCATTTAGCCCTTTTTAGCACGCGTTAGTTAAATGGCTATAACGTTTTTATTTGTTGGGCTAACGACGTGATTTTTGCGACGTTTTTTCCGTAGACAATGCAGGTTTCATTTTTTATCGTTTTTATACACACCTTTTTTGCGATTTTAGAATTTTTATTCATAAAGTTTGAAAATAATAGTAAAAAAATAAGCTTTTTTACGTTTCAGCTATTTTTTTGGGGTAATAACATAGTTTTAACCTAAAATAGACCTTTTATTTGTGATCGTCATTGTCTACCGTAAATTTTAATATATTACATGTCTATATTAGGGTAATTGGGTCAGCGCTAGCGTTACAACAATGATTGGCGGGGGGAACATGTTTTCTCATAGTGACGATTGTCACTAATAGGGCTTGTAAGACCCAGCAGCAGTCTGTCACTAACGGGACCCGGCGATCATGTGACCAGTCACATGATCACCGGGAGGAATAGAGACAGCGCCGCTGCTGCTGTCTCTATTCCTATACACAGCGTTCATTGAGCGCTGTGTAAAAAGACATCGGAGAAGACAGAAGCAGTGAAAGCTGCTTCTATCCTCTCCTCAGGGTCCCCGGCAGTCACTGACAGCCGGAGACCCGACATTCAGCTGCCCGATCGCGCGGGCAGCAAGTTAAAACCCGAGCCGTAAAAAGTCTATGGCTCGGGTTTTAAGGACCCTGACCGCAGGCCGTAAATATACAGCCAGCGGTCGGGAACCAGTTAATAATCTTGAATATTTCTTTATTTACTTTTCAGTAGTATCCTTTGTTTTATATTTTCAAACTTGTAAAACTTTATATTTCCAGGTGTTAAAGAAAAAAAATCCCAAATTTTCAATGTGGTGTCAACCTTTTGCACCCCACATTTCCTATATCTAATGAAGGTTAAATACATAAAATGTGTATATATGTTTACCAAGGATTGATGGCATATTAGGCTCTGGTCTTATGGACACATCACTGATGGACAAACTTTTGGTCACTGACACGTTTCACACTTTACAAGCCTAGATTCAATTAAACATGTCTTTGCACATGTTTTTTAAGGGAGACCTAAGAGAGAGGGAAGAGGAGGATCGACTGGATCACAGAAAAAAATAGCCTCATAGGATCTAATACGATTGGCAATGGTAACTGTTAGACACCTACTTTCTGCCAGAGAAACTGGATATGTTAAAGGGGTTTTAAACGTTCTGACAACTGATGACCTGTCCACCAGATACGTCATCTATATATGATCGGTGCGTGTCCGACACCCGGACCCCACACCAATACGACACTCCGGCTGCCTCCGGGTACCAAATGTTTTGAACAGTATGCAGTAGTTGGAGCCGGAAGCAGATGGCTCCGACCACTGCATAGCGGCCGTTCGGCAGAGCTGCAGTACTGCAGCTCGGCCTCTATTCTCTGCCTTCAGCTATATCGTCCGATGCCCGGAGGTAACTGGAGTGGTGGATTGGTACGGGTTCCAGTTGTCGGACATGCACCGATCATATACTGATGAGCTATCCGGTGGATAGGTCATCAATTGTCAGAACGTGGAAAACCCCTTTTAAGAGCATAAACAGCTGAGCTTACAAGAGAAGGACTGCACATGCAGGGAAACATGCTGACCACAAAATTACATGGATTTTCCCGGTTTTTTAAGTATATATATATATATATATATATATATATATATATATATAGAGAGAGAGCAAAAATAGGCAGCACTCTGTTTGTGAAGGTGAAAAAAGAGGGTACTTTTATTGTCCCATAAGCAACGTTTCAGCTCCTTCCACTGGAGCCTTTCTCAAGCGACTAACGTGTTTGTTACAGCATATAAAACATAGTGACAATCAACAATCCAATTATACATCAATAAGGTCAAAATAGACATAAATACGTTCGTATGAAAGCAGTATTCAAAACAACTCACATTAATGAGTAAAGTGCAAACATCTCAAATATAAATAAGATGGATATTGCAGAGTGTACAGTCAAGAGACAGTATCTTCCCTGAAGTATCCAATGAACACAAGTGAAAACAGCTGTGAAATGCATGTGTGTATCATAAAACAATTAAAAACATAGATCACCTCATGGAGTATCAGCAGCACGGAATCGCTATTATGATGAATATGGAGCGCAACTGCGCTTGCGTAATGAGACATACTACGTCTCGGGCATCAAAGATATCCGGCGTTCTGCCGCGCATGCGCACAAGCGCTAAAACGCTGGTGCGGCCATCTTAAGTGTGGGAACGATAGGACATCGTAGGTACTAGTAAGGAAAAAGGGCCATAAACAAAAATATATTTATCAATCCCAAACGGGATGTGCAGACTATAGGTCCATAGAGTTTATGAATAATGTATATAAATAATGTGAATAATTATGAATATTCCAATACTGAAACATATCTGTATAAGCACAATGGCGACACCTACAGGCTAAAAGTGGAATCGCTACATTCTCAAGTGTGTAGAATATGACAGCAGCAAAAGACAAAGGTAATGGCAAATCAGCCAAAACCTGTCCATTTGTCAACTCCATGAAACTAAAGCAATGAGTTTTTCTGTAATAGACTCAAACAAATGTCTAACAAATACGCATTGGATGTGATTTTGTTAAATCTTGAGTTTCTGCAGCAAGAAATACAGATGGTACACAATAATATATGTGAGATTGATAATACTCTTAAATCCACTATAGAAGATTATGAGTATATTAAGTTCTCGGATAACCTGAATATACAGGTACAAAGATTGAAGATCGAATTAGAAGACACCAAACGAAGAAAATGGAGCAGGGATGCTGATGACTACAGCAAAGGCAAGGTCTACAATTGGCAGAATGTGGACACTAGAGATGGGCCAAATTTCAGAGATGTCAGGAGACGGAAGAAATCCATGACACAAGGTGGCACGACTAATGTGGACTCCTCCTCTTTTTTGGGGGAAACCCCGGTGACTTCCACACCAGCAGGAAACGCACCAGAAGAGGGGGAAGAAGGCACTGCTGGCGGCCTAGGGCACAGGAACCACAAACCAAGACAAATGTTGAAGAGAGGAGCGATGGCGTTGAGGAAACGCTAGTGTTTAATATTTCCTCCAAGGTATTATCTGATCCTCAAAAAAATCTCCTGAATAAGGGACTCTCTTTTTGCCCCTCTTCTTTGACGGATTGGGTCCAGATTGAGACCGACTTATTCCGGTTCTTTAGAGCGATTAAATGAAAATATTGGTTCTCTGACAAAACTGCACCTGTACACAATGTTGATTCTGAATTGAGTCTTAGGTTATTGGGTCTTAATAAAGGGAGCAAGTTTGTGCCCCCGGTTAATATGTCGGCCATTGAGGCCTTTATTACAGCGGTGAAGGGTGATATCGATTTGATTAAAATTGAATGTACAAATGGAGTTAAGTTTAAATGTCCCAATTTAACAGTGGTTGAATCTAGAGCATTGGATGAATTAGCTAGGGACACTAGCATTACCATCAAACCTGCAGATAAAGGTGGAGCAGTGGTGGTAATGGATACCTCAACATATCTTATGGAAATTAAGAGACAGCTTGATGATACTGAGATATACAAATGTATGAATTATGACCCTAAATTTCAAATCAGTAGGGAGATTAAAAACATTTTGACAGAAGCAACGATAGGTGGTATCATAGATGATAATTTGGCTGATTATCTGATTGTAGAACAACCTAGAACCCCGGTTCTGTATACTCTCCCAAAAATACACAAGTCCCTTGTCGGACCACCTGGGCGACCTATTGTTTCGGGAACTGATTCAATATTTTGTCATATTGCGATATTTTTGGTTAAGATCTTGCGCTCTTATGCTATTGAGGCTTCCTCATATGTAAGAGATACATCGGATTTCCTCAAAAAATTGGGTGAGGTAACTATAACATCAGACAAAAAAATCAGATTGGTATCATTTGATGTCATTAATCTTTATATGGTAATTGATCATACTAGGGGTATACAGGTGGTCAAAACATTTTTAGATAGCTCTGACCTTACCTCTGAATGCTGCACTTTCCTTTTACAACTACTCACTGTTATTCTAAAAAGGAATTACTTCCTATTTGGTGATAGTTTCTATCTCCAATTGCAAGGTACGGCGATGGGATCGAACATTGCCCCCACCTACGCCAATATTTACATGCGTACGTTCGAAGAGACTCTCATCTATATGTCCCACCAGTTTGAGCATGTTGTCAGATGGTGGCGATATATAGATGACATCTTTGTTATCTGGTCAGGTGACTGTGAGTCACTTTATGAATTTTTTGAACATTTAAATTCCCTTGATGATAAAGTTAAATTTACAATGGTACACTCAGATACCGACATTCAATTTTTTTTGATGTCTTGATTAAACTCAATGATAATTGCTTTACCACCGAATTATACACAAAACCTACAGACTGCAACAACTTGCTCCTTTATAATAGCAATCATCCACATAAGATAATTGAAAGTTTACCCATTAGTCAACTTATGAGAGTGAAGAGGATCGTTAGCGACCCAGAGACCGCTGATAGAACCTTAGACACTATGATTGGACGATTTTGTGCCCGTGGCTACCCTAGGAGACTTCTTACTAAACATAGATCACAACTAGAACGGACAGGTAGGAATGACCTTCTGTCTTCTAGAGACACTAAAGCACAGAGTGATCGTATTCCTTTTGTCTCCACATTCACAGACCAAAGTAATGCTATCTCTGGAGTTATTAGACGACATTGGCCTATGTTGGGTAACTGCCTGACACAGATTCCAGAATTCAAGAATTTTCCTTTGTTCTCTTACAGTAGGTCTAAAAATCTCAGGGACAAATTGGTCAAGGCCGATTTTGGTTCCCAGAAGACTGATGGACAAACGTATCTTACTAAACCTAAATTGGGCTGTTTCCCATGTCTGAGCTGCATTAATTGCAGCCTCATGCTAAAAGGTTCCACTCTTATACATCCTCAGACTAAAAGAATCTTTGATATCCGCCATTATCTTACATGTAACACTGATTTCGTTGTGTACGTTTTACAGTGTCCATGTCATCTTTTATATGTTGGTGAGACTACATTGGATCTGAAAACCAGATTGAACCAACATCGTTATACTATTAGAAAGAAACGTCAGGATTTACCCGTGTCTAAACATTTTCTAGATATGGGACATAGTGAACATCAGTTAAGATTTTGGATCCTTGATCATATTCCTCCCCTTAGACGTGGTGGTAATAGAACCAGGTTGTTAAAAATTAGAGAACTACAATGGATAGGCTGGTTAAATACCCTTAAACCCAATGGCCTGAATTTAGATTTCTCTCTTAGTGGGTTATTATAATGGAAATCTGTCCTTCTTCCTTCCCCCCCCACCCCCCTTCCCCTTTCCCCTTCCCCACTCCCTCCCCCTTGTTCGTTTTCCATTGTGGCCCAACCATGTTGGTAGTTGACATCCTTATCGGTTAAAATACACGTTATTTTCTAAATATTAATTGATATTTTACCTTTATTTCAGATTTTCTCATGATATGTTGAAGATCACCTCTGGACATGCAAATCATCACGGATTATTAACTTTGTACAAACTTCGTTCATGTTATAATATTCCTTATTAAATTTTGTCTTTGGGCATCATATGATACCATCTTATGTTTTTATCATTCTTATGATCTATATTGGCCCCCTTTCTTTTTTCTTCTTTTTTTGGTCTCACCTTTTTATTTATTATAGCTTTTAATGCTGCTACTTGCAATTAATAGGAATACATTATTATTGTGGCACATGGATATGTTACATATCCTTAGTGTCTTTGCTTTAGTTTCATGGAGTTGACAAATGGACAGGTTTTGGCTGATTTGTCATTACCTCATTACGCAAGCGCAGTTGCGCTCCATATTCATCATAATGGCGATTCCGTGCTGCTGATACTCCATGAGGTGATCTATGTTTTTAATTGTTTTATGATACACACATGCATTTCACAGCTGTTTTCACTTGTGTTCATTGGATACTTCAGGGAAGATACTGTCTCTTGACTGTACACTCTGCAATATCCATCTTATTTATATTTGAGATGTTTGCACTTTACTCATTAATGTGAGTTGTTTTGAATACTGCTTTCATACGAACGTATTTATGTCTATTTTGACCTTATTGATGTATAATTGGATTGTTGATTGTCACTATGTTTTATATGCTGTAACAAACACATGTTAGTCGCTTGAGAAAGGCTCCAGTGGAAGGAGCTGAAACGTTGCTTATGGGACAATAAAAGTACCCTCTTTTTTCACCTTCACAAACGGAGTGCTGCCTATTTTTGTTCTATATACAATTGGGATTTTGGTCTAATCTCCTGGGCTTGCACCCACATTATACCCCGTGCTGCTGGATCCATCTGTTTATATATATATATATATATATATATATATATATATACATATATATATATGTACATATATATATTTAAAAAACTGGAAAATCCATGTAACTTTGTGGTCAGCATGTTTCCCTGCATGTGCAGTCCTTCTCTTGTAAGCCATGGCTTGAGAAAGGTTCCTGTTGAACCAAAACGTTGCTGTTTTTTTGAGGTGAATAAATCCACTTTGCTTTCATCTGACTTGAAGTCCTGGTGCCGTCACTGTGTTCTATGCTTTCTTCTATATATATATATATATATATATATATATATATATATATATATATATATATATATATATAAATAAAACAAATTAAAATCACCCAGGGCAGAATGGGAGGAGTGCAAGATAGAAGAAATATACACACACACACACACACACACACACGATTTACATGTGGTAGCATTAAAATAATTACTTACATTGTTTGCAGATCAGATCTGGGCACAAAATCTCTGGCTCTGTAAAAACATTGAATAGTATATTATTCTAAATATGTAGATGTTTGAACTTGGTTAAAATGAGGTTAGTCATGTGAATGTCATACCTGGACAAAATACAGTCTCTAAATCTTGTAGGAACTCCTCAGATGCCAGTTCAGCATATACCCTTAGATGTTTTACCCTGTTACTGACATTGCAGGCTATCTTCTCCAATTCTTTCCTTTCTGAACTGTTGGTAAACAAATCCCCTATGGCAATGGCATATACTTCAACTCCTTTACAGAGTGATCCCAGATTGTCCAAGTCCTTAGGATCATAGCGTCCATCTGTGATTACAAATGCAATTACTTTGCTCACAGCTCTTTGGTTTGGACGTATAAGCTTCTCATAAGTGTACTTCAGAGCTGATGGAGTCCATGTTCCACCAGCCAACCATTCCATTGATTTCACCTTAGAAATAAAAGAGGCCTTTGTGGTGATAGTGGGATCATCCATCCTTATTGCTTGAATTGCTCCTTGATGACTGTACTGCACCACGCCAAGTCGAGAGCCTTAAAATATTTAAAATGTATTATTATTATTATTCATGATGCATCACGATACACAACCATTATGTCTTTAAAATCAATGTATTTCTGAGCTGCAAAACCGAATGAGTCAAAGCCATTCATAGCCAAAGAGGTCATACGTCAACTGAGTGCCAGAACCAGAACTCTTACAAATCAAATTGACATATGTGGGTTTACACTTTCTTCTAACACTTTCATAACTTACTAGGATATACCACCACTTTCTGATTGGTAATACTGGGGACCCCCACCTATCCTTACAATGAAGGGGCTGCAGTGATAAAATCAAATTTTCCCCTGCAAAGCAGTGTTCCTGGTGACTGGCTGGGAAGAGAACTGCAGCACAGCCTCATTTACTTGAATCACCTGAGTATTTTGTTCATAAGAAAGCTATATTTGTTGTAAGCCAAAAGCTATACCTGCTTAAAAAAAAGCATTTTCACTATAAAGCTTGATTGATTCTATCGGGATTAGAGAACAGTGAATAAATTCTAAACAAATCAGATTGTGTCCAAATTTCCCAAAAGTTTTGGATTCTGTAAAATCCAAAACTTTTGGGGTTTGCGGCGCACGAATCACAAATCCCGCACCTGCGCAGTAAAAGACAGTGCCATCTGCTTGGCTTCACCAAACTTCTCCTTTCGCATTGCTTAGCTTTATGGTTAAAATATAAGTCACGGCCACTCATCAGTCCCTGCTGCCGAGTAGTGGGAAAGTTGAGTTACAGGTGAGACCTCAGCTGTAACTGGGCCTTCTAACTTTGACTTACATTGGCCGATGCATGCGGATCAAAATCTGACAGTACAGGTGTCGGCAGCCGCACTCTACCTCTTATCAGCTCACAGAACGGCTCATTATCCTAACAGTATGATCTCCCTTCCCCAAATTCAACTTGAATCTCTGGTTATATTTAACAAAGAAGAGAACATAAAAATGTAAGAAAATATAAACTTAGCACTTTTATAATAAATTCAGACCTAAAGTAACCTTGATCCCATAAGATACCAAAAGATTATAAATAACACATGTAATGAATTATATTATCGTTGTGGTGTAGTAAGAATCATAGTTTTACCTGTGAGGTCTGATCCATTTTTTCCCATTTTATCTATTCTGTTGGCAATGTTAATAACAAAATTTTTGGCAAGATTAAAATTTGTTTTGCCAACACTTTCAGAACTGTCTATTACAAACACCACATCAGTCGGTTGGCAGGATCTGTAGCAATCTGTGAAGAGAAAAAAAGTATGAAAACAATTTTAGGCTTTATCTTTTTTTATACGTTTACGGAGGAGTCGGTTAAGATGTTGCACAGTAAGCAGTTCCTTTTTGTGACGAACACAAACAGGAAACTTTGAAGATTAATAAATGTTTATTAATCATAATTCAAATAACATTATAAGTATTACAGGGAAGCCAGAACAGACGTTCTTTGTATTGTGCAGTTTGATTTCCTGATATATTGGCTATTTCTGGTTATTAATCATAAATATTCATGATGCCTATTTATGTCCCCGTCTATTGCACAGTTCTTGGAATGAAAAGTTTGACACTAAGCAACAATTGTTGCATTGATGTATGACAATATCCGTTCACTTGATTGATTACTAGTATCACTGCCTATATGAACGATTAAAATTCGATTTTTATTGTAGAAAATCTTACTAAAATTGGGCTAAGTAGCCAAAGGTACTAAGAAGGCGTAAGCACGGTACACCAGACAGATGGAGGAGCGATAGAAAGACTGTTGTTAGCACCATTTGCTGCCAAGCAACACTTCCCCCTATCTGTATTATGATATAACACCTGGTCAATCCGTGCCACTAACACGTGTCCCTACGCGTTTCCTCACCGCTGATATTCACGGTGATTCATCAGGGGTCACACTGATGCGATAACAACACATCTATATTTGATTATGTGATATGGCCGGGAGACACCTATTGCGTGTCTCAGATCATTCACCCGGCTCGTGTACGACACTAGTCAGCTGGTCGAACACGAGCCGAGTGAGATGCCGGACATATGTAGTACTAACCCCTCCCTCCCTGGAGTGACGCGGCGGCCGGGCAGCCAATCCCCGCGGGGCTGGGCGGCCAGAGCAGGGCCGGCCCCCGGGCGCTCGCTGTCACTGCAGGGGGGAGGAACAGAGCGTCCCTAGTAACCAGGGATTACCAGGCGGCCGTAAACCCACTGGCCTGGGATGTTGCAGCTAGGAAGAGTACCCAGAGAAGAACACAGCGATCCTGAGCCCACACTGTGGCACATTCGATCACTGTGTGTGTCATCCTGCAATGGGAGACTCCGCAATCCCGGAGTGCAGTTGACAATGTGCACTCGATCGCCGTATTTGTGAACAGAGGGAAAGGGGGAATGTATAGCAATACATTGCACACTAAGGGACCGCTCCAAACTCCCTAAAAATGCAAGCCATACTATAGGGATTCAAGCGTTAGACTGGCAATGGGGCAATTGAAAATGGGCAGGGTGTGACATAAGATTCACTCCGGCCCCAGGTGACATATGACCAATTCAGAGGAAACAGTTAAACGATATCTGTTCATTGAGACCCGCCGGTTTCATGGTATGCATGCGGAAAATCCATTGGGCCTCTTTTTGCAGAATCCTTTTGTCCCAATTGCCCCCCCTGGCAGATGGCCTAATCTGTTCAATCCCCTGGAATTTGATGACGTGGGTATCACCGCCATGTTTTTCCCAAACATGTCGGGCCACTGAAGTGTCCACATTGCGGCGAATGTCGCCTATATGATCCCTTATTCGTCTCCTGAATTCTCTAATTGTCTTGCCAATATACTGCAGTCCGCATACACATGAGATCAGGTACACGATGCCCCTAGTTTTGCAGTTGATGAAGGATCTATTTTCATATGTCCGACCAGTCGTGTGGCTATTGAAATTCTTGCTACAATAAATCGATTCGCAAGCTCTGCAGGACCCACATCTAAATGTGCCCTTAATGTTATGTGTAAGCCATGTGGTAGGGCGAATGGACAACATATGACTATGAACTATACGATCCCTGATATTCCTACCCCTCCTATAGGTAACTGATGGTCTGTTGCCTACAAGGTCCCCTACATCTGGATCTGTCCTGAGGATCCCCCAGTAGGTCTGTAGGATCCTGATAACTTCCTGATTTGATGAATCGTACGTGCGTATAATGCGCATTTGGTCATCGGTCGTACGTATTTTGGGGTTTAGGAGTTCGCTCCTATTGCAATGAAAAGCATTGCGATAGGCCGATCCCAGGACATCATGGGGATAGCCCCTCCGGCGAAATCTATTCTGTAGGTCAGAGGCAGCTAGTTTGAAGTCAGTCAAAGTGGAACAGTTCCTACGTACCCTTAGGTACTGACCTTTGGGTATGCCCTTTCTCAAAGGTGCGGGATGCCAGCTCTCCCATCGAAGGAGACTATTCGTTGCTGTCTCCTTCCTGAAGATGTTGGTTTGTATATACCCCTGTTCGGTTTTATATATATTGATATCCAAAAAGGTCATTTTACTCTCATGGATAACAGATGTAAAAAAGAGCCCCATTTCGTTAACATTAAGGATGTCCACAAATTCGCTGAACTCCTCTTTAGTTCCAGACCACAAAATCATGATGTCATCAATAAATCTTAGCCAGAGGATGATCATAGATGTCCATCGATCCATCTCCTCCCCAAATACAATCATTTTCTCCCACCAGCCCAGATATAAGTTGGCGTAGGATGGTGCACAGGGGGTCCCCATCGCTACCCCCCTTAGTTGGTGGAAGAATTTGCCATCAAACAGGAAGAAGTTTTGCTCAAGAACAAAACGAAGGAGGCTGACCACGAACTCGTTATGGGCCTGAAAATGTGTTCCCCTTTCCTTCAAAAAGTCTTCTACAGCTCTGCATCCCGTGGCATGGGGAATCGAGCTGTATAAGGCCTCCACATCCAGTGAAGCCAGATGTACACCAGGATCACATTTGATGCCCTCCAAGCGTCTAAGTACATCCATGGTGTCACGGACGTACGATGGGAGGGCCACTACAAATGGACTCAAGATCCGATCAATATAGAGACTAGCATTCTGAGTCAGGTTATCAACCCCAGAGACAATGGGGCGACCCTTGAGAGGAGATGTGCCCTTATGTACCTTGGGCAGGCTGTAAAAGGTGGCATATTGTGGATGATCAGTAAGGATAAAGCGTTGTTCATTAATGCTCACCAGATTAAGCGATCGGCCTTGATTTACCAATCTCTTTAATTGGTTTGCAAAAGTTGGCATAGGATCACTTAATAGAATTCTATAGCATGCTGTGTCACTCAGAATGCGGTGGCACATATCGCTATACTGATTGCGATCCATCACCACAATATTACCACCTTTGTCTGATGGTTTAATGACAATACTGTCATCTCCTCTCAAGGGTCGCCCCATTGTCTCTGGGGTTGATAACCTGACTCAGAATGCTAGTCTCTATATTGATCGGATCTTGAGTCCATTTGTAGTGGCCCTCCCATCGTACGTCCGTGACACCATGGATGTACTTAGACGCTTGGAGGGCATCAAATGTGATCCTGGTGTACATCTGGCTTCACTGGATGTGGAGGCCTTATACAGCTCGATTCCCCATGCCACGGGATGCAGAGCTGTAGAAGACTTTTTGAAGGAAAGGGGAACACATTTTCAGGCCCATAACGAGTTCGTGGTCAGCCTCCTTCGTTTTGTTCTTGAGCAAAACTTCTTCCTGTTTGATGGCAAATTCTTCCACCAACTAAGGGGGGTAGCGATGGGGACCCCCTGTGCACCATCCTACGCCAACTTATATCTGGGCTGGTGGGAGAAAATGATTGTATTTGGGGAGGAGATGGATCGATGGACATCTATGATCATCCTCTGGCTAAGATTTATTGATGACATCATGATTTTGTGGTCTGGAACTAAAGAGGAGTTCAGCGAATTTGTGGACATCCTTAATGTTAACGAAATGGGGCTCTTTTTTACATCTGTTATCCATGAGAGTAAAATGACCTTTTTGGATATCAATATATATAAAACCGAACAGGGGTATATACAAACCAACATCTTCAGGAAGGAGACAGCAACGAATAGTCTCCTTCGATGGGAGAGCTGGCATCCCGCACCTTTGAGAAAGGGCATACCCAAAGGTCAGTACCTAAGGGTACGTAGGAACTGTTCCACTTTGACTGACTTCAAACTAGCTGCCTCTGACCTACAGAATAGATTTCGCCGGAGGGGCTATCCCCATGATGTCCTGGGATCGGCCTATCGCAATGCTTTTCATTGCAATAGGAGCGAACTCCTAAACCCCAAAATACGTACGACCGATGACCAAATGCGCATTATAGGCACGTACGATTCATCAAATCAGGAAGTTATCAGGATCCTACAGACCTACTGGGGGATCCTCAGGACAGATCCAGATGTAGGGGACCTTGTAGGCAACAGACCATCAGTTACCTATAGGAGGGGTAGGAATATCAGGGATCGTATAGTTCATAGTCATATGTTGTCCATTCGCCCTACCACATGGCTTACACATAACATTAAGGGCACATTTAGATGTGGGTCCTGCAGAGCTTGCGAATCGATTTATTGTAGCAAGAATTTCAATAGCCACACGACTGGTCGGACATATGAAAATAGATCCTTCATCAACTGCAAAACTAGGGGCATCGTGTACCTGATCTCATGTGTATGCGGACTGCAGTATATTGGCAAGACAATTAGAGAATTCAGGAGACGAATAAGGGATCATATAGGCGACATTCGCCGCAATGTGGACACTTCAGTGGCCCGACATGTTTGGGAAAAACATGGCGGTGATACCCACGTCATCAAATTCCAGGGGATTGAACAGATTAGGCCATCTGCCAGGGGGGGCAATTGGGACAAAAGGATTCTGCAAAAAGAGGCCCAATGGATTTTCCGCATGCATACCATGAAACCGGCGGGTCTCAATGAACAGATATCGTTTAACTGTTTCCTCTGAATTGGTCATATGTCACCTGGGGCCGGAGTGAATCTTATGTCACACCCTGCCCATTTTCAATTGCCCCATTGCCAGTCTAACGCTTGAATCCCTATAGTATGGCTTGCATTTTTAGGGAGTTTGGAGCGGTCCCTTAGTGTGCAATGTATTGCTATACATTCCCCCTTTCCCTCTGTTCACAAATACGGCGATCGAGTGCACATTGTCAACTGCACTCCGGGATTGCGGAGTCTCCCATTGCAGGATGACACACACAGTGATCGAATGTGCCACAGTGTGGGCTCAGGATCGCTGTGTTCTTCTCTGGGTACTCTTCCTAGCTGCAACATCCCAGGCCAGTGGGTTTACGGCCGCCTGGTAATCCCTGGTTACTAGGGACGCTCTGTTCCTCCCCCCTGCAGTGACAGCGAGCGCCCGGGGGCCGGCCCTGCTCTGGCCGCCCAGCCCCGCGGGGATTGGCTGCCCGGCCGCCGCGTCACTCCAGGGAGGGAGGGGTTAGTACTACATATGTCCGGCATCTCACTCGGCTCGTGTTCGACCAGCTGACTAGTGTCGTACACGAGCCGGGTGAATGATCTGAGACACGCAATAGGTGTCTCCCGGCCATATCACATAATCAAATATAGATGTGTTGTTATCGCATCAGTGTGACCCCTGATGAATCACCGTGAATATCAGCGGTGAGGAAACGCGTAGGGACACGTGTTAGTGGCACGGATTGACCAGGTGTTATATCATAATACAGATAGGGGGAAGTGTTGCTTGGCAGCAAATGGTGCTAACAACAGTCTTTCTATCGCTCCTCCATCTGTCTGGTGTACCGTGCTTACGCCTTCTTAGTACCTTTGGCTACTTAGCCCAATTTTAGTAAGATTTTCTACAATAAAAATCGAATTTTAATCGTTCATATAGGCAGTGATACTAGTTCTTGGAATGAAGACCAAATCTATAAATTGACCCTGGATATACGGTACACTGATGCTTAAAAATTAAGGATAATGCAGTTTTTGGACTCTTAACCAACCAAGTGAAACCAAACTGCTCCAGATATGTTAAACATTGCTTTACGAGGGTGAAAATTAAAAGAAATAAAATTTATAAGGCAAAATTAAAGGGAGAACAAACACAAAATATCCATCTATGGAATATGTAATTTACATACCACAACATCCACAGATTTCCTCAACAAAGCTCACAATTTCACAGTCCTTAAAGAGACAAATAAGACAGTTATTTACTATATTTATATTTATTGTATTGTCATAGTTGTATTTACATATAAGTTTATTTTAGCAACCTACAGTCATATTTCAGTGGAAGTGGTTATGAAAGAGACATTCTCAATACAGTAATTTGGCAAAACACAATCCAAACTAACATTCTAGAATCACAGAATTATATCTAATTCTATCGAGACGTATCCTCGCTCTGACCCAGCGCCACTCTCCTGCTCTTCATCTGCGTCTCTCTGCGCTCCTTTACCTGCCTTGTATAGTTACTATGGAAACCAAATGTGGGCTGATAATGTCACTACAGGCACAACAGTGTGGGCCGATGAAATCACATCAGACAAGCCTCCTAGCCTGAATCTTAGGTTACTTTGTAATGCATTTTCTGGTCATGTTCGGTGTGCTTCCTGTCTCCTGGTTATAAACTTCCGCTACTTTCTGAAATCTACTTAATGCTCTGACTGTCTTCTGGTTCTGGCTACTGGCTCTACTGCCCTACGCATCTGTATTTATAGCCGCATCTTTTCCGGTCATCCGCTAAAGCTCATCTGCTGGCAATGGGATACTACTCCAGACACCTGAGGATCTGACTGGGAAAGTCAATACCTCTGTTAGGACAGGAGCGTCCTTAGACTCCATACCCTGATTAGTCAGTGCCAAACCAGTTGCAGTACTAGAGGTTCCACACTATGGGTGAGCACCATAACATATTTTTATAGTCATATGGTGTGTTTTCTAGTAGGGTGGAGGGCAGCTGTTACAGATTTTGCATTGGGGCCCAGGAGCTTCATATTACGCCGTGGATTACTTTAGATTACCATACATAGAAATCTATAGTTATCAGAAGCATACCTTGAAGCTCCTGGGCCCCAATGCAACATGTGTAACAAGAGCTTTAAATTTCCTCAGGCACCAGATATCAAGAGCGATTGCAACCTATGCACCTCTATAGCTACGCTCCTAATGATAGTTTTAGCCTCAAGTATTTCTTATAAACATGATTCACTGCTGATTAATGAAATTTATATGAAAAGCCTTGCGTATCTGCAATCCTAGACCCAGTATTATTAACCCTAGACACCAGTACGCGTTGCAGTGGCCACAAAATACATTTACATAACATTCACAAACTGCTTAGTAGATAGTCATGTTGTATGAACCTCTTACGGGCTAATGGGTTTTGACTACGCTTGTTGAACATTTAAGCGATCATCACTAATATACAGCATTACCGTTATTCCTGGATTTCCACGCTCTCCTGGTGGACCCTGAAAGAACAAGTTATAAGACAGATAATACTTATTCAAATGAGAGTGTTTCCCTATTCAAATTAAAGAAGAACAAAATTAAAAGGGACAAAAAAAGACAAAACGAAATGAGCAACAACAAAAAATGTTTAGTTCTTTATATCAAAATAATCTTCCTGCTGTGGGAAAACCTGTGAAAGACACAAACTGGCAAATGCCACTTGAGCTCTATTATGTTTTAGCTGTTAAGCACTTCAGATTAAATGAAAATTTGGATCACTTTGCATGTATTCAACTCAGTATTTATGTCAGTATTATATCCTTAAAGTGTCAGTATTTTAACTTCCACTGTTAAATAAACAAACAAATGACAAATATGTCCCTACCGGAGGATATTGGCTATTTTGCTGAAAATTGAGTTGGACTTTGTAGAATAATATAAATAAAAGCAGTTTGCCCTTTTAGAAAGGCTTTTTTCAGCAGGCAAAAGTGTCTGGCAAGTACTCACCCAGACCCCGGTTCAGCGCTAGTTGTGATTCGATCTCAAAGCGCCTGTCACATGTCGTCGAACACTCTTTGCCAATCTGCACCGCTGCATTTGAAATATAACAATCCAGCGTAGTTTTGGCAAGAGGCAGTTTTCTCCTAAATTGCCTTTATATGGCGCATCGAGATTGGAAAAGGACCAATCCGGTGTCACTATGTCATAGACGCTGTGCGTCATGACGTCAGTGCTCCATCCTGCCGATGGTCTGTAAAGGCCAGCGCATGGAGTTGGCAGTCTGACGGCAGAGAAAATAGAAGTCATTAAAAAAAAAGACGAAAAGACAAGAAGATAGTGTGGTAGCAGCGGATGCGACAGCTGAAGAGAGAAGGGAGAGATAGTGAAAGAATACGCCACCCACCAGAATGTTAGCAGCAACTACAGTGCATCAGCCTCAGGCAAAGTCAATGAGAGCTCCATCTGGTAGAGTGAGTGACTAATTGAAACAAAAGATTATAAGAAGTTTCCCTTATTCATTAATTTATCAGTGAAGTAAATACATTTAGCGGGATGGAATAATCTAAGACCCACTAAAAACTAGATAGTTAATTTTAGTGTAATTTTATAAGATTCCAACCTCTATTCTACATTTGACACAATTTAAAAACCTTTTTTTTCTTTGCAGCTTCCTTCCTGCTGAACAGCTGACTAGGGGGAGGGGTTAATTGCTCTCAGGTGATATAAATTAGCTTGCAGAACTCAGACTGAGCTAGCTCTGCTCTGAGCTTGGTGGTTGAAGTGGCTTGTGATATAAGTGGAGTTATAAAACCAGAGTTAAAAAGAGGAGTTAAAGCCCCTGTAAGTTCTCTTCTTTTCTTTTACTTTAACAATTGTTCACTGTTTTTTTGTAACTGGGATAATGGACAGCAAGATTGGAGGTTTTCTTCAGTGCACAGTTTGCCATATGTATGCACGACTGGAGCCGGAGTTCCAGGGTGAATACCTCTGTGGCAGATGTGAGCATGTTGGTCACCTGGAAGCTCACTTTAGAGATCTGGAGGAGCAGAATGCAACACTGAGGGCGATAGACAATCTTGAGTGGAGCATGCTGCTCACGGAGCACGCAGTTAGTGGGGTAGAACTGGAGGGTGAAGACATGGGTGAGCAGGATCAGGCAAGTAGCTGGGTTAATGTAGTTAGGGGCAGTAGAAAGGGGTCCAAGAAAAGGAAGGCCAATCCTGTTTCTGATATTCCAAGCAAAATTGGCAAGTTGGGTGATGATGTGAGGGTGTTAGTCTCAGAAATGGCAGCCCTAGTGGATACTGATCTCCCTAACAGCCGGGAGAACAGCCCAGCTAGTAGTCGGCGGGATGGTAATGCAGGTAAGGCAAGACAATTTATAGTTGTAGGAGATTATATAATCAGGAAAACGGGTAGAATAATTTGTCGCCAAGATCGAAATGGTTTTCTGTCTCTCTGGTGCCAGGGTTTGGCATGTGGTGGAACTGGTGGACAAATTGCTGGGAAGGGCAGGTGATGATCAAGCTGTTGTGGTCCATGTGGGTACCAACGACACATATAAAATGGCACATACAAAAAATATCGCGAAATCCTGTTCCATGGAAAACACCCTCAAAAAACAAGGGGGCACTCCCTCCGTCTGGAAAAAAAAAAGGTTCAACCTGCAGAGGTGACAAGCCTTCTTTACTGTGAGAACTGTGAATCTATGGAATAGTCCACCGCAGGAGCTGGTCACAGCAGTGACAGTAGATGGCTTTAAAAAAGGCTTAGATCATTTCCTAGAACAAAAAAATATAAGCTCTTATGTGTAGAAATTTTTTGCTTCCCTTTACCTATCCCTTGGTTGAACTTGATGGGCATGTGTCTTTTTTCAACCGTACGGACTATGTAACTATATGGGTTATGAGAGACTACTGTTGAGAGGGATTCATTTATCTTAAGGGTATGTTCACACACAGAGTTTTTAGGCGTATTTCGGGGCGTAAGCGCCTCGAAACACGCCTGGAAATACGGTAGCTATAAAGGCCGACAAACATCTGCCCATTGAAATCAATTAGAATAAAGGTGTTTAGTTCAGAGTTTTTTTACGATGCTGTTTTAAATAACGGCGCATAAAAAGACACACCGTAAAAAGAAGGTGCATGTCAGTTCTTGAGCCGTTTTTGGAGCTGTTTTCCATTGTGTCAATGGAAAAACAGCTACAAAAATGGCTCCAAAAAAACTCTTTAAAAAGTGTTTTCTGATTCAAAAACGGCTAAAAATCAGAGGCGTGTTTTCCCTTGAAAACAGCTCTTTCATTTTCAGCCGTTTTTGATTTTGCGTGTGAACATACCCTAAAGAAGAGTTACCTGATTTTTAAGGCCAGGATCACACACACAGTTTTGATAGAGTTATTTAATGCAGATTTTAGATCAGTTGTTTGAGCCAAAGCCAGAAGTGGATTCAAAAGGAAGATAAAGTATAAAGAAAAGACTGATGTCTGTATTTGAACCGCAAGAATCATGTATCCTAGGCAGTGAATCTGTTATCTATATTCTCTTGATTGCTTACTTTTATTAGTTTCACAGTTTTGGCTTACTATATGGCTGAGTTCACACGTGGCGGATACACTGCGTAATAGCACGCTGCGCATACGCCCTGTGCGCCGCAAGCAATTCCGGGTGAAAAAGCGCACCAAACTGTGGTGCAGTTTTTCGCCCGGAATGTCCGCATATAAGCAGTGTTTACGTAAAGGCAATTGACATCCACTTTGCTGCTGCTGTATTTGCTGCGGATTTTCCACAACGAATTCCGTTGCAGAAAATCTGCAGTATTTACTCAACGTGTGAACTGGCCCTATGTGTCCACCTCCTGATTATGCGAAAATCAGTGACTGCACGTCTCATATGCTTGAGAAAGGCTTCTTCTAAGCAGAAATGATGCACAATGTCTCTGCCTCACGCTACAACTTCTCTGCAATGTCTCTGCCTCACGCTACAACCTGTTTCTGCTTATCTGTGTACCCAACCTGTACAGTTACTTGACTACCCTTGCTATAGTTGTAGGAGATTATATAATCAGGAAAACGGGTAGAATAATTTGTCGCCAAGATCGAAATGGTTTTCTGTCTCTCTGGTGCCAGGGTTTGGCATGTGGTGGAACTGGTGGACAAATTGCTGGGAAGGGCAGGTGATGATCAAGCTGTTGTGGTCCATGTGGGTACCAACGACAGAATAAATGGTAGGTGGAGGAGCCTTAAGAATAATGTTAAAGAACTAGGCTACAAGCTGAAGGGAAGGACCTCCAAGGTTGTATTCTCAGGAATACTGCCTGTGCTATGCGCATCACAGGAAAGACAGCGGGAGCTCAGGGAGTTAAATGCATGGCTTAGGTCATGGTGCAGAGGAGAAGGCTTTGGGTTCCTAGAGCACTGAGCTGACTTTTCATTGGGGTTCAAACTGTATTCTGCAGATGATTTGCACCTAAATGGAAGGGGGTCCACTGTGCTGGGGGAGAAAATTCTAGCTGGGGTGGCGGAGTATTTAAACTAGGGCTGAGGAGGGAGGTCAATGTAGAAAATAAAGGGGTAGTCAGGTTAGTGAGGGGTCAGACTATATTGGTGGTGGCAGAAACAGACTGTGGGGAGAGGACTAGGCAACAAGATAAGGAGATCCTTTCATTACAAAACAGCAATGAAAATGAAAATAAAAATGCCCAAATATTGTCAAATAATCACATTTCTGATACTGAAAGTGAAATATTTAAAGGCAAGTTAAAGTGTATGTTCACAAATGCCAGAAGTCTAGCAAGCAAAATGGGGGAGCTGGATGCCTTGGTACTGGAGGAAAATATAGATATAGTTGGTGTTGCTGAAACATGGCTAGACTCTTCACATGACTGGGCTGTAAATCTACAGGGTTTTACACTGTTTTGGAAAGGCAGGGCAAATAGGAAAGGCGGTGGTGTATGTCTGTATGTGAGAAGTGATATGAAGGTGAGTGTAAAAGAGACATTAGAGGGTGAACATTGTGAGGAGGTTGAAACCTTGTGGGTGGAATTACAAATGGAGGTAAACACTGAAAAAATTACTTTTGGTGTAATCTATAGACCCCCCCCAATATAGCCGAGGAGATGGAAGGTCAGCTATATAAACAGATAGAGCGGGCTGCACAGGTGAAGCTCTGTTGGATCTGGTCATTTCTAATAATGCAGAGCTTGTTGGGAATGCCAATGTTCGTGAAAACCTCGGTAACAGTGATCATAATATAGTTATATTTTACATATACTGTAGAAAACAAACACAGGCTGGGAGGGCAAAAACACTTAATTTTAAGAAGGCCAATTTCCCCAGGATGAGGGCTGCAATTCAGGATATAGACTGGGAAGAACTAATGTCAAATAATGGTATAATTGTTAAATGGGAGATTTTCAAATCTATTTTGGGTAATTATAGTGCAAAATTTATTCCCATAGGTAACAAGTATAAACGACTAAAATTAAACCCCACATGGCTTACACCTTCTGTAAAAATGGCAATACGTGACAAAAAAAGGCATTTGAAAAATACAAATCTGAGGGTACAGCTGTAGCCTTGGTAAATTCTAAAGAGCTTAATAAAATTTGTAAAAAGGTGATAAAATCAGCAAAAATACAAAATGAAAGGCAGGTGGCCAAGGATAGTAAAACAAATCCCCAAAAATTCTTCTAGTATATAAATGCAAAAATACCAAGGTCTGAACATGTAGGACCCCTAGATAGTGGTAATGGGGAGTTGGTCACAGGGGATCAAGAGAAGGCAGAGTTACTAAGTGGGTTCTTCAGCTCTGTATATACAACAGAAGAAAGAGCAGCTGATGTAGCCGGTGCCAGTGCTGTTAATATATCAGTTGATATACTGAATTGGATAAATGAAGATATGGTCCAACCTAAATAAAATAAAATATATGTACACAAGGCCCCGGGACCAGATGGGTTACACCCTAGAGTTCTTAAAGAGCTTAGTTCAGTTATTTCAGTCCCCCTCTTCATAATATTCAGTATTCAGAGATTCTCTAGTGACTGGTATAGTGCCAAGGGACTGGCGCAGGGCAAATGTGGTGCCTATTTTCAAAAAGGGCTCTAGGTTTTTTTTCTGGGTAATTATAGACCAGTAAGCTTAACATCCATCGTGGGGAAAATGTTTGAGGGGCTATTGAGGGAATATATACAGGATTATGTGACAATAAATAGCAAAATAAGTGACAGCCAGCACGGTTTTACTAAGGACAGAAGCTGTCAAACCAACCTGATTTGTTTTTATGAAGAGGTGAGCAGAAGCCTAGACAGAGGGGCCGCTGTGGATATAGTGTTTTTGGACTTTGCAAAGGCATTTGACACTGTTCCTCATAGACGTCTAATGGGTAAATGAAGGACTATAGGTTTAGAAAGTATAGTTTGTAATTGGATTGAGAATTGGCTCAAGGACCGTATCCAGAGAGTTGTGGTCAATGATTCCTACTCTGAATGGTCTCCGGTTATACGTGGTGTACCCCAGGGTTCAGTGCTGGGACCAATATTATTCAACGTATTTATTAATGATCTAGAAAATGGGATTAATAGCACTATTTCAACCTGCATGCATCATATGTCCTAGGGGGAGCTACACTGGGGGAGTCACTTGTTGAGAAGGATCTGGGCATACTTGTAAATCATAAACTAAATAACAGCATGCAATGTCAATCATCTGCTTCAAAGGCCAGCAAGATATTGTCTTTGTAAAGGATCTGACAGACACAGCTTCTGTGTCGACACCCGTGGTTAATCAGTCTGCACCTGCTCCTAGGTCTGATAGAGTGACTCGATCTGCTACCACTCAGGCTGGTAGGCTCAGGAGTGGGAGAACCTATCACAGCCTGGCCAGACGGTTCTAGCTCCCGCCCTTGGTCTATTTATACCTTCATTTCCTGCTTGTCTTTGCTTGTGATTCTTTCCTGTTTCCTGGCTCTGCTGCTCCTGCTATTATTATTGACCTCGCTTCATTTTGACCCTGGCTTTACTGACTACGCTCCTGCTCTGCGTTTGGTACCTCGTACACTCCTGGTTTGACTCAGTACGTTCACTTCTCCTGTTGCTCACGGTGTTGCCGTGTGCAACTGCCCCATTTCCCTTAGCTTCTGTGTACCCTTGTCTGTTTGTCTGTCGTACACATATTGAGCGTAGGGACCGTTGCCCAGTTGTACGCCGTCACCTAGGACGGGCCGTGCAAGTAGGCAGGGACTGAGTGGCGGGTAGATTAGGGCTCACCTGTCTGTCTCCCTACCCCTTCATTACAGTCGTGTATTAAAAGAGGCATGGACTCGCGGGACAGGGATGTAATATTACCACTTTACAAAGCATTAGTGAGGCCTCATCTAGAATATGCAGTTCAGTTCTGGGTTCCAGTTCATACAAAGGATGCCCTAGAGTTAGAAAAAAATACAAAGAAGAGCAACAAAGCTAATAAGGGGCATGGAGAATCTAAGTTATGAGGAAAGATTAAAAGAACTAAACCTATTTAGCCTTGAAAAACTACGACTAAGGGGGGACATGATTAACTTATATAAATATATTAATGGCACATACAAAAAATATCGCGAAATCCTGTTCCATGGAAAACACCCTCAAAAAACAAGGGGGCACTCCCTCCGTCTGGAAAAAAAAAAGGTTCAACCTGCAGAGGTGACAAGCCTTCTTTACTGTGAGAACTGTGAATCTATGGAATAGTCCACCGCAGGAGCTGGTCACAGCAGTGACAGTAGATGGCTTTAAAAAAGGCTTAGATCATTTCCTAGAACAAAAAAATATAAGCTCTTATGTGTAGAAATTTTTTGCTTCCCTTTACCTATCCCTTGGTTGAACTTGATGGGCATGTGTCTTTTTTCAACCGTACGGACTATGTAACTATATGGGTTATGAGAGACTACTGTTGAGAGGGATTCATTTATCTTAAGGGTATGTTCACACACAGAGTTTTTAGGCGTATTTCGGGGCGTAAGCGCCTCGAAACACGCCTGGAAATACGGTAGCTATAAAGGCCGACAAACATCTGCCCATTGAAATCAATTAGAATAAAGGTGTTTAGTTCAGAGTTTTTTTACGATGCTGTTTTAAATAACGGCGCATAAAAAGACACACCGTAAAAAGAAGGTGCATGTCAGTTCTTGAGCCGTTTTTGGAGCTGTTTTCCATTGTGTCAATGGAAAAACAGCTACAAAAATGGCTCCAAAAAAACTCTTTAAAAAGTGTTTTCTGATTCAAAAACGGCTAAAAATCAGAGGCGTGTTTTCCCTTGAAAACAGCTCTTTCATTTTCAGCCGTTTTTGATTTTGCGTGTGAACATACCCTAAAGAAGAGTTACCTGATTTTTAAGGCCAGGATCACACACACAGTTTTGATAGAGTTATTTAATGCAGATTTTAGATCAGTTGTTTGAGCCAAAGCCAGAAGTGGATTCAAAAGGAAGATAAAGTATAAAGAAAAGACTGATGTCTGTATTTGAACCGCAAGAATCATGTATCCTAGGCAGTGAATCTGTTATCTATATTCTCTTGATTGCTTACTTTTATTAGTTTCACAGTTTTGGCTTACTATATGGCTGAGTTCACACGTGGCGGATACACTGCGTGATAGCACGCTGCGCATACGCCCTGTGCGCCGCAAGCAATTCCGGGTGAAAAAGCGCACCAAACTGTGGTGCAGTTTTTCGCCCGGAATGTCCGCATATAAGCAGTGTTTACGTAAAGGCAATTGACATCCACTTTGCTGCTGCTGTATTTGCTGCGGATTTTCCACAACGAATTCCGTTGCAGAAAATCTGCAGTATTTACTCAACGTGTGAACTGGCCCTATGTGTCCACCTCCTGATTATGCGAAAATCAGTGACTGCACGTCTCATATGCTTGAGAAAGGCTTCTTCTAAGCAGAAATGATGCACAATGTCTCTGCCTCACGCTACAACTTCTCTGCAATGTCTCTGCCTCACGCTACAACCTGTTTCTGCTTATCTGTGTACCCAACCTGTACAGTTACTTGACTACCCTTGCTATTAGCGCTGTCCGGACTGAGTGACTTTTAGCTGCTGGACTACGTATCTGCGTTAGACCTTGAATCTGATGCATCTCCTTTATTTTGCGACCACTCGCGTTCGGCTTAAAAAAAAACTGAACCAAAACCAATCTGGCCTAAAGTAACTATTATTTATACTAAAGGCTTGCTGCAAAATTGTGTCTTCAATATTAGGAGACTTATATATTCTAAGATGCTACTATATGTTAAATTTTATATTTTGAAAAGTTAATATATACTTATATTCAAAATTTTTATAAAGTTCTATACAGCATACTGACTTTAATATTAAGAGAGACCTCTATATGTTAAAGTGAATAGGCCTCCATTTCTGAGAGACTATTTAACCGTATTGTCCCCTGAATATACTCCCAAGTTAGGCCTCCTGCACACGACTGTACCCGTAATCACGGTTAGTGATTACGGACACGGACAGCCTCCAGCATTTGCGGGCCGTGCTCCCATATAAAGTATGGAAGTACTGTCCATAAAGTGCAAAAAATAGGACATGTCCTAACTTTTTGTGGAGCCTTTCTAAATATACGGGAAGGTGTCCGTCGGCCATAGAAATTAATGGGTCTGTAATTACGGACAAACTCTACGGTCATGTGCATGGGGACATAGAGATACAAATATAGATCCGTATTCTGTAATATGGATGCCAAACAGATGAATGGAACATGCCAGGATCATACCCACAGTTTTGATGCAGTTTTTGGCTCAGTTTTTTTTGCTATTCACAAAAGTGGACACGAAAGAAAGGAGATGCCCCAGTATTTTCTTTGTACCTTTCCTTTTGGATCCACTTCTTGCTTTCACTCAAAATAATTCAGCCAAAAACGGTATCAAAGCTGCGTGTGTAATCCTGGCCTAAATGAAAGATGTCTTTTTTGGGATCTAATTCTGGTTTTAGCCTAAAAAAAATCACCAAAACATACCCTAAATCGGCAATGTGTGAACAAAGCCTTGCATCACCGCACCATCCATTCCTGTCCTCACTTAAGACAACTCACTACTCAGGTTTTTTAAAGTTTTTTCTTGTGGGATTTTATCAAAGCATTCAATCGGTCTGGTCAACTGTTTTAAAGTCATAAAAGGCTATTTTAGTGTACGTGAAGCTTTAAAGGGGGTTTCTGGGATTTTTAACTATCTTTTAATATGGCTAAAAGTGGAACTCAAACCAATTTGTAGTAATTCTGTGCTGTTCTTGCACTGCCAGTCCCCCGTCCAGCAACCAATTTATTTTTATTACTCCAACGTATCTTAAATAAGAAATGAAGCAACTGTGTTGGGCTTCGTTCACATCTGCGTCAGGGCATGAATAGCGCAGTTGACTACCGTATTACTTCCGTCAAAATGACGGAACCCTTGCACAACGGTGACAAACGGAAACCATTTGCTTCGGATCTGTCACCATTAAAATCAATGGTGATGCAAACAGGAACTTGTGGTTTCCATTTGTTTCAGTTTGGATTCCGTTCATGGGTTCCCCTGACGGAAAGCTCAGACGTAACCCATGAACGGAGCCCTGATGCAGATGTGAACGAAGCCTTAGCAGTCTTGATTATCCTTGTTCTTGATATGCTAAAATTTTGTGTCTACAACTCCAACGTAGGTTAGCAAACAGAGGGGCTTAGTGAGTAAAGTAACACATGCCTGCAGGATCAGACTATATATAGGTTTATTTGTAGTCTGCAACCATGGAGACACATAGGTCTACATAGAAACTGTATGCAAAAAGAGGTATGATATTTTTAATCAAGTCTATTTGCATATTTGTTCCATATTTCTTTTTTATTTTTGATGTATTGGAGAAATAAAAATCATTAAAAAGTGCACATACATCTTATAGCAGTTGTAAAGGATTAGAAAAACATGTCTGCTTTCTACCAAATACAACACCATATGGGTGGTCTATGGTATTACATGACAACCCCATTCACCAGGTGGGGTGCTGTTTCTTGAAGAAAGCAGCCATGTTTTTCTAATTCTGTACAAACCTTTAGGCTGGGTTCACACGTGGCGGAATTTCACTTAAATTCCGCTGCGGACACTCCGCAGCGTTAATCCGCAGCGGAGCCGTTTGTCCATTGACTTACACTTTAATTTAGCAGTGTTCGTTTAGACGAGGCGTAAAATTCCGCTGCGGAGCATAGGCTGCGGAGCGGAATTTGGTGTCCGCAGCATGCTCTGTCTGTTGCGGAGCAGTGGCGGACTCATGGCGGAATTTCTCCATTGACTTCAATGGAGATTCTAATTTCCGCAATGAAGTCCGCAGCTGTCATGCACATGTTATGTGTGCTGCGGATCCGTCTTGCTTTTTTAACTTGACATTTCTTCATTCTGGCTGGACCTATGTATTTCTAGGTCTACAGCCAGACTGAGGAAGTCAATGGGGCTCCCGTAATGACGGGAGCGTTGCTAGGAGACGTCAGTAAATAGTCACTGTCCAGGGTGCTGAAAGAGTTAAGCGATCGGCAGTAACTGTTTCTGCACCCGGGACAGTGACTACCGATCCCAATATACATGTATCTGTAAAAAAAAATGAAGTTCATACTTACCGAGAACTCCCTGCTTCTGTCTCCAGTCCGGCCTCCCAGGATGACGTTTCAGTCTAAGTGACGGCTGCAGCCAATCACAGGCTAATAACAGGCTGCAGCGGTCACATGGACTGCCGCGTCATCCAGGGAGATCGGGCTGGATGCCGAAGGAGGGACGCGTCACCAAGACAACGGGCGGTAAGTATGAATTTCTTTGACTTTCACAAGGGAAAGTGCTGTCCCTTCTCTCTATCCTGCACTGATAGGGAGAAGGGAAGTACTTTTACCGCAGTCCGCAGCAGCTAGTCCGCATCAATTTACTGCACATTTTGTGCAGATCCGCTGCAGAATCTGCAACGCAGATTCTGTGCGGCATTGATGCGGACAGTTGCGGAGGAAATCCGCCACGTGTGGTCATGCCCTTAATTGTGTAGCTCTCTGAGGAGTTATATGAAATTCAGAGTTCATACACACGACCGTAGTTTTCATCCGTAATTACGGATCAGGTAATTACGATGAAATTGCGGACTCATTCCTGCTTCCCTGCTCGAACGAGTGAGATAGATATTAGCATCGATATCACCCGTTTAACCCCTCAGATGCGGCACTCAATAGCGGGCACCGCATCTGAGTGGTTTTGGAGAGAGGGAGGGAGTTCCTTCTCATCCCACTGACACCTGGCGATAAGATTGTCAAGTGTTTGTGTCCTCGATGTCAGGCGGGGGCCTAATAAAGGCCCCCAGGTCTGCCTGTAATGAATGCCTGTTAGATCATGCCGGAGGCATGGCCTAGCAGATGCCTGTCCGTTTTAAACGGACAGGCAGTAATACACTGCAATACAGAAGTATTGCAGTGTAATATGTGATCATCCGATCACTTTTATATTAAAGTCCCCTAGTAGGACTAGTAAAAAAGTAAAAAAAAAGTTGAATAAAGTTAATTAAAAAAATGTGAAAGAAAAGAAAAACACACTTTTTCCCATTACAAAATGCTTTACTATTAAAAAACCAAAAAAAAGCAAAAAAAGACACACATATTTGGTATTGCCGCATCCATAACGATCCCGGCTATAAAGCTATTACATTCTTTAACCCGCATGGTGAACGCCGTAAAAAATAAAATAAAGAACAATGGAAAATTTGCTGTTTTCTGCGAATCCTGACTTACAAAAAAATTGATAAAAAATGGTCAAAAAGTCGCATCTACTCCAAAATAGTACCCATAAAAATTACAAGTCGTCTCTCATACAACAGCATCGGCGAAAAAATAAAAAAGTTATGGCTCTTCAAATATGGAGACACAAAAACAAATAATTTTGAAAAAAAAGTGTTTTTACTGTGTAAGTAGTAGAACATACAAAAACTATACAAATTTGATATCATTGCAATCGTAACAACCCGTTGAATAAAGTTATTGTGTTATTTATACCACACGGTAAACGGCGTAGATTTAGGACGCAAAAAATAGTGGCGAAATGTCAGTTTTTTTTCTATCCCCCCCAAAGAAAGTTAATAAAAGTTAATCAATAAATAATATGTACCCCAAAATTGTGCTATTAAAAAATACAACTCGTCCCGCAAAAAACAAGACCTTATACAGCTATGTCGACGCAAAAATAAAAAAGTTATAGCTCTTCGAAAGTGACGATGGAAAAACTTAAAAAATGGCTTGGTCATTAGGGCCCAGAATGAAAGCAGGGGAAGGGGTTAAAGGCCATGGATACCTTTATATATATTTACAGATTGCGAATGGCTACGGGTCCGTTTTTGAGGACCTTATGGTCGTGTTCATGAGGCTTAAGCCTATATTTTCCTGTACCGTGAGATAGGGTTGAATTTTTTTTATTTAAGTACTATTGATATGTCCTATTGAAATCTTTATGATTTTAGGATAGAGAATATAGAACAGGAATACTTACTGGAAACCCAGGTGTGCCTGTAGGACCACGTTCTCCTGGTTGTCCATTAGATCCATATTCTCCCTGAACGAATAAAATGGTGTACAGTACAATTTACAGCATAATTGGGCATGGCTACAACACATCAAGGACAACAAGAAAAGCTAAAGCTAAATAAATTGCATTGGTCGCAAGGTTTTGACACTCATTTACACACGTCAGACAAATCAGTGACTAGTCAGTCCAGAATCCAGAGCAAACAGAGGTTAGACTTTAAAATAAGTATTAAAATATTATGTAGAAAGTATAAAATAGAAATTAAAAATACCACACCAAAAGACACAACATAGTAGATTAAAGAAAAGTAATTTAAATAGAATTTTACTGGATCCCCCTTTGCTCCTTTTGAACCTTGTTCTCCTCTCTCCCCAAAGTTTCCTCTTGAACCCTAATGAAACATAGAGAAAGAAATAATACATTATGCATTATAAACTTTTTTGAAATGTCCTTTTCATATCAAGTTCATGGCTTGTGGCATGGCAATAAATGTTAGGCCAGCAATAGCCCAACTGGATGTCTTGCAATGACAGCATGAGTAGCTATTGCATTGGATTGTCTCTACCTTTACTATAACATAATATAACAAAATAATTTCACACTTTGTAAGTTTATTGGAGGTTCAGAAACAGTTTGTATGAGGAATCTTCCAGCTCACCTTTCAGCAGGTTTTCACTGCACACTGAGCCTGGATCGCCGTGACGGCACACGGTAGTAAAGACAGGAAAAAGAAAGAGGCAGATGATCCAGCGCAGTGAGGTTAAAATGGAACGTTGTTCCAATTTTATTTTAACTTCTTTAAAAGGAAATAACTCCCAGATCCAAGGGTAAACACATTTGATGATGCCTACGCGTTTCAGATGTGTACAACGTCCTTCCTCATGGCTTGTTTGCTGGCAGGATGATGTTAAAACGAGGTTTATATCCGGTAATCAACAGGAGGAGGTGATTGCGGTCCAGCAAGATGGTGCTGAAACGCAAAACAGATCCAAGGAGGCCACATCAGCGGCCCGGGACATGGCAATATGCTCCACCAGTATAAGGTAAGTATTTAGCTCTAAGTGTTTATTGACACATACTATTGTATGTTCAAGTTTTTATAGTGGACAAAAAATATGTTCTTATTTGGTGATCAGATATAAACATTGGCGACAGTAATGCTCACATCATATTATTAAAATAGATTAATAGAATAAAACGCTAAAAAATACGTAAGTCTAAATTCTGTTGAAACAAATTAAATTAAAAACAATGTATATACTGGAACGAACATTGGTATTCATGAAAAGCATTCAACTATCAATACCGCTAATAAACAGTCGATACATAAGTGAATGGCTGATTGGTACAGGAGATTAAATATTATTGTCATATCTGATAATTCATGGTTAATAGTGAAACATTAATTATTTTCTGAGGTTTAAACCTTTGGGAAATCTGGTCTTGAGTGTAAATATCCAGTATGCTTCCCTTGCTAGAATTTTATTTTAAGGATGATTTTTTTGATTTCAGAAAATTGGTTGCTGTGTTGTAAAATTAAGGTCGGTATATTTGGATTGGGACTACTGAAAGATCTTGGTTCAAAGAGTAAAAGGTCTTGTTTTTTGTTTTTTTTAAACAATAGATGTCGCTCCTTTGAGAGTCCACTCTGCATATCCTCTTTCGCGTAGTCTTTTGAAAATTAGTTGTTGTTCTACCCTGTAGCTGTTGTCACTGCTACAGTTCCTTTCTGCTCTGTACATTTCCCCCACTGGAATTGATGAAATAGTTTGCCTGGGGTGGCCACTTTTAGCATGTAGGATAGTGTTCCCTGAAATAGGTTTATGATAGATTTTGGAGCTAATTCTTTCCCCCTCAATTCCCCCTAGTTCTAAATCCAGAAACGGAATGGTATCTTTTTCCAGGGAATAGGTGAATCTAAGGTGAAATAGATTGTCATTGAGATAATCTATGTGACCAAAATGACATGGCTTCATTATAAGGGCTTCTATAAATGTGGCTCCAACCCATGTAAAATCTGTTCTTATGCCAAACCCACCAAAGTCTTTAGGGACTCTGATAAAACCACAACTTTTTCAATTCAAACATATATTAATTGTAACATTGAGGCGGTGGTGTATATATTATTAAATGCACTGAATGTAATTTGCTATATGTAGGATGCACTAGTAGAAAGTTCAAAACCAGAATTTTAGCGCATCTGGGCTATATAAGAAATCCAAACCTTACTAATATCTCAAATGCTGCAAAACACTTTGTAATAAAACATAATAGATCTATTTCAACATTTGGATGTTATGCTATAGAGAAAGTTAACACCCCAAGTCGAGGGGGGAATATTAAACATAAAATTCTAGTAAGGGAAGCATACTGGATATTTACACTCAAGACCAGGTTCCCCAAAGGTTTAAACCTCAGAAAAGAATTAATGTTTCACTATTAACCATGAATTATCAGATATGACAATCCTATTTAATCTCGTGTACCAATCAGCCATTCACTTACGTATCGACTGTTTATTAGTGTCTGCATACTTGTATTGATAGTTGAATGCTTTTCATGAATACCAATGTTCGTTCCAGTATATGCATTGTTTTTAATTTAATTTGTTTAACCCCTTAAGGACACGGCCAATTTTGGCCTTGAGGACAGAGCAATTTTTTTTACATTTCCCTCTTTGCATCCCGACGCTCATAACGCTTTTATTTTTTGTACGACGTAGTTGTATGAGACTTTGTTTTTTGCGGGACGAGTTGTACTTTATGTACGTACCATTTTTTGGTACAAATACATTATCGTTTAATTTCTATACATTTTTAATTAGATTAAAATGCAGAAAAAAAGCAGTTGCGCAGCAGTTTTAATATTTATTTTTTTTACACCATACACCGATCATCATAAATAATGTTATACATTTGTTGTACACGTTGTTACGGTCGTGGCGATACCAAATATGTCTATATTATTTCATGTTTTGGGACTTATATTTGAAAAAGTTTATTTATTAGAAAAAATGTGTGTTTCTGTGGATTTTATTTACTTTTTATTTATTTATTTATTTACCATTATTTTTTTTTTACATTCATTTAACTTTTTTTTTTTAATCCCATAAAGGGATTTATCATTTTTATTTTTATTTTGTAAATGTAATGTACTGGCATAGATCTATATGCCAGTACATGAGCCTGTTACTGATTGTACACAGGCAGTTGTTAGGGCATACCTCAGTATGCCCTAACAACAGGAAATATGTTCAGACAGTCCTGGGGTCCTTCACCTGACCCTGGGCTGTCTGGCCATATGAGTTGTGGGCTTTGATCGCGTCACAGTTATTTTCTGTGACGCGATCAATGTGCAGTCCCCCCTCTTTGAACGCCGCGATCAGCTGTCATCGCGGCGTTCAAAGGGTTAACAGCGGAGAGAAGATGTTTCTCTTCTCTCCGCTGTCAGAGCGGGGCCGTGGCTGTGTATTACAGCCGTTGCCCCGCTCTCGATCGCACACACAGAGACGGCAGAGACTGCTGTCACACAGGACGAGTATGCTCGTCCTAATGCGCGAAGTGCTCGCCGCTCAGGACGAGCATACTCGTCCTGTGTCGGCAACCAGTTAAACAGAATTTAGACTTACGTATTTTTTTGCGTTAAATCTATTTTAATAATATGATGTGAGCATTACTGTCGCCGATGTTTATATCCGATCACCAAATAAGAACATATTTTTTGTCCACTATAAAAACTTGAACATACAATATTATGTGTCAATAAACACTTAGAGCTAAATACTTACCTTATACTGGTGGAGCATATTGCCCTGCCCGGGCTGCTGATGTGGCCTCCATGGATCTGTTTTGCGTTTCAGCACCATCTTGCTGGACCGCAATCACCTCCACGTGTTGATGACCGGATATAAACCTTGTTTTAATATTATCTTGCCAGCAAACAAGCCATGAGGAAGGACGTTGTACACGTCTGAAACGCGTAGGCAACATCAAATGTGTTTACCCTTGCATCTGGGAGTTATTTCCTTTTAAAGAAGTCAAAATAAAATTGGAACAACGTTCCATTTTAACCTCACTGCGCTGGATCATCTGCCTTTTTCTTTTTCCTGTTTAATGGTGGTACAATGGGATTCATACAACTAATATGACAGAGAAAATGTGACATTTTTCCTTGTAACAACCAATCACGATTCATATGTCATTTTCTAAACTGCATTGGAAAAATTCAGCATAGACTGGTTGTTATGGGCAAGAAGGTAAATTTTCTCTGATCCAATTTTACTATTTTATACTTCAAGGTGTTATATGTGCGTTATGATACACTATCAACTGTATGGACACAATCAATAACAAGCTGACCGTAATAAACCATGACATGTACTAATAGCGACATCTAAGCGGTTAGACAAAGGGGGGGGGGGCAATGGGTTGTCATGGGTGCTGGGAGTCTAATAAAGGCCCCCAGGTCTTCCATGTTGGTGCTCCTATTAAGCCCTTCTAGAGGAAGGGCTAAATAGGGGACAGCATAAAGCACAATATACTGCAATACATATGTATTGCAGTGTATTGTGCAAGTGATCAAACAATCGCATGTTTAAGTTACCTAGTGGGAGTAAAAATTTAAAAAAACGTCAAATTGAAATTACGTTTTTAGCAATATAGAAAAAAATATATGAATACTTCTAAAAAAATAAACCTTTTACCATTTTCTTTTCTAAAGTAAGGTAAACAATTAAAAAAACAAATATAATAATTGGTATCACTGGATCCAAAGTTTGAAGCATCACAATATAAGCTTCTTTATCTGCAACAGGGAACGCCGTAAGAAATAAATGCCAAATGACAGAATTACTGTTTTTTTGTGTCACCTTATCTACCAAAAATGGAATAAAAAGCGATCAAAAGGTTACATGTACCACAAAATGGTATTAAAAACACTACAGAGGAAAAATAAAATAGTCTCCCAATTTCGCTCCCAAAAAATTATTTTATAACCAATTCTTTTTTTATTTGTAAAGGTAATAAAACTTTAAAAAAAAAGCCGATCTACGTTGGGAATCGCTGTAATAGTCAAAAATAGGGATTTTGCAAATACCCTCACTTTTTTTATTTTATATAAAGTGAGTTGTGGGAACCACAAAGGTGTATACCACCAATTTATACTGATTTTATTTAGGAAATAGGGAGAAAGGGAAAGAGTTGTGGTTCCTTTGTAAAATTGAGAGTAATAAAAATAATAAACTTTATTGACTAATTAATTTTAAAATTATAAAATTAATTTTTTACAAATGTCCAATGTAGGTCAGAATAAATTGCAGTGCAGGAGGTGACCCCTTATCCTGCACTATAAGAGCAAAATTTGCCTATTAAGGGTATGTTCACACGTAGTCAACCAAAACGTCTGAAAATCCAGAGCTGTTTTCAAGGGAAAACAGACCCTGCTTTTCAGACGTTTTTTTTACCAACTCGCAATTTTCGCGGCGTTTTTCGCGCCGTTTTCGCGGCGTTTTTTACGTCCGTTTTTGGAGCTGTTTTCATTGGAGTCTATGAGAAAACAGCTCCAAAAACGTCTGAAAGAAGTGTCCTGCACTTCTTTTGACGAGGCTGTATTTTTACGAGTCGTCGTTTGACAGCTGTCAAACGACGACGCGTAAATAACAGGTCGTCTGCACAGTACGTCGGCAAACCCATTCAAATGAATGGGCAGATGTTTGCCGACGTATTGTAGCCCTATTTTCAGACGTAAAACGAGGCATAATACGCCTCGTATACGTCTGAAATTTGGCTGTGTGAACATACCCTAAGGGTATGTTCACACGAGGGCGTCCGTAAAGGCTGAAATTACGGGGATGTTTCAGCCTGAAAACATCCCCGTAATTTCAGCCGTAACGGCATGTGCAGGCGCTTGAACGCTGCGTCAATTACGGACGTAATTGGCGCTGCTATTCATTGGAGTCAATGAATAACGGCTCCAATTACGGCCAAAGAAGTGACAGGTCACTTCTTTGACGCGGGCGTCTATTTACGCGCCGTCTTTTGACAGCGGCGCGTAAATTACGCCTCGTGTGAACAGACAAACGTCTGCCCATTGCTTTCAATGGGCAGATGTTTGTCAGCGCTATTGAGGCGCTATTTTCGGACGTAATTCGGGGCAAAAACGCCCGAATTACGTCCGTAAATAGGCCGTGTGAACATACCCTAATAGTTAACCGTCCAATGCTATTGTCATACAAAAACCATATTCAGATCTTAGGCTGAAATTGATAAATAATTTATTTTAAATTGTGCTTTATTCTCTACTCTATGGTGGACTGAGTAGAGATCTGATAACAGTGGTATAATGATTATTATTCCAAGTGTGCTTATATTGTGTGCACTGAATAAATCAGCTTAGCTGCTAGTCAGTGGACACTGTATCAGTTTCCTAGAGTTCTCTTATGTGCACTGAATGTATCATAAATGTTGTTGGTTAGTAAACATTGTATCAATTTCTTGAGATTCTCATGAATGTACTGAGTGTATCAGCATTCAATGTTAGTTAATAGGCATTGTATCCATTTGTTGAGGTTCTCTTGTATATATTGAATATATCAGCATTAATTGTAAGGATATGTTCACACGCTGAGCCAAAAACGTCTGAAAATACGGAGCTGTTTCGCGGCGTTTTCGCACCGTTTTTTCGGCCGTTTTTGGAGCTGTTTTCAATAGAGTCTATGAGAAAACGGCTCCAAAAACGTCCCAAGAAGTGTCCTGCACTTCTTTTGACGAGGCTGTAATTTTACGAGTCGTCTTTTGACAGCTGTCGAACGACGACGCGTAAATTACAGGTCGTCGGCACAGTACGTCGGCAAACCCATTCAAATGAATGGGCAGATGTTTGCCGACGTATTGGAGCCGTATTTTCAGGCGTAAATCGAGGCATAATACGCCTCGTTTACGCCTGAAAATAGGTCGTGTGAACCCAGCCTCATTCAATAATCACTATTAGGGTATGTGCACACATACTAATTACGTCCGTAATTGACGGACGTATTTCGGCCGCAAGTACCGGACCGAACACAGTGCAGGGAGCCGGGCTCCTAGCATCATACTTATGTACGATGCTAGGAGTCCCTGCCTCGCTGCAGGACGACTGTCCCGTACTGAAAACATGATTACAGTACGGGACAGTTGTCCTGCAGCGAGGCAGGGACTCCTAGCATCGTACATAAGTATGATGCTAGGAGCCCGGCTCCCTGCACTGTGTTCGGTCCGGTACTTGCGGCCGAAATACGTCCGTCAATTACGGACGTAATTAGTGTGTGTGCACATACCCTTAGGGTATGTGCACACGTAGTGACCAAAAACGTCTGAAAATACGGAGCTGTTTTCAAGGGAAAACAGCCCCTGATTTTCAGACGTTTTTTTGAGCAACTCACTTTTTCGCGCCGTTTTTCGCGCCGTTTTCGCGGCGTTTTCGCAGCGTGTTTTACGTCCGTTTTTGGAGCTGTTTTCATTGGAGTCTATGAGATAACGTCTCCAAAAACGTCCAAAGAAGTGCCCTGCACTTCTTTTGCCGAGGCTGTATTTTTACGCGTCGTCGTTTGACAGCTGTCAAACGACGACGCGTAAATTACAGGTCGTCAGCACAGTACGTCGGCAAACCAATTCAAATGAATGGGCAGATGTTTGCCGACGTATTGTAGCCTTATTTTCAGACGTAAAACGAGGCATAATACGCCTCGTTTACGTCTGAAAATAGGTTGTGTGAACCCAGCCTTACAGCGTCTCTTCTTTGGTATAAATACCAAATATAATAGGCAGAAGCACGATAGAATATTGTGCTAGAGTTTGAGCATTTAAATTGTAGTTGCTGAACAGTGATGCGGTAGCCCGTATGAATAAGCGCCACAAAAATGCCCCAATTCTTAAGTGCTTGCTGTCAGTTTTCACCTTGTGTTCATGGGAACTCGTAGGCAGCAGCACATTAAGGTATTTTGGCTAAATAGCCTGTGTGTTCCACCTTTGTAGATGGTGCACACTTATAATCCTCACTATTGGGGTCAGCAGCGTTCTAATTGACGTGCTGAATTTTTTTTTAAGTTGTTTAAACAGCGAAAATGCCCCAGTTCTTAAGTGCTTGCTGTCAGTTTTCACCTTGTGTTCGTGGGAAATCGTAGGCAGCAGCACCTTAAGGTATTTTGGCTAGGTAGCCTGTGTGTTCCACCTTTGTGGATGGAGCACACTTATAATCCTCACTATTGGGGTCAGCAGCGTTGTAATTGTCGTGCTGAAATTTTTAGCTATTTAAACAGCGATGTAGTGACTTATATAAAATGAGCACTACTGAAAGCCCTGATTCTTATGTGCTTGCTGTCAGTTACCACCGTAATACGTGGAAGACCGTCAGCAGCAGCAGTGTAAATGGCATACAGCGCTGATCCTCACAAATAGGATCAGCAGCGATGCAGCTCGTCTATTTGAAGATGGCAGTGTACTTTGTAAGGTGCCCTATTGATTAGGTGCTTGCTGTCTGTTCTCACCGTCGTCACGGGAGAAACAGTGAATAGCAGCACGATGTAATAAAGTGGCTGAGCAGCCTGTGTATATCAATTTTCTGATTCAGTGAACGCTGTCAGGGATTCAGCCCAGCAGCGTGGTGTAATAAAGTGGCTGAACAGCCTGTATACATCGATTTGCTAATTCAGGGAACGCTGTCAGGGAGTCAACCCAGCAGCGTATGTCAAATTGTAGGCACCGCTCTCTTCCAGGGAGTAGCGTTTATACATACAAGTCGTTGCCGACTATTGATTGATGTTATAGGTAGCATTAGGTAGAGTTGGGACCTTATACTTTGGTTGCTAGATTAGGACTAAACACCCGACGCGCGTTTCGCCGGCATTCAGGCTTCCTCTTGGGGTGTAACCCGCCGGTTCTGACGCCCTTATATATGGTAAGTGCTGATTGACAGCTAAGGGGGCCAATAAGGTTGTTTCAAGTATAACAGTGTGTGGATGACAGTTGGATTAATTTCCAAGTATCTGTCAAAAGGCTCAATATTATTTATTTACAGAAAAATCAATTCCTAGAAGAGTTTTATATTTATATTAGGTATTACTTATAGTTTCTTATATTTGTTTTAATTAATACGTTGCTTATACATATGTGAATCTTTGAAATGTTAGATTTTTGTTTTTGTTTTGCACCATGTCTGATCAGATAAAGTGAAATGAAAAGAATTTTTATATTATTATCAAATGATAAATACAAGAACAATAAATTGATCATACTCTTCACTCCTTATCCATTTATATTTATTTTAATTAGAGATGAGCGAACCGGGACAACCGAACCCGGTTTCGGTCCGAACTTCCGGTAAAGTTCGGTTCGCAGCGAATCCGAACTTCACCGGGTTCGGCCGAACCCGTTTTGACCGAACCCGGTCAAAAACATTATACAAATCGGCAGCCACTTATCTCTATCAATCACTGATAGAGAAAAGAGGCTGCTGATTAAAAATAAAATAAAAAGCATTTCATACGTACCCGGTCGTTGTCTTAGTGACGAGTCCCTCTTCTTCCTCCAGTCCGACCTTTTCTGACGCGGCAGCCTGTGATTGGCTGCAGAGGCCTCTGCAGCCTGTGATTGGCTGCAGAGGCCGCGGCAGCCTGTGATTGGCTGCAGCGCTCACAAGGCTGCATCGTCATCAAGGAATGTCGGGCCGGATGTCGAGAGGGACGCGTCACCAAGGCAACGGCCAGGAGACCGGACTGGAGGAAGCAGAAAGTTCTCGGTAAGTATGAACGTCTTTTTTTTTACAGGTACTGTGATCGGTAGTCACTGTCCATGGTACTGAAACAGTTACTGCCGATCAGTTAACTCTTTCAGCACCCTGAACAGTGACTATTTGGGTATGTTCACACGGCGGGGGTCCGTAACGGCTGAAATTACGGGGATGTTTCAGCCTGAAAACATCCCCGTAATTTCAGCCGTACCGGCATGTGCAGGCGCTTGAACGCCGCGTCAATTACGGCCGTAATTAGCGCTGCTATTCATTGGAGTCAATGAATAGCGGCTCCAATTACGGCCAAAGAAGTGACAGGTCACTTCTTTGACGCGGGCGTCTAGTTACGCGCCGTCATTTGACAGCGGCGCGTAAATATACGCCTCGTGTGAACAGACAAACGTCTGCCCATTGCTTTCAATGGGCAGATGTTTGTCAGCGCTATTGAGGCGCTATTTTCAGACGTAATTCGGGGCCAAAACGCCCGAATTACGTCCGTAAATAGGCCGTGTGAACATACCCTTAGTGTATGTGCACACACACTAATTACGTCCGTAAATGACGGACGTATTTCGGCCGCAAGTACCGGACCGAACACAGTGCAGGGAGCCGGGCTCCTAGCATCATACTTATGTACGATGCTAGGAGTCCCTGCCTCTCTGCAGGACAACTGTCCCGTACTGTAATCATGTTTTCAGTACGGGACAGTAGTTCCACGGAGAGGCAGGGACTCCTAGCATCGTACATAAATATGATGCTAGGAGCCCGGCTCCCTTCAGGGTGTTCGGTCCGGTACTTGCGGCCGAAATACGTCCGTCAATTACGGACGTAATTAGTGTGTGTGCACATACCCTTACTGACGTCGCCTAGCAACGCTGCCGTAATGACGGGTGCACACATGTAGCCACCCGTCATTACGGGGCCTCATGCACACGACCATAAAAACACCCGTTATCACGGGTCGTAATTACGACCCGAAATAGCGGGCCCATAGACTTCTGTTAGCCACGGGTACCTTCCCGTTTTCTCACGGGAAGGTGCCCGTGCCGTTAAAAAGATAGAACATGTTCTATTTTTTTATTTTACGGGCCGTGCTCGTAATTACGACTCGTAAGTACGAGCACGGCCGGCCGGCCACGGGCAGCCGGCCGCTTTTGCGAACCGTGCTGTCATTATAATTATAGCAGCACGGCCCGTAAAATAGAAAAATAGAACATGTTCTATTTTTTTAACGGCACGGGCACCTTCCCGTGAGAATACGGAAAGGTACCCGTGGGTAACAGAAGTCTATGAGCCCGTTATTGCGGGTCGTAATTACGACCCGCAATAACGGGTGTTTTTACGGTCGTGTGCATGATGGGAGCACGGCTCGGAAAAACGAACGGCTGCCCGTGCTCATCTCCTGAAATAATCTGTGCTGCCTTAAACTCTGTGGACAGGTCAGGATCCTGTTTCTTTTAAATGCTGCTAGGGAACCCGCTCGATCCACTATATAAGGCTACGCTACAGTGCAGCATTTAAAAGAAACAGGATCCTGACCTGTCCACAGAGTTTAAGGCAGCACAGAGTATTTCAGGAGATGAGCGTGCAGATTCAGTGCTGTTGTGAACTCTGCTCTTACCATTACGTAGCTCTCAGTCTGTTATCTCTCCTCCACTCCTGTCCTCAAGAACACCTTCACATGATTGGCAAGTCACCACGTAATGGTAAGAGCAGAGTTCACAGCAGCACAGAGTATTTCAGGAGATGAGCGTGCGGATCTTGTGCGTGGTGGTGACTTGCCAATCATGTGAACGTGTTATAGAGGACAGGAGTGGAGGAGATGTAACAGACTGAGCTACGTAATGGTAAGAACAGAGTTCACAGCAGCACAGAGTATTTCAGGAGAGGAGCGTGCAGATTCAGTGCTGCTGTGAACTCTGCTCTTACCATTACGTAGCTCAGTCTGTTACCTCTCCTCCACTCCTGTCCTCAATAACACCTTCACGTGATTGGCAAGTCACCACCCCGCACAAGATCCGCACGCTCATCTCCTGAAATACTCTGTGCTGCTGTGAACTCTGCTCTTACCATTACGTGGTGACTTGCCAATCATGTGAAGGTGTTCTGGAGGACAGGAGTGGAGGAGAGGTAACAGACTGAGAGCTACGTAATGGTAAGAGCAGAGTTCGCAGCAGCACTGAATCTGCACGCTCATCTCCTGAAATACTCTGTGCTGCCTTAAACTCTATGGACAGGTCAGGATCCTGTTTCTTTTAAATGCTGCACTGTAGCGCAGCCGTATATAGTGGATCGAGCGGGTTCCCCAGCAGCATTTAAAAGAAACCGTGTTTGTGTATGTGTGTGTTTGTGTATATATGTGTGTTTGGGTATGTGACTTTGTCTGTTTTTGTTTTTATATGTGTGTGTGTGTGTATATATGGGTGTGTTTGTGTATATGTGTTTTGTGTATATGTTTGTGTATATATGGGTGTATTTGTGTATATGTTTGTGTGTAGATGTTTGTGTGTGTTTTTGTATGTGTATATGGGTGTGTGTTTGTGTGTATATATGGGTGTGTTTGTGTATATGTGTTTGTGTATATGTGTGTTTGGGTATGTGTGTTTTTGTTTGTATATGTGTTTGTGTATATGTGTTCGTGTATGTGTGTATAACTGTGTGTGTGTGTGTTTGGATATGTGTGTTTTTGTTTGTATATGTGTGAGTTTGTGTATATGTGCGTGTTTGTCTGTTTATGTGTGTGTGTATATCTTGTTGTGTTTGTGTATATATGTGTGTGTCTGTGTATGGTTGTTTGTTTGTGTGTGCGTGTATATATGTGTGTAGGTGAGTAGAAGTATTGGTATTGTTCACATTGATAACTGTTTTTTTATGTTGTTGCAGATTTTGATGTACCGATTGGACTACATCTACGATTCGTTGGACTACTGCGTAGATCTGCGTTTTTTCAAATTTTAATAAAATGGTTAACGAGGGTTTTGTTGGGGATTTCTTATTTCAATAAAAAAGAATTGTCTTTGTGTTTTTTTTTCAAACTTTATTAGTGCCTAGATAATGGCAGTTGGCTGATTGACAGCGTCCATTATTAAGGCGGTACTTAGTGTTAGCCGGTGCAGAGGCTAGCACTAACCACCCATTATTACCCCGGTACCCACCACCACCAGGGGTGCCGGGAAGAGCTTGGTAAGATCCAGTACCCGACCATCTGTTGTGATGGTCGGGCTCTGGGGCGGCCGTAGGCTGGTATTATGAGGCTGGGAAGGGCCAAAATCAGTGGACCTTCCCACCCTTGTAATGCTAGGCTGCTGCTGCTGTGTTGTATCGGGCTGGTTATAAAAATGGGGGGGACCCCCACGTCGTTTTTTTTTTGGAATTTAACAAATTTAGCAATAGACGGGTCCCCCACATTTTTAATAACCAGCCATATACAAGGCCGCAGCAGTCTGGCATTACATGGGTGGGAAGGGCCACTGGTTTTGTCCATTCCCAGGCTAATAACACTGTGTTGTATGTGGCTGGTTATGAGAAATTGGGTGGAACCCCATGTCTTTTTTAAAAAAAAAATGTAAATAAATAAATAATTTAAAAAAATGACGTGGGGTCCCCCCCACTTTTATAACCAGCCAGATACAACACAGCAGCAGCAGCCTAGCATTACAAGGGTGGGAAGGTCCACTGTTTTTGGCCCTTCCCAGCCTCATAATACCAGCCTGCGGCCGCCCCAGGGCCCGACCATCACAACAGATGGTCGGGTACTGGATCGTACCTGGCTCTTCCCGGCACCCCTGGTGGTGGTGGGTACCGGGGTAATAATGGTGGTTAGTGTTAGCCTCTGCACCGGCTAACACTAAGCCTCCCCTTAGTAATGGATGTTGTCACTCAGACAGCGGCCATTACTAAAGTGGTAATAATAAAATTTGAAAAGAAAAAGACAAAGATATAGATAAAATATTTTATTGAAATAAAGCACCCCCAACACAACCCTCATTAACCATTTTATTGTAGAAAAAAAACCGTCATCGAAGTAGTCCTCGAAACCGACGTAGTCCAAACACCAAACCTGTAAAAAAATAAAATAATGAAATAAAACATGTTGTAGGCTTAGATTCAGTTTAATGTGTGATACTGACTGTTATACCATGTATAGAAGCCTGCCGCAAAGTTGACTTAGATACAGGGCGCCAGCAGACAGTATCATACATGGCCATACATACATATATACAAATATACATACATATATACAAACATACATACATATATACAAGCATGCACATATATACATGCAAATATACATACATGCAAACATACACACATATATACATGCAAACTATCATACATACATGCATACACACACACATGAAAACATACATACATACAAACAAACATGCAAAGATACATACATACATATATACAAGCATGCACAAATATACATGCAAACATAAATACATGCAAACATAATTACATACATGCACATATATATAAACATACATGCAAACATACATGCAAAAATAAAAACATGCAAACATACATACATGCACATATATACATACATACATGACAACATACATACAAACATACATGACAACATACATACATGCAAACATACATACATGCAAACATACATACACACATGCAAACATATATACATGCAAATATACATACAAACATGCACATGTATACATACATGCCAACATACATGCAAACATACATGCACATATATACATACATACATGACAACATACATACATGCAAATATACATACATACACACATGCACATATATACATACATGCCAACATACATGCACATATATACATACATGACAACATACATACATACATGACAACATACATACATATATATATATACACACATGCAAATATACATACATTCATGCAAACATACATGCAAACATACATACATACATACAAATATACATACACACATGCACATATATACATACATGACAACATACATACATACATGACAACATACATGCAAAAATACATACATGCAAACATACATACATGCAAATATATACATGCAAATATACATACAAACATGCACATATATACATACATGCCAACATACATGCAAACATACATGCACATATATACATACATACATGACAACATACATACATACATACATACATACATGCCAACATACATACATACATGCCAAAAAATAATAATAATACGTTCATACTTACTTTCCTCCTGTCCGGCCTCCAGCGATGACGTTTCATTCATGTCGCCGCTGCAGCCTGTGATTGGCTGCAGAGGCGGTCACGTGGGATGAAGCGTCATCCTGACGTGCGTGACCGCCACTACAGCCTGTGATTGGCTGCATCGGCGAAAGGGATGAAACGTCATCGCTGGAGGCCGGACAGGAGGAAAGTAAGTACGAACGTATAATTTTTATTTTTTTATTACATTTAAATGGTATTTTCCGCGCGCCGAGCATGTACTGTGAAGGTTGCTGAAAGAGTTAGTGCAGCCCATTAACTCTATCAGCACCCTGGACAGTAGCATGCTCGGCGCACGTAAGTGACAGGTTCGGTCAGAACTAGTTCGGTCCGAACCGAACTTTTTTGTGAAATTCGGCGAACTAGCCCAACCGAACTTTTGATAAGTTCGCTCATCTCTAATTTTAATGTCTGAAGTATATATATTGATATGTGTTCACATACATATCCCCAATTTTATTCTCCACTTTAAATTGTTTATCCAATTCTAGACTGTCTGTTGTTTTGTGTTTTTATTTTTTTATTTTGTATTTTTATTTTTGTTCTAGAGTGACTTTCATAAGTCGTATTCAAATAGTTGAAACCACTTAGAGGAAAGGAGAGTTTGAAGCGAATTATTTATCATATTAAATTATTGCGTTTTATTCCTCACGTGCTTGTGCTGGAATGCCAGATAGGATCAATTATTTTAGGTTATGGGCCACAAAGATTTTTATTATTTATTATAAATTTATTAGGATTTCTCCTTTGGTGCAAAGCTTGTATTCACAGAAAGCAACCAAAATTAAAACTCTCATTTAGGCCATTTGGACTAACTGAGTTCATCTGAAATATCCATTTACTTTCCCTTTTTAAAAGGGCTTCATCTAAGTTGCCTCCTCTTATACCCATTTTGAGTTGGCAGATTGCCCATCCTTTGAGATTTGTCCAATTTAGATTGTGATGTTGCTTGTAATGTCTGGCGATTGGGGTCGGGGTAAAGGGTTTATTGTGCGCTTGACTATCTAGTTTGTTTTTCTCGTAGTTTATGATGGAGCCAATATGCGCTCTGATTCTGACCCTCAAATCTCTTTTTGTTTTGCCAACATATCTGAGGCCACAAGGGCACTCGAGGCAGTAGATAACGCCTGTTGATGAACATCTAATGTGTTCCCTTATGGTGTAGATTTTTCCTGACCCATCCAAAAAAGTCTTTGTGCTTTTTAGAATTTTACATGCCCTACATAGTTTGCAAGGGTAGAATCCTGGTGCAAGGATTTTTTGTTGATTGTTGGTTTGAGAGAAGTGACTCGAAACCAACATATCTGAGATGCTTTTACCCTTAGGGTATGTGCACACACACTAATTACGTCCGTAATTGACGGACGTATTTCGGCCGGAAGACCCGGACCGAACACACTGCAGGGGGCCGGGCTCCTAGCATCATAGTTATGTACGATGCTAGGAGTCCCTGCCTCTCTGCAGGACGACTGTCCCGTACTGAAAACATGATTACAGTACGGGACAGTTGTCCTGCAGCGAGGCAGGGACTCCTAGCATCGTACATAAGTATGATGCTAGGAGCCCGGCTCCCTGCACTGTGTTCGGTCCGGTACTTGCGGCCAAATTACGTCCGTCAATTACGGACGTAATTAGTGTGTGTGCACATACCCTTACGATAACCTGTGGGAATTTTTTCTCCTAAAATTTGGCCTAGATCTATGTCTGTTTTTAGAACATGCCAATGTTTGTTTAAGATGTCAAGCATTATGTTCCAATCTTCATGATAGTCGGTAATGAATCTTGGTTGACGTGGGAATTCAAGATCTTTTTTCTTTGGGGTTAGGAGATCAGTCCTGTTTGTTCGTAATGCTATATTATAGCCTTCTTTTATGCTTCTATTAGAGTAATTTCTCATCTGTAGTCTTAATTTTAATTCTGCAGCTCTCTCTTTGAAGATTTCAAAGGTTGAACAGTTGCGTCTTAGGCGCAGAATTCACCTCTGGGAATTCCCCTAATAGTGCTATTAGAGTGTGCACTCTCAGCATCTAACAAACTGTTTGTGGCAGTTTCTTTTCTATATAGGTCCGCGTTCAATTCTCCATTATCATCTTTGTATATTTGAATATCCAAGAATGGTATAGAGTTATAGCTAAAATCCAGTGTCAATTTAAGATTGTAATTGTTGTCATTAAGTTGGCGTATAAATTCTTGAAGGTTGGAGACAGTGTCACTCCAGACCACCAGATTATCGTCTATAAAACGCCGCCATAGACTGACATGATTAGTAAAATAGCTCATTCTGTCATCAAAGACGACCATTTCTTCCCACCAACCCAGATAGATGTTAGCAAAGGTGGGAGAAACTGCCGCTCCCATTGCAGTTCCTCGGATTTGTAAATAAAAACGACCATCGAATAGAAAAGAATTCCATGTAAGAATAAATTTGAGGGCACGAAGAACAAAGTTTTTCCGTACAGAATCTGAATCTGAATACCCATTACAGAGAAGTAGAAATAGACAAAAAGATCTGCCTAAGCGAAAACCAGAATTAGACAAAGAGACAAACCCCAATTCGGAAGTCCCTTTTTTACGGGACAGAGGAACATGGGGATTCAGGGGATCCCAGAGAGGGAAAAGAAAAAATCGAACACATCAAAGGATGTATTCAACAAAAATGTATCTTAAGCACCTATCATACCACCAGATATAATTATCAATAATCAATGATCCAAAAATATACCTGATGCTTAATTAATCTCAAATAAACAGCAAGAGTACCAAAATATATCTTTATTGTCCCAATAGGGAGAACATTACCCACAAAATACAAACATTTAAAATACAGATAATTTAAAAACACCCCGGATAGGAATGTCCACCGTATCCCATAGAAATGGTCATACTATATACCATATAGCGATAAGGAAATGTATAATCCTAGTACAGATTCCCCCAGGAGATCAGAAGTCTAGAATGATCAACTGGGTAGACGTAGAAACCTCATATAACCCATATGTGGGAGTGCAGAGGCAAATCTGTATCAAAAAATGAGCACTTAATTACCTGGGGTGGACATGATGAAAAGAAGACCTAATCCGGGGAACACCTCGACGCGCGTTTCGCTTCCTTCTGACGAAGGAAGCGAAACGCGCGTCGAGGTGTTCCCCGGATTAGGTCTTCTTTTCATCATGTCCACCCCAGGTAATTAAGTGCTCATTTTTTGATACAGATTTGCCTCTGCACTCCCACATATGGGTTATATGAGGTTTCTACGTCTACCCAGTTGATCATTCTAGACTTCTGATCTCCTGGGGGAATCTGTACTAGGATTATACATTTCCTTATCGCTATATGGTATATAGTATGACCATTTCTATGGGATACGGTGGACATTCCTATCCGGGGTGTTTTTAAATTATCTGTATTTTAAATGTTTGTATTTTGTGGGTAATGTTCTCCCTATTGGGACAATAAAGATATATTTTGGTACTCTTGCTGTTTATTTGAGATTAATTAAGCATCAGGTATATTTTTGGATCAAACATCAAAGGATGTAACCCATAATAACGAAATTGTACCTTTGGACTCATTACAAGTCATAAATCTTTCTAGACATTCTCTAACAGGGGCTCAAGCGAGGATTTTGAAAAGAGGTTTAAATTTTTGCCTGACAACTAGATTAAACAAATTCTCTATTATTAAAGATCTACATCTCTTTGGACGTAAACTTACCTACAAAAAGATTTTTTCAAAACAAGAACACAACACCTTACTAGAAGATCAAACTATAGTACTCCCAGAAGATCCAATGTTGGAGCAATAAATGGAAACTATTAGGGATTTGGAGGAATTACTCTCAGAAAACCTCAACCAAGATGAAACAAATATTTCAATTTTGAAAACTAAAAAACATCTAAAACCAAAATCTACGATAATGCCACCAATGGATACATGTCCAGCAATAAAAGTGTTTGTGGACTTGGTTAGTAGAGATATTCTGTCACTTCCGGCTCACACAACAAGTGACAACATCTCGCCGAAAGAACAAAAAGCGCTAAAAGAACTCAAATTATGGTCTACAAGCGATCCGATAAGGGTGGTAATATTGTTATTTGGCCTAAGGATAAATATATACATGAGGCTAAGCGTCAACTACTTGATAAAAATTGTTACAAACCCCAATGGGGTGACCCCACATGGCAATTCGTTGAAGAATACAAAATCATGATAGAAGAGGGCTTTAGTCTGGGAGCTATATCCCTCAATGAAAAAAAGTACTTAATGGTAAAAGATCCAAGGGTAGCCACTTTATATCTACTTCCCAAAATACATAAAAACAAGGATAACCCTCCAGGAAGACCCATTGTCTCTGGTGTGGGAAATTTAACTGAAAAATGCAGCATTTGGTTAGACCATGAACTTAGAGATATTGTCTACCAGCTGCCTTCCTACACCAGAGACACCATGAAGATTTTGAAAGAAATAGAAGGAATAAACCTAAACCCAGATGAGATCTTGGTGACTTGCGATGTGGAAAGTCTCTACACAAGTATAGACCACTCCAAGGGGTGTAGAGCAGTGGAATTCTTCTTATCTAAGGATACCAATTATAACCCTGTACGGAAAAACTTTGTTCTTCGTGCCCTCAAATTTATTCTTACACAGAATTATTTTCTATTCGATGGTCGTTTTTATTTACAAATCCGAGGAACTGCAATGGGAGCGGCAGTTGCTCCCACCTTTGCTAACATCTATCTGGGTTGGTGGGAAGAAATGGTCATCTTTGATGACAGAATGAGCTATTTTACTAATCATGTCAGTCTATGGCGGCGTTTTATAGACGATATTCTGGTGGTCTGGAGTGACACTGTCTCCAACCTTCAAGAATTTATACGCCAACTAAATGACAACAATTACAATCTTAAATTGACACTGGATTTTAGCTATAACTCTATACCATTCTTGGATATTCAAATATACAAAGATGATAATGGAGAATTGAACACGGACCTATATAGAAAAGAAACTGCCAACAACAGTCTGTTAGATGCTGAGAGTGCACACTCTAATAGCACTATTAGGGGAATTCCCAGAGGTGAATTTCTGCGCCTAAGACGCAACTGTTCAACCTTTGAAATCTTCAAAGAGAGAGCTGCAGAATTAAAATTAAGACTACAGATGAGAAATTACTCTAATAGAAGCATAAAAGAAGGCTATAATATAGCATTACGAACAAACAGGACTGATCTCCTAACCCCAAAGAAAAAAGATCTTGAATTCCCACGTCAACCAAGATTCATTACCGACTATCATGAATATTGGAACATAATGCTTGACATCTTAAACAAACATTGGCATGTTCTAAAAACAGACATAGATCTAGGCCAAATTTTAGGAGAAAAAATTCCCACAGGTTATCGTAATGGTAAAAGCATCTCAGATATGTTGGTTTCGAGTCACTTCTCTCGAACCAACAATCAACAAAAAATCCTTGCACCTGGATTCTACCCTTGCAAACTATGTAGGGCATGTAAAATTCTAAAAAGCACAAAGACTTTTTTGGATGGGTCAGGAAAAATCTACACCATAAGGGAACACATTAGATGTTCATCAACAGGCGTTATCTACTGCCTCGAGTGCCCTTGTGGCCTCAGATATGTTGGCAAAACAAAAAGAGATTTGAGGGTCAGAATCAGAGCGCATATTGGCTCCATCATAAACTACGAGAAAAACAAACTAGATAGTCAAGCGCACAATAAACCCTTTACCCCGACCCCAATCGCCAGACATTACAAGCAACATCACAATCTAAATTGGACAAATCTCAAAGGATGGGCAATCTGCCAACTCAAAATGGGTATAAGAGGAGGCAACTTAGATGAAGCCCTTTTAAAAAGGGAAAGTAAATGGATATTTCAGATGAACTCAGTTAGTCCAAATGGCCTAAATGAGAGTTTTAATTTTGGTTGCTTTCTGTGAATACAAGCTTTGCACCAACGGAGAAATCCTAATAAATTTATAATAAATAATAAAAATCTTTGTGGCCCATAACCTAAAATAATTGATCCTATCTGGCATTCCAGCACAAGCACGTGAGGAATAAAACGCAATAATTTAATATGATAAATAATTAGCTTCAAACTCTCCTTTCCTCTAAGTGGTTTCAACTATTTGAATACTACTTATGAAAGTCACTCTAGTACAAAAATAAAAATAAAAAATAAAAAAATAAATCTAGAATTGGATAAACAATTTAAAGTGGAGAATAAAATTGGGGATATGTATGTGAACACATATCAATATATATACTTCAGACATTAAAATAAATATAAATAGATAAGGAGTGAAGAGTATGATCAATTTATTGTTCTTGTATTTATCATTTGATAATAATATAAAAATTCTTTTCATTTCACTTTATCTGATCAGACATGGTGCAAAACAAAAAAAAAAAAATCTAACATTTCAAAGATTCACATATGTATAAGCAACGTATTAATTAAAACAAATATAAGAAACTATAAGTAATACCTAATATAAATATAAAACTCTTCTAGGAATTGATTTTTCTGTAAATAAATAATATTGAGCCTTTTGACAGATACTTGGAAATTAATCCACCTGTCATCCACACACTGTTATACTTGAAACAACCTTATTGGCCCCCTTAGCTGTCAATCAGCACTTACCATATATAAGGGCGTCAGAACCGGCGGGTTACACCCCAAGAGGAAGCCGGAATGCCGGCGAAACGCGCGTCGGGTGTTTAGTCCTAATCTAGCAACCAATGTATAAGGTCCCAACTCTACCTAATGCTACCTATAACATCAATCAATAGTCGGCAACGACTTGTATGTATAAACGCTACTCCCTGGAAGAGAGCGGTGCCTACAATTTGACATACGCTGCTGGGTTGACTCCCTGACAGCGTTCCCTGAATTAGCAAATCGATGTATACAGGCTGTTCAGCCACTTTATTACACCACGGTGCTGGGCTGAATCCCTGATAGCGTTCACTGAATCAGAAAATTGATATACACAGGCTGCTCAGCCACTTTATTACATTGTGCTGCTATTCACTGTTTCTCCCGTGACGACGGTGAGAACAGACAGCAAGCACCTAATCAATAGGGCACCTTACAAAGTGCACTGCCATCTTCAAATAGACGAGCTGCATCGCTGCTGATCCTATTTGTGAGGATCAGCGCTGTATGCCATTTACACTGCTGCTGCTGACGGTCTTCCACGTATTACGGTGGTAACTGACAGCAAGCACATAAGAATCAGGGCTTTCAGTAGTGCTCATTTTATATAAGTCACTACATCGCTGTTTAAATAGCTACAAATTTCAGCACGACAATTACAACGCTGCTGACCCCAATAGTGAGGATTATAAGTGTGCTCCATCCACAAAGGTGGAACACACAGGCTACCTAGCCAAAATACCTTAAGGTGCTGCTGCCTACGATTTCCCACGAACACAAGGTGAAAACTGACAGCAAGCACTTAAGAACTGGGGCATTTTCGCTGTTTAAACAACTTAAAAAAAAATTCAGCACGTCAATTAGAACGCTGCTGACCCCAATAGTGAGGATTATAAGTGTGCACCATCTACAAAGGTGGAACACACAGGCTATTTAGCCAAAATACCTTAATGTGCTGCTGCCTACGAGTTCCCATGAACACAAGGTGAAAACTGACAGCAAGCACTTAAGAATTGGGGCATTTTTGTGGCGCTTATTCATACAGGCTACCGCATCACTGTTCAGCAACTACAATTTAAATGCTCAAACTCTAGCACAATATTCTATCGTGCTTCTGCCTATTATATTTGGTATTTATACCAAAGAAGAGACGCTGTAATAGTGATTATTGAATAACTATTAATGCTGATATATTCAATATATACAAGAGAACCTCAACAAATGGATACAATGCCTATTAACTAACATTGAATGCTGAATCTCAAGAAATTGATACAATGTTTACTAACCAACAACATTTATGATACACTCGGTGCACATAAGAGAACTCTAGGAAACTGATACAGTGTCCACTGACTAGCAGCTAAGCTGATTTATTCAGTGCACACAATATAAGCACACTTGGAATAATAATCATTATACCACTGTTATCAGATCTCTACTCAGTCCACCATAGAGTAGAGAAAAAAGCACAATTTAAAATAAATTATTTATCAATTTCAGCCTAAGATCTGAATATGGTTTTTGTATGACAATAGCATTGGACGGTTAACTATTAGTAGGCAAATTTTGCTCTTATAGTGCAGGACAAGGGGTCACCTGCACTGCAATTTATTCTGACCTACATTGGACATTTGTAAAAAATTTATTTTATAATTTTAAAATTAGTCAATAAAGTTTATTATTTTTATTACTCTCAATTTTACAAAGGAACCACAACTCTTTCCCTTTCTCCTTATTTCCTAAATAAAATCAGAATCGCTGTAATAGTATTGACCCACAAAATAAAGTTGACATGTAATTTTTACGCAGGGTAAAAACAAACCCCCAAAAATATGGAGATATTACTGTTATTTTCCAATTTACCTCACAAAATAATTTTTCAACGTTTCCAAGTATAATATATGGTATATTAAATGCTGCCATTAAAAACTAAAACTAGTTTACCGTAAAAAATATCAGTCATACGGCTATGTGGACGGAAAAGTGGGACGGAGTTAAAGGGGTTGTCTCATAAAGAATTTTTTTTTATCCCTAAGCGCTATTAAATAATATGGTTGTCATAACGGGAGCGGTCCACCAGAAGAATTCCATTATTTACTGTATAGAAAGTGTGCTATTAACTACAACTATCTAACACTAGTAGTTATTTTAAAATCAGCGAATGCAAGCATTTTAATAACAACATGTCCCACATGTTTTAGTTTTTTTACTGCAGTCAGTATACAGTAGCCTGCAGTGAGCAAGTTATAGAAAATCATAGCAATAATAACAACAACAATCATAACCATATAATAAGTTGGATATTGTTACCGGAAAGCCTGGAAGACCGACTTCTCCACGTACACCCTTTAAAAATACAGGTAAAGAAAATTACTGCCAGATCTATGAAATATACATGATAATATACATGATAATCCTTGTTCTTATGTGAATGGTGTGTATACTTAAGATTTTTCACCATAATATATTGCAATTCAATGCTTACAGTTAATTGTACATCATGTTATGATAATTCACCCTTTTTAGTCTTTGTATCTAGTTATTATCCGTGAGCTTCAGCTGCTGAGTTGGAAAACCTTTCTAGGGCTATGTTCACACACAGTTTTTTTGCGGGCGAAAATTCTGCCTCAAAATTCCGTTTGGAAGTTTGAGGCAGATTTACCTCTCCCTGAGCGCCGATTTTCGTGCGTTTTTCACTCGCGGTGGTTGAGCACCGCGGGCATAAAACACAGCGAAATAAGCTTTCTCTGCCTCCCATTTAAGTCAATGGGAGGTCAGAGGCGTAAGCGCCCGAAGATAGGGCATGTCCCTTCTTAGTCCCGCGAGACAGTTTTCCCGCTCGCGGGAAAAAGACGCCTCCGCATCCCATTGAAATCAAAGGGAGGCATTTTCGGGCCGTTTTTGATGAATTTTGCGGCGCGGTTTCCGCGTCAAAAAACTTGTCAAAAAACTCAGTGTGAACATAGCCTAAAATTTATTTTATCTCAATATATCTTATAGTATGCTTGAGGATGTTTTTGTAGATAGTGTCCCTCTAAGGCCCAGTTCACTGAGTTTTTTGGCGCTGTTTTCGACACAGAAACCACATCGGAAACCGCTCCAAAAAACGTCCGAAATCGCCTCCCTTTGATTACAATGGGAGGCAGAAGCGTTTTTTTTCCTGCGAGCAGAAAAAAACGCTTGCGGGAAAAAAAATAGCTTTTTCTTCAGGTGTTTCCGTCTCTGACCGCACATTGACATCAATGGGAGGCAGAGAAAGCGGTTTTCACTGCGTTTTTTCTGTCCGCGGCTGAAAAACGCAGCAACAAACGCGGCACAGAGAGTGCAGGCAGGTCAAAATCTGCCTCAAAATTCCTGAAGGAATTTTGGGGCAGATTTTTCTGCCTACACAAAACTCTGTGTGAACGAGGCGTAATAAGGAAGTAGCTAAATTCTAATGAACTCTAAAACATAGGACCTGCGTTTGATGGTATTTCTACCTAAATTATTTTAATAAACACAGTTTAAAGGTTATTTTTCTTGCCTGCTGGATAACAGGTACATATAGCTCTAAGAGACAAACTATAAACAGTCACTTTGTAATGCAGCAGTTGCGCGACTGAAGCATCCATAGTAATATGTACAACTTAATATGGATGCTACGTCTGATGATACCAAAGTTGCAGTATGATGCGAGTCATCCTCCGATGCATTTCTTTTTTTTTTTTTTTTATAAATTCTTTATTTTGTATTTTACAACAACTTGCAGTAAACACACACATCATATGACCTCAGCATATGAAATTAACATTGACATTTAACAATTAACAATATAAAGGCAGTGCAATAGAAACAATGACTTTCACAATCCAAATTGCAAAATAGGCAATTTCCACATATTTTAGATCCTCAAGATGTATTTCACATCAAAGTCATTTCCTCTTGGATTCCTATCAAGATACATACAAAGAAAAGAAAATAACATACAGTACCATAACTAACAATAAAATAAATCACAATACACTACATTCAGAACAAAAAGAAAAGAGAATTGCTCATCATAAGGTAACAATCCATATCTCCAGCACATTGGATCTTCTGCGTATATTATAAGAACCAGAGCTCGCTAATACTTTCATATCCCTATATCCATAGGGCTGGCTGTCTCCCGGATGCCCCCTTCTCCTAATTAGCACCCCCTGCAGGGTCTGACCCAATCCATTACACCTCCCCCAGGTAAAGAGGACCACAGACCACAATTCCCCTCATATGTTGACCTTCATTGAACGCTTACTCTGCATCTTCCTTTCCCCTTCCTTCATTACTTACCCACTACTTTTTTATCTCTTTATCCCACCCATCCCCCTCACCCTCCTGTACCTTCCTTCTTATGATACTCCCTCCATGGCTTCCAAACCTTTAAAAACAGAGCCCTAGAGAAAGAATGCCAGCCCACCAACTCTTCCATTGAGTGTAATTGATGTACTTTGGCCCACCACATATCTATCGATGGTGGGTTCTCACTTCTCCATTTCTGCGGTATCAGCAGTTTAGCCGCTGAGATCATTAGAGTAGCTAAGTCTCTGCGTACAGGGGTGAAGTCTCCAGATGGAAGCCATAGAAGTATCAGCGTGGGCGTCAACTCCACCGAGCCTCCCACTATATCATTAATAGCTCTTTCTACTTGAGCCCAGAAGGGTTTAATTTTGGGGCAAAACCACCATATATGAGATAAGGTCCCAGGAAAAATGCCACATCTCCAACATACATCCGATGCAATAAGCCTAATCTGATATAAGTAAGCAGGGGTTCTATACCAGCGGGTCAGTAATTTGTAGGAATTCTCCTGATGTCTCACACAACACGAGAACCCATGGGATCTAGTCAAAATATAGGACACTTCCCTTTGTGTAAGGATAATATCTAACTCCTTCTCCCATGCCAATAAGAAACAGGGTTTAGTTGGGGCTAAGTCTAACAAAAGGTTGGTGTAAATCTTTGACAAAGCCCTGATCGGAGACTGAGGCATGAGAGTGTAATTTTCCATCCAGGTAGGATCCGGATATGGGGCAGGGGCTCCAGTCAAGAACCTGCAGCACGCCAATTCAAAGCCCCTCTGATGAAGAAATGTCGCGGGCGAAGCACATGTAGCCTCTCCAGTTTCCCTTACTTTACCTATTAGCTCTTGTAAATCCGGAACTACCCTCCTAGCAGTGACCTCCCTTACCCGAAGTGAACCCAGTAAAGGCCTTAGTATCACCCCTAAGGATGTGTCCTTTTCCTTAAAATAGGGTAGAGTCCCTAATGGAGCTATTGGAGAGAGGTCCCCCTTAGCCATATTCAATACTGTAGACCTTTGACAAACTTTGAGCATGCCTCTCGTTATGTCACTGACTAAAATAGTTTTTGGGGGTAACGGTGCCTTAATCCAGAGTAAATGCAAGTACTCATCCGAGAGGACCCTTCTTTCCAGATCCAGATAACCATGTTTGAGAGAATCATTAGCCAGCTGTGACCAGCGGAGAAGTTGAATCGCTGTATAATACAACCCTATATCCGGTACTGATAATCCCCCCTGTCTCTTTTTTAGGATAAGTAACCTATGAGCCAATCTGGGGCGCTTTCCTCTCCATAGAAAATTAGTAAATAGTCTCTTGAATCTATTAAAATAGCTAGCCGGAAGGTCTATGGGAATATTCTGCAATGGGTACAGGATCTGTGGGAGCACATAGGTGGCTAATAAATTTTTTCTTCCCATCCAAGAGAGGAAGGGAATGTCGATTTTGTTTAAAAATTTTTGGATTTTCGGGACAAGAGGCGCAAAATTCATGGAGAAGATATGTTTAGGATCCGCCGGTATTTTAACGCCCAAATATTGGATGGCCGAGTCTTGCCATTTAAACGAGGAGATGGATTTTAAGTGTTTTAACTTGTCATGTGGTATTGATATACCCATGGCCTCAGATTTCCCATAGTTGATTTTAAAATTAGATATATCCCCAAATTGAGTGAAAACATCTAGAACCCGCGGGAGTGCTGTAAGTGGGTTCGTAACCAGGAGCAACAGGTCATCTGCAAAGGCCGCTGTCTTATGTATGCGTCCCCCAAGCTTAAGACCCTGGATTCCCTCAGTCTGACGAAATTTTAATAGCAGGGGCTCCATCATTATAACAAAAAGGGACGGAGACAAGGGACATCCCTGCCTAGTTCCATTCGAGATGGGAAAGGGGGTTGATAGGGATCCATTAACCTGAATTCTAGCAGAGGGCCCTTTATATAGTGAGAATATAGCATCTATAAATGTGATTGGGAAATTAAACTTCAGTAGCGCCTTCCTCATGTACTCCCAGCAGACCCGGTCAAAAGCCTTTTCGGCGTCGGTGCCCAACAAAACCATAGAACCCCCGGACTTACGCACCTGCATAATAGCATGCAAAACTCTACTCACATTGTGTTTGCCCTCTCTCCCCTTCACAAATCCCACCTGTTCTTCTCCTATAATTAAGGGTAAGAGCGATTGCATGCGTGTCGCTAAAATTTTTGCCCACCACTTAACGTCACAGTTCAATAACGAGATGGGTCTATAGCTTCCGCACTGCTCAGGATCCTTCCCCTCCTTGGGAAGAATAGTAACAAAGGCTTCTAAAGATTGCGCAGGGAGAGAGGATCCACACAACAAGGAATTACATACTTCTGTGAATTTTGGTACTAATTGATCTCTAAATTTTTTATAAAAAGAGATAGGCAACCCATCCGGGCCCGGACTCTTCCCCGAGGGGATAGAATCTAAGGTCCTCTCCACCTCCTCCTTCGTGACAGGTGCCAACAACGTCTCACACTGAGTTTGAGTGAGATGAGGAGCTACTATGTCCGACAAGAAAGCATTAATGCGTTCCTGTTTATCTAAGATAGGATTAAGGGCCCCCTCGGCAGAAGCAGATAAATTATATAATTTTGAATAGAATGTTTGAAAGGCCTTAGCAATATGTGGCGTTGAGGTTACTCTGTCCCCTCGTTCAGTTTTAACAGCTTCTATAAACACTTTAGCTTGCCTTTGTTTGATTAACCTAGTCATCAGCTTAGATCCCCTATCTCCATGCATGTATGTCTGACCACATGCCATTCTATACGCCTTAGCAGCATTGTAATTTAGTAGGTCTCTAAGTTCCTGCCGCAATGAACACAGCCCTTTATAATCTACAAGGAGGTCCCCCTGTTTATGCAATCTCTCCGTTTCAGATATCCGTGACACTAGGCTAAGAATCCGTTTAGACCGTTGTTTCTTAAGATAAGAGGCTAGTGCAATAAGCTCCCCCCTCATATACGCTTTATGTGTTTCCCATAGAATGGGTCTGGATACCAGTGGAGAATCATTGAATTTGAAAAATTCCTCTAATTTAGAGGCCAAAGACGCACTATTATCGTCCTGAGCTATGATCTTGTCGTTGAGTCTCCAGAGCCATTCCCTTTGAGGAACACACCCCAACTCCAAAACAATACTAACTGGCGCATGATCAGAGACTGTGAGACTTCCAATCTCGGCGTGCTGCAGGCTCGTTAACAGAGACAAGGGAAGGAAAAAATAGTCTATTCTATGATATGTACCATGAGGAGCAGAATAGAATGTAAAATCTTTAACCGATGGATTCCCCACCCGCCAAGCATCGACCATGCCCAATCTAGACATGAGCACCTTAAGTTTGCGGAGCATCAGAGGTGTCACCGCCTGCACTAACGAGGTGGAATCCATCGGCAGATCCAGGGAAACGTTGAAGTCTCCACCCAAAATAAGCTGACCTTCTGTAAAGGCCTTAAGGGACATTAAAGTAGATCGCAACCATCTATATTGCCCAACATTGGGAGCATACAAATTAGCGAACGTAAACTTAATTCCGTACATCTGGCCCTTTAAGAAAAGATATCTCCCTCCTTCGTCCATTTTGGATGTCTCCACCTGAAAAGGGACATTCTTATGAATAGCTATAGATACTCCCCGTGACTTAGAGGAATAGGTACTGTGAAACCACTGTGAATATGTATGTACCGGTAGCGTAGGAATATGTGCCGGTCGGAAGTGCGTCTCTTGTAAGAATAAAATTTCAGGGGCCTGTATACGTAAAGAGCCAAAAACCCTAGATCTTTTCTGAGGGGATCCCATCCCCTTCACATTAAAGGAGCAAAATTTCAACCTACCCATTTATATTTTTGACCAGATACTAGCTCAATAGACCCCCGGCCATGGAGCTTCATCCAAGAGACATCCAGCCCTAGCCGTCCAATACAGAACAAGGAGATATCTTCCAAATATGAACATTCCCAAAAACAAAAACAAGAAAATAAAAAGACATACAAAAACACATAAAACCAAAAGAAATTACGTACGATCCTCCTTATTATCCCGAAATAAGGAGAAACAAAGCCCCTAGACAAAGGCCTCACACCTGACCCCTGTCCACGGGGGGGGGGGGATAAACAAAGCCCACCATGAGACAGTAAACACTTCATCGAAACTTAAAGTGCTTAATAAAGGTTATTACAATGAAACACCACTTTGAAAATAGAACTATCATATCAAGCAAAATGTACAAGGTATTAGTATAGTGAGGCCAACCCACACCTGTAGCGTAAGAAATCATATCTGAAGGGGGAAGAAGTAGAGAAGAAGGTTAAAGAGGAGAGGGAGGACAGGTGGGGGGGGGACAAGGGAATGAGGGGGGGGGGGGTGAAAGGAAGAATGAGGGGAAGGAAGGAGGGAAAGGGGGGGAAGGAAAAAAGGGGGGGGGGAGAGGGGGGGGGAATAGCAGGAGGGGGAATACAGGGGCTAAAGAAAATGAAAAAGAACAAAGCAACAAAAGAAAATAGGCATTTGCTGTGTGGCATCCTCACATACAAACTATCACGACCTTCTGATCCAGCAGATAGTCCTTCTTGTGACAGCAGTCCAAATCAAAAGATAATCCTAGATATTACTATCTACCGACTGCCGCTCCAGATTCGTTCTGATCATCCGCCATCTTAAAGGTCCGTCGAACCTTCATGGATTATCCACAACCGGCAGACGGGTCTTCTTTTGAGGTGACTTGGAATACCCCACCGTTTGCCATGGGCGGTTCATTCGGGGCCTCGAGAGATCCATTGCCACTGGCATCCAAGAGGGGACATCAATCGGATCCATATCCAGCGGTTTCCAAGCTCGCTCCAAATCTTCCGGCGTACGGATAGTTATCTGTCTCCCCGCTCTCATTGTCGCCAGGCCAAAAGGAAAAAGCCATCTAATTGGTAGCTTATTGGCCCTCAGCGCTTCTGTAACAGGCCTCAAGATGCGACGTTTTGCCAGCGTGCTAGCTGCCAGATCCTGATACACCGCAAGTTTAGTTCCTTCAAAATTTATCTCCGGATTGTCCCTCGCGGCCTTTAAAATGGCTGCCGTATGCACATAACTAAGAATACCGCAAATTACATCCCTAGGGGGTTCAGTAGCTGTAGGTTTAGGCCTCAGCGCCCTGTGAACTCTCTCTATCACCAGTGAAGCCATCCGGTCAGCCCCTATCAGGGAGGAGAAAATCTGCATCACAGTACCTGCTAAGGAATCAAAAGCGACAGATTCCGGAAGACCCCGAAGCCTAATATTCTTCCTTCTACTACGATTTTCCTGGTCCTCCATATGTAAGTATAAGGCATTCAGATGATTAGTATGCTCTTTTGCGGTCGTATGCATGGTATCCTGTCGATCCATTACTGCAGCCTGTGACTCCTCCAGCGCCAGGACCCTGTGACCTATGTGTTGCAGATCCGTTTTTATTTCTCTCAGTTCACTCACCACTGGTGTGAGAGCCTGCATCAGGGTCTCCTTCAGGTAAGCCTTTGATATAGGATCGGTGTCCGCTTCTCCTGCACACTCCGACGGAGCATATGAGCTGTCTGAGTCCTCTGCTCCTTGATCCTCGTGTGCTCTGTCCGGCGCCATCTTGGATCTCCTCCCCGGAGAAGCCCCTCTTTTCTTAAAGAATTTCTCCATCTCCGGTAGTGATTTAGGAGGTCTCGGGGTCCCCAAAGTGTCCTTGGTCTTGTCCTTCCCTGTTTTCCCCATATTCGACGGCAAATTGTCGGTGTTATCCGCTGGTTTCGACGAGTGTGAGGTAGAGCTCCGGGATCACACTACCATCGCTCAGCGCAGCAAGCTCCGCCCCCCCATCCTCCGATGCATTTCAATTGGATATGTGCACCTATTTGTTACATGATGAACATGTGAACAATCATCAATTTCAGCATACAACTCAAAGGGGTATTCAAATAAGTAACATTTATTGCCCGCGGACCATCGTTCAGACTTACCCTCTGACGGCCCCGGCCATGGACGTCTGTGTTCTCGGCGGCATCTCCCTCCAGGGAGACGCTGGCACTCACTTCCAGGTTCTGAGACTGTTTACTGCAGGGCGGGCGCATGGCCTTAAAGGGCCAGTAGGCGTCCAGTTGTTAATAATCAGTAATTAGCCCAGAATGCTGCTGGACTGCAAAAAGTGCTCTGCCCACTTGGTCCTTGCCTGAGCATTGTTGTATACCTAAATTTTGTCTTGCAAATGGTCTCCCAGTGTTTTTCAGCTCCCAGTGTTACCCGTTCCTGCTGCCTGTACCCTGTATCCCATGCTACCATGCCTCTGTGCCATCTACAGTGAAAATCAAGTCGTGTCTTCTACTGCATCTACTGTGCCATCTACAGTGAGAGTCAAATCGTGTCTTCACGTCAGCCTCTATCCTCCATCATCCGGATGTCTCTCTGCAGTTCTCGTTGGAGGTGGACGCATCCTCTGTCGGTGCTGGTGCACTCCTGTTCCAGAGAGGTCCCAAGGGCAAGTCAAGAGTATGTGGATATTTCTCTAAGCTCTTCTCTTCCGCAGAACACAACTGCTCGATTGGGGATCGGGAGTTACTGGCCATCAAATTGGTCCTGGAAGAGTGGAGACATCTACTAGAGGGCACAGCTAATCTGATCCTAATTTTTACAGACCACAAGAATCTGACCTACCTCCAGACGGCCCAATGGCTGAATCTTCGTCAGGCCAGGTGGTCACTGTTCTTTACAAGGTTCCAGTTTGAGCTCCATTATCTCCCGGCCGACAAGGTGAGGGCCGATGCCTTATCCAGGTCTTTCGAGAGGGAAGACACCTTGGAGTGTTCACAGAATATTATTGATCCGTCTTGCATTATCTCTGTCAATGCCCTGCAAGTTGGGGACATTCCTCCAGGGAGGACTTTTGTGTGCCTGGCTGATCGGGGAAGAATCCTCCGCTGGGGACACTCCTCTAGACTGGCAGGTCACGCGTGGTCCGTAAGACCCGGGATCTGATTGCTCATCATTTCTGGTTACCCACGCTGCCCAAGGACATTATGGACTTAGTTTCTTCCTGTTCTGTATGTGCAGCCAACAAGGCCGCTCACTCAAGACCTGCTGGTCTGCTCCAGCCATTGCCTGTGTCCAATTCTCCCTGGCAGCATATAGCTATGGACCTTATTACGGACCTGCCTCTCTCTGCTGGATGCAGTGCTGTCTGGGTGGTGGCGGATCGATTTTCAAAGATGGCCCACTTCGTTCCTCTGACTGGTCTTCCTTCTGCTCCTCAGCTGGCCAAGCTGTTCATCCAACACATCTTTCGCCTGCACTGCCTGCCGCAGCATATTGTGTCTTATCGGGGGTTCAGTTTACCTCGAAGTTCTGGAGAGCCCTCTGCGGACTCCTCGGTGTGAAGTTGGACTTTTCATCAGCCTACCATCCTCAGTCCAATGGTCAGATCGAGAGGATCAATCAGATCTTGGAGAACTACCTACGCCACTTCATCTCCAAGCAGCATGATGACTGGGTGCAGTTGGGCCCATGGGCTGAATTCTCCTACAATAATCACACCAGCGAGTCCACAAGGAATACACCGTTCTTCATTGTTTATGGCCAGCACCCACGAATTCCTCTCTTGGTGCCCGATACTTCCGAGGTTCCAGCGGCTGACTCCGCTTTTAGAGACTTCCTATAGATCTGGCAGCACTCGATCCTCCATCCTAATGGCAGTCAACCGCATGAAACGGTAGGCTGACACAAGGAGAAGAGAACCTCCTCAGTTTCTTCATGGCACGAGGGTCTGGCTGTCTTCCAGGAATATCCGACAAAAGTGTGCCATCATGCAAATTTACTCCTAGGTTCCTCGGACCCTTCGAGATCCTACAGCAGATCAACCCTGTTGCCTACAAGCTTCGGCTGCCTCCTACCCTCAAGATCCCCAACTCCTTCCATGTCTCCCTCCTGAAGCCGGTGGTTCTGAACCGCTACACCAAGACTCCTAGCCCTGTGGTTGCCTCCAGCGGCCCTTCAGACACCTTTGAGGTTCAGGAGATCCTGGACACCAAAGAAGTGAGCGGAAAGACATTTTATTTGGTGGATTGGAGGGGGTTTGGTCCTGAAGAAAGGTCTTGGGAGCCAGAGGAGAACCTCAATGCTCCTACTCTTCTGAAGAAGTTTCTCTCTCGCTCTGGTCCCAAGAAGAGGGGGATACTGTAATGTCCGTGGCTGCAGGCAGTCAGCTCCAATCCCCTCCTGCAGCCACGAATCGGCAAGCGCTGGCCCCAGCCTGCTCCTCAGGAGACGCCAGCACCCGCTTTCACTCACCTCAGCCGGATCCCGTAGGGTGCACGCGCACACTCATGCCCACTCTTAAAGGGGCAGCGTGCATACCGGACTTTTGATGAACTTTGACCCGCGAGTACCCTGGACTATAAGAGGGGTCCAGCCCCCTGCTTCTATGCCTGAGCGTTGTTGATGTTTCCTAGTTTGTCTATGTGATGGCCTCCTAGTGTGCTCCTGTTTCCTGTTCCTTGCATTCCATACCATCTTGGTCGAGCACTGTGCTGTGCCAAATTCGTGTCGTGCTGTATTCCACATCTGACCTGCTGCTCCTCGCCTGACGTCTACCTGCTGTCTAGTCCAAGCCGAGCCTGCCCTGCTGCTGTCTGAGCTGCCACAGGTACCTATACGAACTATAGACATTCACCTATACCCTGTTGGCCAGCTGCCTTACCGCCAAGGCAGTACGGCCCAGTGGGTCCACAGACCCTTCGTGACACTTGTCCTTGTTACAGGCCTAGGTGTAAAAGGATCATTAGAAAGATCTCTGTACTGTCCAATTATATATTTGTACATTGTAATTAGATCGCACCTATGCCATATTTTTTTCTAAACTGAATAGCCCCAAGTTTATTAACCTTTCTTTGTACTGCAATCCACACATTCCCTAAATTACCTTTGTCACCCTTCTTTTGCACCCGTTCTAGTTCAGCCATGTCCTTCATATAAGCAGGTGTCCAAAAGTCACAACACTTGGCTTTCTGTCGCGGGCTTTGCATTCCCATTGAATTTTATGGGGCAAACCCGCAACAGAAAAGCCACGAAAATGCAGCATAAATTGACATGCTGCAAATTTAAATTCTGCACCAAAGGTCAATTTATTAACATTTACACTGCTTTTTCAGTGTGGGCATGAGATTTTCTAAATCTCACGCACTTTGCTGCTACTGTAAATGCTGCAGAATTTCCCCACATAATTCTGTTACGGAAATTCTGCAGCGTTTATGCTACATGGGAACCCGGCCTAAAGGGAACCTGTCAGCAGATTCATGCTGCCCTACCCATGGGCAGCATGAAATCCTGACAGGCTACCTTACTATAAAGAACTATATTTTACTTTGTTGTAAAATGAGTTGGACAGGGGAAAAAAAGTGTCCACTTGGTGACCTTTCACTTGCTTGGCATGATTGATATGTTTCCTCCTATTTGCGGATAGGGAGAAACCTTCTCAATCAAGACACACACTTTTTAAAATTATGCTTTAACTGAAAAGCTGCAGCATTACATTGTAAGGCCATGTTCACACAGGGAGGATGTGCTGCATAAAAGTACACAGGGTATCGGCCATGGGAATTCCGGATGAAAAACCGCTTCAAATTCAAGTGCAGTTTTTCATGCGGAAGGTCTGTTGCGGAAAACAGTAAAAAAAGAGTAAGTGTGTGGTTTTTTTTTTCTGAGTTGCGATAATTGCGGCAGAATCGCCACTTTTCGCAGCAAAAATCTCAACATCTGCTATTTGTTGCAGGTTTAACTTCCCAAATCAATTCAATGGGGAAAACCAGCAACAGAAGAGCGTTCCGCAGCATACATTTACATTCTGTGGTTTAAAAAACACGCACCCCAGATAAATTTATGAAAGTTTTTTGGCTGATTTTTTATGCAGCGTGTGGATGAGATTCGTTCAAATCCCATCTACTCTGCTGCTACTGTATTACTTTGCAGATTTTCCGCTATGAATTCCGTTGCAATAAATCCACAGTGTTTATGCTACAGCTGTAGACATACCCTAATAAAGGAGCTATCTGTATTTCATGCTGCCTGTGGTTAGGGCAGCATGAATCTGAAGACAGATTCCCTTTAACTACACGGTAAAGTGAGCCAAATACCTATACAGTACAGGTTTTAAACAGAAGCTTGGAGTTATGTAACTGAAATCTCAAGTTCAGGACTAAAACTCCAAGCAGAAGCTTACACACAAAAAAAGATCAAAGTATGCAAAGTACATCTATACCACACAAGTATGCAACATCTGGTCTTCATCTACAAATTTCATGAAAATATATTCCACATCCAAAACGGGTGCTGTTTTTTTGTGAATTGCGATTTTGGGCTTATTATAGGCTGTTCCAGCCAGGATGTAAGAGGTACTCCTCTGGCGAGAAAAGTATTTTCCTTTCTGAACGCAACTCTCGTATCCACTGCAGGAAAAGGGTTAAAACGAATGAAAATACATTGCAAATTGATCGTAGTTAAATCTATGGTCTTTAGAGCCAAAGCTTAGATTCCCTTAAAGGATATAAGATCAATTCTCATTAAAATAGTAAATGTAATTTCAGGTGGCTTTTCGGAATAAGCTGTCATTTGTGTACAAGATGAGCTTAGGCGAGGGGGGGGGTGTTGATTCTCATTAAAGAGTCTTATAGGTAGTGCTCCATCGGGAAAAAAATATGCAAGTCAGTTCTCCTTCTGGAGAAGGAAAACAATCTCTCTAGTGACAGCTATTGGAGTTAATTTCCCTGTAAGTTAAAATCCGACCCATAGAAGAGCCTTGAAACATGACTAGGGATTTTAGGCAAGCCAGAGTCTCCTCCAAAAGAAAGAGAAACCAATCTGTAGACTGCTGTTTTGGGGGTTGTTTGCTCCTCATCAGTATAGAGCAGGGTGCTGGCTCGGTAAGAGACCTTTCACATGTTGCTCGGGGGATGCTGGTTTACATTAAAAAGACACAGCTCGTATGGAGTCTTACAGGCAATGCTAAATAGGGAAAAAATGTAAGTTTGTTTTCCAGAAGTGTTTTATGCGGAGAATGCATCTCCATAACTAAAGAAGAAAACCCTGTTTGCTGTTCTATTGTTGTATGCCCCTCATGGCAATGTAACTACATCATCAGTAATGTGTCGTTGCTTTCTGACAATGTATGGGAGAAGATATACTAAATAGGAGAAGAGGGTGGTTAATATCATGTACATATTGCATCTTGTTGTATTTATTGACTGTTTTGATAAGGTAAGGCAAGGTGCTTGGCTTCTTCAAATCTAGGGTGCTGGGATGTACGGGCCGGATCCTAGTTTGAGGCTGCATTTTTCATTCTGTAACAGGGTGATTGTGGACGCTTGAGCGTTCATCATCACGCCTTGGTGCAGTGCTTAAAGCATCACTGTATTACTCAATGAACTGATCAACCTCTGTTAAATATATATCACTGACTCTCTTGTGGATATACTAATATAAGACTTCACTTTTATTATTTAATATTAAAAAATAGATTGCACTAGGCATCCTTTATCCATTCCACCTAAAACAATTGGTTTGAACTAGGGCAGACACTGCTGGAAGAAATAACCAGGAGACCATATATCTCCGTCCCAGATCCAAATGTTGTATTCAATCCAGCAAAACAAATCTTGCCCCCAGTTTTGCATTACACTCAGAAATATTTCCTACCTACTGTAATGTCCGTGGCTGCGGGCTGTCAGCTCCAGCCTCCCGCTGACAGTCGGCAAGCGCTGGCCCCAGCCTCCTCCTCAGGAGACGCCAGCGCTTGCATCCACTCACCTCCGCCGGAGCCCGCAGGGTGCGCGTGCATGCTCGTCCCCGCTCTTAAAGGGGCAGCGCGCGCACCGGACATCTTCAACGACCTTTGACCCGTGAGTACCCTGGACTATAAGAGGGGTCCAGCCCCCTAGTTTGATGCCTGAGCGTTGTTAGTTTTCCCAGTCTGGTCCCTTAGTGTTTCCCGTTCCTTTTGTTACCCGTACCTTGTTCCCCGTTCCTGTTTCCCGTGCTTTGCCCTAGTATCTAGTCGTGCCACGTCCTGTGTCATCTGCCACGTCCAGAGGAATCTGCCATGTCCTGTGTCGTCTGCCACGTCTGGAGGAATCCGCCACGTCCTGTGTCATCTGCCACGTCCGGAGGAATCCGCCACGTCCTGTGTCATCTGCCACGTCCGGAGAAATCCGCCACGTCCTGTGTTATCTGCCACGTCCGGAGGAATCCGCCACGTCTGGCGCAACTTGCGGCCCCTGTGTCATCCGCCACGTTTGGCGCCATCTGCTGCACCCATCTCATCTGTGCCAGAGCTGCGGCCACCATCTGGACTATTCAGGTACCCTTGTGCGGGACATTGTATTTCTGGGGTGCCCTGTTATTTGGCCAGCTGCCTCCCCGTTGCGGCGGTACGGCCTAGTGGGTCCACTAACCCACTTCGTGACAGTAGGCTCAGGCCATGGACCCCGCTGGTCAACCTGAGACGTTGACTACACAAGCCATGCTGGCTGAGATGGAGGATCTCCAGTCACGACAAGACAAGCTCCTCCTGTCGGTGAACGCCATAGCCCATCGGCTGCTTGCTCCGTCCACAGTCATCACCGCACCCATTCCTGCGGTTCCGCCTGCTACACTTCCTGTCTGTAGCGGTACCAATCCCCTGTGTTTCTTGCCGCTACCTCCACGCTATGACGGAGATCCGAGGTCCTGCAGGGGATTTTTGAATCAGTGCCTGATCCATTTCAGACTACATGCCAGGTCCTTCTGTTCGGATGACGTCAGGATCGCCTTTATCATCTCTCTCCTTACCGGCAAAGCCCTGGCATGGGCCAATCCTCTGTGGGAACATCAGGGACCAGAGACCCGGGACTTGCAGTGCTTCTTACAGACCTTCCGCTCGATCTTTGAGGTACCTGGGAGAGTTTCTTCGGCTGCTGCAATCCTTGCTGACCCTACACCAGGGAGACCTCTCCGTCGGCGAGTATGCCATTCAGTTCCGTATCCTGGCTGCTGAATTGACCTGGAACAACGAGGCTTTGGTGGCTACATTCTGGCAGGGACTGTCTTCAGGGAACAAGGACGAGCTGGCTGCTCGCGATCTGCCATCTACCCTGGATGATCTTATCCTACTCGCCTCCCGTGTCGACATGAGGATTCGGGAACGTTCCCAAGAGGTTCTCCGGGGGAGAGAACTTCCCAGGCTGGATTCTGCTGTCCCGCAATCCTCCTCAGTTGTCCCACCAGAGTACCCGATGCAGAGTAATTATGTTAAATTGTCTACCCAGGAGAAACAACGCAGACGCACTTCTGGACTTTGTTTGTATTGCGGCCATGGAGGCCATATTGTGCGTCTGTGCCCCCAGAGGCCGGAGAGACCCCATTGCCTAGGATTGGTTGAGGAGACAACACTAGGTGGAACAGAATCTAACAGAGGATTCGCTTCCAAACTGACTATTCCTGTGACCCTGGTATCCGGCGACAGGACGCATCAAGTCTCTGCCTATCTTGACTCTGGCTCTGCTGCAAATTTCATCCAGAAAGAGCTTGTGGATCATCTTCAGCTGCCCACAGTTCCCCTGGAGACATCTTTGGCTGTTGCCTCAGTTAATGGACTGCCTCTGCCTGATCCCATTATCTCTCAAACCAAGCCGTTGAAGCTCCAGGTTGGAGTACTTCATTCTGAATTTATTTCGTTCCTTGTTTTGCCCAAGGCCATCAATCCTGTTCTGCTGGGCCTGCCTTGGCTTCGACTACATGCCCCAGTCCTGGACTGGAATTCTGGAGAGGTTCTCCAATGGGGCTCCAAGTGCCATGGTCGTTGTCTGTTGCAGATCCATCCTGTCAAGCCTTCTCTGCCTCAGTCGCTGTCGGGACTGCCTCCCCATTTTGCTCAGTATGCAGATGTTTTCAGCAAAAAAGAGGCTGAGACGCTGCCTCCACATCGCACCTATGACTGCCCCATTGAACTGGTTCCTAATGCCTCTCTTCCCCGTGGACGGGTATATCCTCTCTCCTTGCCTGAGTCTCTATCCATGTCGGCCTATATAAAGGAGAATTTGGAGAGGGGTTTTATACGAAAATCTTCCTCCCCGGCCGGGGTTGGATTCTTCTTCGTTAAAAAGAAGGATGGATCCCTTCGTCCCTGCATTGACTACAGGGGCCTCAACCTGATCACAGTCAAGAACAAATACCCGTTGCCACTCATCTCTGAGCTATTTGATTGTATACGAGGGGCCAAAATTTTTTCTAAGCTAGACCTGCGTGGGGCTTACAATCTAGTCCGGATTCGCCGGGGTGACGAATGGAAGACGGCATTTAACACCCGGGACGGGCACTACGAATACCTGGTGATGCCCTTCGGACTGTGTAACGCTCCAGCAGTGTTTCAGGAGTTCGTTAACGACATCTTCCGAGATCTACTCTATGTCTGTGTTGTTGTTTATCTCGATGATATTTTGATTTTCTCCCCCGATCAGACGACTCATCGGAGGCATGTTCGTCAGGTTCTACTACGATTGAGGGAGAATCATTTATACGCCAAGCTGGAGAAGTGCGTCTTTGAGAAGAGTTCTCTGCCCTTCCTGGGCTACATCATCTCGGATTAAGGCCTCAAGATGGATCCTGAGAAAGTGAAGGCTGTCCTGGAGTGGCCACGTCCCCAAGGCTTAAGGGCCATACAGCGGTTCCTGGGATTCGCCAATTTCTACCGGCAGTTTATTCCTAACTTCTCTTCTCTGACGTCTCCCATCTCGACCCTTACCAAGAAGGGTGTGAACGCCAAAGTGTGGACTCCAGAGGCAGAGTCGGCATTTAATAGCCTGAAGAGTGCCTTCACTTCAGCCTCGATCCTCCATCATCCTGACGTATCTCGGCAGTTCTCACTGGAAGTAGACGCTTCCTCTGTCGGTGCAGGTGCACTTCTGTTCCAGAGGAGCTCCAAAGGAAAGGCAGTAGTATGTGGCTACTACTCTAGACTGTTTTCTTCTGCTGAGCGCAATTACTCCATTGGAGATCGGGAGCTGCTGGCCATCAAATTGGCTCAGGAGGAGTGGAGACATCTTCTGGAGGGCGCTGCTCACCCCATCCTGATCTTCACCGACCACAAGAACCTCACTTACCTTCAGTCCGCTCAAAGACTTAATCCTCGTCAAGCCAGGTGGTCGCTGTTCTTCACCCGTTTTCTGTTTGCGCTCCACTACCGTCCCGCGGACAAGAATGTGAGGGCCGATGCCCTGTCCAGATCGTTTGAGACGGAAGACACGGTGGAGTCCCTCCAGACCATCATAGACCCGTCCTGCATCGTCACTGCTAATCCTCTGCAGGTTAGAGACATCCCTCCTGGGAGGACTTTTGTTCGGTTGGCGGACAGGAGAAGAATTCTCCGCTGGGGACATAGTTCTAAACTTGCTGGGCACGCCGGTGTCCGTAAAACCCGAGACCTGATTGCTCGTCACTTTTGGTGGTCCACGCTACCTAAGGATGTTCTGGACTTTGTCTCTGCTTGCACGGTGTGTGCCTCTAACAAAGTGACTCACTCCAAGCCTGCCGGCCTGCTTCAACCTCTGCCTGTACCCAATGCCCCCTGGCAGCACATTGCGATGGACTTAGTCACAGACCTTCCCCCCTCAGCAGGATGTAACACTGTCTGGGTGGTGGTGGACCGGTTCTCTAAGATGGCTCATTTTATCCCGCTGACCGGCCTACCTTCTGCTCCTCGTCTGGCAAGTCTCTTTATTCAGCACATCTTCCGTTGCATGGCTTGCCTCTTCACATTGTGTCCGACCGGGGGGTTCAGTATACCTCTAAGTTCTGGAGAGCCCTCTGTAAACTCCTGGATGTGAGATTGGACTTTTCCTCTGCCTATCACCCCCAATCCAATGGGCAAGTTGAGAGGATCAACCAGATCATGGAAAATTATCTCCGCCATTTCATCTCTTCACAGCACGATAACTGGGTACAGCTTCTACCATGGGCTGAATTTTCTTACAACAACCACACAAGTGAGTCCACCACTTCCACTCCGTTTCACAACGTGTACAGTCAACATCCCAGAGTCCCTCTTCCTGTGTCGACTTCATCTCAAGTTCCCGCTGCTGACTCTGCATATGGGGACTTCCTGCAAATCTGGCAACAGACCCGGTCCTCTATTTTGCTGGCAGTAGATCGCATGAAGCGAAAGGCAGATACTAAGAGAAGAGAGCCGCCTCAGTATCTTCCGGGGACTAAAGTCTGGCTGTCCTCTCGGAACATTCGCTTGAAGGTGCCCTCATACAAGTTCGCTCCCAGGTTCCTTGGACCATTCGAGGTCCTGCAGCAGATCAACCCTGTCGCCTACAAGCTTCGGCTGCCTCCTACCCTCAGGATTCCCAACTCCTTCCACGTCTCCCTCCTGAAGCCTGTGATCCTAAACCGCTATTCCAAGACTCCCAGCCCTGCGGTTGCTCCCAGTGGCTCCTCGAACATCTTTGAGGTAAAGGAGATCTTGGACACCAAGAGAGTGAGAGGAAAGACCTTGTATTTGGTGGATTGGAGGGGGTTTGGTCCCGAAGAGAGGTCCTGGGAGCCAGAGGAGAACCTCAATGCCCCTACTCTTCTAAAGAAGTTTCTCTCTCGCTCCGGTCCCAAGAAGAGGGGCGTAAGAGGGGGGATACTATAATGTCCGTGGCTGCGGGCTGTCAGCTCCAGCCTCCCGCTGACAGCCGCAGCCACGAGTCGGCAAGCGCTGGCCCCAGCCTCCTCCTCAGGAGACGCCAGCGCTTGCATCCACTCACCTCCGCCGGAGCCCGGACATCTTGAACGACCTTTGACCCGTGAGTATCCTGGGCTATAAGAGGGGTCCAGCCACCTAGTTCGATGCCTGAGCATTGTTAGTTTTCCCAGTCTGTCTTGCAAATGGTCCCTTAGTGTTTCCCATTCCTGTTGTTACCCGTACCTTGTTCCCCGTTCCTGTTTCCCGTGCTTTGCCCTAGTATCTAGTCGTGCCACGTCCTGTGTCATCTGCCACGTCCAGAGGAATTTGCCACGTCCTGTGTCGTCTGCCACGTCTGGAGGAATCCGCCACGTCCTGTGTCATCTGCCACGTCCGGAGGAATCCACCACGTCCTGTGTCATCTGCCACGTCCAGAGGAATCCGCCACGTCCTGTGTTATCTGCCACGTCCGGAGGAATCCGCCACGTCTGCCGCAACTTGCGGCCCCTGTGTCATCCGCCACGTTTGGCGCCATCTGCTGCACCCATCTCATCTGTGCCAGAGCTGCGGCCACCATCTGGACTATTCAGGTACCCTTGTGCGGGACATTGCTTGGTTGTCACAGCGATCACATGTTCAGGGACCAAAAGATTTGCCTCTGACACTTTGCCCAGTGCCCAGGGCTGTTAGCAACAGCCAGGGCACAGGGCTGTGTTCACTCGATCGCGCGTGCACACTCTTTGAAGTGCCGCTGTAATTAGTCTATGCGGCGGACTTCATAGACCTTGACCGTAAATACACAGCCATCGGTCGGGAACCTGTTAAGAGCGATTAAGCACTTTCTAGAGATGAGAGGAACACATTTTGAACGGCACAATTAATTCATTCTGTCACTTGTAGAATTCATCTTAAATCATAACTATTTTCTATTTGATGGTAAATACTTCCACCAGCTCAGGGGCACGACTATGGGGAGCCACTGTGCCCCCACATATGACAATTTATTCCTGGGCTGGTGGGAGGAAAGAGTAGTGTTTGTTCACACTATGGACAAATGGATGTCACATATAGACCTCTGGTTGAGGTATATTGATGACGTGCTTATACCGTGGACTGGGACAAGAGAGGGCTTTCAGGAATTTATCTCATGCCTCAATGTGGATGATATAGGTCTGAGATTCACATCGGAGATCAATGATCAATGTATCTCATTTTTGATTTGTCTATTGGTATAAACTCACAGGGTGTTCTTAACACTACAGTATTTAGGAAAAATACAGTTACGAACAATCTGCTGGGTTGGGACAGTCATCACCCAGTCCCATTGAAAAGAGGTATCCCCAAGGGACAGTTCCTTAGGGTGCGACGGAACTGTTAGACACTATCTGAATTTAAAACTATGGTCAAAGAATTTGGCCTTAGATTTAGGAAAAGGGGGTACCCAAGTAGAGTTCTTGAATTAGCATAGGGTCTCCCTGTTGGTACCCAAACCAAGAAAGGATGGAGAGGATATACTTCGACTAATAGGCACATATGATAATCAATATGATGAAGTGTTTGAAATATTGAGAACCTACTGGGCTGTCCTTGCTCTAGACCCGGATGTTGATGACAAAATGATGAAACATCCTTCTGTCACATACCGTCGAGGACGAAGTTTGAGAGATAGGCTTTTCAGAAGCCATCTTTCAACATCTATGACAGCCAAAACATGGTTGGGCAGGTCTAATTTAGTTGGCTTATTCAGATGTGGAGGATGCAAAGCTTGTGAATATGTAAATCCCAGTAAGAGTTTTAGAAGTGCTACCACAGGGACAATGTATGCGAATAGAGATTTTATCAATTGTAGAACACAAGGCATTGTATACATATATTGCTTAGCTGTCACTGTTCTCTCAACTATGTGGGTAAGACCATACAGCAGTTTAGAAGACGCATCTTGGGACACGTAGGTAATGTGTTAATGGAGGAATATACTCCAATAGCCAGACATGTGCTAATACATTATAATGGTGATCCAAAATGTTTAAAATTTCAGGGCGTCCTAATATTAGAAGGGGAGATTTTAACAATAGACTTCTTCGGAAGGAATCTCAGTGGATATTTAGGCTTAAAACAATTAAACCTTGAGGCCTAAATGACTCGATTTATTTTGTTCCATTTATTTAACTCCTTGCTCGTTTTTTGATAATTTTTCAATGGATGCGAGGGTGTCTAATTACTCGTCCAGAGGTTGTGCAACATTGAGGATATATAGTGTATAGCTAATTTAGGCGGGATATATTGATTCAGGTCCGTATAGAGATCTATATTATCTGATTTAACGTATAGTGCCACATAACCCCTGTACATAGTGCCACACACACACCCTGTAGATAGTGCCACACCCCTGTAGGTAGCGCCACACATAAGCCCCTGTAGATAGCGCCACACTCACACTCCACCCTGTAGATAGCGCTACACCCTCCCGCCCTGTAGATAGCGCCATTGATGCTCCGTCTAGGTGTGGAATCCCCAGCCAGAGCTTCGGCAACGCTCTGGCTAGGGATAACACACCTAGACGGAGCCCCAATGGTGCTATCTACAGGGTGGGAGGGTGTAGCGCTATCTACAGGGTGGAGTGTGAGTGTGGCGCTATCTACAGGGGCTTATGTGTGGCGCTACCTACAGGGGTGTGGCACTATCTACAGGGTGTGTGTGTGGCACTATGTACAGGGGTTATGTGGCACTATCTACGGGGATGTGTGGCACTATCTGCAGGGGGTTGAGTGGAACTATCCATAGTGGGCTGTGGGGCACTATCTAAGAGGGCACGGTGGCACTATCTACAGAGGGGTGTGGCACTATCTACAGAGGGCACTGAGGCATTATCTACAGAGGGCACTGAGGCATTATCTACAGAGTGGGCGTGGCACTATATACAGAGGGCACTGTGGCATTTTCTACAGAGGGCACTGTGGCATTATCTACAGGGATGTGTGTGGCACTATCTGCAGAAGGCACTGTGGCATTATCTACAGAGGGCACTGTAACATTATCTACAGGGGGAGTGGCACTATATACAGAGGACACTGTGGCATTATCTACAGAGGGTGTGTGGCACGATCTACAGAGGGCACATTGGCATTATCTACAGATGGCACTGTGGCATTATCTACACAGGTCACTGTGGCATTACCTACAGGGGGCTGAGGGGCACTATCTAAAGGTGGGCCGTGTGGCACTATCTAAAGGGGGGCCATGTGTAATTATCTACAGTAAGCAGTGTGTGGCACTATCTAGTGGGAGCAGTGTGGGGCACCATCTACAAGGAGTACTGAGTGTGTCACTTTCTACGTTGGTTTTTACTCTACCAGTATTGGTCAGCACATATCACCTAGCCCGAGTGATAAAGTGAGACATTACCTGCCTGTTAACAACCGGATAATCAGAGACAGATACGGGCCACCATAGTAGTTGTCAGCCAAACTATTGCAGAATTTTGTGTTTATTTATTTGTATACAGAAATTCTGGAAAGAAAGCCATGACCCATTAACCACACCACCTGATAATTCACGCCCACAAGACACATCCACCAAAGAAGCCACACCCTAAGTGTCCATGGATTTTTTTTTTTATGTTGGCAACTATGTTAGAGTTTAAAACAGCGATGAGCATGTCAAGTAGTGTTCAGTGTTGGGAGGTAGTTGGCACAATCTGAGCTCTTCGTACTACAAAAAAGAGAGGTATTGCTACAAGAGGGGAAAGTGGTAAATGCTGTTATTGCGAGAGAGAGTCTGACTGTGAGGTGCTGGAACTGAGGAGCCTGTGTAGAGTGGTGAGGACCATACTATGTCAGTATTCATCATTGGGCCTGCTTGGCAACAGGTTCTGATGAACGAGGAGGGGTGGTATATGACGTCCCACTGTATTAATAACTGGGCAGATATCAGTGAAAGGCACGTAGACGAGATGTGACCGAAGACAGAGGTGTACCCGTCAGAGGTCAGCAACAGTGAAAAACTAGGGACGAATCGGTTCAGGTGCAGCCCGTATACAGAGCAGCCATCATCTCAATATGCACTAGGCCTGAACTACACAGTCAGCAGCCACCGTATTGAGGCCTACTAGCCCCAAACAGATAGCCCTTGTATCAACGAGGGGCGCGTTTTGGCCCTGTGACTGCTGGTCATCAGAACAAACCAGACATCTTGCAAGCCTGAACTGTAACTAAGTTTTTGCCTCCCAAAGTTGGAAGAATTGTAAACATTGTCCGTGGCCCTGTGCACCATCAGCACAGTACAGGCAGAATGCCCTAGGGGGAGGCCACCATGATCAGGGAAGTAGGCAGGGAAGGAGTTAAGGGAGTTAGGAGGGGTGGTTAGGAGGTAGTAGGGGGCGGAGGTTAGTGGGGCAAGGCTAGGATACTTAAGGGAGGCAGAGAGGAAGGACACCACCATTACACCTAGCAGCACAGGAAAGCTTGTCCTGTATATTCAGACTTGTAAATACACTATATGAAATAGCAAGTAAAAAGTTAAAGTTTGCCACTCAAAGGCTGGGTTTCCACATAGTGTAAGCTCTGTGGAATTTCCACAACGGAATTCTGTCCGGAAAATCCACAGCTTTTACAGTAGCAGCAAAGTGGATGAGATTCGAACAAATCTCATGCACATGCTGCAAAAAAATGTATGCTGCGGAAACGTCTTTGCTGCAGATTTTTCTAATTGAATTCAATGGAGTGGTAAAACCCGCAACAAATAGCATATGTTGCGATGCTTGCAGCAGAAAGTCTGAAAAAAATTAATTCAAAAAGCCAATAACTACCCTATGGATGTTGTCATAGCGACGTGTACCTCTGTTCTTAGTGGTAGTATTAGTTTTTTTCAGCAGAGCTTCTGCACTAAAATCTGCACGACAACTTGGTGAGGTTCTTCGGGCCTAATTCCCTGCTGGTTTTAGGTCGGATAGGCTGCGTACTTTTACGCAGTCTATCCGACCTGAGGGAACCCAGCCTAACTCATGCTTCGTTTCAACTTTCTCCACAACATCTTTGCAGGGTATTTTCCACCTTCTTTTCCCACCTTCCAGAAAGAAAACAATCTCAGTGTCACCTTTTGGAGCTATCTTCTGGCCTACCTAACCCTGATGATGTATCCATGGACAGGAGGCTGAAGAGGAGGCTGAGGATCCCAGGCTGAGACAGGCTGGAACAGGTGAGATAGCGCTGTAGCAGCAATGGCGCAGCGCAACCAGTACAGAAGGATGTGAAGGCTGCACTCTGGATCCACTACCTAAGCCACCAGCGGCCAATAGGCCGATAAACCAGGTGGGTGAGGTACCCACCCAGCGAGTTACAACCCAGTTCTATGGAATGTCTAATTTACACTATTTTGGGTAATATATTAAAGTGAAGGTTCAGCTTTGGGGAACTTTTCATGTGTCAGTTCCCATAGAAGCCAAATATAAAAAGTCTTTCTTAGCACTGAACAGTAATTTTACATTTGGTTTACGTAAACAAACCTTAATATACTTATCATCAAATCCTACACACAATTGAAACGTTTTCAGTTTCTCCTCTTTGACCCAGTTACAACTGACATATCTACTAGAAGCTAGACATTGGTTCAGAGTATTCCCCTTCCTCAAACTTTCATTTTTGTTAAGGTACCATCTCTTTCGTCCCACCTCTTCTAGACCATTCTCCCCTCTTCATTCCCCAACACCATATCACCTTTTTTCCCAATTTTGCTGCATAAAAGTGTTTGCTCCAATGCAAAGATGAGCAAAATAACATTTTTGATGGAGCTTTTGCCCTGCTGAAAGGAGGATGGGAGCTCCAGGCACACCTTCAATGCTTTACTGCTGTCATAAAGAAAATACTCATTGCCGCTGTGTGCTGCTCATACTACTACTCCGTCAATAGACAATGATGTGACAGGCTGTTCTGCTGCCACAGGCAGGTTCTGAAGAGCATTTTTCTAGCTATACGATCTGCTAAAATTGGATCTACTCCCTACTCCTGGGACCTCTTTCGAAATAGTAGTCCAAAGCATTATTCCCTGATTTCTGCTGGTTTTATTGCCCGTTTATATTCTAGTATGGTGCTTTATTTCTCATTCCTAATGTATATGTATTCGTTGTGTAGAAAAATAAAAGTCAGTCAACATCCCATTAATTTCCCTTATAAATAAATACATCTTACCTGTAAGCCTCTTGCACCTGCATAGTTGTTCCCAGGTTTTCCTTGATCACCCTACAAGCAAATGTAATATAAGCATATATATAACTTCAAAAAGGTCTTTCTTTCTCAAAAAAAAATCTTACTGTAGGCATCTGGATTTATTATGAATACCTATACCAAAACCAGGCCAAATATTCCATATAATGATCTATACATATCAATATATAAGCACAATCCCTATAAATATATATATATATATAGATACTACCACATAAATACTGTAATAACATATGAGTACACCATAGGTACCATGTAAAAAGATTTTTATTATATTTAACCACAAATAGTAAAAACAATGGCCAGCACGACCTACAAAAATGACAAACAAGTTTAAAACAACATGGTGGGGGTGGGGGGACTACAGCATACAGAGCAGCTTATCACACCAGTACAGTACAAAAAATAGCAGCGAATAACACAGAGTATCACATGAAATGGCAATACATATTGCACAAGGAGACAAGAAGTGTATACACTCAGTATATTACTGTTTATCAGTGCTGTCTCAAAAAATATACGATGTCTAAAACTTGGATATCGCTAGGTTAAGATACCAACCACTGTGCATCATAGTGGGTCCCAAATATAACTAAACCACCACCACAGAACCCCGACGCGCGTTTCGCCGTCAGCTTTTTCAAGGGGTGTTGTGTGGTGGGATGGATAAATCTTTTATAGGAAGTAAATGATATAGGTAGTAGCTGTTATTGGTCAAAACACCAAAATAGGAAAGAGCTGTTATTGGCCCGAACACACATGTACTATAATGACCTCTGACTTGAATGCTAGCTAAAGCCAAATTATTCACCCACCTGAGTCAAATATATTCAAGACGCCGCTATCTACATGGCGCCTGTCAATGGCGGACACAGCCTCCCCGGCCTCCCCATCCCGGCATCTGGATTTATTAGCCTGGTATACATTTCAATCTATTGCAAATTATGACAAGGTTCGCACAGTTCTCATGAGATCACACAGAGTACTAGGCTTTGCAAATAAAATGTAAGGTTCTGTTCACACCAGTATGGATTTGTCCACACGTAACGGAATAGCTGCTTATTTTTGTCCGCAATTGTCTACGTAAAATTCGCAGCGGAATACAGTAGCAGCAAAGTGGATGTGATTTAACAAATGTCATGCACACACTGCAGAAAAATTCAGTCCAGAAAATCAAGTGCGGTGCGTAATTTTAATTCAACAGCATGTCAATTATTGCTGTGGACTAAGTTCCTGTGCTTTTCTGATGAACTGCGTGATTTGCTGCGGAAAAACTGCGGAATTTCTTACATGGGGTGGAAATGACATTACAGGAAGAAGTAATATCACCATCACACAGCCTTTGAAAAAAATTTTGCCTGCATTTTGTAAGCCAAAATCAGAATTGGATCCAGGAGAGGAAACCTAGAAGGCCTTTCTTTATACATTTTTCTGTTTAGGTTCCGTTCCTGGTTTTGACTTAGAAAACGCATGCCAAATCTGCAGCAAATCTGTGGGAACCCAGCCTAAATGCTGCGGAAATTTTCTGCAGAAAATCTGTTACGTGTGGACAAGCCCTATGGGTTACATTTTTACAAAATTGATGTCGGAATTGAAGGAACCCTTATAATCTCTCATAATCCATTCTAATTCTTTTTATTTCACCCGTTGACTTATTATTAGGTCCATCAGATTTACGTTACTTGAAGAATAGCGCAGCACGCCGCGCTATTCCAAATGATCTGCAAAGAACTGATGCAATGCGAACAGACTCTGATTCCAAAGTGATACGTCAATTTGATAACTTCCAATGAGTTTACATAAATATAAAGCTGGGTTTCCACGTAGCATAAACGATGTGTTCAAAGTTTTGAAATTTAATTCTGTCCGGAAACACTGTGGCATTTGCAGAAGCAGCAAAGTAAATGAGAGTTAGCAAATCTCAGCCACACGCTGCAGAATTTTTTTTATTTTTTTGAAAAGTCGTGCAAAAAGTGCTCTGTGGTGCGACTTTCAATTCTGCAGCATGCCAATTTATGCTGCGTGTTCTGGGCGGAGTTTCTGCGTTTTTGGCCCATAGACTATAATGGGGAGCATTAACGCTGGAAATCCGCAGGAGCATATATTTTGCTATAATCAATATTTAACTCTAAATCTGCAGGTATAAGCGATGCGGGAAAAACGCAGCGTTTCCGCAGCAATATGCTCAGCAAAATACGCAACATTTACTGTGGATTTCTGTGACAGATTTATTAGCTTTTTTTTTAGATTCCACTGCAGAAATCTGCAGTGTATTCTATGTATGGGAAGATACTCTAAGGCTGGGTTCACACGAGCATGTTACGTCCGTAATGGACGGAACGTATTTCGGCCGCAAATCCCGGACCGAACACACTGCAGGGAGCCGGGCTCCTAGCATCATACTTATGTACGATGCTAGGAGTCCCTGCCTCGCTGCCGGACAACTGTCCCATACTGTAAACATGATTACAGTACGGGACAGTTGACCTGCAGCGAGGCAGGGACTCCTAGCATCGTACATCACTATGATGCTAGGAGCCCGGTTCCCTGCAGTGTGTACGTTCCGTCCATTACGGACTTAACATGCTCGTGTGAACCCAGCCTTAGGCCGCACGACTTTTCCGTGTTTTCTATTCCGCAGCGTGGGCATGAGATTTCTAAAATCTCATTCTCTTTGTCGCTACTGTAAATACTGTGGAACTTCCACACAGAATTCCGTTGTGGATATTTAACAGCACTTACACTACATAGGAACCCAACCTAAGGGCATGGACAGACCTGGCAGAATTTTCAGCAATATTTTCATAGGTAATTCAGACGTTGCGGATATCACAGCGGACTTGCAAAGGCTGAAATCTGCAGTGTGACATTTCTGCACCGCAGCCTAAATTCCGCACTGTTATTTTCCGCAGCGTCTGAAATAAGTTACCTAAAAATGTATAGAAACCAATGGAAAAAACGGCTGCTGCGGATTTCCACTGCGGAATATCCGCAGCGGAATTCCACAGCAATTCCGCCACTGCCCTAATTCTTCATTGATAAAAACTTTTCTAACAAAAACGTAAACGCTTGTAGAAACCAATCAGATTCCATTTTTTTTTTTTTTTTTTTTTTTTAGGGTCCGAATTAAATTGAAGAAGTGATCTGACTATGTATAGGTAAAGTATAAGGTGTTTTCCAAGGGGTACAAAAAAGTTGCAAAAGGAAGGTGAATGTGATAAAAGAAAAGAAACATAACCCACCTGGCATATCTCCCGCCGCTTCAGTGGTCCTGCCAGTCTTTATTAGTTGTCCTGCAGTCATGACGTGCCATATACCTGCAAGTGACCCCCAGTACTAGGGTATGTGCACACGTAGTGTTTTTAGTCGTTTTTGGGGCCGTAAATGTCCCGAAAAACGGCTGAAAAATCAGAAGCAGAACGCCTACAAACATCTGCCCATTGATTTCAATGGGAAATACAATGTTTTGTTCCGACGGGGCGTTTTTTATGCGGCAGTTTTTCAAAACGGCCACGTAAAAAAAGTCAGCGAAAAAGAAGTGCATCTCACTTTTTGAGCTGTTTTTGGAGCCGTTTTTCATTGACTCTATAGAAAAACAGCTCCAAAAACGGCCGTAAAAAACGCAGCGAAAAACGCGAGTATGATTAGAAAATGGCTGAAAATCAGGAGCTGTTTTCCCTTGAAAACAGCTCTGTATTTTCAGAAGGTTTTAATTTTGTGTATGCACATACCCTTAGGCTACAGCGGTCACGTGCCGGTATTAAAGTGGGAACACTTGAGCGGCGGGGATATACCAGGTGGGTAATTCTTCTTTAGTTTTATCATATTCCCTGGCTTTTGGATAATTTTTTTGGGGCTCTCAGAAAATCCATTTAAAATGTGCTTTCCTTTAGAGACCTAAAAGCCACACCAAAAAGTCTTAATAGACTGAATTCATAGTTAGGGTATGTGCACACGATAACGACCATTACGTCTGAAATTACGGAGCTGTTTTCAGGAGAAAACAACTCCTGCATTTCAGACGTAATTGCTCGTACTCGCGTTTTGCGAAGCGTCAATTACGGACGTAATTTGGAGCTGTACTTCATTGGAATCAATGAAAAACGGCTCAAATTACGTCTCAAATTACGTCTCAAGAAGTGTCCTGTACCAAGCACCTCATTGCCAGCAACTACTGGTGGCCTGGGTTGCTTAAAGACGTTAAGGCCTACGTCGCCGCTTGTGAGGTTTGTGCTAAGTCCAAGACTCCCAGGTCCCGACCAGCGGGCTTACTATGTTCTTTGCCCATTCCCATATCGCCCAGACCCATATCTCCATGGATTTTATCACCGATTTGCCTCCATCCCAAGGCAAGTCGGTGGTGTGGGTTGTAGTAGACCGCTTCAGTAAGATGTGCCACTTTGTGCCCCTCAAGAAACTACCCAATGCTAAGACGTTAGCTACCTTGTTTATCAAACACATCTTGCGTCTCCATGGGGTTCCTGTCAATATTGTTTCTGACAGAGGGGTACAATTTGTTTCATTGTTTTGGAGAGCCTTCTGTAAAAAGTTGGAGATTGATCTGTCCTTCTCCTCGGCTTTCCATCCTGAAACTAATGGCCAAACGGAGAGGACTAATCAGTCTCTAGAACAATATTTAAGGTGGTTTATGTCTGACTGTCAACATGATTGGGTCTCATTCATTCCCCTCGGCGAATTTTCCCTTAATAACCGGGTCAGTAACTCGTCAGGGGTCTCCCCCTTTTTCTGTAATTTTGGGTTTAATCCACGGTTCTCCTCCGTTTCACTTGGTAGTTCCAACAATTCCGAGGTAGATGTCGTTCATCAGGAACTGTGCACAGTCTGGGCCCAGGTTCAGAAGAACCTAGAGGCATCCCAGAGCATACAAAAGACTCAGGCAGATAGAAGACATTCTGCTAACCCCTTGTTTGTGGTCGGGGATCTGGTGTGCCTATCTTCTAAAAATTGACGCCTTAAAGTCCCGTCTAAGAAATTTGCTCCCTGGTTTATAGGGCCGTACAAGGTAATTAAAGTCCTTAACCCTGTCTCCTTACGACTGGAGTTGCCCCCGTCTTTTCGAGTGCACAACGTCTTTCATGCCTCCCTCCTTAAACGCTGCTCCCCGTCCTTGGCTCCCTCGAGGAAACCTCCGGTCCCTGTTCTCACCCCTGAGGGGGTAGAATTCGAGGTGGCCAAGATTGTGGACTGCAGGATGGTCCAAGGCTCCCTCCAGTACCTGGTCCATTGGAGAGGATACGGGCCTGAGGAGAGGACTTGGGTACCCGCCCGGGATGTTTACGCTGGGGTATTGCTCAGGAGGTTCCACCTTCGTTTCCCCAATAAACCAGGTCCACCTAGAAAGGGTCCGGTGGCCCCTCATAAAAGGGGGAGTACTGTAAAGGATTTGCCAGACACAGATTCTGTGTCGACGCCCGTGGGCAATCAGTCTGCACCTGCTCCTATGTCTGTAAGACTGACTCCATCTTCCACCACTCAGGATGGCAGGCTTAGGAGTGGGAGAGCCTATCACAGTCTGGCCAGACGGAGCTAGTTCCCGCCCACTGTCTATTTATACCTGCCTTTCCTGTTCCTCCTTTGCCTGTGATTCTTCTATGCTTGTTTCCTGGCTTGCTGTTGCTGCTTGTACTACTGATCCTCTGCTTGTTATTGACCTTGGCTTTCTGACCACTCTCCTTCTCAGCGTTTTGTACCTCGCTCTCTCCTGGTTTGACTCGACTCGTTCACCACTCTTGTTGCTCACGGTGTCTCCGTGGGCAGCTGCCCCGTTTCCCTGCTTCTGTGTACCCCTGTGTGTTTTGTCTGTCTTGCACTTACTGAGCGTAGGGACCGTCGCCTAGTTGTACCCCGTCACTTAGGACGGGTCGTTGCAAGTAGGCAGGGACTGAGTGGTGGGTAGATTAGGGCTCACCTGTCTGTCTCCCTACCCTGTCATTACAGCACTAACTACAGGTGAGGACTATATAGGGGACAATAACTACAGGGGAGGACTATATAGGGGGCACTAACTATAGGGGAGGACTATATAGGAGGCACTAACTATAGGGGAGGACTATATAGGGGCACTAACTACAGGGCAGGATTATATAGGGACACTAACTACAGGGGAGGACTATATAGGGGGCACTAACTACAGGGGAGGACTATATAGGGGGCACTAACTACAGGGGAGGATTATATAGGGGACACTAGCTACAAAGGAGGACTATATAGGGGCTCTAACTACAGGGAAGGACTATATAGGGGGTTGCTCCCTCTGCAGGAGCGCTGCTACAGTGACCGCCATGCGGTGCTGCAACCGGTAGAGTAAAGAACCACTTTAAAGAGGTCCCCGTGAAGTGGCAAGTGGGCTTATATACAATTTGATCGAAATGTTAACAAAGAACCTAATGTTCATGTTTATAAATTTTGCCTAGCCGCGATAGATCAAAGTATATAATGGATGTGCGGTCCATGTCTAGTTTCTCACTAAGTGATTATATAGGGGGGCACTAATTACAGGGGAGGAATATATAGGGGGCACTAACTACAGCGGAGGACTATATAGGGGACACTAACTACAGGGGAGGACTATATAGGGAGCACTAACTACAGGGGAGGAATATTAAGGGGCACTAACTACAGGGGAGGACTATATAGGGGGCACTAACTACAGGAGAGGACAATATAGGGGGCACTAACTACAGGGGAGGACTACATAGGGGGGACTAACTACAGGGGAGGACCATATAGGAGGCACTGACTACAGGGGAGGACCATATAGGGGGCACTAACTACAGGGGAGGACAATATAGGGGGCACTAACTACAGGGTAGGAATATATAGGGGGTACTAACTACAGGGGAAGACTATATAGGGGGCACTAACTACAGGGGAGGACTATATAGGAAGCACTAACTACAGGGGAGGAATACTAGGGGGCTCCAACTACAGGGGAGGAATATATAGGGGGCACTAACTACAGGGGAGGACTATATAGGGGGCAATAACTACAAGGGAGGACTATATAAGGGTCACTAACTACAAGGGAGGACTATATAGGGGGCACTAACTACAGGGAATGCCACAGGGGGCACTATCTACACGGAACGCCACAGGGGGCACTATCTACATGGAACGCCACAGGGGCCCCTATCTACAGGGAACACTACTATCTACAGAGGAAACTACGGGAGCACTATCTACAGGGGGCTCTATTAGGGGGTTTTACCCTAGGCGACTATCATGCAGACCAGCGTTCATAGAACGCTCGTTGCCGATAATTGCCCTGTGTGAAAAGGTCAGCAATCTGCAGATGAACGAGCAAACGCCCGATCATCTGCTGGTCGTATCGTTTTAAAAAAATTTACAATTATCATTGTCGGCAGCACATCTGCCTGTATAAACACGGAGAAGCGCTGCTGACATTGTATCGGGACGAGTGATCGGAGTAACGATCGCCTGTCCCCATCCATAGCTCCGTGTGACAGGAGCAAATGAATGCCGATCAACTATGTATCGTTGATCGGCGCTCACTGCAGCGGCCGAATATCACCAGGTGTAAAAGGCCCTTATCTACAGGGGCCTCTATAAGGGGCACTATCTACAAGTGGCGCTGTGTGTGGTGCATTACTTTACAGTGCTTGACACAATTTTATTCATGGACACAGTGTATAGTACTATCATATTCAGGAGCACAGTGTATAGTACTATTATATTCACCACAGTGTGTAGCACTATTATGTTCGGGGGCACAGTGTATGGTACTATTATATTTGGGGACACAGTGTATGATACTATTATATTCGGGGGCACAGTGTATGATACTATTATATTCAGGAGCGTAGAGTGCGGCACCATAAGAAGTTTATCTTCGTTTATAGGTGAAGAAATGTTGGAAAAGTGAGGAGCTGAAGACATCCGAGCGGCAAACTCTGCAGAAATGGGTCGTGGCCGAGAGAAGTCATCATAGAGTACCAAAGAAAAGAGAAAAAAAACTACTCCAATCTGAGAAGTCTTCACGGGTGAGTCACTAAATGTAAAGGTTTATTCTCCCTGTGACTGATCAGAACTGTAGTCACTGTATGATCTGCAGTGAGATGATGGGTGTATCGTTCCTTTTTTTGTGAAACAACAACTCCCAGCATATCCCTACCATCGTTCTGGCTATACTAGGAGCTGTAGTTTTATGCCGTACAAACGTATATGGCAGGGGTTAAACTGAATTTGCAAATGATCTCTGTACTGAGTTGCATTTGCGCTTGTGCTGTATTAATGTACTGAGCTTGGTTCTGGTGCTGTATTTTTGTACTGAGCTTGGTCCTAGAGTTATATACATCATAACTACCAAGCACAATACATATATACAGCACCAAAGAGAATGTCAGAACATATATACCACTCCAGAGCCAAGATCAGTCTATACATCACCAGAACAAACCTCAGTACATATATATGGCACCAGAACTAAGCTCAGTACAGAAATACAGCATCAGAACCAAGCTCAGTACATATATACAACACCAAAACCAAGCTTGGTACACATATACAGCACCAGCACCAAGCTCAGTACATAAATACAGCACCAGAAACAAGCTCAGTACATAAATACAGCACCAGAAACAAGCTCAGTACATAAATACAGCACCAGAAACAAGCGCAGTACATATATACAGCACCAGAACCAAGGTCAGTACATATATGCAACACAAGAACAAAGCTCAGTACATATATACAGCATCAGAACCAAGCTCAGTACATATATACACCAGAACCAAGCTCAGTACATAAATACAGCACCAGAACAAAGCTCACTACATATATACAGCACCTGAACAAAACTCAGTACATCAATACAATACCAAAACCAAGCTCATTACATAAATACAGTACTGAGCTTGGTTTTGGTGCTGTATTTATGTGCTGAGCTAGGTTCTGGTGAGTGCATATGTACTGAACTTGGTTCTGATGCTGTATATATGTATGAGCTTTGTTCTGGTGTTGTTTAGATGTACCGAGCTTGGTTCTGGTGTTGTATATATGTACTGAGCTTGGTTCTGGTGTTGTATATATGTACTGAGCCTGGTTCTGGGGATGTATATATGTATGAGCTTGGTTCTGGTGTTTTTATATATATATATATATATATATATATATATGAGCTTGAATCTAGTATTGTATTTATGCACTGAGCTTGGTTCTGGTGCTGTATATATGTATGAGCCTTGTTCTGGTGTTGTATATATGTACTGAGCTTGGTTCTGGTGTTGTATATATGTACTGAGCCTGGTACTGGGGATGTATATATGTATGAGCTTGGTTCTGGTGTTTTATATATATATATATATATATATATATATATATATGTATGAGCTTGATTCTAGTAATGTATTTATGCACTGAGCTTGGTTCTGGTGCTGTATATATGTATGAGCTTTGTTCTGGTGTTGTATTTATGTATTTGGCCTTGTTCTGGTGCTGTATATATGTACTGAGCTTGCTCCTGGCACTGTATCTGTGCATTAGCCGGGAGAGTTGTCGTGGCTTACTGTGCATGCCGCACTGTCCTCCACCCTTCTCACAGTCCACAGCCTAACTAAATGGGCTGAGCACGCTTAGGATATTAAATGTGCGCATATAGGTCTATATGTAATGGGTGAGTTTAAAATAATGAGCGTAGGTAGGTAGGTAGGTAGGTAGATAAATATGTACTCTTATGTAATTATATAAATAGTGTGGCAATCCACACTAACACATTCTGGACAGAGAATTTCTTTATTTAGAATCCACTTTAATATAGGGTGTATTTGGAATCTCATAATTGTTTTATTTTATTATTACAATAATTTTCCATGGTGCGATGCACCGCAAAATGCGTAAGTCTTTGTCCGCAAAACAGGGAACCTGTTGTTAAAATTTTTAATGCCATCCCTGCACACAGGACGGATACGCTGCTTTAAAGTCTCCGCCTTAGTAGCGCCAGGAAATTCTGTACGAAAAACGGAACCAAAACGGCAACAAAAATGTATACCTTCCCCGGCTATAGTCATGGCGACGCATCCCTCCCTTTTGAGCGTAGCTCGGCCTCCTGGGATTAAGCTGTAGTCCATGTGACCGCTGCAGCCTTTGACTGGCTTCAGAAGTCACATGGGAGAAAACGTCATCCCAGGAGGTCGAGCTACGCTCAGAATAGAGGATCGCTTCGTTAGGACTAAAGCCGGGGGAAGTATAAACTTATTTATTAATAAAAAATATATTTTTTTTCCCTTTCAAATTTTGCGGCGGAATTGCAGTGTTTCCGCTGCAAAAGTCGCAACACATAGCTCTTTGTTGCGGGTTTTGCCTCCCATTGAATTTAAGATCGCAACAAAAGAACAGGAATTCCGCAGCATGCGTTGACATGCTGTGGCTTAAAAAAAACTCACCACAGATCAATTTATGAACGGTTTTTAGGTCGATTTTTTTTCTGCTGTGTGTGAATGAGATTTGTTTAAATCTCACCCACACTGCAGCTACAGTAATGATTTTCCGATGAGAAAATCTGCAGTGTTTCTGCCTAGTATGTTCCTACCCTAACAATAGTTTTTTTTCTTTCTACAAGTAGTAAAACATAAAACAAAAATATATAAATTTGGTATCGCCATAATCGTATTGACCTGCAGAATAAAGTTAACATGTAGTTTTTACCGCACACTAAATGCCGTAAAAATACATTTACAAAAAACAATGTAAGGGAAATGCTTTTTTTTCTTCACATTAAAAATAAAATGGCTCTCTGAATGCGACAATGGAAAAAAAAATAAAAAAAAAATTGGCTGCATCTCGAAGGGGGTTAATGTTCAAAAAGAGCCATTACATACCTCACAGATCCCCGTCATTCCAGCAACGCCTGTTCCGTTCCTCCCCGCCGCTGTGTATTGACATAGCTGCAGCCAATCAATGGTCTCAGTGGGTATACTGCAGCGATCACGTGGGTATACGGGTACCTCCTCTCTGCAGCTATGTCAATAAACAGCAGCGGGGAGGAACGGAAGTGGCTGCGCTGGAACAACAAGGATCTGTGAGGTAAGTAATGGCTCCTTTTTTTTTTTTTTTGCATCCCTCTAACTCAGCAATCCCCTTCAAACTCTTTTTACTTATGAGTTGTTACATTACAGGGCATGTGAAAAATATCACAAACCTCTGTTACACAGAAAATATGCTCCTGTTAAAAATGTGTTTATTTTTCAATTTAATGAACTGAGAAGAAAACAAAGATACACATATTTAAAATAGTAAAAGTGTAATATATGCACATCTATAATTTCATACATACAGTAGATCCTGGTAGTCCGGTGTCACCTCTTACACCAATATCACCTGGATCACCAGGACTGCCCTTTACAGAAAAAGAAACAAAAAAATACATCATGAGTTGAAGAAACACTCCAAAAACTGTTCTAAGTGTTCACATCAGCGGTGTCTTTACGTTGAAGAGTTCTGTCTGAGATTTCCGTCCGGTTAACCCCTCAACGGAAAGGCTAACGGAAATCTAAGCTTCCGTTTGCATCACCATTGATCTCAATGGTGACGGAAACGTTGCTAAAGGTTTCCGTTTGTCACCATTGTGACAGGGTTTCATTGTTTTTGACAGAATCAATAGCGCAGTCCTCTTAGGCTAAGGGCATGGCCCCACGTGGCGGATTTCTTCAGCAACTGTCCGCATCAATGCCGCACAGAATCTGCATTGCAGATTCTGTGGCGGATCTGCCCAAAATGTGCAGTGAATTGATGCGGACTAGCCGCTGCGTATTGAGGTGAAAGTACTTCCCTTCTCTCTATCAGTGCAGGATAGAGAGAAGGGACAGCACTTTCCCTAGTGAAAGTAAACGAATTTCATACTTACCGGCCGTTGTCTTGGTGACACGTCCCTCTTTCGGCATCCAGCCCGACCTCCCTGGATGACGCGGCAGTCCATGTGACCGCTGCAGCCTGTGATTGGCCTGTGATTGGCTGCAGCCGTCACTTAGACTGAAACGTCATCCTAGGAAGCCGGACAGGAGAAAGAAGCAGGGAGTTCTCGGTAAGTAGGAACTACTATTTTTTTTACACGTTGCTGTATATTGTGATCGGTAGTCACTGTCCAGGGTGCTGAAACAGTTACTGCCGATCGCTTAACTCTTGCAGCACCATGGACAGTGACTATTTACTGACGTCGCCTAGCAACGCTCCCGTAATTACGGGTGCACACACGTAGTCACCCGTAATTATGGGTGCACACACGTAGTCACCCGTAATTATGGGTGCACACACGTAGTCACCCGTAATTATGGGAGCCCCATTGACTTCCTCAGTCTGGCTGTAGACCTAGAAATACACATAGGTCCAGCCAGAATGAAGAAATGTCATGTTAAAAAACCAATACGCTCCGCAGCACACATAACCATGTACATGACATCTGCGGACTTCATTGCGGAATTTTGAATCTCCATTGAAGTCAATGGAGAACTTCCGCAATGAGTCCGCAACCAGTCCGCCACAGGTCCGCAACATCCATTGTATGCTGCGGACACCAAATTCCGCACCGCAGCCTATGCTCCGCAGCGGAATTTTCCGCATCGTCTAAACGAACCCTACTAAAAAGCAGTGGAAGGCAATGGAGAAACGGGTCCGCTGCGGATTAACGCTGTGGAGTGTCCGCAGCGGAATTCCAGAGCAATTCCGCCACGTGGGGCTTTGCCCTTAATGCACAGGTTGCAGAATTTGTTGTGGAAAATCCGCATGGATATGCAGGTAGTACCGCAGGTAAATTCCGCACCCAAGGGCTTGTCCACACGTAACGGAATTGCTGCAGATAATTTCTGCAGCATTTCCGTTGAAACTAGCAGACAATCCGCTGCGGAAAAACCGTACCATTTCCTGCGTTTTTTACTGCAGAATATAACGCACCGCAGGTGAATTTCTGGACGGAAATTTTAGGCAGCGTCTGGATGAGATTTGTTAAATCTCACCCACCTTGCTGCTACTGTATGCCGCTGCATATTTACCATGTGCATTTCCGGATGGAAAATACGCAGCAATTCCGTTACGTGTGGACAAGCCCGAATAGTGCATTTTTTTAATTCGTTTTTAGGTGCGGTTTTTACAGTTTGATCTGGAAATAGGTGTGTTTTTATGCTGCATATTTTGGTGTGTTTTCTTTTAAAAATAGTCAGATACAATTCACAAGCGGAACGCAATATAAATTGACATGCCGCGGATTTTAAAATACGCACCACAGGTCAATTTGCATGCAGAAAAAAAAAGCAATGAGTAGATGAGATTTCTGGACATCTCATTTACTTTGCTGGTAATGTATTAGGCCTTATTCAGATGGACATTGTATACGTACGTGTGCTGTCCGTTAAAAAAACTGAGCACACGGACCTATGCAATTCAATGGGCTATTAAGATGTCAGTGATTTTTCACGCAGCGTATTTCCGTTGCGTAAAACTCACTTCATGTCCTATTCTCGTTCGTTTTGCGGGCCACGTCGCCCATTGAAGTCTATGGGTGCGTGAAAATCACGGACAGCACATAGACGTCATCCGTGTGCTTTCCGTATTTTACGCATCAGTTGCTGCACCCACTTGGCTGTACATTTGGCCTTTATGTACAGTCTTTACTTATGTGTTGGCTGTGCATGAGAAAGTAGTACTATGTAATAGTGACAGTAACCACAGGTTCCTGCTATTAAACCGTAGTATTGGACTTTTGGACTTTTAGATAAAAATAGAATAGAGTACTATGGGCGCCATATTCAGTATCAGTGCAGAACTGGTATGTGAAATGCCAGTCTTAATAAAGTCCCCCCCCCCTATGTATGTAGACATTTTCATATTTTCCTATAGACTATTAATTAAAATCTGGCTGCAGCGGTTTAGCCCTTCCAAAAAAAAAAGCCAAGAAAACACACGCTGTGTGAACTACAAAGAATTGCTGTGAAATCGCCATCTACAATAAAGCTTGAAGATCACTCCAGTCAATATGAATATGTATGCATGAATATCAACAGGACATACTTTCTCACCCATTACTCCAATTTCTCCAGGTGGACCTCTTGAGCCAGGAAAGCCCGGAGCTCCCTGAAATAAGAAATTTAGTATGGATTTCATTAGTTACATTGCTCGATAAGTAGGTGAGTACCCCCCAGTAAAAGTCAAAAGTTTGTAGGTAAACAGCGGTTTTATCCGCAACATCATGTGGCCAATAATGAACAATTTGACGGCTGCACCGTTGCTGTCAGCCTTGTCAATTCCGCTCTGTAGGGCCTTACCCTAAATCTTACTATTTAATTTTCCTGTGTAGCCAATGAATGTTATTCGGTCAAATTGCCTCAGGATATGTTCAGATTTTGCAGATTTTTTTGGTGTGGATGCCACACTGAAAATCGACATCAATTTACAGTACAATACATGTGAATAGGGTTTTGAAACCCCATTCACACAAGGTGGAAAAAATCAGCATGGTCCTCAGCAGCATCACATTATGTTGCGAATTCTGGCTGATATTTACCATGGATTTCACCCATTGCCCTGCAAATCCATAGAAAAATTCATGCCAAAATTGTAGGGGCTGACTGGGACAGTCCCCCAGCGTCAGCACATGGTGTGCGGCGGGCAGCAGAAGATGAGCAGAATTGGCTCTGTGAATGAGAAGCAGTTACTATAAGGAGGCGTCTGATCTGAGGTCTGGCAATTATTTTTTTTTCTGTCTTTTAACTGGTCTGGGGTCTAATTAATCAAAGAGTTACTGCACTTTCACAAAACTTTTGATATTTCATAGAGACATATCAGAAGTGTTGATCGGTGGGTGTCCTGGTGCTGAGACTTCCACCATTGCTGAAACGAAGGGAAAGAAGAGCTCAGCCGGGTGTGATTGACTCTCCTTCCTTTCAGCAATGGTGGGGGTCTTGGCACCCAGAACCCCACCGATCAAATCATCTGATATTTCTGTATGACATATCAAAAGGTTTGTGAAAATGCAGTTACTCTAAGGGGGTTGGTCTGGGGTCTGATTAATTTAGGGGGTCTAATCTGGTATCTACCGTATTTTTGGGACTATAAGACGCACCCATGTTTTAGACAACAGAAAATAGGAAAAAAATTGATATTTTACTACTTTTACAAAGATAAAAAATCTATTGGTTAAAAAAATTATTTGTTCCGTTTCATCACATTCTGAGAGCCATAACTTTTATAGTTTTCCATCGTTTAAACGGTGTGAGGGCTTTTTTTTTTTTTGCAGGACGAGCTGCAGTTTTTATTAGCACCATTTTTTTGGTATATACGATTTTTTTATCACTTTTTATTTCATTCTTTTTAGCGCTATGGTGACCAAAAAACAACAATTCTGGGGTTTTACTTTTTTTTTAATGCCGTTCACCGTGCAAAATAATGCTATTTTGTAATAGTTTCAGACTTTTATGGATGCAGCAATACCAATTTTTTTAATTCTTTTTTTATTTTAAAATTGTGCTTGGGAAAAAATGGGAAAAGGTTTTTTTATTAACTTTTAACCCCTTCCCGACATTTGACGTATCCATACGCCAAAGTCGGGTAGGGGAAGTAGGGAGCGTGCTCACGGAGTGAACCCGCTTCATATGATGCAGGTGTCGGCTGTTTGTTACAGCCGACACCTCAGAGTAACTAGTGGCATCCTGAGAAGCCGGACTGGAGGAAGAAGCAGGGAGTTCTCGGTAAGTATGAACTTCTATTTTTTTTACACGTTGATCTATATTGTGATCGGTAGTCACTGTCCAGGGTGCTGAAACAGTTACTGCCGATCGCTTAACTCTTTCAGCACCATGGACAGTGACTATTTACTGACGTCGCCTAGCAACGCTCCCGTAATTATGGGTGCACACACGTAGTCACCCGTAATTACGGGAGCCCCATTGACTTCCTCAGTCTGGCTGTAGACCTAGAAATACATAGGTCCAGCCAGAATGAAGAAATGTCATGTTAAAAAACCAATACGCTCCGCAGCACACATAACATGTACATTATATCTGCGGACTTCATTGCGGAACTTTGAATCTCCATTGAAGTCAATGGAGAAATTCCGCAACCAGTCCGCCACACGTCCGCAACATCCATTGTATGCTGCGGACACCAAATTCCGCAGCCTATACTCCGCAGCGGAATTTTCCGCATCGTCTAAACGAACCCTACTAAAAAGCAGTGGAAGGCAATGGAGAAAAGGGTCCGCTGCGGATTAACGCTGCGGAGTGTCCGCAGCGGAATTCCAGAGCAATTCCGCCACGTGGGGCTTTGCCCTTATAGTTGCCTGTCAGAATCACGATATACTGCAATACATTAGTATTGCAGTATATCGTGCAAGCGATCTAACGATCGCTGGTTGAATAAAAAAAAGTAAAAATTAGTTAAAGTTTTTTTTTTGTGTAAAAAAAAATGTGAATATTAAAAGTTCAAAAAACCCCCCTTTTCCCATTTTTCCCCTAAAGCATAGTAAAAAAATAAATAAAGAAACATAATTGGTATCGCCGCGTCCGTAAAAGTCTGAACTATTACAATAGATCATTATTTAACCCACACGGTGAACGCCGTAAAAAAACAAAATGTAAACACCAGAATCTCTATTTTTTGGTCACCTAATCTCCCACAAAAAATGAAATAAAAAGTGATCAAACCGTCGCATTTGCACCAAAATGGTATTATTAAAAACGAAAGCTTATCCCGCAAAAAATAAGCCCTCATACCACTTAATCGACGAAAAAATAAAAAAGTTGTGGCTCTCGGAATTGGCGACACAAAATAAATTTTCTTTTTTACTTGTAAAAGTAGTAAAATATAGAAAAAACTATATATATTTGGTATCGCCGTAGTCGTATTGACCCAGAGAATAAAATTAACATGTTGTTTTAATTGCACAGTGAATTCCATAAAAACGGCGCGCAAAAAACCATGGAGGAATCGCAGTTTTTTTCATTTTCTACCACACAAATAATTTTTTCCTGTTTCCTAGTACATTATATGGCAAAATAAATGGTGCTACTAATAACTACAACTCGTCCCGCAAAAATCAAGCCCTCATAGTACTATATCGATGGAAAAATAAAGACGTTATGGCTTTTGGAAGGTGGGGAGGAAAAAACGAAAATAAAAATCTGAAAAAGGGCTGCGGCGGGAAGGGGTTAATATTTTTTTACAATCCTGTAAATTGATCTAACTTTTTTTTACACATTTTATTAGTGCCCCTAGGGGACTTGAACCAGCGATCATTAGATCGCTGGTATAATACACTTCAATAGATGGATGAGTTACGGAAACAGCGTAACTCATTTAGCTATGCTGTTTCTGTAACTCCCATAGTAATGAATGGTTGTTAGAGAAGCAGCGTAGCATGCTACGCTGTTTCCGTAACTACTATTCAGTACTATGGGAGTTTTAAAAAAAAAACTTTTCCCAGGAAGTGGCCGGGAGACATCGAAGCTACAATAGAAGATAGAATGGGGTTTAGGGGGGCCCGTTCTAGAGATAGGTGCAGGTCCCAGAGGTGGGACCCGCATCTATCTGACATTTATGACATATCCTGTGGATATGTCATACATGTCCTTCATGGGAAGACCCCTGTAAATGCCATCGCTGTTCCTGGCCGTCAGAGCAGCATGTCAGCTGTAAAACACAGCGGACACCTGCAGTGTATGGAGCAGGCTCAGTGTGTGAGCCCGCTCCAAACACCATACCCTCCCTGCTCCAAACATCATCCCCTCCCACATCATGGGTCGGGAAGGGGTTAAGTAAGAAGCGGTCAGGGGGCCCGGCGCTGCCGGATCCCTTGACTGCCGACTATAAGACTTTTTAGCAAGATTATTATTTAGTCCGAAAAATATGGTACAGTTATTTGTGTTGCTGTAGTGGCTTGGGGCCAAAGATATCTCGGCAGCAAACCCTACCGTCAGCAGTCGAATTTGTCATGGTGGTCTGGGCAGGATAGAGAAGAAAAGGAAAGAGAACCGCTATAATCAGTGAACACGTCACCTGTGAGTCACTGGATTTATAAAGGAGCTTTCACCTCTCCTGACATGTCTGTTCAGGGGTGTAGCTAAAGGCTCATGGGCCCCGATGCAAAAGTTCTTATTGGGCCCCCCCCCCGCAAACTTCTCATGGCCGACGGTCCTAAGTGACCCAACAATGCAGCACTAGCAGCTGGGGCCGTCAATTAGGGCTTAAAATGTCAGGGGAAATAGCCCCAATACATATGTGTCCGCCCCCAAAAAAATGTGTGTATAGGAGACAGCATAGCATATCTATAGCACTACGACCCTATCAACTATGGATAGGATTAGATACACAGCTCAGTAGACAGTATCACACATGATAGGATTAGATACAATGGCTCAGCAGACAGTATCACACATGATAGGATTAGATACAGTGGCTCAGCAGACAGTATCACACATGATAGGATTAGATACAGTGGCTCAGCAGACAGTATCACACATGATAGGATTAGATACAGTGGCTCAGCAGACTGTATCACACATGATAGGATTAGATACAGTGGCTCAGCAGACAGTATCTCACATGATAGGATTAGATACAATGGCTCAGGAGACAGTATCACACATGATAGGATTAGATACAGTGGCTCAGCAGACAGTATCACACATGATAGGATTAGATACAGTGGCTCAGCAGACAGTATCACACATGACAGGATTAGATACAGTGTCTCAGAAGGCAGTATCACTCACACATGATAGGATTAGATACATTGGCTCAGCAGACAGTATCACACATGATAGGATTAGATACAGTGGTTCAGCAGACAGTATCACACATGATAGCATTAGATATAAGGCCCAGCAGACAGTATCACACATGATAGGATTAGGTACAGTGGCTCAGCAGACAGTATCACACATGATAGGATTAGATACAGTGGCTCAGCAGACAGTATCACACATGATTGGATTAGATACAGTGGCTCAGCAGACAGTATCACACATGATAGGATTAGATACAGTGGCTCAGCAGACAGTATTACACGATAGGATTAGATACAGTGACCCAGCAGACAGAATCACACATGATAGGATTAGATACAGTGGCTCAGCAGACAGTATCACACATGATTGGATTAGATATAGTGCCCAGCAGACAGTATCACACATGATTGGATTAGATATAGGGCTCAGCTCGCTGACATTGCGGCTCCAGCGCTGGACCCAGGAAAGGTAAGAATAATAATTTTGCTTCTTTATGTGTTACTGATTATTTTTGTGTGTTTGTGTTTTTTTACAGGTTCGGTTGTTGGACTTCGGATACGAGGACTTCAATGACGGCGTTTTTTTATTTTAAAATGGTTAATGAGGGTTGTGTTTTTTTATTTCAATAAAATATTTTTTCTATGTGCTTGTATCTTTTTAAACTTTATTATCACCGCCTTAGTAATGGCCGCCGGCTGATTGACAATCTCCATTACTAAGGCGGGGCTTAATGTTAGCAGGTGCAGAGGCAAACACTAACCCCCATTATTACCCCGGTACCCACCGCCACCAGGTGTGCCGGGAAGAGCCGGGTACGAACCAGTACCCGTCCATCAGTAGTGACAGTCAGGCACCAGGGCGGCCGCAGGCTGGTAGTATCAGGCTGGGGAAGGCCAAAAACAGTGGCACCTACCACCCTGGTAATGCTGCCTGCTGCTGCTGTGTTGTATCTGGCTGGTTATGAAACCAGGAAGGTAAGTACAGTCTGTTACTATAGTAACAGGGGCCCGCGGCCCGAGTTACTATAGTAACTTTTTATTGATGTGGTGCGGGGGGCTGTGGGCCCCCATGGCTTCGGGGCCCGGTCGCAATTGCGACCGCTGCGACCCCTATAGCTACGCCAGTGTGTCTGTTATAGGAAATCCTTGTATTACCCACATTATAACAATTCTGGAACATCCTTATTAAGAACTCCTGGCCTACATGGAGACTTTTTGTAATGTAACTAATTCATTTTAACTATAGAACCACAGACATTTCTTAAGTATTACTTGTATTTAATAAAACAGACATTTTAGGAGAGCTTACCGGTTCTCTTTGTTATGTATTCTAGCTGTAACTGCATCTGATCAGTGCTGTACTCTTATGTATGGTCTGTATCATGATAATACTCTGCAGATCTCCAGTGTAGAACTGGTATATGACTACTATATGGTCACTATATGGTGGTATTATTGGATATATTGGTGCTTGTATAGTGGTAGTGTACACTTGTCCTTGACTGAAAAAGCAACGCCTGTCCCTAAACATTTGATCAGGTGTTTCTGTATTTCACTCTTATTTTCATCCTTATGTTGATGGTGTGGTTTACATATTTAATGGAGTGGCTTTGCTTCACCCTCCCCCGGTTTACATTTTTGACCTGCCACTCATTAACACTGCATACTGGGAAAACCCCACAAGACCTGCCGTTTTGGAGGCACTCTGAACCCTAAAGTCATCTAGCTATCACAATATGGCCCTTGTAAAATTGGGGACCCCACTTTTAATTATGCCCAGGTGGGTCTCTAGTCTCATACAATATATAATAATGGGGGATGGGGTCTGTAGCCTATATATAATATATAGTAATGCAGGGGTCTCTAGCCTGCAAGTAATATATAGTAAGGGAGGGATTTGTTATCACAGCAATCACAGGATTAGAATCCAATAGTTTTAGTTGCTGGTCCCTCTGTTGCTAACAGCTTGATCATGTATCTGGGATTGCATATGCGTGTGCGATCTCCACATAAAAACAACCCCACCTACCGTCATTATTAGGAGGCTGGATTTATACTTTAGTTACCTCTGCCGTCTTTATATGGCAGGAGGAGGTAAACAGGTTAAAGATGGACCGCTACTCATAGGTCAATGCTGTGTTCTTGCTCCCCAGGTTAAAAATTTGCCAGCCAGCTTTGAAAATATACACCATGTCTACACATACCCTAAGAAAGCATAGTGATCATTTGAATTTGTGTCTGTAAAAAGACGCATGTCCATCCGATTACACAATGTGCAACAATAGTTAAATATTTCATAATATACGTTCCAAATATTTACCTGGAAACATGTTGTCTGCTACAAAACAAGTACTAATTTTATTTCAAAAGGCCCCTATGCATTCAGTACTGTTGTATACTACTATCTGTGCTTTACATTTCCCTACGTGTACAGCCTATAAATAAAATGAAAGGCTATGTAAACCTTCGAAGGGCAATTTTTTTTTCATAAAAAGTTCAGTCAGTGTGATTAGTGCAACTTTCTAAATTGTTTTTTATTAAAAATTTGTTTTACTTTTTTTGAATACAGCTGCTCTGTATTCTTTGCACAGAGCAGCTGTATCGTTCGCTATGACCTGAATCCGTCAGTCCCGCGGTTATGAACTTAGATGTAATTGATTACAGGTGGATCCGACCCACTGTCACTGAACCCGTCAGTCCCGAGGACCTGATGGGAGCAGGATTTAGCGCTGGATACAGCTTATATGTATAGAGAATACAAAGCAGCTGTATCTCTAAAAGTAAAAATAGTTTTTAATAAAAACTATTTAGAAAGTTGCACTAATCACACTGACTGCCCCTTTTATTAAAAGAAAAATGGCCTTTCAAAGGTTTACATAGCCTTTAAAGAACAGTGTGTGTGTGTGTGTGTATATATATATATATATATATATATATATATATACATACATACATATATATATATACTTATATATATATATATATATATATATATATACAGTGAAGGAAATAAGTATTTGATCCCTTGCTGATTTTGTACGTTTGCCAACTGTCAAAGTCATTAACAGTCTAGAATTTTTAGGCTAGGTTCATTTTACCAGTGAAAGATAGATTATATTAAAAAAAAAAAAAGAAACTCACATAGTCAAAATTATATATATTTATTTGCATTGTGCACAGAGAAATAAGTATTTGATCCCCTACCAACCATTAAGAGTTCAGCCTCCTCCAGACCAGTTACACGCTCCAAATCAACTTGGTGCCTGCATTAAAGACAGCTGTCTTAAATGGTCACCTGTATAAAAGACTCCTGTCCACAGACTCAATTAATAAGTCTAACTCTAACCTCTACAACATGGGCAAGACCAAAGAGCTTTCTAAGGATGTCAGGGACAAGATCATAGACCTGCACAAGGCTGGAATGGGCTACAAAACCATAAGTAAGACGCTGGGTGAGAAGGAGACAACTGTTGGTGCAATAGTAAGAAAATGGAAGACATACAAAATGACTGTCAATCGACATCGATCTGGGGCTCCAAGCAAAATCTCACCTCGTGGGGTATCCTTGATCCTGAGGAAGGTGAGAGCTCAGCCGAAAACTACACGGGGGGAACTTGTTAATGATCTCAAGGCAGCTGGGACAACAGTCATCAAGAAAACCATTGGTAACACATTACGCCGTAATGGATTAAAATCCTGCAGTGCCCGTAAGGTCCCCCTGCTCAAGAAGGCACATGTACAGGCCCATCTAAAGTTTGCAAATGAACATCTGGATGATTCTGAGAGTGATTGGGAGAAGGTGCTGTGGTCAGATGAGACTAAAATTGAGCTCTTTGGCATTAACTCAACTCGCCGTGTTTGGAGGAAGAGAAATGCTGCCTATGACCCAAAGAACACCGTCCCCACTGTCAAGCATGGAGGTGGAAACATTATGTTTTGGGGGTGTTTCTCTGCTAAGGGCGCAGGACTACTTCACCGCATCAATGGGAGAATGGATGGAGCCATGTACCGTCAAATCCTGAGTGACAACCTCCTTCCCTCCACCAGGACATTAAAAATGGCTCGTGGTTGGGTCTTCCAGCACGATAATGACCCGAAACATACAGCCAAGGCAACAAAGGTTTTGCTGAAAAAGAAGCACATTAAGGTCATAGAGTGGCCTAGCCAGTCTCCAGACCTTAATCCCATCGAAAACTTATGGAGGGAGCTGAAGATCCGAGTTGCCAAGCGACAGCTTTGAAATCTTAATGATTTACAGATGATCTGCAAAGAGGAGTGGGCCAAAATTCCATCTAACATGTGTGCATCATCAACTACAAAAAATATCTGACGGCTGTGCTTGCCAACAAGGGTTTTACCACCAAGTATTAAGTCTTGTTTGCCAAAGGGATCAAATACTTATTTCTCTGTGCACAATGCAAATAAATATATATAATTTTGACTATGTGATTTTCTGTTTTTTTTTTATATAATCTATCTCTCACTGGTAAAATTAACCTAGCCTAAAAACTCTAGACTGTTCATGTCTTTGACAGTGGGCAAACTTACAAAATCAGCAAGGGATCAAATACTTATTTCCTTCACTGTACATATATATATATATATATATATATATATATATATATATATATATATATATATACACACATATATATACTGATACAAATTTTTAAAATAAAAAAACATACTATTTTACAGTGAAAAATATAGTAAGCTTCATGAAAGTCTATATACTTACTGCCCCTCCTTTGTTTCCTCTTTCACCTGGTATTCCTCTCTGACCTTCTTGTCCAGGCTCTCCCTTTTAATATACCACATGTATAAGATTGCTTTGCTTAAAATTACTTAGTTATGTTAATCTCAAATACATTGGTAAGAGCTATTGTTTTTTTTGCAATTTACAGAACATATATTTTTTCTATTGCACTATTGTTTAGATTTAAACTGATTATTTTTTTTTTTTTTTAACAATCAACCGAGCAAAAACAAATTTTAGCACCTGTATTAGAGATGTAACATTTGGACAGCCAGAGGTTCTACTGAACTTGGACTTCCGGCAGATCTACCTTAACCCTATGGTCCATGTCTTGCTGCTTTAATACAAATGCCAAAATCCAGCTGTATTTTTTGTTTTATAGTTTTTATACTATTACCACTTAATATCACACAGGTTATCTACAGTTGACTAAACACTGCTCCAATAATGGATTAAGGCTAGGGTTCCACTGCAACACAGAGATGGCAACAATTTGAAGGAAAATCATTTCAGTAACGCAACTTGCAGACAACTTAAATGTTTTCATATTAAGAAAAAAAGTTGTGATTGTCACAAAAAATCCAACCATGTCAGATTTTTTGTGATTTCTACAAGATGGCTTGCAACTTTCGTTCTCATAGAGAAATATTGAAGTCACAAGTAAATAGTGTTTGATGTCCTAACATTAAGGCTGGGTTCACACAACCTATTTTCAGGCGTAAACGAGGCGTATTATGCCTTGATTTACGCCTGAAAATACGGCTACAATACGTCGGCAAACATCGGCTTATTCATTTGAATGGGTTTGCCGACGTACTGTGCCGACGACCTGTAATTTACGCGTCGTCGTTTGACAGCTGTCAAACGACGACGCGTAAAATGACTGCCTTGTCAAAGAAGTGCAGGACACTTCTTTGGACGTAATTTGAGCCGTTTTTCATTGAATTCAATGAAGAACAGTTCAAAATTACGGCCGTCAATGAGGCCTCGCAAAATGCGAGTACGAGCAATTACGTCTGAAATGACGGAGCTGTTTTCTCCTGAAAACAGCTCCTTAAAGTCAGACGTAACGGAGGCTGCCGTGTGCACATACCCTCAGTATGTTATTGTCTGTTTCAATACGGCTGTAATATGACTGCATTTTAGCATTCGTGTTATGGCTACAACAGCCCAAATCCTATAATGAAGTTCGGTAAAGTAAAAAGCAAACATTACAGCCATGTGAATCTGGCTCAGGGGTATGAAGAGTTATGCATTCAATTATTTGCGTTTTTGCTTTTACATTTATAGAATTTTAATAGCATATGAATAGACATGGATGGTAATGTTTATGTGTCATTGTAAATTATTTGGGACTTGAAGAAAAGCATTTTTCCTGTTAGTTAATATCTTTACCCCCCCAATTTGTGCACGTATATTTTAATCAAAGTTTAATCGGTAACATGTAAGAACGGTTTAATTTACAACCTGATGTCCTTTGGCGCCCAAAGGTCCACGGGGTCCAGGAACCCCATTGTCACTTCGTATTCCCTAAAGAAAAAAAATAAGACTAGACATTAAAGGGGTATTACCAACTCAGACATATATGGCATATACACAGGATGCGGGTCCCAAGTCTGGGACGTGGACCTATATTGAGAACCGCCTAGTGAGCTGGCCGCCCACCACTGCATCCAGGCGGAGAGTGAATGGAGATGTGGTCACGCATGTGTGCAGCTCTCTCCATTTAATTCTATGGGAGTCACGGAAACAGCTGAGTATTATTAAATATCAAGGCCTCCAGAGTAAAAAATTTATAAAAAAATAAGAAAATGTATAAAAGAATAAAACATAAGCCCCCTAAGAATGCACTGCCAACCAAAGCTCTAGCCCCAATATAATTTCCCTAACTTTGGCATTTTGTAACAAATGAACTGTAGATACAAACATAATTTCTACTTTACTTTTCTTTTATAAGATTAAAAAGAAATCAGTTTAACTTTAACTATTTTACATACACTAAAAGCCCAATAATGCTAAAACTGCAAGTATTGTGTGTAAAAGGTAAAAATAAAGCCCTTTCTGTAAAAACAAAACAAAAACAAAGAATACCACCAGAATTATTATTTTTTTCTTTTTTTAAATATTAAGTATAGTTTTGCTACTGCTTTTCCTTTCTCAGTATAAATGGCTTTTTCAACATTGGCAGCAAGGAATTTGTTGGGTGCCAAAATCGTATTAGCAGGAATAGTTAACACCTGTTCCATGGCTGTCCTCCCATCTTTCATACACGGTTTGCTGTTACAGTTTGCATCTAACCACAGCTGCATGTGAAACTCTCGGCAGCATTATCCTGGGAAAATATTGCGTCTATTCCCAAAAGTAATCTTTATTATGAGAAAAAGACTGCATGCAACAGCTGACAGTAAGGATGGGTACAACAATTTTCCACCGGAAAGGACAAATTATGTAGGATTGTAAAAAAAAAAATGAAAACAAAAAAAATAAATCTGTTCTTTTGGCTTGGGGTGGCAAAGCAAATTAGAGATAATAAATCTTGGTCTATTAAATTATTTTAATATGTAAAGAAATCTTGTATAAAATGACTTCAAAAGATAATTAAAAAAAAAGTTGTTGTGGGAATACAGTAATAAAATACACAATATTAGGTTCGCATTTTATACAAAAGAATGCAGGCTGAAATGTACACAGGTCAGTGGGATAAATATTAGATATCTTCAGAAAACTCCCACAGCAGAGAAGAGAGGATTAGATCAGGGTGGAAATATTCTAGTTAAATGTCCTGGTAGAATACATAAGGTCTCTTTCACATGGCAGTATTTTGGTCAGTATTTTGCATCAGTATTTGTAAGCCATAGGCAGGAGTGGGTCCAAAATACGGACGAGGTATAAAATCTTTCCATTATACATTTTATCTGTGTAGGTATCACTCCTGGTTTTGGCTTCCAAAATGCTGACCAAAATACTGGCATGTGAAAAGGGCCTAAGGGCATGTTCAGACGTCGCGGAATTCTACAGACACTGTCCGCATCAATGCCGTACATAATCTGCGTTGCAGATTCCGTTGCGCCTTTGCCTAAAATGTGAAGTAAAATGCTGCGGATTAGTCGTTGCGGATTCAGGTGAAGAGTACTTCCTGCTGTCTTTTAAAACATTCCATCTCAGTCTGGCTATAGACCTCGACACACATAGGTCCAGCCAGAATGATAAAATATCCTGTTCGTGAAGGCAATCCGCAACGCAACACACATAACATCTGCGGATTTCATTGCGTAATTTTGCAACTCCATTGAAGTCAATGGAGAAATTCCGCCACAAGTCCGCAACAAGTCCGCAACAGCCAGTACATGCTGCGGACACCAAATTCCGCACCGCAACCTATGGTCCGCAGCTGAGTTGTCCGCAATGTCTGCACGAAGATAACTAAAAAGGTGTGGAAACCAATGGACAGACTGTCTGCTGCGGATTTCCAGTGCGAACTGTCCGCAGCGGAATTCCACAGCCATTCCGCCACGTGTGAACGTGCCCTAAAAGGTATAAAAAAATTTTTGGTAAATCTATTATGTATTAAAAACCTCTCTTGACTCTAGTCTTTCTAAATGGCCACAATATTTATAGAAATATATAAGTAAATGGTAAATCAATTATAATATTTAGATACTATTCACACTGGTATTAACTTACATGTGGATGTTATACCTAATAACCCGAAATGCCCGAAAAACGGTAAAAAATTCAGGGCCTTAACGCCTCCAAACATCTGCCCATTGATTTCAATGGGAAAAATGTTGTTCCGTTCCATAAAAAAACGCCTCGTAAAAAGAAGTGCATGTCACTTCTTGAGCAATTTTTGGAGCCGTTTTTCATTGACTCAATAGAAAAACAGCTCCAAAAACGCAGCAAGAAACGCAAGTGGCTTAAAAACGGATGAAAATCAGAGGTTATTTTCCCTTAAATTCCCGTATTTTCCGCCGCTTTTTGTTAAGCGTGTGAACATCGCCTAATCTTGACTTTTTAATTACTTTTGAATGCCTTTTGTTGTGTGATATCACGCTGCAGCAAGTCATCAGAGTCAAGTTAAAGATGGCTACATCCATATGGCTTTTTTTATGCATGCTGTATTACATTTTCTTTTTTAAAAGCAATATAAAAAAAGTTAGATGCAGTAAATAGTTTTTTCAGATTTTTTTTCTAGATATTTTACGTTTTTTCAGTCCCTAAATTGTACTGGCAGTTTAACTGCTTGTAGACTGCCTAATGTATTTCTACAGTGCCGAGTTTAAGCTACGCTGTAGGTTTTGTGGCTGCACAAGAAATTCAGCCATGGGAGCTGAAACTCAGAGGCAGCTTATAAGGGTATGTTCACACTGGCTATTTTCAGCCGTTTTTCGGTCTGTAAACATCCCAAAAAACGGCTGAGAAATCGGAAGCAGAACACCTACAAACATGTTCCGATGAGACATTCTTTTATGCCTCATTTTCAAAAAATGGTGCGTAAAAAGACGCCCCTTAAAAAGCAGTGCATGTCACTTCCTGAGTCATTTTTGGAGCCGTTTTTCATTCACTCAATAGAAAAACAGCTCCAAAAACGGCCGTAAAAACGCAGCAAAAAACGCGATTTTGATTAAAAAATTGCTGAAAATCAGGAGCTGATTTCCCTTGAAAACAGTTCCGTATTTTCAGACGTTTTTTGTTAAGTGTGTGAAGATACCCTAAGGGTAAACGCCCAAACATCTGCCCATTGATTTCAATGGGAAAAACTGCGTTTCGTTCCAACGGGGCGTTTTTTTTATGCCGCCGTTTGAAAAAATGGCGCGTAAAAAAACACCCCATAAAAATAAGTGCATCTCACTTCTTTAGCCATATTTGGAGCCGTTTTTCATTGGGTCAATAAAATAACCACTCCAAAAACTGCCGCAAAAAACGTTTGTGTTTTAAAAAATAGCTGAAAATTAGAGGCTGTTTTCCCTTGAAAACAGCTCTGTAATTTACAGCCGCTTTTTGTTTAGCATGTGAAGATACCCTGAGGGTATGTTCACACGGCCAATTTTCGGCCGTTTTTCGGAAACAGAACGCCTCCATCCACTTCCCCCCATTGATTTCAATGGGAAAAACGGCATTCTGTTCCGACGGGCCGTTTTTTTACGCGAAAACGAGTGGCTTAAAAAATGTCTGAAAATCAGGAGCTGTTTTCTCTTGAAAACAGCTCCGTATTTTCAGACGTTTTTGGTTAAGCGTGCGAACATACCCTAACAGAACGCCGTATTTCCCATTGAAATCAATGGGCAGGCGTTCTGCTTCCGATTTTGTGCAACATAGACGTGAACCATTCAAGTCAATGGGTTCTGTCGAGCACCGCTGGTTTCCATCATGCGATGGATCCGATACATACTTCTGTTTTTCTCACTGTTATGCTCCTATGATGGAACAGAACAACGGAAAACAGCATGGAGATGTGAACGTTGCCTTACCCCTCTATTCAGAGATTCCAGCATTCCTCCTTACATCATCATGCCGTAGACCATAGAACTGGCCCTTGTGGAAAAACCTCCTGGGTTAGTGTATAAGTAATATTTTCATGCTCTGTATTTGCATGTCTGCATAATGCCCTAGATTCAGCAAAACATTGTTTGAAAGAAATGATGACATAATAAGGGTAAAATGCATGTGGAGGCCATTTAGTTCATACCTGATCACCGGTAACTCCCACTCGGCCAACTTTTCCCTAAAAAAACAGCATATATTTTTTATATAATAATAGGAAAGAAAGAACTTTAAAAAAATTATTCGCCTCTTAAAGAAGACAAATTAAAGTTCAGCAGGCAATATTGAACGTGAAAATTACTGATAGAATTTACATTAAAGGGAGTCTGTCACCAGAAATGTACCTATCAAACTAGCAACAGAGTAATATAGTGTAGGCTCATCTGAATCTAATGTTTTTTTTCCATTTTCACATGAGTGCCGCCTTTGCAGAGAAAATCACTTTATTCAATATATGCAAATGAAGCAATGAGGGAAGCACTGTAAGGGTAAGGCCACACGGTGCTTCGTTGACGCAGTTTTGTTGTGTTTGAAAACCGCATGTGGTCAACTGCATGCGTTTTTTGTCTCTGTAATGTTGCCGTTCTGTTGCGTTTTTAAAGGAAATAATTGATGGACGTAGTTTTCACCCGTGTTGAAGTTTGTTAGGTGCTTCCTGTATATAGTTCATTACAATGCATTGCAAAACTGTTAGCAAAAACGCAAGCAGTTCAGCAACAACTTTGGCAGCGCAGTCAATAACTGCATGCGGTCGGACATTATGAAGATGCAGTTAACTGCACAAAAAACACGTAATATAATAGCAGCAGTCCGTCCATAACACAAATTTCACCATTGACTTCTATTGAAAAATGACGCTGCAGTTTAAAAACGCAACATAAACGCACCGTGACCGCACCGTGTGGCCTTACCCTTAGCGTATGTTCACACGCTTAACAAAAAAACGGCTGAAAATACGGAGCTGTTTTCAAGGGAAAACAGCCTCCTATTTTCAGCTGTTTTTTAAGCAACTTGCGTTTTTTGCAGCATTTTTTACAGCTGTTTTTGGAGCTGTTTTTCTATTGAGTCAATGAAAAACGGTTCCAAAAATGGCTCAAGAAGTGACATGCACTTCCTTTTTATGGGGCGTTTCTTTTACGTGCCGTCTTTAAAAACGGCCGCATAAAAAATGCCCAGTGGGAACGGAAAGCCGTTTTTCCCCATTGAAATCAATTGGCAGATGTTTGGAGGCGTTCAGCCCCCGTATTTTTAGCAGTTTTTCGGGCCATTTACAGCCCAGAAAAACGACTGAGAATAGGTCATGTGAACATACCCTCACACCAAAACTCTCTGGCTTCTATCCCCACTCCATCCCTCCCTTCTTTCTTTTATTGACAGGGGCCAAGCAGTGTAAAAGTCGAATTCACGCCTGACCCCGTATTCTCCTGCATATTCTCCTCGCCTCTGCTTCATAGTCGGAACATGTACAGTATATCCTTGACGTTTCACCGGTCTAATCAGCTGTACTACGCATGCACCGATTGCGTCAGTAAATAGGAATAGGAATTTTCTAGGAAAATAGATCTGGTACAAGCATATAAAATCCCAAGGTTTTTAGAAGTATATTTAGCAGATGGAGGATTATCAGGAAAATGTTTGGTCAATTATTTCATATATCAAATTTCTTGCCTTAAAAGATTAGGCCTCATGCACACATCCTTGTCCTTTTATACGGCCGCAAAAAACGTATCTGCAAAACACGGACTGCAGACAGATGGCTTTCATGTACAGCCCGTTTTGCAAAACGATCACATGGATCCCGAAAGAAAACAAAAACAGATGTGTGCATAGCCCCATAGAAATGAATGGGTCAGTGTGCTATGCGTTAAAAAAACGGAAGGAAATAACTGATGTGTGCATGATCCCTAAGCTTCAAGGTACGTAAAAGGAATGGAATTAGATATTTTTGTTTTTTTTACATCTGGTATCCGTCAAGGACATTTTAAAAATATTAAAAATAATATATGGAATCCAATTCCTGCACTATTTACAAATGAAATGTCCCCTTACCAGTCTAACTAAAAATCAATTGCTTTGGAAAATACACAGCTGAATAAAAAACATGAATCAGGCAATTATATGAAAATAAATAAAAATAAATAAAACATATACATTATTTTGCACTACGTAACCCATTGGCGACCCACAATTGCGTGGTGCGGCACCAATGGGCTGTCAGATGGGGCTCCCTCCCTCTGTCAAACACCTTAAATGCTGCGGTTGCTATTGACCGCAGCATCAAATGGGGTAAATTGCCAGAATCAGAGCTCTCTACAATTCCGGCAGTTGCAGCAGGAGCCAGGCTGTGTATAACAGCCGTGCTCCTTGCCTCTCCAGCACTAGCAATTGTTTCCGCTTCCTAAGAACATGGATACAATTGAGTCCAGTGGTATGTGAGTGCATGTCGGCCCTGGGGGGTTTCCGGGCAACCCCTCTATGTGCGCCACTAAGGCCACCTAAATTTTCCAATGATCAAATGAAATTGTGAATGGAAAGATCATCTGACAAGATTAAGGGTATGTGCACACACACTAATTACGTCCGTAATTGACGGACGTATTTCGGCCGCAAGTACCGGACCGAACACAGTGCAGGGAGCCGGGCTCCTAGCAGGAGCCCGGCTCCCTGCAGTGTGTTCGGTCCGGTACTTGCGGCCGAAATACGTCCGTCAATTACGGACGTAATTAGTGTGTGTGCACATACCCATACTGTAACTGAAAGGCTACCGTGAAATGTTTGCTGATGAGTTTTCATATGTGGGGTGACAAAGAGTAAAGTGACATACTGTTGTGCCCGCAGTTGCTGACTGCCGGCACATCCTACTTACCGGCAACCGTGACCGCAGGACACTATCTTCATGATGGAGTCTCCCTCCCCAGAGAAGCCGGCACACAAGGCTGCAGCTCCCCTCTAAGATCTATAGGGAGCGCGCGCACGCTCGTTCCTGGCCTTAAGGGGCCAGCGCGCACCAATGCAAAGTTCCCCAGCCAATCCCTATACACCCTGGACTTTAAAAAGGGCTCGGTCCTTCCTCTCCTTGCTTGAGCGTTGTTGTGTCCACCCATGTTCGTTATTACAAATGGTCTCTTAGTTGTATCCTGTGTTCCCTTACCCTGTATCCCGTATCCAGTAATTGTGTTTGTTCCAGTGCGAAGCCAATTGTCATCTGTGCCAAGTGTCGTCTGTGCCAAGTGTCATCAGTGCCAAGTGTCTGCTACGCCATGTGTCTGCTCCGCCACGTGTCTGCCAAATCATCTATCCAGGTATTCTTGTCCTAGAGACTTATTGACTATTATTTGGACAGCCGCTACTCCGCTACGGTGGAGCGGCCGTGTGGGTCCACATATCCCATAGCCATGACAGTACGCTCAAACCATGGATCCCGCTGGTCAATCCAAAACCGCGATCCAGCTGATGCAAGTGGATATGCGTGACCTCCGGCACACCAGGATCAGCTCTTACACGCTGTAAACTCTGTCATTAACTGTTTGTATCATCCTTCTGTCCCTCCTCTGTCTGCTACCGCTGCTCCACCACCTGCTATCCCTCCTGCCTGTCTTGTGTCTGCATTTTCGTTGCCTCTACCTCCACACTACGACGGGAATCCTAAGACCTGCAGAGGTTTCATTAACCAGTTTACGATCTACTTCAAGTTACGTGCCCATCTCTTCCCCTATGATGAGGCCAAGGTATCATTTGTTATTTCTCTCCTCCCTGGCAAAGCCCTGGCATTGGCATACCCCATCTTGGAACGAGAGGGTCCAGAATTTTCTGATCTGCCACTGTTTTTTGAGACCTTCCGTACAGTGTTCAAGGAACCGAGTAGAAAATTCTCTGTAGCTGCCTCACTGCTGACTCTCAATCAAGGGGAATCAACTGTAGGGGAGTACGCCATCTCCTTCCGTACACTGGCAGTGGAGCTGGCTTGAAATAATGAAGCTCTGGTGGCAACTTTCTGGCAGGGACTAGCTCCACGTATAAAAGATGAACTAGCGGCTCGTGAGCATTCCTCTACTTTGGATGCCTTGATACTGCTAGCAATCTGGATCGATATGAGGATCCAAGAGCGCACTTGTTAAGTTCGCCAGGAGAAGATATCTTATCAATGGGCACCTAGGTTTCAAAGAACTCTTCTGCCTTCTTCTGTTGTATCCCTGATGGAGCCAGTGCAAATAGACAGACTCAGATTGTCCGACATAGAGTGGCAACGCAGACGTTCTACTGGATTGTGTCTGTACTGTGGTCACAAGGGATATTTTGTGCGCAATGCCCTCTGAAGCCAGGAAATCTCCAGCACTTTGGGTTGATTGGAGAGACAACTCTATGCAAATCTTCTTCTGCTACTAAATTGTCTAGTCCTGTGTCTATTGTCAACAGTGAAGGATCGCACAGTGTGCCTGCCTACTTGGATTCCGTAGCGGCTGCAAATTTTATCCAGCAGGACCTGGCAAACCATCTTCACACCTCTGGCGGTCGCTTCAGTTGATGGACAGCCCCTTCTGGACCCTATTCTGTTTATCACTAGGCCATTGCGACTACAGATATGAGTCCTCCATTCTGAGCTGAGAGCCTCCTATGTCTTAAGCAAAGCTATTAACCCCCTCCTGCTGGGATTGCCATGGCTTCGCCAGCACGCCCCAGTCCTTGATTGGAATTCAGGAGAGGTCCTCCAATGGGGACCCCGATGTCTGCACCGCTGTCTGCCACAGGTTCGACCTGTTGTTTCTCCTCTGCCTCAATCTCCCTCTGGACTGCCTCTGCAATATGCTCATTACGCGGATGTCTTCAGCAAAAAGGAGGCAGAGGTCCTTCCTCCTAATTGTCCCTATGACTGTCCTATCGAGCTGCTTCCTGCAGCCTCTCCCCCTTGCGGATAGGTTTATCCTCACTCCTTGCCGGAGAACCAGGCCATGTCAGAGTATGTCAAGGAGAACCTAGAGAGGGGGTTAATCAGGAAGTCTACTTCGCCAGCCGGAGCTGGATTCTTCTTTGTGGAAAAGAAGGATGGATCTCTTCGACAATGCATTGACTACCGTGGGTTGAATCAAATTGCAGTTAAAAACAAGTACCCCTTGCCGCTTATCTCTGAGCTCTTTGACAGGATTCGTGAAGTAAAGGTTTTCACTAAGCTGGATATACGCGGGGCCTATAATGTTATCGGTATCCGCAAGTGTGATGAATAGAAAACCGCGTTTAACACCAGAGACGGTCATTACGAGTATCTCGTAATGCATTTTGGACTGTGCAATGCTCCAGCAGTGTTCCAAGAATTCGTGAACGACATCTTCCATGATCTTCTGCATGATTGAGTGGTGGTGTATTTGGATGACATCTTGATTTACTCACATGATTTGACGACGCAACGGAAGCATGTACGCCAAGTCTTGTTGCAGTTAAGGGGGAATAACCTGTACGTGAAACACGAGAAGTGCGTGTTTGAAAAAAATCCTCTTCCAATACCTGGGGTATATTATTTCTGATCGTGGTTTTCAAATGGAGCCGGAGAAGGTGAAGACCATCTTGGCCACGTCCTTAAGGTCTCCGAGCTATCCAGAAATTTCATGGATTCGCAAATTTTTATCAACAATTTATCCCAAATTTCTCTTACCAAGAAGGGAGTGAACGCTAAGGACTGGTCCCCTGAGGCAGAGTCGGCATTCTTCAACCTCAAGAGCCACTTCACTTCTGCTTCTGTTTTTCATCATCCGGATGTGACTCAACAGTTGGAGGTTGATGCCGCTGCCATTGGTGCAGGAGCACTCTTGTTTCAGAGGAATTTCTATCATGTGGATTCTTCTCCAGACATTTCTCTCCTGCTGAGCGCAACTACTTCTTAGGGGACCGAGAATAACTCACCGTCAAGTTGGCGCTGGAAGAGTGGAGACACCTGCTGGATGGGGCTGCTCATCCTATCATCATCTTTACAGATCACAAAAATCTCACATATTTGCAGTCTGCTCAACGACTAAATCCTCTTCAAGCCAGGTGGTCGCTGTTCTTCACCAGATTTCAGTTTCTTCTTCACTTTTGTCCTGCGGACAAAACATTAAGGCTAATGCCCTGTCCCGGTCATTCGAGACAGACAACTCTGAAGAAAGTCCTCAACACATAATTGACCCTTCCAGGATTATTGCAGTAAACCCCCTACCATCCAAGGATATATCACTCCTGGAAAAATCTGCATTCGTCCTGCTGACCAGAAAATAATCCTCCACTGGGGACATAGTTCCAAACTGCCTGGGCGCTCAGGTGTCCGTAAGACTCTGCACTTTATTACTCATCACTACTGGTGGCCCATGCTGCCTAGGAATGTTGTGGACTATGTTTCCTCCTAAACTGTGCCTTAAATAAATCTACCCATTCCAAACCTGCTGGTTTGCTTCAACCTCTGCCAGTACCTGATGCCCCCTGGCAACACATCGCTATGGACTTTCTAACAGACCTTCCTCCTTCGGCTGGATGTACCACTGTCTGGGTAGTGGTGGACCATTTCTCCAAAATGGCACATTTCGTTCCTTTAACTGGTCTTCCCACTGCTCCCCATCTGGCAAACCTGTTATTTCAGCACATCTTTCCTCTACATGGTCTACCCCTCCATATTGTCTCGGACCGGGGTGTACAGTTCACGTCCAAATTCTGGAGAGCCATGTGTAATCTCCTAGATGTGAAGTTGGATTTCTCTTCTGCCTATCACTCACAGTCTAATGGTCAAGTAGAAAAGACCAATCAGATATGAGAAAATTATCTTCATCATTTTGTTTCTGCCCAACATGACAATTGGGTACAGCTTCTGCCTTGTGCAGAGTTCTCATTTTATAACCATACTACTGAGTCTACTATTTCTTCTTCTTCATTCTACATTGTGTACAGTCAGCGTCCACAAGTTCTTCTCCCTGTGCCAGCAATGACTCAAGTACCGGCAGCTAATTCTTTATTTGGGACTATCCTTCACATCTTCCAGCAGATCAAGTTTGCAATCCTTCAAGCAGTTGATCGCATGAAGAGGTATGTCGATAGTAAAAGAAGGATTCCTTCTCAGTTTTCTCCTGGAATCAAGGTCTGGCTATCTTCTAAAAACATTAGTCTCAAGATGCCTTCTCGCAAATTCGCTCCCAATTTTCTAGGCCCTTTCAACAAGGTCTTGCGACGAATTTTACCCTGTGTCCTATAAGATTTGGCTGCCTCCTACTCTCAGGATTCCCAACTGGTTCCATGTTTCCCTCTTAAAACATGTGGTCCTGAACCGCTACAGCAAATCTCCTGTTTCTACAGTTGCTCCCAGTGGTTCTTCTGACGACTTCGAGGTGAAGGAAATCCTGAACTACAAGAGGGTAGGAGGAAAGACTTTCTATCTGGTAGACTGGAAAGGGTTTGGTCCTGAGGAGAGGTCCTGGGAGCCAGAAGAGAACATCAATGCCCCAACTCTCAACAAGAAGTTCCTTCTATGATCTTGACCTAAGAAGAAGAGGCGTAAGCGCAGGGGTACTGTTGTGCCCGCGATTGTTGAACGCCTGTATGTCCTACTTACCGGCACCCGCGACCGCAGGACACTCCCGTCATGCCGGTGTCTCCCTCCCGGCTGTAGCTACCCTCTGGGTCCTGTAAGGTGCACACACACACACACACACACACACACACACACACACACACACGCTCGTTCATAGCCTTAAAGGGCCAGTGCACACCAGTGCAAAGTTCCCCAGCCAATCCCTGTACGCCCTGGACTTTAAAAAGGGCTCTGCCCTTCCTCTCCTTTCCTGAGCGTTGTTGTGTCTGCTCATGTTCGTTATTGCAAATGGTCCCTTAGTTGGATCCTGTGTTCCTATACCCTGTATCCCATATCCAGTAATTGTGTTTGTTCCAGTGCAAAGCCAAGTGTCATCTGTGCCAAGTGTCATCTGTGCCAAGTGTCATCTGTGCTAAGTGTCATCAGTGCTAAGTGCTGCTACGCCACGTGTCGGCTACGCCACATGTCTGCTATGCCAAGTGTCTGCGAAATCCTCTATCCAGGTACTGTTGTCCTAGAGACTGTTATTGACTCTTTTTTGGCCAGGTGTGGGTCCACATACCCCATTGCCGTGACACATAAGGAGTGAATTTTAGTCTACTAACTTGATTGGAAGCCACTGAGGAAACTAGTAGAGAGGGGCACCAAGCGGAAAGTGGTGGAAGGGATAGATTCTTACAGAAGAGTTCATTATGGAGGGTAAGTGACTAGATAGAAGGACATTGTGCTAGTTAGGACAAGAGCTTATAGTGGCAGAAAGCTAAGATCCTTAGCGTTTTTTGAGTTAAAGGCTTTTTCTTAAAGATGCTGCACAAGGGGGAACTGCAGGATATGGAGATATTGTGGATGTGTGTAATGAAGAAGAGCACTGAATCAAGGGTTATATCAGAGCTGTGGGCTTGATTTTCAGTTAGAGAGGGGTTTCCAAGAATAAATGGTTCATAAGTTGTTTGAACTGTAGACAGGAAAATCTAAGTGTGATCTGCATATCTGAAATGTGGGCATTGAATGCCACTGCAAAATATTTGATAAATCACATGCAATTGCATACATAGACTTCTTTCTATAATCTGCATACACTAAAAAGTGGTATTCATTCATTTAATAAGAAGATCTATCTTACATGATTTCAACTTATATGAGATTATTGTGCACCTCCACCGATCGCTTTTCTCCTTTGCATCATATATACTTTATTTCATTGTCATCACTGACTGTCTCACAATCTGACATCACTATCTGTATGTTTTTGGAGTGTAGGAGGAAACCCATGCAAACATGGGGTGAACATACAAGCTCAATGCAGATATTGTTCTTAGTTGGATTCAAACCGAGGACCCCTGTCTGGAAGAACACTATGCTCCCCACATAGAGGACTATGTTACTGATGTCCATATTTTCTTTTCAAGCTCCAATAAAAATCCATATTAACTCACTTTTAATCCTTTTATTCCAGGTAGACCAATATTTCCTCTGTAGCCAGAAGGACCCTAGGTTAAATGCAAACGGGAAAGTAGTCATGTTATTGTTTCCAATTCATTAAAAAGACAGGAAGTTAAGGCTTGACCAAAATACATTTATAATGAGTATATTATTATGTAAATATATCTAATGGAGCAGTTTACCTTTTCACCTGCATCTCCTCTTGGTCCAGGTGGGCCTGCTTGACCTGGTTTTCCAGCGAAGCCCTGTATTAAAAAAAATCTGAACATAATGCATGAATAATATACATTCTTGCTACTCAATTTGAATAGTAACTCCTATTGAGCGAACTGACGGAGAACATATCTTGTTACTTAAGTAATAAAGAGATATGAGTAAGATTTATCTTACAAAATTTTACCTCTATAATGCCTACAGACATTTTCCTGTTAAGGATTTTAGTGAACTTATATAAACAGACAAAGTAGACTATGGTTGGCAGTGATAAACCAATATGTGACTTCTGCTCTGAATAATATTCTCTTGTCCGCATATGTCAATAAAATGACATCACTTCCAGACAATAATACAAATAGGGGCCTGGGGAAGAACAGGGCAGGGAGAAGATGGCTTCCAGTCCAGAGCTATGCTTGAACTAGAGGTTGGAATGGAGAAAGTAGAAAAAAATGTTGCAAGGTGCTTAGAGCTTTGGGTTTTCTTAGATAGGTAAGGCCCCATGCACACGACCATAAAAATCGTCCGTAATTGCGGACCGCAATTACGGTTCGCAATTATGGACCCGTTTACTTCTATTGTCCACGGGCACCTTCCTGTTTATTTACGGGATGGTGTCCGGTCCATAGAAGTGTACTGCAAAAGATAGGACATGTCTTTGCAGGGGAGCATGGGCCGAAAATGTGGGAAGCTGCCCGAGGGCGTCGGCGACAAGCCGCAATTGGCAATCGCGGCCCGTGATTACGAGCACGGCCATGTGCATGGGACCTAAATTGGTGGATGTTTATACATGAACTACTTGTCTCAGATTCAGAATCTATTCTAGGTTTAAGACAGTTGAGGCATCTGATCCAGTTCTATTTGAATCTGATGAATATAGCGCATTGTCCAAAATAGCTTGATTATCATTAACCCCTTGCTACCCCAGCAATTTTCCAGTTAAACAAGCTTGTTCATCTACGCATTTTTTGGTTCATAAGCTGATCTCTTCCCTGTTTACATGGGACAATGATCGGGAACGAGCGTATGTATGTATGGACGCTTGCTCACACTGTCATTGGCCCGTGTAATAGGGCCTTTAGAAACTATTACCGTGATTGAAACTAAAATGCTACGTTTTTGGCAGTTTCGATTGTATGGGCTGCTTTACCTTTTCCCCTGGGTATCCAGGCAGTCCTCTAAGTCCGACACTGCCACGAAGTCCATCATCTCCCTGCAGCATAAGAACAATAAATACTTTATTTTCTGAATGTTTTATTGCCATGCACTAACATCCACTTTGCACCTCACAAAGCACACCCTAGGGGTAAGTTCACACAGGGCGGATACGCTGCGTAAATGTACACAGTGTGTCCGCCCTGGATGAGGCAGTTGAATAAGGTACCTGTGATCATCAATGGCTTCCACTAAACTAGGAGGCAAGATATACAGTGAATGCTATATAGCCAAGTATTCTATCATGATTATAAGCTGAATGGAAAAAATACAAGAATCTGATAAAAGGTTTCATATCCTAAAATTATTTTAGGAAAAAGTAAATACACAACTATTATGATAATGGATATATATTATGTAATTTAGTTGAGAGTTATGCTCCATAAGGCTGGGTCTCCTCATGTTTTTATGGGATTCCTCCTACACTAAAAAGGATTTATCAAATTACAATATTAGGGTAAATGTCTGTATTGTAGGTCAAAAAATATTATACATCTGTAAACTTACAGGTTACATCTCATTCCCCGATAATACAGCTGTAATACTATATTACAATGTGACTACAGACATATTTAAGCTGCTGTGGACTTCTGTGATTTGTACTTTATGTTTATTGTGCCTCTCGATATCTAACTGATATAAATGTTTATTTCCATCAGTTCGATAGGCCATTTAACCACTTAGATGCCACAGTCAATAGTGACCGCAGCACCTAAGTAATTGACAGAGGGATGTGGCTCCCTCTGTAAGTCCATCGGCACCCCGTGACATATTTGCGGGGTGCCGATTGGGATACCATGGCAGCCAAAAGCAAAACAATGGCTTCCAGGTCTGCAATGTACGAAAGCATACAGGAGAATGACCTAATAGCCCCATTGTCAGAGTAAAACTGACAGGAATAAAACATTATAGAAGAGATTAGATGATCGCAAGGTTAAGAGTAATTGAACAAGTGAGCTCAGACGCCATTCTAGACTACCTCTTACCGATCTATAATGTTGCACATCATCCAACAGCAAAAAAAAGTTTAAACAAACATGGAGGCCGTTGAATTTCCAGCTATATTTTGATGTATACATGGCATCATCAGGCCCCCCACACACAGAGAACATACCGATCTGCTGTCCGGCTATCCATGCATAATGAACTAGAAGATGTGTTGGACGTGATCTAACTTTTCTCCCCTACCCAGTGGATAGATGATAAATGTTTGTAGTCTGAATATCCCTTTAATGGAAAAATGGTCAGTATATATTTTGATTGAATTATTTTTTCCACAATATTTTTATAGGCAGATTTGTAAAAGCTACAACAATCATACCTGAATTCCAACTTTTCCTTTACATCCTGTTGATCCCATTGGACCAAGTTTTCCCTATAGATAAAAAAGACAATATATTACACATTGTGTTTCATATAAATCTCCAATTACAAATGAATACACTCATGACCCAAAGTAATCATCCATCCATATACTGAATGAAAGCAGCAATGTTGTAAGAACATACAGCATCACAAAACAGACATTTCCCATTGGAAATCGGAATGTACCGCCACTTGCTGCATTATAACGATCTTCTCATAGAGCTGCATGCACACTATCCCTACCATGAAAAGTCATTGTGCACATTTCTACCCAAACGAGTGTCTAGATTTTTGTAAGGTCCTACAATAGGTTTGCTTTGAGGGCTACCTTTGTGTTTTTTAGATGTATATATCAGATTTATTTTTTTCATTGTTTGTAAATGACCACATTGTTATCAGTTAATATTCACAGAAGTGACTGCTAAACCATTATTTCACAAAACTCAGAAGGTAATCTATTAGTACTCATATTAGCACTACAAAATTATATAGGGGTAGGGTACTGGTAAAATGATAGTAGCCATTTCCATAGCCTAGATATACCCTACTCTGTATTCTATGATGAACACCGAGTAATCGCCCTCAAAATGGCAGTCAGACATAGAAAGCGTGTCCCTGGCAAAATCCCTTGTGAAATCCTCAAAATAAAATATTCATATTTGCTGTTCATATGTCAAACTGACCAGTAAGGGTCAGTTTACACAGCGTTTTTTGAGGCTGATTTTGACTCGGAAAGTGCATCAAAGTCAGCGCCAAGAAACGCCGCCAAATCGCCCCGCATTGATTTCAATGGGAGGCAGAGGTGTTTTTTTTCCTAGGGCGGCTTCTAACTGATCACGGAAAAAAAAGCGGCTTGCTCTTACTTAGAGTGGTTTCCGCTTCTCACCTCCCTTTGAAACCAATGGGAGGCAGAAAAGACCTGCGGCTCTCATTTAAAGAATTTTTGCAGCATTTTTTTTGCCAGCGTTTTTGCATTAGATTCAACGGCTGCAGCCAAAAAATACAGCAAAAATGCTAACAAAAAGAGTCAAAAAATGCTTACAATTAAAAATCTGCCTCAAAATTCCTGCAGATTTTTTTCTGCCTGGCAAAAACTTCATGTGAACTAGTCTATAGAATCCTCAGCTCACTCAATTTAAAGGCTATGTAAACCTTTGTAAGGCAAAACATGTTTTGTTTTTTTTAAGAAAAAGGTGTTTCAGTGTATTTGGTACAACTTTACAAATAGTTTTTATAAAAAAATATTTTTACTTTTTTAGATGCAGCTGCTCTGTATACATAAGTTAGATGTGATAGTTCATAAGTTAGATGTATTATTTTACAGGTGGATTCTGCGTGTGAACTTGTCAGATCTGCGGGACTGACAGATTCAGTGAATAGAACTAGATACAGCTGCTCTGTATAGAGAATACAGAGCAGCTGTATCTAAAAAAGTTAAAATATTTACCGCTATTCACTGAATCAATCAGTCCAGCGGACCTGACGGGTTCAGTGTTAACGGGTCCTGCGTGTCTCTGACACACACCTTTTTATTAAAAAAAAAATGTTTTGCCTTACAAAGGTTTACATAGTTAATCACCTTATGTGTAATAAAATTAACTATAATATTTGCAGCAAACAAATATATTTTGTTTGATTTTTTCACTTTACGGCTCTGTTCACCCGATGGACGCAATTGGCTTTTAATGGGGTCTGTCAGGTTCTGTCATGATGTCAGTCGTTGTGATGAGAAGTGGAACCTGCTACAGGGACTCTGAACTGAGCCTCCGAAGCAGATACATAGAGCCTAATATATGTTTAACACTATAGTATATCTGCTTATCCTTTTATGTATTCTAGATTATTATAGACTTTTATAGAGAATTATTGTGTTCTGCCATCTTATTAAAAATTGCTGAAGATACAATTCCATCTGGTTTTATGATTCCAAGCAATGTTGTAGTGTGTTTCTGCAGAATATTTAATCCTACCTTTTCCCCTACTGCGCCATTGTATCCAGGCTTTCCGGGGTCCCCCTTTTTGGAAGAGAAGTAAACAAAATGCTAAATGTTATGTAAATTACTTAAATAGGTTTTCCAGCCACTAAAAATTGACGGCCTATCTCAGGATAGGCCATCAATTGCTGATGGGTCGGGGTCTGACTTTTGGGACCCCCCGCCGAACACCTGTTTTGAAGGGTGCATAGCGTCTTCCCCTTTATTTCTTCTTGCTCACTGTGAGTCGTCAACACGCATTTAGCAGCAATTCACGGGTATTGCAGCCTTTTCTCCCATTTACTTCAATGGGCCATCAATTTTTAGTGGCTGGAAAACCCCTTTAATTGTTATAAATCCAAGAATATTGCTATTGCAGAGCATACCTTCATCCCTGGCTCCCCATAGTCTCCCTGTGAATGACATCAAATTACATAAATTATTAGTATTGTATTTGAAACATGGTAAAAATTAAGATGATGTTCAATGAATTCATAAAACTCACTTGTTCTCCTTTCTGTCCAGAGTAGCCCTTTAGATTAAAAAAACATAAATTATAAAATGTTTTAAAAAAAATACTGTTGCCACTACTAGTATCAATAGTAACAATAATAATAATATCATTAATTATACTAATAATAATAATAATTTTCAGAACGTATAAATGAACCTAAGCATATATACAATTTCTAAATAAATAAATAATATATATTGGGTTCTCTCCTTCCTTCTGTGTAGAACTTCATAAGCTAAGTTCACATACAGCATATAAAGTGGATGTGCGGTCCAGATTTTCTTCTCTCCCCTTGTGATTACAAAATTACTTTTGTTCCTTACAGTTTGTTTTTTCCTCGTAAAAGTAGTAAAATATAGACGAAAACTATATAAATTTTGCATTGCTGTAATCGTATTGACACGCAGAATAAACTTAACGTGTCATTTTAATTGCACAGTAAACGGCCTAAAAATGAAGTGCAAAAACACTGGAGGAATCGCTGTTTTTTTTTGCTTTTCCACCCTCCAAAGAATTTTTTCCCCTGTTTCCTACCACATTAGATGGTACTATAAGATGAAAAACTACAACTCGTCCTGCAAAAATCAAGACCTCATAGGCCTATATCGACAAAAAAAATGTATGGCTTTTGGAATGTGGGGAGGAAAAAAATTTAATGGCGGGATGTTGATAAAGGGGTATTCCCATCTTAAACACTTATGGAATATTCATAGGATATGCTATAAATGTCTGACAGATGTGGGTCTCAGCTCTGGGACCAGCACCTATATCCGGCCCCCGTTTGCTGACTGCAAGTTGACTATTCTAGACGGGGACTAGTAGACAAAGGGCTGTAAAACAGCGCTTGATCTGGCTATTTCCATAACTCCTATTGAACAGAATGGAGAGAGTCGCGCGGCCCCGTCTCTGCCTAGAATCCGCAGCTTGCGGCCGTCACACCAGACAATACGGGAGTCCAATGACCCTTGTTCTCGATAAAGGTGCGGGGCCCAGAGCAACTATTAGACATTTATGGCATATAAGTTGGGAATACCCCTTGGGTGTAACCCATCTGGTCCTTATTCACATTTCTTTGATTTATCTTGGACCATATCCATATTCAGCTAATTAAGTATATTAACAGCAATGGCACCACCTACTCTTTGTTCCATTATATATACAGAACTAAAGAACTTATTTAGTAACTCTTCCTTTTCGTGATTCCCCTTAACCAACTCCCCATTATTTAGGGGTCCTACATGTTCTGACCTTGGTTTTTATGCATTTATATACTTAACCCCTAGCCGCTGCAGCCAGTTTTGACCTTCCTGACAGAGCCTCATCTTTCAAATCTGACTTGTCTCAATTTTCAAGAGACACATTGTACTTTATGTTAGTGGTAAAATTTAGTATTTATTTGTGAAAAACGCCAAAATTTAGAGAACATTTGGAAAAATTTGCATTTTTCTAAATGTTCATTTATCTGCTTGTAAGAAAAATAGTTATCCCACACATAATAGTTAGCGTAATGGCGGGGTAGGGAAACAGACAGGTGAGCCCTAATCTACCCGCCGCTCAGTCTCTGCCTACTTGCACGACCCGTCCTAGGCGACGGCGTACAACTGGGCGACGGTCCCTGCGCTCAATATGTGCACGACAGACAAACATACAAGGGTACACAGAAGTTAAGGGAAATGGGGCAGTTGCCCACGGCAACACCGTGAGCAACAAGAGTAGTGAACGATCCGAGTCAAACCAGGAGTGTACGAGGTACTAAACGCAGAGCAGGAGCATAGTCAGTAAAGCCAGGGTCAATATGAAGCAGAGGTCAATAGTAATAGCTGGAACAGCAGAGCCAGGAAACAAGAGAGAGTCACAGGCAAAGACAAGAAGCAAATGAAGGTATACATAGACCGAGGGTGGGAGCTAGAACCGTCTGGCAAGGCTGTGATAGGTTCTCCCACTCCTCAGCCTACCAGCCTGAGTGGTAGCAGATCGAGTCACTCTATCAGACCTAGGAGCAGATGCAGACTGACTAACCACGGGTGTAGACACAGAAGCTGTAAAGGATCTGCCAGACACAACTTCTGTGTCGACGCCCATAGTTAATCAGTGTGCACCTGCTTCTATGTCTGTGAGACTGACTCCATCTTCCACCACCCAGGATGGCAGGCTTAGGAGTGGGAGAGCTTATCACAGCCTGGCTAGATGGAGCTAGCTCCCGCCCTCTGTCTATTTATACCTGCCTTTCCTGTTCCTCCTTTGCTTGTGATTCTTCTCTGCTGGTTTCCTGGCCCTGCTGCAGCTTCTTGAACTACTGATCCTCTGCTTGTGATTGACCTTGGCTTTACTGACCACTCTTCTGCTCTGCGTTTTTGTACCTCGCTCATCTCCTATTTTGACTCGGCTCGTTCACTTCACTTGTTGCTCACGGTGTCCCCGTGGGCAGCTTCCCCATTTCCCTGGCTTCTTTGTACCCTTGTCTGTTTGTCTGTCGTGCACCTATTGAGTGTAGGGACCGTCGCCCAGATGTACCCCGTTGCCTAGGGCGGGTCGTTGCAAGTAGGCAGGGACTGAGTGGCGGGTAGATTAGGGCTCACCTGTCTGTCTCCCTACCCCGACATTACATAATCACAAGCCCATATACCTAGTCTACCCTGGTCCCTGACACTACTATCGACCCCCTTGAGACCCTGGCTCAGCAAATGCAGGGCCTCTCCCTACAGGTCCAGGCCCTGGCTCAGAGGGACAACCAGCCTGATGCTACCCTGGTAGTGCCCCTCACCTCACCTCTTGAACCCCACCTCAAGTTGCCCGACCGGTTCTCAGGGGACTGTAAGACCTTTTTCTCCTTTCGGGAAAGTTGTAGGCTCTATTTTTGCTTAAAGCCCCACTCCTCTGGTTCTGAGAGCCAGCGGGTGGGTATAATTATGTCCCGGCTCCAGGAAGGGCCCCAAGAATGGGCCTTCTCCTTGGCTCCTGACGCCCCTGAACTTTCCTCCGTTGATCTTTTCTTTTCGGCTCTCGGACTCATTTATGACGAGACTGACAAGACTGCCTTTGCCGAGAGTCAGCTGGTGACCTTACGTCAGGGTAAGAGACCTGTTGAGGAGTATTGTTCTGACTTTAGGAAGTGGTGCGTAGCTTCTCGGTGGAATGACCCTGCCTTAAGATGCCAGTTTAAGTTGGGTCTGTCGAACGCCCTGAAAGACCTGCTAGTTAGCTATCCGTCTTCTGACTCCCTAGACCAGGTTATGGCTTTAGCGGTACGACTTGACCGACGTCTCAGGGAACGACAACTTGAACGTTTTTGTGTTTTCTCCTCTGACTCCCCCATGATGCCTCCCGAGGTTCCGTTGCTTCGTTCTTCCACAGAAGACTCGGAGGTACCTATGCAATTCGGGGCCTCCGTGTCCCCCCAACAACGTAGAGAGTTCCGCAGGAAGAATGGTCTCTGCTTCTATTGTAGAGATGACAAGCATCATGTGAACACCTGTCCTAGGCGTAAGAATAAGCAGCCGGAAAACTTCCGCGCCTAAGTGATCATCGGGGAGGTCACTTGGGCGCAGAGGTATTTCCCGTAAATATGAAACCTAATAAAATCTTGCTTCCCTTTCAGGTCTCTTTTGGTGGTAGGTCTGCTACCGGCAGTGCCTTCGTGGATTCAGGGTCTTCTGCTAATATCATGTCTGTGGAATTTGCTATGTCTCTAGCTATGCCTTTGATTGATTTGCCTAAACCTGTCCCGGTAGTGGGTATCGACTCCACTCCTCTTGCTAATGGTTATTTTACACAGCATACCCCTGATTTTGAACTCCTTGTTGGCTCCATGCATTTGGAGCAGTGCTCTGTACTGTTGATGCAGGGATTATCGTCCAATTTGGTTTTAGGCCTTCCCTGGTTGCAGTTGCATAATCCCACGTTTGACTGGAATACTGGGGATCTTACCAAATGGGGTAATGAATGCTTGACGTCATGTTTTTCTGTTAATTCTATTTCTCTCCCTGAGAAGGTGAACACGCTACCTGAGTTTGTTCAGGACTTCGCTGATGTTTTCGCTAAAGAGGCTTCCGAAGTGTTACCATAGAGAATATGATTGCGCAATTGAATTGGTACCAGGAGCTAAGCTCCCCAAGGGTAGGATATTTAATCTCTCTTGTCCCGAACGTGAAGCCATGAGAGAGTATATTTAGGAATGCCTGGCCAAGGGTTACATTCGCCCCTCTACTTCTCCGGTAGGTGCTGGCTTCTTCTTCGTAGGGAAAAAGGATGGTGGTCTTAGGCCATGCATTGACTACCGTAACTTGAATAAGGTCACTGTAAGGAACCAGTATCCCCTTCCTTTGATTCCTGATCTCTTTAATCAGGTTCAGGGGGCCCAATGGTTCTCTAAGTTTGATCTACGGGGGGCGTATAACCTTGTCCGCTTCAAAGAGGGGGATGAGTGGAAGACTGCGTTTAACACGCCCGAAGGTCATTTCGAATACCTCGTCATGCCCTTTGGGTTGTGTAATGCTCCCGCGGTCTTCCAGAATTTCATAAATGAGATTTTAAGAGATTACCTGGGGGTATTTCTTGTAGTGTACCTTGATGACATACTTGTGTTTTCCAAGGACTGGTCCTCCCACATTGAGCATGTCAGGAAGGTGCTCCAGATCCTTCGGGAAAACAAACTGTTTGCGAAGACCGAAAAATGTGTGTTTGGGGTGCAGGAGATACCATTTTTGGGTCAAATCCTCACTCCTCATGAATTCCGCATGGACCCCGCCAAGGTCCAGGCGGTGGCGGAATGCGTCCAACCTGCCTCCCTGAAGGCGTTACAGTGCTTCCTGGGGTTCTCTAATTATTACAGGAGATTTATTGCTAACTTCTCGGTCATCGCTAAGCCTCTTACGGATCTCACTCGCAAAGGTGCTGATCTCCTCCACTGGCCTCCTGAGGCTGTCCAGGCTTTTGAGGTCCTTAAGAAGTGCTTTATCTCGGCCCCGGTGCTGGTTCAGCCCAACCAAATGGAGCCATTTATCGTGGAGGTTGACGCGTCCGAGGTGGTAATGGGGGCTGTCTTGTCCCAGGGTACCAGGTCCCACACCCAACTCCGTCCCTGTGCCTACTTCTCCAGGAAATTTTCGCCCACTGAGAGTAACTATGATATTAGCAACCGCAAACTCTTAGCCATTAAATGGGCATTTGAAGAGTGGCGCCACTTCCTGGAGGGGGCTAGGCACCAGGTAACGGTCCTTACCGACCACAAGAATCTGGTTTTCCTAGAATCTGCCCGGAGGCTAAACCCGAGGCAAGCTCGATGGACGTTATTTTGTACCAGATTCAACTTTTTGGTTACCTATAGGGCTGGGTCTAATAATATTAAGGCCGATGCACTGTCGCGTAGCTTCATGGCCAGCCCTCCTTCGGAGGAAGATCCTGCTTGTATTTTGCCTCCAGGTATAATCATTTCCTCTATTGATTCTGATTTAGTCTCTGAAATTGCAGCTGGTCAAGGTTCAGCTCCTGGGAACCTTCCTGAGAACAAGCTGTTTGTTCCCCTGCAATTCCGGCTAAGGGTACTTAGGGAAAATCATGACTCCGCACTATCTGGTCATCCAGGCATCCTGGGTACCAAGCACCTCATTGCCAGAAACTATTGGTGGCCTGGGTTGCCTAAAGATGTTAAGGCCTACGTCGCCGCTTGTAAGGTTTGTGCTAGGTCCAAGACTCCCAGGTCCCGACCAGCGGGCTTACTATGTTCTTTGCCCATTCCCCAGAGACCTTGGACCCATATCTCCATGGATTTTATCACCGATTTGCCTCCATCTCAAGGCAAGTCGGTGGTGTGGGTTGTAGTAGACCGCTTCAGTAAGATGTGCCACTTTGTGCCCCTCAAGAAACTACCCAATGCTAAGACGTTAGCTACCTTGTTTGTCAAACACATCCTGCGTCTCCATGGGGTCCCTGTCAATATTGTTTCTGACAGAGGGGTACAATTTGTTTCATTGTTTTGGAGAGCCTTGTGTAAAAAGTTGGAGATTGATTTGTCCTTCTCCTCTGCCTTCCATCCTGAAACTAATGGCCAAACTGAGAGGACTAATCAGTCTCTAGAACAATAGTTAAGGTGTTTTATCTCTGACTGTCAATATGATTGGGTCTCATTCATTCCCCTCGCCGAATTTTCCCTTAATAACCGGGTCAGTAACTCGTCAGGAGTCTCCCCCTTTTTCTGTAATTTTGGGTTTAATCCACGGTTCTCCTCCGTTTCACCTGGTAGTTCCAACAATCCCGAGGTAGAGGTCGTTCATCGGGAACTGTGCACAGTCTGGGCCCAGGTTCAGAAGAACGTAGAGGCGTCCCAGAGCATACAAAAAACTCATAGATAGAAGACGTTCTGCTAACCCCTTGTTTATGGTTGGGGATCTGGTGTGGCTATCGTCTAAGAACTTGCGCCTTAAAGTCCCGTCCAAGAAGTTTGCTCCCCTGTTTATAGGGCCGTACAAGGTCATTGAAGTCCTCAATCCTGTCTCCTTCCGACTGGAGTTGCCCCCATCTTTTCGAGTACACGACGTGTTTCATGCCTCCCTCCTTAAACGCTGCTCCACGTCCTTGGCTCCCTCGAGGAAACCTCCTGTCCCCGTTCTCACCCCTGAGGGGGTAGAATTCGAGGTGGCCAAGATTGTGGACAGCAAGATGTTCCAAGGCTCCCTCCAGTACCTGGTCCATTGGAGAGGATACGGGCCTGAGGAGAGGACTTGGGTACCCGCCCGGGATGTTCACGCTGGGGTATTGGTCAGGAGGTTCCACCTTCGTTTCCCCAATAAACCAGGTCCACCTAGAAAGGGTCCGGTGGCCCCTCATAAGAGGGGGGGTACTGTAAAGGATCTGCCAGGCACAGCTTCTGTGTCTACGCCCATAGGTAATCAGTCTGCACCTGCTTCTATATCTGTGAGACTGACTCCATCTTCCACCACTCAGGATGGAAGCTTAGGAGTGGGAGAGCCTATCACAGCCTGGCCAGACGGAGCTAGCTCCCGCCCTCTGTCTATTTATACCTGCCTTTCCTGTTCCTCCATGCTTGTGATTCTTCTCGTTTGGTTTCCTGGCCCTGCTGCAGCTTCTTGATCTATTTGACCCTGCTTCATATTGACCCTGGCTTATTGACTACTCTCCTGCTCTGCGTTTGGTACTTCGTACACTCCTGGTTTGACTCGGCTTGTTCACTACTCTCCTGCTCTGCGTTTGGTACCTCGTACACTCCTGGTTTGACTCGGCTCGTTCACCACTCTTTTTGCTCACGGTGTTGCCGTGGGCAACTGACCCATTTCCCTTGCTTCTGTGTACCCTTGTCTATTTGTCTGTCGTGCACTTATTTAGCGTAGGGACCGTCGCCCAGTTGTATCCCGTCGCCTAGGGCGGGTCGTTGCAAGTAGGCAGGGACTGAGTGGCGGGTAGATTAGGGCTCACTTGTCTGTTTCCCTACCCCCATCATTACACATTATCCTGCTTTTCCCATATACAGATCGCTGATTAAAGTGATCTAATGAAACAGCTTATTAGATCACTCTTGTCAGTGATCTGTATGCAGTGACATGCAGAGAAGATGCAGATCGAATGCCCCAAACCTTCTCTTAATAGGGACTCCCTGTGACATCATTATTGAGATCACAGGATTCTCTAGCAACAGCCCACATGCAGAAGTGTTAGTTTCTGCACTTGGGAACACAGAACTCAATAGTAGAGCTGTGTTCAGGACCTTTAGGGACAGGGAACTGATTAATTTAGTTCCCTGTCACAGTACAAGATCGGGCTGTCAGTGTGACAGACAATCCTGCTGATTGCACTGCGTGCAAGTGTGCGTAGTGCCATCAGAGACAGTATGTATATTGATGAACTGCTGGAACAGGTACCATGCCATTAGCCCGTTAATTTACGTGGAGCAGACGAGAAGGGGTTTAAGGGATTATGACTTAAATTCTTGAAAGGAGAGTTTACATATACATATTTGTTTTAAAAGTGTGCGTGTGAAGGAGACCTAAAACAGTTTCAATAAATTAAGCCCATTTATAATCTGTGCTAATTTGGTTACGTGTATATGCATTCATAAAGGTTGGTCAAAAACAAGAGCAAAAATAATCCAACAAAGAGAATATTCCTGCTTTTTTTTTATAATGATATGGAACTGAAGATGGAAACTTACCTTCGGACCAGGAAATCCAATTGGACCTTCAATACCCAAATCACCCTGCAAAAAAAAGTTTTTAAAACTCAACACACCAAACATTTATTGAAAAATCGTAAACTCCAGCAATATAGAGAAGTAGAAGTTTTATCAAAATTTTATATTCATATATTTCAGTTTCTTACTAATTTCTATGATTTGTTTAGGGTAGTATGACAGCCAATGTTACTTTTTATTTAAAATGTTGCCATTTTTTTTTTAAACGCTTTTTTCCCCAAAAGAAGCCAAATGCAGCAAATAATAGATAGAAATGATGACTTACCATAAAGCAATTGCAAATATATTGTACACAGGATATTAGGGCTATATGAGGAACTGAGTGTGAGGGAAACAATAATTCTATGAGAAGTGTTTCTTCCCTTAACATGTCTTTAAACCCAACATATCTCGAGATGTATAGTGCAAATTGTTAAACAAAGTTAAAAAAAACAGTATATCTCCGACGGATCCCTCCTATGGACGCCATCTGTCAGCCAATAATTGCCTTAAAACTCCCATGTTTAAAAAATGTATACGTTTTTACTGGGTGTCTGTGACATGACATCGATCGGCCGTACATCACACTATAGACATCCATGTTAAAAAATGGATACATTTAACGTATATGTTTTTTTTTTTACTGAATGGCTGTGATAGAAGCCTCTAACGGATGCCATCAGCAATCCGTTGCCCATAGACTCCTATGTTAAAAATTGTATACGTTTAATATATATATATTTTTTTAATGTGGATGTCACAACATTGTATTGAATTGCCATTGTGACAAATTGTGTAACTTTAGACAATTCAAGAAAAGTTAAGGATGGATCTGATGGAGCATGCTGCAATTTAGATTTGCAGAGTTTATAAAAGTCTCTGTATATTACAGTATTTTGATACAGTGTATATTATTAACTCAATACCAGATACGAAATTAGGAACAAGCAAGATGAAATTCTTAGAACTAGAAATTATTCACACCAGACAGCAAATAAACATACAGCCATAGGTATAGGTATGAACACTAAACTGATCTATATCAACGATCGTTTGCACTAAAGAATATTTACTTATAAACGTAATCCGCATCCATGTAGAAATAAAGCATATGTGGCGATTTAGTTATTTTTTTAAATGAAATAATAAATGACAACATTGGTGTCCATCATGTTGCACAATCTGTACCACCTTGAGAACGGAAAAATGCATTGAGGGTTACTGAATGTGAAAAAGGATCATAAGCCATGGCACACAAAGGGTTAAAAAAAACCTTCATAAAGCTCTAATAGTATCTTTACCTGTGATCCTGGTAGTCCTGGGTCTCCAGGTGGTCCAACGCTTCCTTTTGCACCCTGAAATATAAAAGAGAATTGTAGAATATTGCAGATATTTGACTCTTGATGTATGAAATAATGATTTATGAAGTCATCATGGAGCTCGAGCCAAGGAAAAAGAGCTTTAACAACTAAAATGTTATGATAATAAAACAAAGAGGTATATATAACAAATTAACTATGTTAATAGCCCCTTCACAACTTCAATAATGACATATTTCCCACAAAGAACTTTCAGCTTGCTGCTCAGCCCTATTCAAGTCCACACGGGGCCGATACGCTGTGTAAAAGCACGCAGTGTAGCCGCACTGTGCGCCGCAGAGAATTCCGGGTGAAAAAACCGCACCAAACTGGTGTCGTTTTTCGCCCGGAATGTTCACTGCGGAAAAATGCAGCATTTAGCCGGCCTGATAGCAAGCCGTCCTCCTGGGATGACGTTTCATCTCAGTAGACCAGTGCAGCGGTGGTCACATGGGATGAAACGTCATCCCAAGAGACTGACCTTCTGACGTCATCCAGGCTGGCCTCCTGGGATGACGTTTCATCCATGTGGCCTGTAATTGGCTGCAGCGGTTACATGAAATGAAACGTCACCGCAGGAGGAAGAAACACAGATTTCTGGGTAAGATTAATTTTTTCCTTAGTTGCGTTTTTTGCAGCGGAATCGCTGCGAATCCGCCACAAAACTGCTATTTGTTGCGGGTATAACCTCCACATTAAATTCAATGGGGAAAACATGCAGCAAATATTCAGCGTTTACGCAAATACTATTGACATGCAGTGGAATAAAATTCTGCACGCAGGTCAATTTCTGAGCATTTTTTTCGCTCAGTATTTACGCAGCGTGTGGATGAGTTTTGTTCTATCTCATCCACTTTGCTGCTACTGTATTTGATGCTGATTTTCTGCAACGAATTCCGTTATGGAAAATCCGCAGTATTTCTACAACGTGTGAACTGACCCTTAGTGTGAAACTATCGGATTCATATGCAATTCGAAAGACAAAACCTCAGTATGCCTCTGTATGACATTGGAGGCACAAGAAGGCATGGTAGAGCTCCATAATATCTATTAATGCCCAGAGTACAGAGCCAATATATAGCCGTGTTCATGAGGCATAAGGCAAACTGGATTATATCCTTAGGGTTTGTCCACACACAATGGAATTGTTGTAGAAAATTTCTGCAGCAATTCCGTTGAAAGTTGCAGACTTTCCACTGCGGCAAAAACGCACCATTTCCTGTGTTTTTTACTGCAGAAAATGGTGTGTATTTTGCTGCGTTTTTCACAATGTTGGGAAATGGTGACATCACCTCTGAAAAACGCAGCAATTCAGTCCACTTTCCGCAGCAGGAATTGACATGCTGCGTTACGAAAAATACGCAACACAGGTCAATTTCTGGTCGGAATTTTTACGCAGCGTGTGGATGAGATTTGTTAAATCTCATCCACTATGCTGCTACCGTATTCTGCTGCGTATTCTCCAGCCGCAATTCCGGACGGAAAAAAACGCAGCAATTCCGCTGCGTGTGGACGAGCCCTTAATCTTCTATTCCAACTTTTATTGATAACTGAAATGAAATATTTTAAAAGGTTCCTTAAGTTTTTTCCTAATGGCTGCAAATGGCATGAACTAACAAAACAAGTAGTACTCACCTATCCTTTCCCTTGCAAACCAGCGCTGATGCTCCGGTGGCACTCCCGGTGATTGTTTACATGCATGCCGCATGTGACCACTGCAGCCAATCAGAGGGCTCAGCGGTCATGTGTTGTACACTATATGGACAAAAGTATTGGGACACACCTCTTAATCATCGAATTCGGATGTTTCATTCAGTTCCATTGCCACAGGTGTATAAAATCAAGCACCTAGCCAAGCAGTCAAACATTTGTGAAAGAATGGGTCGTTCTAAAGAGATCACTGAATTCCAGTGTGGTAATGTGGATGCCACCGTTGTAACAAGTCAGTTCGTAAAATGCCTTCCCTCCTAAATATTCCACGATCGACTGTGAGAGGTATTATTACAAAGTGGAAGCGTTTAGAACCACAGCAACTCAGACATGAAGTGGCAGACCACGTAAAGTTACAGAGCTGGTTTTGCTGAGTACTAAGGCGTATAGTGCATAAAAGTCGCCATTGCTCTGCTGACTCAAGAACTACAGAGTTCCAAACATGTTGTAACGTCCGTGGTCGCTGACCACAAACTCCTTCCATCTGCTCGATGCCCTACTCTCCGGAGATGTCTGCACATGCGGCCGTCCTGTGCCACTGTGACCACTAGGGTGCGCTCATGAGCTCAGTCCAGCCTTAAGGAGCCAGAGCGCACACATGTGTGAGTTAAGTGCCAAATTAGCCCATGATCACCCTGGACTATAAGAAGTCTCAGCCCCTTCCTGCCTTGCTTAAGCTTTGTTGTCGTTACCCAAGTTTGTCTCTGAAAATGGTCTCCTAGTGTCTTCCAGTTCCCAGTGTTTCCCGTTACTGCTACCTGTATCCTGTGCTATCCTGGTCAAGTGCCGTATGGAGTTGGAGTTGTACTGTTCCGTATACCATGCGTGTCCTGTTACACCACGCTTGCTGTCCGCCTGCTGCCAAAGTCTCTTCCGATCCTACCTTGCTACTGTCCGAAGCTACCTCAGGTACGCCTATATGAACTATAGACTTTGACCTGTGTCCTGTTGGCCAGCTGCCAGACTGTTAAGGCGGTACGGTCCAGTGGGTCCACGTACCTAACGTGACACATGTGCACCTGGAACTTTATGGCATGGGCTTTCATGTCCAAGCAGCTGCATGCAAGTCTTACATTACCAAGCACAATGCCAAGCATTGGATGGAGTGGTGTAAAGTACGTTGCCCCTATTTGGCAGTCTGATGGATGACTCTGGGTTTGGTGAATGCCAGGAGAACATTACCTGCCTTACTGCATTGTGCCAATTGTAAAGTATGGTGTATGAGGAATCATGGGGTGGTTTTTCAGGGGGTTGGCCGAGACCCCTTAGTTCCAGTGACAGAAATCTTAATGCTTCAGCATACCAAGACATTTTAGACAATTGTATGCTTCCAACTTTGTGGGAACAGTTTGGAGAAGGTCCTTTTCTGTTCCAGAGCAAGGTCTATAAAGCCATGGTTGGGTGATTTTTGTGTGGAAGAACTTGCCCGCACAGAGCCCTGACCTTAACCATATCATACACCTTTGGGGTGAACTAGAACGGCGATTGCAAGCCAGGCCCTCTCCTCCAACATCAGTGTCTGACCTCGCAATTGCTCTTCTTGTAGAAAGCCATCCCAGAAGGCTGGAAGCTGTTTTAGCTGTAATGGGGGGATCCTGCTCCACAATAATCCCTATGGATTTAGAATGGAATGTTATAAATGCTCCTGTAGGTGTAATGTGTAGTCTTGTCCATATAGTGTATTTCTAACATAATGCAGACATTAGGAAAAAAATTCAGGAACCTAGATAACCCATTTAAGTACTTCGGTATACCTCAACAATTCTCATATTGTAAAAGAATATAGTTTTCTTTTTTTTTTTTTTTTAATCTGTAGCTTAAAATGCTGACATACCTTTAAGCCTTTCAGCCCTTTTGGTCCGGCAGCTCCATTTGTTGCTAAACATAAAGATCCCTCACACTGTAATAACAGAGCAGTTCAGCATTACACTATTAGAATCATAATTATCAGAAAATGAGATTGCAATAGGATCCGATACTTGACCATCTTAACTACTGCTGCATCCGTCAACTGCGTTTTAAGACGTTTGTATCATAGGAATCAGCAAATTAATTGAAAAGACAAACAACATATTGTCTCAGGTTCTTTGTAGTGCCCCAGTTATTAAAGGGGGTTTAAATAATGCAGCATTGAATCAGGGGCGGGCATACCATATGTGAACCTGTGCAGTTGGGGCCGACTACTACTTTTTAAAGCAGCTTTATGTTGTCTATTAGCACTGAGCTGATGACAATGGCTCACAATTATTTGAGGGTTGGTAGAGACATAAGGAGGGGTGATCAGTGTTGAGCAATTGGTAAGGGGTCTGAATATTGTTCTTGCACGAGGTCCTCACTGTGTGGTTTCGAAAATTCTGTATTTACCTCTGATTCAGCTTCTTTCACCTGTAAAGATAAATCACATGCAAGTTAATTGTTTCATAAGCTTAAAATTATTAAAGATTAATCTCTTGGATTTAAGAAAACGAAATGCACCCTTTTGACCGATGACTATCTGGTAGTATTTGTTTATTGGGAGCCTGATGTCTTTTTGCTACATCCTGTATTATTAAAAATGTTCACAATGGCACAATGAATTTGTCTCTGCATCCCATTCTCTTTTTCAATTTGTTCCATTTAGAATCTGGTTTTGCAATTTGCGGTTCACATTGCTTGCGACATGTTGTACCATATTCCCCTAACAAACGCACTTTAGTGCTTCGAGGGGGAGAATACAATCCAAAATATGGCATCTTGATTGAGCATGCTTTTTCCACATAAAGATAACACTGAGTTGTATTGTACTGTAAATTGCTGCAGATTTGCGATGGAGAATCTGCACCGCAAATACACAACAAATCTGCAACATCTAAACAAGCCCTTAGGCCTTATTCACACAGTCCAGATTTACATGTATTTTTTTAAGCCAAAACCGGAAACAGTACCTAAACAAAATAAAAATATGTAAATGAAGGACTTAGAGGTCTGCTCTCCAGGAACCAACTCTGATTTTGGCTTAAAAAATGCATGTAACCTTGACTGTTACCTTACGACGTACTTTGATCCAACCTTTTATATATATATATATATATATATATATATATATATATATATACTACCGTTCAAAAGTTTGGGGTCACTTAGAAATGTCCTTATTTTTGAAAGAAAAGCACAGTTTTTTTCAATGAAGATAACATTAAATTAATCAGAAACACACTCTATACATTGTTAATGTGCTAAATGACTATTCTAGCTGCAAACGTCTGGTTTTTAATGCAATATCTATATAGGTGTATAGAGGCCCATTTCCAGCAACCATCACTCCAGTGTTCTAATGGTACATTGTGTTTGCTAACTGTGTTAGAAGGCTAATGGATGATTAGAAAACACATGAAAACCCTTGTGCAATTATGTTAGCACCGCTGTAAACAGCCATATCTGAGACTGGCTAATAAAAGGTAAAGATTAATATGGGCAAAATCACACAGACATTGGACAGAGGAAGATTGGAAAAAAGTGTTATGGACAGACGAATCGAAGTTTGAGGTGTTTGGATCACACAGAAGAACATTTGTGAGATGCAGAACAACTGAAAAGATGCTGGAAGAGTGCCTGACACCATCTGTCAAGCATGGTGGAGGTCATGTGATGGTCTGGGGTTGCTTTGGTGCTGGTGAAGTGGGAGATTTGTACAAGGTAAAAGGGATTTTGAATAAGGAAGGCTATCACTCCATTTTGCAACGCCATGCCATACCCTGTGGACAGCGCTTGATTGGAGCCAATTTCATCCTACAACAGGATAATGACCCAAAGCACACCTCCAAATGATGCAAGAACTATTTAGGGAAGAAGCAGGCAGCTGGTATTCTATCTGTAATGGAGTGGCCAGCGCAGTCACCATATCTCAACCCCATAGAGCTGTTGTGGGAGCAGCTTGACCGTATGGTACGCAAGAAGTGCCCATCAAGCCAATCCAACTTGTGGGAGGGGCTTCTGGAAGCATGGGGTGAAATTTCTCCCGATTACCTCAGCAAATTAACTGCTAGAATGCCAAAGGTCGGCAGTGCTGTAATTGCTGCAAATTGAGCATTCTTTGACGAAAGCAAAGTTTGAAGGAGAAAATTATTATTTCAAATAAAAATCATTATTTCTAACCTTGTCAATGTCGTGACTATATTTTCCAGTCATTTTGCAACTCATTTGATAAATATAAGTGTGAGTTTTCATGGAAAAACACAAAATTGTCCGGGTGACCAGAAACTTTTGAACGCTAGTATATATATATATATATATATATATATATATATATATATATATATATATATATAATGCAGGTAACATCTGCAGTAAATCTGAACTGTGTGAACATGGCCTAGGGCCGGGATCACACACACATTTTTTATGTACGTTTTTCTGGCAGTTCTTGGTTCAATTTTTTTTAGCTAAACACAAGAGTGGACACAAAAAAAAACACCATCAGTTTTTTCTTTATACCTTTCCTTCCTTTTAGCTCCAATTCCGGCCTGGCCTTAGGCCGGGTTCCAGCGGGTCAGATACGCTGCGTAAAAACTACACAGTGTATCTGACCTTGAACCCGCAGCGCATTCCGTCCGTAAAACCGCATGATTTTAGGGTGGGTTTTTCAGCCGGAATTTCAGCTGCGTAGAAATAAAATAATAAAACATCCATACATACTTACGCCGTTGTCATGGTGACGCGTCCCTCCATGCCTGTCTGGTCCAGACTCCCTGGATGACGCTACAGTCCATGTGACCTCTGCAGCCTGTGATTGGCTGCAGCGGTCATATGCGATGAAACGTCATCCCAGGAGGATGGACTGCAGGAAGAAGGAGGGCGTTCTGGGTAAGTATGTGGTTTTTTTTCGGACTTGCGATTTTTGCAGTGTGATCGCTGCGATTACGCCGCAAAAGTTGCAACACTTGATTTTCTGTTGCAGGTTTTGCATTTCCATTAAATTCAATGTGGAAAACCCGCAACAGAAAATCAACAAAAACGCATCATAAATTGAAATGCTGCAGAGTTAAATTCCACACTGCAGGTAAAATTATTAACCTTTACACTGCGGTTTTTTTCCCCGCAGTGTGGGCATGAGATTTACTAAATCTCAACCACTGTGCTGCTACTGTAAATGCTTTGGAATTTCCGCACACATTTCCTGTCACGATCCGTGGGTATATGGACACACTATGCCGCACCGCCGTAGCGGAGTAGCAGCTGGCCAAACAACAGTCCTAGTACAATAGTACCTTTAATAGTCCAGACAGTAATGGAGGCTCAGCACAGATGAACTTGTAGACACCAGATGTGGTTTATATCAGCAGGCGTGACCGGTGGCACAACACGACTCCAACAGGTTAAGGCACAGGAACAGAAATAGCACGGGATACAGGATACAGGTAGCAGGGCACGGGAACACCGGGAACGGGATAACAGTAAGGGACCATTTGCTAAGACTAACATGGGTAAACACAACAATGCTCAGGCAATGAGTGATAGAGCAGAGCCCTTTTTTTTAGTCCAGGGTGATCATGGGATAATTATAGATCTTACTCATGTGTGTGCACTGGCCCTTTAAGGCCGATGCGAGCGCACGCGCACCCTACGGGAACCAGTGCATCGATGCAGAAATGAGTGCCGACGTCTCTCAAGAGGGAGATGCCACCAGGCACTCACTCGTCCATGGCCGCATCCGTCGGGGGGCAGGTAAGAACGACGATCCGCGGCTGTGGACGTTACAATTCCATTGCGGAAATTCCGCAGAGTTTACGCTACGTGGGAACCCGGCCTAAACACAGTATTGATACAATTTCTGGATTTGTTTTATGAGCCAAAGCTAGCATTAGAACCAAAAAGGAGGTAAACTCTGATGACTGATGCATCTCCTTTCTCTTCTGTCCACTGCTGTATTTGGCTAAAAAAGAAAGGGAGCCAAAAACTGTACCTAAGACTGCATCAAAACTGCATGTGTGATCCTGGCATAACAGAACCCCACAATAGCCACATGCATATTATAGTACTTCTGTCTTCCTATGTGACAGATTTGGGCTCCTACATGCTCCAGAGCTATTGACAAGTTCAGCTACTGCAATGTGTAATTTGATCTATGTCTGCTTAAAGCGACCCTCCAGTCCAAAAAATTAATTTGACTATACATTGGAAATGCATAGTCAACTTACCTGCTGCCCCTATCTTCAAGGACCTGGCCTCTGTTCAGTTTTCCGCTCATTGAAGTAGTCCGCTGCAGTCTAAGACTTTGCTATCGAGAGCTTCTTTAAAAGTCTGATACAAGCCTCCTCCACTGCCGTCTGATGGACGAGCGCTGATGACATTGGCCCCTGAGTTGGTGCTGTGCCTGGCCAAGCCAACGTCATCCGTACTTCGGGGGTAGTGGAGGAGATGGGGGCTTGTCTCAGACTTCCAAAGAAGCTCTTCATAGCGAAGTATGAGAGTACAGCTGCCATCTAGGAGAGTGGAAAACAGGGGACCGGAAGGCAGGAACAGAGCCTACAGGTAAGTTGACTATAAATTTCCAATGAATAGTCAAATTTTTTTGGCTGTAGCGTTGCTTTAAATACACCTCTGAAAAATAAGACGTAAATGTTACTATTCTTACCATTATATCAATCATCCTACTAATTTTTCTGTTTCTATCTTTGCTTATATTAGCTAGGTAACTATCCCTGTATATTTCTGCAGGATAGCTGGCAATTGTGAGAATTTCACTCTCTACCGGGTTCTGGTTTATGGCCACCACAAATATTTTGACACCCGCCGTCTTCAGTGCTTCAGAGGCTTCAAATATTCCACCACAGGAATTTCCAGTGCTATGACCATCTGATAGTACAATGGCAAATGTAATACCCCTGCTTGCCCCAGATTCGTTCTGGATAGCTTCAGTTGCTGCTTTCACAGCACAATCCACAATTGAGCCTCTACCCATATACTTGAGTTTGTTAGCTGCTGCAATGAAAGCAGATGCTTCGTCCGTAAAGTTGCTGATTGGTTTTACAATATTGGAGAATTGAAGTGCTCCATATTTCCACTGTATATGGCTGCCACACTTTTTTAGTGCTTGGGAATTTGTAGTGAAGATCCTGATAAAATCTTTCATTTCATTTATAAGATTTCCAGATGAATATTTTAAATCCACACTCTTAGATGTATCAATGGAAAAATGCACATTTATGCCACACGGCAGGTTACCTGAAATAAATGAATAGTTCTGTGTTAACAATGAGATATGCTTCATGTTAATCAAGCATGGACAGATTTTCTAACCTGTAACACCTCACCTGATGCTTTCCATGTGCGCTATGTGGCTCTATGTGGGCACAGTTAATCTCTAATTGGGCAAATTATGGGACTCCCTTGTCACTATCTGTCAGCATGTGGGTAAAATATGGCTGTATTTGAGATGTCATAATGTTATGGCTATGTGGGCACAATATAGAGAAAAGTTTAACTCTATGTGGGCAAAACATGGCACTATGTGGGTGCTGTTTGGCTTGATGAGAGACTCTTTATGCACACTTCAGTTTTTTCCTTCAGGGTGCTATCCGTTTTTGTCACTGATGGCACCCTGAACCCATTCATTTCAATCGCCCCATGCCCACTTCAGTTATTTAAACGGATCCGTTGTTCCGTTCCGTGCAAAGTAGAGCATGTCCTACTTTGCTCAGTGATTCAGTGACCGTGTGGCCCATAGAAGTCAATGGGTCAGTGAAAAAAACGGATGACACACGGCAGGCTTCCGTGTGCCGTCCGTTTTTGACGGATCCGTTTTCATAGCAACGGCTGGGTGAGCAAAAGTTCACAGACTCACAGACTACAGTAAACATTCATTCCTGAAGATAGGCTCATATTTTCACTCCAAAACACCCAAAAAACCAAAGTAAGCCAAGCAGAGTCATCTCAAACTGTTCTCTATGCTCTGAAAGCTACAGAAAACAGCACCAAAAACTTCTTGTAAACTTTCTATGGGTGTTTCCTGGGACATGTGACAGGTTCAAATGAAGTTCACATCCGTTTTTTAAACGGAAGCCAAACGGAAGCAAAACGTCCGTGTAAAACGGAAACACGGAACGGAAACGGAGTGCACACGGAAACAAAAACGGTCACACGGATCCGTCAAAAACGGCCGAGAAAACAGTGATGGAAGTGTGCATGAGGCCTTAGTAAAAGCCCTCATCACACCATGGTTACTAACATGCTTTACCTTTGACTTTCTAGGGTATTTTTACACCGTGCAAAAAAAAAAAGAAAAACTGAAGGTTGTAAAAACCTGCAGTAAGGCCTCATGCACACGACCGTAAAAACTCCCGTTATTACGGGTCGTAATTACGACCCGTAATAACGGGCTCATAGACTTCTATTGGCGACGGGTGCCTTCCCGTTTTCTCACGGGAAGGTGCCCGTGCCGTTGAAAAAGATAGAACATGTCCTATTTCAGGCCGTAATAACGGCACGGACAGTCCATAGAAGTCTATGGAGCTCTCGTAATGACGGGTGGCTACATGTGTGCACCCGTCATTACGGCAGCGTTGCTAAGCGACGTCAGTAAATAGTCACTGTCCAGGGAGCTGAAAGAGTTAACTGATCGGCAGTAACTCTTTCAGCACCCTGGACAGTGACTACCGATCAGTATAAACCTGTAAAAAATAAAAATAAAAGACGTTCATACGTACCGAGAACTTCCTGCTTCCTCCAGTCCGGTCTCCCGCCCGTTGCCTTGGTGACGCGTCCCTCTCGACATCCGGCCCGACGTCCTGGATGACGTTTCAGGCCATGTGACCGCTGCAGCCAATCACAGGTCAATCACAGGCTGCAGCGGTCACATGGACTGCCGCGTCATCCAGGGATGTCGGGCTGGATGTGAAGAGAGGGACGCGTCACCAAGACAACGGCCGGGTAAGTATGAATTTCTTTAACTTTTATTACTGAAAGGGCTGTCCCTTCTCTCTATCCTGCACTGATAGAGAGAAGGGGCTGCCGATTAATGCAGTGCTATTTTGCAGCCAAAAACGTGCCCGTAAATACGGGTGGAATACGGGTGACACCGGACCCATATTTACGGGCACGGGTTCGTAAATACTGGTGCAAAACGGGTGGAATACGTGTGACACCGGACCCGTATTTACGCCAGTATTTACGGGTGGGAAAAAATACGGTCGTGTGCATGAGGTCTAAATCTGTAAATATTAGTCCACGTGCATGCAATGCTTTTTATGTGCGGATTTTGCCACGCAGATCTTCCTGCTGTACCAGCAAAGTAAATAAGTTGTCAAGTAATCTCATCTACACTTTGCATAATTTTTCTGCATGTAAATTGACCTGCGCTGCAGCATGTCTATTTATCTTGCATTCCCATATCTGACAAGTTTATAAAAAAAAAGGCATTAAAATCCACTGCAGATAATCCACTGCACTGTTTCCGCATCGAAATGTAAAATCTGAATCTAAAGACGCATGAAAAAAAACAACTATAGTGAGTACGGATTTTACCTGTGGAATTACCTGTGTTTATTTACATATTCGGTTTTCCGCATCAAATTACGCGATGTATGCATGTAGCCTTAGGCTGGATTCACATCTGCCATAATTTTTCAGTTTTCCTGCTACGCCATAGGGACAGTTAATATAGGGCAAACAGAGGCACCCGATCCACCGCAAGACGGACACCAACGACGACCTATGAAACCCCTCTGATTTTGATGAGTTGCATCGGGTCCACGTCATGGTGTCCGTCATTTTGCCGAAAAAAAATAATGCGGCATGATGCGCTATTTCTTCCAGCATTTTTGATCGGCTCTGCAATAGAGGTTCATAACGGAGCCTCGAATACAGATTTGAACAAAGCCTTAGGCCCTGTTGACACCTGTGTCAGGGCATTCCATTTTTCTGGTCCATTAGAGGAGAAGAACAAGGGAATGCCGGACACACGAACACCACCGGCGGTCGATGGAGCCCATTGAATTTAATGGGTTCCGTCGGAGTGTCCGTCGTTTTACCAGAAACAATAGCGAAGCACTGCGCTATTGCTTTCAGCAATTTTTGCCGGTTCTGCTATGGAAGCCCCTAACAGTGCCTCCAACGCAGATGTTAACAGTCCCGTAATTGTATTAAAGGCTATAAACACCTTTGAGGGCATTTTTTTTATTTTTTATATATATAGATTAGTCAGTGTGTTTAGTGTAACTTTGTAATTTGTATTTATTAAAAAATCGTTTTACTTTTGGAGATACAGCTGTTCTGTATTCTCTATACAGAGCAGCTGTATCTCTTGTTTTACACTGAATCTGTCAGTCCCGCAGAACTGACGGATTCGGTGTCTTTGGGTCCACGCAGGATCCACCTGTAATTGATCACATCTAAGTCATGACGCGCAGGACCCGTCGACACTGAATCCATCAGGTCCGCGTGACTAACGGATTCAGTGTAAAACTAATGACACAGCTGCTCTGAATAGAGAAGACAGAATAGCTGTATCTCCAAAAGTATTTTTTTTTTTTTTAATGAAGACTAAATACAAAGTTACACTAAATATACTGACTAAACTATTTATTAAAAAAATAAAAAAATGCCCTGAACGGTGTTCATAGCCTTTAAGCGTATTTACACATGGATTTTGCCATGTATTTCACCAATTGAAACTGTTGAAATCTGGGCATCAACAATGCTCTAAATGGTGGAGGATAAAGTCACAGAAGCAACAGCAGTGGTCCCTAACTGCCTAATTATATAAGGGGGGGGGGGGGGCGGGGCGTACCAGAGTTAGGTAATATGTCAAATTAGGCCTAATTGACACTAGTATTTTTTGTATTTTTGCTACCTTTTGTTTTTTTTATCTTGCACAATATGTGTATATATATATATATATATATATATATATATATATATATATATATATATATGAGCCTTATTGTGTGATACATTTAGTAGATGTTATGGAATTCTATGGGCTGAAAACAGATTACAGAATGCTCAATATGGCAGGAGTTTTCCTTTCCATTTTCCATTAAAAAGCAGACATTGTTTGGAGGCATTCTTTTTTTTATTTTATAACTTTTCTGCCTTGGTGAATTTTCTGTGTTGTAAATTACCTCTGCCCACAGATTGAGGCAGATCTACTACTGTGTCTTAGTCGAGAAAGTGTTGAAAATACGGCAAGTTTTTCCAATACTAATTGGCACAAATTGGATTAGTTTGGCACAGTGCAGTGCAATTTTGATGTTTGCACCTCACTAGACACTTTTAAAAATTGGTCCAACAGGGGGCATATTTTAGAGGGAAAGGGGCATGGCTTGTCAAAACGGCTTAAGATGCGCCAATGTGCCACAAAATACTGACAAAAAATTCTGACACAAAATAATGTCAAATCAAAAGTCATGAAAGATGCGCCGAAATTATCAAACAGCATACACCACTGTGATAAATTTGGTTCATTTTGTGCCTGTCTGGTCTACGTTGACGCTGTCTGAATATTAGAGAGCATAAGTAAATGTGAGCCATTGTTTCAATCACTTCAACCACTACATATTATGGCAGTGATTTCCAACTTTATTACTATAAGGCCTCAAAGGCGGGTAAAACATTCTTTAATTCTTGCCCAGTACTTTAATTTGGTTGAGTTATGGTGACTGATTTGCCAAGGATCTTTGAATAGGATGAAATGTTTTCTCTTCTGTAAAAGTTACATGTCTTGCTGTTGCTATGTTCTGGGGAATCCCTGATCAGGGCAACCCTCGTTGGGAAACACCGAATTATGGGATAATTTTGCAATGGTGGTTGAATGGAGCAGCGGTCGAGCATGCCCGCTGCTAATTTATTCAAAGTCTATAAGACTAACAGAAACAGCCAGGCACAGCAGTTTTTCCTCCATCTGTCAACAGATTGTAGACTACAGTTTAATGCAGTCTGTAGTATGTCGCACGATGAATAGGAATGGTGGCCTTTGCACCGTGACCAGTGTATAGGTGATAATGTTGTCACTTTTTAAAACTCATTTTAAGTCTACAAATTGACCTTTCAATTTCTTTGTCAAAATTAATATTAGTGCTGAAGAACCGATTTGACTGCTTTTCTGTCATTATTTTTATAGCACTTTTTTTTCTAAATAAATAATTTTTTTTGCATCATTTGCTTCAAGTAGCACAATATAAAAACTTTGAAAGGCTTTAAGTGGTCTTTAGTTTATTGGTTAATAGAGTTGATTATAAATTTTGAATCAATTCAAATTTCGCAAAAAAGATAAACTTTTTCATCGGAATAAACGTTTTGCTTAACTCTAGTTTGTAAAGATTGTTAATAATCTTATAAAAACAGTCCTATGCCTATGTCCTAGTTTCCCTTAGACAGAGTTGCAGGACTCTCCGATGTGCCCAGGTTCTGATACAATAAGGCCATGTTCAGACGTTGTGGAATTTTTCCGCTGAAAATGTTGCTGCAGATTCCTTGCGAATCTGCAGCAACATTTGCATATTTGACAGGTAATTCAGACATTGCAGATATCACAGTGGACTTGCTGCAGATTTCAGTCTTTGCAGTGCAAATGCTGAGATCTGCAGTGAAATTCCGCTTCTTCTCCGCAATGTAATGAGCATGCTGCGGAGGGAAAAATCTGCACCGCAGCCTCATTTCCGCACAGTAATTTTCTGCAACGTCTGAACTAAGTTTCCTAAAAATGTATAGAAAAAAAACAAAAAAAAACGGCTGCTGCAGAATTCCACTGCGGACTGTCCGCAGCGGAATTCAACAGCAATTTCGCCACGTCTGAATGTGCCCTATTGGGCCGCAAAGGTGAAGCAGATGACAAGCCCATTTAAAGCTAATATAAACCCATCACGTGCTGCTTGAGACAATTTGTGTAAATTTGTATTAAATGTGAGCAGAATAAAGCTTATAATAATGTCAGGTGTCTTTTCATTTTGTTTAAAGATCAGAACCATTCAGCGTGATAAATACTGTATGCTATACTTAGGGGACATGTGAAAATTGCATATCATTGCATGTATATACATATATATATATATATATATATATATATATATATATATATATATATATATATATACATATATATATATATATATATATATATATATATATATAGAAAATAAATCTCAGAATAACTCACCTCAGATCTATCATGTTTCATTTTTGCTTTGTGCAGTAAAAAGGATAAAACGTTCACTCACCTGTATTTTTAAAAAATGAGGTAAATGTACGTTGAGGCTTCATCTGACTATAAGACAAGGTCAGGCAACAGAATGAAATCACGATTCTAAGAGTATCCCCAAACATTGTGCAGTCTGCAAAATGAGAGTTTAATGCATTAGATAAATCAATACCTTCCTTTCACACAGTCATTCTTCACACAGGGAAAATATTTAGCAATGCGATTATGCCAGCTTTCAAGCGTAATTCCATTGACAAGAAGGGCGCTCAGGCTGAGTGCAAAATTAATCAAGTCCCTCATCATTTTTTCTAACAATTATGACTTCTCTGTGTCAGAAAAAAGGGAGTGTGCGTTGCTAAAGATTTCTGTATGAAAAAGTGGCAGTGAGCTAATGCCTCTATTCTCAATCGGCCTGTGCCATGTTACTGAATACAGTTATTTGCTCGGACGGGCACAAAAGGACCTCTTACTACCAAATTAAAATATAACTTTCAATGTTATTAGTTTAATAAATGTAGGGTCTAGTAGTTGTATTCAGCAATATGTACACCCATCATTTATTAAACTAATAATATTAAAAGTTATATTTTCTGTTTCAATATGTCCTTATTAAACAGTTGAGACATCAGAAAGTATATACTCGCAGGAAGAAGTAAATTGTTAAAGTCTCAACTAATAATTACACAATTCCTAGGAGTTTTAACATTTTGAGAAAATGTAAACCAAAATAATAAGGATAATAAAAGAAACATAAATAAAATAAATATTGTGAAAAAAGTTATATTTTAATGTGGTAGTGAGAGGTCCTTATGTGCCAGTCCGGGTATGTACCTTTATTTTTTTTTTAAATAATTAACCTGTTAATGTAATAGATGTTGGATTTCCTTCTTTTTGTAGTATGTTGAGGAATACAGTGCACACTACAATAAAAAATTTCAAAGAGACTGATCAGAATTCTCTGATAGTCCATTAGAAGCAGGAATAGAACTGTGGACTGGGGTACAGGGTGCAGTGTTACTGAGTATGGACGAAGGTTTAAAACTAGCAAGTGTGGAAGCTTAGGAGTGTGCATTGGTCAAAAATGTGCAATCTTATAGTGGTATCCCCAGAATGGACAAGTATCACCTATACACTGCACACAGCACCCCATTCTATGACCCTGTCTCCGTCCGTGTCATAGAAATTAAATAGAGCGGCAAGCACATGCTCAACCACCTCTTTATTCCAGCTCCTTCTCACTGTGGAGTGGTGGAGTGATGAGAAACCGGGGTCAGGACAACATTTTTCTCAATCAGTTGATGTCCCAGCAGTGGGGTCCCCAGCGATCAGACAATTATCCCCTATCCTGTGGATAGGGGATTATTGTAGATTATGGGAATATCCCTTTAAATGTGACTTGAGATTCAGTGAATTTACATTAAGCAACTTTAGGAGAAACTAATTTATTTAACTTTTATTTGTGGTTTGTAGTTGTATTTTTTTTTTTCACCAAAACTTGTACTTTCTGTGCTGAACCTTGATTAGAGAAACCCATTAGTCGCAAAAAGCTCCACTAGTGCCAACGCTACCTAGTATACATCCTGTGCCATGTTTTCTCTCCTTAGCCGTTTGAGGGACCATACTGCTGTGTAGGGTGTGTGAGAATTGCCTATCCGGGAGCCCAGATCCTGGATCTAAATGGGCAACTTTCAACACTGCGAGCTATTAACAACATGGAGAGGCGTTTGCTGCTCACTAAGCGAACACAACACGAGCAGATGGGGTTGGGGATGGAAACATGGAGGTTCAGGCCGATGAGGCAGCTAGCTGGGTAACAGATGGCAGGGTCGTGGGAATAATGTCAGGGAGACTGGTATTGATCTAGAACACCCCAATAAGTTTGCCAAGTTGGCAAGAATGCAGAGGAAGTCAGTTCAGGGGTAGCAGTGCTGCAGCAGAACACTTCTTTTATGAACCAGGGGTATGTCTGCTGCAGTAAGAAAGGGAATGGGAGCATAGCAAATGCTGGACAGGTCCGGGTAGTGGGAACTCATTTATAAGGTCTTACAGTTGCTTGGGTTCAGCACTTTGCGTAATGGGGCTGATGAAGACCCAGCAGTTGTGGTAGACACTGGCATCATTGACAAAGTTAGAAGTAGGTGGAAGTTTCTTAAAGGGGTAGCCAGGATTTTAAAATTGATGGGCTATTTTTGAAGGTCATCAATATTAGATCGGTAATCGGTAAGAGACCGACTCCTGGCACCCCTGCTGATTAGTTGTTTGAAGGGGCCGCGGCGCTCATGTGGGCACTACAGCCTTTTTATTGTTTACAGCGGTTTCAGTCTTGCTCGTACTTGTACACGCTGTTACTTTCTAGCAGCTGTGCATGGTACTGCAGCGTTGTTCCATTCAGCAGTGATACTGCCATGAACGGCTTGTGACTACTGAGGCCAGCAATTGGCTGCAGTGGCACGTGAACTATGAACAGCACATGAGCACTGCAGGAGCTTCTAGGACAGGAGCAATCTAGAGAATGGGCATCAGTGCAGGTGTGGGGGGGGGGGGGGCACTTCAGGGGGTGAGTATCTGCCAGTTTATTATTTTACATCATCCCTGCCCTGTTGCTTATTTTAAAAAATTCGGGGATAATCCCTTTAAATAATTATGAAAAAAAAAATGAATGTGTAAACGAAATAAAGGCAGCACAGATGGAAACAGATAGAATCATTGCTAAAGAAAGAAACAATAACCCAAAAATATTTTTCAAATACATATATAATATGAAACTTAAAACTGAAAGTGTTGGCCCTCTCAAATATAATCTCAGAATAAATGGTGGAGGAGGATGAGGAAAAGTCCAATCTATTAAATACCTTTTTCTCTACTGTATTTACACAGGGAAATCCAATGACAGGTGACTTGATTATGGATAATATACATTCTCTTTAACCCCTTCCCGACATTTGACTTAAATGTACGTCATGGAAAGCATTGACTTCCCGCAAAATGCCGTACATTTACGTCAAATGTTTGGCACCGGCTCAGAAGCTGAGTCGGTGCCATCATCGTCGGATCTCAGCTGTATCTTACAGCTGACATCCGACTGTAACGGCGGGGACCGAAATTAGCTTCGATCCCCGCCATTAACCCCTTAAGTGCAGCGCTCAAACGCGATCGCTGCAATGAAATTGCCGGGGTTCCGGTGGCTGCAATGGCAACCGGAGGCCTAATACTGGCCTCCCGGTCTGCCTAGCACCGAAGCCGGTCAAGATCCGCCCGGCGGCGGAGCCTGATCGGCTTCCGTAGCTGCCGGCAAGATGGAGCCGGGTCAAGAGCTGATCCGGCGTCATCAGCAGTGGAAGTCAGCTGTACTGTACAGCTGACATCCACCTGTAACGGCAGGAACCGGAGCTAGCTCCGATCCCTGCCATTAACCCCTTCGATGCAGCAATCGAAAGCGATTGCTGCATCGTAGCGGTTACTAGCAGATCGCCAGCCCTGAGAGGCAATCGGGACTGGCGACTGCTGTTATGGCAACAGGAGACACAATGGTCTCCTGCTCTGCAATTACGGAAGCCGTTTTAGGCCCCGCCGGGAGGCGAAGCCTAATCGGCTTGCTGTCAGTGAATGACTGACAGATCTAATACATTGCACTACATCGGTAGTGCAATGTATTAGAAAAAAAAAAATCTGACCGTTGGACCTTCAAGTCCCCTAGTGGGACTTGAAGAAAAGTGTAAAAAAAGTATAAAAAAGTGTAAAAAAAAGTGAAAAAAATAAAAGTTTGAAAACAATAAAAGTTTCAAGTAATCAAATAAAACACAATCCCCCTTTTACTCTTATCAAGTCCTTTATTATTGAAAAATAATAATAAACTATATGTATTTGGTATCGCCACGACCGTAACGACCTGAGGTATTAAAATATTATATTATTTATTGCACGCGGTGAACAGCGTAAAAAAAAACGTAAAAAACTTTACCAGAGTTTCTGTTTTTTGGTCACTTTGCCCTACAAATATTAGAATAAAAAGTGATCAAAAAGTCACACGTATCCAAAAATGGTACCTATAAAAACTATAGCTCGTCCCACAAAAAACAAGCCCTCATACACCTCCGTCGACAAAAGAAATTAAAAAGTTATGGTTCTCACAACTTGGCGACAGAAAAAATACATTCTTTTTACAAAAGTAATTTTATTGTGCAAAAAGTTGTAAAACATAAAAAAGTGCTATAAATTAGGTATCGCCGGAATCGTACTGACCCACAGAATAAAGTTAACATGTAATTTATAACGCATGGTGAACGCTGTATAAAAAAACACGAAAAAAGCTGTGCCAGAATTGCCTTTTTTGTTTACCTGGCATCCCAAAAAATAGGATAAAAGGTGATCAAAAAATCACTTGTACCCCAAAATGGTACCAATAATAACTACAGCTCGTCCCGCAACAAACCAGCCCTCATACCGCTACGTCTATGAAAAATAAAATTAGTTATGGCTCCAATAAGTCAGGAAATAAAAAAATATGCAGTTGTGCCCGAGGGGAACATTTCTTCTGTTTCAAGAGGCGATTTATCAAGGACCTAAAATTAGAGAACCAGGAAGGGGAGAGCCCAAACATATCCGCTGGAAGCGATGGTGCCCGTATTATACCAGGACAACACTTTCCCAGCAAAATTCCCCAAACTACAAAAGGTGCGGAGTGTGGACCAAAAGGGGGATAAGAAATGACACCATTTATCAGTGCGACACTGGCCTGTGCGGAAAGGATTGCTTCACAGCGTAACACACATCTATGTATTTTTTTATTTTTTTTATACCACCTGACTATGCCCCTTATATACTCCGCCCCACTTACATGTACCCCCACATTATAAAACACCAGCAATACTCAAACAAATATAGTACCAAGCAATATCCGCTCTCCAAAAGCCAAATGGTGCTCCCTCCGCTCTGAACCCTACAGCGTCGCCAAACAGCAGTTTCCTTCAACATATATGGCATTGTCATACCCGGGAGAACCCTTTTAACAATTTTTGGGGTGTGTGTCTCCAGCGTCATAAGCTGGGCATGACATATTTGCCACTGAATGGCATATCTAGGGAAAAATATAAATTTTTAATTTGCACCATCCGCAGCGCATTCATTTATGGAAAAGACCTGTGGGGTGAAAATGCTCACTACACCCCTTAATAAATGCCTTGAGGGGTGCAGTTTCCATAGTGGGGGTCACTTATAACGGGTTTCTTTTTATTATTTCACATCAGAGCCTCTGCAGTTGTGAACCAATACTTTGTAAATCGCCAAATTAGGCCTCCACTCCGCATGGTACTCTTCACTTCTGAGCCCTGTCATATGTCCAGACAAAAGATTAGGGCCACATGTAGGGTGTTTCATGTAGGAAACACCGCATAATAATTAGAGAGCTGTCTTGTTATGGTGGCACAAGCCGGGCACCACATATTGGCATATCTATGGAAAAAAATCCCATTTTCACTCTGCAACATCGAGTGAACACTAATTTCTACAAAACACCTGCAGGGTTAAAATGCTTACTACACCCCTTGGTAAATGCATTGAGGGGTGTAGTTTCCAAAATGGGGTCACTTCTGGGGGGTTTCCACTGTTTTGGGCCCACAGGCGCCCAGAAACCAATCCAGCAACATCTGCACTCCAAATGGCGGTCCTTCCCTTCTGAGCCCTGCCGTTTGCCCAAACAGCAGTTTATGACCACATATGGGGTATTGCCGTACTCGGGAGAAATTGCTTTACAAATGTTGGGTTCTTTTTTTCCCTTATTTGTTGAGAAAATGAAAAAATTTGCGCTAAAGCTAGGTCTTATTGAAGAAAAAGGACTATTTTTATTTTCACTGCCTAATTCTAATAAATTCTATGAAACATCTGTGGGGTCAAAATGCTCACTACACCCCTAGATGAATTCCTCAAGAGGTGTAGTTTCCTAAATGGAGTCCCTTTTTGGGCGTTTTCATTGTTTTGTCCCCTCAGGGGCTTTGCAAATGTGACCTGGCCTCCGCAAATCATTCCTGCTAAATGTGATCTCAAAAAGCCAAATAGTGCTCTTTCCCTTCTAAGCCCTGCCGTGTGTCCAAACAGCCGTTTATTGCCACATGTGGGGTATTGTTTTACTCGGGAGAAATTGCTTTACAAATTTTGTGGTGCTTTTTCTCCTTCAGTCCTTCTGGAAATGAGAAAAAATTAGCTAAACCTAGATTTTTTTTAAAAAAATGTAGATTATTATTTTCAGGGCCTACTTCCAATAATTTCTGAAAAAAAACTGTGGGGTCAAATCGCTCACTATACCCCTAGATAATTTCCTCAATGGGTGTAGTCTCCAAAATGGGGTCACTTGTGGGGGGTTTCCACTGTTTTGTCCCCTTAGGGGCTTTGTAAATGTGACATGGCCTCCGCAAACCATTCCTGCTAAATGTGAACTCCAAAAGCCAAATAGCGCTCTTTTCCTTCTCAGCCACGCCGTGTCTCCAAACAACCGTTTATTACCACATGTGGGGTATTGTTTTACTCGGGAGAAATTGCTTTACAAATTTTGCGGTGCTTTTTCTCCTTCAGTCCTTGTGTAAATTATAAAAAATTAGCTAAACCTACATTTTCTTTGAAAAAATTTAGATTGTCATTTTCAGGGCCTACTTCCAATAATTTATGCAAAAAACCTGTTGCGTCAAAACGCTCACTGTACCCCTAGATAATTTCCTCAATGGGTGTAGTTTCCAAAATGGTGTCACTTGTGGGGGGTTTCCACTGTTTTATCCCCTCAGGGGCTTTGTAAATGTGACATGGCCTCCGCAAACCATTCTTGCTAAATTTGAGTTCCAAAAGCCAAATGGCGCTCTTTCCCTTCTCAGCCTCGCCGTGTGTCAAAACAGCCGTTTATTACCACATGTGGGTTATTGTTTTACTCGGGAGAAATTTCTTTACAAATTTTATGGTGCTTTTTCTCCTTTAGTCCTTGTGGAAATGAAAAAAAAATTAGCTAAACCTACATTTTATTTGAAAAAATGTAGATTTTCATTTTCACTGCCTACTTGCAAAAATTTCTGCAAAAAACCTGTGGGGTCAAAATGCTCACTATACCCCTAGATAATTTCCTCAAGGGGTATAGTTTCCAAAATGGGGTCACTTGTTGGGGTTTTCCACTGTTTTGTCACCTCAGGGGCTTTGTAAATGTGACATGGCCTCCGCAAACCATTCCTGCTAAATGTGAACTTCAAAAGCCAAATAGCGCTCTTTCCCTTCTCAGCCACGCCGTGTCTCCAAACAACCGTTTATTACCACATGTGAGGTATTGTTTTACTCGAGAGAAATTGCTTTACAAATTTTGCGGTGCTTTTTCTCCTTTAGTCCTTGTGGAAATGAGAAAAAAAATCGCTAAACCTACATTTTCTTTGAAGAAATGTTGATTTTAATTTTCACGGCCTACTTCCAATAATTTCTGTAAAAAACCTGTGCGGTCAAAATGCTCACTACACCCCTAGATAATTTCCTTGAGGTGTCTAGTTTCCCAGATGGGGTCAATTTTGGGGGATTTTTACTGTTTTGTCACTGCAAGAGCCCTTCAAACCTGACATGGTGCCTAAAATATATTCTAACAAAAATAAGGCCCCAAAATCCACTAGGTGCTCCTTTGCTTCTGAGGCCGGTGCTTCATTCCAGTAGCACGCTACGGCCACATGTGGGATATTTCCTAAAACTGCAGAAACTGGGCAACAAATATTGAGTTGCATTTCTCTGGTAAAACCTTTTGTGTTATAAAAAAAATTGTATTAAAAATTTATTTCTGCAGAAAAATATGAAATTTGTAAATTTCACCTCTACTTTGCTTTAATTCCTGTGAAATGTGTAAAGGGTTAAGACATTTTCTAAATGCTGTTTTGAATACTTTGAGGGGTGAAGTTTTTAAAATGGGGTGACTTTTTGGGGGTTTCTAATATATAAGGCCCTCAAAACCACTTCACAACTGAACTGGCCCCTGTAAAAATAGCCTTTTGAAATTTTCTTGAAAATGTGAGAAATTGCTGCTAAAGTTCTAAGCCTTGTGAGGTCATAGAAAAATAAAAGGATGTTCAAAAAACGATGCCAATCTAAAGTAGACATATGGGTGATGTTAATTAGCAACAATTTTGTGTGGTATAACTGCCTGTCTTACAAGCAGATACATTTAAATTGAGAAAAATGCTAATTTTTGCAATTTTTCGCTAATTTTTGGTGTTTTTCACAATTAAATACTGAACATATCGAGCAAATTTTGCCAGTAACATAAAGTCCAATGTGTCACGAGAAAACAATCTCAGAATCGCTTGGATAGGTGAAAGCATTCCGGAGTTATTACCACACAAAGTGACACATGTCAGATTTGAAAAATGAGGCTCTGTCAGGAAGGTCAAAAGTGGCTAAAGAGGGAAGGGGTTAAATGTCAAATATTTGACTGTTGCTTAGCCCAACAAGAAGTGTAGCGCTGCCTTAAAGAGTAACTATCATTACATTTTTTTATTTTTAGAATGTATAGGACAGGCGAATTCAAGAAGTATTGCAATATACTTGATTAACCAATTCAGCCTCCTTTCATTGTACAACTTTTCCTGAACTGCTGCTAGCCCTATCCTCTCAGCTACTGGCCATTGCTAGAGAAAATCCGTATTCACACTTAATGTACACACTGAATACAGCCACTCAGTGTGGGGGACACTTCACGCCTGCTCCTGAAACCTGAAGAACATAAAGTGTAAGTGCATCGGGTGCAGGCGGAACCGTCCATGAGGCGAGATGAGCATCTTGCCTCAGGCAGCGGTCTGCTGCCTCTCTGCGGCACTACTGAAATCAGCCACCTCCTGCACTATAATTGTACCTGCATCTGTAGGATGCAGAAACAGTTACATGCATAAGCGCTCAATATTCAGCGCCTTTCAATGACGTAAGCGTCAATGAATGACACAGCAAGGCAGCCTGCCAATCAGCGCCTTTCAACGATGCAACCTTTAAGGCACTGATTGGCCAGACAGACTGACTTGCTCTGCCACTCAGCGCTTTTTAACGACGCAAGCTGCGCGATTACGTAGTCGCGCCACTTTCGTCGTTGAATGACAGGGCAAGGCAGCCTCCCAATCAGCGCCTTTCAACAACGCAACATTGAAAGGCGTTGATTGGCCGGGCAGACTAACTTGCCCTGCCACTCAGCGCTTTTTAATGATGCAGGCGGCACGATGACGTCATCACGCTGCTTGCGTCGTTCAGCCCCAGCAGACCTGCTCAGAAGGGAGCAGGCCTGCATTGCAAGAGCACGGCACGGGAACGGGTTTAGGTGAGTTTGTAAAGTTTTTTTTCTTCTGTTAAACATGTGAGGGGCTATATGTGGAGCACTATCTACAAGGGGGGCCGCTGTATGTGGGGGCTATTTGTGGAGCACTATCTACAGGGTGGGGGCTATATGTGGAGCAGTATCTACAGGGGGGTCTGTATGTGGGGGCTATATGTCGAGCACTATATACAGGGGGTGGGGGCTATATGTAGAGCACTATCTACACGGGGGGCTGTATGCAGGAGCTATATGCGGATAACTATATACAGGAGGTGGGGGCTATATGTGGAGAACTATCGACACGGGGGGCTGTATGTGGAGGCTATATGTGGAGCACTATCTAGAGGGGGTAGTGGCTATATGTGGAGCACTATCTACAGGGGGGCTATATGTGGAGCGCTATCTACAGGGGGCTATATGTGGGGCACTATCTACAGGGGGCTATATGTGGGCCACTATCTACAGGGGGCTGTATGAGGAGCACTACAGGGGGCTATATGTTGAAAACAAAGAGAAAGAAAGGAGTCATATACTATATTGGTTTAAATGCCACAGGCATAGAAAAGTTCAAACTTTATTGGACAAGTAACAAAAATAAAAAATTATAAAATCAAGGATTCAAATCGGACAACTGTATATGAGCTACACATAGGACAATAACACATTTAAATGCCAAAAAAATAATCTCTAATACAAGGGGCTATAGAGCCGTATCTAAAGTAGCTATAATGGCTACTGGCAAATGGCTCCAACTCTGTACAGCACAGGAACACGGAAGCACGGGATACAGGATACAGGTAGCAGGAACGGGAACACTGGGAACTGGAGAACACTCAAGGGACCATTTGCAGAGACTGACACAGGTAGGTACAAACAACGCTCAGGCAATTAAGGAAGGGGCAGGGCCCTTCTTATAGTCCTGGGTGATCTTGGAGCAATCAGCTCAATCTCACACATGTGTGCGCGCTGGCTCTTTAAGGCTGGACTGTGCTTGCGCGCACCTAGTGGTCACTCTGGTCACTGCGGGACAGGACGGCCGCATGTGCTGGCATCTCTGGAGAGAAGGGCGTCGGCAGGATGAGAAGAGTTCATGATAAGCGACCGCATGCGTTTCACCACAATTTGCCGCATGTTTTAGACTGTGCATTGATTACTGGTGAAGCACATTGAAACCATATGCTTCAACAGTAAGGCTGGATTCACACAACCTATTTTCAGACGTAAACGAGGCGTATTATGCCTCATTTTACGTCTGAAAATAGGGCTACAATACGTCGGCAAACATCTGCCAATTCATTTGAATGGGTTTGCCGACGTACTGTGCCGACGACCTGTCATTTACGCGTCGTCGTTTGACAGCTGTCAAGCGACGATGCGTAAAATGACTGCCTCGTCAAAAAAGTGCAGGACACTTCTTTGCAACGTAATTTGAGCCGTTCTTCATTGAAGTCAATGAAGAGCAGCTCAAGATTACGGGCATCAAAGATGCCTCGCATAATGCGAGGAGGAGCTTATACGTCTGAAACGACGCAGCTGTTTTCTCCTGAAAAAAGTCTGTCTTTTCAGACGTAAAAGACAGTTCTTGTGTGCACATACCCTAATAGCCACACGGCCAAAAACCGCATCGCTAAATCTGTAAAACGCATTCTCTTTTTAAATCGCATTTTTTAAAGCAATTAAGAAACAAAACTGCAATAAAAATGCTGAAAAACTGTGGTAACCCAGCCTAAGGCCCTATGCACACAACCGTAGTAATCTGCAGACATCTTAATTTCTATAGGCCAGGGACACCTTTCCATATATTTACGGATGTGTGTCCGGGCCATAGAAATGATCAGCAAAATATAGAACATGTCCTGTTCCTGTCCGCAATTGCGGCACGGACTCAACCGATAGTAGTCTATGGGTGCATGAAAAATTGCGGACGGCTATGAATGTGCATCCATAGCCGTCTGTAACTCCAGAAGTGTTGCTATGCAAGGCAGGGGATTCACCAATAAAATCGTGCCTAAGCGATCATTTGACCTTTTCAAAGGGTTTGGGACATCGTGATGACATAGTTTGTAGTCTCCCTTTTTTTTGCCGGTCCGTAAATACGGATGCACTATGGATGACCTACAGACCGTATTTGCGGACAGCATGCCAGATATACAGATGACTTGTGTGCATGAGGCCTAAAAACATTTAAGTCATATCAATAGTATAGTTCATAAATGTCTGATTGGTGCTTTCACCCCATTCCCAGAAGAGAGGTGGCCATGCATGCAGTCACTCTCTATCGAAGTCTACAGAAAATATTTAAACAGTCGACTACTGCTGCCAGTCGACTTTCTCAAAAATCTCTAAAAAGTTGGAAGTGACAGATGAAAGACTAGGAAATTGTGGAAAATTGGTAAGAGATATCCTTTCTTCATGGTATAGTTCAAAGCCTTGAGAGAATGGTTCCATTAGGGCAGGATCACACTCACAGTTTTGGTGCAGTTTTTGGCTAAGTTTTTTTCAGACAAACTTTAGATTTTAGTTTTTTTCTGCAACATGTGGCAAATTGTTTGATTTCAAGGGTGATCTTGCAGATGAAGAGGTACTGTAGTTTAAATGCATGATAGCTCTCTTTTTTTTTTTACCAAGACCCCTTTCACACGGCAGTATTTTGGTCAGTATTTTGCATCAGCATATGTATGGCATATGTATGGCAAAACCAGTAGTGGGTTCAAAATACGGAGGTACAATTCTTTCCATTGTACTTTTCTCTTTTTATGTTTCACTCCTGGTTTTGGCTTCCCAATACTGAAGCAAAATACTGACCAAGATATTGCCGTGTAAAAGGGACCTTAGGTTATATTGCCTTCTCTGGACACTCATTAACAAAATAGCCCTTGCAGGTTAAATAGAGGTAGATATAGAGGAGACATTGGAAAGTCTCAATAGATGCACCTATATATACTGCAGGTTAAACATATACATATGTATGTATATATATATATATATATATATATATATATATATATATATATAGTGAATCCTCTCAAAAAAAACACCTCTGTGAGACCACCCAAAACCTTGTCCAAGAGTTACTCTTAATATACATGGCTTGATTCATGATAAAATTCATTTATAGACATATTTGTTCGATTAAATAGATAAGGTAGGGTAACACAGGTATGTTGTTGAATCAGATTGCATTTACTAAAAGTAAATTCTGTCTATATAAACTACATGTACAACCATCATTGCTCCTATGCTGAATGTTCCTGAATGTGGAGGTTCTAGTACTAAGCAATAAATGTACATTTAATTAAGCTGCTAGAAAAGTTTCTCTTACCTTCCTTGTTCGTGGACAATACTTGATTCCCTTAATCAGAACATATCAGCCAGATAGACAAGGTTCAGCAAGTGAATATCTTGTGTATAGATAATTTGTGTTTCTGTAAAAAGAGCTTGCTATACGTTTTTGGTATGTGTGCACGTGTCTGAACGACCTGCCTAGACTTGACTTGATCAATGCATACCTGTATTCGTTTCTTTCTACAATCAAGTATACAGTGACCAGTGCAAATGTCAGCAACAAATAACCTACTGTGCAAAAGTTTAAACATTGCTAAACTCAAATGGTTGGAACACCATCATATATATTATTATAGTCCTGCCTTAGACAAGTTTTGTTAGCACAGATAATAATATTCCTTACCAATGGGAATTTGTCAGTAGAATAGATCCCCTTTAACATAAACTAAAGTGCAGTAGATTCTGAAATATTATCCCACCAGGCCAATCAGAGCGCACTTCTACGTTTTCCCCTTGAATAAAAGTTGGGGGATTTATTCAGCAAGTGCAGTAGGATCCACTGACTTTTTTCGCTAAGGGAATATAACTGATACCCTTAAAGGCTATGAAAACCTTCAAATTTTTTTTTTTTAAATAAAACAATTATGTAGTTGGTTTTTATTAAAAATTGTTTTTATTTTTTCAGATAGACCGTATTTGTATCCTGGATACATAGAAGTGGAATCTTGTGCTCGAACCAAATTCTTCGGTGACAGCTGTTATTAATCCCATCTAAGTTCATTACTTACATGTGATCGATATTGGTCTCAGCTCTCGCATCGTGCTTTTCTTGAAGTGACATTTTACGATAAGTATCTTTCATGACTGGTTATTACTGGGTAGCATGTTCCATGTGACGTTCACAATGTATGCTATAATACTGTTTTATGGTACTATATGCTCAATTATTTAAGTGACTTCTTCGTTACATGTTATTGCTTTATTCTCAATCCTTTTTTAGCTGGTTACCCCCGGGCCCCGCCATTTTTACCCCTCACTGGTTCAAGAGTAATGGAGGAACATTCATCTTCTAGGAGTTTTTCTCTTATGCTAAAGTTTCTATTTACGGTATGTTTGCTGCACTAATTCGAGTTGACCAATGTATACTACTACTACTACTACTGCTACTACTACTACTACTACTACTGCTACTAATACTACTACTACTACTACTACTGCTACTAATACTACTACTACTACTGCTACTACTACTACTACTACTACTGCTACTAATACTACTACTACTACTACTACTGCTACTAATACTACTACTACTACTGCTCCTACTACTACTACTACTGCTACTACTACTACTACTGCTACTAATACTACTACTACTACTGCTCCTACTACTACTACTACTGCTGTTGCTACTACTACTACTACTACTACTACTACTGCTGCTGCTGCTACTACTACTACTACTACTACTGCTACTACTAATGTTTTATTCCTTTACCATAGTGATATACCCTCCAGCACTTTACTCTGTATCCTATTTTACACTACGCAGCAAATGTTGCGTTGATATATAAGGATGTACGTTCACTGGTGTAAATTATGTATCACTGCCTATATGAACGATTAAAATGAATTTTATTATAGAAATAAAAAAACTAAAATAGGGCTAAATAGCCAGATTACGAAATAGAGGCGTAAGCACGATTGGCCAGCGCAAGGGGGGGAGGTTTTGCATGTGAATGTACTGATATGTGAGTGTACCACACACTGCAAAGAGATAATTCCCCCTTATTTCTGCGTTATAATATAAACACCTGGTCAATCTATGCCAATAGAACGTGTCCCTACGCGTTTCCGCACCACTTATTAGTCAAGATGCCTCTTCAGGGGTACACAATGGTAAAGATAAACACATCTAAAGTCCGGGAGACACCTATGGCGTGCCTGTATCATAGACCCGGCTCGTGCACGACACTAGTCAGCTGGTCGAACACGAGCCGAGTTAGACACCGGACATAAATAGTAACAAATCACTCCCGACTTGGATGACGCAGTGGCCGGGCGTCCAATACGCTGCAAGCCACGCAAATGACGCGGCTCGGACCGGACACACCCCCGGACGCATAGTGACACCAGAGAAGGAGCAGATAATAGCGTCCCTAGTAACCAGGGATCTAAAGGCGGCTGTGAAATCAATAGGTGGGAGATTAAATAACCAGGGATGAGGAAAGCAACGAGAGGTACTGTAGCGAAGAGAACGGGACAATAGTGAAGGTGAACGCTGTATGCCGATAGAGGATCATACAGACACCGTACCTTCACTCAGGGCTAACCAAAGTATATTTCAATAGGGGATGTAATAAGCAACATAGGGAAATATAGGAGAATATGTATAGGATGCATATGCCAGGGATGGGCTGAGCTGATGAGGCACGGTAAAGCGACAGTGCAGACCATTTGGGACAGGGAACGAGCCGATAGGGGTAGGGATCCGGTTTCATAGTATGCATGCGGCCTCTTTTTGTAGAATCCTTTTGTCTAGATTCCCCCCCCCCCTCGCCGATGGTCGTATATGCTCAATCCCCTGAAATTTGATGACATTAGTATCTCCACCATGGCATTCCCACACATGCCGTGCCACCGGGGTATCAACATTGCGACGAATGTCGCTATGTGGTCCCTGATCCGTCTCCTGAATTCTCTGATCGTCTTGCCAACATATTGCAGTCCACAACCACAGGAGATAAGGTACAATGGATCTTCCGCATGCATACCATGAAACCGGCGGGCCTTAATGAATTAATATCGTACAATTGTTTCCTCTGATCCCTACCCCTATCGGCTCATTCCCTGTCCGAAATGGTCTGCACTGTCGCTTTACCGCGCCTCATCAGCTCAGCCCATCCCTGGCATATGCATCCTGTACATATTCTCCTATATTTCCCTATGTTGCTTATTGCTTACTGTCACGGACACTGGGTTTGTGGACCCACTAGGCCGCTCCGCCGAAACGGGGAGGCAGCTGACCAGGTCACAGTCTATGTGAAAGTAAGATAGCAGACAGTAATGCTTAGGTACCTGAAATAGTCCGGACGGGACTGTGGCTTCAGCACGGATTGAGGCAGGTGCGGAAAGTGGCACCAGACGTGGCGGGCAGTATCCGATGAGCAGATGGCACTTGACGTGCCAGATGGCACTTGACGTGGCAGATGGCACTTGACGTGGCAGATGGCACTTGACGTGGCAGATGACACTTGACGTGGCAGATGGCATTTGACGTGGCAGATGGCACTTGACGTGGCAGATGACACTTGAACACGGGTAGGCACAGGAACAATGCGGAATACAGGAACGGTAACAGGGCACGGGTAACAGCTGGAACGGGAGACACTAAGTGACCATTTGCGAGACAGACAGGGAAAGACTAAACAACGCTCAGGCAAGGATCAGAAGGGCTGGGGCATTCCTATAGAGCAGGGAATCATGTGGTTTAATGATCATTGTTTTCATGTGCGCGCGCTGGCCCTTTAAGAGCGGGCGCGAGCGTGCGCGCGCACCCTACTGGACCCGGCCGGACGGAGCGGAAGTGAGCGCTGGCATCTCCTAGGAGGGATACGGAGGCCAGCGCTCACAGATCCATGGCTGCGGGCGTCGGGAGGTGAGTGAACCCGACGGCCCGCGGCCATGGGCGCTACACTTACGCCTCTATTTAGTAATCTGGCTATTTAGCCCTATTTTAGTTTTGTATTTCTATAATAAAATTCATTTTAATCGTTCATATAGGCAGTGATACATGTATCCTATTTTACTTCAAAAACTCATGAAGCATGTTTTTATTGATTTTCTTTTTACATAGTTTTGTTTCCCTAAAAAAAAAAAAATATTTGTAATTTTAACATAATGTTAATATGCCATTATTTAAGCTAAATTAGACCTCAAAGTATCTTAATCTGTGGTATATGTACTCAGAGGGTATTAATAGGGGATTCTTAAATACCTTAAGCCAAGCTTCTGTGGCATAATTCTTCCTCACACTATGGCAATGTGTGTTAGCACTGGGGTAATGTGGATCTATATTAGGGTGAATTCACATGCTGCAAAATTGCAGCAGATTTTCTATGTGAATTACTGTCAAATTGAAGTTCATTTTAGTATATCACTTAGTATATCCCTTTATTTTTTTTTACTTTTCATCACCATTTTTTTCTGCTAAAACAGCAACACTTACCTCCACAGGTTGTGCATGATATTACTGCTCATCCCCCGTTGAATAGTGAATAGGACTGAGCTATGATAACACAGACAACCTGTGGACAGAAATTATATGGCAGCCATGTTTTTCTAATCCTGGACGACCCCTTTAAGTATTAGGCTTGCATGTACAGGGGAGGATGGCACCACACTAAATCTTTGCCAGCAATCTTTTACTGTACTCTGCTGCTGTGGAAGAGCAGGTCAGAGCAGGAGGTGCTCTGGGTCTACTTTTCTTCAGAAGCATAGCCTAGTCAGCATGACTCATGACCGCAATGCTAGCATCATGCCAGTGTCACAGTCATGTAACCATGTAAACCGTCATCAGAACTAGACTCTGGGTGCCAATTGCCCTCCTCTGCAGCCAAGAAGAGCTCACTCACGAATACTTCACAAACTGGACAGCTCCGCTGCTCACTACCGCTTATAAACCTCTTACAAAGTATATTGAAAAATAGGATGTGCAAGGGGTGTGTTCTGAAGGAACCTAGACAGAGTGTTTGTAGTCACCGAGCTTGCAGGAACTATCCTCACCTCTGCGATTATTTGTTGGCCTCTTCTGAGCCTGAGGAGGAGGCAGAGAAGACAGAGGATAGCAGTGCAAATAAGACAACGCTATTGAGTTAATTCTATCAACTATGTGAGGGACAGCCAGGGTGGCTTTAATAATCTTTACCTGGAACTTCGTCAGTATTCAGAAAAAATTAAAGAATATCTACTAATGCCTTAGGCCCCATGCACACGACAGCAAAAAACCTCCGTTTTTGCGGACCGCAATCGCGGTCCGCAAAAACGGAGCCATTCACTTTCATTGAACACTGACACCTTTCCGTAGCACTACGGAAGGGTGTCAGTGCCGTGGAAATGTTCCGGGAATTATTGAACATGTCCGTTCTTTCGCATTTTGCGGGCCGTGCTCCCATACTTTGTATGGGAGCACGGCCCGAAAATGCGGCTGTCAGTCAGCGGCCGGCCGTGCCCGCAATCGCTGTGATTGCGGGCACGGTCGTGTGCATGGGGCCTTACTTGAACGTATTTGTGATGATATTCAAAGACTTGATACTCATTTTCATTGTTGTAATTCTCCAGAACAGTGCCTTATGGTGACACTGAGGTAAGTTCTATTGTACTTTTACATTGCTCTGCTTTTTCCATCATTGCCATAGACTTTGAAACGAGCGGCACATCGCCTGCTCGGACTGCGCTCAATTCAAATTCTTCCTAGACGTGTGGCTTTGTGTAACAGGGTCACCCTTTCTGTTGATCGGTTTGTGGTCCAAGCAATCTCACCCCCACCAATCTATTATTTATTATCTAGCTGTTCGCTCATTTACAAAAAAGCTATTTGATTAAATACACCTTTTATTGAAGATAATAAAAATATAAATATTTATTCTTTTGTTTTTTAAGGTACCTTGCAACTGGAGAAAGTTTTGCTTCTCGTCACTACCAATTTTGGTTGGGGAAATCTACAATTTGCGGTATAGTCCATAAAACTTGTCAAATAATATGGAATACTCTCCAAACTGAAGTACTGCCCCAGCCAACTTTAGGGAAATGGATGTGTATTGCAGATAAATTGGAGCAAGTTGCTAATTTCCCTAATTGTATTGGCGCTGTAGAAGGTAACAATATCAGAATACTAAAGCCAATGCACAGTGGCTCCAATTTCCGTTTTGTTCAGTGGACATCAGGGCATATGGACGTACCAACGATTCTCGGATCTTTAAGCAATTAAACCATGGCAAAAGCATATATTAAAAGCATTTTACCATCCCTGTGCCAAGACCACTACCAGGTACAGAAGGAAACCCTTTGCTCTTCATGCTAGTAGGCAATGAGGCATTTCAAATGTGTGACAACCTTCTGAAGCCCTATGCAAGCCACACCTTAAATACCACCAGGCAAATTTTTAACTATCACCTTACTCGGGTTAGGAGGTATGTGGAATGCACATTTGGCATTATGACCGCTAAATGGAGAGTCCTGATTACTACAATTCATTTGAGAGCAGAAAATATAGATCACTTAGTGAAGGCTTGTGTTGTACCGCACAATATTATACTAATGTTTGAACCTCTTCTTATGGACCCAGATGACTGTAAATCCAACTTGTCCAGCCTAGACCAACGGGCTCCAAGATCTGCCACTTCTGTGATGAGAATGCGTTATCATTATGCCGACTATTTTGTGAGCACACCATGTTGCGTTCCCTGGCAGGAAAACTTGTAAAATGTCAGTACCCAATTGTGACAGTTGTTAAAACTTATTTTTTGTTTAAATGCCAAAATAAAATTCTAGATCTGTCATATAGTTATGCTGCCCTATCAGAGGGCAGCATAAAGAAGGGACAGACAAGATGATTAGAGCCCTCTCTCACTTATAATTCGCTATTTTATGCAAAATTAAAGTTGCATCTTGAAATGCAAGTCAGACTTCCTATATGCATGCACACCACCGCTGAAAAAATAACTCAAGCAAATGCTGTGTTTCTGTAGCAGGTGTATGTGATTCTCAACGTTCAATACACAAAAGGCAGCATAAGTATAATACAAACCTTGGCATACCGTCATGAACCATCAATATATTTTTGGCTTTGAATTCATGCACTTAAAGAGGCTCTGTCACCAGATTTTGCAGCCCCTATCTGCTATTGCAGCAGATAGGCGCTGCAATGTAGATTACAGTAACGTTTTTATTTTTTAAAAACGAGCATTTTTGGCCAAGTTATGACCATTTTCGTATTTATGCAAATGAGGCTTGCAAAAGTACAACTGGGCGTGTTGAAAAGTAAAAGTACAACTGGGCGTGTATTATGTGCGTACATCGGGGCGTGTTTACTACTTTTACTAGCTGGGCGTTGTGTATAGAAGTGTCATCCACTTCTCTTCACAACGCCCAGCTTCTGGCAGTGCAGATCTGTGACGTCACTCACAGGTCCTGCATCGTGTCGGCACCAGAGGCTACAGTTGATTCTGCAGCAGCATCCGCATTTGCAGGTAAGTAGCTACATCGACTTACCTGCAAACGCCGATGCTGCTGCAGAATCATCTGTAGCCTCTGGTGCCGACACGATGCAGGACCTGTGAGTGACGTCACAGTGCTGCACTGCCAGAAGCTGGGCGTTGTGAAGAGAAGTGGATGACACTTCTATACACAACGCCCAGCTAGTAAAAGTAGTAAAAACGCCCCGATGTACGCACATAATACACGCCCAGTTGTACTTTTACTTTTCAACACGCCCAGTTGTACTTTTGCAAGCCTCATTTGCATAAATACGAAAATGGTCATAACTTGGCCAAAAATGCTCGTTTTTAAAAAAATAAAAACGTTACTGTAATCTACATTGCAGCGCCTATCTGCTGCAATAGCAGATAGGGGTTGCAAAATCTGGTGACAGAGCCTCTTTAATGTCAATTCTCCTCATAGATACCACCATATGTTAATGGAGTCAAGACATCACCTGGAGCACTATAAAATGACAACAGATTGAACCGTGCCCAACCTCTAGTTTGGATTTTGTTTAAAATGTTCATTTTGTTTTATGAACCAACTGTTATAACCATCAGAATGGGCATGAAGGTTTTACGCCTTATCTTATGCATCTAATTTGTATGTTAACATTTCAGTTAATAAAAGTTAATTTATTCAGATTTTTATTTTTTTATTTTATCAATTTCTATTTTTGGTTTAGTTATCTATAAATTCATACAAAAAAAAAATTCACGTCCACAGTACATACAGGAAAAGACACACCACAACTTGTTTTTACAAAAAAAAATATTTTACATTTTATTCTAGACTTTCAAAAATAGGCTACATAAAGTTTTAATTTTTTTATATAAATATATCTCTGGCAACATGCTAACATATTAACAGCCTATGTACTAGGACAGAGCTTTTAGATATATGAAAACATTTTTAAAATAGGCAATATTCAATAGCAAGTTTCAATATGGGTCAACAAGGCCAAAACAAATATGATGCATTGATTACGTGCAGCAAATGACACCATATTTAAAGTTGCCTGTATTTAGGAACAGAGGAGGTTGGTTGCCAGGTTCTTGCTTGGGGTTCTTCAGCATGGAGTCCAGAAAAAGCTTCATCTGATCTGTGAAAACCTAGAGGATTAGGGACAGGAGAAGGGTGGTAGGATTGAGAAGGTGTGTATGTTGTATGTTGCAGGAGATACTTGATGGTGTGAATAGCAGGCATGATGTGGAGGAGGTGTATGCTGCTGTGTGCCTGCCTGGGTGAATGAAGGAGAAGTTGGTCAAGGAGGAGGGTCTAGGTTTTGATGGATCAAAGCATTTACTCCACCTCTGAAGTTCAACTGCATTTGTAAGGTCATCTTCTCCATCAGATGAACTACGGAATTGCAGAAAAGGTGGCAATCGCTTGGAGAATAACTCAACTACCTCACCTCCAGTTGATAGATTCTCATATCAACCATGAGCTGTAGGTTTGACACAATTTGTTCAACTCTCTGTACGACAATTACATAGATAGCGTCCTGAGACTCCAGATCCTTCTGATTTCTCCGACCAGTCACATTTCACGTACCAACCTCGTTGAGTTGAGGTTGGTACAGGACCGGAAGCTGGAGGGGAAGAATGCCTATCCCCATCAGCAGTTGAGGGAGCACCTGTTTCCCGGGAGATCTCTTCAGGGACCGCTTCTTCTGTTGGAGCCTGAGCACTGGATGCTGTTCTGTAGAGTAATAAAAAGGATTTCACCAGCATAAAAAAATAAATATATATATTATATACTGTATAATCAAATACTGAACGTTAATTACTTTATGTACAATTTTGGCTATTCTTGAATTTCCAAAATAAAAACAGAATCCTAATAAATCATAATAAATAAAGTGGTAGATCTTTATAAACTAGTAAAGTATATAAAAGGCCAAAACGAAAGACTGAAATAATGGCATTGTTTGAAAGCTTTAAATTTATTTTTGAAAGGTTATTTTTCGGATGACTAGCTTTATTGTATAGCCATCTTTAACAAATAACAAACAGCAAATTTAAATTTACTTTGAGGACAGAGCCTAAAAATCACACCAAAAATCAACATGTGTTTTGAGATACATACATGACAATAGTTAATAATGGCACAGCACAGTTAATAATTTGGGGAATTAGTATTTTTAAATCCGGATTTGGGTCTCAGCTTGATGACAAAAATAGAATTACAGTTCTATTCTTTATCATTAATTACTGCCGCAACTGCAAACATTTGAGAAGGAACTGGAGCTGCCTATACTACTTGTAGGTCGATGGATGAGAAGCTCCAGATCCGGTAGCTGTCCGTGAATCTTTCGCAAATAAAGCGTTTCCGAAAATACGTCCATCTACTCTGGATCGATGTGGCTACATGGAGAAATAAGAATATTTTTTTGTATTTTGTATTTTTTATTTATGAGGCAGATTTTGTTAGAATATGTATTTGGAACTAACCAATTTTAATCTCATGACTTGACTTACAACTCAGGAAACGGGTGTACCAGTTCTCTATGAATATCCCCCCATAGGTGTCTGTCAAGGACTATGTCAGAATGATTACGGTCTGACTGATCCCAAAGTGATGAACGTTCTTGCACCAGGGCGATTAGTTGTTCACTAGAGAAAGTGTAATTTCTACTCACCGTCAATTCTCTTTCCTTTAGTCCTAGTCCTAGCACCAATGGGGATTTTATCCTCCTGGAAAATAGGACAGACAGTATCAATTAACTAATTATTTAATTAGGCACCCTTTATAGGATATCTGCTAGTTAGCCGCATTGTGTACTACCAAGTAATGACTAAAGACTCAAAGCTTGCTGAACAAACATAGCAACCTATTGGGCGGGAAAGCAGTGCTGCTGCTTGGACTAAAGGAAAGAGAATTTACGGTTAGTAGAAATTACACTTTCTTTGACGTCCACAGCAGCAGCACCAATGGGGATTTTGCAAATAATCAACTTAGGGTGGGTTACTATTAACCACGAACTCTAACACCACTAGACCAAAGGTTGCTTCCCCTGCTCTTCTGAGGTCTAGTCTGTAATGATTTACAAATGTATGAGGTGTACTCCATGAGGCAGTCCTGCAGATCCGGTCAAATGGAACATGATTTCTCTCAGGCCAAGACGTTGCAATTGAGTTAAATGTCCTCTAATAGGTTGTGGGGCTTGAAGACATGCTTGGTTATAGCAGATGTTAATCGCTTCCCTTATCCATCTGGACAGGGTTGCTCTAGAGACCTTCTGGCCTCTACTTCTGCCATGGAAGGAGATAAAAGATGATCCGCCCTCCTAAACTCTTCAGTGTGATTCAGATAGACTTCCAAAGCCCTACCGACATCCAAGGAATGGAGTTTTTTCTCTTCCTCTGAGGAGGGATCTGGGTAATAGACGGGCAGTTCAATCTGCTGGTTAATATTCTGCAGTGAAGGCATCTTAGGGATAAAATTAGGTAGGGTTCTGAGCAAGATTCGCTCTTTACTCCCTGACAAAGCTACAGTGAAACGCGCGTCAGGTGCGTGGCAGTGTCATTTGAGTCTGGTCCTTCTCTGGCGCTGGCATTTGTTCAATTTTTGCAATATGTATGTATCTATCCTTCAGGGGTAACTATATGTGCTCATTTATTACATTGTGTATTTTCACTTATGAAGTATGATATTTGTTTACCATTGTTACTGCCTGTAGTTACCCTCGTGTACTTATGTTGGGATGCATTAATACATTAATTTATTGTATTATGGTAGGCCTCATATGTAGGACCTTGACACTGTCTCTATACCCATTCCACCTACCGTGTCTCTTCTTTCTCTCTCTTGTTGTGAAGGTTGCACGCTCCATTTTATCCTCATGTATGTTTTTATACTTTTAATTATGCTATGTAATAAAATTAGCTTTTAAAATTTTTATGAAAAAGGTTTTGTTGTTCCTTAACCCCTTCCTGTCGTAAACAACTTTTAGATTTTCATTTTCGTTTTTTCCTTCCCACCTTCCAAAAGCCATAACGTCTTTATTTTTCCGTCGATATAGTACTATGAGGGCTTGATTTTTGCGGGACGAGTTGTAGTTTTTCGTAGCACCATTTATTTTGCCATATAATGTACTAGGAAACGGGTAAAAAATTATTTGTGGGGTAGAAAATGAAAAAAACAGCGATTCCTCGATGGTTTTTTGCGCGCCGTTTTTACGGAATACGGAATTCACTATGCAATTAAAACAATATGTTAACTTTATTCTGTGGGTCAATACAATTACGGTGATACCAACTATATATAGTTTTTTTTCTATATTTTACTACTTTTACAAGTAAAAACCTAAGTGTAAAAAAGAAAATTTATTTTGTGTCGCCAAATTCCGAGAGCCATAACTTTTTTATTTTTCTGTCGATTAAGTGGTATGAGGGCTTATTTTTTGCGGGATAAGCTGTAGTTTTTAATAATACCATTTTGGTGTACATGCGACGGTTTGATCACTTTTATTTCATTTTTTGTGGGGGATTAGGTGACCAAAAAATAGAGGTTCTGGCGTTTACAATTTTTTTTACGCCATTCTCCGTGTGGGTTAAATAATGATATATTGTAATAGTTCAGACTTTTACAGACGCGGCGATACCAATTATGTTTATTTATTTTTTTACTATGCTCTAGGGGGGAAATGGGAAAAGGTATTTTTTTTAACTTTTAATATTTTTAGTTTTTTTTACACAAAAATTTTTTTTTATTTAACTCATTTTTACTTTTTTGGTTTGTCCCCCTAGGGGACTTCAACCAGCGATCGTTAGATCACTTGCACGATCTACTGCAATACTAATGTATTGCAGTATATCGTGATTTTGACAGGCATCTATTAAGCCCTGCCTCCGGCAGGGCTTATTACGTGCACAAAGATGGCGGACCTGGGGGCCTTCATTAGGCCCCCAGGCAGCCATAGCAACCATCGCCCCCCCGTGATTGCAGTATAAGAACCATCGCCCCCCGCGGTCGCTGTTGACCGCAGCATTTAATGAGTTAAACGAGCTCGTTACTCTGAAGTGTCGGCTGTAACATACAGCCGACAATGGCATCGTATGGAGCGGGTTCAATCAGTGAGCCCGCTCCATACTTCCCCTACCCGGCTATGACGTAACTGTATGTCATATATCGGGAAGGGGTTAATATCCTTTTTCAAAATTCAGTCTTGAAAAATGAGATAAGGGTCAACAGCGCCCAATGCCGGGATCTCACTAACACGTTTAGCTGACATTATAGCCACGTAGAAACAGACTTTGAGAGCTAGATGTTTCAGGTCAATGTTCTGCAAGAGTTCAAAGAGGGGATAACAAAGCCTGTCAAAGACAAGAGAAAGATCCCATTTTGGAACTGGATCCGAAATGGTAGGCCTGATTTTCTGGTAAACCTTTGTATTAAGGGTTCACTTGACAATTTCTTCCCCAGAGCTGCTGACAAGGCAGAAATCTGCACTCAGATCGTGGCAGGTTTAAGGCCCCTGTCAAACCCATTTTGCCGAAAACTCAGGATATCTCGGATAGAAGTACACTACCGTTCAAAAGTTTAGGGTCACTTAGAAATTTCCTTATTTTTGAAAGAAAAGTACAGTTTTTTTCAATGAAGATAGCATTCAATTAATCAGAAATACACTCTATACATTGTTAATGTGCTAAATGACTATTCTAGCTGCAAACGTCTGGTTTTTAATGCCACATACAATGCTACATAGGTGTATAGAGAACCAAAAAAGAAAGATTGACGCGGAAGACTGAAAAGTAGGAAATATACAAAAAGGGGTGGACTTTGGCTGTATCTACCTTGTTCCATTACCATGGGTATGTGAGGGGTGGACTTTGGCTGTATCTACCTTGTTCCATTACCATGGGTATGTGAGACTTCTGACTCTGTAAAAATATCTTCATTTACTTTCCTATTTACTTTGTCTTGCATGTCTTTCTCTCCTTTGAATTCAGCATGTCGAGTGGCACTTGTGCTGCTCCATCTGTTCTCTTGTTATTATGAAACCATCTGACACACTTGCATGTAGTCTGTGATATTGCATATTTACTACGCATTTCATCGAACTGTTCTTTGTACAGACTGCAATCCAACGGATGTATACATACATTTATCATCTCATTTAAGGACGCACATGCATCTTATGTACCATTCCCTTGTGTAGCCACATGGTTTGACTACATTTACCAGCCAATGATCCCTGTTTTTACTGTGGTTTTTTGGATTCTTTTTATATTGTGTAATTAATGTTAATAAAATATTTTTTGTATATTTCCTACTTTTCAGTCTTCCAGCGTCAATCTTTCTTTTTTGGTTCTCTATTGCATTTCTGATGCTGTTAGGGTTTTACACCCTGAAATCGACCCATCTGTCCACACATATTTCCATGTGTGACTTGTCCTGGACTTATGGTTATGCAGATTTCTGTTGCTTTCCTTCTCGAATCGGTTATATATATAGGTGTATAGAGGCCCATTTCCAGCAACCATCACTCCAGTGTTCTAATGGTACATTGTGTTTGCTAACTGTGTTAGAAGGCTAATGGATGATTAGAAAACACTTGAAAACCCTTGTGCAATTATGTTAGCACCGCTGTAAACAGTTTTGCTGTTTAGAGGAGCTATAAAACTGACCATCCTTTGAGCTAGTTGAGAATCTGGAGCATTACATTTGTGGGTTCGATTAAACTCTCAAAATGGCTAGAAAAAGAGAGCTTTCATGTGAAACTCGACAGTCTATTCTTGTTCTTAGAAATGAAGGCTATTCCATGCGAGAAATTGCCAAGAAACTGAAGATTTCCTATAACGGTGTGTACTACTCCCTTCAGAGGACAGCACAAACAGGCTCTAACCAGAGTAGAAAGAGAAGTGGGAGGCCCCGCTGCACAACTGAGCAACAAGACAAGTACATTAGAGTCTCTAGTTTGAGAAATAGATGCCTCACAGGTCCTCAACTGGCAGCTTAATTAAATAGTACCCGCAAAACGCCAGTGTCAACGTCTACAGTGAAGAGGCGACTCCGGGATGCTGGCCTTCAGGGCAGAGTGGCAAAGAAAAAGCCATATCTGAGACTGTCTAATAAAAGGAAAAGATTAATATGGGCAAAAGCACACAGACATTGGACAGAGGAAGATTGGAAAAAAGTGTTATGGGCAGACGAATCAAAGTTTGAGGTGTTTGGATCACACAAAAGAACATTTGTGAGACGCAGAACAACTGAAAAGATGCTGGAAGAGTGCCTGACGCCAATTGTCAAGCATGGTGGAGGTAATGTGATGGTCTGGGATTGCTTTGGTGCTGGTAAAGTGGGAGATTTGTACAAGGTAAAAGGGATTTTGAATAATGAAGGCTATCACTCCATTTTGCAACGCCATACCATACCCTGTGGATAGCGCTTGATTGGAGCCAATTTAATCCTACAACAGGACAATGACTCAAAGCACACCTCCAAATTATGCAAGAACTATTTAGGGAAGAATTAGGCAGCTGGTATTCTATCTGTAATGGAGTGGCCAGCGCAGTCACCAGATCTCCACCCCATAGAGCTGTTGTGGGAGCAGCTTGACCGTATGGTACGCAAGAAGTGCCCATCAAGCCAATCCAACTTGTGGGAGGGGCTTCTAGAAGCATGGGGTGAAATTTCTCCCGACTACCTCAGCAAATTAACAGCTAGAATGCCAAAGGTCTGCAATGCTGTAATTGCTGCAAATGGAGCATTCTTTGACGAAAGCAAAGTTTGAAGGAGAAAATTATTATTTCAAATAAAAATCATTATTTCTAGCCTTGTCAATGTCTTGACTATATTTTCTAGTCATTTTGCAACTCATTTGATAAATATAAGTTTGAGTTTTCATGGAAAACACAAAATTGTCTGGGTGACCCCAAACTTTTGAACGGTAGTGTATGCTCTGAAGAGACTTGTTTGTTTCTGCACCACCTGACAAAATCTATCTTAATCCTTAGATAGGTCTTGTTTGTGTTCCTACCTCTGAACTGTAGGAAGGTATTAATGACTGCCTCAGACAAGCTGGATACTCTCAAAAGGGAGCGGCCAACATCCATGCCGTCAGATGGAGACGATCGAGGTGTGGACAGCATCGGCCATCTTGTGTTACCAGGTCTGGAATCAGGGGTAGTCTCCAGAAGACTCCAGTGCTCATGGTCATCAATTGAGCAAACCAGGCTCTCTTCTGCAAGTAGGGGGAAATATCAATCACCGAGACTTATTCCTGTCTGATCTTCTGCAAGAGCTGTTGCATCATAGGGACTGGTGGAAATACATAAGCAAGGTGAAAATCCCAAGGTATGGAGAGGGCATACAGAACCCATGTTTAGTAGTTTCTGAATAGGGAACAAAACTGAGTCACCTTTGGATTGTGCCATGTGGCCATTAGGTCCACTTGAGGCTGACCCCAGCGTGCTGTGATCCTCTTGAAGATCATTGGATCCAGAGACCACTCTCCCGGTAAAGGAAGATCGCGACTCAATCTGTCCACTATCGTGTTGTTGGTCCCTTTGATATGGACAGCCGACAGTTGCCGCGCGTTGGTCCCCGCCCAAATCATGATCAGTTACACTTCTACAAGAAGAGTTATGGATCGTGTTTCTCCCTGTTGGTTTATATAGGAGAGTGTCGTGACATTGTCAGACTTTATCCTGATTGCTCTCACCTGGATGACATGGTGAAAGTGTATCAGAGCCTTCTGAACTGCTCTCAACTCCCTGAGATTTGATGACAAGAGTCTCTCTGTTGGAGACCAGGACCCTTTCGCCATCTGACTTTGCATGTGAGCCCCGCATCCTGTGAGGGACGCTTCGGTCGAGATATCGACCCATACTAGGGGAGCAAATGACCTGCCGTTGTTCAGGCAGGGCGAGCATCTCAGGGAATCTCTCTTATCTCTGGTGACGATGACCAGTTTGTCTAGATATGATAAGTTTTGATCCCATATGCGCAGGCTTTCCTGTTGCAAGGGATGCATGTGCCACTTTGCCCATTCTATTGCGTCGCTGGCCACTGTCATAAGGCCTAAGACCTTCATCATGACACAGTTAGATACCTGTTTGGGCTGACTGAGATCTTTCGTAGCATCCTGGATCTTTCTCAGTCTGTCCGCAGGAAGAGACATCACCATCGAGTTGGTGTCCAAGATGAAACCGAGAAACTGTTTTGTCTGCGAGGGAAGAATATGGGATTTCTCCCAATTTACAAGCCACCCTAGAGAGACTGGATGTAGGTAAATATGGTTTGCAGATGTGTCTTCAAAATCTCTGGAGATCTTGCCTTAACTAGCCAGTCATCTAGGTAGGGAGCAATTGTGATCCCTTTTTCACTCAGACCAGCTACCACTGCAACAACAATCTTTGTGAAGATGTGCGGAGCTGATCAAATTCCCAAAGGGAGCGAGGTGAACTGGAGATGATGCAGCTTCCCTTTTATCCACACAGCAATACGCAGAAATCTTCTGTTCTCTAGATGGATGGGGACATGCAGATATGCATTCTTCAAGTCTATGGTGGCAAGGAAATCTACCTTGTCCAAAAGTACTAAGGCAGACCGAACTGTCTCCATTCGAAATCTCTTCTTGCGGATAAACTTGTTTAGGTACCGCAAGTCCATTATGGTTCTCCAATGGTTGCCTGTTTTGGGCACAAGAAACACCCGCGAGTAAACACCCCTTCCTATGTTGGGGGATGGCACTTCTTCTAAGACCCAGATATCTATGAAGTCTTGAATTGACCTTTCTAGGAGGACTTGTTTTTCAGGGAAGAATTTGGGAGTGGAGAGAAACATGCCTGGAGGTCTGGAGGAGAATTCTATCCAATAGCCCCATCTTATGGTGTTCATCACCCAAAGATCCTTTACTGATGACAACCATTGGGGGTAGAAGAAGGATAGTCTCCTTCCCACAGGAATCTTCTTGGCGTCAGAAATCCGTCTTCTTCCCAGAAGACTGGTTGCCCCTTCCCCGACCTCCGGAACGTCTGTAGCCTGATCTCTGGAAACCGAAAGATGAACAACCTCCTCTTCCCTGTTTACTGGCTCTAAAATTCGTAGATGAGCTACGAAAACTAGACCTCCACTTACATTTGCCTGTCTGTGGAAGGGATTTCCCCTTTTTGTCCGACAGGTTCTCCATCAAGAAGTCTAACTCTGGCCTAAAAAGTCTATTATGTTTATACTCCATGGCGCAGAGGGAATTCTTTGAGTAAGCATTTGCCCCCACGGTGCAGAGGAGAGGGCCATAGCATGAGATGCGTACCTCACTTGCTGGATTGCTGCATCACACAAGAATTCAGATGCTAAAGAGACCTGCCTAAAAGATTTAAGAATGTAATCTCTGGACAATACATTGTCAATGTCTTCCTCCATCTGGAGTAGCCAACCCTGCAGGTTTTTAGCAACGACTGACGAGGATAGGGCTACCCTGGCTTGGGCAGGAGCCAAAAGGTACCCTCGTTGGAATGCACCATCAATGCGCCGATCCATGGGGTCATGGAAGTTTGACCCATCCTCTCTCTGAACCACTGTGCACTTATAGAGTTTTGCAATGGCTACGTCCACCTTGGGGGGCTCACCTTACTCATTCTCTTGCTCCACATCAAAAACAAACATGGTCTTAAATTTCTTATTCAAAATAGGACCCTTGTCAGGTGACTTCCATTCATTGGACATTAGTTTTTTTTACTACTGAGTCCACCGTGAAAGCTCTGACTTTCTTGGGAAGACCATCATTCCCCACAATCACAGTCTGAACCCGCTCATCCGATTTAAATGCCTTAAACAGATGAGACATCTTCTCCAATGGAAAGCTACTAATCATCCTGTCATCATCCGATTTAGAGGTAGAGGTATCATCCTCGTCAATAATTTTGTATTCTTCCCCAAACAATAATTCCTGAGAGGGGGATCTTGTATTGTCCCTTGGCATACTACCTTGGGCCTGGGAAGAGACCATTCCTGCAGGTTCTCCCTGCTGACATAAGGATTCTTTAAATTCTGTGAGTGAATCGCTCGAGTTTTTCATCCATAGAAGCATTTTCCATAGGACGATCTTCCAAGGGATATTCATTGGCCCTGCAGTCCGCACAGAAAAAATACTGAGTGCCATTTGCAGAGGTGTAGCACATGCTCTGCAAGTTAAATGCCTGCACTTCGTAGCCACTTTTCTCCCAGCGGAGCCTCTATCACCATAGCCTTCACTAGACAGCTGTGGACAATAGAAGAAATAAACAAAAACGGATAAGACTGTGCTATGAGTGCAATGTCAGAAAAAATAAATAAATAAATATGAAAGTACTCACGACATGCCTTTCATCCTTATTACTAACCAACTCATTAGGGGAACTGAAGCTACAACCTAAACTTAGACTACAGAGGCACTAACAACTAGGCTACAGAAAAATCATGTTTTGAATTACTTACAAGCTTACACACTAAAAGTTTGAAACATAGTGATACTTCTATTACAAAACCCTCATCCCCCTTCTCCTCCCCAATAGTCCATAGAGAAGAGAAAAAAACAGCATACCTTACTTCTGCAACTATAATACTAGAAACAACAGCCTGGCCAGTGGGGAAGATGGATACCACAGAGGGCTTTTTAAATATTGGTGCCTACTCCACATGACAGGATGCCAGACAGACGCCAGGGAGTGTCAGTAGGAGGGGCAGAGAAGACTCCCGAAGCCATGACTGATTCTGGCAACCAAAATGTCAGGGAGACCAGGATTTCTTACGCAGGTGTGCAGAAGGGAGGTGGATGCTGCAGGAAGAGTGAGAAAACTCAGACCAGCTACCATGGAGTCTGAAAATCCACCCCGCATACACCTGGACCCAGGTGTACGCGATATGGAAAGAAAACCCAGAAGACGGAAATAAAGTAAAAAATAATTCCCAACATATTCTGGATCTTCACTATCTGACCTTCCAAGGAAGACAGAAGAAAAAAAACGCAATGCAGCTAACTAGCATATATCCTATATAGGGTGCCTATTAAATAATTAGTTAATTGATAATGTCTGTCCTATTTTCCAGGAGGATAAAATCCCCATTGGTGCTGCTGTGAACGTCAGGGAAGTCATGTGTTTCTTCATTGTGCACTCTATCCCTTCTTCTTGAAGGAGCCTGTAAATAGCATTAATGTTAATCCAATTTGTTTTATTTCTAAAATGCACAATAATTTTTTTTGCGTGTGTCTGTGTCTATGATTGGTTTATGCTTGCTTTAATACATTGATGTAAGAATGGTTAAAAAAATATATACATTTTCCCCTAATCAACATCATCTGCCAGGTCCTGGTTGAACAAGTTTGACACTTTTCAAAATTGTATGTGTTCATGTTTTGTACTATCATCTATTTTATGAAGGAAAATAGAGATTGAGGCCTCATTCACATGACAGGTTTAATCGGACGTCAAACGGTCGTTTTTTTTTACGACCGTCACACGGCTGCATTAAATTCTGTTAACCCCAATTCCCACAGCTGATTTGGTATCCCCAATTTTTCATAACTAGCCAGATACAACATAGCAGCAGCAGTCTAGCAATACCAGGGAGGGAACAGGCCATAGTTTTTGGGCTTCCCCAGCCTAATAATACCAGCCTGCGTCCGCCCCTGTGGCCATCCATCACTGCAGATGGTCAGAAACTGGATTGTACCCGGCGCTTCCTGGTACACCTGGTGGCGGTAGGCACCAGGGTAATAATGGGGGGCTAGTGCTAGCATTTTCACTGACTAACACTGCCTTAGTATTGGATGCTGTGAATCAGACAGCGGTTATTACTCAGGCGGTAGTAACCCACACAACCCTCTTTGACCATTTTATTGAGAATTAAAAAAAACACAGTCATCTAATTAGTCCTCGAATCTGAAGTAGTCCAACAACCAAATCTGTAAAAAAACAAAAAGAAATAATTAGTAACACATAAAAAAGCAAAGCAATTATTACACTTACATTTCCTGGGTCCAGTGCAGGAGCCGCAATGTCAGCGAGCTACGCTGTTTCCTTAACTTCGGGAGTTCTAGGGAGGTTAGCACTAAAAGTGCCTAGGGCAGCATCAAATCTAAATACGGCCATGCTTTCACCTACACTCTCCCCTGGCCTTCCACTTAACTTCTGCCTCTTTCTATGCCCCACTCCCCCCTTCTCCAACAGAGACTCTGCCACTATTTTTGCACCCCAGCACTAATAAAGTTCAAAATCCTCTTCAGTGTCCACTGCACCCCATGTATTACTTTCTGTTCCCCATAGTACCACTTTCTGTACCCCCCTGCCACCTTTTGTATTCCCTGTCCGACACCCTCATTCAGTGTCGGACTGGAGTACCTTGGGCTCACCAGAGGAAATAATTCTTGGGGCCCACCCGTCAGCTATATTGAAAAAATGCGACCAATCTTAATTGTGTAGTAAAATGTGTGTAGTAAACCAAAGACCAATATTACCACCAATATTACCACCACATTGTGACCATATAGTGGTAGAGCTGCTCGGCTCTTTCCATAACAACCATACAACAGAATGGAGAGCGCTGGGTACACACACGATCCTCAATCCACTGGTCTCCGCCTGGATTCTGCGGTCAGTTCTAGATATAGCTGCGGGTACCAGAGCTGGGACCCGCATCTATCAGACATTTTTGTCATTTCCTGTGGATATGCCATAAATGTCTAAGATGGGAAAACTCATTCAATACAATACAGTGAAACCCAGTGACTCACCAGTGATGTCTTGTCAGATTGGAGTCGCTCACTTTTTCTTTTTCTTCTTCATCCGCCCCAGATTTCCCTGATGCCTTCTCCCAACTACAAATCGTCTCTGCAGAATTTGAAACACAAACATCTTTGGCTTCTCGCTTTTGTAGCACCTCCTCAACATCTACAAAACCCTCACCATCTATAGTGTCCCACATGGAAATAATTCCACCTCGGTGCCACACACTATAATGTTACCCCCTTTAGGCCCTAAAATAATAATAGTGCCACACACAGCCCCCTGTAAATAGTGCCACACTGAGCCCCCCTCTTGTAGATAGTGCCACACACAGCTCCTTCTCTTGTAGATAGTGACACACACAGCCCCCTGTAGATAGTGCCACACACAGCCCCCCTCTTGTAGATAGTGCCACACACAGCCCCCTGTAAATAATGCCACACACAGCCCCCTCTTGTAGATAGTGACACACATAGCCCTCCTCTTGTAGACAGTGCCACACAGCCCCCTCGTATAGTGCCACACAGCCCCTTCGTATAGTGCCACACAGCTCCCCTAGTAGATAGTGCCACACAACCCCCCTAGTGGATAGTACTATACAGCTCCCACTAGTAGATAGTACCACACAGCCCTCCCTCTGTATAGTGCCACACAGCCCCCTAGTAGATAGTGCCACACAGCCCCTCTAGAAGATAGCACCACGCAGCCCTCCACCTGTTTAGTGCCACACAGTCCCCCTAGTATGTATTGCCACACAGCCTGCATGAATCTCGTCTGTGTGCTGTGCGTTGAAACAGTGCACAGCACACGGACTCGTTGATTTCAATGGGGCTATTCAAACATGCGTGAGTTTTCACACAGGGAGAGTCTGTTGCGTGAAACTAACTGCATGTCCTATATTAGTGTATTTCACGCACCTAGTCGCCCATTGAAGTCAATGGGTGCGTGAAAACCACGGACAGCACACAGGCGACATCTGTGTGCTGTCCGTGTTTCACGCATCAATTACATTGAAAAAAGTGCTTGCAAGTGCGTGAAACACACATGCCACATGCAAAGCACACTGATGCAAAACGCAACGCACACGACCAGATTTACACACGTAAATCTTTCACACTTGTGTGAATGTAGCCTTAGATACAAGGCCCCAGCAGTAAGTATCCTTGTACTAACCGTCAGGGGCAAATTTGGCATTTCTGGGGCACCAAGCAAAGTTATGTCTAGGGGCTCTAATTAAAGACACCTTCAGAGAGTTCCCCACATAATGCCCCCTGTATATAGTGTCACACCCCCTGTATGGTTCCACACACAATCCCCTTACCATACAACCCCCTTATAGACAGTGCCATGCAGTCCTCTGTAGGTAGTCCCACATACCCACCATGTCTCAGCATACAGTATCATACATGATAGGCTTAGATAAATGGCCCCAGCAGACTGTATCACACATGATAGGCTTAGATGCATGGCCCAGCAGGCAATATCACACATGATAGACTTAGATATAGGGCCCCAGCAGTAAGTATTCTTGGGCTAGCATATGTCCACCCCCCAAAAAAAATGTGTCTGTGTATGTACTGGTTATGAAAAATGGGGGGGGGGGGGGGATGTCATCTTTTCCAATTATTTATTTAAAACATAAATACATTTAAAAAAAAAAATGACATAGGATACCCCCAATTTTCATAACCAGCCAGATACAATATAGCAGCAGCAGCCAAGCATTACCAGGGTGGGAAGGGCCACCGTTCTTGCCTGCAGCCGCCCCAGTGTCCCGACACCATCTAGCGTCGTGATGTCATTCGTGGCGCATAGCAAGAAGACATCAGGACTTCCGCTGCGCTCGGGAAGGAAGATGGATAAGTATGTGTCATTACTATAGTAACAGGTGCCCCTTGTATTTTATTACATAGGCCCCAGTTACTATAGTAACTTTTATAGATGTGGTGCGGTCGGCCGCGGCCTGGTCGCAATTGTGATCCGAATGTGGCAGTCGCTGGGCACCAGGCCAAAGATCCGGGGCTTGGGCCCTGAAGGCCCGGTGCTAGCAACGCCCCTGGTAAGCAGCGGAGCAGGGAGACAATGTCTCTCTGTTCCACTGCCGGATAAAAGCAGCTTGCTGCTTGTGCTCACCGGAGGATACTTCGGTCCTCCGGTGGGCCAGTCCGACGCTGCCCTCATTGAGCACATTCTGACCCCACAAAGAGCAACTTTCTTAGACTTCTGACCCCCTCAACTAAAACAGTGGCCTGTCTCTTGCTGTCTACCCTGTCCCTGCTCACTCGCAGAGCCCTGTCACCTTCTGGACCCTCCTCGGTTCTTTGTTCAACATCTGCGTTTACTGTCTAATTGCAGAGAAATCAGCCGAAACTGCAGTACGTGGTTCAATGGTTGCAAGGACATGGTAACAAGTCAAAAACAGCAGAGAAAACGCCAGAAACCAAATGCTAAAGCAGAGGGATCAGACCAAGCTCTGTATACTCTGAAAGCAAGAGAAAATGGTGACTGGGCGATCATGTGTCCTTAATGTGACTGTTTTTAGTGGGTTAGGACCAAAAAAAATGACAATGAAATTTGTACAGTTTTAAAACAGGCAGTGAAAAACGAATGCAAAACGGATGACAATCAGCAGTCAAAAACGGAAACACGGCCCGGAATGGAGAGGAATCGTATGCAAAATGGCCGTGACAAATGGACCAAGACGGCCGTTTTTAACGGCCAACACCCGGACCCTGTCATGTGAATAGGGCCGTATATGAAAAGCTCCAAAAGAAAAGCTATATAGTGCCACATGACTAGAAAATAACTATGCAAAAGAAAAACATGAATATGATTGGTTGCTATGTTGACTAATAAAACTTTTTGACTCGACTTAAAATAAATGTTTTACATTTATTTTCTAGAGCTAGGAGGAAATTTACACCAGTTCAGAACGCCTTTGCAGTCGACCACGCCTATAGGGGGGATTTATGGTGAGGTGTATGTGCTCTTCCACTTTCCGCTTGTCTTCATAAAAAAAAATAAAAAAAAAATAAAGTGGAATCCAAGACCATCAAATAAATACATTTGTCTTTTTTTTAAAAAACATTTTTATTTGTATATAACTATGAAGTACAGAAAAGAAAATCTGTATAACCACTTTTCCTTATAATCGTACAAAAATATCTGAACATGTATGAAGATACATTTTATTTCCGTGTTTACAAGTTTTTTGTATTTAGCACATTCAGTGTACAGTAAACTCAAGAACAAAGAAAGAATAAGAAATAAACAGTAAAAAAAACCAGAAGAAACTAGGTTTCCATAGTACAATGAAAGCAGGGACCTGAGTACCAATATGTTGTCACAGCAATACTGATTAGGACATATTCACTATCACTTAGAGAGACTAATGAGGTCTTGAGAAGATTAGGTCTTAGGAAAGATGGTAGAGTTGTTGTATTTGCTCCTAAGCCACATATCCCATCTTTTCTGGAACAGATCTGTTTTCTGGACCGCAGAACTAGACATACATTCGAGCCAGCAATTATCATTCACAACCCTAATAATATCTTCTATCTTAATATTTGTCTTTTCTTTCCAAGTGGAAGCAATCGATTGCCTAGTAGAAATTAGCAAGTGTTGGAGGACGGTTTGGAATGAGATTGGGAATAAATTCAAGTCTATTGAAAGAAGAGCTAATTCAGGTTTTGGGGGGATAGTGGAGCCATATAGCTCAGAAAGCAATTTGAATACTTTAAGCCACACTGTACTGTTTTTTTTACACTCCCACCACATATGAAGAACAGTACTTCTATGTCTATCACAGATCCAGCAATTTGAAGATAAGGTCGGGAATATTTTAGACAACCTACTTGGAGTATAATGCCATCTATAAAATAATTTTCTAGCATTTTCTACATGATTGAAACACCTGGAATGTTTGGCAGTGGTGGTGAGAGCGGATTCCCATTGATGGTTTGTAAATGATGAGGCTAAGTCCGATTCCCACATAGTCTTAATATGAGTCAGTAGGTCCTCATTTGGGGTATTCAATATTTTATAGCATTTAGACAATCCTTTATTCGATCTATTGGAAAAGGAAAGCCATCTCTCCAGCGAAGGAGTATGGAGGTCAATTGGAAGAGATGGTAGTTTGTGTATGGCATGTCTAACCTGAAGATATTTATAAAAATCTTTAGTAGGAAGGTTATATGAAACGCTCAACTGTGAGAATAGGGAAAAATTTTCATTGTGCCACAGTTGGTGGATTTTTTCTAATTTATTATGCTTCCAATTGGTGAGGTCAAGATTAGGGATTACTATTTCCAATACTTCCAAGGAATTATTGTAGATGTTCATTTGTATTAAGTGTTTTTTGTGGGTAATGATAGGCCATATGGATAATATGGCTTGTGTGGTAGATAAAGGAGATCGAGGTGCATAATTCAAATGCGAAATAGCTAATAAAAAAATTCTTAATGTTTGAAGTTTTTAGGGAATGCATTTCTATTTGGACCCAACGTTTAGACTTGTCGTTGGACCATAGCGGCCGTAGTTGATCTAGTATAGCAGCTCTATAGTATTGAAATATGGAAGGACAGCCTGAGCCTCCTAATTTTGGGTGTAGATATAATATATCTGCTATCGGCTTTCTTTCTTTTTATTCCAAAGAAATTTCAATATTAAGCTTTGGAGTTGTTTTAAGTAAGATATGGGGATAAAGATTGGCATATTACGAAATAGATAGAGGATTTTAGGAAGGATTATAATTTTTACTGCCGCGATTTTACCCAATCACGATATTCCTTGAGTTTGGAGATTGGATATGTCCAATTTGTTTGTGTTCAATAAAAGGGAGAGTTTGGAAGTAAACAATTTTGAGGGGGGAAACACCAGCTTGATTCCTAATTTAGTCAATTCCGATTTGACCCAATTGAAAGTGAATATTTCAGTGAAGAGCCTCTTTTGGCAAGATTAAGTATTTGGCTTTTGAAGGTATTTATTTTCTAATAGGATATATTGCTAAATTTTTCAATTAATGAGACAGTTGCTAATAAGGACGTTTCAGGATTGGAAAGAGCAATTAATACATAATCTGCAAATAATCCTATTCTATGTTCTTCAGAACCTATTGAAATACCAGAAAGATGAGGTGAAGATCTATTGGATTGGGCGAATGGTTCCATTAAAAGAGCAAAAAGGAGAGGGGACATGGGACATCCCTGCCTGGTACCAATGGTAATTTTGAAAGGCGTAGATAGGAAACCAGAAGAATATACAGTTGCACTAGGTGAGGAATATAAGGAAAGTATTGCCGATAAAAAAGGACCTTCAAAACCAAATTTCTGCAAAACTAATTTTAAGTATCCCCAATGGACCCTGTCAAAGGCCTTTTCCGCGTCCAGAGAGAGGAGCAAAGAAGGCGTCCGACGAGAATGCACAACATCGATCATGTCAACAAATCTCGTGCCATCCAAGGTTTGACGGCCTTTAATAAAGCCCATCTGGTCGGGGTGAACAATTGAAGGAAGAATGTTTATGAGCCTATTCGACATCAGTTTGGCCATTATTTTAAGATCAGAATTTAATAAAGATATTGGTCTGAAATTTGCAGGTAAATCTGGAGATTTCCCTGGTTTAGGAAGGGTAACAATAATTTCATGAAGCATTTCGCTCGGAGTGTTACCAGTAGATATAATATTAGTTAAACAATGCAAGAGATAAGGAGTTAATATGTGATTAGGGGCAGATCCATACCAACCAAAAAGGCATTTATATCATCCAGAGATGGTTGAGGAGTGTCAGGATCATCCTGCAAATTATATAAAGAGGAATAATAACTAGCAAATTCGTTGGCGATATCAAGAGAGTTAAGGATTTTTTGTTTGATTTTATCTAACAGGAAGGGGATTCTGGATTTTGCAGCTTTTTTCTTTAATTTGTTCGCCAAAAGTTTGTAAGCTTTATTATTTTGCCAATAGTTCGTAAGTTTAGCTTTTTGGAGATGGAGCTCATACTTATTCTGTAGGGTAAACAAAAGAAATCCCACAGCACTCCGATGGTTACAAAAAGTATGTGATTTATTCAGTCAACAGCTGCAACATTTCCGTCCTGCTATAGGACCTTTTTCAAGCATATATAAGGTCCTATAACAGGACGGAAACGTTGCAGCTGTTGACTGAATAAATCACATACTTTTTGGAACCATCGGAGTGCTGTGGGATTTCTTTCGTTTATGTTTTATAATCCACGGATCTGGATTACCTGCTTGCACCCATTACCGTGTTGGAATCTGTCGCAGAGTGCTGCTTATCTCTACCTATATATTCTGTAGGGTAAGGTATAGTTGGTGACGAAGGGGTTTTATTTCTTCAGTTATTGAAGACGAAATGTTAGACTTATTTTTATTTTCCAGGATAGATAGTTTGTCCGTTAATTCTTTAACAGTAGCCAATCTGGATCTTTTTTCCAGTGCTGCTAATTTAAGAAAGTGACCTCTTATAACAGCCTTGTGGGCGCACCACAAAGTAGTTTTTGAGATGTATTTTTTTTTTAAAGAAAGTTGTAATAGAACAATAAAATGTTTTTCCTTAAGGTAGACGCAGTAGCGCACATAGATCACAAGATCACATACCGTTGGAGGTGAGGATGCATGTGGGGAGCAATGCTCTTCATGCTCTACCACTATGTGTCCCAATAAATTAATTGGCTATAACTAATACATACAAAGTTTAAGTACATCAAAACAAGATTTTTCAGGACTACTCAGAATAATAAAAAAACACTGGATGTGCGCAGGGCTGCTTTTAGAGTAAGTGTGGCCCTGAGCAAAGTTAAAGAGGCTCTGTAACCACATTATAAATGCCCTATCTCCTACATAATGTGATCCGCGCTGTAATGTAGATACTTGGGCTGGTCAAGACAGAGAACCAATCGAATTCATCCTCGTTCGACGGGCCCTTAAGAATAGCGATGGACATGTATATGCTCCAACCAGAAGTGCTGAAAATTCAGCCAATCAGGGACTTGCTTTCACGCATGCGTGATGCTAATAGATAATTGTAAAAATGAGCAAGTGCCGATTTCAAGCCACAGCGCATGTCATTGGACTTAGTTCTTGAAGAGATAGAAAACGCTTCAGATCAGTGCCAATACTGATGCAATGTCAGCACTTAGATTTAGCATGAAATAAATATATATATATATATATATATAATAGTTGCATGCACATAAAATTGTAATATAGGATAGGTTATAGAGAATATACTGATAGATGATATTTATAAAGAAGGGCTGTATATTAGGTCCACTTTTAAATAATATATTGTCCATTCTTCTATTGTCCTACTGATCTCAATACAAAAGGTGTCTATTGATATTTAGAAGATCATAGTCAAAAGATGAGTATATAAAAATATACATTTATGTAATATAAAAGTAAATTGTGGAGGAGAAAACCACAGTATATGAACGTCTGGATTTAGGGAAATATCTTTCATACAGTACTATTCATAATATGTAAGTACATCTAAATTAGAATAACTTGGAGATATAAGACATCATTAGTATGAATTGTACGCAATCACCGCCATATCGAAATACATGAGTGAAATAGGCTATATTTATCATACAAATATTTTGAGAAAAATTAAAAACAAAAACAATATTTGCAACAGCTCACAGGATTCTACCGAGGAATTATCAAATATTTAAGGTTTGTTATAGGAAGGCTACAAAAGTAAAGTGTTCGTTTAGTCCTGCGGGGCTGAGGATATTCAAACCCTGAATCCACCGTGCTTCCTAATGTAACAGCCTACGGTCTAGGTTACCTCCTCTATGGCCAGGTTTCCCCAAAGTGATGCCCCAAAATTGAAGGGATCTGGTGTCGCCCTCATGCATTGATCTCATATGTCTAGACAATGGAGTCTCTTATTTTCTATTAATCGAGCTAAGATGCTTCGAAATTCTTCTTCTCAATTGTTGGATAGTTTTGCCTACATAGAATTTGAGTCATGAACATTTAGCAATATATACAACTCCGGAGTAATAAGGAAGGGGAGTTCATTTTGCTTCTGACAAACACGTTCTACCTGTAGGGGGCTTCCATGACAGGAGCTCTGTCAGTTAACAAACTGTCTTATATCTTGTATTATACATTAGGCAGTGATTGACTCTACATGCTGGATCTTAAATATTCAAGGAGTGTAAAATCACCAGATACCCTGCTCTCTTTATATTGTTTTGTATGCTCTTGTTTTGTATGACATTTCTTTTCTCTACAAACTTTAATTGACTGAACTTATGATTCTTCTGACACTTTGCTGTATTGAATTACTGTGTTCTTTGTACTTGCAGTGGACATGTTGTCTACACATCTCAATGCTCTGTATTTACTTCTGATATTTTACAATGAAATAAAAAAACAAAACTGTCTTATATCATAGAGTTTCCCATTAGCAGGATTGGTAAATGTCTTCATTTTTAGCATAAGAGGACAGAAAGAACAGCATCCACATGGGTAGGAGCCAGAAGTAGGCAAAGGGAGCCATGTACTTTGTGGTATAGATGGTTTAGAGTAGTGGCTATGAACTAAAAATTCTCTCAGATTCTTGATCCTCCAATAGGTCACACTTAGGTTGCTGGTTAAGACCTTATGCAGGTCAGGGTCAGCTACGATAATGGGCCAATGTCTGTCTAAGATGGTTTTAATCCTCTGGGAACAAACATCGCCTGTTCCAATGCATCTGATGTTAGTGCTGGTTTCTCCCGAGTTTTTAGCCTGATTAGCTAGAAGATTCATTCTGTTTGTCGCCCTTGCCCTGTCATAAGCCCTATGTAAGCTTTTTTCAGGGTAACCCCGTGCTCTGAATTTCCTATATATGGTGTTCATGTCTTTTGGAAGGCAAGATCACTGGAACAGTTTCTCTTTGCTTGTAGATACTGACCTATAGGAATTCCTTTCTTCAAAGTTAGGGGATGATAGCTATTCCAATGTAAGAAACTGTTGGTAGCCGTGGGTTTGCAAAAGATATCAGCATGGACACTGCCACTAGGATCCAAAGAAATTTTTAGGTCAAGAAAGTTTATTTCGGTTTTGTGAATTTCATAGGTGATCCTTTGAGATGGCAGCAGGTTTGGAGCAATATGTCTGCTGGCACTGGGAGATGGTGTACCTTTGACTTTCCTCTGGCTATCCTCTGGCTGTTGTACCTAAAATAGATGGCAAGCACTTCCACTGCCTGTCTGGAGTTCCTGCCCACTAATTTTTGGGGCCACAACACAAAGGTGGGTCAAGGGGAGATTCCAGGGGAGCGTTCTTTCTTTTTTTTAATGAAATGTAACGGACAAAAATGTAAACATTAAATGCATTCCTTTACCTTTCCATGCGTCATCCAGACATCAGTGATTGACACCAATATTTTTAAAAAACGTATACACTATTTCTTTTCTCAAAAAAACGTAGAGCAACATAAAGGAAGCCGAATTTACTCAAAAGTACACTGTTTTTAACTACCTTGGTTGCATTATAATCTATGGGCACGCACGCCAAGCAATACGTTTGAATACCTTTTTATTATCATTTTATGGCTCATGAGTTGATGTTTTTTATCCGTTTTAAAGTGTCATACAATACTTTAGAAAGCAGGGTTTGATTTATTTAATACTTATGTAATGTCTTAGAGAAAATATGGCAATCCTTGTGCATTTTCCTTACAATCCTTAACAAAGCTTTGAATTTTTGAGGAGCAGATGTCTTCATATGCTGCTGTGTGATACACGATGTATTATCAGTCACAGTTCTTTTCTGTATGCAACTTCCTCCTACTCTACATTTTTCTTATGTGGGAATAGTTCCGTCTACTATTTGAACATCTGTTCTGCACATTCCATTTAGTTTGTTTTTATATTATAACTGAAATATCTGCTTTTAAATTATACAAATCATACAAAATCACAGGAAACCGTAGAAATGTATTCGTTTTTTTACTGCGGTCAGAAATGATGTGGCCGATAAATCAGCGCAATTATAGTTGATGAGGGGGTAGGGAGAGATGGGGTAGCACTGGCCTATAAATACAGCAGACTCATAACTATGACTAGACTCATAACAGCCCTTAAATAGGGTGGGATATTCCGATTAAAGATTCGCTTTAAAGCTTTTCAAGTTGGGTACATGGCAAGAGGAGGGAGTGGAGCCAGTGGCTCCATCGTCTGTTAAATCTCCCACTACTCCAGCGGTGATTCTCGCATTGTCTTATGACGGTCTCTGTTTATATGGCAGCAGCGATTACATGCCATACCGCCACATGATTACTGCAGCCTATCCCTGATGTTAGTAAGTAAGGCACGTATCTGCTGCGTCCAGTGATCGGCTACAGCGATCATTTGATGGTACGGCATATCACCACTTTTGCCATGTTAACAGACTGGAGGGGGACCACAGGAGCGGTGGGGTATTTAACAGTTGAGTACTGACTGTTTTGTTCTTGTAACAAGTATTCCTGTATTATTATTTTTTTTACACCTGGAAGACCCCCTTTAATGAACGTGAAAGTGAAGAGGTGCATGTGAGAAACCTTAATGTAGATTCTGTGTTATATATGGAAGTGATATTGTCATGAACAAATACACAGTAAACAGTGAGGTCCCTGTTCTTCCCAAACCACTGTCCCTACCTACTTGTATGACCCGACCTAAACGACGGCGCACAACTGGGCGGCGTTCCCTATTCTGGTACAAGTGAAAACTGACAAACGGATAAGGCAGAGACAGTACAAAATAACAAAGGGTCACCTGGGAAGTACACGGAGGGAGAGGCAAGGCAATTGCGCCACGGAAAAGTCCGGGCATAAAAACCAGAGTCAGTCAGGTAGGGTCAAACCGGGAAAGTGCGGAAAAAACAAAAGTCAAAAGGCAAAGAAAAGTCAGGAGTCCAGCCGAGGTTAGGTCACAAGAAGTCAAAAAGCAAGTCTCTCAGGGGAGTCTGAAACACGGGAAAGCACCAGGCAAGGAAACGCCTTGATTGGCCTGACGCTCCTGAACTCCTATTGGCTGCAGACTGCCTCAGTCTGCCAGGCCGGGCGACACCCGAGCGAGTAACTCTAGATGTCCTGGAGACAGAGGGAGCCACAGGCAGAGAGTACGTGACAGTACCCCCTTTTATGAGGGGTCACTGGACCCTCAACCCCCGAAACCAGGTTTATTCGTAAACGTTTTATGAAAGTTTTTTATAAGTGTGCGAGCGTGGATATCTCGGACTGGGACCCAAGTCCTCTCCTCTGGACCATATCCTTCCCAATGGACCAGGTACTGGATAGACACCTGAACCTTTCTACTGTCCAGCAACCTGGCCACCTCGAACTCCTATCCCTCGGGTATCAATACTGGGATGGGGGGTTTTCCTATGGGAAGGATGGTGGCGAACAAATCTTTTCAGAAGGGAGGAAAGAAACACATCGTGGATGCGGAAGGAGGGGGGCAATTTTAAGCGGAAGGAGACCGGGTTGATCCTCTCCATGACTTCATAAGGACCGATGTACCTGGGGGCGAACTTTCTCGAGGGTACCCACAGGAGGAGGTTCTTGGAAGATAACCAAACCCGATCTCCCACCAAGAGATCAGGATTAGCCGAACGCCTTTTATTGGCTTGAAGCTGCTGGTGGTCCTGGGCTGCCCTGGGATTACTCTGGACCTGGTCCCAGATGACCGTCAAATTCCCAGTGAGAAGCTCCACTTCAGCATTATCTGGTACACTTGGGGAAAATGAAGAAAACCGGGGATTAAAACCATAATTAGCAAAGAATGGAGAAACTCCTTACGATGTGCTGATGTGATTATTGAGGGCAAATTCCGCAAGCGCCAAAAACCTGAACCATTTATCCTGAGTGTCGGCCACGAAACATCTGAGATACTGTTCTAGAAACTGATTGGTCCTCTCAGTCTGGCCATTAGTTTCTGGATGGAAGGCCGATGAAAAGGACAAGTCTAGTCCTAACTGCTTACAGAACGCCCTCCAAAACAACGATACAAATTGGACCCCCTGTCAGAGACGATGTTAACAGGTACCCCGTGCAAACGTAAAATATGTTTAATAAAGAGGTTAACTAGCTCTTTAGCATTGGGCAATTTCTTCAGGGGAATGAAGTGGGCCATTTTACTAAACCGGACTACCACTACCCAGATCACCGACCTGCCCTGTGACGAAGGGAGATCGGTGATAAAATCCATGTCTAGATGGGTCCATTGTCCTTGGGGCACTGGCAAAGGACACAGCAAGCCTGCAAGTCGGGATCTGGGAGTTTTAGACCGGGCGCAGGTCTCACATGAGACCACGTAGGCTCGGACATCCCGTAGCAGCCCTGGCTACCAGAAACCACGGGTAACAAGGTCCCTGGTACCAGAGATGCCTGGGTGACCTGACAGGACTGAGTCATGACACTCCTGGAGGAGCCTCAGCCGGAGGTGTAGGGGTACAAACAATTTGCCCTCTGGAAAAGTTTCAGGGGCAGAGTCCTGGCTGGCCATGATCTCTGTGGTCAGGTCAGAGTCTACGGTTGCCACTACTGCACCAGGAAGCAATACTCCTTTGGGTTTGGTCTCAGGCGGAGGGGTGGCCAGAAAACTACGGGACAGAGCATCCGCTTTAATATTCTTTGAACCAGGCCTGTAGGTAACAACAAAATTGAACCTGGTAAAAAATAGAGCCCATCTAGCCTGTCTAGGTTTGAGTCTTTTGGCTGATTCTAGAAAGACCAAATTTTTATGATCAGTGAGGACCGTGATCCAAAGCCCATTTGATGTCCAGCAGTTCCCGATTACCCACCTCGTAATTTTGCTCAGTGGTAGAGAACTTATGGGAAAAGAAGGCACAAGGTCGGAGGTGAGTGTGAGAAGTAGGACCCTGAGACAATACTGCTCCTACACCCTCCTCGGAAGCATCCACCTCCACAATAAAGGGTTGAGTTTGATCCGGTTGGATTAGTATCGGGGCGGAGGAAAAGCACCCCTTAAGGAGCTCGAAGGCTCGGACCGCCTCCAGAGACCAGTGAACGAGATCCGCATCTTTACGGGTGAGGTCGGTAAGGGGTTTGGCGATTACTGAAAAATTTGGGCTAAAACGTCTGTAATAATATGCGAACCCTGAAAACCTTTGGAGGGCTTTCAGGGAAGCAGGCCGGACCCATTCAGATACCGCCTGGACCTTGGCAGGATCCATGCGGAAATCCTCAGGGGTAAGGATGTGTCCCAAGAAAGGCAATTCTTGAGTACCAAAACTACTTTTTTCAAATTTAGCAAACAAATTATTCTCCCTGAGAATGCGGAGGACAGTCCTGACATGTTTGACGTGCGAGTCCCAGTCTTTGGAAAACACCAAAATGTCATCTAAGTATACCACCAAGAAGAGCCCCAGATAGTCTCTAAAAATATAATTTATGAAAGTCTGAAACACAGCTGGCGCATTACATAGACCGAAGGGCATCACCAGGTCTTCAAAGTGCCCTTCGGGGGTGTTAGAAGCCTTGTTACAACTTTTACTTCCTCTAGATAGTCAAGTTTGATCAGGTTATTGGCCCCGCAGGTCAAACTTAGAGAACCATTGGGCCTCCTGAACCTGATTAAAGAGATCGGGGATGAGCGGAAGTGGGTGTTGGTTCTTTATTGTAATATTGTTAAGCTGACGGTAGTCGATACAGGTTCAGAGCTCCCCGTTTTTCTTCCCCGCAAAGAAGAAACCAGCACCTACAAGTGATGAAGAGGGGCGGATGTACCCCTTGGACAGGCTCTCCTGGACATACTCCCTCATCACTTCACGCTCAGGGCAAGATAGATTAAAGATTCTATCTTTGGGGAGCTTGGCTCCAGGTACCAGGTTGATTGCGCAATCATGTACTCGATGAGGAGGTAACTCTTCAGAGGCTTTTTTTTTAAAAAGACGTCAGATATTTAATAAGTTCCATTTCAAAGATATTGTGTGCTTACTTACTGTGAGTGGCATATGTGCCCTATGTGCCCTATGTGCCCTATGTGTGGTTGGTGTTATCTGAGTAAGTAGGCAGTAGTATTAAGGTTGCCACGAGGCTGCTAGATCGCTGACCCACTTATACCAGATATGTCATTCAGTCTCTCCATTCAAACACACAGCACCCATCTTCTGTGCTTGCGCAGGTCCTGGATTTCAATAATCTAGCGCAGGCACAGTGTCTTTGAGTGAAGGAGTATGAATGACATATCTGATCATATGCTTCTCCATCAGCAGTCATTTTATATACTTGAGCAACGGGCGGATGGGAAGGAAGTCTGGCTGACCAAGGGTGCAGGGCTCTACCGATACAACAAATGCAGCAGAACTTAAAAAAAAGGATGTATTAGTATTCATCTTAAACACACACTGGTTGACATTAGCACTGTAGTGGCCAATCCCTTTAATTAGGAGGTAGAAGGGAAATCAGTTGGTGTTGTGTGGAGGCCACAAGTGTTTCCATGGAAACCACATTCTGATGGAAATATTCAGATCACTGGACAGTACCCACAAGATCAGTGGCAGGAGCATGGATGTCATATACAGTTGGGCTTCTGCTGCAGTTGTTGGGATAGGAGATAACTCCCATCCCGGCAGCTTAACCCCTTTACTGCCACGGTCAATTGTGACAGCGGCATCTAAGGTGTTTGTCAGAGGAAACCTCAAGTTCCCTAGAGGGACAAAACATTTTTTAATTCAGTAATAGAGTAATATATATTAGGAAGTCCCCTTTAAAAATAAACCCTTTTTTCATTAAAAAAAATATATATATTTTATTTAAATGATTCTTCTTTAAAAAAATAAAATACATATTAGGTATTGTCGCAATCGTAACAACCCATAGAATAAAGATAACTTATTATTTATACTGCATGGCGTAAAAGAAATCAATGGCAGATTTGCTGTTTTTTTTTCCATAGCCCCCCCAATAAGACTTTTATAAAAATTGCTCAATAAATCATATGCACCCCAAAATGGTAGCAATTAAAACTACAACTTGTCTCGCAAACAACAAACCATTATAAGGCTATATCAACGGATAAAACTTATGTCTTTTGGCATGCAGCGACACCAGATTTCTTTTTTTTTTTTTACATAAAACATGTTTTTATTGTGGAAAAGTAGTAAAATTTAAAAAAATAAACTATACATATGTGGTATCACCGCATTCATGTTGACCTGTAGAACAAAGTTAACGTTATTTTTACTGCTAGAATTACTTACTGTGAGTGGCAAATTTGCCATGTGCGCTATGTGTGGTTGGTGTTATGTGAGTAAGTAATTGAAATGGAAGAAAATGTATGGATATACAGGAGAGCGCTACTGGTAAGTAAACAATTATCAATGGTAGATTCCTTCATTTGTTTGATATAGGCAACACGTTTCGACACAGGACATGTGTCTTCGTCAGGCCAAGGAAGAACAAGCAGTACAAAGAGACATCTTAAATACAAAGCCAAACGTGATTACAAAAATGCAGAACAGCGCAAAAAAACGCAAAAGCAGAGCTCATGGAGACAGCAGCTGTCAGTGACGTCATCATATAAACAGATGTTAAATTCAGGACTCGTAATTTAGCCAAAACAAACAAACATAGTAACTGATTAATGATGCATTACCACTGCATCATTCCGTTAATGTATGTAAGATGTGAAAAAATGGAAATTCAAAAAACCGGGATAAATAATAATACAATGTGCGTGGTCAAGACGTGGAGAACATAAAAACAGAGAGACACACTTAAAAGACAGCATTTAGGAGAAACAAATAACAATTTAAAAGTAATTATATTGTATTTACGTATATCCTAATTAGGTCCACAAGAGGAGCACAGGCAGTAGAGGAGATGATCAAGCCGTTAGCGAACGGCAAGAAAAGTTTCCCGTAGTTATGGCAACGGAGCAGGGACGGAAGCCGCAGAGGGCTAAAAAGAGGAAAAAGGCAAAACAAGATGAACAGTATAAGATCCCCAAGAGGGGGAACGAAAAAAAGAAAAGAGATGGAGCGACGGGAAAAAGAATAGGTGAGTGTGCACAAGGAAAGACATATAGGGGAGGGGAGAGAATGAGAATAAATGATAATGGATAATAAAAAAGATAATGAATATTACCAAAATAAATAAAACGGTCTCAAAGATATTGTCAAGGGGTGATATGTTACAAAGTATGGCTGAATTGATAAAATACAATTTGGAAATGAAATAATGAATACAAAAATTAATGAACAAAACTGTTCAATTAATAAATAGAAAATAATAATAATAACGCATTAATGATACATAAAGTGCTAAGCATGACATAGAAAGGTAAAATACAGTGACTTAAAATTGTATATCGAAATGATATACTTCAACATGTGTAGAAACAGTCAAAAGTCATGAATAAAAAACAGGCGGAATCGATCAACATCTGAATTAATGTGTTGTGGGTTTAATCTAGTGAGGATTCAGATAAATCATTGAGGCCACTGGATTGTAAACAGGAGAGCTTAAATATCCAGAAATGTTCTCTGTTTTAATCTAGTAAATCTATCGCCATATGAAGGGGGGATGTATTCTATTGGGGTGACTAGGATATTACTGAAATCACTATTGGTGTACTGTGATGTAATGACGAGACACACTATGCTTCATAAATCCAATTTTCACATTAGATCTATGTTTGTTGATCCTACATCTTAATTGTTGTGTGGTTCTTCCCACATATTGAAGATTGCAAGGACATTTAAGCAAATATATAACAAATTTATTACTACAGTTGATGAGTGATTTTATTGAGAAGGATTCGCTAATAGGTTGCGTAGATTGAGGAATATAGGCATGAAAACACACAATACACTTCCTCCTATCAGTGGCTCTTTCCGCTGTGGACATCAGAGGTGCATGTGCTGCCCCAATATCACACATGGTTGCAAAACCTTCATGTCCTCTACAACTAGCGAATCCTTCCCAATAAAATTACTCATTCATTCATTTTTTTATTCATTATTTCATTCCCAAATTGTATTTTATCAATTCAGCCATACTTTGTAACATATCACCCCTTGACAATTATCTTTGAGACCGTTTTATTTATTTTGGTAATAGTCATTATCTTTTTTATTATCCATTATCATTTATTCTCATTCTCTCCCCTCCCCTATATGTCTTTCCTCGTGCACACTCACCTAATCTTTTTCCCGTCGCTCCATCTCTTTTCTTTTTTTCGTTCCTCCTCTTGGGGATCTTATACTGTTTACCTTGTTTTGCCTTTTTCCTCTTTTTAGCCCTCTGCGGATTCCGTCCCTGCTCTGTTGCCATATCAAACAAATCAAGGAATCTACCATTTATAATTGTTTACTTAACAGTAGCGCTATCCTGTATATCCATACATTTTCTTCCATTTCAATTATCGAATTGCGGTACTACGTTTCACGTTACCGGCATCTGGATTGGGGAGCTGCAGCTGTTTTTAAATCTTTGCATGTTTACATCAGTTTTGTACCTGACTTGTACAACCCGTAAAGGTGAGCGCAATCACCTTGCCTTACAATTTTTCTACCTTATCCACCAGGTTTATCTTGCACCATGTGGCGATGTGTAGTCTTTTTTTCCCCTTAGGTTTTATGTGAGTAAGTAGGTAGTAGTATTAAGGTTGCCACCAGGACGCTAGGCCGCTGACCCACTTATATCAGATATGACATTCAGTCTCTCCATTCAAACACACAGCGCCCGCCTTCTGTGCTTGCGCAGGTCCTGGATGCCAGTAATCTAGCGCAGGCACAGTGTTTTTGAGTGAAGAAGTATGAATGACATATCTGATCATATGCTTCTCAATCAGCAGTCATCTTATGGACTTGAGCAACAGGCGGATGGGAAGGAAGGCTGGCTGACCAAGGGTGCAGGGCTCCACCGATACAACAAATGGAGCAGAACTTAGAATAAGGATGTATAAGTATTCATCTTAAACACACACTGGTTGACATTAGAACTGTTATGGCCAATACCCTTTAATTAGGAAGGAGAAGTAAAATCAGTTGGTGTGGCATGCAGGCCACATATGTTTCCATTGAAGCCTGCTCCTTGCCTGAATAAGGACAAGGCCCAAGTTGAAGGAGTATCCTCCAAGTAGAGAGACTGAGAGACTTTGAGGAACCGTTGCTGATGCGGACTGTCGATGCACCTGCCCTGTATTAGAGTGTCCAGCATATAGTGAGAGACTGTCTGTCTCTTAGATGCCCAAGATTGATAGAACATATTAAGTCTGTATTTGGTGAAAAAAGTTCAAGCATAGTCAACCTCCACCTGCATTACAATAGAATAGTTCTGTGTTTTTCTTCTGTTTTGATCTAGCATTCTGTACTGCAAGAAAGCTTTATCTGGTGTTTTGCAATTTGTTTGACGCAATGATTAGTAAACAAGTGGTTGTCTGTTTTTGGTCCACCCCATTACACTTGGGGTAGTTGGCAGTTGGCAATCTACACGAGGAGGGCAACCTACATGTGGAGGGCCTTGTGTCCTATGTTTGATTGGTTTGTTTGTGGCATGTGTTCAGTGGCGGATCACCATAGGTCCATTATGGGCACCTGCTCGGGGCCCGAGGCCCCCCGAGGGGCCCATGGCCACCCAAAGACCACATCACAGTTTTGTCACATTTTTGCAGCGAATGGCGTCAAATACTGTGCCAAATAGAAGGCCCCTGGGCTCGATTGTATCCGCGTCCTTTGGCACTATCTACAGGGGGTGTGTGGCACTATCTACAGGGGGCAGTGTGTGCCGCTATCTGCACGGGGGGCTGTTTGACACTGTCTACATGGGGGTGGTGCTAACTACAGGTGAGGTGGCGCTATCTAAAGGGGGGTTTGTGGCACTATTTACACAAGGGCTGTGTGCCACTATTTACAGAAAGGCTGTGTAAAAGCTATCTACAGGGGGCTGTGTGGCGCTATCAATAGGGGGTGTGTGGCACTATTTACAGGTGTGGCTGTGTAGCACTATCTATGGGGGGGGTGGCACAATTTATGGTGGGGGGCTGTATAGCACTATTTCCAGGGGCTCTGTGTGGCGCTATCTATTAGGGGGCTGTGTATGGCACTCTCTACAGGGTTGTGAGTGATGCTACATACAGCGGGCTGTGTGTGGGGCACTATCTACAGGGGGGGTGGACTGAAATATACTAGAATTTGAGAAGATGTCACTTGTGAGTCACTGGATTTATAGAGAATCTGTCACCTCACCTGACATGTTTATTGTAGGAAATCTTTGTATTCCACATAGTGCCATTGTGCAGTCCAGGACTGATAGACAAATGGGTGTTACCATTCCCCTTGTCAGGAGGATGTGTCTCTGCACAGTGGGATACTGTCAGCGATGGTTGGAGGCTATCAGTATGTTGGAAATCAGCCCTATGACAAGGGGAATCGTAACACCCATTTATTAATGTTTGCACAAATAGGTAGTGTTAACAATAGTTACGGTGCGGCAGGGCGGCGGTGGAGGAGGGGGGGCCCAAGTTTGGGTAACAGCCCAGGGCCTATGGTCTACTTAATCCACCACTGCATGTGTTCTATGTGTGAGTGGCCTATGTAGTGTGTGTGCATTGTGTGAGCGGCTTCTTTGCAGTATGTTCCAATGTGTGTGTGTAATGTCTGTGGTCGCTGACCACAAACTCCTCTCTCCGGAGATGCCAGCACATGCGGCTATCCTGTTCCGCAGTGGCCACTAGGCTGCTCGCGTGAGCTCACTCCAGCCTTAAAGAGCCAGAGCGCACACATGTGTGAGATTGAGCTGATTGCTCCCAGACCACCCTGGACTATAAGAAGGGCCCTGCCCCTTCCTTCATTGCCTGAGCTTTATTTGTACCTCTCCGTGTTAGTCTTTGCAATGGTCCTGTGAGTGTTTTCCAGTTCCCAGTGTTCCCGTTCCTGCTACCTGTATCCTGTATCCCGTGCTACCATGTTCCTGTGCTGAACAGAGTTGGAGTTGTGTTGTGTCGCCTACTACACCCGCTGTGTTTCACGGCACTGGTTGTCTGCCAGCTGCCTGAGTTCCATCCGAGCCTAAACCATCGCTACTGTCTGAATTGCCACAGGTACCTTTATCCGAACTATAGATGTTGAATTTGTACCCTGTTTGGCCAGCTGCTATCCCGCTACGGCGGTATGGCCCAGTGGGTCCACATACCCACAGATCGTGACAGTGTGTGACTTGTGTTCAGAATGTATATATATAATAATCTTTGTCTAGCTTTGCTGCAGTTGAAGGCACAGGGGCCCAGCCGCACTTTTTGCACAGGGACACTTTTCTGTCATTGGGGTTTGAGCAGTGATGCTAGTAGTGCGGCAGGTGACATCTGAGGTCACTGATTGGCTGCAGCAGTCATATGCATCCATGGCATATCATGGGTAGCAGATTGTAAATAAATACCAGTGATGAAATTTTGTAGCATTTCGCTGGATTGGCGAGAGACTGAAGAGTTGAGCAGTGTTTTTTTTTAAATGATTTTAACATTTTTCCATCGATGTAGCTGTATGAGGGCTTGTTTTTTCATGGGATGTGTTGTCGTTTTATTTGATTATTGATTGACTTCTATTAACTTTTTTTTTGAGGGGGCAGCAATTCCGCCATTGTTTTTTTGTGTTTTAATTCTATGCTATTCACTATGTGGAATAAATAACGTCTTACCTTTATTCTATGGGTCACTCTGAATTCTGTACATACAAAATATGCACAGTAGTTTATATTTTACTACTTTTGCACAATAGCACATTTGATGAAAAAAAAAAAGAGCCATAACTTATTTAGTTTGTTTTTCCATCGTTATAGCTTAGTGTTTTTTCCCCAAGATGAGTCATATTTTTTAATAGAACAATTTGGGGTACATATAAATTATTGATTAAGTTTTACAAAAACAAATTTGAAAAAAAGCAATTCCACGGTTGTTTTATTTTATTTTTTTATTTTATGTCGTTCACTGTGGGATTTAAATAAAATATACAGGTCGTTACAATTGTGGTGATACCATATATGTGTATTTTTTTTCCCACTCCTTTGCAAAATAAAACCACTATTTTAAAGAATGGTTTATAATTCCTTTTTTAGAAAATGTATTCAATTATTTTTTAGTCCCACTAGGGGACTTCACAATGTGAACTGCTGATTGCTTTTATAATGCTTTGGTATACTTAGTACACCAAAGCATTATTCCCTGTCAGTATAAAACTAACAGGCAATCTATTAGGCTGTACCCAACAGGCATGTCACGAAACCCCAACCCCAGACGAAGGCATTTGCCGAAACGCGCGTCGGGTGTTGGCGTCTTTCCTATGCGAGGCCATGACCTCTGGTATCTATTCACTTTAACATTTCTCTACATTTCATGTTGGCAGTCTGATGTCATTTAGTTCTCTAGATCTTGCATTACACAACAGTTAGCATTACTATTGATGTGTATATAGAACACTAGCATGTGGCTATAGGCTCCATACCTGCACTGTCTAGCACTTTATACTCTGACTATCATCTAACAATCAACAACTATCCGATGCATCTCCCATGTGATTTGGTTGTCCTCTTTGGACGCCGATACACAATTGTATTTGTATCCTGCTAACATGCATAAACATGCCCATTCTACTTACTCTTTTGGTCTTGCATAGGCTGACGCCTTCTCATTGTGTGACTCATCTTTTTATTCTGTCATGTCTATTTGTAATAAAATTTATGTATTTTTATATTCCAACATTTTGTGCCGAAGTTGATCATTTTTCCACTTTGTTGTAATGTCAGGATAGGGAGACAGACAGGTGAGCCCTAATCTACCCGCCACTCAGTCCCTGCCTACTTGCACAGCCCGTCCTAGGCGATGGCGTACAACTGGGCGACGGTCCCTACGCTCAATATGTGCATGACAGACAAACAAGACAAGGGAACACAAAAGCAAAGGAATGTGGGGCAGTTGCCCACGGCAACACTGTGAGCAACAGAGTAGTGGACGAGCCGAGTCAAACCAGGAGTGTACGTGGTAACAAAAGCAGAGCAAGAGAATAGTCAGTCAAACCAGGGTCAATATGAAGCAGAGGTCAATAGTAACAGCAGGAACAGCAGAGCCAGGAAACAGGAGAATCACAGGCAAAGGACAAGCAGCAAATGAAGTTATAAGTGGACCAAGGGCGGGAGCTAGAACCGTCTGGCCAGGCTGCGATAGGCTCTCCCACTCCTCAGCCTACCAGCCTGAGTGGTAGCAGATCGAGTCACTCTAGCAGACCTAGGAACAGATGCAGGCTGATTAACCACGGGCGTCGACACAGAAGCTGTGTCAGGCAAATCCTTCACATTTGTAGTGTTCTTCCAGTTGTATATTTGATCAACGCACCAAGTTTCGCTTGGTTATTTGTATGGATTTCTCATAGTGTTATAAATATAGTCTGATATAATTTACTCACACTCTGATGTTACATACCGTGTCATCAATATTTGAGTTAAATCCCTCCGCGGGTATATTTGGTTTTCAGGCATGTCACGAACTAGGGGTATGTGGACCCACTAGGCTGCTCCGCCATAGCGGAGTGGCAGCTGGCCAAGTCACAGTCTATACAAAGTCTATGTAAAGTTCTTTAGCACAAGAGTACCTGAGAGAGTCCAGACAGTAGCAGAGGCTTTTGCACAGATGGAACTTGACGTGGAAAGTAGCGCCAGACATGGTGGATGATACCAGGAGTGGCAGATGACACCAGATGTTGTGTATAACAGCAAGCGTGGCAGGTGACACCAGACATGGTATATAACAGCAGGCGTAACAGATGACACCAGACGTGGTGTATAACAGCAGGCGTGGCAGATGACACCAGACGTGGTGTATAACAGTAGGCATAGCAGATGACACAACACGACTCCAACACTAGAGAGGGCTCAGGAACAAACACAGCACGGGATACAGGATGCAGGTAGTGGGGCACAGGAACACTGAGAGCAGGGTACAACTAAGGGACCATTTGCACTACAAACAATGGTAGACAACAACAACGCTCAGGCAAGGAGTGGAAGGGCGGAACGCTTTTTATTGTCCAGGGTGATCAGGGATAGGTTACGGAACTTTAACTTTGACATTGCAAGCAGGGTCGGAAGGCCGCAAGTGCTGACGCCACTACGGAACAACTGATGTCCTATCCACCAAATAGGTCATCATGGTATGATCGGTGCGGGTCCGACACCTAGACCCCGCACCGATCAGCTGCTCTTGCTGCCTCCGGCTATGCCGGAAGCAGATGGCTCCGGCCACGGAATAGCGGCAAAGCTGTAGTTCTGCAGAACGGCCGCTATGCAGCGTGCAGAGCCAACTGCTGCCGGCTCCGTACACTGCATACTGTGCAAAGACATCCAGTGCCCGCAAGCTGCCGGAGCAGCTGATCGGTGCAGGGTGTTGCTGTTAGACCCGCACCAATCTTATGCTGATGACCTATCCGGTGGATAGGTCATCAGTTGCCCGTAAGTGGAAAACCCCTTTAAACACCTTAGATGCAATGGTCGCTATTAAGACATCTAAGGCCTTATTTACACAAGCATGACCTTTTTGCGTCCACAATAAAAGGGGCTGTTTTTCATGCATATGACTGTCCGTGTTATGTCAGTGTGTTTTCCGAGTATCAAGCGTTTTTCTCGTCTGTTTCTCCGCTACAAACGCTTTCTGGTTTCCCTTTTCTTTTTTTCTCTGCATTTTTTTAGCAACTGATATGTGAAAAACGGACAGCACACGGACCAGAATAGGACATGCAGTGAGTTTCATGGACACAAGCTCCGTGAAAATACACAAATGTGTGAATAGCCCCACTGAATTGCATTGATCAGTGTGCTGTCAGTTATTAAAACGAACAGCACACGTAAGTGAAATACGTTGATGTGAATAAGACATAAGGCGTTAAGAGGCTTCTCTGATGTAGGACCTTATAGTAGGAGCCTGACTGTCAATCACTGGGAAGGATTTGCGGGAAGGGGTTAAGAACTTTGACAGGTAAAGTGAATAATATTGATTATCTCGTTACAATGGCGCCTGTCAAGGGGTAAAATATATTAGGCAGCAAGCAAACTATCAGTTATTTTAGTTAATGTGTAAGAGGCAGGAAAAATAGGCACACAAAACGAACTGATTAATTTTGATAAGGGCAAAATTGTGATGGCTAGATGACAGGGGTCAGGACATCCCCAATGGCAACAGGGTCATGATATACGTGGGGAGCAAAAGCTAGCCATCTAGTCCAATCCTACAGAAGAGCTACTGTAGAACAAATTAGTGAAAAAGTTATTGCTAGCTATGATAAAAAGTTACTGCTAAATGAATGAAAGGTGTCAGAACAGTGGCGTAACTACCCCCATGGCCAGAGGCTCCGTAAAGCAGCCGCTATAGCTGCTACAGTGGTAGCAGCGCCACATTCGAATGCAGATACTATTGAACACTATGACAGAGCAGGAAGGTATCTGGGGGGGGGGGGCTGTATAGCACTGTCTACAGGGGGGCTGCTTAGCACAGTTTACAGGGGGGACTGTATAGCACTGTCTACAGGGCGGGGGCTGTATCGCACTGTCCACAGGGCGGCTGTATAGCAATGTCTACAGGGGGGCTGTATAGCACTGTCTACAGGGGGGCTTTATAGCACTGTCTACAGGGGGGGCTGTATAGCACTGTCTACAGGGGGGCTGTATAGCAATGTATACATGAGGTGCTGTATAGCACTGTCTATAGGGGGGCTGTAAAGCACAATCTACAGGGGGCTGTATGGCACTATCTACAGGGGGCACTATCTACAAGGGTGGGCTGTCCGTGACACCCAGTGGAGAGGGGGCCCTGTCAGAAGTTTGCTATGGGGCCTAGTGTTTCCTAGTTATGACCCTGTGTCAGAACGCACAGTGTATAACAGTGTATAACAGCTTGCTGCATTTGGGTCTGTGTACCGGCAGACCCGCAGAGTTTCCATGCTGACCTCTGTCCTCTGTGAAAGTGCCTACAATGGGCATGTGAGCTTTAGAACTGGACCATGAAGCAATGGAAGAATGAATTACATTTTCTTTTACATCATATGGATGATCGGGTGCATTGGAGTAGCTTACCTGGGGAAGAGATGGCACAGGATATGCCATAAATGTCTGACAGATGTGGGTCCCAGAATGGGGGGGTCACTCGACACCCGTCACGTCTGGTGAGGTGGCCGCTAGCTGCCGCATCCAGGTGCAAAATGAATTAAGAGATGAACACTCACGTGCGTTGCTCTTTTCATTGATTGCTATGTGAGTTATGGAAACAGCCACCTCTCCAATCATTTTCTACCTGGTTGTGGCCTTCTCACTAAACAGAACAAGGGGTTCACCTTGCAACTTACAGGACTTAATGTAGTTTTCCTACAATAAATCCCACAGAATAACTACTGTAGCACAAATGCTGAAAAAGTTAAAGTTAATGAAAGAAAGGAGTCACAACTTGCTGTGTATGTGGCTGCATAGCCACAGACTGGTCAGAGTGCCTATGCTGATCCCTGTTCACCTCCAAAATCATCTACAATAGGCACACGAGTATCACAACTGAACCATGGAGCAATTGAATAGGTGGCCTGGTCTGATGTATAAAGGTATGTGCACACGATAACGTCAATTACGGCTGAAATTACGGAGAAAACAGCTCCTGAATTTCAGACGTAATTGCTCGTACTCGCGTTTTGCGAGGCGTCCATTACGGACGTAATTTGGAGCTGTTTTTCATTGAAGTCAATGAAAAACGGCTCAAATTACGTCCCAAGAAGTGTCCTGCACTTCTTTGACGAGGCTGTTATTTTACGCGCCGTCTTTTCACAGCGACGCGTAAAATTACAGGTCGTCAGCACAGTACATCGGCAAACCCATTGAAATTAATGGGCAGATGTTTGCTGACGTATTGGAGCCGTGTTTTCAGGCGTACTTCGAGGCGTAAAACACCTAGTTTACGCCTGAAAATAGGTTTTGTGAACCCAGCCTAAGGTTTTCTTTTACATCATGTGGATGGCTGGGTGCGTGTGCATCTCTTACCTGGGGAAGAGATGACACCAGTATGCACTACTGGAAGAAGGCAGTGTGATGCTCTGAGCAATTTTCATGTGGATGTTAGGGCAGATACAGACGGACGTTGCGTTTTTGCGCGCGCAAACAACGCAGCGTTTTGCGCGCGCAAAAACCATTTGACAGCTGCGTGTGTCATCCGTGTATGATGCGTGGCTGCGTGATTTTCGCGCAGTCGCCATCATAGAGATGAGGCTAGTCGACGCCCGTCACTGTCCAAGGTGCTGAAAGAGCTAACTCTTTCAGCACCCTCGACAGTGAATGCCGAACACAATATCGAAAAACCTGTTGAAAAAAAAGAAAAAGTTCGTACTTACCGAAAACTTCCCGGCTGTTGCCTTGGTGACGCGTCCTTGGTGACGCGTCCTTGGTGACGCGCCTCTCGACATCAGGCCCCACCTCCCTGGATGACGCGCCAGTCCATGTGACCGCTGCAGCCTGTGCTTGGCCTGTGATTGGCTGGAGCTGTCACTTGGACTGAATTGTCATCCCGGGAGGTCAGACTGGAGGAAGAAGCCAGGAGTTATCGGTAAGTCAGAACTTCGTTTTTTTTTCTACAGGTTCATGTATATTGGGATCGGAAGTCACTGTCCATGGTGCTGAAACAGTTTAACTCTTTCAGCACCATTGACAGTGACTATCTCCTGACGTTGCGTACCGATAATTTTTTTGACGGGTTCGGCCAAAACGAGTTCGGCCGAACCCAGTGAAGTTCGGTTCGCTTGTCCGGCTTCGCTCATCGCAAAGACACTCCGTTTGGATGTTCGGAAACAGAAAAGCACGTGGTGCTTTTCTGTTTACATTCATCCTTTTGACAGCTGGTGCGCTGTTTCAGTCGGTTCGCACGGAAGTGCTTCCGTGCAACCTGCGTGGTTTTCACGCACCCATTGACTTCAATGGGTGAGTGATGCGCGAAATATGCAGAGTTATTGAACCTGTCGCGCTTTTTGCGCAGCAGACAAACGCTGCGCAAAAAGCACGGACTGTCTGTACTGCCCCATAGACTTGTATTGGTCCATGCGTGCCGCGTGAAAACCACGCGGCCCGCACGGACCGAATACACGCTCGTGTGAATCCCCCCTTACTTTAACACGTACCACCGTTCTAAACATTGTTGCAGACCAAGTACACACCTTCATAGAAACGGTATTCCCCAATGTCAATGGCCAATTTCAGAGGCATAACGTGCCGTGCCACACAGAAAAAATATTTCAAGAAAGGTTTGAGGAACATGACAAAGAGTTCAAGGTATCGTCTTGGCCACCAAATTTCTCAGATCTCAATCCAATTGAGCATCTGTGAGATGTGCAATCCATGGAGACCCCTCCTCACAACTTAAAGGATCTGCTGCTGACATTTGGGTGCCAGAAACCGCAGGACACTTTCATAGCATTTATGACTCGACGGGTTAGAGATATTTTGGTGGCACGAAGGGGACCTTAACATTATTAGGCAGGGGTTTTTAATGTTACGGCTGATTGGAATAAATATATATATATATATATATATATATATATATATATATATATAATATGTGTATGTATTTGGCGCGCACGTGTGTGTGTGTGTGTGTGTGTGTATGTATGTATGTATGTATGTATGTATGAATTTGGTATGTGTATAATGTATATATTATGTGTGAGTATTTCTAATTCCATGTGATTCCTAAATTTTCTATTAAAATAATGTATACTGAAGTACTATCTTGTTTTTAAGTATAGGAAGTGTGTGGAAGAAGCCATCGCATCCACCTGTTACTATACTCTGGAGTATGTAATTACCCCAAAAATATTTGGTTATCCAATAGATTAATGTTTACTTTTACAGTAGCATGGTACATTTCAGATTGGACACACTAGATAATTTACTGCTAAATTCCTTCTCATGAATGCAGTTACACGTTAATCACATTGTCTGTCTCTTAACCGTTTAACATGAAGCACATGTTTTCATGAGGGTGGTTAAATAAAGGCAAATGTTGCAATTTATTTATTAATAGGAGTATATTGTTGCAAAAAATAATTCGCCTCTCCCAGATGTTCCCATCATTAAAAGGAACCTGTCACGAGATATTAGGGCACTAATCCACTATCATATTGTTACACTCCTGGGGAATATCATCTTACACGTTCCCTCTCATAACTATCTGTTTTAGCATTTTGTCTAAAAGCAAGTTATAATGCAGCTTGCGCTGAATGTAAATTACCAGAGGGCATTCTTGAGATGAGTCCAACGGCATTCTGCAGATGCTCAGACGTAGCCGAGGCCGGTACACCTGGACACATCAGGACTCTTCTCTGGCAATTTACATACAGTGTGTTACGACCAATGGGATATGGACCCACTGTGCTACTCCACCGGTGAGCGTAGTGGCTGGCCCGACAGACCAGGATACTACGATGTAGTGCACCGAGGGTACAGGCACTGGCAGAAGATGTCTTGGCAGATGTATGCGGATCAGAAGACACAGTTCGTAATAGGCAGGAACCCTCAGACTCGTCACAGGCAGTAGAATGTCAACTGGCAGCAGGTAGCAAGATGCAGGCTGGCAGCGGATAACGTGATACAGGCTGGTCATGGATAGTTGGGTACAGGAAAAGTAAAAAAGTTATGGCTCTCAGAATATGGCGATAAAACCTATTTTATTTTTAGGAATACGTTTTTCTCTTGTAGAAGTAGCAAAACATTAAAAAAACAATATCAATTTGATATCGCCATAATAGTATTGACCCGCAGAATAAAGTTAACGTGTACTTTTTACTGCACGGTGAACGCTGTAGAATCGAAATCTCACAAAAAACAAGCCCTCATTCGGCTATATCGATGGAAAAAGAAAAAAGTTATGGCTTTTGAAGGCGGGGAGGAAAAACCAAGAATAAATAAAAACTGAAAAATGGCTGCAGTGGGAATGTATAATAATAATAATAATACTAACAATTACAATCACAATAACCTGCATGAGTTTCTCCAGCCCTAAATAAAAATCATAGATACATCTATTTTTGTCATTACTAGGGACACAGTACTAAAGTCTTCTTTTTTACTGGCTGTCATTGAAGTTATGGGCTGTTGGCAATTCTGGTGCAGATATTCCTATATGAGTAAAATGTGCCACAGTTGTAATCACTTCATAAAATGTCAACTACAACATATACAAAAACATATTGGCTTTATTACGACATAAAATCCCATTTGATAAGGAAGGTTTCATTTTCCATGTGTTTCTAATTGTTTCTTTCCACCATGCACAGCAAAATAGACATATTTTTCCAGCCTTCTATTCATGACAGTAATTTGCATCTGGCTTCTACAATCGCTGCATATTGAATGGCTTAACTGGTTACAGTTAGACTATGATTTAACCCCTTCCCGTCGCAGCCATATTTTGTTTTTTCATTTTTGTTTTTTCCTCCCCGCCTTTCAAAAGCCATTACTTTTTTATATTTGAGTCAACATGAGGGTTTTTTGTTTGCGGGACGAGTTGTAGTTTTTAATGGCACCATTAAATACATTTTATTTTGTTAGTTGGAATGAAAAAAAAAACAACTTCAATTTTTTTTTGGGTTTCGTTTTTACGACGTTCACCGAGCAGTAAGAGTGACATGTTAACTTCATTCTGCTGTTGTTTTTTTGTAATGGGACAATTTTTGGGGACTTTTTGATCATTTTTATTTCAATTTTAAGGGAGGTAAAGTAACCAAGAAACAGCAATTTTGGCTTTTTTTTTCCTGGGTTCAACCTGCGGGTTAAATAATGTTATATTGTTAGAAATCGGACTTTTATGGAATCAGAAATACCAATCATGTTTATTTTTAATAGGAAACGGTTTATTTTTTTGCTTTTAGTATTTTTTTCCTACATTTTCGGTGATGAGTCCAATGACATTCATATATTTACACTCCCCCTGCCCCCCAACCGCTGATTGCTACAGATTTTGCATGTATTTTTTTAAGCCAAAACCAAGAAGAGAACCTAAATGGAAGAATCTGCACAGCGTGATCAAGGCTTTAGGGCACGTTCAGACGTGGCAGAGTTTTTCCGCTGCAAATGTTGGTGCAGATTTGGGGCAATTACGCAATGAATCTGCACCAACATTTGCATATTTGACAGGTAATTCAGATGTTGCAGAAATCACAGCGGACTTGCCACAGATTTCAGTTTTTGCATTGCAAAGGCTGAAATCCGCAGTGAAATTCCGCTTCTTCTCCGCAATAGACAGTGCATGCTCTGGCCTGAAAATACTGCACCGCAGCCTATGGTCCGCAGCAGAGTTTTCCGCAACATCTGATCTAACTTGCCTAAAAATGTATTGAAACAAATGTAAAAAAACGGCCACTGGGGCACGTTCAGACATGGCGGAATTGCTGTGGAATTCCACTGCGGATAGTCCGCAGTGGAATTCTGCAGCGGACGTTTTTTTCATTTCTTTCTATACATTTTTAGGAAAGTTAGTTCAGACGTTGCAGAAAATGACTGTGCGGAAATTAGGCTGCGGTGCAGATTTTTCCCTCCACAGCATGCTCTTTCCATTGCGGAGTAGAAGCGGAATTTCAATGCGGATTTCAGCAACGTCTGAATTACATGTCAAAAATGCAAATGTTGGTGCAGATTCGTTGTGTAATTGCCCCAAATCTGCACAAACATTTGCAGCGGAAAAATTCCGCCACGTGAGAACGTGCCCTTAGTCCGGGTGAGTTCCCACATAGCGTAAACACTGCAGAATTTCTGCAACAGAATTTTGTGAGGAAATTCTGCAGCATTTAAAGCAGCAACAAAGTGGATGACATTTTGAAAATCTCATACCCACACGGGGGAAAAAAACCCCAGTGAAAATGGTAATAAATTGACCTGCGGTGCGGAATTTATATCCGTAGCATGTCAATTTAGGGCATGCCCCCCACGTGGCGGATTTCCTCCGCAACTGTCCGCATCAATGCCGCACAGAATCTGCGTTGCAGATTCTGCGGCGGATCTGCCCAAAATGTGCAGTAAATTGATGCGGACTGGCTGCTGCGGACTGCGGGAAAAGTGCTTCCCTTCTCTCTATCAGTGCAGGATAGAGAGAAGGGCCAGCACTTTCCCTAGTGAAAGTAAACAAATTTCATACTTACCGGCCGTTGTCTTGGTGATGCGTCCCTCTTTCGGCATCCAGCCCGACCTCCCTGGATGACGCGGCAGTCCATGTGACCGCTGCACCCTGTGATTGGCTGCAGCTGTCACTTACACTGAAACGTCATCCTGGGAAGCCGGACTGGAGACAGAAGCAGGGAGTTCTCGGTAAGTATGAACTTCTATTTTTTTGACAGGTTGCTGTATATTGGGATCGGTAGTCCCTGTCCAGGGTGCAGAAACAGTTACTGCCGATCGCTTAACTCTTTCAGCACCCTGGACAGTGACTATTTACTGACGTCTCCTAGCAACGCTCCCATAATTCCGGGAGCCCCATTGACTTCCTCAGTCTGGCTGTAGACCTAGAAATACATAGGTCCAGCCAGAATGAAGAAATGTCATGTTAAAAAAGCAAGACGCATCCGCAGCACACATAACATGTGCATGACAGCTGCGGACTTCATTGCGGAAGGCTGGGTTCACACGTGGCGGAATTTCACTTGAATTCCGCTGCGGACACTCTGCAGCGTTAATCCGCGTTAATCCGCAGCGGAGCCGTTTCTCCATTGACTTCCACTTCTATTTAGAAGTGTTCGTTTAGACGATGCGTAAAATTCCGCTGCGGAGCATAGGCTGCGGAGCGGAATTTGGTGTCCGCAGCATGCTCTGTCTGTTGCGGACCAGTGGCGGATTGGTTGCGGACTCATGGCGGAATTTCTCCATTGACTTCAATGGAGATTCTAAATTCCGCAATGAAGTCCGCAGCTGTCATGCACATGTTATGTGTGCTGCGGATGCGTCTTGCTTTTTTAACATGACATTTCTTCATTCTGGCTGGACCTATGTATTTCTAGGTCTACAGCCAGACTGAGGAAGTCAATGGGGCTCCCGGAATTATGGGAGCGTTGCTAGGAGACGTCAGTAAATAGTAACTGTCCAGGGTGCTGAAAGAGTTAAGCGATCGGCAGTAACTGTTTCTGCACCCTGGACAGTGACTACCGATCCCAATATACAGCAACCTGTAAAAAAATAGAAGTTCATACTTACCGAGAACTTCTGTCTCCAGTCCAGCTTCCCAGGATGACGTTTCAGTCTAAGTGACGGCTGCAGCCAATCACAGGCTGCAGCAGTCACATGGACTGCCGCGTCATCCAGGGAGGTAGGGCTGGATGCCGAAAGAGGGACGCATCACCAAGACAACGGCCGGTAAGTATGAAATTCGTTTACTTTCACTAGGGAAAGTGCTGTCCCTTCTCTCTATCCTGCACTGATAGAGAGAAGGGAAGCACTTTTTCCGCAGTCCGCAGCAGCTAGTCCGCATCAATTTACTGCACATTTTGGGCAGATCCGCAGCCGTAATCCGCAACCCGGATTAGGTGCGGCATTGATGCGGACAGTTGCGGAGGAAATCCGCCACGTGGGGGCATGCCCTTATGCTGCGTTTTGTTGCTTTTCTTTTGCGGGTCCTCCCCATTGAATACAATAGGGATGCAAAACCCTCAACAAATAGCCAAGTGTCACATCTCAGAAATAAAAAACGGAACTTACCCAGAACTACCTCCTTCTTCCCTCAGTCTGGCCTCCTGGGATGACGTTTTATCCCATGTGACTGCTGCAGCCAATCACAGGCTGCATCGGTCACATGGGCTGCAGCATCATCCAGGGATGCCGGACTGGACGTCAAAGGAGGGATGCGTCACCACGACAATAGCTGGGGTAAGTATGAACGTTTTTTGTTTTTTTTCTACTGCTGCTATCTGCAGCAGAAATTCTGCCCAAAAAAAAATGTGTTTTTTTAAAAGGAATGTGCGGCGTATCCGACTTGTGGGAATCCAGCTCTATGGTAGGTGCACACAAGGCGGACACGCTACGTAAAAGTACACAGCGTATCCATTCTGGAAGCTGCAGGGAGTTCCACCCGAGAAAAAAAATGCACCAAATTGTAATGCAGTTTTTCAGTTTATGCAGGATCTTAATTTATCTTATTAATTTAAAATAAAAAAAAAAGATTTATATTTTTTTTCAGATTTGCGTTTTTTGTGGCGTCTCTGCCGCAAAAATCGCAACATATGCTATTTGTTGGCGGAAAACCTGCAACAGAAGATCAGCGAATCCACTGCATAGATTGACATGCTGTGGATTTATGAACGTTTTTGTTCAAATCACACGCGAGTTGCTTAAAAAACAGGAGCTGTTTCCCCTTGAAAACAGCTCCGTATTTTCAGACGTTTTTAGCTAAGCGTGTGAACATAGCCTTAGTGCATGGCCAGACGTGGCAGAATTGCTGTGGAATTCCGCTGCGGACAGTCCGCAGTGGAATTCTCCTGCGGCTGATTTTTTCATTTCTTTCTATACATTTTTAGGAAAGTAAGGGCATGGCCAGACGTGGCGGAATTGCTCTGGAATTCCGCTGCGGACAGTCCGCTGAGGAAATCTGCAGCGTACACGTTTCTCCATAGCTTTCCACAACATTTTAGTAGGGTTCGTTTACAGGTTGTGGACAATTCCGTTGTGGAGCATAGGCTGCGGTGCGGAATTTGGTGTCCGCAGCATACACTGGTTGTTGTGGACGTGTAGCGGACTTGTTGCGGACTCATTGCGGAATTTCTCCATTGACTTCAATGGAGAGTCAAAATTCCGCAATGAAGTCCGCAGATGTTATGTGTGCTGCGTAGCGTATTGGTTTTACTAACATGACATTTCTTCATTCTGGCTGGACCTATGTGTTTCTAGGTCTACAGCCAGACTGAGGCCCCATGCACACTAATGTAAAAACGCCCGTAATCACGGGCCGTTATTACGGCACGGGCAGGCCCATAGAAGTCAATGGGGCTGCCGTAATTACGGGTGACTACGTGTGTGCACCAGTAATTACGGGAGCGTTGTTAGGCGACGTCAGTAAATAGTCACTGTCCAGGGTGCTGAAAGAGTTAAACGATCGTCAGTAACTGTTTCAGCACCCTGCACAGTGACTTCCGATAACAATATAGATCAACGTGTAAAAAAATAGAAGTTCATACTTACCCTGAACTCCCTGCTTCTTCCTCCAGTCCGACCTCCCGGGATGACGTTTCAGTCCAAGTGACGGCTGCAGCCAATCACAGGTCAATCACGGGCTGCAGCGGTCACATGAACTGCCGCGTCATCCAGGGAGGTCGGGCTGGATGGCGAAAGAGGGACGCATCACCAAGACAACGGCCGGGTAATATGAATTTCTTTTTACTTTTACTAGGGAAAGGGCTGTCCCTTCTCTCTATCCTGCACTGATAGAGAGAAGGGAAGCCCTCTTCCCCTCAATACGCAATGGCTAGTCCGCATCAATTTAATGCCCATTTTAGGCAAAGCCGCAACAGAATCTGCAACGCAGATTCTGTGCGGCATTGATGCGGACAGTGTATGCAGAACTCCACCATGTCTAGTCATGCCCTTAGTTCAGAAGATTACTTTGCGGAAATTAGGCTGCGGTGCAGATTTTTCCCTCCGCGGCATGCACTTTCCATTGCGGAGAAGAAGCGGAATTTCACTGCGGATTTCAGCCTTTGCAATGCAAAAACTGAAATCTGTGGCAAGTTCGCTGTGATATCTGCAACGTCTGAATTACCTGTCAAATATGCAAATGTTGCTGCAGATTCATTGCGTAATTGCTCCAAATCTGCACCAACATTTGCAGCGGAAAAATTCTGCCACGTCTGAACGTGCCCATACAGTTTTTTGCAGAGTACATTTTGTTTGCATAAGGGCTTTGTCTGAGAATGCATTTTAGTTGCAAAGTTGAACTTCCATGTAATTTTTGATTATAATCACTGGTGGATGCAAAGTTGCGTGAAGGTGGTTGTGTGAATAAATTAAGTTTTATTTTTATATATGATATGCTATGCACTCTCAAATGATTTCGATTTTGGTAGCATACTTGTGCAGCCTCTGTTTCAGTGTTTTGAGAGCACAAGCTCTTGTTAATGGAGAAGTTTGTTGTACATGTGAACACCTTGATCCATTATTTTTACGTCTGTAAGCCTATTATTTTTGTTGTGTGTAAACCCTGCTACGATGTGATGTATTGAATAAATTTAAAAAAAATTTAAAATAACTCCTGTATGTTACAAGGTTACGTGAAGGTGGACATAGTTGCCAACAGCACATCAAGAAAACTCAATAGTCAGGTTGTCTGCTTTTAGGAAATATATAGGGTATGGGGGTGAATTAACTTTTCAAGGTGTGTAATCGATGTATTTTATAGGTTATGTCCTTTTTTTAAATTCTTCTTAAAAACTGATTTTTAGGTTCTTCAATTCTGGTAATTTTATGAAGATATGTGTTTTGTTTTTTTAGGATGTTGACTTTGACACAAAATTGAGTAGCAATTATTTTATGAGTAAAGTGTGAAGTGGCATCTTGACAATGTGCCAGGTGTCTACTTTTAGAAAATATATAGATATGGGGGTTAAGTATGATTTTTTTCTTTTGTAATTTAGGTTTTATGTGTACAGATTCAGGGCTTATTCAGACGAACGTTGTATACGTCCGTGCAACGCGCGTTATTTTCACGTGCCTCGCACGACGGACCTTTGTTAGTCTATGGGGCCGTGCAGACTGTCCGTGAGTTTCACGCAGTGTGTTTCCGCTGCGTAAAACTCACAACATGTCCTATATTTGTACGTTGTTCGCGCATCACGCACCCATTGAAGTCAATGGGTGCGTGAAAATCACGGAAGCACTTCCGTGTGACGTGCGTGATTCGCGCAACAGCAGTAAAACTATGAATGAAAACAGAAAAGCACCACATGTCATAATGATGGCGGCTGCGCGAAAATCATGCAGCCACGCATCATATGGTGATGACACACGGAGCTGTTATGGACCTTTTGCGCACGCAAAACGCAGCATTTTTTTGCGTTCGCAAAACGCACACGCTCGTGTGAATCCGGCCTCAAAGTGTGAAAAATGTCCTGTCTACCAGAGGTGCAAAATGTCCCTGGCAGTGAAAGGGTTAAATCTACATAAAATGTAGCAAATATTTTGCTTTACTCATCTTGTTTTATTTTTATTATTATTATATGATGCATATTTTCCAACCATCCCGGATTCAGCGGGACAGTCTCGGATTCCTGGGGGCGGTTTACCGCTGTCTCAGGCGGCCGGGGGTATGTCCCAGTGTCAACTGTATCTGCGTCCTCAGGATTCAGATTCATTTGAACCCAATGCTAAAGCAGGGAACCGTCAGCTCCCTGCTTTAGTATTAGTATGGAGCGGAGGAGCAGAGGACGCTCTTCCGCTCGTCGAGGACTCCCCGGGCACAACGCTACTTTAAGCGCTGTGTCCGGGGAAGCCCTTGACATCACTGTACATATATGGACAGTGACATTAGTGACTCCTCCAGGAGTGGAATCCCCTGCCAGAACAGTGTGATACTTGAGAGTTGGGAGGTATGTATGATGTTTTAGTTATTATTTAGATAGAACTGAAAAGTCACTTTATTAAAAAAGTCACAGTAGAGTCCTTAGACACATAGCTGGCTGATGAGCACAGGCAAATCCCTTAAAGAAGAAAATGGCAGAATTTTTCGATTCACTGATTGTAAATAAAAATATGCTTAACCCCTTGCCGTCATTTGCCAACGGCAAGGGGAAGTATGGAGCAGGCTCACAGGCTGAATCCGCTCCATACTCAGTGGGTGTGAGCTGTTTGCTACAGCAGACACCTTACTGCAACAGCCAGGATCAAAGATGACTCCGATCCCACCAGATTAATCTTTTAGATGCCGCAGTCAGTAGAGACCGTGGCATCTAAGGCATTAAAAAGAGGGTAGCATTCCCCTCTGGCCCCCATTGTTGTCATGGCATTCTGGGGGCCAAAAGAATGCCCCCAGGTCTGCCATCCAGGGCTTCTTAGGAGTTGGTAAAAAATCGCTTGTTTAAGTCACCTAGGGGGACTAATAAAAAAAAGTAACAAACAGTTAATAAAAGTAAAAAAAAATACTTTTTACATTTATATACAATGTAACAGTATCTAAGCTGCACGGTGTGTGCCGTAAAAAAAACAACCAAAAAACGCTAGAATTGCCGTTTTTTTCATAAACTCGTCTCCTACAAATGTTTTTATAAAAAGTAATCAAAAAGGCAAGGTGGTACAAATGAAAGCAGTAAGATATCAACAAATATACACTACCGTTCAAAAGTTTGGGGTCAACCAGACAATTTTGTGTTTTCCATGAAAATTCACACTTATATTTATGAAATGAGTTGCAAAATGACTAGAAAATATAGTCATGACATTGACAAGGTTAGAAATAATGATTTTTCTTTGAAATAATAATTTTCTCCTTCAAACTTTGCTTTCGTCAAAGAATGCTCCATTTGCAGCAATTACAGCATTGCAGACCTTTGGCATCCTAGCTTTTAATTTGCTGAGGTAATCGGGAGAAATTTCACCCCATGCTTCCAGAAGGCCCTCCCACAAGTTGGATTGGCTTGATGGGCACTTCTTGTGTACCATACGGTCAAGCTGCTCCCACAACAGCTCTATGGGGTTGAGATCTGGTGACTGCGCTGGCCACTTCATTACAGATAGAATACCAGCGTCCTGCTTCTTCCCTAAATAGTTCTTGCATAATTTGGAGGTGTGCTTTGGGTCATTGTTCTGTTGAAGGATGAAATTGGCTCCAATCAAGCGCTGTCCACAGGGTATGGCATGGCGTTGCAAAATGGAGTGATATCCTTCATTATTCAAAATCCTTTTTACCTTGTACAAATCTCCCACTTTACCAGCACCAAAGCAACCCCAGGCCATCACATTACCTCCACCATGCTTGACAGATGGCGTCAGGCACGCTTCCAGCATCTTTTCAGTTGTTCTGCGTCTCACAAATGTTCTTCTGTGTGATCCAAACACCTCAAACTTCGATTCGTCTGTCCATAACACTTTTTTCCAATCTTCCAATTTCTGTGTGCTTTTGCCCATATTAATCTTTTCCTTTTATTAGCCATTCTCAGATATGGCTTTTTATTTGCCACTCTGCCCTGAAGGCCAGCATCCCGGAGTCGCCTCTTCACTGTAGACGTTGACACTGGCGTTTTGCGGGTACTATTTAATGTAGCTGCCAGTTGAGAACCTGTGAGGCGTCTATTTCTCAAACTAGAGACTCTATTGTACTTCTCTTGTTGCTCAGTTGTGCAGCGGGGCCTCCCACTTCTCTTTCTACTCTGGTTAGAGCCTGTGTGTGCTGTCCTCTAAAGGGAGTAGTACACACCGTTGTAGGAAATCTTCAGTTTCTTGGCAATTTCTCGCATGGAATAGCCTTCATTTCTAAGATCAAGAATAGACTGTCGAGTTTCACATGAAAGCTCTCTTTTTCTAGCCATTTTGAGAGTTTAATCGAACCCACAAATGTAATGCTCCAGATTCTCAACTAGCTCAAAGGAAGGTCAGTTTTATAGCTCCTCTAAACAGCAAAACTGTTTACAGCGGTGCTAACATAATTTCACAAGGGTTTTCAAGGGTTTTCTAATCATCCATTAGCCTTCTAACACAGTTAGCAAACACAATGTACCATTAGAATACTGGAGTGATGGTTGCTGGAAATGGGCCTCTATACACCTATGTAGATATTGCATTAAAAACCAGACGTTTGCAGCTAGAATAGTCATTTAGCACATTAACAATGTATAGAGTGTATTTCTGATTAATTTAATGTTATCTTCATTAAAAAAAAACTGTGCTTTTCTTTCAAAAATAAGGAAATTTCTAAGTGACCCTAAACTTTTGAACGGTAGTGCATATATATATATATATATATATATATATATATATATATATATATATATATATATATATATATATATATTTTGCTGCGAAATCGAATTGGCCTGCAGAATGAAGTTAACATATTGTTTTTACAGCACGGTAAATGACATGAAAACGAAATCCAAAAAAACAATGGCGGAATCACAGTTTTTTTTCCATTCCACCCAACAAAGAATTTATTTCCAGTTTCCCAGTACATTATGTGGTACAATAAGTGGTGCAGTGAAAAACGACAACTCCTTCTGCAAAAAACAGCCCTCATACGGCTATGTCGATGTAAAAGTAAAAAAGGTATGACTTTTGGAAAGTGGAGAGGAAAAAAATGAAAATGAACAACCGAAAAATGTCTGCGGCAGCAAGGGGTTAAAATCTATACAAGATAAGCAAAGAAAAGTTTTTACAAAGTTACTCAACATTTTATGTAGTGTGTGTATATATGTATACAATGACAATGTATAGTATATATGTATGTCAATGTAACGTTGCTGAAATGTTGCATTGACTTGGGTGAATGTATTTATTGAATATGTAAAATAAATTTTTAACTGTGTTTTGGTAGTTTGAAGTAAATATCCACCTATGAACACCATTTTTTTATTATCTAAATAGGTCCAAAACTAATTTCCCATTATATCTTACTGAACTCAATAATAAAACAGTATGCAGTAATCTCCTAAACTCCCTCTAGTGGTAGCAGCCAGAATATTATGGCTTGAATCTTTGCATGGGATTTGGAGATCTGTATGAAGAAAATGGAGCTCAGACCTCTAGAAAATATATTTTAACCCCTTCCCGACATTTGTCGTAAGTATACGTCATGGAAAGCCAGTGCTTCCCGCAAAATGTTGTATACTTACGACAAATGTTTGGGACCGGCTCAGAAGCTGAGTCGGTGCCATAATCGCCGGATCTCAGCTGTATCTGACAGCTGACATCCGGCTGTAATGGCGGGGACCGAAATTAGCTTCGATCCCCACCATTAACCCCTTAAGTGCAGCGCTCAAACGCGAGTGCTGCACTTAAGGTGTTTGCAGCTCATCGGAACCCCAGCAATTGCCGGAGTTCCGGTGGCTGCAATGGCAACCGGAGGCCTAATACTGGCCTCCCGGTCTGCCTAGCATGGGAGCCGGTAAAGATCCGCCCTGCGACGGAGCCTGATCGGCTTCCGTAGCTGCCGGCAAGATGGCGCCGGGTCAGGAGCTGATCCAGCGTCATCAGGGGTAGAAGTCAGCTGTATGTTACAGCTGACATCCACCTGTAATGGCAGGAACCGGAGCTAGCTCCGATGTCTGCCATTAACCCCTTTGATGCAGCAATCGAAAGCGATTGCTGCATCGTAGCGGTTACTAGCAGATCGCCAGCCCTGACAGGCAATCAGGACTGGCGACTGCTGCTATGGCAACAGGAGACACAATGGCCTCCTGCTCTGCCATTACAGAAGCCAATTTAGGCCCCGCCGGGAGGCAAAGCCTAATCGGCTTGCTGTCAGTGAATGACTGACAGATCTAATATATTGCACTACGTAGGTAGTGCAATGTATTAGAAAAAATAAATAAAATGACAGTTGGACCTTCAAGTCCCCTAGTGGGACTTGAGAAAAAGTGTAAAAAAAAGTATAAAAAAGTGAAAAAACTAAAAGTTTGAAAACAATAAAAGTTTGAAGTACTAAAATAAAACACGATCCCCCTTTTACTCTTATCAAGTCCTTTATTATTGAAAAATAATAATAAACCATACGTATTTGGTATCACCGCGACCATAACGACCCGAGGTATCAAAATATTATATTATTTATTGCACGCGGTGAACAGAGTAAAAAAAACCGTAAAAAACGTTACCAGAATTTCTGTTTTTTGGTCACTTTGCCCTACAAATATTGGAATAAAAAGTGATCAAAAAGTCGCACGTATCCAAAAATGGTACCTATAAAAACTATAGCTCGTCTCGCAAAAAACAAGCCCCATACAGCTGCGTCGACAAAAAAATTAAAAAGTTATGGTTCTCACAACTTGGCGACAGAAAAAATACATTCTTTTTACAAAAGTAATTTTATTGTGCAAAAAGTTGTAAAACATAAAAAAGTGCTATCAAATAGGTATCGCCAGAATTGCAGAATAAAGTTAATATGTAATTTATAACGCATGGTGAACGCTGTATAAAAAAAACTAAAAAAGCTGTGCCAGAATTGCGTTTTTTTGTTTACCCGGCATCCCAAAAAATAGGATAAAAGGTGATCAAAATGTTGCATGTACCCCAAAATGGTACCAATAACTACAGCTCGTCCCACAACAAACCAGCCCTCATACCACTACGTCTATGAAAAATAAAATTAGTTAAAGCTCGAATAAGTCAGGAAATAAAAAAATATGCAGTTGTGTAGGTCCGAGGGGAACATTTCTTCTGTTTCAAGAGGCGATTTATCAAGGACCTAAAATTAGGGAACCAGGAAGGGGAGGGCCCAAACATATCTGCTGGAAGCGAGGGTGCCCGTATTATACCAGGACAACACTTCCCAGCAAAATTCCCCAAACTGCAAAGGTGCGGAGTGTGGACCAAAAGGGGCATAAGAAAGGACGCCATGTATCAGTGCGAAACCGGCCTGTGCAGAAAGGATTGCTTCACAACGTAACACACATCTATGGATTATTTTATTATTTTTTTACCCCATTATTATACCACCTGACTATGCCCCTTATATACTCCGCCCGGCTTGTATGTACCCCCACATTATAAATGGAAACACCAGCAATAATCAAACAAATCTACTACCAAGCAAAATCCGCTCTCCAAAAGCCAAATGGTGTTTCCTCACACATATTTGGGATCGTCATACCCTGGAGAACCCTTTTAATAATTTTTGGGGTGTGTGTCTCCAGCGTCATAAGCTGGGCAAGACATATTTGCCACTGAGTGGTATATCTAGGGAAAAATAAAAATTTTTAATTTGCACCATCCTCAGTGCAGTCATTTATGGAAAAGACCTGTGGGGTGAAAATGCTCACTAGACCCCTTAATAAATGCCTTGAGGGGTGCAGTTTCCATAATGGGGTCACTTCTCAGGGGTTTCTTTTTATTATTTCACATCAGAGCCTCTGCAGTTGTGAACCAATACTTTGTAAATCGCCAAATTAGGCCTCAATTTTACATGGTACGCTTTCACTCCTGAGCCTGGTCGAATGTCCAGGCAAAAGATTAGGGCCACATGTATGGTGTTTCTAAAACCGGGAAACACCGCATAATAATTAGATAGCTGTCTTATTATGGTGGCACAAGCTGGGCACCACATATTGGCATATCTATGGAAAAAAAAATCCCATTTTCACTCTGCAACATCGAGTGCACACTAATTTCTACAAAACACCTGCAGGGTTAAAATGCTTACTACACCCCTAGGTAAATGCATTGAGGGGTGCAGTTTCCAAAATTGGGTCACTTCTGGGGGGTTTACACTGTTTTGGGCCCACAGGCACCCAGAAACCAATACAGCAACATCTGCACTCCAAATGGCGCTCCTTCCCTTCTGAGCCCTGCCCTGTGCCCAAATAGAAGTTTATGACCACATATGGGGTATTGCCGTACTCGGGAGAAATTGCTTTACAAATGTTGGGTTCTTTTTTTCCTTTATTTGTTGAGAAAATGAAAAAATTTGCGCTAAAGCTACATCTTATTGAAGAAAAAGGATTGTTTTTATTTTCACTGCCCAATTCTCATAAATTCTATGAAACATCTGTGGGGTCAAAATGCTTACTACACCCCTAGATGAATTCCTCAAGAGGTGTAGTTTCCTAAATGGAGTCACTTTTTGGGCGTTTTCATTGTTTTGTCCCCTCAGGTGATTTGTAAATGCGACATGGCCTCCGCAAACCATTCCTGCTAAATGTGATCTCCAAATGCCAAATAGTGCTCTTTCCCTTCTAAGCCCTGCTGTGTGTTCAAACAGCTGGTTATTACCACATATGGGGTATTGTTTTACTCGGGAGAAATTGCTTTACAAATTTTGCGGTGCTTTTTCTCCTTCAGTCCTTGTGGAAATGAGAACAAATTAGCTAAACCTACATTTTCTTTGAAAAAATGTAGATTTTTATTTTCAGGGCCTACTTCCAATAATTTCGGCAAAAAAACTGTGGAGTTTCCACTGTTTTGTCCCCTCAAGGGCTTTGTAAATGTGTCATGGCCTCCGCAAACCATTCCTGCTAAATTTGAGCTCCAAAAGCCAAATGGCGCTCCATCCCTTCTAAGCCCTGCCGTGTGTCCAAACAGCTGTTTATTACCACATGTGGGGTATTGTTTTACTCGGGAGTAATTGGTTTACAAATTTTGCGGTGCTTTTTTTTCGCTAAACCTACATTTTCTTTGAAAAAATTTAGATTTTAATTTTCACGGCCTACTTCCAATATTTTTTTTGTAAAAAACCTGTGCGGTCAAAATGCTCACTATACCCCTAGATAATTTCCTTGAGGTGTGTAGTTTCCCAGATGGGGTCACTTTTGGGGGGATTTTTACTGTTATGGCACCGCAAGAGCCCTTCAATCCCGACATGGTGCCTAAAATATATTCTAATAAAAATAAGGCCCCAAAATCCTCTAGGTGCTCCTTTGCTTCTGAGGCCAGTGCAAGCTACAGACACATTTGGGATATTTCCTAAAACTGCAGAAACTGGGCAACAAATATTGAGTTGCATTTCTCTGGTAAAACCTTCTGTGTTATAAAAAAAATTGTATTAAAAATTTATTTCTGCAAAAAAAATATGAAATTTGTAAATTTCACCTCTACTTTGCTTTAATTCCTGTGAAATGTGTAAAGGGTTAAGACATTTTCTAAATGCTGTTTTGAATACTTTGAGGGGTGACGTTTTTAAAATGGGGTGACTTTTTGGGGGTTTCTAATATATAAGGCCCTCACATCCACGTCACAACTGAACTGGCCCCTGTAAAAATAGCCTTTTGAAATTTTCTTATTGTTCCCTCTACTGTATTGTAGCCCCCTAAGTGCACCCCACAATATTGTTGCCCCTTTAGTACCCCAACAGTATTGGTGACCCAAACAGAGTAATTTTATCCTCGTAGATTCCCCATAGAGTCCCCTACACAGTAATGAAGTCTTTGTAGTGTCCCTAACAACTGGTGCCACTTAAACAAATAAAATGTGTACTCACCTACTGTAGCCCTCTTCCCACGATGAACGGAGCATTGCAGTCTTCAGTTCTCTTCAAGCCTGTGAAGTCGGCAGCTTGCGCGCAAGCAGGCATGATGACATCACTTTTTTTGCGCTGGCCTGTGTACACTAAGCTGCTGACAGCACAGTGAATGGTGGAGCAGGGAGTTGATAGCCCCCTGCTCTACCGCTGTATTCAACTGAGGATGTAGATAAAGCACAGTTGACGGTGGTGCTCGCAAGCACCAAGCGTCGTTTATGCGAGCGGGGTGCGGCGACATTGAGGAAGAAGATGGGCCCTGCATATATGAATATCAGTGGACTCAAGCCCTGCATCGTGTCCGATGTGCCGCAACTAGAAAATGTAAGTTTTCCGAAACTACAATGATTTACCTAAGTCCTAATAATTGCTTTATGCTGCCCTCAGACAGGGCAGCATAAATATATGACAGATCCGCTTTAACTGGGAATTGGAACTGTTGTCAGCCCTGCAGAATATTGTTGCAGATTGTATAAATAGATTCAAGGATTTAGTGCTTATTCTTCTTGTTGCTAAAATATAACCAGATGTTTAAGATTTCACAGATGTGATCTTCATTAGATGTTATTTAATTTTTGTTTGTGAAATGTGTTGGAAAGTTTTATTTAGAACTTTATTAGGCCTCATGCACACGGCCGTGCCCCTAATCACAAAGTATTGGAGCACGGCCCGTAAAATACAAAAAGTAGGACATGCTCCATAATTCCCGGCACGGTTCTACGGCATGCACACCCTACCTGTAGTGATACGGAAAGTTGTCCGCGCCCAACAGAACCGAACGTGTCCGTAACGTTACGATTGCAATGATACCAAATTTGTATAGATTTTGTATTTTTCTCAAAATTATTTGTTTTTGTGTCTCCATATTTGAAGAGCCATAAAATTTTATTTAAAACGGACAGGCATCTGCTAGGCTATTCCTCTGGCATGACCTTTCACTACATGACCTGGGGGCCTTTATTAGGCCCCCGGCTGCCATCGGAGAAACAGACAGTCGGCGATCTTATCGCCGGGTGTCAGTGGGATGAGATGGAGCTCCCTCCCTCTCTCCAAAACCACTCAGATGTGGCGCTCGCTATTGAGCGCCGCATCTGAGGGGTTAAATGGGTGAGATTGATACTAATATCAATCTCACTCGTTCGAGCAGGGATGACACAGCCCTCAGGTACCTCTGGTAGCTGAGAGCAGGGAGATTTAACGGCTCCCGGCTCAGTTTATTTATTCTGATGCAGCGCCGTGAAAAGGCGTATGCATCAGAATAAAGCCCACTAATGACCGCCGTGAAAAGGCGTATCAGCGGTCATTACGTTTATGAAATGAATCAAGCCTTCCCTCACCAGAAATAAAGGAACAAAGATAATGCCAGTACTGTGAAATCATAAACATTTGTAAAGAAAACTTTACCAAACTCTACCAAACAGTTGAATAAATTAACTCAATGTAGGGGCATAGTATATTTTACATCAGTGAAAGGAAATCTACAACCCCACAACAAGCAAAAAGTTAAAATGATAAAAAAATAACAGATAAGTCATTAAAAACACTTCCCCAAAAAAACCTAGTCAGACTCAGGCACTTCCATAAGTACTGTGTCTCCATTATGTCAGTAATACTGCATTAACTGTTGGTAGCGATGCCAGTGTTGGTCTTGTGTCTTTCAGCAGTGAGAGTGGGAGCAGAGAATAAAACAGTGGGAGGCACTTAGCAGGGACCTCCTGTTTTCCATATGCATTCTGGTTGCAGAAAGATTCTGCAAGCTTGGTGCAGTGAACCGCCTGATAATGTGCAAGCTTGACTTTCCTCATTTTCCCCATTTTCTTTTTAATGTTTAACCCTTTTAGGACGCAGCCTGTTTTGGCCTTGTGGCACAGCCGATTTTTTTAAAATCTGACATGTGTCACTTTATGTGGTAATAATTCCAGAATGCTTTTACCTATCCAAGCGATTCTGAGATTGTTTTCTCGTGACATATTGTACTTTATGATAGTGGAAAAATTTGGTAGATAAAATCAATATTTATTCATGAAAAACACCAAAATGTAGAGAAAATTTGCAAAAATTTGCATTTTTCTAAATTTAAATGTATCTGCTTGTAAAACAGATAGTAATACCACACAAAATAGTCACTAGTTACCATTTCCCATATGTGTACTTTATATTTGCATCATTTTTTGAACATCCTTTTATTTTTCTAGGACGTTACAAGGCATAGAACTTTAGCAGCAATTTCTCACATTTTCAAGAAAAATTCAAAAGGCTATTTTTACAGGGACCAGTTTATATCTGAAGGGGTTTTGAGGGCCTTATACATTAGAATCTCCCAATAAATCACCGCATTTTAAAAACTACACCCCTCAAAGTATTTAAAACAGCATTCAGAAAGTTTCTTAACCCTTTAGGCGTTTCACAGGAAATAAAGAAATGTAGAGGGGAAATTTACAAATTTATTTTTCTTTTGCCTAAATTAATTTGTAATAAAAAAAATTGTGTAACACAGAAGGTTTTACCCGAGAAATACAACTCAATATTTATTGCCCAGGTCCTGCAGTTTTTAGGAATATCCCACAAGTGGCCCTAGTGCCCTAATGATCCGAAACACCGGCCTCAGAAGCAAAGGAGCACCTACAGGATTTTGGGGCCTGCTTTTTTTTAGATTATATTTCAGGCACCATGTCGGGTTTGAAGAGGTCTTGTGGTGCCAAAACAGTGGAAACTCCCCAAAAGTGACCCCATTTTGGAAACTAGACCCCTCAAAGAATTTATCTAGGGGTATAGTTAGCACTTTGACCACACAGGTATTTTGCTATATTTATTGGAGTTAGTCTGTGAAAATTAAAATCTACTTTTTTTCTGAAAAAACATAGAAATTTGTAATATTTACAAGGAATAAAGAAGAAAATACAACCCAAAATTTGTAAAGCATCTTCTCCCGATTACGGAAATACCCCATATGTGGTAATAAACTGCCGTTTGGAGCCACGGCAGCGCTCAGAAGGGAGGGAGCGCCATTTGGAGTTTGGAGCGCAGATTTTGCTGTATTGGTTTGCAGTGCCATGTTGCGTTTACAACGCCCTGGAGGGAACAAAACACTGGAAACACCCCAAAAGTGACCCCATTTGGGAAACTACACACCTCAAGGAATTTTTCTAGTGGTATAGTAAGCATTTATACCGCACAGGTCTTTTGCAGAATCTAGTAGAATTAGGCCGTGAAAATGAATATAAACATTTTTGTCCACTAAAATGTTGATTTTTTTAATTTTCACAAGGGATAAAGGAGAAAAAGTAGCCCTAAATTTGTAGCGCAATCTCTCCCGAGTATGACAATACCCCACATGTGGTAATAATTTATTTTTTTTAATAGAAAATTAATTAACCTTTGCAGGACTGCTCCTTTTTTGCTTTTCCATTTTAGTTTTTCACTCCCCGCCTTCCAAACACTATAACTTTTTTATTTTTCCATGAATTGAGCGGTGTGAGGGCTTATTTTTGGCAGGATGAGCTATAATTTTTATTGGTACCATTTTTTGGTACATGCAACTTTTTGATCACTTTTTATTACATTTTATTTAGAGCTTTGGTGACCAAAAAACAGTGATTTTGGCGGTTTAAATTCTTTATTTCTTACAGCGTTCATAATGCGCTATAAATGACAATTTTACTTTATTCTGCGGGTTGGTACGATTATAGCGATACCATATGTATATAGTTTTTTTATGTTTTGCAGCGTTTGCACATTAAAATCACTTCTTTATAAAATAATTTATTTTCTGTATCCCCATATTCTGAGAGCCGTAACTTTTTGATTTTTCAGTCAAAAAAGCGGTGTAAGGGCTTGTTTTTTGCGGAATGGGCTGTAGTTTTTATTGGTACTATTTTCGGGTACATGCAACTTTTTGATCACTTTTTATTCTATATTTTGTGAGGGGTGGTGACCAAAAAATAGTGATTCTGGCATTGTTTTTAGTTTGTTTTTTTTGCGGCGTTCACCGTGCGGTAAAAATAACATTATAGTTTTATAGATTGGGTCATTATGAATGCGGTGATACCAAATATGTGTACTGTTTTTTAAAGTTTTCATTTTTTCCCTATAATAAGAGACTTATTATAGAAATACCTATAAACTTGTAGGGTCAATTAACACATAGTCGTTTGAGAGAACATGTATAAATTTTATTAAATATGACGATATGACAAAATTAAAAGATGAATCATGCTGAGCATGAAATAAAACGTCTGTCGATTGCAGAGGACATGGGGTAATACAAGCGTAGTCATGAAAAGAGTACATGTGTGGACTACAGGACAAAAAATCAATCAGATTAGCCAGAGAAATAAATGACAGCGTGCAACAAGACAAGGGTAGGTTACTTTGCCAAAGATAACTGCACAAAACTGTTGTAACATCAGATAACTGCCATATACTGGACCTGTTGGTAATACTATAAAAGTTTTATAGATAAGGTAGAACACAAAACAAGACATGTAACATACCCATGATAGCTCTCTGCAAGGAGAGAACGTCAGTCCCGACGCGCGTTTCGGCGAAATGCCTTCGTCCGGGGGTGGCGTCTCTCCAGCAGGGGCCTCCCCTTTAAATAAATACACATCCAATCACACTGGCAAACACAGGTCACGGGGAGCGGTAGGTCTGTTGTGGTCGGCGTCATGTATCCGGAACAGAAGAGCCCATGGAAATTCCCCCGGCCGCGCGTCATCCGGGGGGCGTGGATCCACAGCGTCTGACGCCATGGGGACACGCCCCCCCCAGATAAAAACGCGCAGATCAAAGGGACACCAGGACGCCTCCCCCGATACAAGCGCACAAACAGATGGTACAAAAGGTGACGTATAGCCAAGACAGTGTTTGACACGTGATGGGACCAAAACAACAAAACAAAAAACCATACTTATTCGCAAACCCAGTAATGAATCCAATGCATAAGACATGTTCAATAATTAATATCGGTCATATACTATACTAAATGTAAATAGATGTATAGAAATATTGGGGTAGATCCTTGTGGTTAGTAGTATATTACTGTAAACTAATGCATAATGCATCTAGTGATATGTTTAACGGATAAAGATATATATATAAATATAATAAATACTATTTCAACACGCAACAGGATTTACGCATATATTTAGAACCAATATACATGGGTCCCTTATATAGGTTATATTTCAATTTACTATCTACAAGAAAAAGTGATGATAAAATGAGATAAAATATGTATGCATGGACCATAATATACATGTGAATGTATATATAGAGAAGTACGTAGAGAGTGAATCTTAACGCATTTTATTCGAAAGATTCCCTGTATAATGTCTATATAATAAAATGTATAAAAAATGTGTGACAGATATTGTAAGAAATCATGTGTGAAAAACTATATGTGATAAAAAATATATATGTATATATATAATGATAATGTTGAAAATAAATAAAAAATTAAAAAATGAGGGGAAATAGAGATATGTAAATTCAAAAAATCCATATAAATGTGTGTACCACTTGTGTAGGTATCCATGAAATGTATAAAGAATATATATACATAGATAGTGAGGTATCGATGAGATGTGAAAAATCCGTGAAGAATGTGAAAGAGCGAAGTAATGACAATGTATATAATAGTGAATATTAAAAGATAATAAATATATAGATATATAAAAATATATCGTGTGTATATGTACATTTAACGTGAGAATGTGTGATAACATTTGTGTGATCGTACAAAAGAATATTTAATAAATAAATGTTTATTTAAATGGTGTGTTAACAAATATTTGATAATAAAACCGATGCAGTGACATAGAAAACAATATATAAATATATAATAAATATAAAGTATATATTTAAAAATGTATAAAAATTGAAATGTACATAGTGAATAAATGTAACAGTAGGAAATCTACGAATGATACATAGAACGTAAAACATTTACATGATTCAAAAGGGATATGAAAATATACCTGATAGATATTGATGCATACCAATATGTGCAAAAAACATTACACAACAAATATACAGTAAATAGCACATAATATTAATAGAAACAAAAAGGGGGCGATAAAGTCACAGTGGTGGATAATGTTCTTCGTAGATATAAGCCACTATTCATCAAATGATGTTCATGACCCATATTTCTCCAGAATGTGCCAGGATTGGGAATGGTCTGTAATCAAGGGGAAAAAGAGGTTAGACATAAAGCTATAAAACATACTTAAAATGACCCGCTGGAGGTCAATGGTCAAAGGAAAGGTGCAAAGTTTAGATTCTCATTGAGTCCAAGAGGAGACATTGTCCCCAGAGTCCAGATCCATCTAGATTCACATCTAGCCAAATTCCTAGAGATATCGCCCCTTCGAATGTGTTTTTCGATGCAGTCGATCCCTTTTACCTTAAGTTTGGTCGGGTCACAAGAGTGGTACATTTTGAAATGTCTTGCGATAGGTTTCAGGGTTTCAAGAGTCTCTATTTCTTTGGCCAAAACAATATCACGGACATGTTCCCTAACCCGTATTTTGAGTTCACGAGTGGTTAGACCAACATAGATCTTGGGGCAGGGACATGTAGCATAATACACAACTGCCTTAGTTGAGCAAGTAATGGAGTGTGTAATTGCAAAAGTGCGTTTTCCCGCTGAATCATTAAATGATGTTGCTCTCTCGATGTTTGGGCAAGCAACACAATGGCCACATGTCTTACAGCCCCATTTTGGACCCTTGGTACCAAAAGGGAATTTATGTTTTTTATGTTGGTAATGACTCCGAACTAAATGGTCCTTAAGATTTTTTGAGCGTCGTGCTGATATTGTTGGGAATTTAGATATATACTTTTCAATGGTGGGGTCTGTACGTAATATAGGCCAAAACTGTTTCAGTATGGTTCTCATTTGAGACCACCGTGAATGATATTCCGTAGTAAATCGTACCTGTGTTTCTCGTTTACTCTTGGGTTTCGGGAACAACAAGTCGTCTCTGGGTGTGTTTTTCGCACGATGATATGCCTTTTTTATCGAACGTTTGCTATATCCTCGAGCAAGGAATCGATTGGTGAGGTCATATGCTTGTTTCTCAAATATCTCCGTAGAGGAGCATATCCTCCTAATCCTTAAAAATTGGCCTATCGGTATCGCTTGTATGGTCTGTGAGGGATGAGAAGAGGAGGCATGGAGAAGAGAGTTGACTGCCGTAGCTTTCCGAAAGACATCCGAGTGAAGAAAACCATTCGAATCTCTGGATAATTTAACATCCAGAAATTCAGCCGTGTACTTATCGTAGTGATACGTCAACTTGATGTTCAAATTATTTGTATTTATTTCATCAATGAAAGTCTCAAAAGACTCAGGTGTCCCCTTCCAGATGAGCAGAATGTCATCGATGTACCTGGCCCAAAAAATGACCTGGTCCATCGAGACATTCCGCCCACCCTGAAAGAGATCACGTTCCCACAGCCCCAGGAACAAATTGGCATATGACGGGGCACAGGCTGCCCCATTGCCGTTCCCTGGAGCTGAAGATAAAAGGAGTCGTTAAAAATGAAAAAGTTATGCATGAGTGCAAACTCTAATAACGTCAAAATAAAGTTGGAAAAGGTGGATTCCATGTTCCCTGTTGTCAGGAAGAAGGAGACAGCTCTTAAGCCATCAATATGGCGGATACTGGTGTAAAGTGACTCGACGTCACAGGTAACCAAGAGCATGTCTTCCTCCATACTGATTCCGTCTATTTTTTGTAACAGATCTGAAGTATCACGGATATATGAGGGTAAACACTCTACAAACCCCTTGAGGTGGAAATCAATGAATTGACAGGTTTTTTCCGTAAGGTTACCCCTACCTGAAATAATCGGTCGTCCTGGAGGGACTTTAGGGTCCTTGTCGATTTTTGGAAGTAGGTAGAGTGTTGATATATTTGGTTCAGCCGAGGTGAGTGCTTCGAACAATTCTTTGGAAATGACACCATCCAACTGGGCCTTCATCAAAATTTTCTCCAACTCTGCTTTGAAAGTGCATAAAGGATTATATGTTAATCTCCTATAACAGTTTTTGTCATTTAATTGTCTATAGGCCTCGGTCTCATACATTGTACAAGGCCAAACCACGATATTCCCGCCTTTGTCGGCTGCTTTAAACACAACATCATCAATTTTGGTGAGTCTTTTGAGACTTTGACGTTGTTCTATTGACATGTTATCATTTTTAATTCCATTAGACATCCTTTTAAACTCATGACTGACTGATTTTACGAATGAGTCAACTGCTGAGCACATGCTCATTGCAGGAAACCGTTTAGACTTGATCCTTATTGGTAAGGGAACCTTACCTGTTGGATCATCTTCTTGTTCTTTTAATAATTCTTCTAGGTCACGCAAGGTCTGTTGTTCAGTAACCGTAGGAAAAAATTCTTCAGACTCGGACCTATGGAAATATTTTTTATAAATCAATGAACGACCAAAGATGTGCAGGTCCTTAATTGCAGAAAATGTATCAAAACGGGCACAGGGGGCAAAAGTCAGCCCCTTTTCCAAAACCTCTATATCTGATACAGAGAAGATATGGTTAGACAAATTAATCACCTTAAGAGCGCTTGAAGCTTTATCGACTTCAGGCTTTCTTTTATTGGAGGGTTGTCTATACGTTAATTTTCTTTTTTGTCTTGTGCCATAAGTATGGTAAGGCCGCTGTCGCGCTCCCCCATCAGATTCACTCTGGGATGAAATTGATGTTGTAGACATAGAGCGATTACTCTGATTGGGCGGAAGACTTTTTCTCCATTTATATACTCGCTGTTGAGCATAATCGTTGGTATCTCTGGAGAATTTTTTTGATTTCATTTCTTTGATTTCCTTTTCCCATTCGCTGAACTGTTGTTCCAATGTAAAATTGAAACTGACAAGGCCTTCCGGGGTCATTTTTTCTTTTAGACTGGTTTGTATTATCTCGATATCCATATCCAGTTGGTCTAACGTCGTCTGATTCAAATTAACCAGCAATTCCATAAATTTGAATGAACTTTGGTTACATACCTCCTCCCAATTAGCAACAAAAGTAGTGTCACTAATGGGAAACGAGGGAAAGATCTGGACTCTGAGGCCTCTTGGTATCAATTTTCTCTGAGAATAATTCTCCAAGAATATTTTGTTCCACCATATTTTCATACGGCGATGAAGTAAGTTCTTATATTTATTCTGTAACTCGCCAATATTCCCTTGACCATTAAAAACACGCTCAGATGACCCATCGTTAAAAACCTGATCCATTTGGGAACGCCAGATGCGTTCCCTAGCTTTGTGATCCATGGATCCTGATGTACTTGAGTCTGTGAGAAACACAGCAAAAAGTTAGCCAACATAAACCTACTGGTACATGCAGGGAAGGTCTAGAAAAATGTATATATGTATAATTGTATACTGTGTAAGTGACTATATCTTATACTAGACCTATAATGAAACCAAGTAACCTTGGTGTATTGCCCTAAATAATTGATAGAAATACCTATAAACTTGTAGGGTCAATTAACACATAGTCGTTTGAGAGAACATGTATAAATTTTATTAAATATGACGATATGACAAAATTAAAAGATGAATCATGCTGAGCATGATCTGCGCGTCTTTATCTGGGGGGGCGTGTCCCCATGGCGTCAGACGCTGTGGATCCACGCCCCCCGGATGATGCGCGGCCGGGGGAATTTCCATGGGCTCTTCTGTTCCGGATACATGACGCCGACCACAACAGACCTACCGTTCCCCGTGACCTGTGTTTGCCAGTGTGATTGGATGTGTATTTATTTAAAGGGGAGGCCCCTGCTGGAGAGACGCCACCCCCGGACGAAGGCATTTCGCCGAAACGCGCGTCGGGACTAACGCTCTCTCCTTGCAGAGAGCTATCATGGGTATGTTACATGTCTTGTTTTGTGTTCTACCTTATCTATAAAACTTTTATAGTATTACCAACGGCACTTGTATATATCAGGTCCAGTATATGGCAGTTATCTGATGTTACAACAGTTTTGTGCAGTTATCTTTGGCAAAGTAACCTACCCTTGTCTTGTTGCACGCTGTCATTTATTTCTCTGGCTAATCTGATTGATTTTTTGTCCTGTAGTCCACACATGTACTCTTTTCATGACTACGCTTGTATTACCCCATGTCCTCTGCAATCGACAGACGTTTTATTTCATGCTCAGCATGATTCATCTTTTAATTTTGTCATATCGTCATATTTAATAAAATTTATACATGTTCTCTCAAACGACTATGTGTTAATTGACCCTACAAGTTTATAGGTATTTCTATCAATTATTTAGGGCAATACACCAAGGTTACTTGGTTTCATTATAGGTCTAGTATAAGATATAGTCACTTACACAGTATACAATTATACATATATACATTTTTCTAGACCTTCCCTGCATGTACCAGTAGGTTTATGGAGACTTATTATAGGAAAAGAATATCATTTATTTTTACACTTTTGTAAAACATTTTCTATTAATTTTTTTTTACTTTTTTCTTTACTTTTTACACTTTCTTTTTTTACCTGCAGCTCTGATCGATGCTAGAATACATTACACTACCTAGTAATGTATTCCAACTGTCAGTGTGACGTCACAGTCACTCTGACAGTTAGTCTTCGAGGACCAGCCAGAGGTTGGTCCTCATAGGCTTCCATACATAGCCATTGTCTGGCCCCCGGGTGCCATTACAAGCATCAGCAGCCCCCACAATTGCATGGGGGCTGCTGATGTGCTACAAACCCCCTACATGCGGAGTTCACAATCGAGCTCCGCATTTAACAGGTTAATTGCCGAAATCAGCGGCAATGAGCTGCTGATCAGCAACAGTGGAGTGTCAGCTGTCAGGGATAGCTGACCTCCCGGTTCCCGATGCACACTGTCACCGACACTGTCACAGACACTGTCACCGACAGTGTGCATCGCGAACGGCAGTGACGTCCTGTCACTCTGACAGGAAGTCTATCAGGAGGCTGGTCCTGATAGGCTTCCGTACATGGCAGACACGGAGGCCATTACTTGGCCTCCGGTCGCCATGCTAGCCATCTGCAAACTTCACGATTTCATTGTGAGGTCTGCCGATGTGCTAGAAACCCCTGAATGCGGTGATTGCAATCGATCACCACAATTAAGGGGTTAATTGCCGAAATCAGCGTAAATAAGCCGCTGGTCGGCATACAGTGGAGTGTCAGCTGTCAGGGACAGCTGGCCTCCCGATTCCCGGTGCACACTGTCGCCGACAGTGTGCACCGGGAACTGCGCAGTAGCTGTACACTAAGACACTGGCCACATGGACGTATAGTTGCGTCGTGGTGCGCCTAGGGGTTAAAAAAAAAGGCTATCCAGTAGTCATTTGTTAAGATGTGGTAAATGAATGATGTAGACTGTCTAAAAGGGTATGTGAAGGGGGATACAAAGAGATTGAAAGAAAAGGAATGTATATGTACAGTGGTGTGACAGGATTAGATGGCATAATTACAGGTGCAGTGTCGTCTCTTCCTCCATACCCAAAAACCTGCACTGTATCCAGTCCAACCTGATGGTCCGCAAGGATGGACATGTTCTGTTGACAACAGAAGCCAACTTCCGCAGACTATTAATACCTATACCAGACTGTGAAGACTACTAGTATATCCAGAAAATGAAACACACATAGCACAAGTCATGTACCATGACAATATAAAATAAACTTTATTGAAATATACATAACACATTGGCCATCAAAATATAAAAACAATATAGCACACAGTTAAAAAGGAGAGTATGGAGGAGCTGCGTGAATAATCCAATATATATGCTACCATACTAAAAACATCCTGTGATGTGGTAACAAATGCAGATATCTATAGAAAAGATAATCATATAGATCAAGTATTTGGACAACAGAAGCACATAAATATATTTAGCACCTGACAGAAGAGCACACAATTGTGCATGCATATAAAAGTATACAGCTAGAGCTCCAAGTTGCACCCAAAACAAAGACCATGCTTTATAAATAAAGGATATTGCACAAACCCATGGACTGCATGATAGGAAGCACGCAGGAACACTCCACACTGACCGCCCCCGACGCACGTTTCGCCGTCAGCTTTCTCAAGGGGTACTCATTGCATTAGTTGCCATGGTCCCTGGCCAGGTGGGTCAAGGAAACCTGGTTTGTACCCCATCATAACTCGCACCCATGTGGTCCGTGGGGCTGATGATAGGGGCGTCAACCAACTTTTGTCGAACGGCCGGTCACCAATTATTAACCCTGGAGTCCCAAAGACCAGTTGTCCATAATAAAGGGAATGCCTAATCCCTACATAGCTCGAGTCCCCTTTTGAAGACAAATACGTAGGGTACATGATGCATATCACTGTCCCTGGCAAGACTTAGATGCCCTAGACCAATCAGTGGGAGGAGAACCATTGGCTAATCAAATCCACGCTTACATACTGTCAGGGCAAGCAGTCCCACCTGACATAACCACTTTACAATCAGGAGAGGACTTTATGGCCATAATTTAACGATGTGCGATAATCAAGTGAGAACTTAGTTGGGATAGACTTCCTACCGTCTTGACTCAAGGCTCACCTTCCTGTGTTCGTGCAGTGGCAGCTGCTGCCACTCTCTTTGATAAATCCACAGACATTGTGCTAGATCACGCTTTGACACTTATGACCCCCACATAATGTAACTGAGATATTACACAGGGCTCAAACCAAACACCTTTCCGCTGCAAGACTCACCAAGTATGAGTCTGCTCTTCTCTCACCCTCTCATCTCACAATCAAACGATGCTCGATTCTAAATCCAGCAACACTGCTTCCTCTTGGTTCAAAAGAGGGGATAGAGACGGAGGTTCAAAAACAGCAAGATGAGCAAGGAGGAAAAACAAAATTTTGAACCAAGGGGGAAACAGAATTTGGTTAGAGATAATAGAAAGTGAAACCAAAGGACTTGAAAATGTTGTTGAAATACCCATTTCTAAAGCAGACTCTGACTTTTTCATAGATGGTTCTAGATACCACCAGAATGGAGAAGCAAAAAGAGGATATGCTGTAACTACTACCATTGTGGTAATTGTGCAGAAACCACTCTTTCCAGGCAAATCTGCTCAGGAGGTGGAGCTGATGGCGCTTGCTGAAGCATGCAGACTGGCACAAGGTAAGATTGCTAATATCTACACTGACAGCAGGTATGCCTTTGGGATCCCCCTTGACTTTGGGCCTATCTGGTGTAGTAGAAATTTCGGATCCTCGGGTAAGCAAATGAAGAATGTAGAAGCAGTAACAATTTTGTTCAAGGCTTTAGAGCTCCCGACAAAGGTAGCAATTCTCAAAGTACAAGCCCATAGTATAGAAACTACTCCTGAGGCGGTAGGTGATGCGAGAGCAGGCGCTCCAGCAAAGGCGGCTGCACTGCTGCCTCTGATAGAGGTAATGGTGACTCTGACCACTGCCACTGCCCCTAGCCATGGGGTGGAACTACCTTTATTGCTTACTTTTCAGAAACAAGCCCCTCAAGGGGAACACGAGGAATGGGGAAAGAAGGGAGCGGAACCAGATAAGGAAAGTGTCTAGCGCTGTGGTAAGCTAACCTGTCTCCCAAGGGTTTTATACTCTACGATGACTCATCTTGCTCATGGGCCTACTCACCAATGTAAGGAAATATGTGCAACTCAGTCTCTTCTACTTGGCTGCCCCCAGGGTTCAACAATGCAGCAGCAAGAGTGCCCTTTCAGCGACTGCAGATTGACTACATACAACTGCCAATGGTAGGAATGTATGTGTAGCGTCCACGGCTGCAGACCGTCGGGATTACTCACCCCCCGACGGCCGCAGCCATGGATCTGTGAGCGCTGGCCCGCATCTCCTCCCCAGGAGATGCCAGCACTCACTTCCACTCCGTTCTGCTGTGTCCCGTAGGGTGCATGTGCACGCTCATGCCCGGCTTTAAAGGGCCAGCGTGGCACATGAAAATAATCAATATACCCATGATCACCCTGGACTAAAAAAAAGGTCTCTGCCCTTCCACTCATTGATTGATCATTGTTGTGTTTACCCGTGTTAGTTTTGCAAATGGTACCTTAGTGTTATCCTGTTCCCAGTGTTCCCGTACCTGCTACCTGTATCCTGTATCCCGTGCTACCGTTGTTCCTGTGCCTTAGAAAGTTGGAGTCGTGTTATGCCATCGGTCATGCCTGCTGTGTTACACCATGCCTGGTGTCTGCTGCCAAGGTCCCATCTGAGACTAGCCGTTACTACTGTCTGAACTTCTACAGGTACCTTTGTGCTAGGACTATATAGATATTGACTTGGTACACTGTTTGGCCAGCTGCTAACCCGCTACGGCGATACGGCTCAGTGGGTCCACATACCCACAGATCGTGACAGTATGAATATGTGCTGGTATGTGTAGACCTGTTTTCTGGTTGGTAAAGAATGCAAATGCTAAAACCACAGCAAAAAAAAGCTTCTTAGTGAAGTAGTGTATAGATATGGGGTCCCAGAAGTCATTGAAAGTGATAGAGGAACAAGACAGATATTGCAAGAAATACTTCAGTCCTTAGGAATTGTGCAGGCGTTCCATACACCCTACCTCCCCCAGCGTAGTGGGAAGGTAGAAAGGCTAAATGGCACGTTGACGTTAAAAATCCAGAAAGCTATGGTAGTATTTAAGAAGCCATGGACTGAATGCCTTCGAATTGCCCTATATACTATCAGCGTTACCCCAAACCGAAAGACAAATTTGTCACCTTATAAGATTCCCTTTGGGAGTCCCGGCAAACTAGACTGTATTTCCCGCAGCAGATGCAGGCCAACCATGGAGACCTCACATCTTATGTGGGAGCTTTACATCAATGGTTGACTGACACATGCATTTGTATTTTCTTCAATTCCAGATCTAGATTCTAAATAAGGGACTCACAAGTTGCTACCTGGAGATTGGGTAGTACTTAGGCCTCATGCACATGACCGCATTTTTGTCCTACCGTAAATACTGGGGTAAATACGGGTCCTTGGTCACACGTATTCGACCCGTATTGCACCAGCATGTACGGACCCTTGCCGGTAAATACGGGTGCGGTATCACCAGTATTCCACCCGTATTTACGGGCACGTTTTTGGCTGCAAAATTGCACTGCCCTCAGTGCAGGATAGAGAGAAGGGACAGCCCTTTCCGTAATAAAAGTAAAAGAAATTCATACTTACCCGGCCGTTGTCTTGGTGACGCGTCCCTCTCTTGACATCCAGTCCGACCTCCCTGGATGACGCGGCAGTCCATGTGACCGCTGCAGCCAGTGATTGGCCTGTGATTGGCTGCAGCGGTCACATGGGCTGTAACGTCATCCCAGGAGGCTGAACTGGAGGAAGAAGCAGGGAGTTCTGGGCAAGCATGAACGTCTTTTTTTTTTTTTACAGCTTTATCTATATTGTGATCGGTAGCCACTGTCCAGGGTGCTGAAACAGTTACTGCCGATCGTTTAACTCTTTCAGCACCCTGGACGATGACTATTTACTGACGTCGCCTAGCAACTGTAATGACGGGGTAGGGAGACAGACAGGTGAGCCCTAATCTACCCGCCACTCAGTCCCTGCCTACTTGCAACGGCCCGTCCTAGGCGACGGCGTACAACTGGGCGACGGTCCCTATGCTCAATAAGTGCACGACAGACAAACAGACAAGGGTACACAGAAGCTAAGGGAAATGGGGCAGTTGCCCACGGCAACACAGTAAGCAACAAGAGTAGTGAACGGGCCGAGTCAAACCAGGAGTGCACGAGGTACAAATCGCAGAGCAGGAGCGTAGTCAGTAAAGCCAGGGTCAAAAATGAAGCAAAGTCAATAATCATAGCAGGAGCAGCAGAGCCAGGAAACAGAAAAGAATCACAGGCAAAGGAGGAGCAGGAAATGCAGGCATAAATAGACAGAGGGCGGGAGCTAGCTCAGTCTGGCCAGGCTGTGATAGGCTCTCCCACTCCTCAGCCTCCCAGCCTGACTGGTAGAAGATTGTGTCACTCTCTCAGACTTAGGAGCAGGTGCAGGCTGATTACCCACGGGCGTCGACACAGAAGCTGTGTCTGGCAGATCCTTTACAGTACCCCCCTGTTAAGAGGGGCCACTGGACCCTTTCTAGGTGGACCTGGCTTATTGGGGAAGCGAAGATGGAACCTCCTGAGCAATACCCCAGCGTGAACATCCCGGGCGGGTACGAGGTACCAAACGCAGAGCAGGAGAGTAGTCAGTAAGCCAATATGAAGCAAGGTCAAATAGTTCAAGAAGCTGCAGCAGGGCCAGGAAACCAAACGAGAAGAATCACAAGCAAGGAGGAACAGGAAATACAGGTATAAATAGACAGAGGGCGGGAGCTAGCTCCATCTGGCCAGGCTGTGATAGGCTCTCCCACTCCTAAGCCTGCCATCCTGAGTGGTGGAAGATGGAGTAAGTCTCACAGACATAGAAGTAGGTGCAGACTGATTACCTATGGGTGTTAACACAGAAGCTGTGCCTGGCAGATCCTTAACAGTACCCCCCCTTTTATGAGGGGCCACCGGACCCTTTCTAGATGGACCTGGTTTATTGGGGAAACGAAGGTGGAACCTCCTGACCAATACCCCAGCGTGAACATCCCGGGCGGGTACCCAAGTCCTCTCCTCAGGCCCATATCCTCTCCAATGAACCAGGTACTGGAGGGAGCCTTGGACCATCCGGCTGTCCACAATCTTGGCCACCTCGAATTCTACCACTTCAGGGGTGAGAACAGGGACCGGAGGTTTCCTCGAGGGAGCCAAGGACGGGGAGCAGCGTTTAAGGAGGGAGGCATGAAACACGTCGTGTACTCGAAAAGACGGGGGTAACTCTAGTCGGAAAGAGACAGGGTTAAGTTCTTCAATGACCTTGTACGGCCCTATATATCGGGGAGCAAATTTTTTGGACGGGACTTTAAGGCGCAAATTTTTAGAAGATAGCCACACCAGATCCCCGACCACAAACAAGGGGTTAGCAGAACGTCTTCTATCTGCCTGAGTCTTTTGTATGCTCTGGGACGCCTCTAGGTTCTTCTGAACCTGGGCCCAGACTGTGCACAGTTCCTGATGAACGACATCTACCTCGGGATTGTTGGAACTACCAGGTGAAACGGAGCAGAACCGTGGATTAAACCCAAAATTACAGAAAAAGGGGGAGACCCCTGATGAGTTACTGACCCAGTTATTAAGGGAAAATTCGGCGAGGGGAATGAAGGAGACCCAATCATATTGACAGTCAGAGATAAAACACCTTAAATATTGTTCTAGAGACTGATTAGTCCTCTCAGTTTGGCCACTAGTTTCAGGATGGAAGGCCGAGTAGAAGACAGATCAATCTCCAAATTTTTACAGAAAGCTCTCCAAAACAATGAAACAAATTGTACCCCTCTGTCAGAAACTATATTGACAGGAACGCCATGGAGACGCAGGATGTGTTTGACAAACAAGGTAGCTAACGTCTTAGCATTGGGTAGTTTCTTGAGGGGCACAAAGTGGCACATCTTACTGAAACGGTCTACTACAACCCACACCACCGACTTGCCTTGAGATGGAGGCAAATCGGTGATAAAATCCATGGAGATATGAGTCCAAGGTCTCTGGGGAATGGACAAAGAACATAGTAAGCCCGCTGGTCAGGACCTGGGAGTCTTGGACCTAGCACAAATTTCACAAGCGGCGACGTAGGCCTTAACGTCTTTAAGCAACCCAGGCCACCAATTGTTTCTGGCAATGAGATGCTTGGTACCCAGGATGCCTGGATGGCCAGATAGTGCAGAGTCATGATTTTCCCTGAGTACCCTTAGCCGGAATTGCAGGGGAACAAACAGCTTGTTCTCAGGAAGGTTCCCGGGAGCTGAACCTTGATCAGCCGCAATTTCGGAGACTAAGTCAGAATCAACAGAGGAAATGATTATACCTGGAGGCAAAACACATGCAGGATCTTCCTCCGAAGGAGGACTGGCCATGAAGCTACGCGACAGTGCATCAGCCTTAATATTTTTAGACCCAGCTCTATAGGTGACCAAAGAGTTGAATCTAGTAAAAAATAACGCCCATCGAGCTTGTCTCGGGTTTAGCCTCTGGGCAGATTCTAAGAAAACCAGATTCTTGTGGTCGGTAAGGACCGTTACCTGGTGCCTAGCCCCCTCCAGGAAGTGGTGCCACTCTTCAAATGCCCATTTAATGGCTAAGAGTTCGCGGTTGCCAATATCATAGTTCCTCTCAGTGGGCGAGAACTTCCTGGAGAATTAGGCACAGGGACGGAGATGGGTGAGGGACCTGGGACAAGACAGCACCCACTCCCACCTTGGAGGCGTGAACCTCCACGATGAATGGCACCATTTGGTTAGGCTGAATCAGCACAGGGGCCGAGATAAAGCACTTCTTAAGGACCTCAAAAGCCTGGACCGCCTCTGGAGGCCAGTGGAGGAGGTCAGCACCTTTGCGAGTAAGATCCGTAAGAGGCTTAGCGATGACCGAGAAGTTAGCAATAAATCTCCTTTAATAATTAGCAAACCCCAGGAAGCACTGTAACGCCTTCAGGGAGGCAGGTTGGACCCATTCAGCCACAGCCTGAACCTTGGCAGGGCCCATGCGGAATTCATGAGGAGTGAGGATTTGACCCAAAAAATGGTATCTCCTGCACCCCAAACACACATTTTTCGGTTTTAGCAAACAGTTTGTTTTCCCGAAGGACCTGGAGCACCTTCCTGACATGCTCAATGTGGGAGGACCAGTCCTTGGAAAACACAAGTATGTCATCAAGGTACACTACAAGAAATACCCCCAGGTAATCTCTTAAAACCTCATTTATGAAATTCTGGAAGACCGCAGGAGCATTACACAACCCAAAGGGCAGGACGAGGTATTCGAAATAACCTTCGGGCGTGTTAAACGCAGTCTTCCACTCATCCCCCTCTTTGATGCGGATAAGGTTATAAGCCCCCCGTAGATCAAACTTAGAGAATCATTGGGCCCCCTGAACCTGATTGAAGAGATCAGGAATCAAAGGAAGGGGATACTGGTTCCTTACAGTGACCTTATTCAAGTTTCGGTAGTCAATGCACGGCCTAAGACCACCATCCTTCTTCTCTACTAAGAAGAAGTCAGCACCTACCGGAGAAGTAGAGGGGCGAATGTAACCCTTGGCCAGGCATTCCTGGATATACTCTCTCATGGCTTCACGTTCGGGACAAGAGAGATTAAATATCCTACCCTTAGGGAGCTTAGCTCCTGGTACCAAATCGATAGCACAATCGAATTCTCTATGAGGAGGTAACACTTCGGAGGCCTTTTTAGAAAAAACATCAGCGAAGTCCTGAATAAACTCAGGTAGAGTGTTCACCTCCTCAGGGAGAGAGATAAAATTAACAGAAAAACATGACGTCATGCATTCATTACCCCATTTGGTAAGATCCCCAGTATTCCAGTTAAACGTGGGATTATGCATCTGCAACCAGGGAAGGCCTAAAACCAAATCGGACGATAATCCCTGCATCACCAGTACAGATCACTGCTCCAAATTCATGGAGCCAACAAGGAGTTCAAAAACAGGGGTATGCTGTGTAAAATAACCATTAGCAAGAGGAGTGGAGTCGATACCCACTACCGGGACAGGTTTAGGTAAGTCAATCAATGGCATAGCTAGAGACATAGCAAATTCCACAGACATAATGTTAGAAGAAGACCCTGAATCCACGAAGGCACTGCCGGTGGCAGACCTACCCTCAAAAGAGACCTGAAAGGGAAGCGAGATCTTATTAGGTTTCATTTATATGGGAAATACCTGTGCGCCCAAATGACCTCCCCGATGGTCACTTAGGCGCGGAAGTTCTTCCGGCTGCTTATTCTTACGCCTAGGACAGTTGTTCACTTGATGCTTGTCATCCCCACAGTAGAAGCAAAGATCATTCTTCCTGCGGAACTCTCTACGTTGTTGGGGAGAGACGAAGGCCCCGAGTTGCATAGGTTCATCCGAGTTTTCCGTGGAAGAATGAAGCAACGGAACCTCGGGAGCCATCATGGGGGGGTCAGGGGGAAGGCACAAAAACGTTCCAGTCGTCGTTCCCTGAGACGTCGGTCAAGACGTACCGCTAAAGCCATAACCTGATCTAGGGAGTCAGAAGAGGGATAGCTAACTAACAGTTCTTTCAGGGCGTTCGACAGACCCAATCTAAACTGTCACCTCAAGGCAGGGTCATTCCACCGAGAAGCTACACACCACTTCCTAAAGTCAGAACAGTACTCCTCAACGGGTCTCTTACCCTGACGTAAGGTCACCAGCTGACTCTCGGCAAAGGCAGTCTTGTCAGTCTCGTCATATATGAGCCCGAGAGCGGAAAAAAAAATCAACAGAGGAAAGTTCAGTTGCGTTAGGAGCCAAGGAGAAGGCCCATTCTTGGGGCCCGTCCTGGAGCCGGGACATAATTATACCCACTCGCAGAACCTGAGGAGTGGGGCTTTAAACGGAAATAGAGCCTACAACTCTCCCGAAAAGAGAAAAAAGTCTTCCGGTCCCCTGAGAACCGGTCAGGCAACTTGAGGTGGGGTTCAAGAGGTGAGGTGGGGGGCACTACCAGGGTATGCTGGTTGCCCTTCTGAGCCAGGGCTTGGGCCTGTAGGGAGAGGTCCTGCATTTGCTGAGCCAGGGTCTCAAGGGGGTCCATAGTTGTGTCAGGGACCAGGGTTGAAAAGGTATATGGGCCTGTGATTATGTAATGACGGGGTAGGGAGACAGACAGGGGAGGCCTAATCTAACCGCCACTCAGTCCCTGCCTACTTGCACGGCCCGTCCTAGGCGACGTCGTACAACTGGGCGACGGTCCCTACGCTCAGTAATTGAACGACAGACAAACAGACAAGGGAACACAGAAGCTAAGGGAAATGGGACAGTTGCCCATGGCAACACCGTGAGCAACAAGAGTAGTGAACGAGCCGAGTCAAACCAGGAGTGTACGAGGTACCAAACGCAGAGCAGGAGAGTAGTCAGTAAAGCCAGGGTCAATCTGAAGCAGAGGTCAATAGTACTAGCAGCAACAGCAGAGAAAGGAAACCAGATAGAATCACAAGCAAAGGATGAGCAGGATATGAAGATATAAATAGACCAAGGGCGGGAGCTAGCTCCGTTTGGCCAGGCTGTGATAGGCTCTCCCACTCCTCAGCCTCCCAGCCTGACTGGTAGAAGATCGTGTCACTCTCTCAGACTTAGGAGCAGGTGCAGACTGATTACCCACGGGCGTCGACACAGAAGCTGTCTGGCAGATCCTTTACAGCAACGCTCCCGTAATTACAGGTGCACACACGTAGTCACCCGTAATTACGGGAGCCCCATAGACTTCTATGGGCCTGCCCGTGCCGTAATTACGGCCTGAAATAGGACATGTTCTATATTTTTCAACGGCACGGGCACCTTCCCGTAAGCATCCAGGGAGGTACCCATGGCCAATAGAAGTCTGTGGGCCCGTAATTACGGGCCGTAATTAGGGCCCGTGATTACGGGCGTTTTTACGTTCGTGTGCATGGGGCCTTAAAAGGCAGAGAAAAAGTCTTGAGCCCTGTTTTGATGGAGCCTAGCAGGTCCAACTGACTACTGCAACGTCTGTCAAATTACAAGGAAAAGATACCTGGGTACGCGCCAGCCACTGCAAAAAGATTTTGAATCCAGAAGCATTGGATTATATTCCTCATGTTTATGTTGCCCCTGGTGGGGTTGGTGTTAATGTTTCCCCTGGTGGGGACGTTGAATGATGTAATGAAGGAAGACTGGGACAACAAGTTCATCAAACACCATCAGACTCTCCATAAAGATCTAGTGAACAATGTGACAAACTGTTGGATATGTACTCATGCACCCATTGCAGCAAAATCTATGGCATATTTAGCCATACCAGTCTCATTCCATGAGCTTGTAAGTAATTCCATATTTGTACAGCGAGATATGGAAAGGAAGGATAACCGGTTTTGGAATACCACTTTAGTAGGCCTCCCAGTGGGGACATGGATTGGGTATCCCTGGTGCCAAGTGAATGTATCCACTAGGAATCAGAGTAATTTATATAATATTGGGAAAACCACCCAATAGATTAGTGACCCAAACCTCCGAAGTGGGTACATACCAGTTCAGAAAGTTCAGCTGAGCCTCAGTGTCACGTTGGGTTTGTGATATGGCAGCTGGCCAACAGGGCGCAGGCAACAGTCTATAGTTCGTATAGGGTACGTGTGGCAGCTCGGACAGTAGCAAGGCAGGCTCGGCTGGGACTAGGCAGCAGGCAGATGACAGGTGTGGTATGCAGAACAGCCTGACTACAGCTCAGCACGGCACTTGACCAGGATGCCACTGGGTACAGGATATGGGTACGGGAAACACTGGGAACTGGAAGACACTAGGAGACCATTTGCATAGACAAACTTTGGATACGACAACAACGCTCAGGCATGGGAGGAAGGGGCTGGGCCCTTCTTATAGTCCAGGGTAATTATGAGCTAATTATACATTAAAGGGACACGACCTACGGGACACGACCGAGGTGAACGGAAGTGAGCGCTGGCTCTCCTGAGGAGGAGACTGGGGCCAGCGCTCACAGACCCATGGCTGTGGCTGTCAGGGGGTGAGTGAGCCTGACAGCCCGCGGCCATGGACATGACAGTATCCCTCTCTTACGCCCCCTCTTCTTGGGACCAGAGCGTTGTCCTCTGGCTTCCTGGACCTCCCTTCAGGACCGAACCCCCTCCAATCCACAAATAAAAAGTATTTTCTCTTACTTTCTTGGTGTCCATGATCTCCTTAACCTCGAAGGTGTCTTGGTAAAGTGGTTCAGAACCACCGGTCTCAGGAGGGAGACATGGAAGGAGTTGGGGATCTTGAGGGTAGGAGGCAGCCGAAGCTTGTAGGCAACAGGGTTGATCTGCTAACAAAAACCGAAGAAAGCAACATGAATCAATATATCCCAGTAAAGAAGTAAATAAAAAGTATATAAAGTTCAAAGGGTTGATTCACGGGTGTTAAACCCAAACAGCATCACAACTGAATATATAAGACCAAAAAAGAAAGAATGAATGCTGAGAAACACGGGGGTAATGAAAAAATACGACAATATTTTATTAACATGAAAAGGTTATACAATGATAAAAAATCCATAGACCAACAGTAAAAACACGGACACTCAACTGGGAATTGCCCAGATATACACAGATGTGAAGTTAAACATGCGTAAATCCCCTAGTAGAAATAATGGCTAACGTATATATGATAATATCAGATATAATCAGCTTAAATAAGCAAATTTGAGCAAATATAAGAGCATAGTAGCGCACGGTATACATAGAATGTGTACAAATTGTAGCCCAACACTATTACTAACCAGTAACTAATGTTTAAATCAAAAATACAAAAAATGCTGGGCACCATACACATGCTATGTGTGTAAGGAGACTAGAACAAGCATGTTGGCAAAGAATGAAAGAGGTATGTTTACACAAATAAATATAGCATAACATGAAGAACCAACATACCCATGATGGAGAGAGCGGGACAAACCGCAGTTGAGGTCCACCCCAACGCGCGTTTCGGCGCTAATGTCACCCCCAGACGAAGGCGGTCTTACGTTGGCTGGGATTCAGAGGTATGTTATGGAACCTTGTATTGACCGAGTTTCAGACATACTCTCAGTTAGATAGGGTTCCGGAGGTCCTGGTGTTACACGTGGGCGGGAAAGATTTGGGTGTGCGCCCCTTTCGGGAGTTGGTGCGGGATATTATACACGATATGTTGTGTTTATGGGCATCTTATCCATGCCTAGTTATAGTCTGGTCTGACATAGTCCCGAGGAGGCATTGGCGGTTGGCAAGGTCTGTGGAGAGGGTTAACAAAGCCCGCATTAAAGTGAACCAGGAGGTGTCACGTTTCGTAGCCAGGAACGGGGGCATTTGTGTGCTTCACAGGGATTTGGAGTCGGGGGAAGGTAATTATTGGAGGAGTGATGAAGTGCATCTGACCGAGGTTGGGATGGATTTGTGGAGCCTGGCCCTAGCAGAAGGAATTGAAAGGGCGTTGGTGGTTTGGTGGGACTCACAGGCTTAAGGTGGTTAAGGCCTGTTTCGCTGTGGCGGGGGGAGTCCTTGAGGTTGGTGAGTATGAACTGGTGGGGGGGGGTCATATCGGGGGTATGCGTCCCCCAGAAAGATATATTATTTGGAAGACTTCATAGGGTGTTATCCCTTTGAAGTGGTCTTCTGGTGGTTGGAGCCATCTGCAGAGGTGAGCGGTGCCTCCAAGCTGGTTTACGGCTGGAGGTACATAGTTGGTGGTGGTTTGCAGATGGCTACCTCAAGGTAAAAACTGGGAAAATGGCTTCAAGGACTTCCCCATCTCTAATTTGTGTTAATGTTGTTGTTGTTGTTATTACTGATACTGACCCATGTTGGGCCATGTGAATTATAGGAGGAATTCTTTGGTTGAATTCCTAGTACTTATCCGAATAACTAATGTAAATTAATAAACGGCTGCTGTGGCCATTTCACATCCAACCTCGGTTGTGACGTGTCTTTCTTTGGTGTGGGGGTGAGAAAAAGGAGAATTCAAAGGGTTCAACAGCACACACCTCTACTTAGGCAAGTCAAATGCTGCGCCTAGGGTTCCTGGGGACCAAAAGGTGACATGATGTTGTTCTGAGGCTTCTCATCATCACTTGTGTCTAACTGTTGGTTTAGTATCTCCTGACATTATGCACAAGCATGAGACCTCCTCAGCAACACTAGAATAAACTCCTCCTGCACTTTGTCTGACTGGCTGCCATCACGCGAGTGCCTCAAACGGACCATTCCACTTCATTATTTCCTTAGCCTCACTTTCAGTATTACTAGACTAACTGCAACCCAACCAGAGGCGTAGCTAGGGGTTTAGCAAAGGGGGCTGAAACATATCTGAGTGGGCCCCAACCCAGTAGGCCCCCCCAATGCATTTTTACAACTGCAGAGGCGCAACCTAATCATTGTGATTATCATTGTGAATGAGCAGGAGTGCTGTACTGTATACGCTGCTATATTATCCATGATAATTAAAAGTTTGAGAGCAATATAAAAGGCTCTTAAGTACATTACACATGTATAGCCTCGTTTAAATGCCATCTACTACATTATGCAAAACAGTAGAAAAGAAGTGGACTATTAGATTAAGGCCGGATTCACACGAGCATGTGCGTTTTGAGCGTATCACTGACGTAAAATACGTTCGTGTGAATAAGGCCTAAGAATGATTAATAAGAGAAGACACTTCTGCCCTCTCAATATCAGAGACTATAATACCAGTTCAGCGGTATATCAAAAGGAGATACACATCCAAACCAACTTGATACTTGAAAGCAGTAGACTAGCAAATATAAGCAAGGAGAACATCTGCTCTAAACCATCACATAAACCTTAACATATACAAATCCCAGAAAATTCACAATTAGGCTGGGTTCACACGACCTATTTTCAGGCGTAAACGAGGCATATTATGCCTCGTTTTACGCCTGAAAATAGTGCTACAATACGTCGGCAGACATCTGCCCATTCATTTGAATGGGTTTGCCGACGTACTGTGCAAATGACCTGTAATTTACGCGTCGTTGTTTGACAGCTGTCAAACGACGACGTGTAAATGGACTGCCTCGGCAAAGAAGTGCAGGGCAATTCTTTGCCACGTAATTTGAGCTGTTCTTCATTGAACTCAATGAAGCACAGCTCAAGATTTACGAGCGTCTCAGACGCCTCGTAAATTACGAGGAGGAGCATTTACGTGTGAAACGAGGCAGCTGTAAACAGTCTGTCTTTTCACATGTAAATGCCTCTCATCGTGTGAACATACCCTTAGGCCTACAGCATGCAACTATTATACGTCAGATAGAAAAACACTGTAATATACTTATAGAAAATACACTTAAAAAACATGTTACTCAGTATATACAGGGATGATAGGGGGTTGTGTACAGGGATGATGAGGGTTATATACTGTTATATACAGGGATGATAGGGGGTATTGTACAGCAATGATGGGGGTTATATACATGGATGATGGCTGCTCCAGCTATCATCCCCATATATAATATATAACCCCCATCATCCCTGTATATATCAACCATCATCCCTGTATATAACGCTATCACTCCTGTATATAACCTCCATCATCCTTGTATATACGAGCAAGGCTGGTATATACAGGTATGATGGGGGTTGTATACAGTGATGATGGGGGTTATATACAGTTATATACAGGGATGATGGTAGATATATTCAGGAATGATGGGGGTTATATACAGGGATGATGGGTAGTCCAGCCATCATCCCTGTATTAACCCCCATCATCTCTGTTTAACCCCTTAGCGCTCAGTGAGGTACTATTCCGTCATGGTAACCACATCGTTCGCGCTCCATGACGGAATAGTACGTCACGGGAGGAACGGCCATTTCGGCCATCTTCCCGACACATACAGGAGATGTGACAGTTGCTGTCTCGTACAAGAAGTTGCCACAGCTCCTATAGCGGGGACCGATCGATGTGTCACCGCTGATTAACCCCTTAGAAGCCGCGTTCAATAGCGATCGCGGCTTCTTTGGGGTTAAACCACCATCGACAGCCAGTTACATTATAGCGGGCAGCGATGGTTGCTATGGCAACCGGACGCCTAATAATGGCATCCGGCTATGCCATCTACAGAAGCCTAGTGGGTCCTGACAAAGTCAGGACCCACTATGCTTGCTGTCAGCGAGTAGCTGACAGCTCTAATACAATGCACTACGCATGCAGTGCAGTGTATTAGAATTGCGATCAGGACATCCTGCCCTCAAGTCCCCTAGTGGGACAAAGTAAAAAAGTACACAAAAGTTGTATAAAAATAAGAAAATAAAAGTTTTAAAGGTTATAATAAGTAAAAAATCCCCCCTTTTCCATTATCAGTCCTTTATTATTAATAAAAATAAATAAATGAACTATACATAATTGGTATCGCCGCATCCGTAATGGCCTGAACTACAAAATTATTTCATTATTTATCCCACGTGGTGAACGCCATAAAAGAAAATAATAATAAACCATACAACACAAAAAGAAAATTATTTTTTACAAAAAGTATTTTATTGTACAAACGCCATAAGACATAAAAAAAAACTATAAACATATGGTATCGCCGTAATCGTATTGACCCGCAAAATAAAGCGAATATGTCATTTATAGCGCACAGTAAATGCTGTAAAAAAAAATAGAATAAAAAACAATAGTAGAATTGCTGTTTTTTTAGTTACCACGCCTCTTAAAAATAGAACAAAAACTGATCAAGAAGTCGCATGCACCCCATGAAAACTACAATGAATTTCTCAAGGGCTCTAGTTTGCAAAATAGGGTCACATTTTGGGGGTTTGCACTGTTTTGGCACCACAAGATTTCTTCAAACCAGACATGATGCCTAATAAAAATCCTTAGGTGCTCCTTTGCTTCTGAGGCCGGTGCTTCATTCCATTACCACACTAGGGCCACATGTGGGATATTTCTCGAAACTGAAGAATCTGGGCAATAAGTATTGAGTTGCGTTTCTCTGGTAAAACCTTCTGTGTTACAGAAAAAAATGGAATCATAAGAATTTTCTGCCAAAAAAAAGAAATGTAAATTTCACCTCTACTTTGCTTTAAATTCCTGTGAAACACCTGAGGGGTTAATACATTTTCTAAATGCTGTTTTGAATTCTAGTTTCTAAAATGGCGTGTTTTATAGGGTTTTCTAATATATAGGCAATACTTCACTTCTTACATTATACTGATAATGAGCAGTGCCCACCCCGATATGACCCTAGTTTTGACTATTTGTATAATGGGTCCCTATTAGACCATTTCAGTGCCCGGTTTTCCCAAGCATACACCCCCGAGAAGGATATTTCTATTAATGAGTCCTTGGTACATTTTAAAGGGAGGCTTCAATTCTGCCAGTACCCAGTAAGATGTCCTTGTATTGACAACAATACATGGCCACACCAGTAGCCATGTACCTGTACGAGGTACCAGTACAGAGACCCCCAAACCGGACTGCATCCTGGACTACAATATGTACATGGGAGGGTTGGACTTGTCAGATCAAGTCCTGAAGCCCTACAGCGCCATGCGGAAATTGAGGGTGTGGTATAAGAAGCTGGCCATGCACATCATACAGATGGCATTGTACAATGCGTACGTGCTACGTCGATGTGCAGGCCAGGCGGGAACTATCCTGGAATTTCAAGAGGGGGTTATCAAGAACCTAATCTTTAGGGACCAAGAAGGGGGGGGGCACCCATTACTTATGGAAGCGATGCCACACGCATCGTACCAGGGCAACACTTTCCAGGAGAAGTTCCCCAAACTGGCAAGAAGGGAAAAAGTCAAAAGAGGTGCAAAGTCTGCCATAAGAGGGGGATAAGGGAGGACACAATATATTAATGTGACACGTGTCCCTGAAAAACCAGGGCTCTGTATGAAAGAGTGTTTAAAAATTTATCATACATCCCTTGATTTTTAATCTATCCAAGTTTTACTTACCCTGATGCACTCCGCACAGCTTATCTCCCCCTCATCATTCCCTTCTGAGCCCTGCTGTGTGCCCAGGCAGCTGATAACAGCCACATGTAGGGTATTGCCGTACCCAGGAGAAGCCACATTACAGTTTATAGGGTGTATATCTCCGGTGGCGCATGCTGGGCACAATATATTGGACACTGAAATTGCATAGATATTATAGAAAATTGCAAATATCACACTGCACCATCTGCTGCGCATTAGCTTTTAGACAATACCTGTGGGGTCAAAATGCTCACTACACCTCTAGATGAATGCCTTAAGGGGTGTAGATTTTAAAATGGGGTCACTTCTTGGGGGTTTCAACTGTACTGGTACCTCAGGGGCTTCTGCATTCACGACTTAGCACTAGAAAAGCTCCAGTAGGCCAAATTATGGTCCTTCCCTTCTACGCCCTGCCTTGTGCCCAGGCAACAGATAACAGCCACATGTAGGGTATTGCCGTACCCAGGAGAACCCACATTACAGTTTATAGGATGTATATCTCCGGTGGCAGATGCTGGGCACAATATTTTGGACTCTGAAATGGCATACATATATAGAAAATTGCAAATCTCACACTGCACCATCTGCTGCGCATTACCTTTTAGACAATACCTGTGGGGTCAAAATTCTCACTACACCTCTAGATGAATGCCTTAAGGGGTGTAGATTTTAAAATGGGGTCACTTCTTGGGGGTTTCAACTGTACTGGTACCTCAGGGGCTTCTGCATTCACGACTGACTTAGCACCAGAAAAGCTCAAGTAGGCCAAATGGTGGTCCTTCCCTTCTAAGCCCTGCCTTGTGCCTAGGCAGCAGATAACAGCCACATGTAGGGTATTGTCGTACCCAGGAGAGCCTACATTACAATTTATAGGGTGTATATCTCAGGTGGCGAATGCTGGGCACAATATATTGGACACTGAATTGGCATACATATATAGAAAATTGCAAATCTCACACTGCACCATCTCCTGCGCATTACCTTTTAGACAATACCTGTGGGGTCAAAATGCTCACTACACCTCTAGATAAATGCCTTAAGGGGTGTAGATTTTAAAATGGAGTCACTTCTTGGGGGTTTCCATTGCTTTGATACCTCTAGGGCTCCGCAAATGCAACATGGCACCCGAAAAACCAATCCAGCAAAATCTGGACTCCAAAGAACAAACAGTGCTCCTTTCCTTCTGAGCCCTCCCATGGGCCCAAACAGCAGTTTATCACCCCAAATGTTGTATTACCGCACTCAGGACGAATTGGGCACCAAAATGGAGTATTTTGTTTCTCGTGAAAATAAGAAAAAATTATTATTATTGGAAATTATTATTTTTTTTTTTAATTCACAGCCCAATTTAAATAAGTTCTGTGAAAAAACGGTGGGGTTTAAATGGTCACAACACCCATAAATGAATTCCTTTAGGGGTGTAGTTTCCAAAATGGCATCACTTCTGGTAGGTTTCCATTGCTTTAATACCTCTGGGGCTCTGCAAATGCAACATGGCACCCGAAAACCAATCTAGCAAAATCCGCACTCCAAAGAACACAAAATGCTCCTTCCATTCTGAGGCCTCACATGGGCCCAAACGGCAGTTTATCACCACAAATGGGGTATTGCTGCACTCAGCAGAAATTGGGCAACAAAATGAGCTATATTGTTCCCTGTGAAAATAAGAAATTTTGATCAAAAATGAGATCTTGCTGTGAAAAAACTGTGGGTTCAAAATGGTAACAACAACCATAATTGAATTCCTTGAGGGGTGTAGTTTCCAAAATTGGGTCACTTTTGGGGGATTCCTACTGTTTTGGCACCTCAACACCTGGAATGTTGCATAAAATATATTCTAATAAAAAGAGGCCCAAAAATTCACTGGGTGCTTCTTTGCTTCTGGGGCTTGTGTTTTAGTCCACGAGCACACTAGAGCCACATGTGGGACATTTCTAAAAACTGCAGAATCTGGACAATACATATGTAGTAGTGTTTCTCTGGTAAAACCTTCTGTGTTACAGAAAAAAAATGTTCCTTCTGTGTTACAGAAATTCAGCAAGAAAAATGAAATTTGCTAATTTCACCTCCACTTTGCTTTAATTCCTGTGAAATGCCTAAAGGGTTAAAAAAAACTTTCTAATTACTGTTTTGAATACATTGAGGGGTCTATTTTTTTAAATGGGGTGTTTTATGGGGGTTTCTAATACATAGGCCCCTCAAAGCCACTTCAGAACTGAACAGGTACCTTAAAAAAATAAAAAATAAAATATTTAAAATATGAGAAATTGCTGTTTATGTTCTAAGCCTTGTAACGCCCCAAAAAAACTAAAAGAATGTTCAAAAAATTATGCCAATATAAAGTAGACATATGGGAAATGTGAACTAGTGACTATTTTTGGTGGTATAACCGTCTGTTTTACAAGCAGATGCATTTAAATTCAGAAAATTAAATTTTTTCAACATTTTCTCTAAAATTTGCAATTTTTCACAAATAAACACTGAATATATCGACCAAATTTAACCACTAACATAAAGCCCAATGTCTCACTAGAAAAAAAATCTTTAAGCATTCCGAAGTTATTACCACATAAAGTGAAATGTGTCAGATTTTAGAAATGGGCTCTGAGCCTTAAGGCCAAAACAAGGCTGCGTCTTTAAGGGTATGTGCACACGTAGTGACCAAAAACGTCTGAAAATACAGAGCTGTTTTCAAGGGAAAACAGCCCTGATTTTCAGACGTTTTTTGAGCAACTCACATTTTTCGCTGCGTTTTTCGGTGCGTTTTTTACGTCCGTTTTTGGAGCTGTTTTCATTGGAGTCTATGAGAAAACGGCTCCAAAAACGGCCAAAGAAGTGTCCTGCACTTCTTTGACGAGGCAGTCATTTTACGCGTCGTCGTTTGACAGCTGTCAAACGACGGCGCGTAAATGACAGGTCGTCGGCACAGTACGTCGGCAAACCCATTCAAATGAATGGGCAGATGTTTGCCGACGTATTGTAGCCGTATTTTCAGACGTAAAACGAGGCATAATACGCCTCGTTTACGCCTGAAAGTAGGTCGTGTGAACCCAGCCTTAGGGGTTAAAGCAGACATCCCTTTATAATTTCAGAACTGGATACATCGGGGAGGGGTGCTCATCCTCTCCTCACATGCAGGCAGGCTTCTTCTGTTCCTGGCGGGCAGCATTAGAAGCGTGCACTAGCAGACAAGCCTAGCGTGCGCGCATGTCTGCTTGCTTGAATGACTGTGTGGCCGCGCACAGTCATGGTGAGAGCATCGGGAGCGGCGAGAAGAGTGGAGCGACGGGAGAAGAGCGGCGAGATCGGAGTGGAGGGCCCCAGTGATTGGGCCCCATCATCTCAGTGGGCCCGGAACCACCGCCCCCCCTGGCCCCCCCCCCCCCGCTAACTACGCTACTGAATCCAACATATTGTGGCCCATTACAGCTACTTCTGCCCCTATGTACAGCACTGCTGCTGGCACTCTCACTCCTAATCCCAATCACTGCCTGTACAGTTCTCTCAACAATATACTAAGTGAGCTGTCTCACACTGGAGGATGAGGGGCCTTGGTCAGTTGAATAACTTCTTTTTTTTCAGGGCCATATTATCCCACACACTGCATAGCGCCTCAAAAGATGACATTTTCCACATAGGAATTTAATTAGAAAATTGGAGACTTACCACCCACTACCCCACAAATGCACAAATCTGGGAGCACAATTTTCTAAACTTGTTATACCAATGTTATTCTATTCAACCCAATAAACTTATAGACTATATATCAATAATTGTATCCTTCTCTAACTATAGAACATTTTGAATTTAAATTAATTATTTAACGGCCTTATCATTTATTTGCAAATAAGGAAAGAGGGAAGGACAATGATAAAATTTTAAAAAGTGCAGACTGCTATTATGTATAATATTCATTACATTATGTTTTGTTTAAAAGAGTTTGCCAAGTACAGTTGGTGTAGGAAGTAGAATGGGTTGCACTGCTGTCGGGCGTTAAGTAGAGGTGCTATTGAGTTAGGGTTTGTGCCCACACGTAAATCCAAAAATATAACTCCGCACACTCCATGCGGCCTGCATCATAATTTTGGGTGCCACGCCAGTACACATCTAATGAACCGGGATACAACAAAGAGCACAAAATGCGCTACTCCACTTACCACTCTTCCTTTGCTCACATGGCGATATTCTTTAATCATTATTCTCATGCCGGTATATGGTAAACTACCTCCATACTTTGTATTTATAGCCGGCAACACTTTATGTTATGCCACTAATATTGTGTACAATACCAGAACCTACTGTTCCCTTACTTCCTCCAAGATTATATTTTTTTCAGTTTTTTTCCCTATATAGCTTGTGAACTAACCTGATTACCTACATCTCTGATAGTCCCGAGACAAAAAACTTTTTACATTATAGACATTTGCTTATTATTGTTGGTTTTTTTTCATTGTATGTTCTCTCTACATGCTCAGGCGCATACAGTACGTGTGGAGGTACTTGTGTGTGTGTGGTGGGGGTGTTTTTTTTTAAGTGGCTGCATGTTTGGAGGGATTTATGTGGGGGGTTTGTGTGTATGAGGGGGTGGGGGAGAGTGCGGGGTGTGTATGTGTGGGGGTGGGGAATGTGTGACAGTGTAGGGAGTACGTGTGGGGATACGTGTATATGTGGGGCGATGCGTTGGGGGTGGTGTGTTTTTTTTGGAGCTGCTGCATGTGTGGGGGAGGTTTGTGAGTGGGAGTTCCATGATGCGCCAGAGTAAATAATAACTATTAATATTTATGCTGCATCTCTAGTTCCCGTCCCAGTTCATTGACGTCTAGTTTCTATTGCTGTGCAGGGCAAAAGACAGAAGACTGCTGTAGGTGAGTATAAGTATTTTTAGTTTTTATACTACTAACTTTACTAACTACTAACGCTGGAAGAGCCTGGTACAATGAAGTACTTCACCATCTGTAGTGACGGATGGGAACTGGAGCGGCCGCAGGCTGGAATTATGAGGCTGGGAAGGGCCAAAAACTCATGGCCCCTCACATCCTGGTAATGCTAAGCTGCGGCTGCTTTATTGTATCTGGCTGGTTCTGAAAAAATGGGGGGACCCCACGCCAATTTAAAAAAAATATATCACTAAATAATTGATGAAATTGACGTGCCCCCCCCCCCCCCCCATTTTCATATCCAGCCAGATGCAATAAAGCAGAAGCAGGTTGGCATTACCAAGTTGGGAAGGGCCATTCTCAGCCTAATAATACCGGCCTGCGGCTACCCCAGTGTCCGACCATCACTACAGATGTTCAGGTACTGGATTGTACCGGGCTCTTCCCGATACCCCTGGTGGCGGTGGGTACCGGGGTGATAATGGGGGCTTACAGCTCGCCTTTTTACTGGCTAACAGTAAGCCCCGCCTTAGTAATGGAAAAAGACAACTACTATTACTAAGGTGCTAATAAAGTATTAAAAAACAGAAACAAAACATCAGCGCTTTAAAACTCCTGAATTTTCCCCCCATTGATTTCAATGTGATGCAGAGGCGTCATCTTTCCGGGCGGCTTTTGGCCTTTTTTAGTGCAGCTTGCGCCACTGACCGCCTTATGAAATTAATGGGAGGCAGAAAAAACCTGCGGCGCTAGTTTCTAAGTTTTTTTCATGGGTTTTTTTTGCCCGCGATCCTTGCATTAGCTTTAATGGCCACAGACAAAAAAGCGCAGGCAGTTCAAAATCTGCCTCAAAATTCCTTTTTTCCTTGCCTGCAAAAAGAGTGAACAGGACTTAAGGATGTATACACACATTGCAGTTTTTCCCGTGTGGCCGAAAAGCACATCATAAAATGCATGCGTTTTTACCGCAATCGTTTAACGCAGTTTTAGGATGCGTGGCGAAAACGTGCCAAAACCGCACTGTGTGAATACACCCTAAGAATTTTTTTTTTTATTGAAATAAAAACTCCCCCACATCACCCTCGGTAACCATTTTATTTAAAAAAAAAGACAAAAAAAACTTATATCATCGAAGTAGTCCAACAAATATGTGATGTAGTCCAAACGGTCCAGCGGAACCTGCAAAATAAAAAGTTAGTAATATGAAAAAAAAAAAAAATTACCTCCAGCAGTCTTCTGTCTCCCCTGCATCGCAATAGAAACTAGAGGTCAATGAAAAATTATTTCCTTAAGGCATGTTCACACGGCGCTCAAAAAAATCTGACGTGTAAATGTGTCAAATACACTAGCGTTTCTTGTGAAGCGCTGTTTAAAATACAGGCTGGCCCCTCTTATAGTCTAGGATGCTCGTGGGCTAATTCTGTACATTAATTCAGGTGCGCGTACTGGCCTTTTAAGAGCGTGTACGAGCGTGCGTGCACCCTATGGGACCCGGGCCGGTAGAAGCGGAAGTTAGCGCTGGTGTCTCCTGAGGAGGAGATGGGGACCAGCGCTCACAGATCCATGACTGCGGCCATCAGGAGGTGAGTGAGCATGGCGGCCCACGTCCATGGACATGACAGTATCCCCCCTCTCACGCTCCCTCCTCTTGGGGCCAGAACGAGAGAGAAACTGCTTCAGGAGGGTAGGGGCATTGAGGTTCTCTTCTGGCTCCCAGGACCTCTCTTCAGGACCAAACCCCCTCCAATTCACCAAATAAAAGGTTCTTCCACCCACTCTCTTGGTGTCCAGGATCTCCTTAACCTCAAAAGTCTCTGATGAGCCACTGCAGGAGTGGAAGTCTTGGAGTAGCGGTTCAAGATCACCGGCTTCAGCAGGGAGACATGGAAGGAATTGGGGATCTTGAGTGTAGGAGGCAGCCGAAGCTTGTAGGAAACAGGGTTGATTTGTTGCAAAATCTCGACGAGTTCGAGGAACCTGGGAGCAAACTTGTACGATGGCACCCTCAGCCGGATATTACTAGAGGACAGCCAGACCTCAGTGCCTGGAAGGAACTGGGGGGGCTCTCGTCTTCTCGTGTCTACCTTTCTTTTCATGCGGTCGACCGCCAGCAAAATAAAAGATTGGGTCTGCTGCCAGATTTGTAATAGTCCCTGAATGTTGAGTCAGCTGCAGGCACCTGGGACATAGTGGAAACAGGGAGAGGGATTCGTGGGTGTTGGCCATAGACAATGAAGAATGGACTCTTAGCGATGGACTCACTAGTGTGGTTGTAGGAGAACTCAGCCCAAGGAAGCAGCTGCACCCAGTCATCATGCTGCCAGGAGATAAAGTGTCGTAGATAGTTCTCCATAATCTGATTTATCCTCTCGACTTGACCATTAGACTGGGGATGGTAGGCAGAGAAAAAGTCCAGCTTCACACCGAGGAGTCCGCAGAGGGCTCTCCAGAACTTTGAGGTGAACTGAACCCCCCGATCCGACACAATATGCAGAACCAAGCCGCGCAGACAGAAGATGTGTTGGATGAAGAGGTTGGCCAGTCGGGAAGCGGACGGTATGCCGGTCAGTGGAACGAAATGAGCCATTTTGGAGAATCGGTCCACCACCACCCAGACCGTACTGCAACCAGCAGAGAGAGGCAGGTCCGTGACAAAGTCCATAGCAATATGTTGCCAGGGGGCATCGGGCACAGGCAGTGGCTGGAGCAGGCCCGCCGGTTTGGAGTGGGCAACTTTGTGTGCTGTGCACACCATGCAGTAGGGGACAAAGTCTGTGATGTCTTTGGGCATGTAACGGCTGCTGCGCCGTTCCCCGCCTTCCCCACGGCCTCTGCTCCGGTTCCTGCGCCCTCCATTACCGCGTGCTCATCCCGAGCTCCACTTACCCGATCCGGACGCTCTGCTAGCCCTGGGCGGCGTCAGGTAAGTTCATCCCTTACCTCCCTTCACGACCGTCATCTTCGATGTGCGGCTGCAGTCACTAGAGGGCGCGCACGCTGACTCGTTCTTTCTTAAAGGGCCAGCGCGTGCCTTAATTCTAAAGACTTCCTATATAAGGTTCCTCCTTCTGTTCATCCATGCTTGTTCAACCAAGTTCCCCGTGAGTTTCCCTGTGCCCTAGTTCTCTGTTTCCTTCCCTTCTGCCTTTGTCTGGATTTCCCGTTGCTGACCTCTGCCTGAACTTGACTATCCTTGCCTGCCGCCTGCCTTGACCTATTGCTATCCATACCCGTTACGACACCTGCTGCCTGCCTTGACCTATTGCTTCCATACCCGTTACGACGTCTGCTGCCTGTCCTGACTTCTGCCTTTCCATCCAACCGCCTCTACCTGCTGTACCAAGCGTTGCCTGGGTTCCAAGCACCATCTCCCAGACGACACCGAGGATCCACGAACAAACCGGTGAGAACCATTATAGGTTGAACAAGCCATGGATCCCCTTGACACAGCCCTGCCTGACACGGCTGATATGGCTCAGGAGCTTTCCAAACAACGAGTCCGCCAAGATCAACTGTTTCAGCTGCTGTAAAATGTGTCCACTCGTTTGAATGAACTAGAGCCTCCCGTGCCTCTGATACCACCACCCCCACAGCAAGCTCCTGTCTACAGTCCTGGACTACATTTGCCTACGCCTGCCCGCTATGAGGGAGACCCCAAGACCTGCAGGGGATTTGTCAACCAATGCACAATCCACTTTGAAGTCATGGCGCATCATTTTTCTTCAGACCGGGCTAAGGTGGTCTGCATCCTGTCCCTGCCGTCTGGCGAAGCGCTCTCTTGGGCATCACCCTTGTCGGTGAGAAACGACCCCATCATGTACAACATTCAGAACTTTCTCTCTACTTTTAAAAGGGTGTTTGAAGAACCGGGTCGAGCCTCTTCTGCAGCTTCCTCTCTACTCAAGCTCCGGCAAGGAACCTCCACAGTAGGCCAATACGCCATTCAATTTCGCATTCTGGCTACAGAACTCCAGTGGAAAAATGAGGCTTTGGTATCTACCTTCTGGGAGGGTCTGGCGGGCCGAATCAAGGATGAACTTGCTGGCCGAGACCTTCCACCGTCCTTGGATGACTTGATTACTCTTGCTAATCGCATTGATATACGTTTCTGTGAGAGACAACAAGAATCTGCTCGGGGCAGTCGGACATCACGGTGGGCACCAACCTTCCAAAGACCTCTTCTGGCCTCATCTTCCTCTCGGTCGGATGAACCCATGCAGGTGGAGAGAACAAGACTCACGCCTGAGGAGCGCCAAAATAGACGCAAGTTGAATTTATGTTTGTATTGTGGTGGTAAAATGCACTTCCTCAAAGACTGTCCAGTGAGGCCGGAAAACTCCAACGCCTAGGGCAAGTAGGAGAGGCTACCCTAGGTGGAATACCTTCCTCTCAGAAGATGACCATTCCAGCAAAACTGTCCTTTGCAGGAACCACTTTCTGCGTTCAAGCCTTCCTAGATTCCGGATCCGCTGGGAATTTTCTGTGCCAGTTCTTGGTAAATCGCTACCAAATCCCAGTAATAAAACTAACCAAACCGTTGTCCATTGCTTCTGTAGATGGAAGGCTTCTACAGGAAACTATCTATCTCGTCACCGAGCCCATTCTCTTATTTACAGGGGTGCTGCACCAGGAACGTATCTCCTTCTGTGTTTTAAAGAACTCTCTGAACCCTTTGCTACTGGCTCTACCGTGGTTGCAGAAGCACTCTCCTGTTATTGACTGGACTGGAGGTCAAATTACCCGCTGGAGTGACTTCTGTCACCAACATTGTCTGCAATCTATTCGCCCACCCATGCCTCAGTCTAGAGCACCTAACTCAGCAGGACTTCCTACCCCATACTAAAGCTTCTCGAATGTTTTCTGTAAACAACAAGCTGAATCGCTGCCTCCTCACAGGCCATACGACTGTTCCATAGACCTGGTCCCCAATACAACTCCTCCCAGAGGTAGAGTCTACCCTTTGTCCTTGCCATGTCTCGGCATATCCAAGAAAATCTGTAGAGAGGATTTATCCGTAAGTCCTCCTCTCCTGCCGGTGGAGGGTTTTTCTTTGTGGGGAAAAAAGACGGCTCCCTGCGTCCTTGTATTGATTACCGAGGATTAAATAATATCACGAGTTCCCGTTACCATTGATCTCAGAACTCTTTGACCGCCTACAGGGGGTGAAAATTTTCACCAAACTAGACCTTCGTGGAGCATATAACCTCATCCGTATCCGTGAGGGAGACGAATGGAAAACCGCATTCAACACTCGTGATGGGCATTTCGAATACCTTGTCATGCCCTTTGGACCTTGTAATGCTCCTGCCGTTTTCCAGGCTTTTGTTAATGACATTTTTCGGGATCTGTTGTACAGCTGTGTGGTGGTATACCTAGATGACATTTTAATCTTTTCTCCCAATATTCAAACTCATCGTGTGCATGTGCGCCAAGTGTTACAGCATCTGCGAGAGAACACTCTGTTTGCCAAACTAGAGAAATGCCTCTTTGAGAAAACCAGCCTGCCTTTCTTGGGGTATGTCATTTCCGACCAGGGACTTCAAATGGATCCAGCCAAGCTATCCTCTATTCTCAACTGGCCGCGTCCGAAAGGACTCAAAGCTGCCCAACGCCTGCTGGGATTTGCAAATTATTACCGTCAGTTTATTCCTCATTTCTCCTCTATGACAGCTCCTATTTCTGCACTGACCAAAAACGGGGTTAATGCCAAAGACTGGACCACGGAGGCTGAAGCCGTATTCCAAGCCCTTAAAATTGCCTTCTCTTCTGCTTCAGTCCTACATAGACCGGATTCCACCAAACCCTTTGTTCTGGAAGTCGATGATTCATCTGTGGGAGTCGGAGCTATTCTTTCACAAAAGACTTGTAGAGGGAGACTGGTGTCCTGTGGCTTTTTCTCCAGATCATCCGCTGAAAAAAATTATGGTATTGGAGATAAAGAACTTTTAGCTATTAAATTGGCCCTGGAGGAATGGAGACATTTGCTTGAGGGTGCACGACATTCCATCATCATTTACACAGATCATAAGAACCTCCTATACTTGCAAACTGCTCAACGCCTAAAATCTCGTCAAGCTCGGTGCGCATTATTCTTCTCCAGATTCGATTTTCAGCTTCACTACAGACCCGCTGGAAAGAATACCAAGGCTGACGCTAAATCTCGCTATTTTGACCCCACAGACCAAGAGCCCAGCCCGCAGTTTATTATAGATCCTAAACGTATTGTGATCGCTGCTCCAGCTGAAGTGGTACACGTTCCCCGAGGAAAGACCTACGTACCCCCTAAACAAAGGGATTGTGTTCTTCGCAGGGGTCATGCCTCCAGGGTTTCTGAGCACCCTGGCATCAAAAAGACTATCAATTTGATTAGCCGTCAGTACTGATGGCCTTCCATGTCCCAAGACACTAAAGACTTTGTTTCACCCTGCTCCACCTGCTCTCAGCATAAAGTCTCCCATTTAAGATCTGCTGGCCTTTTGCATCCTCTACCCGTGCCTAACGCTCCGTGGTCGCACATTGCCATGGACTTCATCACCGATCTGCCTAGTAATGCTGGGTGTACCATGATCTGGGTTGTAGTGGATCACTTTTCCAAGATGGCACACTTCATACCCCTCTCAGGCCTTCCGTCATCTTCCCGACTGGCAACGCTGTTTATCAAGCACATCTTTCGCCTTCATGGTCTTCCTAACCTTATTGTTTCTGACAAAGAAGTTCAGTTCACATCCAAGTTCTGGAGAGCCTTGTGCAAACTGCTGGAGGTCAAACTAGACTTCTCTTCCGCTTACCATCCTCAATTAAATGGTCAAGTAGAGCGGATAAACCAAATACTTGAAAGTTTCCTCAGGAATTTCGTGTCTCCATGACAAGACGACTGGGCAAGTCTGCTTCCATGGGCCGAATTTGCCTACAACAACCATACGGGGGAATCTACCCGCTCTTCTCCTTTCTTCTTGGTGTATGGCCAGCACCCAGGAATGCTCATACCAGTCTCTGCGCTTCTGAGGTTCCAGAAGGCCAAGGACTCCATCCACAAAGCCGTAGCTAGTTTTAAGAGAGATGCGGATAAATGATGCAGGATATCTCGGCAGCTCCTTCCTGGGGATAAAGTCTGGCTGTCCACCCGGTACATACATCTGAAGACCCCTTGTTACAAGCTAGCTCCTCTAAGAGATAACAAAAAAATCAATCCAGTAACTTCCAAACTTCGCCTTCCTCAGTCTCTAAAAATCTCTAATTCCTTCCACATTTTTCTTCTGAAAGCTACTATACCCAACCGATTTTCAAAAAAATAAAAATAAAATTCTGTTCATCCTGCTCCTGCGGCTGATGCCGAATTTGAAATTAAAGGAACAGTGTCATCACAAATTATTTTTTTATATGTTAAAGATGTTAGTGCTTTATTAAAAACGTTTATATTCATTTGTGTGTTTGTGTTTTACTTTTTCTTATTTTTACACTTTTTCTTCCCTATGGGGGCTGCCATTTTTTGTTCCATTTCTGTCTGTGTCGATTAACGACACATACAGACATGGAATACGGCAGCCACATTCCCATAGGGACTGTGAACGGCTCCCGTCCCATTGACTGCAGTGTACGGCGTCTGTGTGGGAGCTGCGCATGCGCCGCTCCCACACAGTCCAATTCGAAATTGGCGCCGTCCGGCGCCATTTTCCTGTGGACCGGAAGTCGCGGCCGGACAGTAATATTACTACTTCCGGTCGCGGCTTCCGGATTTGTGCACTTGGACCAGCGGCAGCAAACGGAGCGGACGGGCCGGAGGGAGCCGCGGCGGCAGGAGCAGGTAAGAGATTTCAATGTATGTTCGTGTTTGTGTGTGTTTACTACTGTATGTAAACCTACTACGCTGTGTGTTAGCTCAAAAAATGGCGACACACAGTGTAGGAGGTTACACCGTTCAAACCCCTCGTTTATCCCGGCACTAGCCAGGATAAAGGAGGGGGGGATGCTGAGAGCTCACTAGAGCGAGGGCTTTTAACCCAATGTTGCAATGCTGCAATTTTGGGAACTAGCTCCATCTAGTGACCAAAAATGGGTAGTATTATAAATTAGAAATAATTTATAATATTTCCTGACTCGCGAAAAAAATAAAAAAAATTTGAACAATGTTTAATCACCCACACACTAAATGTTTAATTTTTAAAAAAAAAACATGTTTTTCTGGCAACACATTCCCTTTAAAGAGATCCTGGATGTCAAACTAACACGGGGGAGATTATGGTACCTAGTGGACTGGAATTATTATGGTCCTGAGGAGAGATCATGGGAGCCCATGGAGAATATCAACGCCCCAGCTCTCATCAAGGACTTTGAGCGAAGGTTTCCAAGCAAGCCAAAAAAGAGGGGGCATAAAGGGGGGGTACTGTAATGGCTGCCGCGCCATACCCCGCCTTCCACACGGCCTCTGCTCCGGTTCCTGCACCCTTCATTACCGCGTGCTCATTCCGAGCTCCTGCCTTGACCTATTGCTAGCAATACCCATTATGACGCCTGCCGCCTGCTTTGACCTATTGCTTCCATACCCGTTACGACGTCTGCTGCCTGTCCTGACTTCTGCCTTTTCCATCCGACCGCCTCTACCCGCTGTGCCAAGCGTTGCCTGGGTTCCAAGCACCATCTCTCAGACGACACCGAGGATCCATGAACAAACCGGTGAGAACCGTTATAGGGCAGCGTGGGCCACCAGAACTGATGAGCAATCAAGTCTCGGGTCTTACGGGCACCCACGTCACCTGCCAGTGTCGAACTGTATCCCCAGCGGAGGATTCTTCTTCTGTCTGCGAGACGCATAAAAGTCCTCCCCGGGGGAATGTCTCTAACTTTCAGAGCGTTGACAGGGATGATGCAGGACGGATTAATGATATTCTGTGGAGACTCCATAGTGTCTTCTGTCTCGGACGACCTGGACAAGGCATGGGCCCTCACATTCTTGTTGGTCGGACGGTAGTGGAGCTCAAACTGAAACCGGGCAAAGAACCGCCACCACTTGGGCTGACTGGGGATCAGTCGTTGGGCCATCTGGAGATATTGAGGTTCTTGTAGTCCGACCTCATAGACTCCTTAGGAGGATCAGCATCTGAGGACAGCAGGGGTTGCTGTAAAGTAGGAACCGGACTAGGGAGTACTCCCTCCCGACGAGCTTCTTGGAGCCGTTCTCGGATCCTAATATCTATCCGGGTGGCCAGAAGGATGAGGTCATCCAGGGTAGATGGTAAATCTTGGGCGGCAAGCTCATCCTTAATCTTAGGAGACAGTCCCTGCCAGTATGTAGCCACCAGGGCCTCATTGTTCCACAACAGTTCTCCCACCAGAGTGCGGAAGGGGATGGCGTACTCACCCACGAAGGTGTCTCCCTGGTGTAGATTCAGCAAGGAGGCGACTGCAGATGAGACTCATCCAGGCTCCTCAAACACCATGCGAAATGTCCGTAGGAAGCCCTGGAACTCACGGGTCCCTGGTCCTTGTCTCTCCCAGATAGGGTTCGCCCATGCAAGGGCCCTGCCAGTAAGGAGAGCGATGATGAAAGCGACCCTTGCGCCATCAGACGAGAATGCCCTTGCACACAGGCTAAAGTAGATGTGGCACTGGTTCAAAAATCCACAGCAGGTCCTCGGTCCTCCATCATAGCGGTCAGGCAGCGGAAAAGAAAATCGGGGATCAGCATTGCCAGGAGGTGTAGTTGGAGGATCCGCACTGCCAGGAGGTGTAATAGGAGGTGTAGGAGGAGGAACGGCAGCTCGCACCTCCACCCGACGTGCAATAATGTTCAATGCCTGGAGGAGTTGGTCCTGTCGAGACTGGAGGTCTAGCATATCCACCCGCATCTCTTGTGACTTCATCATGGTCTTGGATTGACCAGCAGGGTCCATGGCCTGAGCCTACTGTCACGTTTGTTACGTGGACCCACTGGGCCATACCACCTTGACGGTATGGCAGCTGGCCAACAGGACACAGGTCACAGTCTATAGTTCGTATAAGTGTACCTGTGGTAGCTCAGACAGTAGCAAGACAGGCACGGCTGAGACTAGGCAACAGGCAGGTGCCAGACGTGGTGAAGCAGGACAGGCGTGGTACTCAGCACAGCACGACTTCAGCTCAATACGGCACTTGACCAGGATAGCACGGGATACAGGTTGCAGGTAGCAGGAACGGGAAACACTGGGAACACTTAGGAGACCATTTGCATAGACTAGGATAACTAGGATGGTTGCTAATGGCAATGATCGGCACGCGTGGATGGTTGCTATGGCAACCGGAGGCCTAACGATGGCCTCCTAGTACGGAAGGCTATTAGGCCCCGCCGGTAGGCGAAGCATAATAGGCTTGCTGTCAGTGAATAGCTGACAGCTCTAATACAATGCACTATGTAGGTAGTGCAGTTTATTAGAATAGCGATCAAGGCTTCCTTCATGCCTTTAAGTCCCATAGCGGGACACAAAAAAAAAGTAACAACAAAAGTAAAAAAAAATGTTGTAAATAAAATAAAAAATAACAATAACCGCCTTTTTTCCCATACTAAGTTTTTTATTATAGGGAAAAACGGAAATCATTAAAAAAAAGTACACTTTTGTAGTATCACCCTGTCCGTAACGACCCGAACTACAAAAACATCACGCTATTTTACCCGCATGGTGAACACCGTGAAAATATAAAATAAAAAACAATTCCAGAATCGCTGTTTTTTCATCACTACCCATCTCAAAACAGAATTAAAAAAAGTGATCTAAAAGTTGCATGTACGCCAAAATCATACCATTGAAAACTACAACCCGTCCCGCAAAGAACAAGACCTCCCACAGCTTTTTTGTCAGAAAAATAAAAAAGTGGGGGCGTGGCTTGCCGTGGACCAGAGTGGACGCATCCCAGCAGAGCTCCTGACTCCGCCGAGTGCAGACCGGGGATCCCGCTCCACTGCTCGCTGCCAGCTACTCTCCGGTAGGAACATCTCTCCCCCCGCACGGCCACGCTCAATTTGAGACCTTACCGGCCTCACTAGGCCGCCGGACATCTTGCTGCCTAGCGGCATGAGTGAAGCCGCGGCCTCGAGTACTAGAAGCGCGGCGGCCGCGCATCAGAAACCCTTGCCCGACGCACTCCCCAGAGCTCCCCTTGGTCTGCCTGTCATCCCTCCACCCTCGTCCTGGTGTGGGGCAAGCAGAGAAGGCTGCTCTACAGCCCTTGTCCTAGCCGTGTCCCGCCTCTGGACTTGCGGCCTACAGCGGGAGGAGAAGCCCCGGCCTCGATTTGGGCCTCCCCGCTCGCGGACGAGACCTCCCCAGCCCCCAGATACCGGTCACCTCACTGAAGGTCTCGCAGGGGGAAGCCTGAGCAACGGTGACTGAACTGAACTGACCTGGAGGTGAGAGGGAGAGGGGGCCAGAATCACTCCAAACACCATCCTTCCGGCCTACTTACACCTTACACCCTGCACCTGGCTGGGGGGGCTAGCTGCTGCAGCCAACGTACCCACACAGATCAGGCCCTTAACTACCATCCCTGGGCCAGAACGGCAAGCACAAGGGGCATCTTATGCACCTGCATCCTACTCCACCTATATTACACTGGAATATCCTTGCAGTTCCCCAGCACATTGCCATCTTGAACCATATTGCTATTGTCACTATACTACTATATGGACGAGCCTGGCTCTAATTTCTGAGGAAGACCTCTTGCCCACAGATTTGCACCTCTTGAGTGGGGGACAAACTTCCGTATCTATGTTGCATTAACTTGGCCACTCTTCTCGGATCGACATCCAAAAGCTTTACCGTCAGCAATGAAACGTTCATAACCTTACACATGGTCTAACTACCTGATTCTACTTACCCGCAGGCCTAGCTGCTTGTATGATGGTCAAGATTGGGCAACAAAAAGCAAGAGACGCTACTGTACAGTCTAAAGCCACCAGTCTGGATAACTTCGTTAAAAAGCCTCAGCCCCCAAACGTCAGGGATCACCTCTCCACTACCACTAGACACGAGAAAGACATGTCTGTTAAGGCCGAGGCTGCGCCCGTAGCAGATGCTGACAGTGACATGGAGGATACCATGCCTACCAGGGACTTGCCCGTATCCAGATCCTTTATTAGCAGGGTCCTGAACAAGGCACTAGAACCGGTCGTCAAAGAGCTAGGTGACATCAAACAAGAAGTCCGTCAGATTGGCAACAGAGTTGAGCAGTTGGAGTCTACACAAGCCCACCTAATCCATCACGCTGAAGCTTCCACGTCCTCTTTTATCGCCTGTCAGACCCACCTGAACTCGGTCATGGACTGGCTGGAAGACCAAGATAACAGAGGGCGCCATAATAACTTGCGCTTGAAGGGCGTATCTGAATCAATTCCGGACGAATCCTTGTATACCTCGATCAAACAAATTTTCGCCCAAATACTTGGCGATAACTACCGAGACGAAATCAGCATGGAAAGGGTTCACAGAGCTCTGAGAGCCAAACCTAAGCCCCAAGAGCCTCCATGCGACGTTATTTGCCGCCTTTTTAGCTCAAAGGTCCGAGATGACATCTTGAAGAATTCGAGACTTTGTGATTCCCTCTTGTGGGAGGGTTCGAGGGTTTCCGTCTACCAAGATCTGTCAAGAGCCACGTTATCCAAACGCCAAATTCTGAAACCCTTCACGGAGTCCCTCCGGCGCAACAATATTGCATACAGATGGCTTTTCCCCTTCGGCATCTCCTTCATGATTGAAGGTAAAAGATTCATGGTTCGTAAGCATGCGGACCTGGAGGCCGCACTGGTGGCATTGAGAATTCCTGACCTGGACGTTCCGGACTGGGCTGCGGTTCAGAACCTGTCCGATCTGCCGCCATTGCCCCCTCACACGCCCTGGGAAACCGCCAATCCGCACAAGATGACCAGGAATCGTAAAAGATCTGGGAAATCGGCGCCTGGCAGAGTCTCCATGGACACTACTTGAATCCCTGGATCTCCGGGAGCACCAGCGGCTCCACATATACTTTTTCATATTAAAGCTCTTGTTTCCTTATATACGCAGTTACGCACCGCCACTTTTTTGTAACCTCGTTATATGCAACCTGCGGGTTCACGCCCTCTCCAGATTGCTTTATAATGTTAGACCACTACATACTTAGCTTTAATGTTATCTTGAACGTTATCATTGCATAGCACTATCTCAAACCTACTATTTTGGTTTGTCGATCTGAAATGTACTGTTATTATGGTACATACTTTGCCTATCTCCAGGCTTTTGTTTTGTTTTGTTACATTATTTTGTTTTGTGATACCAGTTTTAACCCTGTCTCTCCCAAATTTCGAGATGTTTTTTGTACCCGCTGAGATACTGAAACTTCCATATAAGAATGTGATGCCTCTATTCGCTGTCCTCCAACTGTCTCTTTCTCACCGCTATGTCACTTGGTCACCTGGTGACGCTACCCCCCTGTCTCCACCACTTATGTTTATCTATGACTAGTTCAGATATCTGTGTAACCTCCCTCAACACCAAAGGCCTGAATGACCCCAGGAAAAGGAGTCAAATTTTAGCGCTCCTGAAAAAGGAGAGGGCTGATGTCATTCTTTTACAGGAAACCCACTTTAAACCCCAAAAGCTACCCACTCTCTCACACTACCATTACACAACATGGTTCCATAGCACTCATCCTTGCTCCTCCTCCAAAGGGGTTAGCATAGCTTTTAAGAAGAATGTACCCTACATCCACTTAGGGTCTAAATCTGACCCAGAAGGCAGATTCCTTTTCATTAAGGGAACTCTTGCTGGCTCACCCATCTCCTTTGCTAATTTATATGCTCCTAATCAGGGACAGCCTCAATGGTTAATTAAAACATTAAAGTTATTTAAGGAATTTGCAGAGGGACTTTTGGTGGTGGGGGGAGATTTTAATGTTTCACTAGATCCCCTGCTAGATACGTCCTCCGCCAGGCCACCCATTGCGCACTCCTCCCTCAAAAGAATTAGAAGCTGCCTCCAACACCTGAACCTGATAGATGTCTGGCGACTTCATTTCCCTACTACTAAAGATTATTCCTTTTATTCTCATACCCATGGGACCCACCATAGGATCGATTATCTCTTTATTTCTAGTAGACACCTACCTATGGCGACTGTCCCTCTCATAGGCTCGATAACCCTATCTGACCACGCCCCCATCTCTCTTAACCTCAACATGGAAAACCTGCCCCCAGGGCGCGGACTTGGTCCTTGAATGAAACCCTTTTGGATGATCCCCGCAATGTAACCTCCCTGTCTGCCCATCTTGTCGACTTCTTTCAGAGAAACGAAGCTCCTGATATCTCAACGCCAATTGTGTGGGAAACGCACAAAGCCTTCATCAGAGGGGAGCTCATTGCTCTTGGTGCTTATTTAAAAAAACAAAGAGAGAAGGAGCTCAACTCCATACTCTCGCAGATTTCTGCTCTTGAGAGAGTGGGTAAACGCTCACAAGCGCTTGAGATACAGGGGAAGTTGAGTGACTTACGGAAGAAGTTGAAGGATTTACTTAATATTAAGTCAGCTAAAATTTATCAGCGTAGCTCATTCAAATTTTATGCGCACGGGGATAGAGGCTCCAAAGTCATGACCAAACTTCTTAAAAAACGTACAGAACAATCCTTTATCAAAGAGATCAAGACCCCCTCAGGTTCTCTATCTTCTGATATTGGAGATATAACAAGGGAGTTCTTGCAATACTATACATCCCTATACAACTTGCCCGAACCTTCGGACTCGCACACTCTCACTGAACAATTTCTCCAACATATAAATCTCCCCTCCCTCACGGACGTAGATAGAGACGCTCTCACTCAGCCCTTTACATTAGACGAACTGTCCAAAGTTCTCTCATCCATACCCAATGGTAAAAGTCCTGGACCTGATGGCTTCCCCATTAGCTATAAAAAGTTTAAACAAGTATTGTTACACAAATTTCTTAATGTATGCAATAGTCTTTTGGAGGGCTCTACTCTACCTCCGCAGGCTTTGGAAGCACACATTACCCTGTTACACAAAGAGGGTAAAGATAGTGCAGAATGTGGAAGCTATCGGCCCATCTCCCTCCTTAACACGGATCTCAAATGGTGCGCAAAACTTCTGGCCAACAGACTCAATCCTCTCCTCATCCGATTGATCAACCCCGAACAAGTGGGGTTTGTGCCCGAGAGGGAAGGCAAGCATAACACCACCAGACTTCTTAACATAATTCATCATGCCACACAGAAGGGGATCCCTTTAGTCTTACTAGGGACCGATGCCGAGAAGGCTTTTGATAGGGTCAGGTGGTCCTTTATGCTTGCCACTCTACATAAATTTGGTTTTCCTGACAAGTTTATATCTGCAGTTTTCTCTCTATACACTACACCCAAGGCTAATCTACGCTTGAACGACACAATCTCACCCTCCTTTAGCATAAATAACGGAACAAGACAGGGCTGCCCCCTCTCCCCAGCCTTATTCATCCTTACCTTAGAAACACTCATTCAGAAACTCATACAGACTACTGATATCTCAGGGATACAACTGTGGAACCACATCCACAAGACAGCTGCTTTTGCAGATGACCTCCTGCTGCTGGTCACTAACCCTAAGCAAGCCTTCCCCTTAATAATGCAAGCTTTTAACTCCTTCGGCTATGTGTCAAACTTCAAAATTAATTACTCCAAGTCAGAAGTCCTTAATATTTCAGCACCGCTGGCGGATATATGCGACGTACAAAAACTGGCCCCGTTCCAATGGCCGCAACATAGCATCAAATATCTGGGCGTCCAGCTTACTAAAAAATCCTTCCAACTCTATGCTGCCAATTTCGTCCCCTTACTAAACAAGATTAAAACCCAGTTACATTCCCTGCGGATCCCCTTCCTATCCTGGGTGGGCAGGAAAAACTACCTGAAGACTTACATTCTCCCTCAAATCCTATACGTGCTTCAAACCATGCCCATTTACCTACCTAATACTTTCTTTAACACCATCAAATCTCTATTCTCCAAATTTCTCTGGAACTCTAAAAAGCCGCGACTAGCACATAGACACCTGATTCTCAAACCCAGCTCCGGGGGTATGGGCCTTCCGGACATTCTAACCTATTATAAAGCCATACACCTTGGTAGGTGGGTTTCCTTGAACAGGACCAGAGACATGTCTCCAACCCTAGCTGCGGAAAGAGCTCTGCTTCCTCCAGGTTTACAAGCTCGACTGTGGTGCCCTTTTTTAAAACGGGACTTACAAACTCCATAAGCCCTACAATTAAAGGCACCGTTTTAGTATCTCAGAAATTTTTCTGCGACTGCACTCCGAGGAAAAAAACACTACCGCTTACACCCCTACACCTTCTCCCAATACTCACTAATTGCACAGCTGACCCTGATACCTTCTGGTCTTCTTTACAATACAATACTGTAGTTGATACTTTTGGAGATGGGCAAGTCCCCACCTTGCAATCCCTTTTACCTGCAGATACACACCTGCCCATCCCTTTCTTACACTCCTTAGGTTTCAAAGAAACAAGCAACCTCTTCCTGAAGATGTTTCCGGATATCTCAGAACCCTCCTGGTTGGAGACATATTTGCTACTACCTGCTCTTCCTAAGGGCCTTGTCTCTAAAATATACTCTGGCCTGGTTTTAGATGGCTCTCCTGCCAAACCTAGTTTTCTTCTGGCCTGGGAGAAGGAACTGGAAGTTACCTTCAGTAGGGAAGATACGTCTTTTATTCTAAAGCACGTATTTGGCTTCTCTAGATGCGTTAAAATTCAGGAGAACTCCTTTAAAACCACAACCAGGTGGTACAGAACTCCAGATTTTTTGTACAAAATCAGTCTGATTCCATCCAACCAGTGTTGGAGGTGTAATGCTGGCGTGGGTAGCATATCGCATATCTGGTGGGGCTGCCCCTCGATCAAGCCCTTCTGGGATAAAGTGTCTGACACAATTCAGAAAGTTACGAAACAAACGCTCCCCCTCGGGGCTCCTCTAGTTCTCCTATGGGCTCCATCTCAAAATTTCCGCCCGAAGCGTAATGATCTGATAACTCAAATGATTACAGTGGCTAAACTACTGATCCCACTCCACTGGAAATCGTCCGCACCCCCGACTTTCCGTGAGTGGTTAGATAAGATGGACTCTATTGGCAGGATGGAGGAGCTCTTGAGCTGGGAACTCAGAAAGCATGAGGACTATTTGAAGGTGTGGACTCCGTGGCTGACTTTTCGTGCCTCTCATCCCCTCCCAAACCAGCTTCCCCTTACCCCTTAGGATCTATGGGGGGTGACTAGTGTAGTTCCTCTTAGGATTGTACAGGCCTCCTATACATGGGGAGACCCTAACACTACTCCTGCCCTCTCAAACCTTGCATGACATCGGTTTTCTCTCTCTGTATCTCTATCTTATCTCATTTTTTCTCACGTTCTGACATGGGTACCCAGTTTATTGTTCTACTTTATTGTTTACTGTTTCTCATCCTGCATGGTCATTATTGAACAGAACTTCGGCCTGCGTGCCGTAAGATTTATATGCCCGTGATCTATGTACGGATGCTTTTCTTTCTGTTTATCTTGTCGTATATTTTCAATAAAACAAAGATTTGATAAAAAAAAGAAAAATAAAAAAGTTATGGCTCTCAGAATATGGCGACACAAAAAATAAATGATTTGAAACAAAAGTGATTTTATTGTGCAGGCGCTGCAAATAAAAAAAATATAAAAAATGGGAACTCAGTACTCCAAGGTATTATGCAATAAGTGATATTTTATTTCACATATAGCGAAAAGTAGTAATCCAAAAATAGGTTTAACGTTTCGGTCTATACATTCGATCATGTTCAGACACGGATTACGTCCGTGGATATGGATATGCGGCGCTTGCGACCTCGGTCGCTGTTAGGTAAAACTATATACATTTGGTATCACCGTAATCGTATAGATCCGCAGAATAAAGTAAATATGTCATTTATAGCGCACGGTGAACACCGTAAAAAAAAAGAATAAAAAACGTGAGATTTGCTGGTTCTTGCTTGCCAAAAAATGAAATAAAAAGTGATCAAAAAATCGCATGTACCCCAAAATGGTACCACGGAAGACTACAGTTTGTCCCGCAACAAATAAGCACTCACACAGCTCCGGTGAAGAAAAAATAAAAAAGTTCTGGCTCTAAGAATATAGAGACGCAAAATGTGCAGAAAGCAGAAAAGATCGGCCAACATTTATCATGCCACACTGCCAACACATCTGCGGATTATTATTTATTTACCGCATTATTATACCCCCTTATTATGCCCTGATGTACTCTGCCCAGCTTACATATGCCCCCGCATTATAAATTGAAATACCAGTAAAACCCCAAACAGAAATACTACAAAGCAAATGTTAGGGATCTGCCAGGTACTACGTCTAGGTATACTCCTGGGATTAATCAATCCACACCTGAGGCCAGACCTGTTAGACTGACACCGTCTCCCACCAACCAGGGTGGCAGGCTCAGGAGTGGGAGAGCCTATCGCGGCCTGGTCAGTCGGAGTTAGCTCCGCCCCCTGTCCTTTATTACCTGCCGTGTTCTCTTCCTCAGTGCTTGTAATTCTTCTGGATTCCTGGCCCCTCTGCTGCTTGCTCCAGCCTGCTTCTGCCGTGCTTCTGCCTTGCTGCAGTTCCGCTTAACCTGCTTCGCTTTGCCCCTGGCTTGCTTCCTTCTCCATGCTCACGTTGGTATACTCCACTTCATCCTGGTCCTGACTATTCATTCACCGCTCCGTTTCCTCGCGGCGTTCCGTGGGCTACTGCCCCTTCCCTTGCGTGTTCCCTGTTTGTTCTCCCGTGCACTTAGACAGCGTAGGGACCGCCGCCCAGTTGTACCCCGTCGCCTAGGGCGGGTCGTTGCAAGTAGGCAGTGACAGGGCGGTGGGTAGATTAGGGCTCACTTTCCCTTCTCCTCCTTCCTGCCATTACATAATTACAAGCCCATACCTAGTCTACCATTCTCCTACGCTGACGCTATCATGGAACCCCTTGAGACCCTGACCCAGCAGATGCAGGGCCTCTCCCTACAGGTCCAGGCCCAGGTGCAGAGGGTCAACCAGGGTGATGCTGCCTTAGTAGTACCCCTCACCTCACCTCTAGAACCCGACCTCAAGTTACATGACCGGTTCTCAGGGGACCGTAAGACGTTTCTCTCCTTCCGGGAGAGTTGCAGACTGTATTTCCGCCTAAAACCCCACTCCTCAGGTTCCGAGAACCAGCGGGTGGGTATCATCATATCCCGACTCCAGGAAGGGCCCCAAGAGTGGGCCTTCTCCTTGGCTCCTGACGCCCCTGAACTTTCCTCTGTTGATCGTTTTTTCTCTGCCCTCGGACTCATTTACGACGAGACTGACAGGACTGCTTTAGCCGAGAGTCAGCTGGTGACCTTATGTCAGGGTAGGAGACCGGTTGAGGAATACTGTTCTGATTTTAGAAAGTGGTGCGTAGCTTCTCGGTGGAACGATCCGGCCCTAAGGTGCCAGTTTAGGTTAGGATTATCTGACGCCCTGAAGGATCTGCTGGTTAGCTACCCCTCTTCTGACTCCCTTGACCAGGTTATGGCCCTAGCAGTACGACTTGACCGACGTCTCAGGGAACGTCAGCTTGAACGTTTCAATGTGCTCCCCTCTGACTTTTCTGCGATCCCCCCCGAGGTCCCGTCCCCTCGCCCCTCCACGGAGGACTCGGAGGTACCTATGCAACTCGGGGCCTCCATGTCCCCTCGACAATGTAGGGAGTTTCGCAGAATGAATAAATGGTCTCTGCTTCTACTGTGGGGACGACAAGCATCTACTGAACACCTGTCCCAGGCGCAAGAATAAAAAGCCGGAAAACTTCCGCGCCTAAGTGATCATCGGGGAGGTCACTTGGGCGCACAGGTATTTCCCGTTAATGTGAAACGCAATAAAATTTTGCTTCCCTTTCAGGTCTCGTTTGTTGGCCGGTCTGCCACGGGCAGTGCTTTCGTGGATTCTGGCTCATCTGCTAATATCATGTCTGTGGAATTTGCTATGTCTTTAAAGATGCCTTTTATTGATTTACCTTATCCTATCCCTGTAGTAGGTATCGACTCAACCCCCCTTGCTAATGGTTATTTTACTCAGAATACTCCTGTTTTTGAACTCCTGGTTGGCTCCATGCATTTGGAGCAGTGCTCTGTACTGGTGATGCAGGGATTATCGTCTGATCTGGTATTAGGTCTTCCCTGGTTGCAGTTGCATAATCCCACGTTTGATTGGAATACTGGGGAGCTTACCAAATGGGGTAATGAATGTCTTATGTCATGTCTTTCTGTTAACTCTATTTCTCCCCGGGAGGAGGTAAACATGCTTCCTGAGTTTGTTCAGGACTTCGCCGATGTGTTTTCTAAGGAGGCCTCCGAGGTGTTGCCCCCCCATAGAGATTACGATTGCGCCATCGATTTGGTGCCTGGTGCCAAGCTTCCTAAGGGTAGGATATTTAATCTTTCATGTCCTGAACGTGAAGCTATGAGGGTGTATATCCAAGAATGCCTGGCCAAGGGTTTCATTCGCCCCTCGACTTCTCCTGTAGGTGCTGGCTTCTTCTTCGTGGGGAAGAAGGATGGTGGTCTTAGGCCGTGCATTGATTATCGTAACCTGAATAAGGTCACCGTAAGGAACCAGTACCCACTTCCTTTGATTCCGGATCTTTTTAATCAGGTTCAGGGAGCCCAATGGTTTTCTAAGTTCGATCTACGGGGGGCATATAACCTTATCCGCATCAAAGAGGGGGATGAGTGGAAAACTGTGTTCAACACACCCGAGGGTCATTTCGAATACCTGGTCATGCCCTTTGGGTTGTGTAATGCCCCTGCTGTCTTCCAGAATTTTATTAATGAAATCCTGAGAGATTACCTGGGTAATTTTCTTGTTGTGTACCTTGATGACATACTGGTGTTTTCCAAGGACTGGTCCTCCCACGTGGAGCATGTCAGGAAGGTGCTCCAGGTCCTTCGGGAGAATAATCTGTTTGCTAAGACTGAAAAATGTGTCTTTGGGGTACAGGAGATACCATTTTTAGGGCAAATCCTCACTCCTCATGAATTCCGCATGGACCCTGCCAAGGTTCAGGCTGTGGCGGAATGGGTCCAACCTGCCTCCCTTAAGGCGTTACAGTGTTTTTTAGGGTTCGCCAACTATTACAGGAGATTTATTGGCAACTTCTCGGTCATCGCTAAGCCTCTTACGGACCTTACTCGCATGGGTGCTGATGTCCTCCATTGGCCCCGTGAGGCCGTCCAGGCCTTTGAGACCCTCAAGAAGTGCTTTATCTCGGCCCCCGTGCTGATTCAGCCCAACCAAGAGGAGCCATTTATTGTGGAGGTTGACGCATCCGAGGTGGGAGTGGGGGCCGTCTTGTCCCAGGGTACCAGCTCCCTCACCCATCTCCGCCCCTGTGCTTACTTCTCTAGGAAGTTTTCGCCCACGGAGAGTAACTATGATATTGGCAACCGCGAACTTCTAGCCACTAAATGGGCTTTTGAAGAGTGGCCGCACTTCCTGGAGGGGGCCAGACACCAGGTAACAGTCCTTACGGATCACGAGAATCTGGTTTTCCTAGAATCGGCCCGGAGGCTTAATCCTAGACAAGCTCGGTGGGCACTATTCTTTACCAGATTTAATTTCTTGGTTACCTATAGGGCTGGGTCCAAGAATATTAAGGCTGATGCTCTGTCACGTAGTTTCATGGACAATCCTCCTTCCGAGAAGGATCCTGCTTGTATTTTACCCCCTGGTATAATCGTTTCTGCCACGGATTCTGATTTAGCTTCTGATATTGCGGCTGATCAGGGTTCAGCTCCCGGGAACGTCCCTGGGGACAAACTGTTTGTTCCCCTGCAATACCGGCTAAGGGTACTCAGGGAAAACCATGACTCCGCTCTATCTGGTCATCCTGGCATCTTGGGCACCAAACACCTCATTACCAGAAACTATTGGTGGCCAGGGTTGCCTAAAGACGTTAGGGCTTACGTCGCCGCTTGTGAGGTTTGCGCTAGGTCCAAAACCACTAGGTCCCGACCTGCGGGCCTACTACGTTCCTTGCCCATTCCCCAGAGACCTTAGACCCATATCTCCATGGATTTTATCACCGATTTGCCCCCATCTCAGGGCAAGTCGGTGGTGTGGGTGGTAGTAGACCGCTTCAGCAAGATGTGCCACTTTGTGCCCCTTAAGAAGCTACCTAACGCCAAGACGTTAGCTTCTTTGTTTGTGAAACACATCCTGCGTCTCCATGGGGCCCCAGTCAATATCGTTTCAGACAGAGGGGTACAATTTGTTTCCTTATTTTGGAGAGCTTTTTGTAAAAAGTTGGAGATTGATCTGTCCTTCTCCTCCGCCTTCCATCCCGAAACTAATGGCCAAACGGAAAGGACTAACCAATCCCTGGAACAATATTTAAGGTGTTTCATCTCTGACTGTCAATTCGATTGGGTCTCATTCCTTCCCCTTGCTGAATTTTCCCTGAATACCCGGGTCAGTAACTCGTCAGGGGTCTCCCCGTTTTTCTGTAATTTCGGGTTTAACCCAAGGTTCTCCTCCATTTCCCCTGGTTGTTCCAATAATCCTGAGGTAGAGGATGTTCATCGGGAACTGTGCACAGTCTGGGCCCAGGTTCAGAAGAACCTAGAGGCGTCCCAGAGCGCACAAAAGATTCAGGCTGATAGTAGACGTTCTGCTAACCCCCGGTTTGTCGTCGGGGATTTGGTTTGGTTGTCATCCAGGAACTTGCGCCTTAAGGTCCCGTCCAGGAAGTTTGCTCCCCGATTTATTGGACCTTATAAGATCATTGAAGTCCTCAACCCTGTATCCTTCCGTCTGGAGCTGCCCCCATCCTTTCGCATACATGACGTCTTCCATGCCTCCCTCCTCAAACGCTGCTCCCCGTCCTGGTCCCCCTCGAGGAAACCTCCTGTTCCCGTTCTCACCCCTGAGGGGGTGGAATTCGAGGTGGCCAAGGTTATGGACAGTAGGATGGTCTAGGGCTCCCTCCAGTACCTGGTCCATTGGAGAGGATACGGGCCGGAGGAGAGGACTTGGGTACCTGCTCGTGATGTTCACGCTGGGGTATTGATCAGGAGGTTCCACCTTCTCTTCCCTACTAAACCGGGTCCTCTTAGTAAGGGTCCGGTGGCCCCTCATAAAAGGGGGAGTACTGTTAGGGATCTGCCAGGTACTACGTCTAGGTATACTCCTGGGATTAATCAATCCACACCTGAGGCCAGACCTGTTAGACTGACACCGTCTCCCACCAACCAGGGTGGCAGGCTCAGGAGTGGGAGAGCCTATCGCGGCCTGGTCAGTCGGAGTTAGCTCCGCCCCCTGTCCTTTATTACCTGCCGTGTTCTCTTCCTCAGTGCTTGTAATTCTTCTGGATTCATGGCCTCACTGCTGCTTGCTCCAGCCTGCTTCTGCCGTGCTTCTGCCTTGCTGCAGTTCCGCTTAACCTGCTTCGCTTTGCCCCTGGCTTGCTTCCTTCTCCATGCTCACGTTGGTATACTCCACTTCATCCTGGTCCTGACTATTCATTCACCGCTCCGTTTCCTCGCGGCGTTCCGTGGGCTACTGCCCCTTCCCTTGCGTGTTCCCTGTTTGTTCTACCGTGCACTTAGACAGCGTAGGGACCGCCGCCCAGTTGTACCCCGTCGCCTAGGGCGGGTCGTTGCAAGTAGGCAGGGACAGGGCGGTGGGTAGATTAGGGCTCACTTTCCCTTCTCCTCCTTCCTGCCATTACAGCAAAATCTGCGCTCCAATAGCCAAATGGCGCTCCCTCCCTTTTAAACTCTACAGCGTGCTCAGACAGCAGTTTACGTCCACATATATTGCATCACCATACCCTGGAGAACCCGCTTAACAGTTTGAGATATTTCTATGTGCACTACAATAGCATATCAGTGGAAAATTTAAATTTTCACTTTGCACCATCCACTGAGCGTTCATTTCTAATAAAAAAACAACAACCTGGGAGGTCAAAATGCTCACTACACCTCTTAAAAAATGCCTTGAGGGGGTGCAGTTTCCAAAATGGGGGTCAGTACTTGGGGGTTTGTTTTACTATTTGACCCCAGAGCCCTGCAAATGTGGGCCACTGCTGCGAAAATCAGCAAAATAGGCCTCACATGCGAATTTGATCTTTTACTTCTGAGCCCTGTCATATGTCCAGGCAAATGATAAATGCCTTGAGGGGTGTAGTTTACAAAATGGTGTCACTTCTCAGGGTTTTCCACTCTACTATGGTACCTAATGGAGCTCTGTAAATGCGACATGGCGCCAGTAGACTAGTTCATCAAAATCTGCGCTCTAAAAGCCAAATGGCGCTCCTTCCATTTTGAGCTTTGCCATGTGCCCAAACAGCAGTTTAGGGCCACACATGGGGTATTGCCATACTCAGGAGAAATTGGGTAACAAATTGTATTTTCTTTATTCTCCTATTACCCCCTGTGAAAATTAAAAATTGGTAGCAAAAACGACATATTTTTGGACAATATTAAATTCTAATAAAATCTATGAAACTTCTGTGGTATAAAAATGCTCACTATACCCCTAGATGAATGCCCTGAGGGGTATAGTTTCCAAATGGAGTCACTTCCCATGGGTTTCTACTGTTCTGGTACAGCAAAAACTGCATGCCAATATTCACAATTCCTGCACTTTGTTAATGTGTCTATGGCAGTTACAGCAGAGCACAGCATAATCTCACGAGATTACACTGTAGATGACAGGTTATTTATATAGCACCAACATTTGCTGTACAAAGGTCCTCTTTTACTGTCCCCATTGGGGCTCACAACCTAAATTCCCTATTAGTATGTTTTTTTTGGGGTGTGGGAGGAAACCAGAGTACCCGGAGGAAACCCATGCAAACACTGGGAGAACATACAAACTCCATGCAGATTTGGTCCTTGGTTGGATTTGAACCAAGGACCCCAGCGCTACAAGGCAACCACTGAGCTACTGTGCTGCCCTATACAACGAGCTTACACCGTGCTCTGCTGTAACTACCATAGACAAATTAACGAAGTGCAGAGATTGTGAATAGACATTCCGTGGAATGTCTATTCACTGTCTAAACACTTCAGTATCGTTAATGTGTGAGTATAAGACAGCACATAGCGATCTAAAAGGATCCCTATGCGCTGCCTAAATGAATGGAGAGGAGTGCATGACGCTGATTGGTTAGCGTCATACACTCCTCTGTACAACGCCCACTTGGTCTAAAGTAAAAACACGCCCACTTGGGCATTAAGACACTCATTAGCATAAAACTAAAATCGCTAACAAAGTGGTGAAAATAGATCGTTTTTTTAAATAAAAAGCACTGCTGTCACCTACATTACAGCGCCGATCTCCTTATGTAGGAGATAGGTCACTTATAACGTGGTGACAGAGCCTCTTTAAGGCCAAAACAGGCTGCGTTAAAGGGGTTAAAATTAAATCATATTAACATTTAACATGTTTTGGCACTAGAATATGAAGAAGCAATAGCAGGCTTTGCTCCAGTAGGCCTTTTTTCAATAAATGAGTCTGAAATGGAATAATTTTTTCAGTCAGCTGAACGGTTTGGCAAGAGAAACTGAGCCACATACTTTTCCTCCTTTGGGCATAGGGATTATGAATCCTCAGCGACATGTATTTTCCATGGGCTCTTTGAATAGAATATAAAAAGTTGCTGAAACTACAACAAAAAGTGAGCAATGAAAACTAAAATATTTGTTAATTTTTTAAATTATATTCCAATGACTTGATGTCTTTGAGTACAGTAGACTTTAACCCCTAATTCTTTTAGAGTCCACAATCTAATCTGGGAACTGCTACTTCTAAATAAGGCACTGTTCACATCACGCTGGGGCGTGGGGCTATACGTCAATGGTATACGTCAAGAATAATATTCAATGGGATATAGGAAAAAAGAGGGCTGGCACTGTCAAATTCAGATGCGGTACGACACCTGCATGGAGATTTCCAATGGCGCTATATTTGTATATGGAGTTGGGTAATATGCATGCCCACGGGGTGCTCATCGACTAGCGCTGCACGTTTTACTTTTGAAAATACGTCAGTAGTATTCCCCAATGCATACCTCTGACTTATGCCATTGTATAGCTTTGGGCCACAATGTTAAAAAACATGTGTGTTACTGTTTGCTTGTGTTGTAGTGGCCCACTGTATAGGAAAGCAAAGTCTGTGCAGATTTCTCATACAGTAAAAAGAAATACACAGTTTTGTCCTCCGTCGGGTAAATGGAGGCCCATGATATGTTCAATGTATGAACTGGGAGCCTTGTGAACATAGCCCTAGCTGTATAAGGAAACTACATGAGAAGTGTATGAGAAGTGTTTCAAGTAGTGTTGAGCAATTCAAATTTGGTTTAATCTAAGGCTGGGTTCACACGACCTATTTTCAGGCGTAATGGAGGCGTTTTACGCCTCGAATTACGCCTGAAAAGACGGCTCCAATACGTCGGCAAACATCTGCCCATTGCTTTCATCTGCCCTTAGCTACGTGCGACACATGCGGTTGCACAGGGAGCCGGCCGCCAAGCTGTAAGGAGGTCGCCAGTGGGTGAATTTATCCCGCTCTGCGGCTACTGCTCGGGGTGCCAGCGGATCAGGTGTCACTCACTGACCTCACTACTGGCTTCCCTGCACCGCGACTACCCATCCCCTGCTCCCCCTCCTCGTTTTACGTCCTGATTGATGATCAGGCGTGATGACATCACTCAGGACGCAAGACAGGGATGGGACTATCTTACCATGTGTTCCTGGTCTGGCTATTTCCCCAGGGCTCCACTCCATCAGCATCAGCGGGCACGGTGCACTGTAAGAAGCCCAGCAGGTCAGTCAGACTGTGAGCTTTGGTTGTATGGGGGCACTGATGGGGGTCTAAAAATGGCAAATGGGCAGATTATTCAGTGCCCCCTTGGTGCCCATTTGCCACTTATTGCCCCTTTAGTGTCCTGTTCAGTGCCCCTTTCATGCCCATTTGCCATTTATTGTTCTTCTGTGACAGAGGGTGCTAAAGGGGCAGCAAATGGCAAATATGCATCAAGGTGGCACTGAACATAAGGACACTAAAGGGGAAATAAGTGGAAAATGGGCACCAAGGTGGCACTGAACGACACTGTTAATAAATGACAGATGGGCACATTGTTCAGTTGCTCCATAGTGCACATTTACCATTTGTTGCCTTTTTAGACCCTGTGCACATTACGTTAAAGGGGTTAAAAATAAATTCTGTTGAAGCAGAGGAGGAGAAGTTAAAATAAAAAAGAACTTATACTTACCTTTCTCCTCCCAAACAATCCTGCGCTGGGGGCTCCCATCACCTCTGTTCTCTGTTTGTATACAGAGCAGCTGCAGCGGTGATGTACTGTCGACGTGATGTCACCACTGCAGTCGCTCTGTATACTAACCGAGAACAGAGGTGACGGGAGCCCCCAATGCATGAACGTCTGGGAAGAGAGAGATAAGTATGGGCTGCTTTCTTATTTTAACCCTTTCAGGACATTTTTTGCTTTTTCATTTACGTTTTTCACTACCCGCCTTCCTAGAGCCATAACTTTTTTTTATTTTTCCGTCAATAGGGTGGTGGTTATTTTTTGCGGGATGAGTTGTAATTTCTATTGGCACCATTTAAAGTACCATATAATGTACTGGGAAACTGAAAAAAATTCTTTGTGGGCTGAAATTAGAAAAAAACGGTGATTCCTCCATAGTTTTTTAGGTTTCGTGCAGTAAAAACTACAACTTAACTTTATTCTGAGGCTCAATACGATTATGGTGGTAACAAATTTATATAGATTATTTATATATTTTACTACTTTTACAAAGAAAACTATTTGTGAGTTATATAAGAAGTAATAAAAAGTACCAACATTGCTCACGTGGACAGCCGTTTTAATATTTTTTTCTGTTATACAAAAGATAGCCTTTGAGTAAACGGAGTAAGGGCCAGTTCACATGTTGCATACATATTGCAGATTTTCCGCAATGAAATTTGTTGCAAAAAATCCGCAGAAAATACAGTAACAGCAAAGTGGATGAGATAAAACAAATCTCATCCACACGCTGCGTAAACACTGATTGGAAAAAACTGACCTGCGATGCAGAGTTTTATTCTGCAGCATGTCAATTGTATTTGCGTAAACGCGCCTTATTTGTTGCGGGTTTTCCCCATTGTATTCAATGGGGAGGTAAATTCTGCAACAAATAGCAGTTGTTGCGTTTTTTTTGCGGTGGGTTCGCAGCGATCCCGCCGCAAAAATCGTCACTCAGAAAACACACAATATATTATACTTACCTAGGAATCTGTGTTTTATCCTCCTGGGATGACGCTTCATCTCATGTAACCTCCGCTGCAGCCAATCACAGGCTGTAGCGGCGGTCACATGGATGAAACGTCATCCTTGAGGTCGGCCTGCAAGCAGGCTGGCTAAGTCCTGCAGTTTTTCACAACAGACATTCCAGGCGAGAAACTTCCCCACAGTTTGGTGCGGTTTTTCACCCCAAATTCCATGCGGCGCACAGGGCGGATATGCTGCATTCTTTTACGCAGCGTATCTGCCCCGCGTGAACTCAGTCTAAAGGTAATTTCACATTACATCCTGCCCATCCGTGTAATGTATGCACCGGGAAAGCTCCCAGAAAGTATGGTAAACAGTCCCATACACCTGATGGAGGTTAAAAAAGCCTCAGTTCGAGGGGGGACTGCGCTATTTTATGTAGTGGTGTCCAGTAAAAAAAATTATACTGCATGATTTTTGTGACCATTTAATCTATGCGCCAGGAACTTTTCCACCGCATATGATAAATGGACAGGCAGGATGTAATGTGAAAACAGCCTTACCAAAACATAGGCCTTGTTCACACTGTGCTAAAAACGGCGGAAATCGGAAGCAGAACGCCTCCAAACATCTGCCGATTGGGAAAACTTCATTCTGTTCCGACGGGGCGTTTTTTTACGCGGCCATTTTGATCTATGCGCCAGGAGCTTTTCCACCGCATATGATAAATGGACAGGCAGGATCTAATGTGGAAACAGCCTTACCAAAACATAGGCCTTGTTCACACTGTGCTAAAAACTACGGAAAAATCGGAAGCAGAACGCCTCCAAACATCTGGCCATTGGGAAAACGGCATTCTGTTCCGACGGCGCGTTTTTTACGCGGCCGTTTTGAAAAATACGGCCACGAAAAAGAAGTGCATGTCACTTCTTCAGCCGTTTTTGGAGCCGTTATTCATAGACTCTATAGAAGAACAGCTCCAAAAACGGCTGTTAAAACGCAGCGAAAAACGAGACTTTGAATAAGAAACGGCTGAAAATCAGGAGCTGTTTTTCCTTGAAAACAGCTCCGTATTTTGAGACATTTTTTATTTTGTGCGTGCACATACCCTTAAAAACACTAGTGTTTTTGTAAAGTTCTTATTAACCCCTTAAGGACACAGCCTGTTTTGGCCTTCAGGACACAGCCGATTTTTTCAAATCTGACATGTTTCACTTTATGTGGTAATAACTCCGGAATGCTTTTACCTATCCAAGCGATTCTGAGATTGTTTTCTCGTGACACATTGGACTTTATGTTACTGGCAAAATTTGCTCGATACATTAAGTATTTAATTGTGAAAAACACCAAAATGTAGCGAAAAATTGCAAAAATTTGCATTTTTCTAAATTTATATGTATCAGCTTGTAAGACAGATGGTAATACCACACAAAATTGTTGCTAATTAACATCAGCCATATGTCTACTTTAGATTGGCATCGTTTTTTGAACATCCTTTTATTTTTCTATGACATCACAAGGCTTAGAACTTTAGCAGCAATTTCTCACATTTTCAAGAAAATTTCAAAAGGCTATTTGTACAGGTTCCAGTTCAGATGTGAAGTGGATTTTAGGGCCTTATATATTAGAAACCCTCGAGAAGTCACCCCATTTTAAAAACTTCACCCCTCAAAGTATTCAAAACAGCATTTAGAAAGTTTCTTAACCCTTTAGATGTTTCACAGGAATTAAGGCAAACTAGATGTGAAATGTTCAAATTTCTTTTTTTTTTTGCAGAAATTCATTTTTCATCTATTGTTTTTGTAACACAGAAAGTTTTACCAGAGAAACGCAACTCAATATCTATTGCCCAGATTCTGCAGTTTTTAGAAATACCCCACATGTGGCCCTAGTGCGGAAATGGACTGAAGCACCGACCTCCGAAGCAAAGGAGCACCTAGAGGATTTTGGGGCCTCCTTTTTATTAGAAAATATTTTAGGCTCCATGTCGGATCTGAAAGGCTCTTGCGGCACCAAAACAGTGGAAATCCCCCAAAAGTGACACCATTTTGGAAACTATACCCCTTGAGGAAATTATCTAGGGGTATAGTGAGCATTTTGACCCCGCAGGTTTTTTGCAGAAATTATTGGAAGTAGGCCGTGAAAATGAAAATCTACATTCTTTCAAAGAAAATGTAGGTTTAGCTAATTTTTTCTAATTTCCACAAGGACTAAAAGGAGAAAATGCACCACTACTTTTGTAAAGCAATTTCTCCCGAGTAAAACAATGCCCCACATGTGGTCATAAACGGCTTTTTGGACACACGGCGGAGCTTAGAAGGGAAAGAGCGCCATTTGGCTTTTGGAGCTCAAATTTAGCAGGAATGGTTTGCGGAGACCACGTCGCATTTGCAAAGCCCCTAAGGGACCAAAACAGTGAAAACACCAAAAAAGTGACTCCATTTAGGAAACTACACCCCTTGAAGAATTCATCTAGGGGTGTAGTGAGCATTTTGTACCCACAGGGGTTTCATAGATTTTATTAGAATTGGGCAGTGAAGATAAAAAAAATCCTTTTTTTCCAATAAGATGTAGCTTTAGCTCAACATTTTTCATTTTCTCAACAAATAAAGGAATAAAAGAACCCCAACATTTGTAAAGCAACTTCTCTGGAGTACGGCAATACCCCATTTGTGGTCATAAACTGCTGTTTGGGCACACGGCAAGGATCAGAAGAGAAGGAGTGCCATTTGGCTTTTGGAGCACAGATTTTGCTGGATTGGTTTCTTGACACCATGTCACTTTTGCAAAGCTCCTAAGGTGTCAGTACAGTGGAAACTCCCCAAAAGTGATTCCATTCACAAAACTACACCCCTTGAGGAGTTCATCTAGGGGTGTAGTGAGCATTTTGACCCCACAGGTGTTTCATAGATTTTATTAGAATTGGGCAGTGAAAATAAAAAAAATCCTTTTTCTTCAATAAGACGTAGTTTTAGCTGAAAATGTTTCATATTCTCAACAAATAAATGTAAAAGAGCACCACAACACTTGTAAAGCAACTTCTCCTGTGTATGACAATACCACATATGTGGTCATAAACTGCTGTTTAGGCACAGAGTAGGGCACAGAAGGGAAGGAGCGCCATTTGGCTTTTGGAGTACAGATTTTGCTGGATTGGTTTCTGGACGCTATGTCGCATTTGCAAAGTCCCTGTGGGACCAAAACAGTGGATCCCCCCAGAAGTGACCCCATTTTGGAAACTACACCCCTCAAGGTATACACCTAGGGGTGTAGTGAGCATATTAACACCACAGGTGATTGGCAGAAATTGGTGTGCACGTGATGTTGCAGAGTGAAAATGGTTTTTCAATAGATATGCCAATATCCAGCTTGTGCCACTGGAGACACACACCCCAAAAATTATTAAAAGGGTTCTCCCAGGTATGGCGATGCCATATATGTGGAAGTAAACTGCTGTTTGGGCACACTGTAGGGTTCAGAAGGGAGGTAGAGCCATTTGGCTTTTGGAGCGTGGATTTTGCTTGTAGTAGTTTTGTTTGGAGTCTTACTGGTGTTTCCGTTTATAATGTGGGGGTACATGTAAGGCGGGCGGAGTATATAAGGGGCATAGTCAGGTGGTATAGTGGGGTAAAAAAAAAACAATTAAATAATCCATAGATAGTTGTTATGCTGTGACACAATCCTTTCTGCACAGGCCAGTGTCGCACTGATAAATGGTCTTTACTTAACCCCCTTTTGGTCCACACTCGGCACCTTTGAAGTTTGGGGAATTTTGCTGGGAAGTGTTGTCCTGGTATAATACGGGCACCCTCGCTTCCAGCAGATATGTTTGGGCCCTCCCCTTCCTGGATCCCTAATTTTAGGGGCCTTGATAATTCGCCACTTGAAACAGAAGAAATGTTCCCCTCGGGCTGCACATCTGCATATTTTTATTTCCTGGCTTATTGGTGCCTTGACTCATTTTATTTTTTCATAGACGTAGTGGTATGAGGGCTGGTTTTTTTTGCGGGACGAGCTGTAGTTTTTATTGGTACCATTTTGGGGTACACGCGACTTTTTGATCACCTTTTATCCTTTTTTTTTTGGGAGGCAAGGTGACCAAAAAACAGCAATTCTGGCATATTTTTTTAGTTCTTTTTATACAGCGTTCGCCACGTGTTATAAATTACATGTTACCTTTATTCTGCGGGTCAGTCCGATTCCGGTGATACCTAATTTATAGCACTTTTTATGTTTTACAACTTTTTGCACAATAAAATAACTTTTGTAAGGGTATGTTCACACGGCGGGGGTCCGTAACGGCTGAAATTACGGGGATGTTTCAGCCTGAAAACATCGCCGTAATTTCAGCCGTACTGGCATGTGCAGGCGCTTGAACGCCGCGTCAATTACGGCCGTAATTAGCGCTGCTATTCATTGGAGTCAATGAATAGCGGCTCCAATTACGGCCAAAGAAGTGACAGGTCACTTCTTCTACGCGGGCGTCTATTTACGCGCCGTCATTTGACAGCGGCGCGTAAATATACGCCTCGTGTGAACAGACAAACGTCTGCCCATTGCTTTCAATGGGCAGATGTTTGTCAGCGCTATTGAGGCGCTATTTTCGGGCGTAATTCGGGGCAAAAACGCCCGATTTACGTCCGTAAATAGGCCGTGTGAACATACCCTAAAGAGAATGGATTTTTTCTGTCGCCAAGTTGTGAGAGCCATAACGGTTTTAAATTTTTTGTCGGCGGAGCTGTATGAGGGCTTGTTTTTAGCGAGACGAGTTATAGTTTTTATCGGTACCATTTTTAGGTACATGCGACTTTTTGATCACTTTTTATTTCAATTTTCGGAAGACAAAGTGACCAAAAAATAGCAATTATGTCAGTATTTTTTAGTTATTTTTTTTACGGCGTTCACTGTGCGGAATAAATAACATAATATTTTTATAGTTCAGGTCGTTACGGTCGCAGCGATACCAAATATGTATGGCTTTATTATTTTTTTCAATAATAAATGACTTGATAAGTGAAAAAGGGCGATTGTGTTTTGTGTTATTATTTGAAACTTTTATTGTATTTTTTACAACTTTTATTTTTACTTTTTTGACACTTTTTTTGACACTTTTCTTTAGTCCCACTAGGGGACTTGAAGGTCCAACAGTTTGTTTGATGTTCTAATACATTGCACTACCTATGTAGTGCAATGTATTAGAACTGTCAGTTGTTCACTGACAGCAAGCCGATCAGGCTCCGCCTCTGGGCGGGGCCTAATCAGCTTACGTAATGGCAGACAGGAGTCCATTGTTAGGGCTCCTGTTGCCATGGTAGCAGTCGCCAGCCTTGCCATCGCGTGGCAAGGCTGCCGATTTACTACAAACCTCTAGGATGCAGCGATCACAATGGATCGCTGCATCGAAGGGGTTAATGCCAGGAATCGGAGCTAGCTCCGGTTCCTGGCGATAGATCGGGGTGTCCGCTGTAACATACAGCGGACACCCACTGCTGATGACGCCGGCTCAGCTTCTGAGCCGGAAGCTGAGCCGGCGCCATCTTGCCGATGGTACCGGAAGCCTCCTGGGCCCCGCCGACGACGGGGCATAGGAGGATTCCGTTGCTGGCGGACCGGGAGGTAAGCATTAGCCCTCCGATCGCCTTTGCAGCCACCGGCAACCCAGCGATCATGTTGCTGGGGCGCCGGTGGCTATAAACTCCTCACATGCTGCGATCGCTATTCAACGCAGCATGTGAGGGGTTAATCGGTCGGATCGGAGGCTAGCTCCGGTCCTGGCCGATACCTTAGGGTGCCAGCTGTAACATACAGCTGTCACCCGGCGGTGATGTCGCTGGCTCAGCTCCTGAGCCAGCTTCATCTCCATGACGTACAGTTACGTCAAGATGCGGGAACAGTCCATCTCCCATGACGTAACTGTACGTGATTTTGCGGGAAGGGGTTAAACTACAGGCACTTTTGACGCCTATTCATCGCTTTTTTTGCACGCCTTCGGTGTGTTTTTTTGCCGCTCAATCAGAACTCCCATTGATTATAGAAATTAGGTGTGATTTTGGCGCATTTTCGGCGCGTTTTACGTGCTAATGAATTGACCTGACGCTTCTTTTTTACGCAACACATTTTTAAATACCAGTACTGTGTGACTCACTGTATGCATCTGTAATAGTATCTCAGAAGAAATCATGTACGTTTTCTCAAGGCAAAAAAATTGTAGTAGTAATAAGAGATTTTGGATAAACAGGAACAGAAAGGAGGAGAATAGGAATAGTGGTACTACTGTCACTGTGGGAGACTCTGTACTAGTATCTAAGTAGAATTAGGCAGTGACAGATAGTACTACCACTGCTACTATCCTCCTGTCGCTATTTGCGACTGTGTACTAGTATCTCAGGAGAACCCAACAGCCCTTGTCACAGCAAATAATTATTGTCATTGAAGCAGGGACAGATTGGAGGAGGAGAGGAGTGGCACTACCCTCAGTCTGTGCTACTGTATACTAGTATCTTAAAAGAACCCAGCTTTGCTCAGTGAGGGCAAAACAATTATTGTCCTTTATCACATCCATTACTGAGAAAGTGTATCTGGATGCAGATATTCTCTGATGCACTAGACTGAATGGCACAGGGCAGAAAGAGGAGTGACTGCGGAGGTGCTGAGTGCAGAACAGAAGGAAGAGACAGGCAGCGTCCAAGCTAGCTGAAGAGCAGCAGGTAGTACCGCTACAAGATTTATGCTGGCTGACTGTAAACATTTGATGACATGGTTAAGCAACATGTTAGTAAACCATTTACCCTACCACCCAACTTTCAAGTATCGCAAAGAAGGACAACCAATGTGGCGCACGTAGTTAGGCGCTGCATTTTTTCTATTAAGCCACGCCTCTAGCCCTGACCAATTTCCGCCCATACACACCCAGTTCAGCACACATAGTATCATGCTCCCATAGTGCCTCCCCTCAGTATAATGCCCCCATAGAACCCCCTACACAGTATAAAGCCCCATTAGCTGCCCCCATACAGTATAATACCCCATAGTGCCTTTCACACAGTATAATGCTAAATAGCTATCCCCACACAGTATAATACCCCCCATAGCTGCCCCCATACAGCAATGCCCCCGTAGATGCACCCATACAGTATCGTCCATGCTGTAGCAGATGATTCTACTCCAGGAGGAGACCCTAATGCCACTGTCCATATATGGACAGTGTCGTCATGGGCTCGATCTAGTAGCAGAATTCCAAGCCTCGGCAACACTCTGGCAGGGGATGACACTCCACAAGGAGCCCCTGACGTCACTGCCCATATATAAATAGTGACAACAGGGGCTCCTGCAGGAGCAGAATCCCCAGCCAAGGCGTTGCCGACGCTCTTGCCGGGGATTACAATCCTAGAGGGAACCCCTGTAAAGGATTGGAATCCCTGGCCAGGGCATTGAAGACGCTCTGGTCGGGGATTCCACTCCTTGACAGGGTTTCCCTCTAGGAGCGTAATCCCCGGCAAGAGCGTCGGCAAAGCCTTGGCCGGGGATTCTGCTCCTGGAGGAGGCCCTGAAACCTCATTGTCCATATAGGGAAAGGGATGTTAGGGGCTTTGAGACGCCAGAATCTCCTTCCAGAGCGTTGGCAAAGCTCTGGCCTGGGATTCCGATCCTGGAGGAGCCACTGACGTCACTGTCCATATATGGACAGTGACGTCAAAGGCTTCCCAAGACGGGAATACCCGGCCAGAGAGCTTGCATTGCTATGCCCGGGGGCTCCATAGTTGAAAGCCCAATGTCACTCTCCATATATGGATAGTGATGTCAAGGACTTCCCCGGATTCAGTGCATAAAGTAGCATTGTGCCAGGGTATTTCTAGACGAGTGGAGGAGATCTCTCTGCTCCTCCGCTCTGTTCTATGAGTGGCTCGGCACAGACAGGCGTGATGACGTAGCTGCAACACGTTTGTCTGTGCCGAGCGGCTTACGGCTGTCACGTTGGGTTCATGGACCCACTGGGCCGTACCGCCTTGATGGTATGGCAGCTGGCCAACAGGACGCAGGTCACAGTCTATAGTTCGTATAGTGTACCTGTGGTAGCTCGGACAGTAGCAAGGCAGGCTTGGCTAGGATTAAGCAGCAGGCAGACGTCAGCCGTGGAGTAGCAGGACAGGCATGGTATACAACACAGCATGACTACAGCTCAGCATGGCACTTGACTAGGATAGCACGGGATACAGGATACAGAATACAGGAACGGGGAACACTGAGAACTGGAACACATTAGGAGACCATTTGCATAGACAAACTTTGGGTACGACAACAATGCTAAGGCAGGGGAGAAAGGGGCTGAGCCCTTCTTATAGTCCAGGGTACTCATGGGCTAATTTTAACATTAACTTCAGGTGCGCGCACTGGCCCTTTAAGAGCCTATGGGACCCAGCCGAGGTAAGCAGAAGTGAGCGCTGGCGTCTCCTGAGGAGGAGACTGGGGCCAGCGCTCGCAGACCCATGACTGCGGCTGTCAGGAGGTGAGTGAGCCTGACGGCCCGCGGCCATGGAAATGACAGTATCCTTCTCTTACGCTCCCTTCTCTTGGGGCCAGAGCGGGAGAGAAACTTCTTCAGAAGGATAGGAGCATTGAGGTTCTCTTCTCCTCGTGTCTGCCATCCATTTTATGCGGTCGACTGCCAGTAGGATGGAGAATCGAGTCTGCTGCCAGATCTGTAGGAAGTCTCTAAAAACAGTGTCAGCTGCTGGTACCTCGGACGTATCAGGCACCGGGAGAGGAATTTGTGGTTGTTGGCCATAGACAATGAAGAACGGTGTATTCCTTGTGGACTCGCTGGTGTGATTGTTGTATGAGAACTCAGCCCACGGAAGCAGCTGCACCCAGTCATCATGCTACTTGGAGATGAAATGGCATAGATAGTTCTCCAAGATCTGATTGATCCTCTCGACCTGGCCATTGGACTGAGGATGGTAGACTGAGGAAAAGTCCAACTTCACACCGTGGAGTCCGCAGAGGACTCTCTAGAACTTCAAGTTGAACTGAACCCCCCGATCAATATTCAAGCCGTGCAGGCGGAAGATGTGTTGGATGAAGAGGTTGGCAAGTTGAGGAGCAGAAGGAAGGCCCAGCACCACGAGGTTAATGGCCTTGGATAAGACATAGAGCGATAGAAGCTCGGAGTGGAAAGCCCCTACTTGGAGCCTCAGCGGCTTGGTCACAGTTATAACTGGGTCTGGCAGAGGTAGTCCATTTACCGATGCAACCATCAACAGTCTCTCCAGAGGGGTAGTGGGTAATGGAAGAAGATCCACCAGGTCTCTACAAATGAAATGAGCAACGGATTCAGAGTCCAGATACGCAGAGACCCGATGCGTTTTCTCACCGGACACTATGGTCACGGGTATGGACAATTTAGACGGGAGTCCTTTTTTGCCCAAGGTTGTCTCTCCTACCAACCCTAGGCTTTGGGGATTTTGGGGACACAGACACACAAGATGGCCTCCGAGGCCGCAATATAGACAGAGTCCCGAAGTGCATCTGCGTTGTCTCTCCTGGGTAGATAGCTTACACCGGTCCATCCTCACAGACTCCTTAGGAGGGTCGGCATCTGAGGACAGCAGAGGTTGCTGCAATGTAGGAACCGGACTAGGAAAACCTCCCTCCCGACGAGCTTCTTGGAGCCGTTCTCGGATCCTTCTATCCGGCCAGAAGGATGAGGTCATCCAGGGTAGATGGTAGATCTCGAGCGGCAAATTCATCTCTAATCTTATGAGACAGTCCATGCCAGAATGTAGCCACCAGGGCCTTATTGTTTCACAACAGTTCTCCCGCCAGGGTGCGGAAGTGGATGGCGTACTCGCCCACAGAGGTGTTTCCTTGGTGTACGTTCAGCAGGGAGGCCGCTGCAGAGGAGACTCGTCCAGGCTCATCAAACACTGTGCGAAATATCCGGAGGAACCCCGGGAAGTCACGGGTCTCTGGTCCTTGTCTCTCCCAGATAGAATTCGCCCATGCAAGGGCCCTGCTAGTGAGGAGAGAGATGATGAAAGCAACCCTTGTGCCATCAGACGAAAATGCCCTTGCATACAGGCTGAAGGGGATCTGGCACTGGTTCAAATATCCACGACAGGTACCTGCGTGTCCATCATAGCAGTCAGGAAGTGGCAAAGAAAAACGAGGATCAACACTGCCAGGAGGTGTAGTAGGAGGAACGGCAGCTAACGTCTCCTGCCGATGTGCAATAATGTTCAAGGCCTGGAGGAGTGGTCCTGTCGAGACTGGAGGTCTAGCATATCTGTCCACATCACTTGTGACGTCATCTTGGTCTTGGATCGACCAGCGGGGTCCATGGCCTGAGCGTACTGTCACGTTGGGTTCATGGACCCACTGGGCCGTACCGCCTTGACGGTATGGCAGCTGGCCAACAGGGCGTAGGTCACAGTCTATTGTTCGTATAGTGTACCTGTGGCAGCTCGGACAGTAGCAAGGCAAGCTCGTCTGGGACTAGGCAGCAGGCAGACATCAGGCATGGAGTAGCAGGACAGACGTGGTATACAGCACAGCACGACTACAGCTCAGCACGGCACTTGACCAGGATAGCACGGGATACAGGATACAGAATACAGTATACAGGAACGGGGAACACTGGGAACTGGAAAACACTAGGGGACCATTTGCATAAACAAATTTTGGGTATGACAACAACGCTCAGGCAAGGGAGGAAGGGGCTGAGCACTTTTTATAGTCCAGGGTACTCATGGGCTAATTTTAACATTAACTTCAGGTGCGCACGCTCGTGCCCGCTCTTAAAGGGCCAGCGCGCTCCCTGCCGGGACCTGGCCGAGGTAAGCGAAAGTGAGCACTGGCGTCTCCTGAGGAGGAGACTGGGGTCAGTGCTCGCAGACCCATAGCTGCGGCCGTCAGGAAGTGAGTGAGCCTGACGGCCCGCGGCCATGGACATGACAACGGCCACTTCACACAATGAGTGCTGAAACAGGGAGCTGATGGTTACTGCTTCAGCATTGGATTCAACAGTTGACACGGGACATACCACCTGCCTCCCGGGACAGCAAGACTCCGCACGGAATCCCAGACTGTCCCACTGAATCCTGGACGGTTGGGAGGTATGCATTTACTACCCAGTTCCTACGAGATTACGGTAACACACTGACCACAACTGTCGGAATCATAGATGACCCCTTAGAGGCCACAGTAAATAGCGAACGCGGCATCTAAGGTGTTTGACAGAGAGAGGGAACATTAAACGTATACCTTGGGAAACTTTCCTAGGTATCCCCCGAAGTCACTATCTTTATACATGGACAGTGATGTCAAGGGCTATAAACTATGGTGCCCCTGGCCAGAGCGTCTGTAGCGCTTGGGGCATGGACTTCAGGCAGTGACATCAGGGGCTCTGTCAGTCCTGGAGTCCTCGGCAAGTACACTGATGATGCTCTGGCTGGGGACTAGTTCATTTAAAGCCCCTGACATTACTGTCCATATTTGGACAGTGACGTTAGGGGCTATCTTTAGGAGCGGAATCCCCGGCCAGACTGTTGCCGACACTCTGACCAGGGATCCTCGCATTATAAAGCCCCTAACGTCATTGTCCATATAAGGACAGTGACGTTAGGGACTTCTTCTAGGAGCGGAATCCCTGGCCAGAACGTTGCCAGCACTCTTACTGGGGATTCTAACATTACATAGCCCCTAATGTCACTGTCCATATATGGACAGTGACGTCAAGGGCTTTCCCAAGATAGGAGACTCGGCCAGAGTGCTTGAGATGCTCAGGCCTGGGACTTCATAGTTGAAAGCCCCTGACATCACTGTCCATATATGGACAGTGACTTAAGGGGCTTCCCCAGACTTAGGGCAGATACAGACGGACGTTGCGTTTTTGCGCGCGCAAACAACGCAGCGTTTTGCGCGCACAAAAACCATTTGACAGCTGCGTGTGTCATCCGTGTATGATGCGCGGCTGCGTGATTTTCGCGCAGCCGCCATCATAGAGATGAGGCTAGTCGACGCCCGTCACTGTCCAAGGTGCTGAAAGAGCTAACTGATCGGCAGTAACTCTTTCAGCACCCTCGACAGTGAATGCCGAACACAATATACACTAACCTGTTAAAAAAAAAGAAAAAGTTTGTTCTTACCGAGAACTTCCCGGCCGTTGCCTTGGTGACGCGTCCTTGGTGATGCGTCCTTGGTGACGCGCCTCTCTTGACATCGGGCCCCACCTCCCTGGATGACGCGGCAGTCCATGTGACCGCTGCAGCCTGTGCTTGGCCTGTGATTGGCTGGAGCTGTCACTTGGACTGAATTGTCATCCCGGGAGGTCAGACTGGAGGAAGAAGCCGGGAGTTATCGGTAAGTCAGAACTTCGTTTTTTTTTACAGGTTCATGTTTATTGGGATCGGTAGTCACTGTCCATGGTGCTGAAACAGTTTAACTCTTTCAGCACCCTGGACAGTAACTATCTCCGGACGTCGCGTACCGGAAATTTTTTTGCCGGGTTCGGCTAAAACGAGTTCGGCCGAACCCGGTGAAGTTCGGTTCGATTGTCCGGGTTCGCTCATCTCAAAGACACTCCATTTGGATGTTTGGAAACAGAAAAGCACGTGGTGCTTTTCTGGTTACATTCATCCTTTTGACAGCTGGTGCGCTGTTTCAGTCGGTTCGCACGGAAGTGCTTCCGTGCGACCTGCGTGGTTTTCACGCACCCATTGACTTCAATGGGTGCGTGATGCGCGAAATACGCGGAGATATTGAACCTGTCGCGCTTTTTGCGCAGCTGACAAACGCTGCGCAAAAAGCACGGACTGTCTGTACTGCCCCATAGACTTGCATTGGTCTGTGCGTGGCGTGTGAAAACCACGCGGCCCGCACGGACCGAATACACGCTCGTGTGAATACCCCCTTAGCGATTAAAGTAGCGCTGTGCGCGGGGAGTTTGGGCGATGTATTTAACTGCATTCCTTTACAGTGAGATACATCAGTGCCTTCCATTGGAGGAATACGTCGGGACTCCTCCCAATGTATACCTCCGACGGAAGGAAAAAGCGTGATATGAACAGGGCTTTAATGACGAGGCACAATTTTGCTATTTTTAGTACATGCGAAACAATCTCTTTCCTGTGATATATAGGGCTATATTTTTTATACCATTATTTTATTAGATTTAGCGGAAATATGCAAAACAATAAAGCAAAAAAAGTAATTGTTATTTGCATTTTTTCTATTTTTTGTTAAGAGCACAATCATTTTTTAATTATATCCCACTTTCCATAACGGTCATTTTTATATACGTTGTATAGTTTTGAGTTGTGGGGGGCAAGGCTACAGCTATTGTTTTTGGCTAGCAGTGGCATTTTTGTTTTTTTTGTATAAATTGTGCGCTCACATAAGTGTCATAAGAGACCTTTGGGGGACATTTTATCTTGAAGTTCCCATGAAATAACAATTCTGGAGTATCTTTTCTTAGAACACTATGTTGTACCTATCCTCTGTTATTCCTCCTAGAAATGTATGAATATATTGGTAACTGGGAGTTACTAGATGGGAGTGTGTCCCTACGCAGACTGTCCATGTCCAATCCATGCTCTTTTGACAAGGGGAAAAAAATATAAAAAGATATACTGCACACAGCAAACAGTTACTATACTACCAGAATCTACATGTGTAAAAAGCACATGGCATACTGTATATAAAAATGCAACTTAATAATTTATACATGCAACCAACTTCATGCAACTTTGCATCAAACACAGTTTATAAGGAAAAATTTAGTAAAAATGCAACATTGTGACTAAATACTGTATGCAGACCCCTTATACAAACGAAATGCACTTTGCAAAGAACTGTAAGATGTAAGGAGCTCATACATACTGTACCACACATGACTATGTTCACAGGTGAGTTTTTAAAGAAATGCCAAAACCAATGGAATACACAAATTTTTTTGCATTCAAATTATATTGGGGTTTTTATAGATATAGAATTTTCTATTCCCCTTTACAAACTCTAAATCTGTGTTGACACATTGCGGTCAAGTCACGATTTCTGGAGCTTTTTGTAAAAAAATAAATGCAAAGCCGCTGCATTTTGCGGAGGCAAAAAACAGAAAATAACCACAACATGTGAACACAGTCGAACCCTAATCAATAATTGCAATTCTATTCAACCTAATCTAATGCCTTAGCTAATACCTTTTTGTTTTTTAGAGGAACTAGTTGGAAATGATCTTTTATGACCACCGTCATTTGATGAAAATTTATTTTCTGCCTGACAGAAATCTTTTTCATCCATCAGAAAAGTATTAGACATTTGTGTAATGGTTAGTATTAAAAAGATCGGTCAGTGGATTTTACGCTAAAAAACAGGTTTTACCAGGATAGGGGCAGGTGTAAAATGTACTAACGTTATTGATTTTTCAGTGTGGTGCAAGTTCTTGGTGTGCCTTATTTGATGCCGTGATCCGGACGCTAATAAATGCCCACATCGTGGAGTCAATAAACAGCCTAATTAGGGCGCCCCCTCCTCCTCCGTACAAACGAAAGTGAAAGCAGCAAATATATGCAATTTAAACTTCCACCTGCTCTTACTCATGCTGCGTTTGAGGGCACCTTTTTTGAGTTAGAGCCATTAGAATGACGGATTAAAGTTAGAGCTGCAAGTATATTCAGCTCTCACTTTAAGCTTCTCTAGCTTCGGCTGTGTCGCAGGGCTTGTTTGAAAGCTAAGAAAGGGTTAAAAAACACTAAAAATGGATTACATTTTAAAACAGAAAAAAAAGTGTGTGTGAAGCAGGGCTAAGGATGGAGGCTGTACCACAGAGCCATAAAATCTCCATGGACTACTGTATGGTGCATTGTATAGCACCATATTATGGGGTTATTCTTTATAATAGCTCCATAATACATTGATACAATTCAGAAAAATAAACAATTTACAGGGGTACCCCTAAAAGTGCCCCATAAACTTCTAGGGGTGCTATATTACAAATTCATACAACTCAGCAGTTTTAAAATTCATACCTGTAGCTTGAAATGTACCTGTAACTTGAAGCATTTTTAGCCCCTAGCCACAGCATTTTAGTCCCACAAAAAAGTGCACTAAAAAAACACTGCCATAAATAAATTGTGCAATACGCTGCGTGTGAAACTGGCCTTATTGTTCAACATGAGGCACGTACCATGAACTTTTTCTTTCATAAATTGTGCAGCCTTCAATTATTATGTGTAACAATGCAAAACAAAACACATCTGAAAAAAGTTACATTTTAGAACTAGTGAAAAAATTTATTCTGGTCATAGATTTTCAATTTTACAATTTGCACCTTTATTAGATGGTGAAAAGTATGCAGATATGCTCATTTCAGCCACAACCATTGTTATCAAAACCGAGAAGAAGCAGGATCCAAACCTGGTTAAATTTTACTCACGTCCTTCTGAAGCAGATACAATTACATAATCAGGCACTATGTGGCTGGTGTAGGGTAGCCTCCAGCACAGAATGTGATGGACTTTTTGGGGGGCACTGTTTGTGAGACAATTATTTTCCGTGGCACAGCCTGTTGTGGACTTTTTTCAGGAGCAACTGTTTGTGGCACAATTATTTTCAGAGGGCACTGTTTGTTGCACAATTTTCAAGGGGCATATTTTGTAGCACTATTTTCAGACACTTAACTTTAGGGGGCTCTGTGTGTGGTATTAATTTCAATGGGCTCTGTTGTATTGAATTTATGGGGCACTGTGTGCTATATTTAGGGGCACAGTGTGGGGCACTAATTTTGTGGGACGCAGCATGTGACATTTCTATATTTAATTCAAACAGTGTTGCGTTATTTAAGGGGACACAGTGTGTGGCATTATTATGTTCAGGGTGCACAGTATGTGACAATGTCTTATAGTATAATATTCTGGTTGCAGTGTGTGGCAGTATTATATTCAGGGTGCACAGTGTGTAGCATTATTATAGTCAGGGGGCACAGTGTGTAGACTCTTTTTAACTCTGCAGAGGTAAGGCACGGCTGGAAGAAGTCTTCATGGAGGTCTGGGCCGAAGGGGGAGAAAAACGAAAGAGAACAACTATAATCAGAGAAGACGCCACCTGGGAGTCAATGAATGTAATTCTTAGTTCGTCTTCTGACTGCATCTGATCAGTGCAGTCTGCAGTGGGATTTTGTTATTTGTGAAATAGTAACTCGAAGCAACTCCCACTTGCCCAAGTAAGACTGGGATCAATAATTCCATATGGTAAAAAAAAACTATATAGCAGGGGTTAACCTGCTATACCCCAAGAGAATGTCAGCATTAAAAAAAAAAAAGTCTTGATGCTTATTTATTGACAAATGGCATTGGGGGTTATAAATAATCAAGCAATGAATGATGGGTAATTTATTGAGAAAGGTTGAACTTGATGGACCTATGTCTTTTTTCAATCGCTGTAACTATGTAACCTGACTTAGCAATTGTTCAGGTTTTGCTCTGATACCACATACATGTAATCAGCTTGATTCTGGTTGTAACATCTATGGCCGCGGACCGTCATCCTGACTTACCCTCTGACGGCCGCGGAGATGGACGAGTGAGTTCCCGGCGGCATCTCTCTCTTAAAGGGCCAGTACACGCACAGTTGCAGAATACTGCAATCAGCCGAGAATGCTTCAGGACTATAAAAGCGGCTCTGCCCTCTCGATCCTTGCCTGAACGTTGTTGTGTTACCTTTAGTTTGTCATTGCAAATGGTCTCCTAGTGATGGCGCAAGGGTCGCTTTCATCATCTCTCTCCTCACTGGCAGGGCCCTTGCATGGGCGAATCTTATCTGGGAGAGACAAGGACCGGAGCCCTGTGACTTCCAGGGGTTCCTCCGGACATTTCGCACAGTGTTTGAGGAGCCTGGACAAGTCTCGTCTGCAGCCGCCTCCTTGCTGAACCTACGCCAAGGAGACACCTCAGTGGGCGAGTATCCCATCCACTTCCGCACCCTGGCGGGAGAACTGTTGTGGAAAAATGAGGCCCTGGTGGCTACATTTTGGCAGGGACTGTCTTCTAAGATTAAGGACGAGCTTTCTGCTCGAGATCTACCGTCTACCGTGGATGACCTCATCCTTCTGGCCACCCGGATTGATATAAGGATCCGAGAATGGCTCCAAGAAACTCGTCGGGAGGGAGGTCTCCCCAGTCCGGTCCCTACTTTGCAGCAACCCCTGCTGTCCTCAGATGCCGACCCTCCTAAGGAGTTAAAAAAAAAAACCTTTTGCCATTTTCCCACTAGAGCATAGTAAAAAAATAAAAAAAATAAACATAATTGGTATCTCCGCGTCCGTAAAAGTCTGAACTATTACAATATATCATTATTTAACCCGCACGGTGAACGCCGTAAAAAAAAATAATTTTGGTCACCTAATCTCCCACAAAAAATGAAATAAAAAGTGATCAAACCGTCGCATGTACTCTAAAATGGTATTATTAAAAACTACAGCTTATCCCACAAAAAAAAAGCCCTCATACCACTTAATCGACGGACAAATAATAAAGTTATGGCTCTCGGAATTTGGCGACACAAAATTAATTTTCTTTTTTACACTTTTACTTGTAAAAGTTGTAAAATATAGAAAAAACTATATATATATTTAGTATCGCCGTAATTGTATTGACCCACAGCATAAAGTTAATATGTTGTTTTAATTGCACAATGAATTCCGTAAAAACGGCGTGCAAAAAACCATGGAGGAATCACAGTTTTTTTCATTTTCTACCCTAACAATATTTTTTTCCCATTTCCTAGTACATTATATGGCAAAATAAATGGTGCTACAAAAAACTACAACTCATCCCGCAAAAATCAAGCCCTCATGGTACTATATAGATGGATAAATAAAGACGTTATGGCTTTTGGAAGGTGGGGAGGAAAAAATGAAAATCTGAAAAAGGGCTGCGGCGGAAAGGGGTTAATCTCTGAACTGCTTGATCGCATACGAGGGGCGAAATTTTTTTCCAAACTAGACCTGCGAGGGGCCTACAATCTAATCCGGATTCGTGAGGGTGACGAGTGGAAGACTGCAATTAATACTTGTGACAGGCATTACGAATACCTGGTTATGCCCTTCGGCCTCTGTAACACCCCCGCGGTCTTTCAAGAATTCGTCAATGACATTTTCCGTGATTTCCTATATGTCTGTGTTGTGGTGTATCTCGAGGACATTTTGATTTTTTTCCCCAGATCCAGTAACTCATCAGAGTCATGTCCGCCAAGTTTTGCTTCTATTAAGGGAGAATCACCTATATGCCAAGCTGGAGAAGTGCGTGTTCGAGAGAATGTCTCTACCCTTCCTGGGCTATATCATCTCCGATCAGGGCCTCAAAATGGATCCTGAGAAGGTAAAAGCTGTCCTGGTATGGTCACGCCCCCAAGGTTTAAGGGCCATACAGTGCTTCCTGGGATTCGCCAACTTCTACCGGCTATTCATTCCCAACTTCTCCCCACTGACAGCCCCCATGTTGACCCTCACCAAAAAGGGCATGAATGCCAAGGTGTGGACTCCAGAAGCAGAAGCCACATTCAAGAGCTTAAAGAAGGCCTTCACTTCAGCCTCAATCCTTCATCATCCCAATATGTCCCTACAGTTTTTGTTGGAGGTGGACGCCTCCTCTGTTGGGGTTGGCGCACTTCTGTTCCAGAGAGGTTCCAAAGGCAAGTCTGTGGTATGTGGCTACTAGTCTAAGCTTTTTTCTCCCGCAGAGCGCAACTACTCGATTGGGGATCGGGAGTTACTGGCCATCATGCTGGCTCTGCAGGAGTGGAGACATCTACTAGAAGGCGCAGCCCATCCAATCCTGGTCTTCACGGACCACAAGAACTTCACCTATCTCTAGGCGGCCCAACGGCTGAACCCTCGTCAGGCCAGGTGGTCGCTGTTCTTCGCTCGGTTCCAGTTTGAGCTCCACTACCGACCGGCCGACAAGAATGTGAGGGCCGATGCCTTGTCTAGTTCGTTTGAGACAGAGGACACTGTGGAGTCCCCACAATGACCCATCCTGCATCATCTCTGTCAACCCAAAGCAAGTTAGAGACATTCCTCAGGGAAGGACCTTTGTACGTCTGGCAGACAGAGGAAGAATCCTTCGCTGGGGACACAGTTCCAAGCTGGCAGGTCACGCGGGTGCCCGTAAGACCGGAGACCTAATTTCCCATCAGTTCTGGTGGTCCACGCTGCCCAAAGACGTCACAGACTTTGTCTCCTACTGTACGGTGTACGCAGCAAATAAAGTTGCCCACTCCAGACCAACTGGTCTGCTCCAACCAGTGCCTGTGCCTGATGCCCCCTGGCGACATGTTGCAATGCACTTTGTCACAGATCTGCCTCTCTCTGCTGGATGCAGTGTGGTCTGGGTGGTGGTGGATCGATTTTCCAAAATGGCTCATTTTGTTCCACTGACTGGTCTGCCTTCTGCTTCCCGACTGGCCGTTCACTTCATTCAACTGATCTTCCGTCTGCATGGCTTCCCTGTGCATATTGTCTCGGATCGAGTGGTCCAGTTCACCTAAAAGTTTTGGAGAGCACTCTGCGGCCTCCTCGGTGTAAAGTTGGACTTCTCCTCGGCCTACCATCCCCAGTCCAATGGTCAAGTCGATAGGGTCAATCAGATTATGGAGAACTATCTGCGGCACTTTATCTCCAGACAGAATGATGACTGGGGGCAGCTGCTTCCTTGGGCTGAGTTCTCTTATAACAACCATACTAGTGAGTCCACCAACTGCAGTCCATTCTTCATTGTCTACGGCCACAAATTCCTCTTCCTGTTTCCACTACGTCCCAGGTGCCTGCAGCTGACTCTACCTTCAGGGACTTTCTACAGATATGGCAGCCTTAAAGGGCCAGTACGCGCACAGTTGCAGACTACTGCAATCAGCCCAGAATGCTTCAGGCATATAAAAGGGGCTCTGCCCTCTCGATCCTTGCCTGAGCGTTGTTGTGTTACCTTTAGTTTGTCATTGCAAATGTTCTCCTAGTGTTTTCCAGTTCCCGGTGTTACCCGTTCCTGCGGCCTGTACCCTGTATCCCGTGCTACCGTGCCGCTGTGCATTCAAGAGTGGAAGTCGTGTTGTGCCCTCCGCTGCATCTATTGTGTCGCACCCCGCCGGGTGTTCATCTACTGTTGAAGCCTCATCTTAGCCTGAAACTCTTTGTTTTATTAGAAAAATAGAAAAACATAACAACATAACTAATACATAACATAAATCACAACAATATATACAATATATACACAAAATGCATTACTGCATTTTTTTCCCATCCCTGGTCTTGGCCAATTTCCTCATCCATTTGCACTCATCCACATTCAACCTTTATCATATTTCCCCCTCCTCCCACCAGAATCCACTCACCCCCACTCACTCCCTTCCGTACTCATTCGAATCAGCCGGAAATTTGTCAAACCCCGGCATACATACCTATATACATGGTGAAACACCATACACCGCACACATTATATACACCCTAACATTTTTATTATTTATTTATTTTTTTATATATTTTTTTATTTTTATTTTTTTATATATATATATTTTTTTATTTTTTTATTTTATATTAATATACTGACCCTAACTCTTTCTAAACCAACCCATCACCACACCAGGCCAACACCCCGCCCCATGTCCTCTCATGTCCGCTTAGTCCTGGCTTTGGCCTCCACCACCTCACCCTAAACCTCCCACTCAGACCCTCGCCCCATGTCCTCTCATGTTCTGTATCGTCCGGGCCTGAGCGGGAAAATAAACTTTAACCACACCCCTCCCCACTCCCCCCAATTCCCCCACCCAACCTATCTAAACCCCTTTCACTATCCCTCACATATTCATAGCAACGAAACAACAAAACCACAACCCGAAAGCACCAAGTTCCGTTCCTGTAAGCCTTTATACTGCCTTTATGTATCAAAAAACAAAAACCTGAAGTGCACTAATCCAGCCTACCACCAGAAGGAAGGAGAAAAGAGACCCACCCGACCCCCCCAAGGCCAGGGTCCACCCACGCCGACACTTTCCCTATCGCTTTTCCTATCGCTTTCCCCTATTGCTGTCCCTTCTCTTACCCTATGTTTAATCTAGCCCTAAACTTACCCTCCTTTCCCTATTATTCTCCCTATCGCTTCATTTTATGTGCCAAAACGAGGGCGAACCCCCCCATACGAGCCGGATGAGCCCCCCCTGAAGGCCGATACCCTAAGGCACCCTAAATGAAAAGCCCCTCACAAGCGAGAGGCTTTGGATGCTCCCAGTCTATCGACCTCCAAAGAACGCACCTTCACCAGGTCACCGATAATATTCCCTACGACCTCATCAACCCGGAGGATTTTGCTCTGCTTAGATACTAAACACCGTGCATTCCAAGTAAAGTGCCTAACCACTATGCTAACTAAAAAGGAAGTGTTACGGTCCCTACCACCTAGGTCTCTGAACATCCCATAAGCCCACCCGGCATAGGAGAGGTTGGCTAAGCCGGGCCAGCCGATGGAGGTACCCACCCTTTTATATACCTCTGCATTAAAGGGGCAATGAAGCAGGAAATGCTCCATACTCGCCAGTGTATTGCTACACTCCTCCCGAGGACATCCTCTGTCATCAGTGTTTCTGTACTTCAGATTGCCCCTTACGTACAGTCTCCCATGGAAGCAGCGCCAAGCCAGATCCCAAAACTTCTGGGGAATTATCACTGAATTTAAAAGTTTTAATCCCTCCCCAAGGTCACTACTTGGGCAGTCTTTGAGTGCCAGGGGCTTCTGGAAGTGGGTCTTCAGAACCCTTCTGTCGAGAAATTTTCTCGGCATGGTCCCGATCTCCCACACCTCCAGACCCTACCGGCGCACCATTTTCAAAACCAGGGCGGCATAAGCCGGGAGATGCCTGTGGGGTGTACGCAGGTCTTTCACTTGGCCTCCTCTCTCCCATTCCTGGAAGAAGGGCTGAAACCACTCCCTGCAAGAGAGAATCCACCAAGGAGCCCTCTCTTGTCCGAGGTTTGCTAGATTAATCTTAATAAAATTGTTCACTAGGAACACCACTGGGTTAACCATACCTAACCCTGCTAGTCTCCTTGGTAGATACGTGACTTCTCTCTTAATTAGGTTAAGCCTGCTCCCCCACAACAGTTGGAAGAACAGGCTATAGACCCGAGCCCAGAGAGGTTCTGGCAAGATGCACACACTGCCAAGGTATAGCAACATGGGCATCAGGTAAGCTTTGGCCAAATGAACCCTTTCTCTAAGGGTTAAGGACCAACCCTTCCATTGGCCGACCTTCTGGGCAACTAAGTTTAGCTTGCCATCCCAGTTTTTCTTGGGATAATCACCTGGGTCAAATTCCACCCCTAAGATCTTTGCAGACCCCTGAGGCTCAGGAAGGGTGTCCAGGAGACCAAAACTAGGATCTCCTTCTCCCAGCCAGAGACTCTCACACTTGTCACGGTTAATCTTGGACCCAGATGCCCGTGAGTAACATTCCACTTCTGACATCACCCACTCCGCCTCCCCTTGCGAGGAGACGAAGATGGAGACGTCATCCGCGTATGCAACCACCCTCTGAGTGGCCTCTGGCCCTTCCAAGCCGATCCCGATCCCTGCCAATGGTCCACGGTCAACCCTTCTAAGAAAAGGGTCAATCGCGAACACATATAGCAAGGGACTCAGAGGATAGCCCTAGCGGACACCAGACCCAACCTCAAAGGGGGTTCTAACCCAACCGATAACCAGTGCAAAAGTCTCTGCCCCAGCGTATAAGGTCTGGAGCCAATTGACAAACCCACTCGGCAGGCCATACCTCAGAAGGACCGACCATAGATACTCATGATTCACCCGGTCAAACGCTTTGGCCTGGTCCAAGGACAGGACGTACCCCTTCCACTGGCCAGAATTTCCCCGCTCCACTGCCTCTCTGAAACTGAGGACAGCACGAAATGTGCTGCGGCCTGGAACGGAACAATGCTGGACAGGTGAAAGGAGCTGGGGTGCAAATTTCACCAACCGATTAAACAGCACCTTGGCGAGAACCTTTCTGTCCGTATTGAGGAGCGCTATGGGACGGCAATTCTCAATACGAGTCGAATCCTTACCCTTTGATAGAACAATCAAAGCTGATCTCCTCATTGACCTCGGCAGCGTGCCCGAGGATAGTAACTCATTAAATACCGATGTCAAGAGGGGAACTAGGGTTCCTTTAAAGGTCTTATAGAATTCGGATGTTAAGCCATCCGGCCCTGGCGATTTTTTCAGACCTAGCCCGTCAATCGCCAGCATTACTTCCTCTTCTTTGATTAGATCAAAACATTAAGAGAGGAATCCTCTCCTGGCTCGGGAACAGTTTCAGCCAGGAAAGCCGACATCTCCTCTCGGTCTGGATCCTGCTTACCCAAAAGGTGAGAGTAGAAGGATCTAATGATCTCCAGAATCCCTGACTTGGATCTCCTCAGAGACCCTGTACTGTCTATTAGTCCAGTAACTATTTTACGACTCACTGACATCTTACAGTTCCTGTAGGGGTCGGCGAGCGGTACCTCCCGAAATCCCTCTCAAGAACCAAAGATGCGTGCCTATCATACTGACACCTCTTGAGCAACGCTTTCACCGCGGAGATCTCCACCTGGCTACCTCCGGCCGAGACCAGACGTTCGAGTTTCCTCCTCAGTTCCTGATATAGGCGGTACCTGCTCATGGACCTGAGGCCTGAAAGCCGGCGGAAAAATCCTGCCACCCGATATTTGAACAACTCCCACCACTCTGACTTAGTGCCACCTAGATCCAACAAAGGTACCTGGTCCTGAAGAAAATCCTCAAAGGCCTGTCTTATCTCTGCTTCTTCCAGAAGAGTGTAATTCAGCCTCCATATACCTCGTCCCATCCGGAGGGATTCTGCAATGTCCAGAGAAAACAAAATCATACAGTGGTCGGAGAATTCCACCTCAACAACGGACACTGGTGAAGAGATGGCTTCCTCCTTCAAAAAAACCTGTCTATCCTAGACCTACAACTACCTCTTTGATAGGTGAACCCGGGGTGACCTGGGGTATGCCTAATGTGGATATCCACCAGGCGAGCCTCGCTAGCTATGCTATTTAAGGCCACAATATTTATAGCCCAGTCTATCTTTGGAACCTCCTCTATCACGGGGTCCAACGACAGTGTTAAAATCCTCTCCAAAGATGACCTGTCGACTAGAAAAAAGGAAAGGCTTAATCCTCATAAAGAGACTTTTTCGGTCCCACTTTGTTTGGGGACCATAGATGTTAATTAGCCTTAATTATTGTCCCTTCATGAGAACACCTAAAATCAGGCACCTCCCCATTTCTAATTCTATCATCCGTCTGCATTTTACCGGTGCGGTGAAAAGAACCGCCACACCGCTATATGGCTCAGCCGCAAGAGACCAGTAGGAGGGTCCACGTCGCCAATCCCTCCTGGCTTTTATGACATCTGCCAAAAGTGACAGTCTGGTCTCTTGCAAAAACAAAATGTCAGCTTCAACTCGGCTGAGAAAATCAAAGGCTGCAAATGTAGCCATATCTGACTTAATGCTGGCGACATTAATGGAAGCCAGCGTCAACGGTGCGGGTACCGCCATCCTGGATAATAAAATTAGACGGCTTTCTTCTTCCCTCCCCTGTCATGATCTGAAGAGGACCCTCCAGACCCTTTCTCTTTAGTTCTTTTTTTGGAGGTAGTGGAGTCCATCTCCTCCTGGCGGACCTCCCCCCCTCACTCACACTCCCATCCTCGTCCCCTTGTCCTAGGTTGACCCCTGCCCCAGAGGCCTTTGTACCTCTCGGGGGAAGGGGCCCAGCACCCCCTGAGACCCCTACCTCACCCTCTTCCTCACTTTGCTGAGGAGCTGGAAGATCCATGAGGGCTTGGTAGCGGTTGGGGGAGAGCATCAGAGGGGTGCAGATTTTACCTTCCGTAGCCGGGGCTTGGCCAGATGACTTTGGCCCCCTCAAGATCTTATCCTGTGTCCCAGATGTTTTTTTAGGCTGTACCCTCTCTTCCTCACCAACACTTTCATATTGGGAGGATTGAGAGTCCTCAGCCACTTGCTCCCTCTAGATCCTCCTGACCTCCTCATCCAGTTCAGCATCCCCAAAGGCATCCGTCTCCAGGGCAGGCTCCGGGTTCAGGCCAGAGGTCCCCCCAGTTACCTGGGCTTCCCTCAGCTCCCTCTCCTTTTGCCTCTTCTCCAGCCATCGATGGTAGGAAGGCTGGAGCCCTTTCCTTGATGTCTTCACTTGCCCTTTTGCCCTGCCATCTCTGCATGCCTCCTCACCCACAGGAGCCACCCCACTCTCTTCTCCTGCAGGCTTGGTGACAGCATTGACCACAGAGCGAGGACACCTACTGAATGGGTGACCTAAGTCACCACACAGGTGACACCTAATCTGGTCACACGATGCAGCTAGATGACCTACCCCCCCACAGTGAGCGCATTTCTGCACCGTGCAGGCCGTGCTCAAGTGTGAGGCATCGCCACACCGGTGACACAGCCTCGGCTGTCCCTGGTAGAAGACCAGGATGCGATCCCTCCCAAGGAAAGCAGAGGATGGAATGTGGGACACAGTCTGCCCCAGACGCTTAAGTTTCACCATAAATGTCCAGGCCTCTGACCAGATGCCAAACTCATCCAGATTTTTCATGGGCATCTCCGCTACCTCTCCAAACCGACTTAACCAGGTCATGATGTCAACACAAGAAAGTGACTCGTTACGGGTGAGAACGGTCACCTTCTTGAGACCATTCTGGCGGGATATTGCTTGTGCAGCAAAATCCTGCCAGCCGGGCTCATCCTTCACCAGCTCATAATTCTCCCAGAAGACCTCCAGGCCTCCCGGTTGAACAAAGCTGATGTCAAACTCAGCTGAGCCATGAGGGTGTATCAGGGCAAAGATGTCACATGCCCTGAAGCCCATCCCCAGCAGCAGCGCCACCACCGTTTTTCTGGGGGGACAGATCTCATTGCCACGCCACCGGAGACGGACCACATTCCTTCTGACCACAGCCTGCCCGGTTGTCGGGAGTGACCACTGATCCCTTCTTTTCTCTCAGAAGGCCTCCAAACCGTACCTATCTATCCAGAAAGATAGGTCCCTCTGCACACCCCCTACAGTTAGGGACTGCTTCCCCTCCCTTAAGGCCTGCAGGAGGCGCTGTTGCAAGTGACCTTCCCCAGGACCAGAGGACGAGGATGGGTGGGCCGGTGGTCCCCCCCCACTACCCCGGCATAAGTCCTGCTTGGGGCACTGGGGAGAGGAGCACCAGGCACCCCCACATCACCGGCCGATACATTCACCCGCGATCCTACCACGATCCTACCATTCTCTTGGCCAAGCCAGGTTCTTTATTTTTTTGTTTTTCCGTTACCTTCCCTGCCCTGACCCCAACCCCCACCTCTGCATCATAAGGTGCAGCTATGGAGGGGCCGCCAGATAACATAAGCGGCACCTCCACGTGACCCTCCGCATCATCGGTGTCCATATCGCTTGCTAGGGCAGGGAAAGATACTTCTTTATTTGCAAAGAAATTTTTATTCGGATCTTTATTTTTACTTTCTTCATTAACTCTATTGCCTTCGGTGACTTAATTTGCTTTTTCTTTTGCAGGGCTGCTTTGCAACGGCCGTTCTGCACTTATTCTCGCCAGGCCACTCCCCTCCTCCACTCCGGAGTGGCTGGCTCCGCCCCTTGCAGAGGCTCTGACCCCGCCCATATCCGAGGCATCGGGTGCCTGCAGACCTATTACGCCGGCCGGTCCCTGTGTGACAGGACCGGCCACGTTACAGGCACCCGACCCACGGGACCGCGCTGCAGCCGACTTCCGGTCCGTCCCCTCCTCCGATGCACGGCTAACACCACGCATCAGTCTCCGGGGCTTGCCGTCAGCCGGGTCTGGGACCACGCCCCCTGCTGCGCTCCGGCTGCCAGTGCCCAGTGCCAGTGCCCACTTCACTGTGAGTAGCGTCCGGCGCCATTTTACCCGTCCTGTACTGTAATAATATAATAATAATAATAATCTTTATTTATATAGCGCCAACATATTACGCAGCACTTTACAATTTAGAGGGAAACATGAAACAAACAATATCAGACATTACATAGTGACAAAGTTAATTTACAATTCAAACCTGGGGAGTGAGGACCCTGCTCGCAAGAGCTTACAATCTATGAGGACATAAGGGAGACACAAAGTGTAACAGTGTTTGTTCTGTACAATGGTCCGGCCATTTTTATACACATGCGGTGGTAACATAAAGCTGCATGAGCCGGTCACCAGCCAGTATCCGTGTATGACGGACATGAAGAGAAGGAGTGTGAGGGAATCTTATTCTGATGACTAATCTAAATGGAGGGCCATGGAAAGGAGTCAGATTAGGGAATGTTATAGGCCTGTCTAAATAGATGTGTTTTCAGGGCACGTTTAAAACTGTGGATATTGGGAATTAATCTGATTGTCTGGGGTAGCACATTCCAGAGGACGGGTGCAGCACGAGAGAAATCCTGGAGACGGTAGTGGGAGGTTCGGATTATGGAGGATTTTAATCTAAGGTCGTTGGCAGAACGTAGAGCCCTAGTAGGGTGGTAGACAGAGATGAGGGAGGAGATGTAAGGAGGTGCAGCACTGTGGAGAGCTTTGTGGGTGAGAGTAATAAGTTTGAATTTTATTCGGAAGGGGATGGGCAACCAGTGCAGTGACTGGCACAGATTAGAGGCGTTGGTGTAGCGGTTGGTCATAAAGATGAGCCTGGCTGCTGCATTGAGGATAGATTGGAGAGGGGAGAGTTTAGTGAGGGGAAGACCGACTAGTAATGAGTTACAGTAGTCAAGACGAGAGTGAATCAGAGCAACAATGAGAGTTTTGGCAGTTTCCTCCGTAAGAAAAGAGCGGATTCTGGAGATGTTTTTGAGGTGAAAATGACAGGAGCGTGAAAGTGATTGTATGTGAGGAGTAAAAGAAAGATCTGAGTCAAAAATAACCCCGAGACAGCGGGAGTGCTGCTTAGGAGTTATGATAGTGCCACACACAGAGATGGAGACATCAGGTTTAGGGAGGTTAGTAGATGGTGGGAACACAAGGAGCTCAGTTTTAGAAAGATTCAGTTTCAGATAGAGAGAGGACATGATGTTAGAGACAGCGGACAGACAATCACTGGTGTTCTGTATTAGAGCAGGGGTGATGTCACGGGAAGAGGTATATAATTGGGTGTCATCAGCGTAGAGATGGTACTGGAAGCCAAATCTGCTGATGGTTTGTCCAATAGGAGCTGTGTAGAGAGAAAAGAGGAGCGGACCTAGGACTGATCCCTGAGGAACCCCGATATCAAGGGGAAGAGGAGAAGAAGTGGAACCAGCAAATGAAACACTGAATGAGCGGTCAGAGAGATAGGAGGAAAACCAAGAGAGAGCCGCGTCCTTGAGGCCAATAGAGTGGAGCATGTTAAGTAGGAGTTTGTGGTCTACAGTGTCAAAGGCTGCAGAGAGATCCAAAAGAATCAGGAGAGAGGATTTACCGTCCGATTTAGCCGCCAAGAGATCATTTGAGACTTTAGTAAGGGCAGTTTCTGTGGAGTGTAGAGTGCGGAAACCAGATTGTAAGGGGTCAAGAATGGAGTTAGCAGAGAGATAGCGGATAAGGCGAGAGTAGACCAAGCGTTCCAGGAGTTTGGAGATGAAGGGCAGATTAGAGACTGGTCGGTAGTTGGCAGCGCTGGATGGGTCAAGTGTTGGTTTTTTCAATAATGGGTTTATAATGGCATGTTTAAAAGCGGAGGGAAAGATACCAGAGGAAAGAGAGAGGTTAAATATTTTAGTGAGGTGACTAGTGACAGCTGGGGAGAGGGACTGGAGGAGGTGTGAGGGGACAGGATCACTAGGGCAGGTAGTAGGACGAGAAGAAGAGAGGAGCCTCGAGACTTCTTCAGTTATTGGGTCAAATGCTGAGAGTGAAGAAGAGGGAGTGCGGGGGGGGAAGGGGATCGATGTTACTAGGGGACTGGGAGATAATATCATGCCGGATGTTGTCAATTTTAACTTTAAAATAAGTGGCCATGTCTTCAGCACTGAGATCTGTGATTGGCGTCTGCACTTTAGGACTAAGGAGGGAGTGAAAAGTATCAAAGAGGCGTTTTGGATTATTAGATAGTGTGGAGATGAGAGAAGTGAAGTAGACTTGTTTGGCGCGGTGAAGGGCAGACCTAGCCCGTCAATCGCCAGCATTACTTCCTCTTCTTTGATTGGATCAAAACATTAAGAGAGGAATCCTCTCCTGGCTCGGGAACAGTTTCAGCCAGGAAAGCCGACATCTCCTCTCGGTCTGGATCCTGCTTACCCAAAAGGTGAGAGTAGAAGGATCTAATGATCTCCAGAATCCCTGACTTGGATCTCCTCAGAGACCCTGTACTGTCTATTAGTCCAGTAACTATTTTACGACTCACTGACATCTTACAGTTCCTGTAGGGGTCGGCGAGCGGTACCTCCCGAAATCCCTCTCAAGAACCAAAGATGCGTGCCTATCATACTGACACCTCTTGAGCAACGCTTTCACCGCGGAGATCTCCACCTGGCTACCTCCGGCCGAGACCAGACGTTCGAGTTTCCTCCTCAGTTCCTGATATAGGCGGTACCTGCTCATGGACCTGAGGCCTGAAAGCCGGCGGAAAAATCCTGCCACCCGATATTTGAACAACTCCCACCACTCTGACTTAGTGCCACCTAGATCCAACAAATGTACCTGGTCCTGAAGAAAATCCTCAAAGGCCTGTCTTATCTCTGCTTCTTCCAGAAGAGTGTAATTCAGCCTCCATATACCTCGTCCCATCCGGAGGGATTCTGCAATGTCCAAAGAAAACAAAATCATACAGTGGTCGGAGAATTCCACCTCAACAACGGACACTGGTGAAGAGATGGCTTCCTCCTTCAAAAAAAAACTGTCTATCCTAGACCTACAACTACCTCTTTGATAGGTGAACCCGGGGTGACCTGGGGTATGCCTAATGTGGATATCCACCAGGCGAGCCTCGCTAGCTATGCTATTTAAGGCCACAATATTTATAGCCCAGTCTATCTTTGGAACCTCCTCTATCACGGGGTCCAACGACAGTGTTAAAATCCCCTCCAAAGATGACCTGTCGACTAGAAAAAAGGAAAGGCTTAATCCTCATAAAGAGACTTTTTCGGTCCCACTTTGTTTGGGGACCATAGATGTTAATTAGCCTTAATTCTTGTCCCTTCATGAGAACACCTAAAATCAGGCACCTCCCCATTTCTAATTCTATCGTCCGTCTGCATTTTACCGGTGCGGTGAAAAGAACCGCCACACCGCTATATGGCTCAGCCGCAAGAGACCAGTAGGAGGGTCCACGTCGCCAATCCCTCCTGGCTTTTACGACATCTGCCAAAAGTGACAGTCTGGTCTCTTGCAAAAACAAAATGTCAGCTTCAACTCGGCTGAGAAAATCAAAGGCTGCAAATGTAGCCATATCTGACTTAATGCTGGCGACATTAATGGAAGCCAGCGTCAACGGTGCGGGTACCGCCATCCTGGATAATAAAATTAGACGGCTTTCTTCTTCCCTCCCCTGTCATGATCTGAAGAGGACCCTCCAGACCCTTTCTCTTTAGTTCTTTTTTTGGAGGTAGTGGAGTCCATCTCCTCCTGGCGGACCTCCCCCCCTCACTCACACTCCCATCCTCGTCCCCTTGTCCTAGGTTGACCCCTGCCCCAGAGGCCTTTGTACCTCTCGGGGGAAGGGGCCCAGCACCCCCTGAGACCCCTACCTCACCCTCTTCCTCACTTTGCTGAGGAGCTGGAAGATCCATGAGGGCTTGGTAGCGGTTGGGGGAGAGCATCAGAGGGGTGCAGATTTTACCTTCCGTAGCCGGGGCTTGGCCAGATGACTTTGGCCCCCTCAAGATCTTATCCTGTGTCCCAGATGTTTTTTTAGGCTGTACCCTCTCTTCCTCACCAACACTTTCATATTGGGAGGATTGAGAGTCCTCAGCCACTTGCTCCCTCTAGATCCTCCTGACCTCCTCATCCAGTTCAGCATCCCCAAAGGCATCCGTCTCCAGGGCAGGCTCCGGGTTCAGGCCAGAGGTCCCCCCAGTTACCTGGGCTTCCCTCAGCTCCCTCTCCTTTTGCCTCTTCTCCAGCCATCGATGGTAGGAAGGCTGGAGCCCTTTCCTTGATGTCTTCACTTGCCCTTTTGCCCTGCCATCTCTGCATGCCTCCTCACCCACAGGAGCCACCCCACTCTCTTCTCCTGCAGGCTTGGTGACAGCATTGACCACAGAGCGAGGACACCTACTGAATGGGTGACCTAAGTCACCACACAGGTGACACCTAATCTGGTCACACGATGCAGCTAGATGACCTACCCCCCCACAGTGAGCGCATTTCTGCACCGTGCAGGCCGTGCTCAAGTGTGAGGCATCGCCACACCGGTGACACAGCCTCGGCTGTCCCTGGTAGAAGACCAGGATGCGATCCCTCCCAAGGAAAGCAGAGGATGGAATGTGGGACACAGTCTGCCCCAGACGCTTAAGTTTCACCATAAATGTCCAGGCCTCTGACCAGATGCCAAACTCATCCAGATTTTTCATGGGCATCTCCGCTACCTCTCCAAACCGACTTAACCAGGTCATGATGTCAACACAAGAAAGTGACTCGTTACGGGTGAGAACGGTCACCTTCTTGAGACCATTCTGGCGGGATATTGCTTGTGCAGCAAAATCCTGCCAGCCGGGCTCATCCTTCACCAGCTCATAATTCTCCCAGAAGACCTCCAGGCCTCCCGGTTGAACAAAGCTGATGTCAAACTCAGCTGAGCCATGAGGGTGTATCAGGGCAAAGATGTCACATGCCCTGAAGCCCATCCCCAGCAGCAGCGCCACCACCGTTTTTCTGGGGGGACAGATCTCATTGCCACGCCACCGGAGACGGACCACATTCCTTCTGACCACAGCCTGCCCGGTTGTCGGGAGTGACCACTGATCCCCTCTTTTCTCTCAGAAGGCCTCCAAACCATACCTATCTATCCAGAAAGATAGGTCCCTCTGCACACCCCCTACAGTTAGGGACTGCTTCCCCTCCCTTAAGGCCTGCAGGAGGCGCTGTTGCAAGTGACCTTCCCCAGGACCAGAGGACGAGGATGGGTGGGCCGGTGGTCCCCCCCCACTACCCCGGCATAAGTCCTGCTTGGGGCACTGGGGAGAGGAGCACCAGGCACCCCCACATCACCGGCCGATACATTCACCCGCGATCCTACCACGATCCTACCATTCTCTTGGCCAAGCCAGGTTCTTTTTTATTTTGTTTTTCCGTTACCTTCCCTGCCCTGACCCCAACCCCCACCTCTGCATCATAAGGTGCAGCTATGGAGGGGCCGCCAGATAACATAAGCGGCACCTCCACGCGACCCTCCGCATCATCGGTGTCCATATCGCTTGCTAGGGCAGGGAAAGATACTTCTTTATTTGCAAAGAAATTTTTATTCGGATCTTTATTTTTACTTTCTTCATTAACTCTATTGCCTTCGGTGACTTAATTTGCTTTTTCTTTTGCAGGGCTGCTTTGCAACGGCCGTTCTGCACTTATTCTCGCCAGGCCACTCCCCTCCTCCACTCCGGAGTGGCTGGCTCCGCCCCTTGCAGAGGCTCTGACCCCGCCCATATCCGAGGCATCGGGTGCCTGCAGACCTATTACGCCGGCCGGTCCCTGTGTGACAGGACCGGCCACGTTACAGGCACCCGACCCACGGGACCGCGCTGCAGCCGACTTCCGGTCCGTCCCCTCCTCCGATGCACGGCTAACACCACGCATCAGTCTCCGGGGCTTGCCGTCAGCCGGGTCTGGGACCACGCCCCCTGCTGCGCTCCGGCTGCCAGTGCCCAGTGCCAGTGCCCACTTCACTGTGAGTAGCGTCCGGCGCCATTTTACCCGTCCTGTACTGTAATAATATAATAATAATAATAATCTTTATTTATATAGCGCCAACATATTACGCAGCACTTTACAATTTAGAGGGAAACATGAAACAAACAATATCAGACATTACATAGTGACAAAGTTAATTTACAATTCAAACCTGGGGAGTGAGGACCCTGCTCGCAAGAGCTTACAATCTATGAGGACATAAGGGAGACACAAAGTGTAACAGTGTTTGTTCTGTACAATGGTCCGGCCATTTTTATACACATGCGGTGGTAACATAAAGCTGCATGAGCCGGTCACCAGCCAGTATCCGTGTATGACGGACATGAAGAGAAGGAGTGTGAGGGAATCTTATTCTGATGACTAATCTAAATGGAGGGCCATGGAAAGGAGTCAGATTAGGGAATGTTATAGGCCTGTCTAAATAGATGTGTTTTCAGGGCACGTTTAAAACTGTGGATATTGGGAATTAATCTGATTGTCTGGGGTAGCACATTCCAGAGGACGGGTGCAGCACGAGAGAAATCCTGGAGACGGTAGTGGGAGGTTCGGATTATGGAGGATTTTAATCTAAGGTCGTTGGCAGAACGTAGAGCCCTAGTAGGGTGGTAGACAGAGATGAGGGAGGAGATGTAAGGAGGTGCAGCACTGTGGAGAGCTTTGTGGGTGAGAGTAATAAGTTTGAATTTTATTCGGAAGGGGATGGGCAACCAGTGCAGTGACTGGCACAGATTAGAGGCGTTGGTGTAGCGGTTGGTCATAAAGATGAGCCTGGCTGCTGCATTGAGGATAGATTGGAGAGGGGAGAGTTTAGTGAGGGGAAGACCGACTAGTAATGAGTTACAGTAGTCAAGACGAGAGTGAATCAGAGCAACAATGAGAGTTTTGGCAGTTTCCTCCGTAAGAAAAGAGCGGATTCTGGAGATGTTTTTGAGGTGAAAATGACAGGAGCGTGAAAGTGATTGTATGTGAGGAGTAAAGGAAAGATCTGAGTCAAAAATAACCCCGAGACAGCGGGAGTGCTGCTTAGGAGTTATGATAGTGCCACACACAGAGATGGAGACATCAGGTTTAGGGAGGTTAGTAGATGGTGGGAACACAAGGAGCTCAGTTTTAGAAAGATTCAGTTTCAGATAGAGAGAGGACATGATGTTAGAGACAGCGGACAGACAATCACTGGTGTTCTGTATTAGAGCAGGGGTGATGTCACGGGAAGAGGTATATAATTGGGTGTCATCAGCGTAGAGATGGTACTGGAAGCCAAATCTGCTGATGGTTTGTCCAATAGGAGCTGTGTAGAGAGAAAAGAGGAGCGGACCTAGGACTGATCCCTGAGGAACCCCGATATCAAGGGGAAGAGGAGAAGAAGTGGAACCAGCAAATGAAACACTGAATGAGCGGTCAGAGAGATAGGAGGAAAACCAAGAGAGAGCCGCGTCCTTGAGGCCAATAGAGTGGAGCATGTTAAGTAGGAGTTTGTGGTCTACAGTGTCAAAGGCTGCAGAGAGATCCAAAAGAATCAGGAGAGAGGATTTACCGTCCGATTTAGCCGCCAAGAGATCATTTGAGACTTTAGTAAGGGCAGTTTCTGTGGAGTGTAGAGTGCGGAAACCAGATTGTAAGGGGTCAAGAATGGAGTTAGCAGAGAGATAGCGGATAAGGCGAGAGTAGACCAAGCGTTCCAGGAGTTTGGAGATGAAGGGCAGATTAGAGACTGGTCGGTAGTTGGCAGCGCTGGATGGGTCAAGTGTTGGTTTTTTCAATAATGGGTTTATAATGGCATGTTTAAAAGCGGAGGGAAAGATACCAGAGGAAAGAGAGAGGTTAAATATTTTAGTGAGGTGACTAGTGACAGCTGGGGAGAGGGACTGGAGGAGGTGTGAGGGGACAGGATCACTAGGGCAGGTAGTAGGACGAGAAGAAGAGAGGAGCCTCGAGACTTCTTCAGTTATTGGGTCAAATGCTGAGAGTGAAGAAGAGGGAGTGCGGGGGGGAAGGGGATCGATGTTACTAGGGGACTGGGAGATAATATCATGCCGGATGTTGTCAATTTTAACTTTAAAATAAGTGGCCATGTCTTCAGCACTGAGATCTGTGATTGGCGTCTGCACTTTAGGACTAAGGAGGGAGTGAAAAGTATCAAAGAGGCGTTTTGGATTATTAGATAGTGTGGAGATGAGAGAAGTGAAGTAGACTTGTTTGGCGCGGTGAAGGGCAGACCTAGCCCGTCAATCGCCAGCATTACTTCCTCTTCTTTGATTGGATCAAAACATTAAGAGAGGAATCCTCTCCTGGCTCGGGAACAGTTTCAGCCAGGAAAGCCGACATCTCCTCTCGGTCTGGATCCTGCTTACCCAAAAGGTGAGAGTAGAAGGATCTAATGATCTCCAGAATCCCTGACTTGGATCTCCTCAGAGACCCTGTACTGTCTATTAGTCCAGTAACTATTTTACGACTCACTGACATCTTACAGTTCCTGTAGGGGTCGGCGAGCGGTACCTCCCGAAATCCCTCTCAAGAACCAAAGATGCGTGCCTATCATACTGACACCTCTTGAGCAACGCTTTCACCGCGGAGATCTCCACCTGGCTACCTCCGGCCGAGACCAGACGTTCGAGTTTCCTCCTCAGTTCCTGATATAGGCGGTACCTGCTCATGGACCTGAGGCCTGAAAGCCGGCGGAAAAATCCTGCCACCCGATATTTGAACAACTCCCACCACTCTGACTTAGTGCCACCTAGATCCAACAAAGGTACCTGGTCCTGAAGAAAATCCTCAAAGGCCTGTCTTATCTCTGCTTCTTCCAGAAGAGTGTAATTCAGCCTCCATATACCTCGTCCCATCCGGAGGGATTCTGCAATGTCCAAAGAAAACAAAATCATACAGTGGTCGGAGAATTCCACCTCAACAACGGACACTGGTGAAGAGATGGCTTCCTCCTTCAAAAAAAAACTGTCTATCCTAGACCTACAACTACCTCTTTGATAGGTGAACCCGGGGTGACCTGGGGTATGCCTAATGTGGATATCCACCAGGCGAGCCTCGCTAGCTATGCTATTTAAGGCCACAATATTTATAGCCCAGTCTATCTTTGGAACCTCCTCTATCACGGGGTCCAACGACAGTGTTAAAATCCCCTCCAAAGATGACCTGTCGACTAGAAAAAAGGAAAGGCTTAATCCTCATAAAGAGACTTTTTCGGTCCCACTTTGTTTGGGGACCATAGATGTTAATTAGCCTTAATTCTTGTCCCTTCATGAGAACACCTAAAATCAGGCACCTCCCCATTTCTAATTCTATCGTCCGTCTGCATTTTACCGGTGCGGTGAAAAGAACCGCCACACCGCTATATGGCTCAGCCGCAAGAGACCAGTAGGAGGGTCCACGTCGCCAATCCCTCCTGGCTTTTACGACATCTGCCAAAAGTGACAGTCTGGTCTCTTGCAAAAACAAAATGTCAGCTTCAACTCGGCTGAGAAAATCAAAGGCTGCAAATGTAGCCATATCTGACTTAATGCTGGCGACATTAATGGAAGCCAGCGTCAACGGTGCGGGTACCGCCATCCTGGATAATAAAATTAGACGGCTTTCTTCTTCCCTCCCCTGTCATGATCTGAAGAGGACCCTCCAGACCCTTTCTCTTTAGTTCTTTTTTTGGAGGTAGTGGAGTCCATCTCCTCCTTGCGGACCTCCCCCCCTCACTCACACTCCCATCCTCGTCCCCTTGTCCTAGGTTGACCCCTGCCCCAGAGGCCTTTGTACCTCTCGGGGGAAGGGGCCCAGCACCCCCTGAGACCCCTACCTCACCCTCTTCCTCACTTTGCTGAGGAGCTGGAAGATCCATGAGGGCTTGGTAGCGGTTGGGGGAGAGCATCAGAGGGGTGCAGATTTTACCTTCCGTAGCCGGGGCTTGGCCAGATGACTTTGGCCCCCTCAAGATCTTATCCTGTGTCCCAGATGTTTTTTTAGGCTGTACCCTCTCTTCCTCACCAACACTTTCATATTGGGAGGATTGAGAGTCCTCAGCCACTTGCTCCCTCTAGATCCTCCTGACCTCCTCATCCAGTTCAGCATCCCCAAAGGCATCCGTCTCCAGGGCAGGCTCCGGGTTCAGGCCAGAGGTCCCCCCAGTTACCTGGGCTTCCCTCAGCTCCCTCTCCTTTTGCCTCTTCTCCAGCCATCGATGGTAGGAAGGCTGGAGCCCTTTCCTTGATGTCTTCACTTGCCCTTTTGCCCTGCCATCTCTGCATGCCTCCTCACCCACAGGAGCCACCCCACTCTCTTCTCCTGCAGGCTTGGTGACAGCATTGACCACAGAGCGAGGACACCTACTGAATGGGTGACCTAAGTCACCACACAGGTGACACCTAATCTGGTCACACGATGCAGCTAGATGACCTACCCCCCCACAGTGAGCGCATTTCTGCACCGTGCAGGCCGTGCTCAAGTGTGAGGCATCGCCACACCGGTGACACAGCCTCGGCTGTCCCTGGTAGAAGACCAGGATGCGATCCCTCCCAAGGAAAGCAGAGGATGGAATGTGGGACACAGTCTGCCCCAGACGCTTAAGTTTCACCATAAACGTCCAGGCCTCTGACCAGATGCCAAACTCATCCAGATTTTTCATGGGCATCTCCGCTACCTCTCCAAACCGACTTAACCAGGTCATGATGTCAACACAAGAAAGTGACTCGTTACGGGTGAGAACGGTCACCTTCTTGAGACCATTCTGGCGGGATATTGCTTGTGCAGCAAAATCCTGCCAGCCGGGCTCATCCTTCACCAGCTCATAATTCTCCCAGAAGACCTCCAGGCCTCCCGGTTGAACAAAGCTGATGTCAAACTCAGCTGAGCCATGAGGGTGTATCAGGGCAAAGATGTCACATGCCCTGAAGCCCATCCCCAGCAGCAGCGCCACCACCGTTTTTCTGGGGGGACAGATCTCATTGCCACGCCACCGGAGACGGACCACATTCCTTCTGACCACAGCCTGCCCGGTTGTCGGGAGTGACCACTGATCCCCTCTTTTCTCTCAGAAGGCCTCCAAACCGTACCTATCTATCCAGAAAGATAGGTCCCTCTGCACACCCCCTACAGTTAGGGACTGCTTCCCCTCCCTTAAGGCCTGCAGGAGGCGCTGTTGCAAGTGACCTTCCCCAGGACCAGAGGACGAGGATGGGTGGGCCGGTGGTCCCCCCCCACTACCCCGGCATAAGTCCTGCTTGGGGCACTGGGGAGAGGAGCACCAGGCACCCCCACATCACCGGCCGATACATTCACCCGCGATCCTACCACGATCCTACCATTCTCTTGGCCAAGCCAGGTTCTTTATTTTTTTGTTTTTCCGTTACCTTCCCTGCCCTGACCCCAACCCCCACCTCTGCATCATAAGGTGCAGCTATGGAGGGGCCGCCAGATAACATAAGCGGCACCTCCACGCGACCCACCGCATCATCGGTGTCCATATCGCTTGCTAGGGCAGGGAAAGATACTTCTTTATTTGCAAAGAAATTTTTATTCGGATCTTTATTTTTACTTTCTTCATTAACTCTATTGCCTTCGGTGACTTAATTTGCTTTTTCTTTTGCAGGGCTGCTTTGCAACGGCCGTTCTGCACTTATTCTCGCCAGGCCACTCCCCTCCTCCACTCCGGAGTGGCTGGCTCCGCCCCTTGCAGAGGCTCTGACCCCGCCCATATCCGAGGCATCGGGTGCCTGCAGACCTATTACGCCGGCCGGTCCCTGTGTGACAGGACCGGCCACGTTACAGGCACCCGACCCACGGGACCGCGCTGCAGCCGACTTCCGGTCCGTCCCCTCCTCCGATGCACGGCTAACACCACGCATCAGTCTCCGGGGCTTGCCGTCAGCCGGGTCTGGGACCACGCCCCCTGCTGCGCTCCGGCTGCCAGTGCCCAGTGCCAGTGCCCACTTCACTGTGAGTAGCGTCCGGCGCCATTTTACCCGTCCTGTACTGTAATAATATAATAATAATAATAATCTTTATTTATATAGCGCCAACATATTACGCAGCACTTTACAATTTAGAGGGAAACATGAAACAAACAATATCAGACATTACATAGTGACAAAGTTAATTTACAATTCAAACCTGGGGAGTGAGGACCCTGCTCGCAAGAGCTTACAATCTATGAGGACATAAGGGAGACACAAAGTGTAACAGTGTTTGTTCTGTACAATGGTCCGGCCATTTTTATACACATGCGGTGGTAACATAAAGCTGCATGAGCCGGTCACCAGCCAGTATCCGTGTATGACGGACATGAAGAGAAGGAGTGTGAGGGAATCTTATTCTGATGACTAATCTAAATGGAGGGCCATGGAAAGGAGTCAGATTAGGGAATGTTATAGGCCTGTCTAAATAGATGTGTTTTCAGGGCACGTTTAAAACTGTGGATATTGGGAATTAATCTGATTGTCTGGGGTAGCACATTCCAGAGGACGGGTGCAGCACGAGAGAAATCCTGGAGACGGTAGTGGGAGGTTCGGATTATGGAGGATTTTAATCTAAGGTCGTTGGCAGAACGTAGAGCCCTAGTAGGGTGGTAGACAGAGATGAGGGAGGAGATGTACGGAGGTGCAGCACTGTGGAGAGCTTTGTGGGTGAGAGTAATAAGTTTGAATTTTATTCGGAAGGGGATGGGCAACCAGTGCAGTGACTGGCACAGATTAGAGGCGTTGGTGTAGCGGTTGGTCATAAAGATGAGCCTGGCTGCTGCATTGAGGATAGATTGGAGAGGGGAGAGTTTAGTGAGGGGAAGACCGACTAGTAATGAGTTACAGTAGTCAAGACGAGAGTGAATCAGAGCAACAATGAGAGTTTTGGCAGTTTCCTCCGTAAGAAAAGAGCGGATTCTGGAGATGTTTTTGAGGTGAAAATGACAGGAGCGTGAAAGTGATTGTATGTGAGGAGTAAAGGAAAGATCTGAGTCAAAAATAACCCCGAGACAGCGGGAGTGCTGCTTAGGAGTTATGATAGTGCCACACACAGAGATGGAGACATCAGGTTTAGGGAGGTTAGTAGATGGTGGGAACACAAGGAGCTCAGTTTTAGAAAGATTCAGTTTCAGATAGAGAGAGGACATGATGTTAGAGACAGCGGACAGACAATCACTGGTGTTCTGTATTAGAGCAGGGGTGATGTCACGGGAAGACGTATATAATTGGGTGTCATCAGCGTAGAGATGGTACTGGAAGCCAAATCTGCTGATGGTTTGTCCAATAGGAGCTGTGTAGAGAGAAAAGAGGAGCGGACCTAGGACTGATCCCTGAGGAACCCCGATATCAAGGGGAAGAGGAGAAGAAGTGGAACCAGCAAATGAAACACTGAATGAGCGGTCAGAGAGATAGGAGGAAAACCAAGAGAGAGCCGCGTCCTTGAGGCCAATAGAGTGGAGCATGTTAAGTAGGAGTTTGTGGTCTACAGTGTCAAAGGCTGCAGAGAGATCCAAAAGAATCAGGAGAGAGGATTTACCGTCCGATTTAGCCGCCAAGAGATCATTTGAGACTTTAGTAAGGGCAGTTTCTGTGGAGTGTAGAGTGCGGAAACCAGATTGTAAGGGGTCAAGAATGGAGTTAGCAGAGAGATAGCGGATAAGGCGAGAGTAGACCAAGCGTTCCAGGAGTTTGGAGATGAAGGGCAGATTAGAGACTGGTCGGTAGTTGGCAGCGCTGGATGGGTCAAGTGTTGGTTTTTTCAATAATGGGTTTATAATGGCATGTTTAAAAGCGGAGGGAAAGATACCAGAGGAAAGAGAGAGGTTAAATATTTTAGTGAGGTGACTAGTGACAGCTGGGGAGAGGGACTGGAGGAGGTGTGAGGGGACAGGATCACTAGGGCAGGTAGTAGGACGAGAAGAAGAGAGGAGCCTCGAGACTTCTTCTTCAGTTATTGGGTCAAATGCTGAGAGTGAAGAAGAGGGAGTGCGGGGGGGAAGGGGATCGATGTTACTAGGGGACTGGGAGATAATATCGTGCCGGATGTTGTCAATTTTAACTTTAAAATAAGTGGCCATGTCTTCAGCACTGAGATCTGTGATTGGCGTCTGCACTTTAGGACTAAGGAGGGAGTGAAAAGTATCAAAGAGGCGTTTTGGATTATTAGATAGTGTGGAGATGAGAGAAGTGAAGTAGACTTGTTTGGCGCGGTGAAGGGCAGACCTAGCCCGTCAATCGCCAGCATTACTTCCTCTTCTTTGATTGGATCAAAACATTAAGAGAGGAATCCTCTCCTGGCTCGGGAACAGTTTCAGCCAGGAAAGCCGACATCTCCTCTCGGTCTGGATCCTGCTTACCCAAAAGGTGAGAGTAGAAGGATCTAATGATCTCCAGAATCCCTGACTTGGATCTCCTCAGAGACCCTGTACTGTCTATTAGTCCAGTAACTATTTTACGACTCACTGACATCTTACAGTTTCTGTAGGGGTCGGCGAGCGGTACCTCCCGAAATCCCTCTCAAGAACCAAAGATGCGTGCCTATCATACTGACACCTCTTGAGCAACGCTTTCACCGCGGAGATCTCCACCTGGCTACCTCCGGCCGAGACCAGACGTTCGAGTTTCCTCCTCAGTTCCTGATATAGGCGGTACCTGCTCATGGACCTGAGGCCTGAAAGCCGGCGGAAAAATCCTGCCACCCGATATTTGAACAACTCCCACCACTCTGACTTAGTGCCACCTAGATCCAACAAAGGTACCTGGTCCTGAAGAAAATCCTCAAAGGCCTGTCTTATCTCTGCTTCTTCCAGAAGAGTGTAATTCAGCCTCCATATACCTCGTCCCATCCGGAGGGATTCTGCAATGTCCAAAGAAAACAAAATCATACAGTGGTCGGAGAATTCCACCTCAACAACGGACACTGGTGAAGAGATGGCTTCCTCCTTCAAAAAAAACTGTCTATCCTAGACCTACAACTACCTCTTTGATAGGTGAACCCGGGGTGACCTGGGGTATGCCTAATGTGGATATCCACCAGGCGAGCCTCGCTAGCTATGCTATTTAAGGCCACAATATTTATAGCCCAGTCTATCTTTGGAACCTCCTCTATCACGGGGTCCAACGACAGTGTTAAAATCCCCTCCAAAGATGACCTGTCGACTAGAAAAAAGGAAAGGCTTAATCCTCATAAAGAGACTTTTTCGGTCCCACTTTGTTTGGGGACCATAGATGTTAATTAGCCTTAATTCTTGTCCCTTCATGAGAACACCTAAAATCAGGCACCTCCCCATTTCTAATTCTATCGTCCGTCTGCATTTTACCGGTGCGGTGAAAAGAACCGCCACACTGCTATATGGCTCAGCCGCAAGAGACCAGTAGGAGGGTCCACGTCGCCAATCCCTCCTGGCTTTTACGACATCTGCCAAAAGTGACAGTCTGGTCTCTTGCAAAAACAAAATGTCAGCTTCAACTCGGCTGAGAAAATCAAAGGCTGCAAATGTAGCCATATCTGACTTAATGCTGGCGACATTAATGGAAGCCAGCGTCAACGGTGCGGGTACCGCCATCCTGGATAATAAAATTAGACGGCTTTCTTCTTCCCTCCCCTGTCATGATCTGAAGAGGACCCTCCAGACCCTTTCTCTTTAGTTCTTTTTTTGGAGGTAGTGGAGTCCATCTCCTCCTGGCGGACCTCCCCCCCTCACTCACACTCCCATCCTCGTCCCCTTGTCCTAGGTTGACCCCTGCCCCAGAGGCCTTTGTACCTCTCGGGGGAAGGGGCCCAGCACCCCCTGAGACCCCTACCTCACCCTCTTCCTCACTTTGCTGAGGAGCTGGAAGATCCATGAGGGCTTGGTAGCGGTTGGGGGAGAGCATCAGAGGGGTGCAGATTTTACCTTCCGTAGCCGGGGCTTGGCCAGATGACTTTGGCCCCCTCAAGATCTTATCCTGTGTCCCAGATGTTTTTTTAGGCTGTACCCTCTCTTCCTCACCAACACTTTCATATTGGGAGGATTGAGAGTCCTCAGCCACTTGCTCCCTCTAGATCCTCCTGACCTCCTCATCCAGTTCAGCATCCCCAAAGGCATCCGTCTCCAGGGCAGGCTCCGGGTTCAGGCCAGAGGTCCCCCCAGTTACCTGTGCTTCCCTCAGCTCCCTCTCCTTTTGCCTCTTCTCCAGCCATCGATGGTAGGAAGGCTGGAGCCCTTTCCTTGATGTCTTCACTTGCCCTTTTGCCCTGCCATCTCTGCATGCCTCCTCACCCACAGGAGCCACCCCACTCTCTTCTCCTGCAGGCTTGGTGACAGCATTGACCACAGAGCGAGGACACCTACTGAATGGGTGACCTAAGTCACCACACAGGTGACACCTAATCTGGTCACACGATGCAGCTAGATGACCTACCCCCCCACAGTGAGCGCATTTCTGCACCGTGCAGGCCATGCTCAAGTGTGAGGCATCGCCACACCGGTGACACAGCCTCGGCTGTCCCTGGTAGAAGACCAGGATGCGATCCCTCCCAAGGAAAGCAGAGGATGGAATGTGGGACACAGTCTGCCCCAGACGCTTAAGTTTCACCATAAACGTCCAGGCCTCTGACCAGATGCCAAACTCATCCAGATTTTTCATGGGCATCTCCGCTACCTCTCCAAACCGACTTAACCAGGTCATGATGTCAACACAAGAAAGTGACTCGTTACGGGTGAGAACGGTCACCTTCTTGAGACCATTCTGGCGGGATATTGCTTGTGCAGCAAAATCCTGCCAGCCGGGCTCATCCTTCACCAGCTCATAATTCTCCCAGAAGACCTCCAGGCCTCCCGGTTGAACAAAGCTGATGTCAAACTCAGCTGAGCCATGAGGGTGTATCAGGACAAAGATGTCACATGCCCTGAAGCCCATCCCCAGCAGCAGCGCCACCACCGTTTTTCTGGGGGGACAGATCTCATTGCCACGCCACCGGAGACGGACCACATTCCTTCTGACCACAGCCCGCCCGGTTGTCGGGAGTGACCACTGATCCCCTCTTTTCTCTCAGAAGGCCTCCAAACCGTACCTATCTATCCAGAAAGATAGGTCCCTCTGCACACCCCCTACAGTTAGGGACTGCTTCCCCTCCCTTAAGGCCTGCAGGAGGCGCTGTTGCAAGTGACCTTCCCCAGGACCAGAGGACGAGGATGGGTGGGCCGGTGGTCCCCCCCCCACTACCCCGGCATAAGTCCTGCTTGGGGCACTGGGGAGAGGAGCACCAGGCACCCCCACATCACCGGCCGATACATTCACCCGCGATCCTACCACGATCCTACCATTCTCTTGGCCAAGCCAGGTTCTTTATTTTTTTGTTTTTCCGTTACCTTCCCTGCCCTGACCCCAACCCCCACCTCTGCATCATAAGGTGCAGCTATGGAGGGGCCGCCAGATAACATAAGCGGCACCTCCACGCGACCCTCCGCATCATCGGTGTCCATATCGCTTGCTAGGGCAGGGAAAGATACTTCTTTATTTGCAAAGAAATTTTTATTCGGATCTTTATTTTTACTTTCTTCATTAACTCTATTGCCTTCGGTGACTTAATTTGCTTTTTCTTTTGCAGGGCTGCTTTGCAACGGCCGTTCTGCACTTATTCTCGCCAGGCCACTCCCCTCCTCCACTCCGGAGTGGCTGGCTCCGCCCCTTGCAGAGGCTCTGACCCCGCCCATATCCGAGGCATCGGGTGCCTGCAGACCTATTACGCCGGCCGGTCCCTGTGTGACAGGACCGGCCACGTTACAGGCACCCGACACACGGGACCGCGCTGCAGCCGACTTCCGGTCCGTCCCCTCCTCCGATGCACGGCTAACACCACGCATCAGTCTCCGGGGCTTGCCGTCAGCCGGGTCTGGGACCACGCCCCCTGCTGCGCTCCGGCTGCCAGTGCCCAGTGCCAGTGCCCACTTCACTGTGAGTAGCGTCCGGCGCCATTTTACCCGTCCTGTACTGTAATAATATAATAATAATAATAATAATCTTTATTTATATAGCGCCAACATATTACGCAGCACTTTACAATTTAGAGGGAAACATGAAACAAACAATATCAGACATTACATAGTGACAAAGTTCATTTACAATTCAAACCTGGGGAGTGAGGACCGTGCTCGCAAGAGCTTACAATCTATGAGGACATAAGGGAGACACAAAGTGTAACAGTGTTTGTTCTGTACAATGGTCCGGCCATTTTTATACACATGCGGTGGTAACATAAAGCTGCATGAGCCGGTCACCAGCCAGTATCCGTGTATGACGGACATGAAGAGAAGGAGTGTGAGGGAATCTTATTCTGATGACTAATCTAAATGGAGGGCCATGGAAAGGAGTCAGATTAGGGAATGTTATAGGCCTGTCTAAATAGATGTGTTTTCAGGGCACGTTTAAAACTGTGGATATTGGGAATTAATCTGATTGTCTGGGGTAGCACATTCCAGAGGACGGGTGCAGCACGAGAGAAATCCTGGAGACGGTAGTGGGAGGTTCGGATTATGGAGGATTTTAATCTAAGGTCGTTGGCAGAACGTAGAGCCCTAGTAGGGTGGTAGACAGAGATGAGGGAGGAGATGTAAGGAGGTGCAGCACTGTGGAGAGCTTTGTGGGTGAGAGTAATAAGTTTGAATTTTATTCGGAAGGGGATGGGCAACCAGTGCAGTGACTGGCACAGATTAGAGGCGTTGGTGTAGCGGTTGGTCATAAAGATGAGCCTGGCTGCTGCATTGAGGATAGATTGGAGAGGGGAGAGTTTAGTGAGGGGAAGACCGACTAGTAATGAGTTACAGTAGTCAAGACGAGAGTGAATCAGAGCAACAATGAGAGTTTTGGCAGTTTCCTCCGTAAGAAAAGAGCGGATTCTGGAGATGTTTTTGAGGTGAAAATGACAGGAGCGTGAAAGTGATTGTATGTGAGGAGTAAAGGAAAGATCTGAGTCAAAAATAACCCCGAGACAGCGGGAGTGCTGCTTAGGAGTTATGATAGTGCCACACACAGAGATGGAGACATCAGGTTTAGGGAGGTTAGTAGATGGTGGGAACACAAGGAGCTCAGTTTTAGAAAGATTCAGTTTCAGATAGAGAGAGGACATGATGTTAGAGACAGCGGACAGACAATCACTGGTGTTCTGTATTAGAGCAGGGGTGATGTCACGGGAAGAGGTATATAATTGGGTGTCATCAGCGTAGAGATGGTACTGGAAGCCAAATCTGCTGATGGTTTGTCCAATAGGAGCTGTGTAGAGAGAAAAGAGGAGCGGACCTAGGACTGATCCCTGAGGAACCCCGATATCAGGGGGAAGAGGAGAAGAAGTGGAACCAGCAAATGAAACACTGAATGAGCGGTCAGAGAGATAGGAGGAAAACCAAGAGAGAGCCGCGTCCTTGAGGCCAATAGAGTGGAGCATGTTAAGTAGGAGTTTGTGGTCTACAGTGTCAAAGGCTGCAGAGAGATCCAAAAGAATCAGGAGAGAGGATTTACCGTCCGATTTAGCCGCCAAGAGATCATTTGAGACTTTAGTAAGGGCAGTTTCTGTGGAGTGTAGAGTGCGGAAACCAGATTGTAAGGGGTCAAGAATGGAGTTAGCAGAGAGATAGCGGATAAGGCGAGAGTAGACCAAGCGTTCCAGAAGTTTGGAGATGAAGGGCAGATTAGAGACTGGTCGGTAGTTGGCAGCGCTGGATGGGTCAAGTGTTGGTTTTTTCAATAATGGGTTTATAATGGCATGTTTAAAAGCGGAGGGAAAGATACCAGAGGAAAGAGAGAGGTTAAATATTTTAGTGAGGTGACTAGTGACAGCTGGGGAGATGGACTGGAGGAGGTGTGAGGGGACAGGATCACTAGGGCAGGTAGTAGGACGAGAAGAAGAGAGGAGCCTCGAGACTTCTTCTTCAGTTATTGGGTCAAATGCTGAGAGTGAAGAAGAGGGAGTGCGGGGGGGAAGGGGATCGATGTTACTAGGGGACTGGGAGATAATATCATGCCGGATGTTGTCAATTTTAACTTTAAAATAAGTGGCCATGTCTTCAGCACTGAGATCTGTGATTGGCGTCTGCACTTTAGGACTAAGGAGGGAGTGAAAAGTATCAAAGAGGCGTTTTGGATTATTAGATAGTGTGGAGATGAGAGAAGTGAAGTAGACTTGTTTGGCGCGGTGAAGGGCAGAGTTGTAAGTTTTGAGCATAAATTTGTAATGGAGGAAATCTGCATCCAAATGCGATTTTCTCCACAGTCGTTCGGAAACATCTCAAGCACCGCTGAAGAAAGCGGGATTGAGGCGTGTGCCAGGGTTGTCGTCGTCTTTGTCGCGTGGTTCGGAATGTAGTGGGGGCTGCTTCATCCAATGCATTTTTGAGAGTGTTATTATAAAGTTTGGCAGCCAGATTGGGACAGGAGAGGGAAGAGATAGGGGACAATGAGGACTGTAGACTGTCTATGAGTTTCACAGTGTTAATGGCATGTAGATTTCTGTATGTCTGATACGTAGGGATGACCTGAGGAGGCAGAGAATATTTGATAGTAAAGCAGAGAAGATTGTGGTCAGAAAGCGGGAGAGGAGAGTTAATAAAGTCAGAAACTGAGCAGAGCCGGAAGAAGACCAGGTCAAGTGAATGTGTAGGAGAGTTAGTAAGTTGTGACAGACCGAGGGACGAGGTTAAAGATAGAAACTGGGAGGCAGATGAGGAGATTGGGTTATCAATGGGGATGTTGAAGTCACCCATGATGAGAGTGGGTGTTTCAGAGGATAGAAATTGTGGAAGCCAGGCAGCAAAATGATCCAGGAATTGGCGGGGTGAGCCCGGTGGGCGGTAGACAACTGCCACTCGGAGGGGAAAAGGGTGAAAGAGTCTGAGGGTGTGGACTTCAAAAGAGGGAAATGTGAGTGAGGGGACCGGGGGAATGACCTGGAAAGTGCAGTGTGGGGAAAGAAGTATACCTACTCCTCCACCCTGCCTGTTCTCAGTTCTGGGGGCATGAGAAAACTGGAGACCACCATAAGATAGAGCAGCAGGGGAAGCAGTGTCAGACAGGTGTAGCCATGTTTCTGTAAGAGCCAGAAGGTTGAGAGAGTTAGAAAGGAATAAGTCATGAATAAAGGTGAGTTTGTTGCACACGGACCGAGAGTTCCAGAGAGCACAGTTAAAAGAAACAGGAGAAGACATACAAGGAATGGCAAGAAGATTTGCAGGGTTTCTATGTGTGGCAGGTAAGTGGTTGAGCTTGGCAGAAGAAAAGGGAGGCCCAGGGTTGGGAGAGATGTCCCCTGCAGCGAGTAGCAGGAGAATGGAGAGAGACAGCAGATGGTTCTGTGATTTATGAGAGCGTTTTTTATCTTGGGCAGTGGGATAAGATGGGTTAAGTTGACTGAGGAAAGTGAATAGTGAATGGGAGCTGTACATGGGGGAGGCCAGGAGAGAAGGACTGATGTGGACTGTTTTGTGGCAAGTCTTAAATGGGCGATAGGATTGAAAACCAGGAGCAGCTATAATGATGAGAGTGGTGGCAAACATGTTTGTTTACAGATAGTTAGAAATCTTATATTTAGAGCGTGGGCTAGTTTGTCTGGTTTGGTAATGCAGCTTACCTGGCACTGACCCTGTGCAACTGCCATGTATAACTGCCAGGACACTTTGACAGTATGACACTTAGACAGAGATGATTTCTGCCGTCGTGCCCCCCTGCACGAGTGCTTACTTCTGGTACCCTGTCTATATCCTGTGCTTGCTTCCGGTTCTATGCAGTAAGCATAAATCTGTTACTGTATCTGCCGTCACGCCATACTTACCGGCAGCCCAGACCGCGGGACACTAGGAACTAGTCGGCGTCTCCATCCTAGGAATGAGATGCCGACTTACGCGGCTTTTTCCCCCTGCTTCTAGGGTGCGCGCGCTCGTCCCTGGCCTTAAAGGGCCAGCGAGCGGACCAACCAAAATGTTCCCTAACCAATCCCTTTACTTCCTGGACTATATAAAGGGCTCTGCCCTTCCACTCCTTGCCTGAGCATTGTTGTCGTATTCCCATGTTAGTCTTGCAAATGGTCCCTTAGTTGTTATCCTGCTCCCAGTGTTCTCGTATCCTACTACCTGTATCCTGCATATTGTAACTGTGCTTTTTCTTGAGTTGCATTTAGTGTTGGAGTCGTGTTGTCATCTGCCACTTTCAGTATCATCTGCCACGTCTGGTGTCATCTGTCACGTCTGGAGTTATCTGCCACGTCTGGAGTAATCTGCCACGTCTGGAGTAATCTGCTACGTCTGGTATTATATGCCACGTCTGGTGTCATCTGCCACGTCTGGTATCTTCTGCCATGTTTAGTGTCATCTGCCACGTCTGGTATCATCTACCATGCCAAGCATCACCTGAGCCAAGTGTCTGCTACTCCAAGCATCTGCCTGAACATCCTCCCAGTTACTCTTACCCTAGAGACTGTTATTGACTTTAGTTGGCCAGCTGCTACTCTGCTATGGCGGAGCGGCCTAGTGGGTCCACATACCCCACAAGTGTGACAATATCAGTACACTAAATCAATTTAAGTGGAGAAATTCCTCAATACATATACTATATAGACAAAGGTATTGAGACACCTACACATTACATTTACCTGAGTTTTTCTGTCAACCGACTCTAAATCCGTACGCATTAATATGGAGTGTCCCCCCCCCCTCCTTTGCAGCTAAAACAGCTTCCACTCTTCTTGGGAAGGCTTTCTACAGGCTTTTGGAGTGTGTGTATGGGAATTTTTGCGTGAAATAGTGCAATACCTTGGACAAGGTATGAAAACATTGGATAGTTCAAGAAAACTTAAGCGTGATCATCGCACTGTGAAAAGATTTGTGACTGATTCAGAGCACAGACGGTTTCGTTCAGATAAACGCATAATGAGGAAGGTTTCTGGCAGACAAATTAATAGGATTAGGAGAGCAGCTGCTAAAATGCCATTGCAAAGCAGCAAACAGGTATTTGAAGCTGCTGGTGCCTCGGGAGTCCCGCGAACCTCTAGGTGTAGGATCCTCCAGAGGTTTGCAAGTGTACATATAGCTATTATTTGGCCACCCCTAAACAATGCTCACAAGCAGAAACGGTTGCAGTGGGCTCAGAAATACATGAAGACTAATTTTCAAATCGTGTTGTTTATTGATGAGTGCCATGCAACCCTGGATGGTCCAGATGGATGGAGTAGTGGATGGTTGGTGAATGGCCACCATGTCCCAACAAGGCTGCAACGTCAGCAAGGAGGCGGCGGAGTCATGTTTTGGGCTGGAATCATGGGGAGAGAGCTGGTAGGCCCCTTTAGTGTCACTGGCGGTGTGAAAATTACCTCTGCAAAGTACGTAGAGTTTATGACTGACCACTTTCTTCCATGGTACAAATAGAAGAACCATGCCTTCCGTAGCAAAATTATCTTCATGTATGACAATGCACCATCTCATGCTGCAAAGAATACCTCTGTGTCATTGGCTGCTATGGGCATAAAAGGAGAGAAACTCATGGTGTGGCCCCCATGTTCCCCTGACCTCAACCCTATTGAGAACCTTTGGAGCATCCTCAAGCAAAATATCTATGAGGGTGAAAGGCATTTCACATCAAAACAGAAGCCCTGGGAGGTTATTCTGACATCCTGCAAAGATATTCAAGCAGAAACTGTCCAAATACTCACAAATTCAATGGATGCAAGAATTGTGAAGGTGATATCAAAGAAAGGGTCCTATGTTAACATGTAACTTGGCCTGTTAAGTTTTTTTTTATTGAAAGAGCTTTTAATTTCTGTAAATATGACCTCCTGATGCTGCAAATTCAACAAATTACCATTTTAGTTCTCTTTACAACCTTTAAAATGTTTTGATCTCTGTTGTGCATAATAATTTGAAACAGTGCATTTTGAGTTTTTTACTTCTAAAAAAAAAATCTGTTATCATTAGGAGATTTGTTCAATAAAATACCGCATTATACTCCAACGGTTGATGGCTTGAAGATTATACTGACTGTCATTTGCATCGACTATTAAGGAAAATCAGCGAAAAATAACATTTGCATAATAATTTGGAATGCTGTGTACAACAAACAGATTTGCTTCTTAAATACTTTAAAAATATTTGAAAAAAGCCGCCAAGGTATAAAGGTCAAAGTGCAGCCGTGATGTCATTGACAGAAAAAAAAACACAGTGAATAATCTGTTAAAGCATTGCAAACCATTACAATAAGAGGACAAAACATCAGCAAAAAAATATATACATTAAAGAAATATATAAATAGAAAAAACAAAAATAATATATATTTGAAGAAATAAAGATTAAAAAACAGTACGTCAAAATAACTTTACAGTAACAATAAAAATATATGCTAGAAAGAAACACTAAATCATCAATAAGTCAGTTTTAGCAAGCGAAGAAAAGATCTATACAAAAAATTACTTACATCAAAAGAAAGAGAAAGGGACCCCGAAAGGCACCAAGGCAGCTAACGCGCTGCCGATTGTACAGGTACACAGGTGGCACAGGAGTCAAGGCAATAATAATTACAAATATTAATCTTTTTTTATATCAATTCAATTGATGTTATTTGGTATGTATTTTTCACTTGCCAGACACATTTTGAATGTTCCAATATATTCCTATATTTCTATGCATAACGGCCACATGTTTTATTTTATGATCCAATTTGCAGTAATGTACGCCATAGATAAAGATGTTAAATAAATCTAAAGCAGATGAGTTGGTCACATTCTAATCTGTTTTACTAATCCCACTGTTACTTACCATTCTTGCAGCGCTTTTTGTCCATCCTTTCCTTTTTTGGCCCTCCTAGGCTTCCGTAGCCGCTTCTGGTTGCCTTGACTCCAGGGACGCGTTCCTGTGCCGCCTGTGTACCTGTGCAATCGGCGGCGCGTTAGCTGTCTTCTGCTTTTCGGGGTCCCTTTCCCTTTCTTTTGATGTAAGTAATTTTTTTATATAGATCTTTTCTTCCCTTATTGATGATTTAGTGTTTCTTTCTAGCATATACTTTTATTGTCATTGTAAAGTTTTTTTGACGTTGTGTTTTTTAATCTTTATTTCTTCAAATATATATTTTTTTGTTTTTTCTATTTATATATTTCTTTAATTTATATATTTTTTTGCTGATGTTTTGTCCTCATATTATAATGGTTTGCAATGTTTTAACAAACTATTCATTGTGTTTTTTTTTCAGTCAATGAAATCACCGCTTCACTTTGACCTTTATACCTTGGCAGCTTTTTTAAAATATTTTAAAGTATTTAAGGAGCAAATCTGTTTGTTGTATATTTGGCCTGATGAAGACGCTTGTACAGCTTCGAAACGTGTAGCCTTAATAATAATTAACATTAAATTCAGTACTTCAGTTTACGTTGACTAGTCTCCATGCTCCTTTGATCTTAATTGTAGCAGCACCGTTTATGATCCATTTTTTTCCTACCTATTGTCCTACTTGGCACAGATGACACTTGGTGCGATGACACCTGGCACAGATGACACTTGGCACAGATAACAATATAGACTCCGACACTATACTTCATACAGGAACAGACACAATTACTGGATATGGGATAAAGAATATGGGAAAACTGGGTACAGGATACAACTAAGGGACCATTTGCTAAACAAACATGGGTAGACACAACAATGCTCAGGCACAGGAAGGAGGGAAGGATGGATTGAAGTAGGACAGGGTGCACAGGGATAGGCTAGGGAATGTTATAGTGATGTGCACGCTGGCCCTTTAAGAGGTCAGAGGGTGTGTGCGTGCACCCTACGGTAGTGAGCAGTGGGCGGAAGCAGTACATCCCGGCGTCCCCGGGAGGAAGAGGAGAACGCCGGCACAGAGGTAATAGATGCTGGCGGTCATAAAGGGAAGCCGGATAGCGGCGATCGGCGGCCGCCAATGCTACAGTACCCACCTTTATGCCCCCTCTTCTTAGGACCGGAGCATAGAAGGAACCTCTAGATGCGCGCAGGGGCATCAATGTTCTCTTCAGGTTCCCACAAACACTCCTCAGTACCAAACCCCTTCCAGTCAACCAGGTAGAAGACTTTTCCTCCCACCCTCTTGTTTGCCAAGAACCTCCTTCACTTCAAAGAAGCGCCACTGGGAGAAATTGCAGGGCCAGGGGATTTGTTGTTGCGATTAAGGACCACAGCCTTCAGGATGGACACATGGGAAGAGTTGGAAATCTTGAGAGTTGGAGGCTGCCATAGCTTATATGACACAGGATTGATCTGTTGGAGAACTTCAAAAGGACCAAGAAATCTGGCGGCGAATTTGTAAGAAGAGAAATTCAAATGAAGTTTCTTAGACGATAACCAGACTTTGGCTCCAGGAAGAAACTAAAGAGGGCTTTTTCTATCAGCATTTTTCTTTCTTCATGTGGTCCACCGCCTGTAGGATAGAGGACTTGGTTTGCTGCCAGATATGAAGAAAGTCTCCAAATGAAGAATTAGCTGCAGGCACTTGAGATGTAGCCGGTACAGGAACAGGAACAAATGGATGATGGCTGTGTACAATAAAGAACGGGGGAAGAAGCAGTAGATTTACTCGTGTGGTTGTTGTTAGAAAATTCGGCCCAAGGAAGGAGCTGCACCCAATTGTCGTGTTGAATAGAAACAAGGTGACGAAAATAATTTTCCAGTATTTGATTAATCCTTTCAATTTAGCCATTAGATTGTGAGTGATAAGTGGAGGAAAAGTCCAATCTCACATCTAGAATTTTACACAGGGCTCTCCAGAATTTAGAAGTAAATTGCACGCCCCGATCAGACACGATATGGAGGGGCAGTCCGTGCAGTCGAATGATATGCTGTATAAATAAATTTGCCAGATGAGGAGCAGAGCGCAGACCTGTCAGTGGGATGAAATGTGCCATCTTAGAGAAGCGATCCACCATGACACAGACAGTAGTACAACCTGCCGAAGGAGGAAGGTCGGTGATAAAATCCATGGCAATGTGTTGCCAAGGACCATCAGGAGCAGGCAGTAGTTGGAGCAAACCTGCAGACTTGGCATGAGTAGACTTGTCTTGGTCGCAATTGGTACAAGAAGCAACATAGTCCACAACATCTTTAGGCAGCTTGGGCCACCAGTAGTGACGAGACACCCGACAGTTTGGAATTGTGTCCCCAGAGGAGAAACTTTTTCCTGTCTGCAGGATGAACAAAAGTCTTTCCAGGAGGAATGTCTCTAATTTGCAGAGGGTTAACGGCAATAATCCTATAGGGATCTATGATATATTAAGGAGCCTCCTCAGAGTAATCATTTTCAAAAGACCAAGACAGGACATCGGCATTCACATTTTTATCTGCAGGACGGAAGTGGAGTAGGAACTGGAAACGGGTGAAAAACTGCGACCATCTGCCTTGGCGAGAATTTAATTGTTGTGCAGACTGCAGATACTTGAGATACTTGTGATCCGTATAGAAGATGATAGGATGAATAGCACCCTCCAGCAGGTGTCTCCACTCCTACAAGGCCAACTTGACGGCCAGTAACTCCTGATCCCCATTGGAGTAGTTGCGCTCTGCAGGAAAGAATAGTTTGGAGAAGAAGACACAAACCACTGCCTTACCCTTGGAGTTTCTTTGAAACAGAAGTACTCCAGCACCATTGGAAGAAGCATTAACCTCCAGTGAGAACTGCCGAGTCCCGTCAGGATGGTGAAGAACGGAGGCTGAATAAGATAATTGATTCTTTTGGCAACGTTATATTAATGAAATCTTCTTGGAGGGGACCCTCTGTGATATTCTTATTTTCGGGGGACCCTTCTAACAAAAGTAATTATGCTGTGTGTTTTGTGGGTAATAGTGGCATGAACTTCCAGCTTTTGAATGGAATTAAACTGAAATTTCTTATGGATTTTGAGTGCTCAATAAATCTCCAATAAACATTGATTTTTCCAGCCAATATGTTCAAATGTATATTTTCCCTTGAAAGCTCCTTCACATTGTGGCTGGAAGCCCATTGTCCTTCAATCATATAATTTGTCTCTTATAAATATGTATTTATAGATAAGATAGATAGATTATATCAGATCCTAGGTTCTCAACCTGTAGTATGTGTACCATAAGAGGTACATACAGATGTAGCCATCTTTATCTTGACTTATAACGCATTAAATAAACAATGGCAACAAAGTTTTACGTTACTTTTTCAATGGCTTTTGTTGTGCAATTTCACACTGGAGTAAATTATCACAGTCAAAATAAACTACATTGGTTACATCTGTAACATGTCTCTAGGTGGTACTTACACTGTCGTTCATGTTTAAAGGCGTAACTATAATTTTATAGGCCGCAGGTCAAATTTTGCACCTGGGCCCCCACCGCTTGTTTTTCAGATGTGTGGGCCCCAGTGGCTTTGCTAGTTTCAAGGACACCATATCTACTGATGTATCCTTCCTTACCTTTCCTCTTATCTCAACATATGTGTAGCGTGAGAACCAGCATTAAAAAAAAGCATGATTTTACTATACTCTTTCACAAGATGTCTATGCTATATGTGTTTTTTATGTAATGCAACCCAGTGTTTGTGTTGTAAATTGCAGCCTGTCAAGGGTTTTGCTAGCATGGCGCGATATTGTATTAACGTTTTTTCATGAGAAATTGTAGTCCTTAACCAAATTTAAGGAAAAGTAAAGATGGACACATCTGTAGAAGAATTTTTTTATGTATAAAAATATACCTCGAAATTATACATAAAGATACCAAATAATACCACTTTCCACTATACAAGGAACAAATACGACCATACTGTAATTGAACAAAACCCAGTATATCAAGACAAATATTACCAATAATACCACTATACAAGGGACAAATAGTACCACCACACCATGACCATATATTACCACCACATAGTTACTGAATAATATCACCATTATGTTACTGAACAAAACCACTGTACAAAGTGCAATATTACCCACATACAGTGACCATATAGTGGTAGATACCAGTTCTACACAGATGCTCTGCAAACCATATAAGTAAGATCCAGTGACTGACAGGTGACATCTTCTCAGATTAAAGTTGTTTACTCTTCCTGTTTTTCCGGCCTACTCCACCATGATAAATTCTCCCTTCCCTTTTTGAGCTCCACACAGTAATAGTTGCTTCTCAATCAATAATAGTGCTCTCTTTAGGCCTCACACAATAATAGTGCCCCCCAAACAATGCCAGTGCCCTCTTTAGACCCCCAAACAGGAATAGTTCCCCCACACTATAAAAAGTTAATAAAAGCACATTTAAAAGTTGTTTTAAGGGGCGCATGCGCGCAGCTGAACATGGCGGACACAATCTAGCCAATCTCCACACCTCGAGATGGCATTTTAGCCTATTAATCAGCATACCAGACATTTTCAGGTTGTTATCATTCCTGGAAGAGCTGACTTAATACTTGGGCACTCACCTAAGGCCAGAGGGAGCAGCAGACGTGTTAAGCAAACCAAGACACAGAGATCCGTAGCCAGCATGCTTGCTTTGGCGCCAAACTTGCAGTTGATGGGACCGCAGCAGCCGGAGTCGCTGTCAAAGTCTGCTTTACCTGCACTTTCACAGGATTTCCCAGTACTCCTTAGGGAGCAACAGGGCATACCATCACCACCAATACCGGAGGTACTGATGACCGATGACCCAACTCCGGACCTGTTGTTTGCTGAACATTTGCATTCCTCACACGAGGTACAACATCCCCCACTCCCGTCGGCCATTATTCCCGCTCTGTCTGAGGACGCCTTATTTTCATGCATATCCAGGGCTATGCAAGTTCAGATGGGAGAGATCTGTTGCAAAATTGCTCCGGTTCACCATGATCTACACAAGGTGGGTGTCACGAAGGGTCTGTGGACCCACTGGGCCGTACTGCCGTGGCGGTAAGGCAGCTGGCCAACAGGGAGCAGGTGATAGTCTATAGTTCTTATAGGTACCTGTGGCAGCTCAGACAGCGGCAGGGCAGGCTCGGCTTGGACTAAGTAGCAGGCGGACGTCAGGCGATGTGAAGCAGGTCAAACGCGGATGCAGCATGACACAACTTTGGCACGGCTCCGTGCTAAACCAGGAAGGTATGGATTGCTAGGAACAGGAACTGTAAACAAGTATAGGTACAGGGACAGGGACTGGAACAGGGACTGGGACTGGAACAGGAAACAACTAGGAGGCCATCACATAGACAAACTTAGGGAACACAACAATGCTCAGGCATAAAACTAGGGGGCTGCACCCCTCTTATAGTCCAGGGTACTCACGAGTCAAAGTTCGTCCATGAGGTCCGGTCGCGCGCTGCCCCTTTAAGAGCAGGGACGAGCGTGCGCGCGCACCCTACGGGATCCGGTGAGTGGGTGCGAGCGCTGGCATCTCCTGAGGAGGAGGCTGGGGGCCAGCGCTTGCCGACTCGTGGCTGCGGCTGACAGTCCGCAGCCACGGACATTACAGTGGGTGCCCATATGGAGGCTATCGAATCAAAATGAACTTCCACGACAACTAAGGTTAACCAGAATATCAGGTTTATTGACGATCTACAAAGTCAGTTAGATGTGGTGACTAACAGAGTTGAGGATCTTGAAAATAAATCACGGAGGTACAACTTTAGGATCAGAGGGGTCCCTGAATCTCACACAGATATACCGAAAGTGGTCCGTATACTATTTACCACCTTGATGCCCGATATATCTGAATCTCATATGGTTATTGATAGAGCTCACAGAGCTTTGACGGCCATGAGACGGGATGGTCTTCCTAGAGATATTATAGTGAAACCCCACTATTATTCTGTTAAGGAGAAAGTGATGGAAAAGGCACGGAAACTTCCTGTGATCACACTCTTTAACACTGCTATACAAATTTTTGCAAATTTCGCTCCACAAACCATTCAAAAACGTAGAATGTTCCGTACTATTCTACAGTCCCTCAGCAACATGCTATTACTTACAGATGGGCCTTCCCATTTCGCCTCCTCGTTAGGCATGTTAATCGCCCACACGGTTTTTCTACGCTACAGGAAGGTGAGGAACTTTTGAGAGACTTAAAGAGGCTCTGTCATCACATTATGAGTGGCCTAACTCCTATATAAGGAGATGGGCGCTATAATGTAGGTGACAGTAATGCTTTTTATTTAATAAAACGATCTGTTTTCACCACTTTATTAGCGATTTTAGATTTATTCTAATGAGTTGCTTAATGCCCAAGTGGGCATGTTTTTACTTTAGACCAAGTGGGCGTTGTACAGAGGAGTGTATGACGCTGACCAATCAGCGTCATGCACTCCTCTCCATTCATTTAGTCAGCGCATAGGGATCCTTTTAGATCGCTATGTGCTGTCTTATACTAACACATTAACAATACTGAAGTGTTTAGACAGTGAATAGACATTCCACGGAATGTTTATTCACAATCTGTGCACTTCGTTACTCTGTCTGTGGCAGTTACAGCAGAGGAAGAGTGATCTCGTTGTAACCTGTCATTTACAGCGAGATCTCGCGAGATCACGCTTCCTCTGCTGTAACTACCACAGACAGAGTAACGAAGTGCAGAGATTGTGAATAGACATTCCATGGAATGTCTATTCACTGTCTAAACACTTCAGTATTGTTAATGTGTAAGTATAAGACAGCACATAAGGACCTAGCAGGATCCCTATGCGCTGAGTAAATGAATGGAGAGGAGTGCAGGACGCTGATTGGTCCGCGTCATACACTCCTCTGTACAATGCCCACTTGGTCTAAAGTAAAAATACGCCCAGTTGGGGATTAAGCAACTCATAAGCATAAATCTAAAATCTCTAATAAAGTGGTGAAAACAGATCGTTTTATTAAATAAAAAGCATTACTGTCACCTACATTATAGCGCCGATCTCCTTATGTAGGAGATGGGCCACTTATAATGTGGTGACAGAGCCTCTTTAAACCTCCTACCGACGACAGAACCTTCCAATCCATCAAAATCGCCATTACTGGCCCCTCCATTGTCTCCGATATGGCGCACTCAGGGAGGTCGTGACACCATACCTCAAGAACAGAGGGTTAATTCTCATCGCCAACAGCCTAAACCTCCTTGAAAGTTATTGTTATTGCTGATATGGAACATTCTCCGGATTATCCTATTTGAAAGGGCCCGTTTTGGTATCAGGTTCCCACAATTACTATCTTTCTCAGTTATATGTTATTAGGATGCATTGTGCCATAACCATCACAATCTACGTGGATCTACTTCTCAGATTTCGTTTGATGCTCATTGGACCTTCCTCGGGTGCTGCCTTGATGGATGACGCCCTCCAGACATCAAGAAAATATGGTTATGTTTATTGCAAGAGATGTGATGTTTTGATCCTAGTTTGTGGATGTACTCTATATTATTTGTTTATTCTAGCTATTCCCTGATACTTTTGATATTATTTAGGGTGTCTTCTGGGGTAAACCCATAGTGGAAGATGGGATTTGTATTTTCGATATCAATGGTTTCTATGGTTCCTATTTACTCATTGTAAGTCTCAATGCTTGTATGTTCTACACAACCCGAATGTCTTCAAATGTACTTAATAATAGGCTCTGCTGCCCCCCCCCCCTTTAGCAGTCCTTCTTAACTGTCTAGTCGGTAGACTATGGTTAGTACTAGATGCTCTTTGTGTTTGTACATTTCAGGTTTTTTTCACTCCCCTACGCTCCCCTTTTTTCACCTTTTTTTCCCTTCTTCTCTATGAAAAGATAATAACAAACTCATGTTTATATTTCATGCTATGTAATGGTGACCATGGCCTCTACTAAAGCTTATTGCTTACTTACTCATAATGTGCAGGGACTTAACTCTCCAATCAAATGCCGTAAAGCCTTTTTATATTATAAGTCTACCCATGTTGATATACTTTTTTTGCAGGAAACGCATTCTCAACCTCTTCCGTTCCGCCAAACTTTCATAGACATTACTCACAACACTTCTTGGCTAACGCCTCTACTAAGCACAGGGGAGTTGGCATATGGATGGCTAGGTCTGTTCCCTTTACACCTCACAAGACAATATCCGATCCAGATGGCAGGTATATCTTGGTCACAGGTATGCTACATGATTCCCTCGTTACTTTTATCACCTACTACGCCCAAATTCTAATTAGCCCTATTTTTTCCATCGCATATGGCGTCATCTTCAGCCATTGTTAGAGGGCCCTATTATTATGGGGGGTGACTCTAATATTGGACGCTTCTATGGATAAATCACATGCTTCTCAGGTACGATACATTCCTCCTACCCCAACTAGTCTACAGGTAGCGCGATTCTTTCAGTCCATTGATGTTATAGATATATGGTGGGAGTTCAATCCTACCGCAAGGGATTACACTTTTTTTCCTCAGCTCATAATATCCATACTCGCATTGACCATATTTTGCTCTCCACCAGTTTGCTTCCTAAAGTTACTGATGCTAGAATTTTGGCTACCTCCTGGTCTGACCATGATCCGATTGTCGTTAGTTTATCAGATTTTTGTGGTAGACCCCCTATTTCTTCTTGGAGAATAAACAAATCCTTACTCTTAGACCCGAAGACAGTCAAAGAAATACATCATGAACTGGAAACTTACTTCTTACTTAATAAATCCCAGGACACATCGGCGATATCCAATTGGGTGGCTCATAAAGCTATAATTAGGGATAAGGTCATTCAGATAGCCTCCAGTACTAAGACATGCCCTAAAGATTTATTAGCTTCAAAGTAAAAAAGGTTTGAGGATTTGTCACGTCTATTCAAGAGTAACCCATCGGGGACCATAAAAGCTCAACTTGCTGAAGCACGGACTGACTTGAATTTATGTCTGACTAGCTGGGCAGAAAAAAGCCTGAGATGGTCACAGCATAAATTTTTCTCACAAGGGGACAAACCGGGAACTTTACTTGCTAGAGGTCTCACTCCCAGATTGGTTAATTCGACACCCCCGAAATTACGTTTGACTGATGGAAATCTTTCACAGAATCCCACAAAAGTTTTGCAGACCTTTTATGATTTCTATACAACTTTGTATTCAGCACCACCTCGGTTTGATGTCAATAAAGCTGATGCCCTTATGGACACTGCTATCCCTACCCGACTTTCCCAATCAGATAGAAATGTACTTGATGCTGAGTTCACTCTAGACGAAGTGTTAGATGTTGTTAAAAATCTGAAGGCTCATAAAGCTCCGGGACCTGATGGTTTCTCTTCAGGATATTATAAAAAAGATGTTTTGGATCCACATTTATTCTGTTTGTTCAATGCATATAGGGAGGGTAATAGTTTGCCACCCTTTTCACATTTGGCCTACATTCACCTTATCCCTAAACTCATACGGATCATATGGATCACTTCAATTACAGACCGATTTTCCTTTTAGCTGTAGATCTTAAAATTATGACTAAAATTTTGGCCACCAGATTGAATTCCTTCCTCCCATCCTTTATTCACAAACATCAAATGGGTTTTATTCCCTTTCACCAGGTGGAGGATCAGACGAGATGAGCTGTGGATATTATGTCGGCGGTTCGCACGGGTTGGGATGGTACTTCTGGACGCCAATGTATGCTTTTAAGCCTTGTACACCAGAAGGCATTTGATTCTTTATCCTGGGAATATTTGTTCTTTGTCCTTAATAATATGGGATTCGGTTGCAATCTTCTCTCTATTCTTACTACACTATATCGCTTACCTACGGCAAAAACTTACTCTAGAGGGTATTTGTCCAGAGCTTTTCCTATACACAGGGGAACGCATCAGGGTTGTCCTCTATCCCCGTCCTTGTTTGCGCTGGCTATTGAACCCTTTTGCTAACTTAATCAGGAATTTTCCCAATATCAGGGGAGTGGAAGTGGGGGGAGTTGAACATAAATGTGCACTTTTTGTGGATTACATACTTTTATTTGTTTCGGCTTCCCTCACTTCTTTGCCAAATCTTTTCTATCTTCTCAATAAGTTTGGTTCATTCTCTGGCCTCAGAGTTAACCATACCAAATCCGTAGCAATGAACGTTACTTTGCCGGATAGTGTGGTTAAGCTTCTACAACTGAATATTGATTTTCATTGGGATAATCGTAAACGGACATATTTAGGCATCAAATTAACGCCCTCCATAGAATCCCTGTATAATGAAAATTTACCTCCACTTTTTAAACAAATAGCTGCAGATCTTCAAATGTGGTCTCACCTCCATCTCTCCTGGTTTGGTCGTATTGCCTTGATTAAAATGACGCTACTGCCCAGACTTCTCTATTTCTTTCGCAGTATTCCTATAGTGGTCCCAACAAAATCGCTTAAAACGATTCAAAAGCTTATTATGACTTTCACTAAACGTCCGAGGAGACAAAGACATACTTTGTTTACTCCTAAACTTGCGGGAGGGTTCGAGGTTCGTGATATTCTGCACTATTATCATGCGGCTAGATTGGCTTAGTTTACTGATATTTTTGTACGACCTTATTGCTCACAATCGACACAATTAGAAATGGCTGCATGTTCTCGTTTTCCGTTGGAAGCCATATTATGGATGGAATCTTCAGACCGACCTCCAGACCTCTCCCCTGTGCTTTCTCAGATGATACAGTTGTGGGATTCTCTTACAAAAAGGTTTCATATTAAATACCCTCACAATCCTTTTATGACTATTACCTGTAATCCTGATTTTCTTCCGGGATTACGTAGATCTGAATTCCGCTGGTGGACTAATAAAGGGTTCTACAGGATTAAGGATTTTTTTTATTGGAGTGACATTAGAAATTTGGACTTCTTTGGAGAATCACATTCGTTACCTCCATCGGAACATTTGAGATACAGTGAAGGAAATAAGTATTTGATCCCTTGCTGATTTTGTAAGTTTGCCCACAGTCAAAGACATGAACAGTCTAGAATTTTTAGGCTAGGTTAATTTTACCAGTGACAGATAGATTATATATATATAAAAAAAAAGAAAATCACATTGTCAAAATTATATATATTTATTTGCATTGTGCACAGAGAAATAAGTATTTGATCCCTTTGGCAAACAAGACTTAATACTTGGTGGCAAAACCCTTGTTGGCAAGCACAGCAGTCAGACGTTTTTTGTAGTTGATGATGAGGTTTGCACACATGTTAGATGGCATTTTGGCCCACTCCTCTTTGCAGATCATCTGTAAATCATTAAGATTTCGAGGCTGTCACTTGGCAACTCGGATCTTCAGCTCCCTCCATAAGTTTTCGATGGGATTAAGGTCTTGAGACTGGCTAGGCCACTCCATTACCTTAATGTGCTTCTTTTTGAGCCACTCCTTTGTAGCCATGGCTGTATGTTTCGGGTCATTGTCATGCTGGAAGACCCAGCCACGAGCCATTTTTAATGTTCTGGTGGAGGGAAGGAGGTTGTCACTCAGGATTTGACGGTACATGCCTCCATCCATTCTCCCATTGATGCGGTGAAGTAGTCCTGTGCCCTTAGCAGAGAAACACCCCCAAAACATAATGTTTCCACCTCCATGCTTGACAGTGGGGACTGTGTTCTTTGGGTCATAGGCAGCATTTCTCTTCCTCCAAACACGGCGAGTTGAGTTAATGCCAAAGAGCTCAATTTTAGTCTCATCTGACCACAGCACCTTCTCCCAATCACTCTCAGAGTCATCCAGATGTTCATTTGCAATGTTCAGACATGCCTGTACATGTGCTTTCTTGAGCAGGGGGACCTTGCGGGCACTGCAGGATTTTAATCCATTACGGCGTAATGTGTTACCAATGGTTTTCTTAGTGACTGTGGTCCCAGTAGCCTTGAGATCATTAACAAGTTCCCCCCGTGTAGTTTTCGGCTGAGCTCTCACCTTCCTCAGGATCAAGGATACCCCACGAGGTGAGATTTTGCATGGAGCCCCAGATCGATGTCGATTGACAGTCATTTTGTATGTCTTCCATTTTCTTACTATTGCACCAACAGTTGTCTCCTTCTCACCCAGCTTCTTACTTATGGGTTTGTAGCCCATTCCAGCCTTGTGCAGGTCTATGATCTTGTCACTGACATCCTTAGAAAGCTCTTTGGTCTTGCCCATGTTGTAGAGGTTGGAGTCAGACTGATTAATTGAGTCTGTGGACAGTAGTCTTTTATACAGGTGACCATTTAAGACAGCTGTCTTTAATGCAGGCACCAAGTTGATTTGGAGCATGTAACTGGTCTGGAGGAGGCTGAACTCTTAATGGTTGGTAGGGGATCAAATACTTATTTCTCTGTGCACAATGCAAATAAATATATATAATTTTGACTATGTGATTTTCTTTTTTTTTTTTATATAATCTATCTCTCACTGGTAAAATTAACCTAGCCTAAAAATTCTAGACTGTTCATGACTTTGACAGTGGGCAAACTTACAAAATCAGCAAGGGATCAAATACTTATTTCCTTCACTGTACCTTCAGATACGCCATTTCTTGCTAACCTGGAAATCTAACTCAGATGACTCTAACTACTTTTGAACGTCTTTGTTGGCTTCCTAACTCTAGAAGTAAGATCTCTTCTATTTATTCGGATCTAGTTACCCCTACAGACAAACTCCCCTATATGACTCGTTGGGAAGGAGATATGTGTTCTGACATTGAGTTGGCTCAGTGGAGAGAAATGGGGTACCTGATCTCGAAGTTATCGATCAATAAATCTTTGGTTGAGGCTTGTTATAAGGTTTTGATGAGATGGTATATGGTCCCGACTCGTATAGCTCAATTATTTCTTTCGGCTGACTCCCATTGCTTTCGGCAGTGCGGATCTGAAGGCACACTATTGCATATTTTATGGGAATGCCCAATAGTTGATCGTTTTTGGAGACAGGTATACCAGCTCATTCAAAATGTTTTTCAAGTTGAACCTCTTAGTAATGTTGTCACGGCCCTGCTCTGTGGTCCCATTCCATCAGTTAGAACATACACACGTAAATTTATTCCATATGTATTTTTGGCAGCTAAAATCACCATTGCTAGAGCCTGGCACTAGTCTACACTATCTATGGAGATACTTATTTCTAAAATCTCGTGGATAATGGCCTCTTTCATATATTGTCTGACACTTTAGATAAATTTGATAAAATCTGGACCCCATGGAGGAACCGCGCATTTCCTTGACTACATAGAGATGGATATGACCCCCTCTACCTTTCTACCTTTCATCCCTCCCGTCTCATTGTTGTTGTGTGTTTTTCTTTTTGAGGATACTTATTGTACCTCTTTAATGATTGTGATGTCAATGGCAGCTACCTATACATGATACTATTGCATTTACATGCTCTATATTTTGCATGATCTTTGACATCATAGACTTTCATGATATGTAGGTTTGGATACGAGGCCATGTTGGCCTGCTTCACTTTGTATTATTGTATTACTATATGTGCGACTCTGCGACTCTGTGTTTTTCTTACATTTTCAGAAAATTGTTCAATAAAAATCTATAGAAACTAAAAGTTGTTTTAAATCACTTAAAACATTGATTTATTTTAAAAAAAATGTTTGCCTTCAAGGTGTACATAGCCTTGAAAGCAAGGTTGATAGTACAGTAAATGACGTGACTCCACACTTTCCTCCTAAAGTAATATCTTGATAAAGTAAATACAGCTAATGTCACAGTGTGGTGTTAATCATTGTTAACATTCTTATTTATTTTGTCTGGTGATGCACACTTCTTTTTACTCCTTTGTAGGGTGGCCCCATATATTTTTTTTGTAGGTTTTTCTTTCTACCATGTTTTCTATCATTTCTTCTTACAGCTACACACACATGAAGTGATATTCACTCACGTCTTATAAAGTTAGCTAAATAAACTTTAATTTATTTACTCTTGAAGATCAGTAACATTTTCTGTGTGAGCTCCTAACCAGAAATAGTACAGATATGCTAACATTGTGTTTTCAGCCAAGTGCAATAATTTGGGACAGACTATAAGTGTACTGTGCTATTGTTCCCGTCAGAAAAACGGAAACCTAACGGAACAGACGTCAACTGTGACCAACTGAACGAAAAAGTACCATTGCAATCAATGGTATTGCAAACGGAAATGCAATACTTTCCGCTTGTCTTTCTGTTCACTGGTTCCTCTGACGGAACAGATGAATGGAAAGACAAAACGTGAAGTGAAAAGGGCCTAAGCTACTTGCCTCGATTATTAACAGTCAGTAAAAGAGATTCCAGATAGATGAAATTTGTGGGAAAACAAGAACAATCCTGAATGTTCAGAAGATACTGCAACTGAGTTTTCTGCTTTTTTTAAGGACTTGTATTCTTCAAAGGCTACTTGTACAGATTCGAAACTTGAAGCTTTTTTGTCCTGTATTGACTTCCCAAGACTTAGGGCTCATTCAGACAAGCGTGATTCTTGTCACTTGAAAGCATCTGTGCGCTGTACGTGTTTTACGCACCAATTACATTGAAAAAAAAAAGGAAGTGCTTTAGAGTGCGTGAAAAACACATGCCACTAGCAAAGCACACCGATGCATAACACAGCGCACATGGACAGATTTACGCCTGTTTACTACGTGCGCAAAATCTGTCACGCTCGTGTGAATGTGGCCTTTCAGATAAACAGATTGACTCTGTATCTAAGGAGGAGATTATAATGGCTACATCAGATTCCTCTTTGAGCAACACTCCGGAGCTAAATGGGATTTGACTTTTTTAAGATCTTTCAGACACAATTAGTAAGTCTACTCTTAATGGTCTTTAATTACTCTCTAGAGAAGGAAGTTTTACCCTACTCTATCACTGAGGCATTCATTGTGCTAGTACCCAAAAAATAAAAAGATCCTCTCTCCATAGAATTGTATCATCCCATATCTATATTTATGCTCAGATTGGCATACATGGCTCTAGTTCTCCTTTCTGGGTTAAACAGGGGAACATGATAGGGATGACCTTTATCCCCTTTCTTTTTTGCTATTTTGATAGTGTCTTGCACTCAAGATCAGAGCTGATCCTGGGATATAGGGATTTGAATTCACTGCAGGGGAGGAGATTTCCTTATAGGCTGATGACACACTTCTCTATCTCAAGGATGTTTGGGATGTGGCACACGTCATCAGCGTGTATACTATTTTTTTTTCCTGGCATTAATATATTAATATGAATTGGGCAACCCTACTTACGCTAGGTTCCTTAATTGAGACTGAAATTTATGGAGATGTGCTGATAGTGGAAACATTTAAAGAGGCTCTGTCACCAGATTATAAGTGCCCTATCTCCTACATAATCTGATCGGCGCTGTATTGTAAATAACAACAGTGGTTTTTATTTTGAAAAACTATAATTTTTTAGCAAGTTATGAACAATTTTAGATTTATGCTAATTAGCTTCTTAATAGACAACTAGACGTTTTTATTACATTTTTTACCAACTGGGCGTTGTAAAGAGAAGCGCTCTGCTGTGAGTAAGTCCCACAGAAACTTTACCAAAGTGTCGGGAGTGTGAATAGACATTGCATCCTGGCTGGAGGCGATGTCTATTCACTCTCAAGACACTTCGGTAAAGTTAATGTGGGAGTCTGTGACAGCACAGCGTGATCTCACGAGATTACAATGTGCTGTGAGTACAGCTAAACCTGAATGAAGAGAAGTGTGTGACGCTGATTGGTCATACACTTCTCTTTACAATGCCCAGTTCGTAAAAAGTAAAAAAACGCACAGTTGTCTATTAGGAAACTAATTAGCATAAATCTAAAATTGTTCATAACGTGCTAATAAATGATTGTCTTTCAAAATAAAAACCACTGTTGTAATATACATTACAGCACCGATCAGATTATGTAGGAGATAGGGCACTTATAACAGAGCCTCTTTAAATATCTTTGTATAATTTTTTTTCTAAAGATCCAAAGGACTATAATAATCTAAACATATTGCCATTCCTTGAAAATGTAAGAAACAAGGTTAAAGCTTCCTCTTTCTATAGCATCCTATATGGCTTAGGTAAAATAGATTGCCCTCCCCCTTTTTCTTCATATCTTTGGGAATTAGGGGAGTTTCGCAGGTACTAGATAACGGTAATTTGAAGGATTTTTCTAAGCTTTAAAAAGAGTTCATCTTCCTTGAGGGTAATTTTTTACATTATTTTCAATTTAAACAATTACGGGGTATGGTGGAAGACAAAGGTAGATTTAGGACTGCACCTTTTCAGATAGTAGATCTAATTAAAAAAGCAGATAATAGGAAAGGCATAATCTCATATCATAATAAAAATGGGCACAAGATCACTGACCACGATCAGGCTCTATTAGTCAATTATATTAAAGGGGATTAAATAGGTCTCCTTGAACAGTTTGCAACAGTTCTCACAATATATGTTAATTTTTCAGCTATATTACATTCCAAAATTTCTGCACTCAATAGGGTATCGAACTTCCTCAGCTTATCATACTTCCTCCGATGTAAAATGGGAGTGTCCTAAGCTACAACTATATTAGGATAGGATTTTTGAATTGTATTTTTGATTCGAGTTTGGTGAAAAAAAGTATCACTGGCACTTTTGGGTGGTCCGACCTCGATCTCCCATACTCATGATAACATATAACATGTTCAATTGTTATTACAAATACTACTTTTTGCTCGGCTACAAATCCTTAAAAGGTGGTTTTCAACTGCAGTACCCGGCTTTCCTGCATGGAAATGCCAAGTACATAGCGTCTTTCTCTATGAGAAAGTCCATTTTATGAGTAAAGGCCAACCTTTGACGTTCCAAACAAAGTGGCAACTTTAGATGAACTCTTTGGATCCCTCTGTTAGGATTTATATTAAGAAATATTTAATGGAAGAATAGGAATGTATCCAATTTTTAAATAATATTGCAATAGATTTCTTCTGTGATCGGTGGCACAACACGACTCCAACTCTTTAAGGCACAGGAACAAGGTAGCACGGGATACAGGATACAGGTAGCAGGAACAGGAATACTGGGAACTGGAAAAACACTAACGGACCATTGGCAAGCACTGACACGGGTAAACACAACAATGCTCAGGCAATGAAGGAGGGAACAGGGCCCTTTTTTGTAGTCCAGGGTGAGTATGGGCTAATTACAGATTTTCTTCAAGGCCGGGCATGAGCGTGTGAGCGCACCCTACGGGATACAGCAGAATGAGGAGGAAGTGAGCGCTGGCATCTCCTGAGGAGGAGATGCGGGCCAGCGCTCACAGATCCATGGCTGCGGCCGTCAAGGGGTGAGTAATCCAGACGGTCCGTGGCAATGGGCGTTAAACCTCCTTTTTATTAGTTTTCAGGGCAGCACTATTGGTTTGCAGAGGTCTTGAGGTGACGGAACATAAGAAACACTGCAAAAAAGACCCGTTGTGGAAACTATGCTCCAGTCAAGGAATTCATTTAGAGGTACATTTTGGTGTACACTGAACATATAGGTGTTTCATAGATTTGATTAGAATTGGGCTGGGAAAATGTAAAATTTAAATTTCTCCAATAAGATGTAGTTTTAGCTCAAAATTTTTCATTTTCACTAGAACTAAAGAAGAAAAAGCACCCGACATTTTTAAAGCAATTTCTTACAAATACACCAATTACCCCGTATGTGTTTATAAACTGCTATTCGGGCACACTGCAGGGTTCAGAAGGGAAGGAGCACCATTTGGCTTTTGGAACGCAGATTTTGCTAGAAGGGTTCGCGGAAGCCATGTCGCATTTGCAAAGCCCGTGAGGTACCAAAACAGAAGTGACCCAATTTGAAAAACTATATCCGTCAAGACATTCATCTAGGGGTGGATCTCAGCTGTGGTTCTTCCCGTTATTCACCATGGGTATATCATATCCCCACGATATGCTTTTCTACAACTTTTTTGCCTTTTGTGTTTTTCTATTCCTCCAATGCATTTTTGTATTATCTGTATGCAGTTCATATGTATGTAGCCTATTATTATGCATACTATATGTATGTAGTTCATTGTCATGCCTGTGCACTCATTTAACATTACACATGTGTCTATATTGCCTACAGATAATTCGTCCACATGCGGTATTTACCGCCTGATTATATTATTCTGACAGGCCATACTTGTATTTAGTTAAATATTCATCTTTACTGACTATTAGCATATACTTTATATAGCCATTACCAATTTATGTCATAGTTATTTATGGTTATATTACTAGTTAAACATATTACTTGCATTGCAGGAACAATATACATCTAACTAGCTATCTGTGCATACTTGGGAAATACCTAGTTGAGTTTCCGTTTTTAACTGTTGGTCTATGGATTTTTTATCATCATTATTGTATTGTACTATTTATGTTAATAAAGTATTGTTCTATTTTCACTACTTTTCTGTTTCTCAGCATCCATTTTTTTGGGGTTTATTCATCTAGGGGTGTAGTGAGCTTTTTGACTCCAAAGTTGATTCATAGATTTGATTAGAATTGGGCCATGAAAATGAAAATAATGGAAAAATATTTTTTTTCCAATAAAATGTAATTTTAGGTCAAATTTTTATTTCCACAAGGAAAAAAGGAGAAAATGCCCCCCAACATTTGTAAAGCAATTTCTTCCGAGTATGGAAATACCCCATATGTGGTCATGAACTGATGTTTGGACACATGGCAGTGCTCACAAGAATAGGAGCGACATTTGGCTTTTGGAGTGCAGATTTTGCTGAACTGGTTTCTGGGCGCCATGTCACATTAGCAGAGCCCCTGAGATACCAGTACAGTGGAAACCCCTAAAAAGTGACTCAATTTGGGAAACTAAACCCCTTGAGGAATTCATCTAGTGTATAGTGAGAATTTTAACCTCACATATTTTTTGCTGAATTGATTAGTATTGGGCAGTGAAAAATTTGTTGTTTTTTTCTGATAAGATGTAATTTTAGCTCAAAATTTCACAAAGGTATAAAGGAGAAAAAGAACCCCAACTTTTTTTTTTCTTTTAGGCAATTCATTTATATATGAATTTTTTTTTATTTTTCCCCCTTGTAGTCATTCACATCTCAATACTTCTATGGCTCCTTCTGTTTTCTACGTCTTTTGTTCCCAGGTCTTTCCTAAAATGTGGGCTGGTCACGCATCCATCTCTCCCCTCGCTACCATCTCTGTTCGCGCTCCTGATGCTGCTATCAAAAACTTCTGATAGTAGCATCGGGCTCACAAAGAACGCAGTGCAAAGAAGGGAACGGCTCCAGGCAGGGCCATTGCTAGGGTCTTAAAAGATCAGGGGGCACTAAGGCTCCTATAGCTACACCACTGGATAGAATTGGATGTATTGTCTCAGCATACAGTATCATACATGATAGGCTTAGATACATGGCCCCAGCAGACAGTATCACACATGATAGGCTTAGATACATGACCCCAGCAGACAGTATCACACATGATAGAATTAGATACAGAGCTCCAGCAGACAGTATCACACATAATAGGCTTAGATACATGGCCCAAGCAGACAGTATCACACATGATAGACTTAGGGCTCATTCAGACGAGCGTGAATCTCATCCGTGTGCTGTGCGTTGAAACAACGCATAGCACTCGGATCCATTCATATCAATGGGGCTATTCACACATGCATTCACTCAGCGAGTGTCCGTTGCGTGAAACTCACTGCGTGTCCTATATTAGTGCGTTTTCACGCACATAGTCACCCATTGAAGTCAATGGGTGCGTGAAAACCACGGACAGCACACGGACGACATCTGTGTGCTGTCCGTGTTTCATGCATCAATTACATTGAAAAAAATAGTGCTTGCAAGTGCATGAAAAACACATGCCACACGCAAAGCACACTGATGCCAAACGAAACGCACACGACGAAATTTACACGTGTTTTTTACGCGTGTAAGTCTGTCACGCTCGTGTGAATGTAGCCTAAGATACAGGACCCCAGCAGAAAATTATCCTTGTACTAACCCTCAGGGGCAAATTTGGCATTTCTGGGGCCCCAAGAAAAGTTGTGCCTCGGGGCTCTAATGCTCCCTGTATATAGTGTCACAACCCCCTGTATGGTTCCACACACAGTCCCCCTGCCATATATCCCCCTTGTAGACAGTACCATGCAGTCCCCTGTACGTAGTTCCACATACCCTCCTTGTCTCAGCAGACAGTATCACACATGATAGACTTAGATACAGTGCCCCAGCAGTCAGTATCACACATAATAGACTTAGATACTGGGCCCCAGCAGTAATTATCTTCCACCTCCCCCAAAAAAATGTGTGTGCGTGTATATATATGTATGTGTATATAAGACAGCATATCTGTAGCACTCTAACCCTATAGCTAAGGATGGTATTAGATACAGTGGCTCAGCAGACAGATCACACATGATAGGCTTAGATATAGGGTTCAGCTCGCTGACATTGTGGCTCCAGCACTGGACCCAGGAAAGGTAAGTATAAGAATTGCTTTGCTCTTTTATATATTACGAATTTTTTTGTGTTTGTGTTTTTTTACAGGTTCGATTGTTGGACTACGTCGGATTCAAGGACTACTTCGATGACGGCTTTTTTTATTCTCAATAAAATGGTTAATGAGGGTTATGTGTTTTTTTTTATTTCAATAAAATATTTTTTTTATGTCTTGTATTTTTTTAAACTTTATTACTACTGCCTTATTAATAGGTGCTGGCTGATTGACAGCGCCCATTACTACAGCGGGGCTTAGTGTTAGCCGATGCACAGGCTAACACTAACCCCCACTATTATCCCAGTACTCACCGCCACAGGTGTACCGGGAAGAGCCAGTACCCGACCATCTGTAGTGATGGTCAGGTACTGGGGTGGCTGCAGGCTGATGTTATTAGGTTGGGAAAGGTCAGAAAAAGTGGCCCTTTCCACCCTGGTATTGCTAGGCTGCTGCCGTGTTGTATCTGGCTGGTTATGAACAATTCGGGGGGTGTCGTTTTTTCCAATTATTTATTTTAACGATAGATAAATTTTTAAAAAAATGACGTGGGTTCCCCGCCATTTTTCATAACCAGCCAGATACAACACAGCAGAAGCAGTCTAGCATTACCAGGGTGGGAAGGGCCACTGTTTTTGGCTTCTAAAAGTCATTACATTACTTTCTTTAATTTTTCTGAACTTTTAAAAACAGTCACTTGGTCTATTTAACCACTTGACAACACATAACGTGTATGTTCGTCATGAGCGGCAGGACTTTGCCGCATCATGATGAGCGTGTCACATCTAGCTGATCGCACGAACACGGGAGCGGGACAACGTCTATAATGCAGCCCCGCTCTAACAGTAGAGTTCAGAGAAACCTATGATCAATTGTATTAAATTGCACTAGATTAGTAGAGCAATGGATTATAATAGTAATCTGTGGTTCAGACTATCTAGTCCACTAATAGGACTCAGAAAAATGTTTAAAAAAATTAACTAATGTGTTGTAGAAACATAAAAAAGTTTCAAGTTCAAAAACCAAAAATCACCTTTTTTTCATAACAAGTTTTTGTTATTGGAAAAAATACAAAAGAATATACATAACTGGTATTAACGCGTCCGTTGGGAGCAAACTATAAAATTATTATTTTATCTATCCCGCACGGTGAAGGCCATAAAACACAATATGATGCCTGAATTGCGGATGTTTATGTCATCTCGCCTCCCCAAAAAAATGGAATAAAAAGTGTTTAAATAGTTACATTTACCCCTAAATGGTACCAATAAAAACTACAGCCCGTACCACAAAAAACAAGCCCGCACATAACTCAGTTGACGCAAAAATAAAAAAAAGTTATGGCTGTTAGAATATGGCTACACAGAAAACAAATGTTTGTTTGTTTTTTTTAATTATTTATTGCGCAAAAGCTGTAAAATATAAAAATATATATATACATTTTGTATCGCCATAATTGTATGGACCCGCAGAATAAGGTTAACATGTCATTTATGGCGTACAGTAATCACAGAAAAAAAAAGAATACATTTTTTTTCCAGATATCAGTTTTTTTGGACATCTCCATTAGTGATGAAAAAATCCCATGTGTCCCAAAATGGTACCAATTAAACTACACTTTGTCCTGCAAAAAACAAGCCCTCGGACATCTCCATCAATGGAAACATAAAAAAGTTATTGCTCTAGTAAGGCAAAGATGAAAAAAACATTTCGATGGGTAGGCCAGAAGGAAACATTCTTTCCTGTAGTAAAACAAAACAATATATAAATTTAGTAAAGAAAGGACACCATTTATCAGTGTGACACTGACACAATAACGGATAGCTTCAAAGCGTACCACACATCTATGGATTATTAATTTTATTATTTACCCCATTATATATTATATCATCTTATTATGTCCTGATGTACTTAGCACAGCTTACACATGACCCCACAATATAAACTCAAATACTAGTAAAACCCTAGACAAAGCTACTACCAAGCAAATTCAATGCTTCAAAAGTCAAATGTCTCTCCCTTCTGAGGACTACAGTGTGCCCAAACAGCAGTTTATATCCACATATATGGCGTTGACATACGCTGGACAACTTGCTTAACAATTTATGGGTTATGTGTCTCCAGTGACACAAGTTGGGCACAGCATATTGCGCACTAAAATGGTATATTAGTGGAAAATAGCAATTTTCACTTTGCACCATCCGCTGAACATTCATTTCGGATAAAAACCTGTGGGGTCTAAAAGCCTTGATAAATGCCTTCAGAATTGTAGTTTCCAAAATGGGGTCACTTCTATGGTGTTTTTTAAAGCCGGCGGTGAGTTCCGCTCCTGCCAGCGGTCCCCGCCCCCTCGTCTCCTGCCTTGCCCACTGACGACCTGGCTCTGCTCCCTGTCCAGGTCGCCAGCGTCTGTGTTCCTCTGCCTGCGGCCTCTATGCTTCTAGTGTGCCACCTCTTAATGGGCCAGCGTGCGAAATTCACAATCCCTCTACTATTTCCTGTTCATTCCTGGACTACTTTAGTCACCTCCACAATCCACTTGGTACCTAAGCAACATTGGAAAAACCTAGTTGTATCCTGCAAAGGTTGCTGTGTGTGTGTAGTTTGCTATTTCTATGAGTTGTCAGCTTGTTTCCAGTTATCCGCTAGCAGCCTGTACCCAGTTTTCTGTTAACAGCCTGTATCAGCCTGTCTGCATGTGTCCAGCTACCTGTTGTCAGCCAGTGTCCAGGTACCTGCTACCTACCTGACTCAAGCTATCTGCTTTCAGCCTGCGATCAGCTGTCTGCTACTTGCCTGTGTTCAGCTACCTGCCTATGTCCAGCCTACCTGCTCCCTGCCTGTGTCTAGCTACCCACTGCCTGCCTGTGTCCAGCCTACCTGCTACCTGCCTGTGTCTAGCTATCTGCTACCTGCCTGTGTCCAGTCATCCGCTATCAGCCTGTGTTCAGCGACCCTCTATTAGCTTCTATCAAGTTGCCCCAAAACAGTACCAACCAAAACTATGTCTCATCCCGCAAAAACAAGCTCTCATATTACTACATTGACGGAAAAATAAAAAAAATTACGGCTCTTGGAAAGCGACGATGCAAAAAGCAAATAATTTTAGTTCAAAAGAGATTTTATTGTGCAAAAGTCGTAAAACATAAAAACCTCTACATATGTGGTATCGCCGTAATTATACCAACTCACAGAATAAAGGTAATGTATTATTTATGCCGCACAGTGAACGGCGTGAATTTGATACACATGGAACAATGGCGGAATTTCAGGTTTTTTTTCTATTTCCCCCCAAAAAAACTTAATAAAAGTTAATCAAAAAATGATATCTACCCCAAAATAGTGCCATTAAAAAGTAAAACTAATCCCGCAAAAAACAAGTCCTCATATGACTATGTCGACTGAAGAATAAAACAGTTATAGCTCTTTGAATGCGACTATAGAAAAACGAAAAAAATTGCTTGGTCATTAGGGCCTAAAATAGGCTGGTCCCTAAAGGGTTAAGGCCTTATTTACACGAGTGCTGCGCATCTCGGACATGAAAAACTGCCGTTTTTCACATCCAAGGTGCATCTGTGCTCAGCACTGCGGGACGCGATGTCACACATCCCCATAGTTGAGAGTCTATGGAGGGAAGCGTGATGCGCGAAAAGAATGGACATGTCCTATTTTCGCACGGACCCTTCACACGGCCCGTTGAAACATCGGCTGTGTGAACGGCCACATTGAATTACATAGGTCCGTGGGACGGCCGCTGTTTCAACGGCCGTCCCACGGACGTTTAACACGCTCGTGTAAATAAGCCCTAAGAAGGAAGCGCAAAGGTGGCAATTGCAAGCCACAGAGACCTTGATAAAATGATTACCATATGAAAACAGAACAGCAGCATGCCAATATATGCAAAAAAAAATCCTCCTCTTTATTCACTCATGTTGTGACGTTTAAAGAGGCTCTGTCACCAGATTTTGCAACCCCTATCTGCTATTGCAGCAGATAGGCGCTGCAATGTAGATTACAGTAACGTTTTTATTTTTAAAAAACGAGCATTTTTGGCCAAGTTATGACCATTTTTGTATTTATGCAAATGAGGCTTGCAAAAGTCCAAGTGGGCGTGTTTAAAAGTAAAAGTAAAAGTCCAAGTGGGCGTGTATTATGTGCGTACATCGTTTGCAGGTAAGTAGCTACATCGACTTACCTGCAAACGCCAATGCTGCTGCAGAATCAACTGTAGCCTCTGGTGCCGATGTGTCCTCGCTCCTCTGACACGATGCAGGACCTGGGGAAGTGACGTCACAGCGTGATCTGGCAGAAGCTGGGCGTTCTGAAGAGAAGTGGATGATACTTCTCGTCAGAACGCCCAGCTAGTAAAAGTAGTAAAAACGCCCCGATGTACGCACATAATACACGCCCACTTGGACTTTTACTTTTCAACACACCCACTTGGACTTTTGCAAGCCTCATTTGCATAAATACAAAAATGGTCATAACTTGGCCAAAAATGCTTGTTTTTTAAAAATAAAAACGTTACTGTAATCTACATTGCAGCGCCGATCTGCTGCAATAGCAGATAGGGGTTGCAAAATCTGGTGACAGAGCCTCTTTAAGCTCCAAGCTTAAAGAGGCTCTGTCACCAGATTTTGCAAGCCCTATCTGCTATTGCAGCAGATAGGCGCTGCAATGTAGATTACAGTAACGTTTTTATTTTTTAAAAACGAGCATTTTTGGCCAAGTTATGACCATTTTTGTAGTTATGCAAATGAGGCTTGCAAAAGTCCAAGTGGGTGTGTTTAAAAGTAAAAGTCCAAGTGGGCGTGTATTATGTGCGTACATCGGGGCGTTTTTAATACTTTCACTAGCTGGGCGCTCTGAAGAGAAGTAACATCCTCTTCTCTTCAGAACGCCCAGTTGATTCTGCAGCAGCATCAGCGTTTGCAGGTAAGATCGACTTACCTGCAAACGCTGATGCTGCTGCAGAATCAACTGTAGCCTCTGGTGCCGATGTGGCCGTCACGATGCAGGACCTGTGAGTGACGTCACAGATCTGCACTGTCAGAAGCTGGGCGTTCTGAAGAGAAGAGGATGTTACTTCTCTTCAGAGCGCCCAGCTAGTGAAAGTATTAAAAACGCCCCGATGTACGCACATAATACACACCCACTTGGACTTTTACTTTTAAACACACCCACTTGGACTTTTGCAAGCCTCATTTGCATAACTACAAAAATGGTCATAACTTGGCCAAAAATGCTCGTTTTTTAAAAATAAAAATGTTACTGTAATCTACATTGCAGCGCCTATCTGCTGCAATAGCAGATAGGGCTTGCAAAATCTGGTGACAGAGCCTCTTTAATACATTTTCTAGTTGAAGCTGAAACTTTGCAACATGAGTAAATAAAAAAATATGATTTTCTTATTTTGTTTTTTGTTGCATACATTGGAGTACTGTGAATTTTCTATGACTTTTTAATAGAGGTATTACATTTAATTGTAATCCTGCCCTCTAATTTTAATATGATTGCTCTACAGAAAAATATAAGCCCATTGTAACGGCTCAGTGGACAGTGTGAAAACTGCAAAATTTCTGGATTTTTTTTTATATACATAGTGGCATGAAAAATATTAATAAAACAGAAACAAATTTTTTTCAAAAATATATCTAACATAAAATAAAAATGTTCCTCAGATTAACAAGCTTTGAAAACAGCCTGTCAGCTAAAAAAAACATAAGTGATGAAACATAGGCATGTGTAAACAAAACCACTTTGGACTTCTTTAATTCACTGTTCTACCCTCTATTAGTTTGGCCAATGTGTGATAGGTACAGAAGTAATACTAAAAGGGTATTCTTATAGTAGACATTTATGCCAAATTTCTATTGGTTAGAAATTGGGGCTCCGTGTACCCTGTTGTGCCTTTTCAGTCCAACAGAAACAGGTCTCAATGGGGAAAAGAAGCGAGGTTGAGTTAATCATACATATTCCGTATGCAAAGCCACAATGGGGTACACAGACCCCTGTTCTCCCAACAGGGCCGGACTGGCCATCTGGCAGTTCTGGCAAATGCCAGATGGGCCGGTGGACAGTGTGCCGCCTGCTGACCGCCCAAACAATCAGTGTCGATGGCCTGCTGCCTCGCTGAGGGGGTGGCGGCGCAATTGAAACAAGCCGTCGCCAGCCCCTCTTGCACTAATTGTACCTGCCTTACAATGACGCTGATTGGCAGGGCAGAATGACTTTCCCCGCCAGTCAGCACCTTTCAACGATACTAGCGGTGCGATGATGCCATCGCACCACTTCTGTTGTTGAAAGCCACTGATTGGCAGGCAAGTCATTCTGCCCTGCCAATCAGTGGCTTTCAACGATGCTAGAGGTGCGATGACGGCATTGCGCAACTTGCATTGTTGAAAAGTGCGGATTGACGGGAAAGTCATTCTGCCCTGCGAATCAGCACCGTCGTTCAGCCCCAGCAGACCTGCTCAGAGGAGAGCAGGCCTGCATTGACACAGGACGGCGTGGGAACGGGATCAAGGTGAATATGTAAAGTTGTTTTTTTACACTTCAAAGTCTGAGTGGCATTATCTATGGGGGGAGCTATATGTGAGACACTATCTACAGGGGAGGCTATATGTGGGTCACAGTCTACAGGGGAGGCTATATGTGGGACACTAAGGGGAGGCTACATGTGGGGCACTATATAAATGGGAGCTATATGTGGGGCAAAATCTACAGGGGATGCTATATGTGGTTCACTATCTACAGGGGGGCTATATGTGGGACACCATATACAGGGGGCTATATGTGGGGCACCATATACAGGGGGCTATATGTGGGGCACTATATACAGGGATGCTATATGTGGGGAGCTATCAACAGGGGGGGCTATATGTGGGGCACTATCTACAGGGGGCTCTATGGGGGCACCATCTACAGAGTGCTCCATGGGGGCACTATCTACGGGGAGCACTGTGTGTGTATGGGACATAATGTATGGTGCTAGTATAATCAGGGACACAGTGCATGGTGCTATTATAATCAGGGACACAGTGTATGGTGCTATGAGAATTTTATATTCGGTTATAGGTGCAGAAATGTTTGAATAGTGGGAAGCTGAAGACAGCAAACTGAAGAAATAGGTTGTGGCCGGGAGAAGTCGTCATAGAGGCCTGGACCAGATGGAGAAGAAAAGAGAAAAAGAACAAATCATCACCGGTGAGATACTTAATATAAATGTTTATTCTGCCTCTAATCAGTATTGTAGTCACTGTATGATGTGCAGCAAGATGATGGGTGGTATGATTTTTTTTGGGGGGGAAACTGCAACTCCCAGCATATCCTTACCATTGTTCGGTCCATGCTGGGAGCTGTAGTTTTATGCTGTACAAACCTATATGGCAGGGGTTGCACTAAATTAAGCTGTATTTATGCTGGTGCTGTATTTATGTACTGAGCTTGGTTCTGGAGCTGTATATATGTATGGAGCTTTGTTCTGGTGCTGTATATATGTACTGAGCTTGGTTCTGGAGCTGTAAATATATGTATTGAGCTTGGTTCTGGAGCCATACATGTCAGAGCTTGGTTCTGGAGCTGTAATTTTATAGAATATAATTATAATAACAAAATTGCAGGGCAGATGGAATTGTTTTCAATTCATTGTCTATTTAATGGGAACCTGTCAGGTACTTTTAACCCCTTGAACCGCCACAATGCAGTAATACATGACCTGACAATATTTCCAAACATTCCCCTGTATGTTGTTTTCAGATGCAGAAAAATCCATAAAATCAACTTTTAAAACGACGCATACTATAGGCTAATTATTCATTAAAGGGTCATGGGGCAGTGGTACATCGTCCTGCCTCCAAGCCCAACTTTTCATGCTTGATTGACATCCCTCTAGCTATTGTACATCACTACCAGTCTTCTCCAACTTTCTCGGATGTGCCATTGCCTTGCACCACGCATGCCAGTACAAGGCAATGGCGCATCCGCAAAAGTTAGAGGAGGTTGCTAGTGATGTAGAACAGCTAGGGGGATGTCAATCAAAATTTGGGGGGCGCCATTTCAATTTTCGCCTCATGCAGCAGAAAGGCTAGAATCGGCCCTGCAGACAGTGGTGAACACACGCACCAAAATTATTTATTGCTGTGTACTATGCACTGATGGGAAGTAGCACTGCAGAAACGAAGTATAGTGCTTGTTGTCCGAGCCACAGCTAATCAGCTTTCTTGTTTTCTGCACTAATGCCCAGCTCATTAGCGCACATCTCTGGCGCCGCAGTGGAAAAGGAGAATCAGTACCTGCTCAGTCTGCATGTACAAATCAAACCTAACGCTGGTTGGCTCAGCATCAGCCAATCAGTGATGGGCTTGCTCTTTCTACTGCCCCCTGAACACAGCTTCATGCCGAGGAGAAGGAGACTCCAGCCCCTGCCAGGTATGTTGCTGATGGCTTTAGCGCCAGCAGGTTTATTTCTTTATCTGCTACAGCTTCATGTAAGCTGCAATCAACCTTCTATGAGGGGGGAAATGTTTATAGCGTATGTGAATTGTATGAGTGAAATATGCAATTTGTGTGAGTTTTGTGTCTTCTTCCAATTTATTAGTGGCATTTGTATGCGTGTTGTTTTCAATGTGAGTGGTATGTGTGGTATAGGTCTAGTGTGTAAGTGTTATTTGAGGCATATGTTTAGCATTTGTGTGGTGTGTGCGGTATGTGTCTAGTGTAAGTAGTGTGTGCGGTTTGTGTGTAGAGTGTGGTACGGGTCTAGTGTGTGAGTGGTATGTGTCTAGTATGTGAGTGGTGTGTGCAGCATCTGTGCCAGGTGTGAGTAGTGCATGTTCAACATGTGTCCTTGGTGTAGGTAGACAATGTGCGGCATATGTCTTAGGTGTGAGAGTGGAGAATATATCCTAGGTGTGACAGGTGTGCGTGCGCATGTGTCCTAGGTGTGAGTGGTGCATGTGCGGAATGTGTCCTAGGTGTGAGTGGTGCATGTGCGGCATGTGTCCTAGGTGTGAGTGGGGGATGTGTTCTAAGTGTAAGTGGTGTGCATAACAGGCCTTCCCATACAGTGTCTGACAAAGAACCACATATACAGTGAAATACACAGGCTACCATATAAAGCGTTAGCCACAGGCCTTCATATACAATTGAGCAATAAGACTTGGCTCATCCATATACACTGTCAGATAAAGGACCCACATACAGTGTCAGCCACATTCCCCCATAGCTACAACAACACACCTCCTCCGGCACGATCCACTCACCTTTCGTGAACTCTGAGGCAATAAAAAGAGCAGGACATCACTGACACTCAACAGACAGTCCCTCTCTCTGCACGTAATACTAACAGCTGCTGGCTACATTAGTTGTATCACCTCCAAGACAGAAGACATACCTGATAATGATTACTGACATGTGCCAGTGGTCCTCCTGAGTCTTGACCATTTGGAACTTTCCTGCTTGCTCTGGGACACACACAGAGCATATAACACTAAAAGATTTTCCACCTAAATTAAGATACATCTTGTTAATACTGCAGCATGAGAAAGAGATTTATGTGCCTTGACTGCTTTATCAGGACCACCACCATAAATGACATAGCTTATAAACATACCTGCGCTACACCAGGCTTCTTTGAGGTAGGAATTAAAGTATATGAGTTCAAGTAATAAGCTAGAAAGAGATAGATAGATAGATAGATAGATAGATAGATAGATAGATAGATAGATAGATAGATAGATAGATAGATAGATAGATAGATAGATAGATAGATAGATAGATAGATAGATAGATAGATAGATTTTTGTATATAATGCGACGCATGGCGACTACACATGATCTTCTATTTTGGCAATATTATTTAAAAGTATTGTTAACAATTGTATATAACTTTGCTATGACTTTACAGGATAGAGCATTGACTGTATTCATACTACGTCAGGATTATTTACTTTTTCCGAGCTCTATGGCACTATAAATAGTGTGGCTATAACTTATACAATATATTCCGTTACACATCCAGCTAGGTTGATGTATATATGCAAGCCAGTTTAAAGTCCTATCCCTGTGAGTGACTGCGAACAAGACAGGACAGTGAGAGAAGCGCCCGGTCTTTGTGTGTTTGGGAATATCGTAGTTTGGCGTTAGGAGTGGGGTTATACATCTGGGAGGAAGGTGGGAAGAAAGGTTGATGGCTTCTAATAAGATGGGGAGTAAGGTTTGTAACTTAAGGCGGTGGTCTAGGAAGAAAATGTAAAAGGAGTCAGATTTCAGTGTTGGAGTCCTGATCACTGTGAGTCACTGGAGTGGCTGAGAGCTGCCTTTGTTTCACTCTGCTCTGTGTAGCAGGGGGAAAGGCAGCAAACCTCATAACTAACTTTTTGGGTTTATGTATTTGTGATACATTGCTCTATTTTCATGTGTGACCTGTGAGCTACTTTTATTGAAAGAATGACTTCAAGGTGAGAATACCGACTTATCCTGCTTGTTTCTGAACTTGTATTCTAACTTCTTGTTATTTTATCAATGATTGACTCTTAAGGTGATCGTTCATTTTATGGCTTCTATGTTACAGGCAATCTTACCGGCCCTTGAGGTTGATGTGCCTTCTCTTTTCATGTTTATTTCCTCTCATTCTGGATGCTCAGATCTGGGAAGGTAAGAGCAACCAATGAATTATCTTATCAGTAGTCGATGCATGCAGGTGGCTAAAAGTAGGACGTTAACCCAAAATTCTCTGTAGTAAGGAGATGGGCAAATGTCCTTTCTTAGCCATTAATGTGTGTAGAATTTGTGCATAAAACTTTTTTGGACATTCAACAGTAAGGTTGATGATAGTCAAGCTGTTGGATTCAAAATGGTACTGAATCTTCTTGATAAAAGAGCCTGTGAAAAACAGATTTTATTGGACCCATCATTTTTATACTGAAATGAATAATAAGAGGCCTAAGGGATAAAAATCCTAGGGGGGGGGGGGTCTTATGTGAAAGATATGATGTTTTATAGCTGTAGTTCTTGTGAGAGCATCCTTAGCACAATGTTCTGTGGATGGAGACCACGGAGTGAATCACTGCAAATAATGTAGAATGTTGAAAATGTGATTCCTTTTTCGTAAGGTGTTTTCAATATGATCAAAATAATTTCTTGGCTTTTGAAAATGTGATTAAAATGTGTAAAAGTTCGATATAAACAAACAATCATATTAGTCTTTCTTATTATATCTGATTCATTGGATTTTTTTGAATGCATTGGTTGCAATAAGTAAGTCAGTAGTAGTTCCCGGGGGGTGTGGCCTGGAAATAGTGCGGCACTGGAGGTTGGCTTACATCAGAGAGGGTACCCTATTTTTATTATTAGTCAGAATGTCTAACACTGGCGTCTTACTTATTGGTTAAAATGGGTTAGCATGTCTTGTAGTAGGTTAACCTACAGTCCTATGGAAAACGAGATATAACATATGATGAATTGCGTTCTTGTGCATTATCAAATTTAGCCTTCTACATCTGCATACAAATTGAGATCAGTTAAAGATACACAGGAATCTAAAAGAGGAACACATTAGGGAGGACTTGTTTTGTCATGACATTTCAATGATATACGGCATACTTTGCCATTGGAGGATAGACAACTATGCCAAATCCTAGTCTTGATTTTCCATACCGTACCTCTGTTATGTAAACCTTATAACGCTGGATATAAATGCTACTGTAAAAGTGTCTTTCAAATGCTGAAACCTGACTGTACAAGAAGTGGTTACAGCAATCTGGAATGAAAATATAACAGCACCAAGTTCTCTGCCAAGAGCTCTGTATGAATTATACTTTTCACATTGCTCATTTTTTCCATTTGACACGTTCTTAGGATTTATGGGTTTTGTGGTTTTGAATTTTCTAGTAAAAAGGATAGAGCTGTTTTTTTGTCACCAACTTCTGGATTATCTAAATGTTGAAGTGGCTTATGACGCCCAGGAATGAAGAGTAAAGAGACAATCTGCGTCTAGTCGTATTATACTGTATATGTGTTCTGTTTCTTATGAACATAGCAATGTCTGTATAATCCATCATCTCGTGTACAGCTATCAGTGTATGCTTCTTCCAGCAGTGACTTTCTTATCTACAGAAACCAGTCAGTTTAATTTCAACCCCCCCCCCCCCATTCCGACCAAACTGCAGTATACTGTATTGGAGTATGGAGCTAGTCTTCATTGGAGTAGAGCTGACTTTGAAACACGTTTGTTGTATGTTGCTAAGAAAGTAATTCGATGCATGGAAGATAGAAGTTCCTTCTCTTGATGCATTAAAAGTTGCATAAATGGTAATGCTATTCTGGAATGGTCAAGATATAGGACCATGCTAACACCATCATAATCCTCACTGCTATTTTTTCTTTCTCTGAAAATCCGTGTCTAAACATTTTGAGCAAGAGAAACTGAGAATGTTTCCAAACTGTGAGGCTGATTCTCTCAGCAAGTGACGTTAACATATAACCATTGCAGACCACTCCACATGCCAAAGCATAAAAAGACCTTGTTCCTACCTTCCCTTGTGGCTTCGGCGTGCGGGAGGGGAGCCTTTATCGGAGTTCATTTTCATTTCTGGCAGAGACTTTCAGGAAAAGGTGTAGGATGTACATAAAATAATTTCAGTTAGTTGAAGAATGTTCAGTTCATTAGAACATTTTACAAACAGGCATTTCTCTACTTACATTTCCTTACATGTCCAAGGATTTCTACTAACAGTAGACTCTTTATAAACTGTAATGTATTTTATTGGACTGGAGCAGAAAATGTATGCATCAACTTTTCAATCAGGGTATTAAAAGGTATTAACTATAACATAAACTGTTGAGTTTCGCCAATTAACGGAAACCATTAGCAACGGAAGCATTACCATTGTAATCAATGGTAATGCAAATGGAAGCTATGGCTTACGTTTGCCTTTCAGTTGATGGGTTCCTCCGACGGAAAGGTCTGACGAAACCCATCAACGAAACCTAATGCTGAAGTGAACACACCCTAATAGTAACTTTGTGGTAAATTGTTGTAAGCAAAGAAATACAACTGATACACTTTCTGTTGTCACAATCAGTTCCATATAAAGTGTCACATCTATCTATCTCTCTATCTCTATCTATCTATCTATCTATCTATCTATCTATCTATCTATCTATCTATCTATCTATCTATCTATCTATCTATCTATCTATCTATCTATCTATCTATCTATCTATCTATCTATCTATCTATCTATCTATCTCTCTCTCTCTCTCTCTCTCTGTCTGTCTGTCTGACTGGGTTAAGTGCTGTTTTCATGGGTTTCCGACCATGTTTTCCATCCGAAAAATCAGTTGCGGGTTATCCTTAGAATCCGTGGCAGATATCAGAGGTTGACTCTCTGATTTCTGCCACAGATTTTCCGTTTCACCTGCCACTAAACCAGTGATGGCTGCCCGATACAAATTCTGCACGGAGACAGCAACAACAAGTAAAATATCTTTTTTTTTCCAAGATGCGGATTTTAATACGACGTGGATTTCTCATTGAAATGAATGGGATGCAGTTTGTTGGCAGATTTTGGCTCATAATAACTGCAGAGTTCACCCTGAAATCTGCGTGAAAATCGGTTGTGTGAAAGTACTGTAGTTTCCTGTCAAACTCCAAAAACATACTGTAATTGGACCTTGGAATGTCTGAACACAGGGCCAGTGTTAGCCCTCTTGCACATGACAGCGTGCCACTCGGGCTGTTTTTCACAGCATCTGAGTGGTACCCGATAGTTTTCACTGACCAATTCACTTTAGTGGGTGAATCGGTTCTGTGAAAACAGACCTGACTCTCCGCTCCGTGGAAGCATAGAACATGTCCTATCTTTCCACAGATCACGGAAGGGACATGTGCGGCACACACCGTCGTGTGCATTACGGCTTAGGGATGTGCGTCCTGTGAAGGGAACAGGGGTATCACTCGTCCCTGCTAAAAGGGATGCCACTGATCGTCTGAGGCTTGCAACCCCCAAGACACTTAACATTATTTGTATTGTAGTGTTATTTAGACTTTGTAGTACACTGTTATTAGATTACTTTATGTATGGAGCTTTTATTTGGTCACTGTATATTGGTATTATTTGTAAGATGAAATGCAGCACCCTGAGTGTTCTGAGGTGCAGGTAGTGGGTTCCCAACCAGGTATGTGCTATGCTTCAAAATACTCCAAACACTCAATAGATGCAAATCTTGTAGCTTTATTGATTGATAACACAGCGTTTTTCTGGCAAGTCAGAATAAAGGTAAACATTTTCGGTCAAAAAGACCTTAACCAGACCATCTATTAAAGGGTAACTAAAAGTTCAACAAACTTCTGACATGTCGTAGTGACATGTCAGAAGTTTTGATTGGTGGGGGTTCAAGCACCTCGACCCCCACCAATCAGTAAAACGAAGTAGCAGAAGTGCTCGTGTGAGCGCTAAGCCGCTTAGTTTCTGTTCGGCTTTCTCTGGAAATCGATGTAGCGGAGTACAGGCTCAATAGAATGTCTATGAGCCCGTACTCTGCTATATCGGCCTTCCGGAAAAAGTCGAACAGAAACGAAGTGGCATAACAGTCACACGAGCGCATCTGCAGCTTCATTTTAGTGATTGGTGGGGGTAACAGAGCCCGGACCGCCACCAAGCAAAACTTTGGACATGTCACTATGAGGGCATAGAAAATATACAACACACTGTCAATACATATATAGTCATGGTGGAAATTTTTAAAAAAAGGTGAACGAAAGCAAACCTACATGTAACCAAGTCTAATAGTAGTTAATTATTTTCTAATAGCAGGTTTTGTTGCATACATTCAATAAAGTATTTCATTAAGCTCAATGACTCAAATACATATGTCTATACAAATATATATAGATAGAAATGAACAAGTTTACCAAGCGGAACAGCAGAGGATAACAGTGTGAAAACATAACCTGTAAAATTGCATAGTAACTAACCTGACTGTCGAAGGCTGGATGCCCCTTCAAGGTGGATTTGGCGTGAGAGGTGATATAATCGCTGGTTGAAAGCGCGCTTGAAATATTTTTTAATACTACACATGTAAAACGCTGATAGATATATATATAGCATATACATGTATAGCAATATGTATAGCGGTGTATCTATCAAGAAATGTAGTACCCATTCAATAATGTGCAAACACAGTAACTATATAAATACGGCAAAATATAAAATATAAATATAAAATATATAAAATATATATATAAAATATAAATCCTCATGGAATATATGTTCATGTAGCAGCCTGCATCAGATCCTCACATAGCAGTTTTGTGGGAAATGCTTCCAATTTCTTTATACATGGCATTGTCCATGTAATAGGCTTGCTTATCTTCACTAAGATAGTCACACAAGTTGTCAGGTCACTGCCTTCCAGCATACGTATCATCTTCCACTGTGAACTATTCTATAATCTGCTAATCTAAAGAATGGACTTTGGGTGAACAGGTGATGAGAAATGAAAATAAAAAGTTACTCTTTATTGAAGTGTACCCTCCTCATAAAATAACAAGAACAGGTCATCTGGAAGATACCTTCCTTGGTCACTAATAGCCCTGACATAGTGCCACCCCTGCCACATTCTTTCTGGATTTGTGTGCATAGCTGAGGTATCTTCTCTGTTTTCTATAAAAGTGAGAAAACTTTTCACATGAAGAACATTATTTTGGGAAATTACATTGATGGTCTATTCTTAGGATACGCCAATGATGTGTGATCTGTGCAGCTCTGACTGCGACCATCATGATCAACAGACCAAGGGGGCCGGGGAGCCATCCATATCCAAGCAACTGTGGCTGGTACTTCACGTCAGCCCCATAGCCAAGTGAAGGTTAAGCTGAAGACTCAGGTAGCCACATAGCCACATGGACTAAGGCTCCTGTTTCTGCTGATTGATGGACATAATGGGAGGCAGACCCCACTGATCCCACATTGATCATAGGCAATCAATTTTATATCCTGAAAAAACCCTTTAAGAAGCTACCAGACTTTGAACTATAATTATTACTGTATCTAAAGTGAACATCCTGCCACGTACTGCACAATAGTTTCCATGCATATCTTATAATGCTAGTATAGTTTAAATACAAGAAAAATAATAATTATATTAAACCTAAATATTTATTGTTGTCGCAACAATAAGAAATTATTCGATAATTATTTTTGCGGATACAGTAAAATATTTACTGAAGAAATACTGGATAAAGAATGGGTTAAGCTGCCATTTATGGTTCCATTTAAACCTCTTTATGCTAAAAGATGTGTGAAGGAAGAAATAGGATATGTAGCATTTACAGCCCTGAGAAATGTCAGAAAGAGGAGGAAGAATGCACCCTATTATCCCATCTCATAACCTATGCCAGTGCTTCAGACGCAGAACAGCTAATTGAACAAAAGGGGATTGTGTGATATGTAATAGCCATTTTTTCCATTATTGAAATATTTCCCTAGTGTAGGACAGGGCACTCTTGGAATCATTGTCCCTTAGGGAAAGTGCATCCAATAGAAACAGCTGTATTTTCCGTAGTGGCAGTCATCCATAATCAGGTCAGTTTAGGTCAATGAACATTCCCTGGTGTATGCAGAAAAGTATCATTTCAAGAATTTTACACAGCAAATTATAGTGCGTGACTTAAAAATATTTGTTAAGTAATTTTGCTGCCAATGCCCACGCTACTCAAGAGAATTATTAGCATTATCCATCTCTGGTAAGCAAATATTTAAAGAAACAGTATCATAAAACGTGCTTTGCTGGTAAAGTTTTTTTTTCTATTATTATTTTTTAAGGTTTCAAGCAATTTGTAATTTATCCTGTTTGAGTTTATCCGTAGAAAGCTAAACTATTTTGAATGACTTTTTTACATATAAATTCTAAACTAAGCAAAACAATTGCAATCTTGCTAGAATTTTTTCAATGCTCTACCAGATTTTGGTATACGATCAGTGTTCATTTGCATTTGCTGAAAGGATAGACAAAGCCACAGAGATCAATGAATCTCTTGTTGGCTAATCTCGTATATTGTACCAGTGTTGTTATATGATCTCTCTGGAAACATTGGAGTAAAATATGGCAAGTGTATGTATATGAAAGGGGCCTAACTACTTTTCATTGAAAGTTCCTCCTTTGCAACTTTCTTACCTTTCTTAGATTTGTAATCTTTATTTACCTTTATACAGGTGATTGTTGGGGGTGCCAATAGTCAGATCCCCACTAATCAGTTGTCAGTTTTACATCACCGGATAACCCCTTTAGGCCAGGATCACACACACACAGTTTTGATGCCGTTTTTCTGACAGTTTTTGGCTCAGTTTTTTTTAGCCAGAGCCAGACGTGGATTCAAAAGGAAGGTATAAAGAAAATACTGATGCATCTCCTTTCTTTTGTGTCCACTCCTGTGTTTGACTAAAAAAAATCGAAGCCAAAAACTTCATTAAACCTGTGTGTGATCTTGAACTTATTGATTCAGCATGCAAATACATTTGAGACAACTGTATGGTTCCAACTTTGTGGCAACATTTTGGGTAAGGCCCTTTCTTGTGCCACCATGACTGTGCCCCTGTGCACAATGCAAGATCCATGAAGGCTTGGTTTGACGAGTTTGGTGTGGAGGAGCTGGAGTAGCACAGAGCCCTGAACTCAACCCCATCAAACATCTTTTGAATGAACTGGAATGCCGGTTACAAGCCAGACCTTCTCGTCCAACATCAATTCCTGCCCTTATAAATGCACCATTGCCTGAATAGGCACAAAAATGGGCCCAACTTCATATTAACGGCAATGGTTTTGGAATGGGATATCCAACAAGCTCATAAGGTGTTATAGACAGGTATCCACATATGTTGATCCTCATAGTGTACTTTTTCTGTGTTTTAGATTCTACTTTGGTTTACAAATACTGGGGCACATTTAATACTGTGTTTTGGTCTATAAAATGAAAAAAATGCAACAAGTATGGGTGCAAATTGGCGCAGTTTGGTGTAATTTTGATTTTTGCACCTCACTAGCTACTTTTTAAAAGTGTTTTCCTGTAAAGTGTCTGTGGCTTAGTAGGAAAGTGGGCGTTGACTAAAATGCACTGTGTACCAAAAATCGGCCAAAAGACTGGCACAACATTCTGGTGCATCATAAGCCAAATCAAAAGTAATATAAAGAAGAGAAAAGTGTCTAGCAGGTCATGCAAGATGCGCCAAGATTATCATGCAGCATGCACCACTGTGATAAATATGGCGCATTTTGTGCCTGTCTGGTCTACGATTGCGCTGTCTAACTATTAGACAGAATTAGTAAATGTGGGCCACTGATGCAAAATACTACCTGAATATGCCCATGTTAAAGTGGCCTAAAACTGATTGGTTCATGACATGTTTTATTGCCGCTAACATCACAACTTTCCACTGAAGGTTTGTTTCAGATTAAATTACAATAAAAGTATATATTTTGACTGATTTGTACTGTATTTTAAGACCTTAACGACATAACGTTGTTGCAGTCAGTGACTTAATGCAACAGCATGTAACTGTACATTGTGGTGATGGCGTGCAGTGGCGGATTATCATTAGGGCGTTTCGGGCGGTCGCCCGGGGCCCAAGACTGCCAGGGGGCCCAAGGCTCCCAGCGAGCCTATGACCGCCCGAACCCCCTCATGCCCAGTGGCGTCGCTAGCACCGGAGGGAGCCCCGGTGCCAGGACCGCACCTGTCAGGCGAGGGGAGCTTTGCTTCTACTTAGCAGCCGTGGTCTGTGCTGCTTTAGAAGCTCCCCCTCCAGCCCCCCTTCCCTGCTCTAAACATCTCTGCTGCTAGCTGTCGGGACATGGGGGAGGGGAGACTGTCGGCGGGCTCTGTGCTGTGAGCAGGAGAAGAGCTGCAGTGAAGACATAAAAGGTAAGTGCATGTGTGTTTAATATCCATATTCATGTGTGTTTAATGTCCATATTAATGTCCATATTCATGTATGTTTAATGTCCATATTAATGTATGTTTAATGTCCATATTCATGTATGTTTAATGTCCATATTCATGTGTTTACAAGGTGTACTTTGTGTATAATGTGCATACTCGTGTATAATGTGCCTACTTAGTGTATAATGTGCATACTCGTGTGTACTTTGTGTACTATGCATACTTTGTGTATAATGTGCCTACTTTGTGTACTTTGTGCATAATGTGTGTACTTTGTGTACTGTGCGTACTTTGTGCATAATGTGCGTACTTTGTACTGTGCGTACTTTGTGCATAATGTGTGTACTGTGCGTACTTTGTGCATAATGTGGTACTTTGTGTACTGTGCGTACTTTGTGCATAATGTGCCTACTTTGTACTGTGCGTACTTTGTGCATAATGTGCGTACTTTGTGCGTACTTTGTGCATAATGTGCGTACTTTGTGCATAATGTGGTACTTTGTGTACTGTGCATACTTTGTGCATAATGTGCCTACTTTGTGCATAATGTGCGTACTTTGTGCATAATGTGCGTACTTTGTGCATAATGTGCCTACTTTGTGCATAATGTGCGTACTTTGTGTACTTTGTGCATAATGTGCGTACTTTGTGCATAATGTGCGTACTTTGTGCATAATGTGGTACTTTGTGTACTGTGCGTACTTTGTGCATGTGCCTACTTTGTGTACTTTGTGCATAATGTGCGTACTTTGTGCATAATGTGCGTACTTTGTGCATAATGTGCCTACTTTGTGTACTTTGTGCATAATGTGCGTACTTTGTGCATAATGTGCGTACTTTGTGCATAATGTGCCTACTTTGTGTACTTTGTGCATAATGTGCGTACTTTGTGCATAATGTGCCTACTTTGTGTACTTTGTGCATAATGTGCCTACTTTGTACTGTGCGTACTTTGTGCATAATGTGCGTACTTTGTGCGTACTTTGTGCATAATGTGCGTACTTTGTGCATAATGTGGTACTTTGTGTACTGTGCATACTTTGTGCATAATGTGCCTACTTTGTGCATAATGTGCGTACTTTGTGCATAATGTGCGTACTTTGTGCATAATGTGCCTACTTTGTGCATAATGTGCGTACTTTGTGTACTTTGTGCATAATGTGCGTACTTTGTGCATAATGTGCGTACTTTGTGCATAATGTGCGTACTTTGTGTACTGTGTGTACTTTGTGCATAATGTGCCTACTTTGTGTACTAGTGTTTAGGTAGTGTTAGCAATAGTTACGGCGCAGCAGGGTGGTGGTGGAGAAGGGGGGCCCAAGTTTGGGTAACAGCCCAGGGCCCATGGTCTTCTTAATCCGCCACTGATGGCGTGGGCTCAGAAGCTGAGCCCGTGCCATCCCCATCGAATGTCAGCTGTATATTACAGCTGACACTGCTGTAATGGCAGGGACTAAAGCTAGCTCCAATCTCTGCCATTAGCCCCTTAGATGCCGCGGTCAAAAGTGCCGATCGTGGGGGTTCCAATGGTTGCTATGGCAACCAGAGGACTAACAATTGTCTCCCGGTCTGCCAAATATATCTGAAAGATCCAATTTACTCGGTCAAAAGCCTTCTCTGCATCCGTGGAAAACAACTTCATTGGTTTGTTCTCACATCTAGCTATATATATAAGGTTTATCATTTTTATAGCATTGTCTCTAGCTTCCCTCCCTGTCATAAAACCTGTCTGATCTGGGTGAATAAACGGGTCCATCAAAGGTAATAATCTGGCTGCAAGAATCTTTGCAAAGATTTTAATATCCAGATTAAGCAACAAAATTGGTCTATAATTGGAGCATTTTAGAGGATCTTTGCCGGGTTTTGGGACCACAACTAAACTAGTCCTCAATGAGTGCCTTAATGAGGGATTAGACGGAGAAAAGGCGTTAAGGAACCATAGGAAGTATGGGTCAATAACATCCTGAAATGCCTTATAATATTCCAGGGAAAATCCACCTGGGTCTGGAGCTTTCTCAGATTGAGAGTTCTTAATATCATCTTTCATTTCCTTCTCTGTAATTGGAGCTTCCAGGGACTCTAAGCCAGAGTCAGCTATGGTTGGAAAGTCAGTGCTCGCAATATATTCTTTGACACGGTCTCTAAAGTCTGGCTGAGATATGTGGGAATTATTATCTATCGAGTTTGGAGAAGCATAGTAATCTCGAAAGACAGCCACTATATCACTTGGGAGGTGAACCTGAGAAGATGAGTTAAAGTTTACATAGGTAGAAGCCTGTTTTAATCTTAGAGACCTAGCCGAAGCTTTACTGCATTTATTACCAAATTCATAGAAATTGCGCCTGCATTTAGTCAGGGTGGCTTTTGCTTTATCAGTTAAGAGACAGCGTAACTCTTCTAGTTTTTGCAGGAGATTAATTCATATCTCCTCATCAAGAGAAGATTTATGATGTTTTTCCAAGTCTTGGATTTGAGAGAGTAAATTAGTGATCGCTTCAGTGCGTTCACGTTTGATTCTAGAGCCTTGCTGGATTAGAACTCCACAGATGACACATTTATGCGCCTCTCATAGGGTACAGGGATCTATAGCGTCTGTGTCGTTTGAGGAGAAGTTCTCCACAACAGCTAGTTTAACGAACCCATAAATCCCTTGGTCCTTCAGCAAGGAGACATTCCATTTCCATTGCCACTGTGAAGAAATAGGATGTATAAGGGACAATGTCAGCATAATGAGAGCATGATCCGAGAAAACAATTGGCATTATTGAAGAGGAACGTAATGAGTGAAGCTAATGGTGTTTTATAAGGAAATAATTGAATCTAGAGTACATATCATGTACCGCATAGAAAGAGCAATCTCGTCCTGAGGGATATAAACAGCGCCAAGTATCTACCAGCCGGTGTTCATTTAGAATACGTTTCAGATTCCGAAGTCTATAGCGAGAAATATTGGAGGAGCCTGTTGTCGTGACTAGAAGTGGGTCCAAGGCAACATTAAAATCTTCTCCTAAAATCCAAGTCCCCTCGCCGAACTCCTCCGGAGCTTCTAAATAGCCAGCTAAGGCAGAGCCTTGACCTGAGTTGGGTAAGTAAAGAGATTCAAATGTAAACACCTGAGACAATATACTACCTTTGAACAAAAGCATTCTATCTGCATTGTCGGTGCGAGACTCCATAAATTCCCATGGAACAGAGCGAGAAAACAGTATGCTCGTACCCTTTGAGTGTGGGTCAGAAGTAAAAACTGTGATATGCTGATTTGACCGAGTAAATTGAGTCTTTATGGAGGAGGCTCTGCATAAAGTCGGATTATGCTCATAATTGTCAAAATGCTCACTACACCCCTTAAAATGCCTTGAGGGGTGTAGTTTCCAAAATAGGGGGGTCACTACTTGGGGGTTTGTTTTACTATTTAACCTCAGAGCCCTGCAATTGTAGGCCCATGCTGTGAAAATTACCAATATAGGCCTCAAATGCGCATTGTGCTTTTTCACTTCTAAGCCCAGTCATATGACCATGCAACTAATAAATGCCTTGAGGGGTGTAGTCTCCAATATGGCATCACTTCCCAGGGGTTTCCACTGTATTGTGATACCTCAGGGGCTTCGCAAATGCGACATGGTGCCCGAACACCAATCCAGAAAAATTGCGCTCCAAAAGTCAAATGGCGCTCTTTCCCTTCTGAGCACTGCCATGTGCCGAAACAGCAGTTTAGAGCCACATATGGGATATTGCCGCACTCGGGAGCAATTGAGTAATACATTGTGGGTGTTCTTTCTCCTATTCCCCTTGTGAAAATTACAAATTGGGAGCTCAAACTATATTTTTGGAAAAAAAATAATTTTCATTTTCACTGCCTAATTCTAATAAAATCTATGAAACACCTGTTGGGTCAAAATGCTCAATATACCACTATATAAATGCCCTGAGGGGTGTAGTTTCCAAAATTAGGGGTTACCACTGTACTGGTATCTCAGGGGCTCTACAAATGCGACATGCCGCCCAAAAACCAATACAGCAAAATCTGCTTGCCAAATAGCGCTCCTGCCATTCTGAGCCCTGCCGTGTGTCCAAACAGCAGTTTATGACCAAATTTGGGGTATTGTCATATTCAAGAGAAATTGCATTACAAATGTTTGGAGGCTTTTCCTACTAAATACGAGCTTGGAAGCGATATACCCAGGAGAAGTAGCGACTACTGAACACCAGCATGAGGGTGTTCATAGGAGAGACCGTGGCTACTTAACACCGGCTTGGGGGGGTGCACATATGAGAGACCACGGCTACTAAACACCAGCTTCGGGTGGTGCACATAGGAGAGGTAGTCTCCAACCTTTCCTAAATTTTTCTTTTATAAAGAGGCTACTGAACTCCGTCCTTGTGGCGCTGATCATCAGAAGTGGGAGCAGTGCTGCACTGTGTGCTTGCCAAGTGTACAGCAGCGACAGAGACAATAAAGCAGTGCTTTGTCTCCTGTTGGTCAGCGATGCCAAAAGCTTAATAAAGCGCTGCTCTCTCTCCCTGTGTTTAGCACCACCAAGGACACAATGGCGCTGGACACTGGGAGAGGGAAGTGTGCCAACAAACCATGCCCCATGTGCCGACTGTGGCACCGGTGCCATAGGTTGCTGACCCCTGCCCTATACAGTATAATGCCCCATAACTGCCTTTATACACAATAATTCCCTCATAGCTGCCCCATACAATAGCTGCCCCATACAATATAATGCCCCCATAGCTGTCCCCATACAGTATAATGCCCCATAGCTGCCCTATATAGTGTAATGCCCCCACAGCTGCCTAATACAGTATAGTGCGTCTGTAGCTGCCCCATAAAGTATAATGCCACAATAGCTGCCCCATACAGCATAATGCCCCCATAGCTGCCACCATACATTATGACTCCTTAGCTGCCACCATACAGTATAATGCCCTCTTAGATGCCCCCATACAGTATAATTCCCCATACTGCCCCTACAGTATAATGCTGCCTTAGCTGCCCCATAAAGTATAATGCCCCCTAGCTGCCCCTAGTGCCAGTGCCCACGTATAAGGTGCCAGTGGCCACATAGTGCCACAGTGCACATGTAGATAGTACCACACAAAGTGTCCATGTAGATAGTGCTCATATAGTGCCACAGTGCCCATGTAGATAGTGCCACATCCCCCTTAAATATAACACCAGCCCCCTGTATATAGCGCTACCACCCTGTAGACAGTGCCATTTTGGCTCCCTCTAGGTGCAGAATCCCCAGCAGGAGCATCGGCCACACTGTGGCCGGGGATTCCACTCCAGGAGGGCCCCTGATGTCACTGTCTATATATGGTCAGTGACGTCAGGGTTTCCCTCCAGGATTGGAATCCCCGGCCAGAGTGTTGCCGATGCTCTGACTGGGGATTCCACTCCAGGAGTAGCCCCTGACGTCACTGTCCATATATGGATAGTGACTCCAGGGGGCCCTCTAGGAGCAGAATCCCTGGCCAGAGCATTGCCAACTGATGTCACTATCCACATATGGACAGTGATGTTAGGGGCTTTGAGATGCCGGAATCCCTGGCCAGAGCATCGGCAAAGCTCTGGTCGGGGATTTTGCTCCTGGAGAAGTCACTGACACTGTCCAAATATGGAGAGTGATGTCAAGGGCATATATGGACAGTATGATGTCATATATGGACAGTGAGGTCAAAGGCTTGCAAGGGCTCAACGCTTAAAATAGCGCTGTGCCCGGGGATTTCTTCGACGAGTGAACAGTGAATGCTGAAGCAGGGAGCTGAGGGTTCCTTGCTTCAGCATTGGATTCAACTGTAACTGCGTCCTGAGGTTGCAGGTACAGTTGACATTGGGGCAAAACGCCGGCCGCCCGTGATAGCGAGACACCGCCCGGAATCCGGCACTGTTCCGCTGAATCCGGGATGGTTGGGAGGTATGCTATGACAGCTTGTTTATTATTGTTTATGTGAACCATAATGATTCATAAGGAATGTCTTCCTTATTCTCTTCATGTCGGGATCACTAATGTGCCAAGTGCAGTAAACTGTTAATAAACGTCAAATGAACTGCCAAATAAAAGTTATTCACTGTATAGTGCTATAGTGAAAAATTATAACATTTTCTAATATACTTTCTGTATCAATTCTTCACGGTCTTCTTCACATATCTCTGCTTCCAGTCATTCAATGGGAACTTCCATTATTTACCTCCAGTCTCCAAGAAATAAAAATCGGTCCTGGTCATGAGAGGATCACACATGGACGGCTCATTAAAGTTGCAGTAAAATTATCATGTTATGAGACCTGCACCTGTGTGCTTATCACATTACCAGCATCCTCCCTGATGAAATTCCACACTATTAGATTATTCTAGTTTAAAATATTGTCTGGGGCTTTAATTTAATATTTATCAGATGCTGTCATCATAAATATTCAAAGTAATTTACATTCAGATTCAGTGAACTTTTCATGTTGTGGAATTTAGTGCTGCGCTGCGCTGCATCAGGTTTTGAGATGTTCTAGGTGGATTTTTCCTACAATGATAATGCAACTTATCAGCTATAAATCCAACATGTATTTAATGTAAACACCATTTTGGCACCAAAGGAAAAGTGTTCCGTGTTTGTATACCTGCCTTAAGGTAATCACAGACAGAGCAGCTGTCACAATCTTAGGGTATGTGGACCCACTAGGCAGCTCCGATGAAGCGGAGAGGCAGCTGGCCAAGTCACAGTCTATGCAAAGTCTATACAAAAGTTCATAACACAAGGGTGCTTGAGATAGACCAGATAGGGGCAGAGGCTTAGGCACGGTTGGGGCTAGATGTGGCAGGTTGCGCCAGACGTGGCGGATGATACCAGGGATGGCAGATGACACCAGATGTGGTGTATACCAGCAGGCATGGCAGGTTGCGCCAGACGTGGCGGATGATACCAGGAGTGGCAGATGACACCAGACGTGGTGTATAACAGCTGGCGGCACAACACGACTCGAACACTAGACAGGCTCAGGAACCAAACACAGCACGGGATACAGGATACAGGTAGCAGGGCACGGGAAACCCTGGGAGCAGGATAACACTAAGGGACCATTTGCAATATGGACATGGGAAAACTACAACAGGCAAGGAGTGAAATGACAGGGCACTTTTTATAGTCCAGGGTGGTCTGGGAAATAATGAATTAATTATATATGCGCATGCTGGCACTTTAAGGCTGGGAACCAGCACGTGCCCCCTCGCGGACATTGCAGGGCAGAGCGGCAGGATGCGCTAACGTCTCTGAGGAAGGAGACATCGGCCACAGGAAGGAGGTCTGCGGTCGCAAGCAGGTAAGGGGAGGCTGCGGTCCGCGACCATGGCCATTACAGTACCTCACTTTATGCCCCCTCTTCTTGGATCCAGAGCGAGATAGGAATTTTTTAACGAGGGTAGGGGCATTAAGGTTCTCCTCTGGTTCCCAGGACCTCTCCTCGGGACCAAACCCTCTACAGTCCACCAAATAGAAAGTCCAAAACACAGGAATTGATAACTCGTCACTATTGCTGGCCCACTCTGCCTGGAGATGTTGTGGACTATTTCTTCTCCTGTATGAACTGTGCCTCGAGCAAATCTACCCGCTCCAAATCTGATGGCCTGCTACTAACCCTGCCTGTTTCTGATGCCCCTTGGCAGCATATCGCTATGGACTTTATCACTGACCTTTCTCCTTCAGCTGTATGTACTACGATCTGGGTAGTAGTGAATTGTTTCTCTAAGATGGCACATTTTATTCCACTGACTGGCCTCCCATCTGCTCCTCGCCTGGCAAATCTGTTTATTTTGCACATCTTCCGGCTACACGGACTTCCTCTGCATATTGTCTTGGACCAGGGTGTATAGTTTACATCCAAGTTCTGGAGAGCCCTCTGTGTGTTAGATGTAAAACTGGACTTCTCTTCTGCCTATCACCCACAGTACAATGGTCAAGTGGCGAGGACCAATCCAATTTTGGAGAACTATCTCCGTCATTTCGTTTCCACCCAACATGACAATTGGATGCAACTTCTGCCTTGGGCGGAATTCTCGTACAACAATCACACAAGTGAGTCTACTGCCTCGTCTCCTTTCCACATTGTGTAAAGTCAGCATCCTCGAGTTCCTCTTCCTGTGCCAGCCATGACTCAAGTACCAGCAGCAAATTCTTCATTTGGAACTTTTATTCACATCTGGCAGCAAACTAAGGCCGGATTCACACGAGCGCGTTCAGTCTGTGATATACGGTCCGCAGGTCAGCCGCATTTCCCGGACTGAGCACACTGCAGGGAGCTGGGCTCCTAGCATCATCGTTATCTATGACACTAGAAGTCGCTGCCTCGCTGCGGGAAAACTGTCATGTACTGAAAACTGAAAACAGGACAGTAGTTCCGCGGAGAGGCAGGGACTCCTAGCGTCATAGATAACGATGATGCTAGGAGCCCAGCTCCCTGCTGTGTGCTCAGTCCGGGAAATGCGGCCGACCTGCGGACCATATATCACGGACTGAACGCGCTCGTGTGAATCCGGCCTAAGTCTGCGATCCTCCAGGCAGTGGACCGCATGAAAAAGCATGCTGATAAAAGAAGAAAAGTTCCTCCTCAATTCTCTCCTGGAGTCAAGGTCTGGCTTTCCTCAAGGAACATTTGTTTGAAGGTACCCTCATACAAATTTGCCCCCAGGTTCCTCAGACCCTTTTTGATCCTACAACAGATAAACCCTGTCTCCTATAAGTTCCGGCTGCCTTCTTCCCTCAGAATCCCCAACTCCTATCATGTGTCCCTTCTGAAACCCATGGTCCTGAACCGCTACAGTAAAACTCCTAGCCCTGCAGTTAATCCCAGCGATTCATCTGATGTTTTTGAGGTGAGGAAGATCCTGGACTGCAAGAGGGTAAGAGGAAGGAATTTCTATTTGGTGGACTGGAGAGGGTTTAGTCCTGAGGAGAGGTCCTGGGAACCAGAGGAGAACCTTAATGCCCCTACCCTCGTTAAAAAATTCCTTTCTCGCTCTGAATCCAAGAAGAGGGGGCGTAAGGGGGTACTGTAATGTCCGCGGTCGTGGACCGTAGCCTTCCCTTACCTGGTGGTGACCGCAGACCTCCTTCCTGTGGCCGACGTCTTCTTCCCCAGAGATGTCAGCGCATCCGGCCGCTCTGTCCTGCAATGTCCACGAGGGGGCATGCGCGTGCTGGTTCCTGGCCTTAAAGGGCCGGCGTGCATATGTAATTAATTAATTATTTCCCAGACCACCCTGGACTATAAAAAGGGCCCTGCCCTTTCACTCCTTGTCTGAGCGTTGTTGTAGTTTTCCCATGTTCATATTGCAAATGGTTCCTTAGTGTTATCCTGCTCCCAGTGTTTCCCGTGCCCTGCTACCTGTATCCTATATCCCGTGCTTTTTTTTGGTTCCTGAGCCTGTCTAGTGTTCGAGTCATGTTGTGTCGCCTGCTGTTATACACCACGTCTGGTGTCATCTGCCATCCCTGGTATCATCCGCCATGTCTGGCGCAACCTGCCACATCTAGCCCCATCCGTGCCTAAGCCTCTGCCACTCTCTTGACTATCTCAGGTACCCTTGTGTTACAAACTTTTGTATAGACTTTGCATAGACTGTGACTTGGCCAGCTGTCTCTCCGCTACGGTGGAGCCGCCCTGTGGGTCCACATACCCCAAGATCGTGACAGCAGCATATATAACCTATTGTCCTTCACTACTGAAAGGATGACCCTATAAGAAGTGATTGAGTTTCAGGCTCTCTACATTCCCCGATCCATCGCAGATGGATGAATTGTGGCAGAGGAATGTAAATATCGGTAGATTATAGTAGGTTTTTTTTAACAGGGAGGAAAGCAAAATGTCTTCAGAGCTAAATAATATTGCAGTATCCTGGGTCTCCTTCTATGCACTCTTATATGTACAGTGCTCTTAAAGGAAATTTTTTTGCTTTTTTTTTTATTTGCAAAAGAGGTTTTATTATTTCCTTTACACATAATATAAATGATCATGACGCTACATGTCTGGTGGCTTATAATTGTTGTAAATTTGGACTGATGATTTATACAGCGGCATGCAGCATATCTCTCTTTTTTTCCCTACATATTTATATTAGATTTGAAATTGTTTATGTAGTGTAAACACTGCAGAATTTCCTCAATGGAATTCTGTGCGGAAAATCCACAGCATTTACAGTAGCAGCAAAGTGGATTCGATTTCAACAAGATGTGGAAAAAAATCAGCTGCGAAAATGTTCATAAATTTACCTGCTGTGTGTTTTTTAATACCGCAGCATGTCTATTTATGCTGCAGAAACATTGCTTCTTTGTTGAATTCAATCAGAATGTAAAACCCACTACAAATTTAATATGTTGCGTTTTTTTGCAATGGAAACGCTGTGATTCCGCCGCTAAGAAAATGCAAACCGGAAAAAGTTTTTTTTTTACATCACTAAAAAAGGCAATACTTACTCATCATTGTCATAGCAACACATCCCTCTGTTCTCTGTGCAGCCTAGCCACCTGCAATGACGTTTTACATTCCATGTGACTGCTGCAGCCAATCACAGGCTACAGCAGTCACATGGGGTGCAGTGTCATCAAAGGAATCCAGGTCGCACAGAGAAAAGATGGACACGTCGCTATGACAATGGCAGCGGGGTAGATATTGGCTTTTTTTTTTCACTAGCACTGTTTTCTGCAGCGGAAAATCTGCACCACAATTTGGCCCGTTTTTCATCTGGAACTTCCTGCGGGTTCTCGGTTGCATACGCTGCATACTTTAACGCAGCGTATCCGATCAGCGGGGACATACCTTAAAGAGGCTCTGTCACCAGTTTATAAGTGCCCTATCTCCTACATAATCTAATCGGTGCTGTGTTGTAGATAACTGTGGTTTTGGTTTTTAAAAATGATCATCATTTTGAGCACGTTATGAACAATTTTAGATTTATGCTAACTAGTTCTTAATGACCAACCGGGTGTTTTTGAACTTTTTACCAAGTGGGCGTTGTAAAGAGAAGTGTATGATGCTGACCAATCAGCGTCATACACTTCTCTTCATTCGTGCCTGGCTTGTTTCACTGCACAGCGTGATCTCGCGAGATCACGCTGTGACGGGACTTCCTCCCACAGATCCTTCACCTGAGCGATGGAAGAGTCAACAGACATCGCCTCCAGCCGTGCCAGGACATTTATCCGAATCTGCAGTGGCTGGAGGCGATGTCTATTCAGTCTTTCATGGCTCCGATGAAGAACCTGTGGGAGGAAGTCCCGTATCTGCGTGATCTCGCGAGATCACGCTGTGCAGTGAAACAAGCTGGGCACGAATGGAGAGCCGCTGATTGGTCATCACCATACACTTCTCTTTACAACGCCCACTTGATCAAAAGTAAAAAAAACGCCCAGTTGGTCATTATGCATTAATCTAAAATTATTCATAACTTGCTCAAAAATGATTGTTTTTCAAAATAAAAACCACTGTTGTTATCTACATTACAGCACCTATCAGATAAGGTAGGAGATAGGGCACTTATAAACTGGTGACAGAGCCTCTTTAAAGGGAATGTGTTGCCAGAAAAACATGTTTTTTTTTTTAAAATTAAACATTTAGTGTGTGGGTGATTAAACATTGTTCAAATTTTTTTTATTTTTTTCGCGAGTCAGGAAATATTATAAATTATTTCTAATTTATAATACTACCCATTTTTGGTCACTAGATGGAGCTAGTTCCCAAAATTGCAGCATTGCAACATTGGGTTAAAAGCCCTCGCTCTAGTGAGCTCTCAGCATCCCCCCCTCCTTTATCCTGGCTAGTGCCGGGATAAACGAGGGGTTTGAACGGTGTAACCTCCTACACTGTGTGTCGCCATTTTTTGAGCTAACACACAGCGTAGTAGGTTTACATACAGTAGTAAACACACACAAACACGAACATACATTGAAATCTCTTACCTGCTCCTGCCGCCGCGGCTCCCTCCGGCCCGTCCGCTCCGTTTGCTGCCGCTGGTCCAAGTGCACAAATCCGGAAGCCGCGACCGGAAGTAGTAATATTACTGTCCGGCCGCGACTTCCGGTCCACAGTAAAATGGCGCCGGACGGCGCCAATTTCGAATTGGACTGTGTGGGAGCGGCGCATGCGCAGTTCCCACACAGACGCCGTACACGGAAGTCAATGGGACGGGAGCCGTTCACAGTCCCTATGGGACTGTGGCTGCCGTATTCCATGTCTGTATGTGTCGTTAATCGACACAGACAGAAATGGAACAAAAAATGGCAGCCCCCATAGGGAAGAAAAAGTGTAAAAATAAGAAAAAGTAAAACACAAACACACAAATGAATATAAACGTTTTTAATAAAGCACTAACATCTTTAACATATAAAAAAATAATTTGTGATGACACTGTTCCTTTAAGGGTATATTCACATGTGGCAGATTTGTTGTAGAAGTCGCAGAAGTTTCTTAAAATAATCTAACGTGTGTGTGAATGTAGGTTCATATAAGTATATGTAATTTACCGTATTACTACTAAGGAATTCTTATTAGTGCATAGTGCTCCATAGTTTGGTAATCTATATGTGTCCAGCATCATGTTGTATTCCATATACCTCCTTTATAACTATTTTCTCATGTGACATACCGGTCTGAATTTACTTGTAAAGTAAAGTAAACCTAATAGAACTTATTTTATCAGGCATATATTTACATTTTAAAGAAACTCTCTCAAAGCTGTAGATTTCCAGTAATATCGCTGCCCCTGTGGACTGGCTGCAGGTTATGGCATCCCTAAGTTCAGTTTAAAGAGTGTTTTTTTTTTAAGAATCCTTTTCTTGTGGCGGGGCATTAATATCATTAGTGAGTAGCGCCATATAGTAGAGGAATAAAGTAGAATTCTGCTGCACTAGACCCCACAATGTAGTGCTATGTATACTGCCTATACAGTAGGGCACATATTACTACATAGCAATGCCCATAGAGACAGTAGTACAATATTGTAATGCTCCTGCAGAAGTACTGATATAGTATTTCACATACAATGATCTAATATTTGTGTCGATGCAATAATGCCCACCCTAATTTCATATCCCCCACCTTTATATGGAAAATACATAGAAAATGTATTCAATAAACCTCATGTGGAGATCTAGCAGTAGGGGCGTAGCTATAGGGGGCGCAGAGGTAGCAGTCGCACTTGTGGCCTGGAGTCTGAGGGGGCCAAAATGCCCCTCAGCCGCATAAGAAGACACCAGTATTATAAATGATCTATGGTAGGTGGGGGCCCTGTTATAGGTCTTACATTGGGGCCCAGGAGCTTTAAGTTACACCTCTGTCTAGCAGTGTCACCCAATGTTGGCAGCAACTGTTATTTTGGCCCTTCCTAGCAAGTAGAATACTTGCAATCATTATTCAATAGGGAGTCTGAAGGATTCTCTAATGAGTCATAACAATAGAAAACTTCTCCAGTGGCCCTTTAATATTATTAAAAATGTGGATATTGATGTAATTATGTTCTCTTGTGAGTAAAGAACATACATACTTTATTATTGTCATGTATGAAAAAGTACTTATGCATTATAATATTAGGTTTTGTGGTGAGATTGAGCAGGTAAATGAATCTAGAAGCAAATACATTTTCACATTTCTGGCATGTGTCCCAATAATGTCACATTACATCAATGACTACATCCAGAGGGAAAACAATGATACTTAAAATAAACATGAGCTGTAACTGTATTTGTCTCTTATACACCTGAGAGGTACAAGTGTATTTCTCGCACACATACATAAAAATGTTATGTAAGTAGTCACATGCCTGATATATTTAACATTCTTAAAGGGACACTCCAGCCAAAACTAAACTTTCCCATGTGTACCATTATGGTATTCCATATGCCAGTCTATCACCTGTTATTTTTCTTGTGGCTTTTATCTCTATATATCAGACTGGCATTGCTGGTGACACGCTTTCTCTACTTGAGTCTATGGAGATCTATGTGTCACTCATCTCAGGCTTCAGCATTTCCTTTACCACACTAATTTTTTCACAGGGGGAACAGACAGAAACTTCTAGCATCAGCTACCACTGATACTTAGATTACGGTCACACATGTATAACGTAGAAGAATATAGTGTCGCCTCTCCGTCTGTAGTCTGTATCCTTATGATTTCTCAGCTTATTTAGGAGAGAATGATAATCACGGTGTCCATCAACATGTAGAAATGGTATGGTCTTTAGCTGGTCATGTGATGCAGTGCTGAAGCGTCATGGGATTGATAGCAAAGCAGAGAGGAAGAGAAAGCTGGGGAAATCTAAGAATTAAGATGGAGGCTTTTTTAATGCACAGACGAGGCAGCAGTTCAAAAAGTAAGTACAGGATACATAAAAGAAGTGTAGAGTGTGGTATACAGTCAGGTGGGGAATGCAGACATGGAAAGCTGTGTTTCCATTGGAGGTCTTCTTTAAAGTATACAGAGAGATAGCACTCACACAGCTGAGAAGTGATACTGTGCAGCTGGAATTCTTACACACAGACTGGAAACAGAAGTTCTGTTTCTAGATTCATTTTGGCAGTGATCATCAGAGTAAACAAAAATATATTTATAAATGAAGCCTTCGGAGCGTCTTTGAAGTTGTAACCATAATGCATTGTTGCAAACATCAGCAGTTCTAAACAAACGTCACAGTCACTGATTGAAAACTGATCCCGTTAATACAGAACGGCATGATACAGATAATCTATTAAAGTCCTAAGAAGGGTAATAAATATCTTTCATGTTTAGCTCTCGATGCCACGAAAACAATGTACAATGAAAACGGGAAAGAATTCCAATAAAAAGCAAATGATCTTATTTGCATAAGAAAATGCAGCTGTTGATTTCCAGTGTTGTTCCAGGACTGGGACCACACAGTGTCTCATAAAGCATAAATAAATACATTTTTGTAAGGTCATTCAATGGTTTGTCTAACATGGCTTTTTTTTTTTAATGCAATTTTAAAAGTGATGTGGTATAATTTAATCGAAAAGAATTGTGTTTAAGGTTATCTGACACCACATATTTATATTTGTTGGAAAAAGGTGGGAGTGGCTTTCAACTCGCACCGCATGAAGTTTACAGCCACTTTCCGAGACAAAAAGTAATGATGTAAATCAAATTTTTGGGTATCTTGTGGAATATATTGTGTATACTACATTTTAATTATATACTGGTGTACTCCTTGGTGGTACTCCAGTATTAGTAAATGTGATACTTACGGAAAAAAAAGTAACTGTCGAGTAAAGAGTAATATACCTCAATAAATGTATCCATTATGATACATGGTGCCAACCTGAATCATAACAAGAAACAATATGTACTCCCAAGCTATCAATAGCACTTTTTGAGGATTACATTTATATAAATGTATTGTGGGGTGCTTTTGGGCCCCTGGGTTACTTCCCTTCAGATGCTGTGTTGTGGCGATACTGGTTGTCACGCGATACTGCACCTAATAGAGTAGAGACCCACTTAAAACAGTTTGCCAATTTGTGGCAAGTGGGCTTATTGTATATAGTTTAATCAAATTGTTTACTAAGAACTTCACGTTCATGTTTATAAATTTGCCGCAATATATGAATATATAAAAAGTGGATGTCTTTTTTTCCCCCGTTGGGTCATATAAATTTATTGGTGGACTTTTAAAAGCTCACAAATGTAGGCAATTGCGCTTTTATACAGTCATATACAACCACATTACCATAAATATTATTGTAAAAACCCACAACACATGAATTTACCCTGGCCAGGGCTGGTTAAGAATAGTGGTACCAATATAACTATGGAGTATACCGGAATATTTTCTAAGTACAGTATAATACTTCTGTCCATTCTGCCTAGAGATAACTGATAAGTATAACCATGTTCGTATCTTTTTTTTGGCTAAAATTCAGCCATCCATTCTATACTCCTTTGACAACATGGGGTATAATATCCCACTGAAACGTCTATACGATAAACAGTTTGAAAAAAGACAATGGCAGCAGTTACTTTTCTTCAATAAACAACATGAATAGCCCTTCAATGGCGAGAAGCATTTGGCAATTTTCTTATTTCACAGTTTACTTTTCTTTGTTTCAGTTTTTGCAGGGCCCCAATTCTTTCAACTCTCCCTTAGTCACCCTTGCAGAGTTTATACCCCCATAAATTTCAGTCCAGCCGGTGATTGTCTGTGATGGATTTTAAAATATGTAGTCAGGGGATTTTTAATTTTCCATTTTCTCATATCACCAATATGTTCACATACACGTACCGGCAGCTCCCGTTTAATTTTTTTAATATACATTTTACCGCAAGGGCATATAATTAAATAAACAATGATGCCTGATCAACAATTTATAAATGTCTTCACATTATATGGTGAGCATCCATAAATTTATCAGACTTTTATACGTTTCTACATGATGTACAGGACACACACTTATACTGTACATGCCATTCAGACTTTATTAACCATAAATTTAATTTTTGGGGCCATACTTGGTGTTCTGCATACATAAAGAGTTTTGAAATCTAGAACTAAATGTGATTGATTCTTAATCATACAACGTAAAAGCTCTTAGTGGGAACCACACTGGAAAAAAAAAACACCCTACTATCAATCTGTTGTCTCTCTCCTCTTCCTAAGATCTATCACATTTCAAGGCCCGGTTTTAACCACATTTAACGGACTTTCTGGAGTAGTCTCTAACCCTAAATCGTTCAGAGAGGTCTGCCACTTTCAATTTAAATTTATCGAAATCCGTTCCATTTCTACGGATTCACAGGAATTGTCCCCCTGGAATTTTCCTTATCTGGAATGTGGTAAGATGGCTAGGCGCTGACACCAAAGTGTTTGCTGTCAACGGTTTTCAGAAAGTAGAGGTAATCAGTTTATTCCCATTGAACAGGAACCTGGCCAGCGTCACCTCCCACAGAGATGCCAGCACACACTGCTATGTCCTCCTGCTGTTCCCCATTCTTAAAGGGCCTGCGCGCGCACCATTAACTTCGTCCCTAACCAATCCCAGCATTGTCCATGTATTTACACCAGCAGGCCGCATACTTCCTGAAGAGGTTGTTTTGGTAAACGACAAATTCTTCCCAATATTCTAGGTGCAGGCAAGCATACGAAGGGGCACAAGAAGACTCTATTGCTATCCCCTGCATCTGGCGGCAGTGTCTGCCATCAAATGTAAGGTTCAAAAAGAACATACAATAATAAATTAATTTTGAATGGCACCACTCTCCTCCACGTTTCCCCAGGAAATGTTCAGCTGCGCTTAGGTCCCCCTCATGTGGGACTAAGTCTTGGTTCACACCTGCGTTGTTGTGTTCCGTTGTTTTGCTCCGTCAGAGGAGCAGAACAAGGGAATAACGTAACGGATGATTCCGTTGCACAACGAATACCGCCAGTTGCCGACGGAACCCATTGACTTTAATGGGTTCTGTCGGCTTTCCTTCGGGGTGTCCATGATTTTACCGGACACAATAGCGCAGCATGCTGCACTAATGTCTCCGGTAAACTCCGGCAAACCCTGCCGGATCTGCGATGGAGGCCCCTGACGTTGCCTCCTACGCAGATATGAACATAGCCTAAGGTGTAGACAGACTCTACATCCAAACCAACTAATAAGAAATCGGAATCAATTTTGATCCCGTTAATCTTTCCTAAAAGATCTCCTGTATCGAGAAGAAAGGATTGAAGTTTCCTAACAAAAGGTTTCAATTTCTCATCTACAAATTTACCCAAATGGTTTGTTGGCTGCTGTTGGTAGTGGGTATATTGTAGGAACACGTGGATCTCTAACTTCAAGAAATTCTAATTCAAAAACATTAATATTCTAGTCAGCATTCTTGTAATATCATTGAGGGGATTATGTGGTAAGCTGATAGTATAGTATTCCTCCCTGAGCATGACAACGTTTCCTCCTTTATCAGTTGGTTTTATGATAAAAAAAAGTCATCCACATGATTCATTGAGGGCTTGTCTTTTCTCACTTGTAAGATTGTCACTTAGTAAATGTTTCCCAATGTGTGCACGTAAAACGATAGATCAGCCACTACAGAAGATCCAAGACAAACATAATTCCCAGTAAAAAAAAAGTGATCATTCTTTTAGGGTCTAGGCTGCTCAGTATCACATGGCAGAAGTCACCAACTTGTCTATGTTTAATGGATGTTTCTTAACAATATATATAGAGCTAGAATACAGAAAAAATAAAATAATCGTCTCTTTATACATGCATATTACTGTAATTACTTGAAGCAAATTTACTCTGTACTGTGCTGTAAGCTGCTTAATAATGCAAGTGGCAACCAGCGAATACAACAGGATGAAATATGTCCAAGTCTGCCATCGTAAAGGCACAGTTTACATAAGACACCCTTCCGTCTGTTAACACCAGGATGAAAATGTCTGTATATATGCTATAAATAGAACTGTAGGTTTCTATGTTTGGATGCTGGGTTCACTCTAGATAATGGTACATTGGCTTTTTACCTTTTCGTATTTGTCATTTATGAAGTGTCATTGAGTATGAAAAACTATACATACATACAGTGGAGGAAATAAGTATTTGATCCCTTGCTGATTTTGTAAGTTTGCCCACTGTCAAAGTCATGAACAGTCTAGAATTTTTAGGCTAGGTTAATTTTACCAGTGAGAGATAGATTATATAAAAAAAAAAAAAGAAAATCACAGTCAAAATTATATATATTTATTTGCATTGTGCACAGAGAAATAAGTATTTGATCCCCTACCAACCATTAAGAGTTCAGCCTCCTCCAGACCAGTTACACGCTCCAAATAAACTTGGTGCCTGCATTAAAGACAGCTGTCTTACATGGTCACCTGTATAAAAGACTCCTGTCCACAGACTCAATTAATCAGTCTGACTCTAACCTCTACAACATGGGCAAGACCAAAGAGCTTTCTAAGGATGTCAGGGACAAGATCATAGACCTGCACAAGGCTGGAATGGGCTACAAAGGCATAAGTAAGACGCTGGGTGAGAAGGAGACAACTGTTGGTGCAATAGTAAGAAAATGGAAGACATACAAAATGACTGTCAATCGACATCGATCTGGGGCTCCATGCAAAAGCTCACCTCGTGGGCTATCCTTGATCCTGAGGAAGATGAGAGCTCAGCTGAAAACTACACGGGGGGAACTTGTTAATGATCTCAAGGCAACTGGGACCACAGTCACCCAGAAAACCATTGGTAACACATTACGCCGTAATGAATTAAAATCCTGCAGTGCCCGCAAGGTCCCCCTGCTCAAGAAGGCACATGTACAGGCCCGTCTGAAGTTTGCAAATAAACATCTGGATGATTCTGAGAGTGATTGGGAGAAGGTGCTGTGGTCAGATGAGACTAAAATTTAGCTCTTTGGCATTAACTCAACTCGCCGTTTTTGGAGGAAGAGAAATGCTGCCTATGACCCAAAGAACACCGTCCCCACTGTCAGGCATGGAGGTGGAAACATTATGTTTTGGTGGTGTTTCTCTGCTAAGGGCACAGGACTACTTCACCGCATCAATGGGAGAATGGATGGAGCCATGTACCATCAAATCCTGAGTGACAACCTCCTTCCCTCCACCAGGACATTAAAAATGGCTCGTGGCTGGGTCTTCCAGCACGACAATTACCCGAAACATACAGCCAAGGCAACAAAGGAGTGGCTCAAAAAGAAGCACATTAAGGTCATGGAGTGGCCTAGCCAGTCTCCAGACCTTAATCCCATCGAAAACTTATGGAGGGAGCTGAAGATCCGAGTTGCCAAGCGACAGCCTCGAAATTTTAAATGATTTACAGATGATCTGCAAAGAGGAGTGGGCCAAAATTCCATCTAACATGTGTGCAAACCTCATCATCAACTACTAAAAATGTCTGACTGCTGTGCTTGCCAACAAGGGTTTTTCCACCAAGTATTAAGTCTTGTTTGCCAAAGGGATCAAATACTTATTTCTCTGTGCACAATGCAAATAAATATATATAATTTTGACAATGTGATTTTTTTTTATTTTTTTTATATAATCTATCTCTCACTGGTAAAATTAACCTAGCCTAAAAATTCTAGACTGTTCATGTCTTTGACAGTGGGCAAACTTACAAAATCAGCAAGGGATCAAATACTTATTTCCTTCACTGTATCTCTGGCAAAATAAATCAAAGAATAAATGGATGACGCCTTCATGTCCCTTTTATTAATCATCCTTTTTATCAGTCCAACTTTATGAACAGCAACTCTTGCATTTTATGGTATAGTCACCAACCTGTGATATACTGTCTGAAGCCATAAAGCCATCTGAATAAGTATCTATACCTTCTCCTACATTGTGTTTAATGGCATGTGGCTCCCTAAACTGTGGGCAATAATGTTTGCAGTTGATTTAGAGCACATATGTCAGTGATTTCTGAGCTTTTTAGCATTGGAGTACCCCTGGCAAAAAATGTTTATCCCTTAACAATTAATTACATAATTTTGGTAGGAGTGGCAGAAAATTACTGCGCATCAAGGATTATTGCTTTCATTGTCCCTTTAGTGCCCTTCTGTACAGTGTCCCCTTGGTACCGATTTGACATTTATTGCCTCTTTTGCACCATTCTGCCACAGAAGGGCACTAAAGAGGCAATACATGGCAAAAAGTCAGTAAAGGGGCACTGAATAGAAGAACACTAAAGAGGCAAAAAAAAATCAAATTGGCACAGAATTCATTGCCTCCTTGCTGCCCATTTGTCATTCATTGCCCTTTTAGCGCCCTTCTGTTCAGTGTCCACTGGAACCCCATTTGCTATTCATTGCCCCTTTAGCGCCCTTCTGTCACAGAAGTGCACTAAAAATTCCATAAATGGCAAATAGACACTAAGGAGGCACTTAACAGAAGAGCTCTAAAGGAGCAATGAATGGCAAATGAGCACTAAGGAGGCACTAAATTCTGTGTTTATTTACTATTTATTGTTTTGTTTTAGGGGCCCTTTAGTTCTGTTCAGGGCCTGGGTGCCCCCATTTAATCACTTAAAGCCCACTATGACTGACATGCGTAGTATCTTTGACTGACCTGGGCTTTATCGGTGTGAAGGTGTACCAGGTACAAGAGGCAGATTTCTTCATAGTAGTGCTGGGAACTTCATTACTGCTCAGTTCTGTTCTCTGCTACAACACCCAACATGTTCCGTTACTTGGAGCTTCTCAGCAACTGGACAACATTGGTCTGAGCCTCTCTACCCTGCTGCTGCCACTCATCAGGGATTTGCAGAGAAAAATAAGGCCTTCTGCATGGTGCCCCATCTTGCGTCCTCACTCCTGAATGCTGATATAGACCGGCGTAATGATTTCATTGCGCCGATCTGTATCACTGTTTAGGAGACAAGACATAGGACTGGAAGATGCGCAAAGGCTTTTCTTTCTCTGCAAATCGCCACAGGGCATAAAGCTGAGAGTTGCCAACATGGCCCAATCACTGAGAACACCCACTATCATGGTTCAACTAAATCCCAGAGTTCCGTGGAACCCGGTTGGAAAGTGCTGGCCTTCGTTGTGGCTGAATAAACAGACATGAGGTGGTGGATTTAATTCTTGTAATTTTGGTTAATATACATTTTGCTTGACATGGGCTCTTTATCACTTGGGTGACATGCTAGCAATGACAAATCAATGGTTGTTTTTTTTTTTAAATGTAGGAGATTAACACATATGTAAAATTGAATTTTACACTAATATGTTATCGTGAAAATTAACCTCATAGGGTTGTCTGAACAAGACAACACCTTTTTAAAAAGAAATGCCCCAATGATCCGCTGATCGCCACAGTTTTGGCTTCTGAAATCCCTACTGATCAGATGATATGGCTGGGGATTTTGAGGGCAGCCACACATTTCCCCATACATTCAAAATATACATAGTATCACACGCTGGCCCTTTAAATTAATGGGCAACTATGTAATACATGTTTGAGCCTAGTTTGCCAGAGTAGCAGCCACTCTTTCTTAGCAGCTACTTATTCTGGATCAGAGAGAAGGGTCCCGAGTAGAGGACCCCCCAATCTATTATGTTTATATACTCGAGAACATATGGAGAAGGGACAGGGTGTTGTCTTCTTGAGCAAACCCCAGTAAATGTAAGTGTCCCAAATACATATTTGCCATTAATATTTCAATATTTGTGTAGCTTGCTGCATCTGAATAAATAAAGCACATTTTCTAAGTAAAAGGAAAATTATGGAAAAATATCAACGTTTAAAATATATTTAAATGTTCTACTGATTGCTACTTAATAAAATAACAGTACTTCACAAAATTATGTCATTTTAATATCATAGAACAAGATACAATAATGATACCTTACAGGAGAAGAATGTCAGTCACTTGCCATTTCCTTGATGAAATGGTCATGGCATTCAGCTGGAAAAATTCTGCAGGTTTACTTTCCTTTAACATTCCATTGCTAATTGCTAACAGTTTAGTGCCAGAGAGCCACCCACATTGAAGAAAATCTAATGTCCCTAAAGGGACTTTTCCTAAGTATAGCTTTTTTTTTTCACACAATCACTGTAAAAAGTAATTACTCCTGGAAATATTGACGTTTATATCTAGGTGTCATATAACAAAGTCAGACATTTAAATATAAACTGAGATGTATTGCAGAATTATGCTGATCATCTCTGACCCGTCAAGGCATGGACTCAACAAGACCTTTGAAGGTGTCCTGTGATATCTGGCACCAAGACATTAGCAGCAGATCCTTTAAAGAGTAGCTAAATGTTTGACAAACTTCTGACATGTCATAGTGACATGTCAGAAGTTTGGATTGGTGGAGGTCCGAGCACTGAGATTCTCACCAATCGCTAGAATGAAGCAGCTGAAGCGCTCGTGTGAGCGCTCAGCCGCTTCGTGTCTGTTCGGCTTTCTCTGGTATGCCGATGTATCGGTGTACGGGCTCATAGACTTTCTATTGAGTCCGTACACCGATAGATTTATTTCCGGAAAAAAGCCGAACAGACACGAAGCGGCTGAGCGCTCACACGAGCGCTTCAGCTGCTTTGTTCAAGCGATTGGTGGGGGTCCCAATGCTCGGACCCCCGCCAGTCCAAACTTCTGACATGTCACTATGACATGTCAGAAGTTTGTCAAACGTTTAGCTACACTTTAAGTCCACTAAATTGCTATGTTGGTCCTCCATGGATTGGACTCCTTTTTTAGCACATCCTACAGAATTATTAATCTGATTAAGACTGCGGAAATTTTGATACCGAGTCAACATCTTCAACTCATTGTCATGTTCCTAAAACTATTACCGAACAATTTTTGTAGTGGGGAAGGGCACAGTATTCTGTTGCCATGATAGAGTATACTTGGTCTACAACAATATTTGGCTAGGTGGTTCATGTCAAAGTAACAGGCACATGAATGCCACAACCCAAGGTTTCCCGGCAGAACTTTGCTCAGAGCATCACACTGCCTCCACAAACGTGTCTCCTTCCCACAGTGCATCCTTGTGCCATCTCTTTCCCAGGTAAGCAACACGCATGCAACCAGACATCCCCATGATGTAAAAGAAAATGTGACCAGGCCACTTTATTCCATTGCTCTATACTCAGCATGGGGCTCTGACTGGTCTAAGGCTACGCAGCTCCACACAAAGCCAGATGGGATGCACTGTGTGTTCTAAAACATTTCATAGCCAGCATTGATTTTTTCAGCAATATGTGCTGCAGTAGTTCCTCTGTGGAATCGGGCCAGATGAGCTAGCCTTCTCTCCCCACACGCATCAATGAGCCATGGGCACCCATGATCATGTTGCCAGTATGCCCCTTGTTCTTTCTTGGATCCACTTTTGGTAGGTACTACCCACTGTATATTGGGAACACACCACAAGACCTGCTGTCTTGTGTCTAGCCATTTTAATTTGGCTCTTGCCAAACTCGCAAGGATCCTTACACTTATCCATTTATTCTGCTTCCAGCACATCAACTTCAAGAACTGAATGTTCTCTTGCTGTCTAAAATATCCCATCTTTTGACAGGTGCCATTGTCACAAAATAATCATTGTTATTCACTTCACCTTTCAGTGGTTATAATGTTATGTCTGTACCACTTTGCATTTACTGTATGAATGTCACATGCCTGACTGAAAAAAAGTATTAGTCCTCATTGTAGCAGCAACATATTCAATTACAATAGACATGGGCCCAGTTTAAGACTAAAGCTCACTGGAGTAAGATGCAACAATTTATTAAGAGGAGCACACATCTTAATAAATTTGTTGCATCCTGGGCTGTCTGTTCTACACAAAGATAAATCTACTCCAGCTACATATATTCCTGCTATAATCTACGCTAATTTCTGGTGTAAATTATAGTAAATCTGCTGGTCCACGGATGGCCTTGCCCCTCCCACCAAGCCTCTCCACTTTGCTGTTGCGAGAGCTGTGAAAAATGGCAAAAAGTTGGAAATTATAGCACAAATATTGTTCGCAACCTTTTAATGCCAGAAACCGGAGAAAACCATAAATTCCTCCTATAAATTCCCCCCATGGGGTCTAACCAGTTTGGAATGTTTACCACTAATTTCACTAATTATTATACGTATTTCCTGAAGCTAGCCCCATAGATCTTAGGTCATAAGTGAATAAAATCTAATCTCTATGGTCAGCTTTACAACAAAGCATTCGGCTGAAATCATACATGCAATTTTTGGGCCAAAGTCAGAAGCGGATCCAAATGGAAGCATACGTGTCAGTCTTTTCTTTGTACTTTCCCATCCTTTTGGGTCTACTTCTGTCTTTAGACAGAAAAACAGATTGTGACCCTGGGTAGTCTGCAGGTGCAATACATATAGTCAATAGAGTAATGCCTGCAGACAGACAGAACCCTTTTTCCTGACCACCCAAATTATTAATAGAAAATAAATTTTCAATTTTTATTAAGCTACGTGTAGCAAAGGACAGACCACATATATCAGTTTAAAATTATCACTGCCAGAAGCCGAAGTGGAAGTGAAAGTATCAGCTGGAGAAACCCAGCAACGTATTCAAACGACCAAGGTAATTGCCGACTGACACAGCAAGTCAGTCAAGAGGCCAGCACGTCAGTCAAGAGGCAACAAGCCACACTTAGAAATGTTTGGCAATGGATTCGGCTAAGGCAGGAATTAAAAACAATTAATGTTTTTAATTCCTGCCTTAGCTGAATCCATTGCCTAACATTTCTAAGTGTGGCTTGTTGCCTCTTGACTGACGTGCTGGCCTCTTGACTGACTTGCTGTGTCAGTCGGCAATTACCTTGGTCGTTTGAATACGTTGCTGGGTTTCTCCAGCTGATACTTTCACTTCCACTTCGGCTTCTGGCAGTGATAATTTTAAACTGATATATGTGGTCTGTCCTTTGCTACACGTAGCTTAATAAAAATTTAAAATGTATTTTCTATTAATAATTTGGGTGGTCAGGAAAAAGGGTTCTGTCTGCCTGCAGGCATTCCTCTATTGACTACTTCTGTCTTTAGCTCCAAAAACTGCACCAAAAACTACATGTGTGCTTCCAGCCTTACTATTAGTATCATTTGTACTGTCCAAGAAAATAATATGCCTTCATTATCTGTATTTTTGTTTTTAATTCTCTCCACTAAGATGTGATTGTATTGTGATGGGTTTGTAAATATGTAACAGCTGTGCAAATATTGCTAAGCATGTACGAAGATGTATACCTGGTATATAACTGTGGTGTTTGGCAATCAGCTATAGACCACTTACAAAAAAGCCAACACCCTTCTGTGCTTTGTCCCACTTACATGACCGTAAGTTTACACGCGCAAGTTTTGTTGCAGAAATTTCAGATTTATAGAACTGATATTCAGTCGAAGAAATTTCTGCAACAAATCTGCAATGTGTAAACATACTGCCTATCCTGTAGCATCCTGTTGCCATAGTCCGTCTGATCCTTGTTGTTCAACGGGCCAGAAAATGGATACAGTCTCCGTTTGTCTGCTCTGTTAAAAAAACTGATTCTGACGGAAACTTCTAAAACAGAGACAAGTAGACACACATTCACCATGACGCGGTAAGCCCTATTGAAAACCTATGGATCCGTTAATAGATTTGTTTGACATGGGAAAGAAAAACGCAAACTGTCATCTAAACAGGATGCTCAAACATGATTTAGAAGGGCCCTATTTAAATGTCACAAGAAAAATTCAAACAATGGCTCTCATATCTAAAAATTCTATTTATCCCCAAAATTTATTTTTATGTCTGTTTTTACAACAGATTAAGGGCAAAGTCACACGTGGCGGAATTCCTCTTGAATTCCGCAGCGGACACTCCGCAGCGTTAATCCGCAGCGGAGCCGTTTGTCCATTGACTTCCACTTTTATTTAGCAGTGTTCGTTTAGACGATGCGTAAAATTCCGCTGCGGAGCATAGGCTGCGGAGCGGAATTTGGTGTCCGCAGCATGCTAGGGCTGTTGCGGAGTTGTGGCGGACTGGTTGCGGACTCATGGCGGAATTTCTCCATTGACTTCAATGGAGATTCTAAATTCCGCAATGAAGTCCGCAGCTGTCATGAAAATGTTATATGTGCTGCGGATGCGTCTTGCTTTTTTGACATGACATTTCTTCATTCTGGCTGGACCTATGTATTTCTAGGTCTACAGCCAGACTGAGGAAGTCAATGGGGCTCCCGTAATTACGGGAGCGTTGCTAGGAGACGTCAGTAAATAGTCACTGTCCAGGGTGCTAAAAGAGTTAAGCGATCGGCAGTAACTGTTTCTGCACCCTGGACAGTGACTACCGATCCCAATATACAGCAACCTGTCAAAAAAATAGAAGTTCATACTTACCGAGAACTCCCTGCTTCTGTCTCCAGTCCGGCTTCCCAGGATGACGTTTCAGTCTAAGTGACGGCTGCAGCCAATCACAGGCCAAGCACAGGCTGCAGCGGTCACATGGACTGGCGCGTCATCCAGGGAGGTCGGGCTGGATGCCGAAAGAGGGACGCGTCACCAAGACAACGGCCGGTAAGTATGAAATTCGTTTACTTTCACTAGGGAAAGTGCTGTCCCTTCTCTCTATCCTGCACTGATAGAGAGAAGGGAAGCACTTTTCCCGCAGTCCGCAGCAGCTAGTCCGCATCAATTTACTGCACATTTTGGGCAGATTCTGTGCGGCATTGATGTGGACAGTTGCGGAGGAAATCCGCCACGTGTGGGCATGCCCTAACGCTGATCCCCCAAGTCTACAATATGAAAAATTGTGAAAGTTTACATTTAAAGTGAAATCCATCTAGGTACAATTTTAAATATTGTATTAGGCCAGGATCACACACACAGTTTTGATGCAGTTTTTTTTGGCAGTTTTTGGCTCCATTTTTTGAGTCAAACACAGAAGTGGACACAAAAAGAAAAGAGATGCATCCGTCTTTTCTTTTTACCTTTTCTTCTTTTTGGATCCACTTTGGGCTTTAATATCTATTAGGTTGTGTTCACATCCTGTTTGAACAATACGTCCATTGAACCAATCAAAAGAGTGTTCTTTTGGCATATAACTGGCAGATACATGTTGACATACATTTTTATTAATGTATGGAATAGTATCTCCTTTCTTTTGTGTCCACTTTAGAGTTTGGCTTAAAAAAACGGAGCCAAAAACTGAGTGTTTCATCCTGGCCTTAATACAGAAAGGCAGTAAGAAAGAAAGATGTCACCTAGGAGCTGTCACAATTTGATGACAAGTTGATGACATGGTGACAGTCCCTCTGATTTTCCATTCAATAATTTCCCACTAAGCTTCATTATGGGCCACTAAGCCTAAAGTAAGAATATTTGTAAAAGTAAAGCTTATAAAAATTGTTTAATATCACTCACAAATATGTATGTTATGTATCTTCTGGATGGTGGAGGAAAAAATGACTGCAAATAATTTACCAGCTGGTTAGTTTTCATTCATTACTTCTCGATAAACAGAAATTAATTTTATTTTTCTTCATGATATTTGGCCACAAAAAAAAGTACACTACTGTAGTTATAGAAGGGGTGCTTTCTTTGGGGGTCAAAGTCTGGAACTAAACGGCCCCTGTAAATGAGAAATATATATTGCTTTGTTTCGCTACATTATTCATTTGCAGATCTGAGCTTATATATATATATATATATATATATATATATATATATATATATATATTTAAAAGCTCTTTGAGACAAAAGAAGCTTTCTGCAAAGATAAACTGGCAAGAAGCCTGTATTTACAAAGAGCCATTGCTTGGTTTCAATACCAAATCTAGTTTCATCTAGCAAGGCAACGAGCAATAGTGATGACACACTACTTGTAAAGCAAGCTAATAACCCAGAACATCTCGAGTAGGGAACTCCTGGCATAAACTTTCGGTGAGTAAATCAAATAAGCAGAGCCCTGACTCATAGGCAACACAGTATTCGGAACTTCTGGAAAGTGCTTGTCGCCAGAGCTCAGTGTTTGGTGGTAACCTAGTTTCACCTAGTACAGCCAGCCAGAACAATAGCTCTGCATAGAAACGACACATACAGGACACTACATTTCAAAACATTACTGTTTCCATAGAAGAAATATTCTCGAATAAAGGGGAGCTGTTTAATTATAAAACAGTCATTTTATCCAGATCTTTTTGTTACATAATTCCCTTAGAGAATAATGAAGCACTTACTCTGATGGTATTTCATAAAAAACATGAACGCTGGCTGGGTGGCCAACATAGTTGCCTTGCAGCACTGTGGTCCTAAGTTTCAATCCGACCACGGACAACAACTACATGTAGTTTGTATGTTCTCCCTGTATTTGCGTGGATTTCCACCAGGTCTTTCGGTTTCCTCCTACACTCTAAAAACATACTAATGGGTGAACCCTGGAAGAAGGCAAAACCCAAGCTGGAGTTTGGCGTGGCTATGTTTTATTCTACATGCGCTTTTATCCTTACAAGTATAAGAAATCTATTTAATAAGGTTTCTGTAATACGTTACCATTGGAGGCTGGTATTTCCCTTTCTCTTTTTAGAAAGATTGTGGCATTGCAGAGCCATAAAGTAGAGCGGTAACCCATACTAATTGGGTTCTATGTTGTGCAATGTGACCCATACGGTGGAATTAAGTTGGAGGAGTTAAAAATGAAGTTTGATGGTCACTTGCCTAATTCATCACGATTATCCTTGGTTGCACAGGTTCTTGGTTTTGGTTTTTGATGTTATTTGAAGAAGCTGACCTACTCAGGGCTCCATCAGGTGCCAGACAGTGATTCAGTAACTTTTGCATTTTTTGAGTGTACAAGTTGTTTTTTTCCTGGGAGTATAACATTGATGGCCTATCACTGATATGGTTGTGCCTGGTACTGCAGCTCATCTCTATTCAGTTGAATGGGACTGAGATTCAGTACTAGACAAAGCTGCCCCCTGGGATAAGCCATTGTGCCCATGTAATCAAGATAGGAATTCAATGTTAAAGTTCTATACAGAGTTGTAACTCGAAGCTCCTGGGCCCAAATGCAAAATCTGTTACCGGCTTCCATCTATAACATGTCAGTGTGCCTGAGGGCCCTGCTACCTGAGGGGGCCCAAAGGCCCCTCTGTCAAATGAGAAGACATAGTATTATAAATGGCACATGGTAGGTGGGGGGACCTGTTACAGACTGTGCATTGGGGACCAGGAGCTTAAGTAACATCTCTGACAATAATTTTTTTTATAAAAAGCCCAGACTGACCTCCCTTGTAGTTAGAAGTAGGTAGGCAATGTATGACATTATCTTTTTTCTATTAACATGATATCAAATAAATATTTTAAACATCAAGACTGCCCATCGATCTAGGCAAAATCCATACACAACAAATAATAGATTCGCTAAGCATTTGCAACAGAAAAGCCTAAAAACTATAAATGTAATAGTGTATACAGTTAAGTTCTGCCTCCTAAGAGATTGGTATGGGTGGGATGTGTGACACTAGTGGTTTTTTTTACAGTCAACTCAAGTTAATTGTTACAACGTTTCAAATGAAATGATTTTGATTTACAAAAACAACTTACACAGATGGATATTGTCATGTACTTTTGTACTTTACTGACCCTGCCTCCTACTGCTCTGCGACAGAGTACCAGAAGTGTGAGAACTGCTGACGTGGAGCAGGGGGCTAATCAGGGGAGCTACAGAATGCCGCCCACTACATAATTAGCTTACTAAGAAAAACTCTGGACTGGTCGTAACCATCAACAAGATTACTCCATCAAAAACATATATCAATCTATAGTGTTTGATATAAAAATGGATGACATAAACATTATATTTCTTGGACTTGCCATTCCCAGGAGTGCCAGATCTTACTTTTTTGTCTATTTCAGAATTTTGTAGCAGCTTGGTCAGAGCAATGGAATGCACTGTATAAAGAATTCTGATATAGAGGAGGATATTTATGAGCTGATGTGTATATGAAATATACAAGCCTGCACACAGGGTTTTCTTACAATAGTTTATCAGAAAAAAATCAAAACCACTTTAGAGTATCTAAAGTACAGTGAAGTTTACCGCTCAGACGGCACTGGTAACAGTCCAATATCATTCAGTATGGACTCTCTCCCAGAAAAAAGCAGTGGACAGTCCGCAATCCAATGAGGGTGTGGATGGTAATTCTTATCCTTGTAGTTCCACCAAGCTCCTTATCGTCTCTCTCCACATTCAAAGAACTCCTGGTAGGAAAAGGATCTTATGTCTAGAAGTAACAAGAAATAAAAGCATGGAGCTTGGTGGAACTACAAGGATAAGAATTACCATCCACACCCTCATTGGATTGCGGACTGTCCACTGCATTTTTCTGGGAGAGAGCCCATACTGAATGATATTGGACTGTTACCAGTGCCGTCTGAGCGGTAAACTTCACTGTACTTTATATATGTTATTTAGGGTATTTGTTAGATCATACCCAATTTAGTTTACCTGCTCCGGTCTGAGAGAGATTTTGTGGGTATTTGAGCCAAGAGAAAGCACCATTATATTTGCACTTTAGAGTATCGCAGACTACAAAAATTTCAGGTGCACTTGACTTAAGACAGAGAAATATACTGATCATCCGGCTAGGTGACATTGATATTTAGTGCTAGTTGGTTTATAATATGACTTTTTCCCTGTGGTGCCATATAACTTTAATTGGCATATTGCCTCATAATTTTGTTATCTTTTCTCTAACAAGAGTCAGAACTATAACATGTTAATAGTATTTAGCTTCCTTTTCCTGCTCCTTGAATTATTATCTTTTTACGTTGCTCATAAGGAAAAGGAAAACAGCCTTTTGGAAACACACGGCCAGGCTATTATACGAGTTATTCCTACTATTTTCAGTCCTCAGGCAAGATACTGGATTTGCCCCATGCCAAACTACACATACAACCTAGTCAATTAATGTCTTTCCATTACAGAAAATGTTTTCTTTCTAATGACATTACGCAAAATATTTGAAGTATGCACAATTTTATATTAATACGCATAAATCATATTTTAATTATTATATTAAAGAGGTTTTCCGAGATCCTCTGAAAATTGACTAAATGGAGGAAATGGCATAAAATAACAGAAGATGCCACATTTCTCTTACCTTGCTGCAGTTATTATGTGCCTGGATACTCACTTCAATGCTGCAGCCAATCACTGGCCTTAGGGCACATTCAGACTGCTGCTGTTGGAATAGCATAGTCGACTACGCGATTGCTTCCGGCAAAACTACGGGTCCGATGCACAACAGAGACAAACGGAAATCATGGGCACCGGATCCGTCACCATTGACCATCACCTCTGGTTTCCGTCTGTATCAGTTTGTGTCTGTTCAGGGTCCCGTTGTGACAGAAAGCTCTGACGGAACGTCAGAACAGGACACCAATGCAGATGTGAACGAAGCCTAAAACACATACTGAATTGTAACAATCCCAGCACCTGTGTGTCCATCACAAGACCATAGACACAATTTCATCCCCTGGAAGTAAATAATAAATCTATTTCACCATATATGTTTTACAGTAACACAGCAATTCAGAGAAATCCCGCAACATAAACATAAATCTGACTCTTGGTTCTGTAAATCACTCCAATGTTTTCAAAAACAGGGAACTACAGTATATAGCCTGTGGATTATATCAAACTCTATTAATCTGTGATTATGATTTAGGGCCTGTTCACATCACCGTTCATTTCCGTTCCGGGGTTCCGTCGGAAGGTTCCGTCGGGTGAACCCCGCAACGGAAAGTGAAACTGACAGCACAGCTTCCGTTTCAGTCACCATTGATCTCAATGGTGACGGAAACATCACTAATGCTTTCCGTTCGTCACCATTCCGTCTGGTTTCCAGTTTTCCGACGGAATCAATAACGCAGTTGACTACGCTATTGATTCCGTCGGAAAACGGAAACCAGACGGAATGGTGACGAACGGAAAGCATTAGCGATGTTTCTGTCACCATTGAGATCAATGGTGACTGAAACGGAAGCTGTGCTGTCAGTTTCACTTTCCGCTGCAGGGTTCACCCGACGGAACCCCGGAACGGAAGCCAAACGGTGATGTGAACAGGCCCTTAGTGATACATTACAGTTATTTTAGTATTACCTTCTTTATAGATGACATACACCACAATACCTGTGTCTGCATCATTAAAAAAAAAAAAAAAAAACAACATATTTTTGTCTGGACAATTAACCTCTTCCTCCTGCATGCATTCTGGGCTCTAATGACCAAGCAATTTTTTTTAGTTTTTCAATCGTCACATTCAAAGAGCTATAATTTTTTTATTTTCACGTGGACACGGCTCTATGAGGACTTGTTTTTTGCGGGTCGAGTTGCATTTTGCAATGCATGGTTTTTGGGGTATATAGAATTTTTTTTATTAACTCTTATTAACTTTTTTTTAGGGGGGCATAAAAAAAAACAACAGCAATTTAGCCATTGTTCTATGCGTTTTACATTTACACCATTTACTATGCAGCATAAATAACAAGCTACCTTTATTCTATGGGTCGGTACGATTACGGCGATACCACACATGTATAGTTTCTTTATGTTTTATTACTTTTGCAGAATAAAAACACTTTTGAACTAAAAGAATTTTATTTTGCATCGTCGCTTTCCAAGAGCCATAACTTTTTAATCTTTCTGTCAATGTCGCCATATGAGGACTTGTTTTTTGCTGGACTTCATTGCTACCATTTTGGGGTACATTGGACTTATTGATTAACCTTTTATTATTATTTTTTGGGGGGGAATGGGAAAAAATAGCAATTTTTCCATAGTTTTTTGCGTTTTTTTTTTTTTTACGGTGTTCACCTTTCAGTTTAAATAATATGCTACCTTGATTTTTTTGTTGGGTCATTACGATTGCGGGGATACCATATATGTGTAGTTTTTATTTTATTTTTACACTTTTACTAAATAAAACCATTTTTTATGGGAAAACAATGGTTTTATTTTTTTTATGTGTACCTTTTATTAATTTTTATTTCACATTAATTATTTTTTCAGTCCCACTAGGTGACTTCACTGTGCGATCTTCAGATCGCAGATATAATGCTTTGGTATACTTCATATACAAGAGCATTATTGCCTGTCAGTGTAAAACTGACAGGCATCTATTAGGACGTGCCTCTAGCACGTCCTAATAGGTATATAGCCAGGGCAGACCTGGGCGCCTTTGTTAGGCCCCCGGCTGCCACGGTACCCCATTATTGCATTTGCGGGCCGCCAATGGTGTAAACAACTCAAATGCAGTGGTTGTTAATGACCACGGCATTTGAGGGGTTAAATGGCCACTATCTACATAAACTTTGATCGCTACCGTTGGAGCAGGAGCCCGGCTGTCATTAGACAGCCGAGCCCCCACTACAGCCTGCATGGGACACCCGTGCAGGTCGTTGATTAGGCCGCTGTGAAAAGGCGACAGCCTAGAATAAAGCCCCTTAAGGACCGCTGTGACAAGGCGTATAGGCGGTCATTAAGGGGTTAAAATCCTAAGTGTTACAGTACAAAATAGTGAATTGTTTTTGGAGTTCGCTTGGTAATGTTAATTAATATTGACAAGAACTTTTACGTGGAAGATTATGCAATCTTTGCAAATTTTCCATATCAGTGTAAAAACCAAGGATTCGTTTACCTTCACTATCCGTTTGATCCATTCTAAACATTTCTCAAAACACAACTTGTATATTTCTTAAATTTAAATATAATAAATGGTCACTAACTTTTCAACAAACTTTCCGTAAAGCAATAGAACAAGTGAATATAAGAAACTTTGTAATATACGTTATTAGAGAATGCTTCTTTTCTCCCTTATCAGACTTCTTTTGTCCCACACCCTCTTTCCTAAGGGCATGACCACACATGGCGGAATTCCTCCGCAACTGTCCGCATCAATGCCGCACAGAATCTGCGTTGCAGATTCTGCAGCGGATCTGCACAAAATGTGCAGAAAATTGATGCGGACTGGCCGCTGCGGACTGCAGGAAAAGTGCTTCTCTTCTCCCTATTCAGTGCAGGATAGAGAGAAGGGACAGCACTTTCCCTAGTGAAAGTCAAAGAAATTCATACTTACCGCCCGTTGTCTTGGTGACGCGTCCCTCTTTCGGCATCCGGCCCGACCTCCCTGGATGACGCTCCAGTCCATGTGACCGCTGCAGCCTGTGCTTGGCCTGTGATTGGCTGCAGCCGTCACTTACACTAAAACGTCATCCTGGGAGGCCGGACTGGAGACAGACGCAGGGAGTTCTCGGTAAGTATGAACTTATATATTTTTTTACAGATACATGTATATTGAGATCGGTAGTCACTGTCCCGGGTGCAGAAACAGTTACTGCCGATCGCGTAACTCTTTCAGCACCCTGGACAGTGACTATTTACAGACGTCTCCTAGCAACGCTCCCGTCATTACGGGAGCCCCATTGACTTCCTCAGTCTGGCTGTAGACCTAGAAATACATAGGTCCAGCCAGAATGAAGAAATGTCATGGTAGTAAAAACAATACGCTCCGCAGCACACATAAGATCTGCGGACTTCATTGCGGAATTTTGACTCTCCATTGAAGTCAATGGAGAAATTCCGCCTTGAGTCCGCAACCAGTCCGCCACTGCTCCGCAACAGACAGAGCATGCTGCGGACACCAAATTCCGCTCCGCAGCCTATGCTCCGCAGCGGAATTGTACGCATCGTGTAAACGAACACTGCTAAATTAAAGTGAAAGTCAATGGAGAAACGGCTCCGCTGCGGATTAACGCTGCGGAGTGTCCGCAGCGGAATTTAAGTGAAATTCCGCTATGTGTGAACCCGCCCTTACTGTTCACTCACTCTGAATTTACTGCTACATTTGTTTCCTTAAGACAAGACAGACTGTCAGCTCACTGAAGGTTCTGATTACAGCTGCCCATGGAAGTCTATAGAGAGGGGAAGGGGAGTAGGGAGCAGAAGCAGAGTGAGAGGGTGAGACAGAGAGACACACAGAGACACTCCTGCCACTCATAGTAAGGGTTATATCTCACCCCAGTGCTGGATTCACAGCTACATTGCTCATTACTGCTGTATGATCATGTACACACATTATCAATAAACTAGAATATCATCAAAAAGTTAATTTATTTCAGTGATTCATTTCAAAAAGTGAAACTCATATATTATATAGATTCATTACACATAGAGTGATCTATTTCCAGCATTTTTTTCTTTTAATGTTGATGATTATGGCTAACAGTTAATGAAAACCCAAAATTTAGTGTCTCAGAAAATTAGAATAAGCCCAATTTCAAAAATGATTCTTAATACTGAAATGTTGGCCTACTGAAAAGTATGACCAGTATATGCACTCAATACTCGGTCGGGGCTCCTTTTGCATGAATTACTGCATCAATGCGGCGTGGCATGGAGGCGATCAGCCTGTGGCACTGCAGAGGTGTTATGGAAGCCCATGTTGCTTTGATAGCGGCCTTCAGCTCGTCTGCATTGTTGGGTCTGGTGTCTCTCATCTTCCTCTTGACAATACCCCATTAGATTCTCTATAGGGTTTCGGTCAGGCGAGTTTGCTGTTCAATCAAGCACATTGATATTGTGGTTATTAAAAAAAGGGATTGGTACTTTTGGCAGTGTGGGCAGGTACCAAGTCCTGCTGGGAAATGAAATCAGCATCTCCATAAAGCTTGTCAGCAGAGGGAAGCATGAAGTGCTCTAAAATTTCCTGGTAGAGGGCTGCGTTGACTCTGGACTTGATATAACACAGTGGACCAACACTGTTGCTCAGTGGTCCAAAGTCCTGTTTTAAGTTGAAAGGAAATTTTGCATTTCATTTGGAAATGAAGGTCCCAGAGTCTGGAGGAAGGGTGGAGAGGCATCAATCCAAGTTGCTTGTGGTCCAGTGTGAAGTTTCCACAGTCAGTGATGGTTTGGCGAGCCATGCCATCTGCTGGTGTTGGTCCACTGTGTCAGAGGAACCCATGAACGGAAAGCCAAACGGAAACCATACCTTCCGTTTGCACTACCATTTATTTTTAATGGTAAATCTTTAGTCGCAAATGGTTTCCGTTTGTCTCCATTCCGTAAGTTTTCCATTATTCTATGGGCGGAATCAATAGTGTAGTCGACTGCGCTATTGTTTCTAAGCAGAAATAATGTCTTCAGCAGCACTCTATGCATGGGGGACATACAGAGGAACAAGAAGGGTGGAGCTGGGTGGGGAGGTGTCATGTCCGTGGCTGCGGGCTGTCAGCTCCGTTCTTCCCCTGACAGCCGCAGCCACGAGTGGGCAAGTGCTGGCCCTAGCCTCCTCCTCAGGAGAAGCCAGCGCTCGCGTCTACTCACCAATGCCGGATCCCATAGGGTGCGCGCGCACGCTCGTGCCCGCTCTTAAAGGACTCTGGACTATAAGAGGGGTCCAGCCCCCTAGTTCTATGCCTGAGCTTTGTTGATGTATTCCTAGTCTGTCTTGCAAATGGCCCCCTAGTGTTTCCTGCTCCCAGTGTTTCCTGTTCCTATTCCTGTAACCTGTATCCTGATCTAGTGCTGTGCTTGCTGTAGCCGTGCTGTGTTGTATTCTATGCCTGACCTGCTCCTCCACACCTGACGTCCACCTGCTACCAAGTTCCTGCCTAGCCTGCTTTGCTACTGTTCGAGCTGCCACAGGTACCCTATACGAACTATAGACTCTGACCTGCGTCCTGTTGGCCAGCTGCCATACCGCCAAGGCGGTACGGCCCAGTGATTCCACCAACCCCCTTGTGACAGGAGGTGTCTGAAAGCTTCTAGGAGGGACTTGATAGGTGATGATGTAATCCTGTAGGTCACAGGACATCAGCCACACAGGAGAAATGACCTCCTGTCTACACATGAGAGCATGGTCTATTCTGGTGGTCAGACTGAGATCACATGACACAGCTGCCTATAATGAATGGGCTCAGAATGTATAGATGTAACTGAGCTGGGAAGAAACAAATGACACTGTCAGGGTATGTTCACACGCTTAACCAAAAACGTCTGAAAATAATGAGCTGTTTTCATGGGAAAACAGCTCCTGATTTTCAGACTTTTTTTGCAACTCGCGTTTTTCACGGCATTTTTTTACGCCCGTTTTTGGAACAGTTTTTCTATAGAGTCAATGAAAGACGGCTCCAAAAACAGCTCAAGAAGTGACATGCACTTCTTTTTCGCGGCCGTTTACAGCCCGAAAAACAGCCGAAAATAAGCCGTGTGAACATACCCTCAGAATAAGGCTGGTGTAGTTAGCATTAAATGTGCAAAAAAAGTTGCTGAAGTGCTTCCTTAACCCCTAGGCGCACCAGGACGCAACTGTTCGTCCATGTGGCCAGTGTCATAGCGCACAGGGACGTACAGTTACTGCGTGGTTCCCGGTGCACATTGTCGGCGACAGCTGACACTCCACTGTATGCAGAGCAGCGGCTTATTTCCGCTGATTCCGGCAATTAACCCCTTGATTGCATGATCGATTGCAATCACCGCATTCAGGGGTTTCTAGCTCATCGGCAGACCTCACCATGAAATCGAGAGGTTTGCAGATGGCTAGCTTGGCGATCGGAGGCCAAGTAATGGCCTCCGTGTCTGCCATGTACGGAAGCCTATCAGGATCAGCCTCCTGATAGACTTCCTGTCAGTGACAGGATGTCACTGCCGTTCGCGATGCACACTGTCGATGACAGTGTCTGTGACAGTGTTGGCGACAGTGTGCATCGGGAACCGGGACGTCAGCTGTCCCTGACAGCTGACACTCCACTGTTGCCGATCAGTGGCTCATTGCCGCTGATTTTGGCAATTAACCCGTTACATGCGTGGCTCGATTGCGATCTCCGCATGTAGGGGGTTTGTAGCACGTCAGCAGCCCCCATGCAATTGTGGGGGCTGGTGATGCGTGTGATGGCACCCGGGGACCAGACAACGGCCTCCTGGTCTGCCATGTATGAAAGCCTATGAGGACCACCCTCTGGCTGGTCCTCGTAGACTAACTGTCAGAATGACTGTGACGTAACACTGACAGTTAGAATACATTACACTACCTAGGTAGTGTAATGTATTCTAGCAGCGATCAAAGCTGCAGGTAAAAAAAGAAAGTGTAAAAAGTAAAGAAAAAAGTAAAAAAAAAAGTTAATAAAAATGTTTTACAAAAGTGTAAAAATAAAAGATTTTTTTTTCCTATAAGTCTCTTATTATAGGGAAAAAATGAAACCGTTAAAAAACAGTACACATATTTGGTATCACCGCGTTCGTAACGGCCCAATATATAAAACTATAATGTTATTTTTACCGCACGGTGAACGCCGCAAAAAAAACAAACTAAAAACTATGCCAGAATAACTATTTTTTGGTCACCACCCCTCCCAAGATATAGAATAAAAAGTGATCAAAAAGTCGCATGTACACGAAAATAGTACCAATAAAAACTACAACCCGTCCCGCAAAAAACAAGCCCTTAGACCGCTTTTTTGACTGAAAAATAAAAAAGTTACGGCTCTCAGAATATGGGGACACAGAAAATAATTTTTTTTTTTATAAAGAAGTGATTTTATTGTGCAAACGCTGCAAAACATTAAAAAAACGATATACATATGGTATCACCGTAATCGTATGGACCCGCAGAATAAAGTAAAATTGTCATTTATAGCGCATTATGAACGCCGTAAGAAATAAAGAATTTAAAACGCCAAAATCACTGTTTTTGGCCACCAAAGCTCTAAATAAAATGTAATAAAAAGTGATCAAAAAGTTGCATGTACCAAAAAATGGTACCAATAAAAACTACAGCTCGTCCTGCCAAAAATAAGCCCTCACACCGCTCAATTCATGGAAAAATAAAAAAGTTATGCCGTTTGGAAGGCGGGGAGTGAAAAACTAAAATGGAAAAGCAAAAAAGGATCAGTCCTGCAAAGGTTAATTAATTTCTATTAAAAAAATAAATTATTACCACATGTGGGGTATTGTCAAACTCAGGAGAGATTGCGTTACAAATTTAGGGCGACTTTTTCTCCTTTATCCCTTGTGAAAATGAAAAAATTAAACATTTTAGTGGACAAAAATGTTTATATTTATTTTCACGGCCTAATTCTACTAAATTCTGCAAAAGACCTGTGTGGTATAAATGCTTACTATACTTAAAATTCCTTGAGGGGTGTAGTTTCCGAAATAGGGTCACTTTTGGGGTGTTTCCACTATTTTGTTCCCTCTATTGTCCTCCACTATTTTGTTGCAATCGCGACATGGCACTAAAAACCAATCCAGGAAAATCGGCGCTCCAAAATACAAATGGCGCTCCCTCCCTTCTGAGCGCTGCCGTGGGTCCAAACAGCAGTTTATTACCACATATGGGGTATTTCCGTAATCGGGAGTAGATGCTTTACAAATGTTAGGGTGCATTTTCTTCTTTGTTCCTTGTAAATATTAAAGATGTCTATGCTATTTCAGAAAAAAAGTAGATTTTCATTTTCGCAGACTAACTCCAATAAATATAGCAAAATACCTGTTCGGTCAAAGTGCTAAATATACCCCTAGATAAATTCCTTGAGGGGTCTAGTTTCCAAAATGGGGTCACTTTTGGGGAGTTTCCACTGTTTTGGCACCACATGACCTCTTCAAACTCGACATGGTGCCTAAAATATAATCCAAAAATAAGCAGGCCCCAAAATCCTTTAGGTCCTCCTTTGCTTCTGAGGCCGGTGTTTCGGTCCATTAGGACACTAGGGCCACTTGTGGGATATTCCTAAAAACTGCAGGACCTGGGCAATAAATATTAAGTTGTATTTCTCTGGTAAAACCTTCTGGGTTACACAATTTTTTTATTACAAATGAACTTGTAATATTTGTAAATTTCCCCTCTACTTTGCTTTACTTCCTGTGAAACGCCTAAAGGGTTACAATACTTTCTGAATGCTGTTTTGAATATTTTGAGGGGTGCAGTTTTTAAAATGGGGTGATTTATTGGGGGATTCTAATATATAAGGCCCTCAAAACCACTTCAGAACTGAACTGGCCCCTTTAAAAATAGCCTTTTGAAATTTTCTTGAAAATGTGAGAAATTGCTGCTAAAGTTCTAAGCCTTGTAACGTCCTAGAAAAATAAAAGGATGTTCAAAATACGATGCAAATATAAAGTAGACATATGGAAAATGGTAACTAGTGACTATTTTGTGTGGTATTACTATCTGTTTTACAAGCAGATACATTTAAATTTAGAAAAATGCACATTTTTGCAAATGTTCTCAAAATTTTGGTGTTTTTCACAAATAAATATTGAATTTATCGACCAAATTTTTCCACTATCATAAAGTACAATATGTCACGAGAAAACAATCTCAGAATCGCTTGGATAGGTAAAAGCATTCTGAAGTTATTACCACATAAAGTGACACATGTCAGATTTGAAAAAATCGGCTGTGCCACAAGGCCAAAACAGGCTCAGTCCTAAAGGGGTTAATAGAGTCTGATATACAATATGAATTGCATGATTCTTTTCAGCAATTTTTGTAAGATTACAGAGAATAGCTTGACAGAGTAAAAACAGAATATATCAGCAGTAGAATATGGGCCTCTTGCTTATCATCAGCCAATTTGATAAGAGCAGGGTGTGAGTGATAGAGCACAGCTTTCAAGTAATTATGTACAAATCCAACTCTACGGCTTCTTAAGGGTATGTGCACACACACTAATTACGTCCGTAAGTGACGGACGTATTTCGGCCGCAAGTACCGGACCGAACACAGTGCAGGGAGCCGGGCTCCTAGCATCATACTTATGTACGATGCTAGAAGTCCCTGCCTCGCTGCAGGACAACTGTCCCGTACTGTAAACATGATTACACTACGGGACAGTTGTCCTGCAGCGAGGCAGGGACTCCTAGCATCGTACATAAGTATGATGCTAGGAGCCCGGCTCCTTGCACTCTGTTCGGTCCGGGACTTGCGGCCGAAATACGTCCGTCAATTACGGACGTAATTAGTGTGTGTGCACATACCCTAATTGCTTTGAAAAACACGTTAAAAAAACGCATGCATTTTACCGCGATTTGCAATGCGATTTTCACCTGTGAGCCATTTACAGGTGAAGCACATGATTTTAATCTGCTTCACCTGTAGAAGCTGCACGGCCGAAAGCCATATTGCGATTAAACGCATGTGAACTGCTTCCGTGTGCTGCGCGTGTTTTTCACGCACCCATTGACTTGAATGGGTGTGTGATGCGCGAACAACGCACAAATATCGGACATGTCGTGAGTTTTACGCAGCGGACACACGCTGCGTGAAACTCACGGACAGTCTGCACGGCCCCATAGACTAACATAAGTCCATGCGAGGCGCGTGAAAATCACGCGCGTTGCACGGACGTATTACACGTTCGTCTAAATAAGTCCTAAGAAGAACATCAAAACTGCAACAAAACTGCAATATAAACACTATAAAAATGCAATAAATACGCCATGTGGAAACCTAGCCTTATTTTGAGCCATGTAATCAATAGCACTGCACAAACCCTTGATAGACAGTTGGGCAGGTCCAATGGTAATGATTTATGTTTAGGTACATAATTTTTCTATATGCATTCCACCATGTATAGATTTACTGTGAAAACAGAAAGCTTCAATAGAAAGTTCAGATAACATTCTTCATTCTGTGCACAAGGAAACATCAGCGTTTTGCGCGCGCAAAGGGTACTTAACAGCTCCGTGTGTCAGCCGCGTATGATGCGTGGCTGCGTGATTTTCGCGCAGCCGCCATCATTATGACACTCTGTTTGTATGTTTGTAAACAGAAAAGCACGTGGTGCTTTTCTGTTTTCATTCATACATTTTACTGCTGTTGCGCGAATCACGCGCGTCACACGGAACTGCTTCCGTGTGCTGCGCGTGTTTTTCACGCACCCATTGACTTGAATGGGTGCGTGATGCGCGAACAACGCACAAATATCGGACATGTCGTGAGTTTTACGCAGCGGACACACGCTGCGTGAAACTCACGGACAGTCTGCACGGCCCCATAGACTAACATAAGTCCATGCGAGGCGCGTGAAAATCACGCACGTTGCACGGACGTATTACACATTCGTCTAAATAAGTCCTAAGAAGAACATCAAAACTGCAACAAAACTGCAATATAAATACTATAAAAATGCAATAAATACGCCATGTGGAAACCTAGCCTTATTTTGAGCCATGTAATCAATAGCACTGCACAAACCCTTGATAGACAGTTGGGCAGGTCCAATGGTAATGATTTATGTTTAGGTACATAATTTTTCTATATGCATTCCACCATGTATAGATTTACTGTGAAAACAGAAAGCTTCAATAGAAAGTTCAGATAACATTCTTCATTCTGTGCACAAGGAAACATCAATCTTTTATTTAACTGGAACTGTTGGAACTCTTCCACATAGGGCCTCTGACCGAGATTTTTCTCTCCACGTTTATATAAACATTATCACATTAATGGACATTGATTGTGTAATAATGTTTTCTCTTAGGCTGGATTCACCCACACTGATGCATCATTTTAATATGGCTTTGTATATAGTGAATTATTAAAAAGGCTACATGCGTTTTTTTCCATCTGAGCACGGACTGAGTTGTGGGCCAAGCTATTAATTCCTTATTGGTGTATCTAGATCAGGGGTCTCAAGCACGCGGCCCGCGGGCCGCATGCGGCCCCTGGGGCTGCCATCTGCGGCCCGCGGGACACAGAGCCGCTAGTATTGGCTCTGCTCCGAGACTCTGGAATTCCCTGACATCGCTGTCCACATATGAACAGGGATGTCTGGGGCTTCCCCAGAGCCGGAGTCCCGGGCAGAGCGCTAGTACAGGCTCTGCTCCGGGACTCTGTGGAATTCCCTGACATCGCTGCCCATATATGGACAGTGTGTCAGGGTCTTCCCCAGAGAGGAGTCCCGGGCAGAGCGCTAGTATCGGCCCTGCTCTGGGGAAGCCTCTGACATCGCTCTCCATACATCGACAATGATGTCAGCGGCTTCCCCAGAGCAGGAGTCCCAGTGATGTCAGGAGCACAGCTGGAGTCCCAGGAAGAGCCTACTAGCGCTCTGCCCGGGACACCAGCTCTTGGGTTGCCCCTGACATCTCTGTCCATATATGGACAGCGATGTCAGGAGCAGAGCTGGAATCCCAGGCTGCACTCACAACTCTACTATTATATTATGTACTTTACTCCAGTCACATCCAGAGCTGCAGTCACCACTCTACTGTAACATGTTATACTCCAGTCACATCCAGAGCTGCACTCACAACTCTACTGTAACATCATGTACTATACTACAGAGACATCCACAGCTACACTCACAACTCTACTGCAAGATCAGTACATGCAGATGCAAAAATCTTGTCTTATACTCCAAACAAATCTAGAGCTCCAGTCACAACTCTACTATTATATAATGTGCTATACTCCAGTCACATCCAGTGCTGCAGTCACAACTGTACTGTAACATCAGGTCCCATACTCCAAACAAATCCAGAGCTGCAGTCACAAATCTACTGTAGTGCAAGTGCTAGAAGCAGCTCTGCTCCGGGACTCCAGCTCTGGGCAAGACCCTGACATCACTGTGGTAGCATCTGCGGAGGGCACTGTGGCCTTATCTAGGGGTGTGTTGCATTATCTACAGAGGGCACTGTGGCAGCATCTACAGAGGGCACTGTGGCAGCATCTACAGAGGGCACTGTGGCAGCATCTACAGAGGGCACTGTGGCAGCATCTACAGAGGGCACTGGGGCAGCATCTACAGAGGGCACTGGGGCAGCATCCACAGAGGGCACTGGGGCAGCATCCACAGAGGGCACTGCGGCAGCATCCACAGAGGGCACTGCGGCAGCATCCACAGAGGGCACTGCGGCAGCATCCACAGAGGGCACTGCGGCAGCATCCACAGAGGGCACTGCGGCAGCATCTACAGAAGGCACTACGGCAGCATCTACAGAGGGCACTGCGGCAGCATCCACAGAGGGCACAGCGGCAGCATTTACACGGGGCACTGTGGCAGCATCCACCGAGGGCACTGTGGCAGCATCCACAGAGGGCACAGCGGCAGCATTAACACGGGGCACTGCGGCAGCATCCACAGAGGGCACAGCGGCAGCATTTACATGGGGCACTGCAGCAGCATCCACAGAGGGCACTGCGGCAGCATACACCGAGGGCACTGCGGCAGCATCCACCGAGGGCACTGCGGCAGCATCCACAGAGGGCACTGCGGCAGCATCCACAGAGGGCACTGCGGCATTTTTTCTATATGCAGCCCACTTACCCGGCCGAGTTTGAGACCCCTGATCTAGATGGTGGTGTTTGTAACTATCATATATGTGTGCCATCGTATGTACATCTCTTTGTACCACTTGCATCTTTTGCTCCACTTTGTAAGGGGCTGAAAACTTTCCGAATGCATTGTAGATGTGGTGTACGATCCAGTACCGACCATCTGCAGTGATGGCCGGGCACTGGGGCGGCCGCTGGCTGGTATTATTAGGCTGAGAAAGGCCAAACACAGTGGCCCTTCCCACCCTGGTAATGTTAGCCTGCTGCTGCTGTGTTGTATCTGGCTGGTTATGAAAAATGGGGGGGACCCCAAATCATTTTTAAATATAAATAAATAATTGGAAAGAACGATGTGTGGGTTCCCTCATTTTTATAACCAGCCAAATACAACATAGCAGCAGTAGGCTAACATTACCAGGGTGGGAAAGGCCACTGTTTTTGGGCTTTCCCAGCCTAATAACACCAGCCTGCAGCCGCTCCAGTGCCCCTCCATCGCTAGGGATGGTCGGGTACTGGAACGTACCTGGCTCTTCCAGGTACCCCTGGTGATAGTGGGTACCGAGGTAATAATGGGGGTTAGTCTTAGCCTCTTCATGTCTAACATTAAGCCCCGCCTTAGTAATGGATGATGTCAATCAGCCATTACTAAGGTGGTAGTATTAAAGTTTAGAAAAATACAAAGACATAGAAAAAATATTTTTATTTAAATAAAATCCCACATACAACCCTTGTTACCCATTTTATTGAGAATAAAAAAAACGCTGTTATGGAAGTAGTCCTCGAATCCGAAGCAGCCCAACAACCGAACTTGTAAAAAAACACAAACACACAAAAAAATTAGTGACACATAAAAAAGCAAAACAATTATTATTCTTACCTTTCCTGAGTCCATGGCTGGAACCGCAATGTCAGCGAGCTGGGCCCTATATCTAATCCTATCATGTCTGATACTGTCTGCTGAGCCACTGTATCTAATCCTATAATGTGTGGTACTATCTGCTGAGCAACTTTATCTAATCCTATCATGTGTGATACTGTCTGCTAAGCCAGTGTATCTAATCCTATCATGTGTGATACTGTCTGCTAAGCCAGTGTATCTAATCCTATCCATAGCTATAGGGTCGTAGTGCTATAGATATGCTGTCTCCTATACACACATATACATAAACACACACATTTTTTGGGGGGTATTTGTATTGGGGCTATTTCCCCTGACCTTTCAAGACCTTAGTGACGCCCCTGGCTGCTAGTGCTGCATCGTTGGGTCACTTAGGAGACCCAGCGTTGTAGCTAAAAGCTGCGGGCCGTCGGCCTTGAGAAGTTTGGAGGGGGCCAAGAAGAACCTTTGCATCGGGGCCCATGAGCCTTTAGCTATGCCCCTGTGTGTACAGAAGCCTAAGCTCTGTTTTCTAGTATCCCTCCCCTGGCTGCATAACAAATAGTCCCCCTACATGTTCCCAAAGAGCCCACTGGTTTAGTTTAGTTCACCACTTATCAAGGGAGCAACTGAGCATGCTCCGAATTCACTGTGTCAAGTACATGGGTGAATCACAACAATCTATTATTGCGACGTGCCGAACAGCAGCTTCATATGCGTGTACACCACTGCTTGAAGCAGTAGGTGGAAACAATCATCTAGGGAGAGCTGACACTGACACCAATGTAAGTCATCTCTAAGCACACAAACTATTTTTAAAACTTTTATTTTAAAAAAAAAGTAAAGAATAATTTTTACAAGTTCTGTACATTACTACGTATGTAATGTTTTTTGTGAGATAACCCTTTGAAGTGAAGTTTCACCTTTAAACATCTCACTGAGACCCCAACCACTAAAATGAAGTGGTTGTAATGTATTGCACATGTTATCAATAGATCTCTTCGCTCATGGACCTCCACCGGTAACATCTTCTTACATATGCCAATTGTCATGTCACATGGCCAAGATAATACGGGAGTATAGTTGCTGTCACTCTATAGGGGCTTTATTATAAGGGCCCTGATTGTGAATGGCAAGTATGTGCTTTCGAAAGTCTGTGTCTGAGTATGCTATTTAACAAACATTCAATGTTGTGAGAGCTTAAATGGTTCTTAGTAGGTTCTGTGCATATACTCTATAGGAGTGGGGACATTTTAACATACAGTATAAAAACAAACAAAAAACCAAAAACAAATAACTTGTAAAAATGTAAGAGGTAAAACCTTGTGCTCTTATATAGCTTCCTAAATTTCCTTCTTTTCTGGTTCTTGATGTCTTGCTCATTACTAATGCAATTGATAAAGTGTATAACCCTATAGGGGTAAGGCCACACAGAGCAGCCCTGACACGGTCGCGACGCAGCCAACAACCGCGCCGACACCATGTTTGGCGCGGTTGTTAACCTCTTAATGACCGCCGATACGTCTTTTTACGGCGGTCATTAGTGGGCTTTAGGGTATGTTCACACGGCCAAATTTCAGACGTAAACGAGGCGTATTATGCCTCGTTTTACGTCTGAAAATAGGGCTACAATACGTCGGCAAACATCTGCCCATTCATTTGAATGGGTTTGCCGACGTACTGTGCAGACGACCTGTTATTTACGCATCGTCGTTTGACAGCTGTCAAACGACGACGCGTAAAAATACAGCCTCGGCAAAAGAAGTGCAGGACACTTCTTTGGACGTTTTTGGAGCTGTTTTCTCATAGACTCCAATGAAAACAGCTCAAAAAACGGATGTAAAAAACGCCGCAAAAACGGCGTGAAAACGCCGCGAAAAATGCGAGTTGGTAAAAAAACGTCTGAAAAGCAGGGTCTGTTTTCCCTTGAAAACAGCTCTGGATTTTCAGACGTTTTTGTTGACTACGTGTGAACATACCCTTATTCTAGAGCGCCGCTATTCTACGTCGCTGCTGTAGAATAAAGTAAACAGAGCAGGGAGCCGTGAAATCTCCCTGCTCTCAGCTGCCAGAGGCAGCTGAGGGCTGGGGGCGTCCCTGATCTGCCGGGTGAGATCGATATTAGTATCGATCTCACCCGTTTAACCCTTCAGATGCGGTGCACAATAGCGAGCACCGCATCTCAATGGTTTTGGAGAGAGGGAGGGAGCTCCCTCTCATCTCACTGACACCCGGCGATAAAATCGCCGAGTGTCTGTGTCTTCTATGGCAGCCGGGGGTCTAATAAAGACCCCCAGGTCTGCCTGGAGCGAATGCCTGCTAGATCATGCCGCAGGCATGACCTAGCAGATGCCTGTCCGTTTTAAACGGACAGGCAGTAATACACTGCAATACAAAAGTATTGCAGTGTATTATAATAGCGATCGGAGGATAGTGAAGTCCCCTAGTGGGACTAGTAAAAAAGTAAAAAAAGTTTAATAAAGTTAATTTAAAAAAAAAGTGAAAAAAAAAAAATGAAAAACCCAGCTTTTCCCCTTACAAAATGCTTTACTATTAAAAAAAACTACAATAAAGCAAAAAAGTTACACATATTTGGTATCACCGCGTCCGTAACGACCCCGACTATAAAGCTGTTACATTATTTAACCCGCACTGTGAACGCCGTAAAAAATAAAATAAAAAACAATGGAAAAATTGCTGTTTTCTGTTAATCCTGACTTTAAAAAAATGTGATAAAAAGTGATCAAAAAGTCGCATCTACTCTCAAATGGTACCAATAAAAACTACAAGTCGTCCCGCAAAAAACAAGACCTTATACAGCTATGCCGACGCAAAAATAAAAAAGTTACAGCTCTTTGAATGTGACAATGTAAAAATGTAAAAAATGGCTTGGACATTAGGGCCCAGAATGCAAGCAGGGGGAAGGGGTTAAATACCCTGTTAATGACCGCGCATTAATGCGGGTAAAACTGCCCTTTCCCTGCAATCTCATGCAGCCATTAATTAATACACCATTTATGGCCGTTTTACCTGCAATAACGCGCAGCCATTAACAGGGTATTTGACAGCCGCACCGAACATGGTGTCGGCGCGGTTGTTGGCCGCTTTTTGACCATGTCAGGGCCGCTGCTTGTGGCCTTACCCTAAAGGTCAACAAGGACCTTTTTAAATTATAAAATACTAGGAAATAACTGTGTTATGTAAATCTTTTTTAATTTTTTTTATTTTAGATATTAATTTAGGTTAAGTATTCAATGCCTTAGTTGCAGTAAAGCAGTTCTAATTGAAGGAAATTGCTGTCTACTATTTATTTTGCACTGATTCCATAGCCTTGAGAATGCACTCACATTTTTCCATCCACATGGCCTTGCTAAGCAGTGTACTAGGGAGTTGTGCAGTGATAAATTGTTAAAATTGCAATTCATTGATTCTATTTTACGATGTATTCAATGTTTGTATTTGAAGTCAATGTCTTTGTTAAATTTGCTTTAAATTTGGTATTTTGCACTATCCAGACTTCCGAGGGAACCCGTCACCAGTATTTCACCTATTGAACTTTACTTATCCCTCACTGGCCGCTGCTATCAAAAGTTCATTGCCGTTATCCCCTCTCCCAAACTCCTCCTCCAACTGTAAATAACGGTCTGCGAACATTTTGCGCTTTTTATCGTAATAATCCGGTGTCCCTTTGTGCTAACACACACCAGAAGAGGACATCAATACACAAGCGCAGGATTTTGTGTGCTGGGGGAAGGTGAGGAACAGTCAATCAAAAGTAAGGAGGCGGGTAAACTCGGAAAGGCTTAAGGAATGAAGATACAAAGAAACAAAGATTTTACTCTTTTCCAAAGAAAATATGACTCTTTTCTGCTCATTAGCATACGGTATGGGAACACTAAAAAACTGAATACTAAAGCTATAGAGCCGACTAAGAAGACAATTATAAGTTATATAGAAATGATTTTTCACCCACTACCACCGGGTATTGCTGGTTTAATAGGTGAAATGCTGGTGACAGGTTCTCTTTTAAGGATATGAAAATTCCCAGTGATATTTCTTGCTTTTTTTCTATAGCATTAAACTAAAGAAATTACATAAATAGGGCCAGTTCACATCAGCGTTGTCTTTCAATTGAGGGGTTCCGTCTGAGGTTTTCCATCCGGGGGAATCCCTCAATGGAAAGGCAAACGGAAACCTAAGTTTCCGTTTGCATCACCATTGATCTTAATGGTGACGGAAACTTTACTAATGGTTTCTGTTTGTTACCGTTGTGACAGGGTTCCGTTGTTTTTGACGGAATCAATAGCGCAGTTGACTGTGCTATTGATTCCGTCAAAACAACCGAACCCTGTCACAACTGTGACAAACAGAAACCATTAACAACGTTTCCTTCACCATTGAGATCAATGGTCCTGCCTACTTGCAACGACCTGCCCTAAGTGACGGGGTACAACTGGGCGACGGTCCCTACACTCAATAATTGCACGACAGACAACCAGACAAGGAAACACAGAACAAAGGGAAACGGGGCAGTTGCCCACGGCAACACCGTGAGTAACAAGAGTAGTAAACGAGCCGAGTCAAACCAGGAGAGTACGAGGTGCCAAACGCAGAGCAGGATAGTAGTCAGTAAGCCAGGGTCAATACGAAGCAGGGACAAGTAGTTCAAGAAGCTGCAGCAGGGCCAGGAAACCAACAGAGAAGAATCACAAGCAAGGAGGAACAGGAAAGGCAGGTATAAATAGACAGAGGGCGGGAGCTAGCTCCGTCTGGCCAGGCTGTGATAGGCTCTCCCACTCCTAAGCCTGCCATCCTGAGTGGTGGAAGATGGAGTCAGTCTCACAGACATAGAAGCAGGTGCAGACTGATTACCTATGGGCGTGGATACAGAAGCTGTGCCTGGCAGATCCTTAACATCTTAGCCATTAAATGGGCATTTGAAGAGTGGCCCACTTCCTGGAGGGGGCTAGGCACCAGGTAACGGTCCTTACCGACCACAAGAATCTGGTTTTCCTAGAATCTGCCCGGAGGCTAAACGCGAGACAAGCTCGATGGGCGTTATTTTTTACCAGATTCAACTTTTTGGTTACCTATAGGGCTGGGTCTAAAAATATTAAGGCTGATGCACTGTCGCGTAGCTTCATGGCCAGCCCTCCTTCGGAGGAAGATCCTGCTTGTATTTTGCCTCCAGGTATAATCATTTCCTCTATTGATTCTGATTTAGTTTCTGAAATTGCTGCTGATCAAGGTTCAGCTCCCGGGAACCTTCCTGAGAACAAGCTGTTTGTTCCCCTGCAATTCTGGCTAAGGGTACTTAGGGAAAATCATGATTCCGCACTATCTGGTCATCCAGGCATCCTGGGTACCAAGCACCTCATTGCCAGAAACTATTGGTGGCCTGGGTTGCCTAAAGACGTTAAGGCCTACGTCGCCGCTTGTGAGGTTTGTGCTAGGTCCAAGACTTCCAGGTCCCGACCAGCGGGCTTACTACGTTCTTTGCCCATTCCCCAGAGACCTTGGACCCATATCTCCATGGATTTTATCACCGATTTGCCTCCATCTCAAGGCAAGTCGGTGGTGTGGGTTGTAGTAGACCGCTTCAGTAAGATGTGCCACTTTGTGCTCCTCAAAAAACTACCCAATGCTAAGACGTTAGCTACCTTGTTTGTCAAACACATCCTGCGTCTCCATGGGGTCCCTGTCAATATTGTTTCTGACAGAGGGGTACAATTTGTTTCTTTGTTTTGGAGAGCCTTCTGTAAAAAGTTGGAGATTGATCTGTCCTTCTCCTCTGCCTTCCATCCTGAAACTAATGGCCAAACTGAGAGGACTAATCAGTCTCTAGAACAATATTTAAGGTGTTTTATCTCTGACTGTCAATATGATTGGGTCTCATTCATTCCCCTCGCCGAATTTTCCCTTAATAACCGGGTCAGTAACTCGTCAGGGGTCTCCCCCTTTTTCTGTAATTTTGGGTTTAATCCACGGTTCTCCTCCGTTTCACCTGGTAGTTCCAACAATCCCGAGGTAGAGGTCGTTCATCGGGAACTGTGCACAGTCTGGGCCCAGGTTCAGAAGAACCTAGAGGCGTCCCAGAGCATACAAAAAACTCAGGCAGATAGAAGACGTTCTGCTAACCCCTTGTTTATGGTCGGGGATCTGGTGTGGCTATCGTCAAAGAACTTGCGCCTTAAAGTCTCGTCCAAGAAGTTTGCTCCCCGGTTTATAGGGCCGTAGAAGGTCATTGAAGTCCTCAATCCTGTCTCCTTCCGACTGGAGTTGCCCCCATCTTTTCGAGTTCACGATGTGTTTCATGCCTCCCTCCTTAAACGCTGCTCCCCGTCCTTGGCTCCCTCGAGGAAACCTCCTGTCCCCGTTCTCACCCCTGAGGGGGTAGAATTCGAGATGGCCAAGATTGTGGACAGCAAGATGGTCCAAGGCTTCCTCCAGTACCTGGTCCATTGGAGAGGATACGGGCCTGAGGAGAGGACTTGGGTACCCGCCCGGGATGTTCACGCTAGGGTATTGGTCAGGAGGTTCCACCTTCGTTTCCCCAATAAACCAGGTCCATCTAGAAAGGGTCCGGTGGCCCCTCATAAAAGGGGGGTACTGTTAAGGATCTGCCAGGCACAGCTTCTGTATCCACGCCCATAGGTAATCAGTCTGCACCTGCTTCTATGTCTGTGAGACTGACTCCATCTTCCACCACTCAGGATGGCAAGCTTAGGAGTGGGAGAGCCTATCACAGCCTGGCCAGACGGAGGTAGCTCCCGCCCTCTGTCTATTTATACCTGCCTTTCCTGTTCCTCCTTGCTTGTGATTCTTCTCGTTTGGTTTCCTTGCCCTGCTGCAGCTTCTTGAACTATTTGACCCTGCTTCATATTGACCCTGGCTTACTGACTATTCTCCTGCTCTGCGTTTGGTACCTCGTACACTCCTGGTTTGACTCGGCTTGTTTACTACTTTCCTGCTCTGCGTTTGGTACCTCGTACACTCCTGGTTTGTTCACCACTCTTGTTGCTCATGGTGTTGCCGTGGGCAACTCCCCCTTTTCCCTTGCTTCTGTGTACCCTTGTCTGTTTGTCTGTCGTGCACTTATTGAGCGTAGGGACCGTCGCCCAGTTGTACCCCGTCGCCTAGGGCGGGTCGTTGCAAGTAGACAGGGACTGAGTGGCGGGTAGATTAGGACTCACTTGTCTGTTTCCTTACCCCCATCATTACAGCAGGCTGATAGAACAGACAGTCCTGGGGTCCTTTCTAGGTCCCCAAGGCTGACTGCAGAGGGTTCTCCCAATCCCCATTCGCGTCAACAGAACCCAGTTATGTGATCGAAGTGGAGAGCCTTCCTTGATCGTGCTGCAGTCTCAGCTGTATTCGGGAGACTGCTCTAAGTACAGGAACTGTTAGTAACAGATTTTGAATAGAGCACAAGCTTTTAATAGAGCGCTTATAAGGCTGGGTTCCCACGTATCGTAAACACTGTGGAATATCCGCAACGGAATTCTGTGCAGAAATTCCGCAGCATTTACAGTAGCAACAAGTGATTGAGATTTGAAGAAATCTCATGCACACTCTGTAAAAAAATTTGCACCAAAAATATTCATAAATTGACCTGTGGTACAGATTTTAAGTCCGCAACATGACAATTTATGCAGCGAATTCGTTGCTCTTTTGTTGCGGGTTTTCCCATTGAATCCAATAGGGAGGTAAAACCCACAACAAATAACAAATCTTGCAACTTTTGCGCCAGAAAATATGCAATTTTATTCAAAAATTGCAAATGTGAAAAAAAAATAAACCTTTTTTTATTAAAATTAATGAAAAAGCAAATATCTTCCCCCGGCCGTTATCGTAGGGATGCGATCCTCTGTGCTCATTGCAGCCCGGCCTCCTAGGATGACGTTTCATCCCATGTGACCGCTGCAGCCAAACACAGGCTGGGTTTCTGCACATGTCACAACTGATTGCTGGGAGTCCTCTGATCAACTTATCTGAGAGACTTTGATCAACTTATCATCAGAAGATCCTTGTAACAAAAAGAGAATGTCCAAAGCGAATATTTAAACACATTTCTTTTCCATGTGCCTACTCATGGCAGGCGTACACATGCAACAATAATTTGCACCGCAAAACAGCATGTCTTTCCACAAAGCCATGCCCTTTCTCTAGACATGTCAAAGACATATAACAAATTTAGTTGATTTTTTTACTTATTTTGTTTGTAAACCTTTCCACTGTGATGTATTAGAAAATAAAAAATGCACCATTACCATATCCACCACTTGTGCATAAGATTTTCATGTAACTGCAATCATTGTAAAATAATTCTATTTATGGGGAGAAAATCACAGGAAAGTCCCACAATATTACATCACACCACACTTATTCCTCAGTTGAAGTAAATAGAACATTTACGGTTCACAGCTCTTAGAACTACTGTGCATGAAGTACTTGTAGAGAATTGAAGCTGGCGATCAGATGATCGCCAAGTGTATGGCTTCAGGAACCTCGGGATTCAGCTGGAAATAAATTTCGGCCACTGCAGGGAAAATGTAGTAGTACATGTAAGGGACGAGAGCACCAGAGTGAGAGCCGGTGTTTGCTCTCGCCTCTGACTTATAGAAGGGGGTCCCGATTATGGGACCTCCCCTCTATGACATCTATAAGCTCTAAAAAAAAAAAAGCATTTGGAAACGGGTTGTTTTGATGAAAAAGAAAAGATTTTACACCTTAATTTAAAATAGCTTTCTGACAATGTGCTGATGTTATTGTGCTTCATAAGAAGTGTGGGTAATGTGCCCCAAGTATACAAATGAATGCAGCAGATGTTTGCGTGTATGTTATTCAAGTGCACTGGAAAACCACAATAATGATTACAAAATGTATATGTTATACTGTCCTCCAATTCCTGTGTTTATGATGTTTCCATGACTTCGAATAACCTGGCTGAGCGACAAATGGCCTCACATTTTTTGTGTTAAAGAACTTAATATGCTGATGTCAGCAGAATAGCCAAAGAGAAACCAGCACATTGTTTTATTATAAACTCTGATTATGAATTTCAGCAAATAAAACATATCTTTAAAACTAATATTCTTGCACAACCTTTAGTGTATAGGCTAAAAGGTAGCCTATACAAGACACAATCAAAATGCCTTCAAGGGGTAATACCAACAGATATTTTTTGCATATTCATGGGATATGTCATAAATGTCTGATTGATACTTGTCCCATGACCCCCATTTCTTTTGGTGAGGTGGCCGCCAGTCGACACATCCATGCAGAGAGTGAATGAAGAGGTGGTGGCGCATGTGCACAGCTATTTCCATTCTGTCTTATAGAAGCGTGTTCAGCTGTTTCCGTATCTCCCATTGCAATAATTGCATTGAAATAAATTGAGAGAACCGAGCACATGCACAGCCATCTCTTCATTCATTCTCCACCTGTATGCGGCAGCCGACTTACCATTATAATTTGAGTCTGTTTTTCAGTTCTTATTTTCAAAGATAAAAATAAACGATCATGAGTACACAATATTTCTATTTTGTATCTAAAACAGCTCTCCTCCAGATGAAAGAAAACTATTAACACCTATAGTTGACTAACCTCTAAGTCAATGTCTGACACCCCGTAGAGAGACTTGAAATATGACTCAGGTTATCAGCCAAACCAGAGACACCATCTATAGCCTGTTCCGGAGTTGTTCCTTCTCATCAGTACAGAGTAGGGTCTTGGTTGGCTGTGTGAGAAGCCATATGTGCAAAATCTCCTTGTGAAGATTGTTAGAAGAATTTTCCATACTTATCAATAATGATTCAAGTTTTCATCCCAATAAGAGATTTATTCTCATCGATGAGGAGACAAGTCAAAATCAGCAGTTATCTGCCTTCATTACATAAGCACAGGTTTATATACACATATCAATGCATATTGCAGTACTGACCAACTGAAAAACCGTTTGTGGCTTTCCTGTCACATGAAATGTTACACTTCAAAATGAGATTAGGCCACGTTGGACTTCCTCTGGAGATTGCAATCTTTATTAAGAAGTCCAACCGCCTCACACACTTAAAGGAACAGTGTCGTCACAATTATTTTTTTTATATGTTAAAGATGTTAGTGCTTTATTAAAAACGTTTATATTTATTTGTGTGTTTGTGTTTTACTTTTTCTTATTTTTACACTTTTTCTTCCCTATGGGGGCTGCCATTTTTTTTCCCATTTCTGTATGTGTCGATTAACGACACATACAGACATGGAATACGGCAGCCACAGTCCCATAGGGACTGCGAACGGGGCCCGTTCCATCCACTAACATGTACGCCGTCTGTGTGGGAACTGCGCATGCGCCGCTCCCACACAGTCCAATTTGAAATGCGCGCCGTCCGGTGCCATTTTCCTGTGGACCGGAAGTCGCGGCTGGACAGTAAGATTACTACTTCCGGTCGCGGCTTCCGGACTTGTGCACTTGGACCAGCGGCAGCAGACGGAGCGGACGGGCCGGAGGGAGCCGCGGCGGCAGGAGCAGGTAAGAGATTTCTATGTATGTTCGTGTTTGTGTACGTTTACTACTGTATGTAAACCTACTACACTGTGTGTTAGCTCAAAAAATGGAGACACACAGTGTAGGAGGTTAGACCGTTCAAACCATGAGTACAGAGGTTACCAGGCCAGTCCATTTTCCAAACTACCCCGCAATACATGAGGTGAAGATGTAATTTATTCCAGAGTTTTCCTGCAAGCTCTTCGGACAGGGAATTGAGTTCTTCCAATGCCTTGGTAATACTGCCATCAGGAGCTGTATTATTGGGAATAAAAGTTCAACAGACGATACAAACAGTTTGCAGACACCCCCTTTTCCTGCTAGTAACATATCCAGGGTTATTTTATTTTGCCATGTCATTAAAGATATAGGTCCCAACTGATCTGCAATGCCCTTTATTGCATCTCTGGCATAATTAACAAATCTCTGTTGATTGTAATAAATATAATTAATCCAGTCGACATTCTTATTTATCGTAGACCACCAGAAAAGTACAGACTCGCAGCCTGATGCAATCTGATTTTGGGCCTTAAACTCATTTGGCCCCCTTCGGGGTACTCCTATTTTCTATGTATATTCTATGGTCAAAGGAACCTCCATGGATAGACTGCTTATAGCGATTCAGATAGTCTCCAGGGCGTTTTCTCATTCTCTGAAACTCAGGTGTTAAAAACAAGTGGAATTGCATCAGAAGCTGAACCAGAGTACAGCCTCCCTGCCACTTGGCCTTCCTTTCTCCACATAGCCACCAGAGATCAGTCCTTGCCCTTGTCTGGTTGGTAAACCAATTAGAGGAGTAATTACCATTATCGGTCACAAAACTCTTCAGCGAGGTTCCCTACTTTCTTACCTTGCCCATTCCTCAGAAAGCAGGTGTAGTTGCCTGGGTAAGCAACTACTAAGGGAGGGATTTCATCTCTCCCCACAGGTGGGTACAATAAAGAGAATGTCTTACATAATTTATCACCTGGATTATATGATGCATTATATAAAGATAACACACACTCCAGACCTTGTAGGTTCTCTTTATCTGGTAGCCTAAAAGGTATAGTACCCAGATGAGGCCTAGCTTTTGCGCAAGCGATACAGTTAGTTCTATTATTTTGGATTGCAGTGTATCTCATCCAGGCTAACCATTCATGTTTATCACTGCAACCTGTTTCTAATGTCAATTTATCTTCATAAGTGAAGTTGGCCAGATAAACTTTAGAGGGTAGGTCTATCTTTGGAACTAAAAAACTTTCAGTTGCAAGAAATGCCCTATAGGCCAGTACCTGAAACATCAATTCCTATATCATATAGTCCCTTATCCTTTTTATTAGGGTATTTACATAGATAGTACAAATGTATTTATCTGAATATGTGCTAGTTTGTAAGCTATGTTTCTATCCTTGCATTGATCTATAACACAGCGCGGAAATCTATTTCATACATTGCAGTCTTACCTTCAGTGAAATTAAAATATTTAGCTCTTTAAGCTAAGTCTTTAGGAAATCATACTCTGACCCTGTTTCCCAGGGATCCCATACCTTTGGTTGACACACCTTGGACCCCCATAGGATACCTAGAATAACATATAACATTTTGCCCTGTCTCCTCCCAGGCTCTGGATGTTTTCTTCGCTGAAGTTTGAGACCAGTCACTTCTAACAAATGACCACCCTTTGTAATCAGTCTCTTATAGCCTAGGAGGATAGTGGCAATTTCCTAACTACCTTACAGTGTGATAAGTGTATCCAAGAGGTATGTTCGGCTATCTGTACGGCCGTAGGTGTGGTAAGCAGAACCTGATATGATCTGTTTCAATGAAAATAATATCCAATTTCCTGGCTTCACAGGTTCAGGTTCAGGTATAGGTACACCTGGAATACAATTAGAGATAGAAACTTCCTTGTTGGTTAGCATTTTTGCCATAAATTCAGCAAGTGTAAAATCAAACTCTTCATCCATCCTGGAGAATGGATGTAGCTGTGGTATTACAAATAGTCTACCCATTTGGTGAATACATCAATAATCACTAAACAATAATTCTTCCCTTTGAGTTTCGCATAAGAACTAAGGTCAAAAATAACTATTTTAATAACATGCGAAATCAGCATTAATATACTTGTCTTAAAGAAACAATATCTTTCTTATTCACTACATAAGAACAAGATGGGGTCTCCAGACAAGATGGCTGCTGCACAAAATAAATTAATCTAAACATTATTTTAATCACTTTCATTTTTCCCACCTTTTGTTTATTTTAGGACATTTTGTACCCAAGCCAGGTACTTAAAATAGGGCTTATCCCCCTTACGGACTTTATTTTCTTAGCTTGCTCTACGGTCATACTTGTCCTGCATAATGCCAAAAAGGTCTATACAGTGGCAACAGGCTGGGCTAACTACTTGGCAAATGCCCCTTTGGGCAGAATTCAAAACATAAAGCACATAATCTGTACCAGTTTCCAATCTGTCGGCCACTTTCTCTATATTATGAGCATTCTTTACTGCTAAACCTACTAATATTGGCAATAATCCAAACTTCTCCACGGTACATATTGGTCATAATTGTCGCACTGTCACTTACTGTCCAAATGGGACTTTTACTCCTGCAGATATAACAGGTCATGGGCAGCATCTTCCTCAAACCTAAAGACACCCAGGTGACATAACCTCCGGGCTCTCATTGCTGCCATGTACTTCTTACTTATGAGTGACAACAACCAGTGACTTTCACCTCACACCTCCACATAAAACACCTCAATTTGTTATTCACAGTACCGTGGCATATTTACATACATTATAATTATAAACCTCAGACAATATAAACAATAGGGTCTCAACTAAGAAAATAATACTATCACCAAGCTCATGCTATCACCCTCAGGTTTGGGTCTCATCAGTTCATTGACAAGTTCTGTATATCAAATCAAACAAACAAACAAACAAACAAACAAACAAACACCTTTATATAAGAAAAAACTTCTCTGTCCTTCTGGACAGGGCACATAGAAATATGTAGTTACTGGGTACATTTTATGTCACACTTGTTGTTACCCTTTTCAGCAGGATTTGTACCTTGATCTGAGATGATTATCTGTAACATCTTCTACTCACAGAAATATTCACAGATACCATATATTTTATCTGAAAAGTGTCTCAAGCCAAATTTTGTCTTACCTACTTTGAGATTCAAATGAACACCCTTATACATATACCTAATATCTTAGGAAGCAAAAACAACTTCAATGAAATCCATACAAATGTGTTAGAGTGGATTTGGGAACTGTTCTCTTTTTGGTCTTACATTCCCCTGTGGATTATATTTGGTGCATGTTAAACAAGTTAAACAAAAATTTTAGAGTAGTTAGTAAAGCCATATGCCATGAACACTTTAGATATGATTTCTACCATCCACCCTGTTGAGACATGGCTTGTCCGATGGCTCAATATAACTTCATATCTGTTGCTGGGTAGGATGTATTTGTTCTTACAAGATCCATCTACAAACAGTATGAGATCACTATTTGAACCGATAAAAACACAGGGACATATACAAAAACACTGACAAAGGCCATACTTACAAATGGACACAGCCAGGCCAGAAATGCTGATGAAAGGGCGAGCAGGTGCTTTAAATAATAATAGCCACTCCCACTAATCTTGAGGGGAGTGGTGTGTGGTGCATGGGATGTGTAGTAAGAAATAATAAATGAATAGTGTGTGTGCAAGTGTAATACTATAAGTGAAATATAGGGGGCAGTAATAAATGAAGTGCCTCAATAGAAATAAATGGATAATGGGGTGCAAGTGAGTGAAACATGGAGGGATAGTGTGTACGTCATGAGGCACAACGTGTATAGCCAGGTAGAAGCCTATTTGTGACGCCTTGATAATTCATAGAGCGGGCTACCCTGCTTGCTATGCCAAACAACAACACACCATGCTCTCCCAGCATCAAAGACCCGGCTGTGTCCAAGAGAAGCGAATATACATAATAATGAAAAATACCTGGGGTATTGGTAATCATTTTGGCCAAAAGGACGCAAGCTCGCAATCCACGACAAGGATCCCCAGACTTGCGAGTCCCTAACTCCTAAACTGGAACAGAACGTTCCTGATGCACAAACAGAACCGATAAAAACACAGGGACATATACAAAAACACTGACAAAGGCCATACTTACAAATGGACACAGCCAGGCCAGAAATGCTGATGAAAGGGCGAGCAGGTGCTTTAAATAATAATAGCCACTCCCACTAATCTTGAGGGGAGTGGTGTGTGGTGCATGGGATGTGTAGTAAGAAATAATAAATGAATAGTGTGTGTGCAAGTGTAATACTATAAGTGAAATATAGGGGGCAGTAATAAATGAAGTGCCTCAATAGAAATAAATGGATAATGGGGTGCAAGTGAGTGAAACATGGAGGGATAGTGTGTACGTCATGAGGTACAACGTGTATAGCCAGGTAGAAGCCTATTTGTGACGCCTTGATAATTCATAGAGCGGGCTACCCTGCTTGCTATGCCAAACAACAACACACCATGCTCACACTATTTGGTAGTGGAGTATCTTTAAGATCTGATCTTGGTAACACTCTTTCTGCTATGGAGGATAGGCAATCAAATGGTGCACCATCCTCCGCAGTAGACATCAAAGTCGAAAAATGTAAAGTGGTACATCTTTCTATCATAAATAACACTAATGTGACGGAAGCTCACAGCGGCTACAACTGATTGAACACAGGGAGGTAAGGTTCCAGCTACTGGGTCGAGTTTTGATGAGTAGTCGGTTAGAGGTCTATCCTTTCCCCCACACTCCTGTGTTAACACTGAAGTCATGTATCCATTTTTACAATCTACAGTTTGAATAAAAAAAAAAAATCTTTGTTGTTTTTTTTAAAATAATCAGTGTAAAGGATCTGCCAGGCACAGCTTCGGGGTTAACTCCCATAGGTAATCAGTCTGCACCTGAATCTACGTCTCTGAGACTGACTCCATCTTCCACCACTTAGGATGGCAGGCTTAGGAGTGGGAGAGCCTATCGCAGCCTGGCCAGACGGAGCTAGCTCCCGCCCTCTATCTATTTATACCTGCCTTCCTGTTCCTCCTTTGCTTGTGATTCTTTTCGTGTGGTTTCCTGGCCCAGCTACAGCTCCTAACTATTTGATCCTGCTCCATACGGACCATGGCTTACTGACTACTCTCCTGCTCTGCGTTTTGTACCTCGTGCTCTCCTGGTTTGACTTGGCTCGTTCACCACTCTGGTTGCTCACGGTGTTGCCGTGAGCAACTGCCCCTTTCCCTTTGCTTTGTATTCCCTTGTATGTTTGTCTCGTGCACTTACTGAGCGTAGGGACCGCCGCCCAGTTGTACCCCGTCGCCTAGGGCGGGTCGTTGCAAGTAGGCAGGGACAGAGTGGCGGGTAGATTAGGGCTCACTTGTTCGTTTCCCTACCCCGTCGTTACAATCAGTTAGTCCAAGCACTGAAGAGCCTATAAGAACCTGTTTTATCTGGAAAAAAAAATGCCTCTTCATAAATCAAAGAAATCAATGGTCCTGTAATAGTAGCCTAATTGGCTATCCAACTTCTGTAGAAGTTAGTCATACCCAAAAAGAACATAATTTGTCTTTTTGTCAGAGGTTTCGGTGCTTGGAGTATTGCTGACTTTCTTCCTTCATACAGATATTTACCTTCATGGATAATATGGTGTATGGAATGCCTGTGTGATGCCGAGGCTAGTAAGTATATGCCCTAATACTTCTCCTGTTTAGTGGGTTCCTCTGTAACTCTCAATTACTTCAGGACCCCATATCGGCATATTACTTCACTGAGTATTTCCCTAGCAGTGTTTTTAGCTATCTTTTTGGTTACTGGCCATGCCTCAGGCCAATTTGAAAACATTTCAATAGATACGAGGACATATTCATATACACCTACCTCGAGTAGCTGTATGTAGTCCACCTGCAGTCGCTGGAATAGGTAATCAAGGCAAGGCGTGCGCTTACTGGGTGTTTTTATCATTTTACCGGGGTTGTGTCTGACGCATGTCAGGCAACCCTCTACATGTTGAGCAGCTGCGTTCTGAAATCCAGGTGCAAACCAGTGTTGTATTGGTTTGCCTGCTGCAGTCAGAAAGCCTCTTACTCGCCATATTGTGTCATAATCGTGTGAGACTCCAAAGGTTTACCTCGAGTCTGTATAGACATTCACCCTTTTACCTGTGCCCAACTTACATGCTTCTGCGAGTGCCATGAGTTCTGCCTCCTGGGCAGAGCTGCTGGAGGGCAGTGACTTTTGCAGCACTGTCTTACCTTCCTGGACTACTGCATACTCGGCGGTGAAATGTCCTGTCTGCTCATTCCAGTATCTGGATCCGTCTACAAAATACTGAACATCATAGTTAGTCAAAGGTCCATCAGTGACACCTGGTAACCCTTGGGCGTCAAGTTACATTAAACTGTGACAATCAGACTCATGTTCCATATCAAACAAGTCTTTGTCATTTGCAAATTCGTACATTAAGGAAACTGTATTTATAACTTTAAAACTTGATTTTACACAGCTAACTTTAATTAATTACTTAAAAAGTCAGTCTATTTACACAATCTTGTACGTTAGTTCAATGTTCTAGGACTTTTTACACACTAATTTTACATATAATAATAATTTGAAATTCAATTAATTCAGTTCTTAATCTGGATTGAGAAAAACATCTCACATCAAACAGTACACAATTTCATTTCCTCCTCAGACTAGTCTGCAACAAACACCTTGTATACACGGACACACACCCTGTATACACGTCTACATCATACTTCTTGTTATCATCCACCTTACACATTGCAATGTACCTATCTGTATTACTCTTTATCACTACTACAGTCACTATTATTGAATGCTATTATTTTATGCACATGCTATACATATCAACATTTATTGACACACTCTTCTATAGTTCTGCTTTTCCGATCATTTCATGGTCTTTCAACCAGCCAGCATTTTGTTCTATGAAAGTTTTTCATCTTGAACTATATAAACAACCTTCTTTAACATTCATTATCATTTTAACATTCTGTCAACCTTCTACCTTGTTCTCCTTTGTGAGATTCTTCCAACCGTCGTCTTACACAATCAAAACCACACTTCTCTTTTTCCTTCACTAAATTATAGCATTCAATTACCCTCAAAGTCCTTTTAAATCCAAATTTGCCACACCCTTATCATCATCATCATTTTACATTCACCACATCTAATTTGTGCATATACTTAACATCCCCTTCTAAAGGAATATTTTAATACTTTTTAACACAAACAACCACATCCTGAAACTGTTCCTGATACGTTCCACATGTTACAAGCAGTGTCCTTTTGAAAGGAAATCTAATTTAGCAATTTTAGTATATGTCTATCTCACTATTTAATGGACACCTAAATAGTTTATTTTCTTTTTTCTAGAATAGGAGTCTTACGAGCACTTTTAATATGAAAAGATTTGATTAACTTTGTATCCTTTATCAATTATTTTGACTATTCTCCAACCTTCAGTAGAAATAGCCAACATTAATCCAAACATACACTCAGAATAAAACATTCTAAAGCAATCTGGTGTGCCTTTGTCCTTTTCTAATATTTTTAAATATCTTAGTCATCACAAATAAAGAAAATAATAATAAAAAGACCAACCAAACTTAATGGGAAGCCTTCGGGACAATAGATGTTAATCCACTTTTTTTGCTACGGGACAATTTGACTTACTAATATTAATTTATCCCTTAATACTTAAATTTGATCTTGGTTCTATGATCTGACTCTAATTTAATCTCATTCAAAGAGTCTTGTAGAATTTTGATGGTCAGTTGGGAATATTGAATAACAGTGTTAGCTGCACCAAAACGTTATTCTCCCTGGACTGTAGGACTCGCTGCACTCTACACGCCTAGAGCTGCTTACGAAAACACAGTCCCAAGACAGTAATGTCGCTCACCCAAGGTGACCACGACGAGGAAATGTGAAAGACTGTCTCAACTCTCACTTTTACCACATTTAGACAAGACACATGATTAACGATTAACAAACAGACAAATTCGATATGAATAACAAAACCTACTATCATATTCTATATTTCTGTATACCTCATATATCTTGACCACAAGGTATTTTCACCAAAGTTTCACAGTACACACACAAAACACAACAATATTTACAAGTATTATGCTGATCAGTCATATACTTCATGTTCCTGGGTGTTTTACAGTATTTTTCCTACTGATTTGTCCTTGTAACAATTTTACAAAGGACCATTCCTAATTGGACTCCCTTATACACACAGGGTTTTATTTATTTAACCCTCATACATTCAATCTTCACAGTCAAGGAGTCTCATATATGTTTCATCTATAACAACCATTTCTTTCAACTGCACCAAAGAAATACTTGATTACCTTAAAACTTCTGGTGTCAGGGGCGTCCAGAGACAATAAGAGGCTGGTCAGGCCAGCAGCAGATGTCCTGGATGTGTCTTTACACCACAGTTTGAAAGTCTTTATCTTTCTTTAACTTTGGATTTAGTTTATCTCAATCATTCAATACTTTTAGTCACAATCTTAAACTTTATAAAACAAATAATCCTAATACTCTATAAGAAACAATCATAATACTCTATAAGAAATAATCATAATACTTATTCTATAGGAGATCCTCCAAATCTCCAAGTACTTTATCTTTTACGTGCTGCACGGAGTTATTTATTACCTGTAGCCTTCACACACAGGCTATGGACTACTAACCTCGAGAACCGTTATTCCCAGGTTTTTATATTAAGACCTGTGCTTAATATAACTAAGACCCAGTCTTAGTACCTAAGATCCAACTTAGGTTTTTATCACATAACCTTATACATCTAAATATGAAAAATAATAAAAACACATATATACAAAATTATATTACCGTTATTCAGATGAAAACTCGAATCCACAATTCTCCTTACTATGTTCTTTTAAAAACCGTCATTCCACTTCGTCCCTCCGTCTGACTGGCCTCTTTTTAACGGTAATTTAACCGGTGGTCTTTGAATTAAGTGAGTATTTTGATGACTCACCCCATGCATGGTGTGCAGTCCTCGGGTGGACGAGGGTCTGGAAATATTGGTTTCCGGCTTCGAAGGACCAAGATGTTAGAAGAATTTTCCATACTTATCAATAATGATTCAAGTTTTCATCCCAACAAGAGTTTTATTCTCATCGATGAGGAGACAAGTCAAAATCAGCAGTTGTCTGCCTTCATTACATAAGCACAGGTTTATATACACATATCAATGCATATTGCAGTACTGACCAACTGAAAAACCGTTTGTGGCTTTCCTGTCACATGAAATGTTACACTTCAAAATGAGATTAGGCCACATTGGACTTCCTCTGGAGATTGCAATCTTTATTAAGAAGTCCAACCGCCTCACACACTTAAAGAAAGACTGTCATTTAACTCTTTGTCAACTAAAGCATTTTCTGAGAACCCTGCATGCACATTTAATATCTATTATATGAAGTAAGAATAAATTTAAAATAAAACTTTTCTAACAAAGATCCAGCTGGTCTTCAAGGCAATGATCCCAAAGTATGCATAACGCTCTACTTCAAAAAGAAGAAAACTGATTTTACCTTTCTAGATCTAAATATATTAAAAATAGAAGAGCAAAAAGAAAATCTCCAACTGGTCTGCACCTAGTGAAAAGCTTTAAACTCAAAAACTTAAAAATGAATATTGAATGCATTGAAAACAATTCTAGAAATGATACTCTATAATGATACTCTTCACCAGAAGGGAACATACATTAGCATTTAGAAAGCTAATAGAAGTTATTACTTTAACCCCTTCCCCCTGCTTGCATTCTGGGCCCTAATGACCAAGCGATTTTTGACGTTTTTCCATTGTCACATTCCAAGAGCTATAACTTTTTTATTTGTGCGTCGACATAGCTGTATAAGGTCTTGTTTTATGCGGGACAAGTTGTACTTTGTAATAGCACCATCTTGGGGCACATATAATTTATTCATTAACTTTTATTAACTTTTTTTCAGGGGGATAGAAGAAAACCTGAAATTTCACCACTCTTTTTTTGCGCCCTAAATCTACGTCATTTACCGTGTGGTATAAATAACACAATAACTTTATTCAACGGGTTGTTATGATTGCAAAGATACCAAATTTGTATAGATTTTGTATGTTTTACTACTTACACAGTAAAAACACTTTTTTTTCAAAATTATTTGTGTAGCGCCCATGGCCGCGGGCCGTCAGGTTTACTCACCTCCAGACGCCCGCAGCCATGGATCTGTGAGCGCTGGCCTCCGTCTCCCTCCTAGGAGATGCGCTCACTTCCGCTCCGTCCGGCTGGGTCCCGTAGGGTGCGCGCGCACGCTCGCGCCCGGCCTTAAAGGACCAGCGCGCGCAATTAGGAAATCGTCATCACTATCAACTGCCACGATTTCCTGGTCTATAAGAAGGCCCCATGCCTTCTAATCCTTGCCTGAGCGTTGTTAGTCTTTCCCAGTCTGTCTCGCAAATGGTCCCTTAGTGTCTCCCGTTCCAGCTGTTACCCGTGCCCTGTTACCGTTCCTGTATTCCGTATTGTTCCTGTGCCTACCCGCGTTCAAGTGTCTTCTGCCACGTCAAGTGCCATCTGCCACGTCAAGTGTCTTCTGCCACGTCAAGTGCCATCTGCCACGCCAAGTGTCATCTGCCACGTCAAGTGCCATCTGCCACATCAAGTGCCATCTGCCACGTCAAGTGCCATCTGCCACGTCAAGTGTCTTCTGCCACATCAAGTGCCATCTGCCACGTCAAGTGTCATCTGCCACGTCAAGTGCCATCTGCCACGTCAAGTGCCATCTGCCACATCAAGTGTCTACCGCTCATCGGATACTGCCCGCCACGTCTGGCGCCACTTGCCGCACCTGCCTCCACCCGTGCTGAAGCCACAGCCACCGCCCGGACTAATTCAGGTACCCAAGCATTACTGTCTGCCATTTTACTTTCGCATAGACTGTGACCTGGTCAGCTGCCTCCCCGCTACTGCGGAGCGGCCTAGTGGGTCCACAAACCCAGTGTCCGTGACAATTTGTTCTTGCGTCTCCATATTTGAAGAGCCATAACTATTTTATTGTTCCGCTGATGCAATTGTATGAGGGCTTTTTTTTTGTGGGACGACTTGTAGCTTTTATTCGTATCATTTGAAAGTAGATGCGACTTTTGATCACTTTTTATCACATTTTTTTAAAGTCAACATTAACAGAAAACAGCAATTTTTCCATTGTTTTTTATTTTATTCTTTACGGCGATCACCGTGTGGGTTAAATAATATAACAGCTTTATAGTCGGGGTTGTTACGGACGCGGCGATAGCAAATATGTGTCATTTTTTTGCTTTATTGTTTTTTTAATAGTAAAGCATTTTGTAAGGGGAAAAAGTGGGTGTTTCTTTTTTTTTTTTTTCACTTTTTTTAATTAACTTTATTCAACTTTTTTTAACTTTTATACTAGTCCTACTAAGGGACTTTAATATTCGATCATCCGTTCGCTATTATAATATACTGCAATACTTTTGTATTGCAGTGTATTACTGCCTGTCCGTTTAAAACGGACAGGCATCTGCTAGGTCATGCCTCTGGCATAGCCTAGCAGGCATTCACTACAAGCAGAGCTGGAGGCCTTTATTAGGCCCCCGGCTGCCATCGGAGACACAGACACTCGGTGATCTTATCGTCGGGTGTCAGTGCGATGAGAGGGAGCTCGCTACCTCTCTCCAAAACCACTCAGATGCAGTGCTCGCTATTGAACACCGCATCTGAGGGGTTAAACGGGTGAGATCGATGCTAATATCGATCTCACACGTTCGAGCAGGGATGTCCCCAGCCCTCAGCTACCTCTGGTAGCTGAGAGCAGGGAGATTTAACGGCTCCCTGCTCTGTTTACTTTATTCTGATGCAGCGCCGTAAAAAGTCTATTGCATCAGAATAAAGCCCACTAATGACCGCCATGAAAAGGCTTATCGGCGGTCATTAAGGGGTTAATTATGAGGTTTCTAATTGTTTAATATATAAACTCCACACGGGGATATGGAAATTATATTGCATAATTACGATGCGTCATGAAAAGTGTCCATTTGTGTTTAGCATCACTCTCACATCAGTGTATTCACTTCTAGTGCTGTAGCACCACTCACTGTTAGCACCTGATATGATGATTTCCACACTACGTGTTCACACACTTTGAATAATGGATCATTCATTTCCATATAAAAACTCAATAGAACAAGCAGTGAACGGTTAATCGGAGATAATGGAAATTTTAGGAAAATTGCCTGAGATTGGAAATAACTTGCAAGTTGAAATTTGGAAGAAATTCACAACTTTATATGATTTACAATCAGTTTTTTGTTTTTTTTTCATATTTCCTTACAATTAAGAAAACACAAATTTAGCCTTTGGGCTTAAATTATTATTAAATAAATGATAAAATATTAATATTATTATCTACTGATAAAAATCTATTCTAACTGCATTTAACTGTCTTCTATATATTTGTACATTTTATGTTGTTTCTGTATTTGTTGATTGAATAAGAAAACCTTTTGAACCCAGGGAGAAAATGTGGATAGTGAGAGTAGAAAAATATAGAGCATTCCTGTATTTTTGTGGTACAAAGTGCTCTTTCAAAGGGTAAAAACACTTTCTTGGAAGATGTTTACAGTTATATTTATAACTGACCCAATATATTTGTTCTCTTTTTATTTTAACTGCATCCTACCATGCATTAATTCAACTTTTTATTTTATTTTACTTATAATACAAATAGAAATAAGTGGAAGAAATAATAGCCTAAAAGATATTCATATAGGGTTTTAAAGGCATAAATTGTATATGCTGGTAAAACAAATGAAGAAAGTACAGTATAGTTAGAAAAAATAGGACCATTTTTAATTCTACAATTGGTAATAGAAAGAATTAAAATGTTAAAACATTTCTAAATAATAATGATTTGTAAGTCTGAACAGTTGAAGATAAAGCAGATAGAGGAAATATACAATGTAGATAAAAGTGAAGGCTCTCCTTGTCATAATTTAAAGGCTATGTACACCATTAAAGAACATTTTTTTAAAAAAATAAATCAATGTTTTTAGTGATTTCAAACACTTTTGAAATTGACTTTAATTATTATTATTATAATTCTTATTATTTTTTAAGATACAGCTTCTATGTATCATGTATACATAGACACTGTGTCCTGCCATCAAACCCAATTCCGCCAGGTCAACTGGACTGAGGGCTCCGGTGTCTCTGAACGCAGAATCCAGCTAATAATGATCACATCTAAGGTAATGAACTCAGACGTGATCGTTATTAACTCAATCCTGCAGCTAAAGCTACAGCAGTCACATAGGCGGCAGCGTCATTACAGGATCGGGCTGCACGGAGAAAAGAGGGACGTGTTGCTATGGCAATGCTCAGGGGGGGGGGTAAGAATTGTCTTTTTTTTTTTAGCACTGTTTTTCGCAGCCGAGATTCCGCCTGGAAATCTGCACCACAATGTGGTGTGTTTTTTCGGACAGAATTTCCTCCGGGTTCTGGGTGTGTTACGCTGCATACTTTTACGCATCATATCCGCCCTGTGTAAACATACTCTTACTGTGCAGATAGCCATAGGCCAGGATCACACAGTCTTAGGCAGGGGCGTAAATAGGAAAGACTGGGCCCCATAGCAAACTTTTGACTGGGGCCCCCCTCCCCTGGGTATCACAGAACCCCCCTTGTAGATAGTGCCTCCCTATAGATTCCGCCACACTGCGCCCCCTATAGATAGCACCATACAGCCCCTTGTAGATAACATCATACAGCCCCCTGTAGATAACGTCATACAGCCCCCTTGTAGATAACGCCATACAGCCCTCCCCCTGTAGATAACGCCATACAGCCCCCCTTTTGATAACGCCATACAGCCCTCCCCCTGTAGATAACGCCATACAGCCCTCCCCTGTAGATAACGCTATACAGCCCTCCCCTGTAGATAGCGCCATACAGCCCTCCCCCTGTAGATAACGCCATACAGCCCTCCCCCTGTAGATGATGTCATACAGCCCTCCCCTGTAGATAACTCCATACAGCACTCCCCATGTAGATAATGCCATACAGCCCTCCCCCTGTATATAACATCATACAGACCCAAACCCCCCTTGAGATAATGCCATACAGCCCTAAACCCCCCTGTAGGTAATGCCATACAGCCCTCCCCCTGTAGGTAACGCCATAGAGCCCTCCCCCTGTAGGTAACGCCATAGAGCCCTCCGCCTGTAGATAACGTCATACAGGCCCAAACCCCCCTTGAGATAACGTCATGCAGCCCTAAACCCCCCTGTAGGTAATGCCATGCAGCCCCCAACCCCCCCCCCCAAAAAAAAAAACGGCCTATAGTTTGTCCTACAAAAGACATGCATCCCCTATCCACAGGATAGGGGATACATGTATGATCGCTGGCAACGATAAGGAAAACGGGGGACCGAAAGTCCCCCGAAGTTCTTCCATGACAAACCTCGGACTTCCGGGGTCTGCGCAGTTCAATAAAAATGAAAGGTTTGCTGGTCACGCATGCGCACAAGCGCGACCGGTGCACAATTCATTTCTATGGAGCTGCCGACAGACTCCGGAAGTCCGAGGTCTGTCATGGAGAACTTCGAGGGACTTTCGGTCCCCTTTTCTCCTTATCGCTGGGCATCCCAGCGATCCCACATGTATCCCCTATCCTGTGGATAGGGGATGCATGTCTTTTGTAGGAACAACCCCTTCAGTGGCGTCGCGCTGTAGCAGCCATAGGGGCTGCTAGTGTAGCCTCTGGCCATGGGAGGGGGGCCTGTGCCAGCGGGCGGCACGGGCCATCTCATGCTGCGGGCCCCATAGAAGCCGCTACGGCTGCTACAGCGGTAGTTACGCCACTGGTCTTAGGCCAGTTTCACACATGCAGTTTTGATGTGGTTTTTGTGGCTCTTTTTGGCTCCGTCGGTTGAGCCAAACACAAGACAAGTGGACACAAAAGAAACGAGATGCATTAGTCTTTTCATTATACCTGTCTTTCTTTTTGGATCCACTTCTTGCTTTGACTAAAAAAATTGAGCCCAAAACTGACACAAAAGCTGTATGAAATTTGTAGTGTGATCCTGGCCTAAATTTAGTTTTTGTGGCAGTTTTCGGCTCAGTTTTATTTTAGCCAAACACAGAAGTGGACACAAAAGAAAGGATATATAGGAGACTTTCTGTATACCTTTCCTTCCCTTTGAATCCTCTTCTAGGTTTGGCTCAAAACACAGAGCCAAAAACGGCATCAAAACGGTGGGTGTGTGTGATCCTGACTTTAGGGTACATCAACACACAGCATAAATCCTGCAGAATTTCTGTTCGGATTTTACATACAAAAATCCTGCAACATATTCCAGTAGCAGCAAAGTGGATACGATTTGAACAAATGCAATTAGGACAATGCCAAATTGATATAGCTATTGAACCTGTTTGCACAATGTTATTTGGCATTTTTCATTCTCTTATTAAGCCCTGTCTCTGGGCTAAATGGGAGGACCAACTTTGCAGACCTGGGGGCCTTCACTAGACTCCCGATTGTCATCACTACCCATCGGCATACCGCGATTGCGTTGCGTTGGGGTGGAAGAAGGGGCCCACTTCTGTCTAACAACTTAGATGTCAGCTTGGATTGGCTACATGCTCCCCCCTCCCGACTATGATGTAGATGTACGTCAAATTTCGGGAAGGGGTTATTAACACAAGTCATGAACGAATGAATTTATGCATAGACCAGAACTGAATCATTGCGCTGGATAAAAGAACACCTAGGTACGCCTCTGAAATAGACTATTCCAATACTGCATCATCATTACATATTGATTTGTCCTAAGATGTAAATATCCAAATTAGCCTGTTTGCGCAAATAGGCGTACCATTATGTCCTATTGCCGTCTAGTCACGTCTGTGGATGGCTCAGTCACAGGAGCTGTGCCTGCGCCATCTGCAGCGGGTGCCATATGTAGTATGCAGCCGACATCCCAATGCAATGCCTGGGATCAGTGTTACCTCTGATGCTGGACGATTAACCCCTTAAATGTCACGGTCAATGGCTCCCTCTGTCAACCCATCGGTGCCCTGCGATGTGCTGATGGGTTGCCATGGCTATATGGCCTAATAGACTATTTGTCAGTTTTATACTGACAGGCAATAACACTTTGGTATACTGAGTAGGCCACTAGTGGAACTAACAAAAAAGCTAAATAACAGTTTAATAAAGTTTATTATAAAAAAAAGTGTTCACAATAAAAATAAAATAAAAAATTTTATTATTTAGCAAAAGTTTTATTTTTTATTTTTTTTAAAAACACAGATATCGTATTGATGTGATTGTATAATAAAGTTTACACATTATTTAAACCACACAATGAACAACATAAAAAAAAAGAACAAAAATTACAAAAAACTTTTTAGATAAGGTAATCAATAAATTATATGTACCTTAAAATGGTTCATTTATAAAATATGATTTGTCCCACAAATAACAAGTCGACATACAGCTACATGGATGGAAAAATAAAAAAGTTATGGCTCTTGGAATGCGGTGACATAAAAACAATTTTTTTTCTCCATGAAATCTGCTATTACTGTGCAAAAGTAGCAAAACATACTTTTTTCTATACAGTAATGGTAGCGACCCATAAAATAAAGGTAACATGTTATTTATGCCGTACGGTGAGCAATGTAAATTTAAAACGCAAAAAACATATTTTTTTTTCAATCCAATTCTTAAAAAAAAAGTTAATAAAAGTTAATCAATTAGTTATATGTACCCCAAAATGGTGGTATTTAAAAAAACTACTCGTCTCGCAAAAAACAAGCCCTCATACAGCTCTGTTAATGGTAAAAAAAAAAAAAAAAAGCTATGGCTCTCAGAATGGCAACACAATTCTGAAGGGGTTAAAGACTTGTACTGTAACATTTGTAAGAAACTCTTTAAAATATCAGTTTCTGCATATAGAAGAAGCATCATGTAACCCTAATGTGGTAGTACATCCTACCAGCTAAAGTTAGATGAAAGCCTACTGTATCCCGCACTGTAAAGGGCTGCAATTATTGTGGGAAACATGAGTTCACTCGTCCAAATCTGGACCACAACTGTATTTATATGCGAATGATTCCTGCCAAAAGCATCCGTAATGATCAGGAATAACAGTTGTTTTCAATGAAACAGAATTTATAATATAATTTTTTTGTACATTTTATTTTATTTTTTATTATAGCTATAGCAACAAATACATATAAATGTATATCACATTACTATGAGCTCTTCGTACATTAAAAGATAGAGAAATAGGGAGAAAAAAAACCAATGCAAATGTAGAGAGGGTTGGGCATACATTCTAGCATCTCACACCTTTATAAAGGTGGTCATCTCCCACCTTTCCTGAAATGATGGTTTCTTAGATTTATATCCTAGTACCAAGACATGTTCATATTGTAAATAAATATTGACTTTAGTTGGAACTCTATTAGACTTCCAGTATGATGAAATTGAACTACATGTCGCATCCGATATTCTACTGAAAATTAATTTGCTTTTGTTTGGGATCATCTCACTATATAAATTTCAGAGTGCCAGCTCTGGTATAAACGTATCTGGATCCCAGTCACACGACTTACTAGGTTTGAGACCCCAGAAGAGAATTCTCTCAACGTACCACAATTTCATCACATATGCATTAAAGGGGTAATCCCATCTTGGACATTTCTACATGATATATAATAAAGGTCTATTAGATGGGGTTCCCACCTCATTGACTGGCAGATATCTCTAGAACGGTGCCCCCTGACCCCCATCCTACCTTTCCTTGTTCTAGGTGGTCTCCGGCCAATAAATGACGGGGTGGTCGGGAGTATGGAAACAGGTGAGCTATGCTGCTTCTGTAACTTCCATACATGTGAATGGGATATACGGAAACATTGCAGCACGGATAGCTATGCTGTATTTCTGGAACTCGTGAGCTATGTAAACAGTGTAACTCGCTGTGCTACATTGTTTTTGTAACTTTCATTAACTTCTATGTAGCTCCGCAACCTCAGCTGTTTTCATTCTCCCGGCCACCTCGTCAGACAGTGGCCATGGAGCAGCCTTTCCCTTAAACAGCAATGGAACTTAAACTTGTCGTCTGCTGTTATAGCCCATCCATGATAAGGAATGACGAGTTGTGCATTCGGGCACGTTAGTTGAAGCACCAGCATTGTATTCGGCTGAGATTTTTCTGACTGTGCACTGCCTATTCGTCAGAACGATTCTTGTCATACTCCTCTGACCTCTTTAGTCGACAAGTTGTTGACATCCACAGAATCCGCTTTTGCTGGATATTATACCTCAATCAAACCATTCTCTGTATACTATCCAAACTGTTGCATTAGAAAATCCCGCAAGGTTGGCGCTCTCCAAAATACTGGCCCTGGCTAGTCTAGGACCGATGTCCATGCCTTGTTCGAAGTTACTCAGATCGCTCGATTTTCCCATTCTAATGTTCACTCACACTGAAACTGATCCACGGAAAACTTGATCACTGTATTTTATGTTGCACTTCAGGGTCACGTATCTAATTTCCATACAGGGAAGGCTCCAATCCAGAAAGGGCACATGTTTCTAATAAAGTGGCCATTCAGTGTATCTTACTTTACTCCTAATTCTTTCAGATACGTATTAGCTTTTTGTAAATTACAGATAACAATTTCTTGTTCCTATAGTCAGTGATAGACAGGGCCGATTCTAGCTTTTCTGCTGCCTGAGGCAAAAATTTAAATGGCGCCTCCCCAGATCTTGATTGACATCCCCCTGGCTGTTCTACATTACTACCAGTTTCCTCCGTTGCCTTTTACTCCTCTGGCATGTACGGTGCAGCAATAAAGCCGAGCAGATCACACCTCGCTGCACGTTGCATGCCCATGGAGGAGACAGCTGGAGGAGACTAGTAGTGATGTAAAACAGCCAGGGGGATGTCAATCAAGATCTGGGGGCGCCATTTCAATTTTTGCCTCAGGCAGCAGAAAAGCTAGAATTGGCAGGTTTGGAGTCAGGACTGTGTGAGACTCTTCAGGATAGCGGCACCACCCCATGACCCTTTAATTAGTCATTTGCCTATAGCGTGTGCCGTTTTAATAGTTGATTTTATAGATTTTGCTGCATCTGAAAAAAACATACAGGGGAATGATTGGAAATATTGTCAGGTCATGTATTACTGCATGGTTTCAGTACAAGTGGTTAAAACTACCTGACAAGTTCCCATTACATTTTTGCAGCGGAAAAGCTGCTATTCCGCTGCAAAAATCGGCAATCAGAAAAAGTCTTTTTGGGTTGAAAAATAATGAAAAAAGGCTTATACTTACCCCTGGCGGCCATTGTCATAGCGACGGGATCATCTGCTCTAAGTTTAGCTCTACCTCCTGGGATGACGTTGCGTCCCGTGTGATTACTGTAGCAAATCAAAGGTTGCAGAGGTGACATAGGCTGTAGTGTCATCCCAGGAGGCTGGGTTGTTCTCAGAGCAAAGGGACGTGTTGCCATGACAACGCCCGGGTGGTAAGTATAATTATTTTTTTTTATGCAGCGGAAATACTGCATTTGGTACAGTCTTTCGGACGGAATTCCCTGCAGTTTCCAGGACTGATGCGCTGTGTACTTTTACGCAGCGTATCTGCCTTGAGTGTCCTGAGGCTGGGTTCACACGACCTATTTTCAGGCGTAAACGAGGCGTATTATGCCTCGATTTACGCCTGAAAATACGGCTCCAATACGTCGGCAAACATCTGCCCATTCATTTGAATGGGTTTGCCGACGTACTGTGCAGACGACCTGTAATTTACGCATCGTCGTTTGACAGCTGTCAAACGACGACGCGTAAAAATACAGCCTCGTCCAAAGAAGTGCAGGACACTTCTTTGGACGTTTTTGGAGACATTTTCTCATAGACTCCAATGAAAACAGCTTAAAAAACGGACGTAAAAAACGCAGCGAAAACGCCGCGAAAAACGCTGCGAAAAACGTGAGTTGCTCAAAAAACGTCTGAAAATCAGGGGCGGTTTTCCCTTGAAAACAGCTCCGTATTTTCAGAAGTTTTTGGTCACTACGTGTGCACATACCCTGACCCTCACTCTGTAAGCATGTTGGATCACACATCAATCATCTGCTAACAAATTAAAATTCAGTCTTGAATGGTAGGGCTACTTTTAGAGTATGAACACAAAAGGCGGAATAAGGACGAATACGCTGCGTAAAGCTACACCTTGGATCAGCTCTGGTAACCACAGGGAATTCCATCCCAAAAAAGCCACACCAAATTGTGGTGCGGTTTTTCAGGCTGCATGTCTGCTGCGGAAATCCTGCAGCAATAAAAAAAAATTGTTTCAACTTACCCACCCGTAGTCATGGTGATGCGTCTCTCTCTTCTGAGCGTAGCTTGGCATCCTGAAAATCTGCAGTGTTTACGCTGGGTAGCGTAGACACTGCGGATTTTACGCAACGGATTTCGTGGCGGGAAATCTGCAGAGTAACACAGTAGCTGCAGTGTGGGTGAAATTTGAACAAATCTCATCCACACGCACAGCCCAAAATAATTAATTGACCGTTGATGCGGTATTTGAAACCTCAGCATGTCAATTAATGCTGCAGAATCGCTGCTCTTCTGTTGCGGGTTCTCCCCATTGAATTCAATGGTATGGTAAAACCAGCAACAAAGTTCTTTGTTCGTGAATTTTGTGCTGGAAACGCTGCGATTCCACCGCAAAAATAGAAAATAAAAAAAATTATATTTTTAACTTGAAATTAATAAATAAAGCTCATACTACCTGCATATGTGCAGTAGACCTAGCAACGTGATCCTCTCTTCTGAGTACAGTCCGGCCTGCTGAGAAGACGTTTCATCTCATATGACTGTAGCAAATCAAAGGCTGCAGTGGTCACATGGACTACAGCGTCATCACAGGAGGCCGGGCTGCACCCAGAAGAGAGACAGACACGTCGCTATGACTACAGGCAGGTAAGTTTAATTTTTTTTTATTGCTGTGGCATTTCCGCAGCGGACATACCGCCTGACAAACCGCACCACAATTTGGTGCAGCTTTTTGGACGGAATTCCCTGCGGCTACCAAGGCGGATACGCTGTGTAGTTTTATGCAGCGTATTCGTCCTGATTCTGCCTAGTTTGTTCCTACCCTAATGGTTTGTGCTAAACTTGTAATCCCTGTGGGTGCAGCATGTACCCTTTGTGGTACGTGTACCGCACCTTGAGAAACACTGCTTTAATGCAAACAATCAGATCGTAACAACAATTCACAAGAGTAGCACATGCCGTTTTACCACAAATCGGTGTGGCTTTCAAATGATTGTTAATGTCTGCAAAAAACACATGGACAATAACAATCATTTGAAAACTGCGATGACTTGTGGTAATACAGCATGTTGGCGCGGTTTGCAGCTGTATCATTGTAAGACAGTAGCTACTATGTGTCTGTACCCTAATGCCTCCATATACTGGACCAGTGAAGTAAATACAACTATAGAGTTCTGCATGCACACAAGCATATATACACACACATACGCATATATACAGACACATATATGCACACATGTACATACATATATACACACGCACACGCATATATACACACACAAGCATGTATACAAATGCATATATACACATACGCTTATATACACACACGCATATACAGTATACACACACAAGCATATGTACACACACATGCATATATACACACATGCATATATACGCACACGCATATATGCACACATATACACACACATACATGCATCTATACATACACGCATCTATACACACACGCATCTTTACACACACGTATCTATACACACACGCATATATTCACACATGCATATATATATACACACACACACACACACACACACACATGCATAATAACACACACGCATACACACACACACACACACGCATATATACACACACTCTACTCCGGCACATCTGCTCACAGCCCGGCACTGTGCCTGTAGACACTCTCCCCTGCTCCCTCCCTCATGGCCCGACTGCCGAGCTGTATCATATTACAGCAGTAGAAGAGATTCATGTGAAGAGTAGGGAAAGGGGGCTGGAGAAGGAACTTTTAAGGTAACACAGGATGTTTTATTAAAGTAGCAGCACATAATACAACTGCTAATACCTGGAATTGGGTATCTGTGGGTATGTGGACCCACTGGGCCTTATCACCGTAGTGGGATAGCAGATGGACAACAGAGTACCAAGTCAATATATAAATAGTCCAAGCACAAGGCTACCTGTAGTGGTTCATACAGTAGCAACAGCTAGGCACAGATGGGACCTTGACAGCAGACACCAGGCGTGGTGTAACACAGCAGGCAGAACCGAAGTCACAACACTACTCCAACAGTCTTAAGGCACAGGAACAAATAGCACGGGATACAGGATACAGGTAGCAGGGCAAGGGAACAACGGGAACAGGATAACACTAAGGGACCATTTGCAAGACTAACATAGGAAGACACAACATCGCTCAGGCAATGAGCAAAGGGGTAGGGCCCTTCTTATAGTCCAGGGTAATCATGGGCTAATTAATGATAATTCCCATGTGTGTGCGCTGGCCCTATAAGGCCGGGCACGAGCGTGTGCATGGACCCTATGGAACACAGCGGACCGGAGCGGAAGTGAGCGCTGGCATCTCCTGGGGTGGAGATGCGGGCCAGCGCTCACAGATCCATGACTGCGGCTGTTGGGGGGTGAGTAATCCCAACGGTTCGCGGCCATGGATGCTAAAAATTGGAGTCGAGCTGCAGTGCCGCCCCCTTATAAATGCTGTACCATGCCGTCTGAGGCCAGAGTCTCAACTCGCCTCATAGACACTCATGGTACTTAGAGGAGATATTCTCTTGGGATTTAATCTTGAAGATGTCAAAAGAATCTATATTGCTTTTCAGTTGATATAACCAGAAAAAAAAAGCTCCCCTGCTCGTGCCATATTTCTTTTAAAAAAACTTAGAGCAGAATTGATCATCTTGATAGATATCCGCAAGTGAGGTAATCCCTCTTTCTTTCCATACTCGGTTTGCCCAATTAGGACGGCAGGTAACTCAATTTAAAATCTGGATCTTGTGGATCTACCCGATGCATAACTTCATGTTATAAATTCAACACCGACAAGTCTGATGTTCGATCACCCTTTAAAATAAATGTGATAAAGTGCAATGCCGCAAGGTTCGTATCCCACAAAGGTGCTTTAATGAAATTGTCACAAGATATACAAAGTTTAAAAGTTAATCTCCTTATAACATGCGGCACGCTAAACTTCTCTGCCTGACCCTGGGATTAGTCATTCTGGCTTCTTGCGGGGCATGTTGGGCATTTATATAGATCGCATTACAGTAAATCATTACAATACGCTAAAACAAAATAAAAATAAATTAAAACATCAATGATGTATTACCCTAAAAACATGATCTGTGCAAACAAAAAAAAACAATATTTTAACAATATCAGATTGCCCAGTATTGATTTCCCACCGGAATTAAGTAACTCCTATATCTGCTCATTTTTCAGGAGATGAAAGGGTGAATTTATCAATTGCTCTATGCCAGTTTTTTGGCGTAGAAAAGGAGCGGATACAGCAAAAGTCGCAATTTGTAAAAAAAAAAATACAACTTTTGAGACTTTTGAGGGCTTATGTCATCTTACCCAACAGTGGGTGGCACTTAGTGAAAAGGGCAGTTATTTTCATGGCTTTAAAAATGTACTATAATTTGCCAGAAATTGGTGTCAATTATAGCACAATTCTACGCCAACTCGTATGTAGCTAGCGTATATTTGACTATCTCGTGCACAGACGGCCAGAGATGCACCTAGTTGACTAAGAGGTGTGCGCCTTTTAATCAATTAGGCACATCTTATTCTTTAGAGCAAGGCTACATTCACACGAGCGTAGCTAACCTCGGGCTAACCTCAGAGGTGAAAAATTGCAGTTTTTCATGTCCGAGGTGCACCCATGTGGGGTGCGCTGTCACGGAGCCCCCATAGACTAGAGTCTATGGAGGGATGCATGACGCAGTAAAATAGGACATATCCAATTTTTTCACTGACCCTTCACACGCTCCGTTGAAACAAAGGTCGTGTGAACGGCCTCAATGAAGTACATGAGTCCGTGTGACGGACGTTGCTGTAATGGCCGTCACACGGACTACATATACGCTCATCTGAATGAGCCCTGAATGTGTGTGAAATGCCAGTCTTGATACATTCCCCCCATAATGTCTATAAATAAATGTCTGTACATTTTATTTTTGTTCTATCCGCTTTAAACGGAATGTATCATGTGGAGAAAAAATATTAGATGACTACAGTAGGCTAAAAAATATATTTCTACAGTATTACAATTTTTTTTTGTGTATGTTATTTTTATCTTTACTGAAATGTTGGAAAAAAAAATTTGAATTCCACTTATTATCACTAGAGGGCAGCAAACCAGAAACACGTTCTTTAGCAGCTCAACTGCTGTACACCATGGGTCACTGCCCTCTCACTGTAAGACCCCTTTCACATGGCAGTATTTCGGTCAGTATATTGTATCAGTATTTGGAAACCAAATTCAGTGTTGGAAAATAAACAGAAAATGTACAATGGAAAGATTTGTTCCCTTTCTGTGTTTTGTTTAGATACAGCATATTTGTTATGAGGTGGGAAAAAAAAGCAGAGGAGGCACAACTGGGTAGTTACTTTGGAAAGCTAAGTGGTTACTCAGAAAAGTTGGGTGGTTATTTAGGAAAGCTTTATGGTTACTTGGAAAAGCTGTATGGTTACTTGTGAAACCTGGGGCTCCACTGCAACTGGGAAACCACCACTCCCACCCTCATGATGTCCTATAGCAGTGGCTTGGAGATGGCATGCTGGGAGCTGTTGTTCCATGGCTACCGGGGAGGTACAGGTGAGGGGTTGCTGGGGAACACAGGGGCAACACTATACATGTGAAACTACTACTCCCAGCATGTCCTGTAGCAGAGGCTTAGACTGGGCATGCAGGGTACTGTTCATCCATGGCTGCAGGGAGAATAAGGGTTTTTCACATTTTTCTGCAGAGACTTAATATTTATATGTATTGCATGTATAAAATGAACAAAGTTGGAGTCTTCTGTTTGCTTTAGGTTATAATATGTAGATAAATAAATTCAGATTAGACCAGGGGTCCCAAACTCAGCCGGGTAAATGGGCCACACATAGAAAAAATGGGAAGTTGACGGGCCGCATTACTTTCAAATTTGATACAATACCAAATTATAGTTAATCACTTAGTTATTCGAACTACTATAATACTATATTACTATAATAATATAATAATACTGCATTACTATAACAATACTGTATTACTATAATAATACTACATTACTATAATGCTACATTACTATAACAATACTACATTACTATAATAATACTACATTACTATAATATTACATTACTATAACAATACTACATTACTATAACAATACTACATTACTATAATAATAATACTACATTACTATAACACTACTACATTACTATAATAATAATACTACATTACTATAACAATACTACATTACTATAATGCTACATTACTATAACAATACTACATTACTATAACAATACTACATTACTATAATAATACTACATTACTATAACACTACTACATTACTATAACAATACTACATTACTATAATGCTACATTACTATAACAATACTACATTACTATAATAATACTACATTACTATAACAATACTACATTACTATAATAATACTACATTACTATAATATTACATTACTATAACAATACTACATTACTATAACAATACTACATTACTATAATAATAATACTACATTACTATAACACTACTACATTACTATAATAATAATACTACATTACTATAACAATACTACATTACTATAATGCTACATTACTATAACAATACTACATTACTATAACAATACTACATTACTATAATAATACTACATTACTATAACACTACTACATTACTATAATGCTACATTACTATAACAATACTACATTACTATAATGCTACATTACTATAACAATACTACATTACTATAACAATACTACATTACTATAATAATACTACATTACTATAACACTACTACATTACTATAACAATACTACATTACTATAATGCTACATTACTATAACAATACTACATTACTATAATAATACTACATTACTATAACAATACTACATTACTATAATAATACTACATTACTATAATATTACATTACTATAACAATACTACATTACTATAACAATACTACATTACTATAATAATAATACTACATTACTATAACACTACTACATTACTATAATAATAATACTACATTACTATAACAATACTACATTACTATAATGCTACATTACTATAACAATACTACATTACTATAACAATACTACATTACTATAATAATACTACATTACTATAACACTACTACATTACTATAATGCTACATTACTATAACAATACTACATTACTATAATGCTACATTACTATAACAATACTACATTACTATAACAATACTACATTACTATAATAATACTACATTACTATAACACTACTACATTACTATAACAATACTACATTACTATAATGCTACATTACTATAACAATACTACATTACTATAATAATACTACATTACTATAATATTACATTACTATAACAATACTACATTACTATAACAATACTACATTACTATAATATTACATTACTATAACAATACTACATTACTATAACAATACTACATTACTATAATACTACATTACTATAACAATACTACATTACTATAATACTACATTACTATAACAATACTACATTACTATAATAATACTACATTACTATAATATTACATTACTATAATAATACTACATTACTATAATATTACATTACTATAATACTACATTACTATAACAATACTACATTACTATAATGCTACATTACTATAACAATACTACATTAGAATTCACTGTTTATTTCAGTTTCTTATTAATTTTCCCTAGAATAATTGATTTAGTCACTGATTCATTCACTGATATCGCTACCTATTTACCTTTCATATCTCTAAAGAACAATACTACATTACTATAATAATACTACATTACTATAAAAATACTACATTACTATAATCACACTACATCACTATAATAATACTACATTACTATAACAATACTACATTACTATAATAATACTACATTACTATAACAATACTACATTACTATAATAATAGCGCTAGGTTTAAACTTAACGGAAATTTGCGCGTTTACTCCACATGCTTATTTTAACAATCCAGTTTTCCAGTTTAAGTGTCGCTAAATGCAGTCTGGCTGCTCAGTTGGCAGCGTTTGTCAGACACAAGAATGTTAAGATTCGGCAGCCCATTTTTATATACTGCCACAGTGACCTCTGTAGATACTGCCACAGTGCCCTCTAGAGATAATGAAACCCACCCACCCATAGATAATGCCACAGTGCCCTCTGTAAATAATGCCACAGTGCCCTCTGTAGATAATGCCACACCCCCCATAGATAATGCCACAGTGCCCTCTGTAGATACTGCCACAGTGCCCTCTGTAGATATTGCCATACACCCCCCTAGATAATGCCACATTTAGAAAACGACTATAGTGCACACTCCTGCGCTATAATCGGTTTTCACTTAAAGTGGCGGTACACCTTAGGATTTATTCAAAATTGCCTCCTAAAAGAAGATAGTGAGGTCGGTAAGCATGCTTCATAGATACATCCACTGGTCCAATACATAACGGCAATGATGAGATCAGCCGAATATTAAATGTATTGGTTTTGTTTTGAAATGAAAAGTAAATCTTTGTAGTGCCTGAAATCTGTGTATAGAGTTTATTAAGTTAGGATGTAGTAAATCATAGAAGATGTGCCACACCAAACACTCTTTCTGGTAGTATGAGTGCCACCATACCCATCATAAAGTGAGACTGACACAAATTTTGTTTTTCACAAAGTTTGCTGCTTCCGTTTTTATAGTGACAATTTGCATTAAATCTAGATTGTTATGAAGAGTGATAAGATGAATTACAATTAATTGCAAAGTCATTTCTTGCCATGAAAATTAACTTAATCATAAAAAAAAACATTTCCACCGCATTTCAGCCCTGCCACAAAATGACCTGCTAACATCATTTCAATGATCTTCCAGTTAGCTCAGGAGAATGTGTTAATGAAGACAAGGCAGCTGATATCACTCTGTCATGCTGATTGAATTATAAGAGCAGACTGATTGCTTTAAAAGGGGAATGGTGCTTGAAATCATTGTCTTCTTCTGTTAACCATGGTTACTTCCAAGGAAATACGTGCAGTCATCGTTGCTTTGCATCAAAAGGGCTTTACAGACAAGGATATTGCTGCTTGTAAGATTGCCCCTAAATCAACCATTTATCGGATCATCAAGAACTTCAAGGAGAGAGGTACCATTACTGTGAAGTAGACTTCAGGGCGCCCAAGAAAGTCAAAGAAGTGCCAGGACCATAACTTAAAGAGTATTCAGCAACAGGATCGGTTCCACACCAGTACAGAGCTTGCTCAGGAATGGCAGAAAGCAGGTGTCATTGCATCTGCACATACAGTGAGGGGAAGACTTTTGGAGGCTGGCCTGGTGTCAAGAAGGGCAGCAAAGAAGCCACTTCTCTCCAAGAAAATTATCAAGGACAGACTGACATTCTGCAGGAAGTACAGGGATTGGACTGAAGGGGACTGGTCATTTATTTTCTCTGATGAAGCCCCCTTCAGACTGTTTGGGACATCTGGAAGAATGAGTGTCTGGAGAGAAAAAGGTGATCGCTACCATGAGTCCTGTGTCATGCCAACAGTAAAGTGGGCTCACTCACAATATTGCCTAAGAACACTTCCATGAATAAAGAATGGTGTCTAAACATCCTCCAAAAGCAACTTCTCCCAACGATCCAGGAGAAATTTGGCAATGAACAATGCTTTTTACAGCATGATGGAGCACCATTTCACAAGACAAAAGTGATAACTAAGTGAATCGCTAAACAAAACATTACAATTTTGGGTTCATGGCCAGAAAACTCCCCAGATCTCAATCCCATTGAGAACCTGTGGTCAATTCTTAAAAAAGCGGATGGACAAAGACTCCAAAATTATGATAAACTCCAAGCACTGATTAGGCAAGAATGGGTTGCCACCAGTCAGGATTTAGCCCAGAAGCTGATATCTAGTGTGCCAGGGCGAATTGCAGAAGTCTGGAAAAAGAAGGGTTAACAGTACACCATAAATATTGAGTCTTTGCATAAACTTGATGTATTTGTCAATAAAAGTTTAAAAACGTATGAAATGCTTAGAATTGTACTTCAGTATACCATAGAAACATCGTACTAAAAGATCTAAAAACACAGAAGCAGCAAACTTTAAGAAAACCAAAATATGTGTTAGTCTCAAAACTTTTGACCAAGACTGTACATATAAAAGCAGAGCTATACAGAGAAGAACCTTCAACTGTTGAATGCAAAGCCAATCACCCAACATGACTCTGTGCTCAATGAGATTGTCAGTCTGACCCTCTATTTTGTCTTCTGGGTCGATACAATGCAAGTATCCATCTCAATTACCTTGCACATTCATGTTCCAAAATTTGTTACCTCTCAACCTCTACTGCCTGTGGACACTGCCTTATGATAAATCCTTCCTTGCTTGTGTGTGCTGTGCAGAGGTGTAGCTATGTTCTCCAGCACCCAGGGCAAAGATTCAGTTTGATGGCCCCCCCAAACCTCTTTCCCGACATCTCCTTCCCCATCGCCATGTTTGTTTTCTCTACCAATCAATGAGGTGTAATTTTTATTGCACATTTTTTTTTTGTGTAACTCGAGCATGAAACCATTTGTACATTTTACAAGCAATATAGTTCTATATACCACCCCAGAACCAAGCTCATTACATATATAGAGCACCAGAACCAAGCTCAGTACATATATACAGCCCTAGAACAAAGCTCAGTACATAAATACAGCACCAGAACAAAGCTCAATATATATACAGCACAAGAACAAAGCTCATACATATATATACAGCACCAGAACCAAGCTCAGTACATAAATACAGCACAAGCACCAAGCTCAATATATATATATATACAGTACCATAACCAAGCTCAGTACATATATACAACACCAGAACAAAGCTCAGTACATATATACAACACCAGAACCAAGCTCAGTACATATATACAACTCCAGAACAAAGCCCAGTACATAAATACAACACCAGAACCAAGCTCAGTACATAAATACAACAGCAGCACAAATACAGCTCAATTTAGTGCAACCATATAGGTTTGCACTAAATTGTATACAGTTTCCACCATGACCCGAACAATGGTAAGATGGTGATGGAGATGGTGTTTCACAAAAAAATAAATCATACCATCCATTATCTCGCTGCAGATCATACAGTGACTACAGTAAAGATTAGTGGCAGAATAAACATTTACATTAAGTGACTCACAGGTGACATCAGATTCTAGTTGTACTTTTTCTCTTTTCTTCTCCATCTAGTCCAGACGTCTATGACGACTTCTCCCGGCCACAGCCAATTTCTGCAGCTTTCCGCTCAGATGTCTTCAGCTTCTCACTTTTCAAACATTTCTGTACCTGTAAATGGAGATAAAGTTGTCATAGTGCCAGCCACTGTGCCCCTAAATATAACACACACCGTGCCCCCTGTAGATAGTGCCCCACATAGATCCCTCTGTAGATAGTGACCCTCATAGAGCCCCTGTATATAGTGCCCCACATACAGCCCCCTGTAGATAACCCCCTGTAGATAGTGCCTTACATATAGCCCCCTGTATATTGTGCCCCACATATAGCCCCCTCTGAAAATAGTGCCCCACATATAGCCACCGTGTAGATAGTGCCCCACATGTAGCCCCCTGTAGATAGCGCCCCACATATAGCCCACCCCTGTAGATAGTGCCCCACATATAGACCCCCTGTATATAGTGCCCCACATATAGCTTCCCCTGTATATAGTGCCCCATATATAGCTCTCCCTGTAGATAGTGCACCACATACAGCCCACTCCTGTAGATCTAGATCCACATATATCCCACCCCTGTATATAGTGTCCACCATATAGCCCACCCCTGTAGATAGTGCCTCACATATAGCTCCCCTATAGATAGTGCTCCACATATAGCCCACCCCTGTATATAGTGGCCAACATACAGCCCACCCATGTAGATAGTGCCCTACATATATCTCCCCCTATAAATAGTGCTCCACATTTAGCCCACCCCTGTATATAGTGCCTCATATATAACTCCCCTATAGTGCTCCACATATAGCCCACCCCTGTATATATCCCCACTGTAGATATAGCCCACTCCTGTATATAGTGTCCAACATATAGCCCACCCCTGTAGATAGTGCCCTACATATATCTCCCCCTATAAATAGTGTTCCACATTTAGCCCACCCCTGTATATAGTGCCTCACATATAGCTCCCCCTATAGTGCTCCACATATAGCCCACCCCTGTATATAGCCCACCCTGTACATAGAGCCGACCCCTGTAGCTAGAACCCCCACTTTAGATAATGGCACTCACATTTTTATTAGGATAAAAAAAATATTTTTTTTAACATACCTTAATCCCGTTCCAGCGACGTTCGATGGCAATGCAGACCGGCTCTCTTCTGAGCGGGTCTGCTGGGGTTGAATGACGCAAATTGTGCAATGACGTCATCGTGCCGCTTGCATCAACGAAAGGCGCTGATTGATAGGTAAAGTTATTCTGCCCTGCCAAAGCGCCGCAAAGAAGTAATCGCACCGCTTGCAGCATTGAAAGACGCAGGTACAATTAAAGTGCAGGAGGGGGTAGCGGCGGCTGGTTTTAGTGGCGTCGCCGCCCCCTCAGAGAGGCGGCTGGCCGCCGTCATGGACCTTCCCTCTTAGTTGCGCCCAGAGCACATGCCCCACCTGCCCCCCCCTCCTAGCTATGCCCCTGGTGCTGTGTACAGGAAAGTCAATATGAAAACTATTTCATTCACAATAAAAACATGTTCTTTTTCCCCTCAACAAGAAGTCATGAACAACAATATGCAGTGGGAATACACAGTCCGCTTACTATGCATTTTTGCTTTATTCCGGAAATTTGTGGGATCGTTGTTCAAGAGTGATAGCCAGATGTGTGCTTACAAGATCAAGATGTTCAATGCAGCATTTTCATTGTGGGCAGGAAGAAGGGTTTAGTCAAAGAGATTTCTGATTAATGGAAGGAGAGGCCTAAATTAAATACCATATTTAAATATAGAATATATAATATGTGGTTTATCATTTACAAAAACTAGCAATTTAATAAAAAAATATTTTTACAAATGTTTCAGAAACTCACATATAGAGCCTTACACATGACACAGATTGTTCAGCAGATTTTTTAATTAAAATGTAAAACTGATAATGCTGCTTGCATAAGTATCCATCCCTTGTGCTGTGACAGCTACAAGTTTACACAGATGAACAATATTGACTGAAAAAATGGCTAGAAATTGGCCTCTACCTGTGAGTCATTACAAAAGATCAGAGTTTCTAGATTAGGGTGTATACACACGGTGCAGTGCTGCAGTGGAAATGCATGCGTTTTTTTGGTGCAGTTTTTAGCCGCGCTGCAAAACCGCACCATGTGAATACACTCTTCTGGAGGATTCACACACAGCGTTTTTGGTGGCATATTTAATGGCGGTTTTTTTCTGCTTTTTTTCATGCAGTTTTAAGTGCGGCAAGATGTTACATTAAAGTCTGTAGTAAAATATCAAATTCACTACACAGAACTGCGTTTTGGTTTGTGGCACTTTTGAGGCAATTTTGTGGTCAATGGCGTTTTTTTTCCAAACGCAGCATTCTCTGGGTATGTCATCTTTTCAGGGGTTTTTTTTCCCCATAGACTTCTCTATAGGACTTCAAAAATGGCAGAAAAATGTACAAAATTATACCAAATGAAAAACGGCACAAAAAAAAGCCACTAAAAATACCATAGAAAACTGCGTGCTTTGACTTCTCTATAGGACCTGAAAATGATAGAAAAAAAGCTCTGGCTCATACAAGGTCCTGACGCCAAGCAGTATCAGGGCCTTATATAAGACGCAGCATTCAATGTCATCACTTCTGCATCACATACAACGTCCTGATGCTGCCCGGTGTCAGTACGTTGTATTATCCGCGGACGGTAGTAAGGCTGGCATAAAAGACCAAAAAATCCAAACTTTCAATGCAAATGGCAACTTTTTGGCATTTTCCCGACTTTTTGCTTTTTGACTGTTTTAGGGGTCCGTGGTGGGGTTTTTTCTCAACACAAAACGACAGCCTTTTTTTCTGGCTTTATCTCTGTAGACGTTTCTATATAAAATGCTGGAAAAAAAGGATGTGTTCTAAAATGCAAAACCCGGCTTCACCCTTTTTTTTTTTTCAGAATCTACAGATATTTTATATAGAATATTCAGAATAATGTTATAAAGTTAGGATTCATTGGTATGTCTTAACTCTTCCCAGTGTTGCTCTAGCTCTGTGTTGCTACCATCTTTTTTTAGTCTTATTTTAATGGATGAAATATAATGTATAATATTTCAACCACATTTGATATGGTCATGGTTTTCTTGCGCCAGTAGTGTTCTGTATAGGTTTGAGATATGTTTTGGAATTTAAACCGCTTTTGTATATGGATCTTTTATAGGAATATTCAAAAAGTTACAATGGTGTAGATCAGGGGTCACAAACTCGGCCGGGTAAGTGGGCCGCACATAGAAAGAAAATTGAAGTTGACGGGCCGCATTACTTTCAAATTTGATACAATACAAAATTATTGTTAATCAATTAGTTATTTAAACTACTATAATAATACTACATTGCTATAACAATACCACATTACTGTAATAATACCGCTAGGTTTAAACTTACTGGAGATTTGCGAGTTTACTCCATGTGTTTATTTTAACAATCCAGTTTACCAGTTTAAGGGTATGTTCCCACGGCTTATTTTTGCCCGTTTTTCGGGCTATAAGTGGCCAAAAAAATGGCTAAAAATCGGAAGCACAAGCCTCCAAACATCTGCCCATTGATTTCAATAGGAAAAACGGCGTTCTGTTCCGACGGGCCGCGTAAAAAAACGGCCGCGTAAAAAAATGCCCGCAAAAAAGAAGTGCATGTCAATTCTTGAGCCGTTTTTGGAGCCGTTTTTCATTGACTCGATAGAAAAACAGCTCCAAAAAGTTGGGGTCATTACAGATTCGGCAATACAAAATATGTGTAACTTTTTTTTACATTTTTTTTAATAATAAAGCAATTTGTAAGGGGAAAAAGTGGGTTTTTCATATTTTTTCCACTTATTTATTTATTATTAACTTTATCAAACTTTTTTTCTACTTTTGTACTAGTCCCACTAGGGGACTTCACTATGCGATCACTTTTATAATACACTGCAATACTTCTGTATTGCAGTGTATTTCTGCCCGTCCGTGCTAGCAGGCATTAACTAGAGGCAGACATGCCTTAAAAGACACTGGCACCCTGCGATCTTATCGGCAGGTGTCGGTGGGATGAGAGGGAGCCTCTCTCCAAAACCATTCAGATGCGGCGCTCGCTATTGAGCGCTGCATCTGAGGGGTTACACGGGCGAGATCGATACTGATATCGATCTCGCCCGTTTGAGAATGTCTACTTCCAGCCCTCAGCTACCTCTGGTAGCTGAGAGCAAGGAGATTTAACTGCTCCCGGCGCTGTTTATTTATTGTGATGCAGCTCCATAAAAAGGTTACTGCATCAGAATAAAGCTTGTTAGTGGCTGCCGTAAAAACACCTATGGGCGGTCACTAACGGGTTAACTACTTATTCACTAGAATATCTAGCATATTTTGAGCAGTATATGAAATAGGATTATTTTATTCTGACCTTATATACTTTACCTGGGCATTTTAATAGAAATGCCTAGTTATTGACACTTCATTAACAGATTTCTAATAGACAATAGGGCTAATACTAGACAACAGGGATGGACACACCTTAAAGGGGATGTCTGGGTATGGGGCAATTTTTCATACTGATGACCTATCCACAGGATAGGTCATCAGTAAATGATCGGTGGGAGTCAGACACCCAGATTCCGGCACCAGAAGTTTTGCAGTGGTCGGTGTCGGAAGCAGAACGCTCCAGTCACTATATAGCGGCCAAGCTGCAACATTGCAGCTCTGCTCCTACTCAAGTGAATAGGAGCAGTACTGCAGCACGCCCGCTATGCAGTGTACGGTGCCATCTGCTTCCAGCACGACCACCGGAACTGCTGATCGGTGTGGGGTTCGGTTGTTGGACCCCCACCGATTTTAAACTGAAGACCTATCCTGTGGATAGGTCATCAGTATGAGAAACCGACCCATGCCCAGATAACCCCTTTAAAGGGGTTATGTGGGGACCGAAAAGTATTAGCAGTATACTCACTGCAGTATGTAAGTACACTCGCTAATATATTTCGGTCCCCCGTCACGCTGATAATCCACAGAATACCTAGGAAATGTTTACAGACAGATTTATTTTAAACATTATCTCGAGGTTTTCGGTCCACACATTCTAGGAATTCTGTACAATGCCTTAGTTTCACACATTGCCGGTAACATATACTGAACTTGTAAAAGATCTGAATCCCATCATTAAAGTAGTGCCTTTCATATATAAGCCAGAGCTTATTCCGCTGGTTTCCCAGGAAATGGAAAGTGCAAGTTAACAAGCAGTAGGGAACTTTGAGGTGACCTCTGTGGGGCCCTGAGGAATAGAAGTAAATAATGAAGGAAAATGTAACAAGATGAGTTCAAGAGCAATTATTGGAATCATGATCTGGATGTTTTCATAGCAAATGAATCCGAAGGTAACTATTTCATTATCTGTTACCTAGCTTGGTATGGTACGTGTGCATTCTTTTATGTGCTTGGTTTCCGATTCGCTAAGTTTCATTGTGTCAGCACTGAACATGCCGACAACTATGCAGCATAATCCATCTCCAGAACATTGCTGAGCCAAGTGCTGGTGTTCTGACCAGAAGAATTGTTTCCTAAACTATCACTTATTATATGGCAATGTTGGTACAATATTGGAAAATAATTTGTAACAAAAGTCACGTTGGCATCAAATAGTGAGACTGTATAGCATAGAACTGTATTGAAGTGGAAAGATCTACAATTACTGTTGGTGTAGCAGTGCTGAACCCTGCGTGTTGGAACAAGACTGAGGGCAAAAACAATCAGCTTTGCTTCTCATTTGTGCGGCTTTCTTTATTAGACATAATATTCTTACTTCAAGCCGCAGTGTAAGTATTTACAGGTCCTAATACGCTTTAAGACATCTGAACAAAGCTTAGCTGTATGATAAAAACTTATTTGTTGCTGCAAGGGGTACAGATTAATGTCTTATGTGATTGGCGTACAAAGGGAACTCCTCTTGGTACTGGGCAGCATTCCTTTCATTTACATGAGAAAGGTTGTGGGTAGTTAACTGGCTTCACATCTACATGACACAAGACACCAAGAAGGATATAGAGAATAGCTGATTCCATACAAATGATTTTTGATCTTCTGCAAAACTTTGAAACTTCTTCACCATGAGGTAACGTAGAATGAAATGCCGAAAGTAGAACAGAAACCAAACACTAAAGATTCTATTGAGAGTGCAACTTTGTGAACTTTACAGCCAAAGTCTTTAACAGTCATTTACAGAGTATGATGAATTGGATACTGTTATGCTGCTGCATTCTTACCAGATGTCGAAATGTGGAGGCACAATGGTGGCGGTGGTGGGGAGACACAAAAACCACTGTCTCACCACCAGAGAATCTGACAAATACATCAATAGGAACCTTGGCTAGTACAGTTTTATTCAACCAGTCAAACAAAGAGACTTCCTTTACTGTCGCATCAAATACCCTGGAAAGATACCTGGTGACTACAGCGAGTACGACAACTACATACCTGCAGAATGGGTTATCAACATTTCCTCCTGTCCCAAACAAGTCAGGCACATTAAATCAGGGGAAGAAAAAGAAATACGCCTATAGAAAAACAGGTAACACAGAACGCAACTGTTGTATAACCATTTTGCATTGAAAAAAAAAAGTTGCTTACCTTTTTTTTATAGTGGATGATTTATGTGAAACAACCAATTTGGATTTCACTGGAATGTAATGGAGATTGTTACAAACCATGGATGCAGAGAAGGGATGTTTTGTAATATCATTAAACTATATTGGTACTTGTCAACTCTACATACATTATCAGATTATTTCCTGCATGTATTGTACATTTTTCTCACCTTTATTGGTTAATAGCACTGAAATAGCTTTCTTAAGAATGTTTTGAAGACTATGTACACCTTTGAAAACAGGTGTTTTTTAAAAAAAAATTAATAAAAATGTGTATTAATGTAATACTTTTTATTAAAAATAAGTTTTACTTTTTTAGATACAGCTGCTTTGTATCAAGTATACAGAGCAGCTGTATCTTGTGCCTGTATCCATCAGGTGAGTAGCACTGATGGGGGTTCAGTGTCAGCAGGTCCTAGGTGTCTCTGACATGTGATGTGATTGATAACAGGTGGATCCTATGTGTTATAGACACAATGGACCCGCTGTCACTGAACCCGTTAGTCCCGCTCACATGACGGATTTGGGTTTGAGCACAAGATACAACTGCTCTATATACATGATACAAACCAGCTATATCTCAAAAAGTAAAAATATTTTTTAATAAAATGTAATTAGGAAGTTGAAACAATCACACTGATACACAATTTTATTTAAAAAAAAAAAACGTTTTCAAAGAGGTACATAGCCTTTAAGGATAATTGCACTTCCTTACACAATCCAAGCAATGTTTTTACTTGCCTGCCATATCCATAAAATACAAAAACTGGAGATATAGGAAAGGCTAATACAAGACCTCAAGGATTTATTAATAGTAAGGGATCTGTACTACCCTGTATGGTGCCTCCGTACGACAACACGCTGCTATGGGGAGAGGGGGGTAAGCTAATGCCAGACACCTCTGTTGCCACTTATCTTCCAGGGAATAAAGTATTGGGTATGGTAAAATTCAACATAATCAATCCTTTTTCTCAGACAGCAGGGGGAAAATTTGGTTGTTGGGGTTGTGGAGACACAATGATAAATCTGCCAGCAGGAGGAGCACCAGAATGGATCTCATATATAAGTGCAGTACCAGGCAGGTAGGTAGTTTTTAAACAACTTTAGAGATAAAAACAGCATTGTGTTAAACAGTGACACAATATCAGTGTTTATAGACTGCTGTCTCCATCGGCCTCCACAGCTCTCTCCACAGATTCTACTCTTTTAGCAGTCTCATCACTCTCCTCATTGCTTTCAGGGCTATTTTTGTAAAGTCAATCACTCAGCACCTCCCAGATAGTTAGATAACACTAAAAACATAACGAAAATAGAGCATATGCAAATCATGTCAAAATTAAGTCACACAGAGATTAAAATACCGCCAGGGATGTACGCCTAAGTTGTTGCTGATCTCTGATAGGGCCTTTTTGTGAGCAATGTATTTTATACAGCTCCATTGAACTTTAATAGCAGCTGTATAAATCAATATACTGTGAGCTCCCCCTAGTGGTGCTTGCAAGAAGACGGAATTTTATTATGTAACTCTATGGCTGTGTGAATGGAAAAAGGGGATTTAGAGCTCTGTATCAGAAAACTGGTACTGCAACACCTATAAAGATGTATTCTAAAATGAATGAGCACATAATTTTAAACCTATTTAAGTAAATATAACAAAATGATAGTGACCATGCAATCCCTATACTACTTTAGACCACCAGGGATGTACCTATTACCCTATTACAGCTCATGACCACCACAGCAAATTCTACACACTGCTAGTACTATTGTTAATAGACCTGTCACCTTATTAAGTGATAGTGATTTGTTTCCTATTCTGTAATCAGAGTTTGTAATATCATCATTCTTGCTGTATGGTGAAGTCTCGTACATGCTACCATCACCGCTGAGGCCAGTGATTGGCTACAGCAGTCACGTGGATGTACGGCATGTCATCGCTGCAGAAAAATTAACAAAGATAGGCGGGGACCACCGGAGCATTGGTGCTGGAGCGGGGGTTTCCCAGGTAAGTATTGTATGATTTTTTTATTTTATAACATATAAATTTGTTGATTTCATAATAACTATTCAACTGATCTATTATTAATTGGGTTGTCTGGTTTAGAAAACACATTAGTAAATTTTTAATTGATAGATCAGGGTTACAAGTTCATGACCCTCGCCAATTAGCTAGAGTGGCCACTAGAGCACTCTGAATGACCGAGCAAGCTCATGCCTATATGGACAGCCTATTGATTTTAATTCCCTGTGTTTACACCGCACGGAAATTGCTGCAGAGTTCCCCTTCATACTACAGTTAATCGCTGGGGGTTCCAGCTTATTGTGAAAAGCTTATTTACAGGGGACCCACTATAGTTCAGTAAAGAGTGTAACATCATGAAGGGAGGTAACAAATAAATTGGGGGTACAAAGACTGGTCCGTTTACAGAAGTCAATAAAGTGTGAAGCTATTGTGCAACCAAGTTCACTAAAGTTTGAAAGAAGTAAGAAAGGGGATTAAAAAAAGTAACTATAGCAGACCTAATGACACATACTGAGAACATGTTCTACTGAATAGTGTTATTATGATAGAGAAAAGTTTTTCATAACCGATAAACATCAGAAAATTAGAATGAATAGAATTATTTTCATTTACCAGACAATCCTCTAAAAAGTGCCCACGATTCATGAATAGAATGGGTTCTATACAAGCTGTAAATCTTTTAGGAACGGCAGAAGAGTTAACCTTGACATTTATGAAACATTACTAGGCCATTCTATTGCTTTTTATTGTGTATCTGTCAGTTATTTGTTATGTCTCATTGTTGCTGGTACTTCACCCTGCAATGTGTAGGCTTTTGGTATAAATACTACCTCTTTATACAGAAATAAATAATTTACTTTGGAATATTGCACTTGTGTAAAAGATGGAACATATTTTCTCGCAATGGTATGTCTATGCCATGGCAATAGAAACAATGTAGAAAGAAAAAGAGGAAAATAGAAACCAAAAAGGCGCTTCTCTAATGTAAATATCAGAGAACTGACACATCGAAAGTACGAACACAGGAGCGCCTAAACCGGGAGTTTTGTCTTTTCCTTGTAATTCCTAACTAATAAAAACAATGATAATTACTGACATTGCTCTTTTCCCCCTTTTCATGTCTAATGTTATTTCTCTTATAACTAAATAGTTTTAAGGTAAGGGGGTCGAAGCACAAGTACCCTGCACTTTGCCCCCCTTCCACAATGTTGTATGTATGTGCCTTTTGAAATGTTGTTGTTTTAATCAGAATAAGCTACATGTTACGAGTGTATATAGCAATCAGTCCATAGGAGGCAGGAGATAAAATACTATGTGTTTTAATCAGAATAAGCTATGCGTTACGAGGTCGGACCGACCTCTTCATCAGCCAAAAAAACATACAACCGTTGTATGTTTTTTTGCCTGATGAAGAGGTCGGTCTGATCTCGTAACGTGTAGCTTATTCTGATTAAAACATTTTTCTACCTCCTTCTGCCCGTGTGGCTCCCGGTTGGAATCCTAGCTGCAGTCTCCTATCCTGTCAAGCACGAGTGTGTTGTGCCCCAGCACAACACCTTTAGGTAAGCATAATTATTACCCCAAGCCCCTATTGCCTTTCCATTTTTATGATGCACTATGTGCGCTGGATGTTCTCTCTCTTTTTTCATTCCTTCGCCTTTTAGATATTCAGGAATTTTGAGGCAGATTTTGACCTGCCTGCCCGTTCTTGCCGCGGCTTTTGAGGGTCGCGGGCAAAAAAACGCAGCGAAAAACGCTTTCTCTGCCTGCCAATGATTTCAATGGGAGGTCAGAGGCAGAACCACGGCAAGAAAGAACACGCCACTTTTTTTTTTCGGTGAGTGGCTAAAAGTTGCAACGGAAAAACGCCTCCGGCACCCATTGAAATCATTGGGAGTAGGTTTTGGCCATTTTTTGGCGCTGAATCCGACACGGTTTCCAGATCAAAATCAGCGCCAAGAAGCTCCTTGTGAACTGGCCCTTAATCTTCTCAATGAAAAGCAGACTGCAGCTCATCCAGGATGTCACAAAACTTCCTACAAAAACATCCAAAAAACTGCATGCCTCTCTAGCCTTAGCTTAGGTTCTTATTCATGACTTAAGAAGGTGAAAGCAATTTCTATCTTCTAAGAGTAAGATTTATGGATTTCTAAGCCTTAAACTTGTCGATTTCATAATAACTGCTCAACCGATCTATTCTTAACCGGTTAAGTACCAGGCAATTTTACAGCTAGATGACAAGAGAAAATTTCACAATTTTGCTATACACTACTTTAGATAAATATAACTTTGTAGGTGAATGAAGTATATATTTAAAAATAATGTCAAATTCAAAGTACAGATAGGGCTTTGTTATAATGGTAAATGTCAGTATACTTCATTCTTATTTTTTTTTTAATGTGGGCTAAATTGGAAAAAAATGCAAAAAAATAATGGCAAATATGTCATTTTATACAAACAGTGATCACACACAGTAAGGACAACTGCTACTTATCCTGTGTATGGGGATACCTAATATGTGTGCTTTATTCACTGTATGGGCATGTGCCTGGGAATGGCATAAAAGGAGGCTATTTGGGCATTTTGGGTCCACCTGCTGGTGATTTGATAGCAGCATACTGTTTTCTGGTGGCCCTGGACCCCTGAAATATTATAAACTGCACATAAATCACTTAATTTACAAATGTAGACCCCCAAGGTTTACTTCAAAGGGTTTAGTATCATTTTAGAAAGTCGAGTTTTCTTCTGAAATTGTCTTGAATAAAAGGGAACAAAATAAAATGTGCATTTTTTTTGGACAAATGCGTTATTTTACACAAGCATTTTTCACACACAGTATAGACCAGGGGTAAAATGAATCTCATTTCACATTCTGCTACCTCTCCCGTGTATGGGGATACCAAGTTGTGTGCTTTATTCACTGTATGTCCATGTGCCAGGGCTTGGCATAAAAGGAGGCTATTTTGGCCTTCTTAGTCTACCAATCCTGCAGCTGATTTTATAGCAGCATACTGGTTTCTGGGTGCCATGAATAACCTGAATCATTGCAAACACCCTATACATGACTTCATCTACAAAAGTATACCCCCAAGGTTTTCATCAAGGGGTTTAGCATCTTTATAGAAAATCCAGTTTCCTTCCGAAATTTTTGTAAAAATGTGTAATTTCACGCAAGCACAGTATGGACCATGGGTAAAATTAATCTAATTTCACATTCTGCTACTTCTCCCTTGCATGAGGATACCCAATATGTGTGCCCTATTTATCACATAGAGATGTAGGAGGGCGGACGATAGAAGATTATTTCCCAAATCACATTTTTTCAATGCAGTTTCTTTAACACTTTCAAAATAACTACTCTTGAAATGTAGATCCCCAAAGTATTCATCTAGGGGTATAATGGGAATCTCTATTTTTTAAATTTTGGTTTCTTAAAAACAAGAAATTGCAGGTTTATGCAAATTAAGGGACTTTCTGCCAGTCAAACATTAGAAAAAAATGCAAACATGACATCCTCCCCCCACCCATTCCCTTCCTCTCCCTGAAGAAAAATAAAGTGGAAAAAACGAAATGTAAATAAAGGCAAATATACTTTCGTTTTAATAACCAATCACAGTTTGCCTCAGTACTTGGGGGGGCCTATGAGTTATCCTATGAAGGAATCTCATTAACCACTTGTAACTAGACCTGGACATTACAGAATACACCAGGGGGGCTGTTGACTTGTATGATCTTATGGAGGGATCTCTTACAATACCCATAATTAGGGTGAACCCCAAAAAATTTTTCATTCAGCCAAATTTGTGGGCATCCAATATTTGGCATGGGTGGATAAAGGTTTCTGCATTATATGCTGCGTTTCAAATAAATTAGTATAGAGGACAATAATGTTGACGAGGTCTTCACTTTTGAACAAACTAAAGATGTCCATTTGGACAAAATTTTTATCTTTCACTGTTATTCCAGGACTGGTACAAGATGGAACAGGGACCCATAGCAGAGCCGGAACTAGAGAGACCATGCTGTGCTGCAGTACTACTAGGCCCTGCGCTTCCAAACTCTGTAGTGTCAACTTCGTCAGGGATAATGTCCCCTTAAGACGAACCTGAAGTGACACTTACATGGTTGCTGCTTAGAAAAGGTTCCATCTTTGATGCTGTCTGATATTCTGACCACAGCATGGCCAGTGGCGTAACTACCGCTGTAGCAGCTGTAGCGGCTGCTACGGGGCCTGCAGCATGAGGGGGCTTGTGCCGTCCGCTAGCATGGCCCCCCCCCCATGGCCGGAGGCTCCGCTAGCAGCCGCTATGGCTGCTATAGCGCGATGCCACTGAAGGGGTTGTTCCTACAAAAGACATGCATCCCCTATCCACAGGATAGGGGATACATGTGGGATCGCTGGGACGCCCAGCGATAATGAAAACAGGGGACATAAAATCCCCCGAAGTTCTCAATGACAAATCTTGGACTTCCGGGGTCTGTCGGCAGCTCCATAGAAATTAATTGTGCAGCGGTCGCGTCTGTGCGCATGCATGACCAGCGCCTCCTTTAATTTTTATTGAACTGTGCAGACCCCGGAAGACCGAGGTTTGTCATGGATAACTTCGGGAGACTTGCGGTCCCCCGTTCTCCTTATCAATGCCAGCGATCACATTACATCTCTTTTGTAGGACAAACTATAGGCCGTTTTTTGTTTTTTTTGGGGGGCTGTATGGCATTGTCTACAGGGGGGGCTGTATGGCGTTATCTACAGGGGGGCTGTATGGCGTTATCTACAGGGGGCTGTATGGCGTTATCTACAGGGGGCTGTATGGCGTTATCTACAGGGGGGGCTGTATGGCGAGATCTACAGGGGGGCTGTATGGTGTTATCTACAGGGGGCTGTATGGCGTTATCTACAGGGGGGCTGTATGGCGTTATCTACAGGGGGCTGTATGATGTTATCTACAGGGGGACTGTATGGCATTATCTACAGGGGGGGGCTGTATGGCGAGATCTACAGGGGGGCTGTATGGCGTTATCTACAGGGGGGCTGTATGGCGTTATCTACAGGGGGCTGTATGGCATTATCTACAGGGGAGGCTGTATGGCGTTATCTATAGGGGGGCTGTATGGCATTATCTACAGGGGAGGCTGTATGGCGTTATCTACAGGGGGCTGTGTATGGAGTTATCTACAGGGGGGCTATATGGCGTTATCTACAGGGGGCTGTATGGCGTTATCTACAGGGGGAGGCTGTATGAAGTTATCTACAGGGGTGCTGTATGGCGTTATCTACAGGGGGGGCAGTATGGCATTATCTACAGGGGGCTGTATGGCATTATCTACAGAGGGAGGCTGTATGGCGTTATCTACAGGGGGGCTGTATGGCGTTATCTACGGAGGGGCCGTATGGCGTTATCTACAGGGGGCTGTGTATGGCGTTATCTACAGGGGGCTGTATGGCGTTATCTACAGGGGGGCTGTATGGCGTTATCTACAAGGGGGCTGTAAGGCGTTATTTACAGGGGCTGTGTATGGAGTTATCTACAGGGGGCTGTGTATGGCGCTATCTACAGGGGGGCTATATGGTGCTATCTATAGGGGGCGCTGTGTGGCAGAATCTACAGGGAGGCACTATCTACAAGGGGGGGGATTGTGTGATACCCAGGGGAGGTGGGCCCCAGTCAAAAGTTTGCTATGGGGCCCAGTCTTTCCTAGTCACGCCCCTGAGCATGGCTTATGCCTCCTCAGCGCCATTTAACCTCCTCACAGTAATGTCACTGACACTAACTAATCAAAATAATTTTTTTCATATTATTCATGACAAAATGGATTATATATAAATCTATCTATCTATCTATCTATCTATCTATCTATCTATCTATCTATCTATCTATCTATCTATCTATCTATCTGTCTGTCTGTCTGTCTGTCTGTCTGTCTGTCTATCTGTCTGTCTGTGTCTATCTATCTTTTATATAAATACATATATATATATATATACATACACATAAACACAAGCTGATAACTATAATTTAGATATATGTGTATATAATTATATATGATCTCACTCTACAAAATATATTTGCTTTTGCTAACAGTAACAAAAATACACTACCGTATAAATATATTATATACCATATATATATATATATATATATATATATAAAATTATATATGCACTACTTGCGTATTCCAGGTATTCTAGTAAAAGATAGAAGGGTGGATAGATAGATTGTATCGATAGATAGATTGTATAGATATATATATTGTATAGATATCTATTTATACAAAAAATGTTGTGGGGGTAAAACAATATATTTTCTGAAACACTGTATTATTCTGGCAGTGATTCTCACTTCTTCTTCTCTTCTTTTCATAGTTACATAGTTACATAGTTAGTACGTTTGAAAAAAGACACATGTCCATCAAGTTCAACCACGGGATGGGAAAAGGGAAGTAAAAAATTTCTACACATAGGAGCTTATATTTTTTGGGTCTAGGAAATGATCTAAGCCTTCTTTAAAGCCATCTACTGCCCCTGCTGTGACCAGCTCCTGCGGTAGACTATTCCATAGATTCACAGTTCACACAGTAAAGAAGGCTTGTCGCCTCTGCAGGTTGAACCTTTTTTTCTCCAGACGGAGGGAGTGCCCCCTTGTTTTTTGAGGGGGTTTTACATGGAACAGGATTTCACCATATTTTTTGTATGTGCCATTAATATATTTATATAAGTTAATCATGTCCCCCCTTAGTCGTCTTTTTTCAAGTCTAAATAGGTTTAATTCTTTTAATCTTTCCTCATAACTCTTCTTTGTATTTTCTCCAACTCCAGGGCATCCTTTCTATGAACTGGAGCCCAGAACTGAACTGCATATTCTAGATGAGGCCGCACTAATGCTTTGTAAAGTGGTAATATTACATCCCTGTCCCACGAGTCCATGCCTCTTTTAATACACGACAATATCTTGCTGGCCCTTGAAGCAGCTGATTGACATTGCATGCTGTTATTAAGTTTATGATTTACAAGTACACCCAGATCCTTCTCAACAAGTGACTCCCCCAGTGTAGCTCCCCCTAGGACATCTGATGCCTGCAGGTTGGTCGTACCCAGGTGCATAACTTCACATTTATATACATTAAACTTCATCTGCCAAGTGGATGCCCAAACACTTAGTTTGTTTAAATCCGCTTGCAATTCACGAACATCTTCCATAGACTGAACATTACTACATAGCTTGGTGTCATCTGCAAAAATAGAAATAGTGCTATTAATCCCATCCTCTATATCATTAATAAATAAGTTGAATAATAGTGGTCCCAGCACTGAACCCTGGGGTACACGACTTAAAACCGGGGACCATTCAGAGTAGGAATCATTGACCACAATTCTCTGCATACAGTCCATGAGCCAATTCTCAATTCAATTACAAACGATACTTTCTAAACCTATAGTCCTTAATTTACACATTAGACGTCTATGAGGGGCAGTGTCAAATGCCTTTGCAAAGTCCAAAAACACTATATCCACAGCGGCCCCTCTGTCTAGGCTACTGCTCACCTATTCATAAAAACAAATCAGGTTGGTTTGACAGCTTCTTAGTAAAACCGTGCTAGCTGTCACTTACAATACTATTTTTGTCACATAATCCTGTATATAGTCCCTCAATTTTCCCCACGATGGATGTTAAGCTTACTGGTCTATAATTACCCGGGGGAACACCTAGAGCCCTTTTTGAATTAGGCACCACATTTGCCATGCGCCAGTCCCTTGGCACTATACCAGTCACTAGAGAATCTCTAAATATTATGAAGAGGGGGACAGAAACTGAACTAAGCTCTTTAAGAACCCTAGGGTGTAACCCATCTGATCCTGGGGCCTTGTGTACATTTATTTTATTTTATTTAGCTTAGACCATATCTACATAAATCCAATTCAGTATATGAACTGATATATTATCAGCACTGGCAGCGGCTAGATCAGCTGCTCTTTCTTCTGTTGTATATACAGAGCTGAAGCACCCATTTAGTAACTCTGCCTTCTCTTGATCCACTGTCACCAACTCCCCATTACCACTATCTAGGGGTCCTACATGTTCAGACCTTGTCTTTTTTGCATTTATATACTTGAAGAATTTTTTGGGATTTGTTTTACTATCGTTGGCCACCCGTCTTTCATTTTGTATTTTTGCTGATTTTATTACCTTTTTACAAATTTTATTAAGCTCTTTATCATTTACTAAGGCTACAGCTGTACCCTCAGATTTTTATTTTTCAAATGCCCTTTTTTTGTCATGTATTGCCATTTTTACAGAAGGTGTAAGCCATGTGGGATTTAATTTTAGTCGTTTTTACTTGTTACCTATAGGAATAAATTTTGCACTATAATTACCCAAAGTAGATTTGAAAATCTCCTATTTATTATTCCTACCATTATTTGATATTAGTTCTTCCCAGTCTATATATTGAATTGCAGCCCTCATCCTGGGGAACTTGGCCTTCTTAAAATTAAGTGTTTTTGCCCTCCCAGTCTGTGTTTGTTTTTTAAACTATACTGTATGCTAAATATAACTATATTGTGATCACTGTTACCGAGGTTTTCACGAACATTGACATTCCCAACAAGATCTGCATTATTAGAAATGATCAGATCCAACAGAGCTTCACCTCTAGTCGGGTCTTCCAAAAACTGGCCCATAAAATTTTCCTGCAACAGGTTGAGGAAATTTCTCCCCTTTGCAGTTGAAGCCGAACCATGACACCAATTAATATCCCGGTAATTAAAATCTCCCATTATCACTACTGTACCCATCTGTGCAGCCCGCTCCATCTGTTTATATAGCTGACCTTCCATCTCCTCAGTTATATTTGGGGTCTATAGATAACACCAAAAGTAATTTTTTCAGTGTTTACCTCTATTTGTAATTCCAGCCACAAGGTTTCAACCTCCTCACAATCTTCACCCACTATTGTCTCTTTCACACTCACCTTCATATCACTTCTCACATACAGACATACACCACCGCCTTTTCTAATCTCCCTGTCTTTCCGAAACAGTGTAAAACCCTGTAGATTTACAGCCCAGTCATGAGAAGAGTCTAGCCATGTTTTAGCAACACCAACTATATCTATATTTTCTTCCAGTACCAAGTCCTCCAGCTCCCCCATTTTGTTGCTAGACTTCTGGCATTTGTGAACATACACTTTAACTTGCCTTTAAATGTTTCACTTTCAGTATCAGAAATGTTATTATTTGACATTATTTGGGCATTTTTATTTTCATTACTGTTTTGTAACGAAAGGATCTCCTTATCCTGTTGTCTAGTCCTCTCCCCACAGTCTATTTCTCCCCCCACCAATATAGTCTGACCCCTCTCTAACCTAACTACCCCTTTATTTTTTACATTGGCCTCCCTCCTCAGCCCTAGTTTAAATACTCGGCCACCCTAGCTAGAATTCTCTCTCCCAGCACAGCGGACCCCCCTCCATTTAGGTGCAAATCATCTGCAGAATACAGTTTGTACCCCAATGAAAAGTCAGCCCAGTGCTCTAGGAACACAAAGCCTTCTCCTCTACACCAAGACTTAAGCCATGCATTTAACTCCCTGAGCTCCCGCTGTCTTTCCTGTGATGCGCATGGCACAGGCAGTATTCATGAGAAAATTACCTTGGAGGTCCTTTCCTTCAACTTATAGCCTAGTTCTTTAAAATTATTCTTAAGGCTCCTCCACCTACTATTTATTCTGTCGTTGGTACCTACATGGACCACAACGGCTGGATCATCACCAGCCCCTCCCAGTAATTTATCCACCCGTTCCACCACATGCCGAACCCTGGTACCAGGGAGACAGCAAACCATTTGGTTGAGGCGGTCTAGGCGACAAATTATTCTATCCGTCTTCCTGATTATAGAATCCCCTACAACTACCAATTGTTTTGCCTTACCTGCATTACCATCCACTGAAACAAAGTGTGAAAAGTAGAAGAAAGGCAGGAGATTCGCTGACATAACTTTTACAAACGACTACAGATGTGTTTGCTGTGATAGGTTCTATCAGGAATCACACAGATTGGTACCTGATCTCTACCCAGTGCCCAGATCTGTTGGCAACAGTCAGGGCACAGAGCTGTATGCACACGTTTACATGTGCACAGTCCCTGAAGCTCCACCGTAATTATGCTATACGGCACGATTCACAGACTAGGGCTGCCCGCTATAAAGCTACAGCAGATTGTCTGGTTTGGAAACCCATTTTCATATGACCTATTAGGAAATTTTGAGTTAATACATCGGGGTTTCCCGTTTATGATCCTCATCAACTAGTAAGAGTATAGAGTGACTTTTAGAGCACTCTGGAGGACTCTGCATTATATGGACAGCCCATCAATTTCAATGGGAACTGCGTAATGCTTCATTTTCTCTGCAGGGGCAATGCATGGTAATTGCTACAGTGTTCCCTACAGATTACAGTTGTTTTCTGGGGAGTTCCAGCTTATTGCGATAAGCTTATTGACAGAGGACACAATAAAGAACAGTCATGAGTCTGACATCATGGAGAGAGGAAGTAACTGAATTAGGGGTACCTGGACCCCTCCGTTAACAGAAGTCAATGAAATGTGAAGTTTATGTTCTAGCTAGTGCACTAGAATTTGAAAGAATCAGTAAGAAAGGCGATTAATAAAGAAACAAAAGAAGTTTTATTATAGACCCAATAACACATACCGAGAACATTTTCTTGCCAGGTCACTGGAAGTGCGTTCCAATGAATATTGTTCTTATAGAATAGAAAAGTTCTATAACACCTATACACAAATGTCATACAATATCATTTTAGTTACTGAACCAATAAATACCAGCGTAATTTAAATTATTCTTGTCATCTAACAGACAATCCTTTCACAACTGAAATTGATTCTATAGAATTTATAAAGAGTAGAGGAAAGGTGAAAGAGTTAGCCTTGACATTTGTGAAACACTACTAGGCATTACTGTTGCTTTTTATTGTGTTTCTGTCAGTTATTTGTTATGTCTCATTGCTGCCAGTAAACTACTGTAACTTCACTGACACACATAATAATCACAAATTCAGAATTAATTTACTTGAAATATTGCATAAAGAGGTAACACATTTGCTTGCAATGGTATGTCTATACCATCACAATAAAAAAAATGGCAACTGCTGACATTGCTCCTTTCCCTGTCTTAAGTTATTTCTGCTATAACTGGTTTTAATTTAACTGTAAGGTTCTCATACTAGGAAACTGGAACAATCACTGCATATGTTTAGTAACCAGACATGGTCCCTGCACTAGATGTGGGCCAAAATAAATCAGAAATCTGTTAGGAAATGTCTGTTCCTTTAAGATTGCCATGACTACTAGTCTAGCTTCTGGGCAGCTCTAGTTTTAGTTGCAGAGCCTATCCCACTTTAGTATTTAAATCTGGGTTGGATCTGTTTCCTTTGCTTGTGATTCTCCTTGTTTGCATGTGTTTGACCACAGTGTTTGAAGCTCCTTATTATACCCTGTACCTTTGACTATTTGCACTTTTTGGAACTGGACCTCGGTTTGTCTCTGGATTACCCTTTGCTTACTGATTTGGACTTTCTGCTCCAGGCTGGATTTAACCACTGCTATCCCTGATATATACTAGCTTTGTGATTTGGACTTTCTGTTTACCCTCGGGCTGTCTTGTTATCTGCATTGGTATTGCCTGCATTGCACCTCTCATCCAACGCTGAACGCTGTTAAGACAACCTGGGTTCTATGCTGCAAAGTCCAACCTGCCTTGCGGTGGGCTCTGGCGAAAACCATAGAGTAGCCTTAGATTCTGTTGATCAGAGTTATGACAGATTTGGGGTTGCGGATTTATTTTCATGCTCATTCCTGACAGTCTCCAGCAGTCATTGGGGAATTGCTCACATAGCAGTTCCATAAACTTCCACCCTGCAAATTGCTTAACTGGTGATTCCATAACAAAATAACTTACTAGGGCAAAATAATAATATAAAACATGACATATATTTAGGTTTTATATTGGAGGGTTACTGAATCGATTTAGGGGGGAAAACCACTTGAGTTACCTTGCTAAAAGGGCATCGTAAAAAAAATGATAATTACAATAAGAAGAGCAACACAGTGAGGAGATCAGCCCAGTTAGGAATGTGCCCTCATCCTAATTTGTGTATTGATATGGTTTAGGGGACTATTCTTTACACCCCAATTTGTGTTGGTTTAGGGGAGTATTCTACAGTGAAACGTCTCAAAAGACCACCTTTGAGAAGACTACCACTTTATCCAGACAAGATTTCCTGTGACAGATTATCGTTCTTTTTTGTACAGTGTATACTGGCCATCTTGTTTAAGAGGACCACCCCTCTAGAAGACCATTTCTGGTGGTCGTCTCAAAGAGGTTTTCCGTGTATCTGGGTTATTTAATGAAAGAGCTATCCAGTTAATTTCAATATAAAGTTAGACCTATGAAGGTCATTCCTTCATAGAGTTAGGTGAATAACCCATGCAGGGGTGTGGATGGGGAGAAGTAAAGCTGCTGGTGGTTTTGGAGACAGTATTTAAATATGGAGGTAGAGCAATAAATTGAATTTTTACACCAATTGAAGATAAGCCTAGGTAGGTCTCCACCCCATGTACACTTAAACTCAACTATATTACACTTCGGTTTATATACACACACACACACACACACACACACACACACAAACACACACAATGAGCAAGCTTAAGAATCTGAGCAACTTTGACAAGGACAATTTGAGGTGGCTAGATGACTGGATCAGAGCAAGTCTAAAACGGCAGATCTTGTGGGGTGTTCATGGTATGCAGGGGTTGGTACCTACCAAAAGTGGTCGAAGGAAGGAAAACCTGCAAACCGGTGACAGGATCATGGGCGTTAAAGGCTCATTTATGTGCATGGAAAACAAAGGGCCGTCCATCTGGTCTGATCCCACAGAGAAGTTACTGTAGCACAAATTGCTGAAAAAGTTCATGCTGACTATGAAAGAAATGTGTCAGCACTACAATTGAAGACAACAATTTACCACACTGCAAAAATTGTTCATTTCAAGCACCTATGCGATGTGCTGAAAAACCAAAGCCAATCCATGGAGGCAGTGGCGAAACTACCGCCGTAGCAGCAGTAGCGGCTGCTACGGGGCCCGCGGCATGAGGGGGCCCGTGTCGCCCGCCGGCACGGGCCCCCACCATGGCCGGAGGCTCCGCTAGCAGCCGCTATGGCTGCTACAGCTGGACGCCACTGAACAGTACGGCAGAGCAGGGAGGTATCTCTCCGCTCTGCCAGTAAACAAAAGACATGTATCCCCTATCCACAGGACAGGGGATACATGTGTGATCGCTGGCAGCGATAAGGAGAACGGGGGACTGAAAGTCCTCTGAAGTTCTCCATCACAAACCTCGGACTTCAGGGGTCTGTGTCGGCAGCTCTGGAGAAATGAATGGAGCGCCGGTCCCGCTTGTGCGCATGCGTGACCAGCGCTCCTTTCATTTTTAGTGAGCTGCGCAGATGCCGGAAGTCAGAGGTTAGTCATGGAGAACTTCAGGGGACTTTCAGTCCCCCGTTCTCCCTATCGCTGCCAGCGATCACACATGTCTCCCCTATCCTGTGGATACGGGATACATGTCTTTTATTAGGACACACTGTAGGTCGCATTTTTTTGGGAGGGGGGACGCTGTATGGCGTTCCCTACAGGGGGGGACGCTGTATGGCGTTCCCTACAGGGGGGGACGCTGTATGGCGTTCCCTACAGGGGGCTGTATAGCATTCCCTACAGGGGGGGGGCTGTATGGCGTTCCCTACAGGGGGGGCTGTATGGCGTTCCCTACAGGGGGGGGCTGTATGGCGTTCCCTACAGGGGGGGCTGTATGGTGTTCCCTACAGACCCCCCTGTAGGTAGCGCCATACAGACTCCCTGTAGGTAACGCCATACAGTCCCCCCTGTAGATAACGCCAGACAGCCCCCTCTGTAGGGAACGCCAGACAGCCCCCCCTCGTAGATAACGCCATGCAGTCCCCCCTCTAGATAACGCCATACAGACCCCTCTGTAGATAGCGCCATACAGTCCCCCCTGTGGATAGCGCCATACAGACCCCCTGTAGATAACGCCATACAGCCCCCTGTAGATAACGCCATACAGCCCCCCTGTAGACAGAGCCATACAGCCCCCCTGTAGATAGCGCCATACAGCCCCCCTGTAGATAGCGCCATACAGCCCCCCTGTAGATAGCGCCATACAGCCCCCCTGTAGATAGCGCCATACAGCCCCCCCTGTAGGGAACGCCATACAGCCCCCCCTGTAGGGAACGCCATACAGTCCCCCCATAGATAACGCCATACAGCCCCCCCGTAGATAACGCCATACAGCCCCCTCTGTAGATATCTACAAAGGGGGCTGTATGGCGTTATCTACAGGGGGGCTGTATGGCGTTATCAAAAGGGGGGTTTGTAAAAAAGGCACTATCTACAAGGGGGGGGGCTGTGTGACACCCGGGGGAGGGGGGGCCCCAGTCAAAAGTTTGCTATGGGGCCCAGTCTTTCCTAGTTAAGCCCCTGCATGGAGGCCCCAACTCGCAAGTTATAGAACTTAAAGGATTTGCTACTAACATCTGGCTGCCAGATACCACAAGATTCTTTCAGATGTCTTGTGAAGTCCATGCCTCGACGGGTCAGAACTGTTTAAGCGGCACGAGGGGGACCTACACAATATTAGGCAGGTGGTTGTAATGTTACAGCTAATCTTTTTTTTATATATATCATTATACTAGGAAATGACATGTAAGGCACTGTTCACATAAAGTCTGAGCCATCTGTCAGATGTATACATTGGGAGTTTTGTCAGACATATACTTCTGATGGAAGAATCTAATGTATGCCACTGTAAAGGCATAGAGTGGCATACGTCATAGGTTCCCTTGTTAAGAAATGTAAATCTTGTGGTATAAGTTTTTTTTGCAGGAAGCTTCTGCACAGAAAAAAGCAGACAACTACGCTTTTCTATAAAGCAAAAAAAAAAAAACAACAACATACTGCCATGTACTAGCCTGCCGGAGGCCAAAAACACACTCTTTTGACATCCGTTTGGTGAATGGAGCCCTATGAATATTTTGTCGCATACACCAGGAGCATATACGTAGAGCTCAAATGTTATGTGATCAAAGCCTAAGACAAATAAATAAATGTGAAATTGGTATAAAAGTCCATAAAATGCCATGGAAAAGTGTAAGAGGGGATTACTGTATGCTCAACTAATGATACTTACTCTGCCTTTTATTATAAAGGACTTCATAAAAAAACTGTGTGCAAGATTCTTGTGTTATTGTAAAATTGGCAACCAAATTGTTTTACCATATTAATAATACTTCTATGACTACTATAATTTTGAATACCTCAAAAAGCTGTAGAACGTTTCACACTTCAGTGCTAAGAGTCATTCAAATATAAGCAAAGAAATTGTATCCCAGCCATAAACAACTCTGATAGCAATAACTCCAAGTTGGCACTTGCCCTTTGGGACTTTCTAAATCTGATGAATAATAAAAGCTGCAGGAAACTAGTGCCGAAAGACACAGCAAAGGTTGTACAAATGCTAACAAAGTTACTGTACCTTCCGTGATGATGTCATTAATGCCTATATTCATTACAATTCGAGAATATCTTAGATGTGTCTAATGCCTCACTTTAGTTTTGGTACTTTATTCCCTAATGTTCTGAGCGTCAAAGCGGTTTTGTGGGTTTCAAGAATTGGTTTAATTAACTTGCGTGTGAACTTTATATGGCACTACCAATTTAATTGCGGATATCTTGGCACAAGGACTGAATTCACACAGTGTATTTTATTAGACATGTATATAACATTCATAAATATTTTGTTTTCGTAAGAAAAGTTCTGCATTATGGCTCTGTGTGGATGCAACTTGCAAACATGAATACAGGCTTATATCCATTGAAAGAATCATGAGCCAAAATCACTCTTTATTTCCTTATTGACATGATGTTTCAGTCATATCTAAGTCATTAAGTCAAACACTGACTTTCTTTTATTTTTATTTTACAGATCGCGGCAACAGAGGACATCTTGATCTCTTAGAGCTAATTGGGGTGCCTCTTCCTCCTTCTGTGTCTTTTATTACTGGATATGAAGGGTTTCCAGCTTATAGCTTTGGCCCAGATTCTAATATTGGCCGCCTCACACGCACATTTGTTCCACAGCCATTTTTTCGAGACTTTGCAATTATTGCCACTTTAAAGCCGAATAGTAACCATGGAGGTGTATTGTTTGCTATAACTGATGCCTTCCAGAAGATCATCTATTTGGGCCTCAGACTGTCATCAGTTGAAGATGGTACACAGAGGATAAATATATATTACACAGAACCTGGTTCCCATATTTCCAAAGAGGCAGCTTCCTTTAAAGTGCCAGTAATGACAAACAAATGGAATCGTTTTACAGTGACTGTTGTAGGATATGAAATGGTTCTTTACATGGACTGTGAGGAGTATCAAAGAGTGCCATTCCAAAGGTCATTAGAACCATTGACCTTTGAAGCCAGCTCTGGTATATTTGTTGGAAATGCCGGGGCAACAGGACTAGAGAAATTTACTGTAAGTACCTAATTTTTAATGTTAGATAGAACTTTTTATCTAGCAATTTGATGTCCCCAATGTAGTCCATGATGTTTTTTAATTACATAAAGCAAATTAGTTATTTGACTAATAATGACCTTAAATATGAAGGTTTGAGTATTGCTGCTCCATGATGTTTGCCTGTCCGGATAGTTTGTGTTAATGATTATGCTCAATTCATTTTAAAAATTAGAATTTGAGACTTTTTAAAGGAGGAATTCTATAATTACAAATTGTATTTATGTTTTTTAAGGACTCAAAGAAAGTAAGGGTTGCCAGTTGGTAATTGTACCTTAAATGGTCACTAACTTTTCAACAAACTTTTAATAAAGCAATAGTACAAGTGAATATAAGAAACTTGTAATAAATCTTATTGGGGAAATTGTCTCTTTCTCCACTTATCAGTCTCCTTTCATTTCCTGCCCTGCCCCCTTTTAACTATTCACTCTTCACAAGAGAGAGAGAGAGATCTCATTTTCTGTGTGCGCTTTATATGGCAGACTACCCACTCGCTCAGAGAAAACTGAGAATTAGAGAAAGAGAGAGAAGGAGGATTCTCATTTTATTTGTCTGCTTTATATGGCAAACTACCCACTAGCTCAGAGAAAACAGAGAATTAGACAGAGAGAAGCAGGATTCTCATTTTCCATGTGTGCTTTATATGGCAGACTACCCACTAGCTCAGAGAGAACTGAGAAAGAGAGAGAGAGAGAGAGAGAGAGAGAAGCAGGGTTCTCATTTTCTATGTCTGCTTTATATGGCAGACTATCCACTAGCTCAGAGAAAACTGAGAATTAGAGAGAGAGAAGCAGGGTTCTCATTTTCTATGTGCGCTTTATATGGCAGACTACCCACTAGCTCAGAGAAAACTGAGAATTAGAGATAGAGGAAAACTGTCCAAAATAAAAAATACATAATACAAGTCCTTTAATGACCAGAAATACCATATATAAAAGCTTATTCTGGAAAGTCATCCGAGAGGTTAGTTATGCTTTAATGGACTAAAAAATACTTTACTTACTTAACTTAAGGATACTGTTAAGGCCATGTCCATCCAGAATTAATGGATGGGCTTTTCAACAGCTTCAGTTTGCCAGCCTGCCAGTGATATATGTGGATGTGGCTTTTGACTTTACCTCTTTTAACTAAATATGCAGCAGAAGGGCTGTTGTCCAGGGTGTGTCAATAAGTTCCTGTCTGCTTCCAAAGTGTAGGTGTATGGTAAGAACCCATTATAAATCTCTGAGCTATGGGTAGAGCACATATTTTCTTACAAATCAAGACTTGCTAAGAAGTTTTCTAGTTCTACCATTGTTCTGTTTGTTTTTTTTGTTTGCGTCAACCACGCTTGCCCAGTTGATTTAACACTGATTTATATGAATACATTGAGCACAAGAAATAGAAAGCTACCTGATCTTCATTTGACATTTTTGTTTTGCCAATACAATGGATCATGGATTTTTGAACTTCCTCCAAACCACACAAAGTGAAGAAGTTCTATCCAACGTATTGATTCTCCATTGTATTCCACAATGTACAGTAAGCTAAGATATGATGCCCCTCTTCTACTGTATTTTTTTTCCTAACATGTCTCTTTCTGTGTGTAAGGACGGAAGTCATTGACAGCATAATTTTGTCCAAATCAGCAATAGACAAATTACTATAAATATAAGGCCTTTCAGGGGTTTTTTTTGTTTGTTTTTTAAATGATCCAGCTATAAGAACTTCCACAGACTTTAATAGAAAGCAAGCTTCAGGGCTGTCTTATGATAATGCCTATTAGGGCATATGCCCTAACAGATGGCTATTCATAGTATTATGCACAGGCAGGATTTATTTATAAGGTAGAGCGTAACTACAGTGGATGCAGAGGTAGCAGTCGTACCCCGACCCTGGGACCTAAAGGCCCTCTGCCATATAATAAAACACCAATATAATAGATAGCACATTGTAGGTAGGGGCTGTTGCTGAGTTTGCATTGGAGATCAGGTGCTTCAGTTAACATTTTAATATAAGGATAAAGCTTTGTTTTCGTAATAAAGGAAAGCATATACAGCAACAAAAATTATTCTCACTGCTATTTTCAGTTAGATTTTTTTCCCCTCATATCCTGAAAAAGTGAAATATGTGTATTTATTGGGTGCGGTCATATGGCAGATCATCATCTTTTTATATCTGTACTGTATTTGTATTTCAGTAAAAGCAGATGTGACTCCATTATTTTTGGAAGGTTTTAGAGGTTTAAGCGTAGCTCTACATTATAAAATAAAATATAGTAATGTGTAATAGCTGGTTTTCCGTTAATGCTTATATGGAATGTTTGACAGTTCAGGTGTTTAGCCAGTTACAGAAGGTGGAACTTTCTTGTAATATGAAAATAGCTGGCAGTCAATGCAAAAATCTGTGCTAAAGCTATTACATGCAAAATGTGTCAATACAAGTAAACCTGAAGAACTAATGGTCGGCTTCCTCAGTGCTAGTTTTGTTATTTGAATTCCTAGGAATTACCAGTTAGGACATGTAAAACTTTAACTTGTTATTTATATGTCCCCACCCTACTTGATGTTTCTACATTACTATAAAGTAAATACGTGAGGGTAAATGTAAATGTGACTGAAGATGCTACAATTTTGTAGCAGATAATAGAACCATTACACTACATACATATATATATATATATATATATATATATATATATATATATATATATATATATACATGTAACCCTTGTTTGAGTTAATACAATCAATGGCGTGATGTTAACTGCGTGACAAACTAAAAATCCCTGCATACAGGTGGTGACGTGAGAGGGACTGAAGAAGGTGATTGGTGGAAGACCGAGTTGAGAGCGGAAAAATATCACCTGACAGAGAGTAGAGGAGGCTTAACAATCTGACACCCACACTGTAAAGGGAGAAAGTGGAAGTCAGGAATAGAAAATGTAATCCTCTCTTCTTGTCTGAGGATTCATCAGGAGAAATATTGTAGAAAGCCCAGTAGTCCTTGCGCTGGAGTTGGGTTCTTTACTGACAGCCAGAGAGCCAACTGCTACTAGACAAATGTCACACTAAGGACACTGAATACACTGTGACCCCTTATTACCCATCTAGCTGAGTATTCTCTCTGATATTATAGTGTGGAAACTATTTGTGGTCACTAAACCTATTCAGTAGCTATTTTACTCTGCACGTCACTTGTTAATATTGAACCAATATAGCAATTAGACTGGGATTGAATACTAACAATTTGTTATAATTAAAAGTGCACTAACAATAGCTGCACTGAAGGAGCTCCTAGAAGGACTGGTGGGTATTTTATTATTTACTTAGCTAGTGATATCTAGTGAGCATGTAAGGTGGTGGAGGGTGAAGCATGATGGTGGAAATAACCCACAGGGATGCCGCGGTGAAAGATGAAATGAAGCTGAAGTTAGAGTACCAAACTTGCGAACTTTACCATTTCAACCATCACTGATGGTGCACACGGCCATAGACAATATTTACAGTTCTTCCCACTGATGAGAGGCACAGACTTAGTTACGACTCAGGCTGGCAAGGTGATTTTGCACAGGGCCAAGAGCAACCCTCTTTGATATGAGGGCTATCTGTTCAGGCCTAGCAGGCTTTAACATGGTGGCTGCTACTGTGTAATTTGGCCCTAGTGCCCCTTCAGCTGGTAGTTGCTGGCTGCTTTGTAAATAGGCCTTATAAATGCCATCCCACGCCCAACGATTAATACTGATTAGGTCAGTCCTCACCAGTCTAACTCAGGCTCCTCAGTTCCAGTTCCAAAGCAATTGGTCTTTCTCTCTCTTTCTCCAACTCCATAGCAGCTATTATGACTTCCCCTTTCTGCAGCAACACCTCTCTAGTATGGCAACTTTCTCCAAGCACTGTACAGGGCTGGGAGGGCTATCCACTGTTGTAGCTGGGTGGTAACAGTCACTTTGACAGGCATACTCACAGGCATAATGAATAAGTACCTCACAACCACACAATTTTTTTGCCCTGCCTTTGAATGTCTAGTAACGTAACACAAGCCACTCTGACCTTAGGAATCTTTTACTTCTTCTCTATCTCAGCTTTTGCTGCCACTTCTAATGCCTTTGTTCCCTACTCAAAGTCCCACCTGCCAGCTCTGGTTCATTTCCCTTATTGGCGGCTGGCGAGCTCCTCACGGCGCTCCTCTACTCTCCTGTGCTGTTACATCCTGCTGAGTACTTCAAATCGTAAGGTGGTAGAGGGTGGGGCAAGATGGTGGAAATACTCCATGTCACGGAGAAAGACGAAATATAGCGTAAGTGCCAAACTTGCAAGCTTTCCTTGCACTTGTAAATATATACAATTTTGACCGGCACTAATGGTGCACACGACCATAGACATTCTTTTACAGTTCTTCCCAGTCTGGGAGGCACAAGAATATACAGTATTTACAAATCTTTTTTTAACTGATTAGTTACGGCTTAGGCAGGCAAGAAGACTGTCTTGTTCTGGTGACTGAAAGACACAGTGTCAAGGGCACAACACACCATATGAGTAGTACATATAAATACAAGCTCATGGGGGGTCACTAAAGTCAAATCTAGGCCATCAACATTTTCCCCTTTTTCTTGGGGATTCAGTCCCCATATGTTACAAGCATGTGGGGCATCTCTGAGGAGAGTGTGTGCTTTGGGTATAATACTGTGTTTTAATGTGGGTCATGTCGTTGTTTCCATTACAATAGTTTTTAGTGGGTAGAGCAAGCATATAGTAGATGTATATATATTTTTTGCAGTTATTGTAATAGTTTAGTTAAGTTAAAAGCAAATATTTTAAAAGGTGATTCGTTGTTTCTGCAAATATGGATAATTTCCCCTCTATTTTTATCCTTTAAATACATATTGTCCTTTTGAGTTATCTTTCAATACAAGGATTTTTCCGAGTTGACCCATGGTAGGAGTATCTAATCTTCTACACGCAGGAAAGGTTCTTATTTAGAGCCAAGGGGAGGCACTGCAACCAGATAACTAAGAGAGACTAAAAATTGCTGAGGCTGGGTTGACATGTTGTGCACCATTTGCATTTCTTTGCCACAATCTTTTATCAAAATCACAGCAAAATGGTGTGTATTTGCCACGATTTATAGACACAGCTTGATACCGGGTATTACATACATGTTGTTAAGACTTATCTAGAAAAATGTGCATGTGTGTTCATGTAGATTTTTCATCTTTTCATCAATTAGTGGGTTCTAGGAAATGTCCCTAAAACCAGTTTGTTTTTTTTAATTGAAAACTGCATATGGTATTGCATATAAAAACCAAACATGTTTTTTGTAAAGGCTTTATTTAAAGATTTTTGACACATATAAAATGGGATAGGGTGGGAACAAACAGAAAGAAAGGAAAGGGGATTGGAGCAAATACAATATCATCATAAATAGATATGACATATCAAATTACATAAAATAGCGTAATAAGAAAACAAACTAAGAAAGAACTCTTGACTTGATCAGATGTACAGTTCTATTTATGTCCAGGTTATTGAAAGTTGGTATCAACTAAAGTAATATTTGGAAGCAGGGGCGTAGCTAGAGGCTCATGGGCCCCGATGCAAAAATTCTTACTGGGCCCCCCCCCCGCAAACTTCTCATGGCCGACGGTCCGCTTTCAGCTGCATCGCTGGGTCTCCTAAGTGACCCAACAATGCAGCACTAGCAGCCGGGGCGTCACTAAGGCTGGGTTCACACACACTATTTACGGACGTAAATCGGGCGTTTTAGCATTGAATTACGTCCGAAAATGCGGCTCAAAAGCGTCGGCAAACATCTGCCCATTCATTTGAATGGGTCTTACGATGTTCTGTGCCGACGGTCATTTTTTTTTACGCGCCGCTGTCAAAAGGCGGCGCGTAAAAAAGTGCCTGTCACTTCTTCAGACGTAAATGGAGCCGTTTTCCATGGACTCCATGGAAAACCAGCTTCAATTACTTCCGTAATGGACGCAGCAAAAGACGCCTGCACATGCCATTACGGCTGAAATTACGGTGCTGTTTTCTCCTGAAAACAGCACAGTAATTTCAGCCGTAACGGACGCTGCCGTGTGAACATACCCTCAGGGCTTAAAATGTCCGGGAAATAGCCCCAATACATATGTGTCCGCCCCAAAAAAAAGTGTGTATATGAGACAGCATAGCATATCTATAGCACTACGACCCTATAAACTATGGATAGGATTAGATACAGTGGCTGAGCAGACAGTATCACACATGATAGGATTAGATACAGTGGCTCAGAAGGCAGTATCACACATGATAGGATTAGATACACAGCTCAGCAGACAGTATCACACATGATAGGATTAGATACAGTGGCCCAGCAGACAGTACCACACATGATAGGATTAGATACAGTGGCTCAGCAGACAGTATCACACATGATAGGATTAGATACAGTGGCTCAGCAGACAGTACCACACATGATAGGATTAGATACAGTGGCTCAGCAGACAGTATCACACATGATAGGATTAGATACAGGGCTCAGCAGTCAGTATCACACATGATCGGATTAGATATAGGGCCCAGCAGTCAGTATCACACATGATAGGATTAGATACACAGCTCAGCAGACAGTATCACACAAGATACGATTAGATACAGGGCCCAGCAGACAGTATCACACATGATAGGATTAGATACAGGGCCCAGCTCGCTGACATTGCGGCTCCAGCGCTGGACCCAGGATAGGTAAGAATAATAATTTTGCTTCGTTATGTGTTACTGATTATTTTTGTGTTTGTGTTTTTTTTACAGGTTCGGTTGTTGGACTTCGGATACGAGGACTTCAATGACGGCGTTTTTTTTATTCTCAATAAAATGGTTAATGAGGGTTGTTTTTTTATTTCAATAAAATATTTTTTCTATGTGCTTGTATCTTTTTAAACTTTATTATCACCGCTTTAGTAATGGCCGCTGGCTGATTGACAACCTCCATTACTAAGGTGAGGCTTAATGTTAGCCGGTGCAGAGGCTACACTAACCCCCATTATTACCCCGGTACCCACCGCCACCAGGGGTACTGGGAAGAGCCGGGTACAAACCAGTACCCGACCATCTGTAGTGACCGGCAGGCACCGGGGTGGCCGCAGGCTGGTAGTATTAGGCTGGGGAAGGGCAAAAACAGTGGCCCTTCCCACCCTTGTAATGCTGCCTGCTGCTGCTGTGTTGTATCTGGCTGGTTATGAAAATTGGGGGGGACCCGACATCGTTCTTTCCAATTATTTTTTTATTTTATTTTTTTTAAATGACGTGGGGTCCCCCCCATTTTCATAACCAGCCAGATACAATAAAGCAGCAGCAGCCTAGCATCACCAGGGTAGGAAGGGCCACTGTTTTTGGCCTTTCCCCTCCTGATAATACCAGCCTGCGGCCACCCCAGTGGCCGACCATCACTACAGATGGTCAGGTACTGGATCGTACCCGGCTCTTCCCAGCACCCCTGGTGGCGGTGGGTACCGGGGTAATAATGGGGGTTAGTGTTAGCCTCTGCAGCAGCTAACACTAAGCCCCGCCTTAGCAATGGATGCTGTCAATCTGCCGGCGGCGATTACTAAGGCTGTAGTAATATAGTTTTAAAAAAAACACAAAGACATAGAAAAAATATTTTATTGAAATAAAAAAAAAAAACACACAGCCCTCATTAACCATTTTATTAATAAAAAAAAAAGCTGTCATCGAAGTAGTCCTGGAATCCGCCGTAGTCCAACGACCGAACCTGTACGAAAACACACAAAAAATTATTAGTAACACGTGTTAGGGTATGTGCACACACACTAATTACGTCCGTAATTGACGGACGTATTTCGGCCGCAAGTACCGGACCGAACACAGTGCAGGGAGCCGGGGTCGTACTTATGTACGACGCTAGGAGTCCCTGCCTCGCTGCAGGACAACTGTCCCGTACTGAAAACATGATTACAGTATGGGACAGTTGTCCTGCAGCGAGGCAGGGACTCCTAGCGTCGTACATAAGTATGATGCTAGGAGCCCGGCTCCGTGCACTGTGTTCGGTCCGGTACTTGCGGCCGAAATACGTCCGTCAATTACGGACGTAATTAGTGTCTGTGCACATACCCTAAGGCTTAGATACAGGGCCCATGTGTGATACTGTCTGTGGGACCCTGTATCTAAGCCTACCACAAGGTAGGCTTAGATACAGGGTCCAGCAGACAGTAATCTTATACAGTATAAGATTACTGTGTGCTGGGGCCCTGTATCTAAACCTACAGTGTGGTAGGCTTAGATACAGGGCCCAGCAGACAGGATCACGCATGGGCCATGTATCTAAGCCTACCATGTGATTGGCTTAGATACAGGGCCCAGCAGACAGGATCACACAATCTGTGATCCTGTCTCATGGGCCCCCTAAGCCTGATATATCGTAGGCTTAGGGGTTGTGCAGTCCCTAAACATTGATGGCCTATCCACAGGATAGGCCATCAATAGCTGATGTGTCGCCCGGGACCCGCAAATCAGCTGTTTTGAAGGGGCCGCAGCACTCGTACGAGAGCTGCTTCCCCTTCATTTCACTACTCGCCCACACTGTGAATCGCCGACACCGATTCACAGTGTGACCGGAATGAAGTGACAGGAATGAAGGGGAGCAGCTCTCGTACGAGTGCTGCGGCCCCTTCAAAACAGCTGATTGGCGGGTCCCGGGAGTCAGGAATAACCTTACCTTCCTCTTCGGCCGCGGCGGGAGTTCTGTAGTCTCGATGCTGTGCGCGGCGGCATAGCGCTGTGACGTCATGCGCTGCGCACAGCGCTTGACGTCAAGACCTCCGCTGCGATCCGGAACCAGGAAGGTAAGTAAAGTATGTTACTATAGTAACAGGGGCCCGCGGCCCGAGTTACTATAGTAACTTTTTATTGATGTGGTGCGGGGGGGCCGTGGGCCCCCCTGGCTTCGGGGCCCGGTCGCAATTGCGACCGCTGCGACCCCTATAGCTACGCCAGTGTTTGGAAGCGTATCAATGTGTTTCAAGGTGCAAATAGATCAGTGAGTGGATGTTAGGAAACGTTCTAGCTCCTTTAACTCATAAAATGTTCTCCACTTGTTCGAAATCTGTAGAAACTTTTCAAATTTGTGTGCATTTTGTTTTTCTTTATATGATTAAATTAAGTTGATTTATTTTAACCATTCTAAAATGGTAGGAAAGTCTGTTTCTTTACAGTGTCTAGAAATTTTTTAAAGGTTGGATTTATAAAATGTTGTGTGTTATCAAGATTTAGTAGAACCAGCTCAGGGGTTAGATTTTACCTAAGAATTTATTTATGATTGTCTGTACATTGTGCCAATATAGGAAGTTCCCTCTGCCTATGTTACATCTCCAGTAGGTAGGCAATTGTTTAGGCTCGATTTTACATAGTGCATTAGGTGTTTTATACCATCTTGCCATAATTTAATCGTTTAGTTCCTGAATCTTTGTAGAAATTGACAAAGTGTAGAAATTCTTTAGGATCAAACTTGTTCGGTCAAATTGATGTATGAAGGTGGATTATGTTTAGGAATTAGGAGTTTGTATAGTTTTGATATTAGGCTTTTGATATGAGTTTTATAGAAACCAAATTCAAATATCAAGTTGCATGGGGGGGTTCCCAGAATATCTGGAAGGTACGATTTGACTCATTCAGTGATAACCGTGTACTTTTGTTTGCTGAGGTTGAGATTTTAAAAAAGAGAGATAAGGTTTTGTTTAGGGATAATAACATTGTTGAATATTAATCCAAATGTGTTTGGGTTTTTTTACAAAGTTTTTCTTCTAAAAAAAAAGAAGGTGAAGAAAAGTTCTACAAAAACACCAAAGCTTGAGCAAATTGTAGTTTTAAGTCCACAGCATAATATAAACAGCCAGAAATTTGCACATTTAACTTTTGCCGTTTGTGACTGGGGCTCAAGATTTCCAATAGACAAAATTGAGCTTTAACCCCTTAAGGACGCAGCCTTGTTTTGGCCTTAAGGCTCAGGGCCCATTTTTCAAATCTGACATATTTCACTTTATGTGGTAATAACGTCGGAATGCTTAAACCTATCCAAGCGACTCTGAGATCGTTTTCTTGTGACACATTGGGATTTATGTTAGTGGTAAAATTTGGACGATATATTCAGTGTTTACTGGTGAAAATTTTCAAAATTTAGGGAAAATTTATACAAAATAGCATTTTTCAGAATTTAAATGCATCTGCTTGTAAAACAGACGGTTATACTACCCAAAATAGTTACTAGTTCACATTTCCCATATGTCTACTTTAGATTGGCATTGTTTTTTGAACATTCTTTTATTTTTCTTGGACGTTACAAGGCTTAGAACATAAACAGTAATTTCTCTTTTTTTTAAGAAAATTTCAAAAGCCTTTTTTTTAAGGTACCTCTTCAGTTCTGAAGTGGCTTTGAGGGGCCTATGTATTAGATACCCTGATAAAACACCTCATTTTAAAAACTAGACCCCTCAAAGTATTCAAAACAACATTTAGAAAGTTTTTTTAACCCTTCAGGCATTTCACAGGAATTAAAGAAAAGTGGAGGTGAAATTTGCAAATTTCATTTTTCTTGCTGAATTTCAATTTTATTCAATTTTTTTTCTGTAACACAGAAGGTTTTACCAGAGAAACACTACTAAATATGTATTGTCCAGATTCTGCAGTTTTTAGAAATGTCCCACATGTGGCTCTACTGCACTCCTGGAATAAAACAAAAGCCCTAGAACCAAAGAAGCACCTAGTGCATTTTGAGGCCCCTTTTTTATTAGAATATATTTTAGGCAGCATGCCAGGTTTGAAGAGGTGTTGAGGTGCCAAAACAGTAGGAATCCCCCAATAGTGACCCCATTTTGGAAACTACACCCCTCAAGGAATTAATTTATGGTTGTGGTTATCATTTTGACCACACAGTTTTTTCACAGCACCTATTAGAATTGGTCTGTGAAATAAAAAAAATGAAATTTTTTCCAATAAGATGGCATTTTTTTATCAAAATGTCTTATTTTCACAGGGAACAAAATACCCCATTTTGTTGCCCAATCTGTCCTTAGTGCAGCAATACCCCATTTGTGGTGATAAACTGCCATTTGGGCCCATGGGAGGGCTCAGAAGCAAAGGAGTGCTATGTGTTTGTTGGAGTCCAGATTTTGCTGGATTGGTTTTCGGGTGCCATGTCGCATTTGCAGAGCCCCAGAGATATCAAAGCAATGGAAACCCACCAGAAGTGACCCCATTTTGGAAACTACACCCCTCAAGGAATTCATTTATGGGTGTTGTGACCATTTTGACTCCACAGTTTTTTCACAGAACTTATTTGAATTGGGCTGGGAATTAAAACCAAATAATTTTTTCCAATAATATGTAGTTTTGGCAGAAAATTTCTAATTTTCACAAGAAATAAAATACCCATTCTGTTGCCCAATTTGTCCTGAGTGCGGCAGTACCCCATTTGTGGTGATAAACTGCCGTTTGGGCCCATGGGAGGGCTCAGAAGGAAAGGACCACCATTTGGCCTCCTGGGGATTTTTTGGTGCAAAGTCATGTATGCAGAAGCCCCTGAGGTACCAGTACAGTTGAAACCCCCAAGAAGTGACCCCGTTTTAAAAACTACACCCTTGAGGCATTCATCTAGAGGTGTAGTGAGCATTTTGACTGGAGACATACAACCCATAAACTGTAATGTGGGTTCTCACGGGTACGTCAATACCCTACATGTGGCTGTTATCAGCTGCCTGGGCACACAGCAGGGCTCAGAGGGGAAAGATGAGGGGGATAAGATGTGCGGAGGGCATCAGGGTAAGTAAAACTGGGGTAGATTAAAAATAATGGGATGTATGATACATTTTGAAGCACTCTTTCATACGGAGCCTTAGTTTTTCGGGACACGTGTCACATTGATATATTGTGTCCTTCCTTATCGCCCTCTTATAGCAGACTTTGTACCTATTTTGACTTTTTCCTTTCTTGCCAGTTTGGGGAACTTCTCCTGGAAAGTGTTGCCCTGGTACGATGCGTGTGGCCTCGCCTCCAGATGTACTGGGTGCCCTCCCCTTCTTGGTCCATAAAAATTAGTTTCTTGATAACCACCTCTTGAAATTCCAGGAAAGTTCCCGTCTGGCCTGTACATCGATGTAGCACATACGCGTTATACAATGCCATCTGTATGATGTGCCCGGCCAGCTTCTTATACCACACCGCATGGCGCTGTAGGGCTTCAGGACTTGATCTGACAAGTCCACCCCTCCCATGTAACTATTGTAGCCCAGGATGCAGTCTGGTTTGGGGGTCTCTGTACTCGTACCTCGTACTGGTACATGGGTACTGGTGTGACATCTCTCTTGTCCTTGTACTTGACATACAATATGTTGTTGCTAGATTGTGCCCTGCTCTCACCCCTTCTGAGCGTTTGCCCTGCAGAGTCTTAGGGAGGCCTCTCAGATTTCTTCTAGCAGTGCCGCATGCCGCAGGACTTCTGGGAGTGAGGCAGTTGAAGAGTGGGACGCTGGTATAAAAATTATCTAGGTAGAGGTGGTAACCCTGGTCCAGCAGTGGGTGCACCAAATCCCACACAATTTTTGCATTAACTCCCAATAAGGGGGGGGGGGCATTCTGGGGGCTGAATACTCGTGTCCTTCCCTTCATATATCCTAAATTTGTAGGTATGCCCTGATGCACTCTCGCACAGCTTATACATCTTTACGCCATACCTTGCCCTCTTACCCGGCAGGTACTGGCGGAATTGAACCCTCCCTTTAAAATGTACCAAGGACTCATCAATAGAAATATACTTCTCGGGGGTGTATGCTTGGGAAAACCGGGCACTGAAACGGTCTAATAGGGGTCTCCATTTATACAAACGGTCAAAACTGGGGTCATCTCGGGGTGGGCACGGCTCATTATCAGTATAATGTAAGAAGCGAAGTATTGCCTAATTTATGTATTTTTTTAGGTTCCAGTTCAGTTCTGAAGTTGCTTTGAGGGGCCCATATATTAGAAACCCCTATCAAACACCCCATTTTAGAAACTAGACCCATCAAAGTATTCACAACAGCATTTAGAAAGTTTATGAACCCTTTAGGTGTTTCACAGGAATTTAGAGCATAGTAGAGGTGAAATCTATTTTTTTTTTTGTCAGAAAATCCTTTTTATACCACTTTTTTTTATAACACAAAAGGTTTTACCAGAGAAACGCAACTTAAGATTTATTGCCCAGATTCCGCAGTTTTGAGAAATATCCCACATGTGGCCCTAGTGCGGTAATGGACTGAAGGAGCGGCCTCCGAAGCAAAGGAGGACCTAGTGGATTTTGAGGCCTCCTTTTTATTAGGCACCATGTCCGGTTTAAAGAGGTCTTGTGGTGCCAAAACAGTGGAAAACCCCCAAAAGTGACAGCATTTTGGAAACTAGACCCCTTGAGGAATACATTGTAGTTTTCTTGGGGTGCATGCGACTTTTTGATCAGTTTTTATTCTATTTTTAGGTGGCGTGGTGACTAAAAAATAGCAATTCTACTATTGTTTTTTTTATTCAATTTTTTTTACTATAAATGACATATTCACTTTATTCTGCGGGGCGATACGATTACGGCGATACCAGATGTTTATAGTTTTTTTTTATGTCTTATGGCGTTTGCACAATAAAATACGTTTTGTAAAAAATCATTCACTTTTTGTGTTACCTTATTCTAAGAGCCAGAACGTTTTTATTTTTCAATCAATAAAGCCGTGCGAGGACTTATTTTTTGCGTAACGAACTGTAGTTTCCATCAATACCATTTTTAGGTACATGCGACTTTTTGATCTCTTTTTATTAAATTTTTTGTGAGGTGAAGTGACCAAACAATTGTGATCGTGGTACGGTTTATTATTATTTTCTTTTACGGCGTTCACCGTGCGGGATAAATAATAAAATAATTTTGTAGGTCAGGCCGTTACGGACGCGTCGATACCAATTATGTATAGTTTATTTGTATGTTTATATGTTTTTATTAATAAAAAAGACTGATTATGGAAAAAGGGGGATTTTTACTTTTATTACTTTTAAATCTTTTATTTTCTTATTTTTACACATTTTTTTTACTTTTTTTTAACTTTTTTACTTTGTCCCACTAGGCCGGCGATGGCAGCTTAACCCCTAAAAAGCCGTGATCGCTATTGAACACGGCTTTTCAGGGGTTAATCAGCGGGGACACAGCGATCGGTCCCCGCTGTAGGAGCTGTGACAGCTGCTGTACGAGACAGCAGCTGTCACAGCTCTTGTATGTGTCGGGAGGACGGCCGAAACGGCCGTTACTCCCGTGACGTACTATTCCGTCATGGAGCGCGAACAGGGCACTTTCCATGACGTAATAGTACGTCACTGAGCGTTAAGGGGTTAAGGGAATAACATGTCCCGCTAAATCTTTTTCCTTAGCCTTCCTAACTAGAGATGAGCACATTCGCTTTACTTAATTTAAGAAAACAAAATGACTTGTGGGCAAAGTCCTGGAAACAATTGACATCAACAAAAGGGGAATTTATTCCCTTGAGATGCTTTGCCAGGCTTTTACTGGAGCTGCCTGCAGTTGCTTCTTCTACCTGAAGTTTTGTCTTCAGTAAATGAAAATAATGCTCACTCGGGTTTAGGTAAGGTGACTTACTCAGTTATTGAAGTGTATTAAATTTCTTGGCCTTAAGAGGCTCTTGGGTTGCCTTTCAGTAGGTTTTGGGTTGTTATCCATCTATACTGTGAAGCACTATCCTATCAATTTACCAGCATTTGACTGAATCTGAGCAGAAAGTACAGCTCTATCCACTTCTGAAATCATCCTTCTACTTCTATCCGTAGTCAAATCATCAATAAACACAAGTGACTCAGTTCCATTGGCCGCCAAACATACCCATGCAATAACATTGCCTCCACCTTGTTTGACAGATGAGGTCTTTCTCTATTCTGTTCACTTACAAGCCCTCATACAGCTACATTGATGGGAAAATAAAATAGACATGGCTTTTGGAATGCAACAATGAAAAAACAAAAAAAATTGCTTGGTCCTTGAGACTCAAAATAGGCCAGTCCTTAAGGGGTTAACTGTTATTGATATTTAGTTTTAGCTGCATTTTGTCACATATTAGTTGACATTTATATACTTCATGGGTAAATGAAAAGGTTGTGCAGTAGGAATCTGTGTTCGCACGTGAGTCATTTATTGTCCTGACTGATGTATGGATAACAGTGGAAATGTTTCAGCTGTTTGTGAGACAGATTTTTTTCTTCATAACTATAGAAATCATGCTACTTCTTGAACCCTTCCATTGCAATTGCTGAAACATTTTCTTGTCATTACATCTGTATCTTTTTCTATTAAATTATCTATTTGGTGCACACTATATTATGTCTAACACTGAGTAGTAAAAATGTAGGCCCAATCACACATAAAGCTCTTACTTGCACAGAAGAACTTATTCATATATCTATGCTTGCCATCTGGATTGTCTACTGCGCATGCGCCAATCCAGATATAAGAGGGGGTAGGAAGCCTTCTATGATAAAGGCTCATTTAAATTGATAAAGGGCATCTTTTCTAGTTCTAAAAGTAATAGCGGACAGTCATATGAATGAAATCAAGCATCAGTCTATCGCACCTTAATGTATCAGCCAGGTCTCGTTAATTGGAGTCTAATAGCGGTCCTTTCTGTCCATGATCCACATTATGGGTTATCAAAAAATTCTACATTTCTGTAGGCGTTCCCTTCTCCATCATAGCGGTCAGGAAGTGGCAAAGAAACATGCGGTTCAACACTGTAGTAGGAGGAACAGCAGTTTGTGCCTCCTGCCGACGTGCAAGGATGTTCAACGCCTGGAGGAGTTTGTCCTGTCGAGACCGGAGGTCCAGCATATCCGCTCACATCTCCTGTGAAATCATCATGGTCTTGGATCGACCAGCGGGGTCCATGGCCTGAGCGTACTGTCACGAAGGGTCTGTGAACCCACTGGACCATACCGCCTTGGCGGTAAGGCAGCTGGCCAACAGGGAGCAGGTGAGAGTCTATAGTTCTATAGGTACCTGTGGCAGCTCAGATAGCAGCAGGGCAGGCTCGGCTGGGACTAGGTAGCAGGCGGACGTCAGGCGAGGTGAAGCAGGTCAGACGTGTATGTAGCACGGCACGACTTTGGCACAGCATAGTGCTCGACCAGGAATGTATGGATTGCTAGGAAAAGGAACTAAAGGAACTGGAACAGGTATAGGTACAGGGACTGGAACAGGGAACACACTAGGAGGCCATCACATAGACAAACTAGGGAACACAACAACGCTCAGGCATCGAACTAGGGGGCTGGAACCCTCTTATAGTCCAGGGTACTCACGGGTCAAAGTTCATCCACAATGTCCGGTGAGCGCGCTGCCCCTTTAAGAGCGTGCACGAGCGTGCACGCACAGCCTACGGGATCCGGCTGAGGTGAGTGGACGCGAGCGCTGGCGTCTCCTGAGGAGGAGGCTGGGGCCAACGCTTGCCAACTCGTGGCTGCGGCTGTCAGGAGGGGAACGGAGCTGACAGCCCGCAGCCACGGACATTACAATGTTAATCAGTGTTAATGACTCTATGAGTCATATATACTGGTCACCAGGGCTGATTTTACCTTTTCTGCTGCCTGATGCGAAAATTGAAATGCCGCCCCCCCCCCTGTTCTTGATCGACATCCACCTGGCTGTTCTACGTTCATCACTACCAGCCTCCTTCAACTCTCGTGGATGCGTCGTTGCCTTGTACTCCCCTGGCATGCGCAGTGTAGCAATGAAGCCAGGCTTACTGTGCTTGAGAATGGCTCAGTGAAGCTTAAACGTTGCATGGGTGAAAAAAGATCCTTACTATTTTGGATGTGCGGCCTTGCTTCCTGTGGTGTCTAGGAAGGGACTGTTGGATTGAGTCCTGTGAGGCATGCTCTCCTTAATTTTTTACATTTAAATCCAGTGCTGTTGACCTCTAATTTGCCCTGTGTGTTCTGATACCTCTGCATCATTGGCAGCAGTAACTTGTTTTTTACAGAAATTCATGCTACAATAGTTCTCCTGTGGAATGGGACCAGACGGACTAGCCTTATTTCTCTCTAACACACTGATGAGCCTTGGGTGATCATAACCCTGTCATAAGTTCCCCAATTGTCCTTCCTTGGACCACTTTTACTAGATAGTAACCACTGCATACCGGGAACATCCCCACAAGACCTGCCATTGTAGAGATTCTCTGACCCAGTCGTCTAGCTATCTTAATTTGGCTCTTGTCAAAGTCATCCTTGCCCATTTTTCCTGTTTCTAACACATAAACTTCAAGAACTGACTGGGGAGCGTGCAAGCTACTGAAGCAAACGAAACCAATTTTCATGTTTTACAGCGCTCATGACATGATGTATTGCTATTCTGAAAGCATTCGTTGGAGCCTGGATACATGGTATTAAACTAATCGGTAACAATGTAGTAACCTTTTCAGAGTTGCCTCAAAATCTGATTAGCAATGATGTAATGATAGTCTGATCAGTGATGTCTCAATTGGGATCAGGGAATCTAAAAATTAACATTCTACTGAACTATCACCACCGGCTGGAAATTCTGACACCTCAACAAAGCGATAGTTTCTTATTTTAGTTTGACTAAATAAAACAAAATAAAATTTGAACATATGATTTCATAGTTTGCCTTTTTCAAGGACCAATGAACTATGTAGGCTGAGATGACATTACAAAGATAGAAAGAGAGACATAGACACAACATAGAAGAAAAGCTATAATATTAAACACACCTATCCATATTTCTCATTTTGCCGTTCCTTTACATACAAGAATCAACACAGCAGGTCAGTACTGTCTGGTCACATGCAGTCTGGTGTTAGATAGACGTACATGCCTCAGTTACAATGAACACATTAAACTTTTAAGACTCTTATCAGCATCATTAAAATGTGCTCCTGCTGAGACTGTGTGGTATTGAACAGATGCCAAGCCACACTTGTAAACGGATCTGCTGCCAAGTCTAACATAGTTTGCAGGTTAAAAATGAAGGTAGAATAACACATTATTGCAATAAATTCATTCATCATTCATTGAAAATGAAAAACTGCAAAGAAGCGTGTTTTATTTATGGTCCTTTTACACTGGCCGATACAACATGTCGATCGGCACTCATTTAGCTATATTTACATGGAGCAATCATTGTACTGTATGGACACGAACTAGATTGCTTGTCCCGATACAGTTTGCATCATTGTCGTCTACACATCCCCTGTTTACACGTGCGTCCAACAAGTAGGATTTTTACTGTTGCATAAAAGAAGCTATCAGGCAACAAATGAGCGTCTGCTTGTTTGTCGGCTGATCACTGTACCCTTATACACGGGTTGATGATCAGGAACAAACTTTCGCAACATTGAAAAAGGTCTTTACGAATTCTGTATTTAAGTGTAAAATAAGAGAATGAGTTCCATTGTTATGCTGATATTAAGGATCATGTGTGCTCTTAATTTCTTCTACTTACATGTTCTATGTAGATTCTCATTGATATTTGCTCAGTTTTTGCACCATATCATAGTCCGGTGTATACCCATGATTTTATTTTTTCCAAATACTACAACAAAATTACCACTGAAATGCTGTAGACTAGAAGGCAAAAATTTTAGTTTCACATGTTAGTGTCTATTTGTTTATTGATTATAAAATTTCAAGGGTGAGTCTAGAAATATCTTGGTAAATTTAAACTTTGTTTCTGTCTTACTCCGCTGCTCCCCATCTTCGAACGGCCACAACCGTCTCCTAGCTGCCTGCCATCGTCTCCCTCCTCAGAGACGCCAGCTCGCACGACCTTCCCGTCCTGGACTGAGCTTTAGGGTGCGTGCTCCTGCGCTCGTCCTCGGTCTTAAAGGGTCAGCGCGCGCACTTACTAAAGTTTCCCTAACCTATTCCCAGATCACCCTGGACTAGAAAAAGGGCTCTGCCCTTCCTCTCCTTGCCTGAGCGCTGTTGTTGTCTACCCATGTTCGTATTGCAAATTGTCCCTTAGTTGTATCCTGCTCCCAGTGTTCCTGTATCCCGTATCCTATATCCTGTTGCTGTATCGTCTTTTGTACCTAGCCTTTTATTGGAGTTGTGTGTTTCATCTGCAACGTCTGCTGTCATCTGCCACGCCTGTTGCCTTATACCACGTCTGGTATCATCCGCCATGTCTGGCGTCATCTGCCACGTCGAGTACCACCCGTGCCATAGACTGTTGTTTGGCCAGCTGCCACTCCGCTACGGCGGAGCTGCCTAGTGGGTCCACATACCCCTAGATCATGACAGATTGATTCAAGTGCCAAAGTCTCTGCTACTGTCTGAACTAGGTACTCTCGTGATAAGAACTTTGCATAGACTGTTGTTTGGCTAGCTGCCACTCCGCTACAGCAGAGGTGCCTAATGGGTCCACATACCCCTAGATCGTGACAGTACGCTCAGGCCATGGAACCCGCTGGCCAATATAAGACAGCATTTCAGGTGATGCAAAAGAATATGCATGACCTGCGTGCATGCTAGGATAAACTTCTTGTGGCAGTAAATTCTATCATCACCCGTCTGGATCATCCTCCTGCTCCTCCTCTGCATGCTGCTGCCATTCCACTGCTCGTTACCTCTCCTACCTGTTCTGGATCCACAGTTTCGCTACCTCTACCACTTCACTATGTCGGTGATCCTAGAGTCTGTAGAGGTTTAGACTGCATGCTCACCTCTTCCCCTCTGATGAGGCCAAGGTAGCATTCATCATTTCTCTTCTCGCTGGCAGGGCACTGGCATGGGCGAACCCTATCTTGGAACGGGAGGGCCCGGGATTCTCGGATCTAGCATTATTCTTAGAGACTTTTCGTACTGTGTTCGAGGAGCCGGGTCAAACATCCTCTGCAGCTGCCACTCTGTTAACCCTCAAGCAAGGGGAGTAGACAGTAGGAGAGTATGCCATCTCCTTCGGTACATTGGCGGCAGAGTTGGCATGGAACAATGAGGCTTTGGTGGTGACCTTTTGGCAGGGACTGTTCACGCACATCAAAGACGAAGAAGCAGCCTGCGATCTTCCTTCCACCCTGGATGCTCTTATCCTGTTGGCCACCCGGTTCGACATGAGGATCCAGGAATGTGCTCAGCAGGTTCGGCGAGAGAGACGTTTCCACAGGCTGGCACCCTCATTCCAGAGTCCCCTATTGCCTTCCCCTGTCATTTTTCCTGAAGAACCTATTCAGATGGACAGAATCAAATTGCCGAGCAGGAGAAAAGAAACAGTGCAGACGCTCTTCAGGTCTATGTCTGTATTGTGGTCTTAAAGGTCATTTTGTGCGCCAATGTCCACAAAAGCCGGGAAACTCCAGCACCTAGTGTTGGTTGGAGAGACAACCCTAGGTGGAACAACGCCAAATGCCAAAGCCTCTCCCAAATGATCTATTCCTGTGACCATCATCTCTGGAGAGATATCACTTTTCTCTGTCTATCTGGATTCCAGAGCAGCTGCAAATTTTATCCAGCAGGAACTAGTGGATTGCCTCTAGAGAGAGCTCTGGCTGTTGCCCCTGTGAATGGACTGCTATTGCCCAATCCTATTGTTTTCGTCACTAAACCACTGACACTACAAATCGGAGTTATTCACTCAGAACAGATCACCTTCCTCGTCTTGCCTAAAGCTATCAACCCTATTTTGCTGGGCCTGCGTTGGCTTTGCCTACATGCTCCGGTTCTCAACTGGAGTTCCAGAGAAGTCCTTCAATGGGGGTCCAAGTGCCTTCACCGCAGGTTCGTCCTGTTTTGCCTCCACTTCCTCAGTCACTCTCCAATCTATCCTCACATTATGCCAGTTTTGCGGACGTCTTATGCAAGAAGGAGGCAGAGACTCTTCCTCCTCATTGCATCTACGATTGTCCTGTTGAGTTACTTCCTGATGCCTCACCACCTCGTCATCCCTGCCGGGGACCCTAGCCATGTCCGCATACATTAAGGGGAAACTTCAGAGAGGGTTCATCCGTAAGTCTTCCTCCCGGCCGGAGCTGAATTCTTCTTCGTGAAGAAGGATGGATCTCTTCATCCATGTATTGACTACTGAGGTTTGAACCAAATCACGGTCAATAATAAGTACCCCTTGCCGCTTACCTCAAAACTTTTCAAAAGAATTCATGGGGCCAAGGTGTTCACAAAGCTGGATCTGTACTGGGCATATGACTTCATTCGTATTTGCAAAGGTGATGAGTGGAAAACTGCCTTCAACACCAGAGACAACCACTCATGATGCACTTTGGACTGTGTAATGCTCCAGCTGTGTTCCAGGAGTTTGTAAATGACATCTTCCGGGATCTGCTGTATGCCTGTGTGGTGGTCTATCTGGGCGACATCCTGATAAATTCACCTGATTTGATGACGCATCGGAAGCATATTCGCCAAGTTCTGTCGCGGTTAAGGGGGAATCGCCTATATGCTTTACTCGAGAAGTGTGAGCTCGAGAGGAACTCCCTGCCCTTCCTGGGCTACATCGTATCTGACCATGGACTCAAGATGGATCCAGAGAAGGTGACATCCATCTTAGAGTGTCCACGTCCACAGGGTCTTCGGTCCATACAACGATTTCTGGGACTCGCAAATTTCTATTGCCAATTTATCCCGAACTTCTCGTCTCTGACTGGTCTAATCTCCGACCTCACCAAGAATGGGATGAACCCCAAAGTTTACTAAGATTTACTAACCTCAAGAGCGCTTTCAACTCAGCCTCCATTCTCCAACACCCTGATGCAGCTCGGCAGTTCTTTCTGGAGGTGGACGAGTCTTCTGTTAGTGCTGGAGAATTACTCTGCCAAAAAAACTCTAAAGGCAAGGTGGTGGCCTGTGGCTTCTTTTCGAAATTATTCTCTCCGGCAGAATGCAACTATTCCATCGGGGATCGGGACTTGCTGGCCGTGAAGATGGCATTAGAGGAGTGGAGACACTTGCTGGAAGGCGCGCTTCATCCTATTATATATACGGATCACAAAAACTTCATGTACCTACAGTCAGCACAACGACTAAATCCTCGCCAAGCCACAAGGTCGCTGTTCTTCGCTCGGTTTCAATTTTTGCTTCACTTCCGTCCTGCTGATTAGAAAGTGAAGTGTGATGACCTGTCTCGATCATAGGATGGAAATTCCTCAATATATTATAGATCCTTCTAGGATTATTGCCCCTAACTCTCTGCAAATTAGAGACATTCCTCCCGGAAAGTCTTTTGTTTGTCTTGCAGACAGAGACAGGGGACGTAGCTCCAAACTGGTGGGGCACTCTGGTGTTCGAAGGACTCAAGACTTGATAGCTCGTCATTACTGGTGGCCCTCACTGCCTAGAGATGTTGCGGACTATGTCTCTTCATGTACGAACCATTCCTCAAACAAGTCTACCCGCTCCAAACCTGCTGGTCTGTTCCTACCCCTGCCTGCCCCTGATGCTCCTTGGCAGCATATCGCTATATACTTTATTACAGACCTTCCCCACTCAGCTGGACATACTACACTCTGGGTAGTTTCCCTAAAATGGCAAATTTTTTCTGTTGACTAGTCTTCTGTCTTCTCCTTGCCCGGCAAATCTATTTATCCTACACATCTTCCGTCTGCACAAACTTCCTCTGCATATTGTCTTGGATCGGGGTGGACAGTTTACGTCCATGTTCAGGAGAGCCCTGTGCAACCTGTTAGATGTTAAGCTGGACTTCTCTTCCGCCTGTCACCCACAGTCCAGTGGACAAGTTGAGAGGACCAATCAAATTTTGGAGAGTTATCTTCGTCATTTACACTACCGTTCAAAAGTTTGGGGTCACCCAGACAATTTTGTGTTTTCCATGAAAACTCACACTTATATTTATCAAATGAGTTGCAAAATGACTAGAAAATATAGTCAAGACATTGACAAGGTTAGAAATAATGATTTTTATTTGAAATAATAATTTTCTCCTTCAAACTTTGCTTTCTTCAAAGAATGCTCCATTTGCAGCAATTACAGCATTGCAGACCTTTGGCAATTTGCTGAGGTAATCGGGAGAAATTTCACCCCATGCTTCCAGAAGGCCCTCCCACAAGTTGGATTGGCTTGATGGGCACTTCTTGCGTACCATACGGTCAAGCTGCTCCCACAACAGCTCTATGGAGTTAAGATCTGGTGACTGCGCTGGCCACTCCATTACAGATAGAAAACCAGCTGCCTGCTTCTTCCCTAAATAGTTCTTGCATAATTTGGAGGTGTGCTTTGGGTCATTGTCCTGTTGTAGGATGAAATTGGCTCCAATCAAGCGCTGTCCACAGGGTATGGCATGGCGTTGCAAAATCGAGTGATAGCCTTCCTTATTCAAAATCCCTTTTACCTTGTACAAATCTCCCACTTTACCAGCACCAAAGCAACCCCAGACCATCACATTACCTCCACCATGCTTGGCAGATGGCATCAGGCACTCTTCCAGCATCTTTTCAGTTGTTCTGCGTCTCACAAATGTTCTTCTGTGTGATCCAAACACCTCAAACTTCCATTTGTCTGTCCATAACACTTTTTTCCAATCTTTCTCTGTCCAATGTCTGTGTGCTTTTGCCCATATTAATCTTTTCCTTTTATTAGCCAGTCTCAGATATGGCTTTTTCTTTGCCACTCTGCCCTGAAGGCCAGCATCCCGGTGTCGCCTCTTCACTGTAGACGTTGACACTGGCATTTTGCGGGTACTATTTAATGAAGCTGCCAGTTGAGGACCTGTGAGGCGTCTATTTCTCAAACTAGAGACTCTAATGTACTTGTCTTGTTGCTCAGTTGTGCAGCGGGGCCTCCCACTTCTCTTTCTACTCTGGTTAGAGCCTGTGAGTGCTGTCCTCTGAAGGGAGTAGTACACACCGTTGTAGGAAATCTTCAGTTTCTTAGCAATTTCTCGCATGGAATAGCCTTCATTTCTAAGAACAAGAATAGACTGTCGAGTTTCACATGAAAGCTCTCTTTTTCTAGCCATTTTGAGAGTTTAATTGAACACACAAATGTAATGTTCCAGATTCTCAACTAGCTCAAAGGAAGGTCAGTTTTATAGCTCCTCTAAACAGCAAAACTGTTTACAGCGGTGCTAACATAATTGCACAAGGGTTTTCAAGTGTTTTCTAATCATCCATTAGCCTTCTAACACAGTTAGCAAACACAATGTACCATTAGAACACTGGAGTGATGGTTGCTGGAAATGGGCCTCTATGCACCTATGTAGATATTGCATTAAAACCCAGACGTTTGCAGCTAGAATAGTCATTTAGCACATTAACAATGTATAGAGTGTATTTCTGATTAATTTAATGTTATCTTCATTGAAAAAAACTTTGCTTTTCTTGCAAAAATAAGGAAATTTTTAAGTGACCCTAAACTTTTGAACGGCAGTGTAATGTCCGATCAACATGACAATTGGGTACAACTTCTGTTTTGGGCGTAATTCTCCTACAACAATCATACAAGTGAGTCTACTGCCTCTTCTCGTTTCTACATTGTGTAGACATCCATGAGTCCCTCTTCCTGTGCCAGCCATGACTCCAGTACCGGCAGCTAACTCTTCATTTGGAACTTCTTTCACATCTGGCAGCAAACTAAGTCTGTGCTTCTCCAAGCATTGGATTGCATGAAAAAGCATGCCAATAAAAAAATTCCTCCTTAATTCTCTCCTGGAGTCAAGGCCTGGCTATCCTCGAGAAACATTTGACTTAAGATGCCTTCTCACAAATTCGCTTCCAGGTTCCTTGGTCGTTTCGAAGTTCTGCAACGGATAAACCCTATATCCTATAAAATTTGGTTGCCTCCTACTCTCAAGATTCCCAACTCATTCCACATGTCCCTCCTTAAGCCTGAGGTTCTGAACTGCTACAGTAAAGCTCCAAGGTCTTAGGTTGCTCCCAGCGGTTCTTCTGATGTGTTTGAGGTGAAGGAGATTCTGGTCTACAAGAGAGTAGGAGGAAGAATTTTCTATTTAGTGGACTGGAAAGGGTTTGGTCTTGAGAGGTCCCAGGAGCCAGAAGAGAATCTCAATGCCCCTACCCTCATTAAGGGGAGTAAGGGGAGGTATTGTAACGACAGCGGCCGCGGACCACCGCCACTACCCATAGTCGGACGGCCGCGACCACAATCTCCTGGCCACCTGCCAGCGTCTCCCTCCTTGGAGATGCCAGCTCGTGCGGCCTCCCCGTCCTGGACTGAGTATTAGGGTGCACACGCACTCGTTCTCGGTCTTAAAGTGCCAGCGTGCACACTTACTAAAGTTTCCTTAACCTATCCCCAGATCACCCGCCCTTCCTTTCCTTACCAGAGCATTGTTGTTGTCTACCCATGTTCGCATTGCAAATGGTCCCTTAGTTGTATCCTGCTCCCAGTGTCCCTGTATCCCATATCCTGTATCCTGTATACTGTTGCTGTATTGTCTTCTGTAGCTAGCCTTTTGTTGGAGTCGTGTGTGTCATCTGCCACGTCTGCTGTCATCTGCCACGCCTGATGCCTTATACCACGTCTGTTATCATTCGCCACGGCTGGCTTCATCTGCCACGTCAAGTACCACCCGTGCCATAGACTGTTGTTTGTCCAGCTGAGACTCCGCTACGGTGGAGCGGCCTAGTGGGTCCACATACCCCTAGATCGTGACAAATTTATTCCAGAATGGTTGAAAGAATTAAATGTCAGCTTCATATGAAAAAACTAGATGGATATACGCTGGTAAGCATTATAAATTTGTGAAAATGTGGGTACATTGTATTAAAACAACGGACATTTGTTGCAAATTGTTCGCAAATTACATTGTAACTTGATTTGATTAATTAGCTTTGTTGTTCTTGTTACTACATTTATTTTAGATCATTGTTTTCTTTACCCCTTCCCCATTCCCTCCCTTCCTCACATTATGTTTTAAAATGAAAATAAGTAATTGACCCAAAAAAATAATTCAAAGGTGAGTCAACCGGGACGTAACTAGAAATTGCTGGGCCCCATACCCAATTTTTGAATTCTCCCTTCCCCTAAGCACCAGCTCCATGTGAAAGTTGCGATTAGGGCATACTTGCTGACCTATATACACACATGCACAAACACTATATGCACTATACACACACACACACACACACACACACACACTATATGCACTATAAACACACACACACACACACACACACACACACACACACACTATATAAACTCAAACCACACATACTATCTACACAAGCTTGCACTATATGCACTATAGACACACACTATATGCACTATACACACACACCATATGCACACACACACACACACACACACACATACACACACACTCACTGTATACACACACACTCACTGTATGTACACACATACACACAGACACACACTATATGCACTATAAACACACACTATATATATTCAAACCATACATACTATATACACACACACACTTACACTATATGCACGATACACACACACTATATGTACTACACACACACACACACACACAAACACACACACACTATATGCATATATACACACACCCACACTACATGCGCTATACAGACACACACACTATATGCACTATACACACACACTATATGCACATACTACACACACACACACACACACACACACACACACACACTATATCCACTATACACACACACACTATATGCACAATACACATACACTATATGCACTATACACACACAAACACACACACACACTATATGCACTATACACACACACACTATATGCACTATACACACACTCTACACACGCACACTATATGCACTATACACAAACATATTATATGCACTATACACACACTATATGCACACACTATACACACACTATATGCACACACTGCACACACACACACACACACACACACACACACACACACTATATACACAAACTATATGCACTATACACACACACTATATGCACTATGCACACAAATGCTATATTCTCTAAACACACACACTATATGCATTATACACACATACACTTTATGCACACAGTATACACACACTATGCACTATACATACACAAACTATATGTACTATACACACACACACACAGTATATGCACTATACACACATACACAATATGCACTATACACACACTATACACACTCTATATGCACTATACACACTATATGCACTATAAACACACACACACTCAATATTCACTATACACACATACACTTTATATGCACTATACACACTAGGGTTGCACGATGCATCAAAAATTTTCATACTGTTTCGATACCGTGCACCCTCAAACGTTCAATACCATTAATTTATGTATTTTTTCGATACTAAGCTGTGCGGCTGCACAGCTAAGTATAGCAATACATGCATGTTGTTAGAGCGGATGTAATGGCAGGAAGGAGGTGAAGGGAAAGTGAGCCCTAATCTACCCACCGCCCTGTCCCTGCCTACTTGCAACGACCCGCCCTAGGCGACGAGGTACAACTGGGCGGCGGTCCCTACGCTGTCTAAGTGCACAGGAAAACAAACAGGGAACACGCAAGGGAAGGGGCAGTAGCCACGGAACGCCACGAGGAAACGGAGCGGCGAACGAACAGTGGGACCAGGACGAAGTGAGTACACCCGAGCGGGCACGGAGACAGAAGCAAGCCAGGGGCAAAGCAAAGCAGGTCAAGCAGAACAGCAGCAAGGCAGAAGCACGGCAGAAGCAGGCTGGAGCAAGCAGCAGTGGGGCCAGGAATCCAAAAGAATTACAAGCACTGAAGGAGAGAACAGGGCAGGTAATAAAGGACAGGGGGCGGAGCTAACTCCGACAGACCAGGCCGCGATAGGCTCTCCCACTCCTGAGCCTGCCACCCTGGTTGGTGGGAGATGGTGTCAGTCGAACAGGTCTGGCCTCAGGTGTGGACTGATTAATCCCAGGAGTATACCTAGATGAAGTACCTGGCAGATCCCTAACAGTACTCCCCCTTTTATGAGGGGCCACCGGACCCTTACTAAGGGGACCCGGTTTAGTGGGGAAGAGAAGGTGGAACCTCCTGATCAATACCCCAGCGTGAACATCCCGGGAAGGTACCCAAGTCCTCTCCTCCGGCCCGTATCCTCTCCAATGGACCAGGTACTGGAGGGAGCCCTGGACCATCCTACTGTCCATAATCTTGGCCACCTCGAATTCCACCCCCTCAGGGGTGAGAACGGGAACAGGAGGTATCCTCGAGGGGGACCAGGACGGGGAGCAGCGTTTAAGGAGGGAGGCATGGAAGACGTCATGTATGCGAAAGGATGGGGGGAGCTCCAGACGGAAGGATACAGGGTTGAGGACTTCAATGATCTTATAAGGTCCAATAAATCGGGGAGCAAACTTCCTGGACGGGACCTTAAGGCGCAAGTTTCTGGACGACAACCAGACCAAATCCCCGACGACAAACCGGGGGTTAGCAGAACGTCTACTATCCGCCTGAATCTTTTGTGCGCTCTGGGACGCCTCTAGGTTCTTCTGAACCTGGGCCCAGACAGTGCACAGTTCCCGATGAACATCCTCTACCTCAGGATTATTGGAACAACCAGGGGAGACGGAGGAGAACCTTGGGTTAAACCCGAAATTACAGAAAAATGGGGAGATCCCTGACGAGTTACTGACCCGGTTATTCAGGGAAAATTCAGCAAGGGGAAGGAATGAGACCCAATCGAATTGACAGTCAGAGATGAAACACCTTAAATATTGTTCCAGGGATTTGTTGGTCCTTTCCGTTTGGCCATTAGTTTCGGGATGGAAGGCGGAGGAGAAGGACAGATCAATCTCCAACTTTTTACAAAAAGCTCTCCAAAATAAGGAAACAAATTGTACCCCTCTGTCAGAAACGATATTGACTGGGGCCCCATGGAGACGCAGGATGTGTTTCACAAACAAAGAAGCTAACGTCTTGGCGTTAGGTAGCATCTTAAGGGGCACAAAGTGGCACATCTTGCTGAAGCGGTCGACTACCACCCACACCACCGACTTGCCCTGAGATGGAGGCAAATCGGTGATAAAATCCATGGAGATATGGGTCCAAGGTCTCTGGGGAATGGGCAAGGAACGTAGTAGGCCCGCAGGTCGGGACCTAGGGGTTTTGGACCTAGCGCAAACCTCACAAACGGCGACGTAAGCCCTAACATCTTTAGGCAACCCAGGCCACCAATAGTTTCTGGTAATGAGGTGTTTGGTGCCCAAGATGCCAGGATGACCAGATAGAGCGGAGTCATGGTTTTCCCTGAGTACCCTCAGCCGGTATTGCAGGGGAACAAACAGTTTGTCCCCAGGGACGTTCCCGGGAGCTGCACCCTGATCAGCCGCGATATCAGAAGCTAAATCAGAATCCGTGGCAGAGACGATTATACCAGGGGGTAAAATACAAGCAGGATCCTTCTCGGAAGGAGGATTGGCCATGAAACTACGTGACAGAGCATCAGCCTTAACATTCTTGGACCCAGCCCTATAGGTAACCAAGAAATTAAATCTGGTAAAGAATAGTGCCCACCGAGCTTGTCTAGGATTAAGCCTCCGGGCCGATTCTAGGAAAACCAGATTCTTGTGATCCGTAAGGACCGTTACCTGGTGTCTGGCCCCCTCCAGGAAGTGCCGCCACTCCTCAAAAGCCCATTTAATGGCTAGAAGTTCGCGGTTGCCAATATCATAGTTACTCTCCGTGGGCGAAAACTTCCTAGAGAAGTAAGCACAGGGGCGGAGATGGGTGAGGGAGCTGGTACCCTGGGACAAGACGGCCCCCACTCCCACCTCGGAAGCGTCAACCTCCACAATAAATGGCTCCTCTTGGTTGGGCTGAATCAGCACGGGGGCCGAGATAAAGCACTTCTTGAGAGTCTCAAAGGCCTGAACGGCCTCAGGGGGCCAATGGAGGACATCAGCACCCTTGCGGGTAAGGTCCGTAAGAGGCTTAGCGACGACCGAGAAGTTGGCAATAAATCTCCTGTAATAGTTGGCGAACCCTAAAAAACACTGTAACGCCTTAAGGGAGGCAGGTTGGACCCATTCCGCCACAGCTTGAACCTTGGCAGGGTCCATGCGGAATTCATGAGGAGTGAGGATTTGCCCTAAAAATGGTATCTCCTGTACCCCAAAGACACATTTTTCAGTCTTAGCAAACAGATTATTCTCCCGAAGGACCTGGAGCACCTTCCTGACATGCTCCACGTGGGAGGACCAGTCCTTGGAAAACACCAGTATGTCATCAAGGTACACAACAAGAAAATTACCCAGGTACTCTCTCAGGATTTCATTAATAAAATTCTGGAAGACAGCAGGGGCATTACACAACCCAAAGGGCATGACCAGGTATTCGAAATGACCCTCGGGTGTGTTGAACGCAGTTTTCCACTCATCCCCCTCTTTGATGCGGATAAGGTTATATGCCCCCCGTAGATCGAACTTAGAAAACCATTGGGCTCCCTGAACCTGATTAAAAAGATCCGGAATCAAAGGAAGTGGGTACTGGTTCCTTACGGTGACCTTATTCAGGTTACGATAGTCAATGCACGGCCTAAGACCACCATCCTTCTTCCCCACGAAGAAGAAGCCAGCACCTACAGGAGAAGTCGAGGGGCGAATGAAACCCTTGGCCAGGCATTCTTGGATATACACCCTCATAGCTTCACGTTCAGGACATGAAAGATTAAATATCCTACCCTTAGGAAGCTTGGCACCAGGCAACAAATCGATAGCGCAATCGTAATCTCTATGGGGGGGCAACACCTCGGAGGCCTCCTTAGAAAACACATCGGCGAAGTCCTGAACAAACTCAGGAAGCGTGTTTACCTCCTCCCGGGGAGAAATAGAGTTAACAGAAAGACATGACATAAGACATTCATTACCCCATTTGGTGAGATCCCCAGTATTCCAATCAAACGTGGGATTATGCAACTGCAACCAGGGAAGGCCTAAAACCAGATCAGACGATAATCCCTGCATCACCAGTACAGAGCACTGCTCCAAATGCATGGAGCCAACCAGGAGTTCAAAAACAGGAGTATGCTGAGTAAAATAACCATTAGCAAGGGGAGTTGAGTCGATTCCTACTACAGGGATAGGATAAGGTAAATCAATACAAGGCATCTTTAGAGACATAGCAAATTCCACAGACATGATATTAGCAGATGAGCCAGAATCCACGAAAGCACTGCCCGTGGCAGACCGGCCAGCAAACGAGACCTGAAAGGGAAGCAAAATTTTATTGCGTTTCACATTAACGGGAAATACCTGTGCGCCCAAGTGACCTCCCCGATGATCACTTAGGCGCGGAAGTCTTTCCGGCTTCTTATTCTTGCGCCTGGGACAGGTGTTCAGTAGATGCTTGTCGTCCCCACAGTAGAAGCAGAGACCATTCATTCTGCGAAACTCCCTACGTTGTCGAGGGGACATGGAGGCCCCGAGTTGCATAGGTACCTCCGAGGGGAGCACACTGAAGCGTTCTAGCTGACGTTCCCTGAGACGTCGGTCAAGTCGTACTGCTAGGGCCATAACCTGGTCAAGGGAGTCAGACGAGGGGTAGCTAACCAGCAGATCCTTCAGGGCGTCAGATAATCCTAACCTAAACTGGCACCTTAGGGCCGGATCGTTCCACTGAGAAGCTACGCACCACTTCCTAAAATCAGAACAGTATTCCTCAACCGGTCTCCTACCCTGACGTAAGGTCACCAGCTGACTCTCGGCTAAAGCAGTCCTGTCAGTCTCGTCGTAAATGAGTCCGAGGGCAGAGAAAAAACGATCAACAGAGGAAAGTTCAGGGGCGTCAGGAGCCAAGGAGAAGGCCCACTCTTGGGGCCCTTCCTGGAGTCGGGATATGATGATACCCACCCGCTGGTTCTCGGAACCTGAGGAGTGGGGCTTTAGGCGGAAATACAGTCTGCAACTCTCCCGGAAGGAAAGAAACGTCTTACGGTCCCCTGAAAACCGGTCAGGTAATTTGAGGTCGGGTTCTAGAGGTGAGGTGAGGGGTACTACTAAAGCAGCGTCACCCTGATTGACCCTTTGGGCCAGGGCCTGGACCTGTAGGGAGAGGCCCTGCATCTGCTGGGTCAGGGTCTCAAGGGGGTCCATGATAGCGTCAGCGTAGGAGAAATGGTAGACTAGGTAAGGGCTTGTAATTATGTAATGGCAGGAAGGAGGTGAAGGGAAAGTGATCCCTAATCTACCCACCGCCCTGTCCCTGCCTACTTGCAACGACCCGCCCTAGGCGACGAGGTACAACTGGGCGGCGGTCCCTACGCTGTCTAAGTGCACAGGAAAACAAACAGGGAACACGCAAGGGAAGGGGCAGTAGCCACGGAACGCCACGAGGAAACGGAGCGGCGAACGAACAGTGGGACCAGGACGAAGTGAGTACACCCGAGCGGGCACGGAGACAGAAGCAAGCCAGGGGCAAAGCAAAGCAGGTCAAGCAGAACAGCAGCAAGGCAGAAGCACGGCAGAAGCAGGCTGGAGCAAGCAGCAGTGGGGCCAGGAATCCAAAAGAATTACAAGCACTGAAGGAGAGAACAGGGCAGGTAATAAAGGACAGGGGGCGGAGCTAACTCCGACAGACCAGGCCGCGATAGGCTCTCCCACTCCTGAGCCTGCCACCCTGGTTGGTGGGAGATGGTGTCAGTCGAACAGGTCTGGCCTCAGGTGTGGACTGATTAATCCCAGGAGTATACCTAGATGAAGTACCTGGCAGATCCCTAACAGCGGAGCTGCGGCTGTGTGATACAGCCATTGCCCCGCTCCTGAGTCCTGACAAGTGTGCACACGCGGGCAGCATGATGTGATGCGACCAATGCTTAACTAATGATTGCCGACACTGAAGACAGAACATGGCGGGCACACTACAAAACACCCCCATGATATGTCTTCAGTGTCTGCGCCGCCGCTTATCAACTCATGCTGACCGCGCGTGCACACTTGTTGTCAGGAGCAGGGCAATGGCTGTATTACACAGCCGCAGCCCCGCTCTAAAGGCAGGAATCAGGGAAACCTCTCATCTTAAAATTATTGTTGGGAAAGTATTGTTTTGGTATCGAGTATCACAATACTACACGAAGTATAGGTATTCTGGTATTGTGACAACCCTAATACACACACACAACAAACTCTATATGCACTATGCACACACACACACACACACACACACACACACACACACTATATGCACTATACACACACTATATACATGTTATGCACTACACACGCCCACATACACAATATATGCACTAAACACACAATATGCACTATACACTACACACACACACACACAAACACACACTATATGCACTATACACACACAATATGCACTATATATATATACACACACACACACTATGCACTATACACACACACAATATGTACTATATATACACACACTATATGCACAATACAAACACACACACTCACACACACACACACACACACACACACACACACACCACACACTTACCAGCTTGAGCCTCTGCCTCTGCGGTGCTTGGATGCAGCCTACAGGACCTTGATCATGTGACTGTGATGTCTCTACAAGTCCTACACCTCCTAGCTGCAGTCTTGTCATTATGAAGCCATCTGCTGGAGGTGTAGACAGTTTGGACAGTGCACACAGATGATCAGGCTGTAAGAGAGAGTGGCTCCAGCGCCTGCCTATCTCTGGCAGTCTGCTCTCTACAGCTGATATACTGTGCCGATGGCCGGCTCTGCCCCTTACTAGCAGCAAATAGCTGCCGGGGCCCTAAACTCCTACTTGGCTACTGGCCCAGGGGGCACATGCCTCCCTGCCCCCTAACCCAGCCCGCCCCTGGTCACACATCTTCAGAAGAACAGAAAAATTATGGATTCAAGGTAGAAGCAAATCTAGCAAAGAAGCAAGAACACTGTCTATTTCAGACACTCCCAATTAAGATCCCAATCTCATTTTTTTTTTTTTTAAATAATCAAAGCTATACAGACTACCTTTGTTTGGGCAGGGAAGGTTCCACGGATAGGACAACCACTATTGTGTAGATGAAGGGAGAGAGGAGGACTTGCCCTCCCTGACATAAAATCATACTATTTAGCTACCCATCTAGTTCGGGTATTGGATTGGTGTAGACATATGAAAGAAAAACCTTGGGTTGGCTTAGAACAATCTTTTGCAAAAATCCCATTTATGGCTTCCCCATGGATTGAACCTAAATACCTAAAAGATTTGCAATCCCGTCCAACTACAGGGGAAACACTGATTTGTTTCTAGAATATAGTGGTGAGGACATCATTTCTGCCAACATACTCTTCTCTGTATCCTATTTTGGGGTATCCTCGCTTTGTACCTGGTTTAGAAGATCCAATCTTTAGAGTATGGATCTAATATGAAATTCCAGGCATCTGATTTCATTTCAGGTTCTGATTGGCTTACAACCCCGGAATTATCGGCTATTGAAGACCCTAGTCCATTAGGTCCTTGGAGAGTGCTCCAACTTCGTTACTTTTGTACCTCTCTAACTCAAAGCTTATTATTTAGTGGTCCAGAAACACCATTTCAGGCCCTTTGTGTAGATTCAGGATTACTAAGACATACACTATCCATGACTTACTCATTGCTTCAAAATCCGCCAGATCAATCACCTCCGCCCTATCGTCTTAAATGGGAAACAGATTTGGAACTATCATTATCTCCGGTGCAGCGGACTCATATTCTTACATTAATACTTAAATCGTCTATTAGTTCTCTATATCAAGAGACATGTTCCAAAATACCAACCAGATGGTATAGAGTCCCATCTCGTTTACATACAATCTTTCCAGAGATCTCATCTATGTGTTGGAGATGTAATGAGGCGGAGGGTACTCTTCTACATATTTTTTGGTCGTGTCCAAAATTATCTTCTTTTTGGGAGAAAATAAGGTGGGTGATAGGGGAAGTAACAGATGAGACCATTCGATCAGACCCTGCACTATTTTTTGCTTCATCACTGCGATGTACCAATCAAAATATACAAGCATTCATTGATCTGCTTTTTAGTCTTGGCAGCAAGACAATGTATTCCATTTTGTGGGGAAAAAAACACAGCTCCCACTATATTTCAGTGGATTACTAAGGTTAAGGAAGTAATACAAATGGAAAATCTGACCTCTTCGATAAAAGGTGGTTACGACAAATATTAAAAAACTTGGCAGAAATGGATCGAGTTTCAAGATTGTTAGAGATTTGAAATAATTCATTAACTGCGGTTGATACTACTGACTGTCTTATTTACCTTCTGTTTTGTGTTTGTTTTTATGTTTGTGTTTTTTGTGGGGTTGTTTTGTTTGGTTTTTTTAAGGGGGAGAAGGGGTTGGTGAGAACTAAAGACTAAAGTGGAAATTTGTAATCATTTTTTTTTTGAGATTGTGATTTGAAATATATGTATTTTGCTTTCACATTTCATTACTCTGGTTTTTGTAGGTTTAGAAACTTGAATAAAAAAACTTAAATATATAAAAAAGAAAAAAAAGAAAGTCCAGCTCTCCCCTAACTACTAAAGAATTAAGTCAATCTGTGCAGTTTGCACATAGTATGGAAAAACTATTGGCTATCACAACTCATTCCACTTCACAGTTTGATCGCAAACGGGAGATATGGGATTCATATTATTCGTCACAGGTTCCTCCTACATAAATCTATATAATTTTTTATTTATTGCTTTACACACTTTAGGTGTGATTAAAGTGTCCTTCTCTGGTCTAGGGTCCGTAAGGGTCTACATTGGTACTTGGTGTATGCTTATGGTCTTTAGAATGCATAACGTTTAACAATTTCTAATGCTGTACTTCTCTTTTTAAATAGAGTATTTATTAGATTTTGATGAAAGACAAGAAATAATCAGGGGGGATTCTCAACATGAGGTTCTCCCCAGAGCACATAACATACAATAACACATACAATACAATAAAAGACAACACATCACAGGGATTCATAGATAATGAGATACAGTATACACAGGGAAAGAAAAATGCTGTACTTCTCATGTCACATAATGACAGTTTATACAGGAGCAATGTTTTACTTTTTTTATGTTCTGTTCTTTGCTTTGTACGCAATCTTATAAATAAAGTCATACATTGGCGTCTTTGCTATTTTGGGTTCCTGTGTGAACACCTCACCCTTGTGGGATTGTATCACATATTGATGTATGTTGTTTTCTCTGACTTTTGAAAATCAATAAAAATTGTAATTAAAAAAAAAAAGAACAGTCTGGCAAGGATGGTTCTCAGGGGGTAGGAGTCTGCAACAAGTCAAATTACTCAAGCTCTGTTTGGATTTCCATGTGTTTTTAACTAGACCCAAAGAGGAAGCAAGATGGCTTCCATTAGCAACAGCAATTCAACATCTTGGTAAAGAGCAAAGTTTAAAGGGAACCTGTCATCAGCATTTCACCTATTAAACCAGCAATACCTGGTGGAAGTGGGTGAAAAATCATTTCTATATACCCTATTATTGTCTTCTTCGTCGGCTCCGTAGCTTTAGTATTTCGATTTTTAGTGTTCCCACACCGTATACCAATGAGCAGAAAAGAGTCATATCTTCGTTTGAAAAGAGTCAAATCTTAGTTTGAAAAGAGTCATAGCTTCATTCCTCAAGTCTTTCCGAGTTTACCCCGCCTCCTTACTTTTGATTGACAGCTCCTCGCCTTCCCCCAGCACACAACATCCTGCACTTGTGCATTGATGTCCTCTTCTGGAGTGTGCGCACAAAGGAACACCGGATTATTATGATAAAAAGCACAAAATGTTTACAGACCGTTATTTACAGTCGGAGGAGGGGTTTAAGAGAGGGGAGAACGGTAATGAACTTTTTATAGCAGCGGCCAGTGAGGGATAAGTAAAGCTCAATAGGTGAAATGATGGTGACAGGTTCCCTTTAAGGGCAAAACAGCAGCCTCTAGTGGTCAACTGTAAGAAAAAAAAAAACACAATCATGACACAAGAAGTCACAAAAAAGATTGAAGGACACTACCAAATAGGAATTACTGCCTTCCAACATTAACATGGATGCATGTATCTAATAACTAGATGCTTAACTCCTTAACGCCCTATGACGTACTAGTGTGTTGGCCTGTTAACGCGAAATGCCATACTATTGTGGCATCGCGTTAACAGTTTTAAAGCAGTGATAGTTTAACGCTATCACTGCTGCAAGGCCAGGCCCGGAGCTAGCCTCCGATCTGGCCGATTAACCCCTAGAAAGCGAGCGCTGCATCTATGGGGCTACTAGCAGATCGAAACCCCACGATACAGGGGGTCCGACGGCCGCTTTGGCAACCGAAGGCCTAACAATGGCCTCATGTCTGCCAATTATGGAGGCTTGTTGGGCCCCGCTCGGAGGCAGTGCCTAAAATACCTGCGATCACAAAAGGAAGTTGGCTTGGGCTAAGAAGCTGAGCCTGCGTCATCAGCCGCGGGTGTCAGCTCTATGAATCACACTCAAATAAAACAAACTGCCTCTGGGGGAGATAGACATAAGATTCTATTACATAAAGAGGGTGAAATTATCCTGAAGACAGAGGCACTAGGACCGTTCGGTCTTAATGATCTGAGTGCCTTTCTAACATAGACATTGACATTTTAATGAAAACAATGCATTGTTATTTTTTAGCGTTATAATGACTATTTCTCTGCTCTGTGATGTAAAAGATTGTTATGTAAATACTCATTGAAACATGGATATAAAACGAGCAGGGAAGGAAGTGACATCAGTGCCTTAACAAAGCGTGTGTGTACACGAAATGGCAGTAGGCTGACTTCACATCGAATAGACCAAAATATCTTGAATAAAGAAATTCATTGCCACAGTCGGTGAGTGCCTCGATTTCTACTTTTTTAATTTAAAAAAACCTATATATATATATATATATATATATATATATATATATATATGGTATCGATGTAATCGTATCAACCTGCAGAATAAATTAAAAATGTTATTTATAGCCCACACTGAACAAAAACTGATCAAAAAAAAATCACACGTACCCCAAAATTGTAACAATGAAAACTACAGATTGTCCCACAACAAATAAGCTCTCACACAGCTCCGGTGGAGAAAAAAAGTTCTGGCTCTCAGAATATGGCGACACAAAATGTGCAGAGCGTTCCAAAAGCGGATAAGATTGGGCACCATTTATCAGTGCGACACTGGCCACACATATATGAAATATTTATTTACCGCATTATTATACCCTCTTATTATAACCTGATGTACTCCGCACAGCTTACATATGCCCCCACAATATAAACTGAAATACCAGCAATACCCCAAACAGAGCAACTACCAAGCAAAATCTATGCTCCAAAAGCCAAATGGCACTCTCTCCTTTCTGAGTCCTGCAGTGTACCCAAATAGCAGTTTACGTCCACATATATAGCATCGCCATCCTCTGAAGAATCCGCTTATTACTTTATGAGATACAGTATGTTTGTCTTCGGTGGCACAAACTGGGCACAACATATTGTGTACTAAAATGGCATATCAAAAGCAAACTGCAATTTTGACTTTGCTCCATCCGCTGCACACTAATTTCTAATGAAAAAACACCTGTGAAGGCAAAATGCTCAATACACCCCTTAAATGCCTTAAGGGGTGTTGTTTCCAAAATAAGGGTCACGTCTAAGGGGTTTGTTTTACTATGTGACCTCAGAGCTCTGCAATTGTGGGCCAATACTGCAAAAATCACCAAAATAGACCTCAAATGCACATGGTGCTCTTCACTTCTGAGCCCCGTCATATGTCCAGGAAAATGATAAATGCCTTGAGGGGTGTCGTTTCCAAAATGGGGTCACTACTTGGGGGCTTCCACTGTACTCTGGTACCTTAGGGTTTTACAAATGCGACATGGCACCCAAAAACCAATCCTGCAAAATCTGCATGCCAAATAGCGCTCCTGCATTTCTAAGCCCTACTGTGTATCAACGTTTTATCGGAAAAAAAATTTGCTTTTCAATTTCATGGCTTAATACCACTAAATTTAGCAAAAAACCTGTGGGGTCTGAATGCTCACTATACTCCTTGATAAATTCCTTCAGGGGTGTAGTTTCCCAAATGGGGTCACTTTTGGGAGATTTCCATTGATTTGGTCCTGCAGGGACTTTGCAAATGTGACATGGCCTCCACAATCCATTCCAGCAAAATTTGAGCTCCAAAAGCCAAATGATGCTCCATCCCTTCAAAGCCCTAGAATGGGTCCAAACAGCAGTTTCTTACCACATTTGGGGTATTGCCGTGCTCAGAAGAGGTTGCTTTACAAATGCTGTGGTTGCTTTTCCTCCTTTATTTATTGTGAAAATGGAAAAATTTGAGCTAAACCTACATTTTATTAGAAAAAAATAGATTTTCATTTTCACAGTCTAATTCCACTAAAGCCAGCCCACTATACCACTCGATAAATTACTTGCAGTAATATTAGTATCCTGCAGGTAGCAGTCTTTAGTGTAACATTATATTGATTCTGTTTGGGTATATTTCCTATACTGACTACCAAGTTGCTAAAGAAAACTTTTTAGGTACATTCACATTAAGAAGAGTTTCATTTTTTTGTCTTCAGTTACTGTAGAGTGATGGTGTAGGTATGCTTTGCCACCTCAGGAACTTGCCATTATTCAATGAATTACGAATTCTGCTTGTTAAATTTAACCTGTCAGGTGATTTATGCTGCCCCATTTGAGAGCAGCATATGATAGAGAAATAGAAGATGAGCACAGGTTAATCCTCCCAGGACTTTAAGACATTAAGAACCCTGACAAACAGGCTGATTGACAGCTTTTTCTGTGCACATACTGAAGAAAGGGATAGCTGTCAATCACTGTGTGTGGGCGGAGTAAGCAGGACTCTCACTGTCTCTCCTCTCAGGATTTAGTCTGAAATACTGCTTCAAATCCAATAAACATATATATATCATGGAGCTCAGCTTCTCTCCCTCTATCATATGCTCCTCTCAGATGGGGTTGCATAAATCACCTGACAGGTTCACTTTAAAGAGAATGTCCAGTCCCCTATTTGCTGTATATGGCAATGAAGTGAACTTGGGTTATGCAGCATGAAAATGCTATGAGAAGAAATGTACACTTTGTTACATGAACAGAAATCATTATACATGATAAATATTCAATAATAGGAACCATGTGGAGGAGAACAAATACTTTTTCTAAGCACAATATATATTTAAACAGAGTTAGGTAAAGGGATAGCTGTAACTTACAGAACCAAGCGTATGTGAAATTCAGCTAAAGAAAAAAATTTTATAATAATATATATATATATATATATACACAGCGTCCTTAGTAGACTGGGTGTAGGTCTACTGGCCTAGGGGCAAAACCTTCTCTCCCAAATCCAGCAACCTGGCCCTTTAAACGTTTTCCAAAAACCGCAACATAGGTAAGAAACCTGACATACCGTAATCTGATGATTTCTTGTGAAATCAACATATTTTCCTACAATTAATCTGAGCTTTTACACAGGCTTTATTGTTTTGTTTCTTTGTTCTTGTTTTGTTTCTTTCTTTGTTTAACTTTAAAAACGCTTCAAACTTAATGTCTCTGAAGACAAGAAAAGTTACAGTTTCATGGCTTCATAATCCAATTCGCAATGGTTGTACTATGTCTTGCATTAATGAAACTAAATACCACTTAACATGCTGAGCAGAATTCCACATAGTTTCCTGTCTCCCAATGTGCTAGCAAATTAGCAATTTGGACTAAATAAATGGTTGTTGGAGACTTAGCCGAATAGAAGGAAGATAGAAGCTTTTTATTATAATTCTGACCTGTTCATAAGTCAGATGCTGTTTGGAGCTTTTTTTCAATGGTCAAGTTACCTCCGTCCATCGTTCTGTTGAAGTGTCATTACAATAAATCAGAACTGCTCCTCTTACTGTATTTATGTAATTGAACAGAACAGATAATCATGGGATTAACTATAACACAAATGACTTCAAAGTCAGTGATGAAAGGAGGAAATTAATTTCACTTGGATAAATAGGACTTTTCGTTAGAAGACAGATTTGCAGAATTAGTTCAGAACACTTTTTACAAGATTCTCAGATCATTTATTTCATACAGAATTTAAGGCATCTGCTTCCTAGAACTATATTGTAAGTTAATGCCAGTCAGGTGATCGCTTCATGACCATTTACTCCACAACTTTATATATGCACGTTGGGTTAGCACACTCATTTGCTTCGTTGAGAGGATGGGTCATATAGGAAGACAATTGTTGCAAAGTGATAGCCTAGAGTTTCACAGCTTGGTCTATGAAATCATCTCATCTATTACTATTGGCATGAATCTGACCCTTTTTCATTTCGGTTAGTCTAGAGGCACCCATACACATATATTCACATCCGTTTTTTGGCCTACGTTTGACATTTATGCCGGGAAAAGGTCCAGATGTGTACAAAGGATGTGACATATGCCCGACAGTGACATCCTTATAGGCTATAATGGTATCCATTCAACAGATACGTCATGAAATACTATTAAAAAGCTTATGATGTATCTGGATATGGATGCCTGTGTCAAATGAAATACAGTGGACATGTTTAGCGTGTTTGTTGGGTGCTTTCCGAATGTGTACACTAAATGTAGGGCCAAAACGTGATGTTAATGAGTCCATAGATGAATGTCGGCTGAACCCGCCGATTTCAGGGAGGCCCACCGACCATCTAATGTGTATGAGGGTGTACAGACAGTCCCTTAATGACAGATATCAGGGTAAAGAAGGGTCAAGCATGTTGGAGGTGTCTAGCAGCGGCTTATTACCTTCTCCCTATTACACATTCATGCTGCGTGGAGCTTTCAGTTGAGTTCAGATGGAATTTCTGTCGTGTGACAGCTATCTAATATGTATGACCACCTTAAGACGAGCCATACAAAAAAGAATGGAGCCAAGTCACAGGCTAAGCCCGTTCCATACTCTGCACGTGTCCGCTGTACTGTATGTAATAGCTGACACTCCACTGTAACGGCCGGGGGCGGGGGGGGACACGTTTAACCACTAGAATGCAACAGTAAATAGTGAACGTGGCATCGAAGCCGTTAGAAAAAGGGGGCCCCTCCATCACCCCACATGATCGCTTGGTGCTGATGGTTGTCATGGCAATCTGAGGGCCTAATGAAGGTCTGCCATTTGTGTGCTCCTATTAAGCCCTGCCAGATAAATAATGTACAAAAAAAAAAGTAAATATTTAAAGTTCCAAAAACACATTTTCTCCCTAAAAGTAATGTACAAATTAAAAAAATAAACATAATTGGTATCATTACTGTCACCGAAGCAGTCAGTACCGATGACCTAACGTATTCAGGTTTCAGTTCACGATAAAGCTTCTATGTCTCCAAGGTTTACATAGCATAGTACAAAATAATCATGCAAACCCAATATATTTTTCGCAACCTGCATGTTGATGATCCTTTACCTAACAACACATTGATTTGATATTTAACAAAAGGCTGATAGTACAACATAGGAAATGCGAGGTTGTGAAAACTATTAAATTATTAGTGCGTGTAAATATGGAGCCATATTTTGGGATTCAAATTTTGATTGGATCTTTTATGCAACTATATACACTACAAGTCATATTGATATTGAAAGTCTACAGTAACTTTGATTTCTTTTTTCTGCAGGGTTCTATTCAACAATTATCACTGAAGCCAAACCCAAGAGCAGCAGAGGATCAGTGTGAAGATGATGATCCCTATGTACGTTTTCAAAACACTCACATTAGGGTCACGTGAGATTAGATATAAAAAATAGATTAATAACTATTATGAAATAGTAAAACATAACATGACATGGCTGTTTAAAACAGGTGTTCAGACCATATGAGTATTATAGGTTTATAGCAATTAAAGGGGTTTTCCCATAAACATTATTTATCACCTATCCACAGAGTAGGTAATAAATAGTTGATTGGTGGGGATGCGACCGCTGGGACCCCCCACCGATCACAAGAATGGCTTACTTTGCTGTTCCTGGGAGCCCTATAGGAATGGAGCGGTAGCGTGCATCCTCGGCCACCGCTCCATTCATTTCTATGGGGCTGCCAAAGACAGCTCAAAGAGCCCTATAAAAATTAATGGAGTGAATGTCGAGGAGGCGCACAACTGCTCCATTCCTATGGGGCTTATAAGAACGGCAAAGTAAACCTGTTCTCGTGATCGGTGTGGGTCCCAGCGGTTGGACCCTCACCGATTAGCTATTTATCACCTATCCTGTGGATAGGTGATAAATAAAGATTATGGGAAAACCCCTTTAAACTATTATGTGTGGTTTAGTCTAGTAAGGAATCGTGTTAACTGAATTTAGTTTAATATTACGGTTTTGTAATTTGACTGTTTTTATATAAATGTGGGGACAACAACTTAGTAAATCTAGTTTGCGCATAAACACACACACACATATATATATACACACATACTGTATACACACACACATATATATATATATATACACACATACTGTATACACACACACACATATATATATATATTATATACTAAGTTTGTATAGGTTCTGGTTCAATGTCTTATTTTAATAGGCCTCCGGAGAAAGCAGTGGGGATGAGAGCATACGGGAACAAATTGGAGCATCAGAAACTCATGAATCTCTTCCTCTAACTCCAGCACCGGTGAGTAAATCGCTGTCTGATAAGGCTGTATAAGTGATTCAGGACTATGTACTGCATATAAAGTTACTTCTAATAATAGAAAACGTTGTGCGTAAGTTAAACCATTTATCCATTTTCGATCTTGTAATTTTTTTAGAGCATTTTGTCATGTCCTGCCCGCACTGCTTCACCATTCAGTATTTTATAAATAGGTGTCTATCTCCATAATGATAGAAATACACCAAAAGGAGTTGTATATGAAAACTTTGTTGTTGACACACACATTGTTGCAGCATTAAGGGGACTAATATTTACTATGTCTAGTTTGTGTAAGTGTTACATGCAGATTTTGCAGCGGATTTCACCCCTTCTACACTGAAAAGGGTGAAATCCACTATGAAAATCCATAACAGTAGCGCACTCAGTAGACCTTGATATGCATGATCTGCGGCTAGCCCCACCCACCCGTCACTTTCTGCCTATGCACAGTACGGGGAGAAAGCTGTCAATCAGGGTCAGGGGGCGTGGCTAGCCGCAGATCATGAATATTGGCTGCAGGAAAAAAACTTTGACTTTATTTTCAAGTAACCCAGCACTGAAATGAGGATCTCTGTGACTATTTTATACTGTTCTCAAATAGGGCAGAATAAAACTGGTGACAGATTCCATTGAAGATTATTACACATCAAAATTACAAATCAAGATGGGATGACAAGCATGTATACATTGATAGAGATATTCCCCCTAATCCCTGTTCAGATACATTTACACATGGCAGAAAATTAAATACTCACCAAATCAGTATGTGTTATTTTGCCATTGCAAAAGATGAAATCTGCTGCAAAAATGCAGAAGAACTGTGCAACATATGGGCTGGATACACATACAGCATTTTGCGTTTTTGATGGTGTTTTTAATACCTTTTTTAGCGCTTTGTGGTGATTTTTTAAGTGCAGGCAGATGTTACATTGAAGTTGTAGCGTCCATGGCCGCGGACCGTCGGGATTACCCGCCCCCCGGTAGCCGCAGCCACTGATCTGAGAGCGCTGGCACACATCTCCTCCCCAGGAGACACCAGCGCTCACTTCCGCTCCGGTCAGCTGTGTCCCGTAAGGTGTGCGCGCACGCTCGTGCCTGGCCTTAAAGGGCCAGCACGCAAAATGTTAAAATAATACGTCCCCAGGGCCGCTTTCAGATGGCCTCCTCCTGATTCTACTTAACTGGTCTTAGATCACCATAGAATGCTATGATGATGATGATGAAAGTACTGTAGAACTGTGGGAAGGCCATAATACGGATACTAAAATGCACCTGTATTATGGCCATCAAAAAGCAGCATTAAAAGTAAATTAGAGCATGCATATTATACCCAAACATAAAGAATAATAAAATAGGATTAGTTAAAATTATAGTTATACAATTTTCTAATATAAAGGGCCAGCACGCACACATGGGAATTATCATTAATTAGCCCATGATCACCCTGAACTATAAGAAGGGCCCTGCCCCTTTGCTCATTGCCTGAGCGTTGTTGTGCTTTCCTATGTTAGTCTTGCAAATGGTCCCTTAGTGTTATCCTGTTCCCGTTGTTCTCGTGTCCTGCTACCTGTACCCTGTATCCTGTGCCTTAAACCTGTTGGAGTCATGTTGTGCCACCGGTTCCGCCTGCTGTGTTACACCACGTCTGGTGTCTGCGGTCAAGGTCCCATCTGTGCCTAGCCATTGCTACAGTCTGAACCACTACAGGTACCCTTGTGCTTGGACTATTTATATATTGACTTGGTACTCTGTTGGCCAGCTGCTATCCCGCTACGGCGGTATGGCCCAGTGGGTCCACATACCCACAGATCGTGACAAAAGTCTATAGTAAAATTATAAATGCACTACACACAGTTGCGTTTTGGTTTGTGCCATTTTTGAGACAATTTTGTGGTCAGTGGCGTTTTTTTTACCAAAATCAGCATGCTCTGGGTATGGTGTTTTTCAGTACTGTATCCTCTTGTGGATTTTTGGTGCTGATCTTTGCATAAAACTCTTTACACCATACTTCATGTTTAGTCCAGGAGGCTGGAAACTTAATTACTTTGCTTGATCACTTATGTGTCTGGAGCTCATAGAAGCCATATGAATATGGACACATATGCAAAGTTGTTAAAATAATATGTCCCCAGGGCCGCTTTCAGATGGCCTTCTCCTGATTCTACTTAACTGGTCTTAGATCACCATAGAATGCTATGATGATGATGATGATGAAAGTCCAGTAGAACTGTGGGAAGGCCATGAATTGCGGCTATAATATGAATACTAAAATGCACCTGTAATATGGCCATCAAAAAGCAGCATTAAAAGTAAATTAGAACATGCATATTATACCCAAACATAAAGAATAATAAAATAGGATTAGATAAAATTAAAGTTATACAATTTTCTAATATACTTTCTGTATTAATTCCTCACAGTTTTCAAGATCTCTGTCCATGATCATGTGATAAGAATGGAATCATTAGAAGACACACACTGTAACTGTCACGATCCCAGCACCTGTATACTTCACGTGACCATGGACAGAATTTTATCCAGTGGAAGTAAACAATGAATGTTCCTACTGAATAACAACAAGCAGAGATCTTGAAAACCATGAGGAATTAATATAAAAGTAGTTTGGAAAATCGTATAACTTATCAGGGTGGGCCATTTATATGGATACACCTAAATAAAATGGGAATGGTTGGTGATATTAACTTCCTGTTTGTGGCACATTAGTATATGGGAGGGGGGAAACTTTTCGAGCTGGCGGCCATTTTGAAGTCGGCCATTTTATATCCAACTTTAGTTTTTTCAATGGGAAGAGGGTCATGTGACACATCAAACTTATCGAGAATTTCACAAGAAAAACAATGGTGTGCTTGGTTTTAACGTTACTTTATTCTTTCATGAGTTATTTACAAGTTTCTGACCACTTATAAAATGTGTTCAAAGTGCTGCCCATTGTGTTGGATTGTCAATGCAACCCTCTTCTCCCACTCTTCACACACTGATAGCAACACCGCAGAAGAAATGCTAGCACAGGCTTCCAGTATCCGTAGTTTCAGTTGCTGCACATCTCGTATCTTCACGGCATAGACTATTGCCTTCAGAGGACCCCAAAGATAAAAGTCTAAGGGGGTCAGATCGGGAGGCATTTCTTCTGCGGTGTTGATACAGCTCCTTTGTATACAGTTTTAGATACAGCTCCTTTGTATATAAAAAACTTAGATGTGATAATTTACAGTGGACCATGCATGTCAGAGACAAGCAGGTCCCGCTGTCACTGAAGATGTCAGGTTCGCGGGACTGACGGATTCAGTGAATAGCACTAGATACAGCTGCTCTGTATAGAAAATAAAGAGCAGCTGTATCTAAAAAAGTAAAAATAATTTTTAATAAAAAGTGTTTACAAAGTTACACAAAACACATGGATACACATTTTTATTTTTAAAAAAAATTGCCTTTCAAAGGTTTACATAGCCTTTAAATACATTCCCATATCCATCCATTAGTGAATGTCCTGCTTTATGTTTTCCATGATATGTCTCCCTTATGAAGTAAAACCTGTACATCTTGTAAAGAGATGTTCAACATTCAAACTTAAATGAAAAGAAAAATGATGTTTCTATTCACGGGTCCAAGATTTAATTGATCAAGCTGCCTTCAGGATATAATGCATGTTTATTACAGGCATATCTGTTACATACAGTATAAAGACAGGAAAAGGTCTGTTTCTGTGAAATTGCTGCCTTGGGATGTATTTCCAGCCTATGAGGTTAAAGATCAAAGGAGCAGATCTATTTTTACTTCCCTTTCCTGCGTGCACAAAGAAATGCGGTTTATGTTCTGATTATAGGACAATCCAGATAGCGAATGTAGGATGTATTACAATACAATAGGTATATAATTACAAAACTAAGATTTTGGATCTTTAGTCTCCTTTCCACTTTTCAGTGAATGGACAAGCACTTCCCTAGACCAGACCACAGTCCTAATACTGAAGGGTCATTTTAAAAATGACAGAGAAAGAAAAAATTGGGAATTCCAACTGATGATAACATTCCAGTCATTGACACAAGGCCTCAATCTAACACCTGGATTTATGAGCCACTACATGGACACACGTCACATCCCCCATCAGACTGACTCCAGATGCCTTAACTCCTAAGTCATCACCCCTATAACCTCCTTTTTATTTCCCCGGGTTATCTTAATGATGTATCACCTCATGTACTTATTGTCTTTGTGTGACATCTTAAATGTTGTGCTTTTTTTCTCAGTCATTCATTTGTAAAGTTGCCTGAAGAAGGAGCCTGTGTGCTCTGAAATCTTACATATATCATTTTTATGGTCAGCCAATAAAGGTATCAAACCTTCTATACTTTTGTCTTCTTTGACAAAAGTATTTAACATTGCACATTGTTTCTGGCTAACACTACACTTTTTTTTACTCTACTTAGTGAATGGACAAGTACACAAATCTACAGTATGTTCAATGTGGGTATTATAAAATGTTCTACTGTGATTTCAATGATTATCGATATCAAAGAAACATAGAGAGAACACAGAAATCCAATGTAGTTAGTATGGTAATATGGTGGTGTATTCCATCAAATGATGGGAAAATAATCATTTCAAATTCTCTGTTTTACATGGGGTGGAGTAAGTATGCACTTTTGCTAACCTGCCTCATTTCCATTTCATTGTTGTTCTATCAAAGCTTTTCTTATTTTCCATGTAAAATGCAGATGAATTTTACTTTATAGACAGAGACAGACAGACAGACAGACAGATAGAAGACCGATAGATAGATAGATAGATAGATAGATAGATAGATAGATAGATAGATAGATAGATAGATAGATAGATAGATAGATAGATAGATAGATAGATAGATAGATAAATAGATATGAGATAGATAGATAGATAGATAGATAGATAGATAGATAGATAGATAGATAGATAGATAGATAGATAGATAGATAGATAGATAGATAGATAGATAGATAGATAGATAGATAAATAGATAGATATGAGATAGATAGATAGATAGATAGATAGATAGATAGATAGATAGATAGATAGATAGATAGATAGATAGATAGATAGATAGATAGATAGATAGATCGATAGATAGATAGATGATAGATAGTTCCACACAGATGGTCTGCAGAGTAACATTATGCTGCACGCTATACAAGTGAATACAATACTTATCAGAAGCAGTAAAAGGCAGACTAAACAATAGTAAAATGCAATGGTTCACAGGTGACGTCCTCTCCGATTGTAAATGTTCTTCTTCCTCGTCTTCTTCATCTGGCCCAGAGCGCCATGAAGACTGCTTCCAGCTAAGAAATCTTTAGCACATCCTTTCCTTCTCTACACAAGCTCCCCATCATGCTGCCCTCTTTAACAGTGCCATCCTGTGGCTACCTCCAATACTGTGCTTGCTTTTTGCCCAGTGCCTCTAAATGCCCTAGCTGTAGGTACCCCCAAAATAATAGTACTACACAGATAGTGCACCAAAAATATGTAACAAGCACAAAGTTCCCCTCACAGTAAGTCAATCAATCAATCAATCAATCAAATATTGCCACAACAGTAAGGGTATGTGCACACGATATCGACCATTACGTCTGAAATTACGGAGCTGTTTTCAGGAGAAAACAGCTCCGTCATTTCAGACGTAATTGCTCGTACTCGCATTTTGCGAGGCGTCATTGACGGCCGTAATTTTGAACTGTTCTTCATTGAATTAAATGAAAAACGGCTCAGATTACGTCCAAAGAAGTGTCCTGCACTTCTTTGCCGAGGCAGTCATTTTACGCGTCGTCGTTTGGCAGCTGTCAAACGACGACGCGTAAATTACAGGTCGTCGGCACAGTACGTCGGCAAACCCATTCAAATGAATGGGCAGATGTTTGCCGACGTATTGTAGCCATATTTTCAGGCGTAAATGGAGGCATAATACGCCTCGTTTACGCCTGAAAATAGGTTGTGTGAACCCAGCCTTATAGTGCCCACATAGTGTCTTGCAAGATAATTGTGCCAAGCAGAGTGCTACTAACAGCAAAATTACTTGTCCAATTGGAATTGTTGCATACACATGGCCTATTACTAGACCTAATTTTTACTGTTAGGACATGTTCACACAGCATATTTTCAGGTGTATTTCGGAGTGTTAAACGCTTGTAGTAAGCTCTGAAATACACTTGAAATATGCCTGCAAACAGCTCTCCATTGATAACAATGGGAAATATACTGTGTAGTTCATATGAGCCATATTTTTATGCTGCTAAATTCAAAACTATGCCTCGTAAAAATAGGCCTCACAAAAAAAGATGTCACTTCTTGAAGCATTTCACAACATGATTTTTACCATTTTTCATTGATACTTCAAAAAAGCTTAAAAAATAAGCATCGAGTTACGCTTCAAAAACGTGTTCAATAATCAAAAACGCTTTGAAAATCAGCTCGAAAAACTCCTAGATTCAAAAGCTGTTTTCTCTTGAAATCAACCTCGTATTTTTTCAGCCTGAACATATGGCATGTGAACATGGCCTTATCTTTCCTTCCAAGGTTTGATAAGTGCAGATGAGACACATCTGCTAAGTGTACTTGAAATCAAATTAAGTTCATGTGCATTTCTTTTGACTTGGCAGCTTTTTGTTTTGTATTGGTGGTTATCTAGTACATTCAGTTCCAATGTATTTCGTGGTTTGTTTAACTCATTTGATACAGAAGAAAAGTGCTCAATAAGTGGATCTCACATAGAGGTTTTCTAGGTTAGTGCTCCATGACCAAACACATTAACACACTAATGGCTTGGACCACTTGAAAATGAGAAAAAAAAACTTGGCTGCCTGTAGTTTTCTTCAATGGGGCTACGGACAGGGAATCTAGAAAGATATCTCTAGTTCAGATCACTTCCAGAAACATTCACATAGATATTTGTGAATGATCTTTGCTTTTCCTTTCATAAGTTGCACTTTGACTCATAGCATACTGGTCCTTTAAACCCAGGGTGCATCCTGACGTAATTATACTTCTAGGGCATGAGGCAAATCAGGGACCATTATGTGAAGGTATTCTCTAGGACACTACAGTAAGGCCGAATTGAGAAAAGCGTATAACTCGTCTGTGTGGCGGCCGTTAAAAATACGGCATCACACGGACACATGTATTTCAATTGGGCCGTGTGAAGGGCCTGTGGAAAAATAGGACATGTATTTGAATCCGTTTTCACGGATCCCCCAATAGACTCAAGTCTATGAGGGATCCGTGAAAACAAGTCCAACTCGGACATAAAAAAACTGCAGTTTTTCACGTCCGAGTTTGCACTTGTTCATGTGAATCTGGCCTAATACTATAAAAAAAAACAGCCACACTCCCACTGTAACTGCCAGGATTTTTAGAAAAACCTGGTCTTTTCAGTTAACCCCTTCTGTACCACAATCATACCTGATTCGTTGTATTGTTTACTACCAGACCTGAAACCATGATCCATCCTCCCCCTAATCATCACTCTAGCCAAATAACGACTTTTTGTTTCAGTATTTGATCTCTTTGAGCACCAGCTGCCAGGGCACTTCTGCTTGTTTGAATGTAATGGTTGTGGATGGCACTTGGGAAGAGTCTGACGCTTGGTTTAGAACAAAAAATTGGGAACATAACTGTTCTACTGCTCTAAATAACTAAATAACTTCCAAGTTGCTCAGAGCCGTAAGTAATATAGAGATCATTTTAGTAGAATTTTTCTCAGCTGAATTGGGAGTCTTATAGTCACAAAACTATAATATATTTAGCAATTCAGGCTGCAATACATATTTAAAGCAGATCTTTGATCAAACTATGCTGCCCTATGTAAGGGCAGAATAGTATGGGGATAGGAACACTCTCCTCTTAGCCAAAACTGCACAATAAGTGTAGCGACAAATAATAGACCGGACTCATAGTTATGAGTCTGATATATTCATGACAGGAATATGCACTTATGATACACAGCAGCCAGATGTAACGGAATCACTAGTTGAGCAATTCCCCAGAGTGCAAGTTTTAGAATTGCTATGTAAGCGTTTCCACAAAGGCAGCTGGAGACTGTCTGGATAAAGCGTGCAGGTAATCCGCTATCTCAAGTCCGTCACTACTCTGATCAGCAGAGTCTAAGGCTACTCTATGGTCTTCACCAGAGCCCACCGCAAGGCAGGTTGGATTTGGCTGCATAGAACCCAGGTTGCATTAACAGCATACAGTGTTGGACAGGAGGTGCAATGCAGGCAATACCAGAATGGAAACCAGACAGACAGAGGGTAAACAGCAAACAGAATAAGTAACCAGGAATAGCTTTAAGTCCAAATAAAAAAGCAGAAGAATAATAGGAGTTGCAGAGAATACCAGCCGAGAGCAGAATGTCCAAATCAGTGAGCAAAAGGGTTAATCTAAAGACAAAGCCTAGGTCCAGTTCCAATAATCCAAATAGTCAGGTGATACAGGGTGTAGCCAGGATCTTGATCAGGTACTTGCATACCTAAAGAAATTCACAAGCAACAATGAAAGAACTGACCAGACTTAAATACTCCACCCTAGAATCTGATAGGAAGAAGTCAGAGAAATGAGATTGGCTCTGCAACTCAAACCAGAGCCACCGAGAAGCTAGGCTAGTAGTCATGACAATCCTAAAGAGACGGAGGTTTGCTAACACCAGCTGTCAATTAATAACGAGAGGGACAGGAAGAATTGGGAGAGGAAGATGAGTGCTTCCCTTATGAAGAGATGCCGTTTTGGCTTATAGGAGAGTGGACCTGTCCCCATTCTATGCTGTCCTTATATAGGTTAGCATAGTCTCATGACAGATACACTTTAAATACATATTTTAATTATGCAGTAATTAATAATTAAGTAAATCTGATCAATTAGACTATATCATATGAAATATCTGTAAACTATTTCCCATTGTATCATACCATTATAATTTTTCTGAGAGCCATAACTAATGATTCTCTTTCAGCCAAAAGCAATAAGTGGACCAGTAAAGGCACCGCCTACAGTTTCAAGCCAAGTTGAAGAGATGGAATACTCTGGCTCTGCTCAACCGTTAGAACAGATGAGTCATGCCAGCAATACAGAAAAGACGCAAGGTACTAACATTACTCCATTACCTTTCTCTTATATTTAAAATCTGTTATGAAAACATACAGTCCTTTTTCATCACACATCTTATGACATAATTACATACTTACATTAGATTTATTATACATCATTCATTGCTCATTTAATTACAACCCTCAGTTGCCCCACATTTATACCCTTGAGATATGACCCGCAGTTGGATAGTAGATAGGCATGTAGCTCTTTTTTTTTCTTCTTTTTCTTCTTTTCAAAGCTGTCATAAAATAGTATCTGCCGTTACCTCCTCTTTAGGTAGGACATTCCATATCTTGACTACTCTCACGGTAAATAACACTTTCCTTTCACTAAAGGTTCTAGCTGTGATCTAGCCTGAGCTAAAGCAGGTTGAAGTGGGAGCTGTATATACTGTGTTTTGCAGCTCTTACTTCAGCCTGTGTGAACAGCAGAGTGCGGTAGTGGAGGAATTGCTGGCAGTGTGAGGGGAGAGGAGGAGGATATGTGATCTTCCTTCTGTCCCTGTATAGTTATAGATGACCCCAGGGGGAGGGGTAACATGGACTTGCTCCAAGATTGTGACATATAGTGGTCTTTTTTTTATTCCACAACCCAGCTGTTTAACCTTTACCTCAATAATGGGGTCTGCAAACCCAAGTCTGATATCACCAAGTCTGTCCAATAATCTATCAATCACTCTCCTTGAGGAAGCCCTTACTATTTCTATAACAACAAACTTTCTAGATTGTGTAACGCCCTGATATTAGTGTACATGTCGGACCGCGAGTGTGTTGCATTAATACTCGATGTCACTTAAATGTTCATACACCCGTCGCCGAACTTCTCAATAGGTCTTGCCTATATAGTCACAGGGGCAACTACACTGACATAAATATACATTCCCTCAGATTCTACAGATCACAAAATCTCTAAAAAAAAAATAGACTTATCCTGGGCTAAAGCTAGTAACAGACTTAGTCATCCTCGGAGACTTACAAGAGTCAAAGAAAAGCTAATTGTGCATCAGCACAAACTGTAGTAAGTCCAGAAGGAAAGTACTGTGTGGTGTAGAACTGTATAGGGATCTATACTAACTAACAAAGAATGGACCACTCCAAAAATATCAAAAGAGTTTATTCACCACCACATCTCGGTGCAACGTTTCACCCTCACATTGAGGGCATTACTAACAGGTTGTCATGGTCAACCTGAATCCCTTTCAATCTTATTCAGAAAATCCATACTATCACAAACACAGGATGGCACTGTGACCATAAAATCCCTCAAAATTCTATCCAATAATCTTTTAAATTCCTGTAAAGCATTGGTTAGTGTTACATTTTATCACTTGTTTGCCTATATGTAGACTTTTCATTTATGTGACTTTACATACTGTGCAATAATTGCTTCATCTGCTGCTGAGAAAATGAATACAGACTAGTTTATTTTAATGAATGACTTTGTTTCTATTTTTCAGAAGTAAACAACAAAGAAAATGGTATTGAAACGGCAAAAGTAGAATCTTTGGCGCTTAATGACACTGGCTCAGGAAGCGAGGCATTATATCCAAACTCTAAAGGCTGGGTAAATTTTGCTGTTACAATGTAACTGTAAGAGCTTGGCCCAAAGTGCATAACTTTACATTTATCCACATTAAACTTAATTTGCCATTTCTAGTAGTATTACATTATGCTCCTCTGTGTTGATTACTTTACAGAGCTTAGTATCATCTGCAAATACTAAAATTATACTCTGTAAGCAATGTACAAGATCATTAATAAACATATTAAAAAGAAGAAGTTCCAATACTGACCCCTGTGGAAACCCACTGGTAACCTAGAGGATGTACCATTAATAACTACCCTCTGTTTTCTATCACTGAGCCAGTTGTTAACCCAATTACACATATCTTCCAAACAGTCCCAGCATTTTAATTTTATATACCAAACTTTTAAGCAGTACAGTATCAAGCACCTTCGAAAAGTCTGGATACACCACCTCCACAGACTTACCCAGGTCCAGCCTAGAATGTACCTCCTTATAAAAGCTGATCAGATTAGTTGATAGGACCGTATCCTCACAAAACCCATGCTGATGCAGCGTTAAAGGGGTTTTTACCATGAGGGGCACTTATGACATATCCACAGGATATGTCATAAATGTCAGATAGATGCGAGTCCCACCTTTGGGACCCACACCTATCTCTAGAACGGGTTTAGGGGACCCCGTTCTAGCTTGGACTTCCGGCCACTTCCTTATTACATGGTCGGCAGTTATGGAAACTCGCTGAGCTACGATGTTTCTGTAACTCCCATAGTAGTGAATGGCACTTATGGAAGCAACGTTGCATGCGAGCTATTCTGTTTCCCTAACTCCTGTCAGTTCTATGGGAGTTACGGAAACAGTGTAGCTCATTGAGTTTCCGTAACTCCCGACCATGTAATCAGTAAGTGGCCGGGAGGCAGCGTGAGCACAAAAAGCGAGAACGGAGTTTAGAGGACCCCATTCTAGAGATAGGTGTGGTTCCCAGTGGTGGGACCATCTGACATTTATGACATATCCTGTGGTTATTTCCAACAAAGCAGTAATACAACAGCATACGTCTCCAAAACTTCAAGAAGGTTTTATTATCAAAACATCATGCTACAAACAGGCAACGTTTGGACACGCAGTGAGTGAAGGGTCTTTCTCAAGCCTGGCTTTTTGAAGATTTGGAGACGTGTGCTGCTTTGTTGGAAATTACATTATGCCAGAGAAGGTTTGCCTGGCTTGACAGCGTGCACCGCACCAGGAACTCGGAACTTGTGCTGCTTCAAAAAAAAAAATGTCCTATTTTTGTCTCAATATCCTGTGGTTATGTCATAAATGTCTCTGATGGGAAAACCCCTTTAAGTTTATTTTCATTGTAAGGCCGTGTTCACACGGGACAGATACACTGCATAAAAGCACGCAGCGTATCCGCCCTGTGCGCCAAAGGGAATTCCGGGTGAAAAAGCGCCCCAAACTGTGGTGCAGTTTTTCACCCAGAAAGTCCGCTGCGGAAAACTGCTGCATTAACCAGCCTGCTACCAGGCCGGCCTCCTGGGATGACGTTCCATCCCAGGAGACTACAGCAGACTGTGATTGGCTGCAGCAGCAGTCACATGGGATGAAGCATCATCCCAGGAGACCGGCCCTCCGACGTCACACAGGCCAGCCTCCTGGGATGATGTTTCATCCCATGTAACCGCCGCTACAGTCTGTGATTGGTCACATTGGATGAAACATTATCCGAGGATGCCGAGCTGGAGGGAGGAACACAGACTTCTTGGTAAGTATGATATTTTTTCTGAAGTGCGTTTTTTGCGGCGGGATCGCTGCAAACCCGCCCCAAAGAAACTCAACAACTGCTATGTGTTGCAGGATTTACCTCCCCATTGAATTCAATGGGGAAAACCTGCAACAAATAAGCAGCAATTCCGCAAATACAATTGACATGCTGCGGAATAAAATTCTGCAACACTGGTCCATTTCTGAACGTTTTTCCCGCTCAGTATTTACGGAGCATGTGGATGAGATTTGTTCAATCTCATCCACTTTGCTGCTACTGTATTCTGCTGAGTTTTTTCCATCCGCAATTCCAGCGGAAGAAACGCAGAAGTTCTGCTACGTGTGGACAAGCCCTAATACTTCATGATAGCATCTCCTAGAAAAACCTCAAATATTGCACCCACAATGGAGGTTAAACTTACAGGCCTATAGTTTCCGGTGTGTGCTTGGCTTTGACAAACCCCATTCAGTCTTATGGAACAGTCCCAGAAATGTATGCAACAAATAAACCACGTTCACCCTTGGGCCTCATTTACAGTATACTTTGCAGATTTGGTCAGCATTTTGTAAAAGTTTTTAAAGCCAAAATCAGGAGTGGATGCAAATAACAGAAATGTAAATCTTTTCATTATAATTCCACTGTATATAGGATCCAGTCCCGGTTTTGGTTTCAAAATACTTATGCAAAATATTGACCAAATCTGCAATGTGTCAATGAGGCCTTAGGCTCCATGCACACGACCGTATTTTCATCTATTAGTACATACTGTCTGTAAATACGGATCCGTAGGCATCCGTATTTGATCCGTATATATGGATCTGTAAAAAAAGAGAGAGGCTGCAAACGATGTCATCAACATGTTGCATAGCAACACTTCTGTAAATAGGGATAGTTTATGCACATCCGTAGCCGTCCGTATTTACTGAAGCTCCCATAAACTTCTATGGGAGAGCCCGTGATGTAATTACTGACAAGAATAGGACAGGTTCTATAATTTTTTCAGCACGGACACCCATCAGTAAAAATACTGAAAGGTGTCCGTGGCCAATAGAAATAAATAGGTCCATAATTACGGACCATATTTACTGATGAAAAATATGGTCGTGTGCATGGGGCCTTAGGCTGGAATCACACATGCAGTTTTTGTGGTAGTTTTTGATGCTCTATTGATGTAGTGTTTATTGCCAAAGCCAGGAGTCGATCCAAAAAGAAGGAAAAGTATAAAGAAAAACTGATACTTCTCCTCTCTTTTGTATCTACTCCTGTGTTTGGTTAAAAAAATGAATTACAAACTGACGCAAAAAACTACATTTCTAACTACAGCCTGAAAGTGTAGGTGCACACATTTCAGATTAGTTGCCGATTTTCCAAAACAGATTTTATTGCGGAAAATGCACAGCATATTACAGTAGCAACTAAGTGGATAAGATTTGAACAAATTTGATCCAAATGCTGCGGTAAAAATCCATTGAGAAAACGTGCATAAATTGACCTGCGGTACAGATATTTAATCCGCAGTATGTCAATTTTTGCTGTGAATTCGCTACACTTTTGTTTCATTGAAATCAATGGGGAGGTAAAAGCCACAACAAATAGCAAATGTGAAAAAAAATAATAATTCTTGTTTCAATTTAATTAAAAAGTCCATACTTACTTCCCTGGCACTACCATAGCGACGGTTCTTTGTTCAGCCGGCTGTTCTTCGTGCTGCTGTCCTCCTGGGATGACATTTCATCCCATGTAACTGCGTGTTTGTGATCTTGGCCTTCACAGGGTTTTACAAGACTTATTTCTATTTAATTAATGTTTTATTTATATATTTATACAATTATAAGTCATATTTATGTTGACTTACATTTCCAATGTGCTCTCTATGCCCCGATTAAAGCCACGGTCATAGAATCCTGCACACGTTTCCTCTTTTCCGTGATTCTGATGTGACGTACGTCACATACATAGTTCACATGATCTCCCCTCTAGATTGGCACTGCCCCAATGTATGCCACATCATCACTCACTTGGCGTACATGGGCCATTGCTTTGTTTAGGAGCTACTTCATCTGTCCTGCTCTTCGCTGGTCTGCTGGCAGATATTACTGGAGATAGCCAAGGAGGTGTAGTGAGCGTGTATGTAGAGGACTATGAGGTGTAGTGGGCAGGTAGGCAATCAAAGAATTATACACCGCAAGTCAGCATGGGAAAATGTAAGCTGCCATTTCTACTGATATTTACATCATCAATAAAATGCTTAAAATCAAGGTCCCTGGTTATTGCTATTACATAACTAGACTTTTAAAAAATGTGTATTTTTTTTTCTTTGCAATATTGTTTTTATTTTTTATGACTCCTCAGATAAAACTGCATTGTAGGACGTAATACATACACTCCACCTCCCCCCAGCTTAGTGAGAGCGTTCTCTCCTTCACTGATGCAGTGTATGTCTACTTACCCTCTTCATCACTCTAGGTTGTAAGCTGGTTCTTTTCAGTCACTGCAGCTTGTTTATGCCTGATTTTGGTGGAAATTGCACAGGCTGAAAATTTGCGTCTAAAATTGAATCAAAATTGTACTGACATTTGTCTTCTTACTCCAAAAACCGAGAACAGGTAAGAAAGGTGGACGTGGCCAGACTGTAAGGCCACGTTAAGACGTGGCAAAATTTTTCCGCTGCAAATGTTGCTGCCGATTCAGGGCAATTACGCCACAAATCTGCAGCAACATTTGCATATTTGACAGGTAATTCAGACGTTGCAGATATCATAGCGGACTTGCCACAGATTTCAGTTTTTGCATTGCAAAGATTGAAATCCACAGTGAAATTCCGCTTCCTCTCCGCAGCATAATGTGCATGCTGCGGAGGGGAAATTCTGCACCACAGCCTAATTTCCGCCCAGTTATTTTCTGCAACGTCTGAACTAAGTTTATTAAAAATGTATGGAAACAAATGTAAAAAACGGCTGCTGCAGAATTCCACTGCGAACTGTCCGCAGCGGAATTCAACAGCAATTCCCGCGTCTGTACTTTTAATCACTTATCAAGAGCAAAGATTAAAAAAAGAAGTGCAAATTAGTGGCACAAATGGCTGCTCAAGGCAGATGTAAAACAAAAAAAAATTCACAGAGTCAGACAATTCCAAATGCACCAGATTTCATTGGTGTGAAATACACCATTATTAATATATGTGGACCATTAGCTACTAGTTAACCACAGGACTCTGTACACCAGTAGCAAATACATCCAAAAAGTGAAACACCACTAAGGAGGCAAAATAGGTAAAGGAGATATATTGCAAGGTGCATATGTTTTATATTTTATATATATTTTGTCTAAAATCCTTGATAGTGTTTCAAATATTTTTTCTGGATTTATCACAAATGCTGTATTGACATCATATACCGTAACGGTAACCAATCAAATGCATTTTTGCTGTTATTTGCTGACTTTATTTTATGTATTTCTTTATTTTAGGGGCAGAAGGGTCAAAAAGGAGAAGCAGGTGCAATTGGACCACCAGGGCCACCAGGAATAACTGACCAACAAGCTCAAGCAGGTCTTCCTGGGCCACCAGGACTACATGGGAAGAAAGGTGAACCTGTAAGTAAATGAATCGTACACCTGCTTCAGGGGTATACTAATATCCTTTCTATGGCTTTTTATACAGTATTTATTACAATAAATCGTGGATTTTTTGGGGAACTTTTTCAGTACTGCTATATTCTAAAATCCTGTTAGATCAAATAGATCTAAAATGTATTTAGTCTCACTTTAAATAAGTTATATTGCAGTACAATATGGTTTTAACTTTTAATTTTATTTAGCATTCCCATTGTTGTAATTGTAAATCTAAATCCTTGTAAAATCTACGTCCACAAACTGTAGTAAAACCATAGTACATGATTAGGACAAAGTGGCTGTCGTTGCTGCAAGACAAGACAAGCCAAGATTGTATGCATGTAACCAATGGATTTCCAATTAAATTCTTTTATATGTATTAATCCCGTAGTTGTCTGTCAAGTTATAAAAATGTGGCATAACTTTTTGTATACAGTCATACAGACTGTGCATTTCAATACAGTTCAGGATGTGGGATTCCAACATATCCTGGTCAGACGTTTGCCAAAAGGACACCCTTTTCATATACCTTTGCGCAATTAAGTCTATGTCGGCTCATATGGGAGATTGCCCCAGCCTAGAAGCCTATAGTGTACCACAGACATGGCGTAAAGTAAGACAACAATCCCTGTGAAAGCTGTACAGACAAGTACTGGCAGAAATGTCTTGTTGTCAAAAGTATGTGAACATATGGGACTAAAAAAAATGTTACTATACAATGGCTAAGTAGAATTTTTTAGACAACTTAAAGTGTACCTAACCTTTCAGGTGACTTTTCATAATAAGCTGTCATATGTGCAGGGCCGCCATCAGGGGGGTATTAGGGGTAGTACTGTAGGGGGCCCGGCCAAACTTAATTGAAAGGGGGGCCCGGTAACTGCCGCGACTTGCTTTTGGTAGAAAAAAACAAGCCCCTGCAATGGGGCCTGTTCTTTTCACCAAAACAATGTCGTGAGCTGCTGCGGGCCCCCGAGCTGCGGGCCCCCCTCTCATCACCGCCGCCGCGAAACACCACCGCTTGCGCGCGTACGAGCGCGCACGACCGCAAGCGCGCACGATCGCAAGCGCGCGCCCACGTGCGAACGACCAGGCGCGCCGCCGAGAGGGAGCAACACAAGTACATCGACGGGGAAGGACAGCCACACAGGGACAGCGGCGCACGGTTACTTACCTGCTGGCCCGCCTCCGACTCCGCCTCCTCCTCGTCCTCCTTGTCCTCCTCGTCCTCCTTGTCCTCCTCCGCCTCCTCGTCCGACTCCGCCTCCAACTCCTCGACCTCCTCCTCGTCCGACTCCGCCTCCTCCTCCTTCTCCAGAGCGTAGCTGCGTAAGGAGAGGGGGAGGAGTCTAGTTCTTGCGCGGCGGCAGTTCTACGATCCCCGCCATTTTCTGGAGCCTGGAGGTGAAGGACGACGTCTGGACCGAAGACATCGCCTGAAGAGGACTGGAGTGGGAGCAGCTCTTCTGACATGGTGAGTAAAGTGTGTCAAAGTGCTGTTTAAGTATGGCCCTGTTCACACACAGTATTTTGCAGGCCGAAAAAATCTGCCTCAATATTCCTTAAAGAATTTTGAGGCAGATTTTGCCCTGCCCACACTATCTTGCTGCGTTCTTTGCTGCGTTTTTTGCCCGCTGCGATTGAGGACAGCAGACAAAAAACGCAGGGAAAAATGCATTTTCTGCCTCCCATTTATTTCGATGGGAGGTCAGAGGCGGAACCGCGGCAAGAAAGGACGTGCTGCTTTTTCTTTTTTCTGCGACTTACTCTCATTGATTTCAGATTAAATCAATGGGAGGCGGTTTTGGAAGTTTTTTGGTGCTGATACTGACGCAGTGGCGGAGTCAATATCAAGGCCCAAAAACTGTGAACTGGGCCTTATTGTTAGGGCTTATTCAGACGAACGTGTAATACGTCCGTACAACGTGTGTGATTTTCACGCGCCTCGCACGGACCTATGTTACTCTATGGGGCCGTGCAGACTGTCAGTGATTTTCACGCAGCGTGAGTCCGTGTGTCCGCTGTGTAAAACTCACGACATGTCCTATATTTGTGCATTGTTCGCGCATCACGCACCCATTGAAGTCAATGGGTGCGTGAAAATCCCGCCCAGCACTTCCGCAGCAGTATAAACTATGAATGAAAACAGAAAAGCACCATGTGCTACAAACAGAGTGTCATAATGATGGCGGCTGCGCGAAAATCACACAGCCACGCATCATACGCTGCTGACACATGGAGCTGTTATGGACCTTTTGCATGCGCAGAACGCCACGTTTTTGCGCACGCAAAAAGCACACGCTTGTGTAAATCCAGCCTTAGGGTAGGAACACACTAGGCATGAACGCTGCGGATTTTATGCAACACATTTTATTGTAGAGAATCCGCAGCGTATCACAGTCGCAGCAGAGTGGATGAGATTTGAACAAATGTCATTCACACGCTGCAAAAAAAATGGACCTGCTGTGTGGCTTTTGGCTTTTTAAGCCGCAGCATGTCAATGTATTCTGTGGAATCGCTGCTCCTCTGTTGCGGAAATGCTGCGGTTCTGCCGCAAAAATCACAAATGAGAAAAAAAAGGTACTTTTTTACATTTATAAAAAAGTTTAGACTTGCCCCGGCCGTAGTCCAAGTGACGCGATCCTCTATTATTAGCGCAGCCCGGAATAGAGGATCGCGTCACCAGGACTACGGCCGGGGCAAGTCTAAACTTTCTTATAAATTTAAAAAAGTGCCTTTTTTTTTTTTCTCATGTGTGAGTTTTGCGGCAGAACCGCAGCATTTCCGCAACAGAGGAGCAGCGATTCCACAGAATACATTGACATGTTGCGGCTTAAAAAGCCAAAAGCCACACTGCAGGTCCGTTATTTTTGCAGCGTGTGAATGACATTTGTTCTAATCTCATCCACTCGGCTGCGACTGTAATACGCTGCGGATTATCCACAATAAAATGTGTTGCATAAAATCCGCAGCGTTCATGCCTAGTGTGTTCCTACCCTAAGGCCGGATTTACACAAGCGTGTGCTTTTTGCGTGCGCATGCAAAAGGTCCATAACAGCTCCGTGTGTCAGCAGCGTATGATGCGTGGCTAGGTGATTTTCGCACAGCCGCCATCATTATGACACTCTGTTTGTAGCACGTGGTGCTTTTCTGTTTTCATTCATAGTTTATACTGCTGCGGAAGTGCTGGGCGTGATTTTCACGCACCCATTGACGTCAATGGGTGCGTGATGCGCGAACAATGCACAAATATAGGACATGTCGTGAGTTTTACGCAGCGGGCACACGAACACACGCTGCGTGAAAATCACTGACAGTCTGAACGGCCCCATAGAGTAATATAGGTCCGTGCGAGGCGCGTGAAAATCACGCACGTTGCACGGATGTATTACACGTTCGTCTGAATAAGCCCTAACAATAAGGCCCAGTTCACAGAGTTTTTGGGCCTTGATATTGACTCGGACACTGCGTCAGAATCAGCACCAAAAAAACTTCCAAAACCGCCTCCCATTGATTTAATCTGAAATCAATGGGAGCCAGTCGCGGAAAAAAGAAAAATCAGCACGTCCTTTCTTGCCGCGGTTCTGCCTCTGACCTCCCATCGAAATCAATGGGAGGCAGAAAATGCATTTTTCGCTGCGTTTTTTGTCTGCTGTCATCAATCGCCGCGGGCAAAAAACGCGGCAAGATAGTGTGGGCAGGTCAAAATCTGCCTCAAAATTCGGTGCGCAGTTCCAGGCGGGTGCGCATGCGCGGGAGTTTGCGGGTGTGCGCGATCGGTCGCACGGGCGGCAGTGTTTGACGTCCCCCATGCTACCCAGGGCCGCCATCAGGGGGGGTATTATGGGTACTGATGTGAGAGGCCCGGCCAAACCTAATTGAAAGGCGGCCCCGCAGCTCACGACATTCTTTTGGTGAAAAAAACAAGCCCCATTGCAGGGGCCTGTTTTTTTTCTACCAAAGGCAAGTCTCGGCAGTTGCCGGGCCCCCCTTTCAATTAGGTTTGGCCGGGCCTCTCACATCAGTACCCATAATACCCCCCCTGATGGCGGCCCTGGGTACCATAATATAGTGCTGGACGGAGTACCGTTAACAGGCGGTGCCACGGTAGGGGGGCCCAGAAAATTTAGCTGTAGGGGGCCCTGAAATTCCTGATGGCGGCCCTGCATATGTGTGTAAGTGAAGGAATAACACTATTTCTGGCCATTATATGACTTGTATTCTGCATTATTTTAGCAGTTTTCCCCTCTGGAAGCTCTATCTCTTATTCTCTGAGCTAGTAAATGGAGCATTAGGGTACATTCAGATGTGACGGAAATTTTTTGCTGCGTATCTTGCCACAAATTCGTGACAATTACGCAAAGGTTCTGTAGCAAAAGGTGCATATTTGAGGGTTCATTGCGATTTCAGCCTTGCATTGCTAAGGCTGAAATCCGCAGTAAAAATACTCTGCTTCTCTGCAACAGACTGTGTATGCTGCGGAATGTACATTCCGCACCGCAAGCTAGTTTCTGCACCGTTGTTTTCGGCAAGTCTGCACTAAGTTAGCTCAAAAGCTATAGAAACTGTGGCCTGTCCGCAGTGGATATACACAGCAAATCCGCCACGTCTGAACATACCCTTACTGTTAGGGCACGGCCAGACGTGGCGGAATTGCTGTGGAATTCCGCTGCGGACAAGCCGCAGTGGAATTCTCCTGCGGCTGTTTTTTACAGTGGTTTCAATCAATTTTTAGGCAAGTTAGTTCAGACGTTGCGGAAAACTCTGCTGCGGACCATAGGCTGATCTGTCAGTCCGTTTAATCTTGAGGAGATATAGAAAGCTGTAAATTCAGAGTGAGTGAACAGTTAGGAGGGAGGGGGAGGAAAGAGCCTGATGTAGAGAAAGAGGCATTTTTCTCTAATAATATAGATTACAAAAGGTCCTTTTAGATGGCCTGATACTGGTCTGTGAAAACGAGCGTCGATCGAAGATACAGCTCGTCAATCAGTGCTCGTTAGCTCCATTTTAAAGTCGTCCCCATGCATTTGCACTATGTCGGGAGCAAATCTCCCTGTTTACACAGGAATATGTGCTGCCGGACTAGCGACCATTTTTTGGGTTGCATTAAAGATGCGATCAGCTAATGAACAGGAGTTTACGCAGGGCAATGATCGGGAATGAGTATTCGAATGTGCACTTGGTCACCCGATCATTGGTCTGTGTATACGGGCCTAAGGTTTCTTCTATTGGCCTGTACTATTAAATGATGCAAAGTTTGTTAAAAAGCTTGAGGGCCGTTTAAGGACATCAATTATTGTTTTTTTTTTTACTTTTCATTGAAACTACATATGTAGCCATCTTTATCTTGACTGTGATAACTTTTTGCAGCGTGATATCACACAACAAAAGCCATTGAAAAGCATTGAAAAAGTAAAGAAAAAGTTTCTTGACACTGTGTATTTAATTAATTAAAATTCAAGATAAAGACGGCTTCATCGCTATCCTTAAAAATTACGCTACTGATAAAGATGCAGTTGCTCAGAGCAGTTGAGCAGAAATGTCATAGGTTTCCCAGAAGCCTGCAGATTTTATCAATGTCTCTGACCTATGTATCAAGAAACACGTGTTTACAGATAAAGCAGGGTTTTTATTTATTTTTTTATTTTTTATAATGGTCCTAATTCAACACGTATCATTTTTTCAATTTCTCCATGAATACATAAATATTCTTTAATGGACATCTTTTATAGTAATATTGTCTGAACTTAAAATAATATTATTTTTTAAGTTGAGATCAAAATTGATGGTATTTTTCTTGAATCATTTTCTTAACTGCACACTAATTAAAGAAAATAAAAATAAATGAACACATTTATTATATTTCAGGGAGCTCCTGGGAACGATGGACTTCCGGTGAGTGTGTCTTGACCTTTCAATAAATCCACATGAATTCTATTAGGAATAAAACAAAATAGTTTCTTTTATTGCAGATTCAGATTTCCCTACTCATTTGAAATGCAGTGAATATTTGCCTATTATCCATGTGAAATCTAAAATTTACAGGGGATGCTGCAGATTTGACATTCTTTTTCCCTAAAATACGGATGGGATTTAAGAAAAATTTCAGTCATTTGTGTACACCGAAAATATGTAACCACTCGGCAGCTTGTATAGCTTTCCTTATGCTCCTAATACAAACACACTATTGATACTTATCAGATCAAAGACATTTGTAGAAACAAGGAGTCCAAAAACAATTATTCTGCATTACAATAAAGGAATTACTTGAGGGTTGTCCAGGAATAGAAAAACATGGCTCCTTTCTTCCAAAAACAGCATCACACCTGTCCACACGTTGTGTGTGATATTGCAGCTCAACTCCATTTCCTTCAAAGGAGCTGAGCTGCATTACCAGACACAACCCATAGACTGGTGTGGCACTATATTTAAAATAAAGAATCAATGTTTTTTGGGGTTTTTTTTGGACCCTTTTTAGTTTTTGCTTTTATTTTGACCTTGTTAACCTCATAGTTTATAAAATTCAGAGCAAACATCTTGCACTTTGATATGCATTCATATTCTCATAACTCCAATCTATGTTTGGTCCTAGCCTTCCTCAAGCCCCCAGTGTTCTATGCACATGCAGGGCAGATAGAGGGGAATGATGAGCCTTTGACTACTTCTGTACTGAATTTGGTACATATTCAGATAGTCCGTGTTTTAGAATCAGCCTGCAAAAAGCAATGCTATAAATTTAAAATGGTGCAGTTAGAGCAGACCATACTTATAGGCATTATCCTAGCAAAAATCTTTAATTGTATTTACTTTTTTTAGGGTGAGAGAGGTGTCCCAGGATTACAGAGTAAACCAGGTTCTAAAGGAGAAAAGGTAAGTTTTCGGTTAATCTTGGAACTAACAATTAAACATTCGAAGACAGAAATAAATGGCAAGGTTCCGGTATCCACTTCAATTCAGGACAATAGCTGTTTTCTAAGTTGCCTTCAAATTAAACTAACATTAATTATTTATGATCAGTAGTGTCAACTGAACTTTCCATGAAATGAAATATGTTTAGTTTGTTTTCTTAAAACTTTTTCTTAAATGTTTTGTCTAATATCGAGAATGAATTGAAACAATAAATTAAAGATATTATATGGATCGAGAACTCTTAGTACCATACTCTACCAACCACAAAAGACACAATATACTGCGTATATATATTTCTACAAATAAGTTTTTCAGTATCTACCCTAGACAATGTACAATTGTAGTGAAGGTACGTTTGTCAGATGTATAGGAATCAGCTTACTAAAACGGCAACATGCTTGTAATGTTGCATTGTAAATTTAATGGAGATTTCATGTTTCATGATATGAGCATGTTGTTCACCTGGAAGCTCGCATTAGAGATCTGGAGAGGCAAAATGAAACACAGAGGGTGATAGACAATCTTGAGCGGAGCATGCTGCTCACTGAGCAAGCAGTTAGTGGGGTAGAACTGGAGGGTGAAGACATGGGTCAGCAGGACTAGGCAAGTAGCTGGGTTAATGTAGTTAGGGGCAGTAGAAAGGGGTCCAAGTAAAGGAAGGCCAATCCTGTTTCTGTTATTCCACGCAAAATTGCCAAGTTGGGTGATGATGCGATGGTGTAAGTCTCAGAATTGGCAGCCCTAGTGGATACTGATCTCCCTAACAGCCTGGAGAAAAGCCCAGCTAGTAGTCAACGGGATGGTAATGCAGGTATGGCAAGACAATTAGTAGTTGTAGGGGATTCTATAATCAGGAAGACAGATAGAATAATTTGTCGCCAAGACCGCCAAGGTTGTATTCTCAGGAATACTGCCTGTGCCATGCGCATCACAAGAAAGACAGCAGGAGCTCAGGAAGTAAATTTCATGGCTTAAGTCTTGATGTAGAGGAGAAGGCTTTGGGTTCCTAGAGCACTGGGCTGACTATTCATTGGGGTACAAACTGTATTCTGCAGATGATTTGCACCTAAATGGAAGGGGGTCCGCTGTGATGAGGGAGAGAATTCTAGCTGGGGTGGCGGAATATTTAAACTAGGGCTGAGGAGGGAGGTCAATGTAGAAAATAGTAGTTAAGTTAGAGAGGGTTCAGACTATATTGGTGGGGGGGGGGGAGAAATAGACTGTGGGAAGAGGACTAGAGAACAGGATAAGGAGATCCTTTTGTTACAAAACAGCAATGAAAATAAAAATGCCCAAATAATGTTAAATAATCACATTTCTGATACCAAACGTGGCAATTTGAAATGCAAGTTAAAGTGTATGTTACAAATGGCACAAGTCTAGCAAGCAAAATAGGGGAGCTAGAGGCCTTGATACTGGAGGAACATATTGATATAGTTGGTGTTGCTAAAACATAGCTAGACTCTTCTCATGACTGGGCTGTAAATCTACAGGGTTTTACACTGTTTCGAAAAGACAGGGCAAATAGGAAAGGCGGTAGTGTATGTCTGTATGTGAGAAGTAATATGAAGGTAAGTGTGAAAGAGACATTAGAGGGTGAAGATTGTGAGGAGGTTGAAACCTTGTGCGTGGAATTACAAAGAGAGGTACACCCTGAAAAAATTACTTTTGGTGTAATCTATAGACCCCTTAATAAAACTGAGGAGATGGAAGGTCAGCTATATACAGAGATGGAGCGGGCTGCACAGGCTGGTACTGTAATGATAATGGGAGATTTTAATTACACAGATATTAATTTGTGTCATGGTTCGGCTTCAACTGCGAAAGGGATGAAATTTCCTCAACATGTTGCAGGAAAATTTTGGGAGATCTTAAAATTTTAAGAACTTAATAAAATCTGTGAAAATGTAATAAAATCAGCAAAAATACAAAATGAGAGGCAGGTGGCCAAGGATAATAAAACAAATCCCCAAAAATTCTTCAAGTATGTAAATGCAAAAAAGCCAAGGTCTGAACATGTAGGACCCCTAGATAGTGGTAATTGGGAGTTGGTCACAGGGGATCAAGAGAAGGCAGAGTTACTAAATGGGTTCTTTAGCTCTGTATATATAACAGAAGAAAGAGCAACTGCTGTAGCCGGTGCCAGTGCTGTTGCTACATCCATTAATATACTGAATTGGCTGAATGTAGATATGGTCCAAACTAAGTTAAATAAAGTAAATGTGCGCAAGGCCCAGGGACCAGATGGTTTACATCCTAGAGTTCTTAAAGAGCCTAGTTCAGTTATTTCTGTCCCCCTCTTCATAATATTTTGAGATTCTCTAGTGACTGGTATAGTGCCAAGGGACTGGCACAGGGCAAAAGTCTTCCCTGGTTAATTATAGATCAGTTAGCTTAACATCAATTGTGGGAAAAATGTTTAAGGGGCTATTGAGGGACTTTATACAGGATTTTGCAACAAAAAATTGTATTACAAGTGACAGCCAGCACGGTTTTACTAAAGATAGAAGTTGTCAAGCCAACCTGATTTGTTTTTATGAAGAGGTGAGCAGAAGCCTAGACAGAGGGACCGCTGTGGATATAGTGTTTTTGGACTTTGCAAAGGCATTTGACACTGTCCATCATAGACGTCTAATGGGTAACTTAAGGACTATAGATTTAGAAAGTATAGTTTGTAATTGGATTGAGAATTGGCTCAAGGACCATATCCAGAGAGTTGTGGTCAATGATTCCTACTCTGAATGGTCCCCGGTTATAAGTGGTGTACCCCAGGGTTCCGTGCTGGGACCACTATTATTCAACTTATTTATTAATGATATAGAGGATGGGATTAATAGCACTATTTCTATTTTTGCAGATGACACTAAGCTATGTAGTATTGTACAGTCTATGGAAGATATTCGTAAATTACAGCCTGATTTGGACACACTAAGGCCTGATTTACACGAGCGTGTGCGTTTTGCGCACACAAAAAACGCGGCGTTTTGCGTGCACAAAATGCACTTAACAGCTGCGTGTGTCCTCAGTGTATGATGCGCGGCTGCGTGATTTTTGCGCAGCCTCCATCATTATGACACTCCATTTGGATGTTTGTAAACAGAAAAGCACGTGGTGCTTTTCTGTTTACATTCAGAGTTTGACAGCTGTTGCGCGAATCACGCAGTTCGCACGGAAGTGCTTCCGTGCGACCTGCGTGGTTTTCACGCACCCATTGACTTCAATGGGTGCGTGATGCGCGAAAAACTGCGAAATATAGAACATGTCGTGAGTTTTACGCAGTGGACTCACACTGCACAAAACTCACGGACTGTCTGCATGCCCCCATAGACTAATATAGGTGCGTACGACACGCGTGAAAAGCACGCACGTCGCAAGAGCGTATATTACGCTCGTGTAAATGATGCCTAAGTGTTTGGGCATCCACTTGGCAAATGAGGTTTAATGTAGATAAATGTAAAGTTATGCATCTGGGTAAAAACAATCTGAATGCATCATTGTCCTAGGGGGAGCTACACTGGCGGATTCACTTGTTGAGAAGGATCTGGGTGTACTTGTAAATCATAAACTAAATAACAGCATGAAATGTCAATCAGCTGCTTCAAAGGCCAGCAAGATAATGTTGTGTATTAAAAGAGGAATGAACTCGCGGGACAGGGATATACAGATGTAGCCGTCTTTACCTTAATTTTTAACGCATTAAATAAACAATGGCTAGATCTCTTATCTTGACTTTTTTCAATGACTTTTCAATGGCTTTTGTTGTGTGATATCACGCTGCAGCAAGTTATCAGAATCAATTTAAAGATGGCTACATCTGTAATATTACCACTTTACAAAGCATTAGTGAGGCCTAGAATATGCAGTTCAGTTCTGGGCTCCAGTTCATAGAAAGGATGCCCTGGAGTTGGAAAAAATACAAAGAAAAGCAACGAAGCTAATAAGGGGCATGGAGAATCTAAGTTATGAGGAAAGATTAAAATAATTAAACCTATTTAGCCTTGAAAAGAGACGACTAAGGGGGGACACAATTGACATATAAATATATGAATGGCCCATACAAAAAATATGGTGAAATGCTTTTCCATGTAAAACCCCCTCATAAAACAAGGGGGCACTCTTGCAGAAAAAAAGGTTCAATCTGCAGAGGCGACAAGCCTTCTTTAGGGCTTATTCAGACGAACGAGATATACGTCCGTGCAACGCGCGTTATTTTCACGCGCGTCGCACGGACCTATATTAGTCTATGGGACCGTGCAGACATGTGCGTGATTTTTACGCCGCGTGAGTCCGCGGCGAAAAAGTCGCGACATGTCCGTTCTTTCTGAGTTTTTCGCGCATCACGCACCCATTGAAGTCAATGGGTGCGTGAAAACCACACATGTCACATGGAAGCACTTCCGTGGGACAAGTGTGATTCAAGCAACAGCAGTCAAAAGGTTGAATGAAAACAGAAAAGCACCACGTGCTTTTCTGTTTACAAACATCCAAATGGAGTGTCATAATGATGGCGGCTGCGCGAAAACCACGCAGCCGCGCATCATATGATGCTGCCACACGGAGCTGTCAAGTGCCTTTTGCGCAGGCAAAATGCCGCGTTTTTTTGCGTGCGCAAAAGGCACACACTCGTGTGAATCCGGCCTAACTGTGAGAACTGTGAATCTATGGAATAGTCTACCGCAGGAGCTGGTCACAACGGGGACAGTAGATGGCCTTAAAAAAGGCTTAGATCATTTCCTATAATGAAAAAATTATCAGCTCCTATGTCAATGTGCAGCAATTTTTCCCTTCCCTTTTCCCATCCCTTGGTTGAACTTGATAAACATGTGTCTTTTTTCAACCGTACTAACTATGTATGTAACTATGTATTCAAATTTTGCTTTTCTAGGGTGATTCTGGTATTGGACTCCAAGGACCTGCAGGTTTTCCAGGACCACCAGGCCCTCCAGGACCAGTCAACACACTGAAACAATTAGTAAGTTATTGAGGAATTCATGATATTTTGTATCAAAAATTACTTTTCAGTATAAAAATATAACATAGATTAAATATTTTGTGTATTTGTGCACATATTCAGCATAAGTTGAATAAAATAGAGAATTAATCTTCACAGTCACATTTCTGTTGGAATATTAAAACATAATGTGCTAACAAAGCTTCCAAATCAGTTAGCTGTCATGGGATTTATGGACTCAGAAGCAGGTCGTTCAGCCAATTTTCAGTCTTCCTTGCATTTTCCTAAGCATTCACCTGCAGAAGAACTGTTTCCCAGATGTTCCCTACTATTGTATAATTGTCACACTGAATGGTTTTGAAACTGTATGCAAAATGTAACATTAAACAGAAGGAACCAGAGTAAACACGACAGTTTTAAAAAAAATATTACTGCATTTATGTACAGAACAAAGTTAACTAAGACCCATATCATAATGGTTGGACCATCTTTAGAAGGAATAACCCCAACCAAATATTTCCTATAATGTAGAAACAGACTTGTTTCAGGGAAAAGAGTGCTGTCCCTCTTTGGAAGCCCCCTTTACTTTTTCCTACACTAATCATAGATATCGGGGCAAGAGCAGAAACTTACATGGGAACGCCCTCTGGGGTCGCCTGCATTTAATTCATTCTAACCAAGCAGCAGGGTATACTGTGGCATGGCTTTCAATGGGGCACTGTAGGCAGTACTGATGGTCGTATTGCGGCTGCTACTTATTGGGGAAATTATGGCTGGAACTAATTAGTGACACATTTGTTAGTAGTGACGGGGGCACTATGGCATGGTAGTAACGAGGGAGCTGTGGCTGTTATTCATTGAGTCGTGACTGTAATTCTTGGAGGATACAGTAATATAATTTGTGATACATTTTGGCATTTACTATGGGGACATTATGATGGACTAATGGACATTTTGGGCTGTAACTCGTCATAAAGAAACTACGGTTGCTACTTATTGGGGCACTGTGGCTGTCACTGGGACTATGGCAGTACTGTTATGGGAGGACATTTTGCCATATTTACCTTGAGTGCCAAAAGACAGGAAAGGCCAGCTGGCATAATGTAGCGAGTTTCATAGATATACACAATGTGGGTGATTTTTTTCTAAGTAAAGTTTATTTTAATTTCTTTAGGGAGCTGATGATACTGAAGGATCTGCAAGTGGAGATATCGCTGGATCAGGTCAAACTGTAAGATACAATATGAATGTTACTTTGAAATAAAATAAAAAATAAGATTTCCTTCATTGACTACACAGAATGCTAGTACATATTATTTTAGGGATAAGAAGACAAGCAGCTAAGTAATGTGGACATATTATTGGACAACTGCTAAATTTTTAATTGTTTGCTTTAATTCTGAGTCCCTGAGCTAAGAACATGGAATACGTTTGACTGTAATGAAGACCTTTTCCCGTAATAGATACCCATTTCACTTTTCTACTCCCTTTTATATATTTTCGACCATTGTTGTAATATAAATACAAAATGCAGTGCTTGTTGCAACAAAAACTTTCCTAATAAACTTTTCTACTTTAAAAGTGCTTACCAGGATTACAAGGGCCAGTTGGACCACCAGGACCACAAGGATTGCCTGGAAAGCCAGGTTCTGATTCAGGGATTGATGGTTCTCCAGGGAAACGTGGCAAAGATGGAGAAATTGGAATGCCTGGGCCACCCGTGAGTATTCAAAATGTTCTCATACCAATTGAGCTATAAATGTCATTTTACAACATGCCCAGAACTCAGAGCACACAATTTGAAAACCTAGAAACACTAGGAAACAGTATCATGACTGGTGCAACATGATTTTATGACCTGGTGCAGAGCCTCTTTTAAAACAGTCCGTAGTATTAGAGACATTTATTGCGACTGGTCGGATATTTTAAAAATATGTTGCTTGACATTACACTGTACAATAACATTATTGGCAAATATGACCACGAAGTCTACTTTTTCAAAAAATTGCATCCTTCACTTCCCATTGACTTGCAAAACATGAATGTCTTCGCAGTTTTCTATTTCCTTTAAACCTATTATTCAAGAAATAATCTATGATATTGACCTCTAATCAATGTTGGGTAAATATTTATTGTGCGGAAATAAATGAATTGGAGAGCAATAAAATTGGTGGGGTCCCCTTTAACACTGTCAGCTGTAGGCAAATCCCATGACTATACTTTAGCTCCAGCCTTCTGTGAGCACAGTTCTGTAAAGTATATGTGACACCTCATGATAAGCATAAGATCTCACTGTTAGGCCTAATGCACACAGCTAAATTATGGCTCTGGTCAAGCTTCAAGTTGTATAGAACCGTAATATAGCAACTGCAGAAGTCTGTAGGACCATACATAAGTGTTTCTGTTGGATTCATATGCAATAGTGGCATGTTCCATATGATTCCCTATTACAGCATGCCTAAGGCTTTATAGTGTGGAGCCCTGAAGACTCTGTGTGCTGCCGTACAGGCTCCATACACACGGTACTTCTGTGTGCATAAGCCCTAAGGCTTAAAGAGGCTTTTGCTTCTGTACTTCCTAACAAATAATACTTGTGAATTATGTTCCTGTTATCATATTATGACAAATTTATTTTTAATATAATAAAAATTATTTGGCATTTGATTTTCCAGGTGTGGGATGAGGACATTAGTGGTTCGGGAATGGTAATATGCTGCAATATCTGTTGTCAAAAGGCAGTATTTTCCCAGTTGTTTCATCTTTAAAAGCCATATGAGTGCATGGTTAAATAGCATATCGAGTAGATATTTTAAATAAATTTACTACACATGGATTATCAGCTGTTTTTCTCCTATGCACTATGAAACATTATTTGCAAAATATGTGCAATCTGAATATGATCAGACAAAAACTGCCTCATTTACCAAAAAAGTTCTTTAGCCCCTTCACCACTGCCCAATGTTTTTAAGACGCTGGGCATGGCCGGTCCCTGGTCTACAACGACGTCTTTTGATGTTGCTGTGGAAAAGGCTTATGAGCGCTACATTGTGCGCTCATGCACTAAGCAGGAGTTGTTACTAACATCTCCTGTACTTACAGCAGCCTCCTGAATATGGCTTGGATCGGAGAAACCTCTGATCCACGCGATTTAACCCTTTGATCGACGTGGTCCGTAACCACGTCATGATCAAAGTAGACTCCCCTCTTCGATCGCATCACCGGGTTTCCTGTTGATGTGATCGGAGACTGGGAAATCCTCTGCAGTTTGCCCTGGGGTCATAGAATGAACCCCGGGGCTGTCTGTTCTGTAAGCCTGCTGTTAGGGCATACTACATGTTGCCCTAACAGCAGCCTGTGTCATAGTGACACAGTATAATGTATTCGTATACAGGAGTATGCTAATACATTATAAGTATAAAATAAAGTTGTTAAAAACGTATTCCGTCATGGGATTAGATTATTTTTAACAAAAACATAATAAGGAAATGTCCACAAAAAAGTCATTATTTAGTATAAAATATATTTTATTGCCCATACATTAAATTAAAACAAAAAACCTACACTTATCTACATGACTGTAATAACCTGAAAAATTGTATTTAACAAGTTTAGCATGAAACGTGAACAGTCACGCCACAATTATTTTTTTTTACATAAATGAAACAGTAATTTGCTTGGACCCCAAAAACTGCGCAGGAAAAAAATAATTCTCCCACATAAAACAAAGCCTCATAGGCCTTATTAAAGCCTTTGAAAAAATAAAAAGTTATGGCTGCTGGAAGGCAGTGAGGAAAAAACTAAAACATTTAGCTGTTCATTAAGGGGATAGTTCTGCACATTCGGCAATTTTTTTAAGTACATCATACATATCCAGAGGTCTAGTGTAGAATCAAGGGCCCATTGATAATAACAATCACTATATTCTGGTATTTTGGCGAACTACAGGGGTTCTTGTTTAGCTTCGAACATTAACTCCTATTTGTGGGAAACAATGTTACAAGCCCTATAGACATTTAAAACAGCTGTTTTAAGTGCCCAGATAAGAAGCCAAGTAAAATTTTGTACCAGAACCCTAAAACATATTGTAATATTCCTTCATATTTACGCATTTGAGAAAACATCTCAGTGAGACATCATATTTTATGCACGTTGTAGGGAGGATCAGAGGTGAATGCTACACAGAGGCAGAATTAGAACAAGCACCCTTATACTGTTAGCCACAGTGCCCCCATAAGAGGGACAGCCACATGCCCCTATTAGAATGACAGCTACAGTGCCCGCATGAGTTCTAGCCACATAGATGCCATTAGTATCAGCCATAAGTACTTACCACAGTGCCCTCCCATAACTGTAAGACATACTGCCCATACAGACATAATGCCCCACATAAATAACAGCCATGGTGTATTAGCCAAATTGCCCTCATGAAAGTCTTGCCACCTGATCCCCCACTCACGTGCTTGTAACTTACTGCTCCTGAATTGATCTCTATGATCTAATTGAGTGTCGTCGCAAGATTCTCATCAATAGAACGACTCCACTATCTTGAATGATCTGTATCATTAGCAGTAGCTGTTGATCAAGTGTAGGGGCATTGTAGTTCTAGGTCGCTGCCTATACTGCCTAACACTTTCCCTGGCCCTTTACATAGGTATTAATATGAAATGTATTACTAGAATTTTAAGGATCCCACAATGTTGTAAGTGAAAGGGTTTAGCTATTGATGGACATAGCCAGATGTGAAATCAGTCACACTAGTCGAATTGAGAAATACGTTTGCATCTTTTCAGATACTAAGGCCTGATTCACACGAACATGTTAAACGTCCGTGGGACGGCCGTTGAAATAGCGGCCGTCCCAGGGACCTATGTAATTCGATGTGGCCGTTCACACAGCCGTTGTTTCAAAGGACTGTGTGAAGGGTCCGTGAGAAAATAGGACATGTCCTATCTTTTCACACGTCACGCATCCCTCCATAGACTCTCAACTATGGTGGATGCGTGACATCGCGTCCCGCAGCACGGAGCACGGATGCACCTCGGACGTGAAAGACAGCAGTTTTTCATGTCTGAGATGCGCAGCGCTCGTGTGAATCAGGCCTAATTGTAAGTACTAATTAAATACCTATAGCTGAATGTGAGGACATATCACACCTCCACTGAGGGAAGAATAACACCAAATACAAATTGTATCTGCAAAAATATATAAATCCTTTATTACATTAAATCATAAAAACATATTGGCCATCAGGACCTAAAATACAACAAACAATTTAAAATACACTGGCATAGAGAACAGAAGGGCTATTCAAAAAATAATATGTACACAAAAGTGCTGTATATATAGAAGCAATACGAGTCATTTGGTCAAACAAGCTGTGTGCATATAGTATGAGGAACTCTGCAAACCACACATAAGGTTCAGACACCCATGTCAACACACAACAACATGAAATAGACCCATCAATATATGCACAGGGATGGCAGCAAACAAAGTACAGTGTGTACAGAGCTAAATAGAGAACAGGAAGTCACCATGAATAAAAGTCCGGTCCCTGAACCTATACCAACCCAGGTGTAGTAAGAGTAACCCAAAAGTAAACTCCACGCCAGGAGCCCCGACGCGCTTTTCGCGGTAGCTTTTTCAAGGGGTACTGACAGGAAGAGTAGTTGATGTTATAAATATACTGAAAAAATGGGAGGGGTCCCTTCAAAGTAACCAATTACGGTAGGGTATTGAAAATACCTCATTGTAAACAGCCGAGGCTGAACCTGGTATAAAATATAAACAGCTGAGCTAATACATATGTAAATACCTGACTGTTGGGCAGTGAGTCACAAGCACCGCCAGCTTTCCCATCCACGCATCACACGGACGCCACTGCGCATGCGCATCAGTGCAGAAGCGCCGGGAAAAGAATGTTAGGTCGCACTATTGTGAGATGACATGCTGCGGTGGCCATTTTGAATATGGGCAAAAACGATGTTATAGACCTTTCTACTATGAATAACGTTTTGACATGTCTAGTCATTATGACATGTCATGTTCAAGTGGCCATTTTGGATGTGGGCAAAAAGCGATCACACAAGCCCATATACTACAGATGCCATTTAAAGTGTGAACAGAACTGAGCTGGTATATCGATCAGTCACTAAATATAGACCCAGATGTATATAGACAATTATACTGTTTACACACATAAACATGTCATAGAATGGATATTAATTGACATTATAACATGAGAGAAATGTCTACATACATAAATAAAAATAAAAAATGCACAAAATATATTTTAGAACAATTTTAAGAAAAGGGGGGATTTCTTCGTAATATTGAAAACCAAAATGTGGTAAGTGCAAAGAGAGTGAACACACGTGCTCAGTGATGTGATAAGAGGAAGAAAGAAAAGAAATATAAAATAAAATAAAGTGACACACACGTGATGAAATGCACCAAAGGAACAATTAATTTATTTTATTATGTTGACAACAATAAGACATACAACAATACAACATAGTTTAATATTAATACGATATAATATAGTATAATATAGTGATACCAAAAGCATAAAAAATTAAAGTGTGAAAATATATATGTGATGTAAATTTAATAAGCTTAGAGTGACAAAATGTGAATATTGTACAAATATATAATGAAGTGTTTATGTACCATAATATGTGTCAATAAAATGTCATAATAAATACATAATTAAATAAAATTGATAAGGATATGTACATATGTACAGATATATGTGCAAATGTGCATTATCACAGACAAATATAAAAAGACATATGGTATCCTACACTAAAGAATTACCCTAATGTGTATAACACACATTATAGGTATTTATCGTGTGTGTGAACACACAAACATGAATACCCCTTGAAAAAGCTAAAACAACTATGGACAAATCCAGCATAATTATAGCAAAACCTATAAATAAGTAAGATGAACCAGAAATATCGATTATTAGAACACATGGTGTGTGACGCTTGATATTCAAATCCACCCATATATTTTAAGGCCAATATAAACAGGACCCCTATAAGAAGATAAAAAGACACAATTATGTCAATACAGGCCATCAGCTACAAAAATGGAATTTATAACAACAAGTACACAATAATATAAACCAGAGGATTATTTCAATGTAATCAACAAAACCTCGGTAAACCAAACCCGTCAAATATAATAATTGTATACAAAGTTAAAAACTAATGATGCCATAAGACCCAGAAAAGTTTATAGGAGGGAGGCAAAGGAGATTTTTTCATTGAGACCCAGAGGTGAGCTAGTCTTAAGTTTTATGATCCATTTGCACTCGATGCGTTCTAATTTGCGGAAAGTATCACCTCCACGTGATCCGATAATGATCTTATCGATGCCCAGCACCCTTAAGTCCTGCCATCTATTATTGTGGAAATCCCGGAAATGTCTCGGAATGGATTTCAGTTTCTCAATTTCCTCCCAGTTATTACTCTCAATTCTTCCAGCTTTTTTAATGTCCCTCACATGTTCCTGAATTCTTATTTTCAATTCTCTTGTGGTCATGCCCACATACGACAGACCACATGGACATGTAGCCATGTAGACAACACCAGTGGTACTACAATTTATGAAATGTACGATTTTATAACATTTTTTGTTTTCGGAGTCTGCAAAAGTGTCCGTCTTGACCATCAAGTTGCAGATGGAACAATGACCACAAGAGAATGATCCCCAAGCTGGTCCTTTGGAACCAAATAAATAAGTCCTAGGACTAGGGGCACTATAATGGCTCCGGACTAAATGATCTCCTAAAGTTTTACATTTTTTAGCCGTAAGTTGAGGCTTCAAGGATAAATGTTTCTTTAAATCAGGATCCGTGAGCAAAATGGGCCAAAAACGAGTCACAATTTTACGTATCTCCCTCCATTGCGAATTGTATGTAGTGATCAATCGTACTACACTATCCTCTTTCTTGCGTTTTTGCTGAATGAGTAAGTTGTTTCGATTGGTCTGGCAGGCCCTTTGATAACCCATATCAATATCGTTTTTACGGTAACCACGTTGTGAAAACCGAGTCCTCAGACACTATGATTCACTTTCAAAATTAGAGTCTGAGTCACATACGCGTCTTGCCCGCAAAAATTGGCCTGTAGGAATTGCGCGTATTACATGTGAGGGATGGAAGGATGACGCATGTAGAAGAGAATTTACGGAAGTTGCTTTCCGAAAAATGGTGGTGCTAAGCTTACCTGTGTCAAGCACTGTCATCTTGATGTCCAAGAACTCCATGGTAGTTTGACTAATTATGCTCGTTAGTTTGATATTCTGTGTGTTGTTATTAAGGATGGATACGAAAAGGTCCAATTCTGTTCGTGTGCCCTGCCAGATAAAAAGGATGTCATCGATAAAGCGCATCCAGCCAACAACACATCCAGATACCATATCCATGGCCTCTCGTACAATTTCTTGTTCCCAGAAGCCTAAGAATAGATTAGCATAAGACGGTGCACACGTGGCACCCATTGCTGTCCCACGGAGTTGCAAATAGTGTTTGTCTCTGAACACAAAATAATTGTGCTCAAGGACAAAACGCATCAAAATGACAAGAAACTGAACCAGTTCATGATCAAGGTCACATGAGCCTAGAAAGTATTGGATAGCACGTAACCCCAGTTCGTGATTGATGCAGGTATATAGGGATTCCACATCGCAGGATACCAAATACATATCCTGCTCAATGGTCACTCCATCAAGACGCTTCAAAACGTCCGTAGAATCTTTGATATATGTTTGAAGATTCTCAACGCAAGGGCGGAGATAATAATCCAAGAAACGGCAAATGGACTCACATAGACTCCCACATCCAGACACGATTGGCCGGCCAGGTGGTTTCTTATGATCTTTATGTACCTTTGTTAGAATTTATAGTGTGGGGGTGATGGGAAATTTCACAATGAGCCCATCCATGATTTTTTTAGTAATGATGTTGTTGTCATAGGCTTCCGCCAATATGACATCAAGCTGGCCCTTAAAGATATTGGTGGGGTTATATGTCAGACGCTTGTAACACTCCGCATCCCGTAATTGTCGATATGCCTCAGATTCGTACATCTCAATATGCCAAACCACCACATTTCCACCCTTGTCAGCTGGTTTAAACACAATACCCTTCATCTGCTTAAGTTCGCGCAGCGCCTTGCGCTGTGCCCATGACAGGTTGTCATAGCCACGGTCCTGTGGCAGCTTTCGGAGTTCATCAACCACCATTCTGACAAACATCTCGACCGATGGGTTTAATGACAAGGGAGGAAATGCGGTGGACCTGGGACGAATGGTTTCTGGAAACCTGACATTACTAACCTCCTGTTCCTGGAGTAACGATTCTAACGCCCGGACCGCTTCCAATTCCTCCTGTGCTGTGAACAGATTATGAGGATCATTTTTAGCTAAATACTTTTTGTATACAAGTTTGCGTGCAAATAAAAACACATCCTTGATGGCTAAAAAGTCATCAAAGCCTGTAACAGGGCAAAATGACAGCCCCAGAGAAAGCACTGAAATTTGGCTAGGGGTGAATACTCTATCTGAGAGATTAATTACCTGCAATTCACCTCCTTCACTCTCATCAGAGGGATTGAATTTTCGTTTTGTGGGAGTACGTCTGGTTTCATATCTCCTAGTTCTCATTGGTTGGCTCCCTTGTGAGGCCCCAGAAGTTGTACTATCTAGTGAGGATAGAGACTCAGAGCGTGCCATTGTAGTGGAACCACGCCGTTGCCATTTATACACTTTGTGTTCTTGAAAATCCATCAAATCCCGTTGGAACTTCTTGGACTTGAATTCTTTAATCTCGGACTCCCATTTAGTGTATTCAATGCTTAGTTCATGCTCGAATCTAGCAAGAATATCAGGAGTGAGTTCCATTTTTACTTTATCCTGTAGAGGTACTATCAGCTTTTCAATTTCCTCTAACTGTTTCTTATCCCATCCTATCAAAAGCTCAATGAATGTGCGTGAACAAGATTTGCACGCTTCTTCCCATCGGGAACGAAACGTGGCATCATCAAGGGGAAAAGAGGGAAAGACCTGGACTCGCAAGCCTCTGGGGATAAGATCCTTAGTAAGATATTGCTCTAAAGCCACCTTATTCCACCAAACTCTCATTCTACGTTTCAGTAGATCTTTTAATTTCTTTTGGGTTTCCAATATTCCCATGTGGGTTGCACCCATGGGTCCTACAGCATCATTATTAAAAACTTGGGTCACAAGAGACAGCCAATTGGATTCCCGTGTATGGAAATCCATAGTAGTACTGAGGCCTGTTTGAAAAAACAGAAACAATATTAAGTACCTATACTGAGACAGGCCAAACGATGCACGTTATAATAAACGTCCGCACATATCAAAAAGAGAATAGACATTAAATACCTATAGCTGAATGTGAGGACATATCACACCTCCACTGAGGGAAGAATAACACCAAATACAAATTGTATCTGCAAAAATATATAAATCCTTTATTACATTAAATCATAAAAACGTATTGGCCATCAGGACCTAAAATACAACAATTGTAAGTACATCTATTAGCTTTTGTTTTGAAAGAATAAACATTTACCTTTTAACACATATACATTTTTTAATGTCAGTTTCCTTTCCTTTGCTTAATAAGTTAGAACCAGTTGTTTGGCTTTTACATTAGGAAATGCATTTATTTCTCATCACTCTGTAGGGACAAATATTCACCATCAAAGACATTTTTTTTTCAGGTGCATTTTGTTACATTGCATGGGCGCTTCGTCCTGAATGTAATTTTGTAAAGTTTAATTTTCATAAATTTAGTACAGCCCAAAATTTTCATGACTTACTATAGATTTTTAACTAAGGCTATGTTCACACTTGCGTAGTGCATTCAGTTTATAATGGGAACAAGGAGGCATAGCCGGATTTGTTGCACGATGGATACCACCAGCGCCCGACGGTATCCACTGACTTACAGTTGGGTCCTGTTGTTTTGACGGGAAGAATAGTGCCGTTTACATGGCTATTTCTGGCCTCTGACAGCAGTGTGAACATAGTGCTATACTTATAACTATGCCTGTTGGGCTAGGACCTCAGCACCAACCACCCAGGTCCTGAATTAGCAGGCAATGCATGGCAAAAACATTTATGTACCCTCCAGATCCTAGTAATGAAGTGGCTGCCAACTATACATAGGTAGAGTTTAAAAGTCTTAGATATATAAAGATGTTCAGTAGTGTATTTTTAGTGAATGCATGTTAATTGTAAACTATAGCAAACCAATCTAATACTTTTTTTGGGAACCATGCCTTCTCAAAGTGCATGATCAAATCTGCCTTTTGAATACAGAAAATGCTTTTACTAATATGCAAATATTGTGGCTTCCTTTAGTATTTTTATTTTTTTTGCAGCAATTTCAAGAACTAGAAGGTTTAGCCATATACATATACATTTTATACACTGCACTGATAATTGAAATGTTATGGTAAGAAGTAGACTTGGTTTAGAATTGTTATACAGATATAAAAATGTATGGAACTAAATAAAACCACTTATTCCTTGTGTTAAAATATATATTCATGAATGGAAAATATCTCATGCTAAGAAGCATCATACTTAAAAGGGTTGTTTCATCAAAGACAGCCCCTTTAACCTGGTGGACCCCACTCTATGACTACTATCTGACCTAGTAGCTGCACATCGAGAGGAGTTTTCCTTATGACACAATTTCCTTGTGATCATTATGAAATTCTGCGTGGTCACTAATGGATAACCATTGTACACATCCTAACCGTTTTATATGGCCATACAAGAAAGGACATACTGCATGTCAAGAAAACCAGATTCATAATTGTTCAGTCAAGATTTATTCTACAGGGTGGACCATTTATATGGATACACCTAAATAAAATGGGAATGGTTGGTGATATTAACTTCCTGTTTGTGGCACATTAGTATATGGGAGGGACGAAACTTTTCAAGCTGGGTGTTGACCATGGCGGCCATTTTGAAGTCAGCCATTTTGTATCCAACTTTAGTTTTTTCAATGGGTAGAGGGTCATGTGACACATCAAACTTATCGAGAATTTCACAAGAAAAACAATGGTGTGCTTGGTTTTAATGTTACTTTATTCTTGAAAAACACAAAATTGTCTGGGTGACCCCAAACTTTTGAACGGTAGTGTATATCAGCTGCAGGAGCATCAGTTTTTTTTGTCTCTCAGCAATTACAACTGATGCAAAAACTGATGCAAAATTGTATCATTTGCCATCAGACTTTTTCATCAGTTGTCGTTAGTTGTCATCAGTTTTTACCATCCATTTTTAACATGAGTTTTCACCACAATGGTCCACCAAAAGGTAGTCTAGGGTCTGAATATGTGGAAATTTTATCAGAGTGGTACATAGTTTGTGATAGATTGGATACATGTTGTGTACTAGTCATTCCACAAAACTTCTGACGTGATCCTGGCATGTCAGGGCTCTCCTTCTCTGCTCCGGCCTCGGCGCTACACTGAAGTCTGACACACACATTGTAATGTCACGTGTGTCATATTCAGTGCAGCCACAAGGCCGTCGCCGAGACGGTGAGCCCAAAAGGCAGCTGCTTTCCACTCACCTCACCTCAGATCTTTGAAGGAGCCTTATGAACCCGCAAAGGCGCCAAACACTAGCCCTAACTTCAGGAAATAGCTAGTGTTTGGTGCCTTTACAGCTACCCAATCCCACCCCAAATCTCCTACCCACCCCACACCTTGCTGGGATTGCTGTTGTTTCTATTCACATGACAGGGTCCGGGTTCCAGCCGTCTCGGTCCGTTTTTGACGTTTGTTTTGCATCTGTTTTGTGTCCGTGTTTCCATTTTTGTCGGCCGATTGTGACCCATGTGTGTAAAAATATATGAATTTCATGTGCAGATAATGCCACAGTGCCCTCGGTAGATCATGCCACAGTGCCCTCTGTATATAGTGCCACACTCCTCTCTGTATATAGTGTCACACACCCCCTGTAGATAATGCCACAGTGCCCTCAGGAGATAGTGCCACAGTGCCCCCTGTGTATAAAGTGCCACCCTGCTCTCTCTATATAGTGCGACACAACCCCTGTAGATAATTCCGCAGTGCCCTCTCTATATTGTGACACACACCCTGTGTTGATAATGCCACAGCTCCCCCTGTAGATAGCGCCACACAGCCCCCTGTAGATGGCTCCACACAGCCCCCTGTAGATAGCGCCACACAGCCCCCTGTAGATAGCGCCATGCTGCCCCCTGTAGATAGTGCCACCCATGCCCCCCTGTAGGTAGTGCCACTCATGCCCCCTGTAGATAGTGCCACCCACCACCCCTCCTGGAAGAGCCCCTGACGTCAATGTTCATATATTGACAGTAGTAGAAGAAATGGGTAGCAGTCCTGGATCTGTGGCGTTGTGCTATGGGGTTGGGGAAGATTCCCGTAATATAGTCACAAAATTTAACCCAGCACACACAGAGAGAGAAGGAGAATTATTTTGATGCAATGATTTTTTATTTGTTGTATTTTCATAAATTTACATATATATATGGATCATAGCTATATAGGCCACTAAAATCCGAGATGTTTCGGCCTATCCCAGGCCTTTGTCACTGTCGCTGTTCACAAAGAAGAACGAGGTTTTAGGTGTATAAGGCATCTGCCAGACGCTCTGTATGGAGATATAGCTATGATCCATATATATATAAATTAATGAAAATATGACAAATAAAAAATCATTGCATCAAAATAATTATCTTGCTTAGAGGGAGCTACAGTGGTGATATCTACAGGGGGGGCAGCGTTATATACAGGGAGGGTGGTGGTATCTACAGGGGATCATGGGTGGCACTAAATTCCGCTCCTGCTCTAGCTGGGGATTCCCACTCCGGGTGCTGCCGCTTCCGCCTTTCGATGTTCATCCGCCTAACAGTGAATTAAGATAGAATACGGCGCAGAACCTCCCGGGGAGACGGACTTAAATACTCTGCAGATAACATTTTTGGATCCGGCTCCTGCACAGGTCCAGCGCCGTACGGCGCCAGAACTTATGTCCCATGTGCCAGAACAGATCCCATAGAAAGTTATGGGATCTGTTCTAGCATCAGTTTCCCTCCGGCTTTTCTGCAACACGCCGGAGGGAAACTGAAAGGGATAACTGACATATGTGAATGGCCCCTTAGAGCCTATTATGAACTTTGATTGTTGCTCTCATGCCAAGTACCAACATCTATTCCACTTCTATAGTGGCATGTTAGTACTATTTCAATAAGACATAATAAGTACATCAACGGCAGTCATCCTTTGGCATACAGATATACAATTTCATGTACCCACCTGATTATTTTTGATTGAATTCCTTGGATTTCAGATACTTTAATAGTTCATCAATGCATTAAATTTGTAGTGGTAACTGTAGTTAGTTACAAAGGCTATATACATGGCACTATCATGAATAATATGTATTATGATTTAAGATCACGTTATGTTATTATTTTATTCTGCAATTCTTATAGGGCTTACCTGGCTCACCTGGAAAAGATGGTGTCATTGGCCTTCCCGGTCAGAAGGGAGCAAAAGTAAGTGACAATCTTGAAACTTATTAAAGGGAGTCTGTCACCAGAAATTTGCCAATCACACAGCAGCACAGTAATATAGTGTTGCCTCACCTGAATATAATGCTATTTTAATTTTTCAGATGCGTGGCTCTGTTACAGCGATAATAATTTTATTCTTCATATGCAAAAGAGCTTTTTGGAGCAACGAGGGTGTCACTGTTGCTCCAAACAGCTCTACCTTCTATCCCCAGTCTGTCCCTCCCTCCCTTTCTTCGAGTGACAGGGCCAGGCAGTATAGAAGCCGTGATCATGGTTCCTAGTTCTGTAAAGTCACATGGTGTATTACATTATCCTTCTTACCCAGTTAGCAGCTCTGAAACCCATGTGATGCAGTCTGTAACTCTAGTTCTTTTTGTGAAATTTATATCATATGATCCTTTGCAAAGATGATAACTGAATGCGTGTGAACAGAGTATTCTATCAATGCCTCATTCACATGCTCCTGAAAAAAAATTGTGTGAATTAATGACTGCTCCACTGATTTTAAAATCCACAGCATGCTCATTATTGGTGCAGATTCTGCTCTGAATAAAGGATTAACTCTATTGAACTTCAATGGAGCTACTCCGCATACAGATCCGCATGCCAATCTTTAGCAGAAAATCGTGTTTCAGATGCATATTTTTTCCTTGGAATATCTATCCACGGCGGATTTGCCAGGTGCAATTCCTCACCGTGTCAACATAACCTCAATATCCAAGTTTATGTTGAAAATATGGAAGCAGTAGTAAAAGGAAAAAGAAAGAAATTTTTATGCTCTTGGATATAGAAATATACAGTATGGATTATAGGAATATACAGTATGTACCTACAAATCACCTTATTCCTAACTAAATCAGCATTAAATCATACCTAACTTTTCTAGTGACTTTTCAGAATAAGCTATCATATGTTTGTACATGTGGAATAACACTATTTCTGGTCATTATATGACTTTTAGCTTGCATATTTTAGCAGTTTTCCCCACTGCTGGCTCTCCCTCTAAGTCTCAGCTTTTCCTGAGCTAGTGGGTCGGGCCTAACTGCTATCATGTCTTCCATACAAAGCACCCGTGGAGAAGAAAACATCCAGCTCTCCAGTCTCAAAAATAGCAGCAACATGGAGGACATTATACAGCAGTAAGGAGCAGTGTAGCTGTGAATCATTTACCTGGGTGAGATATTAGGATGGGTTCACATTGTGCATTTTTGTTGCACTATGAAACGCTGGCAAAAGATTACATGCGCATGCGTTTTTAAATAACTGTGCGTTTTAACAAAGTGTTTCAGCTGTACGCCTATGACCATTAAATTCAACACCAGATTACAGCTGAAACATTTAAAAACAGAATGAGATTTTACAAAAACACATCATTTTTTCAGATGCATTTCTTTTGGTAGCATTTAAAGATGCAACAAAAAACACACATTGTGAACCCAGCTTAACACTGAGGGTATGTGCACACACACTAATTACGACCGTAATTGACGGACGTATTTCGGCCGCAAGTACCGGACCGAACACAGTGCAGGGAGCCGGGCTCCTAGCATCATACTTATGTACGATGCTAGGAGTCCCTGCCTCTACGTGGAACTGCTGTCCCGTACTGAAAACATTATTACAGTACGGGACAGTTGTCCTGCAGAGAGGCAGGGACTCCTAGCATCGTACATAACTATGATGCTAGGAGCCCGGCTCCCTGCACTGTGTTCGGTCCGGTACTTGCGGCCGAAATACGTCCGTCAATTACGGACGTAATTAGTGTGTGTGCACATACCCTTACTAGGGACTGCAGCAGCATCTCTGTGTGTCTCTCACTCTGCTCCTGCTCTCTCCTTCTCCTCCCCTTTCCATAGACCAGCATGAAACCTAATCCTTCCGTGAGCTGATAATCCATCTTGTCTCTCAAGGTGGATTTTAGCAGTAAAAGGAGTGTGAATGATAAGTGTAGGAGGTGGGGTGGGACAGGAGGGGAGCCTGATAAGTGGCGAAAGAGGCATTTTTTTATGTAATAAGAAATACTACAAAGCTTCTTATATTTGTTTGTACTATTGATTTATGCAAAGTTTGTTGTAAGGAACATTTAATTGTCTGGAACAAAAAAAAGAAGACGTATAATCCCCACCATAAAAACAGCAACAAGCCCATGTACTTAAACAATACAATGACCATCAAGTTACAGTGGCCTCAGACTACTATATCTGCAAGGTACAATGATCTTTCCTGAGCCATAATAGCTGAAGACCACTTACAATGCCACAATACAGTCATTCAGTGTGCACATTTCATGGGTAAGTATTACTTGTCTAAATGGGAGGAAGTGGAGCCAATCTGCAGTACAGAGCTACATGTGCTGTACTGCTCTTTATATGTGCTATGTGTACTGTACTGCTATCTACCTGTGTTATATTCTTACATTTATTTTACTGCTTATGGCCTGCTCTTTTGGACACCAGGTGAGGGAAGCTCCTGTCCTCAGCATAGAAAGTGAATCTCTAGCTTGCTGCAGCTCTTTTTAATTTTTGTACGCATTTGTATTAGTTTTATGCTTATCTTTAATCTTCATATTTTCCTGTTTTAAGTTAACAAATTGGGTGCTTTGGAACCGATTACTAGTTTTCCATACAGTTATGGTCTTAAGTTACAGTGTTTTTAAGTTGAAATGGTCATCCATACCACATTAAAATAAAAACTTGTATTTGCACCCACATATACAGTTAATTATATAATCTCCCCAACAATACAAAAGGTTACAAACCCTTAAAGATTTATGAATTTGGGAAATAGATATTTTAAAATTACATAAATATCACATAAATATAAATATCAAGAAAGGTCTTCTTTAACTCTTTACCGTCATCAGCCGTATATATACGGCGGAGGCCGGGGGGTAATTATGAAGCAGGCTCACAGGCTGAGCCCGCTTTTCAAGTTGAGTGTTTCGGCTGAATGTTACAGCCGACACTTCAGTGCAACAAGCGGGTTCTACTTAATAGGAGCCTGTAACAATATACTGCAATATACAGTGAAGGAAATAAGTATTTGATCCCTTGCTGATTTTGTAAGTTTGCCCACTGTCAAAGACATGAACAGTCTAGAATTTTTAGGCTAGGTTAATTTTACCAGTGAGAGATAGATTATATAAAAAAAAAAAAAAACAGAAAATCACATTGTCAAAATTATATATATGTATTTGCATTGTGCACAGAGAAATAAGTATTTGATCCCTTTGGCAAACAAGACTTAATACTTGGTGGCAAAACCCTTGTTGGCAAGCACAGCAGTCAGACGTTTTTTGTAGTTGATGATGAGGTTTGCACACATGTTAGATGGAATTTTGGCCCACTCCTCTTTGCAGATCATCTGTAAATCATTAAGATTTCGAGGCTGTTGCTTGGCAACTCGGATCTTCAGCTCCCTCCATAAGTTTTCGATGGGATTAAGGTCTGGAGACTGGCTAGGCCACTCCATGACCTTAATGTGCTTCTTTTTGAGCCACTCCTTTGTTGCCTTGGCTGTATGTTTCGGGTCATTGTCGTGCTGAAAGACCCAGCCACGAGCCATTTTTAATGTCCTGGTGGAGGGAAGGAGGTTGTCACTCAGGATTTGACGGTACATGGCTCCATCCATTCTCCCATTGATGCGGTGAAGTAGTCCTGTGCCCTTAGCAGAGAAACACCCCCAAAACATAATGTTTCCACCTCCATGCTTGACAGTGGGGACGGTGTTCTTTGGGTCATAGGCAGCATTTCTCTTCCTCCAAACACGGCGAGTTGAGTTAATGCCAAAGAGCTCAATTTTAGTCTCATCTGACCACAGCACCTTCTCCCAATCACTCTCAGAATCATCCAGATGTTCATTTGCAAACTTCAGATGGGCCTGTACATGTGCCTTCTTGAGCAGGGGGACCTTGCGGGCACTGCAGGATTTTAATCCATTATGGCATAATGTGTTACCAATGGTTTTCTTGGTGACGGTGGTCCCAGCTGCCTTGAGATCATTAACAAGTTCCCCCCGTGTAGTTTTCGGCTGAACTCTCACCTTCCTCAGGATCAAGGATACCCCACGAGGTGAGATTTTGCATGGAGCCCCAGATCGATGTCGATTGACAGTAATTTTGTATGTCTTCCATTTTCTTACTATTGCACCAACAGTTGTCTCCTTCTCACCCAGCATCTTACTTATGGTTTTGTAGCCCATTCCAGCCTTGTGCAGGTCTATGATCTTGTCCCTGACATCCTTAGAAAGCTCTTTGGTCTTGCCCATGTTGTAGAGGTTAGAGTCAGACTGATTGAGTCTGTGGACAGGAGTCTTTTATACATGTGACCATTTAAGACAGCTGTCTTTAATGCAGGCACCAAGTTGATTTGGAGCATGTAACTGGTCTGGAGGAGGCTGAACTCTTAATGGTTGGTAGGGGATCAAATACTTATTTCTCTGTGCACAATGCAAATAAATATATATAATTTTGACTATGTGATTTTCTGTTTTTTGTTTTTTAATATAATCTATCTCTCACTGGTAAAATTAACCTAGCCTAAAAATTCTAGACGGACTTTGACAGTGGGCAAACTTACAAAATCAGCAAGGGATCAAATACTTATTTCCTTCACTGGATTAGTATATCGCTGGTTCAAGTCACCTAGGGGAATAAATAAAAAAATTAAATAGAGATATGATAGATAGATAGATAGATAGATAGATAGATAGATAGATAGATAGATAGATAGATAGATAGATAGATAGATAGATAGATAGATAGATAGATAGACAGATAGACAGATAGATAGAGAGATAGAGAGATAGATAGATAGATAGATAGATAGATAGATTTTAAAAAAAGTTTTTCCCATTTTCCTCCAAAAGCAATGTAAAAAAAAATAATTAACATAACTGGTATTACCGCATCTGTACTATTACAATATTAAATTATTTAACCCACGCGGCGAATGCAGTAAAAAAAACAAAAAACTTTTTGGGTCAACTCATCGCACACAAAAAATCGAATAAAAAGTGATCAAAAAGTCTTATGTACCAAATGGTACCATTAAACCCACAGCTCAACCCGCAAAAAATAAGCTTTTACTCTGCTCAATCGACAAAAAAATAAAAAACGTTACAGATCTTAGAATTTGGCGACACAAAATTTTGTTTTAAACAATTAGTTATTTCTTTGTAAAAGTAGTAAAATATATTTGAAAAAAATATATATAAATTTGGTATCACCATAGTCATATTGACCGACAGAATAAAGTTAACCTGTCATTTTTACCACACGGTAAACATCATAAAAACTTAATCCAAAAAACAGTGGAGGAATCACTGCTTTTTGCAATTCCACCCCACAAAGACATTTTTCCAGTTTCCAAGTACATTATATAAATGGTGCCGTGAAAAAAATACAACTCGTACCAAAAATAAACAAGCACTCATACGACTATAGTAATGGAAAAATAAAAAAGTTATGGCTTTTGGTAGGTGGGGAGGAAAAAACTAAAATGAAAAAACTAAAAATTGCTGCAGAGGGAAGCAGTTAAAAATAATAATCTGTTTAATATTCATAATTTAAATACCTAAAATATTATATACATATTTTGTTTTACAGGGTGATCTGGGGGTGACAGGACCACCTGGAACCAAGGTATAACTACATTAATGCCTAAACAAGTGTACATGTCACTATTTCCTATACAAATGAACTATTTGTTGAAGACACATTAAATAATGGCAATATCTCCATAACATTTGCCTCCCATTTTCCAATGAAGATAAAAAGTTAAGTGTTAAATTCCCTTTTCGTCTATTCAAAGAAAATGTATAACAAAGTACTGATTGTCATAATATTTATCAATTTGTGTCAATTATATACAGACATTGTAATATATAGTAAATATTCAGAAACCTCTTTAGTTACCAAGACAATGAGAATATGGAGCTGAGGGAAACTGTAGCAGTATCTCTCCATCAGAATCTATGGGAGACTGCATGCTGTGAGATTGAAGGAGGAGTAGTAGGAGAGACAACAGATTTCCTCAGAGTACACATCACAGCTCTGACATCACACCAGGAAGAGCCCGTCCACTCAACAAAGAGAAAAAAAATAAACATTTATACCCAAAATATACTGTTAGGGATCTGCCAGGTACTACGTCTAGGTATACTCCTGGGATTAATCAATCCACACCTGAGGCCAGACCTGTTCGACTGACACCATCTCCCACCAACCAGGGTGGCAGGCTCAGGAGTGGGAGAGCCTATCGCGGCCTGGTCAGTCAGAGTTAGCTCCGCCCCCTGTCCTTTATTACCTGCCGTGTTCTCTTCCTCAGTGCTTGTAATTCTTCTGGATTCCTGGCCCCACTGCTGCTTGCTCCAGCCTGCTTCTGCCGTGCTTCTGCCTTGCTGCAGTTCCGCTTAACCTGCTTTGCTTTGCCCCTGCTTGCTTCCTTCTCCGTGCTCACTTTGGTATACTCCACTTCATCCTGGTCCTGACTACTCATTCACCGCTCCGTTTCCTCGCGGCGTTCCGTGGCTACTGCCCTTTCCCTTGCGTGTTCCCTGTTTGTTCTCCCGTGCACTTAGACAGCGTAGGGACCGCCGCCCAGTTGTACCCCGTCGCCTAGGGCGGGTCGTTGCAAGTAGGCAGGGACAGGGCGGTGGGTAGATTAGGGCTCACCTTCCCTTCACCTCCTTCCTGCCATTACATATACCCAAATTATGCAGCTTTTACACAATGTTTGTGGCTGCATTATTGATGATTGATAAGTATAATTTCTCATCTCTGAAAACGGTTGCTAAATTTTTACTATATATATATTACTCCACAGGGTGAGGTTGGATCTCAAGGTTCCCCTGGAACTGACGGAATTCAAGGAAAACAAGGAATTCCGGGAAACAGAGGTCTTCAAGGTCCATCTGGACCTCCAGGACCACCAGGACCTCCAGGACCTGCTTATGGATTTGGATTTGAGGTGAGGTCGATTGACAATTCTTGTTTCAAATATAAAAAGCAAAGACTAAAATATGAAACACCAAATAGAAATTTTGTTTGGTCAAACAAACAGGACTGGTTCATGCCAATATGAAAAATGAAGCAATGGCATTCAAGTTTTACCAGTGATAATGTGTACAAAATAGTTTTTATTGGGCTCTATCACATTTATGTTTTTTTTAAATCTATTTTGTACGATGGATCCAGCACTGCAATATGGTATCCATTATGAGTGAAAACCACAATGCAGTGTCAGATCCATTATACGATGGAAACTGCCAGCGCCTGATGGACACATTGACCTATAATGATGTCCGTTGGATTCCATCGTGGTGTTAGTGGTTTTGACAGGAAGAATAGTGTTGCATGCAGCACTATTCTTCCTCTTCAAATCTGACAGAATCTGCAACGGAGCTTACAATATTAAAAGGGCAATTTACACAAAAGATAAAAGTGCTTATGTTATAAAGTGTAGTAGACATATACATACTGTAAAATTAAGGCAACTATCAAATAACTAGTCACTCGGCCATCATCTGTGCAAGCACAGATATAGAGTTACAGGGTCTGAGCAGTTATAGGGCAGACAATATAAAGATACTGAATGTTGAGGTATGAATCTGGTTACGAGAAAGAAGAACAGTAATGCTGGAATGATGGTCAGAGAATTTATAGATGTTTTTTCAGGACACGCTTAAAATATTGAATGGTGGATGTTTGGCTCATTGTGCAAGGTGTGCATTGCAGAGTACAGGAGCATCCTGAGAGAAATCTTGTAAAAAGGAATGGAAGAATTAAAATAAATGATATGGCCTAGAGCTTTGGCACAAGAGATGGATATTACCACCCAGCCATAGCGATCTGAGTCGCTTCTGCAGGGAGAGATGAGCAGCAGCTACAGTATGTATCATCTCTGTACATCAGCATATGCTAACTTAAGAAAACTTCATCACATGTAAAATACATACATGATTAAATCTCGGTTTAAATGTATGAGCAATGAATATAGCTGGTTCATGTACATGATGGTTTTATTTGCTTAGGATATGGAAGGATCTGGAGATTTAACAGAATTAAGAGCTGCTGGAAGCACAAGCCATCAAGGTCTAAAAGTAAGTGTATACATCATTAAACATATTCCTTTTCCATAAGTATTCTTTATTACACATCCAAGAAGACTTTCATTGCCATTTAGTAAATATGTTATTTCACTGCAATACACCATTTGCACAAAAAATTGCATTAAAGTGGGTTCTTCCTCCATAAACATCGGCACATCCAATTAATATGCCATAGATGTCAATGTCTAATCATGCAATTTTCAACAGCATTGTGTGAACGTTGCAAAACTCCAACAAGTGCAAGTGATTGAACAAAGTTTGGGCTAAATGTACCTCAACACTGACTGATGTGAAATTATAGGAGACGTTGCTTCTGAAGATGGCGTAACCAGTTATTAAGCTCAAAGGGGTTGTCTCGTTCGATAACCCATTTCCATATTTCCTTTTAGGGTACATAGAGGGAGGCCCCTCGCTCAAGCAGACCCTTCTATGAGCCCGCTGCTAACAAGCAATATCTATCACATTGGCAGACCCAGTCCGTCCATGTATTATATGAACGGCCATTAATTTAATGCTTCCCTTCCCTATAAGAGCGGCCAACCGTAACGCGATGAGACAACTCCTTTAGGAGACAATTACTATTTTTCATGGGTGATATGTGTTAAACTATATCATGGGTTCACTTAGATTTACCTTGACTAATGTTACATTTTGACAAAAGAAAAATTTGCTGATTTTGTAAGTTTGCCCACTGTCAAAGACATGAACAGTCTAGAATTTTTAGGCTAGGTTAATTTTACCAGCGAGAGATAGATTATATAAAAAAAAAAATAAGAAAATCACATTGTCAAAATTATATATATTTATTTGCATTGTGCACAGAGAAATAAGTATTTGATCCCTTTGGCAAACAAGACTTAATACTTGGTGGCAAAACCCTTGTTGGCAAGCACAGCAGTCAGACGTTTTTTGTAGTTGATGATGAGGTTTGCACACATGTTAGATGGAATTTTGGCCCACTCCTCTTTGCAGATCATCTGTAAATCATTAAGATTTCGAGGCTGTCGCTTGGCAACTCGGATCTTCAGCTCCTTCCATAAGTTTTCGATGGGATTAAGGTCTGGAGACTGGCTAGGCCACTCCATGACCTTAATGTGCTTCTTTTTGAGCCACTCCTTTGTTGCCTTGGCTGTATGTTTCGGGTCATTGTCGTGCTGGAAGACCCAGCCATGAGCCCTTTTTAATGTCCTGGTGGATTGAAGGAGGTTGTCACTCAGGATTTGACGGTACATGGCTCCATCCATTCTCCCATTGATGCGGTGAAGTAGTCCTGTGCCCTTAGCAGAGAAACACCCCCAAAACATAATGTTTCCACCTCCATGCTTGACAGTGGGGACGGTGTTTTTTGGGTCATAGGCAGCATTTCTCTTCCTCCAAACACGGCGAGTTGAGTTAATGCCAAAGAGCTCAATTTTAGTCTCACAGCACCTTCTCCCAATCACTCTCAGAATCATCCAGATCTTCATTTGCAAACTTCAGAAGGGCCTGTACATGTGCATTCTTGAGCAGGCGGACCTTGCGGGCACTGCAGAATTTTAATCCATTACGGCGTAATGTGTTACCAATGGTTTTCTTGGTGACTGTGGTCCCAGCTGCCTTGAGATCATTAACAAGTTCCCCCTGTTTAGTTTTCGGCTGAGCTCTCACCTTCCTCAGGATCAAGGATACCCCATGAGGTGAGATTTTGCATGGAGCCCTAGATCGATGTCGATTGACAGTCATTTTGTATGTCTTCCATTTTCTTACTATTGCACCAACAGTTGTCTCCTTCTCACCCAGCGTCTTACTTATGGTTTTGTAGCACATTCCAGCCTTGTGCAGGTCTATGATCTTGTCCCTGACATCCTTAGAAAGCTCTTTGGTCTTGCCCATGTTGTAGAGGTTAGAGTCAGACTGATTAATTGAGTCTGTGGACAGGAGTCTTTTATACAGGTGACCATGTAAGACAGCTGTCTTTAATGCAGGCACCAAGTTGATTTGGAGTGTGTAACTGGTCTGGAGGAGGCTGAACTCTTAATGGTTGGTAGGGTATCAAATACTTATTTCTCTGTGCACAATGCAAATATATATATATAATTTTGACAATGTGATTTTCTGTTTTTTAAAAAAAATATAATCTATCTCTCACTGGTAAAATTAGCCTAGCCTAAAAATTCTAGACTGTTCATGTCTTTGAGGGTATGTGCACACACACTAATTACGTCCGTAATTGACAGACGTATTTCGGCCGCAAGTCCCGGACCGAACACAGTGCAGGGAGCCGGGCTACTAGCATCATACTTATGTACGATGCTAGGAGTCCCTGCCTCGCTGCAGGACAACTGTCCCGTAGTGTAATCATGTTTACAGTACGGGACAGTTGTCCTGCAGCGAGGCAGGGACTTCTAGCTTCGTACATAACTCTGATGCTAGGAGCCCGGCTCCTTGCACTGTGTTCGGTCCGGTACTTGCGGCCGAAATACGTCCGTCAATTACGGACGTAATTAGTGTGTGTGCACATACCCTGACAGTGGGCAAACTTACAAAATCAGCAAGGGATCAAATACTTATTTCCTTCACTGTATAGAGATAGAAGCAGCAAGAAAAATAATAGGCGAGAGTCTGACACATGGAATACCATAATGGTACACAAGGGCAAATTTACTTTTAGTCAGAGTGTCCCTTTAAGGGCCTGTTCACACTGAGTGTTTTGCACCACATGCGTTATTTGCCGCGATTTTAGACGCGTTTTTTACCGTGGTTTTTTTTAAGGCGTTCTTTTTCCTATTTCTTCAAGAGACAAAGGGAAATTCCACGCGTGTTATTTGCCAAAAAAAGGGCACAAAACGCATCAAATATTGCGGCAAAAAAACGGGGCAAAAAAGCGTTTATTTCCGTCTCCCATTGATTTCAATGGGGTTTTTGAGGCGGAAAACAAGATAGGGCATGTCGCTTCTATTTCCTCGCTCACGGTAAGATAAACTCCTCCACCTCCCATTGAAATCAATGAGAGTCAATTTCGGCGGCTTCCGCGGCAAAAAAACCTCAGTGTGAACAGAGCCTAACTTTTTTTTGGGTGATTGTGGTGGGGGGGGGGATTTCTCTTTCTTGGTACAGGATATCTGTCCTTCTTTGAATAATGTTTTTGTTTGTACTCTGCCAAACTGTATGTGATACCTGAAAACCCATTAAAAAAAAAAAAAAAAAAGACAAAACAAACATTTTATGTCATTGTTATCCTGGTAATTTGTAAAGAGAGGAAGAGGGATGGAAAAGATACTATATGGAAAGCAATTATCCATGCTCATTTAGCACTCTCCTGTGTGGGTGGTTAATGGTTGTCATAAATCTACTGATACTTCTGGTTAGGCTAGCATGAATAGGATGTGGATTTACTCAGCTCATATTTCTAAAGTGTCCTAAAGGAAAAAATGACAATGTCATATATTGTTTTAACCTTTATAAGGGGGGAACCACGATGAGTGGCAGCAGCGCCACGGCCAACTGCAGGTGCAAATGGCTGCAAGATTTTGCCGGTAAATCTGGTATTATCAACAAAATCGTTTTAATGATATTATGTTCAGGTTTTGATCAGGTTTTTTTAAGCAGTTTGTGAAGCCAAAAGTAGAACTGGATTTAAAAAAGAAGAGAAGTAGTATCTGTCCCTTATACTTTTTATACTTTTTATTATCCAATACAGGTTTTGTCTTAAAAAACGTCATTAAAAAAACAGAACAAAACCTGAGCAAACCTGCACTTATACCCCACTGTTCACACACAGTGGCGTAACTACCGCCGTAGCAGCAGTAGCGGCTGCTACGGGGCCCGCGTCATGAGGGGGCCCGTGTCGCCCGCCGGCACGGGCCCCCACCATGGCCGGAGGCTCCGCTAGCAGCCGCTATGGCTGCTACAGCGGGACGCCACTGAACACTACGGCAGAGCAGGGAGGTATCTCCCCTCTCTGCCATTAAACAAAAGACATGTATCCCCTATCCACAGGACAGGGGATACATGTGTGATCGCTGGCAGCGTTAGGGAGAACGGGGGACCGAAAGTCCCCTGAAGTTCTCCATCACAAACCTCGGACTTCCGGGGTCTGTGTCGGCAGCTCCGTAGAAATTAATGGAGCGCCGGTCGTGCTTGTGCGCATGCGTGACCAGTGCTCCTTTCATTTTTATTGAGCTGCGCAGACGCCGGAAGTCAGAGGTTAGTCATGGAGAACTTCAGGGGGACTTTCGGTCCCCCGTTCTCCCTATCGCTGCCAGCGATCACACATGTATCCCCTATCCTGTGGATAGGGGATACATGTCTTTTGTCGGACACGCTGTAGGTCGCATTTTTTTGGATGGGGGGACGCTGTATGGCGTTGCCTAAAGGGGGGGACGCTGTATGGCGTTCCCTAAAGGGGGGGACGCTGTATGGCGTTCCCTAAAGGGGGACGACGCTGTATGGCGTTCCCTAAAGGGGGGACGCTGTATGGCGTTCCCTACAGGGGGGGGCTGTATGGCGTTCCCTACAGGGGGCGCTGTATGGCGTTCCCTACAGTGGGGGCGCTGTATGGCGTTCCCTACAGGAGGGGCTCTGTATGGCGTTCCCTACAGGGGGTGGGCGCTGTACGGCGTTCCCTACAGGGGGGGGCTGTATGGCGTTCCCTACAGGGGGGGCGCTGTATGGCGTTCCCTAAGGGGGGGGCGCTGTTTGGCATTCCCTACAGGGTGGGGCAGTATGGCGTTCCCTACAGGGGGGGCGCGCTGTATGGCGTTCCCTACAGGGGGGGCTCTGTATGGCGTTCCCTACAGGGGGGGGTGCTGTATGGCGTTCCCTACAGGGGGGGGGCTCTGTATGGCATTCTCTACAGGGGGGGCTGTATGGCGTTACCTACAGGGGGGGCTGTATGCCATACAGCCCCCCCTGTAGGGAACGCCATACAGCCCCCCCTGTAGGGAACGCCATACGGAGCCCCCCCCCCTGTAGGGAACGTCATACAGCCCACCCTATAGGGAACGCCATACAGCGTCCCCCCCCTGTAGGGAACGCCATACAGCCCCCCTGTAGGGAACGCCATACAGCCCCCTGTAGGGAACGCCATACAGCCCCCCCTGTAGGGAACGCCATACTGCCCCCCTGTAGATAACGCCATACAGACCCCCCCTGTAGATAACGCCATACAGACCCTCCCTGTAGATAACGCCATACAGTCCCCCCTGTAGATAACGCCATACAGCCCCCTCTGTAGATAACGTCACACAGCCCCCCTGTAGATAACGCCATACAAACCCCCCCCTGTAGATAACGCCATACAGTCCCCCCTGTAGATAACGCCATACAGCCCCCTCTGTAGATAACGCCATACAGCCCCCCTGTAGATAACGCCATACAGACCCCGCCTGTAGATAACGCCATACAGACCCCCCTGTAGATAACGCCATACAGACCCCGCCTGTAGATAACGCCATACAGACCCCCCCTGTAGATAACGCCATACAGACCCCCCCCTGTAGGTAACGCCATACAGTCCCCCCTGTAGATAACGCCATACAGCCCCCTCTGTAGATAACGTCATACAGCCCCCCCCTGTAGATAACGCCATACAAACCCCCCTGTAGATAACGCCATACAGTCCCCCTGTAGATAACGCCATACAGCCCCCTCTGTAGATAACGCCATACAGCCCCCCCTGTAGATAACGCCAGACCCCTCTGTAGATAACGCCATACAGACCCTCCTGTAGATAACCCCATACAGCCCCCACTGTAGATAACGCCATACAGCCCCCTGTAGATAACGCCATACAGACCCCCCTGTAGATAACGCCATACAGTCCCCTGTAGATAATGCCATACAGCCCCCCTGTAGATAACGCCATACAGACCCCCTTGTAGACAACACCATACAGCCCCCTCTGTAGATATCTACAAAGGGGGCTGTATGGCGTTATCTACAGAGGGGGCTGTATGGCGTTCTCTACAGGTGGGGTTGTATGGCGTTATCTACAGGGGGGCTGTATGGCGTTATCTACAGAGGGGGCTGTATGGCGTTATCTACAGAGGGGGCTGTATGGCGTTATCTACAGAGGGGGCTGTATGGTGTTATCTACAGGGGGGTTGTATGGCGTTATCTACAGGGGGGGCTGTAAAAAAGGCACCATCTACAAGGGGGGGGGGTTGTGTGACACCCAGGGGAGGGGGGGCCCAGTCAAAAGTTTGCTATGGGGCCCAGTCTTTCCTAGTACAGTAATGTGCAAAAGTTGTAGGCAGTTGTGGAAAAATGCTGCAAAGTTAGAATGCTTTCAAAAATAGAAGTGTTAATAGTTTTCCTTTATCAACTAACAAAATGCAAAATGAATGAACAGAAGAGAAAAAATCTAAATCAAATCAATATTTGCTGTGACCACCCTTTGCCTTCAAAACAGCATCAATTCTTCTAGATACACCTGCACATATTTTTTTAAGGAATTCGGCAGGTAGGTTGTTCCAAACATCTTGGAGAACTAACCACAGATCTCCTGTGGATGAAAGCTTCCTGAAATCCTTCTGTCTCTTCTTGTAATCTCAGGCAGACTCAATGATGTTGGGATCAGGCCTCTGTGTGGGCCATATCATAACTTCCAGGCAGTGGCGTAAATACCGCTGTAGCAGCCGTAGCAACCGCCATGGTGTTCGTGGCGTGAGGGGGCCCATGGCCCCCCATGGCCGGAGGCTCCGCTAGCAGCCGCTATGGCTGCTACAACGCTACGCCACTGAACACTACGGCAGTGCAGGGAGGTATCTCCCCGCTCTGCCATTAAAGGGGTTGTTCCTACAAGAGACATGTATCCCCTATCCACAGCGATAAGGAGAACGGGTGACTGAAAGCCCCCCCGGTGTTCTCCATGAGAAACCTCGGACATCTGGGGTCTGTGTCGGTAGCCCTGTAGAAATAAATTGTGCACCAGGGTCTCTCTTGCGCGCATGCGTGACCAGCGCTCTTTTCATTTTTATTGAGCTGCACAGACCCCGGAAGTCCGAGGTTTCTCATGGAGAACTGCGGGGGACTTTCGGTCCCCTGTTCTCCTTATTGCTGCCAGCGATCACACATGTATCTTCTATCCTGTGGGGATTCATGTCTTTGTAGGACAAACTATAGGCCGTTTTTTGAGAGGGGTTTGGCACTGTATGGCGCTATCTACAGGGGGTCTGTATGGCGTTATCTACAGGGGTCTGTATGGCGTTATCTACGGAGGGCTGTATGGCGTTATCTACAGAGGGGCTGTATGGCGTTATCTACAGTATGGCGTTATCTACAGGGGGGCTGTATGGCGTTATCTACAAGGTGGGGCTGTATGGTGTTATATACAATGGGGGCTGTATGGCATTATCTACAGGGGGCTGTATGGCATTATCTAGAGGGGGCTGTATGGCGCTATCTACAGGGGGGCTGTTTGGCGCTATTTACAGGGTGGGGGTGCTGTATAGTGTTATATACAGGGGGCTGAATGGTGCTATATACAGGGGGCTGTATGGTGTTATCTACTGGGGAATCTATAGGGAGGCACTATCTACAAGTGGGGGTTGTGTGACACCCAGGGGAGCCCCAATTAAAAGTTTGCTATGTGGCCCAGTCTTTTCTAGTTACGCCCCTGCTTCCAGGGCTCCTTACGCTGAAAGATGGTTCTTAATGACATTGCCTGTATGTTTGGGGTCGCTGTCCTGCTGCAGTATAAATTTGGAGCCAATCAGGTACCTCCCTGTTTTATTGCATGATAGATAAGTATCTGCCTGTATGTCTCAGCATTGAGGACACCATTAATCCTCACCAAATCCCCAACTCCGTTTGCTGAAATGCAGCCCCAAACTTACAAGGAACCTCCACCATGCTTCACTGTTGCCTGTAGACCCTCATTATTGTCCTGCTCTCCAGCCCTTCGGAAAATAAACTTCCTTCTGTTACAGTCAAATATTAAAGATTTTGACTTATCAGTCCAGTGCACCTGCTGCGGTTTTTCTGCACCCCAGCAGTTCCGATGTTTTCGTGCATAGTTTAGTCGCTGGGCTTTGTTTCCATATCGATGTTATTGCTTTTCGGCCACAATTCTTCCATGAAGACCACTTCTGGCCAGACTTTTCCTAACAGTAGATGGGTGTACCTGGATCCCACTGGTTCCTGACAGTTCTGAGCTGAAGGCACTGCTGGACATCTTCCGATTTCGATGGAAGTAAGAATGATGTGTCTTTGATCTGCTGCACTAAGTTTTTTGGCCGATCATTGAATCTACTGTCCTCAACGTTGCCCGTTTCTTTGTGCTTTTTCAAAAGAGCTTAAACAGAATATCGTGAAACCCTGGTCTGTGTTGAAAACTTTGCCTGGGAGAGACCTTGCTGATGCAGTATAATTACATTGTGTCTTGTTGCTGTGCTCAGTCTTGCCATGGTGGACCTGTGACATGAAACGGTCTTCCACAACCTCACCTTTATAGCAGTGTTTGTCTATTCCTCACCCAGTATTAAGCCTCCTACACAGCTGTTTCTGTTATAGTTAATGACTGAGTTTTAACCTACATATGAAAATGATGATCATTATCAAGTGTTTGGTATAATTGGTTAATCATACACCTGACTATAATCCTACAAAATCCTTGCGTGGCGCTCATACTCGATACTGAATAAATAAAGATATTTGGAATATTTTGTTTCCATTTTTTTTTTATCATTTGCATATCATAAACATGTCTATCGATTCTGTGATTTCCACAATTCCAAAACTTTTCCTTCTTGCTGTTGCAATTAGGGTATGTTCACACGATTAACAAAATACGTCTCAAAATACGGAGCTGTTTTCAAGGGAAAACAGCACCTGATTTTCAGACGTTTTTTGAGCAAATCACGTTTTTCGCTGCGTTTTCGCAGCGTTTTTCAGCCATTTTTGGAGCGGTTTTCAATAGAGTCTATGAAAAAACGGCTCCAAAAACGTCCCAAGAAGTGTCCTGCACTTCTTTTGACGAGCCGTCATTTTACGCGTCGTATTTTGACAGCGACGCGTAAAATGACAGGTCGTCTGCACAGAACATCGTAAGACCCATTGCAAGCAATGGGCAGATGTTTGCCGACGTATTGGAGCTGTCTTTTCAGGTGTAATTCGAGGCGTAAAACGCCTCCATTACGTCTGAAAAGAGGTCGTGTGAACCCAGCCTTACAATGTTGAAGAGTGTAAATCCGCAGAATTTAATTTTATACTGTGTATTCTCAGCGAAGATACTGCATGTTTGGCCCATAGACTTAGATATAGAGTATAAATTCTGCACTAAAATACGTAAATTGAGTTTTATTGTGTCTTGTACAGCATTTACACCCCGGAAACACAGTTAAAACTGATGGAATTCCGCAGGTTCAGATAAAGTTGGTATAATGAACGCTATGTTAGCATTGCAGGACACGCTGCAAATTTTCTGCAACAAAAAATCTGCAGCGAAATCTAAAAACAAACGCAGGTAAATCAGTCACAGAAATCTACAGCAAATAGTGCTTTTTTGCTGTGGAAATGCTGCACGTGTTATGTGCAAATTTTGCTGCTGATTTTACCCCTTCTACATTGAAAAGGATGAAATCTGCAGGACGAGAATAGAATGGGCATGCGACAAATTTGAAAATCTGCAGCATAATTTCCATCTGGAAAATGTTCAGCAGCATGTGGATGAGATTTGTTAAAATACCAACTTGTCTGGGACTGTAATCATGTTTTCAGTACGGGACAGTTGTCCGGCAGCGAGGCAGGGACTCCTAGCATCGTACATAACTATGATGCTAGGAGCCCGGCTCCCTGCAGTGTGGCCGAAATACGTCCGTCAATTACGGACATAATTAGTGTGTGTGCACATACCCTAAGACCTACTTCACACACAGAAAGTTTCTAGAAATTTAAACTGAATAAAAAAAAAACCCTTGTAAAAATGCCAGCGTTATTTAAATGTAATATGCATTTTTTTTATGGCATTTTTTTGTGCTGTTTTTCATTCAGTGTCATTTTGTACATGCTTTTTTTTTTATAGATTCTTTGAATTCCTATAGAGAAGTCTATGGGGCAAATGCCTCAAAATTGCCACAAACAAAAATGCAGTTGTATGTATGGTGCATTTTATATTTCACTATAGACTTTAATGTAACATCTGGCTGCAATAAAAATGCTGCAAAACCCCCCGATTAAAACACCACGAAAAATGCACAAGAACGCAACAAAACGCTGTGCCGGAATCCAGCCTTAGGGCAGATTCAGACGAACGTTGCGTTTTTGCGCGCGCAAACAACGCTGCGTTTTGCGCACGCAAAAACCATTTGACAGCTGCGTGTGTCATCCGTGTATGATGCGCGGCTGCGTGATTTTCGCGCAGCCGCCATCATAGAGATGAGGCTAGTCGACGCCCGTCACTGTCCAAGGTGCTGAAAGAGCGAACTGATCAGCAGTAACTCTTTCAGCACCCTCGACAGTGAATGCCGAACACAATATCGAGAAACCTGTTAAAAAAAAAAGAAAAAGTTCGTACTTACCGAGAACTTCCCTCCCGGCCGTTGCCTTGGTGACGCGTCCTTGGTGACGAGCCTCTCTTGACATCGGGCCCCACCTCCCTGGATGATGCGGCAGTCCATGTGACCGCTGCAGCCTGTGCTTGGCCTGTGATTGGCTGGAGCTGTCACTTGGACTGAATTGTCATCCCGGGAGGTCAGACTGGAGGAAGAAGCCGGGAGTTATCGGTAAGTCAGAACTTAGTTTTTTTTTACAGGTTCATGTTTATTGGGATCGGTAGTCACTGTCCATGGTGCTGAAACAGTTTAACTCTTTCAGCACCCTGGACAGTGACTATCTCCTGACGTCGCGTACCGGAAATTTTTTTGCCGGGTTCGGCCAAAACGAGTTCGGCCGAACCCGGTGAAGTTCGGTTCAATTGTCCGGGTTCGCTCATCTCAAAGACACTCCATTTGGATGTTTGGAAACAGAAAAGCACGTGGTGCTTTTCTGTTTACATTCATCCTTTTGACAGCTGGTGCGCTGTTTCAGTCGGTTCGCACGGAAGTGCTTCCGTGCGACCTGCGTGATTTTCACGCACCCATTGACTTCAATGGGTGCGTGATGCGCGAAATACGCGGAGATATTGAACCTGTCGCGTTTTGTACGCAGCGAACAAACGCTGCGCACAAATCACGCACTGTTTGAACTGCCCCATTGACTTCTATAGGGCTGTGCGTGGCGCGCGAAAAATACGCGGCCTGCACGCACGAAAATCACGCTCGTGTGAACCCCCCTTAGGGAAAGGCTGTGATGATGTAAAATAGTTGTAGTCATGTCTGTAGCTGCATAGAGAATATACTGATATGGATGTTTTCTGTATCACTTTATTCCATGTCTAGCTACAGATGCACCTATGTGTGGACATACCGAATAAGACCAAGTAATTTACCTCTGATGGTGTGGGTGAAAAAGCAACAGTTTATAATATGGCCCTGGTAACTCAAGCAGAGAAACATATTTGATGGTAGCAGTTTGGGTGAATAATCCAGCAATGGGATGTTTCTGTAAACTTGCTGAAATAGAGTTGAAAATGATCAGGCCAAGGAAGGGCTCCGTGTGCCAGGCACAAGGACTAAAGACCTACAAGGACTATTGTAGATTGGGCAAAATACATGGTTTTTTTTGTGAGTCTATGTCATCTTTCACAAGAAATATCTCTCTGTTGCAGGGTGAAAATGGAGATGCAGGCCCTGCTGGTCCACCGGGTGAAAAGGTATTCTACCATGAAATAAAGCTATATTTTAGAGTGAAGTAATACTTTGGACAATAGCGCATGGAAAATAATGAAATATAAGGATGACTTAAATACTATATACACCTTTGAAATATTTAAAAAAAAATGTCTATCAGTGTGTTTTGTGCAACTTTTCTAAATACTTTTTATTAAAAATAATTTCAACTTTTTGAGATACAGCTGCTTTATATCCTGTATAGAGAGCAGCTGTATCTTACATTGAATCCTGTACCCGTCAGGTCCTTCAATGGACCCTGGGCTGTCTGGCCATAAGAGTTCTGGGCTTTGATCGTGTCACAAGGATTTTCTGTCACGCGATCAAAGGGCAGTCCCCCTACTCTTATTTACTTTGTATGCCGCGATTAGCTTTGAACGTGGCATTCAAGAGTAGAGGTTAGAGCGGGCCTGCGGCTGTGTATTACAGTTGTTGCCCTGCTCCTGAACGCGCGGCTGTCACACAGGACGAAAATGCTCATCCTAATGTGCGAAGTACTCGCCGCTCAGGACGAGTATTCTCGTCCTGTGTCGGCAACTACTTAAACTGTATTATCAATGTTTACACCTGTATTACTAAATCAAACGCAGCAGCCATTCTTACATTTTTGTATTTGTGACAGTAAATGAATACAATTTCCTTCATGATATAGGGTGAACAAGGTCTCACTGGGAAAGCTGGACCAGAAGGACCTCCTGGAAATGTGGTTTGTTTGCTTAATCTTTATTTATTTTTATTTTTATTTTTTTAACCCCTTCCCGCCCAATCACGTACAGTTACGTGATTAAAACTGGTGTCTTACCGCCTTTTCACGTAACTGTACGTGATGGAGATGAAGCTGGCTCAGGAGCTGAGCCAGCGACATCACCGTCGGGTGACAGCTGTATGTTACAGCTGTCACCCTGAGGTATCGGCCAGGACCGGAGCGAGCATCCGATCCGGCCGATTAACCCCTCACATGCTGCGTTCAATAGAGATCGCAGCATTTGAGGAGTTTATAGCCACCGGCACCCCAGCAACGTGATCGCTGGGTTGCCGGTGGCTGCAAAGGCGATCGGAGGGCTAATTCTTACCTCCCGGTCCGCCAGTAACGGAATCCTCCTATGCCTTGTCGTCGGCGGGGCCCACTAGGCTTCCGGTACCATCGGCAAGATGGCGCCGGCTCAGCTTCCGGCTCAGAAGCTGAGCCGTCGTCATCAGCAGTGGGTGTCCGCTGTATGTTATAGCAAATCGGCAGCCTTGCCACGCGATGGCAAGGCTGGCGACTGCTACCATGGCAACAGGAGCCCTAACAATGGACTCCTGTCTGCCCTTACGTAAGCTGATTAGGCCCCGCCCAGAGGCGGAGCCTGATCGGCTTGCTGTCAGTGAACAACTGACAGTTCCAATACATTGCACTACATAGGTAGTGCAATGTATTAGAACATCAAACAAACAGTTGGACCTTCAAGTCCCCTAGTGGGACTAAAGAAAAGTGTAAAAAAAAAAAAGTGTAAAAAAAAGTAAAAATAAAAGTTGTAAAACATACAATAAAAGTTTCAAGTAATAAAATAAAACACAATCGCCCTTTTTCCCTTATCAAGTCATTTATTATTGAAAAAAATAATAAAACCATACATATTTGGTATTTCTGCGACCGTAACGACCTAAACTATAAAAATATTCTGTTATTTATCCAGCGCAGTGAACACCGTAAAAAAAAAAACCTCAAAAACACTGCCATAATTACTGTTTTTTTGGTCACTGTCTTCCAAAAATGTAAATAAAAAGTGATCAAAAAGTCGCACGTATCCAAAAATGGTACCTATAAAATCTATACCTCGTCTCGCAAAAAACAAACCCTCACACCGCTCCATCGACGAAAAAATGTAAGTTATGGCTCTCACAACATGGCGACAGAAAAAATACATTCTCTTTCCAAAAGTAATTTTATTGTGCAAAAAGTTATAATAAAGTTCTATAAATTAGGTATCGCCGGAATCGTACTGACCCGCAGAATAAAGGTAACATGTAGTTTATAACGCTAAACTAAAAACTATGGCAGAATTGCTGTTTTTTTGTCACCTTGCCTCCCAAAAAAGTATAACAAGTGATGAAAAAGTTGCATGTACCCCAATATGGTACCAATAAAAGCTACAGCTCGTCCCGTAAAAAAAGAGCCCTCATACCACTACGTCTATGAAAAAATAAAATTAGTCAAGGCACCAATAAGCCAGGAAATAAAAATATGCTGTTGTGCCGGCCCGAGGGCAACGTTTCTTCTGTTTCAAAAGGAGATGTATCAAGGCACTAAAATTAGGGAACCAGGAAGGGGAGGGCGCCCGTATTATACCAGGACAACACTTTCCCGGCAAAATTCCCCAAACTGCAAAGGTGCGGAGTGTGGACCAAAAGGGGGATAAGTAAGGACATTTATCAGTGAGACACCGGCCTGTGCAGAAAGGATCGATCACAGGTATCACACATCTATGGATTATTTTATTATTTTTTTTTACCTTATTATTATACCACCTAACTATGCCCCTGATGTACTCTGCCGAGCTCACATATGCCCCACATTATAAACGGAAACAACAGTGATACTCCAAACAAAAAAATTACCAAGCAAATTCCACGCTCCAAAAGCCAAATGGCGCTCCCACCCATCTGAGCCCTACAGCATGCCCAAACAGCTGTTTACGTCCACATATATGGCATCGCCATACCCGGGAGAACCCTTTTAACAATTTTTGAGGTGTGTGTCCCCAGTGGCATAAGCTGGGCACGACATATTTGACAATGAATTGGCATATCTAGGGAAAATTTTTAATTTGTACCTTCCGCAGCGCAATCATTTATGGAAAAGACACGTGGGGTGAAAATGCTCACTACACCCCTTAATAAATGCCTTGAGGGGTGCAGTTTCCAAAATGGGGTCACTTCTCAGGGGTTTCTTTTATTTCACATCAAAGCCTCTGCAATTGTGAACCAATACTTTATATGTCGCCAAATTAGGCCTCAATTTTACATGGTACTCTCTCACTCCTGAGCCCTGTCGAATGTCCAGGCAAAAGATTAGGGCCACACGTAGGGTGTTTCTAAAACCGGGAAACACTGCATAATAATTGAGAGCTGTCTTGTTATGGTGGCACAAGCCGGGCACCACATATTGGCATATCTATGGAAAAAATCCCATTTTCACTCTCCCACATCGTGTGCACACGAATTTCTGCAAAACACCTGTGGGGTTAACATGCTCACTACACCCCTAGGTGAATATCTTGAGGGTGTTGTTTCCAAAATGGGGTCACTTCTGGGGGGGATCCACTGTTTTGGTTCCACAGGGACTTTGCAAATGCGACATAGCGACCAGAAACCAAATGCAGCAAAATCTGTACACCAGAAGCAAATTGCGGTCCTTCCCTTCTGAGCCTTGCCGTGTGCCAAAACAGCAGTTTATGACCACATGTGGGGTAGTGCCGTACTCCAGAGAAGTTGCTTTACAAATGTTCGGGTTCTTTTTTTCCTTTATTTGTTGAGAAAATTAAAAAATTTGAGCTAAAGCTACGTCTTATTGAAGAAAATTGATTTTTTTTATTTTCACTGCCCAATTCTAATAAAATCTATGAAACACCTGTGGGATTAAAATGCTCACTACACCGCTAGATGGATTCCTCAAGGGGTGTAGTTTTCTCAATGGAGTCACTTTTTTTGTGTTTTCACTGTATTGTCCCCTCAGGGGCTTTGTAAATGCGACATGGCCTCCGCAAACCATTCCTGCTAAATTTGAGCTCCAAAAGTCAAATGGCGCTCTTTTCCTTTTAAGCCCTGCCGTGTGTCCAAACAGCCATTTATTACCACATGTGGGGTATTGTTTTACTTGGAAGAAATTGCTTTACAAATGTTGCTGTGCTTTTTCTCCTTTAGTCCTTGTGGAAATTAGAAAAAATTAGCTAAACCTACATTTTATTTGAAAGAATGTAGATTTTAATTTTCACAGCCTACTTCCAATAATTTCTGCAAAAAATCTGCGGGGTCAAAATGCTCACTATACCCCTAGATAATTTCCTCAAGGGGTGTAGTTTCCCAAATGGGGTCACTTTTGGGGGGTTTCCACTGTTTTGGCACCGAAAGAGCCTTTCAAACCTGACATGGAGCCTAAAATATTTTCTAATAAAAAGGAGGCCCAAAATCCACTAGGTGTTCCTTTGTTTCTGAGGCCGGTGCTTCAGTCCATTAGCACACTACGGCCACATGTGGGATATTTCTAAAAACTGCAAAATCTGGGCAATAAATATTGAGTTGCATTTCTCTGGTAAAAACTTCTGTGTTACAGAAAAAATAGATAAAATATGAATTTCTGCAAAAAAAAAATGAAATTTGAACATTTCACCTCTACGTTGATTCCTGTGAAACGTCTAAAGGGTTAAGAAACTTTCTAAATGCTGTTTTGAATACTTTGAGGGGTGAATATTTTAAAATGGGGTGACTTTTTGGTGGTTTCTAATATATAAGGCCCTAAAAGCCGCTTCACAACTGAACTGGCCCCTGTAAAAATAGCCTTTTGAAATTTTCTTGAAAATGTGAGAAATTGCTGCTAAAGTTCTAAGCCTTGTGACATCATAGAAAAATAAAATGACGTTCAAAAAACAATGCCAATCTAAAGTAGACATGTGGCTGATCTTAATTAGCAACAATTTTGTGTGGTATAACTGCCTGTCTTACAAGCAGATACATTTACATTTAGAAAAATGCTAATTTTTGCAATTTTTCACAAAATTTTGGTGTTTTTCACTGATAAATATTGAATTTATCGACCAAATTTTTCCACTATCATAAAGTCCAATGTCTCACGAGAAAACAATCTCAGAATCGCTTTGATAGGTAGAAGCATTCCGGAGTTATTACCACACAAAGTGAAATATGTCAGATTTGAAAAAATGGGTCTGGTCCTGAAGGCCAAAATGAGCTTGGTCCTGAAAGGGTTAAACTAACTAACTAACTAACTAACTAACTAACTAACTAACTAACTAACTAACTAACCTAAATGTATGTAAAAGTGATTGTCTCATCTTGGCTCCTTTTCATATGCCAGCTCGGAACCACCCTCCATGAGCCTGGCATGTATCTGGCAGGTTTAGGTCATAATGATTTTTTCCTTGCAGCACTAAAAGTGTAACTCTTCGAAACAGCAAAAAAATTGAAAGTATCTTTTCTTTTTATAATGGATGTCAATGGCAGACTGATTCAAACAGATGGTTATGCATTTGTTCATGTTTGCACAATATACGTCAGGATCTGTCTAAAATAAAGGTAAAATACCCATAAAAATCACTTTCCATTTAAAAATAAATAGAACCATGAAACAGATTCCAAGTGCATACATTTTTTGATGGACCCAATGGATATTAAAAAAAGTGTGTGTATGTGTGTGTGTGTATCTGTGTGTGTGTGTGTTTGTGTATGTGTGTGCGTGCGTGCATACATACGTGTGATACAGGTATATATATGTGTGATATAGGGTAGTGTAAACCTAGCCTTAGATCAACTAGATGAGGGATCACCAGTCTGCACACAAGGATGCTATCTAGCCTACATGTTTGATCTAACTTCAGCAGATTTTCTGCCGGCCGTTTCAAATATTCAGTTGCTTTTTACTGTCTCCTTAGTAACAGACAAAATAAATGTCACTTTTAACCCTAAAGTGAATGCTGACTAATTTTGTTTCTGAGAAAACAGAAGCAACATCCAGACTGAATTTATGTTTTAGTGATCAAGTTTTCTGTTGTTGCATGCTCTCCTTTGACACTTGTACCTAAAGTAAGTATTATATTTGGCAGCTGCCTAATCACATAACAGCGATTAATTTATTAAAACTGGCGTTTCATACACCAGTCTTAGTATAAAGAAATATTAAGTATGATGCAACACATTTATTAAGAGGCGAATGCCTCTCAATAAATGTGTCGTACCTTCCGACCAACCATGTGCATCCATTCATTCCCCCCTTCCATCGGACATACTGTAAAAGAAAAACAAGTTTACCCAACTCACCTGTCCTCTTTTCTCCTCAGGCTCTCTCAGCATTCTGCGGCTCATACAAGATCCTGACGCCGGGCAGTGTCAGGGCCCTATATGCGACGCAGCAGTTAATGTCATCAGAGCTGCATCCAATACAATGTCCTGACGCTGCCAAGCATCAGTACACTGTATGTGCCTTTGCATGCTGAGGGAGCCTGAGGGAGAGGTAGTCTGATCTGCGGGGCAAGGTACGTGGCCCGGCTTGTGCCTCTACCTTGCTAAAACCCACAGAGTGAAATCTATGCCGGATCGGAGCTGGTGCAGATTTCGCCAATAATTTACACCAGTCATCTGGCATAAATTAGAATAAATTTGTTAAGCCACTGTGACCCAACCCATTTTTGGGAAGCTACGCCCCTTTCCACAATTGCGGTTAGTGCGGCGTAAAAAGGCCAAAACTGGCACTTTTGGACCCTTTCACAACTTTTCTACACTAGAAAACTGGTGTAGAAAGGTTGATAATTTCCCCTTTAATATTCTTAACACCATTTGCCCTATTTATCAGGACACCATATATACTATTTATTTGGAAGCTTTATGGCACAGTGTATCTGGCTGCTTTATTACTTATTATTTTTACATTTGTACAACAATAATTATTTTGTCTCTGTATGGCAATATCCGTTGCTATTTTGGATTATGCGGTTTAAAGGGAATAGTGCACAAGTCCCTAACTACTTGTCTTACTAGCTACAAAGGCATAACTCTGAAAGGCTGGACCCCATTGCAAAGGTTTGGATGGGCCCACTTCCCACCCTTGAACAAGAATATTTACAAGCTCTATGTAAAAGTTAAGACATTGTTGTGCTTGCAACCTGTGTCCATAAATGCCTCAGTCCTACCCCCAAAATTATTTGCCCCATCATAAACACTAATGTATATATATTCTAGTTTACCTCTGAATAATACAGTCGTGCACTTACCAAATAATATCACTAATCAAGGGCCAAATAATACCTCCACACCATCAAGGACCAGTATAATAATATCAGCATACAGTGCCTATACAGTGGTCAAATACCAGTTCTGCACTGGCACTCTACAAAATATTGTCACGCATTCCTTGACACAGTGCAAAGAATACAGTACAATAAATCCAGTGACTCACAGGTAACATCTTCTCTGATTGGATTCGTTCACTTTCCCTTTTCTCTCCATCCAAACCAGACCGCCAGAGTTTGCTTCCCAGATGTCTTCAGCTTTTCACATTTCCAACATATTCTCAGCCCGTACAGGAATTTCCTATCCAGCTGCCGCTTTTACCAATGTCCGACTGCTGCAAAAATGGTCAAAATGGTGCCACACAGATAGTGCCCCCAAAAATAATAGTGCCAAGCAAAATAATCATGGCCCTTTGGTGCAGTACACACTTTCAGAGTGCCCTCTTTGAGTGGCACACAGTAATAATGCCCCACACACAGTGTCGCACACACAGTAACAATGCCCCCTTAGTGCTCAAACATAGCCAGGATGCCCCTTAGTGGCCCATATAAAAATAGTGCCCCCTTAGTGCCTCCCTTACAGAAATGGTGCCCACAGTGCCCACTTCACAGTAGTGATGCCCACGGTGCCTCCTACACAGTAGTGATGCCCACATTCCCCCTTCACTTTAGTGATGCTTCTTAGTGCCCACCACACAGTAATGATGACCCTAGCACTCCCCTTGGTGCCCCACACAGTTGTTATTCCCTTTTATTGGGGTTTTCCACCTTCTGACAACTAATGACTTATCCTCCAGATAGGTCATCAGTACATTGATCTGTGGGGTCCGACACCCAGGCCCCGCACAGATCAGCTGGTCCAGTGACTCCGTGCACCGGACGTACATGCTCCGCATTTGGCTCTGGCCACAGAATAGCGGCTGAGCTGCAGTACTGCAACTCTGCTCCTATTGAAGTGAATAGGAGCATGCCTGCAGTTCTGAAGCACAGCTGCTCTGCTATGTACGGAGCCAACTGCTTCCGGCTCCCTACATACTGTAGCATTATGTACCATAACATCCGGTGCCCGCAGGCAACCAGAGTGGCTTAACAGTGCGGGGTCCGGGTATCGGACCCGAACCGGTGATAATACTGATGGCCTATCCGGTGGATGGGTCATGAGTTGTCAGAAGGTGGAAAACCCCTTTAAAACTCCTAATTTTGGCATACAAATACTGAAGCAAAATACTGCCGTGTGCAAGAGGCCTTAATTTGGAATAACCCTCCAAAGTATTGTTAGGACTGATCCACTGGGTTGTCTTTTTTAATTCATGAATGCCAATTAAGATCATATTTATTTTCAAATTTATCTACCATATTTTTGTTTAGCACTTTTAAAGTAGTGGAGCAATTTAACTGTACTTTTTGTCTCAGAGAGACCTCTAGATTACTAGCTTGGAACATACACTAGCAAGCCAGTGGCCCCGCTCTGCATCACCGCCCTGCCACGCCGTGTCTATATTGAACACCAGCTTTCTGTGTGAGCATTGACAAATGTGTGTTACGATTCACTTGTCAAAGAACATTGTACCTACATACTGACAGTCTCTAACCATCGCTGACAGTATCACACTGTGTAGGGACACATCCTCTTGACAATGGGAATGGTAACACGCATTTGTATATTAGTCCTGGGTACACAAAAACTTTTTATAGAATACAAGGATTTCCTATAACAGACATGTCAGGAGAGGGGACAGATCCTCTGTAAATCCTGTGACTCATAAGTGATGTCTTCTCTGATGGGAGTCGTTCTCTTCTCCATCTGACACACACCGGTATGGCGACTTCTTCTGATGACTGCAGAGTTTCCTGATGAGAAATCTTTGCCCCTCGATTCTGCAGCCATTTTCAGCGTCTATAGCAACACAAAAATTCAGAAACTAAACACCCTAAATTGTTTTATACCCCAGACCAAACCCCTAAGAAATTGAAGACCTCAGGCCCATAAATTAATTCGGACCAATAAATTCAGTCCCCAAGTGGTAACTAAACTTTTAAAAAACTTTTGGCATGTCATAGTGATATGTCAGAAGTTTTGATCGGTGGGGGTCTGAGCACTTAGACCCCCATAAAACAAAGTGGCAGAGCACTGTTCCATTTAATTTCTGATTTTATTTCCTCGGAGCGATGTATGGACTATTTTGCCCGTACACCGCTTTCTCGGCTATCAGAGGAAAGACAATTAGAAACAAAGTGGCACAGCACTAACCTGAGCGGCGCTTCTGCCAGTTTGTTTTGGCAATCGGTAGGGGTATCAGTGCTTGGATCCCCACCAATGAGAACTTTTGACATGTCACTATGACATGTACATTTTTAAAAAAAAGTTTAGTTACCCTTTAAGCAGTCATACACCCCTCCCCTTGCAGTAAAATAACTCCTGAGGGCCAGAGCGTCTGACTTGCTGCTGAGTGCTCTATGGGAGGGTCTGGGTGTCTGACTCTTATGGCTCTGGCGGGAAGGAGTTATCCCCCCCATAGAGCCCTCAGCAGTCAGTCAGACGCTCTGACCCCCCCCCCCCCCTTGCAGTGTAATAACTACTGAGGGCTCTATAGGGGATTATATTGGAAGGAGATAAAAAACTAGTAAGACCCTAGTAGCTGGCGAGCACATGAGAAATTCAAAAAAATACTGTTATGCCTGAGGCACAATAAAGACCAATTGATATTGTTAATGTATCGACTGAACTAAAATATAACCTTTAGGCTATATTCACGAGACTGTGAAAAGAAATGGTCATTAAAAACGAATCAACTGTCAGTTTTTCATGGCCGTTTTGCATCAGTGTGTCTCCAAGTTTTCACCAATTTCCAGTCCGTGAGTTCGTTTTTAATGACCATTTGGCATCCGTTTTGCATAAGTTTTTCATGGCTGTTAAAAAAGACTGATGAATTTCATTTCTCAGGCTTTTTTTGTCCCAAACCCCTGAAAACACCCAAAAGAAGGTCATTGACATGATTGTTTCACAGTCCCCTGTAGATGATGCCACACACCTCCCTGTAGATGATGCCACACAGCCTCCGTGTATATGATGCCACACAGCCTCCCTGTATATGATGCCAGACAACCTCCCTGTATATGATGCCAGACAACCTCCCTGTATATGATGCCACACAGCCCTATCTGTATATGATGCCACACATCTCCCCTGTAGATGATGCCACAAAGCCTCCCTATAGATTATGCCACACAGTCTCCATGTATATGATGCCACACAGACCCCCTGTATATGCCACACAGCCCCAATGTAGATGATGCCACACAGCCCCAATGTAGATGATTCCATACAGACCCCATGTAGATGATGCCACACACACCCTCCCCGTAGGAATTTTCAGGGACTGGCTCTGTAAATTCTGGACAGTCCCAGAAAATTCACTACAGTTGACCACTATGAACAATGCCCCTTGTACTAGCGCCACACTACCCTTGTAGTGAGCGCAACAATACACTACATTTAACTGCTGGCTGCCCTGCATACTCTCTGATGAAGTGCCGTCTCTGTTCTTCTTCAGGTGTGGTCTCTCATCTGCACGGGATCTGCCAAGATGGTGCAATGACGTCATCGTGTCGCCTTCGCAGAACCCGTGAAGATGAGAGACCACACCTGAAGACGACGGAGCTGCATCGGTGAGTATGCCAACGATAGTCAGCAAGGGAACTAGTAGTTCCGTTGCCAATCCCCATGTAACAGATCTGTTTTTAACGGTTGTTACATGTATTGACAGCCGTTAAAAACGGATCCCTTGACTTCTATGGGGGCCGTCTGGCCGTGAAAGCGAACAAAAATAGGACATGGAAAAAAGAAAAAAGAAAAAATGATCCAGGAATATAAATAGGCACTCTTGGGTTAAGTAAAATTAAATATAGTATTTTATTTTAGAATCCAGATAATACCAGCAAAATAAATTTTTACAACAACAAAAGTGTATATTTTCATAAAAGGAACCTCCTGGCCAGGAAAAGAGACATACAATGGCACCCTTAATACATTGGAGATATTACCAAATGATTATACAGCGTACTATTTATATACAGAACCGTTTTGAAAAGATAGAAAATTCCAAACGAAAAACCGCTGGGTAGTGTTCACACTTGCGGTTTTCAACCATATCTGTTATTTAAATCGCAAAATAGCCAGAGTTCCTATATCCTACTCTGGCTATTTTGCGATTTAAATTGTATGTCTCTTTTCCTGGCCAGGAGGTTCCTTTTATGAAAATATACACTTTTGTTGTTGTAAAAATTTATTTTGCTGGTATTATCTGGATTCTAAAATAAAATACTATATTTAATTTTACTTAACCCAAGAGTGCCTATTTATATTCCTGGATCATTTTTTCTTTTTTCTTTTTTCTATAATCTTTATCAGGAATGGCACCGTGCTATATTGTATTGCAATTTTGGGTTTGTTAGGTATGGTTTGGTTATAACCACATCTTTTTTCTTTACAAAAATAGGACATGTCCTATTTTTTGACGGCCATTATTCACGGGCCATTCAAAAAATGGCCGTGTGAATACACCCATAGAACATCATTGCTCTGAAAATGGCAGTTTTTCACTGTCGTCTGAATATAGCCTTATTAATTTATATTAAACACTTCCCAAAAAGAAGACATATAACACACAATTAAAAGTAGCCATTGTTGACTAGCAGAGTGTAATGAATTGGACCATATTTGCTGAGATATTTGTTAAATAGGTGCAACGAGTGTATAGGAGCATCAGACAGCGGCTGCAGAACCCTGTGCTATCGCCAAGTAACTATTAGAATTCCCATACAACTGGTAGCCTAACAAAGAAACTATTAGAATTCCCATACAACTGGTAGCCTAACTTTTTTTTAAAGTTTAGTTATCCTCTAAGCAGTCAGACACTGACATTGCAGTAAAATAACTCCTGAGGGCCAGAGCATCTGACCGACTGCTGAGTGCTCTATGGGAGGGTTTGAGCGTCTGACTCTTATGGTTCTGGCGGGAAGGAGTTATCCCCCCATAGAGCCCTCAGCAGTCAGTCAGCCCGCTTGCAGTATAATAACTACTTAGGGTTCTAGGGGGGGATTATATTGCAAGGAGGGTTCTGAGCATCTGACTGACTGCAGAGGGCTCTATGGGTGGGAAATAATTTCCCCACCCGTAGAGCCCTCAGCAGTCAGTTGGACTTTTTTGTTTTTGTACATCACACACACTATATACAATTCACACTCACACTACACACTATATATTCAAACCACACACACTATGTAGACACACTACACGCACACACTATACACAAACCACTCATTATATTACATTGTGCACACTATAAACACTATACAGTATAGACTTACATTTTTGAGCTTGCTCTCTTTTGGGCTAGCTGGATTAAGTGGCTAGTGATAAAAGTGGAGTTATTAATCTGGAGTTAAAAAGAGGAGTCCCTGTAAGTAGTCTTCTTTTCTTTTACTTTTTCAATTGTTCACAGTTTTTTTGTAACTGGGATAATGGATAGCAAGATTGGAGGTTTTCTTCAGTGCACAGTTTGCCATATGTATGCACGACTGGAGCCGGAGTTCCAGGGTAAATACCTCTGTGGCAGATGTGAGCATGTTGTTCACCTGGAAGCTCGCATTAGAGATCTAGAGGAGCAAAATGCAACACTGGGGGCGATAGACAATCTTGAGCGGAGCATGCTGCTCACTGAGCAAGCAATTAGTGGAGTAAAACTGGAGGGTGAAGACATGGGTCAGCAGGATCAGGTAAGTAGCGGGGTTAATGTAGTTAGGGGCAGCGGATGGAGGTTTGGACAGATGGGACAGTGCACAACAGCACAGAGGAGAAGACTGTCAGGGAGAGAGACTCCAGCACCTGCCCATCATAATCTCTGACAGTCTGCTCTCAACAGCTGATGTGCTGTGCGGCCCCTTACACAGTGGGAGAGTGATGTGCCTCCTGTTCCCTGGCCTAGCTCGCCCCTGCAAATGACTCCCCCAGCACACCCCCGCCCCATCTCTTCATCAGGTGGGACCGGCAACCGCGAGAATGCTGCCGGCAGCAGCCCTGCATGTGTGGTTCGCACATTTGAGGATCTGCCATTGTAGCAAGCCAATAACTTGTAATACCAGAGGATTGCGAGCATTGACAAATGGTTATGTCTATAGCCCACGCATCTATACTGTATCACAATGACTCAGTGTTTTTTGTTTAATACGTTTTTTAACAATCACGGTGGGGCTTATGTCACAGTGGTGTGTTACCCCTGTTTTTAACTAGTTACTAATTAAAAGGTATTTTTTACTTTATTGTTACTTCAGTGAACTATATAATTTACTCATATTGTGGGAGCACAATTAGATTTCTATCAAACTAGACAGTGAAATTACATTTAATCCATACAGTTAATAATTTCAGTTTATCTAGGTATGGCAGCCTTTGCACTTTCTGAATTAAACACAGATGGGTGGATGAGTGAGGCCAAAAGCGTCTTTTCAGAGTGTGAACTGACGTATACAGTTCAGGGTGCATCTCTCAAATCCACCTTTAAAAATCTTAATAGACTGCACAAAGATTATACTAGAAGTTGGTGGGAGATCCAGAGTCTGGAAAACTATTTAAAGAATAAGATAGTTCCCAGAGGTCTCAGGGTCCCCATTGTCCCAGCATTAAGATTAAAAACCGCTAATATTAAAGAAAGGTGGGAACAGGAGATTACAGGGAGCTCACTTAGGCTGATGCAGATCTTGGTAGAGGAAGAAAAAGTCCAGTTTGACTTTATTAGTGTTGAGCTTAAAAAAGAGATTGAGGCAGCCAAGTCCTTGGTAGATACCCCAGGTTTTGAAAAAAGGGACAAAATCCTCCAACAAACTTTGGAAAGGTTTACTAATCATCTTAAGGAACGAAAACACTTCCAATTCCAGAGAGACCTACAGGAATTTAGGGAGAAAAAAGCGTATGATTTTGTCACTACACAACAACAGCAATATCAACAGACCAATAGGGGGCCGAGGGAATCTGACCCTTCCACATCAGAGAGTGAAACTACAGACTCTGAAAGAGTGGGCCCATTCTTTGGCGGTAGTGGTGGGAAACACAAATTTAGGGGAGGAGCAAGAAGTAGAAACAGAGGCCGTGGGAGAGCCTCTTCTAATAGTGGCAATAATTTTTTAGCCAACAATCCTCCCATTTCCCGCTATATGCTGAGGGGTCAAAAGGATTAGTGAAGGGGAATAACATGGATAGGCTTCAAATCATTAACCTTTCTGAATATAATTTGAGTGCATCAGAGATTACACTATTAGAAAAGGGACTTTCCTTTGTCCCTACAGTTAAATTTGACTCATTTTCGTGGATAAAAGATCTCAATTTATTTGCTCGCAAACTTAAATGGATAAATTTTTTTAAACACCATAATAGAAAAAAATGCATGGAATTAGGCCTAGAGGAGTCTGATATGGAAGGTCTTTCGGCCCTTGAGGGGCTATTAGAGGAATCTGGACGCACTCCAGGTATAGGTCCCTTCACCAACCTTAAAATGAAGAGTAGGAAATTGCCACCTATGGGAGACTTTACCAATGTGGATTTATTTGTGGATATGGTGGGAGATGAGATCAAAAGTCTCAGTCAGGATAGCAGGGGAATGGATAATAATTTGTCTTGGTCTGAACGATTAGCTCTGACCACTTTAGAGAAAAAAGAGAATATTGTTCTCAAATCATCCGATAAAGGTGGGAACATTGTGGTCATGAGCAGGGATGGCTATAAGAAGATGTGTGAGGACATTTTATTTAACCATGACTGCTATACCATTTTAAAGGATAACCCCACGGCATTATTCAAGAAAGAGTTGCTGAGCATTTTGAGTGATGCAAAGAGCAGATCTTTGATTAGTGCAGGGGAATTTGGGTTTTTATACCCACAATTTCCTGTTATGGCGTGTTTCTATAGCCTGCCCAAAATCCACAAAGGTTATCCTCCTTTACGTGGCAGACCTATTGTTTCAGGCATAAATAATTTAACTCAAAATGTGAGCACGTATGTTGACCAAGTGTTGCGTCCCTTTGTTTTGAGTCTCACATCATATGTGCGTGACACAATGGATGTCCTGAAACAGATTGATGGCATTTCCCTGGAGAAAGATACAATTTTGGCGAGTCTGGATGTCGAGGCGTTGTATTCATCCATACCGCACAAATGTGGCTATAAAGCGGTCGAGTACTATTTGGGATCTAGAGGTACCCAGTTTGTAGCTCATAACCAGTTTGTCATGCAGTTATTACAGTTTGTTCTTGAAAGAAATATATTTATTTTTGAAGACAAAATTTTCCATCAGAAATGTGGTACTGCAATGGGGAGTCCTGCTGCTCCCACCTATGCAAATTTATTTCTTGGCTGGTGGGAGGAGACAATTGTCTTTGGGGACAAATTTGTCAATTGGACTTCATCTGTTGGATTATGGATTAGATATATTGATGACGTGTTGATCCTCTGGAACTCTACAGCGGATGAGTTCCATAATTTTGTAGCAGCCCTCAACAAGAATGATGTAGGACTTAAATTCACATGTGAGATCAGTGAGAAAGAATTGTCTTTTTTAGATTTGAAAATCACAAAAACATCAGATGGCACAATCCACACTAAGGTACATAGGAAAGAAACAGCAACAAATAGTTTCCTGCAATGGAATAGCTGTCATCCCCATTCCCTCAAAAGTGGCATACCAAAAGGCCAATTTATGAGAGTACGTAGGAATTGTAGTTCTATGGGTGATTTTGAGTTCCAGGCCAAGGAGCTCAAAACAAGATTGAAGGACAGAGGTTTCCCCGAGAGGGTTATCAGGAAGGCCTATGAGGGAGCAAGGGATGCTGATAGGCAATGTCTTCTGGTCCCTAAAAAACGGAAAGAAGAACAGGTCACAAGACTCATAGGTACCTATGATTCCAAACAAAATGATATTATGCAGATACTGAATAGGTATTGGCGTATTCTCAGTTCTGATACAGATCTGGTAGATCAAATCACACAGAGGCCGTCTGTCACCTATCGGAGAGGGAAAAATATAAGGGACAGAGTCATGCACAGCTGTTTTGACCCCATTTCACCTAGGGGCACGTGGCTGGACAGACAAATACCAGGCACCTTTAGGTGTGGTAGCTGTAAAGCCTGTGATTTCATTTTTAAAGGTAATAGCTTCACTAGCGTCACCACACAGAAACAATACACTATTCGGGATTATGTCAATTGCAAGACTGCGGGAGTGGTCTACCTAATCACATGTCCATGCCCCCTTAACTATGTGGGAAAAACAGCACGACAATTTCGTCGCCGTATTAGGGAGCATGTTGGAGATATTGTCCATGATAGGGACACCCCAATATCTAAGCATGTGCATGCCAAACACCAAGGCCAGGCAGCATGTTTAAAGTTTCAAGCTATTGAACTTGTTAGACCCCCCAAAAGAGGAGGTGATTGGGATAACCTGATTTTACGCAAAGAAGCACAATGGATCCACAGACTGGAATGCATACATCCAGCAGGTTTAAATGAGCAGACTAATTATACATGTTTTATTTAACACTCCGTATGGACGACCTATCTCCCTTGGGTTGCCCAGGGGGTGGGGGAGTTCATTTTTGCCCAACACATGTAGGTTTGAGATGGCCCTATTGGTCTGCCGTTTTTTAACGGCGATCGTCTCTCGGTCCCCCATGTCATGAGGGATCGTATTTCCTTCCACCCTACATGTGATTAATTACATTTTTAGTTGCTTTGTGAGGTAGCCTACTTGCGGTGTTTAACTGTCCCGCGAGATTTACTTACAATCCATTATCGTGTAGCGCTTACCTTCTCCTATTTTGGCAGTCTGGGCGAATTGTCCCTGACTTCTACTGCAACTGCGCGTGCGGCTTGATGCGGCCGATGATGACCCCTGGTTGTCAGCTGACGGCGGGGGGTCACATGGGCAGGTGTCACTAATCGTGAGGGTGTGGGGATTGGTCAGTTCATGTTTGCCGCTAGAATACGAGGGGTGGAGTTTAGCGTTTATAGTAACGTAGCGCCTGCAATGAAGTATGCCGTTGACATCAATACGTGCATCTTTGCCGTGACGCACAGCAGAATATCTGCTGTTAAAGGATTCTATCGCTGGTGTGAAGGCCAGAGTTACCATTATACGGACCCCTGAGGATGAGTACCTGAAACGCGTAGGGTCGTTGTTCTGTTTATGGAATGTTTGCATTGGGGATAGTCATATCGTGTTACACCCAGCACTAGGAGACCCGATCTATTCGGACGCCTGTGCTTTATTTTGGGATTGTACTACTGATGTGCCCTGGATATATGCTGTTTCCAGACATAATATTGTTATAAACACCGAGTTAGATGTATCACAATGACTCAGTGTTTTTTGTTTAATACGTTTTTTAACAATCACGGTGGGGCTTATGTCACAGTGGTGTGTTACCCCTGTTTTTAACTAGTTACTAATTAAAAGGTATTTTTTACTTTATTGTTACTTCAGTGAACTATATAATTTACTCATATTGTGGGAGCACAATTAGATTTCTATCAAACTAGACAGTGAAATTACATTTAATCCATACAGTTAATAATTTCAGTTTATCTAGGTATGGCAGCCTTTGCACTTTCTGAATTAAACACAGATGGGTGGATGAGTGAGGCCAAAAGCGTCTTTTCAGAGTGTGAACTGACGTATACAGTTCAGGGTGCATCTCTCAAATCCACCTTTAAAAATCTTAATAGACTGCACAAAGATTATACTAGAAGTTGGTGGGAGATCCAGAGTCTGGAAAACTATTTAAAGAATAAGATAGTTCCCAGAGGTCTCAGGGTCCCCATTGTCCCAGCATTAAGATTAAAAACCGCTAATATTAAAGAAAGGTGGGAACAGGAGATTACAGGGAGCTCACTTAGGCTGATGCAGATCTTGGTAGAGGAAGAAAAAGTCCAGTTTGACTTTATTAGTGTTGAGCTTAAAAAAGAGATTGAGGCAGCCAAGTCCTTGGTAGATACCCCAGGTTTTGAAAAAAGGGACAAAATCCTCCAACAAACTTTGGAAAGGTTTACTAATCATCTTAAGGAACGAAAACACTTCCAATTCCAGAGAGACCTACAGGAATTTAGGGAGAAAAAAGCGTATGATTTTGTCACTACACAACAACAGCAATATCAACAGACCAATAGGGGGCCGAGGGAATCTGACCCTTCCACATCAGAGAGTGAAACTACAGACTCTGAAAGAGTGGGCCCATTCTTTGGCGGTAGTGGTGGGAAACACAAATTTAGGGGAGGAGCAAGAAGTAGAAACAGAGGCCGTGGGAGAGCCTCTTCTAATAGTGGCAATAATTTTTTAGCCAACAATCCTCCCATTTCCCGCTATATGCTGAGGGGTCAAAAGGATTAGTGAAGGGGAATAACATGGATAGGCTTCAAATCATTAACCTTTCTGAATATAATTTGAGTGCATCAGAGATTACACTATTAGAAAAGGGACTTTCCTTTGTCCCTACAGTTAAATTTGACTCATTTTCGTGGATAAAAGATCTCAATTTATTTGCTCGCAAACTTAAATGGATAAAATTTTTTAAACACCATAATAGAAAAAAATGCATGGAATTAGGCCTAGAGGAGTCTGATATGGAAGGTCTTTCGGCCCTTGAGGGGCTATTAGAGGAATCTGGACGCACTCCAGGTATAGGTCCCTTCACCAACCTTAAAATGAAGAGTAGGAAATTGCCACCTATGGGAGACTTTACCAATGTGGATTTATTTGTGGATATGGTGGGAGATGAGATCAAAAGTCTCAGTCAGGATAGCAGGGGAATGGATAATAATTTGTCTTGGTCTGAACGATTAGCTCTGACCACTTTAGAGAAAAAAGAGAATATTGTTCTCAAATCATCCGATAAAGGTGGGAACATTGTGGTCATGAGCAGGGATGGCTATAAGAAGATGTGTGAGGACATTTTATTTAACCATGACTGCTATACCATTTTAAAGGATAACCCCACGGCATTATTCAAGAAAGAGTTGCTGAGCATTTTGAGTGATGCAAAGAGCAGATCTTTGATTAGTGCAGGGGAATTTGGGTTTTTATACCCACAATTTCCTGTTATGGCGTGTTTCTATAGCCTGCCCAAAATCCACAAAGGTTATCCTCCTTTACGTGGCAGACCTATTGTTTCAGGCATAAATAATTTAACTCAAAATGTGAGCACGTATGTTGACCAAGTGTTGCGTCCCTTTGTTTTGAGTCTCACATCATATGTGCGTGACACAATGGATGTCCTGAAACAGATTGATGGCATTTCCCTGGAGAAAGATACAATTTTGGCGAGTCTGGATGTCGAGGCGTTGTATTCATCCATACCGCACAAATGTGGCTATAAAGCGGTCGAGTACTATTTGGGATCTAGAGGTACCCAGTTTGTAGCTCATAACCAGTTTGTCATGCAGTTATTACAGTTTGTTCTTGAAAGAAATATATTTATTTTTGAAGACAAAATTTTCCATCAGAAATGTGGTACTGCAATGGGGAGTCCTGCTGCTCCCACCTATGCAAATTTATTTCTTGGCTGGTGGGAGGAGACAATTGTCTTTGGGGACAAATTTGTCAATTGGACTTCATCTGTTGGATTATGGATTAGATATATTGATGACGTGTTGATCCTCTGGAACTCTACAGCGGATGAGTTCCATAATTTTGTAGCAGCCCTCAACAAGAATGATGTAGGACTTAAATTCACATGTGAGATCAGTGAGAAAGAATTGTCTTTTTTAGATTTGAAAATCACAAAAACATCAGATGGCACAATCCACACTAAGGTACATAGGAAAGAAACAGCAACAAATAGTTTCCTGCAATGGAATAGCTGTCATCCCCATTCCCTCAAAAGTGGCATACCAAAAGGCCAATTTATGAGAGTACGTAGGAATTGTAGTTCTATGGGTGATTTTGAGTTCCAGGCCAAGGAGCTCAAAACAAGATTGAAGGACAGAGGTTTCCCCGAGAGGGTTATCAGGAAGGCCTATGAGGGAGCAAGGGATGCTGATAGGCAATGTCTTCTGGTCCCTAAAAAACGGAAAGAAGAACAGGTCACAAGACTCATAGGTACCTATGATTCCAAACAAAATGATATTATGCAGATACTGAATAGGTATTGGCGTATTCTCAGTTCTGATACAGATCTGGTAGATCAAATCACACAGAGGCCGTCTGTCACCTATCGGAGAGGGAAAAATATAAGGGACAGAGTCATGCACAGCTGTTTTGACCCCATTTCACCTAGGGGCACGTGGCTGGACAGACAAATACCAGGCACCTTTAGGTGTGGTAGCTGTAAAGCCTGTGATTTCATTTTTAAAGGTAATAGCTTCACTAGCGTCACCACACAGAAACAATACACTATTCGGGATTATGTCAATTGCAAGACTGCGGGAGTGGTCTACCTAATCACATGTCCATGCCCCCTTAACTATGTGGGAAAAACAGCACGACAATTTCGTCGCCGTATTAGGGAGCATGTTGGAGATATTGTCCATGATAGGGACACCCCAATATCTAAGCATGTGCATGCCAAACACCAAGGCCAGGCAGCATGTTTAAAGTTTCAAGCTATTGAACTTGTTAGACCCCCCAAAAGAGGAGGTGATTGGGATAACCTGATTTTACGCAAAGAAGCACAATGGATCCACAGACTGGAATGCATACATCCAGCAGGTTTAAATGAGCAGACTAATTATACATGTTTTATTTAACACTCCGTATGGACGACCTATCTCCCTTGGGTTGCCCAGGGGGTGGGGGAGTTCATTTTTGCCCAACACATGTAGGTTTGAGATGGCCCTATTGGTCTGCCGTTTTTTAACGGCGATCGTCTCTCGGTCCCCCATGTCATGAGGGATCGTATTTCCTTCCACCCTACATGTGATTAATTACATTTTTAGTTGCTTTGTGAGGTAGCCTACTTGCGGTGTTTAACTGTCCCGCGAGATTTACTTACAATCCATTATCGTGTAGCGCTTACCTTCTCCTATTTTGGCAGTCTGGGCGAATTGTCCCTGACTTCTACTGCGCCTGCGCGTGCGGCTTGATGCGGCCGATGATGACCCCTGGTTGTCAGCTGACGGCGGGGGGTCACATGGGCAGGTGTCACTAATCGTGAGGGTGTGGGGATTGGTCAGTTCATGTTTGCCGCTAGAATACGAGGGGTGGAGTTTAGCGTTTATAGTAACGTAGCGCCTGCAATGAAGTATGCCGTTGACATCAATACGTGCATCTTTGCCGTGACGCACAGCAGAATATCTGCTGTTAAAGGATTCTATCGCTGGTGTGAAGGCCAGAGTTACCATTATACGGACCCCTGAGGATGAGTACCTGAAACGCGTAGGGTCGTTGTTCTGTTTATGGAATGTTTGCATTGGGGATAGTCATATCGTGTTACACCCAGCACTAGGAGACCCGATCTATTCGGACGCCTGTGCTTTATTTTGGGATTGTACTACTGATGTGCCCTGGATATATGCTGTTTCCAGACATAATATTGTTATAAACACCGAGTTAGATGTATCACAATGACTCAGTGTTTTTTGTTTAATACGTTTTTTAACAATCACGGTGGGGCTTATGTCACAGTGGTGTGTTACCCCTGTTTTTAACTAGTTACTAATTAAAAGGTATTTTTTACTTTATTGTTACTTCAGTGAACTATATAATTTACTCATATTGTGGGAGCACAATTAGATTTCTATCAAACTAGACAGTGAAATTACATTTAATCCATACAGTTAATAATTTCAGTTTATCTAGGTATGGCAGCCTTTGCACTTTCTGAATTAAACACAGATGGGTGGATGAGTGAGGCCAAAAGCGTCTTTTCAGAGTGTGAACTGACGTATACAGTTCAGGGTGCATCTCTCAAATCCACCTTTAAAAATCTTAATAGACTGCACAAAGATTATACTAGAAGTTGGTGGGAGATCCAGAGTCTGGAAAACTATTTAAAGAATAAGATAGTTCCCAGAGGTCTCAGGGTCCCCATTGTCCCAGCATTAAGATTAAAAACCGCTAATATTAAAGAAAGGTGGGAACAGGAGATTACAGGGAGCTCACTTAGGCTGATGCAGATCTTGGTAGAGGAAGAAAAAGTCCAGTTTGACTTTATTAGTGTTGAGCTTAAAAAAGAGATTGAGGCAGCCAAGTCCTTGGTAGATACCCCAGGTTTTGAAAAAAGGGACAAAATCCTCCAACAAACTTTGGAAAGGTTTACTAATCATCTTAAGGAACGAAAACACTTCCAATTCCAGAGAGACCTACAGGAATTTAGGGAGAAAAAAGCGTATGATTTTGTCACTACACAACAACAGCAATATCAACAGACCAATAGGGGGCCGAGGGAATCTGACCCTTCCACATCAGAGAGTGAAACTACAGACTCTGAAAGAGTGGGCCCATTCTTTGGCGGTAGTGGTGGGAAACACAAATTTAGGGGAGGAGCAAGAAGTAGAAACAGAGGCTGTGGGAGAGCCTCTTCTAATAGTGGCAATAATTTTTTAGCCAACAATCCTCCCATTTCCCGCTATATGCTGAGGGGTCAAAAGGATTAGTGAAGGGGAATAACATGGATAGGCTTCAAATCATTAACCTTTCTGAATATAATTTGAGTGCATCAGAGATTACACTATTAGAAAAGGGACTTTCCTTTGTCCCTACAGTTAAATTTGACTCATTTTCGTGGATAAAAGATCTCAATTTATTTGCTCGCAAACTTAAATGGATAAAATTTTTTAAACACCATAATAGAAAAAAATGCATGGAATTAGGCCTAGAGGAGTCTGATATGGAAGGTCTTTCGGCCCTTGAGGGGCTATTAGAGGAATCTGGACGCACTCCAGGTATAGGTCCCTTCACCAACCTTAAAATGAAGAGTAGGAAATTGCCACCTATGGGAGACTTTACCAATGTGGATTTATTTGTGGATATGGTGGGAGATGAGATCAAAAGTCTCAGTCAGGATAGCAGGGGAATGGATAATAATTTGTCTTGGTCTGAACGATTAGCTCTGACCACTTTAGAGAAAAAAGAGAATATTGTTCTCAAATCATCCGATAAAGGTGGGAACATTGTGGTCATGAGCAGGGATGGCTATAAGAAGATGTGTGAGGACATTTTATTTAACCATGACTGCTATACCATTTTAAAGGATAACCCCACGGCATTATTCAAGAAAGAGTTGCTGAGCATTTTGAGTGATGCAAAGAGCAGATCTTTGATTAGTGCAGGGGAATTTGGGTTTTTATACCCACAATTTCCTGTTATGGCGTGTTTCTATAGCCTGCCCAAAATCCACAAAGGTTATCCTCCTTTACGTGGCAGACCTATTGTTTCAGGCATAAATAATTTAACTCAAAATGTGAGCACGTATGTTGACCAAGTGTTGCGTCCCTTTGTTTTGAGTCTCACATCATATGTGCGTGACACAATGGATGTCCTGAAACAGATTGATGGCATTTCCCTGGAGAAAGATACAATTTTGGCGAGTCTGGATGTCGAGGCGTTGTATTCATCCATACCGCACAAATGTGGCTATAAAGCGGTCGAGTACTATTTGGGATCTAGAGGTACCCAGTTTGTAGCTCATAACCAGTTTGTCATGCAGTTATTACAGTTTGTTCTTGAAAGAAATATATTTATTTTTGAAGACAAAATTTTCCATCAGAAATGTGGTACTGCAATGGGGAGTCCTGCTGCTCCCACCTATGCAAATTTATTTCTTGGCTGGTGGGAGGAGACAATTGTCTTTGGGGACAAATTTGTCAATTGGACTTCATCTGTTGGATTATGGATTAGATATATTGATGACGTGTTGATCCTCTGGAACTCTACAGCGGATGAGTTCCATAATTTTGTAGCAGCCCTCAACAAGAATGATGTAGGACTTAAATTCACATGTGAGATCAGTGAGAAAGAATTGTCTTTTTTAGATTTGAAAATCACAAAAACATCAGATGGCACAATCCACACTAAGGTACATAGGAAAGAAACAGCAACAAATAGTTTCCTGCAATGGAATAGCTGTCATCCCCATTCCCTCAAAAGTGGCATACCAAAAGGCCAATTTATGAGAGTACGTAGGAATTGTAGTTCTATGGGTGATTTTGAGTTCCAGGCCAAGGAGCTCAAAACAAGATTGAAGGACAGAGGTTTCCCCGAGAGGGTTATCAGGAAGGCCTATGAGGGAGCAAGGGATGCTGATAGGCAATGTCTTCTGGTCCCTAAAAAACGGAAAGAAGAACAGGTCACAAGACTCATAGGTACCTATGATTCCAAACAAAATGATATTATGCAGATACTGAATAGGTATTGGCGTATTCTCAGTTCTGATACAGATCTGGTAGATCAAATCACACAGAGGCCGTCTGTCACCTATCGGAGAGGGAAAAATATAAGGGACAGAGTCATGCACAGCTGTTTTGACCCCATTTCACCTAGGGGCACGTGGCTGGACAGACAAATACCAGGCACCTTTAGGTGTGGTAGCTGTAAAGCCTGTGATTTCATTTTTAAAGGTAATAGCTTCACTAGCGTCACCACACAGAAACAATACACTATTCGGGATTATGTCAATTGCAAGACTGCGGGAGTGGTCTACCTAATCACATGTCCATGCCCCCTTAACTATGTGGGAAAAACAGCACGACAATTTCGTCGCCGTATTAGGGAGCATGTTGGAGATATTGTCCATGATAGGGACACCCCAATATCTAAGCATGTGCATGCCAAACACCAAGGCCAGGCAGCATGTTTAAAGTTTCAAGCTATTGAACTTGTTAGACCCCCCAAAAGAGGAGGTGATTGGGATAACCTGATTTTACGCAAAGAAGCACAATGGATCCACAGACTGGAATGCATACATCCAGCAGGTTTAAATGAGCAGACTAATTATACATGTTTTATTTAACACTCCGTATGGACGACCTATCTCCCTTGGGTTGCCCAGGGGGTGGGGGAGTTCATTTTTGCCCAACACATGTAGGTTTGAGATGGCCCTATTGGTCTGCCGTTTTTTAACGGCGATCGTCTCTCGGTCCCCCATGTCATGAGGGATCGTATTTCCTTCCACCCTACATGTGATTAATTACATTTTTAGTTGCTTTGTGAGGTAGCCTACTTGCGGTGTTTAACTGTCCCGCGAGATTTACTTACAATCCATTATCGTGTAGCGCTTACCTTCTCCTATTTTGGCAGTCTGGGCGAATTGTCCCTGACTTCTACTGCGCCTGCGCGTGCGGCTTGATGCGGCCGATGATGACCCCTGGTTGTCAGCTGACGGCGGGGGGTCACATGGGCAGGTGTCACTAATCGTGAGGGTGTGGGGATTGGTCAGTTCATGTTTGCCGCTAGAATACGAGGGGTGGAGTTTAGCGTTTATAGTAACGTAGCGCCTGCAATGAAGTATGCCGTTGACATCAATACGTGCATCTTTGCCGTGACGCACAGCAGAATATCTGCTGTTAAAGGATTCTATCGCTGGTGTGAAGGCCAGAGTTACCATTATACGGACCCCTGAGGATGAGTACCTGAAACGCGTAGGGTCGTTGTTCTGTTTATGGAATGTTTGCATTGGGGATAGTCATATCGTGTTACACCCAGCACTAGGAGACCCGATCTATTCGGACGCCTGTGCTTTATTTTGGGATTGTACTACTGATGTGCCCTGGATATATGCTGTTTCCAGACATAATATTGTTATAAACACCGAGTTAGATGTATCACAATGACTCAGTGTTTTTTGTTTAATACGTTTTTTAACAATCACGGTGGGGCTTATGTCACAGTGGTGTGTTACCCCTGTTTTTAACTAGTTACTAATTAAAAGGTATTTTTTACTTTATTGTTACTTCAGTGAACTACACGCATCTATACAACTAGACTAATGGAATTTTATAAACAGAACAACATTCTTGAAAAAAATAACTCTTGTTCTTTATGCTCTTGGAACAGCTTGCGTAAAACATATATTATCTTAAAGAGCTGCCTCTGATAAATATGTTATACAAAATGGAAGTACATTGCTTTATATTATCAAAACATTCAAAACCTCTTTTTCATGTAAATGGAGAGTGAAAACAAAAAAGGTAAGCAAAGGGCAGCATATTTTCAATAATATTCCATTAGCAAAAGGTAGTTAAAGGTTATTTAGTATAAAGGAACTGAATGTTGTACATTAGTGCCATACAACTTCCTATTCTTACCTAATCTGCTCTCAACCAAGATATACGCCGCTTTACTAAAAAACCTGCTGTTTTCTTGCCTCCACTTTCCATCCACTTTCGCTTTTCACTGCACTCCTATTTTTTAAAACCATACTGCTGCCGATTACGTCCTACTAATACTGCAATTATTACTATTCCTAGAGGATATGAATCATAATCTATACCTGTAGTTCTTCAATTTCTACTTTCGTAAGGAAAGGATACTGCACTGTATTTTGTTCAACAAATAGTGAGAAACAGTGCATCTATAAGAAAACACATTTCTTATCACATCATACTCGCTATGCCATAGTTTGAAATAAGTTTTCTTAGTTAGTAATAGTGTTGGTTCCTTATTTCTGTGGACTCTGGGTGTGTATGTCCCATGTCCAAGGCTGTTTGCATTTAACCTTGAGAGCAGTCAGAATATATACCAATCCCCGGATTGCTGTCATTAGAACATTTGTTTTCCAGGACACATGTGGTTCAAGCCCAAAGGGAAGTTTCAGCTATCCTCTTGGGGTTAAGGATCATTCAGGACAGTGATCCCCTTGTTGCTCGGATATGTAGTTTCTCAACAGTTTGAGAGCCACAGGTTGGAGACCACTGGTGTAGGGGCATTCTTTAAGTCATCAGACAGCTCCTCTATTTTCTCCTGCACATTGCACTTCCCAGAACACAGAGAAAAGCTTCTCTCTGCTGCCTGTAGTAGGCAATGGCAGCAGGTGGACCTGAACCATTACCCGAACTTCTAGAATCAGGTAAAGTATTTTTTAAAAGAGTGCTTAAGAGGTATTCCAATGTATATGGCTGTAGAATAAATTTCAAGTCCTGTGTAGGGATATGCTTTAAAACGAAATAATTAATCAATGTATGTTGTTTTTATAAATAAATGTAGTAAACACTACTTTTCTGTTTTTTGACACTAGGGACCAAAAGGAAAAAAGGGTGACCAAGGACAAAAGGTATGTTGCTAGCTAATTTTTTTATAGCTTGATTTTAATAAAGATTTAATATATTGCAAGGGCTCATCTTTTATTATTTGTATTTATTAATTTATTAATTATTATTATTATTATTATATAAAGTAGAGCAGGGCATGACTTAAACATATCACTGTCTCATCCCAGTACTGGTCTTGCAGTATTTGGCATTGACCTTTAACCTAAAGAGGGCCTATTAATTCATGGAAAACCTCATGAAGTCACAGGAGACCAATATATAAAATCTTCCTAAAATATATATAATTAGGAAAATGTAAAAAATATAGTGATAAAAGCTCTTGCACTTTAAGAACGGAGACGATTTCCCTCACCACATTCAGCAATGTGCAGTCCAAGTCTCAAGATTTGGATTGCTCTGTGATACTTCCTACTTCTGAGCTGAGAGAGACCAATGTGAGGGAGAGCCTGAGTGCAGCTGTGTACACAGTGAAGATCTCTGCAGCTACATTACTTCATGCTTAAAGAGGCTCTGTCACCAGATTTTGCAACCCCTATCTCCTATTGCAGCAGATCGTCGCTGCAATGGAGATAAGAGTAACGTTTTTTTTTTAAAAAAACGAGCATTTTTGGCCAGGCTGGATGATCATGTGTATACATTATCAGGACACTTGATTAACCTTAATCTCTGTTTATGTGGCTCCACATCGCTGCTGTGTAAATCAATGGAGATGAGTGTATGATGCTGACTGGTCACTGATTGGTCAGCGTCATACACGTAAACACGCCCAGTTAAAAACACAATACACGCCCAGTTGGACATAACGAAAAAAAAACGCCTAGTTGTCCATTTCAAAGCTCATTTGCATATATATAAAATAGCTCATAACTTGGGCAAAAATGAACGTTTAAAAAAAAACAAAAAACGTTACTGTTATCTACATTGCAGTGCCGATCACATGCAATAAGAGATAGGGATTTGAGAATCTGGTGACAGAGCCTCTTTAATGTTGTTACATTAACTGAAATGCAAGATGGTTCCCTTGTATGTTGTGGAGCAGCTAGAGAAGGTGGCTGCTGGTTAGGGGGGATTCACACGAACGTGTTTTGCGTCCATGCAGCCTGCGTGGTTTTCACGCGGGTCACACGGACCTATGCAAGTCTATGGGGCCGTGCAGACTGTCCGTGAGTTTTGCGCAGCATGAGTCCGCTGCGTAAAACTCACGACATGTTCTATATTTTGGCGTTTTTGGCGCATCACGCACCCATTGAAGTAAATGGGTGCGTGAAAATCACGCGCACCACACGGAAGCACTTCTGTGGGACGAGCGTGATTCGCGCAACAGCTGTAAAAGAATGAATGTAAACAGAAAAGCACCACGTGCTTTTCTGTTTACAAACATCCAAACGGAGTGTCATAATGATGGCGGCTGCGCGAAAAGCACGCAGCCGCGCATCATACGGGGCTGACACACGCAGCTGTCAAGTGCCTTTTGCGCTCGCAAAAGACAGAGTTTTTTGCGCGCGCAAAATGCTCACGTTTGTGTGAATCCACCCTTAATCAAAATCTTATTAGAATCTCACTAGAAGCAGCAGGAACATAAGGAAGGTAAATCCTGTCACAGCTTCTCTCCCACTTTATTTTCAATTTGTGGCTGCTGCTGGTTCTGTGTGTATGTAGTGAGAGACTAAGACTAACCCATTACAAGCAGCTGTCTCCCCCTCTTCTAGCAGATTAACTCTTTACAAGCCTCTGAGGATTATGAGAAAAAAAGTGATCAATTATCCCATTGTTTAGCAAATCAAAAATATGGTGAAACAGGCAAATTAATTTGTTCATTCCAAATCCTAGCCTAATCTGAGCACAATACTCCATTTCACCATTCAGATGTATAGAATCCACTCCTCCCCCTCACAGTTAGTATTCTCGGAGAAGTAGGAAATCTCACAGTGCAGCCAGAAACAAGAAATTAGGAAGTAGAACTCTGTTCCTCTAATACCAAGGGACCTCGCTAATACTTGAGAAAAGTCCTAGAATTAAATTTGCCATAACTTACTGAGGTTTTCCTCAGAGCTTAAAGTTCCGTTTTTAGGGGTTTTCCGGTTTAAGGTTAATAAATCCTAATCACTATATAAATGAAAAGTTACACAAATTTCTAATAACCTTTGTGTTCCTCATCATTTAGATATACGTTTACTGTCATTGAAAGAGAACATTGTTGTTTATAGTCAGAGACAGCGAACCAGCACTGCTCTCAGCAGAGAAGTGGATATAATTGTTGTACCCAGTTGAGGCATTGCTCTGTGAGTAGAGAATAAAATGTCCCAAAATTCGTTTAGAATCGACCGGCTGATTTGATCTGAATAAATTCGTTGCAAAAGTGCCCCTATTGCCCTGAATACTCGTGTCTGACTCTCTAATGTCTTATAGGACTATAAGACCTCAGGGGTTAAATCCAACCCCTTTCAAACTTTTTAACCCCTTAGTGACCAGCCTATTTTCGTTGACATAGCTGTATGAGGACTTGTTTTTTGCGGGATTAGCTGTACTTTTTTGGCACCGTTTTTGGGTACATATAATTTTTTGATTAACTTTTATTAACTTTTTTTGGGGGAGAATAGAAAAAACCCTGAAATTCTGCCCTTGTTCTACGCGTTTTAAATTTATGCTGTTCACTGTGTCGCATAAATAACATGTTACCATTATTTTATGGGTCAGTACGATTACGACGATACCACCACATATGTATAAGTTTTTTATGTTTTACTACTTTTGCACACTTAAAACTGTTTTGATCTAAAATTATTTGTTTTTGTATCGTCACTTTATTGATTAACTTTTATTATGACTATTTTGGGGGACAATGGAAAAAAATAGAAATTTAGCCATAGTATTTTGCTTCTTTTTTTTTACGGCGCTCACCTTGCGGTTCAAATTACATGTTAACTTTATTTTACGGCGAGATCATATATGTGTACTTTTATTACATTTTTTAAACTTTTACTAAATAAAACCACTTTTTATGGAAAAAAATGTTTTTTTTTACTGTAATCTTTATAATTCATTTTTATTTAACATTAGCTACTTCTTTTTTTTGTCCCAATAGAGGACTTCATTGTGCGATCTTTTGATCGCTGCTATAAGGCTTTGGTATACTTAGTATACCAAAGCATTATTACCTGTCAGTGAAAGGGTATGTTCCGTTTTTCGGGCCGTAAACGGACAAAAACGGCCGACAAATCGGAAGCAGAACGCCTCCAAACATCTGCCCATTGTTTTCAATGGGAAAACGGTGTTCTGTTCCGACGTGCCGTTTTTTACGCGGTCATTTTGAAAAACGGCCACGTAAAAAAACACCCGCGAAAAAGAAGTGCCTGTCACTTCTTTGAACATTTTTGGAGCCGTTTTTCATAGACTCTATAGAAAACAGCTCCAAAAACGGCCGTAAAAAACGCAAGAGAAAAACGCCACGAAAATAGTGAGTGGCTTAAAAAACTTCTGAAAATCAGGAGCTGTTTCCCTTGGAAACAGCTCTGTATTTTCAGACGTTTTTGGTTAAGCGTGTGAATCTACCCTAAAACTGACAGGCAATCTATTAGGACGTGCCTATGTGCCTCCTAATAGGCATATACCCAGGGCAGAACTGAGTTTATCAGGACACCCGCTATTGCATTTGTGGGCCGCCGATGGGTGAAAGAGGGAGCTCCCTCCCTCTGCAAATGATTTAAATGCTGCGGTCGCTATTGACCGCAGCATTTAACGGCTTAAACGGCCGCGGATGTTGGAGCAGGAGCCCGGCTGTCATCAGACAGCCGAGGACCCACTGCAGCCTGCACGGGACACCGTGCAGGACTTAGACTGGGTCGCTGTGAAAAGGCCTAGCCTAAGGCCACTAAGGGGAGTCAAAGTGGCAGCAACATATATGGGTCGAGGAAGGGATAACCGCAGTACATTCTGGGAAGGCTGTCTGCAAAACAATATGGGGAAGCCCATCTGAGTCATGTGATCCATTTTTCAATCTGTAAAATAGGGGCCGACATTTGTGGATGCCATTCTGTCGCGATTCATGCACCACATAGCCCAAAAGTTTGGAGTTTGCCGAATCCTAAATATTTGAAGCAATGAGTAAATGGTTCTCTTTTTTTTTTTATCAAATTGTCTTGTCTGTATTTATTTATGGGCTCTAGAGTCTGTATATATTCTGGGGGTATGGTCTGTATTTATTTTGGGGTCTGTATTTATTTAGAGGCTCTGGAATCTGTAAATATGTTAGGGTATGGTCTGTATTTATTATGGGATCTATTTTAATTTTGGAGCTCTGTTCTGGGATCTGTTTTTATTTTAGGGTCTGGTATCAAATTTCTATCTTTTATCACTTTTTTTTTTAAATTAATTTGTTTTTGTGTTGCCACATTCTGAGATTCATAACCTTTTTCTTGCTGACAATTGAGCTGTATGAGAGCTTGTTTTTTGCAGGACGAGTTGTATTTTTGAATTGCAGCATTTTGGGGTACATATTTCTTGGTGATTGACTTTTGTTAACTTTTTTTGAGAGGGGGATTAAAAAAAGCAGTAATTCCAAATTTTTTTTTTGAATTTACACTGTTCATCGTGTGGCACAAACAGCGTTTTACCTTTATTCTATTGGCTGGTATGATTATAGCGTTACAAAAATGTTTTTGGTTTATGTTTTACTAATTTTGCACAATGATAGAACATACAAAAAAGTAGCAAAAAACATATTTATGTTACACATAATTTTACTTTTATATAAATTTTGGTGGGAGGACGAAAAAAATTCAATTCCACCATTATTTATCGTGTATCATGTGGTTTAAATAATGTATTGACTTTATTATATGGGTGATTACGATTGCAGCAAGTTTTTTAACACTTTTGCTAAATAAAACCAATTTTTATGAGGAAAAAAAATATTTGATTTGATTTCATTTTTTTATTGTAAACACTTTTTTTTTCCTAATAAACTTTATTAAGCTTTAACTATTTTTTTAGTCCCACTAGGGGACTTAATATTGCGATCTACTTATATAATGCTTTTGTATGCTCAGTATACCAAAGCATTATTGCCTGCGGATGGCATGAGCAAGGCTTCTGTCACTGTGTTATCCACACAGGTATGTCATATTTGAGATTTATGGAGGGCAATATTACACAACTGCCCTTTGCTTTTTGCCCCTTAAAAAGGTTTTCCAGTGAGAAGAAATTGATGGCCTTGCCTCAGGCTAGGCCATCAATATCTGATCTTTGTGGGTCTGACCCCCGGCACCCCCGATGATTGGCTGTTTTGAATGGACCACTGCGCTCATGTGAGCACAACTTCCTCTTTATTCCTTACTGTGAAACACCAACACACTTGTAGCAGTGGTTCACAGTGTTAAAGCATTCTCCTATTTAAGTATTTTGAACCCCCGCTACAAGTGTATTGGCATTTCACGGTATGGAGCAGTGAAGGGAATGAAGAGGAAGCAGAGTGTCGGACCCTCAACGATCAGATTTTGATGGCCTATCCTGAGGATAGACCATCCGTTTCTTCTCACTAGAAAAAAACATTTTAGCCAATTCTTTACCATCTACATACATTGTACCCTAGTCCCTGCATCCGTATTTTTAGTACAAGACTGTTGTGTGGAACAGTAACAAATGCTTTTGCAAAATCCAGAAATACTATATGAGTCGCATTACCAAAATTCAGATTTGCACTTACCTCCTCATAAGAACCTAGCATGTTGGTTATGCATGACCTGTTTTTCATTAATCTATGCTAGTTATCAGTTATGAGACTATTAACCGCCATATAATTTTGCAGTTTATCCCTTAACACCTTCAAAAATTGTACATACCAAAGATATCAGTTAACGGTTCTACATTTTTATCCTCATAAAAATAGAGGTAATTCATGTTTCTAAGTAGCCCTGCCCATGTGGATTAGCTCGATCCTAATGTATATAATTTACACTTTGCTTGCATTTCTTCTGTTACACTTATACACTATTTCAGACACATACATTATAGGGAAATTAAACTCCCTCATAAACTTTTTTTTTACATTCTATTCGTATCATGCCATTGTTATATACTGTACCTAGCATTGTGGGATATCTCCCTGCTGTCACCAGTGGGATATATCACATTTTTGTAAAAAAAATTCACGCAGCTATATTTGATGTGAAATGTAATAGGCTTACGATACACAACTGTATTATACATATATATTTGTAGTAATTGCTCCTTACTGCTTACCAGCCAGGAAGAATTAAAATTGGCTGTGTGTATTAATAGTCTTCTTTATTCAATGCAGGGTGGGAGAGGACAAGATGGCAGGAGCATTGTTGGACCCCCTGGCCTTCCCGGCCAGTTAGCGACCCTTCAAGATGTAAGAAAATTCTGTAGAGGTTCTACATATATAATATGATACACAAGGTTAAATTTTACATAAATGACAGCTAAACCAATATCACAACATACATATGTGTACAAAAACATAATTTCATGCCTGGTAAGATACGCAAATAGAGTTCATGGAGTTAAATGTTTTTTTCACTCTTTGTCTTCTTTATTATATGTAAGCATTTAAGCAAGCAGAATGGCAATACAAAACAAGCCAAAAAATGTGTTCTTATTTCTTAACAGTTACTGATAAATGACACAGGATTACTAAACATTTCTGATTTTCTCATACGCCCAGGTCCACAAGTAAGTATGTCATGACTAGACTTATTCTCTAAAAAATCAGCTGCATATTTATATATATTGTAGCAAAGAATATTACATTAATGCACAGAACATGATATACTTAATAGATCACAGTGCTGTGTAGATGAATCAATGTGTGCTTTAATAAACAGAGCTGTACTTAAAGATCAGGAACTAATATACATGTAGGGAGAATATTTACCTGCATTCTAAGGCTCAGTTCACAAGGTGGATTTTGCAATGCAGGTCTCACTGCAGAATCCGCCGCAGAATTATTCCTAGAATTCCACTATGTGAACTGGGCCTGATGCTACTTTTATATATATATATATATATATATATATATATATATATATATATATATATATATATATATATATATATATAAAATTTACTGTTTTCAGTAAAAACAACAGTTCTCAATATGCCAACTGGGCATAAAAAATAGTGAAAAATACCACATTTTCTAGTAACCCTTCAATTGTCAATCTCAATGAATATGAACACTTTTTCTTTTGGGCCTTTCACCTTCAGAATCACCTGTTCATATAAAAATGCTACTATCTGAACTATCTATAAGATAATTATGTATTACATTGGAACCATATAGCCACGTACTGATCCCTGTGGAACCCAAAATTAAACTCTGATCCAGTCTAAATATGTTTAAGTTACTGCAAAAATCTGGTTTCTCATATTTGTTTTTTTTATTACACTGTACTCTACAATTTATAATTAAACCCATTAAAAAGTTTTTACTGAGAAAATTGGAAAAAATCCACAAGTTATTGAAACAATATCTTACAATCCATACACTGTGCAAGATTTTCTTTTGCTCCACAATCTGCTGCACCCAGTGTATCTTGCTATAGAGGCCTGTCAGTTTGCAGGCTCACATGATGTAATATATCACAAATACTTCACAAAGTTGCAGGTATTGTTGTTAGCATTGATTAAAAAAAGGATCTTATTCACTGGAAAACCTTTTTAATATCAATTTGTTTCATTTATTTCTAATCTTCAAGGGACCAAAAGGGGATATTGGTGTGTCTGGATTACATGGAAAAAAGGTAGTGGTAAAAATGTGAAGATTTACCACATTAATAAATGATGTCTGTTATATCTTTCTTCCAGTCTGCTAACTTTTGAGTGTTTATTATTATTTTAGGGTGAAAAGGGGGAACCGGGTGCTCTTATAGCAGCTGATGGCTCTTTAATAACTAAATTGTCAGGAACACTAGGAGAAAAGGTAAAAGTTTTTCTTATTGTCATTATATATTATAGTATGCATGTATGTGTGTGTGTGTGTGTGTGTGTGTGTGTGTGTGTGTGTGTGTGTGTGTGTGTATACATATATATAGTATATAAAACTAGCGTATGTGTGTATATATATATATATATATATATATATATATATATATATATATAGCAAAAGGAATGATAAGTATTTATAATTGTGCTCTTTGAGAACGACGTTGTTCATTACAGGCTTGTCTTACTTCAGGGTTTTGCCTTCTTAACGCCTTGTTTTGGGAATTGGTTTCTCGTTGTTCCTGGCGTTCCTCTGCACTCATAGTTGCTCTTCTTATTCTCTGAGCTAAATATATATATATGATGATTATCAACATTGTCCCTTTTATAAGTGAGCGTGATCACACGTGATCACAGGGACAATACTGATAATCAATATATATTATTGGATAACTATGCCTGCAATTCTCTTATGTAAAAGAATTGTGTCGTGGTATTTTTTTGGATAAGGGAATTGCATGAACAGTAATTCCTTAATTACTTCTAAAAATAAGAAAATCGTGAATCAAATCGAAAATCGTCCATAGGGTTGACAAAAATCTAGATTTTATTTTTTTGCAAAATCGCCCAGCCCTACACACAGTGATAACTCTGAGTACAGCTAATGTAGTACATGTCACCTGCAGTCCTATGTAACATCACAGATAACACACAGTGATAACTCTCTGACTACAGATAATGTAGTAGAGGTTACATGCAGCCCTATGTAACACCACAGATAACACAGAGATAACTCTCTGAGTACAGATAATGAAGATGTTATCTGCAGTCCTATGTAATACCACAGATAACACAGTGATAACTCTCTGGGTACAGATAATGTATTAGATGTTACCTGCAGTCCTATGTAACACCACAGATAACACAGTGATAACTCTCTGAGTACAGATAATGTAGTAGTGTTACCTGCAGTCCTATGTAACACTACAGATAATACACAGTTATAACTCTCTGAGTACAGATAATGTAGCAGCTGTTACCTGAAGTCCTATGTAACACAGATAACACAGTGATAACTCTGAGTACAGATAGTAGATGCACACACAGGAATATATACACATACAGATACAGGGGCATAGCTAAAGGCTCATGGGCCCTGGTACAAGAATTCAGCTTGGGCCCCCCTACCCCTTCCCAACATCACCAGACCCCTGCACACGCCTATACCCAGCCGTCTTGCCCGACAGACTCCATGAATGCCTCCACAATATAATGCTCCCCAAGGCTGACCCCACAGTATAATCCCTCCCATAGATGCCCACACACAGTATAATGCCCCCCATAGCTTGCCCACACAGTATAATGCCCCATAGATGCCCCCACACAGTATAATACCCCCATATCTGCTACATACAGAATAATGCCCCCCATAGCTGCGCCATACACTATAATGTCCCATACAGTATAATGTCCACATAGCTGCCCCATACAGTATAATGCCCCCCATACAGTATAATGCCCTCATAGCTGCGCCATTCACTATAATGTCCCATACAGTATTTTGCCCCACACAGTATAATGCCCACCATAGCTGTCCCATCAGGGGCGTAACTAGGAAAGACTGGGCCCCATAGCAAACTTTTGACTGGGGCCCCCCCTCCCCTGGGTGTCACACAACCCCCCCTTGTAGATAGTGCCTTTTTTACAGCCCCCCCCCTGTAGCTAACGCTATACAGCCCCCCCTCTGTAGATAGCGCCATACATCCCCCTGTAGAGAACGCCATACAGCCCCCCTGTAGAGAACGCCATACAGCCCCCTGCAGAGAACGCCATACAGCTCCCCCCCTGTAGGGACCGCCATACAGCCACCCCCCCTGTAGGGAACGCCATACAGCCACCCCCCCCTGTAGGGAACGCCATACAGCCACCCCCCCTGTAGGGAACGCCATACAGCCACCCCCCTGTAGGGAACGCCATACAGCCACCCCCCCTGTAGGGAATGCCATACAGCCACCCCCCCTGTAGGGAACGCCATACAGCCACCCCCCCCTGTAGGGAACGCCATACAGCGTTCCCCCCCCTGTAGGGAACGCCATACAGCGTTCCCCCCCCTGTAGGGAACGCCATACAGCGTCCCCCCTCCCAAAAAAATGCGACCTACAGTGTGTCCTACAAAATACATGTATCCCCTCTCCACAGGATCTCCACAGGATAGGGGATACATGTGTGATCGCTGGCAGCGATAGGGAGAACGGGGGACTGAAAGTCCCCCTGAACTTCTCCATGACAAACCTGACTTCCGGCGTCTGCGCAGCTCAATAAAAATGAAAGGAGCGCTGGTCACGCATGCGCACAAGCACGACCGGCGCTCCATTCATTTCTACGGAGCTGCCGACACAGACCCCGGAAGTCCAAGGTTTGTGATGGAGAACTTCAGGGGAGTTTCAGTCCGCCGTTCTCCCTATCGCTGCCAGCGATCACACATGTATCCCCTATCCTGTGGAGATCCTGTGGAGAGGGGATACATGTCCTGTGGAGAAGGGGGGGGGGATACACGTCCTGTGGAGAAGGGGGGGGATACATGTCCTGTGGAGAGGGGATACATGTCCTGTGGAGAAGGGGGGGATACATGTCCTGTGGAAAGGGGATACATGTCCTGTGGAGATCCTGTGGAGAGGGGATACATGTCCTGTGGAGAAGGGGGGGGATACACGTCCTGTGGAGAAGGGGGGGATACATGTCCTGTGGAGAGGGGATACATGTCCTGTGGAGAAGGGGGGGGATACATGTCCTGTGGAGAGGGGATACATGTCCTGTGGAGATCCTGTGGAGAGGGGATACATGTCCTGTGGAGAAGGGGGGGGGATACATGTCCTGTGGAGAAGGGGGGGATACATGTCCTGTGGAGAAGGGGGGGATACATGTCCTGTGGAGAAGGGGGGGGATACATGTCCTGTGGAGAAGGGGGGGATACATGTCCTGTGGAGAAGGGGGGGATACATGTCCTGTGGAGAAGGGGGGGATACATGTCCTGTGGAGAACGGGGGGATACATGTCCTGTGGAGAACGGGGGGATACATGTCCTGTGGAGAACGGGGGGATACATGTCTTTTGCTCTATTTTGCGCCTTCAGGACCAGACACCGTTTAGCCCTTTTTAGCACGTGTTAGTTAAATGGCTATAACTTTTTTATTTGTTGGGCTAACTATATGATTTTTGCGACGTTTTTTCCGTAGACAATGCAGGTTTCTTTTTTTATCGTTTTTATACACATCCTTTTTTGCTATTTTAGAATTTGTATTCATAAAGTTTGAAAATAATAGTAAAAAAATAAGCTTTTTTTACTTTTCAGCTATTTTTTTTGGTAATAACATACTTTTACCCTAAAATAGACCTTTTATTTGTGATCGTCATTGTCTACCGTAAATTTTTATATATTACATGTCTATATTAGGGTAATTGGGTCAGCGCTAGCGTTACAACAATGACTGGCGGGGGACGTTTTTTTTTTGGGGTGGGTATTTTATGTGTGTTTATTATTTACATTTTTTTTGCACTTTATTATTTTTTTATTACTATGGTCTGTCCCCCAAAGGTCAAAGAAGACCTTTGGGGAACTTTATATATATTTTTTCTTTCTTTTACACCATGTTTTTCCACTGTAACTGGAGCTGCACAGCAGCCCCAGTTACAGTGGAAATCAGCCCTCTCATATTGACGATTGTCACTAACTGGGCTGTGCTGGGTCTAGTTAGACCCAGCAGCAGTCTGGCAGTAACGGCACCCGGCGATCATGTGACCAGTCACATGATCACCGGGAGGAATAGAGACAGCGCCGCTGCTGCTGCCTCTATTCCTGTACACTGCGCGCATTCAGCGCTGTGTACAAGTTATCAGAGAAGACAGAAGCAGCGAAAGCTGCTTCTATCTTCTCCTCAGGGTCCCCGGCAGTCACTGACAGCCGGAGACCCGACATTCAGCTGCCCGATCGCGCGGGCAGCAAGTTAAAACCCGAGCCGTAGAAAGTCTATGGCTCGGGTTTTAAGGACCCTGACCGCTGGCCGTAAAAATACAGCCAGCGGCCGGGAACCAGTTAATGGCAGAGCAGGGAGATACCTCCCTGCTCTGCCGTAGTGTTCAGTGGCGTCCCGCTGTAGCAGCCATAGCGGCTGCTAGCGGAGCCTCCGGCCATTGTGGGGGCCCGTGCCGGCGGGCGACACGGGCCCCCTCATGCCGCGGGCCCCGTAGCAGCCGCTACTGCTGCTACGGCGGTAGTTACGCCACTGTGTCCCATACAGTATAATGCCTCCATACAGTATAAAGCCCCCATAGCTGTCCCATACAGTGTAATGCCCCCCATACGGTATAATGCCCGCAATAGCTGTCCCATACAGTATCATGTCCCCATACAGTATAATGCCCCCATAGCTGTCCCATACAGTATAATGCCCCCATACAGTATAATGCCCTCCATAGCTGCCACATACAGTATAATGCCCTCCATAGCTGCCACATACAGTATAATGCCCCCATAACTGTCCCATACAGTATAATGACCCCATAGCTGCACCATACACTATAATGTCCCAAACAGTATAATGCCCCCATAGCTGTCCCATACAGTATAATGCCCCAGACAGTATAATGCCCACCATAGCTGTCCCATACAGTATAATGCCTCCATACAGTATAAAGCCCCCATAGTTGTCCCATACAGTGTAATGCCCCCCATACGGTATAATGCCCGCAATAGCTGTCCCATACAGTATAATGTCCCCATACTACAGTATAATGCCCCCATAGCTGTCCCATACAGTAAAATGCCCCCATACCTTATAATGCCCTCCTTAGCTGCCACATACAGTATAATGCCCCTTATAGCTGCCCCATACAGTATAATGCCCCCATAACTGTCCCATACAGTATAATACCCCCATACAGTATAATTTTCCCCTTAGCTGTCCTATACAGTATAATGCCCCCATAAAGTATAATGCCCCCTCAGCAGCTACCGTATAATGCCCCCATATGTACGTACCTAATAGAAAAATAATAACTTAATTACTTACCTATCCACAGTCCCACGACGGGTGGAGAATCCTTCTCCTCCAGTCTGTGCTGTGAGTGACTCGGCGCAGACAGGCGCGATGACTCCACTACATTGCGCCTGCCTGCGCCGAGCCGCTCGCGGCACAGTGAATGCTGCAGCAAGGCTCCAGCATTGCACTGAACAAGACTCTGAGCAAGGCTCCAGCCTCCTGAGGACGCAAATCCAGTTGGAAGCGCGATCAGCACGGTGTGGCAACGGGGGCTCTGCGGGCCAGGCTTGGGGGCACAGTCGCAACTGCGACCGTTGCGACCCCTATGGCTACGCCACTGTACAAATACATTATAGCCACCTAGACACACAAAGACACACATACACACATACTGGAACTTATACACACACACAAACACACAGACAAATAGAGGCACAGACAACAGACAGACTGAGCACTCACATCTCCTTCCTCACAGGCTTCTTGCAGGTCGGGCTGTGGGCGGAGCTAACTGTGCCTCGGACACCACCTCCTTGCCATATATATATATATATATATATATATATATATACACACACATATGTAAAGAAACGCTTATTATTTTTATACTAGTGTCATGGTTAGGCGTGAACCCACTATGTCACTATACTATTAGATTTGCATTGAGAGACATGGGAGTTTATCTACCAAAACAAAAAACAGCATAAGCCTTTAGACATTAAGCCCATAGACAATACTTTTAATGTATGTAGTGTTCTGGAACTATAATCATCTGTAACATTTATATAATTAAATGGTTAACTTTAGATACAATTACTAATTATTTAAATTTTATAGGTTTTATTTTTGCAATTTGCAATTTACAACCAAATTGATATTATGCTTTTCATGTATTAATTTGCTGTGTCCTAAAAATAGATTGTTTTGCAAATTCATAATTGTTCAAATCACTTTTTCTTTCAAGGGGGAGCCTGGCATGTTAGGACCCACTGGACCAATGGTAATTTAATGTTTGTTTTTTTACTTCTGTTTGTGTTAAGCAGTATGTGGATGAGGGTTATTAAATCTCATCTACTTGCCTTCAACAGCCTAAAGGCCCTTTTGCACAGCCCAATGATCGGGCAAATGAGCATTCATATGAATGCTCGTTCCTGATCATTGCCACGTGTAAACGCTCGTTCATCGGCTGATCATATCATTCAGGCAGCATAAAATATTATCGTTGTTTTGCAGCACATCTCCCTGTGTAAACAGGGAGACGTGCTGCCGACGATGCAAATACATGGGGACAAGAGATCGTAGTAACGAGCGCTCGTCCCCAAACATAGTTCCTTGTGAAAGGAGCAACCAAGCGCCGACCAACAAGCTGTCTCGTTGATTGGCGCTTGTTTTTATGGCCAATATTGGTGTATGTAAATGGACCCTAACGCTTTTCTTGTCGCAAATTGGGTTCAAATATCTTCAACAAATCCTCTACGTGTGCAGGAGGCCTGAAAGTACCCCTAATTCATCTGTCAATTAACTCACATCACCTCCAACTTAGACTTTAAACTGCTTGTGATCATTTTCAGATCATTGAGCCATATGACAATGACGTGGATAAGATGTTTAAGCCATCCGCCATAATGCATGGTCATCTTGGGCAGCCTTTAATTAATGTCATAGGGTACAGCATTATTGTTTAACTATTAACCACTTAAAACATGCCCGTCTCAAACTTGAACCAGTTAAATCATTATGCATGGGTAAATAAAAATAAATAAAAAGTACGTTAATCGTATTTCATTTTTCTTTTGTTATGAGTAAAGGTCCATTTTGACTAACAGATATTGGTATTAGCTACATTTTATACAATTGGTGTAAACCATAAAATAGCGATTACAGGCAAGTATTTACACACAACATTTTCATCTGAATAATCGTAAAAAATTTACCGATGGCCGTCTGTTTAACAAAGTTAGATGTCGACTATCAATCAAAAATAAATTTTTACATACCACAATGTTATGACAACCAACGATTATTTGCACGATCAACATGCGTTCTATTGCTCACTACACCTATTCACATTCAGCGATTATCGTGCATGATCGCTCTTTAGCGTTATATTATCTGCTTGTGTAACTGGGAATTAAGGGAATGGTCCCACATAACGGCGTCCGCATGCGGCTGAAACCCGGCTCAATTGCAGTGACCAATTGCCACACAATTTTTCCGGGTATTACTGTGAAAATCATGCAGCAATTGGCCACTGCATGGTTTACGGACCATATTTTTACAGTGTCTGGTCAGATTTTAAAACTTCAGATTTCGCAACAGATTTAGTCGTATGGTCTAAGTTATTCGCCTCTGCTGTCACAGAGTACTTGTAATTTAAAAGACTTTGAAACTGGAAAATTGTATTTACAAAATATTGATTTATTTAGGTGCTAGCGATTTGGTGAATTTTTTGATGCATTTGCATTTTTAACACACGCGGTTTTCACATGCATTTTTAAATGCGGTTTCAACTGCAACGTGTGAATGAACCCTAAGGCCTCATTTACACGAACGTGATATACGTCCGTGCGACTCGCGTGCTTTTCACGCGGGTCGCACGGACCTATACAAGTCTATGGGGGGATGCAGACAGTCCGTGAGTTTTGCTCAGCGTGAGTGCGCTGAAAAAAACTCACGACATGTTCTAAAAATCTGTGTTTTTCGCGCATCACGCACCCATTTAAGTCAATGGGTGCGTGAAAACCACGAAGGTCTGCGTGATTCGCGCAAGAGCTGTCAAACTGAATGTAAACAGAAAAGCACCACGTGCTTTTCTGTTTACAAACATCCAAACGGAGTGTCTTAGAGATGAGCGAACCGAACTTCACCGGGTTCGGCCGAACTCGTTTTGACCGAACCCGGCAGGAGACAGTCACTGTCCAGGGTGCTGAAAGAGTTAAACTGTTTCAGCACCCTAGACAGTGACTTCCGATCCCAATATGCGTGAATGTGTAAAAAAAAAAAGTTCTGACTTACCGATAACTCCCGGCTTCTTCCTCCAGTCTGACCTCCCGGGATGACAATTCAGTCCAAGTGACAGCTGCAGCCAATCACAAGCCAAGCACTGCAGCGGTCACATGGACTGCCGCGTCATCCAGGGAGGTGGGGCCAGATGTCAAGAGAGGCGCGTCACCAAGGACGCGTCACCAAGGACGCGTCACCAAGGCAACGGCCGGGAAGTTCTCGGTAAGTACGAACCTCTTTTTTTTTAAACAGGTTACTCGATATGGTGATCGGAATTCACTGTCGAGGGTGCTGAAAGAGTTGCTGCCGATCAGTTAACTCTTTCAGCACCCTGGACAGTGACTGACGTCGACTAGCCTCATCTCTATAATGGCGGCTGCGCGAAAATCACGCAGGCGCGCATCATACACTGATGACACACGGAGCTGTCAAGTGCCTTTTGCGCGCGCAAAACGCTGCGTTTTTTTGCGTGCGCAAAACGCACACGCTCGTTTAAATGAGGCCTAAGTCTGTTCTCTACAAACACTTTTATTTTTTTACTTTGGCAGCCCTTTTTTTCTCTACACTTTAATATATAGATGGCAACAAAAAGCAACTATTTCCAGTTAACTAAATAATAATGAGTTTAAAGTGGCTACCTATGAAAAGTTTAAGAAGTAAATAAAGTATAAGAGTTTTGCCATTTAAACTTGGAATAATCATGTATTCACTTAACCCCTTCCCGCTCCTTGACGTACTATTACGTCATGGCAGCTGTATCGTTCGCGCTCCATGCCGTAATAGTACGTCTCGGGAGTAACGGCCGTTTCGGCCGTCCTCCCGACACATACAGGAGCTGTGACGCTGCTGTCTTGTTCAGCAGCTGTCACAGCTCCTACAGCGGGGACCGATCGCTGTGTCCCCGCTGATTAACCCCTTAAAAGCCGCGTTCTATAGAGATCGCGGCTTTTTAGGGGTTAAGCTGCCATCGCCGGCCTGCTACGCGATAGCGGCCGGCGATGGTGACTATGGCAACCGGACACCAAACAATGGCGTCCGGCTATGCCATAGACGGAAGCCTAGTGGGTCCTGACAACGTCAGGACCCACTATGCTTGCTGTCAGTGAGTAGCTGACAGTTCTAATACACTGCACTACGCATGTAGTGCAGTGTATTAGAATAGCGATCAAAGCCTCCTGCCCTCATGTCCCCTAGTGGGACAAAGTAATAAAGTGAAAAAAAAGTTAAAAAAAAATGTGTAAAAATTAGAAAATAAAAGATTTAAAAGTAATAAAAGTAAAAATCCCCCCTTTTCCCTGATCAGTCCTTTATTATTAATAAAAATATATAAACAAACAAATAAACTATACATAATTGGTATTGCCGCGTCCGTAACGGCCTGAACTACAAAATTATTTCATTATTTATCCCGCACGGTGAACGCCGTAAAATAAAATAATAATAAACCGTACCACAATCACAATTCTTTGGTCACTTCACCTCCCAAAAAATGGAATAAAAAGAGATCAAAAAGTCGCATGCACCTAAAAATGGTACTGATCAAAACTACAGTTCGTTACGCAAAAAATAAGTCCTCGCACGGCTTTATTGATTGAAAAATAAAAACGTTATGGCTCTTAGAATAAGGTAACACAAAAAGTGAATGATTGTTTACAAAACTTATTTTATTGTGCAAACGCCATAAGACATAAAAAAAAACTATAAACATCTGGTATCGCCGTAATCGTATCGCCCCGCAGAATAAAGTGAATATGTCATTTATAGCGCACGGTGAACGCTGTAAAAAAAAACGAAAAAAAACCAATAGTAGAATTGCTGTTTTTTAGTCACCACGCCACCTAAAAATAGAATAAAAACTGATCAAAAAGCCGCATGCACCCCAAGAAAACTACAATGGATTCCTCAAGGGGTCTAGTTTCCAAATTGGGGTCACTTTTGGGGGGTTCCCAATGTTTTGGCACCACAAGACCTCTTCAAACCGGACATAGTGCCTAATAAAAAAGAGGCCTCAAAATCCACTAGGTGCTCCTTTGCTTCGGAGGCCGATGCTTCAGTCCATTACCGCACTAGGGCCACATGTGGGATATTTCTCTAAACTGCAGAATCTGGGTAATAAGTATTGAGTTGCGTTTCACTGATAAATCCTTTTGTGTTATAAAAAAAATGGTATAAAGAGGATTTTCTGACAAAAAAATAAAGTAAATTTCACCTCTACTTTGCTCTAAATTTTTGTGAAACACCTAAAGGGTTCATAAACTTTCTACATGCTGTTGTGAATACTTTGAGGGGTCTAGTTTCTAAAATGGGGTATTTGATAGGGGTTTCTAATATATGGGCCCCTCAAAGCAACTTCAGAACTGAACTGGAACCTAAAAAAATTAATAAATGAGGCAATACTTCGCTTCTTACATTATACTGATAATGAGCCGTGCCCACCCCGAGATTACCCCAGTTTTGACCGTTTGTATAAACGGAGACCCCTATTAGACCGTTCCAGTGCCCGGTTTTCCCAAGCATACACCCCCGAGAAGTGTATTTCTATTGATGAGTCCCTGGTACATTTTAAAGGGAGGGTTCAATTCCGCGAGTACCTGCCGGGTAAGAGGGCAAGGTATGGCGTGAAGATGTATAAGCTGTGAGAGTGCATCAGGGTATACCTACAGGTTTAGGATATATGAAGGAAAGGCCACCCCCAAACCAGACTGCATCCTGGACTACAATAGGTACATGGGAGGGATGGACTTGTAAGATCAAGCCCTGAAGCCCTACAGCGCCATGCGGTGTGGTATAAGAAGCTGGCCGGGCACATCATACAGATGGCTTTGTACAATGCGTACGTGCTACGTCGATGTGCAGGCCAGACGGGAACTTTCCTGGAATTTCAAGAGGTGATTATCAAGAACCTAATCTTTAGGGACCAAGAAGGGGGGGCACCCAGTACTTCTGGAAGCGAGCCCACACGCATCGTACCAGGGCAACACTTTCCAGGGGAAGTTCCCCAAACTGGCAAGAAGGGAAAAAGTCAAAAGAGGTGCAAAGTCTGCTATAAGAGGGGGATAAGGGAGGACACAATATATCAATGTGACACGTGTCCCGAATAACCAGAGCTCTGTATGAAAGTGTTTTAAAATTTATCATACATCCCTTGGTTTATAATTTACCCCAATTTTACTTACCCTGATGCACTCCGCACAGCTTATCCCCCCTCGTCTTTCCCCTCTGGGCCCTGCTGTGTGTCCAGGCAGCTGATAACAGCCACATGTAGGGTATTGCCATACCCGGGAGAACCCACATTACAGTTTATGGGGTGTAGGTCTCCGGTCAAAATGGTCACTACACCTCTAGATGAATGCCTTAAGGGTGTAGTTTTTAAAACGGGGTCACTTCTTGCGGGTTTCAACTGTACTGGTACCTCAGGGGCTTCTGCATACATGACTTCGCACTAGAAAATCCCGAGTAGGCCAAATGGTGGTCCTTTCCTTCTGAGCCCTCCCATGGGCCCAAACGGCAGTTTATCACAACAAATGGGGTATTGCGGCACTCAGAACAAATTGTGCAACAGAATGGGGTATTTTGTTTCTTGTGAAAATAAGAAATTTTCAGCCAAAACTACATATTATTTGACAAAAATAATTTTGTTTTCATTCCCAGCCCAATTCAAATAAGTTCTGTGAAGAAACTATGGGGTCTAAATGGTCACATTACCCATAAATGAATTCCTTGAGGGGTGTAGTTTCCAAAATGGGGTCACTTCTGGTGGGTTTCCATTGCTTTGATACCTCTGGGGCTCTGCAAATGCGACATGGCACACGAAAACCAAACCAGCAAAATCTGTACTCCAAAGAACACACAGCGCTCCTTCCCTTCTGAGGCCTCCCATGGGCCCAAACGGCAGTTTATTGCCACAAATGGGGTATTGATGCACTCAGGAGAAATTGGGCAACAAAATTGAGTATTTTGTTCCCTGTGAAAATAAGAAATTTTGGTAAAAAATTACATCTTATTGGAAAAAATGACATTTTTTTAATGTCACAGCCCAATTGAAATAGGTGCTGTGAAAAAACTGTGCGGTCAAAATGCTAACAACAACCATAAATGAATTCCTTGAGGGGTGTAGTTTCCAAAATGGGGTCACTTTTGGTTCGTTTCCATTGCTTTGATACCTCTGAGGCTCTGCAAATGCGACATGGCACCCGAAAACCAATCCAACAAAATCTGGACTCCAACAAACATATAGCGCTCCTTTCCTTCTGAGCCCTCCCATGGGCCCAAACGGCAGTTTATCACCACAAATGGGGTACTGCCACACTAAGGACAAATTGGGCAACAAAATGGGGTATTTTGTTCCCTGTGAAAATAAGAAATTTTGATCACAAATGACATTTTATTGGAAAAAATGAAATTTTTTTCATTTCAGAGCCCAATTCAAATACGTGCTGTGAAAAAAATGTGCGGTCAAAATGGTAACAACAACCCTAAATGAATTCCTTGAGGGGTGTAGTTTACAAAATGGGGTCACTATTGGGGGATTCCTACTGTTTTGACACCTCAACACCTCTTCAAACCTGGCATGCTGCCTAAAATATATTCTAATAAAAAAGAGGACTCAAAATGCACTAGGTGCTTCTTTGCTTCTAGGGCTTGTCTTTTAGTCCACGAGCGCAGTAGGGCCACATGTGGGACATTTCTAAAAACGGCAGAATCTGGACAATACATATATAGTAGTGTTTCTCTGGTAAAACCTTCTTTGTTACAGAAAAAAAAATGAATAAAATTGAAATTCAGCAAGAAAAATGAAATTTGCAAATTTCACCTCCACTTTGCTTTAATTCCTGTGAAATGCCTGAAGGGTTAAAAAACTTTATAACTGCTGTTTTGAATACTTTGAGGGGTCTAGTTTTTAAAATGGGGTGTTTTATCAGGGTTTCTAATACATAGGCCCCACAAAGCCACTTCAGAACTCAAGAGGTACCTTAAAAAAAAGGCTTTTGAAATTTTCTTAAAAATATGAGAAATTGCTGTTTATGTTCTAAGCCTTGTAACGTCCAAGAAAAATAAAAGAATGTTCAAAAAACGATGCCAATCTAAAGTAGACATATGGGAAATGTGAACTAGTAACTATTTTGGGTGGTATAACCGTCTGTTTTACAAGCAGATGCATTTAAATTCTGAAAAATGCAATTTTTTCCAAATTTTCTCTAAATTTTGCAATTTTTTACCAATAAACACTGAATATATCGACCAAATTTTATCACGAACATGAAGCCCAATGTGTCACGAGAAAACAATCTCAGAATCGCTTGGGTAGGTTTAAGCATTCCGACATTATTACCACATAAAGTGAAATATGTCAGATTTGAAAAATGGGCTCTGAGCCTTAAGGCCAAAACTAGGCTGCGTCCTTAAGGGGTTAAAGTACTGACTGCATAGTATATTTAACAAAGTCAAGACTACCAGACATGCCGCTAATATGAAGTAAGCATAAGCATATCTCCCGTGGTCAAAGATTGACATTTAAAGGCTACATACATCTTTGAATTCATGTATATATATATATATATATATATATATATATATATACATTCATACATACATCAGTGTGTTTGGTGCAACTTTCTAAATACTTTTTATTAAAAATTATTTTTACTTTTTGAGATACAGCTGCTTTGTATCCTGTATACAGAGCAGCTGCATCATGTGCTAAAAATTGCAACACATGAATTCAATGGGGAAAACCTGCAACAGAAGAGCAGTGATTCTGCAGCATTGATTAACGTTCTGCGGATTACTAAGATGCACCGCAATTTATAAACGGTTTTTCTGTTTTTCCGCTGTGTGTGGATGAGATTTGTTAAAATCTTATCTACACTGCTGCTACTGTACTACGTTGCGGATTTTCCCCAACAAAATCCGTTGCAAAACATCTTTAGAGTTTACGCATTGAGTTTTTCAATGACTTTTGTAGTGTGATATTATGCTGCAGCAAGTTATCACAGTCAAGATAAAGATGGCGACATCCGTATGTGTGGAGAACCCCCTAAGAGCCGAATATACAGTTAGGAGCCAAACAGATGTTTTCTAGAGCAATGGGGCAGACTAATTAATATATTTACACCTCTTATAGATGTGTTTTTTTGGAAAAGTGTGGGGTGATAATACAGTTAACCAATTGCTATAGATAGACAATTTTGCATATTTCCAATTGACATGTATTATGGCAGGTAACATCCATAATAATAATATGTAGTATGCAGTTTTGAAAGGTTATTCTCATCACAGAAAGTGATGGCATTTTTCTGATCGGTGGGGGACCGACTGCCAGGATCACACCGATCCTGAGATTGAGGGACCCTGCAGTGCTGCTTTAGTGTTTCTGACCCTTCAAAGTTTTTACCTGCATATCAGTGCTCCCGTCACAGTCTGTTGAATGGAGCTGGGCTGCAGTGCCCTGCAAGGTGGGTAGCTGGAAGAACTGGGCAAAGGTCACTAAACCTAACCTTCAGGTTACAAATAAAAGTTACTAACCACTACAAATGACAAGAATAAATCCATACATGGCAGCCCTTAATGTGTGGACTACAAGACGATAAATTATTTCTAAACATTTCACTGTAGGGTTGTTCTATTTTACTCATTTTAGGGCCCAGTAGGAAAACCTGGAATAAAAGGAGAATTTGGATTTCCAGGGAGACCTGTAAGTAACAACAGACTAATGTGTGAAGATTGCAATGCTGTAAACTTTAATTATCTAGTTCTTTACAAAATATAGTCTTTGTCTGATGCGTATGTTGTATTGTGTAAAATTTGAACAAAATCAGTTGAGCACCATGTAATTATGGTTAAGACTGTAGTTGTTTCTATCTTACATTTACCAAATGTCCCACACACAGTGATGAAAGTAGTTAAAGGGAATCTGTTAGCAGTTTTGAGGCCTAAAAACTGCTGACCTCTTTTTCTCGGTCGTACAAGTTGATTTCCCCAGCGCGTCAGTCACAAATGCCACTGCACTAAAATGATGTCTCTAGGGGTGAATCAGGAGACTGTTAGAGCCGTTACTCTGAGCAGAGGGGTGAGGGTTGTAGCGAGCAGTCAAGGAGCACTTGCACATCAAGTCCCACTTTAGTGGCACTTGCAATTGGCATGTCGGGGAAATGAAAGATCATATTCTCAATTTCTCTATCATGCATGACCGACACAAAAGATACAGCGAAGGAAATAAGTATTTGATCCCTTGCTGATTTTGTAAGTTTGCCCACTGTCAAAGGCTAGGTTAGGTTAGGTTAATTTTACCAGTGAGAGATAGATTATAAGTAAAAAAAAACTGAAAATCACATAGTCAAAATTATATAAATTTATTTGCATTGTGCACAGAAAAATAAGTATTTGATCCCTTTGGCAAACAAGACCTAATACTTGGTCGCAAAACCCTTGTTGGCAAGCACAGCAGTGAGACGTTTTTTTGTAGTTAATGATGAGGTTTGCACACATGTTAGATGGAATTTTGGCCCACTCCTCTTTGCAGATCATCTGTAAATCATTAAGATTTCGAGGCTGTCGCTTGGCAACTCGGATCTTCAGCTCCCTCCATTAGTTTTCAATGGGATTAAGGTCTGGAGACTGGCTAGGCCACTCCATGACCTTAATGTGCTTCTTTTTGAGCCACTCCTTTGTTGCCTTGGCTGTATGTTTCGGGTCATTGTCGTGCTGGAAGACCCAGCCACGAGCCATTTTTAATGTCCTGGTGGAGGGAAGGAGGTTGTCACTCAGGATTTGACGGTACATGGCTCCATCCATTCTCCCATTGATGCGGTGAAGTAGTCCTGTGCAATTAGCAGAGAAACACCCCCAAAACATAATGTTTCCACCTCCATGCTTGACAGTGGGGACGGTGTTCTTTGGGTCATAGGCAGCATTTCTCTTCCTCCAAACACGGCGAGTTGAGTTAATGCCAAATAGCTAAATTTTAGTCTCATCTGACCACAGCACCTTCTCCCAATCACTCTCAGAATCATCCAGATGTTCATTTGCAAACTTCAGACGGGCCTGTACATGTGCCTTCTTGAGCAGGGGGACCTTGCGGGCACTGCAGGATTTTAATCCATTACGGCGTAATGTGTTACCAATGGTTTTCTTGGTGGCTGTGGTCCCAGCTGCCTTGAGATCATTAACAAGTTCCCCCCGTGTAGTTTTCGGCTGAGCTCTCACCTTCCTCAGGATCAAGGATACCCCACGAGGTTAGATTTTGCATGGAGCCCCAGATCGATGTCGATTGACAGTCATTTTGTATGTCTTCCATTTTCTTACTATTGCACCAACAGTTGTCTCCTTCTCACCCAGCTTCTTACTTATGGGTTTGTAGCCCATTCCAGCCTTGTGCAGGTCTATGATCTTGTCCCGGACATTATTAGAAAGCTCTTTGGTCTTGCCCATGTTGTAGAGGTTAGAGTCAGACTGATTAATTGAGTCTGTGGACAGGAGTCTTTTATACAGGTGACCATGTAAGACAGCTGTCTTTAATGCAGGCACCAAGTTGATTTGGAGCGTGTAACTGGTCTGGAGGAGGCTGAACTCTTAATGGTTGGTAGGGGATCAAATACTTATTTCTCTGTGCACAATGCAAATAAATATATATAATTTTGACAATGTGATTTTCAGTTTTTTATATATATAATCTATCTCTCACTGGTAAAATTAACCTAGCCTAAAAATTCTAGACTGTTCATGACTTTGACAGTGGGCAAACTTACAAAATCAGCAAGGGATCAAATACTTATTTCCTTCACTGTATGTTTAAACTGCCCTCCCCCTCCCAAATATCGCTCTGTCAGCAGTTTTTATAACTCAAAACTGCTGACAGATTCCCTTCAATAGAACTGACTGAGAATTCTAATGACTGACATTGATTTTTAACAATAAGCAATCACAATGTGTTAGTTTCTCTTTTGTTTTTATTCCAAATTTGTTAGTTTCATAAAGTGATGCATTTTTGAGGTGCTGTGTTTTGGTGTGTTTTTATTGCTATTTTAACCACAGGGGCGGCCTGGAATAAATGGAGTAAGAGGACAAAAAGGTGAACCAGGTGTTCCAATGATGGTAAGTGCACAAACATTGAGAAATATCTATCTTTCTGTATACCTACCTAGCCAAATGATGCCACCAACAGACTTTTACTTTTAAAAATCTATATCTCAATAACATATGATGCCCTAGTTAATGGTAACATATTATAATGACAGGTCCGCTGAGCCATTATGCCAAATGGCACACAGAAATATTATGCCCTTCGTTTAATGGCTCACTAGAAAGAATAGAGCAGACACATGCTTATATGATTACCGTTTATTCATGAGGAGAGCATTGCTCCTGAATATCCCCACCTTCTCATATGTAAACACTCTTCTCGTGAATACAACAGACTCATATTAGACATATGGCAAATCAGACCTACAACAAACTAGGGTAACATATGATAATAGAGCAGCTTTAAATGTTTATTCCCACCTTAAACATTTACAGCATTTCCACAGGATATGCCATAAATCATACCTCCAAACTTTCAACAATCATAGAGAAGGATCCATTTTTTTATTTTTAATCCACGCCTCTAACCCCCCTTCCCAACCACACAGTAATAGTGCCTTCCTTTGAGGTACAAACAGTAATAGTGCTCCTTTGTGCCCCGCACACTTTCATAGTGCCCTTGTTGTATAGTAATAGTGTTCCCACACAGTGATGATACCTCCTTAGTGCCCCTCACAGTAAACATGCCCCCTTAGTGCCCCTCACACAGTATCGTGCCCCAGAAGTGCCCCCCACACAGTATCACTCCCCATAGTGACCCCACACAGTATCATGCCAATGTAGTGCCCCAAAACAGTATCAATGAAGAGAAATGTGCCTAGGCACAAAGTCCCAATTTCCCAGCCACCAGTCAATTAGTCGAAATGTCAGTAAAGGCAGTTAAAACATAACTTTTATTAATGTATCAAACAGACAAACGACACTGAAGGGTTAAAATTGTATCAGAAGACGGCCAGTGTGTAGCAAAGGGTCAATGTGCATGCATCCAGTACAACACTGGACGCAGTGAGAGAAACTGATTCGGCAGCTGCAGACTGCCGTGCATAGAAACAGTTCCCCCGGGTAAAGGCAATAACTGGACCGTCAGTGATATATTAAAATGGCGATAGCCCCCCCGACATGTTTCGCTGCAGAAGCAGCGTCCTCAGGGGATAACACGGGGCTAATGAGCGCGCGTTTTGAAAAATGCTCCCTATATAGACTCGTATGCCTACGTCTGCATGACGTGTGACGGCAACGATTCTCCTCAAAGCCAATCAGGTGGCCACAAAAGACAAGCCCCCACGCCAAAAAGAATGGCATGACAACAAGCCAATAGAACACCGGAATCAGGCATCCAGTCACCACGGAGGCTGAGCGCAAGCGCACATCAGTCACAGTGGGTGATAGTCATTCAGAGAATTCTGTATGCGGGGAGATTGACAGCATGGGCAGCCAATAAGGAGTGCAAAACGGCACCCAATTGGGATAACAAAATCCAAACAAGTGGATACCGTAAAAAGCCTCAATACAGGATGACAGCAAATGCATACAGCACAATATACGTGTCATGCTAGCCGCAGGGAGAACAAATTGCAGTCACACAGCACAACACGCAGAGTCGGCATACGCGAGTGCATAACAATATATTGATTTAACACAATACATCCATTCTAGTCAAATCTAATGGACAAAAACGAATAGTAGGAGAGAGCAGGGATCAGAGCGAGTCGTCTGTTGGATCGATAACAACATCAATAATAATATACATGCTCACCAAGCATAAATAAGGTTAGTTAAGTACACATCAAGACAGCAATGATGATCAGTGTGTCACATAACTGTCAGAACGACAGAGGTATAATAAGGGAAAGTATATTCAGCAGAGAAAATTAATTCAGCAATAAAGGTTAATGATAATAAGAAAAGAGGGTACAGTGCCAACTACAAAAAAGCCATGAAGGTGAACCCCTCATTTAGGCCATTAGGACTCAGAGAACTGAGCCTATGTATCCATCGTGCCTCCTCCTGCAGTAATCTTCTGTCCAAGTTGCCGGCCCTAGGTCCGAGTTTTAATTGCGTAATGCCCCAAAATTGAAGGACCTTGGAGTCGCTCCCATGAAAAGATCTCACATGTCTAGAAATGGAAGTATCCTCTTTCATATTGATACTACTGACATGTCTGGAGATTCGTCTCCTGAGTTGCTGAGTGGTCTTGCCAACATACAGTTTGGGGCAGGGGCATCTGGCAACATATACAACACCAGTAGTTTGACAGTTAATAAAGTGTCTGATGGTAAATTGACAACCATTTAGGGGGTTGGTAAAACATTTGGTCTTGGGCATATATGTGCAGAAGGAGCACCTTCCACAAGGAAAGGAGCCCACCGCAGGAGCTGAGAGCCATGTATCGCGAGGGATGAGTGGTCTAGAATAATGACTCCGCGTAAGAAATTCACGGAGGTTCTTACCGCGTCGAAAGGTCACACTAGGGATGTCCGAAATGGCGTCCACTAAATCAGGGTCAGACCGCAAAATAGCCCAATGCTTCTTTAGAATCCTAGAGATCTGAGTGGAACAAGTGTCAAAATTGCCAATACACCTAATATTGGAACCTCCAGATCTTTCCTCAACATTAGTATTTCTGCCAAAGAGCAGTTCCTCTCTGGGAGTGGCCCTAGCTCTGGCATAAGCTCGGTGTAGTATTTTTTTGGGGTAGCCTCTTGCCGAGAATTTATGGAAGAGGGCATCACATTCTAATTTGAAAGTGTGTTCATCGGAGCAGTTCCTTCTGGCCCTAAGGTACTGACCGATAGGTATCCCCCTCTTGAGTGCTGGTGGATGAAAGCTACCATATTGTAAGAAACTATTGGTAGCAGTCTTTTTTCTGAAGACATTAGTGTGGACACCGCCACCAGAATCCAGAGAAATCTGAAGATCAAGAAAATCAATAGTGTCTTTATGTATGTGGTGAGTGAATTTCATGCCAATGTCATTGTGATTAAGTATATCTATGAAATCATGAAAAAGTGTAGTGTCACCATCCCAGAAGATCAGTATATCATCAATATACCTCCCCCAGAATAGTATATGACACGTGAAAAAAAGTAGGTCTTCATTAAAAATTAAAGTGTCCTCCCACCACCCTAGAAATAAATTTGCATAAGTGGGTGCACAAACTGTGCCCATTGCTGTGCCTTTTACCTGGTGGTAAAATTTACCATCAAATAAAAAATAATTGTGAGTTAATAGAAATTTGAGAAGTGAAAGTATCAAAGTGTTGTGTGCCTGAAATTGTGTTCCCTTAGTGTTCAGAAAGTACTGTACCGCCTTTAAACCCAAATCATGTTCAATATTCGTGTAAAGTGATTCTACGTCAACAGTGGCGATTAAAGTAGTGTCAGTGACATTGATCCCCTGGATTCTGGTGAGGGTGTCCTTGGTGTCCCTCAGAAAAGAAGGTAGGGCTTTAACAAAGGGCGCCAACATTTCATCAACATATGTACTGATGCCCTGTGTCAGATTGTCGTTTCCAGAGACAATGGGTCTCCCAGGAACAGGTCTTGTGTCCTTGTGAATCTTTGGAAGTGCATAGAAAGTTGAAATAGTCGGAGTGGAATTGTACAGGAATTTAAATTCATCTGGAGTAATAAGTTGTCTAGATTTAGCATCATCCAATAGAGAGCAAAGCTCTGATGTAAAGAGATTAGTAGGGTTCCTCTCCAGGATGACATATGTGGATCTGTCATCAAGTAGTTTGTGGACCATGGATGTGTAATAAACACGATCCATGACCACGATGTTGCCACCCTTGTCTGAGGATTTTATAATAATTTCATCATTATTGCACAGTGTGTCTAGTGCAGCCTGTTCCATTTTATTCAAATTATGATTGGTGCCATGTTTGTTGGCTTTAAGTTTCCCCAATTCGGAGCTCACCAATTTGACAAAAACGTCGATATGTGCATATTGTGCAAAGGGAGGGGTCATCTTTGATCGAGGTCTTAGAGACGAAAAAGGGCCTGTGGCTGAACTGATACGATGTTCATTTTCATCAGACAAATCCTCAAGGGCCTGTAAAGTCCTACGTTCACTAAAGTCCATTTGATGTTCATCACTGGTTTTGGTCTTAAAATATTTATGCAATGCCAGCTTCCTGGCGAAAAGATGAATATCCTTAACCCAGGAGAACTCGTCAAAAGCAAATGTAGGAGTATAAGAGAGACCCCTCCGTAAGAGCGACTCTTGATGGAGACTTAACTGTACAGAGGAAAGATTGTAAATCTGTAAATCATCTAAAGTGTCACTGACAGATGTTATTTCGGTTGGTTCCATGGAGTGTGGTGTGTCCCTAAAAAAGGAAAAGCATTCAGGGGGCCACTCATCAAAGAGCTGGTGGACGATGTAGATATAGGGTTTCTCCCCACAACGTCTACACTTGAAATCGTCCCCATGATATTTGGGGTTGATGGAATATTTGTGGTCATAGTTGTGAAGGAGGGACGAGCCAGAGTGGAGACTGATGGTGTAAAGGAGGAAGAAGAAACTGGATATTGTCCGCTGCGAGGAGAACATGGTGCAGTGAATCTCTGAGACGTGGCAGGTGCTCTCTTCGACGGATTATATTTATTGCCTCTAGTTTTACGTTTTGCTCCTAACCTGTTGTCATCAGAAGATGGTCTCGAATCTTCTGTTCCAGATACGTCAGACTCTGAAATATCCCCTGGTCTATATGTGCGGTTAGGGAATGAAGCAGCTGGAATGCGAGAGCGATAGGTATACACCTGCCCCGTGTCAAAATCCCTGCGATCACGTATATATTTTCGGTGTTTTCTTTCTTTTATCTCTTTTTGTAGATATTCTATATTTTTTTGTAATTTAGACTCACACTCTGCAAATTCAGGAGTAGAACTGAATGTGCGTATTTCTACAATCTCTTTCTCCAATTGTGCACCTATCTTGCTAAAGTCTCTTCTTTCAAACTCCAGCAAGTAATGTAACATACGGGATGAACAGTCACTCAAAATCTGCTCCCATCCCTTCCTAAAGGTGTCATCATTACGGTATGAGTTTCGAATGATATTTATGCGCAGTCCCCTATAAACAATTTTCTGCTGGATGTATGTTTCTAGGCTGGTTATCTCCCAGCAGGAGCGGACATATTGTTTATAAGTTTTCTGCAAATCTCTAAAAGCCGACTGCACGTCACACTTATTCAGAGGAATATTTTCAGTAGAGAAAACAAATGCCGCATCTGATGATAGAACATCAGGGTTTAGGTCTCTAGACAGGAAACCGGCCATAGCAAGCAAGAAATAATAAAGAAAGAAAAACCTTTAATTATGCTGAAAATAACTAGAAGATAGTCAAAATGAACTAATGATGTATAACGAAGACTGAAGTACCGAAGTACAACATAGCGGGGTCCAAATACGGGTGATTAACCCAATTCAATATGAAAAAGCAGAAAGGAGACCCCCAAGTGGCTGGCAGGGATAATTAAACAATGAAGAGAAATGTGCCTAGGCACAAAGTCCCAATTTCCCAGCCACCAGTCAATTAGTCGAAATGTCAGTAAAGGCAGTTAAAACATAACTTTTATTAATGTATCAAACAGACAAACGACACTGAAGGGTTAAAATTGTATCAGAAGACGGCCAGTGTGTAGCAAAGGGTCAATGTGCATGCATCCAGTACAACACTGGACGCAGTGAGAGAAACTGATTCGGCAGCTGCAGACTGCCGTGCATAGAAACAGTTCCCCCGGGTAAAGGCAATAACTGGACCGTCAGTGATATATTAAAATGGCGATAGCCCCCCCGACATGTTTCGCTGCAGAAGCAGCGTCCTCAGGGGATAACACGGGGCTAATGAGCGCGCGTTTTGAAAAATGCTCCCTATATAGACTCGTATGCCTACGTCTGCATGACGTGTGACGGCAACGATTCTCCTCAAAGCCAATCAGGTGGCCACAAAAGACAAGCCCCCACGCCAAAAAGAATGGCATGACAACAAGCCAATAGAACACCGGAATCAGGCATCCAGTCACCACGGAGGCTGAGCGCAAGCGCACATCAGTCACAGTGGGTGATAGTCATTCAGAGAATTCTGTATGCGGGGAGATTGACAGCATGGGCAGCCAATAAGGAGTGCAAAACGGCACCCAATTGGGATAACAAAATCCAAACAAGTGGATACCGTAAAAAGCCTCAATACAGGATGACAGCAAATGCATACAGCACAATATACGTGTCATGCTAGCCGCAGGGAGAACAAATTGCAGTCACACAGCACAACACGCAGAGTCGGCATACGCGAGTGCATAACAATATATTGATTATACAAACAGTAATAGTGCTCCTTTGTGCCCCGCACACTTTCATAGTGCCCTTGTTGTATAGTAATAGTGTTCCCACACAGTGATGATACCTCCTTAGTGCCCCTCACAGTAAACATGCCCCCTTAGTGCCCCTCACACAGTATCGTGCCCCAGAAGTGCCCCCCACACAGTATCACTCCCCATAGTGACCCCACACAGTATCATGCCAATGTAGTGCCCCAAAACAGTATCATGCCCACAATGTATCATACACACAGTATTATGCCCCCATAGTGCCCCGACAAAGTATCAGGGGGAGGTGGTGAACTGTGACCATCACCTTTATTGAATGGTATGATCCTATTTCTATTTATAGGTGATATTTTTCATTATAATTCTGCCTGTAATGATAATTAGATGACTACAGAAAAGGGATCACTGTAGAACAGGAAGAGTTTTTAGATTATGAGGCTCAGTGACCAACGTGGAAACTGAAAGATTTCAGGATTTCTTTTAAAAGATAGATAATGACTTGGATCATTTATATAAATATAAAAATAAATATCAACAAAAATTCTTTAAAAATATGTGTAACATAAAAACATGGTTTAGACAATAGGTCATGTTCTGATGACACATTTCTTATTATTTAAAATTGGAGCTTTTATCAATTAAATGGAACCTGTAAGTAGGTTAGGAGCCAAAACCACCAGCATGCCAGTATGCAGCTGGGGTCTAGTGTTCTTAACCAGTTAGTGACCGCCCCATAGTGTTTTTATGGCGGCCACTAACAGGCTTTATTCCGATGCAATAGACTTTTTACGGCGCTGCATCTGAATAAATAAACAGAATTGGGAGCTTTTAAATCTCCCTACTCTCAGCTACCAGAGGCAGCTGAGGGCTGGGGGCATCCCTGCTCGAACGGGTGAGATCGATATCAGTATTGACCTCACCCGTTTAACCCCTCATATGCGGCGATCAATAGCGAGCGCCGCATCTGAGTTGTTCTGGAGAGAGGGAGGGAGCTCCCTCTCATCCCACCAACACCCGGCAATAAGATCGCCGAGTGTCTGTCTTCTATGGCAGCCGGGGGACCTAATAAAGGCCCCCAGATCTGCCTGCAGTGTATACCTGCTAGGTCATGCCTCTGGCATGACCTAGCAGACGCCTGTCTGTTTTAAACGAACAGGCATACTACACTGCATAGTGTAGTCCCCTAGTGGGACTAGTAAAAAAGTTTAAAAAAAGTTTAATAAAAAGTGAAAAAAAAATTATGGAAAAACCCACTTTTTCCCCTTACAAACTGCTTTATTATTAAAAAACAAAATAAAGTAAAAAAGTTACACATATTTGGTATCGCCACATCCGTAACGACCCCAACTATAAACTTTTTACATCATTTAACCCGCACGGTGAACGTCGTAAAAAATAAATTAAAAAAACATGCAAAAGTTTTCTTTGAATACAGCCTTAAAAAAAAATTTGATAAAAAGCGTTCAAAAAGTCACATCTACTCCAAAATGGTACTGATAAAAACTACAAGTTGTCCCGCAAAAAAAAGCCTTCATACAACTGCATCTGTGAACAAATAAAAAAGTTATGGCTCTTCAAATATGGAGATACAAAAACAAATAATTTTGAAAAAAAAGTGTAAAAGTAGTAAAACATACAAAATCTATATAAATTTGGTATCGTTGCAAACGCAACAACCCGCTGAATAAAGTTATAGTCTTATCTATACCACACGGTAAACGGCATAAATTAAAGACGCAAAAAAGTGTGGCAAAATTGCAGTTTTTTTTCTATTCCACCCCCCCAAAAAAAATAATAAAAGTCAATCAATAAATTATATTTACCCCAAAATGATGCTATTAAAAAATACAACTGGTCCTGCAAAAAACAAGACCTTATACAGCTATGTTGACGCAAAAATAAAAAAGTTATAGCTCTTTGAATGAGACGATGGAAAAACTTAAAAAATGGCTTGTCATTAAGGTCTAAAATAGGCTGGTCATTAAGGGGTTAAACTGCCTACATTAAAAAATTAACATATCAGGAATAGTTAGTAAATAAAATTACAAGCTCTGACCCGGCATCACTATTTACTTCCATTGTGTCTGTTGCCCATTACCGTTTGTTGTTTACTCCTGTATACCTCTAGATGTTCTTTTTTTGTGCTGTAGTCGTGTGTCATTTTTCAATCCTGTGTGTTTTCTTATATGAATTTTTGACTACAACAAACTTACAATTGGCATGTTTTTGCAAATTTTTTCTTTTTATTTTTTTCAAAAATTTTTGGAAAGGTGGTGCAAATAAATAACACAAATGCTCTAATGAGGCTGATGTACATTGAATATCCAGAATGGCTATATAATCCTTTTTGAAAGTTTTCCCACCTGAGATTAAAATTCACATTTTATGAGACTGGTAATAGACTGAGAGAAGTTATGAGTCTGTTGTACTCAATCTTGGCCCACCTAGAGCTGACAAGCTCCTTTCAGTGTCACTCCTCCCCTGCTGCTGCTAAAGCCTCACACATGCTCAGTGTAAGCTGCATACCTCCCGAATGTGTCAGATCCAGCAGAAAAGACATGGATTTCAGGCTCCCGATTTTTCTATCAAAGTTTTGGCTGTGAAAGAAGGCCATACGGTGTGTCACTTGTAGGGAGCGCAGATGATTTCTTCTCCTTTGAGCTTGCTCACCTCTAGGTGAGGAGGGAGCATGCTGATAGGAAGGAGACGAGGGAGCCGCTACAGTACTCACATATAGAAAATCCAATGTGTCCCTTATTCGCCCTTCACTACCGCCTATGGTCCGTTCTATTGAGTGAGAAAGAGACCGTGTACAGTACATCACTACTGTCTCCTCCCTCATCCTTTTCTAGCCTCTAGCCTTTATACACTGTTGTTCTGCATTATTGTCTATCGGCACAGCATGTGGGCACTTTTGTCTGGGGTCACAGTGTGCGGGCACTATTGTCTAGGAAAACAGTGTGTGGTACTTTTGTCTGTGGGAATAGTGTATGGGACTAATTTCATTTGGCACAATGTATGACTATGATCAGGGCACAGTGTGTGGGACTATTATTTTAAGGGTACACTGTGGCAGCTATTTTAAGGGTGCAGTGTATGACTTTGTATTATTTGGCAGTATTATTTTCAGAGGCACTGTGGCGTTATTCTGTGGCTCTGTCTGACTCTGCTAGCACAGATATATTCTCCTCTAGAAGCAATGCTGAGAATATCTCCACACATATGCAGTCCGATAGAACACATTTTTTTTCTGTTAGATTCAATCAGATTAGATCTGTGTTTAAGTACTGCATCCTCTTCACAGTATTTGCCTGTACAGTGACACTAGAGTGGGCAGAATTAGGTGTGCATGACCTTGGATTTGGTGGGGTTAGAGGCATAGCTTAATGTAAAAAACATTATAGCAACATAATGGTTTGTAAGGCTGAAAAAAGACAGTCCATCCAGTTTAGTCTATAAGGGTATGTTCACACGAGGGCGTCCGTAACGGCTGAAATTACGGGGATGTTTCAGCCTGAAAACATCCCCGTAATTTCAGCCGTAACGGCATGTGCAGGCGCTTGAATACCGCGTCCAGTACGGACGTAATTGGCGCTGCTATTCATTGGAGTCAATGAATAACGGCTCCAATAAAGCCCAAAGAAGTGACAGGTCACTTCTTTGACGCGGGCGTCTATTTACGCGCCGTCATTTGACAGCGGCGCGTAAATTACGCCTCGTGTGAACAGACAAACGTCTGCCCATTGCTTTCAATGGGCAGATGTTTGTCATCGCTATTGATGCGCTATTTTCGGACGTAATTCGGGGCAAAAACGCCCGAATTACGTCCGTAAATAGGCCGTGTGAACATACCCTTATCCTGCAAAGTTGATCCAGAGGAAGGCAAAAAATTCCATGAGTCAAAAGCCAATTTTCCTCATTTTAGGAAAATAAATTCCTTTCCGATTCTAATATGGCAAACAGAAAATTTTCCTGGGTCAACCACCCATCTCCAGTAAACTAGTGGCCATAAATTGCAATATTATTACACTCAAGAAAACATCCAGGCCTCTTCTAAACTCTTTCAGTGAATTCACCATGACAACTGTAATGTCCGTGGCTGCGGACTGTCAGCTCCAACCTTCCCCTGACGGCCGCAGCCACGAGTCGGCAAGCGCTGGCCCCAGCCTCCTCCTCAGGAGACGCCAGTGCTCGCGTCCACTCACCTCTGCCGGATCCCGTAGGGTGTGCGTGCACGCTCATGCCCGCTCTTAAAGGGGCAGCGCGCGCGCCAGACCTCATAGATGAACTTTGACCCATGAGTACCCTGGACTGTAAGAGGGGTCCAGCCCCCTAGTTCTATGCCTGAGCGTTGTTGTGTTCCCTATAGTTTGTCTATGTGATGGCCTCCTAGTGTGTCTCCTGCTCCAGTCCCTGTTCCAGTTCCTGTCCCTGTACCTATACGTGTTTCCAGTTCCTGTTCCTAGCTATCCATACCTTCCTGTTCTAGCACTGAGCTGTGCCAAAGTCGTGCCGTGCTGCATCCACGTCTGACCTGCTTCACCTCGCCTGACGTCCGCCTGCTACCTAAGTCCCAGCCGAGCCTTCCCTGCTGCTGTCTGAGCTGCCACAGATACCTATAGAACTATAGACAGTCACCTGCTCCCTGTTGGCCAGCTGCCTAACCGCCAAGGCGGTACGGCTCAGTGGGTCCACAGACCCTTCGTGACAACAACTTCCTGTGGAAGAGAGTTCTATAGTGTGATTGCTCTTACAGAAAAAAAAAAATCTGCTCCTATGTTTAATAAGGGGAATTGTCCTTCTTTACATTCTTTCAAAGTTGGGAGGTATGCAAGCTGCAGTCTCCCTGGCTCTGCAGTGAGAGAGCCTGCTTCAAGCAGCAGTTTCAGTGTGAAATTATGGCCTCTAACTCCATCTGCTGCTTTCTTTTACTGCAGAGCCAGGGAGACTGCAGCTAGTACTGGGCATGTGTGAGAGCCAGGGAGACTGCCACTTGTACTGAGCATTAGTGAGATTTCAGCATTGTGTGGGGGAGGAGCTTGTCAACTCTAGGTGGGTGGAGATTAATACACTGCACTCATAAGCTCTCTCATTTCCTAACTGGACTCATACAATGCTAATTTTAATATCAGGCAGGAAAACTTAAAAAAGGGATTATACAGCAATTCTGACATGTATTTTTGAAGTAAGTAAATCAGGTGTAAGACCTCTTTATTAATGTATGTAGTTTTTATTGTGAAATCGGATGATAAATTCTCTTTTAGTTGTATTTTTATACACGACATTCTGTATGCTTTCACCAAAATTCTAAATACAGTATTAGTAGAATAGTAGATGTTTGGGATGTGCATTATATTTTTGTTACATTTGCGGAGGAAGGTGTAATGTTGCATGGCCTGTATCACCGTCTTTTAGAGCACAAGCTGTTGTTGATGTAGATCAGGGGTCTGCAACCTTCGGCACTCCAGCTGTTGAAAAACTGCAATTCCCAGCATACCCTGACAGTCTATGGCTGAATTAATAAAGGCTTTGTCTGTCAGTGCATGCTGGGAGTTGTAGTTTCACAACAGCGGGAGTGCTGAAGGTTGCTGATCCCTGATGTAGATACTTAAGTTATATACAAGCTTTGCACACCTTGATCTATTATTTTTACACTGTTTTTGTGTGTAAGCTTCTGCTTGGATGCAAGTTTTAGGCGCAAATGTAAGCTTTAATGTATTTTTTTTTTAATTCCTGCTTGTCACAAAGTTGCATAAAGGTGGACATTACTGTAAACAGTACATTAAGACAGCTGCAATATCTGCCTTCAGGAAATATATTAAATTTGGGTTTGGGTGTTTCATTCCTTTTTTACTGACATTACTTCTAAAAAATGTGAATTTCAAAATCAAACTTTACCCTCCTATTATTTTGGTGTTTGATTTTAAAGACATGTACATACCTGTGTGGTATGTGCGAACTTCACACACAATGAAATGTATTCTTTTGGAAGGCCCCTTTTGTAAATGAAAGGTCTCCTGGTGTCATCTTTTTAGACAACTAAAAACGTATGAAGGTGGTCCTGACTGTAAACTACTAGGTAGTACTATTACATTCTTCAGGTTCATTTTTGGTCTCTTTCGTTCTTATGATTTTTTTGGAACTATTTGAATGTTGAGAGACATATGTGGCATGTGTGAGCTTTGCTCATCTTGAACTTTTGTTTTTAGGAGGTGTTGTGTGTCTAATTTTCGGCTTGATCACAAACATTAACTTTTCTGCATTTTTAAAGAAAAATTACACTTTCACGCAAAAATACATAAAGGCACCTGTGTGTACAAAGTGCTGAGTGGCATTTTGGCATTGTGCCAGGTGTCTACTTTTAGAAAATATATTGGCATCTAATTTGAATTCTTTATTTTATAATTCAGATTTTATATGTACATGTCAAAATTGTGTTTGGAAATAATCTCTAGAAACCACTGGCAGCGAAAGGGTTAATCTCATCATAGGGTTCCCTATTAAGCGTCCAAATGCAGAAGTGATGGCACAACGCTCAATGTGAGGGGGTTTTTGGTGACTTTCTGAGTTATTATTTTAGTTGCATGTCACAGTACAAAAGAAGGGGTTAAATAAATAATATGCCTAACTATGTATAGATAAAGAAATTATATTCCATACTTTTTAAGTCTTGTAAGTGTAGAAAACTTTAATGGTGATTATCACGATCATATAAAAGTTATATGGAAATAAAGCCCTATAGTCTAACAAAAACTATCTATAAATTTAAGCTGATAAGCAAAACAAGTTATTTAAAAGAGTGTCTGAAATACTCCCAACAATAAAGTGTTAAGCAATAATAGCTTTAGGTCATCTTAACAATGTTTAATATTTAACAGGGTCCTCGAGGACAACCTGGCCCTCCTGGCCCTCCAGGTCCTGTTGTAAACATCAAAGGAGTAAGTACATGCTTGTTGTCAATGTTAATGAATATTAGGCCACGTTCAGACATTGGTGGAATTTTGCCGAAAATTTGCAGTGCGAATTCCGCGGCAATGTACAATACAATTATCAAATCGGCAGCAAGTTCATAATGTTGCGGTAAAGCCACAGATTTCACTCTTTCAATGTATAGGGTGAAATCTGCAGTTGATACGCAGCACAATCCACAGCAAAATCTGCATGTAACACATGCATATTTTGCTGCGGATTCAGCAGATTTGTATCCGCTACGTCTGTAGTAGCCTTAGAATTATTATTTACAAGGTATCAGTTTTATTTTAATATATGTCTTTCTGAATTTAGAATGTTTTTCCTGTCCCACCAAGACCACACTGCAAAGTACCTGTAAGTTACACGATGGATGTCGATTGTTAAAAGGAATCTATTTTAGATATCTTATGTGTAGTTAAAAACAATAATGTTGTAAGGCCACGTAATGCAGATTATAAAAGTACAATTATAAAGTAATCTGCATCTCTTCTAGTGATCCAGTTCTTTAAAAAATTCTCTAACTTTTTTTTTTATCAATGTGTATATTAATATCCTCCTACCATTTGCACCATAGTGGGCGGATATTATATATAAAGAAAACTCCATTTTTGAACAGCACTTTTTAAATATTTCAACATGGAATGTTAAATGTCTTTGCAGATGCATTGCTTATAATGATATAATGTTTTATTCTTCATTTAGATAGAATGCAAAGTCCTACCGGTTTATAGATAGCAGGGCATTGTGGGAGCTCAGATATAGAGGACCATTAGGGTCCATTCACACGTTGCAGTTTATATATGGTTAGGACAACATAGAAAAATGGCATCCGAAATTCAAATAAGTTTTTACCGCGTTTTGATGCATTTTCCACTGCGGTAAGAAATGCTTCCACATTAAAAAAAACGCACCAAATCGCGATAAAAATGCACCTCAACTGCAACGTGTGAATGAACCCCTAGGTCACATTAATGTCTTCAGGGTGTAGATAAACTACATATGGAGCCCAAAAAGGAACCTGCAAAATTTTACTTCCTATTTGGAAAGTATTTACAAAGTTACTCAACTGCTTATGTAGGTTTTAAAGCGGATCTGTCACCTGAATGTGCTACTCTTAGTAAGGGCCCCACATTAAACAGCATATAAAATATAGTGCCGTTTGGCTAATAGTTATGAGTCCGCTGTATTCATGAGAAGAGTGCCCCACTGCCTCTGCCCACCTGCCTCATAGTGATTAACGGGCAGCTGTGTATCTGTATACACAGAAGCCAGCCATCAATCACTGTGAGGAGGGAGGAGACCAGAAGGGGGAGCCATCTTCTCATGATATAAGGGGAATGCACCCCTTATATATACATTGGACTGATAACACTGTATTTTTTAATCACTCCTATTAGCCAAACAACACGAATAGGAGAGCGGACCTGTCCCTGTAATATGCAGCCCTTACATAGGGCAGCATATTCAGGTAACCGATCTGCTTTAACCATGAAATGTTGTTCAAAATAGGAGTTTTCTTTGAACTGGATTGAAGGCAGATTGTACTACATTGCATCATAATCGCTGCATGACAATCAAGTATTGCGTTCCCTTTCTCTCTAATGACAAACAATAGCTCTACAATGCACAGTATGCACTGCTTCAAACACCAAAATTCCAACTTTACCATGTTTAAGGGCATGACCACACGTGGCGGATTTCCTCCGCAACTGTCCGCATCAATGCCGCACAGAATCTGCGTTGCAGATTCTGCTGCGGATCTGCACAAAATGTGCAGTAAATTGATGCGGACTAGCTGCTGCGGACTGCGGGAAAAGTGCTTCCCTTCTCCCTATTCAGTGCAGGATAGAGAGAAGGGACAGCACTTTCCCTAGTGAAAGTAAACGAATTTCATACTTACCGACCGTTGTCTTGGTGACGCGTCCCTCTTTCGGCATCCAGCCCGACCTCCCTGGATGACGCGCCAGTCCATGTGACCGCTGCAGCCTGTGCTTGGCCTGTGATTGGCTGCAGCCGTCACTTAGACTGAAACGTCATCCTGGGAGGCCGGACTGGAGACAGAAGCAGGGAGTTCTCGGTAAGTATGAACTTATATTTTTTGACAGGTTGCTGTATATTGGGATCGGTAGTCACTATCCAGGGTGCAGAAACAGTTACTGCCGATCGCTTAACTCTTTCAGCACCCTGGACAGTGACTATTTACAGACGTCTCCTAGCAACGCTCCCGTCATTACGGGAGCCCCATTGACTTCCTCAGTCTGGCTGTAGACCTAGAAATACATAGGTCCAGCCAGAATGAAGAAATGTCATGGCAAAAAAGCAAGACGTATCCGCAGCACACATAACATGTGCATGACAGCTGCGGACTTCATTGCGGAACTTAGAATCTCCATTGAAGTCAATGGAGAAATTCCGCCATGAGTCCGCCACTGCTCCGCAACAGACAGAGCATGCTGCGGACACCAAATTCCGCTCCGCAGCCTATGCTCCGCAGCGGAATGTTACGCATCGTCTAAACGAACACTTCTAAATAGAAGTGGAAGTCAATGCAGAAACGTCTCCGCTGCGGATTAACGCTGCGGAGTGTCCGCAGCGGAATTTAAGTGAAATTCCGCCACGTGTGAACCCAGCCTAACAATTAATATACCTTTATAGACAACAGATTTCTTTTACCAATGTGACTACATACGTAACCGAAGTGTAACACTGGAATTTATGCATGAGAATGTATTTGGACTAACTTGCATGTCCTCCTTGTATTAGTAAAATCTGACTAACACACTGTTTCAGTTGTGAATTGGTGTAAATTCAGGGCATTCATAGTACTATGCAGTGTAAGAAAATCTGGAATACACATACAACCATCATTAATGGGATTTTTCCATCACATTCTGATCAGTGGGGGTCAGACAGCTGAAACTCAATGGATCCGGAGCTGTGGCCCCTCCAAAGTGTTTACCTGCACAGTGGCCACCAGCTGTGCAGGGAAATGTTTACTTTCCGTGATGGGAAAACCAAAACAGAACTCATAAAACCCCAAATTATTTAATAACGTCTTTCATAGCCATTGTGATGTTAAGTAATTTTTGGGGGCAACACATATAAACAACAATTTCACAGATTTATTACATAGACAGAGCTAATGGCAGTCAAATTGACTAATTTCAAAGTGTTTACTGTTTCCCAAACAAAAATCTTGATCGGAGGCTCGAATAAGGGCTGGACAAAACTACAGATACCATGACGGAAACCCGGCAGAACCCATTAAAGGCAATGCGTTGCGTCTGACGCCGTTGGTTTTCGTCATGTGACGGATCTGTTGGCTCAATTTTTTCGTTGTTCTGCTCCTATGACAAGCAAAAGAAAAAAAACAAGCACAGTTGTGAAAAGAGCCCTATATTTGGTTTCGGATAGTGTCAAAGTGCTATATCTGCCATGCAGCAACCACATGACTGTACAACTTTTATGTGTGGTGACTAACGCTCTGTTCACATAATTTTTGGCCCTTATGTTTTTAACGCATCCTTCATATTTAACAGAAATGGATGCAAAAACGGATGCCAAATTAAAACTAATGGAAGGTATACATTCATTTTTTATTTCGGATCCGTTAGCTGGGTCCGTCAAAACGGTGAGGCTTTACCTTCCATTTGTTCCAGTTTGGCATATGTTATACTCCGTTTTTAACTAATATGTCTTGTATTTATTTATTCATTTGTTGCCTTTTTTTGGATGTAGGAAGTGATGCGGATGCGCAATAGGAAAAAACTGATTCGTTAAACTGAATAAATAATTCTGTTTGTATGCGTTATCAATTGACTTCAATGTAAAAAAAAAAAAATGGAAAGCTCCTTTCCATAAAGTATCTGTTATTTTTGACATCGATGGACCGATGGTTTTAGAAATAGATAGAATATTTTGAGGCTGGATTTTTACACATGCAGTTTTTAGTACAGTTTTTTATGTAGTATTTTTAACCAAATCCGGGAGCGGATCCAAAAGGAAGGAGAAGTATAGACTGACATCTCCTCTCCTTTGACTGATACATCTCCTCCATTCTTAGCTTCGGCTTAAAAACTGCATGAAAAACTGCTTCAAAACTGAATGTGTGAAACCAGCCTAAGGGAAGGCAAACAAAATAATTTGTGTTGGGTGGATGGATGCATGTACTGATTAGGAACACAAGGACTGAAAATTGTGTTATATGGCAGTGGAATACAGTTGAAAAACACACCGCACAGTATATATTTTTCTATTATGGGGTCCTATAGGCAACGTACATCACCTTCTGCCTATACAATGGCATGTGTCACAGCTTTTCACCTGAGGTACACATCGGGAAGTCTTCCCGACGTATACTTTCGACGTGTTGTGAACAGAGCTTTAGCTGATAGGGAAACCCCTTTAACAAACTTTTAGGAACGTAAAGGAACACTAGAAATGAATGATAATAAAGTAAATGGTGCTTAGTGTTACTGGTTTTCTATTGCAAACAAAGAATTAGCGGGGAAGGCTTCTACTACAGACAGTTGTCTTCCAGCCAACACAGGATTATGAGAATCATAAACTGCATGCATATTTAAAAAATAAATAACTATAACAGCATTTAAGTCTAGGGCTGCACAGAGACAGTGAGTCACGGTGACCCCAATTGAGCTATGACTTCAATGTTTCCCTATGGAAAAACATTGTAAGCAACCTCATGGCTCAATCACTATTTGACTATGACTCGTGGGCGGTCATGTTACTGTGTAGTCCTACACTTTTGTATAAGCATGATAAGCAGCAATTTGTAATATGTCACTGCCCTTTCTGTTTTAAAAGCATGCACAATTTTTCTTAAAAACTCTGAAGGTTTTATATTTTAACTATATACTGAGCAAAAAATACAGGTTATTATCGCCACTACAAACAATGTAAACTGATTCCTGTTTCATACAGGTAGATACATCTGGCGAGGTGTCTCAAATGTGTGGTACGTAAACGAAATATTACATCATTATCCTTTATGTTTCTACAAAGAATAGAATGATAACAAGCCATGAAGCCATAAATTCTGCAAAGTTGTTTTGAAGAGTCCAAACAAATGAAGAAATAATTGGTTTTACGTGATTAAAGGGGTTGTCCCGCTATAACAGCTCACCTACCTCTGACGATTACAATGTGTCTAAAGTTCTGAAGAATATGAATAAACGATAAAGAAATAAATCATTAAATAAACAAGCCTTCATATCCTAACACTTAAAGGAACCGTCCCGGCAGAACACATATACTGTGTTAAAGGCAATGTTTAATGTATTTATTTTTATAAAAAATGAAATATAAATAAGAAAAATGTGTTAGGGCCTGTTCACATCACCATTCATTTCCGTTCTGGGGTTCCGTCGGAGGGTTCCGTCGGGTGAACCCCGCAACGGAAAGTGAAACTGATAGCACAGCTTCCGTTTCAGTCACCATTGATCTCAATGGTGACGGAAACCTCGCTAATGCTTTCCGTTCATCACCATTCCGTCTGGTTTCCGGTTTTCTGACGGAATCAATAGCGTAGTCGACTGCGTTATTAGTTATTATTTTTAAAATGTTTTAGCTATTTATTTATTCTTTAAACATCCCTGAGGGCAGTCATATTGTATGTACACACTTCATCCCTGTATCATCTGTGTAGACAGTACAGCAGTGTGTGTTAATGTGTGCGCGCGCTTTATGGCACTGAAATGAATGGGAATCAATTAACTATTACAGTCTCCAGGACTTCCCCAGGGACCAGAGAGAGTGACAGGAGAGGTGCATACAGAGGCTTATTTGCATGTATGATATATAGGATTGCTTTCATAATTTATCTAGGCCTCCAGAAAATAAATAGAGCTGCCATCAACTAGCCCACCTTTTATGAAAATTAGGTGACTATGCTAATACTATCGCTAATACTATCGCTAGTCGACTACGCTACTGTTTCCGTAAAAAAAACGGAAACTTTATGGTATGGAAGCAAACGGAAAACAACTGAAACTGAAGCATTATCAATGAAATGGTAATGCAAAGGTAAGCTTCCGTTCGGCTTTCTGTTCATCTGTTCCTCTGACAGAATGGATGAATGGAAACCCCAAATGGAACTCAACGCTGATGTGAACAGGCCCTAAATCACATTTTCAAGGTAATAGAACACACTCATAGACCAATAAGGATATATACTGAAAATGCTATTATTTTATTTAATGAAAGATATAATAATAATAATAATAATACTGCATATCCTGGCAAACTCATGCAGTTTGCAGATGGGGTAATTGTAACATGCTAGGGAGTCTAATCTAATGAAGAGCACTATTAATAAACCCGATCTCCACTTTCACATGGCAGTATTTTTGTCAGTAATACTAACAAAATACTGCCGTGTAAAAGTGACCTTATGCAATTAACCTTATTTGTACACAGGTCTTAAAGGAGAAAAAGGGTCATTTGGTCTGACTGGATCAAAAGGGGATAGGGGAGATGTTGGACCCCCTGGACCTCCAGGTATGTGAAAGTTACACGTTTGTAATACCTACATATGAAATTTTCATTATGTTTCTGACTACACATGCCATGTTAAATAAAACAATGAAACTCTGCCTTGTGGTGTTCCTCCCAACTTTCAAGTATCGCAAAGAGAGACAAACAATGCGACCTGCTGCAATTTTTTTAAACTTTTAAGCCACGCCTCTAATTCGGCCCAATCCCCACCCATACACACCCGGTTCAGCCCACCAGTATCATGCTACCATAGTGCCTCCCACAAAGTATAATGCCAAATAGCTGCCCCCTCACAGAATAATGCCCTCTAGCTTCCACCATAGAATATAATGCCCCATAGCTGGCTGCCACCACACAGTATAATGCCCCATAGATGCACCCACAGAGTATACAGCCATCACAGATACCCCTATACATTATAATGCCCACACAGATGCCCCCATGGAGTATAATGCCCAAACAAATTCCCCCATACAGCATAATGCCCCATAGCTGCCCCCATACAGCATAATGCCCCAATAGCTGACCCATACAGTATAATGCTAATGGGCCCCATGTACCCCTGACGACGCTACTTTGTAGCGAAACATGATCGGGGGGATTGTTTCTATTTTAATTCCTACCTAAACTGGACTGACTGTCAAACCATTTAGACAATCTAACTAATAATTGCTAAGAGCCGAGATTCTTATGCTGGTTGGCTACACACCGTTGCACTTGCATTAGCCTTTACTTTTACGTCCGGTTTCAGGCAGTGATAATTTTAATTCAAATTTATGTGGTCTGTCTTCTTGCTATACGTAGCCTAATAAAGTATTGTTTTTTCTTTCTCTTGGGGTAGTTGGGAAACAGGGTTTGTTTGCCTGCAGGCATTCTTTTTGCTAATTGTGATCTTCATATTGAGTCCCTATATCCTACAGCGTCGGCTGTAGGGACTGTAAGTCAGTGTCTCAATGCAAGTCTATGAGAGCCGTGATGTGCTTCTCATAGACGTGCATTGACAGTCTGGTCTCCGGTTTCTACAGCAGACGCTATAAGGTTCAGGGCGTCAGAATGAAGATCATGAGACCCTTGGGCAGCTATGGATGGATTGGCTTCTTCAAGGATAAAGTGATACATTATCAGTAAAATTGAATTACGTGATTTCTTTCAGGCTATCCTTTGAATTCCCAATACTTGAACCATTATCTTATTAAGGTATGTTGAAGTGACAATAAATATCATATTCCTCAGCATTGTATAAAAAGCATCAGTTCACACAGTTTTTAGGTGCAAATTGACGTGCATGGCTCTAAATTCTGGCACAAATTGTAAATACATATGTAACACACCAGATTAGACACTATTTTGGAGTCAAATACTCCACAAAAAGTCACAAATACATGGATACATTTGGGCCAATATTTGTATACTTTTATGCTCTAGAGAAAGAGAAAAGCGGGTTATTTATAAAAACAGACCGACTAAAGTAATAGTTGAACTTCTTTTTTTGCTAACCTTGTGTTGCAATTAGGCCAGAATCACACTCGCGGTTTTGATGCAGTTTTCGGCTCAGTTTTTTAGCCAAACATAGGAGTGGACACAAAAGAAAGGATATGCATTTGTCTTTTCTTTATACCTTTCCTTCATTTTAGATTCGGTTCTGACTTTGGCTAAAAAAAAATGAGCCAAAAACTTCCGCAAAAACTGCTTCAATACTGTTAGGGTATGTTCACACTGCTTAGCAAAATACGTATGAAAATCCGGAGCTGTTTTCAAGCGAAAACAGCTCCCAATTTTCAGACGTTTTTGTAGCAAATCGCATTTTTCGCGGCATATTTTACGGCCGTTATTGGAGCTGTTTTTCAATGGAGTCAATGAAAAACGCCTCCAAAAATGTCCCAAGAAATGACCTGCACTTCTTTTGACGCGGCGTCATTTTACGCGCCGTATTTTGACAGCGACGCCTAAAATTAAGCCTCGTGGGAATAGAACACCGTAAATCCCATTGCAAGCAATGGGCAGATGTTTGGAGGCGTAATGGTGCAATTTTTGTCAGGCGTAATTCGAGGCGTAAACGGCCCGAATTACGTCTGAAAACACATCGTGAATATACCCTGAGTGTGATCCTGGCTTAACAGTGGTTTTATAATGCATGCTTGCATTTTTATTTATTTTCCAGCATTGTATTTATTACGTGTCAGATAAGCATGATAGGAATATTTATCTCTGACGTGTATGTTCAAAAGAAATATGTACAAATTAGCTGTCATACTTGTGCAATTGTTTTCATTTATTTCATAGTTTTAGGCTACATCCACACGACACAGTGAAAAACGGCAGTGTGATGGCCGTTGTTTTACCGGCCTCACACGGCTGTTTTCAGAACAATGAGGTTTTATGGGCGTGAATATTGGCTGTCAAAAATAAAACCTGTTTTAACGGCCTGACGGCCCCCATAGAAGTCGATGGATCAGTCTTAACGGATGTTTTTCAGGAATCAACCCTTGTGACGACCGTTAAAAGCTGATCCTGGCCCTCACAGGAGGACTCCCTGGGCACAGCGCTACTTCAAGCGCTGAGCCTGGGGAAGCCCTTGACGTTCTTGTATATATGGACAGTGATGTTACAGCTTTCAACTATGGAGTCCTTGGCCAGAGCATCGCAAGCTCTTTGGCCGGAGACACCTGTCTTAGGAAAGCCCTGGACAGTGATGTCAAGGGCTCCTCCAGGAGCGGAATCCCCAGCCAGAGCGTTGCAAATGCGCTGAACAGGGATACTGCTCCCGAAGGAGTCCCTGGTGTCACTATCCATTTATGGAGAGTGATGTTAGAGGCTCCTACTGGAGCGGAATCCCGGTCAAAGTATGGCCGATGCTCTGGCTGGGGATTCCGCTCCTAGAGGGAGCCCCAATGGTTCTATCTTTAGGGGGTAATGCTATCTACAGGGTGAGGAGTGTGTGTGATGCTATCTACAGGGGGTGGCAGTATCTACATGGGCACTGTGTCACTATATGGGCACTATCTACAGGGGACACTGTGGCGCTATCTACATGGGCACTGTGTGTGGCACTAGCTACATGGGCACTGTGGCACTTTCTATGTGGGCACTGACTTTTTTATGTGGGCACTATGGCACTTTATATATGAGCACTGTGGCACTATGTGGGCACTGTAGCACTATCTTCAGTGGGCACTATGTGAGCACTGCCACTCTGTAGGCACTATCTACATGGGCACTGTGGTTTTTCATGGTTTGGGACAAAAAAAACCCTGACAAATAAAATCCATCCATATATTTACGCCCATGAAAAACAGATGGGAAACTGATTACAAACGGCCATTAAAAACAGACAGAAAGACTGGAAATGGATGAAAATTTTGAGACACACTGATGCAAAACGGCCATGTAGCCTTTTAGTTTTTCCATCCCATTTTTACAATTTCCCATAGCTCAGTTAATTATTTTATAGCAGTTCTGCCACATTCACAGGTCACCTAGTGCCATTTCTATGGAGCAGATCTGAAAAAAAATCTGTAAAGCCAGTCTGGTAGCAAAATGGAAGTTTTCATACATGACATCGACCAGAGAAAGACTTTACAAAATGTGACTATTGTTTGTATTTAATAGGGGGAAAAGGGAGAAACAGGTAATTCCAATGGTGGTTATTTCATGCATGCGCCCCCTGGACTACCAGGCAGACCAGGAGAAATGGTAAGAAATTTTGTGTGTGTGTGCGTGCGTGCGTGTGTGTAACTTATTTTTTTAACGTTGCCCTATAAATACCGGAAAAAATCATTTGCACAAATAGACTGCATAATCTGAAATTATACCTATTTTGTAACCTCCATTAAAAATGTGTAGCAAAATGTTCCCATCTGAAAATTAATGTATTAGAAGCTGAAAGGTACATTTAAACTTAGGACAAAAAAGAGCAATTATGTCTGCTATGTCTGAAGCCAGTGTCCTGTGCAGTGCATTGCGTACTTGGAAATAGACATAGAAAATAGCAGCTCACACATGTGGCATAAAAAGGGTAATGTTAACAGTTTTTTTTAATATATATATATATATATATATATATATATATATATATATATATATATATATATATATATATATAAGTATCCAAGTTCCTGCTCTCTCATATACGTTCTAATATAAAAGCCAGCTGAAAATGATAACTGCATATGATGATGTTGAACAGGCTTAACACACCTATGTGAACTAGCTATATGGATTTGCATTTGCACTGGTCTCTGTTTTGGACATGGCTCATTTGTGCATTATTTCTAAGGTTTTGTGAATTAGGATATGTTCACACGGCTTATTTTCAGTCGATTTACGAGCTGTAAACGCCCCGAAAAACGGCTGCATAAACCCCCCCTGAAAAGTGGCTAAAAAAGGGAAGCTGAACGCCTCCAAACATTTGCAGATTGATTTCAATGGGAAATATGGCGTTTTGTTCCAACAGGTTGTTTTTTTTTACAAATATATAAATAGAAGGGCATGTCACTTCTTGAGCCGTTTTTGGAGCCGTTTTTCATTGTGTCAATAGAAAAACAGCTCCAAAAATTGCCACTAAAAACGCCTCCAAAAACTTTTGTGATTTCAAAAACGGCTGAAAATCAGAGGCTGTTTTCTCTTGAAAACAGCTCTGTATTTTACAGCCGTTTTTCATTTTGTGTGTGAACATACCCTTATTGTTCTGATCAATCTGACCACTGACCTAGTTAGACATTCAGATTGCCAAGTACAGTGAGATCTGTGAACTCTGATCTGGGACAATTGATGAAGGTTCACGGCTTTCTCAGGACTTCAACCAGGTCTGTGACGGCATATTAGCACAACAAAGACTGTAAGAATAGTCCACAAATCTGTAACGAGAAATCAGCGCAATAATCGAAATAAATCAGTAAATTTAATCCACATAAAAAACAGTCCATAAAAAGAGCAATACCATAATCCAAGAGGTTAGCAGAGGTAAACAAGAGGTTAAGAAAGGTAAACCAAGTGGATGTTGACCACAGAAACTCTGGAGCATAGGAATGGATGTATCAGTGTTCAGCAGCAGCAAGCGTAGTCTCGCGAGATTACGCTGTAAACTGTCATTTAAAACGAGATTACGCTTGCCCTGCTATAAATCTCACACAAACATTACCGAAGTGTCAGGATTCGGAATAGACATCACGTCCTGGCTGGTAGTGATGTCTATTCACTGTCAGGACACTTGAGTAACGTTAATGTGTGTGTATGTGGCTGCACATAGTGATCTAGCTAGATCACTATGTGCTGTGTAAATGAGTGGAGAGAAGTGTATGATGCTGATTGGTCAGCGTCATACACTTCTCTCCACAACGGCCACTTGGTCAAAAAGTAAAACACGCCCAGTTGTCCATTAAGAAACTCATTAGCATAAAGCTAAAATAGGTCATAACTCAGTCAAAAATGATCGTTTTTCTAAATAAAAAACACTGCTGTAATCTGCATTACAGCACCGATCACATCATGTACAAGATAGAGCACTTATAATGTGGTGACAGAGCCTCTTTAAATGGAAAAACGCATGGATTTGGTGCATGTTTTTTTACACATGAGGAATGAAAGTATGTTTTGTGCAAAAAAAGTGTCATCTAATTGAATTCAATTTCTTGGGAGAAAACACATGAAAACAAAAACTTCAAAAACATAACCAAGAATGCTTGCACATAAAAGAAATGTGTTTTTGATGTGTATTAAGTATCATTATTTTTCTGCTTGCAAAATACGCCATGTGAACACAGTCTTACATTGTATTTTATACTATTTATATTTCTATAGGGTCCAAAAGGAGATACTGTTATTGGTCCATCAGGTCCGCCTGGCATACCAGGACTTCCTGGTCCTCCTGGATATGGTTTAAGGGGTGCACCTGGAAATCCAGGTCCTCCTGGACCACCAGGACCGTCATCGATATTTGGTTCAGGTTGGTAATCTACAACATACTCTCAGTTGATTTTATGTGTTAGTACCTGCCTTGAGATCTAAGAGAAGTAGATGCATGTATCCAAAAAAAAGAGTAGAGAAACATATTGTGTCAGGAATGTTACGCCACTGACAATATTTCCAGAAAGCATATAGAAAATGTTGCCTAACCGCTATTTTCAATTATGACATTAGAATTTTTAATTGTAGCTACACATTCACTATCCTTAAAGGAATTGTCTAGTTTAGAAAACTAATTTTCATATGGAATTCTAAATTATTAGAGGGGGTGGTCTGTTCAGGATTCTCATCTCTTGGCCAGAGTGGATAGCGGTTATAGAGACTGTCTCTCGCTCTGAAGGACCATTTCCTGCCCTGCATTGCGCAGACAACTCATTGCTATGAATAGTCACTGTGTAAGGGTATGTTCACACGCAAACTCAAAAACATCTGAAAATACGGAGCTGTTTTCAAGGGAAAACAGCTCCTGATTTTCAGATGTTTTTTTTTAATCCACCCGCGATTTACGCTGTGTTTTTTGCAGCGTATTTTACGGCCGTTTTTTGGAGCTGTTTTCAATAGTCTATGAAAAACGGCTCCAAAAACATCCAAAGAAGTGATCTGCACTTCTTTTTCACGGCCGTTGAAAAAACGGCCGCGTAAAAAAACGGCCCGTCAGAACAGAACGCCGTTTTTTCCATTGCAATCAATGGGCAGATGTTTGGAGGTGTTCTGCCTCCGATTTTTCGTCCGTTTTTCGGCCGTTTGCCGCCCGTAAAACGGCCGAAAATAGGCCGTGTGACAATACCCTCATGCTTAATTTTCTCTCTTGTGGTGCTTTCACGGAAAATGATCACTTACTGCCAGGTTTCCCCACAGATAACAGTTGATGGCTGGAGGGAAAGTATGGGACACTTTGTGTCTTATTGTCAAGGGATTGCCCAAAAAGGAGAACCCCTTTCACCCCTTCCCGCTGCAGCCACTTTTGACTTTCCTGACAGAGCCTCATTTTTCAAATCTAACATGTCTCACTTTATGTGGTAATAACTTTGGAATGTTTTTCCCCTTTCCGAGCAATTCTGAGAATGTTTTCTCATGACATCTTGTACTTTGTCAAAGGTAAAATTTGGTCGATACATTCAGCGTTTATTTGTGAAAAACACCAACGTTTAGAGAACATTTGCGAAAATAAGCATTTTTCTCAATTTAAATGTATCTGCTTGTAAGACAGATAGTTATACCACACAAAATATTTACTAATTAAAAATTTCCATATGTCTACTTTATGTTGGCATTGTTTTTTGAACATCCTTTTTTTTTTTTATAGGACTCAACAAGGCTTAGAAGTTTTGCAGAAATTTCTCACATTTTCAAGAAAATGTCAAAAGCCTATTCTTTTAGCGACCAGTTCAGGTCTGAAGTGGCTTTGAACGCCTTATATATAAGAAACCTCCATAAGTATTTAAAACAGCATTTCAACATTTTTTTGAAATATCCCACATGTGGCCCTATTGTGCTACTGGACTCAAACACTGTCCTCAAAAGCAAATGAGCACCTAGTGGATTTTGGGGCCTTCTTTTTATTAATTATATTTTAGGCACCATGTCAGGTACCAAAACAAAAGGAAACACCCCAAAAAATATCCCATTTTGAAAACTAAATCCCACAAGGAATTTATCTAGGGGTGTATTAAGCATTTTAACCGCAGAGGTGTTTCATACATTTGTAAAACAATTTCTCCCGAGTATGGCAATACCCCATATGTGGTTATAAACGGCTGTTTGGTAGGGCTCAGATGGGAAGGAGCGCCATTTGGCTTTTGGAATGGTTTCTGGGCGCCATGTTGCATTTGCTTAGTCCCTGTAGTACTAGTACAGTGCAAACACCCCAAAAGTGACTCCATAAAGGAAACTACAGCCCTTGAGGAATCATCTACGGGTATAGTGAGCATTTTGACCCCACAGGTTTTTTGCTGAATTTTGTTTCATATATTTTATTAGAATTTGGAAGTGAACATTAAAAATTTAAATTTTTCCCAGTAAGTTGTAGTTTTAGATATGTTTGGGCCCTACCCTTTCCGGTTCCCTAATTTTAGGGCCGTTATGAATCACCTCTTGAAACAGAAGAAATGTTCCCCTCGGGCTGCACAACTGCATTTTTTTTTTCCTGACTTATGGGAGCCTTAACTAATTTCATTTTTTCATAGACATAGTGGTATGAGGGCTGTTTTTTGTTTTTTTTTGCGGAACAAGCTGTAGTTGTTATTGGTACGATTTTGGGGTACATGCAACTTTTTGATCACTTTATCCTATTTTTTGTGAAGCAAGGTGACCAAAAAACGCAATTCTGGCATAGTTTTTTTATTATGCAGCGTTCACCATGAGTTATAAATTACATGTTAGCTTTATTCTGCGGGTCAGTACGATTCTGGCTATACCAAATTTATATTGCTTTTTTATGTTTTACAACTTTTTGCACAATAAAATTACTTTTGTAACAAGAATGTATTTTTTCAGTCGCCATGTTGTGAGAACCATAACGTTTAAATTTTTTCGACGGAGCTGTATGAGGGCTTTTTTTTGCGAGATGAGCTATAGTTTTTATAGGTACCATTTTTGTATACATGCGACTATTTGATCACTTTTTATTAAAAAAATTGTGAAGCAAGGTGAACAAAAAAACAGCCATTCTGGCATTGTTTATTAGGTTTTTTTGGGCGTTCACCGGACAGGATAATTATCATAATACTTTTATAATGCAGGCTGTTACGGACGTGGTGATTCCAAATATGTATGATTACAAATGCTTGTAAAGGGTTAATCTGCTAGCGGAGAATGAGAAAGCTAATTGTAAAGGGTTAATCTATTAGGGGAGGAGACGACCGCAACTTGTAAAGAGTTAATCGCTCTACTTACACACAGAACCAGCAGCAGCCACACTGAGGAGAAAACTATGACAGGATTTACCTCCTTTGTATTTGTGCTGCTTAAGGGCATGTTCACACGTGGCAGAGTTTTTCCGCTGCAAATGTTGGTGCAGATTTGGGGCAATTACGCAACGAATCTGCACCAACATTTGCATATTTGACAAATAATTCAGACGTTGCAGAAAAAACAGCGGACTTGCCACAGATTTCAGTTTTAGCATTGTAAAGGCTGAAATCCGCAGTGAAATTCCGCTTCTTCTCCGCAACAGTCAGTGCATGCTACGGAGGGAAAATTCTGCACCACAGCCTATGGTCAGCAGCCGAGTTTTCTGCAATGTCTGAACTAACTTGCCTAAAAATTTATTGAAACAAATGTAAAAAACGGCCGCTGGAGAATTCCACTGCGGACTGTCCACGTGTGAACATGCCCTTAGTGTTAGATTCTTCAGATTATCCAGCAGACTCCTCCTTGTCTAGCTGCTTCATAATATACAGTAGAATTATTTTACATTGCTGCTAATCTAAAATCCAGCATAAAGTAAGAAAAAAGCAGAGATCTTCACTGTGGACATATGCTACATACTGACAGTGTCCCACCTCACAGTGGACTCTCCTAGCTCAAAAGCGGGAAGTCTCAGAGCTGTAGACTTAGGCCTTATTTACACGAACATGTTTCACGGACCTATGTAAGGCAATGGGGACATTCAGACATCCGTGTTTTTCATGCAGCGTGTGTCCGCTGCGTGAAACTCACGACATGTCCTATACTTGAGCGTTTTTTGAGCATCACGCACCCATTGAAGTCAATGTGTGTGTGAAAATCACGCGCAGCACACAGGCGCACTTCCGTGAGCTGCGCGTGATTTGCACAACTGTAGATCAAGAAATGAAGGGAAAAATAAGGATGTCATAAGGATGGCATATGCGCGAAAATCACGCAGCCACGCACCAAACACTTATGACACACGGAACTGCAACGCGAAAAAAACACACACGTTCGTGTGAATTTGGCCTTGAACTGCTTATTGCTGTGTGTGAAGAGCTGGAGTTGTCTCGGCTTCTAAAGGGACAGAGCTTTTATCACTAAATGAGAGATATTTTTTTCCTGAAGTGGCTTTGAGGGCCTTATATATTAGAAAGTCCCATAAAATACCAAATTTTGAAAACTGCACCCCTCAAAGTATTCAAAACGGAATTCAGAAAGTATTTTAACCCTTTAGGCGTTTCACAGGAATTAAAGCAAAGTAGAGGTGAAATTTACAAACAATTCTGTAACACAGGTTTTACCAGAGAAACGCAACTCAATATTTATTGCCCAGATTCTGCTGTTTTTTTAAATATCCCACATGTGGCCCTAGTATGCTAATGGACTGAAGCACAAGCCTCAGAAGTAAAGGAGCACATAGAGGATTTTGGGGCCTCCTTTTTTTAGGAATATATTTTAGGCACTATGTCAGGTTTGAAGAGGTCTTGTGGTGTCTAAACAGTCGAAACCCTCCAAAAGTGTCCCTATTTTGGAAACTAAACCCCTCAAGGTTTTTTTCTAGGGGTACAGTTAGCATTTTGACCCCACAGTTTTTTTGCAGAATTTAGTGGAATCAGTCTGTAAAGATGAAAATCGAAAAAAAATTCTACTAAAACATAGAATTTCTTTTAATTTTTTGCAAGGAATATGTTAGGGATCTGCCAGGTACTATGTCTAGGTATACTCCTGGGATTAATCAATCCACACCTGAGGCCAGACCTGTTCGACTGACACCATCTCCCACCAACCAGGGTGGCAGGCTCAGGAGTGGGAGAGCCTATCGCGGCCTGGTCAGTCGGAGTTAGCTCCGCCCCCTGTCCTTTATTACCTGCCGTGTTCTCTTCCTCAGTGCTTGTAATTCTTCTGGATTCCTGGCCTCACTGCTGCTTGCTCCAGCCTGCTTCTGCCGTGCTTCTGCCTTGCTGCAGTTCCGCTTAACCTGCTTTGCTTTGCCCCTGGCTTGCTTCCTTCTCCGTGCTCACTTTGGTATACTCCACTTCATCCTGGTCCTGACTACTCATTCACCGCTCCGTTTCCTCGCGGCGTTCCGTGGCTACTGCCCCTTCCCTTGCGTGTTCCCTGTTTGTTCTCCCGTGCACTTAGACAGCGTAGGGACCGCCGCCCAGTTGTACCCCGTCGCCTAGGGCGGGTCGTTGCAAGTAGGCAGGGACAGGGCGGTGGGTAGATTAGGGCTCACTTTCCCTTCACCTCCTTCCTGCCATTACATAATTACAAACCCCTACCTAGTCTACCATTTCTCCTACGCTGACGCTATCATGGACCCCCTTGAGACCCTGACCCAGCAGATGCAGGGCCTCTCCCTACAGGTCCAGGCCCTGGCCCAGAGGGTCAACCAGGGTGACGCTGCCTTAGTAGTACCCCTCACCTCACCTCTAGAACCCGACCTCAAGTTACCTGACCGGTTCTCAGGGGACCGTAAGACGTTTCTCTCCTTCCGGGAGAGTTGCTGACTGTATTTCCGCCTAAAACCCCACTCCTCAGGTTCCGAGAACCAGCGGGTGGGTATCACCATATCCCGACTCCAGGAAGGGCCCCAAGAGTGGGCCTTCTCCTTGGCTCCTGACGCCCCTGAACTTTCCTCTGTTGATCGTTTTTTCTCTGCCCTCGGACTCATTTACGACGAGACTGACAGGACTGCTTTAGCCGAGAGTCAGCTGGTGACCTTACGTCAGGGTAGGAGACCGGTTGAGGAATACTGTTCTGATTTTAGAAAGTGGTGCGTAGCTTCTCGGTGGAACGATCCGGCCCTAAGGTGCCAGTTTAGGTTAGGATTATCTGACGCCCTGAAGGATCTGCTGGTTAGCTACCCCTCTTCTGACTCCCTTGACCAGGTTATGGCCCTAGCAGTACGACTTGACCGACGTCTCAGGGAACGTCAGCTTGAACGCTTCAATGTGCTCCCCTCTGACTTTTCTGCGATTCCCCCCGAGGTCCCATCTCCTCGCCCCTCCACGGAGGACTCGGAGGTACCTATGCAACTCGGGGCCTCCATGTCCCCTCAACAACGTAGGGAGTTTCGCAGAATGAATGGTCTCTGCTTCTACTGTGGGGACGACAAGCATGTACTGAACACCTGTCCCAGGCGCAAGAATAAGAAGCCGGAAAACTTCCGCGCCTAAGTGATCATCGGGGAGGTCACTTGGGCGCACAGGTATTTCCCGTTAATGTGAAACGCAATAAAATTTTGCTTCCCTTTCAGGTCTCGTTTGCTGGCCGGTCTGCCACGGGCAGTGCTTTCGTGGATTCTGGCTCATCTGCTAATATCATGTCTGTGGAATTTGCTATGTCTCTAAAGATGCCTTTTATTGATTTACCTTATCCTATCCCTGTAGTAGGTATTGACTCAACTCCCCTTGCTAATGGTTATTTTACTCAGCATACTCCTGTTTTTGAACTCCTGGTTGGCTCCATGCATTTGGAGCAGTGCTCTGTACTGGTGATGCAGGGATTATCGTCTGATCTGGTATTAGGTCTTCCCTGGTTGCAGTTGCATAATCCCACGTTTGATTGGAATACTGGGGATCTCACCAAATGGGGTAGTGAATGTCTTATGTCATGTCTTTCTGTTAACTCTATTTCTCCCCGGGAGGAGGTAAACACGCTTCCTGAGTTTGTTCAGGACTTCGCTGATGTGTTTTCTAAGGAGGCCTCCGAGGTGTTGCCCCCTCATAGAGATTACGATTGCGCCATCGATTTGGTGCCTGGTGCCAAGCTTCCTAAGGGTAGGATATTTAATCTTTCATGTCCTGAACGTGAAGCTATGAGGGTGTATATCCAAGAATGCCTGGCCAAGGGTTTCATTCGCCCCTCGACTTCTCCTGTAGGTGCTGGCTTCTTCTTCGTGGGGAAGAAGGATGGTGGTCTTAGGCCGTGCATTGATTATCGTAACCTGAATAAGGTCACCGTAAGGAACCAGTACCCACTTCCTTTGATTCCGGATCTTTTTAATCAGGTTCAGGGAGCCCAATGGTTTTCTAAGTTCGATCTACGGGGGGCATATAACCTTATCCGCATCAAAGAGGGGGATGAGTGGAAAACTCACCCGAGGGTCATTTCGAATACCTGGTCATGCCCTTTGGGTTGTGTAATGCCCCTGCTGTCTTCCAGAATTTTATTAATGAAATCCTGAGAGATTACCTGGGTAATTTTCTTGTTGTGAACCTTGATGACATACTGGTGTTTTCCAAGGACTGGTCCTCCCACGTGGAGCATGTCAGGAAGGTGCTCCAGGCCCTTCGGGAGAATAATCTGTTTGCTAAGACTGAAAAATGTGTCTTTGGGGTACAGGAGATACAATTTTTAGGGCAAATCCTCACTCCTCATGAATTCCGTATGGACCCTGCCAAGGTTCAGGCTGTGGCGGAATGGGTCCAACCTGCCTCCCTTAAGGCATTACAGTGTTTTTTAGGGTTCGCCAACTATTACAGGAGATTTATTGCCAACTTCTCGGTCGTCGCTAAGCCTCTTACGGACCTTACTCGCAAGGGTGCTGATGTCCTCCATTGGCCCCTTGAGGCCGTTCAGGCCTTTGAGACCCTCAAGAAGTGCTTTATCTCGGCCCCCGTGCTGATTCAGCCCAACCAAGAGGAGCCATTTATTGTGGAGGTTGACGCATCCGAGGTGGGAGTGGGGGCCGTCTTGTCCCAGGGTACCAGCTCCCTCACCCATCTCCGCCCCTGTGCTTACTTCTCTAGGAAGTTTTCGCCCACGGAGAGTAACTATGATATTGGCAACCGTGAACTTTTAGCCATTAAATGGGCTTTTGAAGAGTGGCGGCACTTCCTGGAGGGGGCCAGACACCAGGTAACGGTCCTTACGGATCACAAGAATCTGGTTTTCCTAGAATCGGCCCGGAGGCTTAATCCTAGACAAGCTCGGTGGGCACTATTCTTTACCAGATTTAATTTCTTGGTTACCTATAGGACTGGGTCCAAGAATATTAAGGCTGATGCTCTGTCACGTAGTTTCATGGCCAATCCTCCTTCCGAGAAGGATCCTGCTTGTATTTTACCCCCTGGTATAATCGTTTCTGCCACGGATTCTGATTTAGCCTCTGATAACACGGCTGATCAGGGTGCAGCTCCCGGGAACGTCCCTGGGGACAAACTGTTTGTTCCCCTGCAATACCGGCTAAGGGTACTCAGGGAAAACCATGACTCCGCTCTATCTGGTCATCCTGGCATCTTGGGCACCAAACACCTCATTACCAGAAACTATTGGTGGCCTGGGTTGCCTAAAGACGTTAGGGCTTACGTCGCCGCTTGTGAGGTTTGCGCTAGGTCCAAAACCCCTAGGTCCCGACCTGCGGGCCTACTACGTTCCTTGCCCATTCCCCAGAGACCTTGGACCCATATCTGCATGGATTTTTCACCGATTTGCCTCCATCTCAGGGCAAGTCGGTGGTGTGGGTGGTAGTAGACCGCTTCAGCAAGATGTGCCACTTTGTGCCCCTTAAGAAGCTACCTAACGCCAAGACGTTAGCTTCTTTGTTTGTGAAACACATCCTGCGTCTCCATGGGGCCCCAGTCAATATAGTTTCTGACAGAGGGGTACAATTTGTTTCCTTATTTTGGAGAGCTTTTTGTAAAAAGTTGGAGATTGATCTGTCCTTCTCCTCCGCCTTCCATCCCGAAACTAATGGCCAAACGGAAAGGACGAACCAATCCCTGGAACAATATTTAAGGTGTTTCATCTCTGACTGTCAATTCGATTTGGTCTCATTCCTTCCCCTTGCTGAATTTTCCCTGAATAACCGGGTCAGTAACTCGTCAGGGGTCTCCCCGTTTTTCTGTAATTTCGGGTTTAACCCAAGGTTCTCCTCCGTTTCCCCTGGTTGTTCCAATAATCCTGAGGTAGAGGATGTTCATCGGGAACTGTGCACTGTCTGGGCCCAGGTTCAGAAGAACCTAGAGGCGTCCCAGAGCGCACAAAAGATTCAGGCGGATAGTAGACGTTCTGCTAACCCCCGGTTTGTCGTCGGGGATTTGGTCTGGTTGTCGTCCAGGAACTTGCGCCTTAAGGTCCCGTCCAGGAAGTTTGCTCCCCGATTTATTGGACCTTATAAGATCATTGAAGTCCTCAACCCTGTATCCTTCCGTCTGGAGCTGCCCCCATCCTTTCGCATACATGACGTCTTCCATGCCTCCCTCCTTAAAGGCATGGTGTCGCCCGAAAAACATGTTTTTTTTTTTAAATTTAAACATTTAGTGTGTGGGTGATTAAACATTGTTCAAATTTTTTTTATTTTTTTCGCGAGTCAGGAAATATTATAAATTTTTTCTAATTTATAATACTACCCATTTTTGGTCACTAGATGGAGCTAGTTCCCAAAATTGCAGCATTGCAACATTGGGTTAAAAGCTCTCGCTCTAGTGAGCTCTCAGCATCCCCCCCTCCTTTATCCTGGCTAGTGCCGGGATAAACGAGGGGTTTGAAAGGTTTAACCTCCTACACTGTGTGTCGCCATTTTTTGAGGTAACCCACAGTGTAGTAGGTTTACATACAGTAGTAAACACACACAAACACTAACATACATTGAAATCTCTTACCTGCTCCTGCCGCCGCGGCTCCCTCCGGCCCGTCCGCTCCCTTTGCTGCCGCTGTTCCATGTGCACAAGTCCGGAAGCCGCGACCGGAAGTAGTAATATTACTGTCCGGCCGCGACTTCCGGTCCACAGGAAAATGGCGCCGGACGGCGCCAATTTCGAATAGGACTGTGTGGGAGCGGCGCAAGCGCAGTTCCCACACAGACGCCGTACACGGACGTGAATGGGACGGGAGCCGTTCACAGTCCCTATGGGACTGTGGCTGCCGTACTCCATGTCTGTGTGTGTCGTTAATCGACACACACAGAAATGGAACAAAAAATGGCAGCCCCCATAGGGAAGAAAAAGTGTAAAAATAAGAGACAGTAAAACACAAACACACAAATGAATATAAACGTTTTTATTAAAGCACTAACATCTTTAACATATAAAAAAATTATTTGTGATGACACTGTTCCTTTAAATCTGCTCCCCGTCCTGGTCCCCCTCGAGGAAACCTCCTGTTCCCGTTCTCACCCCTGAGGGGGTGGAATTCGAGGTGGCCAAGATTATGGACAGTAGGATGGTCCAGGGCTCCCTCCAGTACCTGGTCCATTGGAGAGGATACGGGCCGGAGGAGAGGACTTGGGTACCTGCCCGTGATGTTCACGCTGGGGTATTGATCAGGAGGTTCCACCTTCTCTTCCCTACTAAACCGGGTCCTCTTAGTAAGGGTCCGGTGGCCCCTCATAAAAGGGGGAGTACTGTTAGGGATCTGCCAGGTACTACGTCTAGGTATACTCCTGGGATTAATCAATCCACACCTGAGGCCAGACCTGTTCGACTGACACCATCTCTCACCAACCAGGGTGGCAGGCTCAGGAGTGGGAGAGCCTATCGCGGCCTGGTCAGTCGGAGTTAGCTCCGCCCCCTGTCCTTTATTACCTGCCGTGTTCTCTTCCTCAGTGCTTGTAATTCTTCTGGATTCCTGGCCTCACTGCTGCTTGCTCCAGCCTGCTTCTGCCGTGCTTCTGCCTTGCTGCAGTTCTGCTTAACCTGCTTTGCTTTACCCCTGGCTTGCTTCCTTCTCCGTGCTCACTTTGGTATACTCCACTTCATCCTGGTCCTGACTACTCATTCACCGCTCCGTTTCCTCGCGGCGTTCCGTGGCTACTGCCCCTTCCCTTGCGTGTTCCCTGTTTGTTCTCCCATGCACTTAGACAGCGTAGGGACCGCCGCCCAGTTGTACCCCGTCGCCTAGGGCGGGTCGTTGCAAGTAGGCAGGGACAGGGCGGTGGGTAGATTAGGGCTCACTTTCCCTTCACCTCCTTTCTGCCATTACAGAATAGAGGAGAAAAAGCGCCCCAACATTTATAAAGCAATTTCTCCCGATTACGGCAATACCCCATATGTAGTGATAAACTGATGTTTGGACCCACAGCAGGGCTCAGAAGCGTGTTTTGGATTTTGGAGAGCAGATTTTGCTGGAATAGTTTTCAGTGCCATGCTCTTTTCCAACACCCTGGGGGGACCAAAACAGTGTAAAACAAGTGACCCCATTTTGGAAACTACACCCCTCAAGGAATTTTTCTAAGGTTATAGTTAGCATTTTGACCCCACAGGTGTAGAATTTAGTGGAATTTAGCCGTGAAAATTAATATCAACATTTTTGTCCACTAAAATGTTGAATTTTTTAATTTTCACAAGGGATAAAAGAGAAAAAGCCGCCCAACATTTGTAAAGCAATTTCTCCAGAGTACGACAGTACCCCACAAGTGGTCATAAATGTTTTCCTATTAGAAATTAACTAACCCTTTCAGGACTGATCCTTTTTGTATTTTTAGTTTTTCACTCCCCGCCTTCCCGGGGCCATAACTTTTATATTTTTCCGTCTATAGATTGGTGTGAGGGCTTATTTTTTGCAGGAGGAGTTGTAGTTGCTTTTGACACCATTTAAAGTACCATATAATGTACTGAGAAACTGGAAAAAAAATTATTTGCAGGCTGAAATTGGAAAAAAAAAAGATTCCTCCATTGTTTATTGGGTATTGTTTTTACATCTTTCACCATGCGGTGAAAACGACAACTTAACTTTATTCTGCGTCTCCATATAATTACGGTGATACCAAATTTACATATCTTTTTTTATATTTTACTACTTTTACAAGTTTAGCGGTGTGAGGACTTATTTTTGTCGGGACGAGCTGTAGCTTTTATTGGTACAATTTTATGGTACAAACAGCTTTTTGATCGCTTTGTATGAAATTTTTTTTAGAGCTATAGTGACCAAAAAACAGCGATTTTAGTGTTTTAAATTCTTGATTTCTTACCGCGTTCACCTTGCGCAATAAATTAAGTTTTACTTTATTCCTTAAGTCAGTATGATTACGGCGAAACCATATGTATATAGTTTTTTTTATGTTTTGCACATTTGCACAATAAAACCACATTTTTATAAAATCATTTCTTTTTTGTCACCATATTTCAGTCAAAAAAGCTGTGCAAGGGCTTGTTTTGCGGGACAGGTGTTAGTTTTTATTGGTACTATTCGATTGCCGCATTTAAGGGGTTAATTGCCTAAATCAGCGGCAATGAGCCACTGATCGGCAACAGTGGAGTGTCAGCTGTCGGGGATAGCTGACCTCCGGTTCCCGATGCACACTGTCACCGACAGTGTGCATCGGGAATGACATAGTGACTTCCTGTCACTCTGGCAGGAAGCCTATCAGGACCAGCCGGTGGCCAATGTTTGGCCTCCAGTTGCCATGCCAACCATCAGCAAACCCCGCGATTTCAGAGCGGGGTCTGCTGATGTACTAGAAACCCCTAAAATGCGGCGATCGCAACTGATCGCCGCATTTAAGGGGTTAATTGCCAAAATTAGCAGCAAAGGACCGAGTGCAGTGTCAGCTATAGGAGACAGCCAACCTCCCTGTTCCCGGTGCACACAGTCGGCGACAGTGTGCACCGAGAATGACTCAGTAACTATACGTCCAATCAGTAACCTCCCATGACGACGTATAGTTACAAAGTGGTGCAGCTAAGGGTTAACAAATCTCATCCACACGCTGCGTAAAAATTCTGAGTCAAAATTGATCGAAAGTAATCAAAAAGTCACATTTACCACAAAATAGTACCAATAAAAATGACAGCCCGTCCCGAAAATATATATATATATATTTTTTTTAAAACTAATTTTATTGTACAAAAGCTACAATACATGAAAAAAAACGATATCAATTTGGTTTTGCCATAATCATATCGACCCGCAGAATAAAGTTACCATGCAATTTATGGCCCACGGTGAATGGCAAAAAAAAAAATCTATAAAAAACAATTCCAGAATTGCTTCTTTTTGGTAATTTCCTCTTACAAATTTTTTTTAGAAAAAGTGATCAAAAAGTCATGTGTCCCAAAATGGCACCAATAAAACCTACAGCTTGTCTCGCAAAAAACATGTTGTCACACAACTCCATCAACAAAAAATAAAAAAGTTATGGTACTAGTAATTTCGGTGATGAAAAAACATCCCGATGTGCAGGCCGGAGGGGACTATTCCTTTAGTTTCAGGACCCTAGTAATTAGGAAGGGAAGGGACGTAGCACATTTTCTGGAAGCGAGGGTGCCCGTATTATACGAGGGAAACACTTTCCCAGCAAGTTTTCCCAAACTACAAAGGAGGAAAAGTCCCCAAAAAGGTGCAGAGTGTTACAACAGGGGGATAAGAATGAACATCGTTCATTACTGCGACACTGGCCTGTGCATAACGGATTGCTTTACATCTATGTATAATTGTATTATTTATACCATTAATATACCCTCTTATTATGCCCTGATATACTCAGCCCAAATATACCCCCACATTATAAACTGAAAAACCAGTAAGACGCCAAACAAAACTACTACCAAGCAAAATCCACGCTCCAAATGGTGCTCCTTCCATTCTAAGCCCTACAATGTGCCCAAACAGCAGTTTACATTCACAAGTAAGGCATGGCCATACCCGGAAGAACCGGCTTAAGAATTTTGGAGGTAACAATCTCCAATGGCACAAACTGGGCACAACATATTGAGTGGTGAAATGGCAGATCAGTGGAAAAATAAAAATTTTCACTTTGCATCATCCACTACGTATTAATTTGTGAAACACACCTGTGGGGTCTAAATGCTCAATATACTCCTTGATAAATGTTTCTAAAATGGGGTCACTTTTTTTGGGTACATCAGGGGTTTTGCAAATGCGACATCAACCATTCCAGCAAAATCTACGCTCCAAAAGTCAAATACCACTCCTTTTCTTCTGAACCATCCCATATGTCCAAACAGCAGTTTATAACCACATATGGGGTGTTACCATACTCAGGAGACATAGCTTTACAAATGTTGGGGGGCTTTTTCTTCTTTATCCTTGTTAAAATGAAAAATGTTGATCTAAAACTACATCTTTACAAATTAAATTTTTCATTTTCACTGCTTAATTCTAATTAATTCAGCAAAAAACTTTTGGGGTCAAAATACTCACTATACCCCTAGATGATTGCTCAAAGGGGGTAGTTTCCTTTATGGAGTCACTTTTGGGGTGTTTGCACTGTACTAGTACTACAGGGACTCAGCAAATGCGACATGGCGCACAGAAACCATTCCAAAAGCCAAATGGCGCTCCTTCCCTTCTAAGCCCTACCAAACAGCCGTTCCTAACCACATATGGGGTATTGCCGTACCCGGGAGAAATGGTTTTACAAATGTTGGGGTGCTTCTTCTCCTTTAGTTCTTGTGGAAATTTAAAAAATATTATTTAATCCTACATTTTATTGGAAAAAATTGTAATTTTCATTTTTCACGGCCTACTTCCAGTAATTTCTGCAATAAACCTGTGAGGTCAAAATGCTCACTATACCCCTAGATAATTTCCTCAAGGGGTGTAGTTTCCAAAATGGGGTCACTTGTGGGGGGTTTCCACTGTTTTGACCCCTCAAGGGCTTTGAAAATGCGACATAGCCTCTGCAATCCATTTCAGTAAAATTTGAGTTTCAAAAGCCAAATGGCGCTCCTTCCCTTCTGAGCCTTGCCATGTTCAAACAGCCATTTATGTCCACATATGTGTTATTGCTGTACTCAGGAGAAATTGTTTTACAAATGTAGGGCTGATTTTTCTCCTTTAGTCATTGTTGAAATAAAAACAATTCTATGTTTTATTTGAAAAAATTAAATTTTTTATTTTCACAGCCAATTCTAATAAAATCTATGGAACACCTGTGGTGTCAAAATGCTTAATACACCCCTAGATAAATTCCTTGTGGGATTTAGTTTCCAAAATGGGATATCTTTTGGGGTATTTCCTTTGTTTTGGTGAGACAAGACCTCTTCAAACTTGACATAGTGCCTAATTGCTGTTTTGAATACTTTGAGGGATGCAGTTCTTAAAATGGGATTATTTATGGGGGTTTGTAAAGTATAGGCCCTCCAAAGCCACTTCAGAACTGAACTGGTCTCTGAAAAAATAGTGTTTTGAAATTTTCTTGAAAATGTGAGAAATTTCTGCTAAAGCCATGTAACATCCTAGAAAAAAATAAAAGGATTTTAAAAAAACAATGCCAATCTAAAGTAGTCATATGGGAAATGTTACCTAGTAACTTTTTTGTGTGGTATTACTATCTGTCTTAGGCTAGATTCACACGAGCGTGGGGAAATTCGGACATGAAAAACGTGAAGTTTTTCACGTCCAAGGTGCCACTGTGCAGGTTCCATTTTCATGGATCCCCGTAGACTTGAGCCTATGGAGAGATCCATGAAAATGGAAGATAATAGGACAGATTCTATCTTTCAACGGACCCTTCAAACGTTGAACGGTCCCATTGAAAAACATGCATCCGTGTGACGGCTGTGGTTTTAACGGCCATCACACAGACGTATTCAACACTCGTGTGAATAAGGCCTTACAAGCAGATGCATTTAAATGTATAAAAATGCTAATTTTTGCAATTTTTTGCTACATTTTGGTGTTTTTCACAATTAAATACTGAATGTATTGACCAAATTTTACCACTAACATAAAGTCCACTGTGTCACGAGAAAACAATCTCAGAATCGCTTGGATAGGTAATAGCATTCCTAAGTGATTATCACATAAAGTGACACGTCAGATTTGAAAATGAGCCTCTGTCAGAAAGGTCAAAACTAACTCCAGCGAGAAGGGGTTAAAACCAGCTTTTTGGTCTCCCCAATTCTGGAGATTTTCTAACGATATTTTCATGTTTAAATGCACAGCATTTCAATTTATGTATTTTGGTGCTTTTTTTTTTTTTTTTTTATATATATACTTGTCAGATACAATTCTGAGACGGAAATGCAAGATAAATTTACATGCGGCGGATTTTAAAATCCACACCGCAGTTCAATGTGTAGATGAAATTACTTAAAATGCAATTTACTTTGCTGCTACTGTATTACTCTGTGGATTTGCAAATAATACGCATCATGTGTATGTCAGCAAAATGTATACTGTAGTAACTATGGAATTGCAACACAGCATACTTAATTTCTTTGCAGTTTTCCCCTCTGCAGGCTTAAATCCAAGTAGTGGGTGGAGCCTAACTGCTATCATGACTGTCATACAAGGCACATATATAGCAGCGAAAATCCTGGTCCACTATCACTCTGTAGCCTATTTTGGGCCTTAATGACAGAGCGATTTATTTTTTGATATTCGCATCTCAGAAGCCATAACTTTTAAAAAAAATTGTAGAAATAGCGGTGTGCGGGTGTGTTTTTTGCGGGAAATATTGTATTTTTTAAAAAATACACCATTTTGTGGTACATATAATTTATTGATTAACTTTCATTAACTTTTTTTGGGAGGTAATGGAAAAAAATTACATTTCGCTATTCTTTATTTGCATCTTAAAGAGGCTCTGTCACCAGATTTTGCAGCCCCTATCTGCTATTGCAGCAGATAGGCGCTGCAATGTAGATTACAGTAACGTTTTTATTTTTAAAAAACGAGCATTTTTGGCCAAGTTATGACTATTTTCGTATTTATGCAAATGAGGCTTGCAAAAGTCCAAGTGGGCGTGTTTAAAAGTAAAAGTCCAACTGGGCGTGTATTATGTGCGTACATCGGGGCGTGTTTACTACTTTTACTAGCTGGGCGTTGTGTATAGAAGTATCATCCACTTCTCTTCACAACGCCCAGCTTCTGGCAGTGCAGACACAGCCGTGTTCTCAAGAGATCACGCTGTGTCGTCACTCACAGGTCCTGCATCGTGTCAGACGAGCGAGGACACATCGGCACCAGAGGCTACAGGTGATTCTGCAGCAGCATCGGCGTTTGCAGGTAAGTCCATGTAGCTACTTACCTACAAATGCTGATGCTGCTGCAGAATCAACTGTAGCCTCTGGTGCCGACACGATGCAGGACCTGTGAGTGACGTCACAGATCTGCACTGCCAGAAGCTGGGCGTTCTGAAGAGAAGTGGATGATACTTCTATACACAACGCCCAGCTAGTAAAAGAAGTAAACACGCCCCGATGTACGCACATAATACACGCCCAGTTGGACTTTTACTTTTCAACACGCCCAGTTGTACTTTTGCAAGCCTCATTTGCATAAATACGAAAATGGTCATAACTTGGCCAAAAATGCTCGTTTTTTAAAAATAAAAACGTTACTGTAATCTACATTGCAGCGCCGATCTGCTGCAATAGCAGATAGGGGTTGCAAAATCAGGTGACAGAGCCTCTTTAAGTTTACTATCTGATATAAATATTATAATAATTCTGAGGGTCAGTACGATTACGGCGATACCAAAGTTATATAGTATATAGTGCTTATTTTTTTGCGGGATGACTTGTGATTTTTAATTGGGCTTCCGTCATGGTTAAAAATGTCCGTTAGTCTCCGTTACAAGTTTCTGTCAGCATCCGCTTTTTCAACGGAACAGATAAACGGAGACTGACTTATTTTCTATCCTTATGAATAACTGGGTCCTGATGGATCCGTTTTCCTATACACTGTAAGGCCTCATGCACAGGAACGTATTTTTTTCCTCCCGTAAATACTGCCGTAAATATGGGTCCTTGGTCACACGTATTCGACCCGTATTGCACCCGTATTTACGGGCACGTTTTCGCTGCAAAATTGCACTGCACTAATCGTTAGCCCCTTCTCTCTATCAGTGCAGGATAAAGAGAAGGGGCAGCCCTTTCCGTTGTCTTTGTGACGCGTCCCTCTTTCGACATCCAGCCCGACCTCCCTAGATGACGCGGCAGTCCATGTGACCGCTGCAGCCTGTGATTGGCCTGTGATTGGCTGCAGCGGTCACATGGGCTGAAACGTCATCCCGGGAGGCCGGACTGGAGAAAGAAGCAGGGAGTTCTGGGTAAGTATGAACTTCTATTTTTTTTACACGTTGATCTATATTGTGATCGGTAGTCACTGTCCAGGGTGCTGAAAGAGTTACTGCCGATCGTTTAACTCTTTCAGCACCCTGGACAGTGTCTATCCACTGACGTCGCCTAGCAACGCTCCAGTAATTACGGGTGCACACACGTTGTCACCCGTAATTACGGGAGCCCCATAAAATTCTATGGGCCTGCCCGTGCCGTAATTACGGCGTGAACATTTTTTCAACGGCACGGGCACCTTCCCGTAAGCATACGGGGAGGTACCCGTGGCCAATAGAAGTCTATAGGCCCGTAATTAGGGGCCATAATTACGGCTCGTGATTACGGGCGTTTTTACTTTCGTGTGCACAGGGCCTTAGTCTATGGCAACATGATGCTACAGAATAGGAATCCTTTTGCACCATCCTGTTTGACATCTGTTTCTTATTTTTCATAAGAAAAAATAAATAAACAGGATGATTGAACAGGATGCTCAAACGTGAAGTGAACCCTATTAGGCTTGGTTCACACCAGCGTTTGGCATTTCGTTGTCCTTCTTTGTCTGTTTTAATGGTTAATTTGGCCAATAAACAAAACAGTACCTTTCAACAGGATACAAAAACATGGTGTGAACCTTATGAGCAATAGCGACCAATTTTACACACATAAGGTAAATGTTGATCATTTTTTTACTTTTTACACACATACTGTAGGCCACTTCACTTGAATGGGAAAAGGGTGTAATACTGTGAGCCTCCGCTACTAGCATGTCGGCGGTTCACAGTACGAGCAGGTGAGAAATGAGTAAGCAGTACTCATATGAGCGCCGCAGCTCCTTCAAATCAGCTGATCGTCGGGGGTAATGGTAGTTGGACCTCCACCGATCACATATTGATGGCCTATTCTGAAAGGCCATCAATTTCTTATGACTGAATAGCCCCTTTAATGCTTTGACATTTTATCCTCTTACAGTCTTTGAAATGTGACCAAATAGCAATTTAATTGTCGATTAGCAAGTTAAACTTCTGACCAAAATAATGTCATTAACTGGATACGCTTTTTTTTTTTTTTTTTACCAAATTGCCTGAACATTTTTTGTATTACATAACTACATTTTAAGATGTAGATCTGACATCAGCATTGTTCAAATTTGTGTATGAATTCTTATATAATATATATAAATATTTTATTAATATTTTAGCAGTATCCATTCCCGGACCACCAGGACCACCTGGTCAACCAGGAATTCCAGGATCTAGAAATTTGGTATGTTCACTGCTTTGTTTTTTTTATACGTCATTCTTTTTATCATCTTTTTCAAAATGTAACTTACAAACGTAGGCATCTCCAAAGCAGATGTGAACAGAGCCTTAAATGAGAAACATAAAAATGGGACATAGATCTAAGCTAGACTACTTTATATAAAACATGAAATTGTTTACTTAATGTTAGATACGTTACAATATGGGTTCAAATAAATACAGTACCTCTGTTTGTCTCTGATTTTACACAATTGCACATAGCATGTTACATCATGTGCCATATTACAGAAATAGCGAGTGGGGAATATAGTACCCCATGGAGGCAACATACAGCAGCACACAGAGCGCCTACAGGTTCATTATATGATCCCTTAGCTATCCTGTGTACTGACATACTAAGTCCATGTACATGGCATTGCCCTAGCACACTGCATTGTCATTCCTCTATTGTTCCTCCTTGAAATCTATGAATAAATTGACAACTGAATGTTATTATTCCCCTTGTTAATAGGGTGTATCCCCATACAGTCTGTCATAGTCACCACTGTTTGGATTGTGTCAGAGTGTGAAGGGACATGCCCGTTGACAAGGGGTTTGCTTATACCCAGTTGTCAATTTACTACTCTATGTGCAGACATGCGAAGTCCATGTACATGATATTGTCCAAGAACAAAAATTGTGTTCGAAAAGGAGAAGGGAGAGAAAGAAGTAAAAGCAACTTCCATAGAACAAATGATAAAAACAATTAAGATACTTGAAATTTGTTTTAAATATAAGAGATAATACAAGCAGAACTTATCTTTTTTTTTTATATTAACATGTAAAAAGTAAATGCTGAAAGTAATGCTTTTCTCATCTTTCCTCTTGAATAACAGCTTCCGGAATTTGCTTTTTAAGCACAAAAACCTTTAGGTCTTATTCACATTCAGTTCAGATTTATTGCAGTTTTTGCATGCATTTTCTTAGTCAAAACCAGAATTGGACCCAGAAGAGGAGACACTTTAAGGCCTACCTTTATATATTTCTTCTGTTTAGGTTCCGTTACTGATTTTGGCTTAAAGAAAAAATACATGCAAAACTGCATCAAGTCTGCACTGTATGACCAAGGCCTTAGGCTGGGTTCCCACGGGACCGATGTGCTGCGTAAAAAACACGCAGCGTATCCGACCTGGAACCCACAGGACTTTCAGTCCGAAAAATCGCACCACATTGTGTTGTAATTAAGCGCACATACTTACCTCTTCCCTCCTAAGATGTCCGCTCCGACCTCCTTGGAAGACGTTTCAGGCCATGTGATGCTGCAGCCTGTGATTGGCTGCAGCGGTCACATGGGATACAACATCATCCCAGGAGGCCAGACTGCACGAAGAAGGATGGCGATCGAAGTATGTTTATTTTTTTCAGACGTAGCAATTTTTGCAGAGTAAACGCTGCGAATACGCCCCAAAAGTCGCAACACATGGCTTTCTGTTGTGGGTTTTGCATCCCGATTGAATTTAATGGGGGAAACCCGCAGCAGAATATCAATGAAAACGCAGCATAAATTGTCATGCCGTGGAATTAAATTCCGCACCGCAGGTCAATTTATTAACGTTTACGCTCCGTTTTTTTTCCGCAGCGTGGGCATGAGATTTTCTGAATCTCACCACTTTGCTGTTACTGTAAATGCTGTGGAATTTCCGCACACAATTCCGTTGCGGAAATCCTGCAGAGTTTAAGCTATGTGGGAACTCAGACTTAGGGTGGATTCACACATGCGCGCGCAAAAAAACGCTGTGTTTTTTTTGCGCGTTGCAGTTCCGTGTGTCATAAGTGCTTGGAGCATGGCTGCGTGATTTTCAAGCATATACCATCCTTATGACATGTGGATTTGATGTTTAGAAAAATAAATGAAGGAGGTGGTTTTATTTTTCCCTTCATTTCTTGATCTACTGTTGCGCGAATCACGCGCAGCACACGGAAGTGCGTCCATGTGCTGCGCGTGATTTTCACGCACCCATTGACTTCAATGGATGCGTGATGCGCATTACACGCTCAAGTATAGGACATGTCGTGAGTTTTATGCAGCGGTCACACGCTGTGTGAAAAACATGGATGTCTGAATGGCCCCATTGAGTTACATAGGTCCGTGCGACGCGCGTGATTTTCACGCGCGTATCATGGGCGTGAAACACGTTCGTGTAAATAAGGCCTTAGTAACAGAAATTTCTGCATCAAAATCTGCTGTGCCTAAATCCACCCTATGGGCTTGTCCACACGTAACGGAATTGCTGCGCATTTTCCATCCGCAATAGCGGACGGATAATACGCAGCAGAATACAGTAGCACCAAAGTGGGTAAGATTTAACAAATCTCATCCACACGCTGCGTAAAATTTTTCCGACCAGAAATTGAGCTGCGGTGCGTATGTTTTGTACTGTAGCATGTCGAATCCTGCTGCGGAAAGTGGACAGAATTGTTGCGTTTTTCAGAGGACATATCACCATCTCCCATCATTGTGAAAAGCGCAGGAAAATACGCACCATTTTCTGCAGTAAAAAACGCAGGAAATGGTGTTTTTCTGCAGCGGAAATCCTGCTAGCAATTCCATTACGTGTCGACGAGCCCTAACACCTTGCTCACACAGCGCAGATTTGCTGCAAATTTTGCATGTATTTTTTAAGTCAAAACCAGAAACTGAATCTAAACAGTAGAAATATATAAAGGAAGGCCATATGAATTTGTTCAGCTGGATCCAATTCTGGTTTTAGCTTAAGAAATGCAAACAAAATGCGTAAACAAGGCCTAATACTGATGGAATATCATCCGACATTTGTTCGTATTATGGACGTTTACCAATACGCTTGTGTGAACAGCGCTTATTTGGATATGCTGGAATGTGTGGGGCATATCCAGCTAATTATAATTAATTTATCCAATTAAATTTTTTACTGTCTTTGTAAATTTAGATTGGATTCACACGGCATAGCTCGGTCCGTGAGATATGGACCGTGCGTCACAGCCACGTGAATCCAGCCACGTAGTATGTATAATTATTTATTTTTCATAGGCAACGGCAACAAAAAATATTGATGAGATGCTGCAAAGAACACATTTAGTACCAGAAGGCACCTTGATTTACCTGACAGAGAGCAGTGAGGTGTTTGTTCGTGTTCGTGGTGGATGGAGAAAACTCCAGGTACAAATATCAGTAATTATTATAATAATCTGTATTTTAACATGGCTGTATTTACACCTGGCGCGGCTCTAGGCACTGAGTCTGATTGTGACTGGTATTAGCAGTTCACCTTAAGGGCATGGCCAGACGTGGCGTATTTCTGTAGAAACTGTCCGCATCAATGCCGCACATAACATGCGTTGCAGATTCAGTTGCGCCTTTGCCTAAAATGTGAAGTAAAATGCTGCGGATTAGTCGTTGCGGATTCAGGTGAAGAGTACATCCTGCTTTTTTTTTTTTTAAAACATTCCATCTCAGTCTGGCTCTAGACCTCGAAACACATAGGTCCAGCCAGGATGATGAAATATCCTGGTCGCGAAAGCAATCCGCAACGCAACACACATAACATCTGCGGATTTCATTGCGTAATTTTGCAACTCCATTGAAGTCAATAGAGAAATTACGCCACAAGTACACATCAAGTCCGCAACAGCCAGTGTATGCTGCGGACACCAAATTCCGCACCGCAGCCTATGGTCCGCAGCGGAGTTGTCTGCAACATCTGCACGAAGATAACTAAAAAGGTGTGGAAACCAATGGACAGACTGTCTGCTGCGGATTTCCAGTGCGGACTGTCCGCAGCGGAATGCCACAGCAATTCCGCCACGTCTGAACATGCCCTAAAACATCACAGTTTTGCCACCATTTTCCATGTGTTTCTATGAAAATAGTGTCAAAGCTGTGACAAACATGAACGTACCCTTATTTAGGCTAGGTTAATTTTAGGTTGTATATATAACTGAGCAACTGGCATTAGTTTACTAAAAGTTCAATACTACACAATAGAGGAGTAGCGTGCAACCTGCAGTACTCCAGCTGTTCTGAGACTACAACTCCAATACCTGTTGAGGTATACTGGAAGTTGTAGTTTCAGAACAGCTATAGGACCACAAGATGCACATTACTGCTCTTTCATTTCTGCCGCCCTAAGCACTAGCCCACTGGTGCCTTATTTACACAGCCCTGTATCCGCCTACTCCTTGTCCTGCCCCTGATACACAAAGCCTGTACGTAGGCATACATAGTCCCTATGGCTCTATATTACGGAGCCATAGTCATTAAGTGTGTCGTCATATGGTATCTCCGTACAGACCTGCCTTACAGAATAGTTCTCCAGAATAACTCCATAAATCCAGCATCCAATGGATCATGTCAAGATAATTTTTCTCTCTTCGATACCATATGAATTCAAAAGAAGAATTCTGTGTATGCCATAGGTTTCTATGAGTGCCATATTACGGATACGTACAACACATCCATAATGTGGCCGGCATGTAAGGCCTTACATTGTGTGCACTATAGCAATGTTTGGGACTATAATTGCAAATATTCATTTACGATAGGGATATTTTGGCCATATTTACAGCTAAGCTTTTCAATCTTCAGATTTAAACATCACTGAACTTTAAAGTCAAGATCTGGAGCTCTAAGCAGAACTCAAATTGTGGATAGATATGTTAGAACTAAATATTTTGATACGGCTTTTATATGAATCCATAAACTTATCTTTTTCTAATGGGCAGTTTATTTTTACATTAGCTGATCATTACACATTATTATATTTATGCTTAAGACATTTCTTTTATTAATCTCATTACTGTAACTCAATGTTCTTGACTTAATGTTCGTGCATTCAAGATGTCCTCAGTATTCACTCAGCTGAAAATACAGCCGGTAAGATCATTCAAATGCATAAAGCAGAAGTGTTCTTATCTGTATGTAACGGAAGACAATACTGCATAATACAAGTATTATTGTCAGTAAAAGTGTTTGGAAGATCACAGTGCTAGTGTGGCCAACTACAGTACCCTCAAAGTCTGAAGTCATAGGCACTGTTCCCGCTAACCTGTGTACTCTGGAAATGATAGAGTTAAAAATTCCTGCAGACAGGTAGACCGGCAAAACTCATACAGCGGGCTCTTCGTTGATTGTCTTCTGATGTTAGAACATTAACAATTTGTATTTGCTCATGCTATAAATTTGTTTTGCAGCTCGGTGGCTTGATTTCGCTTCCTGCAGATAGCCCGCCACCACCTGCAATCTCTGGCCATGTAAGTGTTGAGTTTATGCTTCTGTGTATTTATGAACTATGCCTAGGATATACTGTTAGATTTTATACAGAGAAATTAGAATACAAAGATGATTCTCATCAGAAATATCCTTACACTGTCCATACACAAGATGTTTTAGATACTTGCGATATCTGTGGAAAAGTTGATTTGCTCAAATGGATTTTTTTTATCGATAGAGCCAAGTCCAGGTCACAGAACAAGCAAAAGTTTTCGTTTTTTAACTTGTGCTGTTGCAGCCATCTAAATCACTGGTGTATGGCCAGCTTTAAATAGTTATATGAACTTTATATTAATTATTATATGATAGTTGTGTCTACCAAAACAAGTATTTTTTCAAACAAGTCTCTACTAAAATGTTTCCATCGCTGTCCCCATCTGTAATGTTTAAAAACATACAAGATTTTCCTTAGTTAATAGCGGATTTAGGAACTATTTGGTGTCCTTTTGCATATATAAGCCTTTACCTCTGCACATGTCATACAGCATTCTCACAAAACACTCTCGTAGAAATAAAGGAGTTATTTTTTGATCGAAGTTTCTTATATCCATGTTGCTGTAAAGCAAATCTGTCGAAATTAGTGGTGTAACTACTTCCGTAGCAGCCATAGCGGCTGCTACTTGGCCCGGGTCATCCTGCACCACATTCGTTTGTATCTGCATCCTCATGATGCAAATACAATTCAATAAATTGGTTGAGCAGGAAGCCATCACCATTCACTCACTGACCTCTGACGTTAGCGCGAATTGGAAGAAGCACAAAAAATGTGCTGCTCTGTTCCTCTTGGGAACGGGGCTAGGTGAATATTGCTTTTATAATTTTAAGGGGCACTATTTCTGTATGAGGAGGCACTAAGGAGGCATTATAATGCGTGGGGGCACTAAGATGACATTACTACTGTGTGAAAGGCACTAAGGGGTCAACACTACTGTGAGAGAGGCGCTAAGGGTGCATCACTACTGTGTGGGGGGAATAAGGGGGAATCACTACTGTGAAAGGGCATTAAGGGGGCATCATTACTGCAAGGGAGGCACTAAGAGAGATCACTATCTTTGTGGCACTATTATTTTTAGGTTTTTGCAGCAGTAGGACATAGGTTAAAAGCAGTTGCAGGATGGGAAGTTTATGTACAGGGTGAGGATGTGCTGGAAAAAAAAAGAGCTATAGACAGCTGAGCAGTAAACTCTGCAGAGACGAGTCCTGGCTGAGAGAAGTCGTCATGACGGTCTGGCTCTGATGGAGAGAAAAGGGAAAGCGAACGTATCCAATCAGAGAAGATGTCACCTGTAAGTCTCTGTAAGTCACTGGATTTGTTGAACTGTATTCATTGCAATGTATTAACAGCGTGATTATACTGTAGCGTCCATGGCCGTGGACCATCGGGATTACTCACCCCCCTGTGGCCGCGGCCATGGATCTGTGAGCGCTGGCCCGCATCTCCTCCCAAGTAGACACCAGCGCTCACTTCCACTCTGGTTCGCTGTGTCCCGTATGGTGCGCACGCACACACTCGTGCCCGGCCTTAAAGGGCCAGCACGCGCACATGGGAATTATCATTAATTAGCTCATGATCACCCTGGACTAAAAAAAAGGGCCCTGCCCCTTTGCTCATTGCCTGAGCGTTGTTGTGTTTTCCTATGCTAGTCTTGCAAATGATCCCTTAGTGTTAGGCCTTATTCACACGGACGTGTCCATTTTGTGCGCGCAAAAAACGCTGCGTTTTGTGCAAAAGGTCCGTGTGTCATCAGCATATGGTGCGCGGCTGCGTGATTTTCACGCAGCCGGCATCATTATGACACTTTGGTTTTATGTTTACAAACAGAAAAGCACGTGGTACTTTTCTGTTTTCATTCATTGTTTTTACTACTGTTATGCGAATCACGCGCGGCACCCGGAAGTGCTTCCGTGTGCCGAGCACGATTTGCACGCGCCCATTGACTTCAATGGGTGCGTGCAGCGCGAAACACGGGCAAATGTAGGACATGTCATGAGTTTCATTAGATAATTAGTCTAAAGCTGTGTTTACAGCCGACTATGCTATTGTTTCTGCTAAGAAAAAAGAAACCTTATGGAACGGAAACAAACTGAAACCAATTGGAAGGGAAGCATTACCATTAAAATCAATGGTAATGCAAATGGAAGTTATAGTTTCCGTTTGGCTTTCCGCTCATTGGTTCCTCCGACGGAAAGGTTGAATGGAACCTATGAACGGAAGTCCTTTGCTGATGTGAACAGGACCTAACTAGCCAAATTTATGTCACAAAGAAATCCCCACTCTATCCAGTGTCTAATGATACCAAACACGTGTATATTGCCCTATCGACATCATTACCATTACATCCGAGAACAAAGATCACCATTTTTTTTCTAGCATGCCTCCTACCTTTAGTTGGTATGTGGGATCTGAAAATGGGCGCAAAGCACCAATGTACAAGAATTTTTATTGTAGAAATATAGTACATAGGGGCGGTGGAGGGGCTAAGGAGACAAAAACTAGAGACAGGTAATAATTTGTGTGGATTTTATATATTAGAGACTGTGATATGGATGCATCATTATATGCATCCATGTAAAATGCTTCCATGACACAGAAAATAGTCCCTGACTGTGCGTGTCGCATAGGTGAGGTGTTTGGAAACATATATATTTCACAGGCTTTTTTTTTGTTTGTCTTAATTTTTTTTCTTTATTTATTTTTTACTTTGTCTATTTTTTTACCTGTGTCTGGAGGAAGCGTAGGATAAGGCTATGTGCACATCTGAGTCAGGGCTCCGTTCCGACATTCTGTCTGATCTTTCCATTGGAACGGATCCCTGACTGACACAAACTGAAACCATAGGTTTCCGTTTCCATCACCTTTGATTTCAATGGTGATGGATCCGGTGCCAATGGTTTCAGTTTGTCTCCGTTGTGCAGCTCCCTGTCACTTCAGTAGGATGCCGGACCTCTTTAATGGCAGAGAGTTATTCAGTGCGATCTTCCACTTAACAGTATCACGTCTATTTACGTCACTGCAGCATGAGGTACCGTATATGCTACAGCTACGTAAATAGACAGATTGGCGACGTGAGATGGTTAATTAGTAATAAATTAAGGTAAAACGTTCCCTTTAGGTCTGATTTACACACAGCACAGCTCTTAGCTGTGTTTTTAGTTGTTTAGTTGGCATGCTCTAGTGTGCTGTGTTTTTCATGCTGTTTTCTCCTTTAAAGACATAGTTTAAAAAACACCATAAAATAACGCTTAGAAATTTAGAAACCTGCAGGTGTAGTGTTTGTAGGGGTTATTTAATGCGGCTTTCAATGAAAAAAATAACAAAATCTGTGTGATCCCAGCCTCAGGGTAACTTTACACGTGCCAAATGGCACTGTCATTCCACCTGGTAGAAGCTGGCAAAAAGATGGTACAATTCGGCACATGTGAAGTTACCCATAATCATTCAATTGGGGACATTTTTCCTAACATGATTTTGACAAATACATCTTAATTGCTGTATAAACATATGGCTTGTAAGGCCACGTTCAGACGTGGCAGAATTGCTGTTGAAATCTGCAGCAGCCGTTTTTTACATTTGTTTCTGTCTATTTTTAGGAAACTTAGTTCAGACGTTGTTGAAAATAACTGCACATAAATTAGGCTGCAGGGCAGAATTTCCCCTTCGCAACGTGCACATTATGTTGTGGAATTTCACTGCGGATTTCAGCCTTTGCAATGCAAATTCTGAAATCTGTGGCAAGTCCGCTGTGATATCTGCAACGTCTGAATTACCTGTAAAATATGCAAATGTTGGTGCAGATTCGTTGCGTAATTCCCCCGAATCTGCACCAACATTTGCAGCGGAAAAATTCTGCCACATGTGAACGTGGCCTGAGTGCAGTCACACACTGCAGATTTTGTTGCAAAAATTTTCTGTGCTGAAAATCAGTTCCATAAGGGCATGGCCCCACGTGGCGGTTTTCCTCCACAGCTGTCCGCATCAATGCCGCACAGAATCTGCGTTGCAGATTCTGCGGCGGATCTGCCCAAAATGTGCAGTAAATTGATGCGGACTAGCTGCTGCGTACTGCGGTAAAAGTGCTTCCCTTCTCTCTATCAGTGCAGGATAGAGAGAAGGGACAGCACTTTCCCTAGTGAAAGTAAAAGAAATTCATACTTACCGCCCGTTGTCTTGGTGACGCGTCCCTCTTTCGGCATCCAGCCCGACCTCCCTGGATGACACGGCAGTCCATGTGACCGCTGCAGCCTGTGATTGGCTGCAGCCGTCACTTAGACTGAAACGTCATCCTGGGAAGCCGGACTGAAGACAGAAGCAGGGAGTTCTCGGTAAGTATGAACTTCAATTTTTTTGACAGGTTGCTGTATATTGGGATCGGTAGTCACTGTCCAGGGTGCAGAAACAGTTACTGCCGATCGCTTAACTCTTTCAGCACCCTGGACAGTGACTATTTACTGACGTCTCCTAGCAACGCTCCCGTAATTACGGGAGCCCCATTGACTTCCTCAGTCTGGCTGTAGACCTAGAAATACATAGGTCCAGCCAGAATGAAGAAATGTCATGTCAAAAAAGCAAGACGCATCCGCAGCACACATAACATGTGCATGACATCTGCGGACTTCATTGCGGAATTTAGAATCTCCATTGAAGTCAATGGAGAACTTCCGCAATGAGTCCGCAACCAGTCCACCACTGGTCCGCAACATCCATTGTATGCTGCGGACACCAAATTCCGCACCGCAGCCTATGCTCCGCAGCGGAATTTTCAGCCACGTCTAAACGAAGCCTACTAAAAAGAAGTCGAAGGCAATGGAGAAACGGCTCCGCTGCGGATTAACGCTGCGGAGTGTCCGCAGCGGAATTCAAGAGCAATTTCGCCACGTGGGGCTTTGCCCTAAATCTGAATGTGGTTGTTTCCGCAGCATGGAATTCTGCAAGTTCCATTCAGATAAGTAGAACCGATTTTCAATTGCAGAAAATTTCCTGCACGCATTTTACATCGAATCGCTACAGTTTTGCAATGTGGTTTTCATATGTGCTGCTATTACAGATGAAGCACGTTTCAATGTGCTTCACTTGTTATAACCACACAGCTGTTAACGCAATCATGGGCCAAAATATATTAGACTGAAATTTGTAATGGGTATGTCAACCGATACCCGCCCTCCAGTGATTTATCCAGTTTCCAAATCATAGGTGATAGATATATATATCTGAGAGAAAAGATGACACAAGAGACCATGCTTGTATGCTCAAATTCCTTCTCTGATCTTTATTGATCCAAACAAGTATATAAGTATAATGACAGGAAAGGTGTAGGCTTTGGTTTTAGCCAATCATCTACAATATGATAATGACTCTGATTCAGCCAATGAGAATATTTCAATGCATTATAATAATTCTTCACCCTCCAAGCCCCAGGTGGCCTGAACCTTGTCCCATGGAGAAGACACACATTTCAGAGACACAAGTTAATTTGTCTACTTCTTATCTCACTAGAGAATGGAGACTGCAGATAAGATTAAATCATTTAAACAGAGGGCTGAATCCCCTTCCCTCATGGTAAACAATGTCATTGTTCATTTAACCAAGGCCATTTGATCTCTCCTTACAAGAGTAATAAAACATTCAATTCAAGAACACATAACATAGAATTGCTTCAAGACATCTGCTGACATATTACTTTTTACTTATTAATCTCAAGATGGTTCCTTCAGGCCAAAAGATGGATTCCAACGATCCAAAATGGACGCCTACCATACAAAATGGAGTCCATGCAAAATGTTATCTTTTAAACATATTCTAATCACTTTCACAACAGCCAAAACCTGCATCACAAAACCGCAATGATTCGCGGTAAATGCATTTTATTTTTACCATGCGTTTCTCACAGCAATAAAAAAAAGCACATGAAAAGTGCTACAAAACTGCAGTAAAAATGCAGTAAAATGCAGTAAAACGCTCATTCAGCCTAAAGCAAAATAGTTGATTTAACCCCTTAATGACCAGCCTATTTTGGACCTTAATGACCAGGCCATTTTTGAAGTTTTTCCATCGTCGCATTCCAAGAGCTATAACGTTTTTATTTTTGCGTCGACATAGCTGTATAAAGTCTTGTTTTTTGCGGGACAAGTTGTACTTTTCAATAGCACCATTTTGGGGGACATATTATTTATTGATTAACTCTTATTAACTTTTATTTGGGGGGAAATAGAAAAAAACCTTACATTTCGCCACTCTTTTTCGCGTCTTAAATCTATGCCGTTTACCGTGTGATATAAATAACACAATAACTTTATTCAGCGGGTTGTTACAATTGCAACGACACCAAATTTGTATAGATTTTGTATGTTTTACTACTTTTACACAGTAAAAACGCTTTTTTTTCAAATTTATTTGTTTTTGTGTCTCCATATTTGAAGAGCCGTAACGTTTTTATTTTTTCGCCGATGCGGTTGTATGAGGGCTTTTTTTGCGGGAAGACTTGTAGTTTTTATTGGTACCATTTTGGAGTAGATGCGACTTTTTGATCAGTTTTTATCACATTTTTTTAAAGTCAGTATTCACAGAAAACAGCAATTTTTCCATAGTTTTTTATTAATTTTTTTACGGCGTTCACCGTGCGGGTTAAATAATGTAATAGATTCATAGTCGGGGTCGTTACGGACGCGGCGATACCAAATATGTGTAACTTTGTAACTTTATTTTGGTTTTTTAACAGTAAAGCATTTTGTAAGGGGAAAAGCTGGGTTTTTCATTTTTTTTCACATTTTATTTTAAATTAACTTTATTAAACTTTTTTTTCACTTTTTTACTAGTCCCATTAGGGGACTATAATATGCGATTCTGCGATCGCATTTATAATACATTGCAATATTTTTGTATTGCAGTGTATTACTGCCTGTCCGTTTAACACGGACAGGCATCTGCTAGGTCATGCCCACGGCATGATCTAGCAGGCATTCACTCCAGGCAGCCTGGGGGCCTTTATTAGACCCCTGGCTGCCATTGGAGACACAGACACTCGGCGATCGTATCGCCGGGTGTCGGTGGGGGAGAGAGGGAGCTCCCTCCCTCTCTCCAAAACCACTCAGATGCGGTGCTCGCTATTGAGCACCGCATCTGAAGGGTTAAACGGGTGAGATCGATACTAATATCGATACTAATATCGATCTCACACGGCAGAGCAGGGACGCTCCCAGCCCTCAGCTGCCTCTAGCAGCTGAGAGCAGGGAGATTTGACAGCTCCCTGCTCTGTAAACTTATTCCGATGCCGCAACGTAAAAAGTCTATGGCATCGGAATAAGGCCCGTTAGTGACCGACGTAGAAACACGATGGGCCGGTCACTAACGGGTCAAATTAGCCAGAATTTTGCTGCATTTAAAAAAGTAAACAGAAAAACTGTGATTATAGCTTTTGTGTTTGTTACACATTACCTCTATGGGTGGCTTTACATGCTTCAGTAATGTGTACGATTCAGCGATTCAACCACGTTCGACTATAGTTTCTTATAGTGAAGGAAGTGTATGATGTACATTTATATGTAGTGGTTATTCAATATTGCAATGAAGTTGAAATTATAGTCAAATAGTAAAGAGGTGTGGAGAAAAGTCAAAATTGTTTTTTTTCCAATGAGGCAACGCATTAAAGTGAAACAATGTGAACATGCATGTGATATGAACGAAGCCAGGGCCAGCCTTTGGGCACAGGGCGCATCACTCCAGCAGATAGAAGGGGGCGCTGCGCTCCAACTCTGTTCTCGCTAGTGGCGTAACTACCTCCGTAGCAGTTATAGCGGCTGCTATGGGGCCCGCGGCATGAGGTGGCCCATGCTGGCTGCCAGCAAAGGACCCCCCATGCCTGGTGGAGCCGCTAGCAGCCATTCATTATAAATAATTATTAAATTACATAGTGGGCAGGCATAATTATACTGTGTGATAGTGGGGCATAAGGTGGCCATTATATTGTGTGAGGGGTGGATTTAGGGGGCATTATTTATAATATGTGGGCGTCACAAGGGGGTATTATACTATGTGGGGGTCACTAAAAGGCATTATGCTGTGTTGGAGCACTAAAGGGGGCATTATACTGTGTGGGGGCACTTGGGGGACATTATACTGTGTGTGGGCACTAAAGGGGGCATTATACTGTGGTGGCACTAAAGGAGACACTATACTGTGTGGGGGCCACTAAGGGGGCATTATACTGTGTGGGGATCACTAAGGGACCATTGTACTGTGTAGGGGCACTACAGGGGGCAATATACTGTTTGGACACACTTAGATGACAAAATACTGTGTCTTTAAAGGGGTTATAATATATTATATTATTAAATATTATTATTATTCTGTATGGGGGAAGCTAAAGGGACATTATACTGTGTGGGGTCACTAAAGGGGGCATTATACTGTGTGGGGGACTATAAGGGGCATTATACTATGTGGGGGCACTAAAAAGGGCAATATACTGTGGGGGGGGAATTCAACTTTTTTAATGGGGCATTTTTTTATGATGGGGTGGGGCGCCAAAAGAAAATTTCGCACAGGGGCGCCATCTATCCTAAGGCCGACCCTAAACGAAGCAAAGACCGAAATACCTCACTTCCAATTCATGTACAAACACCACATAGCGCGGAAGTATAAGAAAATATAGTTTTATATTTATTAAATCACATAAAGTTAAATAAACATAAAGAGGAGACATACCTACAATATAACAAGGTGATATCTGTTGTATACTTTTATATTGCCAGGCAAGTATTACTGAAGATATATTTACAAGACACCCTTCAAATCGAATTGTAAACCAACGTAAGTTAAATTGTAGCAGAGGAACATGCATAGACAGGAAGGCAAGATCCATACTGATCTAGATAGAGCATCGCACGCCAACATGCGTTTTTGTGGTTGCTTCGTCTAGGGATAATCCGTTTTGAATGGCAACACCAGTTTTAAATGCAAGACTATTAAATGATTGCACTTATGCGCAACAATCTGCTGATCTTAGGATCAAAATTTGTAACAAACTTGAAATCGTGTTTTTAATTATCTAAAGTAGTTGTCGGTACCATGTATGGTGCTTCAAAGAATAACATGTCTAAACTATGGTCTTTTTTTACAGGGATATCAACCTTTTCCTGCCCTGACTCCAGGTATAAACACAGACTACGGAACACCAAATGTGAGTATGGTAATTGTTTTACTAAAATTTGAAGATTTGAAAAAAGTTACATCCTGTGACAAATAGGTAGTCTTAATTGTAGCAGACAAATTTTGCTTATCTGATCTTGAGAAGTGGAAAAAATGCACAGACAGTATATGGTGATTACATTTAGAACATATTCACACGAACTAGTGCAAACTCGGACGTGAAAAACTGCCTTTTTTCACGTCCGAGTTGCAGCCGTGAGGGTCCCGTTTTCACAGATCACTCATAGACTTGAGTCTTTTGAGGGATCCGTGAGGAATCTATGAAAATGAAATAAAATAGGACATGTTCTGTTTTTCAACGGACCCTTCACACGATTGTTTTAACGGCCGTCACACGGGCATATACTATTGTCGTCTGAATTCGGCCTAAAAAGAAGTCTGTCAGGGTATGCCCAGACGTGGCGGAGTTCTGCGTACGTTGCAGATTCTGTTGCGGCTTTGCCTAAAATGGGAATTAAATTGATGCGGACTAGCCATTGCGTATTGAGGGGAAGAGGGCTTCCCTTCTCTCTATCAGTGCAGGATAGAGAGAAGGGACAGTCCTTTCCCTAGTAAAAGTAAAAATAAATTCATACTTACCCGGCCATTGTCTTGGTGACGCGTCCCTCTTTCGCCATCCAGCCCGACCTCCCTGGATGACGCGGCACTCCATGTCACCGCTGCAGCCAGTGATTGGCCTGTGATTGGCTGCAGCCGTCACTTGGACTGAAACGTCATCCTGGGAGGCCGGACTGGAGGAAGAAGCAGGGAGTTCTCGGTAAGTAGGAACTTCTATTTTTTTTACAGGTTGATGTATATTGTGATCGGAAGTCACTGTCCAGGGTGCTGAAACAGTTACTGCCGATCGCTTAACTCTTTCAGCACCCTGGACAGTGACTATTTACTGACGTCGCCTAGCAACACTCCCGTAATTACGGGTGCACACACGTAGTCACCCGTAATTACGGGAGCCCCATTGACTTCTTCAGTCTGGCTGTAGACCTAGAAATACATAGTTCCAGCCATGAAGAAATGTCATGTTAGTAAAACCAATACGCTCCACAGCACACATAACATCGGCGGACTTCATTGCGGAATTTTGACTCTCCATTGAAGTCAATGGAGAAATTCCGCAATGAGTCCGCAACAAGTCGCTACACGTCCGCAACAGTCAGTGTATGCTGCGGACACCAAATTCCTCACTGCAGCCTATGCTCCGCAGCGGAATTGTCCGCAACGTGTAAACGAACCCTACTAAAAAGCTGTGGAAGGCAATGGAGAAACGTGTACGCTGCGGATTGCCGCTGCGGACTGTCCGCCACGGACTGTCCGCCAGAGCAATTCCGCCACGTCAGGTCATGCCCTCATTATATTATTCACTCCCAAGCTGCTTACATCGCTGATATGGTAATGGGAAAAGCATTGCCCACAAAGCTTTATGGCACGTTCAGACGTGGCGGAATTGCTGTGGAATTCTCCAGCGGCTGATTTTTTCAATTCTTTCTATTCATTTTTAGGAAAGTTAGTTCAGACGTTGCAGAAAATAACTGTGCGGACCATAGGCTGCGGTGCAGAATTTCCCCTCCGCAGCATGCTCTTTCCATTGCGGAGAAGAAGCGGAATTTCATTGCAGATTTCAGCCTTTGCAGTGCAAAAACTGACATCTGTGGCAAGTCCGCTGTGATATCTGCAACGTCTGAATTACCTGTCAAATATGCAAATGTTGGTGCAGATTCATTGCGTAATTGCCACAAATTTGCACCAACATTTACAGCGGAAAAATGAACTTGCCCTTATAAGATGTCTTGTTCTATCAAAACGCTAAAAATTTACTTTAATGCCTCTATGCGCCGTATGTTATTTAGCCATAAAGAGTCCTCCATGGCAGGGAGAGCCATGCACTTCTTGTCTTAACGCCCTCCCGTTCCCTCTCAACCTCTCTGGCAAGCTGCTGCATCAGACGTCACTCGATCCAAATCCTGCGCCGTGCAGTCAGGATTAGTCGGAGAGGGTGAGAGCGAAGGGAACAGGGAGGCGTTAGGATGAAAAGGCAGACCTTATACGAAAACTCTTTATGGCTAATTAGCATATGACACGTGGAGGCATTAAAGTAAACTTTTAGCATTTTCATAGAACCAAAACATCTTGTAATGTTAGCAATGCTTTTCACAACACCATACCAGCGGTGTGTGGAAAGCTTCTTGTGAAAGGAATGACTCATACAACAGTGCGTCTTCATGGTATATGCGTTGGTTTGAGGCCAACACACTTTTGTACAAAGAGAAAGAAAAGTGTCAGTGCTTTGTATCAGTATTTGGAACTACCGCCTGCGAGAAAGGGGCTTGTACAAGCTCCGAAAAGGAAAATAGTTGCTGTCTAAATATTATATACCTCCTAATAAATGACAGTAACACTCACAAAATAATTATAAATGAAATAAAAAACGTTATTTTTGCATATAAATAGATAAAAATACATGAAAATGATTAAAAATTAACCCCCAAGGTTTTACAGTAGATATAAAAAATGCAAAGTGATATAATCAATGTAAGCCACATAAGTATACTAGGACTGGAGTATATAGTACACACAATAAGCCAAAAAAAAAAAAATTGATACAGGAGAAGTGGAACATACAGCCCAAAAGGACAGACAGACATTTCTTCTCGTGGGTCTCACTCAGCAATGTTTGGGGCTGGTTTAAATATTAGGGTATGTTCACACGATGTGGTTTCAGACGTAATTTGGGCGTTTTACGCCTCGAATTACGCCTGAAAAAACGTCCCTAATACGCCTACAAACAACTGCCCATTGCTTTCAATGGGAATTACGATGTTCTGTTCCCACAAGCCTTTATTTTACGCGTCACTGTCTAAATACGGCGCATAATATGACGGCTCGTCAAAAGAAGTGCAGGACAATTCTTGGGACGTTTTTGGAGGCGTTTTTTATTGACTACATTGAAAAACAGCTCCAAAAACGGCTGTAAAAAACGCAGCGAAAAACGCGAGTTGTTAAAAAAACTTCTGAAAATCAGGAGCTGTTTTCACCTGAAAACAGCTCTGTATTTTCAGACGTTTCTGGTCACTGCGTTTGAACATATGGGTGCACACAGAGTTTTTTGCAGGCGGAAAATCTGCCTCAAAATTCAGTTTGGAAGTTTGAGGCAGATTTTCCTCTGCCTGCACGGCATTTTTCACTGCGTTTTTTGCGTCGTTTTTCGCCTGCGGCCATTGAGCGCCCGCGGGCATAAAACGCAGCGAAATACGCTTTCTCTTCCTCCAATTGTTGTCAATGGGTGGTCAGAGGGGTAACCGCGCAAAGATAGGGCATGTTCCTTCTTTCTCCTGCGAGCCGGTTTTACCGCTCGCGGGAGAAAACCACCTCCGCCTCCCTTTGAAATCAATGGGAGGCATTTTCGGCCGTTTTTTGGCAAGTTTTGCGGCGTGGTTTCCGTGTCAAAAGACTTGTAAAAAAACTCAGTGTGAATCTGTAATCATATTTTCAGTACGAGACAGTAGTTCCACGGAGAGGCAGGGAACTATGATGCTGGGAGCCTGGCTCCCTGCAGTGTATTCGGTCCGGGACTTGCGGCCGAAATACGTTCCGTCCTTTACGGACCGAACATGCTCGTGTGAATCCAGCCTAACACTGGACCAATGAGGAAATACCAAGACACCTGCTATGAGGTTTGTTGTAATGGAAAAACACTCCTACCTAATTATCTCTGTATACATGGTGAAAGGGGGAAGCGCACAACCAGCATCAGAGCATAGCAATGAGTGGGCGGGTACAAGGGGGAGATGGTCACCTAATCTGTTGTCACATGATCTGTTTAAACTTAGAGAGAGGTAACCTAGAGTGGTGAAAATCACCTCTAGTGGCCAAATGAAGATCACCTGATCTGTCATCACATGATCAGTATGATTAACTCCTTAACGACCGCCAATACGCCTTTTCACGGTGACCATTAAGGGTACTTATGCCAGAGCGCCGCCTTTTCACGGCGCTCTGACATAAGCCTGGCGCGGGTGTCCTGTGCCGGCTAAAGCGGGTGTCGAGCAGTCAAAAGACAGCCGGACACCTGCACTAACGGGCGGGATCGATTTCAACATCGATCTCACCCGTTTAACCCCTTAGATGGAGCGCCGCATCCAAGTGGTTTTAGAGGGAGGGTGCTCCCTCTCACACCACATCGACACCCTGCAATTGCAATCTCAGGGTGCCGATGGCTTCTATGGCAGCTGGGGGTCTAACAAAGGCCCCCAGGTCTCCCTGTAGTGTAGGTTTTACACTGACAGGCAATAATACGCTGCAATACAGAAGTATTGCAGTGTATTATAAAAGCGGTCAGAAGATCGCATAGTGAAGTCTCCTAGTGGGACTAAAAATAAAGTTATCAAAAAGTTTAATAAAGTTAATAATAAATAAATAAAAATCCCAAATAAAAAAAATGAAAAACCACCCTTTTTCCCTTATAAAATACTTTAATATGAAAAAAACATCAAAAATAATAAAACATTACACATATTTGGTATAGCCGCGTCTGTAACGATCCCACCTATAAAGCAATTACGTTATTTAACCCCCACGGTGAACGCCGTAAAAAGTAAGATGAAAAACAATGCCAGAATTGCTGTTTTCTGTTCATCCTGCATTCAAAAAAATGTGATAAAACGTGATCAAAAAGTCGCATGTACTCCAAAATGGTACCAAAAAACTAGCTCTCAGACAGCTGCATCGGCGTAAAAATAAAACAATTATGGCTCTTAAAACATGGCAACACAAAAACAAATAATTTTGAAAAAAAAGTGTTTTTACTGTATAACAGTAGTAAAACATACAAACTCAATATAAATTTGGTATCGCCACAATCGTAATGACCCACTAAATAAAGTTATTGAGTTATTTATGCCACACAGTAAACGGCATAAATCTAAGACGCAAAAAAGAGTGGTGAAATTTATGGGGTTTTTTCCATTACCCCCCCCCCCCTCCAAAATGAAAAGTTAATAGAAGTTAATCAATAAATTATATGTACCCCAAAATGGTGGTATTAAAAAATACAACTTGTCCCGCAGAAAACAAGACATTATACAGCTATGTCGACGCAAAAATAAAAAAGTTATAGCTCTTGGAATGCGACGATGGACAAAACACACAGAAAATAGCTTGGTCATCAAGGTTTAAAATAGGCTGGTCATTAAGGGGTTAAACTTAGAGAGGTAACCTAGAGTGGTTAAAATAAACTCTAGTGGCCAAATGAAGGAAGAGCAACTTATAAAACAGTTCAAAGTGAGAAAAACAAAGTGAAATGACACGCAGCAAAACAAAATAAAAGTACAAGTGCTGTCTGTGTAAAAAGCAAAGTGTAAACAAAGTGACTACCCTACATTGGTATGTTATCAAGAGGTAGTGAATAAATATGATAAATGCACTAATTGTATAACTATTAGGCCCTGTTCACACAGTTTTTGCAGGCAGAAAATTCACACTCACAAAATAATTATAAACATTTTTTTCCAGGGGTGCCTCGAGCGTGAAAAGGTTGGGAAACTCTGTCCCAAGGAAAGAGTATATTAGGTAGAAGACAACACTGGATATTTTTTATTTTTTTTTATCTGTTGTATCTGGCTGGTTATGGAAAATGGGGGGAACTCCACGTCGTTTTTTTTTCAATTATTTATTTATTTTAAAAACAATGTGGGGTCCCCACATTTTTCATAACCAGTCAGATATAACATAGCAGCAGGGGGCTAGCATTACCAGAGTAGGAAGGGCCACAGCTTTTGGGCTTTCCCAGCCTAATAATACCAGCCTGCATCCGCCCAAGTGCCCGACCATCACTTCAGATGGTCGGGTACTGTATCGTATCTGCCACTTCCCTGTACCACTGGTGGAGGTGGAGGTGGGTACATGGTAATAATGGGGGGTTACTGCTAGCCTTTTACCTGCTAACACTAAGGCCTGCCTTAGTAATGGATGCTGTCAATCCGATAGCGGCCACTACTAAGGTAGTAGTAATAATGTTACAAAAAAACACCAAAACATAAAAAATATTTTATTGAAAAAAACAACCCCACTCAATCCTTGTTAACCATTTTAAAAACGCTGTCATCGAAGTAGTGCTCAAATCTGAAGAGTCCAACAACCAAACCTGTAAAAAAAAAAAAAAACACAAAAAAACATTAGTAATAAGTAAAAAAGCAAAAACATTATTATACTTACCTTCCTGGGTCTGTGACAGTAAACTAAGCAGTGACAGCTCGGTTATCCTCGTGTTATTGGCTTACTAGTAGGCCGATGAACTTAGGTAACCAGCCACCACGTGATGTAAACTGACCAATAATAGCTTAGAGCTGTCACTGCTTAGTTTACTGAGCCTTGTAAGTGGCGCAGGATCACCCGAGACGCCAAATGATCCGATAACGTCATTGCGCTGCCTGCGCCACAAGAAAAACGCCAAATGGCGAGGAAGAGAACTGATGGTTCCCTTGCCTCGCCTGCGATTTCAATTGTGTTTGAGTCCTAAGGACGTGGATACAATTGAAGCGACCCTCCAGTCTCAGGGACTGGGACATAAAACATGGTAAAATAATACATACATACCTTACCTGGTGCCCTCCAGTTGAGCCTTGTCTGACTTTCCCCTGAGCGTTGTCCAGAAATGGCTGCAGCACTTCTTAAACTATGAGTCTGAGGAGGGCCGGCCTTAGGTTGGATGGCACCCTGTGCAGGACTCTCTGTTGCTGCCCTCTATTCCTGCCCACCAGTCTACTGGTATCTTTCATTTGGGCAGAGTCCCGAATTAAACAGTCTAGGACTGTTGAGGCACCCAAAAGACTTGGTTGGGCTAGCTATCTCCTCTTTTCATACTATGTAGCTTCTCAGCTGAGATACTTGGGACCCTGGCTCTCATCTGGTAATTATGTTGGGGATGAATGTCAGTTACAGGGTTCTGCGGGTATGACGGGTCTGTTGGTATATCTTGAGGGTGGAGCTTCGATGCTTGAGACAAGGCTGATCCCACTGCATCAGATGGCTAGACAGGTGTGGACCTATCTTAAGAAATTGTATCATACTGATTGGCCCCTTGTGTATTGGCCCTTATGGCACAATCCTTTGCTCCAGGAGTTATATCAGTTTGAGGGAGTAGAGTTTTCGATTATTACCGTGGTCACATACCTGGCTGATATGTGGCTGACCTTTGATCAATTGCGGACCAAATATGAGATCTCCCCTCATGCCTTCTATCGATATTTGCAGTTCCATCATTCGCTCACTGCACAATTTCAAGGATATCCTCTCCATACCATACAAACACTTGAGATAGTGAAATTATTCTCAGATGAGGAGCGCATGGCTCGGGTGTCCTCTCTATATATGGATCCTATGCAAAAAAACTTGCTCTAAGCAAATTCCTCCTGCTAGAGTGGGCTGGTTAGCAGTTCCACCTTACTGATGAGGATTGGGAGAGTATGCAATCCTCACATTTGTTGGTGTCACCAGCAGCCAATAATAGGCTTACTCAACTATATATTACCCATCGTGCCTATCCAACCAGGTACGCCTACATAGAATGGGTGCCGTCCCAACTACAGAGTGACTGAGATGCCACCAGGAGGCTGCCGATTTTTGGTATATGATTTGGACTTGCGCTCCCATTGCAACTTTTTGGGGTTAGGTCTCACAATACATTGCGCAGATATTGACCCACTGTTTTGTCTTTTTTGGTCTGATGGCCGAAGAGTTATATTGACACTATCAAAAGATTTTTGTTTTGTGTGAGACCTTATTTATGGCCCGGAAGGCTATTGCCCCTCGTTGGTTGGCCACTGCGCTCCCTACCTTTACTCAATGGAAGTCTCTTGTGAATGGAATGTTGCCATACGAGAGGTTCTATATTAAAACCGTAAATGGCCCAAAAAGTTTGACAAGATTTGGACCTCCTGGTGTACTACCTCTGACACTGTTGATTAAATGCAGGATAAGGTATCCTCTGTTACTGATCTTATTTGTTTTTCTTACGTATTGCAAGTGATGTTTTACATTTTTGTAATGTGAATATGTAACCTGCCGCCCTTCTTTTATTATTTTGTATCTTTGATACTATGTAATGACAGGTCTGTTCAGCTACATTACTATTTTGTTCCATTTATGATTGGGCTAAATAGCCATGGATGTAATTGTTTTGAATCTTATAAATAAACCGAATAAAAAAAAAAAATAAGGGCCATGGTGTGCCGCCTGCTATGATAAAAACGTTTTACTTACCAATTAATTCCTTCAATCTAAACCTATGGGTTTAAAACTGTCACAAAGAAAAATACACGGACATAATAAAAGGTGCAGCTACATAAATTGGATCATGCAGAATGTATAGTTTTCTATAGGTTTCCGTTTACATCTCCATTGATTTCAATGGTGACGGATCCGGTGCCAATAGTTTCAGTTTGTCTCCGTTGTGCAAGGGTTCCGTCGTTTTGACGGAATGAATACCGTAGTCGATTTCAGTTTGTCTCCATTGTGCAAGGGTTCCGTCGTTTTGACTTGATGAATACCGCATTCGACTAGACTACGGTATTCATCCCGTCAAAACGATGGAACCCTTGCACAACGGAGACAAACTGAAACCATTGGCACCGGATCCGTCACCATTGAAATCAATGGTGATTGAAACCATAGGTTTCCGTTTCCGTTTGTGTCAGTCAGGGCTCCGTTCCGACCAAAAGCTCAGATGGAACGTCGGAATGGCGCCCTGATGCAGATGTGAACAAAGCCTTAATTTGTAGTAAAATTTGGCGGCATATTTATTTAATTTAGGTACTGAGTTTGTCTGAACACATCAAACTGTCAACAATGTCTAATTCTCTTTTTAGCTGCACCTGGTGGCTCTGAACTCTCCTTTTGCTGGTGACGTGCGGGCTGATTTACAATGCTTTCAGCAGGCTCGTGCGGTTGGCCTGACATCCACCTACCGAGCTTTTCTCTCTTCTCACCTGCAAGATCTTCATAGTATAGTGAGAAGAGCAGATAGATTCAACCTCCCTATTGTCAATTTGAAGGTAAGAAGAATATATTTATGTCCAAACTTAATGTTATACCACATGACTATACAAAATTCTAAAAAGCAGTGTTTAGTGATTTAAGGGGAACTTGTCACATTAAAATGCAGTTTGATCTGCGGGCAGCATTTTATAGAGCAGATTTATACAAGGTGAGTACCAAAAGTAATGAGAATAATTTTTAAAAAAATTCTTTCATTCAAAAACATACAATTAGGCTCGATCACCTTCAAAGTAAGTCTCCTGGGACTGAACACAACAATTCCAGAGGCACAGCCATTCTTCGTATCAGCTCCGGAAGTCCATGTGGGAGGTTGTTCAAAGACCTCGACACGGCTGATTGCCTCATCTGCGATTAGTTTGACATTTAAACGTCGGTCCCGATCCTGAGCAGCCTTGATAATGGCCACATTTTCATCAGTTCTTGAGGTTGAAAGTCGCCTTGAGTGTTGTTCATACGCTGTCTTCAGCATCTCTAAGGGTTCTGAAGCTGTTTTTCCAAGTTTCATGCAAAATTTGTTCGTGTAACGCTGATGAGAGGGAAAAACAAGGGTGCACTTTTGTAACATACTCATGCTTCGAAAGGCTCGAGCTCAACTGAGGATGGACCGGCCTTAGGCTGGGTTCACACGTGGCGGAATTTCACTTGAATTCCGCTGCGGACACTCCGCAGCGTTAATCCGCAGCGGAGCCGTTTCTCCATTGACTTCCACTTCTATTTAGAAGTGTTCGTTTAGACGATGCGTAAAATTCCGCTGTGGAGCATAGGCTGCGGAGCGGAATTTGGTGTCCGCAGCATGCTCTGTCTGTTGCGGAGCAGTGGCGGACTGGTTGCGGACTCATGGCGGAATTTCTCCATTGACTTCAATGGAGATTCTAAATTCCGCAATGAAGTCCGCAGCTGTCATGCACATGTTATGTGTGCTGCGGATGCGTCTTGCTTTTTTGACATGACATTTCTTCATTCTGGCTGGACCTATGTATTTCTAGGTCTACAGCCAGACTGAGGAAGTCAATGGGGCTCCCGGAATTACGGGAGCGTTGCTAGGAGACGTCAGTAAATAGTCACTGTCCAGGGTGCTGAAAGAGTTAAGCGATTGGCAGTAACTGTTTCTGCACCCATGACAGTGACTACCGATCCCAATATACAGCAACCTGTAAAAAAAATAGAAGTTCATACTTACCGAGAACTCCCTGCTTCTGTCTCCAGTCCGGCTTCCCAGGATGACGTTTCAGTGTAAGTGACGGCTGCAGCCAATCACAGGCTGCAGCGGTCACATGGACTGCCGCGTCATCCAGGGAGGTCGGGCTGGATGCCGAAAGAGGGACGCGTCACCAAGACAACGGCCGGTAAGTATGAAATTCGTTTACTTTCACTAGGGAAAGTGCTGTCCCTTCTCTCTATCCTGCACTGATAATAGAGAGAAGGGAAGCACTTTTACCGCAGTCCGCAGCAGCTAGTCCGCATCAATTTACTGCACATTTTGGGCAGATCCGCCGCAGAATCTGCAACGCAGATTCTGTGCGGCATTGATGCGGACAGTTGTGGAGGAAATCCGCCACGTGGGGGCATGCCCTTATACATGAGATACCCCTGCAACAACCTCCATCCAAACTATCCTAATGCAGCCCTCGTGGGGAGCCTAAGGAATCATTCTCATTACTTTTGAGACACACCTTGTATAATTAGTACTGTAGAAAAGGATTTGGCTGAACGTTTACATTTATTTAAAAATAAAACTTTACTTAACTTTTATTTTATTCATTTAAAAGCCTGCCTTTTCTATGCTTAGTAGTCCAGTGAGCAGTCCTACTCCGTGATTGACACCCTTCCCATATAAGTGTACAAACAGGGATAGCTGTCAGTCATTCATTAGAACGGTTAACAGTACACCTGAGGCTATAATGAGCGGGGATTTCAATTCCGCTTCCAGAAAGCGCTTCCGCCACTCTGGCCAGGGACTCTGGTATTGTAGCTTCTGATATCACTGTCCATATATAGATAGTAATGGTCGGGGCTTCTCCAGGGACGGAATCCCCAGACAGAGAGCTTGCGATGCTCTGGCCAGGGGCTCTGACATTGTAAAGCTCTTGACATCACTGTCCATATATTTACCGGTACGTTGAGGGCTTGCCCAGGTCAGGAGTCCCTGGCCAGAGCACTTCCGTCATTCTAGCCAGGGACTCCCAGTGGCTCCTATCATACCTGTCGATATATGGACAGTGTCATCCCGGTCTTCTCCATGGTCAGAATCCCCAGCCAGAGCGTTGGTGATGTTCTGGCTAGGGACTTCGCCATCGTAAAGCTCAACATTACTGTCTATATATGTACAGTGATGTCAAGGGTTTTCTCAGGACCGCAGTACCAGGCCAGAGCACTGCCAGGGACTGGTATTGTAAATCTCTTGACATCACTGTCCATAAATGGATGTTGCCTGTAGCCTAGTAAATGGCAGAGCAGGGAGATACCTCCCTGCTCTGCCATGGTGTTCAATGGTATCTGCGTCCTAAGAATGCAGATACTATTGAATGTGGCGTCGCTACCTCTGTAGCAGTCACAGCGGCTGCTAGCGGTGCCACCGGGCTTGGAGGGCCCTTGCCAGCAGGCTGCACGGGCCCCCTCATGCAGCGGGCCCTGTAGCAGCCACTATGGCTGCTAAAGTGGTAGTTACGCCACTGAACACTGTCCATCTAAGGACAGTGACGTCAAGAGTTTCTCCAAGGCCAGAGTCCCGAGCAGGAGCGCTTGCAATAATCTGTCCAGCAACTCTGGCATTGCTGCTCTTGTCCATATATGAGGAGCTTCCCCAGGCACATCGCTTCAGATAGCGCTCTATGCCTTTACAGTGGGATACGTTGCAGCCTTCCGTGAAGGTATACACCGGGAGTCCACCTGACGTATACCTTCAACGTAAGGCAAAAAACGTGATGTGAAGGGGGCCTAAGGTGTACTAATGCGGGACAATATCTATTCCAATTACAACTTCTACATACCATAACCTGGAACAATGAAAACTAACAAAGTTATGTGGCTAGTCAGGGTTATGTGTGGCCAGATTGAATTTTTACTTAACCCTTACAATATCTGGTCATGCATGACCAATATAAACTACAACGTTTTAAGCAGCAAATAAAAATACACAAAAACAGATATGAGTATTGACTAAATATTTCTGATTACCAGCAATAATGCTATCTTAAAATGCAAACATATATTTGTAACATTACATTTCTAGAGCATATAGTAGATTCTTAATTTTTTTTCAAAAGGGCTATTTTTTACATGTATTATTTGCATCAATGGAGCAGATTTACTGTTGAAAAATGCAGCAAATTTTGGCACAAATTAGCACAGTTTTATGCAATTTAGATGTTTGCACATCACTAAACACTTTTTAAAAAATAACGAAAAGGGGGTCTGGCTCATTGGAAAGAGGGCGTGGCTTAAAATCAACAAAACTGTGCCAAAAGAACTGCCATAAAATTGTGGTGCAAAATAAGCCAAATCAAAAGTGGCATAAGAAAGAGCAAAGTGTCTAAGGCCCCATGCAAACGGCCATGTCCGTAATCACGGCCCGCAATTGCAGGCACGGCCGACCGACGACTGTCGTCTGCATTTTCGGATGCAAAGAATGGAGATGTTCCATAATTTTCAGAACATTTCTACGGCACGGACACCCATCCGTAGCGATACGGAAAGGTCTCCACGGCCAATAGAACTGAGTGGATACGTAATTGCGGACCGTATTACGGACAATTTTTACGGTCGCGTGCATGTGGACTAATAGGTCATGCAAGATGTGCCAAAATTATCATGCTGCATGCACCACAGTAATAAACTTGGTTAATTTGTGCCTACCTGGTCCAAGTTTACAATAAGGGTATGTGAACTCGTAGTCTTTTTAGGCGTATTTCGGGGTGTTTATGCCTCGAAAAAACAGAAGCAGAACGCCTACAAACATCTGCCCATTGATTACAATGGGAAATATGGCGTTCTGTTCCGACGGGCCGTTTTTTATGACTCATTTTGATTTTTCATTTTTTGGAGTAGTTTTCATTGACTATAGAAAAACAGCTCCAAAAACGGCCGTAAAAAACACTGCGAAAAACGCGAGTTTGATAAAAAAAAAATGTCTGAAAATCAGGAGCTGTTTTCCCTTGAAAACAGTTCCGTATTTTCAGACTTTTTGAGTTTGCGTGTGCACATACCCTTAGATTACGCAGTAAATGTGGGCCTTTATTTTATGTCTCACAGACAAAGTATTTCAGTAAATTTAGAAACCATTACTTCTGCTTGTTTTATATTCTTTATTTTTTAAATTAAAACTTAAATCTTTTATTCTGTTAGGGTGAAGTTCTTTTTGATAACTGGGAATCCATATTTTCTGGAAATGGAGGGCATTTCAATTCTCAGCTTCCAATCTATTCTTTTGATGGAAGAAATGTTTTGACAGATTCAGCATGGTAGGTTTGACAGTTTACTATCCTTTTCCTTAAAGAAAAAGTTTCTATGTCCATTTTGTTGAAAAAAGATATTTTCCACATGCTTATGTCAATCTATAGCTGTACATACTGAAAATAAGGTTAGCCATTATTGCTTGAACAGCTTTTCATACATCAAGTAAATGGAACAGGTTTGCTCTATGTGTAAACAACTAAACACACACACACACACACACACACACACACAAACTATCTATATATATATATATATACAGCGCATTCGGAAAGTCTTCAGACCCTTTCACTTTTTTCACATTTTGTTATGTTGAGGCCCTATGCTGAAATAAAAGATTCACGTTTTTCCCCATCATTCTGCACTCAATACCCCATAATGACTAAGTGAAAACAGAATTTTAGAAAATTTTGCAGATTTATTAAAAATAAAAAACTTACATTTCAGATGGACATAAGTATTCAGACCCTTTGCTATGACACTTTAAATTTTACTCTGGGGGCCTCCCATTTCTCTAGATCATCTTTGGAATGTTTCTACATCTTGATTGGAGTCCACCTGTGGTAAATTCATTTAATTGGACATGATTAGGAATGGCAAACACCTGTCTATATAAGGTCTCACAGCTGACAATGCATTTCAGAGCAAAAACCAAGCCACGAGGAGTAAGGGTATGTTCACACGACAGCGTCTGTAACGGCTGAAATTACGGGGATGTTTTCAGCAGGAAACATCCCCGTAATTTCAGCCGTAACGGCATGTGCAGGCACTTGAACGCCGCGTACATTACGGACGTAATTGGCGCTGCTTTTCATTGGAGTCAATGAATAACGGCTCCAATTACACCCCAAGAAGTGACAGGTCACTTCTTTGACGCGGGCGTCTATTTACGCGCCGTCATTTGACAGCGGTGCGTAAATATACGCCTCGTGTGAACAGACAAACGTCAGCCTATTGCTTTCAATGGGCAGATGTTTGTCAATGCTATCGAGGCGCATTTTTCGGACGTAATTCGGGGCAAAAACGCCCGAATTACGTCCGTAATTAGTGTGTGTGAACATACCCTAAGAGTATGTGCACCCAATAACTGGTTTTTACGTGAGAAAACAGCTGCGTAGTTTCAGACGTAAAAGCTCCTCCTCGCATTTTGCGAGGCGTCTTTTACGCCCGTAATCTTGAGCTGTTCTTCATTGACTTCAATGAAAAACGGCTCAAATTACGTTTCAAAGAAGTGTCCTGCACTTCTTTGACGAGGCAGTCATTTTACACGTCGTCGTTTGACAGCTGTCAAACGACGACGCGTAAATTACTGGTTGTCGACACAGTACGTCGGCAAACCCATTCAAATGAATGGGCAGATGTTTGCCGACGTACTGTAGCCGTATTTTCAGGCTTAAATCGAGGCATAATACGCCTCATTTACGCCTGAAAATAGGTCGTGTGAACCCAGCCTAAAGAACAGCCTGTAGAGCTAGACAGGATTGTGTGAAGGCACAGATCTGGAGAAGAGTACAAAAAAATTTCTGATGCACTGAAAGTTCACAAGAGCACAGTGGCCTCCGTAATTCTTAAATGGAAGAAGTTTGGAACAACCAGGACGATTCCTAGAGATAGCCACCCCTCCTAACTAAGTAAGGGACTTGGTAAGAGAGGGGACCAAGAACCCAATGGTCACTCTGTGTGAGCTCCAAAGATCCTGTGTACAGATAGGAGAAACTTCGCGCAGGTCAACCGTCACTGCAGCTCTCCACCAATCTGGGCTTTATGGCAGAGTGGCAAGAAAGAAGCTTCTTCTCAGTAAAAGACACATGAAAGCACATAAAGGACTCTCAGACGGTGAGAAACAAGATTCTGTGGTCTGATGAAACCAGGATTGAACTTTTTTGGCCTCAATTCTTAGCGCCATGTCTTGAGGAAACCATTAACTGCTGATCACCTGCCCAATACCATCCCTACAGTAAAGCTAGGTGGTGGCAAAATCATGTCGTGGGGGTGTTTTTCAGCGGCTGGGACAGGGAGACTGGTCAGGGTTGAGGGAAAGATGAATGGAGCAAAGTACAGAAATATTTTTAATGAAAACCTGGTCCAGAGTGCTCTCTACCTCAGACTGGGCCGAAGGTTCACCTTCCAACAAGACAATGACCCTAAGCACACAGTCAAGACAACACAGAAGTGGCTTAGGGACAACTCTATGAATGTTCTCAATTGGCCCAGCCAGAACCCTCACTTGAACCCAATCAAACATCTCTGGAGAGACCAGGAAATGGTCCCCATCCAACCTAGTAGAAAGGATCTGCAGAGAAGAATGGCAGAAAATCCCCAAATCCAGGTGTGTAAACCTTGTGGCATCATACCCAAGAAGAATAGAGTCTATTATCACTGCCAAAGGTGCTTCAACTAAGTCCTGAGTAAAGGGTCTGAATACTTATGTCAATGCAATATTTTAGTTTTTCCTTTTTAATAAATTAGCAAAGATTACTAACATTCTGTTTTCATTTTATCATTATGGGGTATTGAGTGCAGAATGATGGGGAAAAACTTGAATTTTTTTTATTTTAGCACAAGGCCTCAACATAACAAAATTAGAAAAAAATAAAAGAGTCTGAAGACTTTCTGAATGCATTGTATATAATATATAAACTGTCTTAGGCAGTAATCTATATTCACCTAGAGCTAGTACCTGCATGTACTATATGATACACATGACTGTGTCCTGTTAATAACTTGTATATCGGCCTATTATACTTGCAGTTTGAGTCCTCTCTACGCACTCTATGGGTTCCCACAAGACTGAGGGCAAGTTTCTATTTGAGCGGCACATCCATTTCACTTAGCCCAAACCATAGACATACATAATGTTGTTCCTCACTCCAACAACCAAGCCGTTTTACTGGGTTTCCCATAAAACTCATCCTAGGAAAAAATAATTATTTTCTTGACAATCTCCCTGGTGGCTTAGAAATTACAATTGTCTATTTATCATCCGTACTGCAATATGTCCTTCCACAAATATCCAGGATTTAAAGCTAAATACTTGAAAACAGCAAATAGGGTTACTTTTCCTAAGTTTTAATGGAAAACTATCAAAACACACACTCACAAAACATGTTACATAAGGTTTTTCAGTCCTGTTTGCCTGTGCACTGCACAGCTAAGATATGAATAGACAACACAAAAAGTAAGTGTTCACACTCATAGTAAGACATTATTCAGACGAACGTTGATTACGTCCGTGTCACGGCCGTCACACGGACCTATGTAATTCAACGGGGCCATTCACACGGCTGTTGTTTCAATGTACCGTGTGAGGGGTCCATTGAAAAATATGACATGTCCTATTTTTTGCGCTTCATGTATCCATCCATAGACTCTAGTGTATGGGGGATGAGTGATAACGCGTTCCGAAGGGGTGCAGCATGGATGCACCTCGGACGTGAAAAGCTGCAGTTTTTCACGTCCGAGGTTTCATACGCTCATGTGAATCTACCCTAAGGTAGAAGAAAATATATAAAAACACTTTTATTGCTATAAGAAATACATTTGACAGACAGTTAAAAAGACAATTCATGCATGGGAGTGAAAAATAATATTGTGACCCTACTGGAGCGCTAACCCTTGATATGGGAACAACTAGACAATTAATACAAACGGTTAGTGAATCAATCACTCCACTGGGCTAGGAACAATATCATAAAATGATAAGATAAGGCACTGGACTGACATGAATTAAAAGGGCAAAGTGCACTCAGGACTCAGTCGAAGGATACAAAATACAAAAGAAAATAATTTATAAAATATGTGTGCATAAAGCTAAATGTCGACAAAAAGTCAATAATTGTAAATAATGTGACATCCAATAAATAATTTGTATCAAAATAGACCAATTTATGTCTACCAACTCCGACCCATCTGTTCTTAGAATTTATGCCAATAAACATGTGCTTTGTGCCCATGTGTGGATCACACATGCCAGCTGAGTGCATCAGACATACTAGAAATAAAATAGGGACCTTTGTTCTTAGATATTATACTGACAATGGACAAAGAACATGTTTTATATACTCGGGAGTATGAGAATTATTTTTTGCATTCTGTTAAAGAAACTATATTAACCCCTTCTCGACATTTGTCGTATGGATACGTCATGGAAAGCTAGTGCTTCCCGCATTTTGCCGTATCCATATGACAAATGGTGGACATGCTGCATTTAAGGTGTTTGCAGCTCATCGGCACCCCAGCTGACATCCACCTGTAATGGCAGGAACTGGAGCTAGCTACGGTTCCTGCCATTACCCCCTTAGATGCAGCGATCGAAAGTGATCGCTGCATCTTTGCAGTTGGTATGAGATCGGCAGCCCTGCCATGCTATAGCAGGGCTGCCGACTGCTGCTATGGCAGAAGGAGGCCGAACAATGGCCTCCTGCTTTTCCATTACAGAAACCGATTAGGCCCCGCCCGGAGGCGAATCCTAATCAGCTTGCTGTCAGTGAATGACTGACAGATCTAATACATTGCACTACATAGGAAGCGCAATGTATTAGAAAAAGAATGTGACAGTTGGACCTTCAAGTCCCCTAGTGAGACTAAAGAAAAGTGTAAAAAAAAAAGTTGTCAAAAAGTTGTCAAAAATATAATAAAAGTTTCAAGTAATAAAATAAAACAAAACACAATCGTCCTTTTTCGCTTATCAGGTCCTTTATTATTGAAAAAAAAAACCCATATTTGGTATCGCCGCGTCCGTGACGGCCTGAACTATAAAAGTATTATGTTATTTATTCCACGTGGTGAACGCCGTAAAAAAACCCGGTAAAAAAATAATGCCAGAATTTTGGTCGCTTAGGCCACTGGTCACCCAGTGGAAAAATAAAAGGATGTCAAAAAACGATGCCAATCTAAAGTAGACATATGGAAATGTTAATTAGCAACAATTTTGTGTGGTATAATTGCCTGTCTTACAAGCAGATACATTTAAATGTAGAAAAATGCTAATTTTTGAAATTTTTCGCTAAATTTTGGTGTTATTCACAATTAAATAACTGAATGTATCGCGCAAAGTTTGCCAGTAACAAAAATTCCAATGTGTCACGAGAAAACAATCTCAGAATCACTTGGATAGGTGAAAGCATTCCGACGTTATTACCACATAAAGTGAAATATGTCAGATTTGAAAAATGAGACTCTGTCTGGAAGGTCAAAAGTGGCCAAAGAGGGAAGGGGTTAAATTACAAAGGGAATTATTTTTGTTATTTTTATTATCCCTATATAAAACACTTAAACATTAAAAAATACGTGTTCTGTTTAGAGAAAATACTAAAGCCAATCCATTCTGCAAATAAAGAAACAAAATATTTGGGTAGAATATGAAATTAAAAAGATTTAGGTATTGGATACCTTGGTTACAAAAAGGTTAAACAATATTTCAATGATTTCCTTAAAAATAACCTGTCAGCAGTTTTGAGGTCTCACAGGAAGAAATAGGGTAGGGCATTTTAAACTTACCTTTTTTTCTCAGTCATGCAAGTTGCATAACCGAGAAAATGATGTGTTATTCCCCCAGCACTCCTATCGCAATTGCCACTGGGGACATGATGTGCAAGTGCTCCTGCGCTACACGCTACGATCTCCATCCCTCTTCTCTGAGTGACGGCTCTAGCTTTCTCCTGATTGGCCGTTAGAGTCGTTACTCAGAGCAGAAGGTGGCTCTTGCGACCGCTGCACCAGGGGAATTAAACATAGGTTTCTCGGTCATGCAACGGTTGAGAAAAAGGTAAGTTTAAAAGGCTCTTCCCCTCCCCTATATCACCCTGTCAGCAGTTATGAGGTTCCCTTTAAATGGGTAGTACAAAATTAGAAAAAAAAAAAGGTTCTGCTTCAAACTCCACTCTTGTTCACGGCGGTGTCTGGTATTGCAGCTCATACCTACTCGAGAGAATGTGGCTTGGATGGCATACCAGAATCTTGGACAGCCCCCCTTTAACCACTACACCTCTGACACACCTTTCCATATCCATCGTGAGCTGTGAAACCTAAATACAATACATGTAAATTCTCTGGCATTCGTAAACACTTTAGCAGACATAGCAATGCTCACCACCTATGAAAATGCTATTCCCATTGTTGTCATTATTGGGTTTGGTGGTATATACACTTTGTCAACCATGTTGATGTGAAGTGGCATGGTAACATTTTGGAGGGTATTTTTTTAGAAGGTCTCAGATACATTAATTCTCTACTCTTTACAGGTCTCAAAAAATATTTTGGCATGGCTCAAGTCAGAATGGCATTCGACTGGTCCATAATTACTGTGAGGCGTGGAGGACAGCAGACATGGCAGTCAGTGGACAGGCATCTTTACTTCGGAGTGGAAAGCTGTTAGATCAAAAATCATATAGCTGCTCTAATAAATTTATTGTTTTATGTATTGAGAACAGCCATAATGTCGATGTAAGGAAAAAATAAATTCTAATGGAATGAAAAAAATAAGTTAAGAAGACACTGAAATCCTAATGTATATATTGAACTTTTAACAGATTTGCACACTTTTATAGCCAAAGAAAACATACCTCATTTATTGCATACAGAATTGTGGTGAAAAGTCAATTCCAATCTGTATTTTGGTGCTACATTTAAGAAGGAAGGTTGGATTGACAGCAGATCAGGTAATCGTTTTTGCCATGGGCAGGAAAATTATATAGCCCAATACACTGCAATTTATATCCTAAGTATTCAAGTGAGGGTGAAGTTTTCTTCTAAAAACTGAAAGTTTGAATGTACAATTGAAATACAAAAGCATAAAAGAGGGTGCAAAACAAATCTTTACATACACTAATTGAACTGCATGTCTATAGATTTCATACCTGATCACAATATATCATACTGGTTAGCCCTACGGTGCACTATAAAAACGAAGGGTTTGAAAGATAAGCTTTTGGGTGTTTCCAAGGTTGCTATGGAACAAACATGGAGCTGGATACACAACAAACATGCAGTATATTAATGACAGCTGTGTTAATACAGTATATGATACACATTCTTGTAATTTATTGTGAGTAACTTTCAAGTCTTATAAGGCTCGTTCCACATTACCTTGTTTCCCTTTCCATCAGGGGTTCCGGTAGTGTAGTAGACACTACTCATGCTGTTATAAGTATCGGAGCTTGGGTAAGATCATAATTCACCCCATTATGAGTTAATGGATCCATTCAAAAATGGCTCCGTAACACTAGTGTGTAGACTAAAATGCCCATTTACACAAGTAGATAATCAGTCGTATGACTGAAGCGACTGAAATGACTAGTTATAAAACACTTGTTAATGATGCAAATAATTTTTCATGCGAAGATAACAAAAATTGATAGGTGTTCTGACATTGTAGTATGTAAACATAAATCGTCTGATTGATAGCAGATATGTGACATTGTTAAATAGGCGACCAAATAATTAATTTTTACGATTATTGAAACAATAACCTTACCCTAACAATTACCCAAGTGTGCAAATACTTGTCTGGAATCGGTATTGGATCACTTACAGTAATCGTATTGAGGATCGCCAATATGAATATCTGCTCATGTAACTGTACCTTTAGTCTTTCAAACAATACCATTGTGATAACTTCCACAAATATGTCATGTGACTTGTTTAAGCTAACTGGTTTGTCAATATCAGGATTTATTTTTGTATTTTAGTACTATGGCTCTGGTAACATTGTGATATGATGGTATTGTAATATATAGTACTGTGCAAAAGTTTTAGGCAGTTGTGGAAAAATGCTGCAAAGTAAGATTACTTTCAAAATGTGTTAATATTTTTTATTAATTAACAAAATGAAAAGTGAATAAACAGAAGAGAAATCTAAATCAAATCATTATTTGGTGTGACCACCCTTTGCCTTCAAAACAGCATCAATTCTTCTAGGTACACTTGCACACAGTTTTTGAAGGAACTCGGCAGGGAGGTTGTTCCAAACATCTTGGAGAGCTAGCTACAGATCTTCTGTGGGTAATTTCTGTCTCTTCATGTAATCCCAGACAGACACGATGATGTTGAGATCAGGGCTCTGTAGGGGCCATATCATCACTTCCAGGGCTCATTATTCTTCTTTATGCTAAAGATAGTTCTTAATGACATTGGCTGTAAGTTTGGGGTCATTGTCCTGCTACAGAATAAATGTAGTGCCAATCAGACGTTTCCCTAATGGTATTGCATGATGTATGTATTCTGTCTGTATTTCTCAGCATTGAGGACACTATTAATCCTGACCAGATCCCCAGCTCCATTTTCTGAAATGCAGCCCCAAACTTGCAAGGAAGCTCTACCATGCTTCACTGTTACCCGCAGACACTCATTATTGTACCGCTCTGCATCCCTTCGACGAACAAACTGCCTTCTGTTACAGCTAAATATTTTAAGTTTTTACTCCTCAGTCCAGAGCACCTGCTGCCATTTTTCTGCCTTGTTTCCACATCGAATGAATGGATTTTTGGCCCCAATTCTTCCCTCAAGACCACTTCTGGCCAGACATCTCCAAATAGTAGATGGGTATACCTGAGTCCCACTGGTTTCTGCCATTTCTGAGCTGATGGAACTGATAGACATCTTCCGATTTCGAAGGGAAGTAAGCATGATGTGTCTTTGATCTGCTGCACTGTTTCCTTGGCCGACCACTGTGTCTATAGCCCTCAATGTTGCCTGTTTCTTTATCCTTCATCAAAAGAGTTTGAACAGCACATCTTGAACCCCCAGTTTGCTTTGAAATCTTTGCCTGGGGAGACTTTGCTGATGCGGTACAACTACCTTTTGTCTTGTTACTATGCTCAGTCTTGCCATGGTGGACTTGTGACATGAAAATGTCTTCCACAACCTCACCTTTGTAGCGTAGCAGAGTTTGGCTGTTCCTCACCCAGTTTTAAGCCTCCTACACAGCAGTTTCTGTTACAGTTAATGATTGTGTTTCAAATTACATATGAAAATGATGATCATTATCTATTGTTTGGTATAATTGGTTAATCATACACCTGACTATAATCCTACAAAATCCATGACTTGATAGAAGAATTGAAACTGTTTTGAAGGCAAAGGGTGGTCACACCAAATATTAATAATTTGATTTAGATTTCCTTTCTGTTTATTCACTTTGCATTTTGTTAGTTGACAAAAAAAAATATTAACACTTCTATTTTTGAAAGCATTCTTACTTTGCAGTATTTTTCCACAACGGCCTAAAAGTTTTGCACAGTACCGTACACCAAAACATAATTTACATATGAAGGAGTATTTTCTGTTTCACTCCATCTATACACACACATCAATATATACACAAACATAGAATGTGCCTCTGGTTAACTACTAAAGTTTTCTGTCACAAAGACAAAAAGTTTTAATGTTTTAGTGGTGGTTCAGCATTGTAAACGTCTACCTGCCATTGTCCCCAAATGGAAAATGGTCTCTTTACACAACAACATGCTGAATCTATATTATATGTTCATCTGAGTCTTACTGCGGTAGTGAGTTGCCACGGAAACATAAGCATTGAAATCAATATTTTTTAAATATAAGATGTCACTGTCTCCACTACTAAAGCTCTGACAGTATTACATTAGAATTAATATTACATATATTTGGACCAAGTGAACTAAGTGTTTAATATAATAATTAATTGTATTTATCAACTATAGTTCAAACTGGGCACATGTTTACAAAATTTAAAATGTTTAGATAAGGGGTTTTTCGAGCTTTTTAAAAACACAGAAAAGTACCCTGTGTCTGAATGCTCACCAGATGATGCCACCGTTGATCAGAAGTAGTTATTTTTCATTTTTATTATCTTACCCAGCTGTGTACAGTATCTCTGTTTTGATGCTGCCAGGACTTTCTCTGGGCAGTATTACCATGTAAAGGACTACATTTCACATGATTCCTCTCCCCTTTCACAGACATTGATTATGTTAACAGCCTGCATGCCCCTCTATTAGAAAGTGTATGGTAGTGCTGTAATTGCTCACTTTCTGCTACTGAGACACAGCTCTGCACAGATCTGCTGCTCAGCGTGGCAAACCATGTTCTAAAGACAAGGATGGGGAGAGCAGGGAGCAGTGGAGGTAAGGGGCATGTGATGTCCTGTACTTCAGGAAGGGAGAGAGGAAGATAACCACATGTTCAATGTACAGGATGTCACACAAGCAGGAGCATTGTTATATGACTGCATGTAAGACTGGCTTAAAGAGGCATTTCAGCTACAGACAGTACATTAGTGACTAATCTTACTGCAAATAAACCATCTGCACACAATTTTTTAAAGAACTGAAAACCCCTTTAAGTTTATTACCTACTTGTTACGTTTTTTCCTGTTACTGTTAGGAGCCATTAGGTTATTTACATGTTAATGGTAGCCTAAATTCCATCATTTTAAGAAGAATGATAACATGATGCTTCAGAGAACAGCTCTGATCTGCTGATTTCTATATGTAAGCTCTACTGTACAGTGCTATAAATATGAAATCATCCGATACATGTTTGTTTATCACAGGCATTTGCTAAAGGTAAAACCTAAAGTGTACCTCTCATTTTTTATTAGAATTTTTTTTTATTCAGGACTCACTATAAGAGTATTTCTTCTTTATGTTTATTTATGGATTCTAAACCTAGAAATGAATGATAAGAGTAAACAGGAGATAAACTTGCCCACGCTGTTAGCTTAAGGCTGTGTTCACATCACCATTCCTTTCCGTCGGGTTAACCCCTCAACGGAAAGGCAAACGGAAACCTTAGCTTCCGTTTCCCTCATCATTGATCTCCGTCGACTGCGCTATTGATTCCGTCAACGGAACCCTGTCACAACGGTGACAGACAGAAACCATTAGCTAGGTTTCCGTCGCCATTGAGTTCAATGGTGAGGGAAATAGAAGCTAAGGTTTCCATTTGGCTTTCCAATGAGGGGTTAACCCGACGGAAACCTCAGACGGAACCCCTCAACGGAAGGGCAACGCTGATGTGAACAGGCCCTAAGGAACATGCAGAAGATCCTGCAGACTGAAAAATAGTCTTGTAGAAAACCTGCAGAGAATTTCTTTATGATTCCTTACATTTTCAGATGGATGAGGAAGCAGAGTTTAACATTGTTTATCTACTATTCTAAACAGAGTAGTCGGAGTGGAGGCTCCTTCTATAGCCAGTTGTCTTTACAGCCAAACATAAGATTGTGAGAAGGGGGGTAGCTGATCTCCTGGGACACATATAGTTACATAGTTACATAGAATTCTTTATACCTTATAGTCTTGATTGCAATATAAGAAAAAATATAAAGAAAGGTGGGTGGGATATTACTGTAAGGAATTATTTTTTTTAAATCTCGTATTCAGTAAGTGTTGAAGAAATATTTATATTGGTGAATCCTGGTTCAACTGCCCCAGTATGCACATTGACCCCAAAGAGTTGTCTATGTTAAATGCTCTCTTAAAGGGGCTACTCTAGAACTTGGAAAAAGGGTCTGCTTTTTTCCTTTTTTTTTTTTACTAGAATCAGAGCCATTCTTGTCAATCGTCCGGGTCTGGTATTAAAGCGGCATCAATATTGGAGGATTATTTAAAGAGGATTTTTACTCAAAATAAAGAATTGGCCATAGATTGGTAATGCAGAAGTTAGAATAGCCAAGGTTCAATAACTATGCTGTGTTTTACTTACACAAATATAAGCATTTTTTTTTTACTCAGTGGCTGTTATTATTGTAAAAAGTGACAATACTGTAGGAAGTGCAGCCATATTGGTTGTCACTTTGAAGATAGCATCTCAGAAACATGGTAAAACTGTCTCTTTGTTATTGATAGAACAAGCTGTCAAGCTACAGAATAATTAACAAACTATTATATATGGTATTTGTGAGTGGAAAGCCTCTTTATTGCATTTATATACATTATAAATAAAGTAATACATGATGTGTTAGTGTCTTCAGCCAGATGTAGCTCAACTTCCCCAATTCGCCTAATTTGGTAAGTATTGCTAGCAACAAATGTGTAGACAACTAAATAGAATAAAATAAAAGGGTGCTTTTAGGAAGTTACTTAATGTGTCCTACTTGCCAAATCATTTATTTGCTGCTTTGTTACATGTGCCTATTTTGCTGAATAATGAATAGAATATTTTCTCTTCTGACATTTCAATATGTAACTGTACTCTGGATTTTGCAGATTTTTACACAAGATAACTGTCCAGAAGAACAGGCTTACATTATATATGTATATGGTTTTGTATGGATGAGAGATTTGTCTCCTATTCTTATTGATACTAAGTACTTCACAGCATTTCCATTAATAATGCACTAAATTATCAAGTATTATCAGGTGACCAGATTTCCCATAGACTATTAATGCCAGTACAGTATACAATACAAACTACAGGTACATATGTTCCAGTACAGGTGAAAATATTCACTCTAATGTATGTATGTTTTCTTATGTAAATGTCAATGATCTTTTTCATTAAAATAAAATTTGTTTACATGATTTCTAGTTCTGTGTTGAGTAGATTTCATAGAAATAGTAAAAAAACAAGAATAAATGAAGAATAAATTGGTTTTATCTTTAGAAGTTTTAAAGCAATGACTTGGATAAGTAGAGTCGTGTGATGTAGACCTTACCATAACCCCCTTCTCAAATTCTCCTTAAGAAACAACACATGAAACAGAGGTTGGATTGTTAATGGCCACAGCAGCCGTTTTATTAATAATTTACAGAAAATATAATTTTCATAAACAAAAACATTATATAAACATAGAATTCCCCAAAATGGAATTCTTCCATAATCATGGAAACAGACCCTAACAGGGTCAATATATAAAAACCAATAAAATAACCAATAAAATAACTAGGGGAAGTCCTTGAAGTTATTGCAAATGAGAATAGCCATCTGCCACCATCACTTGTTTTACCTCCAGACGTAACCCGGCTCGGAAGCACCGCTCACCTCTGCAGATGGCTTTTTTCCCGTAAAGCACTTCAAAGGGGTAACACCCTAAGAAGCCTTCCAAATATTTTTGGGGGGATGCATACCCCTGATGCGACCCCCATACCAGTTTTTACTGACCAACCTCAAGGACTTCCCCCGCCACCGCGAAATAGGCCTTGATTACCTCAAGCCTGTGAGCTCCTCAACACCAACACCCCTCTTTCAATCCCCTCTGCCAGGGCCATAAATCTATCCCAACCTCATTTAAATGCACTCCATCCTGTCTCCAAAAACAACCTTCCCCAGACTCAAGATCCATGTGCCGGACTACAATTCCTGCAATCCTAGCAACGAATGCAGAAATAGCCATATTATCCTTAATACAGGCCTTATTAATTCTTTCCACCGAACATGCATAGTGCCACGTTTTTCTAGGTACAATATCAGACCACACTGTGACTAAGCCCGGGTCTAAAGCCCATAAGCACAACAAGTCATGCTTGATGTCTCTCACTAATTCACAAAATGGGCGCACACCCAAATCGTTTCCACTGACATGCAGCACCAGGATCTCAGGAACCCAGTCCAGCTGTGAATAAGTCTGAAATTCGGGTAAAACCCTTTTCCAAGCCATGCCTTGGAACCCCAGCCAATGCAGCACAGCGTCGTCCCGCGGGATCCGAAGTTGACGACCGTCTGGGCGGACATCAGCCCTCAGGGCGCCCCAATGCACACAAGAATTCCCCAATATCCACACAAGACAAGGGTGTGAACCTGTAATGAGAGAAAACACACACACACACACACACACACACACACTTATAAACCAAAAAAGGACCACAATCTGAAGCATCATAACACAAAACAACACACGGGAGAACAGCCCAGCTAGTAGTCAGCGGGATGGTAATGCAGGTAAGGCAAGACAATTGATAGTTGTAGGGGATTCTATAATCAGGAAGACGGATAGAATAATTTGTCGCAAAGACCGCCTCAACCGAATGGTTTGCTATCTCCCTGGTGCCAGGGTTCGGCATGTGGTGGAACGGGTGGACAAATTGCTGAGAGCGGCTGGTGATGATCCAGCTGTTGTGGTCCATGGTGTAGAGGAGAAGGCTTTGGGTTCCTAGAGCACTGGGCTGACTTTTCATTGGGGTACAAACTGTATTCTGCAGATGATTTGCACCTAAATGGAAGGGGGTCCGCTGTGCTGGGGGAGAGAATTCTAGCTGGGGTGGCGGAGTATTTAAACTAGGGCTGAGGAGGGAGGCCAATGTAGAAAAAAAAAGGGGTAGTTAGGTTAGAGAGGGGTCAGACTATATTGGTGGGGGAGAAACAGATTGTGGGGAGAGGACTAGGCAACAAGATAAGGAGATCCTTTCGTTACAAAACAGCAATGAAAATAAAAATGCCCAAATAGTCACATTTCTGATACTGAAAGTGAAAAATTTAAAGGCAAGTTAAAGTGTATGTTCACAAATGTCAGAAGTCTTGCAAGCAAATTGGGGGAGTGCAGGCCTTGATACTGGAAGAAGATATAGATATAGGTGGTTTTGCCGAAACATGGCTGGACTCTTCACGTGACTGGGCTGTAAATCTACAGGGTTTCACACTGTTTCGGAAAGACAGGACAAATAGGAAAGGCGGTGGTGTATATCTGTATGTGAGAAGCGATATGAAGGTGAGTGTGAAAGAGACATTAGAGGGTGAAGATTGTGTGGAGGTTGAAACCTTGTGGGTGGAATTACAAAGAGAGGTAAACACTGAAAAAATAACTTTTGGTATAATCTATAGACCCCCAAATAAAACTGAGGAGATGGAAGTTCAGCTTTATAAACAGATGGAGCTGTCTGCACAGACGCTGTACAGTAATGATAATGGGAGATTTTATTTACTGGGATATTAATTGGTGTCATGGTTTGGCTTAAACTGCAAAGGGGAGACATTTCCTCAACCTGTTGCAAGAAAATGTTAACCTCGGTACCAGTGATCACAATATAGTAACATTTTACATATACTGTAGAAAACAAACACAGGCTGGGAGGGCAAAAATACTTAATTTTAAGAAGGCCAATTTCCCCAGGTTGAGGACTGCAATTCAGGGTATAGACTGGGAAGAACTAATGTCAAATAATGGTACAAATGATAATTATAGTGCAAAATGTATTCCTATAGGTAACAAGTATAAACAACTAAAATTAAACCCCACATGGCTTACATCTTCTGTAAAAAGGGCAATACATGACAAAAAAAGGGCATTTGAAAAATACCCATCTGTGGGTACAGCTGTAGCCTTTGTAAATTATAAAGAGCTTAATAAAATTTGTAAAAAGGTAATAAAATCAGCAAAAATACAAAATGAAAGGCAGGTGGCCAAGGATAGTGAAACAAATCCCAAAAAATTCTTCAAGCGTATAAATGCAAAAAAAGCCAAGGTCTGAACATGTAGGACCCCTAGATAGTGGTAATGGGGAGTTGGTCACAGGGGATCAAGAGAAGGCAGAGTTACTAAATGGGTTCTTCAGCTCTGTATATACAACAGAAGAAAGAGCAGCTGATGTAGCCGCTGCCAGTGCTGATAATATATCAGTTGATATACTGAATTGGATGAAAGTAGAGATGGTCCAAGCTAAATTAAAAAAATAAATGTACACAAGGCCCTGGGACCAGATGGGTTATACCATAGAGTTCTTAACCCCTTAAGGACGCAGCCACTTTTGGACCATATGACACAGCCTCATTTTTTTAAATCTATCTTGTAAGACAGATAGTTATACCACACAAAATAGTGACTAGTTAACATTTCCCTTATGTCTACTTTATGTTTGCATCATTATTTGTACATCCTTTTATTTTTCTAGGACGTTACAAGGCTTATAAGTTTAGCAGCAATTTCTCATATTTTCAAGCAAATTTCAAAAGGCCATTTTTTTAGAAAACAGTTCAGATCTGAAGTAGCTTTGAGGGCCTTATATATTAGGAACCCCCACAAATCACCCCATTTGAAAAAACTGCACCCCTGAAAGTATTCAAAACGGCATTTAGAAAGTTTCTTAACCCTTTATGCGTTTCACAGGAATTAAAGCAAAGTGGAAGGGAAATGTGCAAATTTCATTTTTTTTTTGCAAAAATTCCATATTAATCCATTTTTCCTGTAATACTGAAGGTTTTTACAAGAGAAACACAACTGAATATTTATTGCCCTGATTCTGCAGTTTTTAGAAATATCCCACATGTGGCCCTAGTGTGCTACGGGCCTGAAACAAAGGCCACAGAAGCAAAAGAGCACCTAGTGGATTTTTTGGCCTTCCTTTTCTTAAATTATATTTCAGGCACCATGTCAGGTTAGAAGAGGTCATGTGGTGCAAAAACAAAGGAAACCCCCCAAAAATGAATCCATTTGGAAAACTACACCCACTGAGGAATTCATCTAGAGGGGTAGTGAGCATTTTGAGATTTTATTAGAAATGGGCAGTGAAAATGAAAAATGACATTATTTTTCAATAAGACATAGCATTAGTTTAAAATTTTTCATTTTCTCAACAAATAAAAGAGAAAAAGCACCGTAATATTTGTAAAGCAACTTCTTCAGAGTAGGGAAATACCCCACATGTGGTCATAAACTGCTATTTGGACACACAGCAAGGCTCTAAAGGGAAGGAGCACCATTTAGTATTTGGAGTGGAGATTTTACAAGATTCGTTTTTTGACACCATGTTCCATTGAGCTATAGTATCAGTACAGTGGTACTCCCGAAAAATTACCCCATTTTGGAAACTTAATCCCTCAAAGAATTTATCTAGGGGTGTAGTGAGCATTTTGACCGCAAGTGTTTTGCAAAAATGAGTAAACAATAGGTGTTGCAGATTGAAAATTGCTGTTTTCCACAGATATGCCATTTCAGTGCCCAATGTGTTGTGCCCAGCTTGTACCACCGTAGACACACATCCCATAAATTGTTAAGCGGGTTCTCCAGAACATAGTAATACCCCATATGTGGTCATAAATTGCGGTTTGGGCACACTGCCAGCAGGGGTGAACCTAGCCCGTCTGCCGCCTGAGGCGAACTATAAAAAGGCGCCCCCCCCCAAATCTATCGGAGTTTTCTCATTCCTAGCTTTACACATCAAACACGCAATATATAAATTTTTTAAATAGGAAAACATTTGATGTTTATTTGTTAGGCCCTGTTCACACAGAGCATTTTGACGAGCTTTTGGGCGCGGTACCGCTCGCAAAACTCGTCAAAAACCGAGAAAGAAGGGACATGCCCTATCTTCGCGCGTTTACGCCTCTGACCTCCCATTGACATCAATGGGAGGCAGAGAAAGGGTATTCCGCTGAGTTTTTTGCCCGTAGCACTCAATGGCCGCGAGCGAAAAACGCGGTGAAAATCGCGGCAAACGAAATGCAGGAAGGACAAAATCTGCCTCAAAATCCCAAACAGAATTTTGAGGCGGAATTTTCCTCCTGCAAAAAACTCAGTGTGAACATAGCCTTAAAGTGCTGTTTGAAGTATGGAAAATATTTAAAGAATTATTCTTACTGCCAAACAGTGCAGTGCAAATAGTACAGTCAGCCCTGCACTGCCCCATATCTTTCTTCGGCAGCCAGTCTCATTTGCGGCGTCACTCTCTGCAATTACATTCAGGCCAGTCCAGGACGGATCGCGCTTAGCGCTGTTTTGAAGCGGCACGTCCTGGGCTGGTTTCTTTGCTCTACCTGCTGCAGGGCCGCCATGAGGGGGGTATTAGGGGTAGTACTGTAGGGGGCCCGGCCAAACTTAATTGAAAGGGGGGCCCGGCAACTGCCGCGACTTGCTTTTGGTAGAAAAAAACAAGCCCCTGCAATGGGGCCTGTTCTTTTCACCAAAACAATGTCGTGAGCTGCTGCGGGCCCCCGAGCTGCGGGCCCCCCTCTCATCACCGCCGTCGCGCCGCGAAACACCACCGCTTGCGCGCGTACGACCGTGCACGACCGCAAGCACGCACGATCGCAAGCGTGCGCCCACGCGCGAACGACCAGGCGCGCCGCCGAGACGGAGCAACACAAGTACATCGACGGGGAAGGACAGCCACACAGGGACAGCGGCGCACGGTTACTTACCTGCTGGCCCGCCTCCGACTCCGCCTCCTCCTTGTCCTCCTCCGCCTCCTTGTCCTCCTCGTCCTCCTTGTCCTCCTCCGCCTCCTCGTCCGACTCCGCCTCCGACTCCGCCTCCTCGTCCTCCTCCTCATCCGCCTCCTAATCCGACTCCGCCTCCTCCTCCTTCTCCAGAGCGTAGCTGCGTAAGGAGAGGGGGAGGAGTCTAGTTCTTGCGCGGCAGCAGTTCTACGATCCCCGCCATTTTCTCGAGCCTGGAGGTGAAGGACGACGTCTGGACCGAAGACATCGCCTGAAGAGGACTGGAGTGGGAGCAGCTCTTCTGACACGGTGAGTAAAGTGTCTCAAAGTGCTCTTTAAGTATGGCCCTGTTCACACAGAGTATTTTGCAGGCCGAAAAAATCTGCCTCAAAATTCCTTAAAGAATTTTGAGGCAGATTTTGACCTGCCCACACTATCTTGCCGTGTTTTTTGCTGCGTTTTTTGCCCGCGGCGATTGAGGACAACAGACAAAAAACGCAGGGAAAAATGCATTTTCTGCCTCCCATTGATTTCGATGGGAGGTCAGAGGCAGAACCGCGGCAAGAAAGGACGTGCTGCTTTTTCTTTTTTCCGCGACTGGCTCCTATTGATTTCAGATTAAATCAATGGGAGGCGGTTTTGGAAGTTGGTTGGTGCTGATTCTGAAGCAGTGTCCGAGTCAATATCAAGGCCCAAAAACTCTGTGAACTGGGCCTTATTGTTAGAGCTTATTCAGACGAACGTGTAATACGTCCGTGCAACGTGCGTGATTTTCAGGCGCCTCGCACGGACCTATGTTACTCTATGGGGCCGTGCAGACTGTCAGTGATTTTTACGCAGCGTGTGTCCGTGTGTCCGCTGCGTAAAACTCACGACATGTCCGATATTTGTGCATTGTTCGCGCATCACGCACCCATTGAAGTCAATGGGTGGGTGAAAATGAGGCCCAGCACTTCCGCAGCCGTATAAACTATGAATGAAAACAGAAAAGCACCACGTGCTACAAACATACAAACAGAGTGTCATAATGATGGCGGCTGCGTGAAAATCACACAGCCGCGCATCATACGCTGCTGCCACACGGAGCTGTTATGGACATTTTGCATGCGCAAAACGCCACGTTTTTGCGCACGCAAAAAGCACACGCTTGTGTAAATCCGGCCTTAGGGTAGGAACACACTAGGCATGAACACTGCGGATTTTATGCAACACATTTTATTGTGGAAAATCCGCAGCGTATTACAGTCGCAGCCGAGTGGATGAGATTTCAACAAATCTCATCCACACGCTGCAAAAAAAATGGACCTGCAGTGTGGCTTTTTAAGCCGCAGCTTGTCAATTTATGCTGCAGAATCGCTGCTCCTCTGTTGCGGAAATGCTGCGGTTCTGCCACAAAAATCACAAAAGAGAAAAAAAAAAGGTACTTTTTTACATTTATAATAAAAGTTTAGACTTGCCCCGGCCATAGTCCTGGTGAAGCGATCCTCTATTCTTAGCGCAGTCCGGCCTCCTGTCATGACGTTTCATCCCATGTGACTGCTGCAGCGGTCACATGGTCTACAGCGTCATCCCAGGAGGCGGGGCTACGTTCAGAAGAGAGAGACGCGTCACCTAAACTACGGCCGGGGCAAGTCTAAACTTTTTTTTCCCTGCAGGATTCCCGCAGCGGACATGCCTCACGAAACCTGCGCCACTATTTGGTGCGGTTTTGCTGGCAGAATTCCCTGCGGCTACCGGGGCGGATAAGCTGTGTAGTTTTACTCAGCGTATCCGCCTAGTGTGTCCCTTATGATGTCGCTCCTGGAGCTGCTGCCGGTCTCTAAATAGGCAGTTGGTCCAGTAGAATTTGGAATTATTTTTTTTTGTGAACCAGCTTAAAGAAATACAAAACTTTTGTGTTAGGGCCTGTTCACATCACCGTTCGCTTCCGCTCCGGGGTTCCGTCTGAGGTTTCTGTCGGGTGAACCCCGCAACGGAAAGTGAAAGTGACAACACAGCTTCCGTTTCAGTCACCATTGATCTCAATGGTGACGGAAACATCGCTAATGGTTTCCGTTCGTCACCATTCCGGCTGGTTTTCGGACGGAATCAATAGCGTAGTCGACTGTGCTAATGGTGACGGAAATGGAAGCTGTGCTGTCACTTTCACTTTCCGTTGCGGGGTTCACCCGACGGAAACCTCAGACGGAACCCCAGAACGGAAGCGAACGGTGATGTGAACAGGCCCTAACACAAAAGTTTTGTATTTTTTTAAGCTGGTTCACAAAAAAAATATAATTCCAAATTCTACTGGACCAACTGCCTATTTAGAGACCGGCAGCAGCTCCAGGAGCGACATCATAAGGGACACACTAGGCGGATATGCTGAGTAAAACGACACAGCTTATCCGCCCTGGTAGCTGCAGGGATGTCACATGGGATGAAACGTCATGACAGGAGGCCGGGCTGCGCTAAGAATAGAGGATCGCGTCACCAGGACTACGGCCGGGGCAAGTTTAAACTTTTTTATAAATTTAAAAAAGTGCCTTTTTTTTTTTTCTCATTTGTGATTTTTGTGGCAGAACCGCAGCATTTCCGCAACAGAGGAGCAGCGATTCCACAGAATACATTGACATGCTGCGGCTTAAAAAGCCACACTGCAGGTCAATTTTTTTTGCAGCGTGTGGATGAGATTTGTTTAAACCTCATCCACTCTGCTGCGACTGTAATACGCTGCGGATTTTCCACAATAAAATGTGTTGCATAAAATCCGCAGTGTTCATGCCTAGTGTGTTCCTACCCTAAGGCCGGATTTACACGAGCGTGTGCTTTTTTGCGTGCGCAAAAACGTGGCGTTTTGCGCATGCAAAAGGTCCATAACAGCTCCGTGTGGCAGCAGCGTATGATGCGTGGCTGCGTGATTTTCGCGCAGCCGCCATCATTATGACACTCTGTTTGTATGTTTGTAGCACGTGGTGCTTTTCTGTTTTCATTCATAGTTTATACGGCTGCGGAAGTGCTGGGCGTGATTTTCACGCACCCATTGACTTCAATGGGTGAGTGATGCGCGAACAATGCACAAATATCGGACATGTCGTGAGTTTTACGCAGCGGACTCACGCTGCGTGAAAATCACTGACAGTCCGCACGGCCCCATAGAGTAACATAGGTCCGTGCGAGGCGCCTAAAAATCACGCACGTTGCACGGACGTATTACACGTTCGTCTGAATAAGCTCTAACAATAAGGCCCAGTTCACAGAGTTTTTGGGCCTTGATATTGACTCGGACACTGCGTCAGAATCAGCACCAAACAACTTCCAAAACCGCCTCCCATTGATTTAATCTGAAATCAATGGGAGCCAGTCGCGGAAAAAAGAAAAAGCAGCACGTCCTTTCTTGCCGCGGTTCTGCCTCTGACCTCCCATCGAAATCAATGGGAGGCAGAAAATGCATTTTTCCCTGCGTTTTTTGTCTTCTGTCCTCAATCGCCGCGGGCAAAAAACGCAGCAAAAAACGCGGCAAAATAGTGTGGGCAGGTCAAAATCTGCCTCAAAATTCAGTGCGCGGTTCCAGGCGGTCGCCGGTGCGCATGCGCGGGAGTTTACGGGTGCGCGCGATCGGTCGCACGGGCGGCGGTGTTTGACGGCCCCCATGACGACCCCCATGCTACCCAGGTCCGCCATCAGGGGGGGTATTAGGGGTACTGATGTGAGAGGCCCGGCCAAACCTAATTGAAAGGGGGGCCCGCAGCTCATGACATTCTTTTTGTGAAAAAAACAGGCCCCATTGCAGGGGCCTGTTTTTTTTCTACCAAAGGCAAGTCGCGGCAGTTTGCCGGGCCCCCCTTTCAATTAGGTTTGGTCGGGCCTCTCACATCACTACCCCTAATACCCCCCCTGATGGCGGCCCTGGGTACCATGATATAGTTCTGGACGGAGTACCGTTAACAGGCGGTGCCACGGTAGGGGGGCCCAGAAAATTTAGCTGTAGGGGGCCCTGAAATTCCTGATGGCGGCCCTGACCTGCTGTATTGTAGTGGTCTGCCTGTGCTGGCTCGATGCCAGTGGTGGATTAATATGATCTTAGGCCCTGGGCTGTGCACAAGTTATGGGCCCACATACCACACGTAAGTATCACCTACATGTCAAAGTACATTACATGCCACTCTGCAGACTGTATCTTAGCCTGATCATCTGCTGCCGCACTCACACTTCCCCACAGCCCCCACCACAGTAATTTACATAGATTGTAAGATCAACATTACCAGTAATACCCCATACTGTTACTGAATAATACCCCCATACTGTTACTGAATAATACCTCCATACTGTTACTGAATAATACCCCCATACTGTTACTGAATAATACCGCCATACTGTTACTGAATAATACCCCCATACTGTTACTGAATAATACCTCCATACTGTTACTGAATAATACCCCCATACTGTTACTGAATAATACCTCCATACTGTTACTGAATAATATCCCCATACTGTTACTGAATAATACCCCCATACTGTTACTGAATAATACCCCCATACTGTTACTGAATAATACCTCCATACTGTTACTGAATAATACCCCCATACTGTTACTGAATAATACCCCCATACTGTTACTGAATAATACCCCCATACTGTTACTGAATAATATCCTCATACAGTTACTGAATAATACCCCCATACAGTTACTGAATAATACATTTATACTGTTACTGAATAATACCTCCATACTGTTACTGAATAATACCCCCATACAGTTACTGAATAATACCCCCATACTGTTACTGAATAATACCCCCATACTGTTACTGAATAATACCTCCATACTGTTACTGAATAAAACTACCAAACCATGATCACATATTACTACAACATAGTGTCAGAAAAAACCCACCATACTGTTAGTGAATAAATCACACTATATATAGACCAATATTACCACCATATAGTGACCTTATAGAGGTAGATGCCAGTTATACACAAGATATCTGCAGACCATATAAGTGATTACAGTATAGTTATATCGAGCGACTATTGTGGCAAATTTAAGTTTTTTAATTTTTATACTGCTTTTTTTTGGTAGGTTCCGCTGGCGCGTTTGGACTACGTCGTAGATTCATTGGAAAAAATGGTAAAAGAGGGTTGAATGGGGGAGTTTCGATTTCAATAAAAGTTTTTCTTATGTCTGTTTTTTTTAATACTTTATTATGGCTTTAGTAATGGCTGCTGTCTGATTGAGAGCGTCCATTACTAAGAAGGGGCTTAGTGTTAGCCAGTAAAAAGGCTATCACTAACCCCTATTATTACCCCGGTTCTCACTGCCGCGAGGGGAGTATGATCCAGTACCCGACCTTCAGAAGCGACGGTAAGGGTATGTACACACGGCCAAATTAGGGACGTAATTCGGGTGTTTTACGCCTAGAATTACGTCCGAAATTACGGCTTGAATGCGCTGACAAACATCTGCCCATTGAAAGCAATGGGCTGACGTTTGTCTGTTCACACGAGGCGTATATTTACGCGTCGCTGTCAAAAGACGGCGGGTAAATAGACGCCCGCGCCAAAGAAGTGTCCTGTCACTTCTTGGGACGTAATTGGAGCCATTATTCATTGACTCCAATGAAAAGCAGCGCCAATTACGTCCGTAATGGACGCGGCGTTCAAGCGCCTGAACATGCCGTTACGGCTGAAATTCAGGAGAAAACAGCCCCGGAATTTCGCCCGTAACGGACGTGCACATGTGAACATACCCTAAGGCAGCAGGGTGGCCACAGGCTGGTTTTACCAGGCTGGGAAGGGATAAAAAATGTGGCCCTTCCCATCCTGGTGATGCTAGGCTGCAGCTGCTTTATTGTATCTGGCTGGTTATGAAAAATAGCGGGAACCCCACGTCTTTTTAAAAAAATAAATAGAAAAAAAATTACGTGAGATCCCCTCCATTTTTCATAACCAGCCAGATACAATAAAGCAGCAGCAGCCTAGCATTACCAGGGTGGGAAGGGCCATGGTTTTTGGCAATGTTTTCCGTTTGTCACCATTTCGGCAGGTTTCCGTTTTCGTGACGGAATCAATAGCGCAGTAGACTGCGCTAATGGTGACTGAAACGGAAGCTGTGGTTTCAGTTTGACTTTCCGTTGCGGGGTTACCTCCGACGGAACCCCAGAACGGAAAGCCAACGCTGATGTGAACAGGCCCTAAGGCTTCTTTCACACTAGCATTAATATACGTTTACCTCTCTTCCATCAGAGGAAGAGAGGATCGATTCGTTAAACGGAAAGCAACGGTTCCATTAGAATTACCATTGCTTTCAATGGTAATTCTTTTGTATCAGTTGCTTTCCGTTTGTCTCCGTTCGCTAAGTTTCCGTTTTTTTTAAAGGAAACAAAAGTGCAGTCTGCAGAACTTTTATTTCCGTTCAAAAGAACGGAAACCTAGTGAACGGAGACAAACGGAAAGCAACTGATACAAAAGAATTACCATTGAAAGCAATGGTAATTCTAATGGAACCGTTGCTTTCCGTTTAACATATCGATCCTCTCTTCCTCTGACGGAAGAGAGGTAAACGTATATTAATGCTAGTGTGAACAAAGCCCAATACAAGTAAGATATTAATATTAAAAAAACCAAAAAAACAAAAAACCCCAGCTGGGCTTTGAGAACCAGCAACCTTCCATAGGTAAGGCAGACAAGCTGACCACTACACTATAGAAGCCATCATAATCAATCTTTGTGAAACTGTAGTAGTTGAGGGTTTATCAGTCTATCCTGTCTGCTGCGTGTGGGTGGTGACTGGTCAGAGACTCAGTCAGACTGGCGGCCGCTGCTGCCGCATGCAGTGTGCACTTGGAGTGACTGTGAGACTCACCAGTCACAGACCCGCTTGTAGCTTTCCCACGCTAATTAAAGAGGCTCTGTCACCACATTATAAGTGCCCTATCTCCTACATAAGGAGATGGGCGCTGTAATGTAGGTGACAGTAATGCTTTTTATTAAAAAAAACGATCTTTTTTCACAACGTTAGGAGCGATTTTGGTTTATGCTAATGAGCTTTCTTAATGCCAAAGTGGGCGTACTTTTACTTTCGACCAAGTGGGTGTTGTACAGAGGAGTGCATGACGCTGACCAATCGGCATCATGCACTCCCCTCCATTCATTTACACTGCACTAGCGATATAGTTATATCACTATGTGCAGCTACATACACAACATTACTACAGTGTCCTGATAATGAATACACATGACCATCCAGCCTGGACGTCATTTGTACTCAGAATCCTGACACTTCTGACTCTTTTTTGTGAGATTCCGGCAAGTGAAACGAAATCTCGTTTAGCTCCGTAGTCTCGCGAGATTATCCCCCCACCATAGAGCCCTGACTAGTTACTATACTGAAAGGTTAGGGGGGTCTGAGCATATGACTGACTGCTTTAAAGAGGGGGGGCAGAATCTCCCCCTATAGAGCTCTCTGCAGTAAGTCAGACAGTCAGACGCTCAGACCCTCCCCCACCCACACTAATCCTTCCATTATAGTGATGTGAGGGCTCTATGGGGTGGATTATTCCAGCCCCATAGAGCCCTTTGCTGTCGGTAAAATGCCCATACCCCCCCCCCTTGCAGTATACTCACGGGTCCCGGTCCCAGCAAGGCAGGAACTTACCTCGTGCTTCTCGTCGCTCGACCGCTCCTCCTGCAGACTTGCTCCTCTCTGGCTGCATGTGCTGTGTACAGCGTCAGAGAGGAGGAGGAGTGTTTCAGATGTTCGGCACGTCTGCTATGTGCGTCTGCATGGCCCCTCCCCCCGGTCCAGTCCGTCCCGGGCTGAAAATGCCGCGCCCCCCCCCCCCGTTTGGATAGGTGGTGCCGCCTGAGGCTGTCGGCTCACCTGGCCTCATGGCAGGTGCGGCACTGACTGCCAGGCTCAGTTGGACCAGCATTTAGCTTTTGAAGCGCAGATTTTGCTTGGTGTTTTACAGGTATTTCAGCTTATAATGTGGGGGCATATGTAAGCTGGGCGGAGTTCATAAAGGCATATGTAAGCTGGGCAGAGTACATCAGGGCATATGTAAGCTTGGAGGAGTACATCAGGGCCTATGTAAGCTTGGAGGAGAACATCAGGGTATATGTAAGCTGGGCGGAGTGCAATAGTTCATAATGGGATGATGTAATAATGGGGAGAATGAATAATCCATGGATTGGTGTGGTACGCTTTGAACCAATCCTTTATGCACAGGCCAGGTTTATTTGGTATTATTGTAAAGGATCTGCCAGGCACAGCTTCTGTGTCAACGCCCATAGGTAATCAGTCTGCACCTGCTTCTATGTCTGTGAGACTGACTCCATCTTCCACCACTCAGGATGGCAGGCTTAGGAGTGGGAGAGCCTATCACAGCCTGGCCAGACGGAGCTAGCTCCCGCCCTCTGTCTATTTATACCTGCCTTTCCTGTTCCTCCTTGCTTGTGATTATTCTCGTTTGGTTTCCTGGCCCTGCTGCAGCATCTGAACTATTTGACCCTGCTTCATATTGACCCTGGCTTACTGACTACTCTCCTGCTCTGCGTTTGGTACCTCGTACACTCCTGGTTTGACTCGGCTTGTTCACTACTCTCCTGCTCTGCGTTTGGTACCTCGTACACTCCTTGTTTGACTCGGCTAGTTCACCAGTCTTGTTGCTCACGGTGTTGCCGTGGGCAACTTCCCCATCTCCCTTAGCTTCTTTATACCCTTGTCTGTTTGTCTGTCGTGCACTTATTGAGCGTAAGGACGGTCGCCCAGTTGTACCCTGTCGCCTAGGGCGGGTCGTTGCAAGTAGGCAGGGACTGAGTGGCGGGTAGATTAGGGCTCACTTGTCTGTTTCCCTACCCCCATCATTACTTAATCACAAGCCCATATACCTAGTCTGCCCTGGTCCCTCACACTACTATGGACCCCCTTGAGACCCTGGCTCAGCAAATGCAGGGTCTCTCCCTACAGGTCCAGGCCCTGGCTCAGAGGGTCAACCAGCCTGATGCTACCATGGTAGTGCCCCTCACCTCACCTCTTGAACCCCACCTTAAGTTGCCTGACCGGTTCTCAGGGGACCGGAAGACTTTTCTCTCCTTTCGGGAGAGTTGTAGGCTCTATTTTCGCTTAAAGCCCCACTCCTCAGGTTCTGAGAGCCAGCGGGTGGGTATAATTATGTCCCGGCTCCAAGAAGGGCCCCAAGAATGGGCCTTCTCCTTGGCTCCTGACGCCTGTGAACTTTCCTCCGTTGATCTTTTCTTTTCTGCTCTCGGACTCATTTATGACGAGACTGACAGTACTGCCTTTGCCGAGAGTCAGCTGGTGACCTTACGTCAGGGTAAGAGACCTGTTGAGGAGTATTGTTCTGACTTTAGGAAGTGGTGCGTAGCTTCTCGGTGGAATGACCCTGCCTCAAGGTGCCAGTTTAGGTTGGGTCTGTCGAACGCCCTGAAAGACCTGCTAGTTAGCTATCCCTCTTCTGACTCCCTAGATCAGGTTATGGCTTTAGCGGTACGACTTTAAGGCGCAGGTTCTTAGATGATAGCCACACCAGATCCCCGACCATAAACAAGGGGTTAGTAGAACGTCTTCTATCTGCCTGAGTTTTTTGTATGCTCTGGGACGCCTCTAGGTTCTTGTAAAGGATCTGCCAGGCACAGCTTTGGGGTTAACGCCCATAGATAATCAGTCTGCACCTGCATCTATGTCTGTGAGACTGACTCCATCTTCCACCACTCAGGGTGGCAGGCTTAGGAGTGGGAGAACCTATCACAGCCTGGCCAGACGGAGCTAGCTCTCGCCCTCTGTCTATTTATACCTGCCTTTCCTGTTCCTCCTTTGCTTGTGATTCTTCTTGTTTGGTTTCCTGGCCCTGCTGCAGCTTCTTGTACTATTGTCCTTGCTTCATATTGACCCCGGCTTGCTGACTACTCTCCTGCTCTGCGTTTGGTACCTCGTACACTCCTGGTTTGACTCGGCTTGTTTACTACTCTTCTGCTCTGCGTTTGGCACCTTGTACTCTCCTGGTTTGACTCGGCTTGTTCACTTCTCTTGTTGCTCACGGTCTTGCCGTGGGCAACTGCCCCTTTCTCCCCCTAGCTCTGTGTACCCTTGTCTGTTTGTCTGTCGTGCACTTATTGAGCGTAGGGACCGTCGCCCAGTTGTACCCCGTCACCTAGGGCGGGTCGTTACAAGTAGGCAGGGACTGAGTCGCGGGTAGATTAGGGCTCACTTGTCTGTCTCCCCACCCCCGTCATTACATAATCACAAGCCCATATACCTAGTCTACCCTGGTCCCTCACACTACTATGGACCCCCTTGAGACCCTGGCTCAGCAAATGCAGGGTCTCTCCCTACAGGTCCAGGCCCTGGCTCAGAGGGTCAACCAGCCTGATGCTACCATGGTAGTCCCCCTCACCTCACCTCTTGAACCCCACCTCAACTTGCCCGACCGGTTCTCAGGGGACCGGAAGACTTTTCTCTCCTTTCGGGAGAGTTGTAGGCTCTATTTTCGTTTAAAGCCCCACTCCTCAGGTTCTGAGAGCCAGCGGGTGGGTATAATTATGTCCCGGCTCCAGGAAGGGCCCCAAGAATGGGCCTTCTCCTTGGCTCCTGACGCCCCTGAACTTTCCTCCATTGATCTTTTCTTTTCTGCTCTCGGACTCATCTATGACGAGACTGACAAGACTGCTTTTGCCGAGAGTCAGCTGGTGACCTTACGTCAGGGTAAGAGACCTGTTGAGGAGTATTGCTCTGACTTTAGGAAGTGGTGCGTAGCTTCTCGGTGGAATGACCCTGCCTTAAGGTGCCAGTTTAGGTTGGGTCTGTCGAACGCCCTGAAAGATCTGCTAGTTAGTTATCCCTCTTCTGACTCCCTAGACCAGGTTATGGCTTTAGCGGTACGACTTGACCGACGTCTCAGGGAACGACGACTTGAACGTCTTGATGTTTTCTCCTCTGACTCCCCCATGATGCCTCCCGAGGTTCCGTTGCTTCGTTCCTCCCTGGAAGACACGGAGGTACCTATGCAACTCGGGGCCTCCGTGTCCCCCCAACAACGTAGAGATTTCCGCAGGAAGAATGGTCTCTGCTTCTACTGTGGGGATGACAAGCATCAAGTGAACAACTGTCCTAAGCGTAAGAATGCAGCCGGAGAACTTCCGCGCCTAAGTGATCATCGGGGAGGTCACTTGGGCGCACAGGTATTTCCCGTAAATATGAAACGTAATAAAATCTTGCTTCCCTTTCAGGTCTCTTTTGGTGGTAGGTCTGCTACCAGCAGTGCCTTCGTGAATTCAGGGTCTTCTGCTAATTTCATGTCTGTGGAATTTGCTATGTCTCTAGCTATGCCTTTGATTGATTTGCCTAAACCTGTCCCGGTAGTGGGTATCGACTCCACTCCTCTTGCTAATGGTTATTTTAAACAGCATACCCCTGTTTTTAAACTCCTTGTTGGCTCCATGCATTTGGAGCAGTGCTCTGTACTGTTAATGCAGGGATTATTGTCCGATTTGGTTTTAGGCCTTCCCTGGTTGCAGTTGCATAATCCCACGTTTGACTGGAATTCTGGGGACCTTACCAAGTGGGGTAATGAATGCTTGACGTCATGTTTTTCTGTTAATTCTATTTCTCCGATTCACTGTATAACTGATACAACAAAATTGTGCTCCCACAATATAGGAAATTTTTATGGATTCACTGAAGTGATATATGAGTAAAATATAAATTTATTTAGATAACTCTCTAAAAACAGGGGTACAATCACCACCGTAACAAAAGCCCCACCGTGTGAATTTAAAAACGTATTAAACAGTAAACTACTGAGTCCTGGTTCCATTGCGAACCCTCTATGACTCAGTATGTTTATAACAGATATCAAAACGGAATCAGCATATAACCATGGGCAAAACAGTAGTATAAACCTTGAAACACACTAGAGCCCGTGATAACCACACCTGGAACTCCCAGTGTTAAAGGATACAACAATTCACACTGTCCCCAATGCTACAATTCCTCACTAACACGACCCTACGCGTTTCTTGTACTTATCATCAGGGGTCTGTACTTGGACACTCTGGCCGGGATGCCAGCGATATTGATTCAACAGCAGGTATTCTGCTGTACACCCCGGAAGCATGCTCGCATTGATATCAGCGGCATGAACAACTGTCCTAAGCGTAAGAATGCAGCCGGAGAACTTCCGCGCCTAAGTGATCATCGGGGAGGTCACTTGGGCGCACAGGTATTTCCCGTAAATATGAAACATAATAAAATCTTGCTTCCCTTTCAGGTCTCTTTTGGTGGTAGGTCTGCTACCGGCAGTGCCTTCGTGGATTCAGGGTCTTCTGCTAATTTCATGTCTGTGGAATTTGCTATGTCTCTAGCTATGCCTTTGATTGATTTGCCTAAACCTGTCCCGGTAGTGGGCATCGACTCCACTCCTCTTGCTAATTGTTATTTTACACAGCATACCCCTGTTTTTGAACTCCTTGTTGGCTCCATGCATTTGGAGCAGTGCTCTGTACTGTTAATGCAGGGATTATTGTCCGATTTGGTTTTAGGCCTTCCCTGGTTGCAGTTGCATAATCCCACGTTTGACTGGAATTCTGGGGACCTTACCAAGTGGGGTAATGAATGCTTGACGTCATGTTTTTCTGTTAATTCCATTTCTCCCCCTGAGGTGGTGAACACGCTACCTGAGTTTGTTCAGGACTTCGCCGATGTTTTCTCTAAGGAGGCCTCCGAAGTGTTACCTCCTCATAGAGAATATGATTGCACAATCAATTTGGTACCAGGAGCTAAGCTCCCTAAGGGTAGGATATTTAATCTCTCTTGTCCCGAACGTGAAGCCATGAGAGAGTATATCCAGGAATGCCTGGCCAAGTCGGTGGTGTGGGTTGTAGTAGACCGCTTCAGTAAGATGTGCCATTTTGTGCCCCTCAAGAAACTACCCAATGCTAAGACGTTAGCTACCTTGTTTGTCAAACACATCCTGCGTCTCCATGGGGTCCCTGTCAATATTGTTTCTGATAGAGGGGTACAATTTGTTTCATTGTTTTGGAGAGCCTTCTGTAAAAAGTTGGAGATTGATCTGTCCTTCTCCTCTGCCTTCCATCCTGAAACTAATGGCCAAACCGAGAGGACTAATCAGTCTCTAGAACAATATTTAAGGTGTTTTATCTCTGACTGTCAATATGATTGGGTCTCATTCATTCCCCTCGCCGAATTTTCCCTTAATAACCGGGTCAGTAACTCGTCAGGGGTCTCCCCCTTTTTCTGTAATTTTGGGTTTAATCCACGGTTCTCTTCCGTTTCACCTGGTAGTTCCAACAATCCCGAGGTAGAGGTCGTTCATCGAGAACTGTGCACAGTCTGGGCTCAGGTTCAGAAGAACCTAGAGGTGTCCCAGAGCATAGAAAAAACTCAGGCAGATAGAAAACGTTCTGCTAACCCCTTGCTTATGGTCGGGGATCTGGTGTGGCTATCGTCTAAAAATTTGCGCCTTAAGGTCCCGTCCAAGAAGTTTGCTCCCCGGTTTATAGGGCCGTACAAGGTCATTGAAGTCCTCAATCCTGTCTATTTCCGACTGGAGTTGCCCCCATCTTTTCGAGTACACGACGTGTTCCATGCCTCCCTCCTTAAACGCTGCTCCCCGTCCTTGGCTCCCTCGAGGAAACCTCCGGTCCCTGTTCTCACCCCTGAGGCGGTGGAATTCGAGGTGGCCAAGATTGTGGACAGCAAGATGGTCCAAGGCTCCCTCCAGTACCTGGTCCATTGGAGAGGATACGGGCCTGAGGAGAGGACTTGGGTACCAGCCCGGGATGTTCACGCTGGGGTATTGGTCAGGAGGTTCCACCTTTGTTTCCCCAATAAACCAGGTCCACCCAGTAAGGGTCCGGTGGCCCCTCATAAAAGGGGGGTAAAAGGGGGGTACTGTAAAGGATCTGCCAGGCACAGCTTCTGTGTCAACGCCCATAGGTAATCAGTCTGCACCTGCTTCTATGTCTGTGAGACTGACTCCATCTTCCACCACTCAGGATGGCAGGCATAGGAGTGGGAGTGCCTATCACAGTCTGGCCAGACGGAGCTAGCTCCCGCCCTCTGTCTATTTATACCTGCCTTTCCTGTTCCTCCTTGCTTGTGATTCTCGTTTGGTTTCCTGGCCCTGCTGCAGCTTCTGAACTATTTGACCCTGCTTCATATTGACCCTGGCTTAATGACTACTCTCCTGCTCTGCGTTTGGTACCTCGTACACTTATTGAGCGTAGGGACCGTCGCCCAGTTGTACCCTGTCGTCTAGGGTGGGTCGTTGCAAGTAGGCAGGGACTGAGTGGCGGGTAGATTAGGGCTCACTTGTCTGTTTCCCTACCCCCCATAATTACAATTATACAAAATATCTGTATCAGTATTGCCTAATCTTTGACTTCTTCACTAGCCCTATAAGCCGCACAAGGCCCTAAAGTTTCCTCATCTCCGCTGCCTCTACAGGGTCCACCTGTGGGGTCCAGCAAATGACAATGTGGGGTATTTAGTGAAATGCTACTGAACCTAAAAAATTAGCCTGGGCCGTCATTTAGCATCATTTTGCATCATTGCGTTTTGAGAGTCATAACGTGTTATTTTTCCGGTGACGGAGCTGTGTGAGGGCGCGTTTTTTGTGGAACGAGCTGTAGTTTTTATCAGCGCGATTTTTCTTTTATCACTATTTATTCCATGTTTTGGGTCATGAGGAAACCAAAAAACAGGCATTCTAGCACGTTTTTTTTTGTTTTTTTTATAGTGTTCACCGTGCAGTATAAACAACATGTTAACTTTATTCTGCGGGTCGATACGATTACAGCGACACCAAATTTATATATTTTTTTACGTTTCACTACGTCCCCACAATAAAAATACTCTTTTCTAAAAAAAATCATGTTTTAGTGTCGCCATTTTCTGACAGCCATAACTTTTTTATTTTTTCGTTGATATCGCTGCGGGACGGCTTGTTTTATGCGTGACAAACAGTAGTTTCTACTGGTACCATTTTGCGTTACTTGCAACTTTTTTATCACCTTTTATTAAATTTTTTTGGAGACAAGATGACCCAAAAATAAAATGCTGTCATTGTTTTTTTTTAAAACATTTTACGGTGTTCACCGTGTTGTAAAAATAATGTGACATTTTTATAGATCAGGCCGTTCCAAACGCGGCGATACTTATTATGTATAGTTTTTTTTCATGTTTTCATTTTCTTTCTAATTATAAAGGAGTTGATCAGGGAAACAAGGCGATTATTGTTTTTATTAGTTAAAACTTTTATTTATTTATTTTTCTTTCACATTTTTTTTTCAATTTTTTCACTTTTTTTTATTACAATTTTATGATCCCCGGTACAATACACTGCACTACTTATGTAGTGCAGTGTATTGTAACTGTCATTCTTCATCTGACAGTTAGCGTATTAGGTCCTGCCCCGGGCAGGACCTAATAGGCTTCCGTACCTGGGCAACCAGGAAGCCTAGTAATGGCTTCCTGGTTGCCATAGCAGCCATCGCCGACCGCGATCCATCACAGGGGGGCCTCGGGGGTACAGAGGGAGCTCCCTCCCTCTGTCAACCACTTCAATGCGGCAGACGCCATTGACAGCCGCATTGAAGGGGTTAAATGGCTGCGATCGGCGGTAACTGCCATCGCAGCCATTGCAGCGGGATGTCAGCTGTGTATGACAGCTGAGAGCCGCTGAAGATAAAGCGCGCACAGCTCCTGTGCTCGCTTTATCTACAGGGCGGGCGTGACTGTACGCCCGTGTGCGGGAAAGCACTTTGAATTTGGACTTACAGTCACGCCCAATAGCGGGAAGGGGTTAAAGAGCTTAGTTCAGTTATTTCTGTCCCCCTCTTCATAATATTTAGAGATTCTCTAGTGACTGGTATAGTGCCAAGTGACTGGCGCAGGCCAAATGTGGTGCAAATGTGGTGCCTATTTTCAAAAAGGGCTCTATGCCTTACCCGGGTAATTATAGACCAGTAAGCTTAACATCCATCATGGGGAAAATGTTTGAGGGGCTATTGAGGGACTATATACAGGATTATGTGACAAAAAATAGTATTATAAGTGACAGCCAGCACGGTTTTACTAAGGACAGCAGCTGTCAAACCAACCTGATTTGTTTTTATGAAGAGGTGAGCAGAAGCCTAGACAGCTGGGGATATAGTGTTTTTGGAGTTTGCAAAGGCATTTGACACTCTCCCTCATAGATGTCTAATGGGTAAATTAAGGACTATAGGTTTAGAAAGTATCGTTTGTAATTGGATTGAGAATTGGCTCAAGGACCGTATCCAGTTGTGGTCAATGATTCCTACTCTGAATGGTCCCCGGTTATAAGTGGTGTACCCCAGGGTTCCGTGCCGGGACCACTATTATTCAACTTATTTATTAATGATATAGAGGATGGGATTAATAGCACTATTTCTATTTTTGCATATGACACCAAGCTATGCAGTAATGTTCAGTTTATGGAAGATGTTCGTGAATTGCAAGCGGATTTAAACAAACTGAGTGTTTGGGCATCCACTTGGCAAATGAGGTTTAATGTAGATAAATGTAAAGTTAAGCACTTGGGTACAAACAACCTACATGTATCATATGTCCTAGGGGGAGCTACACTGGCGGATTCGCTTGTTGAGAAGGATCTGGGTGTACTTGTAAATCATAAACTAAATAACAGTATGCAATGTCAATCAGCTGCTTCAAGGGCCAGCAAGATATTGTCGTGTATGAAAAGAGGCATGGACTCGCGGGACAGGGATGTAATATTACCACTTTACAAAGCATTAGTGAGGCCTCATCTAGAATATGCAGCTCAGTTCTGGGCTTCAGTTCATAGAAAGGATGCCATGGAGTTAGAAAAAAATACAAAGAAGAGCAATGAAGCTAATAAGGGGCATGGAGAATCTAAGTTATGAGGAAAGATTAAAAGAACTAAACCTATTTAGCCTTGAAAAAAGACGACTAAGGGGGGACATGATTAACTTATATAAATATATTAATCGCACATACAAAAAATATGGTGAAATCCTGTTCAATGTAAAACCCCCTAAAAAAACAAGGGGGCACTCCCTCCATCTGGAAAAAAAGGTTCAACCTGCAGAGGCAACAAGCCTTCTTTACTGTGAGAACTGTGAATCTATGGAATAGTCTACCGCAGGAGCTGGTCCAGTACTGTAGATGGCTTTAAAAAATGCTTAGATCATTTCATAGAACAAAAAAATATAAGCTCTTATGTTTAGAAATTTTTTACTTCCCTTTTCCCATCCCTTGCTTGAACTTGATGGACATGTGTCTTTTTTCAACTGTACGAACTATGTAACTATATGTAACACATCACCCAGCCACCCCCAGGCATAACAAACAACCTTTGATCAGATGCGGGCGAACATAAGCGCGCAACCTATGAGACTCCCACCTCCCAAAACGCCTCACCCCAGCATCGTCCAACCCCCAACGCTCCACCTCCGTCGCTGCGCCATTGCGGAAAGAGTGGGATTAATAGTCATCAGGACATATCCCAGCCACCACTAAGCATCTTTTAAACACCGCACAGAACTGAAACCTAGATAGAAATGAACCATCCCCGTGCCGAAGCAAAGGAAAGCCAGATAAACTTGTACCCCAAACTCACTCATGCAATGAACCGGACACATCGCCAACCCAGGGAGAGCGACCAACACTACTCCCTTACCACGACCTGTCTGATCCATTTTCGACCGACGCAACACTAACTCCACCCTATCGCCATAAAGCTCCACATCATCATGCATACACACTCGCGACACACCCGCGACACACTCGGCGACACTAGTTCACCCACTCTTAAAGCACCAAAAAGCCCTAACGAAACAGCCAAAAGAAACAAACGAACCTCAAAAGCCGAGCTACATACCTCTTTAACCACCGTTCCTAAAGAGCAGGGAAGCCGGCTTCTGACGATCAATAGCCAAGCTACCCTTACGTAAAGCCTTCAAAGCATGGCATGCCAAAAATTTCAAACCAAAAGCTAAAGCAGACACAAATTTATTCACTTTTTACACCGTAAAACCCGACTAATACGCGTCCCCGAGCCAATACAACAAAGCCAATAACCTGTCCCGATCCCATCGGACATCACCTAACGCCTTAACCCAACTTTCCCACTGCTGCCACCCAGAAACACAAGCAACCCACGTAGACCTGGCCAATGACCGCTCAATCAAACCTTCTACTGCAGTGAAACGAGCTCTCATAGGTGATCCGGGCAAGCCGTGCCGATCCGATCTGCTCCAGGCGCCGACTGTCGGAAATGATCCCACTGCGAGCGAGGAAGAGCATCAGCAATACAATTGTCAACACCAGGCACATGCACCGCCAGTGCGCAAGCATTTAAAGACAGACAAACTAGCACTAAATGCCGCAATAACTGTACAACAGGGGGCGAAGATGCATTATTGATAGCCATTACCACGCCAAGGTTGTCACAGTGAAAGCGCACCTTCTTGTCCCTGAGCCTGTCCCCCCAAATGGTCACAGCAACCATGATAGGAAACAGCTCGAGCAGGGCCAGGTTTTTAGTAAGACCACCTTCCACCCATGTGGACGGCCATCCCCCCGCACACCACTTACCACTACAATATGCTCCAAACCCCCCTCCCCCTGTTGTGTCAGTGAAAAGATTAAAGTCCACGGAGTTGCAGACCCCAGACATCCAGAGAGACCGACCATTGCATCGCTAAAGAAAGCTATCCCATAGTCTTAAGTCCACCGGATGCTCTGCGGAGCTTGCACGCCAGCAGTAGCCGCCGCCAACCTCCTAAAAAACAACCTTCCCATAGGCATAATGCGACATGCGAAATTCAGCTTCCCCAATAAGGATTGCAAGCAGCGCAAGGTGATCTTCCTCATATGACGCGTCCTCTGCACCTCTAAACAAAGAGCCCTCAGCTTATCCCCCGGGAGTCTGCACTCCATTGCAACAGAATCAATTTCTATCCCCAAAAAACTAAGAACCATAACCGACCCTTCCGTTTTTTTGGGCACCAAAAGTACCCCAAAGTCCCCCATAACCCTCTGCAAGGAATACAAGAGATTCGTGCACACCGCGGAACTGCCAGGACCAACGCATAGGAAATCATCGAGGTAATGAATTAAGTAATTCACCCCCCAACCTCACTCGTCGCACATTCCAAAAAGGAGCTAAATGCCTCAAAGTATGCGCAAGACAACCAACAGCCCATGGGCAAGCAACGATCAACATAAAACTCGCCTTCCCAGAAACAACCCAATAGCCTTTGGCTCTCGGGATGCACCGGAAGCAACCAGAAGGCCACCTCAATGTCTGTTTTTGCCAACAGGGCTCCCACCGCCGCCACCCTCACTAGTCCCACTGCCTTATCAAAAGACGCGTACACCTCCGAACACAATTCAGGATCTTTAGCGTCGTTATCTGATGAACTCTTGGGAAAGGAGAGGTGATGTATCAGACAGAACTTGCTGGGCTCACGCTTAGGCACCACACCCAATGGGAAATCCACTAGATCAGTCACAGGCTGGACCGAAAAAGGACCAGCCATGCGACCCAACGACACTTCCTTCCACAGTTTGTCAGAAACCATGTTGGAATGCTGAAACGCAGAACGAAGACTACGACGCGTTTCCGGGTCACGAATGGGGGAGGGGGATAACAAAACCCAAACAGAAACCATTGTAAATTAACTTCGCCCTGCCCTGTCCGTATATCTACTTAGAAAGGGGGCCATCTTTTCCAACCTCACTGGCGTCACCCCCTTGACTAGCTGAACCCGACTGACTTCCTCCCCTCCTGCCTTTACGCAAGCACTTGGAAGCTCCATGGGAAGGCCCGTTGTAATTTGAACAAACATGCTTGAACTTGCACGTGGCTCCAAATTTACATTGGCCTTCGTTAAACTGCCAACAGAACCAAAGTTTTGAGCCAGAACCGTGTCCGGATTGGCTGACCTGCCCCCGCAGACCCTCCGCTCCCTGGAAAGGACTGACCCGGCTTAACCGGAGCAGTTACTCGCAAACATAAAGTGATATCCTTCTAGATACGCTCGTCGTAACGTTACCATGCCTGCCCCCCATAAACTCAATGCGCGTTCCCAATAGAGTCTAAATAACAGAAAAGGGCGGAACAGTTTTCTGGCGCCTTCTCCCCTATCACACTAGCCAATATAACGAAAGCCTGTATCCAATCGAGAAAAGTTTGAGGAATGAGCCGATAACGCCGACGTTCCTCCTCCTCCTTTTTGCTCTCATCCCGTTTTCCCTTATCTAAATTAAACTTCGCATGGGGCAGGAGAGAAAATATTTCTATGTACTCATCCTTCCAAATACGATCCCGAACCTCTTGCTTTAGATGCGCCCCCAGAGGTCCATCAATGCACACATAAACTTTGCCTCTAGCCCGGTCGTCGAAACGAACACTATCCTCCTCCTAATGAGAATCTGTTTGAACTGAAACTGCAACACCCCCCGCAGAACCCGCTAACGCCCCCGTGACCTTAGAATGCCTAACCACTGCCGACTCACCAGCCCCTCCCCCAGACCGTAACCGGAGACACAACAGATGCAACAGGCGCCAGCGACCCACCTAATTTACCCACCAGCTCGCGCAAGCAACCCACAAGATCTGCTAACTTGTCGCGACCCGCCCCAGATTGCGGCAACCCGCCCGTGAGCGACCCCACGTCCGTGCGAACCGCCTCACCCCCAACCCCCCGACATTAAAATAGCAGGAAAAGGCAACGAAGGAGAAAAACACTCACCTAGCTGCTCAGGCGCTGTGATCCTGCCAGCCAGAAATGCTTGACCGCGCTGAGGCTCCTCGAGTTCTCCATCTTCACAGTCGGTCACTATGCGCTGCCCTCGCCCACAGTTGCAGCGACGGCAAGGAGATCCTTGATTGCTCACCACCACTGACGAAGACGACTGGCCTAAGGGGCCGACTTCAACCAGGAGATAGCTGCTGTGAAAAGGGCCGGCAGCCTGCCACCGTGAGGCAGTATCCACACCTCCGACCGGACACTGCGGACGATCTGACCTCTTCCTCGCCGTGGGCCATTCGTCTGTGAAGAAGCTAGCCCCCTGGTCGGCACATCACCAGGCTGGGCCGACAGAGCTCCTCCATGGAAAGCACCTGAAGGAGGGGGGGTGGCCGGGAAACGACTCACTGACCCCCCCCCTGACTGCCCGGAACCGTCGCGGCTGGGGATTCCTGTCAGGCCTGGGCCGCCGGGGATGTAGCTCTCCTGGCAGACCAGCCTGCAGCGTAGCTGGAGGGGCTTCTCCTGCAGCGCCGAGCCCGCAGGACTATATCCAGGCTAAGTCTTGCTGGCGGGCGAGGCGCGCTACCCCCGGCATTTGATACCGTGCATTGGGAGCGCCTGGGCCCAGCAGCAGCAGTCACAGGCAACCCTAGGAGCTGCGTCACCTGATCCTCCAACCAGCCGGGATCCTGCTGTGCTGCCGCGACACGGAGCCTCTCCATCAGCCGCTCAAAAGATGCCATAATGGTAGCTACTTGTTTTAGATGACTTGTTTTAGATGTTCTCCTTCCTGCCGCTTCCTGTGCAATGAGGAAACAGCGGGAAGATGTGACTAACACCCACTCCTCCCCTCAAGCCCCTCCCAACCTCTATCTCTATTCTACTCCCTCCCATACCGTGACAAGTAAGATTAACCCCTTCCTCCCCTACTCCCTCCTATACCTGTTATGGAGGCCTCCCCTTATCTTCTTTTAGGGCGGCAGTACAGCCTCTCCTGGAAATTAAATCTATGCCTGCTATGAGCAGATGTAGATTTGCGCTATCTTCTGTCTTTATACCTAATAAATTTGTCAGACCGCTTTATGTCAGCCCCTTTTACTAAACTCCGCCCACTGTTCTCATCATTTTTTTAAAGTGGCAAAAGTAGGGAAAAGTATCAAATTATAGCGCAAATATACAGTAGGTTACGCCGTCATTTTGCAATTTTTTATGCCGAAAAACTGGCGCAAATCAATTGATAAATTCCCCCTGAGAGTTTGTCAAATGTACTACAATTTTCATAACATTTTTGGTGCTATTTTATGTGAGCTGTCTCTATCAAATAAAATCCTTAAATACTGTATAGTTCTGTAGAGATCACTTCTCAGCAGTCATCTCATTATTATCACAGGCAGTGTTACAATGAAAGTTAGAACCACTAATTAATAAGCTGAAGGCCGATAACACAGGATCACCCCATTGGCAATAGGTGATGGACAGCTCACCTCCTTCACCTCCTCCCCGCATAGTGACTTCTACCCATGTCACAGAGCATGCCCAAAATGCTCTCCTATAAAAGTCAAGGTGTCATGTTTTGACAGACGTTTGTTATTTTCCAGTGGTTTCTGTAAAGCAAAACTCTGGAACTGCTGTTCCCAGCTTAGTTTAGCAGCTCAGGCAAGAAGCCAACATAATCATGTAAAGAAAAAAAGACCAAATCAGAAAAGAAAAAAGATTAGAAAAATGTTATCGTAATTCTTTCTTTAATAAGTAAATGCAAATTGTATCAATGCAAAAGATAGTTGATCAGCACCAACTAACAAAGTAAAATAAATGGACAGGTGCTAATCTGCTGTGTTTAATGCAAAGCAAACAAGCAGCACCCTGCAGCACAAACATACACTTTATGGACAAAGGTATTACAACATACCTCTTAAGCATTTTATTCAGGAGTTTCATTCAGTCCTTATTGCCAGAAGTGTATAAAATCAAGCACATGGCCATGCAATCTGCCTCTACAAACATTTGTGAAAGAATGGGTCGTTCTAACACCCCTTGCACACGACCGAGTTCGGGCCCGTTAAAAACGGTCCAAGTGTCGGCCGCATTTCCCGGCCCGAGCGCGGTACAGGTGAACAGGACTCATGGCGTCACAGACATTTTATGATGCTAGGAGTCTCAGCCTCCCCTGCTGTTCCGTACTGTATCATTTTGTTCAGTATGAAACAGCAGTTCCATAGGGTCCCCTCCCTCTAAAACCACTGAGATGCGGCGGTCGCTATTGCCGCATCTGAGATGTTAAATGGGCAGGATCGATGCAGATTTTCATCCCGCCCGCTTGAGCAGGTCTGCTCCAAGCCCGAGCAGGGAGCTTTTACTGCAGCGCAGTAAAAAGGCTAATGCATCAGAATAAAGCCCGTTAGTGACAGCCATAAAAACACCCATGGGCGGTCACTAATGGGTTAAAGATCTCTGCTTGTTGTCATTCAGTAGGAACATTCATTGTTTACTACTAGTGGATAAAATTCTGTCCATGTTCATGTGATAGACCCACAGGTGCTGGGATCTGTAAGGGTATGTTCACACGTAGTCAACCAAAACGTCTGAAAATCCAGAGCTGTTTTCAAGGGAAAACAGACCCTGCTTTTCAGACGTTTTTTTTACCAACTCGCAATTTTCGCGGCATTTTTCGCGCCGTTTTCGCGGCGTTTTTTACGTCCGTTTTTGGAGCTGTTTTCATTGGAGTCTATGAGAAAACAGCTCCAAAAACGTCTGAAAGAAGTGTCCTGCACTTCTTTTGACGAGGCTGTATTTTTACGAGTCGTCGTTTGACAGCTGTCAAACGACGACGCGTAAATAACAGGTCGTCTGCACAGTACGTCGGCAAACCCATTCAAATGAATGGGCAGATGTTTGCCGACGTATTGTAGCCATATTTTCAGACGTAAAACGAGGCATAATACGCCTCGTATACGTCTGAAATTTGGCCGTGTGAACATACCCTAACTGTCACGATCTGTCCACCTGTGTGTCCATCACATGACCATGGACAGAATTGTATCCACTGGTAGTAAACAATGAATGTTCCTACTGAATAGTAACAAGCAGAGATCTAAAAAACCATAAGTAATTATTACAGAAAATATATTGGAAAATTGTCTAACTTTTAATTATACAAAAAATAACATTAATTTGCTGAAACCGGACAACTCCATTAATTAACGTTTATAATAGAGCCGCAGAAACGGGGTACTTTACTCCATATATATAATGAGCAACAGTGGTTACTCTCCCGAAGCCAGGGAAACCTCCTACTACTCCTGCTAATTTTCGCCCCAATCTTCCTCCTAAATACTGATTTTAAAAGGGTTGTCCGGTTTCAGCAAATTAACTCTTAATTATACAAAAAATAACATTATAAGTACAAGGACTTACCAGGTTCAGTAAGGAGTTAGGCGCCAATGACAAATGTCCGAGCGCCTCATTGTATTTGAGTAATATAGCAGACTTCATTACATAATAGAAGACTTAGAGAAAAAAGGAAGTCATTACGCCACAAGTATAGTAAAAAATTAACACATTTTATTAGGGACATACAAACAAAATACAAATATGTAAAATACAAAGAAGGATCCGAATAAAAGAAGGAACGCAGTGTGATGGCTTCAAGAAAAAGTAGAAGTAAGGGTATAAAGCCCTCCACAACAGGAGTTCCCTGGCACAAATTCACTATCAAATATAGATCATAGGTGGTATGGTCTAAATGGTAAAATGCGTAACTATGAGTGAATAATAACAGCAGAGTTCATCTTAACAACACGGTTAACATGGGGAGAAAAATCCCTCAAAGACCACATGTATCTAGACTAGCTGGAGTGTAAAGAGTTAGTTACCATAAGTTTTACATATAAGGATAGACCAGAGCCGGAAGTCTCATAGCAAGGCTGTGGTTGCCAGGAAAAAACGTCAGATATACATAGCCAGTGTAGATCAAGAAGAGTCTACACCGGACATTAGAAGTGAATGAAGGGAGGCTTACCCATGAGAGTGACCGTTATAACCGCCTCACACTGCAGCCTGAAAAGGTTGCGCCCCGACGCGCGTTTCGCCAATCTGGCTTCCTCAGGGGGTAGTGTCCAATATGCTTTCTATATTTATTTCTTGCAGTTTTTAAGATCTTCTTGTTATTTAGTAGGAACGTTCATTGACTGCCACCCTTCCCCCCACAACCAACACCCCAATCCCCACAGCCCCCACCCTCCTGACAATGAACATCTATCAGTTCTGTGGGCAATGTAAAAATATAGCTAGGCTGTCAAGTGTACTTATAATCCTTTAGTTTACAGGGTTACGAAAATTGTAACAAACAGTTAAGCACGGCTATTATACAGTGAAGGAAATAAGTATTTGATCCCTTGCTGATTTTGTAAGTTTGCCCACTGTCAAAGTCATGAACAGTCTAGAATTTTTAGGCTAGGTTAATTTTACCAGTGAGAAATAGATTATATATAAAAAAAAAAAAAAGAAAATCACATAGTCAAAATTATATTAATTTATTTGCATTGTGCACAGAGAAATAAGTATTTGATCCCCTACCAACCATTAAGAGTTCAGCCTCCTCCAGACCAGTTACACGCTCCAAATCAACTTGGTGCCTGCATTAAAGACAACTCTTACATGGTCACCTGTATAAAAGACTCCTGTCCACAGACTCAATTAATCAGTCTGACTGTAACCTCTACAACATGGGCAAGACCAAAGAGCTTTCTAAGGATGTCAGGGACAAGATCATAGACCTGCACAAAGCTGGAATGGGCTACAAAACCATAAGTAAGACGCTGGGTGAGAAGGAGACAACTGTTGGTGCAATAGTAAGAAAATAGAAGACATACAAAATGACTGTCAATCGACATCGATCTGGGGCTCCATGCAAAATCTCACCTCGTGGGGTATCCTTTATCCTGAGGAAGGTGAGAGCTCAGCCGAAAATTACACGGGGGGAACTTGTTAATGATCTTAAGGCAGCTGGGACCACAGTCACCAAGAAAACCATTGGTAACACATTACGCCGTAATGGATTAAAATCCTGCAGTGCCCGCAAGGTCCCCCTGCTCAAGAAGGCACATGTACAGGCCCATCTGAAGTTTGCAAATGAACATCTGGATGATTCTGAGAGTGATTGGGAGAAGGTGCTGTGGTCAGATGAGACTAAAATTGCGCTCTTTGGCATTAACTCAACTCGCCGTGTTTGGAGGAAGAGAAATGCTGCCTATGACCCAAAGAACACCGTCGCCACTGTCAAGCATGGAGGTGGAAACATTATGTTTTGGGGGTGTTTCTCTGCTAAGGGCACAGGACTACTTCACCGCATCAATGGGAGAATGGATGGAGCCATGTACCGTCAAATCCTGAGTGACAACCTCCTTCCCTCCACCAGGACATTAAAAATGGCTCGTGGCTGGGTCTTCCAGCACGACAATGACCTGAAACATACAGCCAAGGCAACAAAGGAGTGGCTCAAAAATAATCACATTAAGGTCATGGAGTGGCCTAGCCAGTCTCCAGACCTTAATCCCATTGAAAACTTATGGAGGGAGCTGAAGATCCGAGTTGCCAAACGACAGCCTCGAAATCTTAAAGGAACAGTGTCATCACAAATTATTTTTTTATATGTTAAAGATGTTAGTGCTTTATTAAAAACGTTTATATTCATTTGTGTGTTTGTGTTTTACTTTTTCTTATTTTTACACTTTTTCTTCCCTATGGGGGCTGCCATTTTTTGTTCCATTTCTGTCTGTGTCGATTAACGACACATACAGACATGGAATACGGCAGCCACAGTCCCATAGGGACTGCGAACGGCTCCCGTCCCATTGACTTCAGTGTACGGCGTCTGTGTGGGAACTGCGCATGCGCCGCTCCCACACAGTCCAATTCGAAATTGGCGCCGTCCGGCGCCATTTTCCTGTGGACCGGAAGTCGCGGCCGGACAGTAATATTACTACTTCCGGTCGCGGCTTCCGGATTTGTGCACTTGGACCAGCGGCAGCAAACGGAGCGGACGGGCCGGAGGGAGCCGCGGCGGCAGGAGCAGGTAAGAGATTTCAATGTATGTTCGTGTTTGTGTGTGTTTACTACTGTATGTAAGCCTACTACACTGTGTGTTAGCTCAAAAAATGGCGACACACAGCGTAGGAGGTTACACCGTTCAAACCCCTCGTTTATCCCGGCACTAGCCAGGATAAAGGAGGGGGGGATGCTGAGAGCTCACTAGAGCGAGGGCTTTTAACCCATTGTTGCAATGCTGCAATTTTGGGAATAGCTCCATCTAGTGACCAAAAATGGGTAGTATTATAAATTAGAATTAATTTATAATATTTCCTGACTATTTCCTGACTCGTGAAAAAAATAAAAAAAATTTGAACAATGTTTAATCACCCACACACTAAATGTTTAATTTTAAAAAAAAAACATGTTTTTCTGGCAACACATTCCCTTTAATGATTTACAGATGATCTGCAAAGAGGAGTGGGCCAAAATTCCATCTAACATGTGTGCAAACCTCATCACCAACTACAAAAAACCACTGACTGCTGTGCTTGCCAACAAGGGTTTTGCCACCAAGTATTAAGTGTTGTTTGCCAAAGGGATCAAATACTTATTTCTCTGTGCACAATGCAAATAAATATATATAATTTTGACTATGTGATTTTCAGTTTTTTTTAAAATATAATCTATCTCTCACTGGTAAAATTAACCTAGCCTAAAACTTCTAGACTGTTCATGTCTTTGACAGTGGGCAAACTTACAAAATCACCAAGGGATCAAATACTTATTTCCTTCACTGTAACATTTGTTATCACTTAATTATGTTATTTCATAGTCATAATAGTTATTTTAGAAAAAACTGATCCAAAACTTAAAGCACCGTTACACACCCCTGTAGATAGTGCCACACTGCTCCTTATAGATAGTGCCACATAGAATTGTAGATTTGTAGAATTGTAGATAGTGCCACACAGCCCCGGGATCCCCCCTTGTATACTAGTCCTTCTCAATGAATTAGAATATCATCAAAAAGTTCATTTATTTCAGTAATTCAATTCAAAAAGTGAAACTCATATATTATATAGATTCATTACACACACAGAGTGATCTATTTCCAGCATTTTTTTTTCTTTTAATGTTGAAGATTAAGGCTAACAGTTAATGAAAACCCAAAATTTAGTGTCCCTGAAAATCAGAATATTATATAAGCCCAATTTAAAAAATTATTTTTAATACCGAAACGTTGGCCTTCTGAAAAGTATGTACATTATATGCACTCAATAATATATATAATATTCTCATTTTCTAAGAGTCTAAATTTTGGGTTTTCATTAACTGTTAGCCATATAATGTTCAACATTAAAATAAAAAAATGCTGGAAATAGATCACTCTGTGTGTAATGAATCTATATAATATATTTGTGTTTCCCTTTTTGAATTGAATTACTGAAATAAATCAAGTTTTTGATGATATTCTGATTCATTGAGAAGGACTAGTATAGTGACCCGCAAACAAATAGAAAAAAAACTTATACTCACCTAGCCCTGTTCCTGCGACGAACGGAGCTTCTCCTCAGCCTGCTCAGCAGCCTATAAGGTGGGACCCTTGCATAGGCCGGCGTAATCCAGTGAAGTCATTGCGCAGGGATCCAGTCCCAGCGCCTTATAGGCTGCAGGCCTAACGTAGCCTTGTAAATGGCAGAGCAGGGAGCTAATTGAAGAAAAGGAACTACAGCACTCAGGACGATCCAATGAAAGTGTGTTTATTCACGGGGCATAAAAACACTTGCAAAGTTTCAAATCAACATGGGTTTTTATCCGGCATCTCTGCTCCGCAATAGTATTCAATTGTATCTGCATCCTAAGGACGCAGATACAATTGAATGTGGCAGTCGCCCAGGCCCCCGGATACCCCATGCTAGCGACTTCACCGAAGGGGGCCCGTGGTATGAGGGGGCCCGTGCCGCCAGGCACATAATGTTGTGTGCCGGGCCGGGCTGCATGGGTTTCCTTATGCCGCGAGCCCCATAGCAGCCGCTACGGCTACAGCGGTAGTTACGCCACTTTCTCATGGGACATATATAGATATATATATCAATATACATGTATATAGATATAAATACATAAAACACATTTCTTTGTAGTTCCATACTGCAATCTACCTTCCCCTTTCAATGGAATTACCTCAAAATCCCGTATTTGTGTATCTATCTCCATACTACTTACTAGCATACACACTATTCTTCACTCTTATGCCCACGTTTTCCATCATTGGGCAGAGAAGATAGCTGCATTCAAAATGAGGATTCTACCCATTATTCTGTATTTGTTCCATGCAGGGGTGAACCTAGCCCCTCTGCTGCCTGAGGCGAACTATAAAAAGGCGCACCCCCACCCCCCCCCCCCCCCCCAATCTATCAGAGTTTTCTCATTACTACCTTTACACATCAAACACGCAATATATATAAAAAAAAAAAAATAGGAAAACATTTGTTGTTTATTTGTAAAGTGCTGTTTAATGTATAGAGAAGATTTAAAGAACTCTTTTTACTGTATTACTTTAGTATCATAGATCAGCAATGCAGCATTAACACTGAAAATGGTTTAACATCTTCTATGCCCCCTTTTTATTACCTAATTGACTTATGATTTTTAACCGAGTTCAGTGGCCCGGCGTGGTCGGCATGATGCAGTGACGTCATCGTGCCGGGCAGTTGACGTCATCAGCGTGCTCCCGATCTCTTGTAGGCCTCAGGCCTAAACCAGGCTGTGGCCTACAAGAGCAAACGGCGGAGCAGGGGTTTCTATTGTGGCAAATTATTATTTTTTTTACATTTTATACTGCTAACTTTTTTTCGGTAGGTTCCGCCGGACCGTTTGGACTACGTCGTAGATTCATTGGACTACTTCAATGATCTACTTTAAAAAAAAAAATTGTGAAAGAGGGTTGCATGGGGGAGTTTTGATTTCAATAAAAAAAAATTCTAATGTCTGTTTTTTTTTTAATACTTTATTATGGCCTTAGTAATGGCAGCTGTCTGATTGACAGCGTTCAATTACTAAGGCTGGGGCTTAGCATTAGCCAGTAAAAAGGCTATCACTAACCCCTATTATTACCCCGGTTCCCACTGCCGCCAGGGATACCGGGAGTCGAGTACGGTTCAGTACCTGGCCATCTGAAACGACTGTTAGGCCGCAGGCTGGTATTATCAGGCTGGGAAGGGCCAAAAAAGTGGTTATGAAAAATTGGGGAAACCCCTCGTCATTTTTTAAAAATAAATTGAAAAAAAAATTACGTGAGATCCCCTCCATTTTTCATAGCCAGCCAGATACAAAAAAGCAGCAGCAGCAGCCTAGCATCACCAGGGTGGGAAGGGCCATGGTTTTTGTCCCTTCCTAGCCTGATAGTACCAGCCTGCGGCCACCCAAGTACCCTTCACTTCAGAAGGTCGGGTGCTGGATCGTACCCAGCTCTTGCCGGTACTCCTGGTGGCGGTGGGTACCGGGGTAATAATAGGGGTTAGTGACGGCCTTATTACTGGCTAACACTAAGCCCCTTCTTAGTAATGGACGCTCTCGATCAGACAGCAGCCATTACTAAGGCGGTAATGAAGAATTAAAAAACAGAGACATAAAGTAATTTATTTTATTGAAATGACAACTCTTCCACACAATTCACTTTAACCATTTTATTAAAAAAAAAAGAAAAAAAGCTTACATAAGCGAAGTAGTCCAACAAATCTACGACGTAGTCCAAATGGTCCAGCTGAACCTGCAAAACAAAAATTAGCAGTATGAAAAATAAAAAAATAAAAATAAAGTTGGCTGCCCCCACAGACATATGAATAAATAGCTACCTTCGGGAACATATTAAAATAATTAGAAAAATTAGGCCCATAAAATAAAACCTATCAAATAAAAAAAAAAAAATTATAACACCTTTCTTTTAAAGAGAACCTTTCATCTCCCCATACATGTACAGCTGAGTGCAGCATGTAATGGGGAGGGCCGCACAAACTCTGGGGCACTTTACATATTTTTCCTAGCCTCCTTCGTTATCTAGATATCGGTGCTGTAATATTTGGCACCCGATATTTAAATAACCCCCTGAACTGTCAATGGGGAGGTAATTGGCAAGGGGGCGTGTAACATCGCTGTGACACTGTCCAATCAGCTACAGACAGTTTCAGAGCAAGAGCTGGACAGAGAGCGCGTGCGCGCGCAGCTCCGCCACCACTAAGGAACAGAAGAAGAGTGTGAATTCTTCTTCTTCTGTTTCATGGCATCGGAGCTGTGCGCGCACGCACGCTCTCACTCTTTAGCTCTCGGCAGACAAGAACGACAAGACTGATCTCTCACCTGAGATCACAGTCTTGTACTTGCCTGCCGAGAGCTGAAGAGTGAGAGCGTGCGTGCGCACATGCTCTCCTCTCTCCAGCTCTTGCTGTTGACATTGTCCGTAGCTGATTGGACAGTGTCACAGCGATGTTACACGCCCCCTTGCCAATTACCGCCCCATTGGCAGTTCATGGGGTTATTTAAATATCGGCGCCAAACATTACGGCACCGATATCTAAGTAAGGAAAGAGGGTAGGAAAAAAAAATGTAAAGTGCCCCAGAGTTTGTGCAGCCCTGACCATTACATGCTGCACTCAAATGCAAATCTGTGGGCAGGTGAAAGATTCTCTTTAAAGTGTAACAACTTTTTTAAAAACTTTTGACATGTCAGAAGTTTTGATCAGTGGGTTCCAAACACTGAGACCCCCCACTAGTCGCTAAAACGAAGCAACAGAAGTGCTCGGGTGAGCGGTGTGCCACTTCAATTCTGTTTGGCTTTCCTTGGAGCAGTGTACGGGCTCAATAGAAAGTCTAGGAGTCCGTACACCGCTCACTCGGCTGAAAGTCGATCATAAATGAAGCGGCACAGCGCTCACCCGAGCACTTCTGCTGCTTCGTTTTAGCAATCAGTGGGGGCCTCAGTGCTCGGTCCCCCACCGATGAAAACTTCGGACATGTCACTATGATATATAAAGATATCTATTACTGCGATTGGTGCAAGTTTTAATTACTTTTTATTGAAAATGATTTGTACTTTTTGAGATACAGCTGCTTTGTATCCTGTATACAGAGCAGCTGTATATAGCGCTGAGACCTGAATCCATTAGGTCGCCTATTACCGATCACATCTAAGTTATGAACTTAGATGTGATCGGTAACAGCTCGATCCTGCAGGACCCGCTGACCTGACGGATACAGGATACAGCGCTATATACATTATATAATATATTTATTTAAATTAGCGGGGGCAGGTTTATGGGGAAGGATTAGGGCCTGTTCACATCAGCGTTGGCTTTCCGTTCCGGGGTTCCGTGGGAGGTTTCCGTCGGGTGAACCCCGCAACGGAAGGTCAAACTGAAACCACAGCTTCCGTTTCAGTCACCATTGAAATCAATGGTGACGGAAACATTGCTAATTCCGTTCGTCACCATTCCGGCAGGTTTCCGTTTTTGTGACGGAATCAATAGCGCAGTCGACTGCGCTAATGGTGACGGAAACGGAAGCTGTGGTTTCAGTTTGACTTTCCGTTGCGGGGTTACCTCCAACGGAACCCCAGAACGGAAAGCCAACGCTGATGTGAACAGGCCCTAAGGCTTCTTTCACACTAGCATTAATATACGTTTACCTCTCTTCTGTCAGAGGAAGAGAGGATCGATACGTTAAACGGAAAGCAACGGCTCCATTAGAATTACCATTGCTTTCAATGGTAATTCTTTTGTATCAGTTGCTTTCCGTTTCGCTAAGTTTCCGTTTTTTTTAAAGGAAACAAAAGAACGGAAACCTAGTGAACGGAGACAAACGGAAAGCAACTGATACAAAAGAATTACCATTGAAAGCAATGGTAATTCTAATTGAACCGTTGCTTTCCGTTTAACGTATCGATCCTCTCCCTCTGACGGAAGAGAGGTAAACGTATATTAATGCTAGTGTGAACAAAGCCCAATACAACATATTAATATTAAAAAAAAACCCCAGCTGGGACTTGAACCAGCAACCTCCATATAGTAAGGCAGACAAGCTAACCACTACACTATAGTAACTGTAATAGATAATGCCTGTGAAACTGTAGTAGTTGAGGGTTTACTATTAGTCTCTCCTGTCTCTCTGCTGCGTGTGGGTGGTGACTGGTCAGAGACTCACAGTCAGACTGGCTGCCGCAGCTGCCGCATTCAGTGTGCTCTGTGAGTGACTGTGAGACTCACCAGTCACAGCCCTATTTGTAGCTTTCCCACGCTAATTAAGCACAGGAAAGCTACAAAGCCAGGAGTATACTGCAAGGGGGGGCGTTTTACTGACAGCAGAGGGCTCTATAGGGGGGAATTATCCCTCCACCATAGAGCCCTGACTAGTTACTATACTGAAAGGTTAGGGGGGTCTGAGCATCTGACTGACTGCTCTAAAGGGGGGGGGGCAGAATCCCCCCCCTATAGAGCTCTCTGCAGTAAGTTAGACGCTCAGACCCTCCCCCACCCACACTAATCCTTCCATTATAGTGATGTGAGGGCTCTATGGGGTGGATTATTCCAGCCCCATAGAGCCCTCTGCTGTCGGTAAAATGCCCAGACTCCCCCTTGCAGTATACTCACGTCACGGGTCCCGGTCCCAGCAAGGCTGCTGCCCGTCGCTCCTCCTGCAGACTTGCTCCTCTCTGGTTGCATGTGCTGTGTGCAGCGTCAGAGAGGAGGAGTATTACAGACGTTCGGCACGTCTCTCCCCTGTCCTGTCCGTCCCGGGCTGATAATGCCGCCCCCCCCTTGGGTAGGTGGTGCCGCCTGAGGCCGTCGGCTCACCTGGCCTCATGGCAGATGCGGCACTGGTTCCATGCAGTAATTATCCCAATAACTCGCTCCTTTCTTTAAAAACAACTGAAAATTCTTTATAATTTCATCTGGGTGAAAATAAATCCTAGGATAGGGTTCCAAACAAGGACAAGAAAATGGTATTATGGCGGTATGGGAGTGCCTGATGTGCTACCATTGGGCATCTCCACTTTACCAGATTATATTCTGGTATTCTCACACCACACATAAAAAATGCGCTCAAATAAAGCGTGTTTTAGCAGATCGCCTTCTTAACTTTCTATTACATGTCCACTAAAGCAGACTACCTATCGCAAACTATCAATGGTCTCCCAGCATGAAAGTATTCCACATCCTTACCCCCCAAAGCTCTTATACCTATATTCAAATTACCTCTCATTTACATATTATCAGAATTGTAAGATCTTCTTCTAGATAACTGATTAAGTTCTGATATTTTACATATTTGTTGTATGTTTAAAGGAAGCCAATTGTCTGCTTTCTCAGATCTGGACCGCAAATACTCGCTTCCTAACAAGGACTTTTATAAATCTCCCCGCAGTAGGCACACGTTGTTCTCTAAAAACATTCATAACCAGGCCTTTCTGAACTTTGCTTACTATTTCTTCTTTAGCCTTCCCTCCATCAAAGGGAGCATAACATGATAATATCCTCAAGTCTTCATTTCAAAGCTCTCACTCACTGGTATAAGGCTTTCAAATAGACGGGGTAACAAGGAGGTTGGATCCAGCGCTGTGGTTAAAGTAAAATGGAAATTGTTTCCAAGTTTAATGGTCTTAGTTAAAAAGATCCAATGGTATGGAGTCCTGGTGTGCAAAAGAATAGGGGAATATGGGTCCCGAAGTTGAGCCTACGCGTTTCGGACGACTCTAGCGTTGCTTTCAAATAGACTGAATGTATCACGAAAGGGATGAAGCACTGGAAGCTCTCTAATAAATAGATATCTCATTACCTCACAACTTGCAAAGTCGAATCCAACCTACTCTGAACTGTGCTGGAAAGGTTGTGTTCTTAATAGATTGTATCTCCACATGTGGTGGCAATGTCCAAGAGTTCTCTCACACTGGCTAGACATTTTCAACTTGATTTCTAGCTCATCAGCTTGCATAATAGCCCTGGATCCGGCACTATCTTTATGCTTTATGAACATGGACATAGTGCAAACTGCATTGAGGGTAGTGGTAAGCCACATCATATTAGCTGGCGTATTAGCTTTGCAAAACACGGCATGTAAAATGCAGCGAAAACCGTGGCAAGAAAGTGCAGGCAGGTTAAAATCTGCCTCGAAACTCCTGAAGGAATTTTGAGACAGATTTTTTTTCTGCCTGCAAATTCTTCAGTGTGAGCAGGGCCTTAGACTAAGTCTGTAAATTTGTGGTACCACTGACATTAAATGTGACGGTGTATATTTTAGTAAAAAAAAACTGTAGTAATAGAAATATACTACAGTAAATTTACACTACCTGTAGAAATTGTATAGCTAAAACTTCCTGAAATACTATGTAATTTTTTTTAATTACAAAACAGACGTCAGCTTACCTAAACCACGCCCTACCCATACAGTACTAGCTACACCTAATCAGCTCACCTTAACCCCTTAGTGACCAGCCCATTTTAGGCCCTAATGACCAAGCTATTTTATTCGTTTTTCTATAGTCGCATTCAAAGAGCTATAACTTTTTTATTTTTTCGTCTACATAGCTGTATGAGGACTTGTTTATTGCGGGATTAGTTGTACTTTTTAATAGCACCATTTTTGGGTACATATAATTTTTTTATTAGCTTTTATTAACTTTTTTGGGGGGGATTATAAAAAAAAGCTGAAATTCCGCCATTGTTCTATGCGTTTTTAAATTGACGCCGTTCACTGTGCGACGTAAATAACATGTTACCTTTATTCTATGGGTCGGTACGATTACGGCGATACCACATATGTAGAGGTTTTTTTATGTTTTACGACTTTTGCACAATAAAAACACTTTTGAACTAAAATTATTTGCTTTTGCATCGTCGCTTTCCAAGAGCCATAACTTTTTTATTTTTCCATCAATGTAGTGATTTTTTGGGCTTGTTTTCTGCGGGACGAGACGTAGTTTTGATTGGTACTGTTTTGGGGTGCATGGGACTTATTGATTCATTTTTATTATGACTTTTTTGGGGGGCAATGGAAAAAAATTGCAATTTCGCCATTGTTTTTTGCGTTTTTTTTTTACGGTGTTCACCTTGCGGTTTAAATTACATATTAACTTTATTAATGGAGTCATTACGGTCGCGGTGATTCCATATATGTGTACTTTTATTTATTTTTTACACTTTTACTAAATAAAACCACTTTTTATGGAAAAAAATGGTTTTATTTATTTTTTTACTGTACTTTTTATTAATAATCTTTATTTCACATTGATTGCTTCTTTTATTAGTCCCACTACGGGACTTTACTGTGCGATCTTCAGATCGCTGCTATAATGCTCTGGTATACTTCGTATACCAGAGCATTATTGCCTGTCAGTGTAAATCTGACAGGCAATCTGTTAGGACGTGCCTCCGGCGCGTCCTAACAGGCATATGTCCAGGGCAGACCTGGGGGCTTTTATCAAGCCCCCGGCTGCCATGACACCCCATCGGAGACCCGCGATTGCATTTGGAGGCCGCCGATGGGTGACAGAGGGAGCTCACTCCCTCTGTAAACAAAGTTAAATGCCGCGGTCGCTATTGACGGCGGCATTTAACGGGTTAAACGGCCGCAATCGAAGTAAACTTCATCAGACAGCTGAGCCCCGGCTCCAGCCTGCACGGGAGACCCGTGCAGGACTTAGACTAGGCTCACGTGAAAAGGCGTCAGCCTAGCCTAAGGCCCCTTAGTGACGAACGTAAAAAGGCGTAATGTTGGTCACTAAGGGGTTAAATACTGCTACCCTAACGTCCTACTTTTACAGGTACTAGCTGCACCTAACTATTCTATATTTATATTTTGTTTAAACTTTTTTCGTTTTTTGTAAAAAAAAGGCCCAAAAAAAACCCTGCGTCAACAAATTACCACTAAGTCTGATACATCTTATAGACAAAGGAACACACAAGTGCAGTAAAAATAGGCGAAAAAATGAAAATACGCCAAAATGTGAGCACAGATGCCGATCAGTGATGGTAGTCACTGATCAGCACTCAGAGACCGCAGGGTGCACCCACGGAGATGGTGCTGGCAGAAAAATGAAAAATAAAAGGGCACAAATTACACCTGCGTCAACAAATTGCCACTGAGGCGGATTATAGACTCAGCACTCAGTGGCCGCATGGCGCAAACAGGTGGATAATGCAGTAAATATAGGCCCAAAATCAAAAACCTCTGCTAAAAAATGAGCACAAATGCCAATCAGTGATGGCGGTCACTGCTCAGTGGCTGCAGGACACACACAAAGCTGGTGCTGTTAGAAAAATGAAAAGAAAAAAGAAAAACCTGCATCAAAAAAAAAAATCCACGGATGCTGATCTGTGATGGTGGTCACTGATCAGCACTCAGTGGCCACAGTGGCCACAGGATGCACACACAGAGATGGTGCAGGTGAAAAAAATGACAAAAAAAAGTCCTGTATCACAAAGAGGGAAAACCGATGTGGCAATTTTTTTCCTTTTAACCCACTCCTCTAACCCTGCCCATATACACCCAGTTCAGCATGCACAGTATCATGCTCCCATAGTGCCTCCCTACAGCATAATGCCCCCACAGAGTATAATGCCCCTATAACTGCACCCACACATTATAATACCCCATAGTGCCTCCCACAAAGTATAATGCCAAGTAGCTCCCCACATAGTATAATGCCCCCATAGCTGCCCCCATACAGTATAATGCCCGAATAGATGCCCCATACATTATAATGCCCACACAATTCCCCCATATAGTATAATGCCCCATACAACATAAGGCCCCCATAGCTTCCCCCATACAGTACAATGCACACACAGATGCCCCCATACAGTATAATGCCCACACAGATGTTCCCACACAGTATAATGCCCCCATAGCTGCCACCATATAGTATTATGCCCACACAAATTATCCCCTACAGAATAATGCCCCATAGCTGCCTTCAAACAGGATAATGCGCCCATAGCTGCCCCCATAGCTGCCCCCATACAGTATAATGCCCCATACTGTATAATGCCCCTTAGCTGACCCCATACAGTATAATGTCCCCACAGATGCCCCATACAGTACAATGCCCCTATAACTGCTCCATACAGTATAATGCCCCCACAGCTGCCCCATACAGTATAATGCCTCCTTAGCTGCCACCATACAGTATGTCTCCTTAGCTGCCACCATACAGTATAATGTCCCCTTAGCTGTCCCCATACTTGTATAATTCCAATACTGCCCCCATGCAGTATAATGCCTCCTAAACTACCCCGATACAGTATAATGCCCCCTTAGCTGCTCCTAGTGCCTGTTCCCACATATAAAGTGCTAGAGCCAAAAAAAGATAGTGCCACAGTGCCCATGTAAATAGTGGATGGCACCAGTGTCCCCTGCAGATAGTGCCCATATAGTGTCAGCGTGCCCATGTAGATACTGCCACCCCCTTAAGGATAGCGCCACACGCACCCCACCCTGTAGATAGCATCACACACACTCCTCACCCTGTAGATAGCACTACCCCCTAAAGATAGAACCATTGGGGCTCCCTCTAGGAGCGGAATCCCCAGCCAGAGCATCGGCCATACTTTGACCGGGATTCCGCTCCAGTAGGAGCCCCTAACATCACTCTCCATAAATGGATAGTAACACCAGGGGCTCCTTCGGGAGCAGTATCCCTGTTCAGCGCATTTGCAACGCTCTGGCTGGGGATTCCGCTCCTGGAAGAGCCCTTGACATCACTGTCCAGGGCTTTCCTAAGACAGGTTTCTACGGCCAAAGAGCTTGCGATGCTCTGGCCAAGGACTCCATAGTTGAAAGCTGTAACATCACTGTCCACCAGGCTCATGGGTCAGGGGGGAAAAGTCCTTGCCCACCCCCCAACCTCTTCTCATGGCCAACAGCTTTCAGTTGCATCGCTGGTTCTCTTAAGTGACCCATAGTTGCAGTACTAACAGCCAGGAGCGTCGCTAAGGCCATAAAACGTAAGGGGCAATAGCCCCAATACATATGTCCCCACCAAAAAGATAAATGTATGTGCATGCGTGTAAATACTAGTCCCTCTCAATTAATTAGAATATCATCAAAAAGTTAATTTATTTCAGTAATTCAATTCAGTGAAACTCATATACTATATAGATTCATTACACACAGAGTGATCTATTTCCAACATTTTTTTCTTTTAATGTTGATGATTGTGGCTAACAGTTAATGAAAATTAGAATATTAAATAAGCCCATTTTCAAAAATTATTTTTAATACCGAAATGTAGGCATACTGAAATGTAAGTACAGTATATGCACTCAATACCTGTTCGGGGCTCCTTTTGCATGAATTACTGCATCAATGCGGCGTGGCATGGAGGCGATCAGCCTGTGGCACTGCTGAGGTGTTATGGAAGCCCAGGTTGCTTTGATAGCGGCCTTCAGCTCGTCTGCATTGTTGGGTCTGGTGTTACATCCATGGCCGGGGATCGCCGTTCTAACTCACCCCCTGACGATCCCGGCCATGGACACCTCTCTGCTCGGCGTCCTCCTCCCTCTGGCAGGCGCCGGCACTGTCTTCCGGGTCCTCGCGCCGTTCCCCGCAGGGCGCGCGCGCCCGCGCGTGCACGGCCTTAAAGGGCCAGTACGCGTCCAGCTGCCAATAATCAGTTATTAGCCCAAATGACTGCTGGACTATAAAAATGAGCTCTGCCCACTGGTTCCTTGCCTGAGCGTTGTTGTATACCCTAGTCTGTCTTGCTAAAGGTCTCCCAGTGTTTTCCAGTTCCCAGGGTTGCCCGTCCCTGCTGCCTGTACCCTGTATCCCGTACTATCGTTACCTGCTGTGAAAGCCAAGTTGTGTCTTCCGCCGCATCCGCGGCGTCACCTGCTGTGAAAGCCAAGTCGTGTCTTCCGCCGCATCCGCGGCGTCACCTGCTGTGAAAGCCAAGTCGTGCCTTCCCGCTGCATCCGCGGCGTCACCTGCTGTGAAAGCCAAGTCGTTCCTTCCCGCTGAATCCGCGGCGTCACCTGCTGTGAAAGCCAAGTCGTGATCCTGCCACTGTCTACTATTGCGTCAGGTACCCGTTTTGAACTATAGACATTGTTTTGTACCTAGTTGGCCAGCTGCTACCCCGCTACGCGGTACGGCCCAGTGGGTCCACACCCCGCGCCGTGACATCTGGTGTCTCTCATCTTCCTCTTGACAATACCCCATAGATTCTCTATGGGGTTTAGGTCAGGCGAGTTTGCTGGCCAATCAAGTACAGTGATACTGTGGCAATTAAATCAGGCATTAGTACTTTTGCTACTGTGGTGTGGGCAGGTGCCAAGTCCTGCTGGAAAATGAAATCAGCATCTCCATAAAGCTTGTCAGCTGAGGGAAGCATGAAGTGCTCTAAAATGTCCTGGTAGACGGCTGCATTGACTCTGGACTTGATATAACACAGTGGAGCAACACCAGCAGATGACATGTCTCCCCAAACCATCACTGACTGTGGAAACTTCACACTGGACAGAAAGCAACTTGGATTGATGCCTCTCCTCTCTTCCTTCAGACTCTGGGACCTTGGTTTCCAAATGAAATGCAAAATTTACTTTCATCTGAAAACAGGACTTTGGACAACTGAGCAACAGAACAGTCCTTTTTCTCCTTAGCCCAGGTAAGACGCTTCTGACGTTGTCTCTGGGTCATGAGTGGCTTGACACAAGGAATGCGACAGTTGTAGCCCTTGTCCTGGATACATCTGTGTGTGCCGGCTCTTGAAGCACTGACTCCAGTTGCAGTCCACTATTTGTGAATCTCCCCCAGATTCTTGAATGGCCTTTTCTTGACAATCCTTGCAAGGCTGCGGTTATCCCTGTTGCTTGTGCACCTTTTTCTACCACACTTTTTCCTTCCTCTCAACTTTCCATTAATATGCTTGCATACAGCACTCTGTGAACAGCCAGCTTCTTCAGCAATGTCCTTTTGTGGCTTAGCCTGCTTGTGGAGGGTGTCAATGACTGTCTTCTGGAAAACTGTCAAGTCATCAGTGTTCCCCATGATTGTGTAGCCTACTGAACCAGACTGTTGGACCATTTAAAGGCTTAGGAAACCTTTGCAGGTGTCTTGTGTTGATCAGCTGATTAGAGTGTGACACCATGAGTCTACAATTTTGGGCTTTTACACAATATTCTAATCTTCTGAGAGACTAAATTTTGTGTTTTCATTAACTGTTAGCCATACTCATCAACATCAAAAGACAAAAATGCTGGAAATAGATCACTCTGTGTGCAATAAATCTATATAATATAGTTTCACTTTTTGAATTGAATTACTGAAATAAATGCACTTTATGATGATATTCTAATTCATTGAGAAGGACTAATATATATATATATATATATATATATATATATATATATACATATATATGAGACAGTATTTCTATGGCACTACGACCCCTATAGCTGTGGATAGGATTAGATACAGCGGCGCAGCAGACTTTATCACATTTGATAAACTTAGATGTGGGGACCAGCTCGCTGACATTGCGGCTCCAGCACTAGACCAAGGAAAGGTAAGTATAATAATTGCTTTGCTTTTTTATGCGCTTAAATTTTTTTTGTGTGTTTGTGATTTTTTTACAGGTTCGGTTGTTGGACAACTTGGGATTCGAGGACTACTTCGATGACAGCAGTTTTTTATTCTCAATAAAATAGATACAACATAGCAGCAGCAGGCTAGCATTACCAGGGTGGGAAGGGCCACGGTTTCTGGCCTTTCCTAGCCTAATCATACCAGCCTGCGGCCACCCCAGTACCCTGCCATCACTACAGATGGTCGAGTACTGGATAGTCCCAGGTTATCCTTGGGTCATTGGTTTACTTTTAAGGGCATGACGAAACGAGGCTGAATTGCTCTGGAATTTCGCTGCGGAAATCCGCAGCGTACACGTTTCTCCATTGCTTTCCACAGCTTTTTAGTGAGGTTCGTTTACACGTTGCGGAAAACTCAGCTGCGGTCCATAGGCTGCGGTGCGGAATTTGGTGTCCGCAGCATACACTGGTTGTTGCGGACGTGTAGCGGACTTGTTGCGGACTCATTGCGGAATTTCTCCATTGACTTCAATGGAGAGTAAAAATTCCGCAATGAAGTCCGCAGATGTTATGTGTGTTGCATAGCGTATTTGTTTTACGAACATGACATTTCTTCATTCTGGCTGGATCTATGTATTTCTAGGTCTACAGCCAGACTGAAGCCCCATGCACACTACCGTAAAAAACGCCCGTTATTACGGCACGGGCAGGCCCATAGAAGTCAATGGGGCTCCTGTAATTAAGGGTGACTACGTGTGTGCACCCGTAATTATGGGAGCGTTGCTAGGCGACGTCAATAAATAGTCACTGTCCAGGGTGCTGAAAGAGTTAAACGATCGGCAGTAACTGTTTCAGCACCCTGGACAGTGACTTCCCATCACAATATACATCAACCTGTAAAAAAAAATAGAAGTTCCTACTTACCGAGAACTCCCTGCTTCTTCCTCCAGTCCGGCCTCCCAGGATGACGTTTCAGTTCAAGTGACGGCTACAGCCAATCACAGGCTGCAGCGGTCACATGGACTGCCGCGTCATCCAGGGAGGTCGGGCTGGATGTCAAGAGAGGGACGCGTCACCAAGGCAACGGCCGGGTAAGTATGAATTTCTTTTACTTTTACTAGGGAAAGGGCTGTCCCTTCTCTCTATCCTGCACTGATAGAGAGAAGGGAAGTACTTTCACCTCAATACGCAACGGCTAATCCGCATCAATTTAATGCCCATTTTAGGCAGAGCCGCAACAGAATCTGCAACACAGATTATGTGCGGCATTGATGCGGACAGTGGCGGAAGAAATACGCCACGTCTGGTCATGCCCTTAAAAGTAGGACAATGAACTGAGGTAACCGGGCACCATGTGATGTAAACTAACCAATGACAGCTTGCAGATGTCAATGCTTAGTTTAGTGATGCTTGTAAGGGGTGCAGGATCAACCCAAGATGGGACCGAATTGTGGCGCATCTCGGGCGCATGCGCCACTAAAAATACGTAGTGTGGAGACTCCTTCAGATACGAAGGAGTCCCTACGCTAAGAATTATTAGCGGTCATTCACCTACTTTCAAATGTAGTTAAATGATTGCTACTAACCAGATAAGGCCTTGTTCACATCTGCGTTCGGCACTCCGTTGATCTGCTCAGTCATAGGAGCAGAACAACGAAAATGCCAGAAGTGCAGGAGATAACCAGCTCCCAACGGAACCCATTGACTTTAATGGGTTCCGTTGGGGTGTCCGTAGTTTTACTGGAAACAATAGTGCAGCATGCTGCACTATTGTTTTAGGTATTTTCGGCGGAATCTGCGATGGCGGCCCCTAACAGAGCCTCCAACGCAGATGTAAAATAGGCCAGATGTGCATTAAGCGTTTTTTTAAGGCCGTTTTTGGAGCTGTTTTCAATAGAGTCTATGAAAAACGGCTCCAAAAATGTCCCAAGAAGTAACCTGCACTTCTTTTTTGTGGCGTTTTTTTTTTTGCGCGCCCGTTTTTCAAAACGGGCGCGTAAAAAAACAGCCCGTTGGAACGGAACGCCCTTTTTCCGTCTCTCGGACGCTTTTCGGCCATTTACGGCCCGAAAAATGGCCAAAAATAGCCCATGTGAACATACCCTAAGTGCGAGCTCAAAACTCCACAGCAAATTTGATCGAGCTGGAACAGACTTTATTTAGTCCAAGTGGTAGACACTGCCCTAGTAGAGTGGGCTCTAGAAAAATTAGGTGGTTCAGAGTTCTAACAATATAAGCCAGACTAATGGCCTCTACACTCCATCTACCCAGGGTAGGTTTGGTGGATTTTTACCCTTTGATTTTTTTTTAGGAAACAATAGATTCTCAACCTTCCTGATCTCTTAAGGCCCTATTACACTGCCCAATTTTGGCCGATGCAGCGAGCGCAGATCAACAAGACAGCTCGTTGATCGTCGCTTGGCTGGTCCTGTGACAAGGAGCTATGTATGGGAACGAGCGGTTGTTACTCCGATCGCTCGTCTCCATACATTATTATCATGTTGGCAGCGCTGACCACATTGATAATATTTAACTTTTTTAAAACGATACGATCAGCAGATGAACGAGCGTTTGCTTGTTCATCTGCTGATCGCTGCCCTGTTTACACAGGGCAATTACGGCAACTAGCGTTCTATGAACGATCGTTTTCCCGATAATTTCCCAGTGTAAGACCCCCTTTACCCCAAGCTAAATAGATCTCAAGACAACAGAGCAGATCTAGGAATGGAGATTACATTCCTCATGAGAGGATGACTAGAGCCAGAACACTAGAAGGGAGCTGACCTTATTACAGGTTATAAATAAGGGAACTTTGGGAGCGAAGTTTGGCAGTAGCCTTAGCAAGACCATGTAAGACCTCATGCCCACTTCAGTTTTTTTCGTCAGGGTGCTATCCGTTTTTTTCAACTGATAGCACCCTGACACATTCATTTCAATGGGGCCATGCACACTTCTGTTGTTTTAACGGAACCGTGCAGACGTTCCGTCAAAAGTAGTGCAGGTCCTACTCCTGCCCATTTTTGACGGAACAGTCTCGGCCTTTTCATTGAATTTGGTCCGTGAAACAACAGACTGCACACGGAAGGCATGCGTGTGCAGCCCGTGTTTGACGGAACCGTCATTCGCGGCTGTACAACGGCCAACGGAAATGTGCATGAGGCCTAAGGGTGGCACATCCAGTGCAATATATGAGCACAGGAACCAGACAGGTGGCAGATTTCACACAACTTTACTTAGAAATGAAATGAGTATCTGTGGGTTATACAGTGACACAATATCAGTTTCTACAAATATCCACGTATCACAGTCACAGGCTTCTCCTCAGCTCCCACCTGCCACATCAGTGAGGACAGTCCCAGCAGTTCTCAGCCACACTCCTGTAGCTGTCTCTGTCTCCACAGTTTTCTCTAAATTCTGCTCTCCTTCCAGACTTTCCATTCAGGGGTCTCTCTTTAGTCTCTCTTTATGCTCTCCTCTCATGAGTTTTTTCTGCAGTCTCTCTCCTTCACTCCCTTGTCTGCTCCTCTAGCACAGAGCTTCTCCTCCTGCTCCTCTCTTCCTTTCTAGAACTTTCCTCAGTCTGCTATGCTGGGCTTTCTGGGCATGTTCAGTACAATCTGTCAAATTACTCAGTAGTAAAAATATTCCTTCCACAAATATAATCAGACGGATAACAGTAATAACATACTACATTTACAGCATACACATAGTACAGAAGAAAACAGGTTACACGGACTTCAATAATTTATCCCAGCCATCTTCACCCCTCTTACAACCAACCATGTCATGTAGGAATCTGATGTACGGATCTACTTCTGACAAGGCTTGAAGCTCACTTATTCTCTTGACAGATGTTATGGCCAGGGGTGGACATACCACATGTGCAAACCATGCAGCTGCTCAGGGGCCCAGTACATTGCATGTAAGGGAATGAGAAAGTGGCTCACAGTTACTGGTGTATTGTTAGAGAAACACAACGTGGTGTGCGATGATAAACTATTGGAGAGCATGAGGGCCCAATTGCCCGTCTTCCACAGGGACTCTCCATCGCATTTGTCCGCCCCTGATTATGACCAGTAGGAAATAACCTTTTAGGATACGTAATTATGTGTAACCTCTTCCAGAGGTTCAGAGATAGATGAGCATAAAGCTCTTAGGGCTAAAGCAAAGTTCCAGGATTGTAGGCCTCATTCTAGTAGACGGTTTCAGGAACCTTTTTACTAAGGGCTTTTGTGACAAGGATCTTAGCCAAAAGGCGGACCTGGACTAAATTTGGACCATTGGTTTACTTTTAAAAGTATTGGTCGATAGACTTAGTCCTTATCCGAAACCTTCCTGCAGGAAGTGTAGGATGTTGTTAATCCGCGGGTTGGAACTATCCACTCCTTGAGCTGAATACTGAGCTGAAAAAATCCATTTGACCTTTGTGTGAATCTATTCTTCTTGGTAGATTCAGACCTGGACTGTGAGAAAGTCTTCATAAATTCATTGGCGAGCCCTTTAGATTGTAATAGGAGATGGTCAACCTTCAGGCTGTCAGGTTGAATCTGGCAGAGTTGAGTGCTCTGAGACACCAAGTTCTGCACTAGGTGAAGTCTCCAAATACACCATGAAATAATCTAATGAGATGGTATGATGGCTTTTACCATGACCTGGTCTTGCCTGATTTTAATCAATACCCTGGATATAAAGTGAACCAGAGGGAAAATGTAGGCCAGCCTGAACTTCCTAGGGATGGACAGGACATCCACTGCCAAGGGATTGTTCCCCTGATAAAGGGAGAGAAATGTTTCCACCTTGGCGCTGAACCAGTTCGCCATGAGATTGTTCTCTGACATTACCCACATCCTAGCGATCCGCTTGAAGATCTCCAGATTCAGAGACATTTCTCCTGGGACTGCTAGACTTCAACTCAGTTGGTCGGCAATAATGTTGAGGGAGCTATGAATATGTCCAGCAGACAGATGGGTAGGTTCAACTCTGTCCATGTCAAGATCTTTCTCAGTAACTTGAGGAGTTCTGATCGAGTGCCACCCTGCCTGATGTTGTGATGTCTGACTTTACATGGACTGCTTTACCCTGGACTTGCAGAGTATATAATATAGCTTTGAGTGCCTTTGGGATCAAGGACATAGACCTCTAGAGAGGACTCTTTGAGCCCCGGAGTGTGTACTCCTCCAGGTGGAATTCCAGCCTAGTTGAGATGCATCTGTATTCAACAAGATCCAGACATGCTGGATCAAGGACCTCCTGTCTCTGAGATGTTTCCACATCTAACGGATTCATATATTTAAAATGACAGGGTGCACCTACTGTTAAACCAGTCCAGGTTGCATGACGTTAGGTTCTGAATCTCTCTCTCTGGAGAGGTTGTAAGTGCCCTAAGGCCCAAAGTACTGCCTCTGTAGCTGCTTACATGAAACATAAGACCCCCTGCTGCCAAGATTCTTTCCAGTTGAAAGGTAAAGAATATCTCCTGGGAATTTATGACATAACAATGGAACAATGTCTGACTTTTTAAAATGTATTATCTAAGGGTATGTACACACGACCTCTTTTCAGACGTAATTGAGGCGTTTTACGCCTCGAATTACGCCTGAAAAGACGGCTCCAATACGTCGGCAAACATCTGCCCATTGCTTGCAATGGGTCTTACGATGTTCTGTGCAGACGAGCTGTCATTTTACGCATCACTGTCAAAATATGGCGCGTAAAATGACGGCTCGTGAAAAGAAGTGCAGGACACTTCTTGGGACGTTTTTGGAGCCGTTTTCTCATATACTCTATTGAAAACAGCTCCAAAAACGGCCGTAAAAAACACTGCGAAAGCGCTGCAAAAAACGCAAGTTGTTAAAAAAACGTCTGAAAATCAGGAGCTGTTTTCCCTTGAAAACAGCTCCGTATTTTCAGACGTATTTTGTTAATTGTGTGAACATACCCTAACAATGTTGGAGTTACAGGGCAGCAGTTTGAAGATGGAGCATCAGATGAATCATCCAGGTATGGAGCCACAGATATCCCCTGTGTTCTTACAGGCAGCTATAGCAGACACCACCTTAGAAAAGGTGTGGGAAGCTGAAGAGATTCTGAATAGAAGATCTGTGAATTGCAAGGTACTTGACACTGACTCTTATTTACACAGCTGTTCTTAGATATTTTCTGAGAGGCAGAAAAATCGGAATGTTAAGGTATGCATCCTTCAAGACCAGAGAGGCCATGAAATCTCCTTTTCATGGATCTGATTGTTTCCTATCTGAATTTCTTCTTCCTGAAGAGTCGGAGGTTAATACCTTTCCTTCATCTGCCCAAAGGCTTAGGAGGTAGAATTACAGGAGAATAAACTCAAGTTCCTCTCCCAGGAGTAGGGACCTCCTCTAGGATCTTTCTTTCTAGAATTGTAGAAAGTAGACATCCAGGATGACCGGATGTAAAGGAGCAGTACAAGAAATCTTCCTGGAGAAAGCAAATGAAAATCTATTGAATAGCCGGACTGCATGATCTTTAACCCCAGGAAAGGTTATACTTTGCCAGCTTCAGAAGAAAGTTGGAGGCACCCCTTACTGGAAGGGATCTGGCATCAGAGTTTGGGCTATCTGGTGTCAAAAATAGAATCCGAATCACCGCCTCCCGGGAGAAACTGTGACCTTAGCGCAGAGCCCTAGACTGCTCGGTCATCCTGACTGACTTTGTAAAGGCTATAGAGCCTCTTAATCTCCCTCTGTGGAACCTTGGTCTGCGTCGGTATTGACTTCTGTGGTACCATAAGAAGTTTTTCCACTTTGCAGGGTCCCTGTCTATCTCAAAGGACAGCGGTAATGATTACCACTTCTTGTCAGAAAAGTTCTCCATGATTTGAATCAACTCGGAGCCAAAGAGTCTACTTGACTCATACTCTAACTCACAGAGGTTGTACTTGTAAACATTAACTGCGACTCAGAGTTTAACCCCTTAGCGCACCAGGACGCACCGGTACGTTCTGCATTGAAGTGCTTTAAGCCACAGGGACGTACCGGCGCGTCCTGGCTAAAAACTGTCACCCTGTCAAAGGACAAGGTGACAGAACTGTGCCGTCAACTGTTTATGACAGTTGACCGGCACAGTAAGATGGCAGGGGACCATTCACAGCGGTCTCCTGCCGGCGATCGCTGTGATTGGTCAGTCAAAGCAGACTGACCAATCACAGCTCCATGACGTAGTGTATGTGATGGCGCTGGCTCAGAAGCTGAGCCAGCGCTATCACCGCTGGGAATCAGCTGTCCGACGCCCCTCTGCAATGGCCAGGACTGGAGCTAGGCTCCGATCCGGCCGATTAACCCCTTCGATGCATCGATCAACGTGATCGATGCATCGAAGTGTCTTGTAGCCTGTCGGCAACCACGATGGTTACCACGGGCGCGGGTGTCAGCTGTTTGTCACAGCTGACATCGTGCCCTAACGGCCAGGACCGGAGCAAGGCTCCGATACGGCCGATTAACCCCTTAGATGCAGCTATCGCTGCATCTAAGTGATTAGATCGTACCCTATGGTTGCTAATGACAACCATCGGCACCCGCGGGTGTTCCGATGGTTCCTATGGAAACCATAGTCTAACAATCACTTCCTAGTACGGAAGCCTATTAGGCCCCGCCGGGAGGCGAAGCCTAATAGGCTTGCTGTCAGTGAATAGCTGACAGCTCTAATACACTGCACTATGTAGGTAGTGCAGTGTATTAGAATAGCGATCAGGGCTTCATGCCTTGAAGTTCCCTAGTGGGACAAAAAAAAAAAAGTTAAAACAAGTTAATAAAAATGTTGTAAAAAAGTAAAAAAAAATAAGTTTCATGTTAAAAACAATATAACAGCCTTTTTTCCTATAATAAGTCTTTTATTATAGGAAAAACCAAAAAACATAAAAAAAGTACACATATGTGGTATCCCCGCGTCCGTAACGACCCAAACTATAAAAATATCATGCTATTTTACCCGTACGGTGAACACCGTAAAAATTTTTTATAAAAAACTATTCCAAAATTGCTGTTTGTTAGTCACTACCCCTCGCAAAACAGAATAAAAAAAGGGATCTAAAAGTTGCATGTACCCCAAAATTATACCATTAAAAAACGCAGCCCGTCCCGCAAAAAACAAGCTCTCCCACCGCTTTTTTGACGGAAAAATAAAAAAGTTATGGCTCTCAGAATATGGTGACACCAAAAATACATTATTTGAAACAAAAGTGATTTTATCGTGCAGACGCTTCAAAGCATAAGAAAAACTATATACATCTGGTATCACCGTAATCGTACCGACCCGCAGAATAACGTAACATTGTCATTCATAGCGCATGGCGAACGCCGTAAAAAAAGAAATAATAAAAAACATCAGAATTGCAGGTTTTTGGTCACCTTGCTTGCCAAAAAAATTAAATACAAAGTGATCAAAAAATCGCATGTACCCCAAAATGGTACCAATGAAATCTACAGATTGTCCCGCAACAAATAAGCCCTCACACGGCTCCGATGGAGAAAAAATAAAGACGTTTTGGCTCTCAGAATATGGCGATGCAAAATGTGCAAAGTATCCAAAAGCGGATAAGATCGGGCGCCATTTATCAGTGCGACACCGGCCACATATCTGTGGATAATTATTTATTTACCCCATTATTATACTCTCTTATTATACCCCTGATGTTCTCCGCACAGCTTACATATGCCCCCACATCATAAACAGAAATACCAGCAATACCCCAAACAAAACAACTAGCGAGCAAAATCCACGCTACAAAAGCCAAATGGTGCGCCCTGCAGCGTGCCCAAGCAGCAGTGTACGTCCACATATATGGCATCGCCATACCCGGGAGAACCCGCTTAACAGTTTGAGGTATTTGTCTTCAGTGGCACGAACTGGGCACAAAATATTGTGCACTAAAATTGCACATACCTGTGGAAATTTGCAATTTTCACTTTGCACCATCCACTGAGCATTCATTTCTAATAGAAAAAAAAAAACCTGTGTGGTCAAAATGCCTTGAGGGGTGCAGTTTCCAAAATGGGGGTCACTACTTGAGGGTTTGTTTTACTATTTGACCTCAGAGCCCTGCCGTTGTTGGCTAATGCTGCGAAAATCACCAAAATAGGTCTCACATGCGCCTGTCACTCCTAAGCCCTGTCATATGTCCAGGCAAATGATAAATGCCTTGAGCGGTGTAGTTTACAAAATGGGGTCACTTCTCATGGTTTTACACTCTACTCTGGTACCTAAGAACGCTCTGCAAATGCGACATGGCGCCCCTACACCAGTCCAGCAAAATCTGTGCTCTAAAAGCCACATGGCACTCCTTCCATTTTGAGCTCTGCCATGTGCCCAAACAGCAGTTTAGGGCCACACATGGGGTATTGCCGTACTCGGGAGAAATTGGGTAACAAATTATGTGTTGTTTTTTCTCCTATTACCCCTTGTGGGAAAAAAAATTGGGTGCAAAACTACATATTTTTGGGAAAAAAAATAATTTTTCATTTTTACTGCCTCATTCTAATACAATCTATGAAACACCTGTGGGATCAAAATGCTCAGTACACCCCTAGATGATTACCCTGAGGGGTAAAGTTTACAAAATGGAGTCACTTCTCAGGGGTTTCTACTGTACGGGTACCTCAGGGGCTCTGCAAATGCGACATGGCGCCCAAAAAACAATCAACCAAAATCTACATGCCAAGTAGCACTCCTGCCATTCTGAGCCCTGCGGTGTATCCACGCAGCAGTTTATAACCACATATGGGGTATTGCCGTACTCGGGAGAAATTGCTTTACAATTGTTGGGGCGCTTTTTCTCCTTTATTCCTTGTGAAAATGAAAACAATTCAACATTTTAGTGGAAAGAATGCAGATTTTCATTTTCACTGCATAATCCCAATAATTCAGCAAAAAAACTGTGGGGTCAAAATGCTCACTATACCACTAGATAAATTCCACGAGGGGTATAGTTTCCCAAATGGGGTCACTTTTGCTGGGCTTGCACTATTTTGGCCCCTCAGTGGCTTTGCAAATGTGACATGGGGCCGCAAACCATTCCAGCAAAACTTGAGCTCCAAAAGTCAAATGGCGCTCCGTCCTTTCTAACTTCCGTCATGTGTCCAAACAGCAGTTTATTACCACATATGGGGTATTGCTGTGCTCAGAAGAGTTTGCTTTACAAATATTGGGGTGTTTTTTCTCCTTTATCTGTTGTAAAAATTAAAAAATCTGAGCTAAAACGACATTTTATTAGAAAAAATTTAGATTTTCAATTTCACGGCATAATTCCCATAAATTCAGCAAAAACCGTGTAGGGTCAAAATGCACACTATACCCCTAGAAAAATTTCTTGAGGAGTGTAGTTTCCAAAATGGGGTCACTTTTGGGGAGTTTCCACTGTTATGGTCCCTCCAGGGCTTTGCAAACACGACATGGCACCGAAAATCAATGCAGCAAAATCTGCGCTCCAAAATCCAAATGGCCCTCGTTCCCTTCTGAGCCCTGCCGTGGGTCCAAACAGCAGTTTATTACCACATATGGGGTATTGCCGTAATCGGGAGACATTGCTTTACAAATGTTGGGGTGTTTTTCTCCTTTATTCCTTGTAAAATCTAAAACATTGTATGTTTTTTCAGAAAAAAAGTAGATTTTCATTTTCACAGACCAGTTCCAATAAATTTAGCAAAAAACCTGTGGGCTAATAATGCTAACTATACCTCTTGAAAAATTCTTTGAGCGGTGTAGTTTCCAAAATGGGGTCACTTTTGGGGAGTTTCCACTGTTTTGGCACACAAGACCTCTTCAAACCTGACATGGTGCCTAAAATATATTCTAATAAAATAGAGGCCCCAAAATCCACCAGGTGCTCCTTTGCTTCTGAGGCCGGTATTTCAGTCCATTACCACACTAGGGCCACATGTGGGATATTTCTAAAAATTGCAGAATCTGGGCAATAAATATTGAGTTGCATTTCTCTGGTAAAACCTTCTGTGTTACAGAAAAAACTGTATTACAAATGAATTTCGTAAAAAACTAATTAAATTTGTAAATTTCACCTCTACTTTGCTTTATTTCCTGTGAAACGCCTAAAGGGTTAAAATAATTTCTGAATGTGGTTTTGAATACTTTGAGGGGTGCAGTTTTTAAAATGGGGTGTTTTATAGGCGGTTTCTAATATATAAGGCCCTCAAAGCCACTTCAGAACTGAACTGGTCCCTGAAAAAATAGCCTTTTGAAATTTTCTTGAAAATGCGAGAAATTGCAGCTAAAGTTCTAAGCCTTGTGAGGTCATAGAAAAACAAAAGCACGTTCAAAAAACGATGCAAACATAAAGTAGACATATGGGAAATGTTAACTAGTAAATATTTTGTGTGGTATTACGATCTGTTTTACAAGCAGATACATTACAATTTAGAAAAATGCAGATTTTTTGCACATTTTCTCTAAATTTTGGTGTTTTTTACAAATAAATATTGAATTTAACGACAAAATTTTTTCAGTATCATAAAGTACAACATGTCACGAGAAAACAGTCTCAGAATCGCTTGGATAGGCAAAAGCATTCTGGAGTTATTACCACATAAAGTGACACATGTCAGATTTGCAAAAATAGGCTGTGTCCTTAAGGCCAAAACAGGTTCAGTCCTTAAGGGGTTAAGCCAGAGAGAATGTCAAACCAGTGTTATATAGGGCCATAGTCTTGTCTGACAACTTTACCTGTTGGTAATCTAGTATCCCCCAGAGAGTCAGGATCCAAACTGGATCAAGGACCTCCCGCCTCTGAGATGTTTTCACATGTAACGTATTCATGAATTTAAAATGACACAGTGCACCTACTGTTCAACCGCTCCGGACTGCGTTACGTTAGGTTCTGGATCTCTCTATGGAGGGATCATAAGTGCCCTAAGGCCCAAATAACTGCCTCTGCAGCTGCTGACAAAATTCTTTCCCGCCAAATCTCCTTTTCATGTCCCCTATATGAATTTCTTCTTTCTGAAGAATCGGAAATTGATGCCTTTCCTTCATTTGCCCAAAGGCTTAGAGGCCAGAATTACAGAAGAATGAACTCTAGTTCTTCTCCCACTAGGATCTTCCTTTCTAGGAATTGTAGAAAGGATACTGTCACGCATGTGAGGTATGTGGACCCACTAGGCCGCTCCGCCGTAGTGGAGAAGCTGCTGGCCGAACAATATTCTATAACAGTCTCTAGGGCATGAGTACCTGGGAAGATTATCTGGCAGATAGTTGGAGTAGCAGACATTTGGGGTAGCGGACACTTGATACACTTGGCGTGGCAGATGACACTGGACGTGACAGATGACACTGGATATGGCACATGAGACACACACGACTCCAACAATACACTTTGACTCAGAAACAAACACAGCAACAGGATACAGTGTACGTGAAGCAGGATATGGGAACACTGGGAGCAGAATACAATTAAGGGACCATTTGCTTAGATAAAAATGGGAATACAACAACAATGCTCAGGCAAGGATGGGAAGGGCAGAGTCCTTTATATTGTCCAGGGTGATCTGGGGATTGTGTAGGGAACACATTATTGGTGTGTGCGCTGGCCCTTTAAGACTGGGAATGAGCGCACCCTAGAGAATACAGTAGCAGAGTGCAGCGGCAAGTTCTGGTGTCTCCTGGGAGGAAGGCGCCAGCAAGTTCTTTGTGTCCTGCGGTCGCGGCTGCCGGTAAGTACAAAGTGCCGGCTGTCAGTGACTGCGGGCACGACAGATACATCCAGGATGATGGGATGTAAAGGAGCAGTATGAGAAATCTCTCGGAGGAAGCAAATGTAAATCTAATGAATAGCCGGACTGCATGATCTTCAACCCCAGGAAATTTTATACTTTGTAAGTTTCAGAAGAAAGTTGGAGGCTCTATTAGTTGCTCTGCCCCGGGACCCCCCCCCTCCCCCCTCCAGTGAGTGACCTGACTGCCAGTCAGTCAGGTCACAGTTAATGTTTTTATTGAAAGACCCCTAAAAATGCTCCAGCAGCCGCCCCTCCCCCTAGGGGGTGCCCTAGGGACTGCACCCCCTGCACTTCCAACCTGACAGAGCTTGAGGGGATCTGCAGAGAAGAATGGCAGAAAATCCCCAAATCCAGGTGTGCAAATGTTGTGACATCATACCCAAGAAGAATAGAGTCTATTATCACTGCCAAAGGTGCTTCTACCAAGTATTGACTAAAGGGTCTGAATACTTATGTCAATACAATATTTTAGTTTTTCCATTTTAATAAATGAGCAAAGATTACTAACATTCTGTTTTCACTTTGTCATTATGGGGTATTCATTTCAGAATGATGGGGAAAAACATGATTTATTTATTTTTTAGCACGAAGTCTCAACATAACAAAATGTGGGGAAAATGTAAAGGGTCTAAAGACTTTCCGAATGCATTGTATCTACATGAGTCATTTTTCTCATGTTTTTTTTACTAAGTTATTGCCTTGATTTTTGTAATTGCAGCAGAACTGCTGGTTTCTTTTTTGACAAAAATTGCGCTGTTTTCTGAGATTCCAAAAATGTAAAAACTATAAATATGTGAATATACTCTAAAAATGATGGCTCCTCTACTGCTGACCTACCTACATGACAGAGGTGCAACTTGTATATGTGTGTGCAGTCTATGTGTTATGTGTAGAGTTAGTGGCACTGCTTCTGTGTACATTATTTGGTGGAATTATTTATGTGTACAGCATATGGTGTCATTATTGGTTATATACAGTATATAGCAGCATTGTTTGTGTCAACAGTTTATGGCTGTGTTATTTATGTGTACAGTTTATAGAGCTATTATTTATATACAAAGTGTATCGAAGAGTATTTATGTGTACAGTATATAGCAGCATTATTTATATGTACAGTATATGGTGCCATTATATATGTATCCTGGAAATGGCTGCCCTAAGTATGTGTACATGCCCTAAGTATGTGTACATAGGTGTATGTAAGGGTATTATTTATGTCCACAGTATATAGCAGCACTATATACAATATATGGTGGTAAGTGCCCCTGAAACCCCAGTTACATAGTTGTATAATATAGTAATATCTTATATATATATTCGAAAATTTGTTTGAAGCCCGATTTTTCATTGATTTAAAATCAGGGAATAGCTATTTTTGATTGGACACGCGTTCCCCAGGTAACGGATTGCACTGACAGGCTCTGCTCCCTATTGATGACGTGGCAGCCCATAATTGGCTGCAACGTACATCATTCGATGACTTCTGGGACATGCAGTAACGACTAATTCCTATCACTGGTCATTTATAATCAAGCACCGCAGTAATACCGCATGCAGATCACACAGCGATGTCAGTGACATCTGTATAACGTGTTCTTATATAAAACACAGATGCCACAGAACCTCTTATTCAGATGTACAGAACAGTAGCTGTCCCATTCATATGTCGCAAAATCGCGGCAAAACGCCACGACCGCTTCGTCTGAATAATCCCGTCAGAGATGAGACCCTTATGGTTTTTAGTTACGAAAAAAAAAACGCATTGAATTTGTACTTGACACCTTTGTTCCCAGGCTCTGCCCTCCATCATTGTGTGCAGCCGCCTCAGCTCCGTCCTGCAGCCGCTTCTCGTGCGCGCCAATTGTGTCACGTGACGTCCCCAGTTGTCGCATCCACACAGGAAGCATTGGGAGTTGGGTGAGCAGCCGCCGCCTCTGTTTTGGAGTCACATTATGTGTGGAGTTTGAGGTACAGCGGGGCTCCGCATCTCCCTCCACTGCCGGTGAATGTCATATCACTGCAGGACACGGTCTGGACGGTGAATCCCGGAGGAAAGGATTACTAGGAGGAGTAGTGGTTACCCCGAGTGCAGTAGTCCTCTATGTATCCTCTCACTGAGGGCATGCTGAGGGTTGTAGTACCTCCTCAGGTGCAGAGCTGCTCATCTATTAAATAGACATGTTGTCTGTATCGTGTGAAACTACAACTCCCAGCATGTGGCCGCACTACCCGTAGAGACCAGAAATACAGTGACAGGACTGCAAAAACAAATTTTTATGAAGAATGAAAAAAATATATATAAGGGGATGACATATATAACATAAGTGAAATATAGAATAACTGGTATATAATATATACATAAAATACCTGCAACTGGTGTACAACGATACATAACTGGAATATAAAACATATAATATAACGAATATAAAACATATATAATATAACAAATATAAAACACAATATAACTGGAATATAAAACATCAATGCCAAATGGGCATGAATCAGAAGTCCCCGTCCCTCATCCACCACTTCGTAGTTTAGTCTAGGAGCACTGGCTTAGGACTTTTATTTCCTAAAGCGAATACATTTTTTTTGATCATGTGATCATAGTGTTAAGGATATTTAATGGTGCTTCCAATAACATTGGGTCCGGTGTCACCAGTATTCCACCCGTACTTACGGACCCGTTTTCTCTGCACTAATCGGCAGCCCCTTCTCTCTATCAGTGCTGGAAAGAGAAGGGGCAGCCCTTTCGGGCAGAGTTTCCGCAGCGATTGAAAGTAAATGAAGTTCATATGTACCGTTGTCTTGGTGACGCGTCCCTCTTGACATCCAGACTGACCTCCCTGGATGACGCGGCAGTCCATGTGACCGCTGCAGCCTGTGATTGGCCTGTGTTTGGCTGCAGCGGTCACATGGGATGAAACATCATCCCGGGAGGCCGGACTGGAGGAAGAAGCAGGTAAGTTAACTTTTAATACTCTCTAATTATTATGCGGGTCGTGCTCCCATATAAAGTATGGGAGCACGCTCCGTAAAAAGCAAAAACAGGACATGTCCTATCTTTTGCGGAGCCTTTCTAAGGCACAGACACCTTCCTGTAAATATACAGGAAGGTGTCCATGGGCAATAGAAGTGAATGGGTCCGTAATTACGGACGAATTCTACGGTCATTTGCATGGGGCCTTACAACACATAATTGGGTATTTAAATAGTGAGCTTTTACTCTATCTATACCGTAAGTCAACCTCCCGAGCAACGGGTATAAAAGCTAGTAGTTTTTAAGGCTGAAAAAAGGCAATCCAGTTAAGGCTTTTATCCTGCAACGTTGATCCAGGGAAAGGCAAAAATCCCATGAGAAAAAAAGCCAATCTTCTCAATCTTAGGAGAAAAAAATTCAAATATGGCAATCAGAATAAAAGCTATCTCCAGAAATCTAGTAACCATAAATTGTAATATTACTACAGTAAAGGAAGGCATCCCGGACAATTTTAAACTCTTTTAGTAAATTCACCACTACAACTGCCTCTGATAGAGAGTTCCAGGGTCTCACTGCTCTTACAGTAAAGAATCCCCTTCGATGTTCGTGTAGAAACCATCTTTCCTCTAGACGTAGAGGATGCCCCTTGTTATAGTTACAGTCCTAGGTATAAATAGATCATGAGAAAGATCTCTGTATTGACCTATGATATATTTATATGTAGTGTGGTGTCGTGGAAGTCAATGGCTGACCACGAACTCCTTCCATCCAGTCGACGCCCTTCTCTCCAGAGATGTCTGCACATATGTTCCACAGTGACCACCAGGGTGCGCTCGCGAGCTCAATCCAGACTTAAGAAGCCAAAGCGCGCACAGGTGGGAGATTTAGCTGATTGCTCCCAGAGCACCCTGGGCTATAAGAAGGGCTGTGCCCCTTCCTCCCATGCCTGAGCGTTGTTGTCGTACACAAAGTTTGTCTATGCAAATGGTCTCCTAGTGTTTTACAGTTCCCAGTGTTGCCCGTACCTGTATCCTGTATTCCGTACTATCCTGGTCAAGTGCCATGCTGAGCTGTAGTAGTGCTGTGCTTTATTCCACGCCTGTCCTGCTACTCCACGCCTGACGTCTACCTGCTGCCTAGTACCAGCCGAGCCTGCCTTGCTACTGTCCGAGCTGCCACAGGTACACTATATGAACTATAGACTGGGATCTGCGCCCTGTTGGCCAGCTGCCATACCGTCAAGGTGGTACAGCCCAGTGGGTTCACGAACTCCATGTGACAATTAGACTGAAATTTAGACGAGTGTTCAAACACACACTCACGCCAGGAACTTTATCCAGAATCCTAATCAGGAGATTTCATACCGATATATATCGAGAGAGGAGAAATAACACACAGACGCTGCTCATATGCTCAAAATACTCCTCTGAGGGATTATTGCCAAACTCAATTACAATAATATCATTCAAAACTGGTGTAGGCTTGAGGTTAACCAATCAGAGGCAATGTGACAATATTTCTTATTCAGCCAATAGCAGACCATAAGAATATTTCAAATACATAATTATAATTCTTCATTAAAATGCTAACACCTGGAGACAAACATACAATGGGGTAGTGTTAAATGTTCTTTCCCATGAGGGAGTTTGTTGTGATAATGACAAACAGTTGCATTTTATGTCTCGGCATTCAACCAACCCCCTAGCCATGGACCTATGAAGGCCACACATTGAACACATAAAGATAACAAATTTGTTTGAGACTCGAGCAGAACTATGTAGAGAAAAGGTCATGGAGAATACATATCTTAGTAATTCGGCATCCTGCTTGATAATTCATAATTTAATTTAATACAGAGAATATAAGCACATAAACCATCCATCACAGTGGGGTTAAAGGTTGCACAGCCCTGCTATTCCTCGTTTTCCATGCGCCTTTGCCAGCAATACTTTTTATCCCATGTAGCTACTTACCTGCAAACGCTGATGCTGCTGCAGAATCAACTGTAGCCTCTGGTGCCGATGTGTCCTCGCTCGTCTGACACGATGCACGAGTGACGTCACAGCGTGATCTGGCAGAAGCTGGGCGTTCTGAAGAGAAGTGGATGATACTTCTCTTCAGAACGCCCAGCTAGTAAAAGTAGTAAAAACGCCCCGATGTACGCACATAATACACGCCCACTTGGACTTTTACTTTTAAACACACCCACTTGGACTTTTGCAAGCCTCATTTGCATAACTACAAAAATGGTCATAACTTGGCCAAAAATGCTCGTTTTTTAAAAATAAAAACGTTTCTGTAATCTACATTGCAGCGCCTATCTGCTGCAATAGCAGATAGGGGTTGCAAAATCTAGTGACAGAGCCTCTTTAACTGTGGCATCCCTCACTATAGATTTTAATGGTGTATGTGAACTTTTATGATCCTATTCATGACTTATACATTAAACAGAAACCATAAGAGTCTATAGGCAAGTATTAGGCATCCGCCACTGTTAGGCATCCATTTAATGCATGCTTTGCCCATAGACTATAATGGTATCCGGTTAACCTATACGTTATGATAAGCTATTGAATACGCAAACGTATACACCGCATTCCAAATTATTATGCAAATGTTATTTTTCACTGATTTTCCTAAATAGTCGATGCAAATGACAGTCAGTATAATCTTCAAGCCATCAACCATTAGAGTATAATGCAAATTTTATTGAACAAATCTCCTAATGATAACAGATTTTTTTTTAGAAGTAAAAAAACTCAAAATGCACTGTTTCAAATTATTATGCACAACAGAGATCAAAACATTTTAAAGGTTGTAAAGAGAACTAAAATGGTAATTTGTTGAATTTGCAGCATCAGGAGGTCATATTTACAGAAATCAAAAGCTCTTTCAATCAAAAAAAACTTAACAGGCCAAGTTACATGTTAACATAGGACCCCTTCTTTGATATCACCTTCACAATTCTTGCATCCATTGAATTTGTGAGTATTTGGACAGTTTCTGCTTGAATATCTTTGCAGGATGTCAGAATAGCCTCCCAGAGCTTCTGTTTTGATGTGAACTGCCTCCCACCCTCATAGATATTTTGCTCGAGGATGCTCCAAAGGTTCTCAATAGGCTTGAGGTCAGGGGAACATGGGGGCCACACCATGAGTTTCTCTCCTTTTATGCCCATAGCAGCCAATGACACAGAGGTATTCTTTGCAGCATGAGATAGTGCATTGTCATGCATGAAGATAATTTTGCTACGTAAGGCACGGTTCTTCTTTTTGTACCATGGAAGAAAGTGGTCAGTCATAAACTCCACGTACTTTGCAGAGGTCATCTTCACAACGTCAGGGACCCTAAAGGGGCCTACCAGCTCTCTCCCCATGATTCCAGCCCAAAACATGACTCCGCCACCTCCTTGCTGACGTTGCAGCCTTGTTGGGACATGGTGGCCATTCACCAACCAAGAAGTAGAAATAGAGGCCGTGGGAGAGCCTCTTCTAATAGTGGCAATAATTTTTTAGCCAACAATCCTCCCATTTCCCGCTATATGCTGAGGGGTCAAAAGGATTAGTGAAGGGGAATAACATGGATAGGCTTCAATTCATTAACCTTTCTGAATATAATTTGAGTGCATCAGAGATTACACTATTAGAAAAGGGACTCTCCTTTGTCCCTACAGTTAAATTTGACTCATTTTCGTGGATAAAAGATCTCAATTTATTTGCTCGCAAACTTAAATGGATAAAATTTTTTAAACACCATAATAGAAAAAAATGCATGGAATTAGGCCTAGAGGAGTCTGATATGGAAGGTCTTTCGGCCCTTGAGGGGCTATTAGAGGAATCTGGACGCACTCCAGGTATAGGTCCCTTCACCAACCTTAAAATGAAGAGTAGGAAATTGCCACCTATAGGAGACTTTACCAATGTGGATTTATTTGTGGATATGGTGGGAGATGAGATCAAAAGTCTCAGTCAGGATAGCAGGGGAATGGATAATAATTTGTCTTGGTCTGAACGATTAGCTCTGACCACTTTAGAGAAAAAAGAGAATATTGTTCTCAAATCATCCGATAAAGGTGGGAACATTGTGGTCATGAGCAGGGATGGCTATAAGAAGATGTGTGAGGACATTTTATTTAACCATGACTGCTATACCATTTTAAAGGATAACCCCACGGCATTATTCAAGAAAGAGTTGCTGAGCATTTTGAGTGATGCAAAGAGCAGATCTTTGATTAGTGCAGGGGAATTTGGGTTTTTATACCCACAATTTCCTGTTATGGCGTGTTTCTATAGCCTGCCCAAAATCCACAAAGGTTATCCTCCTTTACGTGGCAGACCTATTGTTTCAGGCATAAATAATTTAACTCAAAATGTGAGCACGTATGTTGACCAAGTGTTGCGTCCCTTTGTTTTGAGTCTCACATCATATGTGCGTGACACAATGGATGTCCTGAAACAGATTGATGGCATTTCCCTGGAGAAAGATACAATTTTGGCGAGTCTGGATGTCGAGGCGTTGTATTCATCCATACCGCACAAATGTGGCTATAAAGCGGTCGAGTACTATTTGGGATCTAGAGGTACCCAGTTTGTAGCTCATAACCAGTTTGTCATGCAGTTATTACAGTTTGTTCTTGAAAGAAATATATTTATTTTTGAAGACAAAATTTTCCATCAAAAATGTGGTACTGCAATGGGGAGTCCTGCTGCTCCCACCTATGCAAATTTATTTCTTGGCTGGTGGGAGGAGACAATTGTCTTTGGGGACAAATTTGTCAATTGGACTTCATCTGTTGGATTATGGATTAGATATATTGATGACGTGTTGATCCTCTGGAACTCTACAGCGGATGAGTTCCATAATTTTGTAGCAGCCCTCAACAAGAATGATGTAGGACTTAAATTCACATGTGAGATCAGTGAGAAAGAATTGTCTTTTTTAGATTTGAAAATCACAAAAACATCAGATGGCACAATCCACACTAAGGTACATAGGAAAGAAACAGCAACAAATAGTTTTCTGCAATGGAATAGCTGTCATCCCCATTCCCTCAAAAGTGGCATACCAAAAGGCCAATTTATGAGAGTACGTAGGAATTGTAGTTCTATGGGTGATTTTGAGTTCCAGGCCAAGGAGCTCAAAACAAGATTGAAGGACAGAGGTTTCCCCGAGAGGGTTATCAGGAAGGCCTATGAGGGAGCAAGGGATGCTGATAGGCAATGTCTTCTGGTCCCTAAAAAACGGAAAGAAGAACAGGTCACAAGACTCATAGGTACCTATGATTCCAAACAAAATGATATTATGCAGATACTGAATAGGTATTGGCGTATTCTCAGTTCTGATACAGATCTGGTAGATCAAATCACACAGAGGCCGTCTGTCACCTATCGGAGAGGGAAAAATATAAGGGACAGAGTCATGCACAGCTGTTTTGACCCCATTTCACCTAGGGGCACGTGGCTGGACAGACAAATACCAGGCACCTTTAGGTGTGGTAGTTGTAAAGCCTGTGATTTCATTCTTAAAGGTAACAGCTTCACTAGCGTCACCACACAGAAACAATACACTATTCGGGATTATGTCAATTGCAAGACTGCGGGAGTGGTCTATCTAATCACATGTCCATGCCCCCTTAACTATGTGGGAAAAACAGCACGACAATTTCGTCGCCGTATTAGGGAGCATGTTGGAGATATTGTCCATGATAGGGACACCCCAATATCTAAGCATGTGCATGCCAAACACCAAGGCCAGGCAGCATGTTTAAGGTTTCAAGCTATTGAACTTGTTAGACCCCCCAAAAGAGGAGGTGATTGGGATAACCTGATTTTACGCAAAGAAGCACAATGGATCCACAGACTGGAATGCATACATCCAGCAGGTTTAAATGAGCAGACTAATTATACATGTTTTATTTAACACTCCGTATGGACGACCTATCTCCCTTGGGTTGCCCAGGGGGTGGGTGAGTTCATTTTTGCCTAAACACATGTAGGTTTGAGATGGCCCTATTGGTCTGCCGTTTTTTAACGGCGATCGTCTCTCGGTCCCCCATGTCATGAGGGATCGTATTTCCTTCCACCCTACATGTGATTAATTACATTTTTAGTTGCTTTGTGAGGTAGCCTACTTGCGGTGTTTAACTGTCCCGCGAGATTTACTTACAATCCATTATCGTGTAGCGCTTACCTTCTCCTATTTTGGCAGTCTGGGCGAATTGTCCCTGACTTCTACTGCGCCTGCGCGTGCGGCTTGATGCGGCCGATGATGACCCCTGGTTGTCAGCTGACGGCGGGGGGTCACATGGGCAGGTGTCACTAATCGTGAGGGTGTGGGGATTGGTCAGTTCATGTTTGCCGCTAGAATACGAGGGGTGGAGTTTAGCGTTTATAGTAACGTAGCGCCTGCAATGAAGTATGCCGTTGACATCAATACGTGCATCTTTGCCGTGACGCACAGCAGAATATCTGCTGTTAAAGGATTCTATCGCTGGTGTGAAGGCCAGAGTTACCATTATACGGACCCCTGAGGATGAGTACCTGAAACGCGTAGGGTCGTTGTACTGTTTATGGAATGTTTGCATTGGGGATAGTCATATCGTGTTACACCCAGCACTAGGAGACCCGATCTATTCGGACGCCTGTGCTTTATTTTGGGATTGTACTACTGATGTGCCCTGGATATATGCTGTTTCCAGACATAATATTGTTATAAACACCGAGTTAGATGTATCACAATGACTCAGTGTTTTTTGTTTAATACGTTTTTTAACAATCACGGTGGGGCTTATATCACAGTGGTGTGTTACCCCTGTTTTTAACTAGTTACTAATTAAAAGGTATTTTTTACTTTATTGTTACTTCAGTGAACTATACCATTCACCAACCATCCACTACTCCATCCATCTAGACCATCCCGGGTTGCACGGCACTCATCAGTAAACAACATGGTTTGAAAATTAGTCTTCATTAATTTCTGAGCCCACTGCAACCGTTTCTGCTTGTGAGCATTGTTTAGGGGTGGCCAAATAATAGCTTTATGCACACTTGCAAACCTCTGGAGGATCCTACACCTTGAGGTTCGCGGGACTCCAGAGGCACCAGCGGCTTCAAATACCTGTTTGCTGCTTTGCAATGGCATTTTAGCAGCTGCTCTCCTAATCCTATTAATTTGTCTAGCAGAAACCTACCTCATTATGCCTTTATCTGAACGAACCCGTCTGTGCTCTGAATCAGCCACAAATCTTTTCACAGTACGATGATCACGCTTACGTTTTCTTGAAATATCCAATATTTCACGCTTTTCGGCAGCAGAGAGAGCCTTTTTCTTTTCCATATTGCTTGAAACCTGTGGCCTGCTTAATAATGTGGAACATCCTTCTTAAGTAGTTTTCCTTTGATTGTGCACACCTGGCAAACTAATTATCACAGAACAATGATCCAAAGAGCCCTAAGACACAATACCATCCATGAGTTTAATTGGAAAACGAATAATTAAATGTTTATGACACTTACATCCAATGTGCATAATAATTTGGAACACGGTGTATATTAAACACACACCTGTTGTTAAGGATCTGCCAGACACAGCTTCTGTGTCGACGCCCGTGGTTAGTCACTCTGCACCTGCTCCTAAGTCTGGTCGAGTGACCCCTTCTTCTACCAATCAGCCTGGGAGGCTGAGGAGTGGGAGAGCCTATCACAGCCTGGCCAGACGGAGCTAGCTCCCGCCCTTTGTCTATTTATACCTTCACTTCCTGCTCCTCCTTTGTATGTGATTCTTTAAGTCTGTTTCCTGGCTCTGCTGCTGCTGCTTACTACTTGTCTTCTGCTTCATATTGACCCTGGCTTGACTGACTATTCTCCTGCTCTGCGTTTTGTACCTCGTCCACTCCTGGTTTGACTCGGCTCGTTCACTACTCTCGTTGCTTACGGTGTTGCTGTGGGCAACAGCCCCATTTCCCTTAGCTTCTGTGTACCCCTGTCTGTTTGTCTGTCGTGCACTTAGTGAGTGTAGGGACCGTCGCCCAGTTGTACGCCGTCGCCTAGGACGGGCCATTGCAAGTAGGCAGGGACTGAGTGGTGGGTAGATTAGGGCTCACCTGTCTGTCTCCCTACCCCGCCATTATACCTGTGACTTATGTCATACATCACCCATAAAAAAAATTTATACTGTGCGGTATACTTTTTTGCGGGATCCCTCGGGATGGAAAAGCGTATACTAACATATACCAGCTTAACGGAAGCCTCCATCAGGCTAATAGAGCTCTATAGACACGTTTATCGGGAGCTTTCTTAATGTACACTCTAAATGTAGATCCAAAAGGTGATTTGCACATGGCCTTAGCTATTCATGACAAATAGCCTTTATCTGCCTCCTATCCTGAAAAAGCCTGTGTTAGGAGGGGACTCTGGAGACATTAAAGGGAAGGTGTCACGAAAATTATTTTTTATTATATGTTATTGCGTTTAGTATGTCATTAACCCCTTAACGACCAAGGACGAAAATGAACGTCATGGTCGGCTGCTAGTTCCCGCACCATCACGTTCATTTTCGTCCGCATTTCAAACTGTCACTCTGTGTAAACACAGAGTGACAGACGCGCGCTGACAGTTGTCCCCGACAGCTGAGACATCAGTCTTGCCGGACAGCGGACCATCGCCGCTGATTTCGGCAGTTAACCCCTTAAGTGCGGCGATGGATTGCCGTCGCCGCATTTAAGTGGTTTGAAGCACATCAGCAGCCCCCACGAAGTGATCGTGGGGGCTACCGATGCTTGTCACGGCAATCGGAGGTCAGATAATGACCTCCGGGTTGCCATGCACGGAAGCCTCGGAGGAACAGCCTCCGGCCGTTCCTCCTCTGCTTCCTGTCAGTGTGACAGTCACGTCACAATGACAGTTAGAGTACATCACACTACGTGTGTAGTGTAATGTACTCTAGCAGCGATCAAAGCTGCAAGACTAAGTGTCCCCTAGTGGGACAAGTTAAAAAAGTAAAAAAAAGTAATACAAATGTTTTAAAAAAAGTGTAAAAATAAAAGTTATAAGTTCTATAAACACTAAATGCTTTTTTTCCTATAATAAGACTTTTATTATAGAAAAAAAATGAACACGTTAAAAAAGTACACATATCTGGTATCACCGCGTTCGTAACGAACCCAACTATAAAACTATAATGTTATTTTTCCCGCACGATGAACACCCCAAAAAAAATCAATAAAAAACTACGACAGAATCGCAATTTTTTGGGTCACCACCGCTCCCTAAATAAAGAATAAAAAGTGATCAAAAAGTCGCATGTACCCGAAAATAGTACCAATAAAAACTTCTATCCGTCCCGCAAAAAACAAGCCCTTACACAGCTTTTTTTACTAAAAAATTAAAAAATTATGGCTCTCAGAATATGGTGACACAGAATTTTTTTTTTTATAAATACGTCATTTTATTGCGCAAACGCTAAAAAAAAGGACCAAACCTATATACATATGGTATCGCCGTAATCGTACCAACCCGCAGAATAAAGTAAAAATGTCATTTATAGCGTACGGTGAGCGCCGCAAAAAGAAAACCTAAAAAACGGTGTCAGAATTCCTGTTTTTTGCTCAGGATTGCAAAAAAATTGAATAAAAAGTGATCAAAAAAAATCGCATGTACCCCAAAATGGTACCAATGAAAACTACAGATTGTCCCGCAACAAATAAGCCTTCACACCACTCTATTGATGGAAAAATAAAAAAGTTATGGCTCTTGGAAGGCGGGGAGTGAAAATCTAAAATATGAAAGCAAAAAATGGATCAGTCCTGAAAGGGTTAATTCATTTCTAATGAAAAAACGTATGACAACATGTGGGGTATTTCCGTACTCGGGAGAAATTGCTTTATAAAAAAATGGTTGTATTTTTCCTCCTTTATCCCTTGTGAAAATGAGAAAATGCAACATTTTAGTGGAAAAAATGTTGATATTAATTTTCGCGCCCTAATTCTAATAAACTCTGCAAAAGACCCGTGGGGTCTAAATGCTCACTATACCCCTAGAAAAATTCCTTGAAGGTTTTTCCAAAATGGGGTCACTTTTGGGGGGTTTCCACTGTTTTGGTCCCTCCAGTGCATTGCAAATGCGACATGGCACCGAAAACCATTCCAGCAAAATCATAAATCCAAATGGCGCTCCTTCCCTTCTGAGCCCTGCTGTGGGACCAAACAGCAGTTTATTACAACATATGGGGTATTGTCGTAATCGGGAGACATTGCTTTACAAATGTTGGGGTGCATTTTTTTCGTTAGTCCTTGTAAATAATAAAAATGTCTATGTTGTTTCAGAAAAAAAGTACATTTTAATTCTTACAGACTAATTTCAATATATTTAGCGGAAAACCTGTGTGGTCAAAATGCTAACTATACCCCTAGATAAATACCTTAAGGGGTCTAGTTTTCGAAATGGGGTCGTTTATGGGGAGTTTCTATCATTCTGGCAGCTCAAAGCTTCTCCAAATGTACATTAGGGCCTAAAACATTTTCAAGCAAAATATGAGTCCTGAAAGCCTCCGGGTGTTCCCTTCCTTTGGGGCCCTGCCGTGTGTCCAAACAACGCATTAGGGCCACAATGTGGGTATTTTTGAAAACAGGAGAAAGAGGGTGATAGATTTTGGGGTGTGTTTCTTCATTTTCATGGTCGCTTTACAAAGAAATCGGTCTTCAAACAAATACTTTTATGAAAAAAGTGAAATTATTATTTTTTTCACCTGCTATGTATTAAATTTAGCAAAGAACTGTGGGGTCAAAATAATTACTATACCCCTAAATAAATACCTTATGGGGTCTAGTTTTCTAAATGGGGTCGTTTATGGGGAGTTTCTATCGTTCTGGCAGCTCAAAGCCTCTCCAAATGTACAGTGGGGCCTAAAACATTTTCAAGCAAAATATGAGTCCTGAAAGCCTCCGGGTGCTCCCTTCCTTTTGGGTCCTGCCGTGTGTTCAGGCAGCGCATTAGGGCCACAATGTTGGTATTTTTGAAAACAGGAGAAACAGGGTGATAGATTTTGTGGTGTGTTTCTTCATTCTCATGGTCGCTTTACAAAGAAATTGGTCTTCAAACTGATACTTTTATGAAAAAAAGTGAAATTATTATTTTTTTCACCTGCTATGTATTAAATTTAGCAAAAAACTGTGGGGTCAAAATACTTACTATACCCTTAGGTAAATACCTTAAGAGGTCTAGTTTTCTAAATGGGGTCATTTGTGGGGGTTTCCATCACTCTGAGACCTATGAGCCTCTGAAAACCTGGTTTGGTGCAGGAAGACAAAATGTACTTCAAAATTTATAAAATTATTATTCAATTTGTAAGTCCTCTAAATTGCTGAAAATTTATTTTATTTTTTCAAAAGTGCTGCCAAAATGGAGTAAAGAGATAGAAATATATATTTAATTAAAAAAATTGTACAGTATGTGTGTAGATATGTGACATATTGCAGTTAAAAATAGGGGAAAATGGTCATTTTTACAAAATTTCTTCCATTTTTCTATTTTTAATTAATTTCCGCAAATCGTATCAGTCTACTTTTACCACTAAAATAAAGTACAACATGTGACGAAAAAACAATGTCAGAATTACTTGGATATTCAAAACTTTCACAGAGTTATTCTCTGATAAAGTCAGACATACCAGATTTGACAAATCTGGCTTGGTCATTAAGGTACAAACATGCCCGGTCATTAAGGGGTTAAAATACATTTTATTTATTTGTGTTTTTGTGTTGTACTTTTTTCTTTCTTTTACTTCTCTATGGGGGCTGCCATTTTTTTTTCATCTCTGTATGTATCGATTAACGACACATACAGAGATGGAATACGGCACATACATCCCCATAGAGAATGCGAACGGGAGCCGTTCCATTCACTATAGCGTACGCCGTCTGTGTGGGAACGGCGCATGCGCCACTCCCACACAGACCAAAAGGAGGGTCTTTGGCAGAGCGACATCCGGCACCATTTTCATGTGGACCGGAAGCCGCGGCCGGACAGTAAGATGACTACTTCCGGTCGCGGTTTCCGTCCATATGTTCAGAAGCAAGAACTAGGAGCGGAGGCAGCGGAGGCAGCGGCGGCGGCGACAGCAACAGCGACGGCGGCGGCAGGAGCAGGTAAATTATGTTTGTGTATGTGATGTGTGTGTATGTTCATGTTATACTGTGTGATTACCACTGTATCTAATCCTCCTACACTGCATTCGCTCAAGAAATGGCGGCACACAGTGTAGGAGGTTTGAACTTTCTCCTGGCACTAGCCAGGATAAAGGAGGGGGGATTGTTTGAGGACACTAGAGCGAGTGTGTCTTCTCCAATTTTGCAGCATAAAGCACTGAGGTTGCTTTACCACATGCCAATGCTGCAATTTTGGGAATTGCTCCCTTTAGTGACCAGCACATGGAAATGTTATAAATTAGAATCTAATTTATAATATTTCCTGACTTGTGAAAAAATTAAAAAAATTTGAACAATGTGTAATCATTTATATACTAACTGTTTAACTAAAAAAAAAAAATGTTCTTGCGTCACATTCCCTTTAAACGAGGAACTCAGGCAGTAATGAGGGCCAGACTGGCCATCTGCCAGTTCAGGCAAATGCCATATGGGCCTGTGCACAGTGGGCTGGTTGATTGCCCCCACACAGTTCTTATTAGATGGGTTATCTGGGATCAAGAAAAAAAGAAGCCACAGAAAAAAGCATTACTTATCTTTTAAACCCATCACAGCCACTTCAGTGGTCCCCTCTGGTCTTTTGTTTTTTTTTCTGAGATGTCAACACACGTGACTGCTGCAGCGGTTTAATCGATGTGACATCATTGTTGCAGCACAGTAAGCAAAGACCGGTGGGCATCAATGGAGCAGCAGCGCTGGAGCTGCAAGGGATTTAAAAGGCAAGGAATGCATCTTTTATTATTTTATGCCATGTCCCCTCTGGACTTTTTAATTCTTGATCCCGAACAACCTCTTTAATTATAGCTACGGACATATTTATTATGGGTGTCTGATCAAGCTTATCTAAACGTGGCCACTGATCAGAACTTCAGAGAGATGGCAAGGGGGAGAAGAGGGCTGTATAATCCAACAACAACCAAGCAGCTGTAATGACGGGGTAGGGAGACAGACAGGTGAGCCCTAATTTACCCGCCACTCAGTCCCTGCCTACTTGCAACGGCCCGTCCTAGGCGACGGCGTACAACTGGGCGACGGTCCCTACGCTCAATAAGTGCACGACAGACAAACAGACAAGGGTACACAGAAGCTAAGGGAAATGGCAACACAGCAAGCAACAAGAGTAGTGAACGAGCCGAGTCAAACCAGGAGTGCACGAGGTACAAATCACAGAGCAGGAGCGTAGTCAGTAAAGCCTGGGTCAAAAATGAAGCAAGGTTAATAATCATAGCAGGAGCAGCAGAGCCAGGAAACAGAAAAGAATCACAGGCAAAGGAGGAGCAGGAAATGCAGGTATAAATAGACAGAGGGCGGGAGCTAGCTCCGTCTGGCCAGGCTGTGAAAGGCTCTCCCACTCCTCAGCCTCCCAGCCTGACTGGTAGAAGATCGTGTCACTCTCTCAGACTTAGGAGCAGGTGCAGACTGATTACACACGGGTGTCGACACAGAAGCTGTGTCTGGCAGATCCTTTACAGTACCCCCTTTTAAGAGGGGACACTGGCCCCTTTCTAGGTGGACCTGGCTTATTGGGGAAGCGATGATGGAACCTCCTGAGCAATACCCCAGCGTGAACATCCCGGGCGGGTACCCAAGTCCTCTCCTCAGGCCTGTATCCTCTCCAATGGACCAGGTACTGGAGGGAGCCTTGGACCATCCTGCTGTCCACAATCTTGGCCACCTCGAATTCTACCCCTTCAGGGGTGAGAACAGGGACAGGAGGTTTCCTCGAGACAGCCAAGGACGGGGAGCAGCGTTTAAGGAGGGAGGCATGAAACACGTCGTGTACTCGAAAAGACGGGGGTAACTCCAGTCGGAAGGAGACAGGGTTAAGGACTTCAAATGACCTTGTACGGCCCTATATATCGGGGAGCAAATTTTTTGGACGGGACTTTAAGGCGCACATTTTTAGAAGATAGCCACACCAGATCCCCGACCACAAACAAGGGGTTAGCAGAACGTCTTCTATCTGCCTGAGTCTTTTGTATGCTCTGGGACGCCTCTAGGTTCTTCTGAATTATTGGCCAAACGGAGGAGAACCGTGGATTAAACCCAAAATTACAGAAAAAGGGGGAGACCCCTGACGAGTTACTGACCCGGTTATTAAGGGAAAATTCGGCGAGGGGAATGAATGAGACCCAATCATGTTGACAGTCAGAGATAAAACACCTTAAATATTGTTCTAGAGACTGATTAGTTCTCTCCGTTTGGCCATTAATTTCAGGATGGAAAGCCGAGGAGAAGGACAGATCAATCTCCAACTTTTTACAGAAGGCTCTCCAAAACAATGAAACAAATTGTACCCCTCTGTCAGAAACAATATTGACAGGAACCCCATGGAGAATCAGGATGTGTTTGACAAACAAGGTAGCTAACGTCTTAGCATTGGGTAGTTTCTTGAGGGGCACAAAGTGGCACATCTTACTGAAGCGATCTACTACAACCCACACCACCGACTTGCCTTGAGATGGAGGCAAATCGGTGATAAAATCCATGGAGATATGGGTCCAAGGTCTCTGGGGAATGTGCAAAGAACATAGTAAGCCCGCTGGTCGGGACCTGGGAGTCTTGGACCTAGCACAAATTTCACAAGCGGCGACGTAGGCCTTAACGTCTTTAAGCAACCCAGGCCACCAATAGTTCCTGGCAATGAGATGCTTGGTACCCAGGATGCCTGGATGGCCAGATAGTGCAGAGTCATGATTTTCCCTGAGTACCCTTAGCCGGAATTGCAGGGGAACAAACAGCTTGGGGGACTGGGCACTGGGGCCGAGATAAAGCACTACTTAAGGACCTCAGAAGCCTGGACAGCCTCAGTAGGCCAGTGGAGGAGATCAGCATCTTTGCGAGTGAGATCCGTAAGAGGCTTAGCGATGACCGAGAAGTTAGCAATAAATCTCCTGTAATAATTAGCGAATCCCAGGAAGCACTGTAACGCCTTCAGGGAGGCAGGTTGAACCCATTCCGCCACAGCCTGGACCTTGGCGGGGTCCATGCAGAATTTATGAGGAGTGAGGAGTTGACCCAAAAATGGTATCTCTTGCACCCCAAACACACATTTTTCGGTCTTAGCAAACAGTTTGTTTTCCCAAAGGACCTGGAGCACCTTCCTGACATGCTCAATGTGGGAGGACCAGTCCTTGAAAAAAACACGTATGTCATCAAGGTACACTACAAGAAATACCCCCAGGTAGTCTCTTAAAATCTCATTTATGAAATTCTGGAAGACCGCGGGAGCATTACACAAAGGGCATGACGAGGTATTCGAAATGACCTTCGGGCGTGTTAAACGCAGTCTTCCACTCATCCCCCTCTTTGATGCGGATAACGTTATAAGCCCCCCGTAGATCAAACTTAGAGAACCATTGGGCCCCCTGAACCTGATTGAAGAGATCAGGAATCAAGGGAAGGGGGTACTGGTTCCTTACAGTGACCTTATTCAAGTTCCGGTAGTCGATGCACGGCCAAAGACCACCATCCTTCTTCCCTTCGAAGAAGAAGCCAGCACCTACCGGAGAAGTAGAGGGGCGAATGTAACCCTTGGCCAGGCAAGGATATACTCTCTCATGGCTTCACGTTCGGGACAAGAGAGATTGAATATCCAACCCTTAGGGAGCTTAGCTCCTGGTACCAAATCGATTGCGCAATTGTATTCTCTATGAGGAGGTAACACTTCGGAGGCCTCCTTAGAGAAAAGATCAGCGAAGTCCTGAACAAACTCAGGCAGAGTGTTCACCTCCTCAGGGAGAGAAATAGAATTAACAGAAAAACATGACGTCATGCATTCATTACCCCATTTGGTAAGATCCCCAGTATTCCAGTTAAACGTGGGATTATGCAACTGCAACCAGGGAAGGCCTAAAACCAAATCGGACGATAATCCCTGCATCACCAGTACAGAGCACTGCTCCAAATGCATGGAGCCAACAAGGAGTTCAAATACAGGGGTATGCTGTGTAAAATAACCATTAGCAAGAGGAGTGGAGTCGATACCCACTACCGGGACAGGTTTAGGCAAATCAATCAATGGCATAGCTAGAGACATAGCAAATTCCACAGACATAATATTGGCAGAAGACCCTGAATCCACGAAGGCACTGCCGGTAGCAGAGAAACCACCAAAAGAGACCTGAAAGGGAAGCAAGATTTTATTAGGTTACATCTTTACGGGAAATACCTGTGCGCCAAAGTGACCTCCCCGATGATCACTTAGGCGCGGAAGTTTTCCGGCTGCTTATTCTTACGCCTAGGACAGTTGTTCATTTGATGCTTGTCATCCCCACAGTAGAAGCAGAGACCATTCTTCCTGCGGAACTTTCTACGTTGTTGGGGGGACACGGAGGCCCCGAGTTGCATAGGTACATCCGAGTCTTCCGTGGAAGAACGAAGCAACGGAACCTCGGGAGGCATCATGGGGGAGTCAGAGGAGAAGGCACAAAAACGTTCAAGTCGTCGTTCCCTGAGACGTCGGTCAAGTCGTACCGCTAAAGCCATAACGTGATCTAGGGAGTCAGCAGAGGGATAGCTAACTAGCAGGTCTTTCAGGGCGTTCGACAGACCCAATCTAAACTGGCACCTCAAGGCAGGGTCATTCCACCGAGAAGCTACACACCACTTCCTAAAGTCAGAAAAATACTCCTCTACAGGTCTCTTACCCTGACGTAAGGTCACCAGCTGACTCTCGGCAAAGGCAGTCTTGTCAGTCTCGTCATAAATGAGCCCGAGAGAAGAAAAGAAAAGATCAATGGAGGAAAGTTCAGGGGCATCAGGAGCCAAGGAGAAGGCCCATTCTTGGGGCCCGTCCTGGAGCCGGGACATAATTATACCCACCCTCTGGCTCTCAGTACCTGAAGAGTGGGGCTTTAAGCGAAAATAGAGCCTACAACTCTCCCGAAAGGAGAAAAAAGTCTTCCGGTCCCCTGAGAACCGGTCAGGCAACTTGAGGTGGGGTTCAAGAGGTGAGGTGGGGGGCACTACCAGGGAAGCATCACGCAGGTTGTCCCTCTGAGCCAGGGCCTGGACCTGTAGGGAGAGGCCCTGCATCTGCTGAGCCAGGGTCTCAAGGGGGTCCATAGATGTGTCAGGGACCAGGGTAGACTAGGTATATGGGCCTGTGATTATGTAATGACAGGGTAGGGAGACAGACAGGTGAGCCCTAATCAACCCGCCACTCAGTCCCTGCCTACTTGCAATGACCCGTCCTAAGCGACAGGGTACAACTGGGCGACGGTCCCTATGCTCAGTAAGTGCAAGTCAGACAAACAGACAAGGGTACACAGAAGCTAGGGAAACGGGGCAGCTGCCCACGGAGACACCGTGAGCAACAAGAGTAGTGAACGAGCCGAGTCAAACCAGGAGAGAACGAGGTACAAAACGCTGAGCAGGAGAGTGGTCAGAAAGCCAAGGTCAATAACAAGCAGAGGATGAGTAGTACAAGCAGCAGCAGCAAGCCAGGAAACAAGCATAGAAGAATCAAAGGCAAAGGAGGAACAGGAAAGGCAGGTATAAATAGACAGTGGGCGGGAGCTAGCTTCGTCTGGCCAGGCTGTGATAGGCTCTCCCACTCCTAAGCCTGCCATCCTGAGTGGTGGTAGATGGAGTCAGTCTCACAGACATAGGAGCAGGTGCAGACTGATTGCCCACGGGCTTCGACACAGAAGCTGTGTCTGGCAAATCCTTTACAGTGATCTGGTTGAGACCACAGAAGTCAATGCAGGGTCAAAGGGATCTGTAAAGGGAGGTGTCCCTATATGTGTATGTGTATATGTATATATATATATATATATATATATATATATATATATATATACACACTACTGTTCAAAAGTTTGGGATCACCCAGACAATTTTGTGTTTTCCATGAAAACTCACACTTATATTTATCAAATGAGTTGCAAAATGACTAGAAAATATAGTCAAGACATTGACAAGGTTAGAAATAATGATTTTTATTTAAAATAATAATTTTCTCCTTCAAACTTTGCTTTCGTCAAAGAATGCTCCATTTGCAGCAATTACAGCATTGCAGACCTTTGGCATTCTAGCTGTTAATTTGCTGAGGTAATCGGGAGAAATTTCACCCCATGCTTCCAGAAGCCCCTCCCACAAGTTGGATTGGCTTGATGGGCACTTCTTGCGTACCATACGGTCAAGCTGCTCCCACAACAGCTCTATGGGGTTGAAATCTGGTGACTGTGCTGGCCACTCCATTACAGATAGAATACCAGCTGCCTGCTTCTTCCCTAAATAGTTCTTGCATAATTTGGAGGGGTGCTTTGGGTCATTGTCCTGTTGTAGGATGAAATTGGCTCCAATCAAGCGCTGTCCACAGAGTATGGCATGGCGTTGCAAAATGGAGTGATAGCATTCCTTATTCAAAATCCCTTTTACCTTGTACAAATCTCGCACTTTACCAGCACCAAAGCAACCCCAGACCATCACATTATCTCCACCATGCTTGACAGATGGCGTCAGGCACTCTTCCAGCATCTTTTCAGTTGTTCTGCGTCTCACAAATGTTCTTCTGTGTGATCCAAACACCTCAAACTTCGATTCGTCTGTCCATAACACTTTTTTCCAATCTTCCTCTGTCCAATGTCTGTGTACTTTTGCCAATATTAATCTTTTCCTTTTATTAGCCAGTCTCAGATATGGCTTTTTCTTTGCCAATCTGCCCTGAAGGCCAGCATCCCAGAGTCGCCTCTTCACTGTAGACGTTGACACTGGCGTTTTGCGGGTACTATTTAATGAAGCTGCCAGTTGAGGACCTGTGAGGCGTCTATTTCTCAAACTAGAGACTCTAATGTACTTGTCTTGTTGCTCAGTTGTGCAGCGGGGCCTCCCACTTCTCTTTCTACTCTCGTTAGAGCCTGTTTGTGCTGTCCTCTGAAGGGAGTAGTACACACCGTTGTAGGAAATCTTCAGTTTCTTGGCAATTTCTCGCATGGAATAGCCTTCATTTCTAAGAACAAGAATAGACTGTCGAGTTTCACATGAAAGCTCTCTTTTTCTAGCTATTTTGAGAGTTTAATCGAACCCACAAATGTAATGCTCCAGATTCGCAACTAGCTCAAAGGAAGGTCAGTTTTATAGCTCCTCTAAACAGCAAAACTGTTTACAGCGGTGCTAACATAATTGCACAAGGGTTTTCAAGGGTTTTCTATTCATCCATTAGACTTCTAACACAGTTAGCAAACACAATGTACCATTAGAACACTGGAGTGATGGTTGCTGGAAATGGGCCTCTATACACCTATGTAGATATTGCATTAAAATCCAGACGTTTGCAGCTAGAAAAGTCATTTACCACATTAACAATATATAGAGTGTATTCCTGATTAATTGAATGTTATCTTCATTGAAAAAAACTGTGCTATTCTTGCAAAAATAAGGAAATTTCTAAACTTTTGAACGGTAGTGTGTATATATGTATATGTATATATAAATATACATATATATATATATATATATATATATATATATATATATATATATAGTATGTATGTGTATGTATAATACATATAATGTCTCATAAGCCAGGGCTGTAGAAACACAGCCCTGGTCATGAGTATGGTGGTAAACAAAGCAGGACAATTAGCATTGCCCTGCTTTGTTTGGAAACCATGGAGACAGGAGATAGTTTTATCCCTGTCTCCATTTCAAATCTCCCGCCCGCTCGGACGGCCGGGATTACGCGCAGGCGCTCATGAGACGGCTGGTGATACATTATCACCATGCCGACCCATGCTAGCCGAGGGCGAGCGCCACTTGCCCCCCGCTGCGAGCTTACCGGCAGGGGTAAATAGCCCTGCGTCGGTACGCTCAGCAGCTAAAGAACACTCCACCAACGAGGAGCAGCTGGGACCTGCCTGCCTCCCACACCACCGCGGACCGGCTCACCTCTCCTCCAACCACCTGCTCCTGTCACGACTCATGCTCCACCAACGACACGCTAAGTATCAATTGTAGCAACAGCTACACTTAACCCTCTCTCTCCCTGTCTCCTGCTGTCCCTGAAGTTAACCCTTGCTGCCCTGAGTCCTTGCTGCCCTGAGTTAACCCTTGCTGTCCCAGAGTCTCTTGCAGTCCCTGAAGTTAACCCTTGCCGTCCCTGAAGTTAACCCATTGCTGCCCTGAGTTAACCCTTACTACCACTTGTAGTTCCTGAGTTAACCCCTTGACATTTAACACTTCCCACTGTTGACCCTTTTACCTGATTATTAACACTTAGTGTACAGGGACAGTTATATTAGGAGGGAGTGGGACAGAGATAGTGAGCTTGTGAGAATTTCAGAATTTCAAGAAACTTATGTGTATTGTGTTGTAACGTAACTTCTATGTATGTTTAGGTAAGTGGGTGGCGGTATAATTAGGAATGTGATACCGTGTTTATACTGTACTGTGATTAGTTATTGTATTTTATATATGAGAGTGATTACTGTATGTTAATAAATATCTTTATTTACTATACGGTCTTATTCCCTTAAGTAGCAGCAAAAGCAATTAGATCGATGTTAGTATAAGGAAAAGGTAGGGGAACTAGGCCTAACCCTAATGACACTGATTATAAAGGAGGTAGTAATAGTGGGTGACACTAACCAATGAATCCCGCTATTACCCCACCCCCTTTAACAGGATCCATCTTTCTTTTTAACGAAGAAGAAACCACCCCCGGCCGGGGAGGAAGACTTTCATATGAAATCCCTCTCCAAATTCTCCTTGATATAGGCCGACATGGATAGAGACTCTGGCAAGGAGAGGGAATATACCCGTACACGGGGGAGAGAGGCATTAGGAACCAGTTCAATGGGGCAGTTATAAGTCCGATGTGGAGGCAGCGTCTCCCTCTTGCTGAAGACATCTGCAAACTGAACGAAATGGGGGGCAGTCCCGCCAATGACTGAGGCCGAGGAGGCTGGACAGGATGGATCTGCAACAGACAACGATCGAGGCACTTGGCGCCCCATTGGAGAACCTCTCCAGAATTCCAGTCCAGGACTGGGGCATGCAGTCGAAACCAAGGCAGGCCCAGCAGAACAGGATTGATGGCCTTCGGCAAAACAAGAAATGAAATTAGTTCAGAATGAAGGGCTCCAACTTCGAGCTTCATTCGCTTGGTCTTAGATACGATCGGATTGGGCAGAGGCAGTCCATTCACCGAGGCAACAGCTAAAGGTGTCTCCAGGGGAACTGTGGGCAACTGGAGATGATCTACTTGCTCCTTTTGATGAAGTTTGCCGCGGACCCAGAAGTGCCTCTGCGTTGTCTCTCCTGGGTAGCCAATTTGACTCGGTTCATCTGCAAAGTATCCTCTGGTGGGACGACTGAGGAGGATAGTAAGGATTGCTGGAAAGTAGAATTCAGCCTAGGAAGTTCTCTCTCCCGGAGAACCTCTTGGAAACGCTCCCAGATCCTCATGTCAACCCAGGTGGCAAGCAGGATGAGATTGTCCAGGGTAGATGGCAGATCGCGAGTGGCCAGCTCGTCTTTAATCCCAGAAGACAGTCACTCCCAGAATGTGGCTAGAGATGAGCGAACTTATGAAAAGTTCGGTTCGGCTAGTTCGCCGAATTTCACGAAAAAGTTTGATTCGGACCGAACCTGTAATTTCCGTGCGCCGAGCATGGTACTGTCCAGGGTGCTGAAAGAGTTAATGGGCCGCACTAACTCTTTCAGCAACCTTGACAGTACATGCTCGGCGCACGGAAAATACAATTTTAATGTAATAAAAAAAATTAAAAAAATACGTTCATACTTACATTCCTCCTGTCCGGCCTCCAGGGATGACGTTTCATCCATGTCGCCGCTGCAGCCAATCACAGGCTGTAGTGGCGGTCACGCACGTCAGGATGACGTCAGAAGGCCGGCCTCCAGGGATGACGCTTCATCCCACGTGACCGCCTCTGCAGCCAATCACAGGCTGCAGCGGCCTCTGCAGCCAATCACACGCTCCTCTCCTGAAATACTCTGTGCTGCGCTGCCTTAAACTCTGTGGACAGGTCAGGATCCTGTTTCTTTTAAATGCTGCTGGGGAACCCGCTCGATCCACTATATAAGGCTGCGCTACAGTGCAGCATTTAAAAGAAACAGGATCCTGACCTGTCCACAGAGTTTAAGGCAGCACAGAGTATTTCAGGAGATGAGCGTGCAGATTCAGTGCTGCTGTGAACTCTGCTCTTACCATTACGTAGCTCTCAGTCTGTTACCTCTCCTCCACTCCTGTCCTCAATAACACCTTCACATGATTGGCAAGTCACCACCCCGCACAAGATATGCACGCTCATCTCCTGAAATACTCTGTGCTGCGGTGACTTGCCAATCATGTGAAGGTGTTATTGAGGACAGAAGTGGAGGAGAGGTAACAGACTGAGAGCTACGTAATGGTAAGAGCAGAGTTCACAGCAGCACAGAATCTGCACGCTCATCTCCTGAAATACTCTGTGCTGCCTTAAACTCTGTGGACAGGTCAGGATCCTGTTTCTTTTAAATGCTGCACTGTAGCGCAGCCTTATATAGTGGATCGAGCGGGTTCCCCAGCAGCATTTAAAAGAAACAGGATCCTGACCTGTCCACAGAGTCTAAGGCAGCACAGAGTATTTCAGGAGATGAGCACGGCCGGCCACGGGCAGCCGGTCGTTTTTCCGAGCCGTGCTCCCATTATAAATTATAGGAGCACGGCCCGTAAAATAAAAAAATAGAACATGTTCTATCTTTTTAACGGCACGGGCACCTTGCCGTGAGAAAACGGGAAGGTACCCGTGGCTAACAGAAGTCTATGGGCCCGCTATTTCGGGTCGTAATTACGGCCCGTAATAACGGGTGTTTTTACGGTCGTGTGCATGAGGCCCCGTAATGACGGGTGGCTACATGTGTGCACCCGTCATTACGGCAGCGTTGCTAGGCGACGTCAGTAAATAGTCACTGTCCAGGGTGCTGAAAGAGTTAACTGATCGGCAGTAACTGTTTCAGCACCCTGGACAGTGAATTCCGATCAGAATATAGAGTAACCTGTAAAAAAAAAAAGACGTTCATACTTACCGAGAACTTTCTGCTTCCTCCAGTCCGGTCTCCTGGCCGTTGCCTTGGTGACGCGTCCCTCTCGACATCCGGCCCGACATTCCTGGATGACGTTACAGCCCATGTGACCGCTGCAGCCAATCACAGGCTGCCGCGGCCTCTGCAGCCAATCACAGGCTGCTGAGGCCTCTGCAGCCAATCACAGGCTGCCGCGTCAGAAAAGAAGGTCGGACTGGAGGAAGAAGAGGGACTCGTCACCAAGACAACGACCGGGTACGTATGAAATGCTTTTTATTTTATTTTTAATCAGCAGCCTCTTTTCTCTATCAGTGATTGATAGAGACAATTGGCTGCCGATTTGTATAACATTTTTGACCGGGTTCGGTCAAAACGGGTTCGGCCGAACCCGGTGAAGTTCGGATTCGCTGCGAACCGAACTTTTCCCGATGTTCGGACCGAAACCGGGTTCAGTTGTCTCGGTTCGCTCATCTCTAAATGTGGCCACAAAAGCCTCGTTGTTTCACGTTAATTCAGGAGCCAGGGTACGGAACTGGATGGCATACTTGCCCATGGAGTTGTCTCCCTGGTGTAGGGTCAGCAGGGATGCAGCAGCCGAAGAAACTCTCCCACGTTCCTCAAAAATAAAGCGGAAAGTCAGCAAGAAGCACTGCAAGTCACGGGTCTCTGGTCCCTGATGTTCCCACAGAGGATTAGCCCATGCCAGGGCATTGCCAGTAAGGAGAGAGATGATGAAGGCGATCCTGATGTCATCAGAAGAGAAGGCCCTGGCATGTAGTCTGAAGTTGATCTGGCACTGATTCAGAAATCCCCTGCAGATCCTCGTGTCTCCGTCATATCGAGGAGGTAGCGGCAAGAAGCACAGGGGATCGGCACTGGTACTGACAGGAGGCGTAGCAGGAGGAACAGCAGAAATCGGTGCAGTGATGACCCGGGTTGGAGCCAATGAGCAATTGCCTTCACCGACAGGAGCAGTTGGTCTTGCCGTGACTGGAGGTCTTGCATCTCGGCCAGCATGGCTTGTGTCGTCAAGGTCTCAGGTTGACAGCGGGGTCCATGGCCTGACTGTCCTGTCACGGTCTGTGGGTATGTTCACCCACTAGGCCGCACCGCCATAGTGGGGAGGCAGCTGGCCAAACCACAGAGCACCCCAGCAATACAAAGTCCCGCACAAGGGTTCCTGAATAGTCCAGACAGTGGCCGAGGCTTCGGCACGGATGGAGGTGGGTGCAGCCGATTACGCCAGACGTGGAAGATGACAGCAGGTGTAGCACGTTGCGCCAGACATGGCAGATCACACTGGACGATGAAGATGGCACTGGACGTGGCAGATGACAGCAGGAGCAGCATGTTGTGCTAGACGTGGCGGATCACACTGGACGTGGAAGATGGCACTGGACGTGGCAGATGACACAGGATGTGGCAAACAACAGCAGGTGCAGTAGACACGAGTCCAACACTAGTAGGCACAGGAACAAGAACACAGCACGGGATACAGGAACAGGTAACAGGGCACGCGTAACAACTGGAACGGGAAAACACTAAGGGAGAATTTGCAAGATATACTTGGGATACACTAACAACGCTCAGGCAAGGATCAGAAGGGCAGGGCCCTTCTTATAATCCAGGAAATCATTTGTAGTTGATGATGATGATTGTTCACATGTGCGCGCTGGCCCTTTAAGACCGGGCACGATTGTGCGCACGCACTCTACGGGACACAGCAGACCGGAGCGGAAGTGAACCCTGGCGTCTCCTAGGAAGGAGATGCGAGCCAGCACTCACTGATCCATGACTGCGGGCGTCAGGAGGTGAATAAACCAGACGGTCCGCGGCCATGGACGCTACATATATGATTGTGGGGTTTGCCTCACGGACCCTGCACTGATCAGGTGATCTGACTGCCTCTGGTCACAGGATAGCAGCCGAGCTGCAGTATTCAAGGGAATAGGAGCAGATTTGCAGTTCTGAAGCACGGCCCCTATGCAATGTACGGAGCCATCTGCTTCCGGCTCCGTACACTGCATAACATCTGGTGCTCGGGGGCAGCCAGATCAGCTGATTGGTGTGTGGTTTGGATGCCGGACCCCCACGATCATATACTGATGACCTATCCTGTGGATAGTTCATCAGTTGTCTGTGCCCGGACAACCCCTTTAAGTACTATATGGCCTGGCTGCAGCAGTTGGCTGGTCGGGGGGGTCTGAATTTAAAACAATTCTCTGTTATTGTGACATATATTATCCGTGGTCTGAATATATATTGCTGCAATAATACTATGCAGCCAGAGTAAAGTAATGCAAGAGAAGAGGTTGGTGTTGTGTAGATCAATGAGTGTGAATAGGGGACCTGATTAAACCCTTCCCACCGCAGCCATTTTTCGGTACTGCACTTTTATTTTTTCCTCCCCGCATTCCAAAAGCTATAACTTTTTTATTTTTCCATATATATGGCCGTATGAGGGCTTGTTTTTTGCGAGACGAGTTGTAAATTTTCATGGCACCATTTATTGTACCATATAATGTATTGGGAAACTGGAAAAAAATTATTTGTAGGGTGAAATGTGAAAAAAAAAATGATTTGTCCATTTTTTGGGGTGATTTGATTTTACGGCGTTTTGTGTGCGGTAAAAATGACATGTTAACTTTGTTGTGTGGGTCAATACGGTTACAGTGATAGTAAATTTATATTTGTTTTCATTTACCGAATTGACTGACTGTAACTATGTTTTTGGTACATTATTTAAACATTTGGGGCCCCTCTTGTGATTTTGCCCAGGACCACACTTTGCCTAAAACCAGTCCTGAATTCAGGCACAACCCTGATGTCAGCAAAGTAGGAAATCCAGCTGCTGACATGGTCCAAACTGGCAACAAGAACTGTTGCCGTAAGGTATATAGGTTTAGGGCAGGGGTCTCAAACTCGGCAGGGTAAGTGGGCCGCATATAGAAAAAATGGGAAGTTGACGGGCCGCATTACTTTCAAATTTGATACAAGACAAAATTATTGTTAATAAATTACTTATTTTAACTACTATAACACTATATTACTATAATAATAATACATTACTATAAAATTAATACTACATTACTATAATAATACCGCTAGGTTTAAAATTTGAGATATTTCTCCATGTGCTTATTTCAACAATCCAGTTTTCCAGTTTAAGTGTCGCTAAATGCAGTCCGGCGGCTCAGTTGGCAGACACACATGTCAAGATTGGGCAGCCCCTTTTTAGATAGTGCTGATGTACCCTCTGTAGATGCTGCCGCAGTGCCCTCTGTGGATGCTGCCGCAGTGCCCTCTGTGGATGCTGCCGCAGTGCCCTCTGTGGATGTTGCCGCAGTGCCCTCCGTGGATGCTGCCACAGAGTCCTCCGTAGATACTGCCGCAGTGCCCTCCGTAGATGCTGCCGCAGTGCCCTCCGTAGATGCTGCCGCAGTGCCCTCCGTAGATGCTGCCGCAGTGCCCTCCGCAGATGCTGCCGCAGTGCCCTTCGCAGATGCTGCCGCAGTGCCCTCCGCAGATGCTGCCGCAGTGATGTCAGGGGCTCCTCTCTGGACACCAATGTCAGGGAATTCGACAGAGTCCCGGAGCAGAGCCGATACTAGCGCTCTGCTCGGGACTCCGCTCTGGGGAAGACCCTGACACACTGTCCATATATGGACAGCGATGTCAGGGAATTCCACAGAGTCCCAGAGCAAAGCCGATACTAGCGCTCTGCTCGGGACTCCGCTCTGGGGAAGACCCTGACACACTGTCCATATATGGACAGCGATGTCAGGGAATTCCACAGAGTCCCAGAGCAGAGCCTGTACTAGCGCTCTGCTCGGGACTCTGCTCTGGGGAAGACCCTGACACACTGTCCATATATGGACAGCGATGTCAGGGAATTCCACAGAGCCCCGGAGCAGAGCCGATACTAGCGCTCTGCACGGGACTCCGGCTCTGGGGAAGCCCCAGACATCGCTGTTCATATGTGGACAGCGATGTCAGGGAATTCCAGAGTCTAGCGGCTCTGTGTCCCGCGGGCCGCAGATGACAGCCCCAGGGGCAACATGCGGCCCGCGGGCCGCGTGCTTGAGACCCCTGGTTTAGGGTTTGGAGACAAAAAGGACTATAAGTTGGTGCTGCTATTAAGTAAATAATTCTGAGTGAAGGTAATAGATGAAATAACTATAAGGTTTATTTAGACAAGGCTACACGTTTCAATGCTGAACCAAATAATTACAAAAAAACACCAGGTCAGAGAGCAGCAGTAATGTTGTGTGGGGTCATGATGATGCAAACAAAAAGGTCAAATAACAGACAACTGACAAAAAATACATACAAGATTTCAAAAGGTTATACATAATAAATAGACATAAATGTGCATGATAAAAACACCAAAATAAAGCATTAGTAATTAAAAAAGATAAATAATAAACATTTGAACAGGTAATATGCAGTATAGATAAGAGCGATATGGAGAGGGAGATCAAATAGAATTTCAGAAATTCTATACTGCTTTTTGAATTTAATCCCGGCTAACAAAATGATGATACTTACAAGAGACTTGGGTGCCGACAACATTAGGGGGGTCGGAGATGCAGTGCCAGTAGTTGCAGCCGATCCGCTGGGTCTACCAGAATACACAGACAACGCTAGAAGAGCGTCCCGAAAGAGGACACAATAGTGTAGGACAAGTAAGTACGCGCTCTGGTGTCCGAGCGCAAGAAGAAATGTTTCAATATAGTTCACAGATTTTCAGGAAGCAGTGCTGGAAGCAAATATCATCAGATGAAGAAAAGACAAGTAAGGCTTTGTTCACATCTGTGTCAGGGTTCCGTTCTGGCGTTCCGTCTGAGCTTTCCGTCAGAAAGGAACCCTGACAAAAACAAACAGAAACCATAGGTTTCCGTTTCCATCACCATTGATTTCAGTGGTGACGGATCCGGTGAAAATGGTTTCCGTTTGTCTCAGTTGTGCAAGGGTTCCGTCGTTTCGACTACGGTATTGAATCCATCAAAACGACGGAACCCTTGCACAACTGAGACAAACGGAAAACATTGGAACCTTATCCGTTACCACTGAAATCAATGGTGATGGAAATGGAAACCTATGGTTTCCGTTTGTGTCAGTTAAGGTCCCGTTCTGACGGAAAGCTCCGTCGGGACGGGACCCGGGTGCAGATGTGAACGAAGCCTTACTCTATCAAATCTTTTCTTAATTGTGGAAGTGAATGTGTTATATATTTATTACAATGTCCATGCAATCTACAGTACATTGGCAGAACCACACATACGCTACGTAATAGAATAAATAAGCACCGCTCTAATGTAACCAATGGCTTTCAAAACATAGTGTCTCACGCCATTTTACGACGACATAGGCGGTATTGCCTTACTCGGGAGAAATTGCGTGACAAATTTTGGGGTGTTTTTTCTCCTGTATTCCTTGTAAAAATGTAAAATGTTGCGCTAAAACGATATATTATTGGGAAAAATTTAATTTTCATGGCCCCTGTGGGGTCAAAAAATATTCACTACAAACCTAATTAAATTTCTTGAGGGGTAAAGTCTCGAAAATGGGGTCACATCTGGGGAATTTCTACTGTACTGGTACCTCAGGAAGCTTTGCACATGCGACATGGCACCCAGAAACCAATTCAGCAAAATATGTGCTCAAAAAACCAAATAGCTGCTCCTTCCCTTCTGAGTCCCGCCGTGTGTCCAAACAGCAGTTTGCGATGTCATATGGGGTATTGCTGTACTCGGGAGAAAATGCTTTACAAACATTGAGGTGCTTTTCTCCTATAGTCCTTGTGAAAATGCTAAATTTTGAGCTAGAACTACAGGTTATTGGAAAAATTTCTACTTTTTTTTTTATTTTCACGTCCCAATTCTAATAAATTCAGCAAAAACCTGTGTGGTCAAAATGCTCACTACACCCCTAGATTAATTCCTCAATGGGTGTAGTTTTCCAAATGGAGTCACTTTTGGGGGGTTACTGGTACCTTAGGGGCTTTGCAAAAGCAACACGGTGCAGAGAAACCAATACAGTAAAATCCGCACTCCAAAAGCCAAATGGCGCACCTTCCCTCCTGAACCCTGATGTGTGCCCAAAAAGCAGTTTATGATCATATATGGGGTATGTTCCTACTCTGAAGAAGTTGCTTTCCAAATGTTTGGGTGCTTTTTCTCCTGTACTTGAAGAGAAAATGAAAAACTTTGAACTAAAGCTACGTCTTCATATTTTTAATTTTCACTGCCCAATTCTAATACAATCTATGGAACACCTGTGGGGTAAAAATGCCCATTACACTCCTAGATTTAATCCTTGTGGGGTGTAGTTTCCAAAATGGTATTTTTTTAGGAGTTTCCTCTGTTTTGGCACTACAAGACCTCTTCTAACCAGACATGGTACCTAAAAAATAATCTAATAAAAAGAAGGCCCCATAATTCACTAGGTGACCCTTTGCTCCTGAGGCCTGTGATTCAGTCCACACTAGGGCCACATGTGAGATATTTCTAAAAACTGCAGAATCTGGGCAATAAATATTGAGTTGCGTTTCTCTGGTAAGACCTTTTAAAAATGGGGCTCTGTCATTTAGTCCAAAAGTGGCTGCGACGGGAAGGGGTTAATATAGTGTAATACACGTTATGAATTCTCTTGTTTATATACACGTTATACACAAATACCTTACATTTATATTTATTAAACTTATATCATCTTGTTATAACATTTATATAATTTATTTTTTTATATATTTATCCTATATATTTGTTCATTCATGCCTCTTATATATCTATTAATCCCTGCCTCTTATCTTACTATAAACATGCATGCATACATTGACCACTGTTCCTAATACTGCTAATTCTGTGTCCCTAGCAGTACCGTATTATATGAGTGTTCTCCTCGTGGATTTTTGTGCAATCAGCCTTTGATAAGTCCTGCCCTCCCCTTGTTACTTGTCTTTTCTTCATCTGAAGATCTTTGTTTCCAGCGCTGCTGCCTGCATATCTGTAAACTATGTTGAAACATTTCTTCTTGCGAGTGTGTACATACTTGTCCTACACTATTTTGTCCCCCTTCGCCACCCTTTGCTCTTCGTCTGACAGGACTCCAGGAACGCTCTTCTAGCGTTGCCTGTTAATTCTCGTAGCCCCAGCGGATCGGCTGCAACTACCGGCACTGCATCTCCGATCCCCCTAATGTTACCGGCACCTTAGTCTCTTGTAAGCAATATCTATTTTTTTTAGCTGGGATTAAAGGATTATTCCCATCTTTATAAATCTATTTATTTTGCTGAGCTATGTAAAGATATTAATTTTTGTAATTACCTTTATTTTTCTTAAATGATGTACTTTTCCTGGGATTTCCTCTCAAAGTATTGTTCATTGCATCTTTGTTTATTGCTCATTGTCTAGGGATTTGGCCACCACTGCTTTCCTCTAGCGGTGGCCACGCTTGCGTAACGATATCCTCTCCGTCCTTAGGAGAGGATGTTAGTGTTCTCGTGAACGCGCATTAGATGCCGGCTCGGCCACCTCTCGGGTGGATTCATCAGCGGTCGGCTCCAGGTCCTGCCTACCAGGGGGAAAGTTGCCGTGAGAAGAGGCATGTAGCTTATCGCGAGGGGGGAGGCGTTGGTGCCACAAGGGGGGAAAGTGGCTTTCTGCGAGGGGGGAAGGGGGTTACCGCAAAGGGTGGTGGGGGTTTGCAGGAAGGAGGGGCGGGGGTGCTGTGAATTGCAAAGTGGCACTATAAAACTATATAAAAGGGAATAGGGGGGGTCATCTCAACCAGGCTTACCATGCCTGGTTAAGACGATCGTTCTCCCAATTCTGCGAGAACTAGTTTATCTAATAACATCGGGAGCGTGCACTAACAGAGCAGAGCGGCTTGATCGACATTAAGCCGCTCACGCCCCTTTTAGAAAAGATAACCAGCACCAGCTGCGTTATCTAGTTGGAAAAAAAGGTAGTTAGGGAAGGAATTATTAAATTATTTAAAAAAATTTACAACACTAGATTTTGAATTTTATTTAGGTCTCGGATGCATTAAAAAAAAACAATATTACTCAACTTGGGAATAATCCTTTAAATTCAAAAATCAGTATAGAATCTCCGCAATTCTGGTTGATCTCTCTTTCTCCCCATCGCTCTTATCTATAATGCATATTACCGGTTCAAATGTTTATTATTTATCTTTTTTAACTCCTTCCCGCTGCAGCCACTTTTGACCTTCCTGACAGAGCCTCATTTTTCAAATCTGACATGTCTCACTTCATCTGGTAATAAATTCGGAATGCTTTTACTTATCCAAGCGATTCTGAGATTGTTTTCTTGTGAGACATTGGAATTTGTTAATGGCATTAATTTAATTGTGAATAACACCAAGATTTAGCGAAACATTTCAAAAATTAGCATTTTTCTAAATTTAAATGTATCTGCTTATAAGACAGCAGTTATATGTACCACACAAAATAGTCACTAAAATAACATCCCGCATATGTCTACTTTAGATTGGTACCGGTTTTTTTGGACATCATTTTATTTTTCTAAAACGTTACAAGGCTTATGGACTGAAGCATAGGCCTGGATTTTGGGGCCTCCTTTTTATTAGAATATATTAAAGGCACCATGTCAGGTTTGAAAAGGTTTTGTCTTGCCACAACAGTGGAAATCCCCCAAAAGTAACCCCATTTGGGAAACTAAACCCACAAGGAATTTATTTAGGGGTATAGTAAGTATTTTGACCCCACAGGTTTTTTGCAGAAATTATTGGAAGCGGGCCGTGAAAATGAAAATCTAAATTTTTTCAAATAAAACGTAGGTTTAGCTAATTTTTTTTCATTTCCACAAGGACTAAAGGAGAAAAAGCTCCACAACATTTGTAGAGCAATTTCTCCCGAGTAAAATAGTAGCCATATGTGGCCATAAACGGCTGTTTGAACACACGGCAGGGCGGAGAAGGGAAAGAGTGCCATTTGGAGCTCAAATTTAGCTGGAATGAGTTGCGGAGGCCATGTCGCATTTGCAAAGCCCCTGAGGGGACAAAACAGTGGAAACTCCCTAAAAGTGACCCCCATTTAGGAAACCACAGCCCTAAAGGAATTTATTTAGGGGTATAGTAAGCATTTTGACACCACAGGTTTTGGAAATCAACATTTTTCAAATAAAATTTAGGTTTAGCAATTTTTTTTAAATTTCTACAAGGACTAAAGGAGAAAAATCACCCCAACATTTGTAAAGCAATATCTCCCGAGTAAAACAGTACCCCATATGTGGTCATAAACGGCTGTTTGTACACACGACAGGGCTGAGGAGGGAAAGAGCACCATTTGGAACTCAAATTTAGCTGGAATGGTTTGCGGAGACCATGCCTCATTTGCAAAGCCCCCAAGGGGACAAAACATTGGAAACCCCAAAAAATGTACCACATTTAGGAAATTATGATGCTCAAGGAAACTATTTAGAGGTATAGTGAGCATTTAAATACATGATCCAATTAAAACTCCATGGACGTGTGTTAAACTTTGAAGCACTCCTTTATACACAGGCCAGGTTTGTCGGGGCAGGTTTGGCACTGATGAATGGAGTCTTTTCTTCTCCCCCTTTTGTAACACTTTGCACCTTTTTTGGGTCCCTCCCTTTTTACCAGCAGAGGGGATTTCAATGGGAAAGTGTCCTGGTACAATATGTGGACCATCGATTCTAGAAGTACTGCGGCCTTTCCCTTCCTGGTTCCCAAATACAAGGGCCTTGATAACCACCTCTTGAAAATTAAGGAATGTCCCTGTCCGGCCTGCACATTGTTATAGCACGTAAGCATTATACAATGCCATCGGTACCATGTGCACGGCCAGCTTTTATTACCCCACCTCTGTTTTCCGCATGGCACTGTACGGCTTTAGTACTTGATCAGAGAGATCTACCCCTCCCATGTACTTGTTGTAGCCCAGGATGCAATCTGGCTTGGGGGTCATTGTAGGGCTACCTCAGACAGGTACAGGGGTGCTGCCGCTACCGTGTATTGTGGTCAACAGAAGGACATCCCTCTTGTCTTTATACTTGACCAGCAACATGTTCTCACTGTGTAGTGCCCTGCTTTTTCCCTTTCTTATTGGTTGCCCAATCAGAGTTTTAGAGAGGCCTCTCTGGATTTTGCGCACGGTGCCACATGCTGCAGTACTTCTGGTGGAGAGGCAGTCAAATAGTGGGATGCTGATTTAGAAGTTATCCACGTAAAGGTGGTAACCCTGGTATAGCAGTGGGTGCACCAAATCTCATACTATTTTCCCACTAACTCCCAGGATGAGGGGGCATTCTGTATTCAATTCAGACAGGCCAATTGCGGCCGTTTGCGGCTTTAGCCAATTACTGTGCCACAGGGCACAGTGATATGGTGGTGATTGGTGCTGCCTAGGACAGCACCAATCCCTACCATATACCGTGTAGAAAATGGCGGTGATGCCACCCGACCGGCCAATGACAGCCATGGCGGGTGTTTGAAACACACTCCACCAGCCCTGCTCACCTCATTTAGGTTAGGAACGGTGAGCAGAACTGGTGTGACCTTCTGTAAGCTATACTTACAGGTTCTGAGACCTGCGGTGTTGCGATCCTGCTGAGCAGACTTCATCCGTCTGCTTCCTGCTGCAGAGTGATCACACTGAGTGGTCATCATCATCCTCTGTGCTGCTGCATGCCCCCGCATTATATATTGAAATACCAGTAAATACGGCCTAATTCAAATAAATTCAGACAGAAAACCTGTGGGGTCAAAATGCTAATTATACCCTTAGATAAGTTCCTTGAGGGGTGTCGTTTTCTAAACGGGGTCACTTTTGTGGTGTTTCCACTGTTTTGTCCCATCAGGGGCTTTGTAAATGCGACATGGACTCTGCAAACCATTCTAGCTAAATTTGAGATCCAAAAGTCAAATGGCGCTCTTTCCCTTCTGAGCCCTGCTGTGTGTCCAAACAGCCATTTATGACCACATATGGTGTATTGTTTTACTCTGCACTCTGCAAGAAAAACTGCTCTACAAACGTTGGGGTGCTTTTTATTGAAAAAAAAATTAGATTTTCATTTTCTACATCCAATAATTTCTGAAAAAACCTGTGGGGGGGGCGCTCGCGAGCTGCTAACAAAGATGGCCGCATGCTGAGGTAGCTCCGCGACTCCTGGGCACAACAGCTAACAAAAGCTAACTTTGAGGTGAATCCCCTCGATATCTTACCCCTCTTTTCTTTTCGGAAGACCCTCTGCCCAGTTTGCTCATGGTTCGGAAGAGTATAGTGGGGCGAAAGGACCTAAAACCACCGGAGTCCTCTGTCCCTGCCCCCACACCTGAGAGCGCAACTTCTCCCGCTATGTCGACCGTCTCCCAAGAGGACGGGACCCAGCTACCTGAACCCCAGTTTACCACCAGGGATGCCTCCCTGCTTCAAAAATTTAAGCAGCTCCTGCAGCAAGAACTGCAACTTATGGCCTCCAAGCTGTCCAGAGATCTTACTCGGGAGATACATGAGCTGGGAGCCAGGACGAATGTCCTGGAAACCAGGATGGACGACACCATAGAAGTGTTAAATGCGCACGATGCCGAATTTGATTCGCTGCGAGCAGACCTAGATTCCACCATGCTCCGTTTGGAAAACTTTGAAACCGTGCGCGGCGGGGAAACCTCCGAATTAGAGGTCTGCCTAAAACCTACGAGGACCTTAACTCCTCTGTTACAGCTCTTTTCCAGGAGTTGGTGCCAGGTCTCCCTATCGACAGGCTGGAGATGGACCGGGTCCACAGATCACTCGGCCCTAAACGACAAGATGGCAAGCCAAGGGACATAGTGGTGAAACTCACCTACTACGCCACTAATGAAACCCTGTCGCAAAAGGCCAAAGCTGCATCGACTCTGCTGTTCCAGGGTCACGAATACCAAATCTTTGCTGACCTTTCTCCGATCACCATACAAAAACGGCGGAGCATGAAAACTCTGCTGGCCGTCCTGCAACATCGCCAGATTAGATACCGCTGGGGATATCCTTTCAAGCTCCAATTCTCTTTGGACAACAAGTTTTACTCCGCCCGATGACCTCAAGCAAATTCTGGTCACCCTGCAACTTCTACCTGCGGATGCTGATCGATCGAGTCAACTTTGTCAAGCGCGCCGAGACAGGGCTCCGCTGCGCCCCATCTGGGACAGGGTGCCTCCCCGCGGACCGCCTGGGAGATCTGGAGCCATACCTGCCGTTCGCGACAATCCCGCCTGATGGATAAGTACTTTCTGCGTGATTCATCATGTGTAGTGGTCTGCACGACTTCCTTGTGTTTCTAATAAATTTGGAATGTTGCCAAGCTTCACTTACAGTGAACTATCTACAACGGAGATTGATCTCTGTATTGAGCAGTTAGCCTTATAAGGCGCAATATCTCGCTGTGATTGAAATTGTTTGCCGTTTATTGCACATACTGTATATTTGCCTTGTTCTAACCCTCTCTCCTTCCCTCCGCTCATGTGATTACCAATTCTCAATCTAGCCTGCCAGACATGATTTGCCTTACCTTTTGGTGACATTGCAGGTATGGCCCACTGGGTATCAGTCTACACTGTTAACTGTTTTTATTGGCAACAACTATTGCAGTGGCCCTGTCTCTGGCCGTGATTTGGCCTGCCTGGTGCTCACCGCCTCACAGTTTGGGGGTGGTGGGAGTCAGGCACGCTGCCTCACGGCCTCTGATGTTTTACTATATGTGATTCTCTAATGTACCGCTTGGTAGCCCTGCTTTATTTCCTGTTTACTTGTGACACGGCGCGCCTAGTCCGCCGTCCCATGCAGTATGTTATTGGCTACCTTTGTTCTACGTTCTCTGTCAAAACGCTCCTGTCCAACTTTCTTTCTCTGCCGGAACTAAGTTCTTGTGTTCGCCTCAACGGAATGCCGTTACCACACCTTTGGGCCCAGGTGCTGGCGACCCCGGATTCTATAAGTAGTACTCCCCGTGCTACTGTCCACCCTTCTTTGCCTTTTTTGGGCACTTTCTACACCTCGATTTCTAAATGTAAAATCTTTTCTATACCCCTTTTTATTTAATTTGTCCCTCCCTCTCCCCCCCCCCCTTACGTCCCTTCTTTTTTCTCCCCCTGTCGGTTGGAGCTCCTTGCCGGATTACTAGACCCTCCATATGGCTCCTCCCGCCTTGAAAATACTCTCTCATAATGTCCAGGGCTTCAATTCCCCACATAAACGCTCGAAGGCCTTTCGTTTCTATAAGGCTTGTCACGCTGATATTGTCTGCCTTCAGGAAACCAGATTCTCTGTCACCTCTAGACCACAATATCTCAGCGCTCACTTCCCCGTCTTCCATGGCGCATGCGCTCATGAAAAGCGGTGAGGGGTAGATATTGCCTTTAGAAAGAATCTCCCTTTTATTTGCGACACGGAAATTCTTGATCCTACTGGTCGCTATGTGATTTTAGTTGGCACATTGTTTGATGTAGATGTGACCTTAGTAGGTTACTATGGACCTAATGACTTTCAAACAGGGTTCTTTTCTCACTTATTTAAATTGGTGGACGCCAATCGACGGGGTCTCTTGGTAGTCATGGGCGACTCGAACCTGGTAATCAATCCCTCCGTGGATAAATCCCCAGCTCCAAATTCATCCACACCCCTTACTCCCTCCTCTGAGTTTAGAGACATGCTACACCTACATGATCTTCACGACCTCTGGCGAGAACTCCATCCCACTATGAAAGATTTTACTTTTTACTCCAACCCCCATTCTTCATTTAGTCGCATTGACTACATATTCACATCCCAAAGATCTCTACGACTTTGCTCCATGGCTAAGATTTTAAGCACACCTTGGTCCGACCACAACCCCGTGGAGGTTTCTTCTTCTTCCCTGGTCCCACGGGGGCTCTCCTTTAACTGGCGTCTTAATGACTCCCTTTGGTCATTTAAAGATACTTTCGCACATGTTGAGGAGGCTGTTAAGGAATACTTTGACCTGAATGTGGGTTCTACGTCTTCCCCGATTATATTGTGGGAAGCGCATAAAGCTACACTGCGGGCGGCCCTCATTAGGTTGGGTTCAATTAAAAAGAAAAATAGAGAAAGGAAGATAGCGGATTTATATTGTACGTTAGAACAAAAAGAATGTACTTGAAAACAGGACCCCTCGCTTGCTAATAAAACCTCAGTGGATGCCACTAAATTGGAGCTAGATCTTCTATTAACAGAGCAGGTAGAACGAAAGCTAAGATGGTCCAAGCAGCGCTATTATTCGCAAAGTAATAAACCGGGTAAACTCCTAGCTCGTCAATTGCGGGTTCCTGTCTCGCCAAAAGAACCTATTAGATTAAGGACAGCCTCAGGTACGGTTACAGCGGACCCCAACAAGATTACTTCTCTATTTCAAAATTTCCTCTCCAATTTATATTCCTCACCTCCACCACTTGACCCCTTGAAGGCTGAGGGCTTGTTTGCCAATCTGGCCTTCCCGGATATCACTACCTCCAACCTTGAAGCCTTGGAGGCTAAGATATCCGAAACAGAGGTCCAGGCGGCCATCAAGGAGTTGAAACCCTCCAAATCTCCTGGTCCTGACAGTTTCTCCCCATTATATTATAAAAAAAACTCTCCCCATTACTAACCCCGTATTTAACTCAACTCTTTAATGTTCTCAGAACTGGTGCAACCCCTCTCTCGCCAACCCTCCATGCCCATATCGCTATGATCCCCAAACCCCAAAAGGACTGCCTCCAAATTACCAATTACAGACCAATATCCCTCTTAAACACCGATATTAAAATTCTGGCCAAAATACTGGCAACTAGAATTAACTGCTTGCTTGACGCGATTATCCATGGGGACCAAGCTGGCTTCGTCCCAGGCAGACAAACAAGTGACTGTACCAAGAGAGTTATATCTCTAATTCATGTGGCTCGCAAGAGGAATGTGGCTTCGATGCTCCTTTCGCTCGATATTCAAAAAGCCTTTGATACAATATCCTGGTCCTACATGGATTTCGCCTTGGGGAAGTGGGGCTTCGGAGGCCACTTTATGTCTTGGGTGCACGCCCTCTATTCTAATCCCACTGCCAAAGTTTATTATGTGGGATATCAGTCTGCTCCTTTCCCTATTGAACGAGGCATCAGACAAGGATGTCCTCTATCTCCTATTCTATTCATCCTGGCCCTTGAACCCCTGGCCATGATGATTCGTCAAAATCCGAACATCAGAGGATTGGAATTAGCGTGTGTGCACCACAAAGTGTCTCTTTTCGCAGACGACATGCTACTCATGCTCTCCCAACCCATTATCTCCCTTCCCAACTTAATGCAAACCCTATCTGACTTTGCTTCAATTTCAGGACTTGCTATAAACCCCACAAAATCTATCGCATTAAACATTAATCTTTCTCAGCAAACCCTACACTCACTATGTAGCCACTTTCCCTTCCAATGGGCCAGGCAATCATTGAATTACCTGGGTATTCACCTGACCTCCTCTTACGACCAGCTGTACTATCCCTCCCTTATTCGCTCTCTTACATCTTCTCTGACATCATGGCAATCCACCTATCTCTCTTGGGTTGGGCGCATATCTGCAGTCAAAGTGACCATCCTCCCAAGGCTTCGTTACCTGTTCCAAACCCTGCCAGTCAAAGTCCCGCCACACATATTACGTCTCCTTCAAAACCATATTTTTTCTTTTATTTGGCGGGGCGCGCGTCCTAGAATATCCAGGTCTACTCTCTGCTTGCCGAAACTGGATGGGGGACTGGGTGTCCCTAACATTTCTAAATATTACCAAGCAGCTATGATAGCATCCTTAACTAAATTGCATGTTTCTGTGAATATGCCTCTATGGGTGTACCTGGATATTCTGGAGGTATCGCCAACCCCGATCCAATCTGTGCCTTGGTTGCCCTCCCTACGCTCTTCCCATCTCTTCCCCTCACTTGCTCACAATTTAACGGTTTGGGACTCCATCAAATACTCTAGCAGATTGATTTCTCCGCATCCTCCCCTCATCTCTCTGTGGCATAACGCTCTGTTCTTTCCAGGCGCAGACAACTACCACGCCTTTAAGTGTTGGTGGTCGAGCGGCATACTTAGAATTCACCACCTTCTCACGCCCTCCCACTCTCGGATTCTCTCGTTCTGTGAACTCCAGACCTCTAAGCAGATTCCCAGTGGCGTGTTGTTCAGATATCTGCAGCTCAAGAACTGGATTACTTCTCTTCTCCACAACAAGGCTGCCTCTGACTCTTGCTCTCAGTTCGAGAGAATCTGTGAAACCTGCCCAAACACTAGAGGGGTCATTTCTGTCTTATCTCCTTAGCAACCCTACACCTGTCCCTCATCCATATGTGGCCTGATGGCACCGGGACTTGGGGACGATGCTCGAACTAGCAGAGTGGCGTAATATTTGGAGCATAGTTTCGCATTCTTCTATTAACAAGAATATTCTAGAATCGGCCTATAAAGTCATGATGCGGTGGTACTTGGTCCCTAGCCGAATTGCGCGTGCATTTCCCGCTTACCCTGCCTCGTGCTTTCGTGGCTGCCCCGCGCCCGGTGACATGCTCCACATATGGTGGTCTTGCCCTAGGCTCACTAGATTCTGGAGCAGGGTTTTTGGTCTTGCCCAGAGTCTGTTTGGTATAATTTTACATAAAGACCCCAAGTTAGCTCTCCTTCACCTCAAACCCCCTGAGCTAACGCATACGCAATTTCGGTTATTTTCTTACATCCTTTTGGCTGCTAAAATTACTATTGCCCACTCTTGGAAAAAGCACTCTGTTATCTTTGCATGTGTCAAAACCATAATTGACCAAATATTTGTGAATGAAAAGCTTACCAGTATCTTACTGGATAGGGTTGCTAGCTTCGAATCGCTCTGGCTGCCCTGGATCACTTACGCCTACTCCCACCTGCCTACCGCTATGATCACGGCTTATTAAATTCAACGACTTTTTTCTTCCTAGATCTCCGACTGACCCTCCCCCCTTACCTTTCCCGTTTTTCCGTCCCCCCCTTTTTTTCAATTCCTTCTATCCATTTTCTACATGTTTTTTTTTTTTATTGGGTGTCATTACCACTACAGCCACGACTGTTTGACATATTGTCTAGATCACTGCTATATTAATTGCTGTGTAGAACACAAGAGAAAGAAGGAGTCAGAAACTATTGAAAAAATATATAAATTGCCAAAGGCATAGAAAAATACAAATTTTATTGGACAATACAAATAACATGATTAAAATAGACTACAAATCGAAAGAACTGTATATCTCCAATGGTATAGGAGGGGAACTAGGGTCACAGAAGTAGAACAAATAACAATAACAGCTTCTATCAGTCGCTTTAGGTAGTTATAATGTAGTTAGTACAAAAAGAACGAAGGTTGTCTCCAGACATATACAATGCTACTACTTATCATCGAAAACGATACTTCTAATAACAGGTAGTGAGAAAGGCACACAGTGGTAAGCAGAAAAAATCTCCATATGGTCACACCTGTTATCTAAATAGACACAGGGTATTTAGACTGAGCCTGTCTTAAGCACAAGTAGTGTATCGATAAATATGTAGATGGTATTATAGGTATTAAGTTTGCAGTAAAGATAGCGCTAGTACTAACCCATCTAGTTCCACGGATGTAGTAACTCCCAGGTATGGAGAGACCCCAACGCGCGTTTCGCGTGGATGGCTTTTTCAAGGGGTGTTCTTAACCCCTTAAGGACGCAGCCTAGTTTGGGCCTTAAGGCTCAGAGCCCATTTTTCAAATCTGACATATTTCACTTTATGTGGTAATAACGTCGGAATGCTTAAACCTATCCAAGCGATTCCGAGATTGTTTTCTCGTGACACTTTGGGCTTCATGTTCGTGGTAAAATTTGGTCGATATATTCAGTCTTTATTTGAGAAAAATTGCAAAATTTAGAGAAAATTTAGAAAAAATAGCATTTTTCAGAATTTAAATGCATCTGCTTGTAAAACAGACGGTTATACCACCCAAAATAGTTACTAGTTCACATTTCCCATATGTCTACTTTAGATTGGCATCGTTTTTTGAACATTATTTTATTTTTCTTGGACGTTACAAGGCTTAGAACATAAACAGCAATTTCTCATATTTTTAAGAAAATTTCAAAAACCTTTTTTTTAAGGTACCTGTTCAGTTCTGAAGAGGCTTTGAGGGGCCTATTTATTAGAAACCCCCATAAAACACCCCATTTTAAAAACTAGACCCCTCAAAGTATTCAAAACAGCATTTAGAAAGTTTTTTAACCCTTCAGGCATTTCACAGGAATTAAAGCAAAGTGGAGGTGAAATTTGCAAATTTCATTTTTCTTTCTGAATTTCAATTTTATTCTATTTTTTTTCTGTAACAAAGAAGGTTTTACCAGAGAAACACTACTAAATATGTATTGTCCAGATTCTTCAGTTTTTAGAAATGTCCCACATGTGGCTCTAGTGCGCTCGTGGACTAAAACACAAGCCCCAGAAGCAAAGAAGCACCTAGTGCATTTTGGTGGTGCTTTTTTATTAGCATATATTTTAGGCAGCATGCCAGGTTTGGAGAGGTGTTGAGGTGCCAAAACAGTAGGAATCCCCCAAAACTGACCCCATTTTGGAAACTGCACCCCTCAAGGAATTAATTTATGGTTATTGTTACCATTTTGACCCCGTAGTTTTTTCACAGCGCGTATTTGAATTGGGCTGTGAAATTAAAAGAATGACAATTTTTCCAATAAGATGTCATTTTTGATCAGAATTTCTTATTTTCACAGGGAACAAAATGCCCCATTTTGTTGCCCAATTTGTCCTGAGTGCGGCAATACCCCATTTGTGGTGATAAACTGCTGTTTGGGCCCATGGGAGGCCTCAGAAGGAAAGGAGCGCTATGTGTTCTTAGGAGTCCAGATTTTGCTGGATTGGTTTTCGGGTGCCATGTCGCATTTGCAGAGCCTCAGAGGTATCAAAGCAATGGAAACCCACCAAAAGTGACCCCATTTTGGAAACAAAACCCCTCAAGGAATTTATTTATGGGTGTTGTGACCATTTAGACCCCACAGTTTTTTCACAGAACTTATTTGAATTGGGCTGTGAATTTAAAAAAAAAAAACTTTTTTCCAATAAGATGTAGTTTTGGCTCAAAATGTCTTATTTTCACAACGAATAAAATACCCCATTTTGTTGCCAAATTTGTCCTGAGTGCGGCAATACCCTATTTGTGGCCATAAACTGCCGTTTGGGCCCATGGGAGGTATTAGAAGGAAAGGAGCGCTATGTGTTCTTTGGAGCCCAGATTTTGCTGGATTGGTTTTCGGGTGCCATGTCGCATTTGCAGAGCCCCAAAGGTATCAAAGCAATGGAAACCCACCAGAAGTCACCCCATTTTGGAAACTACACCCCTCAAAGAATTTATTTATGGGTGTTGTGACCATTTAGACCCCACAGTTTTTTCACAGAATTTATTTGAATTGGGCTGTGAATTTAAAAAAAAATTATTTTTTCCAATAAGAGGTAGTTTTGGCTCAAAATGTCTTATTTTCACAAGGAATAAAATACCGCATTTTGTTGCCCAATTTGTCCTGAGTGCGGCAATACCCCATTTGTGGTGATAAACTGCCGTTTGGGCCCATGGGAGGGCTCAGAAGGAAAGGACCACCATGTGGCCTACTGGGAATTTTCTGGTGCTAAGTCGTGTGTGCAGAAGCCCCTGAGGTATCAGTACAGTTGAAACCCCCGAGAAGTGACCCCGTTTTAAAAACGACACCCCTTAAGGAATTCATCTAGAGGTGTAGTGAGCATTTTGACCCCACAGGTATTGTGTAAAAGATAATGCGCAGCAGATGGTGCAGAGTGAGATTTGCAATTTTCTATATATATGCCATGTCAGTGTCCGATATATTGTGCCCAGCATGTGCCACCGGAGACATACACCCCATAAACTGTAATGTGGGCTCTCCCGGGTACGGCAATACCCTACATGTGGCTGTTATTAGCTGCCTGGGCACACGGCAGGGCTCAGAAGGAAAGGACCACCATTTGGCCTACTGGAGCTTTTCTGGTGCTAAGTCTTGTACGCAGAAGCCCCTAAGGTACCAGTACAGTTGAAACCCCCAAGAAGTGACCCTGTTTTAAAATCTACACCCCTTAAGGCATTCATCTAGAGGTGTAGTGAGCATTTTGACCCCACAGGTATTGTGTAAAAGATAATGTGCAGCAGTTGGTGCAGAGTGAAATTTGCAATTTTCTATACATATATGCCAATTCAGTGTCCGATATATTGTGCCCAGCATGCGCCACCGGAGATATACACCTCATAAACTGTAATGTTGGCTCTCCCGGGTACGGCAATACCCTACATGTGGCTGTTATCAGCTGCCTGGGCACACAGCAGGGCTCAGAGGGGAAAGATGAGGAGGGGTAAGCTGTGCGAAGTGGATCAGAGCGAGTAAAACTGGGGTAAATTAAAAATAAAGGGATGGATGATAAATTTTAAAACACTCTTTCATACAGAGCTCTGGTTTTTCGGGACACGTGTCACATTGATATATTGTGTCCTTCCTTATCCCCCTCTTATAGCAGACTCTGCACCTCTTTTGACTTTTTCCCTTCTTGCCAGTTTGGGGAACTTCTCCTAAAAAGTGTTGCCCTGGTACGATGCCTGTGGCCCCGCTTCCAGAAGTACTGTAAGGCTTCAGGACTTGATCTGACAAGTCCACCCCTCCCATGTACCTATTGTAGTCCAGGATGCAGTCTGGTTTGGGGGTCCCTGTACTGGTACCTCGTACAGGTACATGGGTACTGGTGTGGCATCTCCCTGGTCTTGTACTTGACACACAATATGTTGCTGCTAGATTGTGCCCTGCTCTCACCCCTTCTGAGTGTTTGCCCAAGCAGAGTCTTAGGGAGGCCTCTCAGGTTTCTTCTAGCAGTGCCGCATGCCGCAGGACTTCTGGAAGCGAGGCACTTGAAGAGTGGGTCGCTGGTATAAAAATTATCCAGGTAGAGGTGGTAACCCTGGTCCAGCAGTGGGTGCACCAAATCCCACACAATTTTTGTATTAACTCTCAGTAAGGGGGGGCATTCTGGGGGCTGAGTACTGGTGTCCTTCCCTTTATATATCCTAAATTTGTAGGTATACCCTGATGCACTCTCGCACAGCTTATACATCTTCACGCCATACCTTGCCCTCTTACCCGGCAGGTACTCGCGGAATTGAAGCCTCCCTTTCAAATGTACCAGGGATTCATCTATAGAAATACACTTCTCGGGGGTGAATGCTGGGAAAACCGGGCACTGAAATGGTCTAATAGGGGTCTCCGTTTATACAAACGGTCAAAACTCGGGTCATCTCGGGGTGGGCACGGCTCATTATCAGTATAATGTAAGAAGCGAAGTATTGCCTCATTTTTATTTTATTTTTTAGGTTACAGTTCAGAAGTTGCTTTGAGGGGCCCATATATTAGACACCCTTATCAAACACCCCATTTCAGAAACTAGACCCCTCAAAGTATTCACAACTGCATTTAAAAAGTTTATTAACCCTTTAGGTGTTTCACAGGAATTTAGAGCAAAGTAGAGGTGACATTTAATTAATTTAATTTAATTTATTAGGCACCATGTCCGGTTTGAAGAGGTCTTGTGGTGCTAAAACAGTGGAAACCCCCAAAAGTGACCCCTTTTTGGAAACTAGAGACCTTGAGGAATCCATTGTAGTTTTCTTGGGGTGCATGCGACTTTTTGATCAGTTTTTATTCTAATTTTAGGTGGCGTGGTGACTAAAAAAACAGCAATTTTACTATTGTTTTTTATTCAATTTTTTTTACAGCGTTCACCGTGCGCTATAAATGACATATTCACTTTATTCTGCGGGGCGATACGATTACGGCGATACCAGATGTTTATAGTTTTATTTTATGTCTTATGGCGTTTGCACAATAAAATACATTTTGTAAAATATAATTTATTTTTTGTGTTACCTTATTCTAAGAGCTATAACTGTTTTATTTTTCCATCAGGAAAGTCGTGCGAGGACTTATTTTTTGCGTAACGAACTGTAGTTTCGATCAGGACCATTTATAGGTACATGCGACTTTTTGATCTCTTTTTATTCCATTTTTTGGGAGGTGAAGTGACCAAACAATTGTGATTGTGGTACGGTTTATTATTATTTTCTCTTACGGCGTTCACCGCGCGGGATAAATAACGACATCGTTTTGTAGTTCAGGACGTTACGGACGCGGCGATACCAATTATGTATAGTTTATTTGTTTATTTATATATTTTTATTAATAATAAAGAACTGATAAGGGGAAAAGGGGGACTTTTACTTTTATTACTTTTAAATCTTTTATTTTCTTATTTTTACACAACTTTTTTTTTACTTTTTCACACTTTTTTTACTTTGTCCCACTAGGGGACATGAGGGCAGGAGGCTCTGATCGCTATTCTAATACACTGCACTACATACGTAGTGCAGTGTATTAGAGCTGTCAGCTGTTCGCTGACAGCAAGCATAGTGGGTCCTGATTTTGTCGGGACCCACTAGGCTTCCGTCGATGGCGTAGCCAGAGTCCATTGTTAGGATTCTGGTTGCCATAGTAGCCATCACGGCCCGCTATCGTGTAGCAGGCCGGCGATGGCAGCTTAACCCCTAAGAAGCCGCGATCGCTATTGAACGCGGCTTCTAAGGAGTTAATCGGCGGGGACCACCGCGATCGGTCCCTGCACACTAAGCTGTGATAGCCTGCTGTCAGAAACAGCAGTTATCACAGCTCAAGCACGCGCCGGGATTAAATGGCGCCGTGTTTACTCAGGTCAGTAATAGTACTGACCTGAGCGCGAACGTTCTACTTAGCAGGACGTACTATTACTGACCTGAGCGCGAAGGGGTTAATCATTTAGATTACACCTCTTATGTACTATAGGTCGCGGAGTCAGCTGATCGCATCAGCCAATAAAAAATGGATTCGGCCGTGCGTGTCAAAAGCAAGCATCGCGAGACTCATGCATCTGAGCCGTCAAGACCCGACCACGCATGCGCGGCTCCGGAAACCGCGCACGCGCAGACGCGTACAATTGACAGTCCAGGCAAGGTCCAGCGATGATAGGGTCGACACGCAAGGTCGAAAACAAGCTAAGGTAGGGAAAGGAAAGCTAAACTCAAGAGATAACTGTACCCAAATAGGTGCTAATTACATTATAAATAAATAGTGAGAATATCGCAGCGACTCATATACCAGCCGTGATCTACCATATAGATATTTAGACACATCATTCATATATATTCAAAATGAATACAGTAAATAGACAGATCCATACTACAATGATGTAGTCGGTTCAAAGAGAACCCAGTGCTCCAGCATAAAAAATTTTTTTTAAATACAATTACAAGTGTTGTATAGACATATAATAAACTCATAATACATGAACTACAAAATATTAGTGATAATGAATATTAATCAATGTGAGAATATAAAAGTGGAAGAAAAGAGCAAATAAAAGAAATAAAAGAAATAAAAGGATAAAGAATGAAACACATAATCATGGTATCAAACACAAATAACAGTAATAAGATGCTACCAATTAGAAAAATAGCAGCAATTAATGAGATACCAAAAATAAATATAATAATAACAATAAATATAGAAAATATAATAAAATAAAAAATAAAAAATAATAAAAAATATAAAAAATAAAATAAAAAATAATAATAAAAATAAAAAATAAGACTCCAGAATAAGAATAGTGAAGAATCTCTTGAATATGAATCCAGTCTCTCAGAATCCCGAAAGAACAGTCATGGATGGTCTAGGGCATGTGCGATCAGCAAATAGAGGAAATAACTAAACAGAACAAGAACATATATTAGTAGACATACAGTTAAAACAAATTAAAAATACACATAGGCAGGGAGTTTATAAGAATGAGACAAAACTTAGGGTCTCGTTCAGACCAACAGGGTCTTATTTTAAGGTCTGGTTTTAAGGAGTGTAAGGTCGTCTACGTCTCTCGCAGCTACTATGTCACGCACGTGTTCTCGTATTCTCACACGTAATTGTCTTGAAGTCAGACCCACATATACTTTTTGGCAGGCACAGGTAGCGTAATATATGACATTAATTGTGCTGCAGGAGATATAGTGTCGAATCATGAACTCCCTGTTATCAATCATTGACACAAATTTAGTTGTGCGGACCAAGTTTTTACAGGACAAGCAGTCACCGCAGGGGTAACAGCCATGTCTCGGAGTACTTGATGTGAATGGGTTGCATTGTCTTGGTACGTAATGACTTTTCACTAGCATATCTTTCAAATTCATACTCCTTCGAGTTGTCATTAGAGGTTTTTTAGAGAGATTTCCTGCCAACGCGGGTTCTAAATGCAGAATTGGCCAATGTTTTTCTAACGCAGATCTCATCATATGCTATTGGTTGTTATATGTAGTAATATATCGGATACTAGTGTCATCACTTTTCTTTTTATTCATTCCCAAAGAATGTAAAATCGACTTCCGGCTCGTAGATTGTGCCCGTCTATAGCCCTTCTTAATGCTTCTATGGCTATACCCCCTATCCAAGAATCTTTCTTTCAAGTCTGAAGATGCTTCTCGAAGTTTGCTTCTGATGAGCAGATACGTCGCATTCTCAGGAATTGGCCAGTGGGGACGGCACCAATCGTCGACTGGCTGTGGGCAGAGGTGGCATGAAGCAGGGAATTAACCGACGTCTTTTTCCTAAACACATCGGTCTGGAGATATCCTGTATTGTCCACCTCAATACTAATGTCCAAAAAGTCAACACTATGTTGATCATGTACATAGGTTAGCTTTATGTTCATATCATTGGTGTTAAGACACTGCATGAAGTGTGTAAGTTGTATCTCCGTCCCCTGCCAGACAAACAGGACATCATCAATATATCTCATCCAGCATAGCACATGGTCGCCGGCGTGGGCACCGTCATCATGGAAAACCTGCCTCTCCCAAAAGCCGAGAAACAGGTTTGCGTATGACGGCGCACACGCCGCCCCCATGGCCGTGCCTTGTTTTTGTACATAGAACACATCCTTGAAAACAAAAAAGTTATGTGTCAGGATGTATTCCAATAATTCCACAACCAGTCGACAGATGGGACCGTCCCAACTGCTCGTCCCCAAAAAGAAGCGCACTGCATTTAAACCATCATTATGTCGTATGCTGGTGTACAGCGACTCGATATCCGCAGTCACCAGGATCATATCAGCATCTAAATTGACACCATCACTCCTTTTTAAAACGTCCGTTGTATCTTTGACGTGAGATGGTAAGCATTCGACCAATGGTTTTAAATAGTGGTCAATAAACCTGCAGATGGGATCACAAAGTCCTCCTATCCCTGACACTATGGGGCGTCCCGTGGGGTCTGTCATATCTTTATGAACCTTAGGCAAGAAATACAAAGTCGGAATTCTTGGGTATTGTGTCATCAATCCGGACAATATATTTTTTGGGATAATACCCTGCTTATGGGCCAAAGTAAGGATCTTGCATAGTTCTACTGAAAAAGTCCCCAATGGGTTATAGGCAAGTTTTTGATAGGTATTTTTGTCTCTAAGTTGCCTATAGGCCTCCTTTTCGTATTTATCAATTGGCCAGATCACGATGTTCCCACCCTTGTCCGCCGCCTTGAATACCACATCCTCGTATCCTTTTAGTTCGTTCAATGCATCACGTTGATTTTTGGTTAGATTATCATATTTTCTATTTGATGGAATGCATTTAAAGTCGTTTATTACCATCTTGGTGAAAATCTCGACTTGTGGGCATATGGACAAGGGTGGGAACCTCAGTGATCTGGGTATAACTGATTTTGGGAACCTACCTTGGTCAGTAGAAATTTGCTCTTGTAGCAGGTCCTCAAGGGCCTTAAGTGCTTCTTTCTCCAGAGCACTATTAAGTCCCACATCTGCTCCAGATCTACTGTGCAGCTTTTTAAGAATTAATTTTCGCGAGAATAGATATAGGTCCTTCATAGCTGCAAAGAAGTTAAAAGAATTACAGGGTGAGAATGTCAGTCCCTTACTCAATACGTCACGTTGTGTCTCCGAGAGGGAATGCTCAGATAGATTAATCACCTCTAGTGTGTTCCTAGGTTTCTTCCCCTGTTGGTATGTCGGGTTGTCCTTACGTCTTGCCACCTGTCTCTCCCTGTTTCTACAGGGGTAGGTGGGTTCTTGAGGGATGGTTGTCCCATCGTTACGTTTTGATCTTCCAAGATTATCACTGGATATCACAGATGAGAAGGATGTAGATCTTGATCTTGAAATGGATCTAGATCTCCCACTGCGCCATCTGTACATTTTACCCTCCTGGAAATCATTACTATCTCTCTGGAACTTGGAAGATTTAACAGAAAGAATTTCCTGCTCCCACTTTGAGAAATCCCTATCAAGGTCATCATTTAGTTTCTCAAGCTCTGTATTAGAGAGGTCATTTTTCAAAAAGGTTTGTATTTCCTCAATCTCTTTTTCCAAATCACACAGAGTAACTTGATTTGCCTGAGATAACAGGTGCATAAAACCTCTAGAGCAGTCAGTAGCAAAACCCTCCCATTTGGTTTTGAAGGCCTCATCATCTATCGGGAAAGAGGGAAAGATTTGAACCCTTAGGCCCCTTGGTATTAGACCCTTGGAAAGATATCTCTCCAAGAAGGCCCTATTCCACCAAGTTTTGGTTCTCTTTTTGTGTAAATCTTTGAACCTAAAAATAGATTCCTTATGATCACTGCCGTTTGTGGTTAAAAACAGATTTGAGTCATCCTTAAAAACCTCGTTTAACTGTGAGATCCAGGACTGATCTCGTGTCCTGAAGTCCATTTTTGGCCCAGAGCCAGCAGCTGTGAAAGATACACAGAAACACAATAATGTCAACATATGTCTCATGGGACTATAAAATATGTGGGCTAAGTCACCAGCAAGTGCGGATTTTTGAACTCCCCAGTAACAATAGAAACTCCAAATAATATCAAGTAGAACACAAGAGAAAGAAGGAGTCAGAAACTATTGAAAAAATATATAAATATATAAATTGCCAAAGGCATAGAAAAATACAAAATTTATAGTCATTACGTACCAAGACAATGCAACCCATTCACATCAAGACATGGCTGTTACCCCTGCGGTGACTGCTTGTCCTGTAAAAACTTGGTCCGCACAACTAAATTTGTGTCAATGATTGATAACAGGGAGTTCATGATTCGACACTATATCTCCTGCAGCACAATTAATGTCATATATTACGCTACCTGTGCCTGCCAAAAAGTATATGTGGGTCTGACTTCAAGACAATTACGTGTGAGAATACGAGAACACGTGCGTGACATAGTAGCTGCGAGAGACGTAGACGACCTTACACTCCTTAAAACCATCACCAGACACTTTAAAATGCACCATGCCTGTGACCCAAAATCATTCAAGGCATGGGGTATTGATAGAGTTTTTTCTGGTATCAGAGGCGGAGATATCAAAAAACTGCTGGCTCAGAGGGAATGCAAGTGGATAGTCACCCTAGATACTATGGCCCCTGTTGGTCTGAACGAGACCCTAAGTTTTGTCTCATTCTTATAAACTCCCTGCCTATGTGTATTTTTAATTTGTTTTAACTGTATGTCTACTAATATATGTTCTTGTTCTGTTTAGTTATTTCCTCTATTTGCTGATCGCACATGCCCTAGACCATCCATGACTGTTCTTTCGGGATTCTGAGAGACTGGATTCATATTCAAGAGATTCTTCACTATTCTTATTCTGGAGTCTTATTTTTTATTTTTATTATTATTTTTTATTTTATTTTTTATATTTTTTATTATTTTTTATTTTTTATTTTATTATATTTTCTATATTTATTGTTATTATTATATTTATTTTTGGTATCTCATTAATTGCTGCTATTTTTCTAATTGGTAGCATCTTATTACTGTTATTTGTGTTTGATACCATGATTATGTGTTTCATTCTTTATCCTTTTATTTCTTTTATTTCTTTTATTTGCTCTTTTCTTCCACTTTTATATTCTCACATTGATTAATATTCATTATCACTAATATTTTGTAGTTCATGTATTATGAGTTTATTATATGTCTATACAACACTTGTAATTGTATTTAAAAAAAATTTTTTATGCTGGAGCACTGGGTTCTCTTTGAACCGACTACATCATTGTAGTATGGATCTGTCTATTTACTGTATTCATTTTGAATATATATGAATGATGTGTCTAAATATCTATATGGTAGATCACGGCTGGTATATGAGTCGCTGCGATATTCTCACTATTTATTTATAATGTAATTAGCACCTATTTGGGTACAGTTATCTCTTGAGTTTAGCTTTCCTTTCCCTACCTTAGCTTGTTTTCGACCTTGCGTGTCGACCCTATCATCGCTGGACCTTGCCTGGACTGTCAATTGTACGCGTCTGCGCGTGCGCGGTTTCCGGAGCCGCGCATGCGTGGTCGGGTCTTGACGGCTCAGATGCATGAGTCTCGCGATGCTTGCTTTTGACACGCACGGCCGAATCCATTTTTTATTGGCTGATGCGATCAGCTGACTCCGCGACCTATCGTACATAAGAGGTGTAATCTAAATGATTAAGAACACCCCTTGAAAAAGCCATCCACGCGAAACGCGCGTTGGGGTCTCTCCATACCTGGGAGTTACTACATCCGTGGAACTAGATGGGTTAGTACTAGCGCTATCTTTACTGCAAACTTAATACCTATAATACCATCTACATATTTATCGATACACTACTTGTGCTTAAGACAGGCTCAGTCTAAATACCCTGTGTCTATTTAGATAACAGGTGTGACCATATGGAGATTTTTTCTGCTTACCACTGTGTGCCTTTCTCACTACCTGTTATTAGAAGTATCGTTTTCGATGATAAGTAGTAGCATTGTATATGTCTGGAGACAACCTTCGTTCTTTTTGTACTAACTACATTATAACTACCTAAAGCGACTGATAGAAGCTGTTCTCTGTATTGTTATTTGTTCTACTACTGTGACCCTAGTTCCCCTCCTATACCATTGGAGATATACAGTTCTTTCGATTTGTAGTCTATTTTAATCATGTTATTTGTATTGTCCAATAAAATGTATATTTTTCTATGCCTTTGGCAACTTATATATTTTTTCAATAGTTTCTGACTCCTTCTTTCTCTTGTGTTCTACTTGATATTATTTGGAGTTTCTATTGTTACTGGGGAGTTCAAAAATCTGCACTTGCTGGTGACTTAGCCCACATATTTTATAGTCCCATGAGACATATGTTGACATTAATTGCTGTGTGTAACGTACTTTTCTTTTGTGTTCACGCCATACAGTCCTTTATGTTGTTGTAAAAATCTCAATAAAATTTCTTGAAAAGAAAAAACCTATGGGGGTCAAAATGCTCACTATTCCCCTAGATACATTCCCTGAGGGGTGTAGTTTCCAAAATGGGGTCACTTTGGGGGTTTTCCACTGTTTTGACACCACAAGACCTCTTTAGACCTGACATGGTGCCTATAATATATTCTAACAAAAAGAGGCCCCAAAATCCACTAGGTGCTCCTTTGCTTCTGAGGCCTGTGTTTTAGTCCATTACCACTCTAGGGCCACATGTGAGATATTTCTCAAAACTGCAGAACCTGGGCAATAAATATGGAGTAGCGTTTCTCTGGTAAACCTTTGTGTTACAGATTTTTTTTCCATTAAAACTGATTTTCTGCAAAAAAATGAAATTTGTACATTTCACCTCCACTTTGCTGTAATTCCTGTGAAGCACCTAAAGGGTTAATAAACTTTCTAAAAGCGTTTTTAAATACTTTGAGGGTGCCGTTTGTAAAATGCGGTGATTTATGGGGGGTTTGTAATATACAGCACCCTCAAAGTCACTTTAGAACTGAACTAATCCCTAAAAAATTGCCTTTTGACATTTTCTTGAAAATGTGAGGAATTGCTGCTAAAGTTCTAAGCCTTGTAACGTCCTAGAAAAATAAAAGAATGTTCAAAAAACGATGCTATCATAAAGTAGACATATGGGATATGTGAACTAGTAACTATTTTGTGTGGTATTACTATCTGTCTTACAAGCAGATACATTTAAATTGAGAAAAATGCTAATATTTACAAATTTTCTCTAAATTTTGGTGTTTTTCCCCAAATAAACTGAGTGTATCGACCAAATTTTACCACTAACAAAGTCCAATGTGTCACGAGAAAACAAACACTCAGAATCGCTTGGATAGGTGAAAGCATTCCAAAGCTATTACCACAAAGTGACATGTCAGTTTTGAAAAAAGTGGCCTGGTCCATAAGGTGAAAACAGGAAGTGTCCTTAAGGGGTTAAAGCTTAGAATTTTTTTCCTGTCTACAGATGTCTCAAGGCTCTGGTGAGAGAGGCTCTATGGGCAGGAAATCATATGGGAAAATCGGACATCTTGCATGTAGATCATACCAGAAGGCAGTAAATTTTACTTCTGCACTGATGTAGAGCAAATTACTTTCCCGTTGAAGAGCAAGCAATTTCTAATAAAGAGATGCTCCTATGGTTAAAAGATTACATGCATGATGCCATCATGGAATATAAGTCGCAGGATGTAGAAATTCTGGTGGAACCCTCCCAGCCTTGTGCTCAGAACAGATCAAGAGAAGTTGTTTCTCCTAGAGATTCAGAATTTCAGAGTTTCTCCTCCGCCACCAAGAGACTGGAGTTCTGACGCCAGATATCTGCCAGTTGGAGGAAGATAAACTCATTTGTTCCCCCAGTGGCAGAAGACGATCAGAGATCTCTGGGTGCTCGACACAATAAAACATGGTTATCGTATAGAGCTCTCTGGTCTTCCTCCAGACAGATTTGTGGTCACCCCACTTATGTCATCAGAAAAGCAAATTGCTCTAGAGAGTTCCATAGACTATTTCATTCACATGAAGGTCCTAGAAAACGTACCTCCAAAAGGAAATACAGCAGGTGGTTTACTCCAGGGTCTTTCTTGTTCTCAAAGATCTAGTCAAGTGGAGAACAATCTAAACGTTTATTCAGACACGGAAGTTTCGTATGGAGACCATCCGCACTGCTCTCTCATAGAGGAAGGAGATTTAAACTTAAAAAGGATACGTATTTGCATATCCCTATTCATATGGATCATTGAAAATACCTACACATCGCGGTATGGTTGGAAAGGAGCATTCCTCTACAGTTTACTTCCCTTCCATTCAGGATTTCTTCTGCCCCGCATACCTTCAAGGTGATTGCAGCAGTAGTGGCCAGCCTAAGAGAAAGGAAAAGGACGATAATTCCTTACCTAGACAATTGGCTAATAAAGGTCAGCTCCGCAGAAAATCTCAAGGGACATCTGGATCTCTTCTGCACTCACATCCAATCCCTGGGATGGAATATTAATTGGGAGTGGTTCCACATTATTCCTATTCACGAAAAACTATTTTTAGGATTTATTCTGAACACCAGATACATGATTGTCTCTCTTCCTATGAAGAGGTTGCACAATATCCTAAAAGCTGTCAATCGTCTAAGGTAACCAAGACATATTTCACTTAGTCACATGATGGTGTTAGGTCTCATGACATCAGCCAGCGAGGCCATAGAGTGGGCAAGATGGCATATGTGTCCACTACAGTAGGAGATCCTGCAGAGGTGGAACAGAGACCTGAATAAGCGGGACAACCTTGTCATAACCTCTAGAGAAACAGGGGCCTCCTTGAGATGGTGGTTATGCCTAAGAAATGGCAGATCTTTTGCTCCCCCATCCTGGATGGAGGGGACAATAGACGCGTCCGCAAGTAGATGGAGTGCCCACATGACGGGGCAAGTGGTGAAAGGGGCATGGTCCCCGACAGAGAGACTATTGTCATCCAACCTCAGAGAGACGAGGGCAGTCTTGAGATCTCTGCCACATTTTCACCTATCTATACAGGGGAGAGCAGTGACTATCAGATCGGACAACGGTGTCCCATTTAAACCGCCAAGGAGGCACAAGATCCATAGCCCTTCTGATAGAAAAGTGGAACTGGTGTTTGCTTGGGCAGAAACCCATCTTCAGCAGCCGATAGCTGTGCATATCAAAGGGAGCCACAATACCATTGCAGACAGACTAAGTCGAGATCTGCCCCTCCCGGGAGTATGGTCACTGGACCGGGACATCTTTGCTCAGATTGTGAATCTGTGGTGGTCTTCCTGAAGTGGATCTAATGGCCTCTCGAGGGAATGCGAAAGTAACCCGATTTTGCTCCCACTTCAGGGAGGACAAGCCTTGGGTCTTAGATGCCCTATACATCCTGTGGGAATTCCAGTTGGATTACATATTTCTGCCCATCCCAATGATCCAAAAAGGTTTTAAAGGATCAAACGGAATCAGGTCTCAATAATAATAATAATAATCTGCCCTTAGTGGCCCAAGAGGGCTTGGTTCACCTCCCTGATGATCCTGAGCAAGGGGATCTATTGGAGGCTTCCTCACATTCCACATCTGGTGACACAGGATGGTTGATGCTGTCCTCACCTGGACCGCCTATACCTGACAACATGGTGGTTGACTGCCCCTTTTAGCCAGTTCAGGATTATCAGAGGAGGTAATAAAAACCCTCCTACAGTAAAGAAGTTCCAATACCAATAAAACATACTTAAGAATTAAGAGACCCTTTTCCTCATGGTGCCATATTAACCAAGTAATCTCTTCAGGATTTTTTACAGGATGGATTTGAAAAGGGCGTGAAACCTAGCATGATCCGGGTACAAATTTCAGCCTTATCAGTAGCATTGGGCTAGAGACTCTCTCAACAGCCATTGATTCAGAGATTTGTTAGAGCAGTCCAAAGAATTAGACCAATGATTACTGATCCAGTTCCCAGATGGGACCGGAGTATAGTACTAAATCAACTCTGTAAGGCACCATTTGAGCCTCTACAAGAAGTGGAGTTAAAACATGTGTCCCCCTCAAGGTTTGCTTTTTGGTGACCATAACATCGGCAAGACGTGTCAGTGAGATCCAGGCTTCGGGGGCCTTGGACCCCTATTTGATCTTCCTTCAGGATTGAGTCCTCTGGAGAACTGTTCCATCCTCTGTTCCCAAGGTACAGTCATTTCAGAATCTGAATCAACAGATCGCATTACCTGTTTTTTCCTAAACCCTCCTCCTATGAGATAAAGCTCCACTCATTAGATCTGGGGAGAGCCCTAAATATCTATATGGAATGCACAAAGCAAATAAGGTCAGAACATCCTTAATTTTCCTTCTGAAGGAAACAAGTAGGTCAGAAAGTTTCAAAGCCATCCCTGTCCAGATGGATAAGGGAAGTAATTACACTTTGTTATGATCAATTTGGTCTTCAGGCACCAGGCCCTATAAGAACCCATTCAACAAGAGCAATGTCAACCTCATGGGCTGAAAGAAGTTGTGTTCTACTTGACCAGATCTGCAGGCCAGGCCCGTGGGCTTCCTCTTACGCGGTTGTGAAGAATTACAGATTGGACATCCATGGGCCTGGACAGCCAGCCTTCGCCAGAGCAGTTCTATAGTCCACGGTCCAACATAACCCTCCCTAAGAAATGGTTAATTGCTATATCTCCATTTGTGTTGCGGTTGTAGGACGTCAAGGAAAGTGTAATTTCTACTAACTGTAAATTCTCTTTCCTTTAGTCTAAAGCAGCAGCACAGCTTTCCCTCCCATTAAACTTTGTTAATTTGCGCGCAGCAGACCTTGAGTGGATTGTTTTACTGTTAGAATTTATAATCACACAATAGGGTTAGGGCTGAAGGTGCTATATGTAGGTATGTAATTCATTTAATTGTTACCACTTGTCCTATCATTCCAGGGAGACGGAATTTCCCCATTTGTGCTGCTGCTTTGGACTAAAGGAAAGAAAATTTACGGTAAGTAGAAACAACACTTTCTGCCACAGCACACACCGGTGAGTAGGACCTTGCACATGCGCAAACGTCATGGTAAATGCTTGTTCATGAGCGCAAAGAGGGGGAGCTGCTGAGTTTACCGTCAGGGAGTTGACTGATAGATTAGACAGAGAATTGAATACAGCATCTGGCCATGTACTGAAATACACTGCAGGTACAGAAGACAAACAGAAGACAATTTAAAATTTAAGACCAATTAGAAATAAGTTATTTTGCAAAAAAAAAAAACATGCAATAAAATACAAAACTGGGCAAAGGTGTACATAGCCTTTTACTCCAATAGGTTCCTACCTCTAGTTGGGTCCTTCACCAGTTGGGAAGGGTAATTATCTTTAGTTATGGTCAGAATCCACTTTCCTTTCTTAGATCCACAGGTTTACCAAATTTATATCTTGGGTAGATTAAGTACCCATAATAAAAACCTCATTGTGATTTTATGCCATATGCCTAGATTTGGTGGCATATGGCAAACCTGATCCGTATTTTAATGTGACTTTAAAGTTCATGTATTTCTACCCATAAAGACTCCACATGTTCATTTCCCTCACATATATCTTCCCGTAGTGTGGGCTTCAGACAGGACTTTACATAAAGGCAAACTTCCTGCACAAACTGTAAGCCTGTAAATTAACCGCCCAGCCATAGTGATCATCCAGCCATCATCCTACTAGATCATATTTTGCCTAAGAAATGACAAATTTCAGATCATCGACTAAATTGCAATGGTGAGGTTTTTGGTCATTTTCATTTGAAACATTTTTAAAACTTATTCTTACTCTTTCTCAGTGCCATCCCCAGTTTCAAGTTCCAGTTTTCTATCTACACTATCTTACCCTCTCTACATGTGTAGCTGCCCTCCTCCTAACAATCTTCTTTACAAGCACAGCTGCACCCTCCCCAACCCCTATTGAAAAGCCTGTACCCTGTATTTCAATAGTTTTTGATCCATTTGTTAATCTCCCGAATATCTTGCTGCCTCTCTGGCACATGGTAAAGGTAGTATTTTTTAGAAAACATTATTTCAGGTCCTTGCCCCAAGCTTATGATCTAAGTCCCTGAAATTAAAGGACCTTTCACATAGCGCTTACGTTTTCGTTAGTGTCAATGTGCACCTGTATGGTCTGCACTACTATTGCCCTCTTTACTAGAACAGACATTCCGCTGTCAGAGTAAGGGTCTTGCTGCAGCAGTGCTATGCCTGAACGGTTAGGGTATGTGCACACACACGAATTACGTCCGTAATTGACGGACGTATTTCGGCCGCAAGTCCCGGACCGAACACAGTGCAGGGAGCCGGGCTCCTAGCATCATACTTATGTACGATGCTAGGAGTCCCTGCCTCGCTGCAGGACAACTGTCCCGTACTGAAAACATGATTACACTACGGGACAGTTGTCCTGCAGCGAGGCAGGGACTCCTAGCATCGTACATAAGTATGATGCTAGGAGCCTGGCTCCCTGCACTGTGTTGGGTCTGGGACTTGCGGCCGAAATACGTCCGTCAATTACGGACGTAATTAGTGTGTGTGCACATACCCTTATGCACCTACCCTGCCAACTAGGCAAACTTGTTGGAGTGTGCTAGATCAGTACTAGCCTCCCTCACACTCTTCCCTCTATCCAGTCTGCATAGTTAGAATGGCTAAAAAAAAGACATCTGTCCATTAATTTCAACCAAGGGATTTGAGATGGGATATGGGTAAAGATTTAGGCTGGGGCTACACCTAGACTTTTTGTAGCGCTACAGATTGAGTTTAAATATGGAGCCACAGCTGCATTCCAAGTTAATTCAATGAGTTGCGTGTAATCTTGTAGACTGCAGGTGTCACTAGTTAAAATCAAATCAGTAGAACTACAAAAAGTCTAGGTGTAACCCTGGGCTTAGAACTTCGTTTCTCCAAATTAATACAGAGAAAGGTATAAAAGAAAAGAAAAGAAAAACAAAACCACAAAGCATTATTCAATCTGCCCTACAAAGAAGTTTCCCTAATAATCCCAATTGGTGATCAAACTGGATCTACATTCAAAACAAGAGTTCTATACGTTTACATAAGTGTTATGTTATTTTGTTCTAAGAAATTATCTAAGCTTTATTTGAAGCCATCTACTGCTCCTGCTCTGACCAGCTACTGGTGTAGGCTATAGTAATGTCCGTGGCGGCGGGCTGTCAGCTCCAATCTCCCCCTGACAGCCGCGAGTCGGCAAGCGCTGGCCCCAGCCTCTTCCTCAGGAGAGCCAGCGCTCACCGCTGCCGGATCCCGTGGGGACCTCATGGACGAACTTTGAACCGTGAGTACCCTGGACTATAAGAGGGGTCCAGCCCTGTAGTTCTATGCCTGAGCGTTGTGTTCCCTATAGTTTGTCTATTTTATGGCCTCGCCTGACGTCCGCCTGCTACCTAAGTTCCAGCCGAGCCTGCCTGCTGCTGTCTAAGCTGCCACAGGTACCTATAGAACTATAGACAATCACCTGCTCCCTGTTGGCCAGCTGCCTTAGCGCCAAGGCGGTACGGCCCAGTGGGTGCACAGACCCTTCATGACAGCTATTACACAGATTCACAGTTCTTATAGTAAAGAAGGCTAGTCGCCTCTTTGGAGTAAAACTTTTTTTTTTTTTCTCTAGACAGAGGGAGTGCCCCTTGTCTTTTGAGGGAATTGTACAAGCATCAGCTTTCACCATATTTATTGTACGAGCCATTTATATATTTATACACGTTAGTCATGTCCCCTTTAGACACCTCTTCTCACACTTGAGAAAGCGTATCAACATAAAATGTTTTTGGTCTCCAAACTCACTGTCCGTACCCGCTTGACCATTTTAATCTTTCCTCAAAACTAAAATTCTCCATGCTTTTCAGTTCTTAAAGTTTATGTGTTGGAAGCAGGAAAAATGGACAGAGGTAAGTATCTGAGGCACTTTGAAAAGGGACAAATTGTGATAGATAGAAGACTGGGTCAGAGCATCTCCAGAACAGCAGGTCTTGTGGAGTGTTTCTGGTATGCAGTGGATGTACCTACCAAAAGTGGTCCAAGGAAGGACAACCAATAAGCTGGCAAATGGGTCATGGGCACCCAAGGCTCATTGATGTACGTGGTAACAAAGACTAGCTTGTTTGGTCCAATCCCATAGAAGAACTACTCTAGAACAGATTGCTGAAAAAGTTAATGCTGGCTATAGGTGTCAGAACATACAGTGCATTGCGCCTGAGGCAGTGTGATGCTCTGGGTGAAGTTCTGCTGGGAAACCTTGAGTCCTAGCATTCATATAGATGTTACTTTGCAATGTTTGGGAGGTGGTACATCTCAAATTACAGCCCTTCATTGAAACGTTATTCCCTAATGACAGGATAATGCGCGGTGCCACACTGCCATAAAAATTGTTCAGGAATGGTTTTGAGGAACATAACAAATTGTTTAAGGTGTTGATGTGGCCTCCAAATTCCCCAGATCTCAATCGAGTCAAGTATCCGTGGGATGGTATCTGTGGCATGCGCTAGAAAAACAAGACAGACTTTGCAATTTAAAGGACTTAAACATATCTGTCTTTAATGTCTTGGCGCCAGATATGACAGGACACCTTCAGGTCTTGTAGAGACCATGCCTCAACAGTTTAGCACTGTTCAGGTGGCAAGAGGGAGAAAAACACAATGTTAGGTAGGTGGTTTTAATGTTATGGCTAAACAGTGTATGGCTTGTATAATTTCTTCAGCACCTTGCCAGACAACTTAACCATGGCAAACTGCATGATGCAAACAGCAGGTCGGCTGGCACACATTTGTGCACTTCAGCCATGTAAGCTCACATCAAGTCATCACACTGCAGCATGGTGGGTGCGCAGGAATGGTCAAGACCCTGTATTTTCCCACTCTTACAAGAAAGTTCACTTTGGGTTCTCATGTCCCTGGCCATATTACTTACTCTTTTCTACTACTGCTGCTGCTTTGCCTGCCACGGTCGGTGCAATGCAGCGACATGGGTTTCATTTGCAGAGGAGTTAGCAGCTCTGTGCATGGCTGCAGATGTAAGTCACTCTGCACAGAACTGGTATTATTTTTAATAATGTCTGCCACAGGGTATCAGAACTTAGGTCTGCGTCACATTTCTATATCATAGATGTTGAGTGGGTGACGGGAAACTTGCTTCCTCCAACCCACCACAACTAAGAGGAATAATAAAAATTAAAACAAAAGTGAAACTTAAAATGATCGTACAATACCAACCCTACTGCGACCACACACGTTCCTCCCTCACTCCATAGAGCCAGCCGGTCGGTCTCGATCTCTCTTTTGGCCCAACGCAGTAAGAATTATGAAAATGGAGTTCAGGGAAGGCGATTTCTTTTTGTCAGATACAAATTAGTGTAAAACAAATTGTTTAATACTTTTGGGTTTTGTTGGATTAGATGAATGCTGGGAATTATACTATGGGTGGCGAGAGGTGCTTGTTGTGGAATGGATCTTCACATGGGGGTCTGCCACTTTTATGCATGCTGCAAACATAAAAGCGGACCTGATATTTTCTGTTGCACATGGTACTGTTGGAATATCACCCTGAAGAGCTTAGACTTGGAGTGGAGCCAATCATCCCTATGGTCCTTTTGGATGATCATCATGAAGTGATAAACATAGAAATCATACATTTTGATAATAATTTTACATTTTAATAAGACCTCTTTTGAACATAAGATGTCCCTAACATTCCATGAAAAATACTTGCATTGCTTTATTTTGTTTTTTACTTAAAGAGGATCTGTCCCTAGTTTATTAATTCCATTTCCTAACTAACCTAATAGGCTCTTTGATGCTGACAACTACACTGATTTGTTTTAAAAAAATACATTTATTATTTAAAAGTTATGAGCATTTTTCAAAATATGATAATGTGTCTCAAATAGCCAAATAGGAGGGGACTCTTTCTTGTCACTCTGGGCGGCGGAATGTTTTCTGTATGACGCTGTCCAATCAGCATACAGCTTCTCCACCTTCCCTGACCAGCAACACAGCGTGATCATATAGTATACAGCTTCCATTCCCGACTGTGTATTCAACTGGCGATATCTCCGGTTGTGTCACAGCTGGAACTGCAATCCTGGTGTCATATGAAAGATTTGAAGTGACCCCCCCCCCTCCCCTCCTCCTTACCTCCAGCCTCTCACAAAAAACTCAACTTTTATAATAAACTTTTTGGGACAATTTTCACTAGCATTATTAGTGTGACAGCGACTACTAGATAAGTTAGGAGCTTGGGCATTACTAAACTAGTGACAGATCCTTTTTAACTATGTTAGCGATCAGCAATCACAAAGCTAGTATCCTATTTACAACACATCTGTAGGTATTTCTGCAAATGTAAAACTTCAGAAATTATACACACATTTTGCTAGAAGTATGTTAACACAAAGACACTAATGTACAAGATTTGCAAATCTCTTCTGAAAATGTCCTCTAATAATTTCAGTGCAGCACTGACAAGCTGTGCAATGCAACAAAATACAATAATAAAATGTGCATAAAAAGTTTAAAGGTTTCTGAAAACAAAATACAGAGTTAGTACCACACAGATTATGGAAAAGAATTGTAACAAATAAATGCACTTAATATTTATTTACACGAGGTAAAATACCTTGGGCTTTAAACCACTCCGAGTACAGGAAAGCACTCCGTTAGCGAGTACTTCCAGAATTGATGGCTTTGAGAGGTTATACATATTTAAAGCACAATGCAATCTTGTAAAAACAGGATGGCACAGAGTTCCATGGCACGTCTATACCTGTATCATGTCAGCAATGTGTGAATACAATCAGTTTTTTTTGCCAACCTGAATACTGTATATGTAACAGCAGACATCTATATAAAAATTGAGCTCAAAAATTCATTTTACACTATATAATGTATTCCTATTTTAATAGGGCCCAGCTGTAAATACAAATGTAAAAAAATTACACATTTTAAAACTATTAAAATGCTGTTACAACAAGTATATATTTTAGTGGATGCGAGGTACCTATGCGAAGTCAGAAGTTGGCATTGGTCTGTGAATTGGTCCTGAAATCAGATCTACATTAGCAGATCACAAGGTTTAATAATGCTGGTTCTTCAGAAGTACAAACTACGGGACAACAAATGTGCTAGATGCTGGGAAGAGAAGCATAAAAATCAACCTGAAAATAAACGACACACCATCGTAGCATTTGTGGTAGTTACGAATACACAGTGGAGCCAATAAAGAAAATAAATTATCTATAAACATGAGCATATTGATGTGCCACAATTGGTCCCGGTGCAATAAAAGGCATCATGAACCGGCACTTCTGAAAACAGAAGTCTCGTTTCTTCAGGTATTCAGTATAAAGCAATAATGGCTCTACTAAACACAAAACCAATCTGAAGGGAAAACCATAATACTACATCCTCGTCTTTAGTTTATAATGAAAGTTATACCAACGACACCAATTTAAACAAAACTTCCCTAACAGAATTATTAGTATACTATTACCAAACGTGTAACCCCCCCCCCCCCCCACTACAAAAATCAGTTCAGTCACAGACAGTGGATTTTGTTGCAGATTTACCCATGATGGAAATCGTCAAATCTGCATTGAACATTCAGAACCGAATGATTTGAAAATCTGCAGCCTGCTCAGAATTCTGCGCAGAAAATATTCAGCAGCATGTGGATGAAATTTGAACAAATTTCAGCCACGTGGCTGGGACTGCAATCTGTCGCAAAATTTGTGTCCTGTGTGGACCCGGCCTAAAGAAGATCAGTTTCAGCAAACTAGGAATTTTTCTCCGTATTTACAAAAGAAAATACAATCCCTATTGGCATACTTGATCCTTGTCACAATCTGGATTACAGCACATTACAATACTATCAATTGTTCTGTTTTGCAAATGTCTCAACACATAAATTTTCCAATAATCTGTAAATATTAAAGTAGATGGATCAGGTCTTCTACCGGAGGTCAGCATAGGATAGAGGGAGAGAAGCGGATCTCGTTTTCTACTAGTATTGTCATGTAAAAAGAAAGAGTCCTGCTTAACCCGCACACAAAGCTTTGATTGACAGCTTTTCCGGTCTGGGTTTGTATGCAAGAAGAGCTGTCAATCACACTGTGTAGACAGGGCAAGCAGGACTCTCATGTTTCTCTCTAGGGGTCCTGGCAGAATGAAACCGCTTTCTCCATGGAAATACTGAACGATATTATAGAGAACAACATATCTCCAAGTTCAGAATCTCTCCCTCTATAACATGTTGCCATAGGTAAATAGGGGAGACCTGTCAAAATTGTGGTTTAATATTTAAGCACACGTATCAATACGATTAATGAGTCACAACGCGTAACACCAGATGCTGAACACAGGTCTGCCGCACTTCATATCAACGGCTTGCTGAAAATGATGTTAAAGAACAAAAGAAAATGACCAAAAAAAGATCAAACTTTTTTTTTTTTGCCTTGCAAGGAATACTGAGACATGCCTCGCCTTTATAATATACCGGGAGCTTGTTTTTACCCAAAGACCTCTACAGAGAACAGAAGGCATTCATAATCATTGAAATCGTGTATACAAATAATACAAAAGTATGTGTTAATGCAAGTGTGAACCAGTCCGTAAAAAACGGCTGTCACTAGAAGTCTCATCGTAATTAGAGAAGCAACAATTTGTTAACAGTGCATAGATGTGGATGGTCATACCTTAGTCTACACTTCACAGAATTGAGAATATCAAATATACGTAAACTTTACAGTTACAAAGCTTCTATAAAAAGACTTCTTTCTAAACATTAGCAACAAAAGTGAGCACGACTTGGCCTACTCCAGTTAGGTTGTTCTTGATGCGGCTGACCGATGTGGACATAAAAAACTCACAATCCTATGAAAAAGCTTAAAGTGAATGACTTGTTGCGGTTTGTTTAGACTGCTACATCATTTTATATGGTGATCCATTCAATGATGGAATCCCGCTAGGGCACCAACTTCCTTACGCGCACTTCTCTGTTCTGATGTCTACATGTTGATAATATATGAAGTTTGAGCTACAACACCTTTGCCCGGGTACACCGCCAGTGAGGAAGTACAACACCGGACAGTGGTATAGGTGGGATGCTGGAGTCTAGCAGGCAGGACTAGTCTTCAGATTTGCTATGTTTTGTTGGCATTGTTAGGCAGAAATTAGAAAAAATATGGGAGATGTTTTAAAACCGATCCAAAAGGAAACGTATGTATTGCCCCAAGCAACCAATCAGATGGCTTCTTAGATTTTCAAAAAATCCTCTGAAGAATGAAAGATGGAAGCCGATTAGTCACTATGCGCGAATGTTCCATTTTGCTATTTCACCAGTTAAAAGGAGTTTGGGTCAGGTAGAGGCAAGGACTGCTTTATATGTACTGTATTACAACCTGACCTTTTCTCCGTTTTTTCCCTAGAGAATCTAAAATTTTCGTTAATCAAACTTTACCGTATGTAAACACATTTCCTAAGTACTGTATGCATTTACCAGGTCTACATTACAGAATTGTTAGAATTTAGCATATACTCTGAAGACAAGGTTGTTGTTTCTTCAAACCTATAGCAATGATATATTTGAAGTTTTTTTTTATAAAAAAATTTTGGTCCTACAAATATTTTCCTCAGAATACGCGTACACTACAATCTTAACATCTTACATAGGGGAGGTCTTAAAGGGGTATTTTGGTTTCAGCAAATAAAAGGTTAAAGTGCCCCTTCAATTCAGCTGTCTCGTCTGATCTGACTCCGGACGAGTAGCGGCACAGGCTGCACACTGGGCGGTACAGTTGCTGAGCGAAGTCTATGACGCCCGGAGATTCTCGTTCGTGGATCCTATTCGAACTATTGGGACACATCCACGAGACTCTCCGGGCACCATACATTTGCTTCGACAACTATAAAACCCGGCATTCATGTTTTCACTGAATTGCAGGGATAGTTTAAGCATTTTACAATGAAAAAAGTTCTACAATTTTCGGACATACTTTGTGTCAGTTCAACCAAGGTTTTCTAGATCTCTGCTTGTAGTCAATGAATAGGAACCATCATTGTTTACTTCCAAAGGCTAAAAATCTGTCCTGGTCATGTGATGGTCACACAAGTGCAGACTTGTTACAAGACACAGCTCTAACTAGACCGGTCACAAGCCTTGTACCGGTGTGTCCATCATATGACCAGCACAGATTTTCAGCCTCTGGAAATAAACAATGAAGGTTTCCATTCAATAACTACAAACATAGATCTTGAAAGAGGTCTTAAAAAAAGTATTTGATAATTTGTCATAACTCCTCATTGCAGCTTTATTTGTGTACAGCAATAGTTTTGTTCCTATACCTACAAACAATGATTTTAGCTAGAGACTGTTATACACAAATGTAACAATAGCCAAAACCAAGAATTTTTCTTAGGCCCCATGCACATGACCTAAAAAATTCTCCGTAATTGCGGACCATAATATGGTCCGCAATTACAGACCCATTCGCTTCTATTGGCCGCAGACACCTTTTCGTATTGCAACGAATAGGTGACCATGCCGTAGAAGTGTACTACAAAAGATAGGACATGTCCTATCTTTTGCTTTTTACGGGCCGTGCTCCCATACTCTGTGGGAGAACGGTCCAAAAATGCAGCCCATGGCGGCCGGCCGTGCCCAGATTCGCGTGCTGTGATTGCAGGCACGGCCGTGTGCATGAGGCCTTTGTGTGTCTAAAATGCTAACCCTAAAAATTTAAAGCATGAACTTGAAAGCATTTCCAAATTTTATGTAAATAAAGCTTAATCAGTGTGTAATAAAGTTTAGCGACTAATATAACTTACATTTCAACTCATCACCATTTTCAATATCTGTGATTGAAGTCAGTGAATTGAAATCATTAAGGGTACTCACACAGAGCGGATCTGCTGCGGATTTTCCTGCAGTGTTTCTGCCGCAAAATCCACGTTACGTGCGGATTTTACCACTTCTACATTGATCAGAACAAAATCCGGTGTTCAAAATTGAAAATCCACAGAGTGCTCTAATTTCCGTTCAGAAAATGTTGGAAAGCAGGTTGACGAGATGTCTTCTGCTGCCGATTTTACACCCGCAAATCCTTGTGGAAAAACCTGCAGCAAATCTGCTAGCCTTAGGCCGGGTTCCCACGTAGCGTAAATGCTGCAGAACTTCCGCAATGGAATTCTATGCGGAAACTCCGCAGCATTTACAGTAGCAGCGAAGTGAATGAGATTTAGAAAATCTCATGCCCACGCTGCAGAAAAAAAAAAACGCACAAAAGTCGTGCGGAGATGCTGCGTGTTTGGCCCATAGACTTCAATGGGGAGCAAAAATTCTGCAACAGATTCATATTGTTGTGGTTTTACAGCATTTGCGCAGTGGAAATGCAGTAAAAACCGCTGGCAATCAGCAGGTGAACATATACTTCGCTATAACCAGTGTTTAACTCTAAATCCGCAGGTAAAACCGCTGCGGAAAAAACGAAGCGTTTCCGCAGCAATATGAGCAGGAAAACGCACTATTTGGTGCGGATTTACCAGCGTTTTTCTAGAGATTCTGCTGCAGAAAATCGGCAGCGTATACTGCGTGTGGGAACATACCCTTAGTGTTAACATTCAGGCGCTGAACCTGGTCATGTGCACCTTTCTACTAATAGCTCTGCTGTGCTAACTTTTTACTATACAAAAAAGGGTATTTACATAAAAAAACCATTTAGGGTCTAATACAGGGGCCGGCGTAGTGAACGAAATTAAATGCTGCTTGTTTTTTTTGCTGACAGAAATAATTTGGTTTACAAAATATTATTTTTTTTCTAACCAGCATTCATTTCTTTGCGTAAAATGCAAAGCAAATTGTTGCATAAAATCTTCGGTACTGTAGTTAAAAACAAAAAAACAAAACAAAAAAAAAAAAAAACATGTGCGTGGCACTTACCGGTAATACAATTTTTAAAGGCATGTAGTATAGTACGATATAAAAACCGTTTTGCATAATATCCCCAAATCATTATGAGGTATTTTTAAGCAACACAATTTGAAAGGCTTCCAAAAATGTCTAATAAACATACTAGAAGGCAAGCTAAACTGGACCCGGAATAATAATTCAGACATGATGTCTGAATATTAGGGGAAGGGCTATGGGGGTAAGTTGGGAAAATTCATTAAATAATAGGTAAAAGACGGGTGAAACCAGCATGTTCAATTGTACCATTAGAAATATTTCTAAATACACATTTACAAAACGTCCTGGGAAGATGGCGATCAAAGCATACAACGTAAATGGAGAGTTCTTGCATGTACGCAATGGGTCGCGGGTTTCTCCTATGACATTTCAGAAAGGCAGCATTGCTAGACTGTTCCCTCAGCGAGGTAGAACGCTGTTTCTTCAGATCAGGACGATTGGTTACATTTTTATGCCTTCTTGCTGGCTCAGCTGTGACAAGGTTTTCTTGATCCGTAAAGCAGTGAGCCTTGCTGCCCCATTGGCGTACCAACATTCTCGCATTATTTTGGCCATCACGCGTAATGCCTGGTAAAGAACAGAATAGACTTAACCATGTGACTTACACTGGAACACAAAACTGAATACAGAGAAACATTAACTACATGACATAGCGAACCATATGTTGGCTTAAAGTGGATATTACACTGAAAAGTTACACATTATAATATCCTGCAAACTAGCCTCAAATGTGGCACCTGATTCTATCAGAGGGCTGCCCATAAGATTCAGCAGGAATAAGCATGGACACTGCCGGGTTTGTGGTAGGTTATGCTTCTATACATTTTTGCCAAAATTAGGATATATTCCAAGAAGAAAAAAAGTTTCCATATTTCCAGCTGCCAAGACCTGTTCTTGCTTTTGGGGATTTTTTTCAGATGCCACGGAGCCTTAATAAGTGATAAATCACTGTGCCCAGGCGGCTTCCTAGCATTTTTAAAGCGCTTTGCCTGCCTTTCTCTGGGTCCCAGACTGCACTGCAGAAACACGTGTCACCCGAGACCCTGGGCCACCAGATTTTCAGAATAAGCGGTTATGTGTGTGTAATAACACAATTTCTGACCATTATGTGACTTGTATTCTGCAGTTCTCCCCTGTGCAGGCTCTAGCTCTAATTCGCAGTTCTCTCAGCTAGGAGGCGGAGCTTAACTGTGATCATGTCTAATACACACAGAGATAGGAGAGACGGATGTTCTCTACTCTATCACAGCATGGAGATTATACAGCAGTAATAAACACTGAGATGAGAGAGAGCACAAGCAAGCTGCAGGGCGCCTGTGTGTATCCTTCTCACTCTGCTCCTGCACCTTCCTCCCCTCTCTATAGACTTGCATGGGCAGCGTTTGTCTCTTTCTTCCCGGTCCCTCCTCCCTTGGCACGCAGTGAAGAGATACACCCTCCCCACATCCTGCAGTCCGTCTCCTCTGCCCTGTTACTAGGGACGGATTTTGTCTGGCAACGGGGGGTGAACGGCAGATTAGAGAAGGAATATACCTAGTGGCAGTAACTTCACACAATTTGCATTGATAAAACAAAATTTTAACAGTAAGCAAGCTACAAAGTTCTTGAATATCAGGTATACTATTAGATCAGCATACATTATTTGCAAAGTTAGTGTCCATTTAAGCTTGTCCATATGTTCCGTGGTCTACCCATGGTCTATCCACTGTTATGGCGTACACTAGAAAAGGAGTGGCCACCTCTTCTCTAGAATGATCTTCCTACAGAAGAATGCGATCAAGATTGCTTTTTGTGCATACTTACTTCACAACTCTGCCATCTGTTTGGAATGTTTGGCCTCAGTTTCTGTTCACACACCACTTTCCTCATCTCCTCGACTGATGGATCAGATGGTACAAGATCATAGTATGGTAACTGGTAATCTTCATGGATTCCTAGAAGACATACAGCATACTTTATGACATCATTTACTATACTGGTAACTCATTTTACTCCTACATACGAACATTGACAAGTATTCCCAGCAGCATTTTAGAATGTCGGGTTTTTTTTTCCAATAAAAACATTAAACGAGAACCAGCAGTTAATTTTGTATGCCCACAAATACAAAAGATACAGCTATGAAATAAAGATGCACAAAGCACAAATTAACAAAGAACAGTATCAAATTCTGGCCGTTATTTGCTGCAAAAAAACTCTGTTAACAGGGCCTATGGGGACCTTTAGACACATGCACTGAATTGACTAGGCCCCGACTTAGGAAAAGTACCACTCCATTCATCAGACACACTGGCTTGGTTCTTTGTGAAGAGCGATTCATATTGCACTAGGAAAAAGAATTGAAGTTGCAAAACTATGTATCGACTAAGATAGACTTCTTTTTACAGTCACCTGTCCATATTCATTAAAAATACAGGAAAAGAACTTGAAGAGTGAGAACGCCTAGAATTCTGTAATAGCACAAACAGCTCTTCAGGTTAAAGGGTTTGTCCAGTCACAAGAAATTGATGGCCTATCCCAGCTGTTTTGAAGGGGCCGCGGCACTCATACAAGCACTGCTTCCCTTTTATTACTTTCACTGCTCGCACTGTGAATCGCCGACACACTTGTAGCGGCTGCTCACAGTATTATAGCCTTCTCCCATTCACTTCAATGGGAGAAGGCTAGAAGACTATGAACTACAAGTGTGTTGGCGATTCAGAGTTGGACGCCCATCGGATAGACTATCAATTTCTTATAACGGGACAACCCCTTTATGCTCTTTAGGACCGCCTACTGTCTTGACAGCGGAAGGTGCAGGTCCTTAGTCTACAGCGACGTCTTATGGCGTCGCTGTAGAAAAGCCTTTTGAGCGCGCCAGTGAGCGCTTATTCTCTAAGCAGTAGTTACTAACACCTGTTCTTAAAGAAGCCCGCAGAATACAGCTGGGATCGGAAAAAACGCACATCCGAGCTGTTTAACCCTTTGATCATCGTGGAACGATCAAAGGGGACTCTGGGTTTCTGGTGACGCGATTGGAGACTGGGGGGACCCTCTAGAAAGGACTCCATAGCTCTCTGTCCAATATACCTGATGTTAGGGCACACTATATGTTGCCCTAACATCAGCCTGCGTCATACTGACACACTGTAATGTATTAGCAAACAGCAAAACACGAATACATTATAAGCAAAAAATAAAAGGGATCATCATTAAGATGTTAAGCCTGGTCATTAAGGTGTTTGAACTAATTATCCCACAGTTTTGATCGAGAGTATGGCAAAACAACGCTATTAGGAGAGAAGGGAATTATAATCACATTAGGAAATAAATAAAAATCTGCTTTTAAACTCCGAATATAGCAATTAGAAAAAAAAATCATCAAAAACCATCTCCAGCAATTTAGTGCCCATAATCTTTATTGCGTTAAAAAAAATAAAAAAAGGATCTAGGCCCTTTAAATGTTTCAGCAAATTAATTCTAATAGCATCCCTTGGCAAAGAGCTTTATAGAAACCCTATGTGGGTGTAGAAACCTTCTTTCCTCTAAACTTTGTTATAGTTACAGTCCCAAGTACAAATGTTTCATTAGACAGATCTATACAGACAATTGATATACTCATACATTCTTCTCAACTAAATCATTCCAATTTTTATAATCTGAGTACTGAGGGCCACTTATTCCATTTATTACTTTGGTTTATCGTCTCCACTAAACACTCCAGCTCTAGTCTACAAAACAATATTCCATGTGTGATCTAGCTAGGGATTTGTATACAGATAAAACTATGAACTACTGTGAATCTGCATCACTTTTACGCATCCCACAATTTTGTTTGCCTTGGCAGCAGCTGCCTGGTACTTGGTTGATACAATTCAGTTTGCCATCTATGAATATCTCCAAGTCCTCTACCATTGGCTGTTTTACCTAGTGTTCACCCATTTATTATGTAAGGGTGACATGTATTTTCCCTCCCTAAAGGCCCTTTTACACTGGGCGATTATTGGGCAAACGATCGTTCATAGAACGCTCGTTGTCGATAATTGCCCTGTGTAAACAGTGCAGCGATCACCAGATGAACAAACAAACGCTCATTTATCTGCTGATCGTATCGTTTAAAAAAAAAATGTAAATATCGTTGTTGTTGGCAGCACATCTCCCTGTAAACAGGGAGACACGCTGCTCACATAATAATGTATGGGGACGGGACAAGCGCTCAGAGTAATGACCGCTCGTCCCCATACATAGCTCCTTGTGACAGGAGCAAACGAGCGCCAATCAAAGAGCTGTCTCGTTGATTGGATTGGCCAGTGTAACAGGGCATTTAAGAGCACGACCTTAAATGTATTAGTTCTACAGTTAATTTGCCACTTCTCTGCCAAACTCTCTAACTTACCCCATATTTGAATTCTCTTTATACCTTGATGCTTTTGTGAATGTGGTGCCTTTTAGTTCTGGTTTTAAACTGCACAGTAAAAATCATAATACTACTATTAATATAAATACCCTCACACTGTACAGGCAAGAAAATAATTAAGGAATTCCACTAATTTGACCCAAAAAGAAAGATATGGCGACACAGAACCACAAAAGGTTAACCACACAATACTGCTTAGAAAATCTAGACTTACCACCGATTGAACAACGACGGGCTATTTCCCAGAAGACTAATCCCATTGCATAGATATCAGCTCGCTTAAAGGACTCGAAATGTTTCATATTTATAGAATCATCAAGAACCTCTGGTGCCATGTACCTGTTATATGAATAGAAATAACAATGTGTTTTGATCTACTACCGGCAGTATTTACAATCAATAGTACTTAAAATTAACGTTCAGGGTTCAGTACTTAGCAGGAAATGAAACACGGGGAAGGGAGTTTAAATCCAACTAAAAACCATCTCCATGGAGATGTATATTCCCCTATTGGCTGCAAGGGTTTCCGCCAAGGCTTCTAAACAAAGTATGGTTAATTTACCTCCTATAAAACTGCCAGCAGAATATGCATGTGGATGCTATATAAATAAAACTTAATAACTAGTAACTAGGGGGAAAAAAATAAAAATAAATTTAAGAACGTTTATTTGTAAAATAAAAAAAAAATCCAAGTCCCAAAACATAAAACCATAAACACTTCAGTATTGGCATGACCATAACAACCTGAACAATAGATGTATAGTATCATTTATGATCGGTTTATGCTGTAAAACAGAATAAATAAAAACTGCCGCAAAACGGTTTTCTTTTCTAGATTTTTACTAAAACTAAAATGTATATAAACGTACCAAAAAATAGCACCCACATAAAGTACAATACGCCCCGCAAAAAAAGTCTCATACAACTACATCAAACAAAAAAAAGAGGAAGAAAAGTTAACACTGCTTGTTCTCATAGCCAAAATTGTCCTGGTCCTTAAGGGGTTAATAGCACTATTGGGGGTACATATAATGTATTAAACAGATGGTTAAATTTTTTATTGGGGGGGCGGGGATGGAAAATATTCAATTCTGCCATCGTTTTTTTGTTTCATTTTTACAATACTCACCGGTTGGTATACATGTTCATTGCACACTACCTTTTCAAAACACTTATGATAAATCGAATAGTGTACCTTAAGTAAAGATCATTTTTGTAATTTACTGTTAAAATGTAGTTTTACCCATGCAAATTCTGTGTGAAGTTACTGCCACTAGGTGTCATCCCCCTATGGTCAAGCAAAATCCATCCCAAGTTACAGAGCAGAGGAGATGGACTGCGGAAAGTGTGGGTGAGTCCCTTCATTGCCTACCAATAAAAGTCTATGGAGAGGGGAGGGGGGCAGGGAGAAAGGACACGGGCACATACAGAGACACTACACTGCTGCAGCTCATATTGTAGTAAGTGTTTTATTGCCACTCCAGTGCTGGATTCTCAGCTATACTGCTTATTACTGCTGTGTAATGTCCTCCATACTACTACAGCAGCTATATATGTGACAGATCGAGGTAGGAGAGCAGGATCCACACACTTGCTTATGGAAATTGGGGAAAATGGCCTATATATATATATATTCGTATACAAATTATATAATGGCCAGAAATAGTGTTATTACTCATGTACACACAACAGCTTATTGTGAAAAGTTAGGTACACTTTAAAGGGGTTATTCGGGTTTTTAAAATGGATGGCCTACCCTCAGGATAGCTCAATACAAGATCGGTGGGGGTCCATGTCCCGGCCCCTCCGCCGGTCAGATGTTTGGAGGGCCCTTAGAGCTCGTACAAGTGCTGCAGCCTCTTCATTGCTTATTTAATTTCCTCCTAGTTTGTAATGGCGCTTGCAAAGTAAGTTTTTAGCGGCTGCACATTTTATTACAGAACGGTCTTATTCACTTAAATGGTACAGTAAACAATGAAACAATGAAGAGGCTGCATCTCTCGTACGAGCGCCGCAGCCCCTTCAAACAGCTGATCGGCGGGGGTGCCAAGAGTTGGACACTAACCAATCTATTATTGATGCCCTATTATCGATACTACGCATAGGCCATCATTTTTAAAATACAGATAACCCCTTTAACTTTCTTCAGTGGATTGTTATGATTACAGCAATACAAAATGTATATAGTTTGTTTTACTAATCTCGCACAATAAAAACTTTATTTAACCACATTCTGAGACGGATTATTAAAATTTTTATTTTTCCCATTGATGGAGCTGTATGAGTAGCATCAGACTGGCCCACCGGAGGACAGGAGTATCCCATCGGCTCACCGCACCACCACTTAGTCTTGTAGGCTATAGGCTGTTTTAGGCCTGAAGCAGACTAGAGGACGTAGAGAACGCCGGAATTATGGCGCCGGTAACTGCGCTGGGCCACTAACAGCAAGCAGAGGATTGATCCGCTCGTCGTGGTAACGGGGTCTGGTAAGTTTATTTTTTAATTGGTGCAAAAGGGAATCAAACTTTATGGGGTGGGGGGGGAGGCGGCTTAACTATATATCGGCAGCAAAAAAAGGGGACCTAAATACAAAGAGGGGGCATTATTTCTACCTGGGGCACTATAAATAGCGACTTTTTGTAGGTGGTGGGCAATAGGTGGGGAGTGCTAGAAAAGCAGGGAACCAAAGAGGTTTGTGTTGAAAAGTCTGCAGAGGTGGCTGGAGGAAGTCGTCATGGTGTTCTGGGCCGGAACGACGAACAGGTAAAGTGAACGACTCCAATCTGAGAAGTCAATACCAGTGAGTCACTGGCTTTCACAGTGCTGTATTAAAGGGGTTTTCCCATGTAAGGGTATGTTCACACACAGTGACAAAAAACGTCTGAAAATACGGAGCTGTTTTCAGGCAAAAACAGCTCCTGATTTTCAGACGTTTTTGTAGCAACTCGCGTTTTTCGTGGCGTATTTTACGGACGTAATTGGAGCTGTTTTTCAATGGAGTCAATTAAAAACTGCTCCAAAAACGTCCCAAGAAATGACATGCACTTCTTTTTCGCGGGCGTCTTTTTACGCACTATTTTGACAGCGACGCGTAAAATTACACCTCGTGGGAACAGAACACTGTAAAACCCATTGAAAGCAATGGGCAGATGCTTGTAGGCGTAATGGAGCCGTTTTTTCATGCGTAATTCGAGGTGTAAAACGCCCGAATTATGTCTGAAAACAGTGCGTGTGAACATACCTTTAGACATTTATGGCATATCCACAGGCCAGAGAACTGGCTGCAGAATCCAGGCAGAAAATAGGGGAGAGGGTCGCGCATGCGTGCAGATCCTTCCATTATGTTGTATGGTTGTTACAGAAACAGCCGAGCAGCAACTTGATCGGTTGTTTCAGTTGCTCCCATTTAACGGTCATTAACTTTTTGTTGGGACGACGACGACGACCAAATATGTAGTTATTTTTGTATTTGCACACCTACATAACATTTCATGGAAAAAAATAAAAATAAACATTTTTATGCCACCACATTCAAAGGTTCCTTAACCTAACATATTTCCATCGATGTTTTGTGGGACGTGTCTTTTTTTTAATAATAGTTCCATTTTGGGGTACACAATGAATCAGTTATTAATTTTTTGGAAGGGAAAAGAGCAAAAATAAAAATTCCGCTTCTGTTTTCTGCGTTTTGTTTTTAAGTTGTTCACAGTGCGGTTGAAATAACATGTTAGCTTTATTATAGGGGTCATTACATTTGCGGCAACACCATATGTGTATTTTTTAACACCTTTGCTAAATAAAACGGTCTTCTGTGCTTCTTCCAGACTGGGCTCCTGGGATGACATTTCATCCCTTGTGACTGCTGCAGTCAATCACAGGCTGCAGCGTCATCTCGGGAGGCCGGACTGCACGGCAACGGAGGGACGCATCGCCATGATTATGACCGGGGTAAGTATGAACGTTTAGAAATAAAGAAACGCCTCATTAACCGCTTAGGGGGTTATTTACATATCGGCCGCCAAATAGAACGGCACCGATATCTAAACCACAGGAGGATAGAATTTTTTTTTTTTTTAAAGTGAGAAAGTTTGTGCAGCCCTGCCTATTACATGGTGCACATGTATGGGCAAGTGAAAGGTTATGTTTATAACCCATCTATAAATAGTGTGTGTGTGTGCGTGCGTGCGTGCGTGCGTGCGTGCTCTTTAAAAAGTGGCATTCAGAGTTACTGAAAACATGTGACATGTAACGTGTAATGCCTTACTCTTTGGGGGACACGTTTGAGAAAAATAGTAAGTTTGCTGTATAAATTGTATGTTATCTTAATTCTACAAGTAGTTACAATTGTGATAATTTATATGTATTTTGTTTATTGTGACCTATATTTACAAACAAAAAAAAAACAAACATTTATGTAAAGAAAGGGGTTATTTTGAATTATATTTTTTATGATTGGTGATTAGAAGTTGCGATCAGTTGATCACTTACGCCTCTTGCACACAACCGTTGTGCCACTCGGGCCGTTTTTGACGGCATCCGAGTGGCACCCGATAGTCTTCACAGACCCATTCACATTAGCGGGTGAATCGGGTCTGTGAAAAATGGTCAGAGTCTCCGATCCGAGGAAAGAATAGAACATGTCCTATCTTTCCTCGGACGGCACACACGGTCGTGTGCATGAGGCGTTGTATAATGCTTTGGAATATTACTATGCTTTAAAATACTATTATGCCATCTAAGGCCTCATGCACACTTCCGTCAGCCGTTGTACGGCCGTTAATGACGGTTCCGTCAAAACACAGGCCCACACACGGATGGCTTCCGTGTGCAGTCCATTGTTTCATGGACCAAATTCAATGAAAAGGCCGAGGCTGTTCCGTCAAAAACGAACAGGAGTAGGACCTGCACTACTTTTGACGGAGCGGCCGCACGGTGTGCATGGCCCCATTGAAATGAACGTGTCAGGGTGCTGTCAGTTGAAAAAACGAATAGCACCCTGATGAAAAAAAAACTGGGCATGAGGCCTTAGGGGTTGAATGGCTGCGATTGGAGCGGATAGCTGACCCTTACACCTTCACTACACAGTAAATGTACAACGTTTTGCGGGAATAACTCGCAAGATACTATTAACCCCTTGCCGCCACAGACTTTTTTGGGTCTTTCATTTTCAATTCTTCCTCCCCCTTACAAAAGTCATAACTTATTTTTCCGTCGATACAGGGCATCATGTGAGAGCTTATTTTTTCGCAGGACAAGTATTTTTTAATTGCGCAATTTATTGTACCATATAATGTACACCCTGCAAAGGGTAGAATGAGAAAAAAAACGACTAATTCTTGCATCGTTTTTTTGGTTTTGATTTAATGGCGTTCACCAAGCGGTAAAAATGACATGATAACTTTATTCTGTGGGTCAATACAAGTATGATACCTAATTTATATCGTTTATTTTTATACTTTACTACTTTTGCAAAAGAAAAAACAAATGGTCGAAAAAAAATAATTTGTGTGTCACCATATTTTGAGAGCCCTAACTTTTTAGACAATTGAGCGATGGGAGGGTTTTTTTTGCGGGGCGAGCAGTAGTTTTTAATGGTATCATTTTGGGCTAGGTAAGACTCTGATCCCTTTTAACTCCATTTTTTTTTGGTGTCGAGCTGACCAAAAACAGCAATTCTGGCATTTTTTTGACTTTTACAGCTGAGGCGATACCAATTGCGTTTATTTAAAAAAAACGTCTTTCAGGTGAAACGTTAGAAAGGGGGTTTTGAACACTTAATTGTATCTATCTATTCATCTATCATATCTAAATCTAAGCTATATATAGCCTTTAAATGTTTGTTTTTTATTAGTCCCTCTATGGGACTTGAATCCGCGATCGTACAATCGCTTGCACAACGTACAGCATTACTTGCATTAAGCTATGTTCAAACAGGGCGGATATGCAGTAGAAAAGCACACAGCGTATCCGCCCTGGATGCCGCAGGAAATGTCAGCAGTGGAAAATGGCAGGTAAAAAAAGGTCATAATTACCCGTAGCCATGGCGACGCGTCCCTTTGACATCCTGCAGCCCGGCCTCCTGGGATGACGACTGCGATTGGCTGCAGCGGTCACGAGATAAAAAAAATAAAAAAAGTCATCCCTGGAAGCCAGGCTGGACGCAGAACATTCTTGGCAAGTTTATTTTTTGCGGAGTTGCGATTTTTGCGGCGGAATTGCATATTTGCCGCAAAAATGCAACATCTGCTATTTATTGCGGGTCAATTCAATGGGTAAAACCTGCAACAGAAAAGCGATTCCGCAACATTTTTTTGGCAGGTTTTTTTTTTTTCCGCAGCCTGTGGAGAAGATTTGTTCAAATCTCATCCACTGTGCTAATACTGTAATATGCTACAGATTTTCCGCAATAAAATCCGTTGCAGAAAATCCAGTGTTTACGCTGCGTGTGAACCTGGCCTTATACTTTCAGTATTTTTTGGACTATAGGACGCAGTTTTTGGCAAGAATAAATCTGCGCCGGGCCCGCTTCCTCACTTAATCCCTTCCCTGCCCGTGATGTGCCAGCACTTCATGGAGCGGGGAGGGGATGATGTTTGGAGCGGGCTCACGCGCTGAGCCCACTCCATACACTGCAGGTGTCAGCTGTGTTTTACAGCTGACACGCTGCTCTAACGGCCAGGAAAAGCGATTGCGCTGTTCCTGGCCGTTTAACTAGTTAAATTCTACGGTCAATAGCGACCGCAGCATTTATAGGGGAAGGACGAAGGACATTTATGACATCCACAGGACATGTCATAAATGTCAGGTAGATGCGGGTCCCACACCTATCTCTAGAACGGGGCCCCCTAAACCCCGTTCTATCTTACTCTGCTCCTCTGTCTCCCGGCCGCTTCCTGGTTTGGTGGACGGGAGTTACGGAAACAGCAGAGTGCTCGCTGAGCTACGTGGTTTCCGCAACCCCATATAAGTGTACCAAAAACAGCGCCAATAAAAATTACAGCTCATCACGCAAAAAAAATAAGCCCTCACACCACTCAATCTATGAAAACATAAAAGTTATGGTGCTCAGAATGTGGTGAAACAGAACAATTTTTTTTTTAACAAATAACTTTCTTTGTAAAAGTAGTAAAATATTAAATAGTTTTTTCCTATTTTCTGTTGTCTAAAACCTGGGTGCGTCTTCTAGTCTGAAAAATACAGTACATTGTATTGCATTATATTGTGTTTTTTACAAGCTCCTCTGGCATTTTCAGACTTAAAGGCTATGTAAACCTTCGAAAGCGAGTTTTTATTGGGTCTGTTTTATGCAACTTTGTTTTTATTAAAAACTATTCTTACTGTCGGAGATACAGTTGCTCTGTATTCTGTATAGAGACCAACTGTATCTTGCACGAAGACCTGAATCCATCAGGGCCGCGGGACTGGCTCGTTCAGTGTCACGATGGTCCTGCGTATCTCTGACACGCAGGATCCACATGTAAATTGATCACAAAGTTACGAACTTGGATGTGATGGATAACCGGTAGATCTGCGGACACTGAACCCGTCAGACCCACGGACCTGACTGGTACAGGATTCAGCATAAGATACTGCTGCTCTGTATACAGAATACAGAGCAGCTGTATCTCAAAAAAGAAAAATATATTTTTAGTAAAAACAAAAAAAATTTATTAGGAAACTACAACATCCAAGGGAATGGGGCTGTAGTGTAGTTGCCTGCACAACGGGTGGTTGGGAGCACAGCTGTGCACGGAAAAAAAGGCGCGGTGGTGATAAACTAGCGCTGAGGCTCGCTTATTCTGTGGATTGGTGGGGTTCCTGGCAGTCAGAACCCTACCAATCAAATAGCGATGGCATATGCTGGAAAAATTCCATCACATTTAAGAGTAGGAAAAGCCCTTAAAAACGCCAGTTATGCAATCATTTTTGTTACTGCAGCTTTACAGTAATTGCCATTTTCTAAAACGGAGACTGCAATCTGTACAAACTTCTGTGCCGCACCATTACTGCCCCATTTGAATATACCCAAACTAAGTGCTGCCAATTAAGTTGAACCCGAGCCGTTTAGCTAAATGATTGGTCAAGAAACAAACACTTGAGTAATTTTTTTTAAAACAAAATTACCTTTTAGTCCCAACTCTATGATTTGGTGCAATGTCAATTGTATCGGTTGCTGAATCGTGTCGCACAGCTAAACCCAGATCTGCAATGCAGCAAGTTCCATTTTTCTTAACCAGTATATTTTTTGATTTAAGATCCCTGTGTGCAATAGCGGGTTTTCCTATTAACGAAAATAACATACAATTGAAAAAACAAAAACAAAGCTCTTTCTTTTTTTTTTACCATTATTAACAACTATAAATTTCCTCTAGGACCCCCACTGTTACTGCGGGGGCCCGATTCCCAGCTGCATAGTTTGCTGCACGTGCTTAGACACTGTATAGAAACCAATGGAACTGATGAATACAGCCCAGTATTCATATTTAGCGGTTTCCAAAATGATTAAAAAAAATTATGGAAGGTGGCTGTGCACGTGCTGCCAACTCTACGGCTAAGAATCGAGACCCCACGTTCTTCTTAACAGAGAAAGTTCCAGATGTCAGCCCTCCAATCATACTTTTACTGCTTGTCTAATTGACAGGTCATAAAATTTATTACAGGGTTTTCCTAGGACAACCATCTTTACATAATAGAAACATTATTTTTTTCAGTTGTTAATAAAGCTTAGTCACTGCATAATAAAAAGGTAATGCATCCTTCTAATATACTTCGTTACAATTACTCACAATTTTCACGATCAAGCAAACGATAAGGGTATGTGCACACGGTAGCAGGCATTTACGCCTGAAATGACAGACAGTTTTCAGGAGAAAACAGCTGCCTCGTTTCAGTCGTAATTGCTAATCCTCGCATTTTGCGAGGCTTCTATGACAGCCGTAAATTTTGAGCTGCTCTTCATTGACTTAAATGAACGGCTCAAATTACGTCTGAAAGAAGTGTCCTGCATATAATGTATATAAGTGTCCTGCACTTCTTTTGACGAGGCTGTATTTTTACACGTCGTCGTTTGACAGCTGTTGTCTGCACAGGTCTGCACAGTACGTCGGCAAACCCATTCAAATGAATGGGCAGATGTTTGCCGACGTATTGTAGCCCTATTTTCAGACGTAAAACGAGGCATAATACGCCTCGTTTACGCCTGAAAATAGGTCGTGTGAACCCAGCCTAACACTTATTTGCAATCAGACACAGAAAATCAGAATAGACAAAATACTCGTGACAGCTGAGAGCTCGCTACTACTGGGAGTTAAACTATTTAGCAGGATGACTTATCACATAACGCCACCACACTTTTTTTTCATCAGAAATGTAGTGGGGGAAAAAAAAAAAGTGCTAATCCCCCCCCCCCCCCCTTTGTAATTTAATCAGATTAACCAGACAAATTTATGCCACAAAATAATCCCAGCTCTCTCCGGTTTAGAATGATATCATAACACCCGGAGATCTATTTTTTCTAGCGCTCCTTCCGCTTTTAGGTGGTATGTGGAATCTGTACAGAAGTTTTAATTGTAGGCACAAAGCTCTGTTCACATCACGCTGGGGCAATAAGTCTGTGGTATACGTCAGAAGTAACCCCAGACATATACCTCCGACCTATATCACTGTATACAGTGGCATACTTCATCCACTGGCCATAACAAAAAAAAATAAAAAATGGTTTGCCGCGCAATATGTTTTCTTGCCATAACCCACTGTATAGGAAAGCGCAGTCGTAAGAGCCCCAAAAAAAAAAAAGAAGGGGGGGGGAATGCCGGCACATACCACGATGGAGTCCAAAAGGTCACGCTGTTGGCCTCATCATATGAATGGGGGCCTATGGCTTCTTTTGGTGTATGCAATGACTTTTGCTCTATATTGGCGGATTAGTTTAGTGTAGGACTCGGAGGTATGATACCTGAAGGTGGATTGTGCAAACGTTTGAAAGTTTATAACATTAACGCAAAGCTTGCAAAAATAGGTTTCTCATCTAGACTTGGATAGCAATACCTTGTGTCCCAACTATCTCCATGTGAAGATGAGCCAGACCACTTGCTGTAGATAATGATAGCTTTAGCATTCCTTCCACTGTCACCGTATACCTGTTTAGGTAATCAAAAAGTGAACCATGCTCGTGATAATCCGACACCAACCAAAGTTGAGTCCATGTTCCATTATCTGTAGAAAGGAATTCAGAATCAAGTGAAGTGAATTACGTTTATTCGCACCTAAAAAGGCTTTATTATACTTGTACATCCGTTATTTTTTCAGAAGCTGGAAAGATGGCTTCACAAAATTATTTTCCTTTGAAAAATTATATCATATTAGAATTCTCACATTAAAAGTGCTGCATTGTAATGGACTATTTTTTATAGAATTCTTGTTTGCTACAAACAAAAACTAATGCGTAGGGGTGAAATACAATAGAATGTACAACCCCGGTACTCATTGTGTCCAATGGTAATGGTTGTGTTCTCATCAGTAACAAAATCCAGAAAATATGGTCACAGAGTGAACAAACCTTTGTTGTCTGCAGCAATAAAGCCAAGGATGTTTTCATGGCGGAGCATGACAGTTTGGTAGATTTCTGCCTCACGGAACCAGGACCGCTCTTCCCTGGAGGAGAAAATTTTCACTGCCACTTCTTCACCTCTCCACTTCCCACGCCACACTTCTCCAAAGCGACCTTTGCCAATGCTCTCTTGCAAAACTATTGTTCTGGCAATAGTTCTCTGCACAAGTAATGGGAGACCTTGGATGACAAATCAATGACACAATCAAGCTATGCAAACAAATAGTGAAATCCCTTTAATCTGGTGTATAATTATACAGAAGTTATAACTATTATAAATACCTTGTTTCAGGCACAAAACTGCACTATAAATGTAAATCATCACAGAAAACTGAGCAGATAGTCAACTAGGATATTTGTAAGATTAAAGCGAACCGGTTATCACACTATGCCTTTTTTACAGGCAGCATAGTCTGGGGACAGGTGTGCAGCACTATTAGCCCAAACGGCCCCAAAAAACGTATTGCGCGCCAATAAAGCCTAACAAAGGATATAGCGGATTCATGAGGTTCTTTGTTCCCCCGCCCCTCTCGCCAGTGATCAATTCCTCCATATTGGAGAAAGTTTCTTTCCCACTTCTCCTGTATAAACATTCCGAAGCTCAAATAAACATAAACGCACCCACACACATTTAGGATTTTACCCGCGCGTTACATTTTGGATAACACTAACACCAGCGGTAGCCGATAATGAAGATGATAACTTTAGCGTTAAATATCTTGGTGAGAAAAAAAAATCCTATCTCAAAATCTATTGCGGCATTGTTTTCGTATTGAAAAGAGCTTTCAAATGACCCCCACTCGACCGCCCGTGCCATTTAAGATTTTGCTGCCCCCGCCCACCCCTCGCGGGGGTGGGGGTGTTTTTTTTTCCCCCGTTAACTGGTAAATTTTATGGCCCCATTAAATCCCACTAAATTTCAATCCTCTACCTTGAGCCGTTCAAAAGTTATGAGGGTGTTCCGGAACTTTTAGTGGGGTGGGTGGGTGGGTACGTGTACACACACACACACACACACACACACACACACACACACACACAAGGTAGATAGATATATTTATGCTGCCTTAGACACTACCTAAAAGATGGAAAATATATATATATTTATTTTCCATCTCTTTCAGGTAGTGTCTAAGGCAGCATAAATCTATCTTGCGCACGCCCACTGCAGGGTGGGGGGGGGTGATGAGCTGTCGGAGGGTGCTGCGATTGACCGCCGCATTTGAGGGGTTAAACATCCAGGAACAGCACGATCGCTGCTCCCGGCTGTTAGTCCCGGGTGCCCGCTGTAGAATACAGCCGAAACCCTCAGCATATGGAGGGCGTAAGTGCGCTCCAAACATCTCCCCACACCCGGACGAAATAGCACGTCTGGGTGCGCAAAGGGGTTAAACTCCTTAAAAAAAAAATGCATTTATAGTTTGGGTATATTACATCCCATTAATGTAATACAATATACCTGAGCCAGATCCTGAAGTGGTCATATCATATATTAAATCTTTAAGAGTTGTTCCCTCGGATATAAATGGCCGATCCAATGAGGGGTCTTCTTCATTAGGAACACGGTGATGAATAACTGAACGGTTGTGGCATACATACAAGATTAACATCAGTAAAATACAGATGAGACATACAGGACTCGCAATAATAGCTGCCAACTCCACAGGGGTAAAAGGGGTCATAGACTTTGGTGAAGGATCTGTAAGAAAGCATAGAGAAACATATGTCAAACATTGCAATTTACATTAAAGTGTACCTAACAGGGAACTTTTCAGCAACAACTCTGGGGGTGTCGCTCTGCCTCTCACTCTAATCATGCTCCCTTCTCTCACCACAGACTTCTATGGGCTGCTCAACCTGATTTCCCAGTGAGCTGATAATCCATTTAATCTCTATGGGGGAAAGCCGATTGAAAGTAGTATTAGGCATGTTAACAGTCATAGTTCCACCAGGAGATAAGTACATCTAGAGTTGTGTGGTAGCAGCATATCCCCTCTTTCCCTAATAAAACAAACTTGCATGCTTCGCTGTTCCAGGTGTAAAGTTGATCAACGCCACCATAAAGATATATGCTTGGCACAGCTTATTTCAATAGGCAAAGGGGAATAGCTTAGTTTCAAATCCCCTTTCCACTGCAATCTGCTGCTAAGCTCTGGTGTGCCTGCTCGACCAGCACTTTATTCATTTCTATGGAGGTGCCTGAGACAGCAGTCCTGGAAACCCCAAAGAAATGAATGGATAACTTCGGGGGAGTTTCGGTCCCCATTCTCTCATCTGTGGGTAGGGGATGCATGTGTTATGTGGGAAAACCCCTTTAAGTCCTCTCTTTCTCAGGGTTTATGTAAAGGCCAATCTAGAAGACTTTCCTACATGCTAATGTTTGGGTCAACTAACAGGACTGGCAGGCTCTTGTGTGGTTACCCCTTTTGGTTTTCAGGCATACAGTCTAAACTATACTTACCCACTGGAGAAGGAATTCTCGTATTACAGAAATCCTTGTTGCAACAATATGCAGCGTTATATACACCATTACTAATGTGGGAAGCACACATGAATGGTCTATCTGCAGGTACAAGTTCGGAATTGGCAGCACACATGCGGATATGGGTTTCCTTGCCATCTTTTATTGCCAGAGTTGCTATGCACAATCCATCGGTCACACATGTCTGGTTATCTTTAATACACTGCTCACAATGACACGTTAATGCTGAAAGAAAAGCAAAAGAAACACATTCAGGAAAACATGTAAGAAAAAAATATATATATCTTATTTCCAGTTGCTTTTATAGCGCCAACATATTCCAAAGCGCTGTACAGAGATTGTCAGAATTCACATCAATCCCTGTTCCATACGAGGCTCACAAACTAATTTTCTCATCTCAGTCAGACACACTAGAACTATTAACTTGACAGTATATTTTTAGAAAACGAAAGAAACCGGAGAACCCTAATGGTATAGTTAATTACTGTAATCACTGCAAAATCAAAGCAGAATTATTTTGTGGACAGCATTGTCTGAATACACCCTTAGACATCAAATAGAAACACACAAAGCCGATTCTACAGACTTCATAACTAGCGTTTTAATAGGTATTAAAGAGGCTCTGTCACCACATTATAAGTGGCCTATATTGTACATCGTGTGATTGGCGCTGTACTGAAGATCACAGCAGTGGTTTTTATTTAGAAAAACGATCATTTTTGACGGAGTTATGACCTATATTAGCTTTATGCTAATGAGTTTCTCAATGGACAACTGGAGGTGTTTTACTTTTTGGCCAAGTGGGGGTTGTGGAGAGAAGTGTATGACGCTGATTGGTCAGCGTCATACATGTCTCTCCATTCATTTACACTGCAGATAGCAATATAGCTATATCGCTATGTGCAGCAATATAAACACACTATAACGTTACTGCAGTGTCCGGACAATGAATATACATTACCTCCAGCCAGAACGTGATGTCTATTCAGAATCCTGACACTTCGCTAACACAATCCCGACACTACAGCACAGCAAGCGTAATCTCACGAGATTACGCTGTAAACTGTCATTTCAAACGAGATTACGCTTGCTGTGCTGTAGTTACAGGATTGTGTTAATTAAGCGGCAGGATTCTGAATAGACATCACGTCCTGGCTGGAGGTAATGTATATTCATTGTCAGGACACTGCAGTAACGTTATAGTGCGTTTATGTGGCTGCACATAGCGATATAGCTATATATCGCTATGTGCTGTGTAAATGAATGCGGAGAATTGTATGACGCTGATTGGTCACTGATTGGTCAGCGTCATACACTCCTCTGTACAACGCCTAGTTGTTTATTAAGAAACTCATTAGTATAAAGCTAATATAGGTCATAACTCCGTCAAAAATTATCGTTTTTCTAAATAAAAAACACTGCTGTAATCTACAGTACAGTGGCAATCACATCATGTACAATATAGGGCACTTATAATGTGGTGACAGAGCCTCTTTGAATTGGGAGTCCAGCAAAAAGAACGCCTGCATTTTTCCTATAGCATTTGTTAATTTTAAGTGGACACTAACTTTTCAAAACAACTTTTGCGTCTAATAGAATACCCGAAATAGGTCAACTTTGTAATTTACTTTTAGTGGTTTTATCCACACCGCTTCTGTGTGAAATTACTGCCACTAGGTTTCTCCTTTACTGCAGTCTGCGGTCGACCTCATGTTGTCAAACAAAATCTGTACCTAGATACAGAGGAGACGGACCGCAGGAAGTGGGGGCGGGGTGTCTCAACAGCCCGCCTATACAAGTCTATGGAGAGGGGAGGAAGCAAAAGCAGAGTGAGAATGACACAGGCCGCTGGTAGGATTTCTATGTCACCCCAGTGCTGGATTCTCATCTACACTGCTCATTACTTCTGTATAATATCATAAATATATAGATATATTAGAGATAATAGAATAGGATTTTCTCATCTGTGTGTCCACCCACTAGCTCAGAAACAGCTGGGAATTAGAGCCTGCAGAAGACATTAAAAAAAAGGGTGGCTTTGAACATACCTACATTTAAGGCACCCCCATTGAAAACACACTCAGCTGAGCCAAGAGTGTATGTAGTTTGGCTGGCAGCCTTCTTAAAATGTATGGGCAGCTTTACTCACACGCAGAAACACCACAGTGGTCCCCTCAGTTCATCACTGAATGATGAGATGAGGTTGTAATGAAAAGCCCTTAACTGAAGCTCACGCGTTATCTGTGGAAGTATATGGGCAACCTACTGAGAATAAAGCGTCCAACCAATCCCCCCCCCCCCCCCAAAAAAAAATTATCTGTTGCCTGCTGCGGAGTGATCTGGCCTCCATTCCTGCCCCCTGCTTCCCAGTATACCCTGCCACCCTGACTTTTCTAAAGAGATCTTCTTTGAAAGATCGACACACGGCCCCACCCACTCCACTCCGTTGGACCAGCGCTGATTATGTCGACACTGTGTCCAGCAGCGCCAACGTTGTGGAGGCATATCTCAGACGGGCAGTGGGGGACCTGAATGCAGGCTGGATCATTCATAAGTGAGGCAGCAGGAAAGTAGACTATACATTTACATTGAATAGTCATTTTTTTATTATTGTTTTGGCTGGAGGGTCGCCTTAACCCTTTCCCCCTGCTTGCATTCTGGGCCCTAATAATCAAGCAATTTTTCTTTTTTATCGTCATATTCAAAGTGCTATAACTTTTTTATTTTCACGTGGACACGGCTGTATGAGGACTGCAATCTAGATAACAGTACCGTGTTTTTTTTTAAAGTTAATTTTTGGCCAAGTTATGAGCGCTATATATATATATGTATTTTGTATCATTTAGTTGGAATGTGCTGTTCAATTTTTGTTGTGTTTATGGTATCCATATATGTGGGGTTAGTGACTGCCTCCACTTGTTGTTCTTGCACTCCTCCCACTCTGCCCTGGGTGATTTTAATCAGTTCAATGCTGGATCCTACCATCCCCAGGTATATATGTAGGCTTAGTGCCAGTTCTGGGTGTATGTGCAGCGTAGGTTCCCACCTTACAGAGGTCGCCTTGTCGTGGCAGGTGGGCTAACACTTTTTGATCAAAATGTGCACTAAGAACCTCCCTATTTGTAGGTAGATTTAGCTTTAGTGCATATCTATTTATATTTAGTGGTTTAGGTGGCATTAGTGTTGCAGGGTGCTGTCGCCATTTTTTTATATCTGCTATATATATATATATATATATATATATATATATATATATATATATGCAAATGAGGCTTGAAATGGACAACTGGGCGTTTTTTTTTTCGTTATGTCCAACTGGGCGTGTATTGTGTTTTTAACGTATGTAGCCAGGGCAGACCTGGGGGCCTTTAATGGGCCCCCGGCTGCCATGGCACCACATCGGATCCACGCAATTGCGGGCCGTCAATGGGAGACCGAGGGAGCTCCCTCCCTCTGTAAACAACTCAAATGCAGCGATCGCTAATGACCGTGGCAAATGAGGGGTTAAACGGCCACAATCGAAGTAAACTTTGATCGCTACCGTTGGAGGAGGAGCCCGGCTGTCATCTGACAGCTGAGCCCCAGCTCCAGCCTGCACAGGACATCCGTGCAGGTAGTTTATTAGGGCACCGTGAAAAAGCGACGGCCTAGAATAAAACCTATTAATGACAGTCATGAAAAGGGGTATTGTCGGTCATCAAGGGGTTAAGGACCCAGCCTGTTTGGACCTTAATGACCAGGCCAGATTTTTCAAATCTGGTAAGTCTGACTTTGTGATAGAATAACTGTAATAGTTTAGAATATCCAAGTAATTCTGAAATTTTTTGGTCACGTTAGACTTTATTTAGGTGGTAAAAGTACACATACAAAAATGGATGAAATGTTGTAAAAAAACAATAAAAATCTTTACTTTGAACTGCAATATGTCACATATGTACATACATACTTTTTTTAATATATATTTCCATCTCTTTATACTCTATTTCAGCAGAATGTTTGAAAAAAATTTAATTTTAAGCAATTTAGGAGACTTGCAAATTTTTTAACAATTGTATACATTTAAGTACATTTAGTTTTCCTGCACTAAGCCAAGTTTACACAGGCTCATAGGGGTCAATGATGGAAACCCCCATCAATGACCCCATTTTGAAAACTAGACCCCTTAAGGTACTCATTAAAGGGGTGTTTTTTTGTAAGAAACCATGCAGCGCAGGCAGGGGCGTAGCTAGAGGCTCATGGGCCCCGATGCAAAAATTCTTCCTGGGCCCCCCCCCCCCCCGCAAACTTCTCATGGCCGACGGTCCGCTTTCAGCTGCATCGCTGGGTCTCCTAAGTGACCCAACAATGCAGCACTAGCAGCCGGGGGCGTCACTAAGGCTGGGTTCACACACACTATTTACGGACGTAATTCGGGTGTTTTAGCATTGAATTACGTCCGAAAATGCGGCTCAAAAGCGTCGGCAAACATCTGCCCATTCATTTGAATGGGTCTTACGATGTTCTGTGCCGACGGTCATTTTTTTTTTACACGTCGCTGTCAAAAGGCGGCGCGTAAAAAAGTGCCTCTCACTTCTTCAGACGTAAATGGAGCCGTTTTCCATGGACTCCATGGAAAACCAGCTTCAGTTACTTCCGTAATGGACGCAGCAAAAGACGCCTGCACATGCCATTACGGCTGAAATTACGGTGCTGTTTTCTCCTGAAAACAGCACAGTAATTTCAGCCGTAACGGACGCTGCCGTGTGAACATACCCTCAGGGCTTAAAATGTCAGGGAAATAGCCCCAATACATATGTGTCCGCCCCAAAAAAAAGTGTGTATATGAGACAGCATAGCATATCTATAGCACTATGACCCTATAAACTATGGATAGGATTAGATACAGTGGCTGAGCAGACAGTATCACACATGATAGGATTAGATACAGTGGCTCAGAAGGCAGTATCACACATGATAGGATTAGATACACAGCTCAGCAGACAGTATCACACATGATAGGATTAGATACAGTGGCCCAGCAGACAGTATCACACATGATAGGATTAGATACAGTGGCTCAGCAGACAGTATCACACATGATAGGATTAGATACAGTGGCTCAGCAGACAGTATCACACATGATAGGATTAGATACAGTGGCTCAGCAGACAGTACCACACATGATAGGATTAGATACAGTGGCTCAGCAGACAGTATCACACATGATAGGATTAGATACAGTGGCTCAGCAGACAGTATCACACATGATCAGATTAGATATAGGGCCCAGCAGACAGTATCACACATGATCAGATTAGATATAGGGCCCAGCAGACAGTATCACACATGATAGGATTAGATACAGGGCCCAGCTCGCTGACATTGCGGCTCCAGCGCTGGACCCAGGATAGGTAAGAATAATAATTTTGCTTCTTTATGTGTTACTGATTATTTTTGTGTTTGTGTTTTTTTTACAGGTTCGGTTGTTGGACTTCGGATACGAGGACTTCAATGACGGCGTTTTTTTTATTCTCAATAAAATGGTTAATGAGGGTTGTGTTTTTTTATTTCAATAAAATATTTTTTCTATGTGCTTGTATCTTTTTAAACTTTATTATCACCGCCTTAGTAATGGCCGCTGGCAGATTGACAACCTCCATTACTAAGGCGAGGCTTAATGTTAGCCGGTGCAGAGGCTAAACTAACCCCCATTATTACCCCGGTACCCACCGCCACCAGGGGTACTGGGAAGAGCCGGGTACAAACCAGTACCCGACCATCTGTAGTGACGGGCAGGCACCGGGGTGGCCGCAGGCTGGTAGTATTAGGCTGGGGAAGGCCAAAAACAGTGGCCCTTCCCACCCTTGTAATGCTGCCTGCTGCTGCTGTGTTGTATCTGGCTGGTTATGAAAATTGGGGGGGACCCGACATCGTTCTTTACAATTTTTTTTTATTTTTATTTTTTTAAAATGATGTGGGGTCCCCCCCATTTTCATAACCAGCCAGATACAATAAAGCAGCAGCAGGCAGCATTACCAGGATGGGAAGGGCCACTGTTTTTGGCCTTTCCCCTCCTGATAATACCAGCTTGCGGCCACCCCAGTGGCCGACCATCACTACAGATGGTCAGGTACTGGATCGTACCCGGCTCTTCCCAGCACCCCTGGTGGCGGTGGGTACCAGGGTAATAAAGGGGGTTAGTGTTAGCCTCTGCATCCGCTAACACTAAGCCCCGCCTTAGCAATGGATGCTGTCAATCAGCCGGCGGCCATTACTAAGGCGGTAGTAATATAGTTTAAAAAAAAAAACACAAAGACATAGAAAAAATATTTTATTGAAATAAAAAAAAAAACCCACACAGCCCTCATTAACCATTTTATTAATAAAAAAAAAAGCTGTCATCGAAGTAGTCCTGGAATCCGCCGTAGTCCAATGACCGGACCTGTAAGAAAACACACAAAAAATGATTAGTAACACGTGTGTTAGGGTATGTGCACACACACTAATTACGTCCGTAATTGACGGACGTATTTCGGCCGCAAGTACTGGACCAAACACAGTGCAGGGAGCTGGGCTCCTAGCGTCGTACTTATGTACGACGCTAGGAGTCCCTGCCTCGCTGCCGGACAACTGTCCCGTACTGAAAACATGTTTACAGTATGGGACAGTTGTCCTGCAGCGAGCCAGGGACTCCTAGCATCGTACATAACTATGATTCTAGGAGCCCGGCTCCCTGCACTGTGTTCGGTCCGGTACTTGCGGCCGAACTACACAAGGTAGGCTTAGATACAGGGTCCAGCAGACAGTAATCTTATACAGTATAAGATTACTGTGTGCTGGGGCCCTGTATCTAAACCTACAGTGTGGTAGGCTTAGATACAGGGCCCAGCAGACAGGATCACGTATGGGCCATGTATCTAAGCCTACCATGTGATTGGCTTAGATACAGGGCCCAGCAGACAGGATCACACAATCTGTGATCCTGTCTCATGGGCCCCCTAAGCCTGATACATCGTAGGCTTAGGGGTTATGCAGTCCCTAAACATTGATGGCCTATCCACAGGATAGGCCATCAATAGCTGATGTGTCGCCCGGGACCCGCAAATCAGATGTTTTGAAGGGGCCGCAGCACTCGTACGAGAGCTGCTTCCCCTTCATTTCACTACTCGCTCACACTGTGAATCGCCGACACCGATTCACAGTGTGGCCGGAATGAAGTGACAGGAATGAAGGGGAGCAGCTCTCGTACGAGTGCTGCGGCCCCTTCAAAACAGCTGATTGGCGGGTCCCGGGAGTCAGACCCCGCCAGTCAGGGCTAACCTTACCTTCCTCTTCGGCCGCGGCGGGAGTTCTGTAGTCTCGATGCTGTGCGCAGCGGCATAGCGCTGTGACGTCATGCGCTGCGCACAGCGCTTGACGTCAGGACCTCCGCTGCGATCCGGAACCAGGAAGGTAAGTAAAGTATGTTACTATAGTAACAGGGGCCCGCGGCCCGAGTTACTATAGTAACTTTTTATTGATGTGGTGCGGGGGGCCGTGGGCCCCCTGGCTTCGGGGCCCGGTCGCAATTGCGACCGCTGCGACCCCTATAGCTACGCCAGTGAGCGCAGGTGAAAAACAATAACATTTCAATGTGTGATTTTAAAGAGGCTCTGTCGCCACATTATAAGTGCCCTATCTCCTAGATAATGTGAGTGGCGCTGTAATGTAGGTAACAGCAGTGGTTTTTATTTAGAAAAACAATACATTTTCACCAAGTTATGACCTGTTTTAGCTTTATGCTAATGACTTTCTTAATGCCCAACTGGGCGTGTTTTTACTTTTGACCAAGTGGGCATTGTGGAGAGAAGTGTATGACGCTGACCAATCAGCATCATACACTTCTCTCCATTAATACTCAGCACAGCGTGTACTGTCACTTACACCCACATTAACGTTACTGAAGTGTCTTGAGTAAATAGACATCGCTTCCAGCCAGGACGCAATGTCTATTAAACACTTCCGATGCTTCGGTAACGTTAATGTGTGTCACTTACTCGAGATTACGCTTGCTGTCATTTACAGCGTGATATCGCTGTAAAAGACAGCAAGCGTGGTCTCGTGTAAGTGACACACATTAACGTTACCGAAGTGTCAGGAGTGTTTAATAGACATGGCGTCCCTCCCCATAACTCAATACTGGTAAAAATATATCTTGGCGGAGGAAAGCGGCCCGAGGATCCACTCAATCACATCCCCGCAGAATGTCTTTGTAGGAATCGGATCGCTGAAATTCGAGTCAATTAAACCAAGTTTTATAGAATCGGGGATACCCACTTTTTAATTTAAGTTGTCAGATTTTGCATGGTCATTAACCTTTAGGGTATGTGCACACGATGAGAGGCTTTTACGGCTGAAATGACAGACTGTTTTCAGGAGAAAACAGCTGCCTCGTTTCAGACGTAAATGCTCCTCCTCGCATTTTGCGAGGCTTGTCTGGCAGCAGTAAATTTTGAGCTGTGCTTCATTGAGTTCAATGAAGAACGGCTCAAATTACGTCTGAAAGAAGTGTCCTGCACTTCTTTTGACGAGGCTGTATTTTTACGAGTCGTCGTTTGACAGCTGTCAAACGACGTCGCGTAAATGACAGGTCGTCTGCACAGTACGTCGGAAAACCCATTCAAAAGAATGGGCAGATGTTTGCCGACGTATTGTAGCCCTATTTTCAGACGTAAAACGAGGCATAATACGCCTTGTTTACGTCTGAAAATAGGTCGTGTGAACCCAGCCTTAAAACCCACTGTAATAGACGGGGCTGTGTTTTTCTTCCATAAAATCAGGACACATTGGCGAGCCGCTATTATAGAACAGAGCAAGGAGCGCTTGTAAGCCTTGATTGGTACATCGCAGTGATTGAGAACGAACAAGGCGGGGTCAAAAAGGTACCATAGATCAGATTACCTCACCCATCACTCACCTGAACTCTTCCCAAAAAGGGGATCTCTTTGGACATGACAAGATGTGCAGGATAGTGCCTTCTGCTCCATTACATCTCCAACAATTTGACTGTGTTTCGGGGAAAACAGAATGTAGACAAGAGGAGGCTCTATACCACCGACTTAATTTATAGCTAGTTTCCTGGTTGCGAGAGCGGATAGAGGACTTGTGTGCTAACGTAACAATATGGGTTTCTTGTATGGATGAGAGACAGCCCTAAATCCCTCTCCCATTTAACTAAGTATGTGGGGGATGTTGATCCAGAGGATTCTGGAGTAGGGAATAAACCATGGAAAGGGTGCATCTCAGTAACCCTGAACCCACACAGAGAGACTCAAAGGGAGTTTCTTTACCATTAAATAAACTACTTGACGGTAAATAAAAAAGGAAGTGCTGTAATTGAAATATTCTCCAAGGCCCCAAGGGGTTAGGCTCCAGTAAGGCAGATAGTTCAGGAGTTGTCAGCCAATCTTCCTCAGACACAAAGGAGTAGTCACAGAATTAATCATCATAAATCCATTTCCGGAATATGGGACCTTCCAGGCTAGGATCAAAGCGATGTTTCCTTAAGATCAGATACAGGGGAGAATGTATAGGAAGAAATGATGTCCTAACTTTTGTAGATGAGCAACATGCCAAAGTTGGACCAATAGTTGGGTGTGATGGAAGGTCTTTTATATAAATATGCCCCAGAGGAAGTCGGCGGGGCGGAACCCAGGGTCGGGCGAGAGTGTTGGCATGCCGCTCACGTTTTTACCAATTTTATTGATATGTTTACAAACTTTGTCTCTCTTATGTATAAAATTAAATTTGGCGTGACGAGAACAGTGTCGAAGAGCGTTGCACTATTGTTTTCCCTTTTACATGGGAGACATAGGTACTTTTGTTTTATGAAAGGACATTGGGAAACCGTATCTACATCGAACTGCAAGTACCAGCAGAACCATCTACACACTGGATAGTGAATTATCTATCGTAGAGACTGTGAGAGAGTATTTATACTGACTGCCCACTCACTACCCCTTGGACTGCCTTTCACAGTGCCATTTGAGCATTAAAAACTTTGTTTTGTATATTACTCGTGGGGTTTACAGATTTTCACCCAATATTTTTATCTTCTCCAGCCTGAAAGATATATATCCATTGGATGTGACAGAGCCGGGGATCATTTCTATATTGTACTTTTATATAAATATACTTAATCCATGGGGATGCAAAAAGTGGGATTAGTGTTCTAAGGCCACCCATGGTTTTTCCTTCGTGTGTCCGTTATGGCTTCTGGAAGGTGGGGAGGAAAAAACTAAAATGAAAATCTCAAAGTTGTTTACGACGGGAAGGGGTTAAAGTTGATCTATATCAGGTATATTACTAGATTAGCATAAGTTGTTTGAAAAGTTAGTGTCCACTTAAAATCAACATTCTATAGGCAAAATTCAGGCATTTGCTGGACTCTCAATTTAATACCCGGTAAAATGTTAGTTATGAAGTCCGTAGAATCAGCTTTATGTGTGTTTCCGTTTCATGTCCAAGGGTATAGTCAGACAAGTAAATTACAAAGTTGATATATATCCGGTATATTACTAGATTAGCATAAATTGTTTGACAAGTTAGTGTCCATTTCATGAGGTTTACAATACGTTATGTGTTAATTTTATTGTATGGGTCATTAGAAAAATAAGAAATTGGGGATACCACCAAATGCAGTATGTTTGGGATTTATTTTATATATATATATATATATATTTTTTTTTTTTTTTTTAAAAGTGGGGTTTCTTTGCGACATATCACGGAGGTCAGTGATTTGCTGCAGTGCAAACAGATGTTATATGGGCATGTCATTAGTGGATCAAGGTAAACAAAGAGTGGTGGGACCACCAGATGGGCGATGTGCATAGGTTCTTTTTTTTATACCATTTCTTCTATCTAGTGATTTTTCTGTAGATCTTGGAAACCTTTGTTAATTACCTCTGGTTATTTCAGAGAAAACGCATTACGAAGAAGGCAGCTATTGAAATATAGACAAATATGGTCTAAATGGGAAAAGAATTTAGGATTATAATTGAAATTTGATATCAGCGGGTGGTGCACACTACTAAGACCTTCCAAGGCTTGAAAAAGGTAAAACAGTCAGTTAGAAATTATGTGCCATGGAGCCGGACACACAGAAAAATGTGGGATTTATAAATCTTAAAGAATACCCAACCTTTCAGGTGACTCAGACTTCTACGGGCAGCTGTAATCCGATGGCGAAGTTCTGTTCAATACATATTGCGACCCCTTCTGCTATACCTCATGCAGCAGATCTTCTAAGGTCTTTAGGCAAGATCCGCAACCCAAAAAGGAGTAGTTGGCATATGCTTTTTCATTTCTGTTCTAAAAAAAGTTGGGGTTTGCATGATGCATTCAAGGGAGGGGGAACATGGCACCTGCTTAATAAGAATGGCATGAAATGAAGTCAGTAAGTATTTCATGGTTTGTTATTTTTACCCATTTTAGGTAGAAGGGTTATTTTGAGAGTTTGGAAACCCCTTTTAAGCACCATACACCTTAAAGGCTATGCACACCTTTGAATACGTGGTATTCTTTTTAATAAAGTTGTGCATAAGATTGGTGCAACTTTGGAATTACATTTTATTAAAAATAATTTTTACTTTTTCAGAAACAGCTGCTTTGTATCCCGTATACAGAGCAGCTGTATCTAGCGCTAAAACCTGTATCCATCACATCAACGGTACTGACGGGTTCAGGGGCAGCGAGTCCTGCTTGTCTCGGACATGCAGGATCGAGCTATTATCGATCACATCTAAGTTCATAACTTAGAGACACGCAGGACCCGCTTTCACTGAATCGGTAAGTCCTGCTGACCGGACGTATTCAGGGCTCAGCGCAAGATACATCGGCTCTGTATACAGGAAACAAAGCAGCTGTATATGAAAAAGTAAAAAAAAAAAAAATCAACCATTGGATTCAACTGTATCTGCGTACTGAAGATGCAGATACAGTTTAAACCGGGAGAAAATAAATTGATAAAACCAAAATTTGCAACAGGACATGGATTAATTGCTCTGAATTTTGATTATTTTTAGATTAATTGCTCAGCCCTACGACTATGTTTTAATGTAGCCTCTGATTGTGGGTTTTTTTGTGTGCACATACACATTAGCATGTCAAACTCCCAAAAATCACCCTAGTTGATGAAATAACCAAGAGACTGGCGGTTTGTACAAAAATGACAAGATGCATTATACACATCGGGTAGAAAGCTTCCCTCTAGCAGTCACCACAAACAGCACTGACAACTTCCAGGGAAGTCGAACGGCACAGAATTTATGCTTTGTAGGCAAAAATCAACCATAAAGAGCAGCTGATCTATCTGGTCACTTATTGAGCCTTATATCAAGTGACAATGCTAGATGCGAATTGTGAAACCTGAAGGGAAAAACAGCTATGTAGAATTTATTTATCCTTCGCTCTGCATGGATGTCGTTCATACATAGAAGAGAAATGTGAAAAAAATCCTTGTGAACCTAGATAGTTTTCCACAAACGGGGCTGACCAAAAGAAATAATAAAGGTACATTACACAAAAAGCTGGCAAATTTTTTGCCTTTACTACATAGCATGTGCTCATTATTATATATATACACATACATACATACACACACACACACACACACACACACACACACACACACACACACACTAGCCCCGCAACTCACCCATAGAAAAAAAACAACTTATAAACCGTGCAGCAACAAGTATGCAACCATGACATTTTATAAACTGAATATAAAAGCATTCCTAACTAGTAGTAAGGAGATGAGGCAAGAAAGGCAGGCGTTTCATTCTGAGCGGCTATAGAACAAGCGGAGGGCTTTATGGCTCCTTTCAGTCTACCAAAGCGGTTATCATAGCCATGTTCTCACAGGGCGGATTTGTTGCAGAATTTTCTGCAACAAATTAAGGCCACACACACACACACACTTCTTGTCTGGCGTTTTTTAGCCAAAAAATGCATCTTAAAGAGACGGTCACCAGTTTATTAATTCAAAATCTCCTAATTAATCTAATAGGCGCTACGATGCTGATAACTAGTGTGGCTTGTTTCTCAAAAACACTTATTATTTGCTAAGTTATGATCATTTCTGTAAATATGCTGATGTGGCTCTAATAGCCAAATAGGAGGTGACTTTCTTTTCACTATGGGCAGTGTAATGTTTTCTATATGACGCTGTCCAATCAGCATACAGCTTCTCCCCCTGCCCTGCAACACAGCGTGATCATATAGTATACAGCTTCTCACCCTTCCCAGTCCAGCAACACAGCGTGATCATATAGTATACAGCTTCCATTCCCGATTGTGTATTCTAGCTGTGATGATACCAGAGATACCACCAGTTGAACTGCGATCCTGGTGTCATATGAAAGATTAGAATCTCCTCTTTCATATGCCTCCTATTCTAGGTGGTCCACAGCCTGAGATATGGCTGTTTGAAGTGGTCCCCCTTCCCTCTAGACTGTCTTTCATACTGTGTGTGTGAAGCAGCTTCATGCTGATTGGACAGCGTCAGAGGCGGAGAGGAGGCTCCACCTCAGGAGAATCGCTGCGGTTACCTCCCAGTTGTCTAAAGGCTCATTTACGTATTTAGAAAAAAGTTCATAAATTTCAAAATAATATGTGTTTTGGGACACAAGAGCATTATCAGTGTTATTATCATTACTAAACTAGAGACAGAGCCTCTTTAAGGAAAAAATAAAATAAAAACTCATGCCGTTTTTATAGCATTTTTTTGCCTGTCTTTCCACCTGCGTTTTTTACATTGCTAATCACATGATACAAAGATTCATTTTTGCAACACAATTTATTCTGAAAAAAATGACAGCAAAAGTGCTACACACATTGCCACATGCCGTTTTTTGAGGAGGCAAAATAAACTTATGGAAGTCTAGGGGAGAAAAACAGCACAAAATGCTCGAAAAAAACAAACAAAGCCAGGCTTGCTAAGATTTAGAAAAATACCCATGAGCCCAAAAAAGTGCACTGTATTTAGTGTATTTCATAATTTCCTATTGAATTCAAACGCCAGGAAAACCATCACAAAAAACGTGGCGTGTAAAGCCTCTGTAATGCCAAGGGTGAAATCTGTTGCAAAATCAACAGCCAGCCCTAAATTCCATGAGGATTATTACTGCAACATGTGAATAAGGTTTTGAAAACTTTATGGACTTGCATTGTAGTGGATTTTTAGTACATCAGTATATGTATATTATAGCCGAAGAAGAATTTTCTTAAAGAGGTTGTCTCATGAGCAAAAGCCCTGGTCATATGGACATCATAGTGGCAGGTGCCTGTTCAGGACCCCTCTATGAGCCAGAACAGAGCGCGGTTCCTGTTCTGACACACTCGAGTCCTCCTTATATTACAAGGATGCCCATTCATCTGAATCGCCATCATAAAATACTACAATTGCAGGGAAAATACCTGGCTGAGCGGTTTGCGAAGGGTGCCAGGAGCCGGACCATCAGCCGATCTCCCCTGCGGCCTCATCCGGAAGAGAACTTCCGGACAACCAGATGTGACTGACAGGTAACGTAACCCGAACACGTGAAGCAGAAACCCTTTATGATTCTACAGTATATAATGCTTGATGTCCTCACACAATATAAAGATATAAATTACAACCTTGCCATACAAGTAAAATGACCCTACTTAAAGAAAGTCTCCCCATCCGAAATGGGCTACTGGGAGAGCCATGAATCCGGAGAACGGAGGGCACACACTGCCGGATCTTGGGACGTGCATATATTTCTGGGCACACACAGGTCTCCCAATCCCTGATCTCATATCTTGACCACCATTGCAGAATGCATCTATAGGCGATCTATGTAGGGAATCAAATCTTTACGACCAAGATATGTAAACATCATCGCGCACAACACGGGGTGTACGAAGGAGCACGTCTAGCACTCGTCTTCTGGAAACACTCACCAGTTTCTCAGACGACAAGCGATCTCTTGAGCTCCAGCACAGAAAGAAGAAGTCTTCAGACAGATCCCTTATGAATTCCATTAACCACTTCAGAAGAAAAGTGAACACTACTGGTACAGCCCCATTCACACAGAAACCGTTATCCCTGCCCAAACAGAGAACGATGCGGGTGCTTGTCCTGAGCACAGGAGGACGCACCCAGTCCAACAGACTAAACACACAGCCTCATCCCTTCCTGTCCTCCGGCCATGTTCTTGGCATGGGACAGACAACACATCCTATTTTACTCACCCGCAGCGTCGGGGAGCCGAGCGGCCAGCAGAAACAGGCAGAGCCCGAAATAAGCGGCCCCAGCCATCACCCGAGCAATAACTGTGACCATCACATCACCCCTGCGCTTGCTTCCTCGCTGTTGTCTTCGTTTCACTGCCTATCGCGACGTTTCCGCTAAGGGGGACACCCCTCCCTCCCGGGCTGCTTCCTATTGGACGAATAGGGCCAGGCCAACTCTCTAGCCGTCCTCGCCTCACAAAACGCTAGCCGTGACGTAAACCCCGCTTACACATCGCCCCCCTCTCGCAGCATTTACCTCAGGCGGAGCACGCCTGCTCCGTGCTGACGTCACAACGTCTCATCAGCGCCGCGCCTGCTGCTGAGCGCGCTCTGGTTTTGTGGAGAACGGGAGTACTGTATGTCCAGGGCTTTGTTCCGAACACCGTGGTAGTGCGTAACATGAGGCGGCCGCTGCTTTATTGAGGCTTCCCTTGGTCACTGGTTACACAGTGCAGTTATTATTCACTTCTCTTGAATAGGAGCTGGAGAGTAATATATATAGGTTTTTATTTCACGGTGACACTCTATCTTTGTACCGCAGCAGGAATATATCCACTCTTGCAACCTTTTTTTTAAATTATGATTTCTTCAATGTAACTAAAATAAAAATTGGACAATTTTTATATTTCAACATAAGCAAGTTAGTTCTTCATAACCAGATAAATCTCTCTAGTGCCACCTACTGGTGTGAAGGTCGCTTCCCTGTAAGTCAATGTCTAACCCACAGAAGAGCCTTGAAACAGGACTAGGAATTTAAATGAACACTGTTCATAGAACACTCGTTGCCGATAATTGCCTGTGTAAACGGAGGCACGCTGCCGACATGATCATTATGTGGACGAGCGATCGGAGTAACAAGCGCTCGTCCCCATACATAGCACCTTGTGACAGGAGCAAACGAGCAAGCAGTCTCGTTAATCGGCGCTCGATGCAATGGCCAAAATAGGCTGGTGTAATGGGGCCTTTAGTTTTCAAACAACTTCTGCTAATCTAATAGTATGAAACAAGGGGAGGAGACCTCCAGCTCACCGGTCCAATGCCTGGCACTCCAACTTCGCTCGGATCCCTGCAACGGTCCATGGTAGATAGCCTTCATTTCTAAGAACAAGAATAGACTGTCGAGCTTCACATGAAAGCTCTCTTTTTCTAGCCATTTTGAGAGTTTAATCGAACCCACAAATGTAATGCACCAGATTCTCAAATAGCTCAAAGGAAGGTCAGTTGTATAGCTCCTCTAAACAGCAAAACTGTTTACAGCGGTGCTAACATAATTGTATAAGGGTTTTCAAGTGTTTTCTAATCATCCATTAGCCTTCTAACACAGTAAGCAAACACAATGTACCATTAGAACACTGGAGTGATGGTTGCTGGAAATGGGCCTCTATACACCTATGTAGATATTGCATTAAAAAACAGACTTTTGCAGCTAGAATAGTCATTTAGCACATTAACAATGTATAGAGTGTATTTCTGATTAATTTAATGTTATCTTCATTGAAAAAAACTGCTTTTCTTGCAAAAATAAGGAAATTTCTAAGTGACCCTAAACTTTTGAACGGTAGTGTACATACACACATACACACACACAACATTGAAATTGCAACACCAAGAAGGGTAAGCTGTAAGGTTATGCAAATTGAAGTAGCAGGTGTCGCTTATATCTGCAAATTATTACATTTTCAAGCACCTACTTACAATCTGTGGGAGGGGCATAAAGGCCAGATTGAAATCTAAGTTTTTTAGCCACATGAAACCTCAAAAATCGGATCAAGTGGTGTGGGATGATTGTATGATGCCTTGTGTTAGTTGACGTGCCCGTTATCGCCACTTGTCGCAAACAGAGGTACAGAATCCTTCAACTGAGAGACCTTGGTTTATCACTTCGGCAAATCACTACGCGCCTAGACCGAGATCTCAGCACTGTCCAACGTTGAGTGTCCCGGAGGTTGGAAGAACAACAACAAACGGGAATTGCAACAAGTGGTGCACGGAGGCGAACCTCTGCACGGACGGATCGTCTTATTGGTAGAATGGCACGTAGTGATCCATTCTGTACCGCAAGTAAAATTAGACGTCACATTCCAAACCTAGGGTGGCAACCAATGTCGACACAAACCATCAGAAGATTGGGCTATGAGCCAGACGTCCAGCTGCAGGTGTTCCATTGACCACACGCCACCGCTCTCAAAGGCTAACATGGTACACAGCAAGAAGGCAATGGAGGCTGGAATGGAAGTCTATGCTCTTCAGAGAGGAGTCCCAGTTTTATTTCAGACACAAAAGTAGCTGGAGATTGGATTGAGACCACGCCATGAAGAGGCCCTCACAAGTGAACGTCACACCGGTCCTACTCCCGGTATTTTGGTGTGGGGTGGCATAATGTACGCTAGTCAGACCCCTCTAGTCTTCATTTCAGGTACACCAACAGCTCGGCTTTACATTGATTTGGTTGTGGAACCAGTGGTACGGCCATTTCTCCAAAGTGTCCCAGAAGCCATTTTTCAACAGGACAACGTCGGTCTGCATGTTGCTCATGCTACTGTGAGCCGCAGTCTCCCATCGAGCACATCTGGGAAGTCATTGGTCGGCAATTTAAAAGGGAGGTGCCAGCAGCCAATCTTGACGATTTTGTTTGGCCAAGTGCATTCAGCGTGGCATAACATTCCTCAGACAAACATTAATAACTTCATTGATAGCATGCCAAGGCGTGCGAGAGCGTGCATTACTAGACTGCCATGACAACCATTGGCACTCAGTGATCGCATTGCAGGGTGACCAATGAGGTGACAAAGAGGGCTGCACCACTCTGTCTAACAGCTTAAAGGCCACGGTCGATATTGACTGTGGCATGTAAGCAGGTAATCGGCTGTGATCGAAGTAATCGTCAGTCAGTGAGTCTGCTCCATACTCCCCCTCTACCGACTATGACGTAGATTAACATCGAATGTTGGTAAGCAGTTAAAAGGGTGTAACGTCCGTGGTCACTGACCACGAACTCCTTCCATCCAGTCGACGCCCTTCTCTCCAGAGATGTCTGCACATACGGCCATCCTGTTCCACAGTGACCACCAGGGTGTACTCGCGAGCTCAGTCCAGACTTAAGAAGCCAGAGCGCATGCATGTGGGACATTGAACTGATAGCTCCCAGAGCACCCTAGGCTATAAGAAGGTCCCAGGCCCATCCTCCCATGCCTGAGCGTTGTTGTCATATCCTAAGTTTGACTTGCAAATGGTCCCCTAGTGTTTCCTGCTCCCAGTGTTCCCTGTATCCTGATCTAGTGCCGTGCTGAGCTGTAGCCGTGCTGTGCTGTATACCACACCTGTCCTGCTACTCCACGCCTTACGACTACCTGCTGCCTAGTCCCAGCCAAGCCTGCCTTGCTACTGTCCGGCTGCCACAGGTGCCCTATATGAACTATAGACTCTGACCTGCGCCCTGTCAGCCAGCGGCCATACCGCCAAGTCGGTACGGCCCAGTGGGTTCACGAACTCTACGTGACAGTACGCTCAGGCCATGGACCCCGCTAGTCGATCCAAGACCATAACGACGTCACAAGAGATGTGGGCGGATATTCTAGACCTCCGGTCTCGACAGGACCAACTCCTTCAGGCCTTGAACATTCTCGCACGTCAGCAGGAGGCACGAGCTGCCGTTCCTCTTACTATATCTCCTGGCAGTACTGTTCCTCAGACTACAGCTCCTGGCAGTGTTTTTTCTTTGCCACTTTCTGTCCGCTATAATGGAGACACAAGTACCGGTCGTGGATTTTTGAACCAGTGCCAGATCCACTTTAGCCTGTATTCAAGGGCATTTTCAACTGATGACGGAAGGGTCGCTTTCATCATCTCTCTTCTTACTGGCAAGACCCTTGCATGAGCAAACCCTATCTGGGAGACGCAAGGACCAGAGACCCGTGACTTCCAGGGGTTCCTCCGGACATTTCGCACGTTGTTTGAGGAGCCTGGATGAGTCTCCACTGCTGCGGCTTCCTTGCTGAACCTACGCCAAGGAGACATCCCTCTGGGCGAGTACACCATCCAGTTCCGCATCCAGGTGGGAGAACTGTTGTGGAACAATGAGGCCCTGGTGGCTACATTCTGGCATGGACTGTCTCCTCAGATTAAAGACGAACTTGCTACTCGAGACCTGCCGTTTATCCTGGATGGCCTAATCCTCCTCGCTGCCCGGATTAATAGAAGGCTCCGAGAACGGCTCCAAGAAGTTTGTCAGGAGAGAGGCCTTCCTAGTCTGGCCCCTACCTTGCAGCAACCCCTGCCGTCCTCAGATGCCGATCTTCCTAAGGAGTCTGTGAGGATGGACCAATGTAAGCTATCTACCCAGGAGAGACAACGCAGACGCACTTCGGGACTTTGCCTTTATTGCGGCCTCGGAGGCCATCTTGTGCATCTGTGTCCCCAAAAGTCCCAAAGCCTAGGGTTGGTAGGAAAGACAACCTTGGGTAAAGAAGGACTCCCGTCTAAGTTGTCCATACCCGTGACCATAGTGTCCAGTGAGAAAACGCATCAGGTCTCTACAAATTAAATAAGCAGCGGATCCAGAGTCCAGATATATGTAGAGACCTGGTGGACCTTCTCCAATTACCCACTACCCCTCTGGAGAGACCGTTGATGGTTGCATCAGTAAATGGACTACCTCTGTCAGAAACAGTTATAGGTGTGACCAAGCCGCTGAGGCTCCGAGTATGGGCTCTCCACTCCGAACTTCTACCGTTCTATGTCCTGTCCATGTTCGTTAACCCTGTGCTACTGGGTCTGCCTTGGCTCCGACTACATGCCCCAGTCCTGGACTGGAACTCTGGAGAGGTTTTCCAGTGGGGCCGCGAGTGTCACAGCCGATGCCTGGTGCAGATTCGTTTGGCCCAGCCTCCTCTGCCCTGATCATTGGCAGGATTTCCTGGTCATTATGCTGCATTTTCGGAAGTCTTCAGCAAAAGGGAGGCGGAGACACTGCCCCCACAGCGGGCGTATGACTGTCCTATCGAGCTGATCCCTGGTGCATCCCTTCCCCGTGGTAGGATATATCCTCTCTCCTTGCCAGAGACTCTGTCCATGTCCACCTATGTTAAGGAGAACTTGGAGAGGGGCTTCATAGGAAAGTCTTTCTCCCCGGCAGGAGCCGGGTTCTTCTTCGTCAAGAAAAAGGATGGCTCCCTGTGTCCTTGTATTGGCTACTGGGGTCTCAACCAAATCACGGTGAAGAATAAATATCCGTTGCCGCTAATCTCTGAATTATTTGATCGTATAGGTGGTGCCAACATTTTTTTCCAAATTAGACCTGCGTGGGGCTTACAACCTAATCTGGATTCACCAGGGTGACGAATGGAAGACTGCATTTAACACCCGTGATGGACACTATGAGTATCTAGTAATGCCCTTCGGCCTGTGTAATGCTCCCGCGGTCTTCCAGGAGTTTGTTAATAACATTTTCCGTCACCTCCTCTATGTTTCTGTTGTGGTCTATCTTGATGACATCTTGATTTTTTTCCTCCAGATCATCTGACTCAGAGACATGTCCGTCAAGTTTTGCTGCGGTTAAGAGAGACTCGTCTGTACGCTAAGTTGGAGAAGTGCTTGTTTAAACAGTATGCTCTGCCCTTCCTCGGCTACATTGCCTCGAATAGAGGTCTCAAGATGGATCCTGAAAAGGTAAAGCTATGGACTTTATTACGGACCTGCCTCTCTGCTGGATGTAGTGCTGTCTGGGTGGTGGTGGATCGATTTTCGAAGATGGCCCACTTCGTTCCTCTGACCGGTCTGCTTTCTGCTCCTCTACTGGCCAAGCTGTTCATCCAACACATCTTCTGTCTGCACGGCTTACCGCAGCATATATTGTGGTTCAGTTCACCTCGAAGTTGTGGAGAGCCCTCTGCGGACTCCTAGGTGTTAAGTTGGACTTTTCCTCGGCCTACCATCCTCAGTCCAATGGTCAGGTCGAGAGGATCAATCAGATCTTGGAGAACTACTTACGCCACTTCATCTCCAAGCAGCATGATGACTGGGTGCAGTTGCTTCCGTGGGCTGAATTCTCAAACAACAATCACACCAGCGAGTCCACACAGAAGACACCGTTCTTCATTGTCTATGGCCAACACCCACAAATTCCTCTCCCGGTGCCTGATGCGTCCAAGGTACCAGCTACTGACAGCTTTGAGGGACTTTCTGCAGATCTGGCAGCAGACCTAATCCTCCATCCTACTGGCGGTCGACCGCATGAAACGGAAGGCGGACACAAGGAGAAGAAAACCTCCTCAGTTTCTTCCTGGCACGAAGATCTGGCTGTCCTCCAGGAATATTCGACTGAGTGTGCCATCGTACAAATTTGCTCCCAGGTTCCTCGGACCCTTTGTGATCCTACAGCAGATCGACCCTGTCATCTACAAGCTTCGGCTGCCTCCTACCCTCAAGATCCCCAACTCCTTCCATGTCTCTCTCCTGAAACCGGTGGTTCTAAACCGCTCTACCAAGACTCCTAGCCCTGCAGTTGCCTCCAGCGGTCCTTCAGACACCTTCGAGGTTAAGGAGATCCTGGACATTAAAAAAGTAAGAGGAAGAACCTTTTATTTAGTACATTGGAAGGTGTTTGGTCCTGGGAGCCAGAAGAGAATCTCAACGCTCCTACCCTCATTAAGAGGTTTCTCTCTCATTCTGGTCCCAAGAGGAGGGAGCGTAAGAGGGGGGATACTGCAACATCCGTGGTCGCTGACCACGAACTCCTCCCATCCAGTCGACGCCCTTCTCCCCAGAGATGCCTGCATATACGGCCGTCCTGTTCCACAGTGACCAACAGGGTGCGCTCGTGAGCGCAGTCCAGACTTACGAAGCCTGAGTGCACGCATGTAGGAGATTGAGCTGATTGCTCCCTGAGCACCCTGGGCTTTAAGAAGGTCCCAGGCCCATCCTCCCATGCCTGAGCATTATTGTGGTATCTTAAGTTTGTCTTGCAAATGGTCCCCTAATGTTTCCTGCTCCCAGTGTTCCCTGTTCCTGTATCCTGATCTATTTCTGTGCTGAGCTGTAGCCAAGCTGTGCTGTATACAATGCCTGTCCTGCTACTCCACGTCTGACGTCTACCTGCTGCCTAGTCCCAGCCAATCCTGCCTTGCTACTGTCCAAGCTGCCACAGGTACACTATATGAGCTATAGACTCTGACCTGCGCCCTGTTGGCCAGCTGCCATACCGCCAAGGCGGCACGGCCCAGTGGGTCCACGAACCCTACGTGACAAAGGGGTTGTTCACTACCGGACAACTGATGACCTATCCACCGGATAGGTCATCAGTATATGATCAGTGGGGGTCCGACTTCCGGACCTCGCACCGATCAGCTGCCCCCGGGCACCGTACGTCCCTGCCGGAAGCAGGTGGCTCCGGTCACGGAATAGAAGCATAGCTGGAGTTCTGCAGCACGGCCGCTATACAATGTACAGAGGCAACTGCTTCTGGCTCCGTATATTGCATACTGTGCAATGACATCCGGAGGCAACCGGAACAGCTGATCAGTGCGGGGTCCGGGTGTCGGACACCCCCAGATCATATACTGATGACCTATCCGGTGGACAACCCCTTTGAGTTGGTCATGGATATATATATATATTTTAAAAAAAAGCCGACAAATATGACGGGTTTCCCCTAATTGTCTTGTTTATTAGACAATTCTGAGATTCATGAACGCTATGCCTTTGTTGTCAATAGCAACAATCCCAGTGCAGCTTTTAATTTTTTTGAGGTTTTCTATAGCAATAACAATAAAGGCTCCCTCTGTTACCTCATTGTTCCTGCAATGTGCCGATGATCTGTCATTTCAGCCGGGGGCCTAATCAAAGCCCCCCAGGTCTGCCATCTTGGTCCTATTAAGCAGGCAGGACTTAATAAGAAACTAGAAAACATGCACAATACCCTGCAATACATAAAGTATACATTGCATGTTCAATTCCCCTAGTGGGACTAAAAAAATCTAACCCTTGTAAACTTTTAAATGGACACTAACTTCTCAAACAATTTATGCTTATCTAATAGTATACCTGATATATATCAACTTTACTTACTCTTAAAATGTAGTTGTTTTATCCATGCAAAAATTCTTTGTAAAGTTACTGCCACCTTGTGCCTCACTTTCTGTAATCTGCTGTCCACCTCCTGTTGTCAAGCAAAATACATCTTTAGTTGCAGAGCAGAAGATACAGCCTGCAGAAAGTGTGTATGGGGGGGGGGGTCTCATCACAGCCTGCCTATAAAAGTCTATGGAGCAGAGAAACAGACGTTTCCCATAGAAGTTCATGGAGAGGGGAGCAAGGAGACAAAGACATGCTGCCCATAGAAGTCTATGGAGAGGGCCAAGCAGGGAGAAAGAGAGACACAGACACACTGCCCCTACAAGTCTATAAAGAAGGGAGGGGAAGCAGAGTGAGAGGAGACAGACATTCTGCAGCTAATGGTAAGAATTGTAGATCACCCCAGTGCTGGATTCTCAACTACACTGCTTATTACTGCTCTTTAAAGAGAACCTGTTACTAGGTCATATAAGTTGAACTGAACTGGTTTACTGACCTGAATAGCGCTGTCTCCATGATTCCAGCGCTGTTTTACTTTTTTTCCTGGACCGCTCATTCCAAACATATGGCTCACTGTTTTATTGGCCCCCTCTATGCTAATTTCCTCTAGTTAGCCAATAGGGCGTGAACTACCCTCAAGCTGCCTTGTGCTGACTGGTCAGCATCAAAGGCAGGGAAGCTATCTCCACCCTGTTGGCCTATTACTACAGCCAATTAGCTTATACAGAGGCAAGACAACATTGGGCCATATCTCTGGAACGAGCGGTCCAGAAATTAAAGAAAAAAAACAGCGCTGGAATCAGGGAGACAGCGCTATTCAAGTCAGTTAATCACTTCAACTTATATGACCTAGTGAGAAATCCTCTTTAATGTTGACCATAATGTTGCAGCTTCTTTATATGTGATAGACAGATATCGGAGAGCAGGATTCTCCTCTTCTCTAGGAGTGCAGTATAAGGCAAACATCATAGCAGTATTTGGACATCATATTTGGACAGTGATGTCAGAGGGAGAGAAGGAGTCCCAGGCAGAGTGCTACAAACGGCTCTGCCTCGGGGCTCCGTCTCTGGGGAAGTCCCTGATATCACTGTTCATACAGTGAAGGAAATAAGTATTTGATCCCTTGCTGATTTTGTAAGTTTGCCCACTGTCAAAGACATGAACAGTCTAGAATTTTTAGGCTAGGTTAATTTTACCAGTGAGAGATAGATTATATAAAAAAAAAAAAAAAAGAAAATCACATAGTCAAAATTATATATATTTATTTGCATTGTGCACAGAGAAATAAGTATTTGATCAATACTTTGACTCAATTAATCAGTCTGACTCTAACCTCTACAACATGGGCAAGACCAAAGAGCTTTCTAAGGATGTCAGGGACAAGATCATAGACCTGTACAAGGCTGGAATGGGCTACAAAACCATAAGTAAGATGCTGGGTGAGAAGGAGACAACTGTTGGTGCAATAGCAAGAAAATGGAAGACATACTAAATGACTGTCAATCGACATCGATCTGGGGCTCCGTGCAAAATCTCACCTCGTGGGGTATCCTTGATCCTGAGGAAGGTGAAAGCTCAGCCGAAAACTACACGGGGGGAACTTGTTAATGATCTCAAGGCAGCTGGGACCACAGTCACCAAGAAAACCATTGGTAACACATTACGCCGTAATGGATTAAAATCCTGCAGTGCCCGCAAGGTCCCCCTGCTCAAGAAGGCACATGTACAGGCCCGTATGAAGTTTGCAAATGAACATCTGGATGATTCTGAGAGTGAGTGGGAGAAGATGCTGTGGTCAGATGAGACTAAAATTGAGCTCTTTGGTATTAACTCAACTCGCCGTGTTTGGAGGAAGAGAAATGCTGCCTATGACCCAAAGAACACCGTCCCCACTGTCAAGCATGGAGGTGGAAACATTATGTTTTGGGGGTGTTTCTCTGCTAAGGGCACAGGACTACTTCACCGCATCAATGGGAGAATGGATGGAGCCATGTACCATCAAATCCTGAGTGACAACCTCCTTCCCTCCACCAGGACATTAAAAATGGCTCGTGGCTGGGTCTTCCAGCACGACAATGACCCGAAACATACAGCCAAGGCAACAAAGGAGTGGCTCAAAAAGAAGCACATTAAGGTCATGGAGTGGCCTAGCCAGTCTCCAGACCTTAATCCCATCGAAAGCTTATGGAGGGAGCTGAAGATCCGAGTTGCCAAGCGACAGCCTCGAAATCTTAATGATTTACAGATGATCTGCAAAGAGGAGTGGGCCAAAATTCAATCTAACATGTGTGCAAACCTCATCATCAACTACAAAAAACGTCTGACTGCTGTGCTTGCTAACAAGGGTTTTGTCACCAAGTATTAAGTCTTGTTTGCCAAAGGGATCAAATACTTATTTCTCTGTGCACAATGCAAATAAATATATATAATTTTGACTATGTGATTTTCTTTTTTTTTTTAAATATAATTTATCTCTCACTGGTAAAATTAACCTAGCCTAAAAATTCTAGACTGTTCATGTCTTTTACAGTGGGCAAACTTACAAAATCAGCAAGGGATCAAATACTTATTTCCTTCACTGTATATAGTAGCACTCTGCCCGGGACTTTAGCTCTGGAGTTGCCCCTGACTTCACTAGCCGCATATGGACAGTGACATCAGGGCTTACTCCTGAAGTGGAATCCCCTGCCAGAGCATAAGTAATGCTCTGGCTGTGGATTCCACTACTAGAGGGAACCCCAAAGATGCTACCTACAGGAAGGCAGGCTGTGTGGCGCTACCTGGAAGGAGGGGGCTGTGCGGCGCTACCTGGGAGGAGGGGGCTGTGCGGCGCTACCTGGGAGGAGTGGGTTGTGTGGTGCAATCTACAGAGGGCACTAAATTTATGGGGGTACCAACTGGGGGCATAACTTCTATATGGGGGCACAAAGTGACGTTTTCTGCCATTTTACTGCCGCCGTGAGTTCCCCCGCAAATTGGCCTACTAATTTTGGGTCGCCCAAGGGCCCACATAAACCTGAAGCCGGCCCTGCTGATTGTTGTCTTCAGTAAGTCACAAACATAATCTAACGAAACTACTAACATGCAAGCAGTTGTACTGTTCATGTCTTTTATTGAGCACATTGAGTAAACATTCACAGTGCAGGGAGAAAAAGTGAACATTGAATTTAATAACCTATAGATCCAACTGGAGCAGCATTTACCTCCACCACACGTTTCCTATAGCTGCAAACAAGATTTACACAATGTTGTGAAGGATTTTTGGACCATTCCTCCCTGCAAATGTGTTTCAGTTCATTAATATTTCTGGGATGCCTTGCCTGCACAGCCCTCTTCAGGACATGCCACAGCATCTCGATAGTTTTAAGGCATAGAAGCCAACAGTCCCGAATTTGCTGTTACTGTCCCGAATTTACAGAGACAGTCCCGGCAAATTACTGTCCTGGACGTGTCCCAGCAACTGCCATATTCAATAGTTTCTGCTTCCTCAGGATGCAGCAGATACAATTGAATATTATGGCAGAGCAGGAAACTATCTGCTCCCTGACCTGCCATTCACTCCTCCATGGGTGGAATCCCCAGCCCGAGAGTTGCATATGCACTGGCCGGGGACTCCTCTTTTGGAGGAGCCCCTGACGTCACGGTCCATCTATGGACAGTAACATCAGAGGCTCCTCCTGGACCGGAATCCCCTGTAGATAGTGTCACACACACACACACACACACACACACACACACACACACACACCCCTGTAGAAAGTGCCACACACCTCCCTGTAGAAAGCACCACACACTCACCCCACCCTGTCAACAGCACCAGACCCCCCTCCCTCGTAGGTAGCTCCATTGGGGCTTCCCCTTTTAGTGGAATCCCCAGCCAGAGCGCTCCAGACGCTCTGGCCAGGGATTCCGCAACAAGGTGGCCCCTGACATCACTGTTATATATGAACAGTGATGTCAAGTGCTCCTCCAAGATTGAATTTCCCGGCCAGAGCTTTGGCTCTCGACAGGGTGGGCTGTGTGTGGCGCTATCTACAGGGGGGGTGTGGCGCTATCTACAGGAGGGGTGGCACGGTCTACTGGGGGTGTGTGGCACTATCCTCTAGGGGTTGGGTGTGGCATTATCTACAAAAGGGCACTGCGGCATTATCTACAGAGGGTACTGCGGCATTATCTACAGATGCACTGCGGCATTATCTACAGAGGGCACTGTGGCAATATCAACAGAGGGCACTGCGGCACTATCTAAAAAGGGGCTGTGTGGCACCATCTACAGGGGGCGGTGTGGCTCTATCCACAGGGGGTGTGACACTTTCTGGCATGCATACAACCAGAGCGAGATACTGGCCACCATAATAGTGGTCAGCCAAACTAGTGCAGAAATATTGGTTTGTTTATTTGTATGCAGAAATTCTGGGAAGGAGACCACGCATTGTTAGCCACACCCATCAGATAAGCCTCAACCATAACACCCACCAGCCAAAGAAGCCACACCCTAATTATCCCTGGAAATAATTTGCAAATGTTAGCAACTATGGGTTAAGGTCAGTACTGACTTGGCCATTCCAAAACACAAATCTTCTTTTTCAACCTTTCTTTATTGATTTACTTGTGTGCTATGGGTCATTTTTTTGTTGCATCACCCAACTCCTCTTCAGCTTAAGGTCAAGGACACCTGCCCTTACATTCTCCTATAAAAATGTTTTGATGCATCTTTAACCCCTTAATGACTGCCAATACGCCTTTTCACGGCAGTCATTAACCCCTTAACGCTCAGTGACGTACTATTACGTCATGGAAAGCGCCCTGTTCGCGCTCCATGACGGAATAGTACGTCTCGGGAGTAACGGCCGTTTCGGCCGTCCTGCCGACACATACAGGAGCTGTGACAGCTGCTGTCTCGTACAGCAGCTGTCACAGCTCCTACAGCGGGGACCGATCGCTGTGTCCCCGCTGATTAACCCCTGAAAAGCAGTGTTCAAAAGCGATCACGGCTTTTTAGGGGTTAAGCTGCCATCGCCGGCCTGCTACACGATAGCGGCCGGCGATGGTGACTATGGCAACCGGACACCAAACAATGGCGTCCGGCTATGCCATCGACGGAAGCCTAGTGGGTCCTGACGACGTCAGGACCCACTATGCTTGCTGTCAGTGAGTAGCTGACAGCTCTAATACACTGCACTACGTATGTAGTGCAGTGTATTAGAATAGCGATCAGGGCCTCCTGCCCTCATGTCCCCTAGTGGGACAAAGTAAAAAAGTTAAAAAAAAGATGTGTAAAAATAAGAAAATAAAAGATTTAAAAGTAATAAAAGTAAAAATCCCCCTTTTTACCTTATCAGTCCTTTATTATCAATAAAAACATATAAACAAACAAATAAACTATACATAATTGGTATCGCCGCGTCCATAACGGCCTGAACTACAAAATTATTTTATTATTTATCCCGCGCGGTGAACGACGTAAAAGAAAATAATAATAAACCGAACAACAATCACAATTGTTTGAATACTTCACCTCCCAAAAAATGGAATAAAAAGAGATCAAAAAGTCGCATGTACCGAAAAATGGTACTGATCGAAACTACAGTTCGTTACGCAAAAAATAAGTCCTCGCACGGCTTTATTGATGGAAAAATAAAAACGTTCTGGCTCTTAGAATAAGGTAACACAAAAAGTGAATGATTTATTACAAAACGTATTTTATTGTGCAAACGCCATAAGACACAAAAAAAAACTATAAACATCTGGTATCGCCGTAATCGTTTCGCCCCGCAGAATAAAGTGAATATGTCATTTATAGCGCACGGTGAACGCTGTAAAAAAAATATAATAAAAAAACAATAGTAGAATTGCTGTTTTTTAGTCACCACGCCACCTAAAAATAGAATAAAAACTGATCAAAAAGCCGCATGCACCCCAAGAAAACTACAATGGATTCCTCAAGGGGTCTAGTTTCCAAAATGGAGTCACTTTTGGGGGTTTCCACTGTTTTGGCACCACAAGACCTCTTCAAACCGGACATGGTGCCTAATAAAAAGGAGGGCTCAAAATCCACTAGGTGCTCCTTTGCTTCGGAGGCCTGTGCTTCAGTCCATTACCGCACTAGGGCCACATGTGGGATATTTCTCAAAACTGCAGAATCTGGGCAATAAATATTGAGTTGCGTTTCTCTTGTAAAACCTTTTGTGTTATAAAAAAAAGCGGTATAAAAAGGATTTTCAGACAAAAAAAAAAGTAGATTTCACCTCTACTTTGCTCTAAATTTCTGTGAAACAACTAAAGGGTTCATAAACTTTCTACATGCTGTTGTGAATACTTTGAGGGGTCTAGTTTCTAAAATGGGGTATTTGATAGGGGTTTCTAATATATGGGCCCGTCAAAGCAACTTCAGAACTGAACTGGAACCTAAAAAAATAAATAAAATGAGGCAATACTTCGCTTCTTACATTATACTGATAATGAGCCGTGCCCACCCCGAGATGACCCCAGTTTTGACCGTTTGTATAAACGGAGACCCCTATTAGACCGTTTCAGTGCCCGGTTTTCCCAAGCATTCACCCCCAAGAAGTGTATTTCTATTGATGAGTCCCTGGTACATTTTAAAGGGAGGGTTCAATTCCGCGAGTACCTGCCGGGTAAGAGGGCAAGGTATGGCATGAAGATGTCTAAGCTGTGCGAGAGTGCATCAGGGTATACCTACAGGTTTAGGATATATGAAGGAAAGGCCACCCCCAAACCAGACTGCATCCTGGACTACAATAGGTACATGGGAGGGATGGACTTGTCAGATCAAGTCCTGAAGCCCTACAGCGCCATGCGAGGTGGTATAAGAAGCTGGCCGGGCACATCATACAGATGGCTTTGTACAATGCGTACGTGCTACATCGATGTTTAGGCCAGACAGGAACTTTCCTGGAATTTCAAGAGGTGATTATCAAGAAACTAATCTTTAGGGACCAAGAAGGGGGGGCAACCAGTACTTCTGGAAGCGGGGCCACACGCATCGTACCAGGGCGGCAACACTTTCCAGAAGAAGTACCCCAAACTGGTAAGAAGGAAAATAGTCAAAAGAGGTGCAAAGTCTGCTATAAGAGGGCAATAAGGCATGACACAATATATCAATGTGACACGTGTCCCGAATAACCAGAGCTCTGTATGAAAGAGTGTTTTAAAATTTATCATACATCCCTTGGTTTATAATTTACCCCAATTTTACTTACCCTGATGCACTCCGCACAGCTTATCCCCCCTCGTCTTTCCCCTCTGAGCCCTGCTGTGTGCCCAGGCAGCTGATAACAGCCACATGTAGGGTATTGCCATACCCGGGAGAACCCACATTACAGTTTATGGGGTGTAGGTCTCCGGTCAAAATGCTCACTACACCTCTAGATGAATGCCTTAAGGGTGTAGTTTTTAAAACGGGGTCACTTCTTGCGGGTTTCAACTATACTGGTACCTCAGGGGCTTCTGCATACATGACTTCGCACTAGAAAATCCCCAGTAGGCCAAATGGTGGTCCTTTCCTTCTGAGCCCTCCCATGGGCCCAAACGGCAGTTTATCACCACAAATGGGGTATTGCGGCACTCAGAACAAATTGCGCAACAGAATGGGGTATTTTGTTTCTTGTGAAAATAAGAAATTTTGATAAAAAAATTACATCTTATTGGAAAAAGTTTAATTTTTTTTAATGTCACAGCCCAATTGAAATAGGTGCTGTGAAAAAACTGTGCGGTCAAAATGCTAACAACAACCATAAATGAATTCCTTGAGGGGTGTAGTTTCCAAAATGGGGTCACTTCTGGCGGGTTTCCATTGCTTTGATACCTCTGAGGCTCTGCAAATGCGACATGGCACCCGAAAACCAATCCAGCAAAATCTGTACTCCAACAAACACATAGCGCTCCTTTCCTTCTGAGCCCTCCCATGAGCCTAAACGGCAGTTTATCACCACAAATGGGGTATTGCCACACTAAGGACAAATTGGGCAACAAAATGGGGTATTTTGTTCCCTGTTAAAATAAGAAATTTTGATCACAAATGACATTTTATTGGAAAAAATGACATGTTTTTCATTTCGCAGCCCAATTCAAATACGTGCTGTGAAAAAAATGTGCGGTCAAAATGGGAACAACAACCATAAATGAATTCCTTGAGGGGTGTAGTTTCCAAAATGGGGTCACTATTGGGGGATTCCTACTGTTTTGGCACCTCAACACCTCTTCAAACCTGGCATGCTGCCTAAAATATATTCTAATAAAAAAAGTGGACTCAAAAGGCACTAGGTGCTTCTTTGCTTCTAGGGCTTGTGTTTTATTCCACGAGCGCAGTAGAGCCACATGTGGGACATTTCTAAAAACTGCAGAATCTGGACAATACATATTTAGTAGTGTTTCTCTGGTAAAACCTTCTGTGTTACAGAAAAAAAAAATAAATAAAATTGAAATTCAGCAAGAAAAATGAAATTTGCAAATTTCACCTCCACTTTGCTTTAATTCCTGTGAAATGCCTGAAGGGTTAAAAAACTTTTTTAAATGCTGTTTTGAATACTTTGAGGGGTCTAGTTTTTAAAATGGGGTGTTTCATCAGGGTTTCTAATACATAGGCCCCTCAAAGCCACTTCAGAACTCAAGAGGTACCTTAAAAAAAGGCTTTTGAAATTTTCTTAAAAAAAAAGAGAAATTACTGTTTATGTTCTAAGCCTTGTAACGTCCAAGAAAAATAAAAGAATGTTCAAAAAATGATGCCAATCTAAAGTAGACATATGGCAAATGTGAACTAGTAACTATTTTGGGTGGTATAACCGTCTGTTTTACAAGCAGATGCATTTAAATTCTGAAAAATGCTATTTTTTATACATTTTCCCTAAATTTTGCAAATTTTCACCAATAAACACTGAATATATCGTCCAAATTTTAGCACTATCATAAAGCCCAATGTGTCACAAGAAAACAATCTCAGAATCGCTTGGATAGGTTTAAGCATTCCGACGTTATTACCACATAAAGTGAAATATGTCAGATTTGAAAAATGGGCTCTGAGCCTTAATGCCAAAACAAGGCTGCGTCCTTAAGGCTGGGTTCACACGACCTATTTTCAGACGTAAACGAGGCGTATTATGCCTCGTTTTACGCCTGAAAATAGGGCTGCAATACGTCGGCAAACATCTGCCCATTCATTTGAATGGGTTTGCCGACGTACTGTGCAGACAACCTGTAATTTACGCGTCGTCGTTTGACAGCTGTCAAACGACGACGCGTAAATGGACTGCCTCGGCAAAGAAGTGCAGGGCACTTCTTTGCCACGTAATTTGAGCTGTTCTTCATTGAACTCAATGAAGCACAGCTCAAGATTTACGAGCGTCTCAGACGGTTCGCAAAATGCGAGGAGGAGCATTTAAGTGTGAAACGAGGCAGCTGTTTTCTCTTGAAAACAGTCTGCCTTTTCACACGTAAATGACAGCTAGCGTGTGAACATACCCTAAGGGGTTAAGGGGCTTTATTCTGGGCTGCCGCCTTTTCACGGCGGCCTAATCAATGTCCCGCACGGGTCTCCCGTGCAGGCTGGAGCCGGGGCCCAGCTGTCTCATGTCAGCCGGGCTCCTGCCCCAACGGTAGTGATCGAAGTTTACTTTGATCGCCGCCATTTAACCCTTCAAATGCCACGGTCATTAGCGACCGCTGCATTTGAGTGGTTTACAGGGGGAGTGAGCTCCCTCCGTCACCCATCGGCGGCCCGCAAATGCAATTGCGGGCATCCGATGGGGCGCCATGGCAGCCGGGGGCCAAACAAAGGCCCCCAGGTCTGCCCTGGCTATATACTTATTAGGACGTGCCAGAGGCATGTCCGAATAGATGCCTGTCCGTTCTTTACTGACAGGCAATAATGCTCTGGTATACGAAGTATACAAAAGCATTATATCTGCGATCTAAAGATTGCATAGTGAAGTCTCCTAGTGAGACTGAAAACATAATTATTGTGAAAAAAAAATAAGGTACACATTAAAAAAAATAAAACAATTTTTTTGCCATAAAAAATGGTTTTATTTAGTAAAAGTGTAAAAATAAAAACTACACATATACGGTATCCCTGCAATTGTAATGACCCAAAAAATAAAGTTATCATATTATTTAAACCGCAAGGTGAACCCCGTAAAAAAACAACCGCAAAATTGCTGGTTTTTTTCCCCATTTCCCCCCAAAATAATAATAAAAGATCAATAAGTCCCATGTACCCCAAAATGGTAGCAATGAAGTCCCACAAAAAACAAGCCCTCATATGGCGACTTTGACGGAAAAATTAAAAAAAGTTATGGCTCTTGGAAAGCGGCGATGCAAAATAAAATTACTTTAGTTCAAAAGTGTTTTTATTCTGCAAAAGTAGTAAAACATAGAAAAACTATGCATATTTTGTATCGCTGTAAGGGTATGTGCACACGAGAACTGGCTTTTACGTCTGAAAAGACAGACTGTTTTCAGGAGAAAACAGCTGCGTCATTTCAGACATAAAAGCTCCTCCTCTCATTATGCGAGGCGTCTTTGACGCCCGTAATCTTGAGCTGTTCTTCATTGACTTCAATGAAAAACAGCTCAAATTACGTTTCAAAGAAGTGTCCTGCTCTTCTTTGACGAGGCAGTCATTTTACGCGTCGTCGTTTGACAGCTGTCAAACGACGACGCATAAATTACTGGTCGTCGGCACATTACGTCGGCAAACCCATTCAAATGAATGGGCAGATGTTTGCCGACGTATTGTAGCTGTATTTTCAGGCGTAAATCGAGGCATAATAACGCCTCGTTTACGCCTGAAAATAGGTCGTGTGAACCCAGCCTAATCGTACCGACCCATAGAATAAAAGGTAGCATGTTATTTACGCCGCACAGTAATCGGAGTAAATGTAAAACACATAGAACAATGGCTAAGTTGCTGTTTTTTTTATATCCCCCCCAAAAAAGTTAATAAGAGTTAATTAAAAAATTCTACAGAACTCAAAACGGTGCCATTGAAAAATACAACTCATCCTGCATAAAACAAGTCCTCATACAGCCATGTCCCCGTGGAAATAAAAAAAAGTTATAGCTCTTCGAATGGGACCATGGAAAAACGAAAAAAAAATAGCTTGGTCATTAGGGCCCAGAATGCCAGCAGGGGGGGGGGGGTTAAATTCATTCTTCCCTCAATGATTGCAAGGCATTCAGGCCGCCTTGAGGCAGCAAAGCAGCCCCAAACCATACTCCCTACAACATGCTTCACAGTTGGGATGAGGTTTTGCTGTTGGTGTGTCGAGGTTTTTTTTCCCTCCAAACATAGAATTTTATACTAGCAAAGTTCCACTTTTGCCTCACATGTCCATAGAACATTTTCCCAGAAGCACTGTAGGACATTCAGGTGGTCTCAGGCAAAGTTTATACGGGCCATAATGTTTTAATTTTTGGAAAGCAGTGTTTTTCTTCGTAGTGTCAGTCAATGATCACCATTTTTGTTCCGCGTTTTTCTAATGGTGGACACATGTTTACCTCGGTTTACGTTTTTTCATGGAAACATTAGCGTAGTTGAAACAAACGTAAACCAACTGCATCGGAAGCATTATCTTTGAAATCAATGGTAATGCAAACAGAAACTATAGTTTTCGTTCATCTGTTCCCCTGATGGAATGGATGAACGGAAACCCCAAACGGAACCCGACGGTGATGTGAACAGGCCCTTATTATTTTGTTTGTTCTCTTCATTCTTAAAGTGGAACTAAAGGCCGATTTACACTGGCCAATTGAATGTAAATGCTGCTTGTAGCGGAAGCTTTGCTGCCTAGCGCTAGGCAACAATGATACTACTAGTAAGGGGAGGATTGTCCTGAAAAGTTGTCTGTTGGTGGTTTGGAAGTTGTCCGTTGTAAAGGAACCTTAACCCTTTTACTGCCGAGGACCGGAACAATTTTTGGAGTTTTCCTCTTTGCATTCTGCCGCTCATAACTTAATATTTTTTTCGACGTAGCTGTATGAGACTTTTCTGCAGGATGAGTTGTACTTCATGTAAAAGAGTAATTCCGCTGCAGTCTTTTTTTTACAGCATAAACCAATCATCATAAAATGATGACAAAAGTTTATTGTGCAGGTTGTTACCGTAGTGACAATCCTAGATATGTGTATATTATTTTATGTTTTTGGACTTATTGAGGTTTATTTATTGCATGGTTTCTTTACTGATTTTTTTTATTTAACATGATGTTTTTTTTAATTTATTTTACTTTTTTTTAATCTCATAGGGGACTTTTACATTTGATTTAGATTTTTTAACTTTAATGTACTGGAATATAGCTATACGCCAGTACATTAGCCTGTGTACTAATTGTATACCGGCAGTTGTTAGGGCATACCTAAGGCCCCATGAACACGAACGTAAAAACGCCCGTAATCACGGGCCGTAATTATGGGCAGTAATGACGGGCCCATAGACTTCTATTGGCCACAGGTACCTCCCCGCATGCTTACGGGAAGGTGCCCGTGCCGTTGAAAAATATAGAACATGTCCTATTTTAGGCCGTAATTACGGCATGTTCAGGCCCATAGAAGTCTATGGGGCTCCCGTAATTACAGGTGACTACGTGTGTGCACCCGTAATTACGGGAGCGTTGCTAGGCTACGTCAGTGTATAGTCACTTTCCAGGGTGCTGAAATAGTTAAACGATCGGCAGTAACTGTTTCAGCACCTTGGACAGTGACTTCCGATCACAATATACATCAACCTGTAAAAAAAAAAAAAAAGACGTTCATACTTACCCAGAACTCCCTGCTTCTTCCTCCAGTCCGGCCTCCTGGGATGAAGTTTCAGCCCATGTGACCACTGCAGCCAATCACTGCGGTGAGATGGACTGCCGCGTCATCCAGGGAGGTCGAACTGGATGTCAAGAGAGTGACGCGTCACCAAGACAACGGCCGGGTAAGTATGAATTTCTTTTACTTTTATTACGGAAAGGGCTGCCCCTTCTCTCTATCCTGCACTGATAGAGAGAAGGGCTGCCGATTAGTGCAGTGCAAGTTTGCAGCCAAAAACGTGCCCGTAAATACGGGTGGAATACTGGCGACACCGGACCCGTATTTATGGGCACGGGTCCGTAAATACTGGTGCAATACGGGTCGAATACGTGTGACCAAGGACCCATATTTACGGGAGGACAAAAATAAGTTTGTGTGCATGAGGCCTAAGTATGTCCTAACAACAGGATATATGGTGAGACAGCCCTGGGGTCCCTCAATGGACCTTGGGCTGTCTGCCCATAGACGGTATGTTCCTCGATCGAGTCATAGGGATTCCATGTGACACAATGAAAAGAAGGGCCCCCATTACATTTTTTTTGAATGCCGCAATCCGCGTTGGTCACGGCATTCAAGTGGTTAATGGCGGAGATCAGAGATTTTTCTGCGGCTGTGTATTACAACCATTGCTTCAGTCCTGATCGCACAGACACACTTGCTTTGACCATACAATCAGCAGGACAAGTATGCTCATCCTGATATGGCAATGTCCTGCAGCTCATGATGAGGATACTAGTCATGCATCAGAAGATAACCTTTTGTTTAAATCAAGTTTTTGTGTTAAACATACTTAAGAATTTTTGGTGATGTTTTTTGTAATTTTCTATGCCATTATTTAATATTAAAAAATAATGTTAAAATCTTGCAGTTTTCACTTTGGCCACTGAGCCCCACAATGGACTGGCACTTCCGGGTCTGTAGAGAACACTTCTCAACAGTCATCTCATCATCACAGGCAGTTTTACACTGACAGGTAACACATATATATATATAGTAAAACGGGACCTTCCAGTCAGTCTTGTAGTCAAACAATCAGGCAGATTTACATGTACAGTTGTCCAGAATTTATTGTGCACAGTAACAAATAGCAATTTAAAACAGGCTTGCTTCAGCAGGAAATGTAGAAAATAAAAGGTCCTTCGTTTCAGGATAACATACAACTCAAGTTCAGGGCTTCTCACCAAACTTTGTAGGTTCATTCCAAATGTGCTTGCTCTTTGCACCCTGGTAAATTCAGGCTTTGCACTCCCAGTCTGGTGTTTCTGCAACACCACACACTCCACCCTGCTCTCTGGCAGTCTTCTTTATTAGTCTTTGAACACACCTGGACTCCAGGTACAGGTAGACAACACCAGGCATGGCGTATGGAGCGACCTCCTTACATATTCAGTCACCCATAAAACCAGGACCCAAACTCCAGTTACTTACATTACTGAGACAAGAAACCTCAATGACACGTATCTGCCATTAACTACTTTACCCACTGATTGTTTACTATATATATATATATATATATATATATATATACACACACACACACACACACACAGGATCCACCATTGACAATAATAATGGACACAGATCCCCACCTATCCTCTGCACAGGTCACAGAGCATGCCTAGAATACTGTTCCATAGAAGTCAATGGGTCAGCTCCAGACAGTTTTTTTTACTATAGACTATCTGACTGCTCTAAAGCCTATCTGTAAATGCTGTTAACAGCAGTTCAGGTAAGATGGCTGCCCCAATAATCGTGTACAGAAAATAGAAAAAAACAAAAAACATTAGAAAAAAAGATTATGTAGTAATATCTAGTTTTAGTTAGTAAACAAAAAAATATAGGCGATACATTCCTTTTAAATGCTTGCCAAAGCTATAAGGCTGGGTTCACACAGAGTTTTTTGCAGGCAGAAAATCTGCCTCAAAATTCCATTTGGAAGTTTGAGGCAGATTTTCCTCTGCGTACACGCCAATTTTCGCGGCGTTTTTTACCCGCGGCCATTGAGCGCCGCGGGCATAAAACGCTGCGAAATACGCTTTCTCTGCCTCCCATTGATGTCAATGGGAGGTCAGAGGCGTAACCACGCAAAATAGGGCACGTCCCTTCTTTCTCCTGCGAGCCGGTTTTACAGCTCGCGGGAGAAAACCGCCTCCGCCGCCTATTGAAATCAATGGGAGGCATTTTCGGCCGTTTTTGGCGAGTTTTGCTGCACGGTTTCCGGGTCAAAAAACTCGTAAAAAAAGGTTTTAGAGCTTAGATCTGGTATTATATTAAAGAATCTTAGCTTTCAAATGATGCCAAAAGCGCGATATGCAGGGCGCAGCATTTATTTAATGTCGTGGAGCAGCATGAAAAGTTTTGATTCCTAGTTTTGTGTCTCTGTAACGCTGTGCTCACATCACTGTTCCTTTCCGCTGAGGGGTGCCATCGGAGGTTTCCGTCGGGTTAACCACTCAGCGGAAAGGCAAACGGAAACTTAAGCTTCCGTTTCCCTCGCCATTGAACTCAATGGTGACGGAAACCTAGCTAGTGGTTTTTGTTTGTCACCGTTGTGACAGGGTTCCGTCGTTTTTAACAGAATCAATAGCACAGTCGACTGCCCTGTTGATTCCGTCAAAACAATGGAACCCTGTCACGACGATGACAAACGGAAACCTTTAGCAATGTTTCCGTCACCATTGATATCAATGGTGAGGGAAATGGAAGCTTAGGTTTCTGTTTGACTTTCCGTTGAGGGGTTAACCCGACGGAAACCTCCGACGGAACCCCTCAATGGAAGGGCAACGGTGATGTAAACAGGCCCTAAGGGAGTAGCGGTAGGAAGGGAGCTGCAAGAGAGAGCAGGAAGAAAGATCACTGCCTGATAGTGTAAAGTCTCCAATGACCCCAGGGAGGGGGAGTACAGGAACCTTTCTTCATGTTATCACTCCTCTTACCAATCAGAAAGGATATGTGCTTTCTGATATTTCATATTTAGGGATGAGGAGATGAATTTACACATCTAATCACCCCATTCACCTAATCATACCATTTGTCGACTCCATGACCCAAATGTTTACGGCGTCTGGATCACTGAGACTATTTAGTTCTGGTGATTATGTCAAGATATGTGCATGTAGACATAGGCATAAGTGACATATAAGTGTTGTGTGTTTAGGCTTTGCTTGGGTCAGACTTTTAGCCACAAACGTATTATGCAAAATTGGCGCCCATGATTGTAAAGTGTTGGGTGGCATTTTCACAGTGTGCCAGGTGTCTATTTTCAGAAAATATATTGGTATGGCGTATAATATGAATTTTTTAAATTTCTAATTCAGGTTTAATTTGTTTGTAAAAAGTAGGAAAATTGTCTTGGCAGTGTCTGACATATCTGTTTATTAGGCCTCATGCACACATCCTTCATCGTTTCCACATCAGTTTAAAACGGATCCGTGTGTCCGTTGTGATATCCGTGTGGTTTCCGTTGTAACTCAGTATCCGTTACATTGTTCCATTTTAAACAGACATTGTGCTTTAGTTTGTCTTCAGTTTTAAACAATCTGTTAAAAAAACGGAAGCTATTAATATTGTCACATGTCACAGGGAACACCCATAAGAAGGTCACATGATCGTTTTGGTGCGGTTTTCTGTAGCTTTCAGAGCATAGAGAACAGTTTCAGATTCCTCTGCTTGGCTTGTTTTGTTTCTTGTGACTTTTTTATAGAAAAGATGTGCTCCAGTTGACAGTGTCCTTTTAGGCAGGCTTCTTTCTCGTTGCTTTGGACAGCAATCTACTATGCTGGAAGAAGAACCGAAGAGGAGGAGGTATTGGGTTCATCCTATTGTCTCCAAATGGGCTTCTAAAGGGTATTTCCATACCCTCTACCATGATCTGCGGCAACACCCAGAAAAATGACAAAATTTCTGCCATATGTCAATCAGCACATTTGATTGTCTGCTGGAGGCCGTACATCCTGGAATCACTGTCCAGGACACATTGGCGCTGCATTTCTCCTAAAGAACCTGCCCCATTTCCAAAAACTCGCCATGTCACCCTATATCACGGCGCGGGTTGTGGACCCACTGGGCCAACCGTGTAGCAGGTTAGCAGCTGGCCAACTAGGTACAAAACAATGTCTATAGTCCACAACGGGTACCTGAGGCAATGTAGACAGTAGCGGAGAAACAACTTGACTCTCACTGTAGATGGCACAGTAGATGCAGCGGAAGACTCTCTCTGTAGATACGATAACACGGGATACAGGGTACAGGCAGCAGGAACGGGTAACACTGGGAACTGGAAAACACTGGGAGACCATTTGCAAGACAAACTTTAGGTGTACAACAACGCTCAGGCAAGGACCAAGTGGGCAGAGCTCTTTTTATAGTCAAGCAGCACTCTGGGCTAATTATTGAGTGATGACAGCTAGACGCGTACTGGCCCTTTAAGGCCGTGCACGCGCAGGCGCGCGCTCCCTGCGGGAAACAGTCCCAGAACCCGGAAGGGTGTGCTGGTGTCTCCCTGGAGGGAGATGTCGCCAAGAACACAGATGTCCATGGCCTGGGCCGTCAGAGGGACGACCCTTGGCCATAGATGTTACACCCTGATAGAGCTAGCAGTGTTCTAGCTAGATAGAGCTAGAGTGCTGATGTCTGCCATACAGATGGATCCGGACAATGTGAGCCTAGTGCACAAGCGTGTGTGATATTACACAATTTCACCAGGATTCACGATAATTGTTTGAACACGGAGGACAAACAATAAAGTTACATAGTTAATATGGTTGAAAAAAGACACATGTCCATCAAGTTCAACCAAGGGATGGGAAAAGGGAAGGGAAACATTTCTACACATAGGAGCTAATATTTTTTTTGTTCTAGGAAATGATCTAAGCCTTTTTTAAAGCCATCTACTGTCCCTGTTGTGACCAGCTCCTGCGGTAGACTATTCCATAGATTCACAGTTATTACAATAAAGAACGCTTGTCGCCTCTGCAGATTGAATCTTTTTTTCTCCATACGGAGGGAATGCCCCCTTGTTTTTTGAGGGGGTTTTAGGGTATGTTCACACGTGGTCATTACGTCCGTAATTGACGGACGTATTTCAGCCGCAAGTCCCGGACCGAACACAGTGCAGGGAGCCGGGCTCCTAGCATCATACTTATGTACGACGCTAGAAGTCCCTGCCTCACTGCCGGACAACTGTCTCGTACTGAAAATATGATTACAGTACGGGACAGTTGTCCGGTAGCGAGGCAGGGACTCCTAGCAGTGTACATAAGTATGATGCTAGGAGCCCGGCTCCCTGCACTGTGTTCGGTCCGGTACTTGCGGCCGAAATACGTCCGTCAATTACGGACGTAATGACCTCGTGTGAACATACCCTTACATGGAACAGGATTTCACCATATTTTTTTGTATGTGCCATTAAAATATATATATATATATATATGTTAATCATGTCCCCCCTTAGTCGTCTTTTTTCAAGGCTAAATACGTTTAATTCTTTTAATCTTTCCTCATAACTTCGATTCCGCATGCCCCTTATTAGTTTCATTGCTCTTCTTTGTATTTTTTCCAACTCCAGTGCATCCTTTCTATGAACTGGAGCCCAGAACTGAACTGCATAATCTATTTGAGGCCTCACTAATGCTTTGTAAAGTGGTAATATTATATCCCTGTCTCGTGAGTCCATGCCTCTTTTAATACACGACAATATCTTGCTGGCCTTTGAAGCAGCTGATTGACATTGCATGCTGTTATTTAGTTTATGATCTACAAGTACACCCAGATCATTCTCAACAAGTGATGTGTTCTTCTGCTCAGGTCCCTCTTGATCAGACGCCACATAGAAGACCTGGATCTTCTGGACTGGCTATCCATTAAATTTATGTGGACTATTTCCTGACCCCTGAGGGAGCTGTCCCATGGCAGCAGGACTCTATCTGTACTGCTTGATGAATATTTAATTTTCAATAATGTTTCTAGTTGTTATTTGATTCAGTTTAAGTAGTTATTCCAGTTAGGTCAGTTAGTCTAGGGACTCGCAAGAGAATGAGGACCCTTGACGCGTGCTTGTGAGCATATATATTTTTGCAAAATAAATTTTTTATTTTGTCTTAAAAATAATTATTAAAACAAAAAAAATGTAGTATTTGGTCTTGCCATACAACGCCTAATTGTTTGACTACCCAAAACATTCGTTTTTTTCAAAATGATAAATAAACATGTGTTGAATGAGCACCCTGCATCATTGGGTTTGATCGACGAATTATGTCAAGCTTTGATTACAATTGATATAAATATAGTATTAAAAATATATCTATTTCTCGGTCAAACAATTTTGGGGGGCCTGAATATTTTTTAAAAAAGCAGATTTTTTTATTAGCTCTGTTGACAGATACTGGTACCATAATAGTTACGTCCACTGTTCAGTGGACAACAGAGCTTAAAAAACGATGATCGGCCTGATTGTGACGGTAATTGCACCATGCTCAATAGGTCATAATATATGAACACTAAACCATCTGATGTGTAAAGTTATAAACACCCAAGTACGCTACACAATCAGTTAAGACACAAGTGTTTTTGTAATGATGGGGGTAGGGAAACGGACAAGTGAGCCCTAATCTACCCGCCACTCTGTCCCTGCCTACTTGCAACGACCCACCCTAGGCGACGGGGTCCAACTGGGCGGCGGTCCCTACGCTCAGTAAGTGCACGAGACAAACAGACAAGGGTACACAAAGCTAAGGGAAAAGGGGCAGTTGCCCGCGGCAACACCGTGAGCAGCAGAGTGGTGAACGAGCCGAGTCAAACCAGGAGAGAACGAGGTACCAAACGCAGAGCAGGAGAGTAGTCAGTAAGCCAGGGTCAGTATGGAGCAGGATCAAATAGTTAGTAGCTGTAGCTGGGCCAGGAAACCACACGAGAAGAATCACAAGCAAAGGAGGAACAGGAAAGGCAGGTATAAATAGACAGAGGGCGGGAGCTAGCTCCGTCTGGCCAGGCTGCGATAGGCTTTCCCACTCCTAAGCCTGCCATCCTGAGTGGTGGAAGATGGAGTCAGTCTCAGAGACATAGACTCAGGTGCAGACTGATTACCTATGGGCGTATACACAGAAGTTGTGCCTGGCAGATCCTTTACAGTACCCCCCCCTTTTACGAGGGGCCACCGGACCCTTTCTAAGTGGACCTGGTTTATTGGGGAAACGAAGGTGGAACCTCCTGACCAATACCCCAGCGTGAACATCCCGGGCGGGTACCCAAGTCCTCTCCTCAGGCCCGTATCCTCTCCAATGGACCAGGTACTGGAGGGAGCCTTGGACCATCTTGCTGTCCACAATCTTGGCCACCTCGAATTCCACCCCCTCAGGGGTGAGAACGGGAACAGGAGGCTTCCTCGAGGGAGCCAAGGACGGGGAGCAGCGTTTGAGGAGGGAGGCATGAAACACGTCATGTATTCGAAAAGATGGGGGCAACTCCAGCCGGAAGGAGACAGGATTGAGGACTTCAATGACCTTATACGGCCCAATAAACCGGGGAGCAAACTTCTTGGACGGGACCTTAAGGCGCAAGTTCCTAGACGATAACCACACCAGATCCCCGACCATAAACAAGGGGTTAGCAGAACGTCTTCTATCAGCCTGAGTTTTTTGTATGCTCTGGGACGCCTCTAGGTTCTTCTGAACCTGGGCCCAAACTGTGCACAGTTCCCGATGAACGACCTCTACCTCGGGATTGTTGGAACTACCAGGTGAAGCGGAGGAGAACCGTGGATTAAACCCAAAATTACAGAAAAAGGGGGAGACCCCTGACGAATTACTGACCCGGTTATTAAGGGAAAATTCGGCGAGGGGAATGAATGAGACCCAATCATATTGACAGTCAGAGATAAAACACCTTAAATATTGTTCTAGAGATTGATTAGTCCTCTCCGTTTGGCCATTAGTTTCAGGATGGAAGGCAGAGGAGAAGGACAGATCAATCTCCAACGAATGCTCTCCAAAACAATGAAACAAATTGTACCCCTCTGTCCGAAACAATATTGACAGGGACCCCATGGAGACGCAGGATGTGTTTGACGAACAAGGTAGCTAACGTCTTGGCATTGGGTAGTTTCTTGAGGGGCACAAAGTGGCACATCTTACTGAAGCGGTCTACCACAACCCACACCACCGACGTGCCTTGAGATGGAGGCAAATCGTGATAAAATCCATGGAGATATGGGTCCAAGGTCTCTGGGGAATGGGCAAAGAACGTAGTAAGCCCGCTGGTCGGGACCTGGGAGTCTTGGACCTAGCACAAACCTCACAAGCGGCGACGTAGGCCTTAACGTCTTTAGGCAACCCAGGCCACCAATAGTTTCTGGCAATGAGATGTTTGATACCCAGGACGCCTGGATGACCAGATAGTGCGGAGTCATGACTTTCCCTAAGTACCCTTAGCCGGAATTGCAGGGGAACAAACAGCTTGTCCTCAGGAAGGTTCCCGGGAGCTGAACCTTTATCAGCCGCAATTTCAGAGACTAAATAAGAATCAATAGAAGAAATGATTATACCAGGAGGCAAAATACAAGCAGGATCTTCCTCCGAAGGAGGGCTGGCCATGAAGCTACGCGACAGTGCATCGGCCTTAATATTTTTAGACCGAGCCCTATAGGTAACCAAAAAGTTGAATCTGGTAAAAAATAGCGCCCATCGAGCTTGTCTCGGGTTTAGCCTCCGGGCAGATTCTAGGAAAACCAGATTCTTGTGGTCGGTAAGGACCGTTACCTGGTGCCTAGCCCCCTCCAGGAAGTGGCGCCACTCTTCAAATGCCAATTTAATGGCTAAGAGTTCGCGGTTGCCAATATCATAGTTACTCTCAGTGGGCGAAAACTTCCTGGAGAAGTAGGCACAGGGGCGGAGATGGGTGAGGGACCTGGTACCCTGGGACAAGACAGCCCCCACTCCCACCTCGGATGCGTCAACTTCCACGATAAATGGCTTCATTTGGTTGGGCTGAACCAGCACCGGGGCCAAGATAAAACACTTCTTAAGGACCTCAAAAGCCTGGACAGCCTCAGGAGGCCAGTGGAGGAGATCAGCACCTTTGCGAGTGAGGTCCGTAAGAGGCTTAGCGATGACCGAGAAGTTAGCAATAAATCTCCTGTAATAATTAGCGAACCCCAAGAAACACTGTAACGCCTTCAGGGAGGCAGGTTGGACCCATTCCGCCACAGCCTGGACCTTGGCGGGGTCAATGCGAAATTCATGAGGAGTGAGGATTTGACCCAAAAATGGTATCTCCTGTACCCCAAACTCACATTTTTCGGTTTTAGCAAACAGTTTGTTTTCCCGAAGGACCTGGAGCACCTTCCTGACATGCTCAATGTGGAAGGACCAGTCCTTGGAAAACACCAGTATGTCATCAAGGTACACTACAAGAAATACCCCCAGATAATCTCTTAAAATCTCATTAATGAAATTCTGGAAGACCGCAGGAGCATTACACAACCCAAAGGGCATGACGAGGTATTCTAAGTGACCTTCGGGCGTATTAAACGCAGTCTTCCACTCATCCCCCTCTTTGATGCGGATAAGGTTATACGCCCCCTGTAGATCCAACTTAGAGAACCATTGGGCCCCCTGAACCTGATTAAAGAGATCAGGAATCAAAGGAAGGGGATACTGGTTCCTTACAGTGACCTTATTCAAGTTACGGTAGTCAATGCATGGCCTAAGACCACCATCCTTCTTCCCTACAAAGAAGAAGCCAGCACCTACCAGAGAAGTAGAGGGGCGAATGTAACCCTTGGCCAGGCATTCCTGGATATACTCTCTCATGGCTTCACGTTCGGGACAAGAAAGATTAAATATCCTACCCTTAGGGAGCTTAGCTCCTGTTACCAATTCGATAGTGCAATCGTATTCTCTATGAGGAGGTAACACTTCGGAGGCCTCCTTAGAGAAAACATCAGCGAAGTCCTGAACAAACTCAGGTAGCGTGTTCACCTCCTCAGGGGGAGAAATAGAATTAACAGCAAAACATGACGTCAAGCATTCATTACCCCATTTGGTAAGCTCCCCAGTATTCCAGTCAAATGTGGGATTATGCAACTGCAACCAGGGAAGGCCTAAAACCAAATCGGACGATAATCCCTGCATCAACAGTACAGAGCACTGCTCCAAATGCATGGAGCCAACAAGGAGTTCAAAAACAGGGGTATGCTGTGTAAAATAACCATTAGCAAGAGGAGTGGAGTCGATACCCACTACCGGGACAGGTTTAGGCAAATCAATCAAAGGCATGGCTAGAGACATAGCAAATTCCACAGACATGATATTAGCAGAAGACCCTGAATCCACGAAGGCACTGCCGGTAGCAGACCTACCACCAAAAGAGACCTGAAAGGGAAGCAATATTTTATTACGTTTCATATTTACGGGAAATACCTGTGCGCCCAAGTGACCTCCCCGATGATCACTTAGGCGCGGAAGTTTTCCGGCTGCTTATTCTTACGCCTAGGACAGGTGTTCACTTGATGTTTGTCATCCCCACAATAGAAGCAGAGACCATTTTTCCTGCGGAACTCTCTACGTTGTCGGGGGGACACGGAGGCCCCGAGTTGCATAGGTACCTCCGAGTCTTCCGTGGAGCAGCGAAGCAACGGGACCTCGGGAGGCATCATGGGGGAGTCAGATGGGAAAACACAAAACCGTTCAAGTTGTCGTTCCCTGAGACGTCGGTCAAGTCGTACCGCTAAAGCCATAACCAGTTCTAATGAGTCAGAATAGGGATAGCTAACTAGCAGGTCTTTCTGGGCGTTCGACAGACCCAACCTAAACTGGCACCTTAAGGCAGGGTCATTCCACCGAGAAGCTACGCACCACTTCCTAAAGTCAGAGCAATACTCCTCTACAGGTCTCTTACCCTGACGTAAGGTCACCAGCTGACTCTCGGCAAAGGCAGTCCTGTCAGTCACGTCATAAATGAGTCAGAGAGCAGAAAAGAAACGGTCAACGGAGGAAAGTTCAGGGGCGTCAGGAGCCAGGGAGAAGGCCCATTCTTGGGGCCCTTCCTGGAGCCGAGACATAATTATACCCACCCGCTGGCTCTCAGAACCTGAGGAGTGGGGCTTTAAGCGAAAGTAGAGCTTACAACTCTCCCGAAAGGAGAGAAAAGTCCTCCGGTCCCCTGAGAACCGGTCAGGCAACTTGAAGTGTGGTTCAAGAGGTGAGGTGAGGGGTACTACCATGGCAGCGTCAGGCTGGTTGACCCTCTGAGCCAGGGCCTGGACCTGTAGGGAGAGACCCTGCATTTGCTGGGCCAGGGTCTCAAGGGGGTCCATAGAAGTGTCAGGGACCAGGGTAGACTAGGTATATGGACTTGTGATTATGTAATGATGGGGGTAGGGAAACGGACAAGTGAGCCCTAATCTACCCGCCACTCTGTCCCTGCCTACTTGCAACGACCCGACCTAGGCGACGGGGTACAACTGGGCGGCAGTCCCTACGCTCAGTAAGTGCACAAGACAAACAGACAAGGGTACACAAAGCTAAGGGAAAAGGGGCAGTTGCCCACGGCAACACCGTGAGCAGCAGAGTGGTGAACGAGCCGAGTCAAACCAGGAGAGAACGAGGTACCAAACGCAGAGCAGGAGAGTAGTCAGTAAGCCAGGGTCAGTATGGAGCAGGATCAAATAGTTAGTAGCTGTAGCTGGGCCAGGAAACCACACGAGAAGAATCACAAGCAAAGGAGGAACAAGAAAGGCAGGTATAAATAGACAGAGGGTGGGAGCTAGCTCTGTCTGGCAAGGCTGAGATAGGCTCTCCCACTCCTAAGCCTGCCATCCTGAGTGGTGGAAGATGGAGTCAGTCTCAGAGACATAGACTCAGGTGCAGACTGATTACCTATGGGCATATACACAGAAGTTGCATTGTAGAGTTCTGGTGAAGCAAAGTGTGTTGTTATCTGCAAAGCTGCTGTTTAATGGCAAGTTGGTCTTAAAGGAACAGTGTCACCCCAAAAAAAATTTTTATATCAGTTTGCTGTTAGTGTTTTATTAAAAACGTTTGTATTTATTTGTGTGTTTGTGTGTTACTTTTTTTTTTTTTTACACTTTTTCTTCCCTGTGGGGGCTGCCATTTTTTTTTCCATTTCTGTATGTGTCGATTAAAGACACATACAGACATAGAATACGGCAGCTCCAGTCCCATAGGGACATGGAACAGGGCCCGTTCCATCCACTATGGTGTACGCCGTCTGTGTGGGAACGGCGCATGCGCCGCTCCCACACAGTCCAATTTGAAATGCGCGCCGTCCGGCGCCATTTTCCTGTGGACCGGAAGTCGCGGCCGGACAGTAAGATTACTACTTCCGGTCGCGGCTTCCGGACTTGTGCACATGGAGCAGCGGCAGCAGACGGAGCGGACGGTCCGGAGGGAGCGTCGGCGACTGGAGCAGGTAAGTGATTTCTATGTATGTTCGTGTTTTACTGTGTGTTTACTAGTGTATGTTAACCTACTACACTGTGTGTTAGCTCAAAAAATGGCGACACACAGTGTAGGAGGTTAGACAGTTCAATCCCCTCGTTTCTCCCGGCACTAGCCAGGATAAAGGAGGGGGGATTCTGAGAGCTCACTAGAGCGAGGGATTTTTTCCCAATTTTGCAGCATAAAGCAATGTGGTTGCTTTACCACATGCAATGCTGCAATTTTGGGAATTGCTCCATCTAGTGACCAGCAATGGGAAATATTATAAATTAGAATCCAATTGAATCCAATTTATAATATTTCCTGACTCGTGAAAAAAATAAAAAAAATTAGAACAATGTTTAATCACCCACACACTAATTGTTTAACTAAAAAAAAAATACATTTTTTGCTAACAACACATTCCCTTTAAAGGGAAGGTAGCCTGCAAATTGAATTGTGGACTATGAACTAATGCTGTGGCATCATTTCCCTGTCGGCAGTGTAAATTGGGTTGCTTGTGATGTTTGCAAGCAACCGCTCGGGTGTGTTACTGGTGATACTGTGAAAGGCAGTGGTTAACCGCCACGAGGATCCGCAGTGGCGTAGCAGCGACGTTCCCTAAGTTCGTGGCGCAACCAAGAGCAGAGGGCTCCTCCCTTTCTCTTGGAGTAGGCCGTGAGGTAGTGGGGTGGTTCCCGCAGTGACCCACGGAGGCACAGTAGGAACAACGACCGACCGGTCGGATACGAATATTAGACGCAACCGGTACAGGGTGGGACTCCTGCGTTCAGTCGAGGTCCCCGGCCTCGAGTTGACCACTCAGCGTATTACTACTCTAATTCACATTAATAAAATACGAAAGAAACCAATTGTCTCCTTATTGCCGTTCTACAAACATGCATGCGATATTTGCACACAATACTACTAGGCCTATAATACGTCATGACAATAGTAACATTTCTCTAATTTTTGTGGCTCAAATTACAATATTGGTTGAAAATGGGTGGAGCCTGTCCGCTTTTCCCAACTTGGGACCGCTCACGTCGAAATTTGCCCGGCAAGATTTTTCAATGTGTTTTAACATTGTGTACTTTAAAAAAAAAATTAAAGATGGAAAAATTAGTTTATTATTGCACTAGACATAGATCAGGCCATATGTATGATCTTTGGCGGTCAAACCCTCGCGGAACAGCTTAAGGGGCCATGGTGATTGTGCGAGGTATCCTGTTTACCCTCTGACATACTTGGAGCTGCACATACTATATACCAAACTTACAATTGTGTTGGCAAAGCACATTAATGAGACGGTAATCATTAAAATGGCTGCAGCGCAATAATGGCATAATAGCAAAACAGGTCATAAATAATCAATTACAGCAAACTGGAATGTGTGTATTTACTTACTTATTTTCTGACGCAGTGCACTTGTTCCCTGCCCCCAAAAGCTCCTTGGAAAGTTCCTCCCATGCATCATCCTTTTTATAGTGGTCGTGGTAGGATTCTGACCGCGTATCCCATAGTTCTGGGTGGTCATGCAACATGCTGATCAAGTTCACCACATCCATCTTGTGTGTTGAATGCTGGGAACTTTGCCCCGCCCTGCCATTGCTTGGCGACGGATTCGTGAAAAACGGACGGCACACGGATGAGTTCTGTGCACCGTCCGTTGTTTTCACTGACCCATAGGCTTCAATAGGCGAGACGGACACTGAACAACGGACAAAAGTAGGACATGTTCTACTTTTGACGGAACGGACGCACGGAACCATTAAAAAAACAGAAGTGTGCACGGCTCCATAGAAATGAATGTGTTAGTGTGCTATCTATTAAAAAAGCACCTTAAAGAAAATAACTGAAGGGGGCATGAGGCTTAAAGAGGCTCTGTCACCAGATTCTCAAACCCCTATCTCCTATTGCATGTGATCGGCGCTGCAATGTAGATAACAGTAACGTTGTTGTTTTTTTTAAAAACATTCATTTTTGGCCAAGTTATGAGCTATTTTATATATATGCAAATGAGCTTTGAAATGGACAATTGGGCGTTTTTTTTTCGTTATGTCCAACTGGGCGTGTATTGTGTTTTTAACTCGGCGTGTTTACGTGTATGACGCTGACCAATCAGTGACCAGTCAGCATCATACACTCATCTCCATTGATTTACACAGCAGCGATGTGCAGCCGCATACACAGAGATTAACGTTAATCCAGTGTCCTGATAATGAATACACATGATCATCCAGCCTGGACGTCATGTGTACTCAGAATCCTGACACTTCTGACTCTTTTCTTTGAGATTTCCAGCAAGGGAAACAAAATCTCGTTTACCTCCGTAATCTCGCGAGATTACGTGTGGCTTGCGGGAATCTCACAGAAAAGAGTAAAACCGGAAAACCCCTTTAAGGTACAATCAATAAAATCCACATAATATAAAATAGTCCATATAAGGGGAAATGCAAAAAACAAAAAAACAATACTCAGGTAGGAGGAACTATGTAAAAAGCAAAACAATTATTGTGTGACTGACAAGTCATTAACCAGGAGACCAAAAGAATTTAATGTCCAAAATGTGACAAAAAAATCAGCAGTTCATATGCATATCACATGGGGAAATCAATTAATAAAGTTCTAAGTGCAAGCTGTTGGGTCAACTAAACATCCCATACCCCATGCTGAAACCATCCTAAGCCATATATAATGAAAGAACAAAAAAATGTCATATACTGTAGTTACCAAAGTTCTGACTTACCCTCCGACGACCGCGGCCATGGACACGTGAGTTCCCTGCAACGTCTTCCTCCTGTGAGACACCGGCACTCACTTCCTGGATCTGAGACTGTCTCCCGCAGGGCGCGCACATTACAGGGCCAGTGCGCACACAATTGCAGGAAGTCTACAATCAGTCCAGAATGCTGCTGGACTATAAAAAGGGCTCTGCCCTCTTGATCTGTGCCTGAGCATTGTTGTGTACCTAAAGTTTGTCTTGCAAATGGTCTCTTAGTATTTTCCAGTTCCCAGTGTTACCCGTTCCTGCTGCCTGATTCCTGTGCTACCGTGCTTCTGTGCCATCTAGAGTCGAAGTTAAAGAGGCTCTGTCACCAGATTTTGCAACCCCTATCTGCTATTGCAGCAGATAGGCGCTGCAATGTAGATTACAGTAACGTTTTTATTTTTTAAAAACGAGCATTTTTGGCCAAGTTATGACCATTTTTGTAGTTATGCAAATGAGGCTTGCAAAAGTCCAAGTGGGTGTGTTTAAAAGTAAAAGTCCAAGTGGGCGTGTATTATGTGCGTACATCGGGGCGTTTTTAATACTTTTACTAGCTGAGCGTTCTGATGAGAAGTATCATCCTCTTCTCTTCAGAACGCCCAGCTTCTGCCTGATCACTGCTGTGACGTCACTCACAGGTCCTGCATCGTGTCAGACGAGCGAGGACACATCGGCACCAGAGGCTACAGTTGATTCTGCAGCAGCATCAGCGTTTGCAGGTAAGTAGCTACATCGACTTACCTGCTAACGCCGATGCTGCTGCAGAATCAACTGAAGCCTCTGGTGCCGATGTGTCCGACATGTGTTTTAAACACGCCCAGTTGTACTTTTGCAAGCCTCATTTGCATAACTACAAAAATGGTCATAAAAAATGCTCGTTTTTTAAAAAATAAAAACGTTACTGTAATCTACATTGCAGCGCCTATCTGCTGCAATAGCAGATAGGGGTTGCAAAATCTGGTGACAGAGCCTCTTTAAGCTGTGTCTTCCACTGCATCTACTGCGTCACACCCTGCCGGGTGTCCGTCTACTGCCGGAGCCTTATCTTCAGCTTGAATCATCGCTACTGATTGCATTGCCTCAGGTACCCTTTCTGGACTATAGACTTTGTACTGTATCTGTTTGGCCAGATGCTATCTCGCTATGTGTTACGGCCCAGTGGGTCCACACCCCGCGCCCTGACAGTACGCTCAGGCCATGGACCCTGCTGGTCAATTCAAGGGCATGTCACCCTCCCAAGCCATGCAGGCGGACCTGCAGAATCTGCGAGCACAACAGGATCAACTTCTTGTGGCAGTAGACTCCATGGCACAGCAGCTAGGGGCACTAGCTGCTTCCTTCACTGCTCCTATTCAAGCTCCTCTGATTGATCCTTGTGCTACACCTCCTAGCAGCTCCAGTTCGGATCCTCGGTTCTCGCTGCCATTGCCACCTCGGTTTCATGGAGACGCAAGTATGTGCAGGGGGTTTCTGAACCAATACCATATCCACTTCACTCCAGCAGAGTCTACGGCCAACATCCTCGAATACCTCTTCCTGTGTCTACTATGTCCCAGGTGCCCACAGCTGACTCCACCTTCAGGGACTTTCTGCAGAAATGGCAACAGACCCGATCTTCTATTCTGCTGGCGGTGGACCGCATGAAGAGAAAGGCAGACACTAGAAGACGAGAGCCTCCTCAGTTTCTTAAAGGTACGAAGGTCTGGCTGTCTTCCAGGAATATCCGGCTGAGGGTGCTGTCCTGCAGGTTTGCTCCCAGGTTCCTTGGACCCTACGAGATCCTGCTACAGATTAACTCGGTGTCTTACAAGCTTCGGCTGCCTCCTACCCTCAAGATCCTTAACTCCTTCTATGTCTCCCTGCTGAAGCCCGTGGTTTTGAACCGCTACTCCAGGACTCCTAGTTCCGCAGTGGCTCCTGGCGGCTCGGCCTGGACTTTCGAAGTAAGGGAGATCCTGGCCACCAAGAAAGTGCGAGGAAAGACGTTTTATTTCGTGGATTGGAGGGGATTCGGTCCAGAAGAGAGATATTGGGAGCCAGAGGAGAACATCGATGCCCCTGTCCTCGTGAAGCAGTTTCTCTCCCGCTCTGACCCCAAGAAGAGGGGGTGTAAGAGGGGGGATAATGTAACGTCTATGGCCGCGGCCTGTCGTTCTGACTTACCCTCCAATGACCGTGGCCATGGACACGTGAGTTCCCTGCAACGTCTTCCTCCTGTGAGATGCCGGCACTCACTTCCTGGATCTGAGACTGTCTCCCGCCCTTAAAGGGCCAGTGTGCGCACAATTGCAGAATGTCTGCAATCAGTCCAGAATTCTGCTGGACTATAAAAAGGGCTCTGCCCTCTTGATCTGTGCCTGAGAGTTGTTGTGTACCTAAAGTTTGTCTTGCAAATGGTCTCCTAGTGTTTTCCAGTTCCCAGTGTTACCCGTTCCTGCTGCCTGTACCCTGTATCCTGTGCTACCGTGCCTCTGTGCCATCTAGAGTTGAAGTCAATCTGTGTCTTCTGCTGTATCTACTGCGTCACACCCCGCCAAGTGTCCGTCTACTGCCGGAGCCATATCTTCAGCCTAAATCACTGCTACTATCTGCATTGCCTCAGGTACCCTTTCTGGACTATAGACTTTGTACTGTATCTGTTTGGCCAGATGCTATCTCGCTATGTGTTACGGCCCAGTGGGTCCACACCCCGCGCCCTGACAGTACGCTCAGGCCATGGACCCTGCTGGTCAATTCAAGGGCATGTCACCCTCCCAAGCCATGCAGGCGGACCTGCAGAATCTGCGAGCACAACAGGATCAACTTCTTGTGGCAGTAGACTCCATGGCACAGCAGCTAGGGGCACTAGCTGCTTCCTTCACTGCTCCTATTCAAGCTCCTCTGATTGATCCTTGTGCTACACCTCCTGGCAGCTCCAGTTCGGATCCTCGGTTCTCGCTGCCATTTCCACCTCGGTTTCATGGAGACGCAAGTATGTGCAGGGCGTTTCTGAACCAATACCATATCCACTTCACTCCAGCAGAGTCTACGGCCAACATCCTCGAATACCTCTTCCTGTGTCTACTATGTCCCAGGTGCCCACAGCTGACTCCACCTTCAGGGACTTTCTGCAGAAATGGCAACAGACCCGATCTTCTATTCTGCTGGCGGTGGACCGCATGAAGAGAAAGGCAGACACTAGAAGACGAGAGCCTCCTCAGTTTCTTAAAGGTACGAAGGTCTGGCTGTCTTCCAGGAATATCCGGCTGAGGATGCTGTCCTGCAGGTTTGCTCCCAGGTTCCTTGGACCCTACGAGATCCTGCTACAGATTAACTCGGTGTCTTACAAGCTTCGGCTGCCTCCTACCCTCAAGATCCTTAACTCCTTCTATGTCTCCCTGCTGAAGCCCGTGGTTTTGAACCGCTACTCCAGGACTCCTAGTTCCGCAGTGGCTCCTGGCGGCTCGGCCTGGACTTTCGAAGTAAGGGAGATCCTGGCCACCAAGAAAGTGAGAGGAAAGACGTTTTATTTGGTGGATTGGAGGGGATTCGGTCCAGAAGAGAGATATTGGGAGCCAGAGGAGAACATCGATGCCCCTGTCCTCGTGAAGAAGTTTCTCTCCCGCTCTGACCCCAAGAAGAGGGGGTGTAAGAGGGGGGATAATGTAACGTCTATGGCCGCGGCCTGTCGTTCTGACTTACCCTCCAATGACCGTGGCCATGGACACGTGATTTCCCTGCAACGTCTTCCTCCTGTGAGATGCCGGCACTCACTTCCTGGATCTGAGACTGTCTCCCGCCCTTAAAGGGCCAGTGTGCGCACAATTGCAGAATGTCTGCAATCAGTCCAGAATTCTGCTGGACTATAAAAAGGGCTCTGCCCTCTTGATCTGTGCCTGAGAGTTGTTGTGTACCTAAAGTTTGTCTTGCAAATGGTCTCCTAGTGTTTTCCAGTTCCCAGTGTTACCCGTTCCTGCTGCCTGTACCCTGTATCCTGTGCTACCGTGCCTCTGTGCCATCTAGAGTTGAAGTCAATCTGTGTCTTCTGCTGTATCTACTGCGTCACACCCCGCCAAGTGTCCGTCTACTGCCGGAGCCATATCTTCAGCCTAAATCACCGCTACTATCTGCATTGCCTCAGGTACCCTTTCTGGACTATAGATTTTGTATTGTACCTGTTTGGCCAGATGCTATCCCGCTATGCGGTACGGCCCAGTGGGTCCACGCCCTGCGCCATGACACCAAGTAATATGAGAAATGGGGGACAGTAAAAATAATTATGGTCACTGTAAATTTTTTCATCAGCTTCTTCCAAGGGCAGAGCTTTAAAGACATAATTTAGCAATGGCAGGCCTAGTAGTCTTTGTTAGGCCTCCTGGATGCCATAGCAAGCCATGGTCATGCTGCGTAATGAACAATAAAGCCCATGTCCTGGTAGTATAACAGGATTATTTATTAGGAAAACATCTGTCAATCAGGGGAGAGTAGGCAGAACTATCATAGAGTGGACGGAGCTAGCGGCAGCTCATAATATTTATTTTTCAACCTTTGATCAACAGATAATGTGTTGCTGCATTAACATTTTCTGATGCGGTTCCCCACCATCGTGGGTATTGTGAAGAACAATCCAATATACAGTAAAGAGCAGAGCAAAGATAAAAGTCCACACTTCCCCAATTGTAAGTCAAATATCAATATAAACTCTGTGGCTACACACTACGATTCCGATAGAGCAATTAATTTGGTCCAAGTCACTCACCACCCACATACACACGAACGGGAAGATGATTTACAGGATGTGCGGGGGATCTACTCTTTTCCAAAGGATACTACTTGCACAGGTCAGTTACATAAGTGTATGTTGAACTCAATCACACTATGCAATGCCTTCCTGAGTTGATAAATGGAAAAGATGCAAATAGTGCAGACACCTTCTGGCAATTTGGATGGGCTGTATTCAGCATGCCATGTGGACTTGGAGTTTTTATGAGAAAAGCACTTTTGTTTCAAAACGTTTGTGAGTATATGGAATTATACAACCTTATTTATCCAAATTGCTGGAATCATTGTACATTATATTGTATGTCCTTGGCAGTAAAAGGGTTAAAGGAAAGTAAATAAAACATAATGTGATATAATAAAAAAAAAATAAGGTTGAATAAATAATAAAGTGCTTTAAAAATATGTTGTGAATAAGGTAATAGATGTAGCGATCTTTATCTTGACATTTAACGCGTTAAATAAACAATTGTAAGAAACTTTACTTGACTTCTTCAATGGTTTTCATTAGCTTAAATGAACAATATCTTTTCAAACAACTTATGCTAAACGAATAGTATATCTGATATATATCAACTTTGTAATTCACATAGGGCACATTCAGACGTGGCGGAATTGCTGTTGAATTCCGCTGCAGACAGTCCGCAGTGGAATTCTGCAGCAGCCGTTTTTCACATTTGTTTCTATACATTTTAGGAAACTTAGACGTTTTCAGACGTTGCGGAAAATAACTGTGCGGAAATTATATGCCAATGTTGGTGCAGATTCGTTGCGTAATTGCCCCGAATCTGCACCAACATTTGCAGCGCAAAAATTCCGCTACGTCTGAACATGGCCTTACTGTTAAAATGTTATTTTATCCTTGCAAATTCTGTGTGGTTACCGCCGCTAGGTGTCTACCTTCCTGTAATCTGTTGTTCACCCCCTGTTGTCAAGCAAAGTCCGTCCCTGATTACAGAGCAGAATTGACCGACTGCAAAAAGTGGGGTGATTTCTCTTCACTGCCTGCCAATACTAGACTATATGGAGGGGAGGGGAGCAAAAGGAGGGAGAGAGAGACAGACAGACACGCTGCTTATACAAGTCTATGGAGAGGGGAAAAGGAACTGGAGGAGGGAGCAGCAAGAGAGAGAGAGAGACACAGACGCTGCAGCACATAGAAGTCTATGGAGAGGGGATCGGTGCAGAAGGAGAGAGCATGGAGAGAAAGACACAGACATGTTACCCATAGAAGTCTATGGAGTGGGAAGGGGCAGCAGGGAGAGGAGACACAGAAACGTTGTTCATTACTGCTGTTTGATATACTCCATGCTGCCGCATTCTCTCTCTCTCTCTCTCTCTCTGTATGATAGAGCTATGACAGCAGGATTCTTCTCTTTTCTGTGTGTGCAATGTATAGCAGACATGAAAGCAGTTAGGATCCACCTACTAGTTCATAGAAGACTGAGGCCTTATTCACACGAGCGTATTTCACATCCGTGTTATGTGCGTTAAAACAACGTACGTCACACTGACCTATGCAATTCAATGGGGCCATTCAGACATTCAATGTTTTTAACGCAGCGTGTGTCCACTGCGTGAAACTCACTGCATGTCCTATTCTTGTGCGTTTTTTGCGCATCACGCACCCATTGAAGTCTATGGGTGTGTGAAAAAAATGGACAGTATATGGACGTCATACGTGTGCTGTGCGTGATTCATGCAACAGTTGCTAAAGAAATGATGAGAGAAAAGAAAAACACCTTCAGTTTATGTTGCTGACGTAAAAAACGTGTGACGTACCTAAAAAAATCGCAGACACACAACGTACACGGATGTCACACGGAACTACAACGCAAGACAAACACTGTTTTTTACGCGCGCAAAATGGACACGCTCGTGTGAATTTGGCCTTAGGGCGCATTCAGACGAGCGTAAAACTCGTCCGTGTGCTGTGTGTGAAAATCACACACAACACACTGACCCTTTGATTTCAATGGGGCCATTTACACATGCAGGAGTTTTCATGTAGCGTGTGTCCGTTGCGTGAAACTCACTGCATGTCCTATATTGGTGCGTTTTTCATGCACCTAGCCACCCATTGAAGTCAATGGGTGCGTGAAAATCACGCACAGCACACGGATGCACATCCGTGTGCTGTGCGTGAATTGCGCATCAATTACATTGAAAAAAAAAAAAGATGTGCCTTACGAGTGCGTGAAAAACACATGCCACTCGCAAAGCACACTGATGCAATAACGCAACGCACACGGACAGATTTACGTGCGTATTTCACGCGTGTGAATCTGATATGCTCGTGTGAATGTAGCCTTAGAGATAGAGCCTGCAAAGAGGAAAACTGCAAAAAAAATGCAGACGTCATATAATGGCAAGAAATAGTGTTATTCCTCATGTACACAAATGAGAGCTTATTCTGAAAAGTCACCTAAAAAGTTAGGTAAGCTTTCAGATCTGTTCCCATGAGATCAGCATTGTAAATGAGCCACGATTCTATTTTCCTATATGATCCATGTAAATATGGTCTCAATTAATACATGAACAGTTAGATTAGATAGTCAATGGGCCCTGTTAACATCAGGTTTGTGATGTCCGTTTAGCATGTGTATCGATGAAGCTCCCAAAGTACACACTAAACGTATCCATAGTGCTCCAGCAACAGAGGTCAAAAGTGTGTACTTTTGGCATCCGTCGGACTGGTATACGTTAGTACACATTTTAATTTCGGTAAACGTTTTTTTAACATGGGAGCTTATATAGGTGACTCTGCATCCTCTTTTGTAACACAGTGCATCCTGGAAACTAGTGCAGGCGCAGTGTGTTACAATGGAATGAAGCAGCCAACCCTTTTAAATCTATGATGACGGATGCCACTGTTAGGCATCTGTCACAACCTACGTTTAACGTACATGTTGATAGCTAAACAGGGCCTAAATGCATCAACATTGCAGTTTACAGGTTTCTCCAAGAGATGGCATTACAACATCATAATTTTGTTCTTATTTAGCTGGCAATGTTTCTAATGCAGATCAGTAAATAAATATCGTATTTCTAAGGCCCTATGCACACGAACGTGCTTTTGTGGCTGCAATTCCCCCGAAAATCCACGGGAGAATTGCGGCCCCATTTATTCCTATGGGCCCATGCACACGACCGTGGTTTCCATGGTCCGTGCATGGTCCAGGAGCCTGGACCACAGAAAGAACGGACATGTCTTATTACGGCTGTGTTCTGTGGTGCAGGCTCATAGGAAATAATGCACGCGGCCATGTTCATGGCCCGCGATATGCGGGCGGCTCGCGGGTGTCACTCCGTGGCCAGCCGACCCAAAAATCACGGCCGTGAACATGGCTACGGTCGTGTGCATGAGGCCTAACTATATAATTCAATATAAGTATATCACTATTATGTATTGGTTTAAGCTGAAAAATTAAGTTCAAATCTGGAATAAACTTGTACACCCTCTCTGAGAGATTATTACATTTCATAAGGTAGAAAAAAAGACTAAAAAATTCAAGCCCTGCATTTTATTTTCATGCTTTGTTGATTGTTCAAAGTAGATGCAAATTTATTTTTCTGTAAGGGGAAAAATTTATTCATGGCATTCAGAAAAAGGGGGGCACAATGGGGCAATCGTGCCCCCCCCTAAAAAAACAGTTCTGTTTTTCTTTTGTTTTTTTTTTTTAAATCGCCCGCTATCTATTGGACTAATTCAATTTATAACAGCCTACTCCCGACTCCTCTTTACTTCTTGATGCTATCGGTGTCAAGATCCTGGGTACGGCAGAATCTGCAGCTGAAGTGGTGCCGGGAGTGAAGAATGTGAGTATATAGAGAAGACTGTTCTGTGGTGTGATTAAAAGCGGTCTGGTCTGGGATCTTTAGTAATGGAGGGGTCTGGTCTGAGGTCTGAAATGTATTTAGGGGTCTGGTCTGGAGTTTGATGTAATGTAGAGGTCTGACATTTGTTTAGGGATCTGGTCTAGAGTCTAAAATGTATTTAGGGGTCTGGACTTGGGTCTGAAGTAATGTGGGGGTCTTGTCTAGGATCTCAAGTAATTTGAGGGTCTGGTGGTGGGTCTGAAGTAATCTAGGGGTCTGCTTGTGGGTCTGAAATTTATTAAAGGGTCTGGTATGGTGTTTGAAGTAATGTAGTGGTCTGGTCTGGGCTCTAAAATGTATTTATGGGTCTGGTCTGGGTTCTGAAATTTGTTTATAAGTCTGGTCTGGGGTCTGATTATGTTTCTATAGAGGGTGGGTATGGGCTGTAGAAAAGAGGAGCCAAAGATGTTTGGGCAGAAACATTTGCCATTACGAGAAGTCATCATAGCGGTCTTGGCCGAATGGGGAAGAAAAGAAAAGTGGACGACTTCAATCAAAGACATCACCTGTGAGTTACTGGATTTAATTGTTGTTTATTCTGCCTGTGTCTGATCAGTGCTGTATTCACTTGTGTAGTCTGCAGCGAGATAATACTCTGCAGACCGCCTTTGTAGAACCGGTATCTAACCACTATGTGGTTACTGTATAGCAGTGTTATTGGTTATATTGGTTTTTGTATAGTGGTAGCATAGGCCGGACTGTCTATCTGGCAGTTCTGGCAAAAACCAGATGGGCTGGTTGGCTGCCCCCCCCTCCACACAGTTCTTATTAAAGGGGTTATCTGGGATAAAGAAAAAAACAGACAGCATTGGTGTGAGATTGCATACAAACATAAGAGAAGAATTACTTCCCTTTTAAATCTAGCACTGCCGCTCCAGTGATCCTTTCCAAACAATCTTTACTAAGCAGTTTCGCCACATGTGACCGCTGCAGCCAATCATTGGCCTCAGTAGGCTGCAACGGTCATGTGTGCCGTCGTGGCGTCATCGTTGCAGCTCATTAAGCAAAGAACATTGGGGATCAATGAAGTGGGGGCACTGGAGCTGTGGGGGATTTAAAAGGTAAGTAATGCTTTTATTATTTTATTCCATATCCCTCTTTGGCATTTTTTTTTTTTGAGCCCATACAAAGCCTTTAATTATATCTAAGTTTCTTTTCACTCTGGGTGTCTGCTCAGGCTTAGGGCTTATTTACACGAACGTGTAATACGTCCGTGCAACGTGCGTGCTTTTCACGCGCGTCGCACGGACCTATGTTAGTCTATGGGGCCGTGCAGACAGTCCGTGATTTTCACGCAGCGTATGTGCGCTGCGTGAAACGCACGACATGTCCTATATTTGTGCGATGTTCGTGCATCACATACCCATTGAAGTCAATGGGTGCGTGAAAATCACGCATGCCACACGGAGGCAGCTCCGTGGGACGTGCGTTTTTCATGCAACAGCAGTCAAAACTGATTGAAAACAGAAAAGCACCACGTGCTTTTCTGTTTACAAACATACAAACAGAGTGTCATAATGATGGGGGCTGCGCGAAAATCAAGCAGCCGCGCATCATATGGTGATGACACACAGAGCTGTTAAGTGCCTTTTGCGCGCGCAAAACGCACACGCTCGTGTAAATCCAGCCTTATCTGAATGCAGACACTGTTCAGAGATGGGTATGCAAAGCAGAGAAAAATGTATATCTATATATATATATATATATATATATATATATATATATATATATATATGTATAACAATGACCCTAAATGGCGCCGCTAAACCAGTAAGTAGTCAGTTGTAATGATAATGGAAATTTTAATAAATAATAATGATGGTAGGCATCAGAGATGACAAGGGGGAGAAGAGGGATGTATAATCGAGCAACAACCAAGCGGCAAAAAGGAAGTGGTGCTTTATCTCCCCAGATGGAATGAGCCCATCAACCAGTCCAGCACTGATGAGATATTAATAAACCTAAAAAAAAACTCAAAACAGAAGAAACAGGGAGTCCCCACTATATGCAGAACAACCAAAAAACAAAGGGGACATAGCACCCAAAATATATACCTATGAATGTATAACTGACACGTATCTAAATGAAATATAAAGATCTTTATTGGTACATAATAAATAGCGATACGTGATAACAGAGATATTAACAATGGTAAAATAAGTCAGATTCCAAGAACAGCATCAGAGTGGTATAGAAGTAAAAATACCTGAGGGTATACAGAGTAACCTATCTAGAAAAAATGATGCCAAATACACATAGACACCATGTAATAAAGAGGACATGTGCAGCTGTAAAAAACAGCATGCATACACAGCCCAAGCAATGGTGACTATAGGTAAGTATATAATTGTATATACAGCCCTAAACAGAAAGCTATCAAATAGGGAAAAGGCATATCACCAAGAGGAATAAAGCATACCTATAGACATGGTGCAAGGAGATGGACATCAACTTAGATATGGCACAGAAACAAAGAGCACCTCGACGCGCGTTTCGCCTGGGACCGGCTTCGTCAGGTATGCTTCATTCCTCTTTTTGCTGAATTAATTAGAATTAAGCCATGAAAATGAAAAAAAAAATTTTTTCCAACAAGATGTCGTTTTAGATCAACATTTTTCATTTTTACAGGGAATAGAGAAGAAAAAGCACCCCAACATTTGTAAAGTAATTTCTCCCGAGTACGGTAACACCCCGTATGTGGTTATAATCAGCTGTTTACGTATATGGGAGCATTCAGTAGAAAAGGAGCGGTATTTATCTTTTGGAGCGTAGATTTTGCTGGAATGGGTTGCGGATGCCATGTTGCATTTGCAAAACCACTGATGTACCAAACAAAAGTGACCCCGTTTTAGAAACTACACCCCTAAAGGCATTTATCAAGGGATGTAGTGAGAATTTAGACTCCACAGGTGTTTTGGAGAAATTAATACCCAGTGGATGGTGCAAAGTGAAAATTGCAATTTTTCCACTGATCTGCCCATTCACCGCACAAGATGTTGTGCCCCTAGAGAATCTTACCCCATAAATTGTTAAGCGGGTTCTCCCGGGAATGGTAATGCCTTACTTGTGGCCATAACTTGCTGTTTGTGCACACTGTAGGGCTAAGAAGGGAAAGACCGCCATTTTGAGCATGGATTTTGCTTGGTAATAGTTCTGTTTGAGGTATTGCTGGTATTTCAGTTTATAATGTGGTGGCATATGTAATCTGTGCGGACTACATCAGGGTATATGTAATCTGTGCGGAGTCCATCAGGGCGTAATAAGAGGGTATATTATATACAATTATCCATAGATGTGTGTTACGCTGTGAAGCGATCCGTTATGCACAGGCCGGTGTCACACTGATAAACGGTTTTCTTTCTTATCCCTCTTTTGTAACGCTCTGCACCTTTTGTGGACTTTTTCTCCTTCATGGTTTGGGAAATTTTGCTGGGAAAGTTTTGCGCTGGTATAATACGGTATAATGTTAGCTTTATTCTGCGGGTCGATACGATTACGGCCATACCAAATTTTTATAGTTTTTTTTTATGCATTTCAGCTTTTGCACAATAAAATCAGTTTTTTTATAAAATCATGTTTTCTGTGTCGCCATATTCTAAGACCCATAACTTTTTTATTTTTGCGTGCACAAAGCGGTGTTAGGGATTATTTTTTGCGGGACGGATTGTCGTTTTTATTAGTACTATTTTGGAGTAAATGTGACTTTTTGATCACTTTTTATAGCATTTTTTGGAAGGAGATGTGACCTAAAAACAAAGATTCTGGCGTTGTTTTTCATGTTTTTTTTTTACGTTTTTTTATCCCGCACGGTAATTTACATAATAATTTTGTAGTTTGGGTCGTTACGGACGCGGCGATACCAATTATGTATAGTTTTTTTAATTTTTACGGTTTTTCCCATCATAAAAGGCTTACTATGGGAAAAAAGTCAGTTTAGCTTTATTTTTATTTTGAATGTGTATGTTTTTATTGTTTTACCACATTTTTATTAACTTTTTTTTAACTTTTTTGACTTGTCCCACTAGGGGACATGAGGGCCTGATGCCCCGATCGCTACTCTAATACACTGCACTACATACGTAGTGCAGTGTATTTGCGCTGTCAGTTATTCACTGACAGCAAGCCTATGAGGAGGCGCCGCAGGCGGGTCCTCAGCGGCTCCCGTACAAGGCAGACTCGGACGCCATTTTCTGGCGTCCGATTGCCACAGCAACCCAGCGATTGAGCGCAGCATCTGAGGGGTTAATCTGCCGGATCGGAGAATAGCTCCGGTCCTGGCAGTTACAGGAGGGTGCCAGCTGTATAATACAGCTGTCACCCCGCGGTGATGGTGCCGGCCCTGCTTCTGAGCCCGCACCATCACTGCGCCGTACATATACGGCGCTTTGCGGGAACACCTTCCCGGCAGCGCCGTATATATACGGCGGATGCCGGGAAGGGGTTAATGTGTACAGTATATATAGCAGTATTCATGTATACAGTATATATTGTGACATTATTAATGTGTACAGTATACATGGTGGCATTATTTATCTGTACAGTATAGTGGTGTTATTCATGTGTACAGTATATATGGTAGCATTATTCATGTGTACAGTATATAGTACTGTTATTCATGTGTACAGTATATATGGCTACATTGTTGGTGTCTAAATTTAATCCACCTAATAATTAAATTAACATCTTATTTATTCTTCAAATTAGGGACACGTTATATATTTTGGTAGTGTATGATGTATTATATTTATTGCACATATATTCTTAATATTTCTATAATATTTTATTACTAGGCATTCAGTGATTACTGGGGACAGTTCATTTCCAGGCATCGTCACCATTGACTCATCTCCATCAGGTCCCCATTCACGCTGCCTTCCTTCTATGCTGCTCAAAATGTTGAAATGTGTACACAGACAACGTTCCTGTAAGAGAGTTGTGGCTGGTGTATACATTCAGTCCATCACATGCTGCTCCCATTTAGCTTTTTTGGGGGGGGATTTACTGATTTATGAAATATTTGGGTAGCGCAATAGGAAAACAACTTTTAAGAAGCAATGTTCAATATTTTTGTATAGCGAAAGGGTGGGCCCACAAATGCGCAAACACAGCAGGTAGACCTGTATGCTTTAAAATGCCAGGGCTGATTTTATGTCCCAGTCCGGCCCAGGTAGCATACATTTGTCGCTGACTGAAACAGTGAATGTACACCTGTTCCTGACTGTGATCAGGTGATTCCATGTTCCACTTTTATGTTCCTTCTTGTGTTGATGCTGCGGCTTGCATATTTAAGGGAGTAACGAGAGGCATAACCAAACAAAGCATAATTTGCTTTTATTTTTCCCCGTTCCCCCTAGATTTTAATCCTGGATTCACCCCTGCCGTGCTGTTACTGGCAGCTGTGGCAGTCACCGTTATTGCGGGGTCTGTGGCCGTCACTGTTATTAAGTATATCGAGGTCTGTGGCTGTCTTCATAATTTACACTTCCAAAGCACTGTACATACACGTGTGACTGTGCCTGGTACTGCAGCTCAGTCTTATTCACTTAAATAATGCAGAGCTGCAGTACCAGGTTTAGCCTTCTGTGCGGACAAGCTGCTTCATCCTGCTGATCAGTGGATAGTCCATTAATATTTAAATCCCAGAAAACTAAACAATTTTACAAATGATACCAACCAATTGTGATCAGACATAAGTGATACATTTATCATTGTTTGTTTTGTGTACAATCTTTAAGGGTATGTGCACACACACGAATTACGTCCGTAATTGACGGACGTATTTCGGCCGCAAGTACCGGACCGAACACAGTGCAGGGAGCCGGGCTCCTAGCATCATAGTTATATACGATGCTAGGAGTCCCTGCCTCTCTGCAGGACAACTGTCCCGTACTGTAATCATGTTTTCAGTACGGGACAGTAGTTCCACGGAGAGGCAGGGACTCCTAGCATCGTACATAAGTATGATGCTAGGAGCCCGGCTCCCTGCACTGTGTTCGGTCCACTACTTGCGGCCGAAATACGTCCGTCAATTACGGACGTAATTAGTGTGTGTGCACATACCCTAAGAAATGTATGGATCAAAACATAACTGTTACACATAAACTGACCTGTAATTACACAGTATTTTAGGCTACATTACACACAAGCAGGGGTGGGAAGCAGCTGGTTATAACAGGTTGTTAAAATGACAAGTGGCTTGCAAAACCAGGGAGATGCGGCCTCCAGACCCATTCCCTCTTGCCGGGATTCAATTGTATCCAATTGGATACAATTAAATATTGTTAGGCTCCCTGCCCTACTCCCTGCTTGGCTCCTTCTCTGTGACGCAGGTGGTGCAATGATTTTATAATGCCAGCTAGTGTCGTTCTGCAGGAGCGTGGCCAGAAGACCAAGGCATCGGCTAGAAGATGGCACAGAAAAGTCGGACGGTAAGTATTTTTATTCTTATATACTGTGGTGGGGGCTTGGGCTTGTTTTTTTCAGGGGTCACTAACTGGTCAATTTTTTTTACTAAGGGGGAGCGGTGTGGGCATTATTTATTCAGGGGCCACAGTGTTGAATATATTTATTAAAGGAGCACACTGTAAACATTGTTTATGAAGGGGCACATTGTGGCCATTTTTAATAGAGGAGGCACTCTGTGGATGATTATTTAATAAGGGGGCACTGTGTGGGCATTATTTATCAAGCGGGCACAGTGTGGATATTTTTTTTATTAAGCTGGCACAGCATGGCTATATTTTTTATTCAGGGGCACAGTGTGGCCCTACTCCAATCAGATGTTACCTATGAGTCACTTTGTCATTGTTTATTCTGCCCTGACAAGGGGCCATATGGGACCCAGTAGGTAAGGGGCCCACTGTCCACTTAAAAGCAACGCGCACATACTCCTACTTTCTATTAGATTGTGGTACAAACTTACAGTGCTGTAGAAAAATATTTGCCCTCACTTGATTTCTGATATTTTTTCCAATTAGCAAGGGCTGGACACAGGATGAAAGAATTGGGGTAGGCCAATATGACCAGAGTTACAGGTAAGGAAGAGGTTACATTTTCCTGTGAGGAGCGGGAGAATAGAAGGGGTGGTGGCCTCAAAGGGGGCGAGGTTAAGTGGGCATATAGAGTGGGGAGCAGGCAGCTTCGCGCCATTACGCCCTCCCTCCCTCCCTAATTGTTACATGCTTATGTTTTTATTTTGTGATTTCTTGGTATTGCTGGTGTTTTTTCTTTTACAGGGGACGGCTGATAGTGACCTTATTGGTGTGGAGTCACGGTGGCATTGTGGCGGATTGGGGGTCCTTGGAGTTGGTGGTAAATTGAAGTGGGGGATTCATCATAGGTATGGTCCCTAACAATTACATAATTGCTCATGGGTATGGGCTTATTTTTGGCTCCTGCTGGGTGGTGTCCCGGGGAGTGGTTTACATTCTTGGCAAGCCAACTGCGGAGTAGAAATGTGCCCCTGAGCCTGTAGGGAGCTGGGGGTAAGTAGTTATACAGGTGGGCAGTTCGGCTCTAGATTTGTAGCTACAAGGACTTCCCTTTCCTAGTTAATTTTTTTTATTTATCCCCTTCAGGACTGAGCATGTTTTGGCCTTCAGGACGAAGCCAATTTTTCAAATCTGACATGTGTCACTTTATGTGGTAATAACTCCGGAATGCTTTTGCCTATCCAAGTGATTCTGAGATTGTTTTCTCGTGACATATTGTACTTTATGTTAGGGAAAAAATTTGGTCGATAAATTCAATATTTATTTGTAAAAAACACCAAGATTTGAAGAAAATTTGCAAAAATTAGCATTTTTCTAAATTTAAATGTAGCTACTTGTAAAACAGATAGTAATACCACACAAAATAGTCACTAGTTATCATTTCCCATATGTCTACTTTAGTTTGGCATCGTTTTTTGAACATTCTTTTATTTTTCTAGGACGTTACAAGGCTTAGAACTTTAGCAGCGATTTCTCATATTTTCAAGAAAATTTCAAAAGGCGATTTTTACAAGGACCAGTTCAGTTCTGAAGTGGCTTTGAGGGCCTTATATATTAGAGAGTCCCCATAAATCACCCCATTTTGAAAACTGCACCCCTTTAAAGTATTCAAAACAGCATTCAGAAAGTGTTTTAACCCTTTAGGCGTTTCACAGGAATTAAAGCAAAGTAGAGGTGAAAGTTACAAATTTCATTTTTTTTTTACAAAATTCATTTGTAATACATTTTTTTCTATACCACAGAAGGTTTTACCCGAGAAATGTAACTTATTATTTATTGCCCAGATTCTGCAGTTTTTAGAAATATCCCACATGTGGCCCTAGTGCGCTAATTTACTGAAATACAGGCCTCAGAAGCAAAGGAGTACCTAGAGGATTTTGGGGCCTCCTTTTTTTAGCATATATTTTAGGTACCATGTCAGGTTTGAAGAGGTCTTGTGGGGCCAAAAAAAATAAAGACCCCCCAAAAGTGACCTTATTTTGGAAACGACACCCCTCAGGGAATTTATCTAGGGGTATAGTTAGCATTTTGAACCCACAGTTTTTTTGCTAAATTTATTTGAATTAGTATGTGAAGATGAAAATCTACTTTTTTTCTGAAAAGCTTATAAATTTGTAATTTTTTCAAGGAATAAAAGAGAAAAAACACCCAAACATATGTAAAGCTATTTCTCCCGATTATAGCAATACCCCATATGTGGTAATAAACTGCTGTTTGGACCCACAGCAGGACTCCGAAGGGAAGGATTTTGAAATTCTGATTTTGCTGGAATAGTTTTCAGTGCCGCGTCGTGTTTGAAATGCACTGGAGGGAACAAAATAGTGGAAACCCCCGGAAAGTGACCCCATTTTAGAAAGTACACTCATCAAGGAATTTTTCTAGGGGTAAAGTTAGCATTTTGACCGCAGAGTTGTTTTGTTGAATTCATTGGAATTATTCTGTAAAGATAAAAATCGACTTTTTTTCTGAAAAAAGGTAGCCATTTTTAATTTTTACAAGGAATAAAGGAGAAAAAGCACCCCAACATTTGTAAAACAATTTCTCCCGATTACGGAAATATACCATATGTGGTAATAAACTGCTGTTTGAACCCACAGCAAGCCTTAGAAGGGAAGGAGCGCTATTTGTCTTTTGGAGCTCAAATTTAGCTGAAATGGTTTTTGGGTGCCATGTCGCATTTGCAAAGCCCCTGAGAGGCCAAAACAGTGGAAACCCCCCAAAAGTGGAAATTACACCACTTAAAGAATCTATCTATGGATATAGTGGGCATTTAGACCCCACAAGTCTTTTGCAAGATTTATTAGAATTAGGCCGTGAAAATGAATATCAACATTTCTTCCACTAAAATGTTGCATTTTTTCAATTTCACAAAGGATAAAGGGGGAAAAAGCTGCCCAACATTTGTAAAGCAATTTCTCTCGAGTACGGCAATACCCCACGTGTGGTCATAAATGGTTTTTCATTAGAAAGTAATTAACCCTTTCAGGACTGATCCATTTTTTTCTTTTCCTTTTTCGTTTTTTCCTCCCCGCGTTCCAAGAGCCATAACTTTTTTATTTTTCAGTCAATAGAGCGGTGTGAGGGCTTATTTATTGAGGGACGAGTGGTCGTTTTTATTGGTACCATTTTTTGGTACATATAACTTTTTGAGCACTTTTTATTACATTTTTAGGTAGAGCCAAGGTGACCAAAAAACAGTGATTTTGCCATTTTAAATTCTTTCTTTTTCACGTGAGACGCTCCATACATCACCCCCCACACTAAGACATACTATGTCATGGTGCGTGAAGGGGTTAATGTGCAGCGGATGGTGCAGAGTGAAAATTAAAATTTTCCACTCATATGCCATTTTAGTGCACTATATGTTATGCCCAGTTTGTGCCACTGAAGACAAATACCTCATAAAATATTAACCGGGTTCTCCTGGGTATGGCGATGCCATATCTATGGACGTAAACTGCTGTTTGGGCACGCTGCAGGGCTCAGAAGGGAGGGAGCGGCATTTGGCTTTTGGGGCGCAGATGTAGCTTGGTAGTTGTTCTGTTTGGGGTTTTACTGGTCTTTCAGTTTATAATGTGGGGGCATATGTTATCTGTGCGGGGTACATCAGGGTATAGGTAAGCTGTGCGGAGTACATCAGCGTATATGTTATCTGTGCGGGGTACATCAGGGTATAATAAGAGGGTACAATAATGGGGTAAATAAATAATAATCCGCAGATATGTGGCCGTTGTCGCACTGATAAATAGCGCCCAATCTTATCCGCTTTTGGAACACTCTGCACATTTAGCATCGCCATATTCCGAGAGCCAGAACTGTTTTATTTTTTTCTCCGCCGGAGCCGTGTGAGGGTTTATTCGTTGCGGGACAATCTGTAGTTTTGATTGGTACCATTTTGGGGTACCAGAAATTTTTTTGAATACGTTTTATTCGATTTTTTGGCAAGCAAGGTGCCCAAAACCAGACAATTCTGACAATGTTTTTTATTCTTTTTTTTTTATGCCGTTCACCCTGGGCTATAAATGACCATTATATTTTATTCTGCGGGTCGGTACGATTACGGCGATACCATATGTATATAGGGTTTTTTCATGTTTTGCAGCGTTTGTGCAATAAAATCACTTATTTATAAAATAAATAATTTTTTGTGTCACCATATTCTGAGAGCCATAACTTTTTTATTTCTCAGTCAAAAACGCGGTGTAAGGGCTTGTTTTTTGCGGGACGAGTTGTAGTTTGTATTGGTACCATTTTGGCGTACATGCAACTTTTTGATCTCTTTTTATTGTATATTTTGGGAGGGTTGGTAACCAAAAAATTGTGATTCGGGCACTGTTTTTCGTTTATTTTTTTCGCGGTGTTCACCGTGCGGGAAAAATATTACAGTTTTATAGTTGGGGTCGTTACGAACGCGGTGATACCAAATATGTGTACTTTTTTTAACGTGTTAATTATTTTCCTATAATAAAAGACTTATTATAGGAAAAAAAGCATTCTTTGTTTATGTCACTTCTAACTTTTATTTTTACACTTTTTAAAAACATTTTTATTATCTTTTTTTTACTTTTTTTACTTGTCCCACTAGGGGACACTTAGACTTGCAGCTCTGATCGCTGCTGGAACACATTACACTACACACGTAGTGTAATGTGTTCTAACTGTCATTGTGACGTAACTGTCACACTGACCGGAAGCAACGGAGGACCGGCCGGAGGCTGCTCCTCCGAGGCTTCCGTACATGGCAACCCGGAGGTCATTGTCTGGCCTCTGGTTGCCGTGAGAAGGATCGCCAGCCCCCGCAAATACATGTGGGGGGCTGCCGATCCGCTCTAAACCTCTTCAATGTGGTGATCGCAATCGACCACCGCATCGAAGGGGTTAATTGCCGATTTCAGCGACGACAGGCCGCTGATCGGCAACGGGGAGAGCAGGGCAGACAACCTGCACAGTTAACCGCCGCTGCAGTGTAGCGCCGCGTGGCGGTTAGCTGTCAAAGCACTGACGTTATTGCACGTCAAGGTGCGCGAAGTTACTGCACACATTGACGTGCATTAACGTCAAGGTGCGGGAAGAGGTTATAAAGCATTGTTTATGTTTATGTATATATATTAATAAAATGTCTGCTGTGGCCGAAATTGTCCGACCCACTGTTTTGGTGTGTCTACTGGGTGGGTAAGTAGGAAGGAACGAGGTAGGGCCACAGGGTTAGATAGGACAGGGTTGAAAATGGGGGGTTAAGAGAAAGGTAGAAAGAGGTTAATAATGGACGAGCTCTGTAATCCCATGGTCATGTCCCATTTAAATGTTTTAGATCATCTAACTAATTTTAATATAAGATAAAGACAACACAAGAAAACACAAAATGCAGCTTTAAAATAATCATTCCATTTATTGAGGTTAAAGGTTTCGTTAAAACCTATGAAACCGATGTTAAAAAGTAATTGCCCCTCTACACATCATAACTGGTTGTGCCACCAGTAACAACTGGAATTAAATATTTGTGATATCTTGAGATGAGACTTTTACATCGCTGTATAGGCATTTTGGGCCACTCTCCTTTGCAATTTTTTTTTTTATATAGTTACATAGTTTGTACGGTTGAAAAAAGACACATGTCCATCAAGTTCAACCAAGGGATGGGAAAGGGGAAGTAAAAAATTTCTACACATAGGAGCTAATATTTTTTTGTTCTAGGAAATTATCTAAGCCTTTTTCAAAGCCATCTACTGTCCCTGCTGTGACCAGCTCCTGCGGTAGGCTATTCCATAAATTCACCGTTCTCACGGTAAAGAAGCCTTGTCGCCTCTGCAGCTTGAACCTTTCTTTTTCCAGACGGAGGGAGTGCCCCCTTGTTTTTTGAGGGGGTTTTACATGGAACAGGATTTCACCATATTTTTTGTATGTGCCATTCATATATTTATATAAGTTAATTATGTCCCCCCTTAGTCTTCTATTTTCAAGGCTAAATAGGTTTAGTTCTTTTAATCTTTCCTCATAACTTAGATTCTCCATGCCTCTTATTAGCTTCGTTGCTCTTCTTTGTCTTTTTTCCAACTCCAGGGCTTCCTTTCTATGAACTGGAGCCCAGAACTGGACTGCATATTCTAGATGAGGCCTCACTAATGCTTTGTAAAGTGGTAATATTACATCCCTGTCCCGCGAGTCCATCCCTCTTTTAATACACGACAATATCTTGCTGGCCTTTGAAGCAGCTGATTGACATTGCATGCTGTTATTTAGTTTATGATTTACAAGTACTCCCAGATCCTTCTCAACAAGTGACTCCCCCAGTGTAGCTCCCCCTAGGACATATGATGCATGCAGGTTGTTGGTACCCAGATGCATAACTTTAAATTTATCTACATTAACCCCTTCAAGACACAGCCTGTTTTGGCCTTCAGGACACAACCAATTTTTTCAAATCTGACCTGTTTCATTTTACGTGGTAATAACTTCGGAATGCTTTTACCTATCCAAGCGATTCTGAGATTGTTTTCTCGTGACACATTGGAATTTATGTTAATGGCAAAATTTGCTCGATAAATTAAGTATTTAATTGTGAAAAACACCAAAATTTAGCGAAAAATTGCAAAAATTAGCATTTTTCTAAATTTATATGTATCTGCTTGTAAGACAGATAGTAATACCACACAAAATTGTTGCTAATTAACATCACCCATATGTCTACTTTAGATTGGCATTGTTTTTTTAACATCCTTTTATTTTTCTATGACATCACAAGGCTTAGAACTTTAGCAGCAATTTCTCACATTTTCAAGAAAATTTCAAAAGGCTTTTTTTACAGGGGCCAGTTCAGTTGTGAAGTGGATTTTAGGGCCTTATATATTAGAAACCCTCGATAAGTCACCCCATTTTAAAAACGTCACCCCTCAAAGTATTCAAAACAGCATTTAGAAAGTTTCTTAACCCTTTAGATGTTTCACAGGAATTAAGGCAAAGTAGATGTGAAATTTTCAAATTTCTTTTTTTTTTTTGCAGAAATTCCTTTTTCATCTATTTTTTTTGTAACACAGAAAGTTTTACCAGAGAAATGAAACTCAATATCTATCGCCCAGATTTTGCACTTTTTAGAAATACCCCACATGTGGCCCTAGTGCACTTATTGACTGAAGCACCGGCCTCGGAAGCAAAGGTGCACCTAGAGGATTTTGGGGCCTCCTTTTTATTAGAAAATATTTTAGGCTCCATGTCGGGTCTGAAAGGCTCTTGCGGCACCAAAACAGTGGAAATCCCCCAAAAGTGACCATATTTTGGAAACTATACCCCTTGAGGAAATTATCTAGGGGTATAGTGAGCATTTTGACACTGCAGGTTTTTTGCAGAAATTATTGGAAGTAGGCCGTGAAAATGAAAATCTACATTCTTTCAAAGAAAATGTAGGTTTAGCTAATTTTTTCTAATTTCCACAAGGACTAAAAGGAGAAAATCCACCACTACTTTTGTAAAGCAATTTCTCCCGAGTAAAACAATACCCCGCATGTGGTCATAAATGGCTGTTTGGACACACGGCAGGGCTTAGAAGGTAAAGAGCGCCATTTGGCTTTTGGAGCTCAAATTTAGCAGGAATCGTTTGCGGAGACCACATCGCATTTGCAAAGCCCCTAAGGGACCAAAACAGTGAAAACACCAAAAAAGTGACTCCATTTAGGAAACTACACCTCTTGAAGAATCCATCTAGGGGTGTAGTGAGCATTTTGAACCCACAGGGGTTTCATAGATTTTATTAGAATTGGGCAGTGAAAATAAAAAAAATCCTTTTTCTTCAATAAGACGCAGTTTTAGCTGAAAATGTTTCATATTCTCAACAAATAAATGAAAAAAAGCACCCCAACACTTGTAAAGCAACTTCTGTGTACGTCAATACCACATATGTGGTCATAAACTGCTGTTTGGGCACAGAGTAGGGCTCGGAAGGGAAGGAACGCCATTTGGCTTTTGGAGTACAGATTTTGCTGGATTGGTTTCTGGTCGCTATGTCGCATTTGCAAAGTCCCTGTGGGACCAAAACAGTGGAAACCCCCCAGAAGTGACCCCATTTCGGAAACTACACCCCTCAAGGTGTAGTGAGCATATTAACCCAACAGGTGATTGGCAGAAATTGGTGTGCATTCGATGTTGCAGAGTGAAAATGTTTTTTAAATAGATATGTCAATATGTGGCGCCCAGCTTGTGCCACTGGAGACACACACCCCAAAAATTGTTAAAAGGGTTCTACCGGGTATGGCGATGCCATATACATTGAAGGAAATAAGTATTTGATCCCTTGCTGATTTTGTAAGTTTGCCCACTGTCAAAGACATGAACAGTCTAGAATTTTTAGGCTAGGTTAATTGTACCAGTGAGAAATAGATTATATGAAAAAAAAACAGAAAATCACATAGTCAAAATTATATATATTTATTTGCATTGTGCACAGAGAAATAAGTATTTGATCCCTTTGGCAAACAAGACTTAATAATTGGTGGCAAAACCCTTGTTGGCAAGCACAGCAGTCAGACATTTTTTTGTAGTTGATGATGAGGTTTGCACACATGTTAGATGGAATTTTGGCCCACTCCTCTTTGCAGATCATCTGTAAATCATTAAGATTTCGAGGCTGTCGCTTGGCAACTCGGATCTTCAGCTCCCTCCATAAGTTTTTGATGGGATTAAGGTCTGGAGACTGGCTAGGCCACTCCATGACCTTAATGTGCTTATTTTTGAGCCACTCCTTTGTTGCCTTGGCTGTATGTTTCGGGTCACTGTCGTGCTGGAAGACCCAGCCACGAGCCATTTTTAATGTCCTGGTGGAGGGAAGGAGGTTGTCACTCAGGATTTGACGGTACATGGCTCCATCCATTCTCCCATTGATGCGGTGAAGTAGTCCTGTGCCCTTAGCAGAGAAACACCCCCAAAACATAATGTTTCCACCTCCATGCTTGACAGTGGGGACGGTGTTCTTTGGGTCATAGGCAGCATTTCTCTTCCTCCAAACACGGCGAGTTGAGTTAATGCCAAAGAGCTCAATTTTAGTCTTATCTGACCACAGCACCTTCTCCCAATCACTCTCAGAATCATCCAGATGTTCATTTGCAAACTTCAGACAGGCCTGTATATGTGCCTTCTTGAGCAGGGGGACCTTGCAGGGACTGCAGGATTTTAATCCATTACGGCGTAATGTGTTACCAATGGTTTTCTTGGTGACTGTGGTCCCAGCTGCCTTGAGATCATTAACAAGTTCCCCCCGTGTAGTTTTCGGCTGAGCTCTCACCTTCCTCAGGATCAAGGATACCCCACGAGGTGAGATTTTGCATGGAGCCCCAGATCGATGTCGATTGACAGTCATTTTGTATGTCTTCCATTTTCTTACGATTGCACCAACAGTTGTCTCCTTCTCACCCAGCGTCTTACTTATGGTTTTGTAGCCCATTCCAGCCTTGTGCAGGTCTATGATCTTGTCCCTGACATCCTTAGAAAGCTCTTTGGTCTTGCCCATGTTGTAGAGGTTAGAGTCAGACTGATTAATTGAGTCTGAGGACAGGAGTCTTTTATACAGGTGACCATTTAAGACAGCTGTCTTTAATGCAGGCACCAAGTTGATTTGGAGCGTGTAACTGGTCTGGAGGAGGCTGAACTCTTAATGGTTGGTAGGGGATCAAATACTTATTTCTCTGTGCACAATGCAAATAAATATATATAATTTTGACTATGTGATTTTCTTTATTTTTTTTTATATAATCTATCTCTCACTGGTAAAATTAACGTAGCCTAAAAATTCTAGACTGTTCATGACTTTGACAGTGGGCAAACTTATAAAATCAGCAAGGGATCAAATACTTATTTCCTCCACTGTATGTGGAAGGAAACTGCTGTTTGGGCACACTGTAGGGTTCAGAAGGGAGGTAGCGCCATTTGGCTTTTGGAGCGTGGATTTTGCTTGTAGTAGTTTTGTTTTGAGTCTTACTGGTGTTTCCGTTTATAATGGGGGGGTACATGTAAGCCGGGCGGAGTATATAAGGGGCATGGTCAGGTGGTATAATAATGGGGTAAAAAAAAACAATAAAATAATTCATAGATGTGTGTCATGCTGTGACACAATCCATTCTGCACAGGCCGGTGTCGCACTAATAAATGGTCTTTACTTATCCCCCTTTTGGTCCACACTCAGCACCTTTGAAGTTTGGGGAATTTTGCTGGGAAAGTGTTGTCCTGGTATAATACGGGCGCCCTCACTTCCAGCAGATATGTTTGGGCCCTCCCCTTCCTGGTTCCCTAATTTTAGGGGCCTTGATAATTCTCTACTTGAAACAGAAGAAACGTTCCCCTCGGGCCGGCACAACAGCATATTTTCATTTCCTGGCTTATTGGTGCCTTGACTAATTTTATTTTTTCATAGACGTAGTGGTATGAGGGCTGTTTTTTTTTGTGGGACGAGCTGTAGTTATTATTCGTACCATTTTGGGGTACATGCGACTTTTTGATCACTTGTTATCCTTTTTTTTTTGGGAGGCCAGGTGACCAAAAAACAGCAATTCTGGCATATTTTTTTAGTTCTTTTTATACATGTCATGTTTGCAACGCCCTGGAGGGACCAAAACAGTGGAAACCCCACAAAAGTGACATTTTGGAAACGACACCCCTCAAGGAATATTTCTAGGGGTATAGATAGCAGTTTGACCGCACACGGTTTTTGCATAATTTATTGTAATTGAATTGAAATTGAAAATCTAAATTTTTTTCTAATAAAATGTAGTTTTAGCTCAGGTTTTTTTATTTTCACAATAGGTAAAGGTGAAAAAGCACCCCAACATTTGAAAAGCAAACTCTTCTGAGCACACCAATACCCCATATGTGGTGGTAAACTGCTGTTTGGACACACGGCAGGGCTTAGAAAAGAAGGAGTACCATTTGACTGTTGGAGCTCAAGTTTTGCTGGAATAGTTTGCAGCACCATGTCACATTTGCAAAGCCCCTGAGGAGCCAAAACAGTGCAAACCCTGCAAAAGTGACCCCATTTTGGAAAGTACACTCCTGATGGAAATTATCTAGCGGTATAGCGAGCATTTTGACCCCACTGTTTTTTTGCTGAATTTATTGGAATTAGGCAGTGAAAATTTTAATCAACATTCTTTCCACTAAAATGTTGATTTTTTTCGTTTTCACAAGGAATAAAGGAGAAAAAGCTCCCCAACAATTGTAAAGCAATTTCTCCCGAGTATGTCAATACCCCATATGTGGTCATAATGGCAGGAGTGCTACTTGGCATGCTGATTTTGCTTGATTGGTTTTTGGGCGCCATGTCGCATTTGCAGAGCCCCTGAGGTACCAGTACAGTAGAAACCCCTGAGAAGTGACTCCATTTGGAAACTATACCCATCAGGACATTCATCTAGGGGTGTAGTGAGCATTTTGATCCCACAGGTGTTTCATAGATTGTATTAGGATTAGGCAGTGAAAATGAAAAATTTGTTTTGCTCCCTATTTTTTATTTTCACAAGGCGTAATAGGAGAAAAACAACACACAATTTGTTACCCAACTTCTCCCGAGTACGACAATACCCCATGTGTGGCCCTAAACTGCTGTTTGGGCAGATGGCAGAGCTCAAAATGGAAGGAGCACCATTTGGCTTTTAGAGCCCAGATTTTGCTGGACTGGTGTACGGGCACCATGTCTCATTTACAGAGCTCCCTTAGGTACCAGAGTAGAGTGGAAAGCCCTGAGAAGTGACCCCATTTTGTAAACTACACTCCTCAAGGCAATTAACATTTGCCTGGACATATGACAGGGCTTAGGAGTGAAAGAGCAAATGCGCATGTGGGGTCTATTTGGTGATTTTTGCAGCATTGGCCCACAATGGCAGGGCTCTGGAGTCAAATAGTAAAACAAACCCCCAAGAAGTGACCCCCATTTTGGAAACTGCACCCCTGAAGTCATTTTATTAAGGGGTGTAGTGAGCATTTTGACGAGACAGGTTTGTTTTTTTCTATTAGAAATGAATGCTCAGTGGATGGTGCAAAGTGAAAATTGCAATTTTCCACAGGTATATGCCATTTTAGTGGACAATATGTTGTGCGCAGGTCGTGCCACTTAAGACAAATATCTCAAACTGTTAAGCGGGTCCTCCCGGGTATGGCGATGCCATATATGTGGACGTAAACTGCTGATTGGGCACGCCGTAGGGTTCAGTAGGGCGGGAGCGCCACCTGGCTTTTGGAGGGCAGATTTTGCTTGGTAATTGTTCTGTTTGGGGTTTTGCTGGTATTTCAGTTTATAATGTGGGGGCATATGTAATCTGTGGGGAGTACATCAGGGTATAACAATGCGGTAAATAAATAATATTCCACATATGTGTGGCCAGTGTCGCACTGATAAATAAAAAATCGTATCCGCTTTTGGACACTCTGCACATTTTGCATCGCCATATTCTGAGAGACAGAACTCTTTTATTTTTTCTCCATCGGAGCTTATTTCTCGCGGGACAATCTAGTTTTTATTGGTACCATTTTTGGGTACATGCGATTTTTTTTAATTACTTTTTATTTAATTTTTTGGCAAGCAAGATGTCCAAAAACTAGTAATTCTGATGTTTTTTATTCTTTTTCTTTTATGGTGTGCTGGGCTATAAATGACAATTTTACTTTATTCTGGCGGTCGATACAATTACGGCGATACCATATGTATATAGGTTTGTAGCTGTTTGCACAATAAAATCATTTTTGTTTCAAATAATTTATTTTTTGTGTTGCCATATTCTGAGAGCCATAACTTTTTTTTATTTTCCCGTCAAGAAAGCTGTGGGAGGGCTTGTTTTTTGCAGGACGGGCTGTAGTTTTTAATGGTATAATTTTGGGGTACATGTAACTTTTAGATCACTTTTTTTTATTCTGTTTTGGGAGTGGTAGTGACTAAAAAACAGCGATTCTGGAATAGTTTTATATTTTATTTTTTATGGTGTTCACCTTGCGGGTAAAATAGCATGATATTTTTATAGTTCAGATCGTTACGGACGCTGTGATACCAAAGAAGCGTACTTTTTTTATGTTTTCCGTTTTTCTCCATAATAAAAGACTTATTGACTTTTTAACGTGAAACTTTTAACTTTTTTACATTTTTATTAACTTTTTTTTGTCCCACTAGGGGACTTGAAGGCATGAAGCCCTGATAACTATTCTAATACACTGCACTACCTACATAGTGCAGTGTATTAGAGCTGTCAGCTATTCACTGACAGCAAGCCTATGCCATAGCAACCATCAGCACCCATGCGACCATTAGCAACCATCGAGTGCGATCTAACCACCTAGATGCAGCGATCACTTTTGATCGCTGCATCTAAGTGGTTAATCAGCCGGATCAGAGCTTAGCTCCGGTTCTGGCCGTTAGAGCAGGATGTCCATCAGGGTAGCAGACAGGCTAGATACCACCTAGATGCAGTGATCGCTGCATCCACGGGGTTAATCGGCCAGATCGGAGGCTAACTCCGGTCCTGGCCGTTACAGCTGAGTGTTGGCTGTAATATACAGCCGGCACCCGGCGGTGAAGGCGCTGGCTCAGCTTCTGAGCCAGCGACATCACATACATGTTCTCAAGGAGCTGTGATTGGTCAGTCTGCTGTGACTGACCAATCATAGCGATCGCCGGCAGGGGACCGCTGTGATTAGTCCACAGCTGTCTTACTGTACCGATCAACTGTCATAAGCAGTTGATGGCACAGTTCTGTCACCCTGTCCTTTGACAGTGTGACAGTTTTTAGCTAGGACGCACCGATACGTCCCGGTGCCTTAAAGCAATACAGGACGTACCGGTGCATCCTGGTGCGTTAAGGGGTTAAAAACAACATTTTGTGTTTACTTGGGTCATCTCTGTCTAATATTAAAAGTAGTTTGATGATCTGAAGCATTCAAGTGTGACAAATATGTACAAAAATATTGAAAAATGTAAGAAATTGGGCAAATACTTTCTGACAGCGCTGTATATAGGAAGGGTTAACCTAAATTTGGAATTGATCTCTGTAATGTTTGGTTCTGGTGCATTAAGATGATTCTGATACTGCTTCTTTACTTTACTTTTTTATTTGGCTGGGTGGCAGAAAGCCGGAAGACTCGCTGTGGCATACTGTGCACGTCTACAAATCTCGTGCCTTTACAGGGTGCACAACCTAAACTAAATAGGCTGGTACTGAATGTGCACAAATAGGTCCATACGTAAAGGATGAGTCTAATGTGAGTGTGGGCAGGTCGGTTTCATAATGTGGCAAACCAGTTCAAATTCGAGCCTAGGAGGGGGGCATACTAGTTTGAATAATTTATAGGAAATTACTGATACATACAATAACATTTATTTACCTTCCACATTAATATATAGTGTATTTGGAATATTGCAATTATTTAATTTGGTTATAGATGTAGTAATAATTTTCTATGGCATGCTAAAACATGACATCCCCCTCGCAGATATATCTGTGTCATCAAAGGAAGGAACATGTTAAAAATGTGAATCCCACCCTGCACACAGGTTTCTAACCAATTCTGATGGTCCATTGATATGACTGAAATCTATCTTTTAAGCCACTTTTGCACGTCAGTATTCTGGTCAGTATTTGTAAGCCAGAATCAGGAGCGGGTCCAAAACACGGAAATCTTTCCATTATTCTTTTTCTCTCTGTAGGTTCTACGTCTGGTTTTGCCTTACAAATACTGATCTAAATACTGCCGGTGGAAATAGACCTTATGCTGATAAATGTACCTGACACGCTTAGGCTAAGTTCACACTAGCGTAGTATACATTTACCCCTGTCCCGCCAGAAGAAGAGAGGATCGAAAGTTTAAACGTAAAGCAACGGTTCCGTTAGAATTACCATTGATTTCAACGGTAATTCTTTTGTATCAGTTGCTTTCCGTTTGTCTCTGTTCGCTAGGTTTCTGTTTTTTTTCATGGAAACAAAAGTTCTGCAGACTGCACTTTTGTTTCCGTTCAAAAAAACGAAAACCTGGCGAATGGAGACAAACGAAAAGCAACTGATACAAAAAAATTACCATTGAAATCAATGGTAATTCTAACGGAACCGTTGCTTTACGTTTAAACTTTCGATCCTCTCTTCCTCTGACGGAAGGGAAATAAACGTATACTAATTGTAGTGTGAACTAAGCCTAAGTCTGGCAACCATTATTTTCTCTGTGTGTCTTAAAGAGAGCTGATTGATGACTCAATTATAGGGAATATGATGAAAAGACAGGAATCCATTTATTTTTTTTGTAGAAATTGCTTCTATACTAACAAAATACAATCTGTGATCAGTCAGCTCACCGTTCAGATACGGAAATCTGTGTGAAAACCTTGCCCGTTTTAAACGTAGGTATTTATTCTGAATGACTTTCGCCTAAAAATAAATAGAGGGTTGGTAGTGGCACATTTATGACGTCATCAGTGCTTCTTGAGACTAGGGCGATCATGCTGGTATACACAGGGCTAAGAACTGGCGTAGACATCCACTTACTGCACTGTCATTATGAAACTGTTTCAATATATTCCTAGTGTTATTTCTATAGTCCTGGAGGACTTTAAACTAGAACATAACATTATTTCTTAGAGCCATATGGAATATTTTTGTAATTTGGAAAAATAAATAGATGTAGGAAAAATATCAAATGTTGAAAAAATGAATAAATCAACCATCTCAGAGCTCAGGATTGTCATTGCAGAGCCCAAGGAAAAGTGATACATGCAAAGAGCCTTGGAGGGGGTGACAGTGAATAACTTCTGGAACTTTTATAATTGATAGGAAGAAAGGGTGGATGTAGGAAAGCAGAGATGAAGGGGGAGAAGAGGGGGTGGGTAGGAAGAAATCCAGACTAAGAGGAGGAGTGAGGGGAAGTGGAAGAGGAGGAGAAGGAAGGAAGCAAGAGGGGTCCCTGGCTACACAGACCTGGAGGAGGGGGAGCAGCAGCACTGATGTGATGGTCTCAGTTTCTGTGCGGGTCATGTCGGCAGCTGCCACCTTAGGACTGCCCGGGCTTTCTCTGCTCCTGGTGGCCGTGCTGCTCCCTGAGGCTGCGGGTGAGTGATGTGAATGGTGACAGTGTTATTGTGTGGGATTGTCACTGTCACTCCTTCAACTTCTGAGATTGTTATGGGAAGTGTGCGCATATTGATAACATACAGTACGAGACTGACATGGATTATTGACTAAGCGGCTGCACACATCACCAATATGAAAAGGGACCAGTGATGGGGCGACCCTACAATTCATCACTGATGGTGCAGTTATGGATCGCGGTAGTCACTGGTATAAGTTCTAAGGGAATTCCAGCACAGGAAGAGAGCACAGCACAGATGGCTGGGGCTCTGGATCATGGGGCTGCATAGTTTAGGAAGTCATGCTTTACCCTCCCCCACTGTAATCATCTGTACTTTGTGATAACAAGAAGGAAATGTGCCAGATGCTTATTTTCTGAGAAACTGCAGATTCCAGTCTTAATATATTTGGCATTGTTTATTTTTATGTCACTTGATATTTTCCTTTATTATTTAAAATATTTACATTCTACCCAAAGCAAGATAAATAATCACCATGATCTATGTAATATCATAATGAAAGTCCATTTACATGGAGCAAGTCAGACTGGACCACCTAGGGGTGTGATTCTAATGCATCAAGGGCTTATAATATCACATAGAAGTCAACCCCATTGTAGTTGGAATCAACGCAGATGACTTGCCCCATTCACAAACTATCTTATCATTGATCGGGCAAAAGAGGTTTCTCAATCAGTAAATGTTTTTCAAATATAACACTAATAAGTGTTGTACCTTTAAAATTCTGCGCTAATTCCACACCACTGACCCCCATCGGACCCCACCACTTCTGTATTTACATTCTGGTGCGGTGATGTGTCATCCATAATGATTGTGGATGAAGCGTCGCCATGGCTGCCCTTTTCCAGCAGTTGTGGGATGTAGTAGAATTTCAAAGGTTAGTATGTTACAACTGCATTCTTTTTCTCCATTCGAAGCCTCAATGACACCAGCTTTGCAGATACCCTTTTTGTTATGTTGATGGTAAAGGCTTGTCCACACGTAACGAAATTGCTGCAGAAAATATCTGCAGCAATTCCGCAGAAACTAGAAGGATCTCCGCTGCGGAAAAACCTCACCATTTTCTGCGGTTTTTACTGCAGAAAATGGTGCGGATTTTGCTGCGTTTTTCTCAATCTTGGGAGATGGTGACAGCGACTCTGCAATTCAGTCCACTTTTCACAGCAGGAATTGACATGCTGCAATACGAATAATACGCACCGCAGGTCAATTTCACAAGGAGTTAGTATGGGGACGAGCGCTCGTTACTACAATCTCTCATCCCCATACATTTCTATCATGTCTGCAGCACGTTTCCCTGTTTAAACAGGGAGATGTGCTGCCGACAACGATAATATTTTTCTGCATTTAAAACGATGCAATCAGCCGATGAACGAGCGTATTCACAGTCCGCAGTGGAATTCTGCAGCAGACGCTTTTTAAATTGGTTTCTATACATTTTTAGCTAACTTAAGACAGACGTTGCGGAAAATAACTGCGGAATTTCCCTCCGCAGCATGCTCATTCTGTTGCAGAGAAGCAGCGGAATTTCACTGCGGATTTCAGCCTTTGCAATGCAAAGGCTGAAATCTGCAGCAAGTCTGCTGTGATATCTGCAACGTCTGAATTACCTGTCAAATATGAATAATTGCTGCAAATTCGTTGCGAATTTGCAGAAACATTATGCAGCGGAACTTTGCAGGGCAATTATACATTGCAGGGCAATTATCGTGAACGAGCGTTCTGTGAACGCTTGTTTGCTCGATAATTGGCTGGTGTAAATTGGCCTTAATTCTTTACAGACAATTACTTTTCTTGTTTTAGCAGCTAGGTCACAGAATTGCGTTGTAGGACAATTTAAACTCTATACATATTATATTCAATGCTTTTAGTATTCAGCTCATTCTTAGGCTGGATTCACACACACAGCATTTTGCTGCGTTTTTGGGACTTTTTTGTTTTGTGGTGTTTTTCTTCCAAGCATGCTCTGAGTGTGGCGTTTTCCCATAGGATTCTCTGTATGACTTAAAAAACGCCATGAAAAAATGCATGCACAAAGCTGTACTGAATGAAAAATGGCACAAAAAACACCACTAAAAACAGCATAAAAGAGGCATGTTACATTTGAAAAACTATAGTTTCTTGAAGCGTTTTTTGGGGAAGTGTAAATTCAGTACTTCATTAATGGCTGAACTTAAAGGAGTTGCCTCAGGAAGCCAACTCATTTTTAAAATGAAACCGGCAGGTCAGCTTTTCTCACACTCGGCGATCAGCTGTTATCGACAGAGGAAGCTTTGTCCATTTATACATTTCCCCTGCGGTTCAAATGAATAGCCATCCATGTAATGCATGACTCATCGGGTCCATAGGCCCTAATATGGACAGGGGTTGTCTCAGGACGATAACTCCTTTAAAGTAGCACTCCAAAGCTTTTTTGTTTTTTTTGTTAAGGCTGCCTGTCATCAACAACTAAGTACTGTAATGTTACAGCCTTTTGTTTTGTATCGCTAGTAATATAAATTTTGTCTTTTGTCGTTCTTTCTGCTCCGCCGCCAGCTTTTTCTGTTATTTTCTCCTTCACTGTGGTCCGGATATGGCTGCTGCAGTGTGAAACTTGCGTTCTCATGCAAGTTTCTAATTCCTACAACTCCCATAATGTCTCAAACAGAGGAGAGACAGCTAGAGGTGTGTCTAGCCGAGTTCCTCCTCCCGTTCTTCCAGGACTGCAAGTCCTACATGATAGGGAAGCCCATCAACCCCGCCAAAAATACAGTAAGTGTCCCCTGTAGATAGTGCCTATATAATGCCAGAGTTCCCATGTAGTTAGTGCCATACCCCCCTTAAGATAGCACCACACATCCCCCCCCTGTAGATAGCACCTCCCTCCCCTACAGATTGCGCCACCCTCCCCCTGTAGATTGCGCCACACATCCCCTGTAGATAGCGCCACACACCCACCCTGTAGATAGCGCCACACCCCCACACTGTACATAGCCACACACATCCTCCTCTGCAGATAGCGCTCCCCCTTCTGTAGTTACCGCCATTAGGGCTCAGGCTGGGTATACCGCTCCTACAGGAGCCCCTGAAGTCACTATCCATATATGGACAGGGATGTCAGGGGCTCCCTCTAGGAGTGGAATCCCCAGCCAGAGTGTTGCCGACGTTCTGGCCAGGGATTCCGCTCCTGGAGGAGACCCTGGTGTCACTATCGATATATGGACAGTGACGTCAGGGGTCCTCCAGGAGTGGAATCCCCGGCCAGAGCATTGCCAACACTCTGGCCAGGGATTCCGCTCCTGGAGGAGACTTTGGGGGTCACTATCCATATATGTACAGTGACATCAGGGGCTCCTCCAGGAGCGAAATCCCCGGCCAGAACGTCGGCAACGCTCTTGCTTGGGATTCCGCTTGCATAGGTAGCCCTACTAGCGGTAACTACAGAAGGGGGAGCGCTATCTGCAGGGTGGGGGTGTGTGGCGATATTTACAGAGGATGTGTGGCGTTATCTACATGGCCACTGGGGGTGGGGAGAGTGGGCTTTGAGCGACGCCACACTGTAGTTCAGATCTGCCCAACGTTCGCTCAAACTGGCTTCCAGTCCAGCCATTGCTTTAAGAACGGTTTAGTGAGTCTGATTGTGGTCACGTGGTGCTGGGCACGGAATGATACGGAGGCAATTGCACAATGAAAGAGGACAAAGGTAAAGATTATAAAAGAAAGAGTGACCGATGCATGCACTGTACTATCTAATAATGGGGGGGGGGGGAGAAGCTTGGGAGTGCTTCTTTAAAGGGGTTTTCCCATGAGAGACATTTATGACATATCCACAGGATATGTCATAAATGTCAGAATGATGCGGGTCCCACCTCTGGAACCCGCACCTATCTCTAGCCGCCCTAAACCCCGTTCTGCCGCTCTGTGTTGCGGCAGAAGCAGGTGAATTCTAACCAAAAATTAGGAAACAGCATAGCTCGCTGGGCAACGCTGTTTCCGTAAGTCCCATAGAGCTGAATGGTAGTTATAGAAACAGTGTAGCTCGCATGCTACGCTGCTTCCGTAACTGCCATTCACTACTATGGGAGTTACGGAAACAGCGTAGCTCAACAAGCTACGTTGTTTTTGTAACTTCCGACCATATAGTCAGGAAGTGGCCGGGGAGGCAGATGGAGCAGAAAAAGGCAGAACGGGGTTTAGGGGCCCCGTTCTAGAGATAAGTGCGGGTTCCAGAGGTGGGACCCGCATCTATCTGACATTTATGACATATCCTTTGGATATGTCATAAACGTCTCTGATGGGAAAACCCCTTTAAGTCTAGGCAGTCAATGTAAATTCCTGGAAGACAGTTTTAAACCCCTTTTGAGAGTAGTGTAGAGTCTGTAGTTCTGAGCCTTACCTTACCATAGATAGGCTTGGAGCCTCACACCTGAAATCTGAAAGCCCACTACAGGTACCAACTTCACATAATGTTATCTAGCCACAGTATACACTGTCTGACCACTGTATACACTATTTATCTGACCATATATGTATTTATTTGACAGATGAATCCACTACTTATTTGACCTTTTTTGTCTGCTATTTATCTGATTTCTGTATCCACTATTTATTTTAATTGCTGTATCCGCTATTTATCTGATGGCTCTATCCACTATTTCATGGCTGTATCCACTATTTATCTGATGGCTGTAACCACTATTTATCTGACCTCTGTATTCCCTATTTATCTGACGCTGTATCCACTTTATATCTGATCACTGTAGCCATTATTTATCTGATGGCTGTATCCACTAGTTATCTGACTGCTGTAGCCACTATTTATCGGATGGCTGTATCTACTATTTATCTGACCGCTGTATTGGTTATTTATCTGGCCGCTGTATCCACTATTTATGTGACTGCTGTATCCACATTTTATCTGAACACTGTAGCCACTATTTATCTGACTGCTGTAGCCACTATTTATCTGACCGCTGTATTCACTATTTATCTGACTGCTGTCTCCAATATTTATCTGACTGCTGTATCTACAATTTATCTGACTGCTGTATCCACTATTTATCTGACTGCTGTATCTACTATTTATCTGACTGCTGTATCTACAATTTATCTGACTGCTGTATCCACTTTATATGTGACCGCTGTATCCACTGTTTATCTGACTGCTGTATCCACTATTTATCTGACTGCTGTATCTACTATTTATCTGACTGCTGTATCTACAATTTATCTGACTGCTGTATCCACTTTATATGTGACCGCTGTATCCACTGTTTATCTGACTGCTGTATCCACTATTTATCTGACCGCTGTATCCATTATTTATCTGACTGCTGTCTCCAATATTTATCTGACTGCTGTATCCACTATTTATCTGACCGCTGTATCCACTATTTATCTGACTGCTGTATCCACTATTTATCTGACCGCTGTATCCATTATTTATCTGACTGCTGTCTCCAATATTTATCTGACTGCTGTATCCACTATTTATCTGACCGCTGTATCCACTATTTATCTGACTGCTGTATCCACTATTTATCTGACCGCTGTATCCATTATTTATCTGACTGCTGTCTCCAATATTTATCTGACTGCTGTATCCACTATTTATCTGACCACTGTATCCACTATTTATCTGACTGCTGTATCCACTATTTATCTGACTGCTGTATCCACTATTTATCTGACTGCTGTATCCACTATTTATCTGACGGCGGTATCCTCTATTTATCTGATTGCTGTATCCACTATTTATCTGACGGCGGTATCCTCTATTTATCTGATTGCTGTATCCACTATTTATCTGACGGCGGTATCCTCTATTTATCTGATTGCTGTATACACTATTTTACTGACCCCTGTATCTGTTATTTATCTGACTGATGTATCCACTACTTATTTGACTTCTCTATCATCTGTTTACATGACCTCTGTAGCCTCTATTTATCGGATATCTGTAACCTGTTTTTATCCGGACACTATGGGGGGAATATATTAACTGGTGTAGAAAAGTCGCAAACCACGCAAAAGTCTTAATTTGCGGTAAAAGTTATGAATTTTGTGCTGTTTTCGCCAATCATGGCACTATTCTTAATAGAAATTTTTCATCATAATTTACACCAGAAACTGGCGTAAATTATTGCGCAAATCTACAGCAGCCAATGGCACCTCTTAATAAATTGGGCGCAATTTACTCCAACTTTCTTTATATTAAGACTGGCATATGGAACATCAGTATTAATAAATTCCCCCCTATATGACATGGTTTATCTCAACTCTGTTTTTCCCCATATATAGTGTATACCTCATGTACTGTACCAGGTGAGATTTTAAAGTGTGGCCTATTTATTGTTAGGGTGTTGTTAGGGCAGACCTAAAATGGGAAAACTTTGTTGTGTTGGTCTTCTTGCAATGCACATGACTCCCGTTATCAAATATGAAAGTGCGTTAAATGTTTTTTTTAAATATTGGCTACTATGTCAGGACAGTTGGCATCTAGGGGGATTACGGACTATGTTTTATACAGATGACACCTGCTTGCAACGGTCGGGATCGAGATAACCCCTCAATAGCGATTGTGGTATTTGAGCGGTTAGACAGGGGGAGGGGGCATGATCTGTCCCCCAATCAGCCCCTGCATCAAAATTGTGTGGTACTGAGTGGTTGCCATGGCAGGCAGAGACATAGTGAAGCCCTCCTGTCTGCCTTCTGTGTCCTACTTTTAAGCCCTTCCAGAGGTATGGCTTAATAGGAGAGTACAGAAAAAGGCAATATTTAGGTGGGGCTCCCTGCAGTGTGTTCGGTCTGGTAAATGCGGCAGACATACGGACCATATATCATGGACCAAACACGCTCGTGTGTGAGGCTCCTTACGCCACATACATACGTATTTTGCTCCAGTATTCAGAAGCCAAAGCCAGGAGTGGGTCCAAAATACAGTAGAGGTGCAAATCTTTCCATTCTTCTGTTTGTGTTCAACTCATCGTTTTTACTACCAAATAATCATACAAAATACTGATCAAATACTGTGTGTGTTCTTGCCGCAATTTTTGATGTGGTTTTTAACGCATGGCCAAAAAGTGTCATGTAAATGCAACCATATATTGGATTTACACAGCTTTTTTATGTGATTTTTGTGGCGTTTTTAGGGTATGATCATACTGCTTATTTTCGGGCCGAAAAATCTGAATTAGAAGCGTTGTGTTCCGACTGGGATTTTTTTTACGCAGCCATTTTGAAAATAGGCCGAGTAAAAAAATTCCCGCAAAAAAGAAGTGCATATCACTTCTTGAGCCTTTTTTGGAGCCGTTTTTCATTGACTAGAAAAACAGCTCCAACAGCTTTTAGCCGCTCGCGGTGAAAAATAGCGGCATGTTCTTTCTTGCTGCTGTTCCGCCTCTGACCTCCCATTCAAATCAATGGGAGGCAGAAAAAGGAATTTTAAGTCAGATTTTTTTCTGCCTGCAAATTCCTACGTGTGAGGAGGTCCTTAGATGCCACAGTCGCTATTGACCGCAGTATCAAAGTGGTAAAACAGCTAGGATCAGAGTTATCTCTGTTCCTGGCAATCTGTGCGAAGTGTCAGCTGTAAGGGTATGTTCACACGAGGTCATTACGTCCGTAATTGACGGACGTATTTCGGCAGCAAGTACCGGACCGAACACAGTGCAGGGAGCCGGGCTCCTAGCATCATACTTATGTACGATGCTAGGAGTCCCTGCCTCGCTGCCGGACAACTGTCCCGTACTGTAATCATGTTTTCAGTACGAGACAGTTGTCCGGCAGCTAGGCAGGGACTCCTAGCGTCGTACATAACTATGATGCTAGGAGCCCGGCTTCCTGCACTGTGTTTGGTCCGGTACTTGCGGCCAAAATACGTCCGTCAATTACGGACGTAATGACCTCGTGTGAACATACCCTCATGCTCAGCCCATGAGCCCGCTCTGTACTTCCAAAACTCGCACATGGACGTACAATGTCGTCCTAGTGCTTCAAGGGGTTAAAAGATCATTTGAAGCGACACATGCTATATTCTGTTTAGCTCACAATACATTGACTAGACTTGATACAATTGAATACTTTTCTCAGCTGAGAGCAGAACTTGGTATGTACCTGTTTTCTCTGAGTATTCTCATTCACTGACAGCAATCAAATATCTTGAAAATGATGAGGAATTGAACCTCAAAGGGGGTAATTTATGAAGACTGGTGTAAACAAACATTATATTTCCAAAGCAGAACATTGCGTTATCTCTGCTGATCATTTACAGAGTAGTAAAATCCCTATTCTGTTCATGTTTTGACTGTGACTAATATTAAGTAGAGAAAATCATCCACAATTACATTAGCCTTGTTTACTGGTAGAGACTGTTCATTTTCTAATCCTCTAAAGTTATAAATAGATTGTGGCTGAATAGCAAATAAACAAGACGACATAAAACTTGGCTATCTGGTAGATGATCAAAACGCATCTTACTATAATTATATTTGGTAAATGACTACGTTATTTTCCCAGTCTACCGTGATCTTTTATAAACTCTCTAGTAAGCTTTAAAAAGACAGCTTAATACTAAAAATAAGCTGTGGGTTCAGGGGCGTATGCAGAAATCATAAGGTCCCATAAAAACCTCAGGATGGCCCCCTCCCCGCGCTCCGACAAACATACCAATTATTATTAAAGTTAGTTTCAACATAATTTTATTACATATCTTTACAGGGGTTGCATCTCCACTTTTCACACATAATAGGGAAATTATCTATGGCTGTACGCCAGTATAATGGGCCAAAAATTAGCAAATGATGGCTCTCACCATATTTGCGCAATAATTTGTAACTTTTTGCTATTTTGCACCGCCTCACAATCCGACACAATTTATGTTAGAAACTGGTGAAAATCTACGCCTCTTAGCTGGCATAAATTTCCCTGTCTGGCGCCCAGACAGCCAAATATGCGCCTAATTTATTAAGAGACGTTCGACTCTAAATAAGGCGCATTTTACTTTAGCGCTCTATATATTAAGACTGGCGTATAAAACTAAAGTCTCCCATAGATCTCCAAATCTCTTTACAAAGTCATAATATTAAATGATAAAACCCTGGTTGCCTACAGCCACCAGTAGTGGGAGCTCACTGCATATAAATTAATACAGCTACTTTTTAAACTACATGGGATCCATGAAAATCTCTATCCAGTGAGCTCACCCTAGGGGTGGCTGCAGGAAAGCACTATGAATGTACATTACGTCGGGAAGCAGGAGAAGCTGTTCAGTGCCGGGCCCCCTCTCACCACGGGCCCCATAGCTCTTGCATGGTTTGCAAGTTACCCACTGTGTGGAAAAAACTGGTTGCTCTACATCATGCTGAATATAGACAGCGCTTTTCATTATAATGTTCTAATAACATACAGTATCGTCTTCCTCTGTGTCAGAAAGTTGTCTATATCGGCGCCCAGGAGTGAAGAGGTCTACAGGAACAGTATATTTTAAAAAGTGCTGCACCTGGTCTAGCTGTGTCTTACTCGCACAACCAATTAATACATAGCAGGAAAAAGTTCTGTACAGGAGAAGTACTATTAGGTGACAACTTCTGCACTGCTGCTTAGTATGACTTCCACAGATGCTGCCACCATGTTCTTCATTTCTTGGTCTTACTACAGGCCATAAAGTTTTCATGCTGTCCAATTTCAAGTCTTTTATGCCGCTAGTGACTGTGTTAACAGTGTCACATACTCAATTGGTGGCAGTCCAAGGCCCTGTTTACACAGCAGATTCCGACACAAAATTCCGCCACCCATTAATTTAGAGTCAGACTCTTTTTTTTCTTTTCGCCGCTAGCTGATTTTTCAGCTAGCGGGAAAAAGAAGAATTCTTCTCGATCTTCGGGCTGATTCCACCCGAACCCCCCATTGAAATCAATGGGAGGAGGAATAGTTCCGCGCCAGGGATTTATTCGGCAGGACTCACCACACAAAATCCGCCTTGTGAGCAGGGCCTAAGAGTACTAATGGGTTCGTGGCTAACTATATTTCTTCTGACTGCATGGAAATAGCACCGTGTACACAGGATGGCTCTTGCTTTCTTATAAAACAACACTGTTTACAAGTTATATTTTCTTCTTACTAAATTATAGTAACAAATGATTAGTGGAAAAGACCTTTCAATGAAATATTAGAGACTTTTTGTAGACTAATACATACATTTCTGGTAATATTTGCTAGCATGTAATAGTTGGATTTATAACATTTTTAGGCTACATTCACACGCACTAGATTTGCTGCTAAAAATATTTGCACTATCACTGCTATATGGGTGGACAATATACTGTAGCCCAGCTATGGGTAGTAGAAACCCTCAAGGCACATTGCCTACCTCGGTCCTGGCCGTGTTATTATTATGAATACAAATATTGTTAAATAATACACTGTTGTATATTTAAATCTTGCCAAATCTCAATGTGATAGAATGTTTTTATATGTGCTATATATACTGCTGTTTGCCAAAATGCACAGAAACCATTTCGATTTGTATAACATGTTCTAAAATGAGCTAAAACTCACTTCGGATTCAGGATTCTTGTCCTCACTCGGTTTTAATACATAAATGAAAAATCAGGGTGATATGCCTGGAATGGGTGTAAAGAAATACACATTACCTGTAACATTTTTACCTAGTACTACCTCCCTATGTTGGCCTCCTAGGTTTTTTTTAATAGTTAATGTGCTTATGTAGAAGAGAAAGCATTTGCAAATAATTTCAACACAACATAAATCACATTTTTATCTTCAAAGCTATCTTGTTTCTTTATCTTCTAAATGTACAATTCTTGCCATCACATATAACATCTGTGGTCCATGTGACTTTCACATCTTTTCTTATGTCAGCTGTTTGGCTCCCTCTGTGTTCTTCCTTTGAAATTTTCACTTCAAATATTTTCCCATTTTGGAGTGCCGAGTTTGTCAGAGTTTATCTGTAGAGTTGCAGTGGATTTGCCACATATACAAGTTTTCATGTTTGATTTAGACCTGGGTGTGGTCCCTAGCTAAACGTTTGTATCTGTATTTATAGATTTATATCCAAGAAGAGCAATTCTAGCAGGCAAAAGAAAGTAGTAGCTGCTGGCAAGAACAATAGAACAGGACACAGTATCAAGTGTAATATTACTGAAAGTACCGTAAAATAAGGGATATTCCTCTATTTATATATGTTTCACATGTTCATGTTGATTTCAGATTTTAATACTCCAGTAGTCAAGACAGTAGCTTTTGTAGATGAAGATAACAAAATATCAATTGCAAGATATCATAATGCTGTTGTCACGGGGCCCGTGGAAAGCAATACTGTTACTAGACCTACTGTAATGTTGGGGTAGGGAGACAGACAGGTGAGCCCTAATCTACCCGCCACTCAGTCCCTGCCTATTTGAACGGCCCGTCCTAAGCGACGGCGTACAACAGGGCGACGGTCCCTACACTCAATATGTGCACGACAGACAAACAGACAAGGGTACACAGAAGCTAAGGGAAATGGGGCAGTTGCCCACGGCAACACCGTGAGCAACAAGAGTAGTGAACGAGCCGAGTCAAACCAGGAGTGTACGAGGTACCAAACGCAGAGCAGGAGCGTAGTCAGTAAAGCCAGGGTCTATATGAAGCAGAGGTCAATAGTAATAGCAGGAACAGCAGAGCCAGGAAACAAGATAGAATCATAGGCAAAGGACAAGCAGCAAATGAAGGTATAAATAGACCGAGGGCGGGAGCTAGAACTGTCTGGCCAGGCTGTGATAGGTTCTCCCACTCCTCAGCCTACCAGCCTGAGTGGTAGCAGATCGAGTCACTCTATCAGACCTAGGAACAGATGCAGACCGATTAACCACGGGCGTCGACACAGAAGCTGTGTCTGGCAGATCCTTTACACCTACAGGTGATGGTGTCGATCCATTGTGTCACTAAAGGATTTGATGTAGATCTAATCTGGAGTGCGGAATCTAAGGGATGACTAGGTTTTCAACTTTTAACCTCCGTATGGAGATGTGGCCTTGACCGCTAGTATTCCTGGGTCGCTACCCCCAAAGCAGTGTCCCTTGGCTACGCCGACGAGGATAGGCGTGGTGCAGAAACAGTAGGCAAAATGCAGAATCGGTTTTATAGCGTAGGTCAGGGCAGGTGGCAGACTTTCACCAAAGGTTAGGGCAGGCGGCAGAAGGTCGTCACGGGTAAATATCAAGAGGGCAGTGCAGACGGCAGGCAGGGATGGTCAAAGTACAGACAGAGGTCAATCACAGGTAATCCAAACAAATGATAATGCAGGGTTTCAATAGCAAGCTAAGAGGAACCTAATTGCTTAGGCAAGTATTGGAAAGGAATAACTTGGCAAAGCTGGGTAGAATTTCACGTGCACTCACCCTTCAAGGGAGGAATGGTCAGCGCACGTACGCACTAAGGAGTGAACAGTATTTATGAAGAGATGCAGAGTTGAAGGAGGCTGTGACCAGAGAAGAGTGAGAGTGGAACGTTACAGGAGTAGCAGGTGTTACAGTTCTCTGACAGCTCTGTACTTTAGGACTCTCAACAAAGACTAATATGCAAATATTACTCACTTCCTTTGCCTTGATCCTTTTCCATGATTGATCTCTTTTTATGTGGAAAAGACACAAACAATGAATATACATATATATATGTTTTGTTTGGAATAAAAGAGAGCTTTATTTTACAACTCTCTTAAGATGCTTTACTAAAGAAAAGATAGTGGATCCACACTAAATGGCCTGCCAATCTTCTGATTAAGGAGCCTGTCATGTGACCTCAAGATGTCAAGTAGTGAGCAGTGGCGTAACTACTATGCGCCCCAGGGCAAATTTTGAACCTGGGCCCCCCACTTCTTGATGGAGGCGTGGGCCACAATGGCGTTGCAAGTCTCATAGACAACATAGCTATAAGACCATTTTCTATGTCTGATAGTAAATCTCTAAATGATACATAAAGTATCACATAATACTACTATCCTATACAAGAAACAAAAATCACCATACTGTTACTAAATAAAACCAAGTAAACCAAGGCCGATGTTACCAATGATACCAATATACGTGGTACAAACAATACTGCCACAACATGACCACATATTACTACATAGTGACTGAATAATATCACCAAACTGTTACTGAATAATAGCGCAACACCATGATGACATATTACCACCACATAGTGACTGAATAATACCATTATACTGTTGCTGAATTGTACCACCACAACATGACTACATATTATCACCACATAGTGACGGAATATTACCACCATAAGTATTACTGAATAAAATCCACTATACAAAGAGCAATATTACCACCACATAGTGACCATATATTGGTAGACACCAGTCATACACAGGCACTATGCAGACCATATAAGTGAATACAGTAGAGTTACATCCAGTGACTTACAGGTGACATCTTCTCAGATTGGAGTCAGTCACTTTCCCTTTTCTTCTTCTTCATCTGGGCCACACCAACATGATGACTTATTCCAGCTAAGACTTGTCTCTGCATATTTTAGATCAAAGACATCTTTGGCTTTTTGATTTCCTAGCATCCTCTCACATTAATAGTGCCACCTTTAGGCCTCCCACTGTAATAGTGTTCCTCTTAGTATCCTATACAGTAATAGTGCCCCCAAACAGTAGTGCCATCGCACAGTAGTAATTTCTCCCTTTGTGCCCCCACACAGTTACAGTCCTAATTTATGTCCCCATATACTGTAGTAGTTCTCTTTTGTTCCCGATATAACAGTTAAATGCCCCATATAGTAGTTAGACCCCCATATAGTAAATAGGTGCCCCCATATAGTGTATAGGTCCTCCTATAGTAGTTAGGTGCTCCCATATAGTAATTTGTCCTCCCATATAATAGATAGGTGCTCCCATATAGTAGATAGATGCCACCTATATCAGTTAGGCCCCAATATAGTAGATAGGCCCCCATATAGTACATACATCACCCCCATATAGTAGTTAACCTCCCATGTATTAGATAGGTGCCCCCATACCTATATTAGATAGGTGTCCCCATGTAGTAAATTGGGGCCTCCATATAGTATTTAGCCCCCAATATAGTGGATAGGTTACCCCCATATAGTAGTTAGGCACCCCTCCTGCATTAAAAGTACCCCCCTTCCGCCTATAATAAAAAAATATTGTAAACTTACCTATCCCTGTTCCCACGACAAACTGCCTCTGGCGGCGTTATGCAGTGACGTCATCACGCTGCCTGCGCTGGGATGTAAGGCTCAGCCTCCTCATTAACCTCTAGTAGGCCACAGGCATAAAACTGCCTGTGGCTTAGTAGAGTTAGTTGCGGGGCAGGGAGCCATGGCTTTCTCTCCACCATAGTAAACTAACCGGTGCCCACACCAGGGCCTGGGGCTGGTGGGCCGTCTTCTCCTCCGGGCCCGGTCATTACGCCTCTGGTATTAGGTATAAAAATCATATGTATGTTAGGACCTATAGTTAATGCTTACATACCATTTTTTTTCTCAGTATTTGCTGCTTGGCTGTTGTTTTGTGATCTGTGACTACAGCTTAGCTACAGTGCCTACATAGAGTCTCAGGTAATCTGAAATCCACCTCCTACCTCATCGTTGTTTCAGACTGCTGCTCTCCCACTCCCGCTGAAGCTCTGTCCCCAACAGGCTCACCAGGAAGCCAGTGTATGGACAACTGATCTCTATTACAGCAATAGCAGAATGTTTATAAAGTATATATTACTAAACGACTAGTGAGAAAAAGATAAGATACTTACTAAGGTAAGAAGGAGCCTGGAGTTTTGCTTTAAAGGGGTATTCCCAGAATCAAAAATTATCATCGATCCATAGGATACGTGATAATTTTCTGATCATTGGGGGCCCCACCGCTGGGACCCCCACCCATCACAAGAACGGGTGTTCTGACCCCCAGATCCTTCTCAATGTATTTCCCGCAGTGATTAGGAGCTTGAATGGAGCGGTGGTCGATCATGCGCGTGCCGCTCCATGCAATGTCTTTGAGAATACCGGAAACAGCGGAGTTCTGTTTCTGTCATTCCCACAGACTTTGAATGGAGTGGAAGCGTGCATAATTTTAACCATCAACGCTGCAGTCTGATCAGTAGGGGGGGCCCATTCATGAAACATTTGTACTGGGCCCACCAAAGAGTTAAAATGTTACCAGTGTTAAATAGTTACGTAGTTACATTGTATGGTTGAAAAAAGACACATATCCATCAATTTCAACCAAAGCATGGGAGAAAAGGAAGGGATAGGAGAAACTTTGTTTTACCCCTATTAATCCAGGGAAAGGTTTAACCCCTTAGTGACCAGCTTATTTTAGCCCTTAATGACCAAGCTATTTTTTACGTCTTTTCCATCGTCTCTTTCAAAGAGCTATAACTTTTTTATTTTTGCGTCAACATAGCTGTATGAGGTCTTGTTTTTTGTGGGAAAAGTTGTATTTTTAATAGCACCATTTTGGGGTACTATTTATTGATTTATTAACTTTTTTTTAGGGAAAATAGAAAAAAAACATCAATTTCTCCACACTTTTTTGCGTCCTAAATTTACGCCGTTTACTGTGTGGTATAAGTAACACTAACTTTATTCAGCGATTTGTTACTATTGCAACGCTACCAAATTTATATAGATTTTCTGTTTTACTACTTTTATACAGTAAAAACACTTTTTATCAAAATTGTTTTTTTTGTCTCCATATTTCACGAGCCATAACTTTTTTTATTTTTCCGCAGATCCAGCTGTATGAGGGCTTTTTTTTGCGGGACAACTTGTAGTTTTTATTGGTACCATTTTGGAGTAGATGCGTCTTTTTGACCACTTTTTATCATATTTTATTTAAAGCAGGATTCACAGGAAACCGCAATTATTGCATTGTTTTTTTAATTGTATTTTTTGCGGCGTTCACTGTGTTGGTTAAAAAATTTAATAACTTTATAGTTGGGGTCGTTACGTGATACCAAATATGTGTAACTTTTTTTGTTTTAATATTAAAAAAGAATTTTGTAAGGGGAAAAAGTGTGTTTTTGATTTTTACTAGTCCCAATAGGGGACCTAACTATGCGATCGTCCGATCGCTTTTATCACACACTGAAATACTTTTGTATTGCAGTGTATTAGTGCCTGTCCGTGTAATACGTATGAGTATCCGTATGAGTTTGAACTCATTGTGGGCTCCATTCATTTGGAGCAGTGTTCTGCGTTGGTGATGCAGGGATTATCGTGCGATTTGGTTTTAGGCCTTCCTTGGTTGCAGATGCATAATCCCACATTTAACTGGAATACTGGGGATCTTACTAAATGGGGTAATGAATGCATGACGTCCTGTTTTTCTATTAATTTGGTTTCTCTCGCTGAGGAGGTGAACACTCTACCTGAGTTTATTCAGGATTTCGCTGATGTTTTTTCTAAAAAGGCTTCCGAAGAGTTACCTCCTCATAGAGAGTACGATTGCGCAATCTATTTGGTACCAGGAGCTAAGCTCCCTAAAGTTAGGATATTTAATCTCTCTTGTCCCGAACGTGAAGCCATGAGGGAATATATCCAGGAAAGCCTGGCCAAAGGTTACATTCGCCCCTCTACTTCTCCGGTAGGTGCTGGCTTCTTCTTCGTAGGGAAGAAGGGTGGTGGTCTTAGGCCGTGCATCGATTACCGAAACTTGAATAAGGTCACTGTAAGGAACCAATATCAACTTCCTCTGATTCCTTATCTCTTCAATCAGGTTCAGGGGGCCCAAATATTTCTCTAAGTTTGATCTTCGGGGGGCTTATAACCTTATCCGAATCAGAGAAGGGGATGAGTGGAAGACTGCGTTTAACATGCCCGAAGGTCATTTAGAATACCTTGTCATGCCCTTTGGGTTGTGTAATGCTCCCGCGGTCTTCCAGAATTTCATAAATTAGATTTTAAGAGACTACCTGGGGGTATTTCTTGTAGTGTACCTTGATGATATACTTGTGTTTTCCAAGGACTGGTCCTCCCACATTGAGCATGTCAGGAAGGTGCTCCAGGCCCTTCGGGAAAACAAACTCTTTGCTAAAACCGAAAAATGTGTGTTTGGGGTGCAGGAGATACCAATTTTGGGTCAAATCCTCACTCCTAACGAATTCCGCATGGATCCTGCCAAGGTTCAGGCTGTGGCTGAATGGGTCCGACCTGCCTCCCTGAAGGCTTTACAGTGCTTCCTGGGGTTTGCTAATTATTATAGGAGATTTATTGCTAACTTCTCGGTCATCGCTAAGCCTCTTACGGACCTTACTCGCAAAGGTGCTGATCTCCACTGGCCAACGGAGGCGGTCCAGGCTTTTGAGGTCCTTAAGAGGTGCTTTATCTCTGCCCCAGTGGCGATTCAGCCTAACCAGATGGAGCCATTCATCGTGGAGGTTGACGCCTCCGAGGTGGGAGTGGGTGCTGTCTTGTCCCAGGGTATTAGGTCTCTCACCCATCTCCGTCCCTGTGCCTACTTCTCCAGGAAGTTCTCCCCCACTGAGAGTAACTATGACGTTGGCAACCGCGAACTCTTAGCCATTAAATGGGCATTTGAAGAGTGGCGCCACTTCCTGGAGGGGGCTAGGCACCAGGTAACGGTCCTTACCGACCACAAGAATCTGGTTTTCCTAGAATCTGCTCGGAGGCTAAACTCGAGATAAGCTCGATTGGCGTTGTTTTTTACTGGATTCAACTTTGTGCTCACCTATAGGGCTGGGTCTAAAAATATTAAAGCTAATGCGCTGTTGCGTAGCTTCATGGCCAGCCCTCCTCCGGAGGAGGATCCTGCTTGTGTTTTGCCCCCAGGTATAATCATTTCCTCTATTGATTCTGACTTAGTCTCCGAAATTGCGGCTGATCAAGGTTCCTTCCTGAGAACAAGCTGTTTGTTCCCCTGCAATTCCGGCTAAGGGTACTCAGGGAGAATCATGACTCTGCACTATCTGGCCATCCAGGCATCCTGGGTACTAAGCACCTAATTTCTAGAACCTATTGGTTGCCTGGGTTGCCTAAAGACGTTAAGGCCTACGTCGCCGCTTGTGAAATTTGTGCTAGGTCCAAGACTCCCAGGTCCCGACCAGCGGGCTTACTATGTTCTTTGCCCATTCCCCAGAGACCTTGGACCCATATATCCATGGATTTTATCACCGATCTGCCTCCATCCCAAGGCAAGTCGGTGGTGTGGGTTGTAGTAGACCGCTTCAGTAAGATGTGCCACTTTGTGCCCCTCAAGAAACTACCCAATGCCAAGACGTTAGCTACCTTGTTTGTCAAACACATCCTGTATCTCCATGGGGTTCCTGTCAATATTGTTTCTGACAGAGGGTTCAATTTGTTTCATTGTTTTAGAGAGCTTTCTGTAAGAAGTTGGAGATTGATCTGTAATTCTCCTCGGGCTTCCATTCTGAAACTAATGGCCAAACTGAGAGGACTAATCAGTCTCTAGAACAATATTTAAGGTGTTTTATCTCTGACTGCTGATTGGGTCTCCTTCATTCCCCTCGCCGAATTTTCCCTCAATAACCGGGTCAGTAACTTGTCAGGGGTCTCCCCCTTTTTCTGTAATTTTGGATTTAATCCACGGTTCTCCTCCGTTTCACCTGGTGGTTCCAACAATGCCGAGGTAGATGTCGTTCATCGGGAACTGTGCACAGTCTGGGCCCAGGTTCAGAAGAACCTTGAGTCGTCCCAGAGCATACAAAAGACTCAGGCAGATAAAAGACGTTCTGTTAGCCCCTTGTTTGTGGTTAGGGATCTGGTGTGGCTGTCTTCAAAAAATTGTGCCTTAAAGTTCCGTCCCAAAAATTTGCTCCCCGGTATATAGGGCCGTACAAGGTCATTGAGGTTCTTAACCCTGTCTCCTTCCAGCTGGAGTTACCCCCGTCTTTTCAAATACACAATGTGTTCCATGCCGCCCTCCTGAAACGCTGCTCCCCGTCCTTGGCTACCTCGAGGAAACCTCCTGTCCCTGTTCTCACCCCTGAAGGGGTAGAATTCGAGGTGGCCAAGATTGTGGACAGCAGGATGGTCCAAGGCTCCCTCCAGTACCTGGTCCATTGGAGAGGATACGGGCCTGAGGAGAGGACTTGGGTACCCGCCCGGGATGTTCACGCTGGGTGATTGCTCAGGAAGTTTCATCTTCGGTTCCCCAACAAGCCAGGTCCACCTAGGAAGGGTCCAGTGGCCCCTCATAAAAGGGGGGTACTGTAAAGGATTTGCCTGACACAGCTTCTGTGTCGACGCCCATAGTTAATCAGCCTGCATCTGTTCCTAGGTCTGCTCGAGTGACTCGATCTGCTACCACTCAGGCTGGTAGGCTGAGGAGTGGGAGAGCCTATCGCAGCCTGGCCAGACGGTTCTAGCTTCCGCCCTTGGTCTACTTATATCTTCATTTACTGCTTGTCCTTTGCCTGTGATTCTCTTGTTTCCTGGCTCTGCTGTTCCTGCTGTTACCATTGACCTCTGCTTCATATTGACCCTGGCTTGACTGACTATTCTCCTGCTCTGCATTTCTTACCTCGTACATTCCTGGTTTGACTCGGCTCGTCCACTACTCTGTTGCTCACGGTGTTACCGTGGGCAACTGCCCTACTTCCCTTGCTTCTGTGTACCCTTGTCTTGTTTTGTCTGTCATGCACATATTGAGCGTAGGGACCGTCGCCCAGTTGTACGCCGTCGCCTAGGACGGGCTGTGCAAGTAGGCAGGGACTGAGTGGCGGGTAGATTAGGGCTCACCTGTCTGTCTGGGCCCAGGTTCAGAAGAACCTTGAGTCGTCCCAGAGCATACAAAAGACTCAGGCAGATAAAAGACGTTCTGTTAACCCCTTGTTTGTGGTCAGGGATCTGGTGTGGCTGTCTTCAAAAAATTGCGCCTTAAAGTTCCGTCCAAAAAATTTGCTCCCCGGTATATAGGGCCGTACAAGGTCATTGAGTTCCTTAACCCTGTCTCCTTCCGGCTGGAGTTACCCCCGTCTTTTCAAATACACAATGTGTTCCATGCCGCCCTCCTGAAACGCTGCTCCCCGTCCTTGGCTACCTCGAGGAAACCTCCTGTCCCTGTTCTCACCCCTGAAGGGGTAGAATTCGAGGTGGCCAAGATTGTGGACAGCAGGATGGTCCAAGGCTCCTTCCAGTACCTGGTCCATTGGAGAGGATACGGGCCTGAGGAGAGGACTTGGGTACCCGCCCGGGATGTTCACGCCGGGTTATTGCTCAGGAAGTTTCATCTTCGGTTCCCCAACAAGCCAGGTCCACCTAGGAAGGGTCCAGTGGCCCCTCATAAAAGGGGGGTACTGTAAAGGATTTGCCTGACACAGCTTCTGCGTCGACGCCCATAGTTAATCAGCCTGCATCTGTTCCTAGGTCTGCTAGAGTGACTCGATCTGCTACCACTCAGGCTGGTAGGCTGAGGAGTGGGAGAGCCTATCGCAGCCTGGCCAGACGGTTCTAGCTCCCGCCCTCGGTCTACTTATATCTTCATTTGCTGCTTGTCCTTTGCCTGTGATTCTCTTGTTTCCTGGCTCTGCTGTTCCTGCTGTTACCATTGACCTCTGCTTCATATTGACCCTGACTTGACTGACTATTCTCCTGCTCTGCATTTGTTACCTCGTACACTCCTGGTTTGACTCGGCTCGTCCACTACTTTGTTGCTCACGGTGTTGCCGTGGGCAACTGCCCTACTTCCCTTGTCTTGTTTTGTCTGTCATGCACATATTGAGCGTAGGGACCGTCGCCCAGTTGTACGCCGTCGCCTAGGATGGGCTATGCAAGTAGGCAGGGACTGAGTGGCGGGTAGATTAGGGCTCACCTGTCTGTCTCCCTATCCTGACATTACAATAATTACTCACCTATCCCCATTCCCACGATGTGTGGAGGATCCTTCTCCTCCTCTGCACTCTCCTGTGAGTAACTTGATGCTTACAGGCGCGATGACGTAACTACATCGCGCCTGCCTGCGCCGAGCTGCTCACGGCACAGTGAATGCTGAAGCATGGCTCCAGCATTTATCCCAACTGACGTAGGCTCAGTTGGAAACGGGACCAGCGCAGTTGCTAGCTATGCCAGGCTGGGACACTGCTCTGGTCCTGACATCACTGTCCATATATGGACAGCGATGTCAGGGGCTTTCCCAGAGACTGAGTCCTGGAGCAGAGCCTCTAGCGCTCTGCCTGGGACACCTCTCCTTCTTACATCACTGTCCATATATGGACAGTGATGCCTTAACGACGGCCCCACCACTTGCCCGGGTTTGCCGGGTGCTGACGCCGGCTCGGAGATGACCAATGTCTCTTGTATATTTTCTACTTGCAGATTTAACGGCTCCCTGCTCTATTTATTTATTCCGATGCAGCGCCGTAAAAAGTCTATTGCATCGGAATAAAACCCGTTAGTGGCCGCTGTAAAAACACTAATGGGCGGTCACTTATGGGTTTAAAATAAATAACGTAACTAAATAAATATAAAAATTACCGATAAGGCTTTTAACCAACTTTCCCTAAAAAAAGGAAGATTTACCCCCTGATCCTAAGTGGCAATCTGACTGGATGAACATTAAAACAAGAATTATATATATTGACATAGGAGCTAATATTTTTTTGTTTTGGGAAATTATCTAAGCCTTTTTTGAAGGCATCTACTGTTCCTGCTGTGACCAGCTCCTGTGGTAGGCTATTCCACAGATTCATAGTTCTCACATTAAAGTAGGCTTGTCGTCTCTGGACATTGAACCGTTTTTCCTCCAGACAGAGGGAGTACCCCCTTTTCTTTTGAGGGGATATTACATGAACAGGTTATCACCATATTTTTTGTATGTGCCATTCATATATTTATATGTTAATCATGTCCCCCTAATGCCTCATGCAAACGACCGTGTGTGCCATCTGAGTTCCGTCAGTGATCCGAGGAAAGATAAGACATGTTTTATCTTTCCTCAGATCGGAGACTCGGACCATTTTTCACGGACCCGATTCACACGCTAAAGTGAATGGATCCGTGAAGACTATCGGGTGCCACTCGGATGCCGAGTGGCACAACGGTCGTGTGTTTGAGGCATTGGTCGTCTCTATTCAAGGCTAAATACTGTAGGTTTAATTCCTTTAATCTTTCCTCCTAAGATCTTTCATGTCCCTTATTAGTTTAGTTGCTCTTCTTTATATTTTTTCCAACTCCAGGGCATCCTTTCTGTGTACTGGAGCCCCGATCTGAACTGCATATTCTAGATAAGGCCTCACTAATACTTTATAAAGTGGTAATATTATATCCCTGTCCGGCGAGTCCATGCCTCTTTTAATACACAACAATATCTTGCTGGTCTTAGAAGCAGCTGATTGACATTGCATGCTGTTATTTAGTTTATGATCTACAAAAACACCCAGATCCTTCTCAACAAGTTACTCTCCCAGTTTAGCTCCCCCTAGGACATATGATGCATGCAGATTGTTGGTACCCAGATGCATAACTTTAAATTTATCTAAATTAAACCTCATTTGCCAAGTGGATGCCCAAATAGTCAGTGTGTCCAAATCGGCTTGTAATTTATGAACATCTTCCATAGACTGAACTGTACTACATAGCTTGGTGTCATCTGCAAAAATTAGAAACAGTACTCCTAATCCCATCCTCTATATCATTAATAAATGAATTGAATAATAGTGGTCCCAGCACTGAATCCTGGGGTACACCTAGGGATGTCACGATACCAGAATTTGTACTTCGATACCAATACTTCGTGTAGTATTGTGATTTCGATACCAAAACGATACTTTGCCAACAGTAATACAAAAAAAAAAAAAACTTCCATTTTCTGATGTGAGGCGCAAGGTTTTATTGAGTGTGCCTCACATTAATAGTAATTAACCCCATCATATTTCTCATTCATAATGGGTTAATGTGTAATTATGCAGATTTAAGTCTACCTATTTCTTAGATTAAGAACAGGAGGAAGGGGAATTCCACTAAAAGTGGATACAACTATAGCCAAGATATCTAAACCCACAGTAGTGCTATCCAAGGTTAGTGCCAGTCTATCAGACCCGATTGACCGTAAGGTAGACTGCGCCCTGAGAAGAAGTCGCATGGCGGGTGTAGCCCAGGCTAGAGTCTCTGTAGCCTCTGCTATGGGCAGAACAAGCTTAAGTGCCAGTTGAAAGCATCTACTGGGCCGCATCGTGGAGCATCCAAATATCCGCATCAGTCACTATAGATTGGGCTTCTATAAACAAAAAAAACACAAAAAAAAAAGCAGACTCTTCTTTTGGACATATAGTTTTGTCTTTTTGGTTTCTACCATCTTGCGGTTTGGATACTGCTTTAAATAAGACGGCACATTTGCCAACTTTACCAGTTCAAGTCCATTTGTAAAGATACTCCCTTAGGGAAGACTGGGATGGCAGATTGGCTATTTTGAAACAATGTGCCAACAGATGCTCTTCTCCACAAAAGAAGCATTTGTGTTTGTATGTGCATGATCCTGACAAAGTCCGCTAATATTCTGCTAGCAAGGCATGTGAATAGAGTTTTATATATATGTGCAAAATAATTTTAAAATCCACAGCATGTTCACTATTGCAGCTGGCCAATCCGCGGCAGAAATCCGAATTTCAACTGCAGATTTTTGTATGGCAGTTTGTGCCCTATGAGAAAGACGGCCAATGTCTGTTGGAAGATTTCATCATAAAAACACCAGCTTAATCCACCCACATTTTTATAAGCATCTAAAATAATGTCCAAATGTTTATAAATCCTGCGTATCTATCTGGGACACTTGCATACATGCAAAAAGACTGAAGCTAATTATTATATGATCTTGGAATGTGGACAAATTCTTTTTAAAAAAAGGCTTATACATTCTTTCTATTTTTTTCCATTTATAGATACATCATGCTGTTATCAGGCAAAGGAGTCGACGTGCCGTGAAACTTGTGAGCAGGTAAATATTTTCATATGTGACTTTCAATTTTTATCTCTGCAGTGGCAAATAGACTAACAAAAGCTAATTTTACAATCTATATATAGGTACAGAATTCTCGACATAAAAGTAGTTTAGTAACGCTGGTGAGACATTGCATTGTTTATTGTGTGCAGGACTTTACAATTCTGCAGGCTGCTATTTGAAACCATTGTCATATTTGTTAGTTCAGTACTGACGTAGTCTAAAAGCAGAACAATTTAATGGGGGTGGGGGGTCACTTAAAACAGCTATATCTCCGGCTGTGAACCACCTAGAACAGGATCGCAGTTCTAGCTGTAAACCAACTGGAGATATTACCAGTTGAAAACGCAGTTGGGAATGGAAGCTGTATACTATAAGATCAGACTCTGTTGCTGGGCAGGGGGAGAAGCTGTATGCTGATTGGGCAGCGTCATACAGAAAACATTACATCGCCCAGAGTGAAAAAGAGTCACCTCCCATTTGGCAAGTATAGCTAAATTTGCATATTTAGAAAAATGCTCATAACTTTGCAAATGATAAACATTTTTTAAATCAAATCACACTGTAGTTATCAGCAGCAAAGTGCATATTAGATTAGTTAGGAGATAGGGAATTGATAAATTAGTGACAGATCCTCTTTAACCCTTTACTGCCCCATGTAAATTAATAGGCTAATTGTCCCTGTGCACAGCGCTCATATTGAACACTGTGTTTCCAGAAGGAGAAGTGCTACTGCTGCATTTGGGCAAACCCCATGTAGTCATTATGCATGTCTGTGTATACAGTTCACTGATAACAGTATCTAATGGGATGTCATTCAGGCACAGCAGGGAACTCACAGAACTTGTGTGAAAAATAAATAAATGAAAAAATAAGTAAATATAGTACATTTTAAAATAATACAGTAAATAAAATGAAAAAAAAAAGTAAAAAAAAAAAAAAGGACCTTCTCTTCCCAGAAAAGCGCCTATCTATCCAAACCCACACGCACCAATATTATATATCTTGCTTGACCCTTATTTGTTATCGCGATGCACAGGGGTATTAGAGGATACATTTCTGGGGTAAATATTAACTTTGAAAAGTTCAAAAAATTTTGTTTTTCCTGTTTTGACAATTTTTCCCTAAATAAGACCAGAAACTGCAATTATATCAGCTCTAATTGTAACTATTAAGAAAGCCCTAGGCTTTATTTCCTTATTGAAATTGGCTCACTATACTGAGAAAATAGTCAATAACCCTAATTGGAATTCAGATAGATATTCAGAAGAAAGAGAACATTGATGTCAGTGATGAATACATTCACTCAATTCACTATTTTTCAAGATAAATAGCAACTTTCTGAGTTTTATGATAGGCAGGTGTTTTATTTATAAAAAATAACATGTTATATTTGGTTTATGACCATAATCTATCCATTGTTTACTATTCTTCTATACTTTGCAGATTTTGTCATCAAAAAGTGAGTCCCATCAAAAACATTTGTTGCAGAGGGCACCGGATTATTGTCCATCATCAATGGTAAATGGTCAACATAATTTACTCATTCGCTTAAATTTCGTTGTTTACATAGATACTTTGCACTCCAAGTTTGTGTTACGGCTGACTTTGAGGCTAGATGGTTAACTTATTGGAGCAACATAGCCGTGTTTTAAAAGTACTTGACATAGATATACAGTAAAGGAAATAAGTATTTGATCCCTTGCTGATTTTGTAAGTTTGCCCACTGTCAGACATGAACAGTCTAGATTTTTTAGGCTAGGTTAATTTTACCAGTGAGAGATAGATTATATAAAAAAAAACCAGAAAATCACATTGTCAAAATTATATATATTTATTTGCATTGTGCACAGAGAAATAAGTATTTGATCCCTTAATACAAGTCAGACATTTTTTGTAGTTGATGATGAGGTTTGCACACATGTTAGATGGAATTTTGGCCCACTCCTCTTTGCAGATCATCTGTAAATCATTAAGATTTCGAGGCTGTCGCTTGGCAACTCGGATCTTCATCTCCCTCCATAAGTTTTCGATGGGATTAAGGTCTGGAGACTGTCTAGGCCACTCCATGACCTTAATGTGCTTCTTTTTGAGCCACTCCTTTGTTGCCTTGGCTGTATGTTTCGGGTCATTGTCGTGCTGGAAGACCCAGCCACGAGCCATTTTTAATGTCCTGGTGGAGGGAAGGAGGTTGTCACTCAGGATTTGACGGTACATGGCTCCATCCATTCTCCCATTGATGCGGTGAAGTAGTCCTGTGCCCTTAGCAGAGAAACACCCCCAAAACATAATGTTTCCACCTCTATGCTTGACAGTGGGGACGGTGTTCTTTGGGTCATAGGCAGCATTTCTCTTCCTCCAAACACGGCGAGTTGAGTTAATGCCAAAGAGCTCAATTTTAGTCTCACCTGACCACAGCACCTTCTCCCAATCACTCTCAGAATCATCCAGATGTTCATTTGCAAACTTCAGACGGGCCTGTACATGTGCCTTCTTGAGCAGGGGGACCTTGCGGGCACTGCAAGATTTTAATCCATTACGGCGTAATGTGTTACCAATGGTTTTCTTGGTGACTGTGGTCCCAGCTGCCTTGAGATCATTAACAAGTTCCCCCCGTGTAGTTTTCGGCTGAGCTCTCACCTTCCTCAGGATCAAGGATACCCCACGAGGTGAGATTTTGCATGGAGCCCCAGATCGATGTCGATTGACAGTCATTTTGTATGTCTTCCATTTTCTTACTATTGCACCAACAGTTGTCTCCTTCTCACCCAGCGTCTTACTTATGGTTTTGTAGCCCATTCCAGCCTTGTGCAGGTCTATGATCTTGTCCCTGACATCCTTAGAAAGCTCTTTGGTCTTGCCCATGTTGTAGAGGTTAGTGTCAGACTGATTAATTGAGTCTGTGGACAGGAGTCTTTTATACAGGTGACCATTTAAGACAGCTGTCTTCAATGCAGGCACCAAGTTGATTTGGAGCGTGTAACTGGTCTGGAGGAGGCTGAACTCTTAATGGTTGGTAGGGGATCAAATACTTATTTCTCTGTGCACAATGCAAATAAATATATATAATTTTGACTGTGATTTTCTGTTTTTTTTTAAATATAATCTATCTCTCACTGGTAAAATTAACCTAGCCTAAAAATTGTAGACTGTTCATGTCTTTGACAGTGGGCAAACTTACAAAATCAGCAAGGGATCAAATACTTATTTACTTCACTGTATATCTCCTAATAAATGTATAATATATTATGTCATAGGTCTTGACTTGAATGAATATGTGTGGTCAGTGACGCCTATAGTATTTAAAGAGTTTTTAAATCCAATGTAATTTTGTGTATCATATTTTAATTTGATGTAAAATGGAATTTATACTTTTTATATTGAAAACTACTCTTATTCTTTATAGGCGATTTATTTTTAATTCTTTATCTTACTTTTTTCCTGAACTATGAGAGCTTGAGGTTACAGGTCCAAGATTTTTCCACCATCAGGTGCTGTGGTATAAGTAGTAGAAAAGTGTCTAGCTAGTACCACCAATTCCGACTGCACTATTGTTTTTGCCCAAAAAATGGAAACCTTACGGAGCGGTGACAAACGGAAACGATTAGCAATAGAAGCATTACCATTGAAATCAATGGTAACGCAAACGGAATCTATGGTTTCCGTTTGCCTTTCCGTTAATGGGTTCCTCCGACGGAAAGGTCTGACGGAACCCATCAACGGAAACCGAGCGAACACACCCTAAATCTGCCCCACTGTGTCTTGAAGATTTTAATAGTAAAATGATAAAAGAGAAATTATATAAATAATAAATATTGTAACATCTCTGTAAAATGTGATAAAAGTGCTGTCAAAATTCAATAAACAGTAAAAAAAAAAGCAAAATAAAATTCGTACTATAATGAACTTCCTAAAAAAGTTCATAGAATAATTATTACTTCAATAAAGTTCACATAATACATACCTTATGAACAGTCAACAACAGCCAGTCAACTGCTAACACTAATAATCGATAAATAGGGATCAGTAGTATCAGGGGCGTAGCTAGAGGCTCATGTGCCCCGATGCAAAAGTTCTTATTGGCCCCCCCCCCCCCGCAAACTTCTCATGGCCGACGCTGGGTCTCCTAAGTGACCCAACAATGCAGCACTAACAGCCGGGGGCGTCACTAAGGACTTAAAATGTGTCCCCCCAAAAAAATGTGTGTGTGTATGTATAGGAGACAGCATAGCATATCTATAGCACTACGACCCTATAAACTATGGATAGGATTAGATACATTGGCTCAGCAGACATTATCACACATGATAGGATTAGACACAGTGGTCCAGCAGACAGTATCACACATGATAGGATTAGATACACAGCTCAGCAGGCAGTATCACACATGATTGGATTAGATACAAGGCCCAGCAGACAGTCTAACACATTATAGGATTAGATATAGGGCCCAGCTCACTGACATTGCGGCTCCAGCGCTGGACCCAGGAAAGGTAAGAATAATAATTGTTTTGCTTTTTTATGTGTTACTAATTATTTTTAGGGGGTGTTTGGGTTATTTTAAGTTCGGTTGTTGGACTACTTTGGATTCAAGGACTACTTCAATAACAGCGTGTTTTTTATTCTCAATAAAATGGTTAATGAGGGATGTGTGTGTTTTTTTATTTCAATAAAATATTTTTTCTATGTCCTTGTATTTTTTAAACTTTATTAATACCGCCTTAGTAATGGCCGCTGGCTGATTGACAACCTCCTTTACTAAGGTGCGGCTTAATGTTAGCAGGTGTAGAGGCTAACACTAACCCCCATTATTACCCCGGTACCCACCACCACCAGGGGTACTGGGAAGAGCTGGGTACGAACCAGTACCCGACCATCCGTAGTGACGGTCAGGCACCGGGACGGCCGCAGTCTGGTAGTATTAGGCTGGGGAAGGCCAAAAACAGTGGCCCTTCCCACCCTGGTAATGCTGCCTGCTGCTGCTGTGTTGTATCTGGCTGGTTATGAAAATTGGGGGGGACCCCACATCGTTCTTTCCAAATATTTTTTATTTTAGTTTTTTTAAATGACATGGGCCCCCCCATTTTTCATAACCAGCCAGATACAATAAATCAGCAGCAGCAGCATGGCATTACCAGGATTTGAAGGGCCGCTGTTTCTGTCTTTCCCAGACTTATAATACCAGACGGCGGCCGCCCCATTGCCCGTCCATCACTATAGATGGTCAGGTACTGGATCGTACCCGGCTCTTCCCTCACCCCTGGTGGCGGTGGGTACCGGGCTAATACAGGGAGTTAGTGTTCACCTCTGCACCGGCTAACACTAAGCCCGCCTTAGCAATGGACGCTGTCAATCAGCAGGTGGCCATTACTAAGGCGGTAGTAATATAGTTTTAAAAAAAACACAAAGACAAAGAAAAAATATTTTATTGAAATGAAAAAAAAAACACACAACCCTCATTTACCATTTTTATTGATAATAAAAAAAGTCGCCATCGAAGTAGTCCCGGAATCCGATGTAGTCCAATGACCGAACCTGTAAGAAAACACACAAAAAACGATTAGTAACTCGTCTTAGGCTTAGATACAGCGCCCATGTGTGATACTGTGTGGGACCCACAAGGTAGGCTTAGATTCTGGGTTCAGCAGACAGTAATGTTATACAGTACAAGATTACTGTGTGCTGGGGCCCTGTATATAAGCCTTACCGTGTGGTAGGATTATATACAGGGCCCATCAGACAGGATCACACATGGGCCATGTATCTAAGCCTACCATGTGATTGGCTTAGATACAGGGCCCAGCAGACAGCATCACACAATCTGTGATCATGTCTCATGGGCCCTCTAAGCCTGCTACATCGTAGGCTTAAAGGGGTTGTCCAGTCCCTAAACATTGATGGCCTATCCTCAGGATAGGCCATCAATAGCTGGTGTGTCAGGGTCCGACTCCCGGGAGCCGGCCAATCAGCTGTTTTGAAGGGCCGCAGCACTCGTACGAGAGCTGCTTCCCCTTAATTTCCCTTACTTACTCACACTGTGAATCACCGACACGGATTCACAGTGTGAGCAAGTGATCGGAATGAAGTGACCGGAATGAAGGGGAAGCAGCTCTCGTACGAGTGCTGCAGCCCCTTCAAAACAGCTGATTGGCCGGCTCCCGGGAGTCGGACCCCGCCAATCAGCTTCAACAGACAGGGATATTAATCTTACCCTCCTCTTCAGCCGCGGCGGAAGTCCTGTCCTGACTCTATCCAGGATAACGATGTTGTGCTCGGCGCATAGCGTTGTGACGGTATGCGCTGCGCACAGCGCTGTGAAGTCAGGACCTCCACTGCACTTCGGAACCAGGAAGGTAAGAACTGTCAGTTACTATAGTAACAGGGGTCCGCGGCCCGAGTTACTATAGTAACTTCTTATTGATGTGGTGTGGGGGGGCCACGGCTCCACTGGCTTCGAGGCCCGGTCGCAAAGCTATGCCACGCAGTAGTATAATAAGTAGTGGTTCATAATAAATTTTGAGTCCATTTCAACTAAGTACAGCAAAGATTTAAGATTACCCAAAAGGTCACTGAATATAATACGTTAATGACAACAAAATGTTTTTATTAAAAATAAAAAAATCTGTAGTACTTTCTTTTGCGAAAGAAATAGCAAATCAATAACAAACGACATACACCACATTTAGGCCTTGTTCACAGAGTGCAGATTTGATGCAGATTTGATGCAGATTTTGCATGTTTTGTTTTTTAAGCCAAAACCAGGAACAGAACCTAAACAGAAGAAATATATAAAGAGAGGCCTTACAAGTCTGTCTGCTCTCCTGGATCCAATTCTGGTTTTAGCTTAAGAAATGCATGCAAAATCTGCAGCAAATCTGCACCGTATGAACAAGGCCTTACTTTGAATTGTGCATAAGTTATAATAAGATACCCCCGCAAAGAGGGGTTTAACCAATGTAATTAAACCAAATATAAAGTTGTCATAGAAATTGGCAGATGCCGCTTAGATCCATGTTTAATCAGTTGGGTTACTAAGCTAACTAAAATAGACAAATGTAGGTTTTAGGGTATGTTCACATGGCCTATTTTCGGAAGTTTTTCGGGCCGTAAACGCCTGAAAAACGGCCGAAAAATAGGAAGCAGAACGCCTCCAAACATCTGCCCATTGATTTCAATGGGAAAACGGCGTTCTGTTCCGACGGAGCGTTTGTCTCTGCGTTTTTTTACGCGGAAAAAAAACAGCCATGAAAAAGAAGTGCAGGACACTTCTTGGGACGTTTTTGGAGCCGTTTTCCATAGACTCTATTGAAAAAAGCTCCAAAACCGCAATTTTTTTCTGCCTCCTATTGATTTCAATGGAGGTATAGAGGCGGAAACCGCTCCGAGATAGGGCTTGTTGCTTTTTTTTTTTTTTCCACAAGCGGTGAACCACCGGGAAAAAACCCCCACCTCTACCTCCTATTGAAATTAATGAATGGAAATTTGTGGTGTTTCTTGGTACTGACTCCAACACAGTTTCCGAGTGGAAATCAGCGCCTAAAAATGCAGTGTGAAGTGGGCCTTACAGATTACTAAAAGCAGTGACCTCACACTGAGATTTGCTTGTGTTCTCTGATAGGAGATTGATACAGGCAAAAGTCTATTTGATGACAACAGTATAAGGGTATGTTCACACGCACTGTTTTCAGACGTAATTCCGGCGTTTTACGCCTCGAATTACTCCTGAAAAACGCCCCTAATACGCCTACAAACATCTGCCCATTGCTTGCAAAGGGTTTTACAGTGTTCTGTTCGCACGAGGTACTAAGCCGTGTGAACATACCCTAAAAGAAGTGTCGTAACCAGCAGACTGCGCTATAGACGTTGTGACAAGTGTAGGGACCCCCGAAGATGGCTCGTGTTAACGGTGAAACATGTTGGCATAACTGTCACCTGTGAGAGTGTGCAGCCCTAATCATCAGCATTTCATTCAAGATGCGGTAAACTCGAGCTCCGCGACCCCGCAGTAATGGCAATACAATTTGACACAATCCAATCAGATTCATTTGAGGTAAAAAGATGTACAACATCAGTTCGACAATAAAAGGAATAATGATTGCGATAATGCAACAGGTGCATCAATTTTAGCTCTTTTAACCCTTAGGCTGGGTTCACACAACCTATTTTCAGGCGTAATGGAGGCGTTTTACGCCTCGAATTACGCCTGAAAACATGGCTCCAATACGTCGGCAAACATCTGCCCATTCATTTCAATGGGTTTGCCGATGTACTGTGCCGACGACCTGTAATTTTACGCTTCGCTGTCAAAAGACGGCTTGTAAAATAACAGCCTCATCAAAGAAGTGCAGGACACTTCTTGGGACGTAATTGGAGCCGTTTTTCATTGATTCCAATGAAAAACAGCTCCAAATTACGTCCGTAATTGACGCCTCTCAAAACGCGAGTACGAGCAATTACGTCTGAAATGCAGGAGCTGTTTTCTCCTGAAAACAGCTCCGTAATTTCAGCCGTAATTGACGTTATTGTGTGCACATACCCTTATGTTTCTAAGTGTAAATAGTTATAAATAGTTATATATAGTTATAAATACACACGAAGGAGATATTAATGGGATAATAAAAATTAAGTTTATAAGAGAACTGTAGATAAAGGGCAGATCATATATTTTTTGTATTACGGGATGTAGTTTATTGGAAATTTAACACCCATTGATTTTAATAAAAATGTACTTTATACTGCATTTGCTTATTTGTGTACTTTTGCCTGTATCAATTACCATTTAGCCCCTGAGTCTTGTGGCCGAAAACTTCAGATTAGTGTTTTAGCATGTATGTGATTAATGTTTTTTTTTGTCTGTCTTATATTTTCAGACTGAATTTTGGAATTGCATGAATTCTTCACTACCAGGTACTAAAACTTGTTTGTCTCCTTTTATGTATCATGCTCCTCTGCAATATTTGTATTTCAAAAAGCACAAACACTAAAGACAAATATACAACAACAAAAAAAAAACTGGTGATATTGGCATGATACCCATTGTTATCGGTATAATCTAAAGTACTGTCATGGCCTCATATTGTTGCAAACAAGATAAGTTTAGCTCAGATCTCGAGTAAGGCCATTTAAGGCTATGTTCACACCTGCGTTGAACCATTCCCTTGTTCTGCTCCGTCCGGATTGTAGAGGGGTGTGGCTTGGTAGCTGAGCTGAGCGGGAGAACCCCTGACACCTTCCTATGCCTTCATGCTGAATTAAAGTACTGGCCACACATGATTACTAACCTGGACCGTGCTGTGTAGGAGTTGGTTGTTTTTTGCTCAATTTCTATCACTTAGGGCTCATTTACACGAGCGTGTTATACGTCCGTGCGACGCGCGTGATTTTCACGCGTGTCGTACGGACCTATGTTAGTCTATGGGGCCGTGCAGACAGTCCGTGATTTTTGCGCAACGTGAGTCCGTTGCGTAAAACTCACGACATGTCTTATATTTGTGCGTTGTTTGCGCATCACGCACCTATTGAAGTCAAAATCACACACGCCACACGGAAGCACTTCCGTGGGACGAGCGTGATTCGCGCAACAGCTGTCAAACTATGAATGTAAACAGAAAAGAACCACGTGCTTTTCTGTTTACAAACATCCAAACGGAGTGTCATAATGTTGGCGGCTGCGCGAAAATCACGCAGCCGCGCATCGTACGGGACTGACACACGGAGCTGTTAAGTGCCTTTTGCAAAACGCACACGCTCGTGTAAACCCGGCCTAAGGCTGGATTCACACGAACGTGTATTGCGTCCGTGCGGGCCGCGTGGTTTTCACGCGCCACGCAGAGACCAATACAAGTCTATGGGGCAGTACAGACAGTCCGTGCTTTTTGCGCAGCGTTTGACCGCTGCGCAAAAAGCGCGACATGGTCAATATCTCGGCGTATTTTGCGCATCACGCACCCATTGAAGTCAATGGGTGCGTGAAAACCACGCAGGTCACAAGGAAGCACTTCCGTGTGAACTGCCTGTTTCGCGCACCAGCTGTCAAAAGGATGAATGTAAACAGAAAAGCACCACGTGCTTTTGTGTTTACAAACATCCGAATGGCGTGTTATAATGATGGCGGCTGCGCGAAAAGCACGCAGCCGCGCATCATATGATGCTGCCTCACAGAGCAGGTAAGTGGCTTTTGCGCAGGTAAAACGCCGCGTGTTTTGCGGGCGCAAAAACGCCACGCACGTCTGAATCGGCCTGTGATAGCTGATGTCTGGCAACTGAGGTCTATGATCGGGTCAGCACTGGAAGAAGGGCTTTGGGAGCCTGCTGTTGTGGGCTGTTGGATGCTGGACACTGTGCATTAGATATTAGACTTTAACATATGCTAGCACCCGCTGACATATGCTGGAGGAGGAAACTGGAACCGCTGCTTGGAGTTAAGAGCCTGGTGTCTGTCAGATCTGTCAGAGTGATAAACTGCTTAAGGCCTCATTTACACGAGCGTATTATACGCGCGTGCGACGCGCGTGCTTTTCACGCGTGTCGTACGCACCTATAATAGTCTATGGGGCTGTTTAGACGATGCGTGAATTTTGCGCAGCGTGAGTGCGTTGCGTAAAACTCACGACATGTTCTATATTCTTGCGTTTTTCACGCAACACGCACCCATTGACTTCAATGGGTGCGTGAAAACAACGCATGCCACACTGACGGTCCTGCGTTGCATGCGCGAAAATCACGCAAGAGCTGTCAAAAGGATGAATGTAAACAGAAAAGCACCACGTGCTTTTCTGGTTACAAACATCCAAACGGAGTGTCAAATTAGAGATGAGCGCACCGAACTTCACCGGGTTCGGCCGAACTCGTTTTAACCGAACCCGGCAAAAAATGTTCGGGTACGCGACGTCAGGAGACAGTCACTGCCCACGGTGCTGAAAGACTTAAACTGTTTCAGCACCATGGACAGTGACTTTCGATCACAATATACATATACGTGTAAAAAAAAAAAGAAGTTCTGACTTACCGATAACTCCCGGCTTCTTCCTCCAGTCCGACCTCCCGGGATGACAATTCAGGCCAAGTGACAGCTGCAGCCAATCACAGGCCAAGCACAGGCTGCAGCCAATCACAGGCTGCAGCGGTCTCATGGCCTGCCGCGTCATCCTGGGAGGTGGGGCCGGATGACAAGAGAGGGACGCGTCACCAAGGCAATGGCCGGGAGACCGGACTGGAGGAAGCAGGCAGTTCATGGTAAGTGTGAACGTCTTTTTTTATTCACAGGCTGGTGTAGATTGTGATCGGCATTCACTGTCGAGGGTGCTGAAAGAGTTACTGCCGATCAGTTAGCTCTTTCAGCACCTTGGACAGTGACGGCCGTCGACTACCTCATCTCTATGATGGCGGCTGCGCGAAAATCACGCAGCCGCGCATCATACACGGATGACACACGGAGCTGTCAATTGCCTTTTGCGCACGCAAAACGCAGCGTTTTTTTGCGTGCGCAAAACGCACACGCTCGTGTAAATGAGGCCTAAAACTGTAGCAATAGTCGGCTGACTTGCAGCTGAGAAAGCAGATAAAAACTTTTAAAGAGCTGCCCTGGACGAGGGGAGGCTAAAGTGGAGGATTACAGGAACACAGGATCATAGTGTTGTTCAGGCTTTATTCAGACGAACGGGAAAAACGTCCGTGCAACGCGCGTGATTTTCACGGGCGTTGCACGGACCTATATTAGGCTTTATTCAGACGAATTAGAAAAACGTCCGTGCAACACGCGTGATTTTCACGCGCATTGCATGGACCTTTATTAGTCTATGGGGCCGTGCAGACATGTCCGTGATTTTTACTCTGCGTGAGTCCGCTGAAAAAAGTCACGACATGTCCGTTCTTTGGGCTTTTTTCGCGCATCACACACCCATTGAATTCAATGGGTGCGTGAAAACCACGCATGTCGCACGGAAGCACTTCCGTGCGAACAGTGTGATTCGCGCAACAACTGTCAAAAGGATGAATGAAAACAGAAAAGCACCAGGTGCTTTTCTGTTTACAAATATCCAAGCGGAGTGTCATAATGATGGCGGTTGCGCAAAAAGCACGCAGCCGCGCATCATATGCTGAGGCCACACGGAGCTGTTAAGTGCCTTTTGCGCAGCCAAAACTCCACGTTTTGGCGTGCGCAAAAACGCCACGCTCTTGTGAATCCAGCCTCATAGTGCTAGATGTGCTAATAGCACCTGGTAACAGGGCTCAGGTGCAGGATCAGAACTGGGGTCTGTTAACCAAGTAACATCATGAACTCAGAGTAAATTCTCAGACCCGGCTGGATATTGACATACTGATATTAAATACTGGATCCTGGTACAACACTATATGCCCTTATATGCCTCTATACTATATGCCTCTATATTACATAGGTGTCCCAATGCCCTCGTACTTAGCGCTCCATGTATATTTAGCTGTAAATAGCTTGAAAGCAGCCTAGGTGTCGGGTAGACTGGAAAAGCCCGGAAATTCTGACAATCAGAAACGGATGGAGCAGTAAGTGTCTAGCAGCGTGCAGCATACTGCAGTGGTGAGTGAGCAACGGATTATGTTATTACTCACATTATTTATATTTGTGTTATCCGACATGTTTACCGGAGAAAAAAGGATTTTTATTTTATTTTCTTATTATTATTTTTTTCTCCCTCGCCTGGATGCTTGGCATTCTGACTATTATTATTGAATACTGGACAATATAACATCTAACATTTACACCTGCCACGCTGGGCCCATGGATCATAGGTGCTTCAGTTAGCCTCAGTGCATATATTAATCGGACTAATAAATAATAAATAAATCCCTGTATAGCTGCATAGCTGCATGAGAGTATTATTGAATAACCATCTATATACAAAAGCTCAGATCAGGTACTATATATCTGGACTTTAGAGACATCGGTCATATACGACACTGGACTGTTGAGCCACACACTGAATATTGGTTATTGAACGTTTTTTATATCCGTCTCTATCAACATTTAAGTTATGTAACAACTTGGACATATTGTATCGTACAGTTGTCAAACAGCATACCGACATACCAGGCATTGCGACAGCAATAGTTCCATAAGTCTAACTTAAGGGGTAGAAGAGGAAAGAAATCGAGCTCTCTTCAAAAACGATCAATACAAATGGCCACTAACAGTATTAAAAAATACATAACATAATCTAGCATGAACCGAGAGGCGTTGACTGCGCCAATGCCAAATGACATTGAAAAAACGATGGAAAGCTTGGTGCAGAAAGGTATATATCCAGAGAGTTATAACTCAGCCCCTTTTGTTAATATAGAAACTAGGCCTCAGGACTGCAAAGGATGTTTCGAAGGAACCAGCGAAATGGTGCTCCCCCGATCCTCCCTGGACGTAGGTGACCTCAGATCCATATAGTTGTAGATCCTAAATCTTTGGAACCGTAACCTTGCATGATTGCTGACTTCACTCTGCTACCGGAGCAAGGGGGCTTCACTTACCTGGAAGATCTTTCTTTTGCCTATAGTTAAAGGAGCTGTTGCAGTGTACTCCATATTGGCTGCCCATATGTGAGTCGTTGTCAAACAACATACCATCTGACTTTATATTTCACTGCGGGTTGCTCTTTTTTTAACTACATAGTCATATTGCTGAATGTATATAGTGTCTATTTTCTTGCTTAACGTATTTTACATCAACAGGGCAGTAGAAATATGGAGATATGAAAAGTTATGTGTATGTGGAGAGGGTTGTCAATTTTTCTCTCTCCCTTCCCACATTCACAATAGGGCCTAAGTTGTGTTTTACATGTGTAATTTACATGTTATATTCCTACGTTCCCCTTTTCTAGGGTATGCGAAGTGACCTTATTTTATAGGGATTAAGACACATCCCTCGGAATTCTTATATGCAACTATTAGCATGATGATTAATGATGAATAATTATTATTATTATGGGAACTGGTCATACCATCTCTCAACAGGTGTTAACGTTTGAATCAACGAGAACGGATACTCATGTGCTATATCACTAAGGTGCACATACTGCTGACATTCTGCTAAAGTGCAGGGCCTTGTCATGTCCATCCACTCTGCGGAGTTACGTATTTTCACATCAAAAAAGCTATATATACACATTTGAGTGGAAGATAGCACAGTAAGATTAATCCTACCAAGCAGTCTATTTTTGCTGGGTGGCTTATAGAAACACTGATCCTGCCTTGTTCTCCTCCTCTTAACCCATATCATGGGGAAGTATGTGGATTGATAGCTCTTTTGGGGAGAAGGTCATGGGCTAAGTATGTTCGATCTTCTAAATGTTTGAAATGGATATATTGTATGCCTTACTTTTTAATACTTTCATAATTCTCGCAAGATATTGACTGTCGTAACTCCTAATTATTTTGGGGACAAGATCTCTTGAACCTCCTTTTGATATTCTTTGAATTTTATGCAATTTGTGTTACTCTTAAATTGATATCGGGCATAAGGAAGTAGGTTAAGATTATCCCTCTTCCATAGTCCAGTCGACCCCACATTTAGGACGTGTTCATACGAACACTAGACATAGTTTTTTCTTTTTCCCCTGAACTTAGTAGTTCTGGGGCCGGAACGCTGTCTGTGGTGATTCCATTCTATTTCTAGTCTCTTTCTTTTTCCTATTCCCCTCCCTTCCCTCCCTTTCTCAGATGGCGACCTTGAAACTTTGTTCATTGAACGTGTGTGGTTTTAATACACCAGAGAAACGCTCTCAGGTTCTGTACCATATGTATAAGCAGCGTGCTCACATTCTACTCCTACAGGAGACCCATATCAGGGCAGACCATGTTCCGGCCATGAAGCATAGATATTTTACACAGTGGTTTCATAGTACTAATCCATATTCAAAGTCTAGAGGTGTGAGCATTGCAATCCATAAATCCCTCCCGGTCTCCATTGTAGCAACGCAATATAATCCTCAGGGGCGCTTTCTATTTTTGAAGCTCTGTATTGCTGGGAAGCTATATACTGTTTTTTTACTTACCTAATTACAATCAAGCAAGCGTTTTCAAGAGTTATATCACAGAGTTTTCTGAATTTGCTGAAGGCTTTCTGATTACCGCAGGGGATTTTAATTTTACTATGGATCGGGCGTTGGACTCCTCCTCGGGCAGGTCCTCAGTTGCCATTTCTCAATTGCTTGCTCTTAAAACTAAGCTTTTTTCTTTGCAGCTGGTGGATGTTTGGAAAATTCTTAATCCTCAGGGGAGAGATTATACTTTTTATTCCACAGTTCACGACATGTACAGTAGAATGGACTTGTTCTTCATTAGCTATTATTTACTCTCGTGGAACCCAGAGTCCCAGATTGGCACAATGATCTGGGCAGATCATGCGCCTGTCTTTCTTTCCCTTACTCTCCCAGACACAATATCAAGAGAATGGCAGTGGAGGTTGAATCCGAATCTCTTAAGGGATTCAGTTTGTCAGGTAGCTATCGAGCGCTCCATTGTTGACTCTCTTGATCATCATGTCTCAGACACTACTCCTCTCCCAGTTCAATGGGAAGCATTAAAGAGCATTATACGGGGCACTTTTATACAACAGGGAGCAAGATTGAAAAAAGAAAAAGCCTTTATAATTAAACGTCTACTGTCTCAAATACGTGACCTAGAATTAAAACATAAGCAGACCCAACTCTCCCAGACATTAGTTGAGTTGATGGAAGCTCGAAACTCACTGAGGGATTTACTTGATCAGGCACACGCTTCTTATCGAGATCACTGTCACCGCTACTCATATGAACATTCCAATAAATATGGTAAAGCTCTAGCTCGGACGCTTCATCCAAGAGCTCCTCAATCATTTATCCCCTTGATCAAAACCATAGCTGAAGAACCAAGACATAAATCGGAGGGGATTGTTAATATCTTTAGAGCATACTATCATTCCCTATACAATCTTAGGGGTCCCTTGGCAGATATGTCACCTTCTGACCTCCAGCATAAAATAGACTCCTATGTTTCTGACACAGCCTTGCCGACCTTAGATGCAACCGAGATCTCTTCCTTGAGTGAGGAATTCTCGGAATCAGAAGTAGATAAAAGCCCAGGTCATCTTTCTACAATGCCTTTCTCACTCCGCTCCTTCCATTTATGACCAGGGTTTTTAACTCCGTATCTTCCTTGACCCCGTTCACTCCACAAACTCTGATGGCAACTATCATTGTTATTCCAAAGCCGGGGAAAGATCATTCTATTTGTTCGAACTTCCGACCAATTTCATTAATAAATGTGGATGTTAAATGTTATGCAAAAGCTATAGCTGTTAGGTTAGCTCCTCTCCTTCCGCGAGTTATACACTCTGATCAGGCAGGGTTTGTTCTACGTAAAGAGGCCCGAGACAACACTAATAAGAGCATCTTATTATTTTATGTCAGGAAAATGTTGATCTCCACGTGTTTGGTATCAGTAGACGCAGAGAAGGCTTTTGTTCGTGTTCACTGGGAGTTCTTGCGGTCTGCCCTTTGGCAGTTAGGGATTGGCCCCAAAATGTTAGAACTAATACTTTCTCTATATCAGAAGCCTACACCTAGGGTAAGAGTTAATGGTGTGCTCTCTAACTCCTTATCAATAGCAAACGGTACCAGACAGGGTTGTCCCCTATCTCCGCTGCTTTATGTTATTACGATGGAACATCTAGCAACAGCTATACGTAATTCTCCAGATGTTTCTGGGATTAGAATGGGACAGACACATCATAAACTGGCTCTATAGGCTGATGACCTCTTACTCTTTGTTACAAACCCTTCTATTTCCTTTCCGGTTCTCATACAGGAGTTCGAGAGGTTTGGTCAAGTGAGCAATTTGAAAGTAAATTATAGAAAAAACGGAAGCCCTAAACATCTCTTTACCTATGGCGCTACTAGACAGCCTAAAATCTTCCTTCTCATTTAAATGGCAATTACGATCTATCAAATACTTAGGGGCCCAGATCCTGGGAGACGGCGGATTTATAGTCCCTAAATTTTCCCCCACTACTTCAACGTACCCTTAAGAACCTACACTCCTATGACCGCAGCCATCTTTCCTAGTTCGGTCGCATGAATGTCATCAAAATGGATATAGTACCACACTTTTTATTCCTGTTCCAGGCGGTTCCTGTTCTTATTCCAGGGACATTCTTTAAGAGTGTTCAAGGGCCCTTAATTAGATTTGTTTGGGGCAATATGAAGCCACGCCTCAACAAGAAAGTTTTGTCTTGTCCAAAGTTGAAAGGGGGAGCGGGATTTCCTGATCTCCTTTTATACCATCATGCCACAATACTTATGCGAATTGTAGATTGGTTTCACAATAGCTCCAACAAACAATGGGTTTCGATTGAACGGACCATTACCGCAATTTCCCTTAGGTTCTTACCTTGGATTCTGCCGGATTATAGACCGGTCCTTTCTACTTTCCCAATACTTACCCAACATGTCCTCATTCTTTGGGATAGACTTTTAGCTCGAAAGGGCCTAAACCTGGGCTTTTTCTCCCACTCTTCGACAACCCGGAATTTCCACCAGCTGTACACAAAACTAATTTCTTGGTATGGTCCTCCTCTGACGACAGTCGATTAGGCCAGGTCTTATTGGATGATGGACGTCTACCCTCCTTTTCTGAGATGCGGGGGATCTGCCCTGGGAGGACTCTCTCATGTTTTGAATATGCTCAGTTATCAGCATTCCTCCGATCTGCCCTACCAGGGGGGCTTCAACTGTCCACAAATACCACCTTTGAATCCATATTACTACAATCGACAGCTCCAGGTTGTGTCATATCTACAATATACTCCCTCCTATTGGAGGCCTCGGCGGATCAAACTCCTGCATATATTAGTGCCTGGGAACGTGAACTAGGGGTTAATTTGACGACTGCGAACAGGGATCGTATTTTTTTGTTGACACATAAAATGCCTATGGCATGTCATGCTCCGAAAAAGAATTTCAAGATTCTGACTAGGTGGTATCGATGCCCACTGATCCTACACAAAATGTATCCTGATGTGTCTGATATTTGCTGGCGTTTTGGCATGGAGATGGCGGCTGGAACTGTCATCCCCAGGCATTGGAATTCCAATCAAAGAATGGGTTGTGGAGATGGATCTTCTACAGAGAATGGAAACATTGATGGCGGAATATGGAGATCACGCCGCTCTAATTATGCTCCTATGGCAGGCATGGTCTTCCTTTAAATCGGGCCCATATTTAGCTACTTGGTTAGGTCAAAATTAACCTTATTGGTCCTCCGACACGTACGGCGACATTATAGATGTGACTTACATCTGCTATTGCGATGGCTTTCCCCATTTTGGTTCCCTTCTCTATTTTTTTACCCCTTCTTTCTCTCTTTCATTCTTAATTTCTTTTTAACTTATGTTATTTTTATTATTTGGGTATTCTTACCTCATTATTTTCAACTTATTTCTGATAATTTATATTGAATTTTCTAATGCTGCCAAGATAACAATTTACTCTTATGTGCTGATTTGTGTGCTGCATTGTTTATACTCTTCTTTTGAATAATCGTAGTAGTTCAGTACTGAAATTACTTAGTATATATTTATTTATTTGTATGTATCTGTTCTTTTCTTGAAAATCTGTAAATAAAAATCTGATTATGAAAAAAGAAAAAGGTAATAACGGAACCAACCAACGGGTTGCCAATGGAACCAACCAATGGGTTGCCGACGGAACCCATTGACTTTAATAGGTTCCGAAATATGGCACAACTACAAACCTGACAAGAAAAAGCCGCCCACCAAAACTCACAGACCGGGCAAGGAGGGCATTAATCAGAGATTCAACAGAGAGACGGAGGATAACGCTGAAGGAGCTTCAAAGATTCACAGCGGAGATGGAAGTTTCTATCCATAGGACCAATGTAAACCGTACACTCCACAGAGTGGGGTTTTATGGAAAAATGGCCAGGAAAAATCCAATGCATAAAAAAAACAATGGGAAAACATGTTTTTAGTTTGCCAAACACATGGAAGAAGGTTCTCTGGTCAGATGAGGCTAAATTTCCACTTTTTGAACATCATGGGAAACTCTATGTGTGGCGCAAACACAAACACCTCTCAAGAATTCCATTCCCACAGTGAAGCGGGTGGTGGCAGCGTCATGCTGTGGGATGATTCTCATCAACAGGGAGTGGAAAACTGGTCAGGATTGAATGAAAGATGGACAGCATTAAATACAGGACAATTCTTGAAGAAAATCGGTTTAGGTCTGCCAGAGATTTGAGACTATGACGGAGGTTCACCTTCCAGCAGGACAATGATGCTAAACCTACTGCTAAAGCTGCACTGAAGTAGTTTAAGGGGAAACATTTCAATGTCTTGGATTGGCCGAGTCAAAGCCCAACCCTCAATCCAGTTGAGAATCTGTTGCATGACTTTTAGACTCCTGTTCACAAACACAACCAATTTAACATAAAAGAGTTCGAGAGTAGAAGTAGGAGAATTAGCAAAATCCAATGTGTAGGGGCTTCGAAGTTAATAGAAACCTGACTCGAGAGACTTGTATCTGTAATTGCAGCAAAAGGAGGCTCCACAAAGTATTGACTTTCAGTGGGTAAACACTTATACACATTTAAGTTCTCTGGTTTTTGTCCTTAATATTGTTTGTGTATATCATGGCCCCCTGCTCCCCGTCGCTCTATACTTACCAGTCCCTGGCATCCTGATACACGCTGCCGCCCTCTTCCTCCTTGATATTTGTCTGGTGGCCGCTTTGGCTGCCAAAGCTCTCCAATTGGTCCTAGTGCGCATGCTGACCCCAGCACGTGCCAAAATAAAATTCTTCTAGACATCCTGATCTATAAGCCCCTGCTGCCCTGGACTCCTTGCCAGAGCAAATTAGTTCCGTTGTGTTCTTAGTGTTCCAAGTGTATCCCTGCAGTCTTGTTTTTGATTTCCTGTATACCGACTTTTTGCTAGTTTTTGACCATCTGTGACTCCCACCTGCCCTGCCCTGACCTTTAGCTATGTGTACCATTATGAACCTCTGCCGCCTGCCCTTAGCTATTTCTACATTTACCGTTATGAACCGCCGCAGCTTACCCTGACCTTTAGCTCTCCAGACCACTCTGCTTCTGTTTACGTCAACCGTCACCAAGGTAGACTACTCTGGTGGTAGCTACCTGGGGTTCCCCTGCAGCAAAGTCCACATCCCTGTACAGTAGTTAGAGGGTGAAGACCAGGGGTTTCCTTAGACTCCGCTCCCCGGAGTAGACCCAAGTCAAATCTCTTGGTGACAAGGAGGGTTCACACCGCCCCCTGCTGGCCCAGTTACAGCCCGTTCTTTGGGCTTCGTGACAGTGTCAATGTAAAAAATATTTTGCACCTTTCAATTGGTAGGCATGTTGTCTAAATTGAATGGTACAAACTCCCTCCAAAAATTATATTTTAATTCAAGGTAGTAATGCAACAAAACAGGAAAAATATGAAAGGCACTGTACGTGTTAGGAATTGTATCAGCTCCAAAGGTCACAATACATATTTTCCAGCAGAGTAAAAATACTCTGTAATTTGTGGTCATTCAGTTTAATAGTACATAAGTACATGTGATGTTAAAAGCTCCCTGTTTATGAACAATTCTCCCATGCACAAATTGGGAGCTTTAGACATTATCGGGGAGATTTATCAAATCTAGTGTAAGGCAAACGTTATGTAGTTGACCATAGCAATAAATCATACCTATATATAATACTGTGCCTGTGTGTATTATATATGGGTATATACTGTACTTGTGTGTATTACATATGGGTATATATTGTACCTGTGTGTATTATATATTCGTATATACTGTACTTGTGTGTATTACATATGGTTATATATTGTACCTATGTGTATTATATATTAGTATATACCGTACTTGTGTGTATTACATATGGGTATATATTGTACCGGTGTGTATTATATATGTGTATACACTGTACCTGTGTGTATTATATATAGGTTTATAATAGACCTGTGTGTATTATATATGGGTTTATACTGTACCTGTGTATATTTTATATGGATATATATTGTACCGGTGTGTATTATATATGTGTATACACTGTACCTGTGTGTATTATATATAGGTTTATAATAGACCTGTGTGTATTATATATAGGTTTATAATAGACCTGTGTGTATTTTACATATGGGTATATATTGTACCTGTGTGTATTATATATTCGTATATACTGTACTTGTGTGTATTACATATGGTTATATATTGTACCTATGTGTATTATATATTAGTATATACCGTACTTGTGTGTATTACATATGGGTATATACTGTACCTGTGTGTATAATATATGGGTATATACTGTACCTGTGTGTATCATATATGGGTTAATATTGTACCTGTGTGTATTATATATGGGAATATACTGTGCTTGTATGTATTATATATCAGTTTATACTGTACCTGTGTATATTATATATGGATATATAGTGTATTATATATGGGTATATACTGTACCTGTGTGCATTATATATGGATATATACTGTACCTGTGTGTATTATATGTGGGTATATTTTGTACCTGTGTATATTATATATGTGTATACACTGTACCTGTGTGTATTATATATGGGTTTATACTGTACCTGTGTATATTATATATGGGTATAGACTGTACCTTTGTGCATTATATATGGGTTTATAATGTACCTGTGTTATACATGGGTTTGTACTGTACCTGTGTGTATTATATATGGGTTTATAATGTACCTGTGTGTACATCCACTGTAATAACTTTAACCTCTAGTATCAGCTGTACTGAAAAATTAAACCGCGGGATGGTTTTCTGTTATTATCTTAAGGCCATAAAAATGTAATTCATAGCAACACTCCAGAGCTGCACAGGGACACCCCCCACCCCAGGGACACTATGGCGACATCTGACCTCTTGGTGACGGATTGCAGCACACAGGGTCCGATGAAACCTGCAGCCAGATAACCTAACCGGAATCTTCTCCAAATTCCAGACACATTCTCCACTGCTTGCTCTGCTGAATGTTGCTTATTGAACATGTCTGTTTAGTCTTGAAGAAAGTAAAAGATTTCCACTTAAAGAGGCTCTGTCACCAGATTTTGCAACCCCTATCTGCTATTGCAGCAGATAGGCGCTGCAATGTAGATTACAGTAACGTTTTTATTTTTAAAAAACGAGCATTTTTGGCCAAGTTATGACCATTTTCGTATTTATGCAAATGAGGCTTGCAAAAGTCCAAGTGGGCGTGTTGAAAAGTAAAAGTACAACTGGGCGTGTATTATGTGCGTACATCGGGGCGTGTTTACTACTTTTACTAGCTGGGCTTTCTGATGAGAAGTATCATCCACTTCTCTTCAGAACGCCCAGCTTCTGGCAGTGCAGATCTGTGACGTCACTCACAGGTCCTGCATCGTGTCGGCACCAGAGGCTACAGATGATTCTGCAGCAGCATCGGCGTTTGCAGGTAAGTCCATGTAGCTACTTACCTGCAAATGCTGATGCTGCTGCAGAATCATCTGTAGCCTCTGGTGCCGACACGATGCAGGACCTGTGAGTGACGTCACAGATCTGCACTGCCAGAAGCTGGGCGTTCTGAAGAGAAGTGGATGATACTTCTCATCAGAAAGCCCAGCTAGTAAAAGTAGTAAACACGCCCCGATGTACGCACATAATACACGCCCAGTTGTACTTTTACTTTTCAACACGCCCAGTTGTACTTTTGCAAGCCTCATTTGCATAAATACGAAAATGGTCATAACTTGGCCAAAAATGCTCGTTTTTTAAAAATAAAAACGTTACTGTAATCTACATTGCAGCGCCTACCTGCTGCAATAGCAGATAGGGGTTGCAAAATCTGGTGACAGAGCCTCTTTAAGAAGAGAGAGACGAGGCAGCACTTCCAGTTGTGGGACTTTGGATCAGGTTCCCTTGAGGCTTGTACCCGCTATTTTGCACTGACCTCCGGTGCTGTGATAATCCTTCCTTGTCTCAAAGATTTTCACTTAAAGAGGCTCTGTCACCACATTATAAGTGGCCTATCTTCTACATAATGTAATCGGCGCTGTAATGTAGATTACAGCAGTGTTTTTTATTTAGGAAAACTATAATTTTTGACGGAGTTATGACCTATTTTAGATTTATTCTAATGAATTTCTTAATGGACAACTGGGTGTGTTTTACTTTTCGCTTCTCTCCATTCATTTACACAGCACATAGTGATCTTACTAGATCACTATGTGCAGCCACATACACACCCATTAATGTTACTGAAGTGTTCTGACAGTGAATAGACCTCACTACCAGCCAGGACGGAATGTCTATTCACAATCCTGACACTTCGCAACGTTTGTGGTTGATTTACAACACAGCAAGCGTATTCTCGCGAGATTACGCTTTAAACTGTCATTTACAGCGAGATTACGCTTGCCTTGATGTAAATCTCACACAAACGCGAAGTGTCAGGATTCTGAATGGACATCACGTCCTGGCTTGTAGTGATGTCTAGTCACTGTCAGGACACTTCAGTAACGTTAATGTGTGTGTATGTGGCTGCACATAGTGAGATCACTATGTGCTATGTAAATTAATGGAGAGAAGTGTATGACGCTGATTGGTCAGCGTCATACACTTCTCTCCACAACGCCCACTTGGTCAAAAAGTAAAACACGCCCAGTTGGGCATTAGGAAAGTCATTAGCATAAAGCTAAAATAGGTCGTAACTCCGTCAAAAGTGATTGTTTTTCTAAATAAAAAACCACTCCTGTAATCTACATTACAGCGCCAATCACATTATGTAGAAGATGGGCCACTTATTATGCGGTGACAGAGCCTCTTTAAGTCCATATCCACATTTGCATTGGAGGCTCGCAGATCCGGCTGGTATTGCTGGAGACTATAGCGCACCATGCTGGGCTATTGTTTCCGGTAAAATCATGGACACCTCGACAGAAAGCCGACGAAAGCCATTATAGTCAATGTGTACCGTTATTCCCTTGTTCTGGTCTTCTGACAGCGCAGAACAATAGAACACACTGACGCAGGCGTGGACATATCCTAACACACCATTGATTAGCAGAGTCTAGAAAGGTGTTTTTCTTCTCCAGACAAAACATCATAATATTCAGGAAATCTTCATATATGAGAAGCAGCACTGTGGGATCTGATAGTCGCGTTACCTGGGGCCAGGTCTGTGTATTTCATAAACTGTGTTCCTTCCTGCACAGCAGTGCAGTGCTTACCGGCAGTCGCTCCAACCAATCAGCTGTTAGTCTACTCACAGCCTACAGCTATCGGCTGCAGGTAAAAACATTTTTACTGGCTCAAACACAAAGATAGTTCTGTGGCCCGACTCTCCTACTTCAGCTCAGCATTCAAGCTCATGTGTAGAAATGCGCACGAGGCTGATTTTAAAGCGAAAAAAATGCCTCTACAGGCGTTATTGCGACCTATGATCAGCGCCTAAATTTGATAACGCCATTGCAGTGTCTGGGTATATCTTGTTATGAAGTATTCTAGAAACTATTTGAAATACTTTTTTCCAAAAAGGAATAATCGCTCTGAAGGACCACCATGGGTGTAATATGGTACCCTTCTCCCCACATGGTCACCAATATAGAATACAACATTTCGGGTTTATAGCGTGGATATTAATTGTTGTAAGACAACATGTCATCTGAATTTTATTAAGGAGTTCTAAGTGGTCCACACACGTCGTTATTTTATTCAAACACAGTAGATTTTGACCATGTGTCAACCATAAAATCCTAAAATAAGATGTAATGTAACATTTTGATGAAATAAATTCTATGGTAATTGTAGTGGTTATATTTTAACAGCTGTTTTACATGATTCAGCTGACTGTAGAAAACCACAATTTTTTTCATAATAAACTTTATGTGCAGTGCTACTGTGCATATCACCGCAAATTGTCATCAATGGCTTGGTTTATGACATTTCCCAGTGGTATTTTTATAATGCCTTGATTTAGAGAATGTTTCCTATGAGCTGTAGTGCATAATATCTATTACTGGTATAGAAAACCCGTTACACGGGTTTGCTAGCAAGAGGATTGCAGTGGTCTGTTAATATATATAAATGCTCCCCATAGCTGCCCCCCACAGTATAATGCCCCCCCATGGCTGCCCCCACACAGTATAATGCTCCCCATAGCTGCCAACACACAGTATAATGCCCCCCATATCCGCTCCTCGCACAGAATAATGCCCCTCATAGCTGCCCCCACAGTATAATACCCCTCATAGCTGCCCCCACAGTATAATGCCCCACATAGCTGCCCCACACAGTATAATGCCCCCCATAGCTTTCCCCACACAGTATAATGCCCCCATAGCTGCCCCCACAGTGTAATGCCCCCCCATAGCTGGTCTCCTAGTGTTTTCCAGTTCCAGTGTTCCCTGTTCCTGTATCCTGTATCCCGTGCTATCCTGGTCATGTGCCGTGCTGTGCTGTGCTGTGCTGTAGTCGTGCTGTGCTGTATCTATCCCTGTCCTGCTGCTCCACGCCTAACGTCTACCCTCTGCCTAGTCCCAGCCGAGCCTGTCTTGCTACTGTCCGAGCTGCCACAGGTCTCTTATAGGAACTGTGGACTGTGACCTGCGCCCTGTTGGCCAGCTGCCATACCGCCAAGACGGTACGGCCCAGTGGGTCCATGAACCCAACGTGACAATACGCTCACGCCATGGACCCTGCTGGTCGATCCAAGACCATGACGACGTCACAAGAGATGCGGGCGGATATGCTAGACCTCCGGTCTCGACAGGACCAACTCCTCCAGGCCTTGAACATTCTCGCACGTTGGCAGGAGGCACGAGCTGCCGTTCCTCCTACTACACCTCCTGGCAGTACTGTTCCTCAGACTACACCTCCTGGCAGTGTTGATCCTCGTTTTTCTTTGCCACTTCCTGACCGCTATGATGGAGACGCAAGTACCTGTCGTGTATTTTTGAATCAGTGCCAGATCCACTTCAGCCTGTATTCTAGGGCATTTTCGTCTGATGGCGCAAGGGTCGCTTTCATAATTTCTCTTCTTACTGGCAGGGCCATTGCATGGGCGAATCCCATCTGGGAGAGACAAGGACCAGAGACCCGTGACTTCCAGGGGTTCCTCCAGACATTTCGCACGGTGATTGAGGAGCCTGGACGAGTCTCCTCTGCAGCGGCTTCCTTGTTGAACCTACGCCAAGGAGACATCTCTTTGGGCGAGTACGCCATCCACTTCCGCACCCTGGCGGGAGAACTGTTGTGGAACAATGAGGCCCTGGTGGCTACATTCTGGCATGGACTGTCTCCTAAAATTAAGGATGAACTTGCCGCTCGAGACCTGCCATCTACCCTGGATGACCTCATCCTTATGGCTGCCCGGATTGATAGAAGGCTCCGAGAACGGCTCCAAGAGGTTCGTCGGGAGGGAGGTCTTCCTAGTCCGGTCCCTACCTTGCAGCAACCCCTGCCGTCCTCAGATGCTGATCCTCCTAAGGATTCTGTGAGGATGGACCAATGTAAGCTATCTACCCAGGAGAGACAACGCAGACACACTTCACTTCGGGACTCTGTCTTTATTGCGGCCTCGGAGGCCATCTTGTGGGTCTGTGTCCCCAAAGCCTAGGGTTGGTAGTAGAGACAACCTTGGGCAAAGAAGGACTCCCGTCTAAATTGTCAATACCCGTGACCATAGTGTCCGGTGAGAAAATGCATCAGGTCTTTGCGTATCTGGACTCTGGATCTGCTGCTAATTTCATTCGTAGAGACCTGGTGGACCTTCTTTAATTACCCACTACCACTATGGAGAGGTTCTCCAGTTGTGCCCTGAGTGTCACATCCGATGCCTGGTGCAGATTTGTTCCACGGTCTTTGGCAGGATTGCCTGGTCATTATGCTGCATTTTCAATATATCCTTTCTCCTTGCCAGAGACTCTGTCCATGTCCGCCTACATTAAAGAGAACTTGGAGAGGGCTTCATACGGAAATCTTCCTCCCCGGCAGGAGCCGGGTTTTTCTTCGTCAAAAAGAAGGATGGCTCCCTGCGGCCTTGTATTGACTACCGGGGTCTCAACCAAATCATGGTGAAAAATAAGTATCCGTTGCCTCTGATCTCTGAACTGTTTGATCGTATAGGTGGTGCCAAGGTTTTTTTCCAAACTAGACCTGCGTGGGACTTACAACCTAATCCGGATTCGCCGGGGTGACGAATGGAAGACTGCATTTAACACCCGTGATGGACACTATGAGTATCTAGTAATACCCTTTGGACTGTGTAATGCTCCCGCGGTCTACCAGGAATTCGTTAATTACATTTTCCGTGACCTCCTCTATGTTTGTGTTGTGGTCTATCTTGATGACATCTTGATTTTATCTCTAGATCCTATGACGCATCAGAGACATGTCCGTCAAGTTTTGCTGCGCTTACGGGAGAATCGTCTGTATGCCAAATTGGAGAAGTGCGTTTTTGAAAAGAATGCGCTACCCTTCCTGGGCTACATTGTCTCGAATAGAGGTCTCAAGCTGGATCCTGAAAAGGTAAAGTCTGTCCTGGAATGGCCACGTCCTCAAGGCTTGAGGGCCATACAGCGCTTTCTGGGATTCGCCAATTTTTATAGACAGTTTATTCCAAACTTCTCCTCATGGACATCTCCTATCTCTAACCTCACTAAGAAGGGCATGAATGTCAAGGTGTGGACTCCTGAGGCAGAGTCTGCATTCAATAGCCTGAAGAGCACCTTCATGTCAGCCTCTATCCTCCATCATCCAGATGTTTCTCTACAGTTCTCGTTGGAGGTGGGTGCATCCTCTGTCGGTGCTGGTGCACTCCTGTTCCAGAGAGATTCCAAGGGCAAGTCAATGGTATGTGCATACTTCTCTAAGCTCTTCTCTTCCGCTGAACGCAACTACTCGATTGGGGATCGGGAGTTACTGGCCATCAAATTGGCCTTGGAGGAGTGGAGACATCTACTAGAGGGCGCAGCTCATCCCATCCTGATTTTTACGGATCTCACCTATCTTCAGACTGCCCAACGGCTGAACCCTCGTTAGGCCAAGTGGTCACTGTTCACTGTCACTGTTCTTTACCAGGTTCCAGTTTTAGCTCCATTATCGCCCGGCCAACAGGAATGTGAGGGCCGATGCCTTGTCCAGCTCTTTTGAGACAGAAGACACCATAGAGATTCCACAGAACATTATTGATCCGTCTTGCATTGTCTCTGTCAATCCCCTGCAAGTTGGGGACATTCCTCCAGGGAGGACTTTTGTGCACCTGGCTGACAGAGGGAGAATCTTCCGCTGGGGACACTCCTCTAGACTGGCAGGTCACGCGGGTACTCTTAAGACCCGGGATCTGATTGCCTGTCATTTCTGGTGGCCCACGCTGCCCAAGGACATTATGGACATGGTTTCTTCCTACTCAGTGTGTGCAGCTAACAAGGTCGCTCACTCCAGACTTGCTGGCCTGCTCCAGCCATTGCCTGTGCTCGATGCTCCCTGGCAGCATATAGCTATGGACTTTATTACTGACCTGCCTCTCTCTGCTGGATGCAGTGCTGTCTGGGTGGTGGTGGATCGATTTTCGAAGATGGCCCACTTCGTTCCTCTGACCGGTCTTCCTTCTGCTCCTCAATTGGCCAAGCTTTTCATCCAACACATCTTCCGCCTGCACGGCTTGCCGCAGCATATTGTGTCTGATCGAGGGGTTCCGTTCACCTCGTAGTTCTGGAGAGCCCTCTGCGGACTTCTAGGTGTAAAGTTGGACTTTTCCTCGGCCTACTCTCCTCAGTCCAATGGTCAGGTCAAGAGGATCAATCAGATCTTGGAGAACTACTTACGCCACTTCATCTCCAAGCAGCATGATGACTGGGTGCAGTTGCTCCCATGGGCTGAATTCTCCTACATTAATCACACCAGCGAGTCCACACAGAAGGCACCGTTTTTTATTGTCTATGGCCAATACCCCCGAATTCCTCTCCCGGTGCTTGATACGTCCGAGGTACCAGCTGCTGACACTGCTTTTAGGGACTTTCTGCAGATCTGGCAGCAGATCGACCACATGAAACGGAAGGCAGACATAAGGAGAAGAAAACCTCCTCAGTTTCTTCCTGGCACGAAGGCCTGGCTGTCCTCCAGGAATATTCGTTTGAGGGTGCCATCATACAAATTTGCTCCCAGGTTCCTCGGACCCTTCGAGATTCTGCAGCAGATCAACCCTGTTGCCTACAAGCTTCAGCTGCCTCCTACCCTCAAGATCCCCAACTCCTTCCATGTCACTCTCCTGAAATCGGTGGTTCTGAACCGCTTTACCAAGACTCCTAGCCCTGTGGTTGCCTCCAGCGGCCTTTCTGATACCTTCGAGGTTAAGGAGATCTTGGACACCAAGAAAGTGAGAGGAAAGACTTTTTATTTGGTGGATTGGAGGGGGTTTGGTCCTGAAGAGAGGTCCTGGGAGCCAGAGGAGAACCTCAATGCTCCTAGCCTTCTGAAGAAATTCCTCTCTCGCTCTGGCCCCAAGAAGAGGGCGTAGGAGGGGGGATACTGTAGCGTTCATGGCTGCGGGCCGTCCGGTTTACTTACCTCCCGATGCCCGCAGCCATGGATCTGTGAGCGTTGGTCCCCATCTCCTTCCTAGGGGATGCCAGTGCTCACTTCAGCTCCGGTCCGCTGTGTCCCATAGAGTGCGCGCGACACGCTCGTGCCCGCTCTTAAACGGCCTGCACGTGCACATGAAAACAATCATCAACATCAACTCACATGATTTCCTGGACTATAAGAAGGCCTCTGCCCTTCTGATCCTTGCCTGAGCGTTGTTTTTCATATCCTAGTTTTTCTAAGCAAATGGCCTCCTAGTGTTTTCCAGTTCCCCTGTACCCTGTTCCTGTATCCTGTATCCCGTGCTATCCTGGTCAAGTGCCGTGCTGTGCTGTAGTCGTGATGTGCTGTATATACGCCTGTCCTGCTGCTCCACGCCTGACGTCTACCCGCTGCCTAGTCCTAGCCGAGCCTGCCTTGCTACTGTCCTAGTTACTACAGGTACCTTATACGAACTCTGGACTGTAACCTGTGCCCTGTTGGCCAGCTGCCATACCGCTAAGGGGGTACGGCCCAGTGGGTCCACGAACCCAACGTGACACCATCCCCGTTCCCACGACGGGTGGAGGATCTTTTGCCTCCTCTGCACTGTGCTTAGTGTGCTGTGAGCGGCTCGGCGAAGGCAGGCAAGATGTAGTGAACTCATCGCGCCTGTCTGCACCGAGTCACTCACATTGCACAGACCGGAGGAGAAGGATCCTCCACCCGGCGGGGGAACAGGGATGGGTAAGTATGTATGTGATTATTTTTCTATTAGGTCCGTACATATGGGGGCATTATACTGTGTATGGGAGGGAGATGGGGCATTATACTGTGTATGGGAGGGAGATGGGGCATTATACTGTGTATCGGAAGGTGGGGGGCATTATACTGTGTATGAGAGGGAGGGAGGCATTATACTGTGTATGGGAGGGGGGCATTATAGCTACACCACTAATCACTCACATCTCCTTCCTCAGTCTTCTGGCTATGGGCGGAGCTAACAGGCGGTTGGGCTGTGGGGGCGGAGCTCTATGTGAGCGGAGCTCTATGTGAGGTTCGGACACCATGTCCTCGGTTATATAATAGATTATGCCGCTTACTATAACTCCCCTATGGCTTTCTGTTTCCTCAAGAATCTTGTGCTATATAATTCTGAGTTTATTTATCAGCCTTTAAACATTTCATATACCTTTTTGTATTTTATCCAACTGTACTGTCATGTAGTATATGTAATGATGGGGGTAGGGAAACAGACAAGTGAGCCCTAATCTATCCGCCACTCAGTCCCTGCCTACTTGCAACGACCCGCCCTAGGCGATGGGGTACAACTGGGTGACGCTCCCTACACTCAATAAGTGAACGACAGACAAACAGACAAGGGAACACAGAACCTAAGGGAAACGGGGCAGTTGCCCACGGCAACACCGTGAGCAACAAGAGTAGTAAACGAGCCGAGTCAAACCAGGAGGGTACGAGGTGCCAAACGCAGAGCAGGAGAGTAGTGAACAAGCCGAGTAAAACCAGGAGAGCACGAGGTACCAAACGCAGAGCAGGAGAGTAGTCAACAAGCCAGGGTCAATACGAAGCAGGGACAAATAGTACAAGAAGCTGCAGCAGGGCCAGGAAACCAACAGAGAAGATTCACAAGCAAGGAGGAACAGGAAAGGCAGGTATAAATAGACAGAGGGCGGGAGCTAGCTCCGTCTGGCCAGGCTGCGATAGGCTCTCCCACTCCTAAGCCTGCCATCCTGAGTGGTGGAAGATGGAGTCAGTCTCACAGACCTAGAAGCAGGCGCAGACTGATTACCTATGGGCGTTGATAAAGAAGCTATGCCTGGCAGATCCTTTACAGTACCCCCCCCTTTTAAGAGGGGCCACCGGACCCTTTCTAAGTGGACCTGGTTTATTGGGGAAATGAAGGTGGAACCTCCTGACCAATATCCCAGCGTGAACATCCCGGGCGGGTACCCACGTCCTCTCCTCAGGCCCGTATCCTCTCCAATGGAACAGGTACTGGAGGGAGCCTTGGACCATCCTGCTGTCCACAATCTTGGTCACCTCGAATTCTACCCCCTCAGGTGTGAGAACAGGGACCGGAGGTTTCCTCGAGGGAGCCAAGGACAGGGAGCAGCGTTTAAGGAGGGAGGCATGAAACGTCATGTACTCGAAAAGATGGGGGCAACTCCAGTCGGAAGGAGACAGGATTGAGGACTTCAATGACCTTGTACGGCCCTATAAACCGGGGAGCAAACTTCTTGGACGGGACTTTCAGGCGCGAATTTTTTGACGATAGCCACACCAGATCCCCGACCATAAACAAGGGGTTAGCAGAACGTCTTCTATCTGCCTGAGTTTTTTGTATGCTCTGGGACGCCTCTAGGTTCTTCTGAACCTGGGCCCAGACTGTGCACAGTTCCCGTTGAACGACTTCTACCTCGAGATTGTTGGAACTACCAGGGGAAACGGAGGAAAACCGCGGATTAAACCCAAAATGACAGAAAAAGGGGGAGACCCCTGACGAGTTACTGACCCGGTTATTAAGGGAAAATTCGGCGAGGGGAATGAATGAGACCCAATCATATTGACAGTCAGAGATAAAACACCTTAAATATTGTTCTAGACACTGATTAGTCCTCTCAGTTTGGCCATTAGTTTCAGGATGGAAGGCAGAGGAGAAGGACAGATCAATCTCCAACTTTTTACAGAAGGCTCTCCAAAACAATGAAACAAATTGTACCCCTCTGTCAGAAACAATATTGACAGGGACCCCATGGAGACGCAGGATGTGTTTGACAAACAAGGTAGCTAACGTCTTAGCATTGGGTAGTTTCTTGAGGGGCACAAAGTGGCACATCTTACTGAAGCGGTCTACTACAACCCACACCACCGACTTGCCTTGAGATGGAGGCAAATCGGTGATAAAATCCATGGAGATATGGGTCCAAGGTCTCTGGGGAATGGGCAAAGAACGTAGTAAGCCCGCTCGTCGGGACCTGGGAGTCTTGGACCTAGCACAAACTTCACAAGCGGCGACGTAGGCCTTAACGTCTTCAGGCAACCCAGGCCACCAATAGTTTCTGGCAATGAGGTGCTTGGTACCCAGGATGCCTGGATGACCAGATAGTGCGGAGTCATGATTTTCCCTAAGTACCCTTAGCCGGAATTGCAGGGGAACAAACAGCTTGTTCTCAGGAAGGTTCCCGGGAGCTGAACCTTGATCAGCCGCAATCTCAGAGACTAAATCAGAATCAATAGAGGAAATGATTATACTTGGAGGCAAAATACAAGCAGGATCTTCCTCCGAAGGAGGGCTGGCCATGAAGCTATGCGACAGTGCATCAGCCTTAATATTTTTAGACCCAGCCCTATAGGTAACCAAAAAGTTGAATCTGGTAAAAAATAACGCCCATCGAGCTTGTCTCGGGTTTAGCCTCCGGGCAGATTCTAGGAAAACCAGATTCTTGTGGTCGGTAAGGACCGATACCTGGTGCCTAGCCCCCTCCAGGAAGTGGCGCCACTCTTCAAATGCCCATTTAATGGCTAAGAGTTTGCGGTTGCCAATATCATAGTTACTCTCAGTGGGTGAAAACTTCCTGGAGAAGTAGGCACAGGGACGGAGATGGGTAAGGGACCTGGTACCCTGGGACAAGACAGCCCCCACTCCCACCTCGGACGCGTCAACCTCCACGATAAACGGCTCCATTTGGTTGGGCTGAACCAGCACCGGGGCCGAGATAAAGCACTTCTTAAGGACCTCAAAAGCCTGGACAGCCTCAGGAGGCCAGTGGAGGAGATCAGCACCTTTGCGAGTGAGATCCGTAAGAGGCTTAGCGATGACCGAGAAGTTAGCAATAAATCTCCTGTAATAATTAGCGAACCCCAGGAAGCACTGTAACGCCTTCAGGGAGGCAGGTTGGACCCATTCCGCCACAACCTGGACCTTGGCGGGGTCCATGCGGAATTCATGAGGAGTGAGGATTTGACCCAAAAATGGTATCTCCTGCACCCCAAACACACATTTTTCGGTCTTCGCAAACAGTTTGTTTTCCCGAAGGACCTGGAGCACCTTCCTGACATGCTCAATGTGGGAGGACCAGTCCTTGGAAAACACAAGTATGTCATCAAGGTACACTACAAGAAATACCCCCAGGTAGTCTCTTAAAATCTCATTTATGAAGTTCTGGAAGACCGCGGGAGCATTACACAACCCAAAGGGCATGACGAGGTATTCGAAATGACCTTCGGGCGTGTTAAACGCAGTCTTCCACTCATCCCCCTCTTTAATGAGGAAAAGGTTATAAGCCCCCCCGTAGATCAAACTTAGAGAACCATTGGGCCCCCTGAACCTGATTAAAGAGATCAGGAATCAAAGGAAGGGGATACTGGTTCCTTACAGTGACCTTATTCATGTTTCTGTAGTCAATGCATGGCCTAAGACCACCATCCTTCTTCCCAACGAAGAAGAAGCCAGCACCTACTGGAGAAGTAGAGGGGCGAATGTAAGCCTTGGCCAGGCATTCCTGGATATACTCTCTCATGGCTTCACGTTCGGGACGAGAGATTAAATATCCTACCCTTAGGGAGCTTAGCTTCTGGTACCAAATCGATAGCGCAATCGTATTCTCTATGAGGGGGTAACACTTCGAAGGCCTCCTTAGAGAAAACATCAGCGAAGTCCTGAACAAACTCAGGTAGCGTGTTCACCTCCTCAGGGGGAGAAATAGAATTAACAGAAAAACATGACGTCAAGCATTCATTACCCCATTTGGTAAGATCCCCAGTATTCCAGTCAAACGTGGGATTATGCAACTGCAACCAGGGAAGGCCTAAAACCAAATCGGACGATAATCCCTGCATTAACAGTACAGAGCACTGCTCCAAATGCATGGAGCCAACAAGGAGTTCAAAAACAGGGGTATGCTGTGTAAAATAACCATTAGCAAGAGGAGTGGAGTCGATACCCACTACCGGGACAGGTTTAGACAAATCAATCAAAGGCATAGCTAGAGACATAGCAAATTCCACAGACATGATATTAGCAGAAGACCCTGAATCCACGAAGGCCCTGACGGTAGCAGACCTACCACCAAAAGAGACCTGAAAGGGAAGCAAGATTTTATTACGTTTCATATTTACGGGAAATACCTGTGCGCCCAAGTGACCTCCCCGATGATCACTTAGGCGCGGAAGTTCCTCCGGCTGCTTATTCTTACGCCCAGGACAGTTCACTTGATGCTTGTCATCCCCACAATAGAAGCAGAGACCATTCTTCCTGCGGAACTCTCTACGTTGTTGGGGGGACACGGAGGCCCCGAGTTGCATAGGTACCTCCGAGTCTTCCGTGGAAGAACGAAGCAACGGAACCTCGGGAGGCATCATGGGGGAGTCAGAGGAGAAAACACCAAGACGTTCCCTGAGACGTCGGTCAAGTCGTACCGCTAAAGCCATAACCTGGTCTAGGGAGTCAGAAGAGGGGTAGCTAACTAGCAGGTCTTTCAGGGCGTTCGACAGGCCCAACCTAAACTGGCAGCTTAAGGCAGGGTCATTCCACCGAGAAGCTACGCACCACTTCCTAAAGTCAGAACAATACTCCTCAACAGGTCTCTTACCCTGACGTAAGGTCACCAGCTGACTCTCGGCAAAGGCAGTCTTGTCAGTCTCGTCATAAATGAGTCCGAGAACAGAAAAGAAAAGATCAACGGAGGAAAGTTCAGGGGCGTCAGGAGCCAAGGAGAAGGCCCATTCTTGGGGCCCCTCCAGGAGCCGGGACATAATTATACCCACCCACTGGCTCTCAGAACCTGAGGAGTGGGACTTTAAGCGAAAATAGAGCCTACAACTCTCCCGAAAGGAGAGAAAAGTCTTCCGGTCCCCTGAGAACCGGTCAGGCAACTTGAGGTGGGGTTCAAGAGGTGAGGTGAGGGGCACTACCATGGTAGCATCAGGCTGGTTGACCCTCTGAGCCAGGCCCTGGACCTGTAGGGAGAGACCCTGCATTTGCTGAGCCAGGGTCTCAAGGGGGTCCATAGTAGTGTCAGGGACCAGGGTAGACTAGGTATATAGGCTTGTGAATATGTAATGATGGGGGTAGGGAAACAGACAAGTGAGCCCTAATCTATCCGCCACTCAGTCCCTGCCTACTTGCAACGACCCGCCCTAGGCGACGGGGTACAACTGGGCGACGGTCCCTACACTCAATAAGTGAACGACAGACAAACAGACAAGGGAACACAGAACCTAAGGGAAACGGGGCAGTTGCCTACGGCAACACCGTGAGCAACAAGAGCAGTAAACGAGCCGAGTCAAACCAGGAGAGTACGAGGTGCCAAACGCAGAGCAGGAGAGTAGTGAACAAGCCGAGTAAAACCAGGCGAGCACGAGGTACCAAACGCAGAGCAGGAGAGTAGTCAACAAGCCAGGGTCAATACGAAGCAGGGACAAATCGTACAAGAAGCTGCAACAGGGCCAGGAAACCAACAGAGAAGATTCACAAGCAAGGAGGAACAGGAAAGGCAGGTATAAATAGACAGAGGGCGGGGGCTAGCTCCGTCTGGCCAGGCTGCGATAGGCTCTCCCACTCCTAAGCCTGCTATCCTGAGTGGTGGAAGATGGAGTCAGTCTCACAGACCTAGAAGCAGGTGCAGACTGATTACCTATGGGCGTTGATAAAGAAGCTGTGCCTGGCAGATCCTTTACAGTATGTGTTAACTTCATTCAACTACTCAGCGGCAGTGGGATTATTAGCCCCTTCCTGCACAAGACATATAAACAGGGATGGCCTTAGGGGTGTGCGACCTCTGCAAGTGCACAGGACACTGCACTTTCCCAGCATGTAGAGGGCGCCAATGGGCAGGCCGTTTGAGTTCTATGTTCTCTGCTCTTGGTTACACACATGGTGGAAACAAGAGCATAGGAAACAAGAGCAGAGGCAGCAAGAGAAGAGGAGGAATCTCCACCCACAGCCCGCACCTGCAAGAAACCTGCCAGAAAATGGAGGAGGTAAGTGTCTGTGTGTGTGTGTGTGTGTGTGTGTGTGTGTGTGTGTGTATATGTCTCTGTGTGTATATGTGTCTGTGTATATAAGTCTCTGTGTTTACATTCCAGTATGTGTGTATACAGTGAAGGAAATAAGTATTTGATCCCTTGCTGATTTTGTAAGTTTGCCCACTGTCAAAGACATGAACAGTCTAGAATTTTTAGGCTAGGTTAATTTTACCAGTGAGAGATAGATTATATTTAAAAAAAAAACAGAAAATCACATAGTCAAAATTATATATATTTATTTGCATTGTGCACAGAGAAATAAGTATTTGATCTCCTACCAACCATTAAGAGTTCAGCCTCCTCCAGACCAGTTACACGCTCCAAATCAACTTGGTGCCTGCATTAAAGACAGCTGTCTTAAATGGTCACCTGTATAAAAGACTCCTGTCCAGAGACTCAATTAATCAGTCTGACTCTAACCTCTACAACATGGGCAAGACCAAAGAGCTTTCTAAGGATGTCAGGGACAAGATCATAGACCTGCACAAGGCTGGAATGGGCTACAAAACCATAAGTAAGACGCTGGGTGAGAAGGAGACAACTGTTGGTGCAATAGTAAGAAAATGGAAGACATACAAAATGACTGTCAATCGACATCGATCTGGGGCTCCATGCAAAATCTCACCTGGTGGGGTATCCTTGATCCTGGGGAAGGTGAGAGCTCAGCCAAAAACTACACGGGGGGAACTTGTTAAGGATCTCAAGGCAGCTGGGACCACAGTCACCAAGAAAACCATTGGTAACACATTACCGTAATGGATTAAAATCCTGCAGTGCCCGCAAGGTCCCCCTGCTCAAGAAGGCGCATGTACAGGCCCGTCTGAAGTTTGCAAATGAACATCTGGATGATTCTGAGAGTGATTGGGAGAAGGTGCTGTGGTCAGATGAGACTAAAATTGAGCTCTTTGGCATTAACTCAACTCGCCGTGTTTGGAGGAAGAGAAATGCTGCCTATGACCCAACGAACTCCATCCCCACTGTCAAGCATGGAGGTGGAAACATTATGTTTTGGGCGTGTTTCTCTGCTAAGGGCACAGGACTACTTCACCGCATCAATGGGAGAATGGATGGAGCCATGTACCGTCAAATCCTGAGTGACAACCTCCTTCCCTCCACCAGGACATTAAAAATGGCTCGTGGCTGGGTCTTCCAGCACGACAATGACCCGAAACATACAGCCAAGGCAACAAAGGAGTGGCTCAAAAAGAAGCACATTAAGGTCTTGGAGTGGCCTAGCCAGTCTCCAGACCTTAATCCCATCGAAAACTTATGGAGGGAGCTGAAGATCTGAGTTGCCAAGCGACAGCCTCGAAATCTTAATGATTTACAGATGATCTGCAAAGAGGAGTGGGCCAAAATTCCATCTAACATGTGTGCAAACTACATCATCAAATACAAAAAACGTCTGACTGCGGTGCTTGCCAACAAGGGTTTTGCCACCAAGTATTAAGTCTTGTTTGCCAAAGGGATCAAATACTTATTTCTCTGTGCATAATGCAAATAAATATATTTCATTTTGACAATGTGATTTTTTTTTTTTTTAATATAATCTATCTCTCACTGGTAAAATTAACCTAGCCTAAAAATTCTAGACTGTTCATGTATTTGACAGTGGGCAAACGTACAAAATCAGCAAGGGATCAAATACTTATTTCCTTCACTGTTTGTATGCCTGTGTGTCTATATATGTGTCTGCGTGTGTATATATGTCTCTGTGAAAGTGTGTGTGTGTGTGTGTGTGTGTGTGTGTGTGTGTATGTATACCTCTGTGTGTGTTTATATGTACCTGTGTGGGTATTGTTATCTGTGGTGTTACATAGGACTGCAGATAACATCTACTGCATTATCTGCACTCGGAGAGTTATGAGAGTTACATAGGACTGCAGGTAAAACGACTTATCTGTACTCAGAGATTTAACAGTGTGTTATTTGTGGTGTTACATAGGACTGCAAGTAACGTCTTCTACATTATATGTATTTAAAGCGTTATCACTGTGTGTTATCTGTGGTCTTACATAGGACTGCAGGTAACATTTACTACATTATCTGTACTGTGTATATATGTGCCTGTGTGGGTATATATGGGTCTGTATGTGAATGTGTCTTTGTGCTTGTATATATGTGTCTTTGTGTATTTGTATATGTTCCTCTCTGTACATTTATGTGCCTGTGTGTCTGTATATATGTGTCTGTATGTCTATATATTTACCTTTATGTATGTATCTATTCCAGAATGTGTGTGTATATCTATTTGCCTGTTTGTCTAATTATCAGACATTATGTATGTACAGCATATATGTTCCAGTATGTCCGCATCTATATATGTGGATAATTTTTGGTTTGTGGAGGGCAGCAATAGAGAGCCCCGCACAGGGCGCCATCCAACCTAAGGCCGGCCCTACATATAAATATGTTGAAAATGTGTGTAGCACTGATTCTGCAGAAACATACGCTTGTGTTTTTTTTAGCCACATCCGCTTTCTTGTGGTGCGAGGCACGTACATGTAACCCTTTTTTGATAATCCTTTTGGAATATTTAGTATGTGGTTGTTCATGATTTATCTAGTGTAGATTGCTTCACATGAAGCTAATGATTGGCCACTATATTTCTGGCTTGAAATAGAGTCTCCTTTAAAAACTTTTACTATGAGAGTGTCCATGAGCCCTAGTATGCTGCTTTCGTGTTTGAACAGCTGTGATACCCTATATAGTCATTCAGAAATTCTATGACTTGAGCCTAGAATTCCTGAGCAAATGCGATGTAATAAGATGCTGGACTTTCTTTTATATTTGGGACTTGGTCTACTTGAACCTGGCCTGACTGTTTGTAGTAAAAGCTCTATTATACGTGCGATTATCGTACAAATTCTTGTATAATCGTTCGAATGTAGGAGATAATCGCCACATTTAACAGCATGCAACGGTCGAATTACGAACGATAAATCGTTGGGTTTCCATGGATAGGTCATCTACCTGAATGAAAGGTTATTGCTCATCGCTGCCACATCCCCCCGTCTAATCAGAAATCTTACAGTTGCTAGCAGTTTAGAGATGAGGTGTGGGCATAAGAGCAATGATCGCAGTAACGACTGAACAGAAAAAATCTTTAGCAACTATTGTCACATGTAATAGACCGTCTTTTCTTTTGAAAGCAAATGACTCGCTAAACCATTACTCGACGCTCTTTGATTAAAGAATATCATCCCATCTAATAGGACCCTAAGATGAGAGCGATGGTGAATATTTTTCTGTGTTATTTGTTCTGGGTAATTAGATAATACTTGTTTTGGTAACTCTATTACCTTTGTAATGGGGCCTATGGGTCCTTTTATCAGCCGTAAAAATGAGCACCGATCAACGAGACATCTCTTTGATCGGTGCTGGTTTGCTCCTTTTACAAGGAGTTATGTATGTGGATGAGCGATAGTTACTACAAATCGCTCATCCATATGCATTTGCATCATGTCGGCAAACATGGCAATGATCGGGAATGAGCGTTCATATGAATGCTCGTTTGCCCAATAATTGGCCTGTGTAAGGCTTCGTTCACATCTGCGTTCAGGTCCCGTTCTGACGTTCCGTCTGGCTTTCCGGCAGAACGGGACCCTGAACAGACACAAACTGACACAAACTGAAACTATAGGTTTCTATTTTCATCACCATTGATTTCCGGTGCCCATGGTTTCCGTTTGTCTCTGTCGTGCACCAGACCCGTTGTTTTGCCGGAAGCAATAGCGTAGACGGAACGTCAGAACGGGACCCCAACGCAGATGTGAACGAAGTCTTAAAGGGCCCTAAATCTACTTGTCATTTACATTTCCTAGATTACACTGTGGCTTATCTGGGATTAGGAGACATTTCTAAAGGATGTAAATCAGATCTTTCAAGATTCTCTATATTAACATTGCTGGTATTGTTCCGTACTGCATTTGATCTGTTGCTCTCAGTTGGATATTTTATGAAAGGATGCTCTTCTTTTAGTAGCTGGAATATTTTAGTGCTTCTCTGATAGTTAAATGTCCTAGAGAATATTCCAAGTAATATACTGTACATTGGGGATGAAAAGCCCCGAAATCATAGTGGTATGTACATACGTATCTCAGATCTGAAATAATATTTTAGTGTAAAGCCCCATCCTCCCCCTCAGCATGACAAGAAATTACTTGTTTTTTTTCCTGGGTATTGAACTCATTTCACTAGTGTGATTGGAGTGATAACATATTTTGTCTCCATTCATCCCAATGGTAAATGGGATCAAGTTTGGCCGCAATATAGCATAGCTTAGTATCGCAGAGATTGTGGAGAACCTTCTACTGCTGTTAAGCGCTCCCTGGCTGGAGGAGGCCACCATGGTATTGACATAATGAAGTATGTTATATACCCATAACACGTGGTATTTAGTATAATTTGTATATAGTCTTTATGCCCTACATATGATATAGGTAGTGTTTACTATACCTGTGTCTTCATTGCAAGTTATCTGCTTACATGAACGCCCAAGTATTTCAATAAGCTTCCACAAGGGAGAAAAGAAAACCTGGACTGCACATCCACTTGCTACACTTGATCTACTGCGGCTCAGAAAAATAAAATGTACGAACCTGAGGAGGTTCTTAGTAAACATTTTGATAAAACTGTATAAGCCCACTTGCCACTTCACGGCGACCTCTTTCAAGTGGGTCCCTATTCTACTATGTGTAGTATCGCATGACAACCAATGCCGCTGCAACACCGCACCTGCAGTGGGAGCAACCCAGGAGACCATCAGCACCCATACTGCCAGTCTAAGCCACCTTAGACTGGAAAAAATGAACAGATGGAAAAAGCTCAACTTTCGTTGTAGTCTCAGGGGCCAACTTAGAACAATTAGGTAGGAACCATTTTTATGCAGTACCAGCACTCCACCCCATTTGGCCCAGGTGTTTTAATAGCAGGAAACGGCATAAAAAGTGTTCCTACCTAATTCTTCTCAGTTGGCCCCTGAGACTACAATTAAAGGTGAGCTTTTTTCATCTGTTCTTTTTTTTTGTGGTATTGTGTGGTAATCATTTGTTGTTGTGGTGCTGTATCTGTGGGGGGATGTGGTCCAGACGTGGCTTTGGATTTAGATTTTTTTGATGGAATGTGACTGTCCTCATTGTAACTGCAATCAAAATCTTTGTTAATTAAGTTTACATATACAGTGAAGGAAATAAGTATTTGATCCCTTGCTGATTTTGTAAGTTTGCCCACTGTCAAAGACATGAACAGTCTAGAATTTTTAGGCTAGGTTAATTTTACCAGTGAGAGATAGATTATATATATAAAAAAAAAAAAGAAAATCACATTGTCAAAATTATATATATTTATTTGCATTATGCACAGAGAAATAAGTATTTGATCCCCTACCAACCATTAAGAGTTCAGCCTCCTCCAGACCAGTTACACGTTCCAAATCAACTTGGTGCCTGCATTAAAGACAGCTGTCTTAAATGGTCACCTATATAAAAGACTCCTGTCCACAGACTCAATTAATCAGTCTGACTCTAAGCTCTACAACATGGGCAAGACCAAAGAGCTTTCTAAGGATGTCAGGGACAAGATCATAGACCTGCACAAGGCTGGAATGGGCTACAAAACCATAAGTAAGACGCTGGGTGAGAAGGAGACAACTGTGCAAAATCTCACCTCGTGGGGTATCCTTGATCCTGAGGAAGGTGAGAGCTCAGCCGAAAACTACACGGGGGGAACTTGTTAATGATCTCAAGGCAGCTGGGACCACAGTCACCAAGAAAACCATTGGTAACACATTACGCTGTAATGGATTAAAATCCTGCAGTGCCCGCAAGGTCCCCCTGCTCAAGAAGGCACATGTACAGGCCCGTCTGAAGTTTGCAAATGAACATCTGGATGATTCTGAGAGTGATTGGGAGAAGGTGCTTGGGAGAAGGTGCTGTGGTCAGATGAGACTAAAATTCAGCTCTTTGGCATTAACTCTACTCGCCATGTTTGGAGGAAGAGAAATGCTGCCGATGACCCAAAGAACACCATCCCCACTGTCAAGCATGGAGGTGGAAACATGTTTTGGGGGTGTTTCTCTGCTAAGGGCACAGGACTACTTCACCGCATCAATGGGAGAATGGATGGAGCCATGTACCGTCAAATCCTGAGTGACAACCTCCTTCCCTCCACCAGGACATTAAAAATGGCTCGTGGCTGGGTCTTCCAGCACGACAATGACGCGAAACATACAGCCAAGGCAACAAAGGAGTGGCTCAGAAAGAAGCACATTAAGGTCATGGAGTGGCCTAGCCAGTCTCCAGACCTTAATCCCATCGAAAACTTATGGAGGGAGCTGAAGATCCGAGTTGCCAAGCGACAGCCTCGAAATCGTAATGATTTACAGATGATCTGCAAAGAGGAGTGGGCCAAAGTTCCATCTAACATGTGTCCAAACCTCATCATCAACTACAAAAAACGTCTGACTGCTGTGCTTCCAAACAAGGGTTTTGCCACCAAGTATTAAGTCTTGTTTGCCAAAGGGATCAAATACTTATTTCTCTGTGCACAATGCAAATAAATATATATAATTTTAACAATGTGATTTTCTTTTTTTTTTTTTATATATCTATCTCTCACTGGTAAAATTAACCTAGCCTAAAAATTCTAGACTGTTCATGACTTTGACAGTGGGCAAACGTACAAAATCAGCAAGGGATCAAATACTTATTTCCTTCACTGTAGCTGCAAAGGCATCTCCAATTCTAGAAAATTTGTAACAATGTTTTAAAAAGAAAAGAAATACATTTCATAAACCTTTTGTTTTAATAAATATTACAATTGCAAAGATTATAGAATTTATGTTCAGTAAATGTACAATATATAAATTGTTTACATTTTTATGCTCCTTTCACACCTACGACGGAGGCTCTGTCAATATCTGGAAAAAATTGTGCATCATCCTACGCTATTTTTTTGGGTAAAACAGGCACCATGACGAAAACCCGACAGAACTCATTAAATTCAATGGGATTCATCGGGCACCGTTGGTGTCCGTCATGCGATAGATCCAGTGCTTCTGTGACGAAGCAGACTGTAGGTGTGAACCAAGCATTACCCTATAAAAAATGTTTGTAATAGCTGAAGAAATGTAATAATAAATATACTCTACTCTATTGTATGTTTTCATTTATTAATTTCCAATATCTCCCTTAAAAGGTGCCTCTAAGAAGTCAGATGGTTGGGTTGGCCTTGGATGCTGTGAACTAGCAATTGCAGCTGAGTGCCGACGAACCTGCAAACAGGTCAGAAAGTTCCTTCATATCTTTACTCAATCATATCCGGATGGAACATTGTGGTTCTCAGTCTAGAAAGCAACCAAGGTCTTGTGCACTGTTTTGTACAGAGGCGCAATAGATAACCCATAGAGGTGCATGGGGCCTGTTGTACAACTGTGTCCCTCAGATTTCATATAGAGGCATACGTCGTTTTTTTCTGTTGGAATTCATCATCAATCTGAAAGAAATAAAATTTAGAAGCCGTGTGTACATAATAGCTTTCAGATTATCTCCGTACATATAGCACTTGATGGAACATGGAATGGCAGCACATGTGAGTACCTGTGCCTACTGCTTCTGCAGAATCAATTGAATTTCACAATTACACTATCATCTAAATGGCTTCCCCATTTGATTTCCCCTGCATCCATACTGTTCTGGGTAACTCAGTTATTGTAATCCAGTCGCCAAGGTTTTCCTAAATTAAGGTGTGAACTGAAGCACTAAGGAGGCAAAGCTGCTGCTGAGACAAAATAGATAATGGGGTGATGACATGGGTCTAGGCGCCCAGGATGAGAACATAGTTTTAGCCATAGCTATATAACGGCAGGTATATTTATAACCTTGTACATGTGTATTGTGTAATTTTCAATTGTCTTGTATTATACATGTGTATACAGTACGTAGTGCCTTTAAAGCATGTTAACCCAAACATTTTCACATGCCAAATTATATTTTTCATTTTTCTACAATGACTAATTTATAGAGATATATCAGACGTTTTCAGTGGCAATTTAGCAGCTTTGTTCTAACAAATGGTGGTGGTCTCAGAACGCCTGATATCTAAAACAAGTCAGTATTAAAAAGTTTTTTTGTTCACTAAAAGAGTAGCATAACTTGTAACAAGCTTCCTGCCGGGTAGCCGGGTAGCACCGGGTATCGATCAACAACGAAAAATGATTTTAAAGGGGTATTTCGTAGACATTTATGATATATCCACAGGATATAAAGTAAATGTCTGACAGATATGCTGTGCTACGCTGTTTCCTTGAACTCCAATATACTTCTAGCTCAGCTGTTTTCGTAACACTGGCTATTTCTCCACTGAATCTCCTACTTGGTGGGGTGGCCAGTGGCCGCATCACCAGACTGGGATGTTGGCCAGGGGACTCCCGTTCTCGAGATAGGTGTGGGTCCCAGAAAATGTATCAGACATTTATTGCCTATCCTTCGGATATGCCATAAATGTCTAAAATGGGAATACCCCTTTAAACATGTCTAAGATAGAAATAAGTATATGTGACAAAGATAATCCAAAACATAATCTAAAGCAAGAAAAATATAAAAACCATAACCATAAAAAAAAAAAAATAGAACTGGGGACTGGTTGGACCGTGAGGACTTTTTCTGCTGTCAATAGTCTATGTTTCTATGTGTGTGAGACATGAAAAGTTTTCTGTAAATGGCATTGCATCCCTGTTTGCTTACTACTCAGTAATACAAGCCAAGCAACTAGGTATAGGCAGTGCAATATACTCTTGGTGAGACCAAACAAATATAGTGAGGTCTATTTCTTGGAAAACCAGTTTGCAAAAGCAGTTAAAGAGGCTCTCTATTTTTAAATTGGAACAATCTTCTGTAAAAACAGGTGTTGCATTTTATACCACTTATCATTAAATGGATTTTCCAGTAATTGACAACGATGGCCTCTCCTAAGATTAGGTCATCAACGTGTGATCAGTGGGAGTCCAACCAACAGCCCCCCCACCCATCAACAGAATCGATACTTACTTTGTACTAGAAAGCGGCACACTTCCATACATCTAGCTGTGTCTGGTACTATAGCTTATCCAGAACTCATTGACTTCCCATTTAATATGTAATGATTGCTTTAACATGTTTCTCCACTTTAAACGGTGGTTGTCCAGCGGAAAAAAAACAACTATCTATTACTTTGCTTTTGTGAAATAAAGAAACTTTCTAATATTCTTTACTTTTCAAACCTGCACAGATTACAGGCTACAGACCCCGCCGCGTGGACCCGGAAGTTCAGAGCTTCCGCTCTCTCCCCTCCTCTCTCTGTGTTGATGACGTAGATGAAGGGGCTGGCTGACTGGCTGTATTCAACATCTAAGCCAGCCCCTTCTCCGTCACAGCTGATTCAGAAACTAAGGGCCCTCTTACACTGGCCAATTATCGGGCAAACGAGCATTCACATAATGCTCGTTGCCGATAATTGCCTTGTGTAAACAGGGCAACGATCACCCGATGAACAAGCAAATGCACGTTCATCGGCTGATTGTGTAGTTTAAAATGCTGAAAATATTGTCATTGTCGGCAGCACATCTCCCTGTGTAAACAGGGAGATATGCTGCCGACATGATAGAAATGTATGGGGACGAGAATTCGTAGTAACAAGCACTTGCCCCCATACTACCTCCTTGTGAAAGGAGCAAACGAGCGCCGATCAACGAGCTGTCTTGTTGATCGGTGCTTGTTTATACGGCCCACGTCGTTTACTCTGTAAGAGTACCTTAGGAAGGGGACTGGCTTATCTGATGAGTTGAGCCAGACAGACATCCCCTTCAACCACGTCAGCAACACACAGAGAAGATGTCCTTCCTCCCCGGAGTCTGTGTCAAGCGTCACAACAAGAACAGCATCTCCGAACTTCCGGGTCTAAACGCCGGGGACTGTAAACCTACAATCCTTGCATGCTTGAAAAAGAAAGTGTATTAGAAAGTTTCTTTATTTTACAAAAGCAGAGTAAATACTAGTTTTTTTCTTTTCGTCGGATGACACCTTTAAAGACGAGGCTGGACGCAGCCTGCAGGGCTTAGGGGGAAGCCTCCATGACCTCCCTGGTAGGGAAAGGGTTAATAGGTGAGGGAGAGTTGGAGGGGAGGGACAAGGAGGAGTCAGGGGGCCGTTGCGGAGCTTCCCGCTGTTATCGGCATTGAGCCGGAAGCAGCGGGAGGAGTGACATAGGGAGAGACAAGCTCCCACCCTCCCGCCCTTGGTTTGTTACCCTGGGGGTCTTTATGTACGTCCGTCTATGAGTGTTGTGTTTTATTTGTGTGCTTATTTAACATGTTTTTTCCTTTTTCCGGAGTAGGTTCTGTTGTCATGGCAGCTGGCGGGGGGAGTCCTTGAGGCCAGTCAGTACAAAATGGTGGGGGGGTCGCATCGGGGGTATGCGTCCCCCAAAAAAGGTACATGGTTGAAGACTTCATCGGGTGTTATCCCTTTGAAGTGGTCTTCTGGTGGAAGGTATATCACTTGAAGGCTTCATCGGGTGTTATCCCTTTGAAGTGGACTTCTAGTGGTCGGTATATCACTTGAGGGCTTCATCGGGTGTTATCCCTTTGAAGTGGACTTCTAGTGGTTGGAGCCATCTGCAGAGGTGAACGGTGCTTCCGATCTGGTTTACGGCTGGAGGTAATTGGTGGTTTGCAGGTGGCTAACTCGGTGTGTTCTTAAATAAAAGGAATATCTGAAAGGGCTTCAAGGACTTCCTCTGCTCGGGTTAATGTTAACGTTAAATTGTTATTTACGATTCTGACCCATGTTGGGTCATGTGAATTATTAGAAGGAATTCTCTGGTGGATTCCTAACTAGTTATCCGAATGTTTCGGATTTAAATTGTTTTCATAAAACTGTGAAATTAATAAACGGCTGCTGTGGCCATTTCACATCCAACCTCGGTGTCATGTGTCTTTTCTAAAGGTGGGGGTGGAGGGATAGGATGGGTAAGGGAAGGTTCATTAATACACGACTCTACTTAGGCAGGTCATTAAAATTGAGACCTTCATTCATAAAATTTACAACTAACTACTATTGTTATTGGATTATGTGGATTAGAGTTAGAGCATTCTTCTTTTGTTCGGAACCAATCGTGTTAATAACATATACATTTACTAATGCTCTATAAATGATGATGTATGTGGTCTCAAATGTTTCCTGATCAGTCTTATTATACTTCTTGTCATTCTTATTTAGGCATCTTCCACAAATGACATTTTAAAACAGTGCAGGAAAGAATATGAGGTAAGACCCTAACAGTCTGAAGCTACATCAGCAGTTTTGCCCAACCAGAGCTCAGGCAGTGATGTTTTAAGGCTAGGGCTACACTGCGACTATGACCACGACACAGGTCGCCTGGCCAACAAGCGCTGTTATCACAGCGCTGCGCTTGCTGCATCACAGTTATGAAAATGAATGTGGCTGCCGCGACATCACAGTTGCAAGAAATCCAATCTTGATGATCTTGCAACATGGTCAGAAGGAAGGAAGAGTGTCATCTCAATGATCTTCGCTTCCCCTGCTTCTTCTTCAGCTGTTTTCGCCACCGAAAAATAAAGTTATGGGTTTCAAAATATGAAACACAAAAAGTTATTTATTTTTAACAAATAATTGTTATATTGTAAAAGTAGTAAAACATCAAAATAAAATATATAAATTTGGCATCGTGTGAAGTTACGCTGTAAAAACAAAACCCAAAAAACAATGGAGAAATTGCTGGTTCTTTTTCCATTCCACAGCACAAAATTATTTTAAAAAGTTTCCCAGTACATTATATTGTACATTAAGGGACGCCATTAAAAACTTCTACTCGTCCCTCAAAAAAAAAGTCCTCATATGGGTATGACGGAAAAATAGTTATCGCTTTTGGAAGGTGGCAAGGAAAAAAACGAAAATGAAAAAACACAAATGGCTGCGGCGACAAGGGGTTAAGACATGACTAGAAACTAAAACAGATTTTGATTTTTGGAAATTTTAATTTCCCAACCCCATATAAAATGCCAGGGGGGAAATTATATGCCAGAAACGGGAGTAAATTATAGTGGAAATCTATGATGGCTCGTAGCGGACGTATATTTCACTCTCTAGCATGCAAACAGACAGACATGTGCATAATCTATTAAGAGGCGTGTGCCTCTAAATAAATCAGGCACATTTTACTCCTGCGCTTTTTATATTAAGGGCTTATTCAGACGAACGTGTAATACGTCCGTGCAACGCGCAGGATTTTCACGCGCCTCGCACGGACCTATGTTAGTATTTGGGGCCCTGCAGACAGTCAGTGATTTTTGCGCAGCGTGAGTCCGCTGCGTAAAACTCACGACATGTCCTATATTTGTGCGTTTTTCGCACATCACTCACCCATTGAAGTCAATGGGTTCGAGAAAATCACGCGCACCACATGGAAGCACTTCCGTGGGACGCGCGTGATTCGCGCAACAGCAGTAAAAAGTATGATCAAAAACAGAAAAGCACCACGTGCTTTTCTGTTTACAAACATACAGAGTGTCATAATGATGGCGACTGCGCGAAACTCACGCAGCCGCGCATCATATGGTGATGATACACAGAGCTGTTAAGTGCCTTTTGCGCACGCAAAACGCCATGTTTTCAGTTGCCACAGATTTCAGTTTTTGCATTGCAAAGGCTGAAATACGCAGTGAAATTCCGCTTCTTCTCCGCAACGTCATGAGTATGCTGCGGAGGGAAAATTCTGCACCGCAGCCTGATTTCCGCACAGTTATTTTCTGCAACGTCTGAACTAGCTATGTATCTATGGGGTATTGTGAGGAGTAAGATGAAAGGCACCAGACCCAACAATGCAGACGAGCTGAAGGCCGCTATCAAAGCAACCTGGGCTTCCATAACACCTCAGCAGTGCCACAGGCTGATCGCCTCCATGCCACGACATATTGATGCAGTAATTCATGCAAAAGGAGCCCCGACCATGTATCCAGTGCATATAATGTACATACTTTTCAGTAGACAAACATTTCCGTATTAAAAATTATTTTTGAAATTGGGCTTATATAATATTTACATTTTCTGAGACACTAAATTTTGGGTTTTCATTAACTGTTAGCCATAATCATGAACATTAAAAGAAAAAAAAATGCTGGAAACAGTTCACTCTGTGTGTAATGAATCTATATAATATATGAGTTTCACTTTTTGAATTGAATTACTGAAATAAATTAACTTTTTGATGATATTCTAATTCATTAAGAAGGACTAGTATATTACAATATCTGTCACATTTTATTTCTCTGAGGCTCTGTTCACATCACCATTGTGGCTTGTGTTCTTAGTGGAGCCATCACAGCTATGATAGATATGTTTTCAAATGGATCTCAATGAATCCTGACAAATTTTATTGACATAATAGGGTTCGGCAGGTTTACAAAAACTTTGTATTGAATGGAACCCAGTGGCTGTGTGAACAGAGCCTAAACTGGACATGTGAAATTTGAACACACTAATGTTTCTTATTTTTTTTACATTTTAGAATTCACTCATTAGCTGTGTTAATAGGAACGAAAGTAAGTATTGTGTGTGTATGTATATGTGTATATGTATGTGTGTGTCTGTATTTGTGTATGTATATGTGTATGTATATATAGATGTGTGTGTGTGTGTGTGTGTGTGTGTGTGTGTATTTGTAGTGGGTTGTGTGTGTAATTATATTAATCTGATGTCTTACAGAACAAATTTTACTGCTGAAAATACAGTTCTGAGAAAAATGTACTTCATTTTGTGCAGTTTATTTACCTGAGTCTATTCTGCATTATATAGGCTGTTAATGAATAACAAATTTATGATGCATATTAATCTGTGCATAGAAATATCTATACGGGTAACATGGGAATCAGTATATGGGAGTTACTGCCATCTCTTGACACCACAGAGGTGCCAGAACTTACAACATTACTTTACCTTTACACCACCATCTATAATTGTAGCTGAGCACTGCCAATGACCTTCACTGTACCAAATGATGGGTATTAAAAAGTAGCATTTTACTTTTTCTTTATTAGCGCATTTAAATTTCATATTCAATATTAATTCTTGCATAGAGAAATAGAAGTAGTACACATTCAGTCTTTTAGTCTCGATGTGTAGAATATAGGAAATATTGGGGGCAGATAGACGATATAGAAAATAAAGAGGTTAAATGAGAATGTTAAAAAATGGATCTGCTTTTTTTTTGTTTCCGAAATAGCACCACTCATGTCCATGTGCTATATCTGGTATTGCAGCTCAGCCCCATGCCATTATTTATTTTCTGGAATCCTAATAACTTAATATCAAATAGTATATTTACCGTATGTCATCACATCCAGACACTCGGTATAAAGGTGATAGACAAATCTTTAATGTTATTTATACATTATTTTTTTCAGTGGGCTCTGTTTGCTGCAGTTATGCTGGTCGCCACACCAACTGTCGGGAATACTGCCAAGCTATATTTCGAACTGATTCATCTCCAGGCCCATCACAGATAAAAGCAGTGGAAAATTATTGTGCATCCATAAGTCCTCTGCTGCTGGAGTGTGTAAATAACTATACACAGTCATACCCAGTGAGAAATGCAAGTGACAGTAAGTTGACTTTGTATAATTCAGCTACTTACCAGTTGAGCAATGTTGATGGACAATCCTTAGGTCAGTTCTAATGGCAAAGAAAAATGATTCATCACTTTTTATAAATGGAGAAATCTAAAAAATATTGCATTGGTGCTCTCTCCTGCTTTGTTAGTATAACCCCTTTAGGCTGGGTTCACACGACCTATTTTCAAACGTAATGGAGGCGTTTTACGCCTCGAATTACATCTGAAAAAACGGCTCCAATACGTCGGCAAACATCTGCCCATTACTTTCAATGGGTTTTACGATGTACTGTGCCGACGACCTGTCATTTTACGCATCGCTGTCAAAAGACAGCTCGTAAAATTACACCCTCGTCAAAAGAAGTGCAGGACACTTCTTGGGACGTTTTTGGAGCCGTTTTCTCATAGACTCTAATGAAAACAGCTCCAAAAACGGCCGTAAAAAACGCTGCGAAAACGCCGCGAAAAACGCGAGTTGCTCAAAAAACGTCTGAAAATCAGGGGCTGTTTTCCCTACGTGTGAACATACCCTAAGGCTGGGTTCACACGACCTATTTGCAGACGTAAACGAGGCGTATTATGCCTCGGTTCACGTCTGAAAATAGGGCTACAATACGTCGGCAATCATCTGCCCATTCATTTGAATGGGTTTGCCGACGTACTGTGCAGACGACCTGTTATTTACGCGTCATCGTTTGACAGCTGTCAAACGACGACGCGTAAAAATACAGCCTCGGTAAAAGAAGTGCAGGACACTTCTTTGGACGTTTTTGGAGCTGTTTTCTCATAGACTCCAATAAAAACATCTCCAAAAACGAACGTAAAAAACGCTGCAAAAACGGCGCGAAAAACCCCGCGAAAAATGCGAGTTGGTCAAAAAACGTCTGAAAATCAGGGGCTGTTTTCCCTTGAAAACAGCTCTGGATTTTCAGACGTTTTTGGTCACTACGTGTGCACATACCCTTAGGGTATGTTCACACGGCCTATTTACGGCGTAAATCGGGCGTTTTTGTCCCGAATTACGTCTGAAAATAGCGCCTCAATAGCGCTGACAAACATCTGCCCATTGAAAGCAATGGGCAGACGTTTGTCTGTTCACACGAGGCGTAATTTACGCGCCGCTGTCAAATGACGGCGCGTAAATAGACGCCCGCGTCAAAGAAGTGACCTGTCACTTCTTTGGGCGTAATTGGAGCCGATATTCATTGACTCCAATGAATAGCAGCGCCAATTACGCCCGTAATTGACGCGGCGTTCAAGCGCCTGCACATGCCGGTACGGGTGAAATTACGGGGATTTTTTCAGGCTGAAACATCCCCGTCATTTCAGCCATAACGGTTGCCCTCGTGTGAACATACCCTTAGGCTAGGATCACACACACTGTTTTGATTCAGTTTTTGTGGCAGTTATTGGCTCCATTTTTTTGAGCCAAACGCAGAAGCGGGCACAAAAGAAAGGTGATGCATCAGTTTTCTTATTTATACCTTTTGGATCCATTTTTGGCTTTGGCTCAAAAAGCTGAGCGAATAACTGCATCGAAACTGTGTGTGTGATTCTGACCTAAAGCTAAAATCACACATGCAGTTTTTGTAGCATATTTTGTTGCAGATTTTTGAGCCAACAACATGATTGGTTCCAAAAAGAATGTATAAAGGAAGAACTTATATTATTTTCTCTTTTGTATCTACTACTGTGTTTTACTAAAAAAACTGCATCAAAAACTGCCGCAATAACTGCATGTTTGATTCCAGCCTTAACCACACAGATGGCAACTTTGTAAGCCTAAACTATAAAACATTAACCCCTTAGACCATTAGGGCTTAATTACTCAGTTCTGTATATGTTCTGTACATTAGGGCTTCTGGAGGTGTAGCTCTAGGCAAAAATAAATGATTTGCGTGACTGTCCCAAAATGAGGCATCTCCCAAATAGGCTGAAATCCATTTCTTGCTCTTTAGGTTTGGCAGGAATAGTATAATTAGTATGATTAGTCTTAAATCTGATTCTAGATTTCTTGATTTTCCTCCATGCACATAAAATAGTGAAGTTATTTTTTAGGTCACGTTCAGCCGTTTTGGATTTTCGGTGTGGGACAAAGCCCAATTCTTATGTAGTGAATTTCACGGCGAATTTGTACTTAGAGTAAAAAACCTCTGCCACAGAATGTTGTGATGGTTGATTCATTGAACAAGTTTAAGATGGGCTTGTATGTCTTCTTTGAAGAAATAATATCTGACGTTATTTGTACTTGATTCTCGGAGACGGGTTGTTGTTAAATGTCATTCATTCTGACTAAATAGTTAATACTGACCACGTTTCCTTAAATATTCTTGTTCAGTATTTAATAGGCGGAATGTAAAACTTATACAAAAAATGGTTAGTTTATTTAGATATAGTACTGTAATGGCGGGGAAGGGAGACAGACAGGTGAGCCCTAATCTACCCGCCACTCAGTCCCTGCCTACTTGCAACGGCCCGTCCTAGGCGACGGTGTACAACTGGGCGACGTTCCTACGCTCAATAAGTGCACGACAGACAAGGGTACACAGAAGCTAAGGGAAATGGGGAGTTGCCCACGGCAACACCGTGAGCAACAAGAGTAGTGAACGAGCCGAGGCAAACCAGGAGTGCACGAGGTACCAAACGCAGAGCAGGAGAGTATTGAACGAGCCGAGTCAAACCAGGAGTGTACAAGGTACCAAACGCAGAGCAGGAGAGTAGTCAGTAAGCCAGGGTCAATATGAAGCAGGGACAAATAGTTCAAGCAGCAGCAGCAGAGCCAGGAGACAGGAGAATTACAGGCAAAGGAGGAGCAGGATGTGAAGGTATAAATAGACAGAGGGCGGGAGCTAGCTCCGTCTGGCCAGGCTGTGATAGGCTCTCCCACTCCTCAGCCTCCCAGCCTGATTGGTAGAAGGAGGTGTCACTCGATCAGACTTAGGAGCAGGTGCAGACTGACTAACCATGGGCGTCGACACAGAAGCTGTGTCTGGCAGATCCTTTACAAGTACTACAACTAATACTATAGCAGAGATACATAGACAGATAAATATTGTAATATAGCTTAGATTGTAATACAGAATAAAGATATCATCTTACATTGTCATTGTATGGGACACTTGTCGTCTCCATCCTGCTTAGCCCTGGGTGTGTGTCTTCATCGTCGGTATCAGTGTATGTCCTTGGGCTTCTCCCTGGATGACCACCCCCAGTCTATCTCTGTCTGTCATAATTACCCCAGAATATAGGCGTGTCTTAAATAGGGTTGCACGATGCATCGAAATATTAATACTATTTAAATACCGCGCACCCTCAAATGGTTCGATACCAGTAATTCATGTATTTCAATACTAAGCTGTGCGGCCGCAAAGCTTAGTATAGTAACGCATGAATGTTGTCAGAGCGGGGCTGCCAGGGCGACCCGCCATGTTCTGTCTTCAGTGCCGGCGCTCAGTAATGCAGTGTTGGTCGCATCACCGCATTCTGACTGCTCACGCACACTTGTCAGGACTTAGGAGCGGGCCAATGGCTGTATTACACAACGTAATACAGCCATTGCCCCGCTCCTAAGTCCCGACAAGTGTGCGTGAGCAGTCAGCATGCGGTGATGCGACCAACACTGCATTACTGAGCGCCGGCACTGAAGACAGAACATGGCGGGTCGCCCTGGAAAGCACCCCCATGTTCTGTCTTCAGTGCCTGAACCGCTGCTCATTAGTGCAGCACCCGAACGCATCACCTCATGCTGATCACACGCAAAATGTGTTGACAATGGCTATATTACACAGCTGCAGCCCCGATCTAACGGCAGAGATAAGAGAAACCTCTCATCTCCGCCGCTATTCCCCTGAATGCTGCGATCAAAGCTGACCGCAGCATTAAAGGGAAAAATCAGAAGAGGGATGCCTCTTGGATCGCGTCACATGGTATCTCTGTGACGCGATTGAGGAACATACCATATATGGGCAGACAGCCCAGGGTCCATTGAAGGACTGTCTGACCATATTTCCTGTTGCTAGGAGACTTAGGTATGTCCTAACAACTGCCGGTGTACTATCCGTACACAGGCTAATGTACTGGCATATAGATATATGCCAGTATATTAAAGTTTAAAAATAAAAAAGTAAAAACATAAAGTAATAAAAAAAATACACATACACATTTTTTACAATAAACATTAAAATAAAAGTCTCAATACATAAAATATACACATATTTGGTATCGTCGCGGCCGTAATAACCTGTACAACAATATTTTGCGTAATTTATGATGTGCACACTGTAAAAAAATAAATAAACTGCTTTATTTCACTTATTAATGTGAGGCACGAAGTGTGATGAATTTAACCTCCATGTGCCTCACATTAATAGTAATTAACCCCATCATGTACCTCACACATTAACCCAATGTTGTCCATTATGACTGAGGACCATGATGGGGTTCATTACAATTTATGTGAGGCACATTCAAAATTCATCATACCACACGCCTCACATCAGAAAATTAAAGAACTTATTTTTTTTTATTACTTTTGGCAAAGTATCGTTTTGGTTTTGAGAATCTACACGAAGTATTAGTATGGAAGTCCAAATTCTGGTATCGTGACAATCGTAGTCTTAACATTTAGGTGCCATTTGGAAAACTTACAACTGTCATTACTCATGCATTCCCTCGGGGACTGAAATAGCTGAAATATGTTTTGCAACATCTGCATAATGTATCTTCAGTTCTATCGAATAGCATTTATATTATAATACAAAATACAAGTTGTTGACCAGCAATTTATTTTGATTGCCATATTTGTAGTCAGGACCCCCAAATATGAGGCAATTGGCAACTACTTCATAGGGATTTTTGCCTTTTTCTGGATCAACACTGTAGGATTATAGGTTGGACTTGATGAACGAGTTTTGTTTTTTTAACTGTTAGGGATCTGCCAGGTACTTCATCTAGCTATACTCCTGGGATTAATCAATCCACACCTGAGGCCAGACCTGTTCGACTGACACCATCTCCCACCAACCAGGGTGGCAGGCTCAGGAGTGGGAGAGCCTATCGCGGCCTGGTCTCTCGGAGTTAGCTCCGCCCCCTGCCCTTTATTACCTGCCCTGTGCTCTCCCTCAGTGCTTGTAATTCTTTTGGATTCCTGGCCCCACTGCTGCTTGCTCCAGCCTGCTTCTGCCGTGCTTCTGCCTTGCTGCAGTTCTGCTTGACCTGCTTTGCTTGCCCTGGCTTGCTCCTGTCTCCGTGCCCGCTCGGGTGTTACATAATTACAAGCCCTTACCTAGTCTACCCTTTCTCCTACGCTGACGCTATCATGGACCCCCTTGAGACCCTGACCCAGCAGATGCAGGGCCTCTCCCTACAGGTCCAGGCCCTGGCCCAAAGGGTCAATCAGGGTGACGCTGCTTTAGTAGTACCCCTCACCTCACCTCTAGAACCCGACCTCAAGTTACCTGACCGGTTTTCAGGGGACCGTAAGACGTTTCTCTCCTTCCGGGAGAGTTGCAGACTGTATTTCCGCCTAAAGCCCCACTCCTCAGGTTCCGAGAACCAGCGGGTGGGTATCATCATATCCCGACTCCAGGAAGGGCCCCAAGAGTGGGCCTTCTCCTTGGCTCCTGACGCCCCTGAACTTTCCTCTGTTGATCGTTTTTTCTCTGCCCTCGGACTCATTTACGACGAGACTGACAGGACTGCTTTAGCCGAGAGTCAGCTGGTGACCTTACGTCAGGGTAGGAGACCGGTTGAGGAGTACTGTTCTGATTTTAGGAAGTGGTGCGTAGCTTCTCAGTGGAACGATCCGGCCCTAAGGTGCCAGTTTAGGTTAGGATTATCTGACGCCCTGAAGGATCTGCTGGTTAGCTACCCCTCGCCTGACTCCCTTGACCAGGTTATGGCCCTAGCAGTACGACTTGACCGACGTCTCAGGGAACGTCAGCTAGAACGCTTCAGTGTGCTCCCCTCTGACTTTTCTGCGATTCCCCCCGAGGTCCCGTCTCCTCGCCCCTCCACGGAGGACTCGGAGGTACCTATGCAACTCGGGGCCTCCATGTCCCCTCGACAACGTAGGGAGTTTCGCAGAATGAATGGTCTCTGCTTCTACTGTGGGGACGACAAGCATCTACTGAACACCTGTCCCAGGCGCAAGAATAAGAAGCCGGAAAACTTCCGCGCCTAAGTGATCATCGGGGAGGTCACTTGGGCGCACAGGTATTTCCCGTTAATGTGAAACGCAATAAAATTTTGCTTCCCTTTCAGGTCTCGTTTGCTGGCCGGTCTGCCACGGGCAGTGCTTTCGTGGATTCTGGCTCATCTGCTAATATCATGTCTGTGGAATTTGCTATGTCTCTAAAGATGCCTTGTATTGATTTACCTTATCCTATCCCTGTAGTAGGAATCGACTCAACCCCCCTTGCTAATGGTTATTTTACTCAGCATACTCCTGTTTTTGAACTCCTGGTTGGCTCCATGCATTTGGAGCAGTGCTCTGTACTGGTGATGCAGGGATTATCGTCTGATCTGGTTTTAGGCCTTCCCTGGTTGCAGTTGCATAATCCCACATTTGATTGGAATACTGGGGATCTCACCAAATGGGGTAATGAATGTCTTATGTCATGTTTTTCCGTTAACTCTATTTCTCCCCGGGAGGAGGTAAACACGCTTCCTGAGTTTGTTCAGGACTTCGCCGATGTGTTTTCTAAGGAGGCCTCCGAGGTGTTGCCCCCCCATAGAGATTACGATTGCGCTATCGATTTGGTGCCTGGTGCCAAGCTTCCTAAGGGTAGGATATTTAATCTTTCATGTCCTGAACGTGAAGCGATGAGGGTATATATCCAAGAATGCCTGGCCAAGGGTTTCATTCGCCCCTCGACTTCTCCTGTAGGTGCTGGCTTCTTCTTCGTGGGGAAGAAGGATGGTGGTCTTAGGCCGTGCATTGATTATCGTAACCTGAATAAGGTCACCGTAAGGAACCAGTACCCACTTCCTTTGATTCCGGATCTTTTTAATCAGGTTCAGGGAGCCCAGTGGTTTTCTAAGTTCGATCTACGGGGGGCATATAACCTTATCCGCATCAAAGAGGGGGATGAGTGGAAAACTGCGTTCAACACACCCGAGGGTCATTTCGAATACCTGGTCATGCCCTTTGGGTTGTGTAATGCCCCTGCTGTCTTCCAGAATTTTATTAATGAAATCCTGAGAGATTACCTGGGGATATTTCTTGTTGTGTACCTTGATGACATACTGGTGTTTTCCAAGGACTGGTCCTCCCACGTGGAGCATGTCAGGAAGGTGCTCCAGGTCCTTCGGGAGAATAATCTGTTTGCTAAGACTGAAAAATGTGTCTTTGGGGTACAGGAGATACCATTTTTAGGGCAAATCCTCACTCCTCATGAATTCCGCATGGACCCTGCCAAGGTTCAAGCTGTGGCGGAATGGGTCCAACCTGCCTCCCTTAAGGCGTTACAGTGTTTTTTAGGGTTCGCCAACTATTACAGGAGATTTATTGCCAACTTCTCGGTCGTCGCTAAGCCTCTTACGGACCTCACCCGCAAGGGTGCCGATGTCCTCCATTGGCCCCCTGAGGCCGTCCAGGCCTTTGAGACTCTCAAGAAGTGCTTTATCTCGGCCCCCGTGCTGATTCAGCCCAACCAAGAGGAGCCATTTATTGTGGAGGTTGACGCTTCCGAGGTGGGAGTGGGGGCCGTCTTGTCCCAGGGTACCAGCTCCCTCACCCATCTCCGCCCCTGTGCTTACTTCTCTAGGAAGTTTTCGCCCACGGAGAGTAACTATGATATTGGCAACCGCGAACTTCTAGCCATTAAATGGGCTTTTGAGGAGTGGCGGCACTTCCTGGAGGGGGCCAGACACCAGGTAACGGTCCTTACGGATCACAAGAATCTGGTTTTCCTAGAATCGGCCCGGAGGCTTAATCCTAGACAAGCTCGGTGGGCACTATTCTTTACCAGATTTAATTTCTTGGTTACCTATAAGGCTGGGTCGAAGAATATTAAGGCTGACGCTCTGTCACGTAGTTTCATGGCCAATCCTCCTTCCGAGAAGGATCCCGCTTGTATTTTACCCCCTGGTATAATCGTCTCTGCCACGGATTCTGATTTAGCTTCTGATATCGCGGCTGATCAGGGTGCAGCTCCCGGGAACATCCCTGGGGACAAACTGTTTGTTCCCCTGCAATACCGGCTGAGGGTACTCAGGGAAAACCATGACTCCGCTCTATCTGGTCATCCTGGCATCTTGGGCACCAAACACCTCATTACCAGAAACTATTGGTGGCCTGGGTTGCCTAAAGATGTTAGGGCTTACGTCGCCGCTTGTGAGGTTTGCGCTAGGTCCAAAACCCCTAGGTCCCGACCTGCGGGCCTACTACGTTCCTTGCCCATTCCCCAGAGACCTTGGACCCATATCTCCATGGATTTTATCACCGATTTGCCTCCATCTCAGGGCAAGTCGGTGGTGTGGGTGGTAGTCGACCGCTTCAGCAAGATGTGCCACTTTGTGCCCCTTAAGAAGCTACCTAACGCCAAGACGTTAGCTTCTTTGTTTGTGAAACACATCCTGCGTCTCCATGGGGCCCCAGTCAATATCGTTTCTGACAGAGGGGTACAATTTGTTTCCTTATTTTGGAGAGCTTTTTGTAAAAAGTTGGAGATTGATCTGTCCTTCTCCTCCGCCTTCCATCCCGAAACTAATGGCCAAACGGAAAGGACCAACCAATCCCTGGAACAATATTTAAGGTGTTTCATCTCTGACTGTCAATTCGATTGGGTCTCATTCCTTCCCCTTGCTGAATTTTCCCTGAATAACCGGGTCAGTAACTCGTCAGGGGTCTCCCCATTTTTCTGTAATTTCGGGTTTAACCCAAGGTTCTCCTCCGTCTCCCCTGGTTGTTCCAATAATCCTGAGGTAGAGGAGGTTCATCGGGAACTGTGCACTGTCTGGGCCCAGGTTCAGAAGAACCTAGAGGCGTCCCAGAGCGCACAAAAGATTCAGGCGGATAGTAGACGTTCTGCTAACCCCCGGTTTGTCGTCGGGGATTTGGTCTGGTTGTCGTCCAGGAACTTGCGCCTTAAGGTCCCGTCCAGGAAATTTGCTCCCCGATTCATTGGACCTTATAAGATCATTGAAGTCCTCAACCCTGTATCCTTCCGTCTGGAGCTCCCCCCATCCTTTCGCATACATGACGTCTTCCATGCCTCCCTCCTTAAACGCTGCTCCCCGTCCTGGTCCCCCTCGAGGATACCTCCTGTTCCCGTTCTCACCCCTGAGGGGGTGGAATTCGAGGTGGCCAAGATTATGGACAGTAGGATGGTCCAGGGCTCCCTCCAGTACCTGGTCCATTGGAAAGGATACGGGCCGGAGGAGAGGACTTGGGTACCTGCCCGTGATGTTCACGCTGGGGTATTGATCAGGAGGTTCCACCTCCTCTTCCCCACTAAACCGGGTCCCCTTAGTAAGGGTCCGGTGGCCCCTCATAAAAGGGGGAGTACTGTTAGGGATCTGCCAGGTACTTCATCTAGCTATACTCCTGGGATTAATCAATCCACACCTGAGGCCAGACCTGTTCGACTGACACCATCTCCCACCAACCAGGGTGGCAGGCTCAGGAGTGGGAGAGCCTATCGCGGCCTGGTCTCTCGGAGTTAGCTCCGCCCCCTGCCCTTTATTACCTGCCCTGTGCTCTCCCTCAGTGCTTGTAATTCTTTTGGATTCCTGGCCCCACTGCTGCTTGCTCCAGCCTGCTTCTGCCGTGCTTCTGCCTTGCTGCAGTTCTGCTTGACCTGCTTTGCTTGCCCTGGCTTGCTCCTGTCTCCGTGCCCGCTCGGGTGTACTCACTTCGTCCTGGTCCTGACTGTTCGTTCGCCGCCCCGTTTCCTCGTGGCGTTCCGTGGCTACTGCCCCTTCCCTTGCGTGTTCCCTGTTTGTCTTCCAGTGCACTTAGCCAGCGTAGGGACCGCCGCCCAGTTGTACCTCGTCGCCTAGGGCGGGTCGTTGCAAGTAGGCAGGGACAGGGCGGTGGGTAGATTAGGGCTCACTTTCCCTTCACCTCCTTCCTGCCATTACATTAACCTTCTAAACCTTGTAGCTATGTGGGCGCAAATTTCACCCTTTTCAATGTGGTGTATTTTTTTCAGCACATCCAAACTAACCTTTAGCCGTGATTGTCTGTGATCACGGGCACGGCCAGCCGCGGACAGCCACCTGCATTTGTGGGCCATGCTTCCATATAAAGTATGGGTGCGCGGTCCGTAAAAAGCAAAAGATGTCTTATCTTTTTCTGATGCCTTTCTTCGGCACTGACACCTTCCCGTAAATATACGGGAAAATGCCAGTCGGCCATAGAAATGAATGGGTCCGTAATTACGGACGAAATCTAAAGTCGTATGCATGGGGCCTAACTCAGTATTCTATCCAGTATTAAAAATAAATAGTCAGTGGGATTGAATAGGATTTACTACAGAATGGATAAATCTGATTTGTCATGGATCCTTTAAAAATTCGAAGACATAACACCAATGTGAACAAAGTAGAATACTTGTATATCTTTACAATCAACTAATGCTAGATTTTTTCCTGTTGTCTTAACTTTATTTTCTTCATATTCAAATGTAGTCTGATCTTTTTACATTTTCTTATAAAAGTATTTAAGAGTTCTTCATTTTTGACAATGAATGTAGCATCAAAGCAAAATAGTTGCACTGGGGCCCTAAATTCCAGTCTCAGTTTAGCAAGATCAGCATGTTCTCTTCCAGCTTGTGTGTGTTTCCGCCAGGTACACATGTTACATGGTTTTCAATGAAATTTGTCCCAGCATACATGGCTGTAATATGGAGATTACGTATTTAAATCGGTGTACTGCCCTGTATATTATATTGGTGCTATATAATAAAGAAAACCTTTCATTCCCCGAGTCTCGAATCCCCAATTATTTTTCCAGTATTGCAATTATATTGTCAGCATACAGACTGGATAGGTGTGATTGCAATCTTGAACCACTGTTCTTTTTATTTTTTTAGGTGTACACTGTTGTGACAGGGCTGAAGAAAAAGCCTGCCAAACTGCTTGCAAACTGATTCTCATGTCGAATAAATCAGAGCATGATATTGTTGAAGACCTAATTAGAGAGTGTAAAAAGTCCCCTCTTCCTCAAGATCCACTCTGGCAGTGCTTCCTGGAGAGTTCGAGGTCAGTCCAAAATGGGGTCACCGTTGCTCACCAACCTTCCACTGGACTTGATGGTGCAAAGTTACATTGCTGCTCAAAAGCAAACTCTTCATTATGTAGGTAAGTTCCTGGTTCTTGCTGCTGTTTTTAAAACATTTAAGATACCTTTGGCTGGTGCAATGAGCGCAGATCAACGAAACAGCTGGTTGATCTGCGCTCGTTTGCTCCTTTCACAAGGAGCTAGTATGGGCACGAACGCTCAGTGGCGGATTATCATATGGGCGGTTCGGGCGGCCGCCCGAGGCTCCCAGGGGGCCCATGGCAGCCCGAACCGCACATAGTCTTATAAAACTATTCAGCGCGCTAGCGCTGCTAACTGCCGCTACGGAGATGGGGAGAAGGAGCAGGGAATTGCCCGGGATAGGGGTAGGTAGCAGGCGTTAAGCACGTCTGCTAGTGCTTAGGACACGCCTCTCTAACACTGCGGGCGCCGCCATTGAGTAACAGAACAGAGACGGACGGCTGTTCTGTTACTCCAAAGCTGGAAGAGAAGAGCCGGGCGGGCAGTCACCATCGCTGAGGTTAGTACTGGCTGCAGGTTTATCCTCCTGCCCAACTAACATTAACTGGTTCCCGACCGCTGGCTGTATTTTTACGGCCAGAGGTCAGGGTCCTTAAAACCCGAGCCATAGACTTTTTACGGCTCGGGTTTTAACTTGCTGCCCGCGCGATCGGGCAGCTGAATGTCGGGTCTCCAGCTGTCAGTGACTGCCGGGGACCCTGAGGAGAGGATAGAAGCATCTTTCGCTGCTTCTGTCTTCTCTGATGTCTTTTTACACAGCGCTCAATGAACGCTGTGTACAGGAATAGAGACAGCAGCAGCGGCGCTGTCTCTATTCCTCCCGGTGATCATGTGACTGGTCACATGATCGCCGGGTGCCGTTACTGAGAGACTGCTGCTGGGTCTTACTAGACCCAGCACAGCCCAGTTAGTGACAATCGTCACTATGAGAGGGCTGATTTCCCCTGTAACTGGGGCTGCTGTGCAGCCCCAGTTACAGTGGAAAAACATGGTGTAAAAGAAAGAAAGAAAAATCTATAAAGTTCCCCAAAGGTCTTTTTTGACCTTTGAGGGACAGACCATAGTAATAAAAAAATAGTAAAGTAAAGTGCAAATAAAAATTAAATAATAAATGCACATAAAATACCCACCCCAAAAAAAAACGTTCCCCCCCGCTAATCATTGTTGTAATGCTAGCGCTGACCCAATTACCCTAATATAGACATGTAATATATTAAAATTTACGGTAAACAATGACGATTACAAATAAAAGGTCTATTTTAGGGTAAAACTATGTTATCAAAAAAAAATATCTGAAACTTAAAAAAGCTTAATTTTTTACTATTATTTTCAATGAATAAAAATTCTAAAATAGCAAAAAAGGTGTGTATAAAAACGATAAAAAAAGAAACCTGCATTGTCTACGGAAAAAACTTCGCAAACACATAGTTACGGCGCGGCAGTGCGGAAGGGGGGCCCAAGTTTGGGTAACAGCCCAGGGCCCATGGTCTAATTAATCCGCCACTGCGAACGCTCGTTACTACAATTGATCAAACGTTTGCTCGTTCATCTGCTGATCGTTCCCCTGTTTACACAGGGCAATTATCTGCCACAAGTGTTGCAGATAATATGAACGCTTGTCTGCCCTATAATCGCCCAGTGTAAAACCCCCTTTAGGCTACATTCAGACAAACGTAGCTAACCTCGAGCATGAAAAACTGCAGTTTTTCACATCAGAGCTGCACCCGTGCGGGACACGTTATCACAGATAGAGTCTAGGGAGGGATGCGTGACATGCACTAAAATAGGACTTGTCCTATTTTTTCACGGACCATTCACACGCTCCATTGAATCAATGGTTGTGTGAACGGCCCCATTGAAATACATGAGTCCGTGTGACGGACGTGATACACGCTCGTCTGAATGAGACCTTAGAAGTTAAGGGATCTGGAGTCAGTCTGTTGGGGGATGTGACGTGTGTCCACGTAGTGGCTCATAAATCCAGGTGTTAGATTGAGGTCTTCTGTCCATGACTGGAATGTTATCATCCGCTTGAATTCACAAATTTTTCTTTCTCTGTCGTTCTTAGGGTATGTTCACACGCAGTGTTTTCAGGTATTTTTCAGAGGCGTAAACGCCTTGAAAAACTCCTGAGAAAAATGGAAGCTGAACGCCTACAAACATCTGCCCATTGATTTCAATGGGAAAAACTGTGTTTCGTTCAGACGGGGTGTTTTTTTAGACGTTTGAAAAAACGGCGTGTAAAAAATGCCTTGTAAGAAGAAGTATTATGTCACTTCTTTAGACGTTTTTGTGTCAATAGAAAAACAGCTCAAATAACGCATCAAAAAAAACGTTTGATTCTTTAAAAACGGCTGAAAATCAGAGGCTGTTTTCCCTTGAAAACCGCTCCATATTTTACAGCAGTTTTTACTTTAGCATGTGAACATACCCTTAAAATGACCCTTCAGTATTAGGCTGGATTCACACAAGCGTGTGCCTTTTGCGCACGCAAAAAACGCGGCGTTTTGCCTGCGCAAAAGGCACTTGACAGCTCCGTGTGGCAGCATCATATGATGCGCGGCTGCGTGGTTTTCGCGCAGCCGCCATCATTATGACACTCCATTTGGATGTTTGTAAACAGAAAAGCACGTTGTGCTTTTCTGTTTTCATTCATCCTTTTAACAGCTGTTGCGTGAATCACGCTGTTCGCACGGAACTGCTTCCGTGTGACATGCGTGGTTTTCACGCACCCATTGACTTCAATGGGTACGTGAGGCGCGAAAAACGCTCAAAGAACGGACATGTCGTGACTTTTACGCAGCGGACCAACGCTGCGTAAAAATCCCGCACATGTCTGCACGGCCCCATAGACTAATATATGTCGGTGCGATGCGCATGAAAATCACGCGCGTTGCACGGACGTATATCCCGTTCGTCTGAATAAGCCCTAAATCTGCCAAACTGTGGTCTGGTCCAGAGAAGTGTTTTCCCACAGGTGTATCCAGCTCCTGTTTTATTGTACAGGTCCTTCTCAATTAATTTGAATATCATCAAAAAGTTAATTTATTTCAGTAATTCAATTCAAAAAGTGAAACTCCTATATTATATAGATTCATTACACACAGAGTGATCTATGTCCAGAATTTTTTTCTTTTAATGTTGAAGATTATGGTTAACCGTTAATGAAAACACAGAATTTAGTCTCTCAGAAAATTTTAATATTGGGTAAAAGTTGAAGATTGTAGACTCATTGTGTCACAGTCGAATCAGCTAATCAACACAAAACACCTGCAAAGGTTTCCTAAGCCTTTAAATTGTCCAACAGTCTGATTCAGTAGGCTACACAATCATGGGGAACACTGCTGACTTGACCGTTGTCCAGAAGACAGTCATTGATACCCTCCACAAGGAAGGTAAGCCACAAAAGGACATTGCTAAAGAAGCTGGCTGTTCACAGAGTGCTGTATCCAAGCATATTAATGAAAAGTTGAGAGGAAGGAAAAAGTGTGGTAGAAAAAGGTGCACAAGCAACAGGGATAACCGCAGCCTGGAAAGGATAGTCAAGAGAAGGCCATTCAAGAATCTGGGGGAGATTCACAAGGAGTCGATTGCGGCTGCAGTCAGTGCTTCAAGAGCCACCACACAGACACGTATCCAGGACATGGGCTACAACTGTCGCATTCCTTGTGTCAAGCCACTCATGACCCAGAGACAACGTCAGAAGCGTCTTACCTGAGCTAAGGAGAAAAAGTGCTGGTCAGTGGTCCCAAGTCCTGTTTTCAGATGAAAGTAAATTTTGCATTTCACTTGGAAATCAAGGTCCCAGAGTCTGGAGGAAGAGTGGAGAGGCATCAATCCAAGTTGCTTGTGGTCCAGTGTGAAGTTTCCACAGTCAGTGATGGTTTGGGGAGCCATGTCATCTACTGATGTTTGTCCACTCTGTGTTATATCAAGTCCAGAGTCAACACAGCCGTCTACCAGCAAATTCTAGAGCACTTCATGCTTTCCTCTGCTGACAAGCTTTATGGAGATGTTGATTTCATTTTCCAGCAGGACTTGGCACCTGCCCACACTGCCAAATGTACCAATACCTGGTTTAATAATCAAAGTATCACTGTGCTTGATTGGCCAGCAAACTCACCTGACCTAAACCCCATAGAGAATCTATGGGGTATTGTCAAGAGGAAGATGAGAGACACTAGACCCAACAATGCAGACGAGCTGAAGGCTGCTATCAAAGCAACCTGGGCTTCCATTACACCTCAGCAGTGCCACAGGCTGATCGCCTCCATGCCACGACATATTGATGCAGTAATTCATGCAAAAGGAGCCCTGACCAAGTATCCTTTCCCGGCTATGATGCAATAAAAGTTAAATGTGAGGATGGGGTTAATAACCACACTCTGTTGTCTGTCACTGAGCCAGTTGTTAACCCAATTACGCATATTCTCCCCTAATTTTCATATTATATACCAAACTTTTATATGGCACAGTAGCAAGCACCTTTAAAAAAGTGCAGATACACAATATCCACAGTCTTACCAATTTCTAGTCTAGAATTCACCTCTTCGTAGAAGCTGATCAGATTAGTTTGAAAGGACCGATCCATCATAAACCCATGATGATGCTGCGTTATGTTTATTTTCTTTGAGATACTCCAGGATAGCATCTCTTAGATAACCTTAACATATTTTACCCACTGTGTAGTTTAAACTTACAAGTCTATAGTTTGTGGGCTCACTTTTTGATGTCTTTTTATTTGTTGCCACCACATTTGCGATGCCCCAGTCCTGTGGAACACACCCTGTCATGATAGATATTAGAAATGGGTCTGTCTATCACAGTACTTAATTCCTGCAGAACTTGGGGAGGCATGCCATCTGAACTGACTATTCTATTTTCCGTTTTTTAAGGTGGCGCTGCACTGCTTGCCTGGTAAAGCAGGGGACATTTAAAGGGGTATTCCAGCCTAAGGCATTTTTCGCCTATCCACTGGATAGGTGATAAATGCAAGATTGGTGGGGTTCCGACTGCTGAGATCCCTACCAACCGCATGAACGGGGGACCCGGTTTGCCCCAACAGTAAGATGGTGGCTTTGCCGCTCCACTCAGACTCTATGGCACTGATAGAAACAGCCTACCCGTACACTTGGCTGTTTCCATCAGTGCCATAGACTCTGAATGGAGCGACACGGCGCATGCCCCATTCAAACTCCTCCTAGCTGTTATCTTGTGGCTGGGTGGAACGGGGGAACGGTGTCCTTCCTTCAATGGGGGTCCCAACAGTCAGACCCCTAACGTTCTAGCATTTAACACCAATCCATTGGATAGGCGAAAAATGTTTTCGGCTGGAATACCCCTTTAACCCCTTCCCGCAGCAGCCATTTCTCAGGTTTTCATTTTCATTCCCGCCCCCCCCTTCCAAAAGCCATAACTTTTTTATTTTTCTGTCGATATGGCTCTATGAGGGCTTGATTTTTGCAGGAGGAGTTGTAGTTTTTCGTGGCACAATTTATTGAATTATATAATTTCCTAGGAAACCGTAAAAAAATTCTTTGTGCGGTGGAAAATGAAATAAACAACGATTCCCCAATTGTTTTTATGCGCTTCATTTTTGCGACATTCGACATGCAATTAAATCGACATTTTTACTTTATTCTGTTGGTCAATACGATTACAGCGATATCAAATTTATAGTTTTTAAAAAATATTTTACTACTTTTACATGGAAAAAAACATCTGTAAAAAATGTTAAAAAAATTTGTCGCCATATTCTGAGAGCCATAACTTTTTTTCTTATCCATTGATTGAGCGGTATGAGAGCTTATTTTTTCGTCACGTGCTGTAGTTTTTAATAGTACCATTGGGGTACATGCATGTTTTTGATAAATTTTTATTCCAATTTTAGGGGGAGGATACGTGACAAGAAAAAAACGACAATTCTGGTAGTTACATTCTTTTCTGGTGTCACGATGTGAGATCATAAACGTTATATTATAATAGCCCTGACTTTTACAGAAGTGTTAATACCACTGTTGTTTATTTTTTTTATTGTTTCCATTTTAAAAAAATTGGGAAATAGTTTTTTTATATTGTTCCAAATTGTATTAACTTTATTCTTTTTTTAGACCCCCTAGGGGACTTATCCCCTTGGCGACATACAACGTACTATTACGTTGTTGTCACCAAGGTCTTAAGGCAACACAACATAACTGTACATTGCGTTGCTGGTGTGGGCTCAGAAGATGCGAGTGCTGCATCTATGTGGTTTACCAGCAGATCGGAACCCTGCGATGTAATTGCGGTGTTCCGATAGCTGCTTTGGCAGACTGGAGGCCTAACAATGGCCTCATGTCTGCCACGTACAGAAGCCTGTTAGGTCCTGCTCGGAGCCACGGCCTAAAGACGAAGAAGCTGAGCCTGTGACATCAGCCACCGATGTGAGCTGTATGTTACAGCTGACACCTTGCTGTAACAGCATTAACCCCTTAGATACGGTGATCAAAAGCGATTGCGGCATTTTAGTGGTTTGAAGCCGATCGGCATCGCTGCGATGTGATCGCAGGGTTGCCGATCGTTGCTATGGCAACTGGATGCCTAACAACGGCCTCCTGTCTGCTACGTATGGAAGCCCATTAGGCCCCGCCCGGAGATGGGGCCTAATAGGCTTGCTGTCAGTGAGTAACTGACAGCTCTAATGCATTGTACTACGTGGGTAGTGCAATGTATTAGCATAAAGATCAGAAGTGCAGGCCTTCAAGTCCCCTAGTGGGACAAAACAAAAAGTTAATAAAAATGTTGAATAAAAGTGTAAAAATAAAAGTTTCAAGTTAAAAAATACAAACACTTCCTTTTTTCCTCTAATAATTCATTTATTATAGGAAAAAAATTAAAACGTTAAAAAAAGTACATATATTTGGTATCACCGTTTCCGTAACGACTCTAATCTTATTTTTCCCGCACGGTGAACACCACAAAAAATAAAAAACAATGCCAGAATCTCTTTTTTTTGGTCACCACCCCTCACAAAACATAGCATAAAAAGTAATCAAAAGTCGCATGTACCCCAAAACAGTACCAATAAAAAGCCTGTCCCGAAAAAAACAAGCCCTCACACAGCTTTTTTGATGAAAAATAAAAAAGTTATCGCTCTCATAATATCGTGACACAAAAAATTTATTATTTAAATAAGTTATTTTTTTTGTGCAAACGCTGCAAAACAAAGAAAACTATATACATTTGGTATCACTGCAATCATATTGACCTGCAGAATAAAGTAAAATGTCATTTATAGCCCATGGTGAACAATGTAAAAAAAAAAATAAAGAATAGAAAGCATAGTCAGAATTGCTGGCGCTTGCCAAAAAATTTAATAAAAAGTGATAAAAAAATCGCGTGTACCCCAAAATGGTACCAATGAAAACCACAGATTATCCCACAACAAATAAGCCCTCACACAGCTCCACCAAAAATAAAGAAGTTCTATCTCTCAGAATATGTGCAAAATGTGCAGAGTGTTCCAAAAGCGGATAAGATTGGTCACCATTTATCAGTGGCCACACATCTGTGAAATATTATTTATTTACCTTTTATTATAGCCTCTTATTATGCCCTGATGATCTCTGCCCAGCCTACACATGCCCCCACATTACAAACTGAAATACTAGCAAAACCCCAAACAGAAAAACTACCAAGAAAAATCTGATCTCCAAAAGCCAAATGGCGTTTCCTTCGTTCTGAGCCATACATCGTGCCCAAACAGCAGTTCACGTCCACATATTTGGTATCGCCATACCCGGGAGAACCCGCTTAACATTTTATGAGGTATTTGTCTTTAGTGGCACAAACTGAGCACAACGTATTGTGCCCTAAATTGGCACATCAGTGGAAAATTGAAATTTTTACTTTGCACCATCCACTACGCATTCATTTCTAATGAAAAAACACGTGGGGTCAAAATGCTCACTACACCCCTTTAATATGCCCTACGGGGTGTAGTTTCCAAGATGGGGATCACTACTTGGGGGTTTGTTTTACTATTTGACCTCAGTGCCCTGCAATTGTGGGCCAATGCTGTGAAAATCACCAAAATAAGCCTCAAATTCGCATGGTGCTCATCAATTCTGAGCCCTGTCATTTCTCCAGGCAAATTATAAATGCCTTGAGGGGTGTAGTTTCTAAAATGGGGTCACATCTTGGGGGCTTCCACTGTACTCTGGTACGTCCGTGTTTTGCAATTTCGACATGGTGCCCAAAAATCAAATCCGCAAGATCTGCATGCCAAAAATGCCTCCTGCCTTTCTGAGTCCTGCCGTGTGTCTAAACAGCAGTTTATGACCACATGTGGGATATTGCCGTACTCGGGAGAGATTGCTTTACAATTGTTGGGCGGCTTTTTCTCCTTTATCCCTTGGGGAAATGAAAAACTTCAACATTTTAGTGTAAAAAATGTTGATATTCATTTGCCTAATTCCACTAAATTCAGCAAAAAAACCTGTGGGGTCTAAATGCTCACTATACCCCTCAATAAATTCCTTGAGGGCTTTAGTTTCCAAAATGGGGTCACTTTTGGGGGGTTTCCTTTGTTTTGGTCCCTCAGGGGCTTTGCAAATGCGACCTGACATCCAAAAACTATTCCAGCAAAACTTGAGCTTCAAAAGCCAAATGTCGCTCCTACCCTCCTGAGCCCTGTCGTGTGTCCAAACAGCAGTTTATTACCACATATGGGGTATTGCCGTAATCTGGAGAAATTGCTTTTCAAATGTTGGGGTGCATTTTCTCCTTTATTCCTTGTAAAAATTTAAAATTTCCACGTTTTATCAGAAAACAATTCATTTTCAATTTCATTGGGCGTTCACCATGGGCGTTGAATAATGTTATATTGTAAGAGTTCAGACTTTTACAGGCACGATTATACCAATGAAGTTTATTTGAATTTTATTTTTTTACAATGCTCTAGGGAGAAAATGATTTTGTTTTTTTACATTTAATATTTTTTTTTGTACATAAAAAAAAACAACTAACTGATTTTTACTATTTTTTTATTAGTCCGCCTAGGGGACTTGAACCAGCGATCGTTGGATCGCTAGCACTATATAGTGCAATTTCTGACAGGCTTCTATTAAGGAGGCAGGGCTTAATAGGAGTACAAAGATAAGCCTTTATTAGGCCTCCAGGCTGCCATGCCAACCATCAGAACCCTTTGATCGCAGAGGGGGTCGATAGGTTGTCAGAGGGGGTCGCACCCCTCTCTCTAATGCTTTAGATGCCGCGGCCACTAGTGATCGTGGCATATAAGGGGTTAAACGAGCAGGCTCGCGCTCGAGCGTAATCTAGCTCGTAACAGCCGACATCCACATTGTATGGAGCGGGCTCAGCCTGTGAGTCCGCTCCATACTTCCCTACCCAGCTATCACATAACTATACGTCATACATCAGGAAGGGGTTAATGAAAAATTTACTTCATCCCTAATTATGTCATCTGTCATTTGAAAATACAAATGAAGGCGTTAAATAGATTGGCTTTTTCGTCATCCTTCTCTACCATTACACCCAAATTATTTCTGACAGGGCCCACACATCTAGTTCTAAGCCCCTTATTATTTATTTAGTTGAAAAAGAATTTTGGGTTACTTTTACTTTCTTTGGCAACGAGTCTCTCTATTTAAATTCTTGCTGCTATTATTAGTCTTTTACAAAACGTATTTATTTTAAATATTTGAATGCTATCATTTATTGCCCCCCTACATTGTTTTCCTTCTATTTCTAACTTGTTCATTACCATAAGCTTTATATCTCTCACCAGACCTATAGTGGAGGCTTTTGTTTTAGTTTGCGTACTTTTAGTTTTTAGATACATCGTCCCATTTTATGCCATTTAAGGGGTTGTCCGGGACATTTAAAAGCCATGCTGGAGGAAGGAGATGTGATAAATAACAGAATAAGTATTACTCACCTGGTAACTACTCTACGGGTCCGTTTACTTTATCAGGAAGTGAGGATGTCCCGTTCCATCCATGTGACCACTGCAGCCAATCACAGGCCTCAGCGGTGATGCTGACAAGAAAGGCGCGTCACTGCTGAGGCCTGTGATGTGACTAACCAGATCTTGCCATATGTAATTCATGTGTAATTGTATACTTACTGTATTTTATTCTCTGATTTTAGGGATTTGTGTACAAAACTGTACAACACAAGTTGGGGAAACACACAGAACTGGCAAGAGTTTGATCTTTCATGTGAATACAATCCTATGGAGACACAAATGTTAACATGCCTAGCAGATGTGCGAGAACCTTGTCAACTGGGATGCCGGAATCTCACATACTGTACCAATTTTAACAACCGGTAAAAGTCATTGTTAAATATGCTGTGATTTTCTTAGAGCGACATTTCTAAAAAAAAAAGTGTCATCTTGCTGACATTTTTCTGTTGGCTAAAGTGGGGCAACTTGTATGTGACAATTGCAAAAGGCATAAAATGTCTACATGATACTGGTTATAGAAGACCCTTCTACAATGTAATGTGCAAGTGGTCATTGAACCTAGCGCGCGCTAGCCGTTTTTCTTGGCATGGAAAATGGCACATGAGCCGTGTAAAACTTGATAAGATGCTTTATAAATATGGCGCGCGCGCTTGTTCCATTTTCTACTCCGTAAAACATGCCTGTGAAATGTGCTACTTTGTCCCTGTGTTTGATATATCAATACTCACGTATGCATGCAGATATTAGCGAGATTAATTTTTAGTAAAACCAGACGCTTAATTTTGTTTGCATTTATTTTTAGGCCAACGGAATTATTTCGCAGCTGTAATGCTCAATCAGACCAGGGAGCAATGAATGACATGAAGCTGTGGGAGAAAGGAAGCATCAAGATGCCTTTCATGAATATTCCTGTTCAAGATATTAGGAAATGTCATCCAGAAATGTGGAAGGCAATTGCTTGCTCACTCCAGATTAAACCATGTCATAGTAAATCTAGAGGAAGCATCATCTGCAAGTAAGGGGGGCTCATTACTATACAATAGAACTTATTTTTCGTAGTTTTACATCAAGCCAGTACAGTAGTAGTTTACTAAATGCCATGATAAAAGGCAAAGTAAAAATGTTATCCTTCCATTTCATATTTTCTTATGACTTCTTGTTCGTGGATGCATGTATCAGAGAATCCCAGAGTGTTAGGCTCCATGCACACGACCGTAATTTTCATCCATAATTACGGATGAAATTGCAGACCCATTCATTTCCATTGGCCACGGACACCTTTCGGTATATTTACGGATGTGTGTCCGGCCCATAGAAATGATCCACAAATTATAAAACACGTCCTATTCTTGTGCGCAATTGCAAAGTCTATGAGCCTTTCCGCAATTGCAGGCGGCTACCGATGTGTATCCGTAGCCATTGGATCTGTATTTGCGGACAGTAAAAACCCTTACGGTTATGTGCATGAGGCCTTATTCTGAACAAGTTTTCAGGTCAAAGGTTGGTCTTTCTATCCCAAACTAGTGGCTTTATTTCAGCACTATAGGCCCCATGCACACGGGGGTAAATAACACTATCCCATTTATTTACGGGAAGGTGTCCGAGCCATAGACGTGTTCCGCAAAAGATAGGACATGTCCTATCTTTTGCGTTTTACAGGACGTGCCCCCATACTTTGAATGCGGATGAGAATGCTGCCGGCCGTGCCTGCAATTGCGGCCCGTGATTACGGGCATGGCCCTGTGCATGGGGCCTTTACCTGTCTTCCTTTCACAGTGCACTCAGTTTATTTACTACTTCATTTTGGGGTTTTTTTGCTTTTTTTTTCAGCCAATGACGACGCTGTAAAAAGTCTGTGATGTATACTGTAATTATATAGTTTCGGTTTAAAACATTACAATCTCAAACTTTTATTTATCCGTGACATCAATATTAGTCCTTTGCATTCAGGGTTTATGTTCGGCAGGACGGTTACATTGTATGCGCCACATTTGCATAAGTCTGCTATTGACTGGCATTGTAAAAAACATTGACTAGGTTTTTCAGTAGAGTTGAGGCAAAGGTATATGACACATACCAGTCTCGCTATACCAAAGATCAGTCTTTTAGCATTTGTTTGACTAATGATAATCAATAGTCATGTTATACGTAACGTTTGTAGAATTTCCTGGCGTCCAAACATGGTGTCAATCTAGCCTTCTGCGTGACTAGTTTCCAGTTCTTCACTGGCTTAAATCAAAGCTGGCCATACACAGAAGGATTTTTCGCCAAAATTTGTCATAGACTGGATAATTCAAGTGGATTTGATCAATCAAAATGGATCCATCATCTACTGCATAATCACTTGCATTTTTTTTCCAGTTTGTTGAACATTTTTGCACTATGATAAAATCCTTGCTGCATACATATTTATACAGCTACCAGCAAAATCAATGCGTACAGGGGCTTTACAAAGGATATCCCCCTAAGGGTATACACGAGGTGTTTTCAGGCATTTTTTTTCTGGGCATAAACGCCTCGAAATACGCCTTGGAAAATGCTAGTGAAACGCCAACAAACCGCTTCCCATTTTAATCAATGGGAAAAGCAGCATTTAGTTTTTTACGCCTGTTTTAAAAAACAGTCCGTAAAAAGACGCCATGTAAAAAAGGAGCATGTCACTTCTTGAGCCAGTTTTGGAGCTGTTTTTCATAGGGTCAATTAAAAAACAGCTCCAAAAACGTCTCAAACGTCTTCTGCTTCAAAAACAGCTGAAAATCAGAGGCTGTTTTCCCTTGAAAATAGCTCTAAATTTTAGTCATTTTTACTTGTGCTTGTGAACATACCCTAAGGGTATGTTCAGATGCTTAGCAAAAAAACGTCTTAAAATACGGAACTGTTTTCAAGGGAAAACATCCCCTGATTTTCAGACGTTTTATTAATAGACTAGCGCTTTTCGCTGCTTTTTTTACGGCCGTTTTTGGAGCTGTTTTTCTAGAGTCAATGAAAAAAGGCTCCAAAAACGGCTCAAGAAATGACATGCACTTCTTTTTCGCGGGCGTTTTTTAACATGGCCGTTTTTCAATACGGCGCCGTAAAAAAAAACGCCCTGTCGGAATAGAACGCTTCCAATTATTGGGAAATAAGCCGTGTGAACATACCCTTAGGCGAAATTCATACGAACGTGTGCGTTTTGTGCGCGTTGCAGTTCCATGTGTCATCAGTGAATGGTACGTGGCTGCGTGATTTTCACGCATATGCCATCCTTATGACACGCGGTTTCGATGCTTAGAAACTGCAATCAATGTGGTGGTTTTTTTTTTCCTTCATTTACCAACTGTAGCGCGAATCACGCGCGACACACGTCAGTGCTTCCGTGTGCTATGCGTGATTTTCACCCACCCATTGACCTCAATGGGTGCGTGATGCACGAAAAACGCCCAAGTATAGGACATGTCGTGAGTTATAGGACATGTCGTGAGTATCCGCTGCGTTAAAATCACGGAATGTCTGAACGGCCCCATTGACTAACATAGGTCCGTATCACGGACGTAAACTACGCTCGTGTAAATAAGGCCTTACTCTTAGGCCTAGTCCACATAGAGTTTTTTTGCAGGCAGAAAAAAACTGCCTCAAAATTCCTTCAGGAGGTCAGAGGCGGAACTGCTAAAAGCCGCCTGGGAAAAAGCACGCCTCTGCCTCCCAATTTTGGCCGTTTTTTTGGCGCAGATTCCAGTTTCCAGGTCAAGATCAGTGCCCAAAAACTCTCTGTAAACTGGGCCTTATACTGTTGAGTCATCTCACAGTGAAACACACTGTGGCCGCATAACATTTTACACGGCCGAAAAATCTGAAGCAGAACGCCTCCAAGCATCTGCCCATTGATTTCAATGGGAAAAACGGCGTTCTATTCCGATGGGCCGTTTTTTTACGCGGCCGTTTTTCAAAACGGCCGCGTAAAAAAAGGCAGCAAAAAAGAAGTGCAGGTCCGTTTTTCATAGACCATTGAAAACCGCTCCAAAAACGGCTGTAAAAAAACCCTGCGAAAATCGCGAGTGGCTTAAAAAACTTCTGAAAATCAGGAGCTGTTTTGCCTTGTTTTTAGACTCTAGCGTGTGAACATACCCTAAGAATACTCTCAAGATGCAGGGACAGCCACTCATGAAAAAGCAGCACAGATCCTAATGACAGAAATGGCAGCACAGTCACTAGTCACAGTCTGTTTGAAGATATAAGGACAGATGCTAGAACAAAGCTTACATCTACAGGCGCTTTCGGCACATTGTACACAATGCTCTTCTGTCACATTCAGTCGGTAACATAGACTGCACAATCCCTCAGTGCTCAGAAAGCGAAGGCCACTTTAAAGGAGAATGTATCATTTATAGGGGGAAAAATAGATGACTAGGCTGAAAAATTATTTTCATTGCTCTACATTTGACTTTCACTTCCTGTCAGGTCACACAACAGGAGATGGAAACATGAAGGAGAGTAGGCCTATACTGGTGAACTCAGAAGCTGAAAGAGAGGTGGAGGGAAGGGAAACAGACCTAAGAGGACCGCCCGGGGTAGAATGCAATACTACAATTACTGTATTTCTAATAAAACCACTATATTAACTGCACTGAATGTATTATCTACTATATATAACCTAAACCAAAGATTTGTATCCGTCCATGTTGTCATATACACAGTGGCGGATTAAGAAGACCATGGGCCCTGGGCTGTTACCCAAACTTGGGCCCCCCTTCTCCACCGCCACCCTGCCGTGCCGTAACTATTGCTAGCACTTCCTTTTTGCACAAGCATTAACAAATGGGTGTTACGATTCCCCTTTCACAGGGATGTGTCCCTACATACTGACCGTATCACACTGTGCAGGGACACAGCGCCAACCCCCCATGTAGACAGCGCCACACACACTCCCCCCTGTAGATAAAGCCACACACACACCCCACTGTAGATAAAGCCACACACACACACACACCCCTGTAGATAGAGCCACACACAGACACACACACACACACACACACACACCTGTAGATAGAGCCACACACACCTGTAGATAGCACCACACACACAACTCCCTGTAGAGAGCGTCACACAGCCCCCTATAGATAGAGCCACACAGCACTCCCCCTTGTATATAGTGCAACACAGCGCTCCCCCCCTTGTATATAGTGCCACACAGTGCTCCCCCCCCCCTTGTATATAGTGCTACACAGTGTCGCTGCAGCCCTGGGATGACATTTTATCCCATATGACTGCTGCAGCCTGTGATTGGCTGCAGCGGTCGCATGGGGTGAAACGTCATCCCAGGAGGCCGGCCTGGACGAAGAAACAGAATTCTGGGCAAGTATAAGATTTTTATTTTTTCTAAATTGCGTTACATAACATCTGTTATTTGTTGCGGGTTTTACCTCCGCGTTAAATGGGGAAAACCCAAAACAAATGAGCAGCGTTTACGCAAATACAATTGACATGCTGCGGAATAAAAAACCGCACCGCAGGTCAATTTCTGAGCTTTTTATTTCCCGCTTATCATTTACGCAGCGTGTAATGAGAATTGTTCACATCTAATCTACTCTGTTGCTACGGTATTAGGGCTTGTCCACACTTAACGGAATTGCTGCATATTTTCCGCCCGTAAAATACCCAGAATACAGTAGCAGCAAAGTGAGTGAGATTTAACAAATCTCATCCAGACGCTGCGTAAGATTTCCGACCAGACATTTTGTCCTGCGGTGCGTATTTCTCGTACTGCAGCATGTCAATTCCTGCTGCGGAAAGTGGACAGAATTGCTGCGATTTTTCAGAGGAGACGTCACCATCCCCCAACAATGAGAAAAACGCAGCAAAATACGCACCACTTACTGCAGTAAAAACCACAGGAAATGGTGCTTTTTTTCTGTAGCGGAATTTCTGCTAGTTTCTGCGGAATTGCTGCTGAAATATATATATATATATATATATATATATATATACATACATACACACACTATACATACTATACATATGTATGTATATATACACTCTATCTCTATCACAGACACACAAAGTACGCACAGTATGCACAAAGTACGCACAGTATGCACAAAGTACGCACATTATGCACAAAGTAGGCACATTATACACAAAGTAGGCACATTATACACAAAGTAGGCACATTATACACAAAGTAGGCACATTATACACAAATTAGGCACATTATACACAAAGTAGGCACATTATACACAAAGTACACAAAGTAGGCACATTATACACAAAGTATGCACATTATACACAAAGTATGCACATTATACACAAAGTATGCACATTATACACAAAGTATGCACATTATACACAAAGTATGCACATTATACACACGAGTATGCACATTATACACATAAAGTACACCTTGTAAACACACATGAATATGCACATTAAACACATTGTAAACACACATGCACTTACCTTTTATGTAGGATATTTGTGAGTCTTCACTGCAGCTCTTCTCCTGCTCACAGCCCGACACAGTGCCCGCCGACAGTCTCCCCTCCCCCATGTCCCGACAGCTAGCAGCAGGAGAGATGTTTAGAGCAGGGAAGGGGGGCTGGAGGGGGAGCTTCTAAAGCAGCACAGACTACGGCTGCTAAGTAGGAGCGAAGCTCCCCTCGCCTCATGACAGGTGCGGTCCTTGCACCGGGGCTCCCTCCGGTGCTAGCGACGCCACTGGGCATGAGGGGGTTCGGGCGGTCATGGGCCCCCTGGGAGTCTTGGGCCCCGGGTGGCCGCCTGAACCGCCATAATGATAATCCGCCACTGCATATACACCTCCCCTGCTGTTCCATAGCATCAGGGAAGGCAAAGCTGGGTAGTAACTAGAGAAAGCTGGGTGGTGACTGGGGAAAGTTGGGGCTCCCCGTCAAATCTGAAATGACCACTCTCAGCATGTCCTACAGCGGAGGCTTCGACAGGGCATGCTGATAGCTGTAGTTCTATAGCATCAGGGACCGGAAGAATTAGCGGTGACTAGGGAAAGCTGGGTGGTGACTTAATTCTATAGTTGGCGCTCCACTACAACCATGAAGCCATTACTCCCAGCATGTCCTGTAGCAGAGGAACAGGGCATGCTGGGAGCTGTTGTTGCATAGCAGGAGAGAAGGTAAAGCTGAGTGAATACTCGGGACACCTGGGGCTCCCTTGCAAATGTGAAACAACCCCCTCTGGGGGCGCTGTTGTTCCATAGCTGCAGGGGGGGTTACAGGTGAGGGGCTGCTGATGAAAGCAGGGGCTATCCATTTGAAACTACAACTCCCAGCATCTTTTATAGGAGAGGCTTGGACAGGGCATGCTGGGAGCTGTTGTTCCATAGCATCTGGGAAGGAAAAGCTGTGCGGTGACTATGGGAGCCTTGGGCCCCGGGCGGCCGCCTGAACCGCCCTAATGATAATCCGCCACTGCATACACACCTCCCCTGCTGTTCCATAGCATCAGGGAAGGCAAAGCTGGGTAGTAACTAGAGAAAGCTGGGTGGTGACTGGGGAAAGTTGGGGCTCCCCGTCAAATCTGAAATGACCACTCCCAGCATGTCCTACAGCGGAGGCTTCGACAGGGCATGCTGGTAGCTGTAGTTCTATAGAATCAGGGACCGGAAGAATTAGCGGTGACTAGGGAAAGCTGGGTGGTGACTTAATTCTATAGTTGGCGCTCCACTACAACCATGAAGCCATTACTCCCAGCATGTCCTGTAGCAGAGGAACAGGGCATGCTGGGAGCTGTTGTTGCATAGCAGGAGGGAAGGTAAAGCTGAGTGAATACTCGGGACACCTGGGGCTCCCTTGCAAATGTGAAACAACCCCCTCTGGGGGCGCTGTTGTTCCATAGCTGCAGGGGGGGTTACAGTTGAGGGGCTGCTGATGAAAGCAGGGGCTATACATTTGAAACTACAACTCCCAGCATCTTTTATAGGAGAGGCTTGGACAGGGCATGCTGGGAGCTGTTGTTCCATAGCATCTGGGAAGGAAAAGCTGTGCGGTGACTATGGAAGGCTCGGGCTCCACTGAAAATGTGAAACCAGCACTCCCAGCAAGTCCTGTATCAGAGGCTTGGACAGTGCATGCTGGGAGTTGTTGTCCCATGGCATCAGGGATTACAAGAGTTTTTTTTAAAAAAAATCTGCAGAGACTTAATATTTCTATGTATTGCATGTATATAATTAAAAAGGTTGGATTCTTGTGTTTGCTTTAGGTTATAATATGTAGATAAATAAATCTAGCCATGACAATATAATATAATTAATGGCTTTTATCAGAAATACAGTCAGAGAAAAATAGGTGTCCGCTGTAAAACTTACATTCAGCTCTGTTCTAGGGAGGTGGTCAAGTCCCCTCCCCTTCCCTACCCTCCCCTCTCCCCTCCCCTACCTTCTCCCCTCCCCTCTTCCCTCTCCCCTCCCCTCTTCCCTCTCCCCCTCCCCCTCTTGAATATGTGAAAAATGCTGTAGGCTGGAATATCCCTTTAAGAATGATAGTAATCACTGCAGCGCCACCTACTTTCCTCTTATTATAGACTCTCTAACTTAAAGGGGTTATCCGAGAGTTTAAATTAAACTAGTTGCAGGAAGTGTTTTAAATTGAAAAAACAAACATTACTCACCTTTTAAAAACCCCACTACTTCAGCGCAGATGCTCGAGTGGTCCTTCCGGTCTTTGCTTGTTTTCCTGGAACAATGATGTGCCGTACATCCACGTGACCACTGCAGTCAATCACTGGCCTCACAGTGATGCTGTCATGTACGGGACATGACTGCTGAGGCCAGTGATTGGCTGCAGTGGTTACATGTTAGTTATTGCTCAGGAAAATGAAACAAAAGACCAAGACCAGAAGGAAGCATCATTGCTGGAGCAGCGGGGGAATTAACAGGTGATTATTGTTTTTTTTTCTTTATGTTGTAACGTTTTCTGCAGCCAGTTTAATGTTTTCAACTCTCCAACAACCCATTTAAGCTGCAGCTGCTGTATTTCAAATGCTGCTGAAATAATAGGTAAGATGGGACAAGAGATCCACAGCTGAAGTAACCTTCGATTATATTAGATGTATTATAACCGTATGTGTCTTTTATTTATACAGGGGTTTGTTGTCATAATTGGAACACCTATGGCTATTTCTTTCCAGTTACCTTATTATTTATGTTTAATATTGGGTGCGGAGGGAAATTTATGTTGAATTCTGTAAATTTATTTCATGAAGAACAGATTGTGTGGAGATACTGAAAAAGTGTGGTGACCACAGTAAATTCCCAGAAAGCGACACTGCAGAAAGCATATGTGAACGTCTGTCTTCCACTGATGACACTGAGGACTGTATTCCACTGGATACATATCTCCGTAAGTCGTTCACCTTTTGTATAGAGCCCACTATCAAGCATCTAACTAAATTTTTTTTTTAAGGGAATGTCATTAATTTAATTTTAGTTTTATTAATTAGATGTAAAAAAATAATAATATACTTGTTTTGTTTTTTTAAATGTTTAGCTGTTTTTTATTTTTAAAAACTTTTCTGAGGGAAACCATTTTTAGAGACAAACCCTTTCATCTACTATTGTCTGTATAGTCAGTGCAGCAGGGTGTGTGCACTCTAAGAGCATGCCCCCACGTGGCGGATTTCCTCCGCAACTGTCCGAATCAATGCCGCACAGAATCTGCGGCGGATCTGCCCAAAATGTGCAGTAAATTGATGCGGACTAGCTGCTGGGGACTGCGGGAAAAGTGCTTCCCTTCTCTCTATCAGTGCAGGATAGAGAGAAGGGACAGCACTTTCCCTAGTGAAAGTAAACGAATTTCATACTTACCGGCGCGTCCCTCTTTCGGCATCCAGCCCGACCTCCCTGGATGACGCGGCAGTCCATGTGACCGCTGCAGCCTGTGATTGGCTGCAGCCGTCACTTAGACTGAAACGTCATCCTGGGAAGCCGGACTGGAGACAGAAGCAGGGAGTTCTCGGTAAGTATGAACTTCTATTTTTTTACAGGTTGCTGTATATTGGGATCGGTAGTCACTGTCCAGGGTGCAGAAACAGTTACTGCCGATCGCTTAACTCTTTCAGCACCATGGACAGTGACTATTTACTGACGTCTCCTAGCAACGCTCCCGTAATTACGGGAGCCCCATTGACTTCCTCAGTCTGGCTGTAGACCTAGAAATACATAGGTCCAGCCAGAATGAAGAAATGTAATGTCAAAAAAGCAAGACGCATCCGCACCACACATAACATGTGCATGACAGCTGCGGACTTCATTGCGGAATTTAGAATCTCCATTGAAGTCAATGGAGAAATTCCACCATGAGTCCGCAACCAGTCCGCCACTGGTCCGCAACAGACAGAGCATGCTGCGGACACCAAATTCCGCTCCGCAGCCTATGCTCCGCAGCGGAATTTTACGCATCGTCTAAACGAACACTGCTAAATAGAAGTGGAAGTCAATGGAGAAACGGCTCCGCTGCGGATTAACGCTGCGGAGTGTCCGCAGCGGAATTCAAGTGCAATTCCGCTACGTGGGGCTTTAGCCTAAGGGTATGTTCACACGCAGTGTTTGCAGACGTAATTCGGGCCTGAAAAAACGGCTCCATTACGCCTACAAACATCTGCCCATTGCTTGCAATGGGATTTACGGTATTCTGTTCCCACAAGGTGTAATTTTACGCGTCACTGTCAAAATACGGCGCAAAAAAGAAGTGCATAACACTTCTTGGGACGTTTTTAGAGCCGTTTTTCATTGACTCCATTGAAAAACAGCTCCAATAATGGCCGTAAAATACGCCGCGAAAAACGCGAGTTGCTACAAAAACGTCTGAAAATCAGGAGCTGTTTTTGCCTGAAAACAGCTCCGTATTTTCAGACGTTTTTGGTCACTGCGTGTGAACATACCCTAACACTGTAATGACTGCCCATACCCCTTTTGATTGCGGTCATAAAGAGTACTTATGCCACAGCGCTGTGAAAAGACCGCTCTGTGACATAAGCCTGGTGGTCCGGTGCCGGCTAGAGCGGGTATCGGGCTGTCTAAAGATAGCCGGGCGCCTGCTGTTTTGGGTGGGATCAAAATTAGCATTGATCCGGCCCGTTTAACCCCTCAGATGCCATGGTAAAAAGGGGGGCTCATTTTCTTACCCATTTTTATGGCAGTCGGGGTCCTAACCAAGGCCTCCATGTCTACCTCCAGTGAATGCGTATTAGGCCCCACCAAAGGCAAGGCCTAATAGAATTTTTTTTGACAGAATATCAGTTTTACACAGCAGGCATAATACACTGCAATACAGAAGTATTGCAGTGTATTGGAAAAACAATCAACTGATCGCATAGCACAGTCCCATAGAAGGACTAAAAAATTCAAGTTTATAATAAATTAATAAGAAATCCCAACTAAAAAAAATAAGAAAAACCAACTTTTTCTCCCTACTAAATGCTTTATTATGAAAAAACGTAAACATTATTAAAAAACTACACATTATTGGTATTGCCGCATCCATACCGACTCGAACTATAAAACAATTAAGTTATTTAACCTGCACGGTGTACGCTGTAAAGATTAAAATAAAAAACAATTCAAGAATTGCGGTTTTCTGTTCATCCTGCCTTCCAAATTTTTTTCTACAAAGCGATCAAAAAGTCATATGTACCCCAAAATGGTAAAAATAAAAATGACAAGTTGTCCCAAAACAAATAATCCCTAATACCGTAATAATACCTAATACATCAGCTGAAAGATTAAAAAAGTTATGGCTCTTAGAATATGGGAAGAAAAAAAATAATAATTTTGAAAATAAAGTGTTTTCATTGTGCAAAAGTAGTAGTAAAAGAAACCCAAAACTATATAAATTTGGTATCCCCGTAATCGTAACGACCCACTGAATAAATGTATAATGTTATTTATACAACACGGCATATGGCGTAAATTTGAGACGCAAAAAGTAATGGCGGAATTTCATTTTTTTTTCCACTAAATTAAAGTTAATCAATAAATTATATGTACGCCAAAGAGGAGCCATTAAAAAATACAATAAAAATAAAACAAGTCCTCATACAGTTAAATAACATACATTTGTGCCTAAAACTCACATACAAGCATAAAAATATTGTGAAAATAATAGACCAATGTGTGCAACGTTCATATAAACCGCATAGTTCTACATCAACAAGAAATTGTGCTTTCAAAAACGCTGAAACAGAGACCATGCAATATTCGCCATCATTCACATGCGTGTTAAAAATATATACTGCACATTGCAAACATCTACTATTCTACAAAAATCAAAATTTTTAAAGAGCGCACAATATACTGTGTATAAAAATACAACTTTGCATCAGTGATTATAAGCAAAAATTGCATGAAAATTCAACTCTGTGACTAAAATGCATACTCAAGCAGACCGCTTATGCAAACAACTGTAAGATGTGAGGAGTTTATACATACGACATATGTTTATGTTCACAAGTACATCTATTAAAGAAACGTCAAAACCGTAGGAATGCACCAACCAAATTTTGCATGCAAATTAAATTGGGGATTATATAATATAAATATATATAATTCTCCATCCCCCTATACAAACCCTAAGGATGTGTTTACACGTTGCAATCAAAGCAAGTATTTTGCCGCGATTTTAAAAAGTTTAAGCAAAACTGCTCCAATTTGCTGCTGCAAAAAACACAAATTCACACTAGCATGTCAACACAGCTTAACCTTAATCAATAATCGTAAATCTTTAAACATAATCGAATTTGTTAACTAATATAAATTATTTTTTTAGTAGAACTAGTTGGAAACGATCATTTATAGCGACCGTCAGTAGATGAAAAATGTCTTTACTGACTGACAGAAATCTTTTCCATCTGTCAGAAATTTATTAAACATTCCTCTCTCGTGATTATCGCTATGATCGGGTACAGGCAGGAGAGGGACAGTGTAAATTGTACAAACTTTATTAATCTTTGTGCGTGGTGCCAGAGCTTGGCTTTGTGTGACATGACACCGCAATCTGGACACTAGCAAATGTCTAGGTCATGGAGTCAATAAACGGCCCAATTAGGCATGGAGAGGTGATGAGATAAGCTACTGCTCATCTTTTCACTCCTTTTCTGAAAAAAATAAAATCCTCGTATGTGACAATTGGAGTGCAAGTAAGCTGTCTAATTGATAAGGGTGGTGAGAAAACAACAAAAAAGTTAATGTTACCACTGGAGTCATCTACAGCCATACAGGGACAGGAGGAGGATGACATACCCGCCTTCTCTCCCTGCACGCTACAGCTGTGATCTAAGGGTTTTAAAGCTAAGATTCTTGACTGATCTAGCCTGAGGTAGAGCCTTTAGAAGCACGGGTTGAAGGAAGAGCTGCAAGTATATGCAGATCTCCCTTCAGCCTGTTCTAGCTTCAGCTAGATTGCAACTGGAGCTTAATCTTAGCTTTTAAACAAGACTTAGCTGTGACCTAGCCTGATAGCCGTTAGTAGCAAGGACATATCAGATATCTCCTTGGCTACTGGATTTCCTTCCTGCCAGGAGATATGATATACTTCCTTGGCAATGAAAAGGTTAAAAAACATGTCATTTTCCTAATGTACATTCCCAAAAAGTCCCTCCAACTAGAGAGAACTGTCTTATGCACTGCAATGTCCATTTTACATAAGATTATAAAAGTCCACATACTCTTCCACTTTCAACAGAAAAATGGGTGTACTAATCATTTAAATAAAGTTGTGACATGCTGTAGAGAACAAAAGCGCACCAAAACAATACTTTTGTTATTCTCAGTAATATTCGATTGCATAGGGACATTTATGTGACATACCTTAGCTTTGCTTGACTATGGACATATGAATAATACAAAAAGCTATCATATTTATTTGATCCGAGCGAGGTAGAAAAGGTCCATGAAGCTTGAGCATTTAGCCAAAGATCTTGTGCATATTATAGAAAACCACAGGAAAATATAAGATGCTTTCACTTTTTTACATTATCGTAACAAACATAGATGCCCAAATAGAGTAGCCATTTAAAAAAAACAAAAAACTAGCTTTGAAAAAAATAAATAAAAATCATTCCTGATGATAAGAACCCTTCAGGTGCATTCATGAAAACTCCTTGGACGGAAGGTCTTCTTACTATACAAAGACTTAGGGTATGTGCACACGACCTCTTTTCAGACGTAATGGAGGCGTTTTACGCCTCGAATTACGCCTGAAAAAACGCCCCTAATACGCCTACAAACATCTGCCCATTGCTTTCAATGGGAATTACGATGTTCTGCTCCCACGAGCCTTTATTTTACGCTGTCAAAAAACGGAGCGTAAAAAGACGCTCCGTAAAAAGAAGTAACATGTCACTTCTTGAGGCGTATTTTGGAGATGATTTTCCATTGAACACTATGAAAAACGGCTCAAAAAATGTCTGGAAAGAAGCCTCAAAAGAAGCTCCAAATTTCATTCTCAGCTTCAAAAACGCCTGAAAATCAGAGGCTGTTTTCTCTGAAAGCGTGTGAACATACCCATATTGTTTGGTCTGCTTGTTTTACATTAGGTTACATCCTTGTATAGACGCCACGTCCTATATAAACAACCATGTAATTTAGTTTTTTTTCCAAATTGACTTAGGATCAAGTCCACTGGACAATATCACCGAGGATGTTACTCATCCATGCAACCCAAATCCGTGTCCAGCTAATCATCTGTGTGAGGTGAACAGGAAGGAATGTCTTCTTGGAGAGCCATGTCTTCCATATGTTTGTACTAAAGGTAATAAATGTCTCTTTTCTTGCCCCATACTGAGGGTCATACTGTCCGCAATCAAATTAACAGCAAATAATTTGTATCTGCACATTATATTGTAAAGAAAGGTGGGTTTACACGCCACAATATTTCAAACAAGCAACAAATTATCATTACTTTCACAAACCGCGCTGATCGTGCTGTTACTCTCCACGCTCCAGCGTCCCTTAGCTTCTTTCTGGTGGCCGCACAATGTCGCTAGTCGACTAGTGCACCCCACTGGTATTACTAATAAAACACCATCTACACCCTGCTGTCATCCGCAATCACTGTTATGCTTTTATAGAGTCCTTGGGATTGTGACCACACCCTATTGTCTCAGCTTTCTAATGGTTAAACCTTGCTCCACCTCATCACCCAGCTTTCCCATGCTGCTTAAAGTTCCCTACCCCTTCACTCTGGGCCAGAGCAATTTGGTTTGTTTCAAAACACCCTCCTTTGGCTTCATGACAGATTGCTCTGGCGATGGACCGCCCCCCCCATGACGTCCTTTTGCATGAGGACCAGGACTTGGCTAACAAGCTTTCTCGGTGACTCACTCACCAAGATCAGTTGTTACAGCAAATTTTTTCTCGTCTGGATGTACTTATAAGATCACCCATTCCATCTCCTGCTTCTAACTTTGAACTCAAGCCTTATCTCCATGCTTAGCCATATAATGGTAATGCTAAGACCTGCCGGGGATTCTTGAACCAGTGCTTAATTCAATTTGAACTTTGTGCTACTCATGTCCACTCCGACCGAGTAAAGATTGCTTATATTATTTCCTTACTCTCTGGAGAGGCCTTGGCCTAGGCATCACCTCTCTGGGAACATAATGATCCAGCTATCTTTCTTTTTTTTAGACATATTTAAATTGTTATTGTGATAATGTACTGACATATATCTATCTAACCATCTAACTACAAGGCCCACATTTCTTCAAATTTTTATGTATGTAAGTTTTTCTATACTGATGAGCAAATTTATTTTATCTATGAACACTCGACGTGAGGGGGGCAACTCTTGTAACCATTTTTCAGCAATCCGTTTCCTTGCCATGTACAGTATAACATTCGAGCTATGGCTGTTTTGAACTCCTCAGATCCATGTAAGATATCTACATATACCAGTATATAAACATATGGTGACCGTATAATATTAACATTGTATACCAAATTAATAATATCAACCACTTCCATCCAAAAGCGCTCAAGGTCTGGGCACGACCACATCAGATGTATAAGGTCAGCACTATCAATCCTACATCTATTGCAAGTGGAAGAGTCTCCCAGACCAATGTCAAAATAGGGACCTAGGTGTTTTATACACCCTGTGAATCAAGTATAAGTGTGACATCCTGTGTGCCTCACTAAGCGATAATCTGGGTGTATATGCTACAATATCTTGCCATTGCCCATCTTCAATGGGACCAAGATCTCTCTCCCACTTTTCTTTAATGGTTGAAGAGGAAGAGGAATGTATCTTTCCCAGCAAGTATTTATATATAATGGAAATAAGTCCATTAGATTTCTCTGCAGGACCCACAATATTAACAACAGGGTTATTGGTACATACAAAGGTATCTCCTATGGGCACTTTTGTCTCTAAGGCATGTCTCATCTGTAGGTATTCAAAAAAGGAAGCATTCGGCAAGGCAAATTCAGAGAATTGTTTCAGAACTCCCTCTTTATATAGTGGAGTTAACCATCTAATACCCTTATATTTCCATCTACCAAAACCCTCCAGACTAGCAACTTCCGGCAATCCTGGGTTGTCCCAAAGAGGCGTAACCTGTCTATACCCTATTATACCTAGAGAATCTTCGTCTTTTCCCATACTCTATGTATTTGATCTAAAGTGGGGAGCTCTCTAGAGTGTCTTTAACTTGTTAGTCTCAAGAGCTGCAAAGAGTTTGCCACATTGCATGAAACTTTTCAGCACGTCTTGAATGGATTCTTCATCATCTAACCCCCAACCTTTAAGATGTCGCAGCTGCTTTGCTAGATAGTAAATCCCAGGATAAGGGACCACCAATCCACCGTCCGCCTTTTTCATTTGCAAGGTGTCTAACTTGATAGGTACATGCCCACGCTTCCAGATAAGATCCCTGAACAACCGATTAACTGTGTTAAAAAATCGTTGGGGTATCCATACTGGGGAATTGTGAAAGCGGTATAATAACTGAGGCATCCATACCATCTTTATGAGATTTGCACAACCCACTATAGACAGTGGTAACCCACACCAGGCCTCCAGTTTGTTTCTGAATCTCACAATTAGAGGGTCTAAATTGAGACGTGCATAATCTGTCAGTACTGATGAAATCAGTACTCCCAGATATTTTATAACAGTAGTACATTTTAACAGTATACGTTCATTATCTAAATTTATTAGGGGTTCATCTAATGGCAATAGTTCTGATTTTACCCAATTAATGGACAGACCAGAATAGGTTCCAAATTGTATAATAACAGACATTACATTTTTTAATGTTTGTCCCGTATCTCCCAGAAATAAAAACATGTCGTCTGCGTATAAGGCTATCCAGTACTCCTCGACGAAACCCCATAATCCCCGGATGTATTCTAACACAGACCACCAAAGGATCTATGGCTATCGCAAAGAATAGGAGAGACAGGGGGCATCCCTGTCGTGTGCCCCTGCCCAAAGCGAACACCTCAGTCAAAGACCCATTGACCCTCACACGTGCTGGAGCCTTACACAGAAGTTGAACAGATGCTATGAACCTCTCACCGAATCCCATATACTTCAAAGCCGGTCTGATCCGGATGTATCAATGTTGTAATCATATTAGATAAGCGTACAGCCAAGACCGTCGCAATAATTTTCACATCAACTGGGAGCAGAGATATTGGTCTATAAGAATCTGGCATAAGTGGATCTTTTCCTGGTTTCACCAGAACCAGAATAATATCTTATTTCATGGAGTCTGGCAGGGAACTCGACAATAGGGCCTCTTTGTACACTTTCAACAGTTCAGGAAGCAGCTCATCCCCAAACTGTTTATACAATTCCCCAGGCAGCCCATCTAGCCTAGGTGCTTTATTGTTCGCTAAGGATGCAGTAGCATCCTGCAGCTCCTCCAATTTCAGCGGAGCTTCTAAGGAATCCCTATCAGACTCCAAAAGTACTCCCAGAGGTATATCAGATAAAAATTGTGCCGAGTATTTGTGCCGTTTCCGACACTAGTTCACCTTGGAGTGTACATATGGATGACACATATGATGATCCTTCCTGTGACTTGGCAATTATGGCTAGCATATGCCCTGCCCTATCTCCTTTCCCAAAATAGTACTGTTTGGAGAAGTATCACTTATTCACAGCTTCGGTCAGAAGATGTGCCTGTAAAGTCTCTCTAGCTTCCCTCCATGGTGTTTCTGTCTCCTCAGTCGGACATTGAATAAAAGCGGATTCCGTCTCATTTACCAGTTGACTCATTGCCAATCTCAATTGCCAAGTTGTCAGCTTCCTCTGACCTATGAGTTTAATAAGGATCTCCCTAGTAGATGCCTTTATGGCATCCCAAACTAGGTTAATAGAAGCTGTATTGACATTGAAGCAAAAATAATCAGAACTATGATGTGAAATAATGTCACCATTCAACAGCGGAGTCAAAATGCATTCACCTTCCAAATCTGAATACCCTGCCTAGCTGCATGCGAGAAATCTGCCCGTAATAATAAAGGGTGAGTGGTCCAACAGCGCCCTAGTCAAATACCCCACAAAGCGAACCCTGGGTAGGAGAAGATCATTGATAAACATATAGTCTATCCTAGATAAGAAATTAAAAGTTCTAGAGTGGCATGAAAAAACCCGAGTTTGGGAATGCTTGAGCCTCCAGAAGTCGATCAGTGAGATTTCTTGTAGAACACATCCAAAACGTGTTAACCCATCTCACATCAAATTAGGATCGGTTCGCATTTTATCCCAATATCCATGAACCAAATTATTAAAATAACCCATCATAAGTAAGTAATTTTGTAATCTATTAGCAAACGTATGCACTTTATTTAACACCACTCCTGAATAAGTAGGCGGCACATATATCGTTATCAGTACACATTCAACAGCATAAATGCTACAATGCAAGCATACAGTGAAGGAAATAAGTATTTGATCCCTTGCTGATTTTGTAAGTTTGCCCACTGTCAAAGACATGAACAGTCTAGAATTTTTAGGCTAGGTTAATTTTACCAGTGAGAGATAGATTATATAAAAAAAAAAAAAAAAAAATCACATTGTCAAAATTATATATATTTATTTGCATTGTGCACAGAGAAATAAGTATTTTATCCCTTTGGCAAACAAGACTTAATACTTGGTGGTAAAACCCTTGATGGCAAGCACAGCAGTCAGACGTTTTTTGTAGTTGATGATGAGGTTTGCACACATGTTAGATGGAATTTTGGCCCACTCCTCTTTGCAGATCATCTGTAAATCATTAAGATTTCGAGGCTGTCGCTTGACAACTCGGATCTTCAGCTCCCTCCATAAGTTTTCGATGGGATTAAGGTCTGGAGACTGGCTAGGCCACTCCATGACCTTAATGTGTTTCTTTTTGAGCCACTCCTTTGTTGCCTTGGCTGTATGTTTCGGGTCATTGTCGTGCTGGAAGACCCAGCCACGAGCCATTTTTAATGTCCTGGTGGAGGGAAGGAGGTTGTCACTCAGGATTTGACGGTACATGGCATCATCCATTCTCCCATTGATGCGGTGAAGTAGTGCTGTGCCCTTAGCAGAGAAACACCCCCAAAACATAATGTTTCCACCTCCATGCTTGACAGTGGGGACGGTGTTCTTTGGGTCATAGGCAGCATTTCTCTTCCTCCAAACACGGCGAGTAGAGTTAATGCCAAAGAGCTCAATTTTAGTCTCATCTGACCACAGCACTTTCTCCCAATCACTCTCAGAATCATCCAGATGTTCATTTGCAAACTTCAGACGGGCCTGTACATGTGCCTTCTTGAGCAGGGGGACCTTGCGGGCACTGCAGGATTTTAATCCATTACGGCGTAATGTGTTACCAATGGTTTTCTTGGTGACTGTGGTCCCAGCTGCCTTGAGATCATTAACAAGTTCCCCCCGTGTAGTTTTCGGCTGAGCTCTCACCTTCCTCAGGATCAAGGATACCCCACGAGGTGAGATTTTGCATTGAGCCCCAGATCGATGTCGATTGACTGTCAATTTGTATGTCTTCCATTTTCTTACTATTGCACCAACAGTTGTCTCCTTCTCACCCAGCGTCTTACTTATGGTTTTGTAGCCCATTCCAGCCTTGTGCAGGTCTATGATCTTGTCCCTGACATCCTTAGAAAGCTCTTTGGTCTTGCCCATGTTGTAGAGGTTAGAGTCAGACTGATTAATTGAGTCTGTGGACAGGAGTCTTTTATACAGGTGACCATTTAAGACAGCTATCTTTAATGCAGGCACCAAGTTGATTTGGAGCATGTAACTGGTCTGGAGGAGGGTGAACTCTTAATGGTTGGTAGGGGATCAAATATGCAAATAAATATATATAATTTTGACAATGTGATTTTCTTTTCTTTTTTTTATATAATCTATCTCTCACTGGTAAAATTAACCTAGCCTAAAAAATCTAGACTGTTCATGTCTTTTACAAAATCAGCAAGGGATCAAATACTTATTTCCTTCACTGTATATATCTGCCCTCTCCGTCCATCATCCAAACATTGAAATGTTACCATTTTATGTACAAGGAGACTCAGTCCCCTAGAAGATCTCGTATGGGTAGCATAAGCTGAGCCAATTCATGCCCGTATTACTATATGGACTGTTTCTCTAGTAAGGTGAGTCTCCTGCTAGCTAATAATCAACGTTTTTTTTATAACTGAATATATTCGAATACAGCCCTTCTTTTTGTCAGATCCCCCTATCGCCTTACATTTGAGGGTTGTGCATCACCCACCCCTCCCCACTTCTGAGCTGCATATAGCAATAGCACAAAACATATTACAACATAATGTGACAACATTGAGAATACATATACATCCCCGTTCCAGGTGTACCAGTTCCCCCCCCAAACCATCGCCCCAAAAACAAAACATAGTTAAAAAACAGATATACAGTATAATGAAACCACCTGACCAACATTGTCAGGCGGGGCACAAGTCCACTTTGTAACCTTCATGAAGTCTGTGTAGAATAGATGTCCACATATCACACGTAGGAGATGCATTCCCTACCGGCTATAAGGATTAGATCAGTCGTTAATAATTGTTTAGAACAATCGACCCAGCACATGAGGACATCCTCAACAAGTCGAGCACTTAGCAAATAAACACATGGACATATCTTTCATCTGTTTGCATTATCGCCGTGATCATTACTTCTCAGTCCCTGTTCCCACCAATCAATCTAACCCAAGGCCAATTTCGGACTTTCAAAAAAGTGCGTAGAGCCCATGGCAACCACTCGTAGACGAGCTGGGTAAAGCATGGCGGGCGTATGGTATCTGCAGATTTCTAATGCGTCGATTAACATCCTCAAACTTCGCCTTTTTCTCTTGTTTGACAATAGAATGGTATGGATAGAAATCAATTTTACATCCATTAATGGCGACAACCGGCATCTCTCTGGCTTTATTCAGGATAATGTTCCGATCTCTATAATGTAGCAGTTTAGCCAAAACAGTTCTCGTGGGGGCACCTTCTGGCAATGAACGCATCGACACTCTGTGTGCCATTTCTATGGCATATAACTGGGACAAAGTCCCCTTTCCAAGTGTATTCAACAGCTAAGATTTAAAGTAAAATGTAGGGTCTGGTCCCTCCACTATCTCCGGCACCCCCACAATGCGTATGTTATTTCTACGGAGTCTATTTGCCAAGTCGTCAGCCTTGGCTGCTAAACCCGCAATAGCTGAATTATGATGTCGTTTTTCTTTTAGGGCAGGTGTTACTGCATCCTCCATGTCACTTACTCTCCCCTCCACCGCTGCAGTTCACTCAGAAATCTTTTGGATATCATCATGACTCAGGAAAGTGATATTCGCCGTCACCTTTCCCATTTTAGAGACTATTGTAGAAACATGCACATTGCATGTAGTGACTGCCAATAAAATGTCTCTCCAGAGTAGGTTCAGAGAGATCTGGGGGTCTGTCAGATTGTGGAGCAGCTTCAGTGGTAGCATTAAACACCAGTAATGCATGCTTTGCACTCCGTACACTCCCACCACTATCTGCCGCCATTTCCCTGTCCTCTCCAGATTTACAGTCCTCCGTCAAGTCTGATAGCTCGAGGACGGACGGGTCTGCACAGATCTCGTTGCCGCATTTGCGGATCTCTCTGCCTGTCCCCTCTGCCTGGGCGTCTGTAGGCCTTGGCCGGCGCCATTTTGCAGTGCGTGGTCTCCCCCTTCAACGACAAATTTCTTTTGCCTCGTCATGAGATTCGGAAGCCCGGTTTCACCACTGCAATCTCTGTGTCTCATGCTCAACAGGTAGGGTGTCGACATGTACCGACAGGATAAATGTAGCAGGATAAAGTAGCAATTTATGACGCACCGGCCGGGAGCTCTCACTTCCTGCGTCTGCTCACATTCAGGTCCAGGCCATGCCTTGGATTCAGCTGTCTTTTAAATATGTTTTCTGGAAAGTATCCCAAACATTTTTGAGACCAAATATTTTGTTCAACCTTTTGCTTTTTTTGTGTCTTAGTTAGGGAACGTCCAAATCCGGTCAATACACAATCAAGTTTCGCACCCTGGTTGCAGATTTACATAGGTTAAAAAAAGACTCATCCATCAAGTTTAACATTTCTCAATCCATTACACATCTATCCATTTGTCATTGCATAGACATCTATCCCTTTTTTAAATGCTAACATAGTATCTGCCATTACTACCTCTTGGGCTAGGGCATTTCATAGTTTAACTACTCCAACTGTAAAGAACCCTTTCCTATATTATTGTCTCAAATGCCTTTTCTCCACAATAAATGTATTCTGGTAATTTTCTTAAGTCCTTGGAAAGAACAAATCATGTGCTGGTTTTTTGTATTGACCACACATATGCAGTACTTATACATTTTAATAAGATCACCCCTAAGGAGTCTTTTTTCCAAGCTGAACAAGCCCAAATTTTCTAGCCTTTCACTGTAAGGGTATATTCACACGGCAGCGTCCGTTACGGCTGAAATTACGGTGCTTTTTTTTCAGGAAAAAACAGCACCGTAATTTCAGCCGTAATGGCATGTGCAGGTGTCTTTCGCTGTGTCCATTACGGACGTAATTGGAGCTGTTTTTCCATGGAGTCCATGGAAAACGGCTCCATTTACGTCTGAAGAAGTGACATGCACTTCTTTGACAGGGCGTCTTTTTTACGCGCCACCTTTTGACAGCGGCGCGTAAAAAAAATGAGCGTCGGCACAGAACATCGTAAGACCCATTCAAATGAATGGGCAGATGTTTGCCGACACCTTTGAGCCGCATTTTCGGACGTAAGTCAGGGCTAAAATGCAGCACAATCCCTTGCCAAAGTGTCGGGAGATTCAGAGGCGCTATCCACAAGGGAGGGGGAGTAGCGCTATCTACTGGGGTTGGCGCTATGTACAGGGGGTGTGGCACTACATGGGGGGTGTATTCCGGCTTCTTAAAGCCCCTAACGTCGACAGTGACATCAAGGGCTTTGGCAAGACAGAAGTCCATTGGCGAGTCAGCTGAAAGGAAAGGGCAGTGCTGCACACAGTTAAGCCCGTTCTATGCTGCCAATGTTTACATACGTGACTACTGATCGGGGCATTGGCAGTTGGAACGTATATAGCCATATGGCTGTCTTGAAGGGGTTAAAAATAATTGGGCCTAACACAGACCCTCGTGGTACCCCATGTCTGACTTTAGCATATTTTAAGTAAGTACCATTTATAATGACTCTTTGCAGGGATGGTTTTAGACAAAGTGTGGTCCTGGGCAAAGTTAAATGTCGGGCCCCAAAGCATATGTCCCCCCCTCTCACACAAAAATATTATCTAAATACATATACAGTTATTAAATCATACCGCTATACCAGATGAAATATTACCTGCATATTGTTACTGAACACAACTCACTGTTATAAGACTAATATTAGCAATAATACCACAATAAATGGTCCAAATAATACCACCACACTGTATCCACATCGTGACTGAATAATACCCCCATACAGTTACTGAATAATACCGCCACTCCATAACCACATAGTGACTGAAAAATACCCCCATACTGTTACTGAATAATACTGCCACACGATAACCACAGTGACTGAATAATACCACCACACCATAACCACATAGTGACTGAATAATACCCCCACACCATAACCACATAGTGACTGAATAATACCTCCATACTGTTACTGAATAATACCACCACACCATAACCACAGTGATTGAATAATACCTCCATACTGTAACTGAATAATATCGCCACACCATAACCAAATAGCTTCTGAATACCTCCATTCTGTTACTGAATAAAAACCACTATACAAAAAACAATATTACCACCATGTAGTGACCATATAGTGTTAGATGCCAGTTATACACAGGAGCTCTGCAGACCATATAGGTGATTACAGCACATTTATATCCAGTGACTCACAGGTGATGTTTTCTCTGATTAGTCGTTCCCTTTCCCTTTTTTCTCCATCTGGCCTCAGACCACTGTGACTACTTATTCCAGCCATGACTTGTCTCTGCAGATTTTGCCACACAGACATGGTTTCTTGCTTTTCCAGCATCCTCCACACCTATACCCCATCCTCTAAACAAACTCCTAATCCACAGTGCCCCAAATAGTAATAATGATCCCTTAGTGCTTGACACAATAAAAGTGCCCCCTCAGTAACCGTGCCCCCAGAATAATAATGCCCCCTTTGTGCCCCTGTATATAGCGCCACAACATCCCCTGTAGATAGCACCACACAGCCTGCCCCCGTAGTAGATGGTGCCACACGGCCCCCCCTTGTATATAGTGCCACACAGCCCCCCTTGTGTATATAGTACCACACAGCCCTCCCTTGTATCTAATGCTACACAGTCCCCCTCCCTTGTATATAGTGCCACACAGTCCCCCTGTCTTGCATATAGTGCTACACAGTCGCTCCCCTTGTATATAGTACCACACAGCTCTCTCCTTGTGTACAGTGCCACACAGCTCCCCCCTCCGCTTGTAGATAGTGCCATGCAGCCCCCTTGTATATAGTGCCACCCAGCTCTCCCCTCCCCTTGTATATAGTGCCACACAGCTCTCCCCTCCCCTTGTATATAGTGGCACACAGATCCCCTCCCCTTTTATATAATGCCACACAGCCCCCTCCCCTTTTATATGGTGCCACACAACTCCCCTTCCCCTTGTCTATAGTTCCACACAGCTCCCCCTCCCCAATGTATAGTGTCACACAGCTCTCCCCGTATAAAGTTCCACACAGCTCTCCCGTCCCCTCGTATATAGTGGCACACAGCTCCCCCTCCCCTCGTATATAATGACACACAGCCCCCCCCGCAAAAACATTGTACTTACCTTGCCCTGTTCCCGTGACGGATGGAGCACTTCACAGCCTCCAAGCGGGACGTTGGCGCAGGCCAGCGTCCCATCGTCATCACATTAGCCTGCGCAGGGAGTCTTCCCAGCGCCTTATAGGCTGCAGGGCTAACGTGGCCTACATCCTATAGTGTTCAATTGTATCTGCGTCCTGAGGACGTAGATACAATTGAATGTGCTTACGACGCCACCAGGCATGAGGGGGCCCGTGCTGTCTGGCCCATACATTTTATGTGCCGGGAGGCGTGGGCCCCTCATGTCTCGGGCTCTGTAGCAGACCTGAGAGGATTGGGGCCCCGGGCATTTGCCCAGTTTGCCCCCCCTAGCGCCAGCCCTGACTGTTTTCTTAACCCTTGTGCATAAAATTCCCCCGAGTCCCTGCCTCTGTAGCTTCAGTACAAGGCTATTGTGTGGTACAGTATCAAATGCTGTTGTAAAGCCCAAATATATCACATCAGTCGCATGACCAACCTCCAGATTTGCACTTACCTCCTCATAGAAACCGAGCATGATGGTTAGGCATGACCTGTTTTTCATGAATCCATGTTGGTTATCAGTTGTTAGATTGTTCACCACTTCTCAATACTTCTCAGTTCATCTTTTAGAATACCCTCAAATATTTTACATACCACAGATGTCAAACTCACTGGACAGTAGTTACTCTGTTCCACCTTCTTACTCTTCTTAAATATTTGCACAACATCAGCCATCCTCCAATCCTGTGGCACTGATCCTGTTACAAGAGAGTCCAAGAAGACGAGATACAATGGTCTGTCCATTACTGAGCCCAAATCCCTAATTACCGTGAATGAATGCCGTCTGGGCTATGGGCTTTATCAATATTTAATTTGCTTAGACACAGCTGTACTTCCTCCTGTGTTATGTAGGTAATATTGGGTGGAGAACCTTGATTACTGACCCCCTAAATATATGGCAATGGCAGCTCATCAGTGAACACCGATGGAAAGTATGTGTTTAATATCTCAGCTCTCCTTTTCTCCTCTACTATTTTATTACTATTGCCATCTTTTATAGGGCCAATATTATAATTTTTTTTTATTTTTTGCCATTTATTTATGCAAAAATTTGAGACAAATTTTAATGTCGCTAACTATTTGTTTTTCTGTGGCTAACTTTGCTAACTAGGTTTAATTTTTACTTTTTCTATTGAGATCTTTATAAGCCTGAAATTCTTTTTCTGAACCTCAGCCTTCAATGTTTTAAATGCTTTTTGTTTTCGTCGTCTTATATTCAGTGCTTCCCTATTCATCCATATTGGTCTCCTTTTATTCCTAGACATTTTGTTACCGGAGAGTATAAACTTACTACACGATTCATGTAATATATCTTTAAAACCTCCCCATTTAGCTCTAGTATCCCTGTTTACCATTACATGATCCCAGTCTACAAGTGTTTCCTTCAGTCAATTGAATTTAGCTTTCCTAAAATTCCAAGTTTTTGTTGCTGGCCTTTGTACTGTTTAATGGAATATTATTTTAAAACGTAACATATTATAGTCACTGTTGCCCAAGTGCTCCTGGACCTCCACAAGACCCAGTATATTATCCCTACTGGTTGGTTTGCCAACCAACTGAGCAAAATAATTGTCTTAAATTGTGGATAAAAGCGTACAGCTTTTAGCACAACCAGCGGCCTCTATGTCCCAATTAATATCAGGATAGGTAAAATCAAAATCATACCGCCCAACATCTCACTTCAGATCATACTGATTAAAGGCATTATAAACACTTCCATTTACATTGAGGGACTCCCAGGTGAGATCTTCTCAGATTCTAGTCATTATTTTTCTCTTTTCTTCTCCATCCAGTCCAGACCTCTATGATGACTTCCCATCCCATGACACAGCCCATTTCTGCAGTTTTCCGCTCAGATGTCTTCAGCTTGTTACTTTTAAAACATTTCTGCACTTATAAACGACTATAAAATTCTCATGGTGCCACACACTATTCCCCTAAATATAATAGCGCCATACACTGCACCTCTAATTATAATCGCATCACACACTGTGCCCCTGATTATAATAGCACCATGCACTGTGTCCCTTATTATAATAGCAGCATACACTGTCCCACACACTCGCGCACACACATAGTGCCCCCTGTAAATAGTGCCCTCATAGAACCCTTTGTAGATAGTGCCCCTTATAGAGCCCCCTGTAGACAGTTCCCCCTGTAGACAGTGCCCCACATAGAGCCCGCTGTAGACCGTACCCCACATACATAGTGCCCTCTATATAGCCTCATGTAGATACAGCCGCCTATAGAGAGTGCCCCCTGTAGATTGTGCTCCTCATAGAGCACCCTGTAGATAGTGCCCCCATAGAGCTCCCTGTAGATAGTGCCCCTCATAGAGCCCCCGGTAGATTGTGCCCTGCATAGAGCCCCCTATACACAGTGCCCCACATACATAGTGCCCCCTACAGATCCTCCTGTAGATGCTGCCCCTCATATAGCCCCCTGTAGACTGTTCCCCTCATAGAGCCCCCTGTAGACAGTACTCACATACATAGTGCCCACTATAGAGCTTGTAGATATTTCACCTCATAGAGCCCCCTATAGGATAGCGCCCCCTGTAAATGGTGCCCCTCATAGAGCCCCCTGTAGATAGTGCCCCTCTTAGGGCCCCCTGTAGATAGTGCCCCTCATAGGGGCCCCTGTAGATAGTGCCCCTCATAGAGCCCCCTGTAGATAGTGCCCCTCATAGAGTCCCCTGTAGATAGTGCCCCGCATATAGCCCCCTGTAGACTGTGCCCTGCATAGAGCCCCCTGTAGACAGTGCACCACATACATAGTGCCCCCTATAGAGCCTCCTGTAGATACTGCCCCTCATAGAGCCCCCTGTAGACAGTGCCCACATACATAGTTGCCACTATAGAGCCTCCTGTAGATATTTCACCTCATAGAGCCCACTGTAGATAGAGCCCCATATAGGATAGTGCCCCCTGTATATTGTGCCCCTCATAGACCCCCCCCCTGTAGATATTGACCCCATAGAGCCCCCTATAGATATTTCACCTCAGAGCCCTCAGTAGAAGGCCCCCTGTAGATTGTGTCCCTCATAGAGCCCCCTGTAGATAGTGCCCCTCAGAGCCCCCTGTAGATAGAGCCCCTTATAGTGCCTCCTGTAGACAGTGCCCCACATAGAGCCCCCTGTGGACAGTACCCTACATAGAGCCCGCTGTAGACAGTGCCCCGCATAGAGCCCCCTGTAGTCAGTGCCCACATACATAGTGCCCCACATATAGCCCCCTGTAGATCGAGCTCGATTTATATGTCAAGCGGTGCGATTTATAGGTCATGTCATGTTTGTGTTCCTAATGTCTAATGTACAACCACTTTTCTTGCCCCAGTGCTAAAGTAAAAAAGGCAAATTATAAACAGTCTTGATTAAAAATCTCTTGACATTTTTGTTATGATTACTCTATGGCTGGAAAGGGCTAGTTCCAAATAGTCTCAGTGTAGCCTTAAAAAGCTACAAAAAGCTGTTCTTTATCAGTTTTATGATATATATTTTTTTCATCAAAATTCAGGTTGCAAGTTGGGAGAAGCATCTGACTTCCTCGTACGACAAGGAGATCTCATTCAAGTTCCATCAGGGAAAGTGGGCTGCTATAAGATCTGCACTTGTAGACAAAGTGGTACATTGGAAGCCTGCATTGAAATAAATTGTGTTGATCAGATATCATGCAATGTTGGTGGGCAACACAAAAGTACGTGCTATACAACAGGTTATCAGTTATATAATATAATCACGTTATATATGTTAACATATAAAATAATATCCTTTATGTTGGGCTAAAATTTTTTGCAGCACTTTCAAACTATAAAAACAATTCTTGACACTTGACAAAAATATGAATTAGAAATAACATACATTAATAATACCCGTTTTCCTTGCACGTTGTATAGTCATTACAAGCACATGGATTTGTGTAATGTCTAAATGTCTTATTACGTAGATCATGGAACTTCCTTCAAAATTGCTTGTAATAGCTGTTCATGTGTTGCTGGTAAAGTCCGATGCTCTAAACGTCAGTGTACAAATGAACTTAACTCTGATGGTGATCGAAGCATGTTTACTGGTAAGAAGTTTATTTATTTTTAATGTCTATTTTATACATAATAAAAACCTAGTCAGAATAAAAATAGTTCTGTAAGCCTGGGGCTAGACCTAGCCTTTTTTTTAGTGAGCAATAAATTGCTGTCCATATGAATGCATTAGACTAGAGCTACTGTACATACATAGTTACATTGTACGGTTGAAAAAAGACATAAGTCCATCAAGTTCAACCAAGGGATGGGAAAAAAGGAAGGGATGAAACAAATTCTACACATTGACATAGGAGCTGATATTTTTTCGTTCTTGGAAATGATCTATGCTTTTTTTTAAAGCCATCTACTGTCCCTGCTGTGACCAGCTCCTGCGGTAGATTATTCCATAAATTCAAAGTTCTCACAGTAAAGACCGCTTGTGGATTCTGCAGATTGAACCTTTTTTTTGCTCCAGACGGAACAGGTTTTCACTATATTTCTTATATGGGCCATTCATATATTTATATAAGTTAATCATGTCCCCCCCTTAGTTGTCTCTTTTCAAGGCTAAGTAAGTTTAATTCTTTTAATCTTTCCTCGTAACTTAGATTCTCCATGCCCCTTATTAGTTTAGTTGCTCTTCTTTGTATTTTTCCAACTACAGGGCATCCTTTCTGTGAACTGGAGCCCAGAACTGAACTGCATATTATAGATGAGGCCGCACTAATGCTTTGTAAAGTAGTAATATTATATCCCTGTCCCGCAAGTCCATGCCTCCTTTAATACATGACAATATTTTGCTGGCCTTTGAAGCAGCTGATTGACATTGTATGCTGTTATTTAGTTTATGATTTACAAATACACTCAGATCCTTCTCAACAATTGAATCCCCCAGTATAGCTCCCCCTAGGACAATGATGCATGCAGGTTGTTGGTACCCAGATGCATAACTTTACATTTATCTACATTAAACCTCATTTGCCAAGTGGATGCCCAAACACTCAGTGTGTCCAAGTCGGCTTGTAATATATGAACATCTTCTATAGACTGAACAATACTACATAGCTTGGTGTCAGCTGCAAAAATAGAAATAGTGCTATTAATCCCAGCCTCTATATCATTAATAAATAAGTTGAATAATAGCGGTCCCAGCACTGAACCCTGGGGTACACCACTTATAACCTGAGACCATTCAGAGTAGGAATCATTGACCACAACTCTCTGGATACGGTCCTTGAGCAAATTTTCAATCCAATTATAAACTATACTTACTAAACCTATAGTCCTTAATTTACCCATTAGACGTCTATGAGGGACAGTGTCAAATGGCTTTGCAAAGTCCAAAAACACTATATCCACAGCGGCATCTCTGTCTAGGCTTCTGCTCACCTCTTCATAAAAACAAATCAGGTTGGTTTGACAACTTCTGTCATTAGTAAAACCACATAATCCTGTATCTAGTCCCTCAATAGCCCCTCAATCATTTTTCCCATGGATGTTAAGCTTACTGGTCTATAATTACCCAGGGAAGACCTAGAGCCCTTTTTGAAAATCGGCACCACATTTGCCCTCCGTCAGTCCCTTGGCACTATACCAGTCACTAGAGAATCTCTGAATATTATGAATAGGGGGACAGAAATAACTGAACTGAGTTCTTTAAGAACTCTAGGGTGTAACCCATTTGGTCCCGGAGCCTTGTGCACATTTATTTTATTTACCTTAGCTTGGACCATATCTACATTCAGCCAATTACCTATATTAATTTATGTATTAACAGCATTGGCAACGGCTACATCAGCTGCTCTTTCTTCTGTTGTATATACAGAGCTAGTAACTCTGCCTTCTCTTGATCCCCTGTGACCAACTTCCCATTACCACTATCTATGGGTCCTACATGTTCAGACCTTGGCTTTTTTGCATTTATATACTTGTAAAATTTTTGGGAATTTGTTTTGCTATCCTTGGCCACCTGCCTTTCATTTTGTATTTCTGCTGATTTCATAAATTTTTACAGATTTTATTAAGCTCTGTGTAATTTACAAAGGCTACAGCTGTACCCTCAGATTTGTATTTTTCAAATGCCCTTTTTTGTCATATATTGCCCTTTTTACAGAAGGTGTAAGGCATGTGGGGTTTAATTTTAGTCGTTTATACTTGTTACCTATAGGAAAAAATTGTGCACTATAATTATACAAAGTGGATTTTAAGATCTCCCATTTATCATTTGTACCATTATTTGACATTAGTTGTTCCCGGTCTATGTCCTGAATTGCAGCCCTCATCCTAGGGAAATTGGCCTTCTTAAAATTAAGTGTTTCTAAGGGTTTATTTCTTACAGTATAGGTAAAATATAACTATATTGTGATCACGGTTACTGAGGTTTTCACGAACATTGACATTCCCAACAAGCTCTGCATTATTAGAAATGACCAGATCCAACAGAGCTTCACCTCTAGTCGGGTCTTCTACAAACTGGCCCATAAAATTTTCCTGCAAAGGGTTGAGGAAATTTCTCCCCTTCACAGTTGTTGCTGAACCATGACACCAATTAATATCCCTGTATATAAAATCTCCCATTATCACTATAGTACCCCCCTGTGCTACCCCCTCCATTTGTTTATATAGCTGAACTTCCATCTCCTCAGTTATATTGGGGGGTCTATAGATTACACCAAAAGTACTTTTTCAGTGTTTACCACCTTTGTAATTCCACCCAAAAGGTTTCAACCTCCTCACAATCTTCACCCACTATTGTCTCTTTCACACTCCCCTTCATACCACTTCTCACATACAGACATACACCACCGCCTTTCCTATTATCCCTGTCTTTCTGAAAAAGTGTAAAACCCTGTAGATTGAAGAGTCTAGCCATGTTTTAGCAACACCAACTATATCTATATGTTCCTCCAGTACCAAGGCCTCCAGCTCTCCCATTTTGCTTGCTAGACTTCTGACATTTGTGAACATACACTTTAACTTGCCTTTCAGTTTGTCACATTCAGTATCAGAAATGTGATTATTTGACATTATTTGGGAATTTTTATCTTCATTGCTGTTTTGTAACAAGAGGATCTCTTTATCCCGTTGCCTAATCCTCTCCCCACAGTCTATTTCTCCCACTACAAAAAATTACTTTCTATAGGAATGCATTGAGTAGCATGAAAATCTCTTGAAAATATCTCAAGTCATTTGAGTTGCTGGCGATTATTTTTTTTTTTTTAAGCTACTCAATGCATTCCTCTGGACAGCGATTTATTACAGCGCTTTATGTAGTGAGATAAATACTCTTCGTATAACCCTAGCCTAAGGGCTTAATCAGACGACAGGGAAAGTCGGCCGTGTGATGGTCGTTTTTTTAACGTCCATTACACGGCTGCATTAAAATGAATCCATGTCTATGGAGCTATTCACACGGCTGTTTTTTTAACAGACCGTGTGAACGGCCTGGGAAAAAAATAGGACATGTCCTATTTTTGCCCTTTTTCTCGTATCCCTCAATAGACTCAAGTCTATGAGGGATCCGTGAAAATGGATCCCGCATGGGTGCAAATCGGCTGAGAAAAACTTTGACACCCAGTCGTGTGAATATAGCCTTATGCGTTCCTATGGACAGAGATTTATCACTCACTAAAAAAAGTCTATGTCTAGCCCCAGCCTAACTGGAAAACCCTTCATGGATAACATTTAGCTTCTATAAGATTTATAATGATATTTTAAAACTTGTTTCTATGTCATAAAAAATCTTTTCAACAATGGAGTTTCCACCATGCATGCGGATTCTGAATGAAAGGGGAAAGAACCCCAGGAAGAAATAATCTATGAGTATTCACCATCAACTCAATTCACTTAATATGCTCAACCTCACAGATTGCATTTCCACTTTAAATATTAATCACATCTTTTTGCTTATTCCTTTTAGGCCTTATTCACACGAAAGTGGATTACGTCCGTGATTTTCACGCGCGTCGCACAGACCTATGTTAGTGAATGGGGCCGTTCAGACAGTCAGTGATTTTCATGCAGCGTATGTCCGCTGCGTAAAACTCACGACATGTCCTATACTTGGCCATTTTTCACGCATCACACACCCATTGAAGGCAATGGGTGCGTTTAATTTGCGCATGGCACACGAAAGCACTTCCGGGTGCCGCGCGTGATTCGCGCTACAGTAGTAAAATAAATGAATGAAAAAAGAAAAGCACCTCCTGCTTTTATGTTTGTAAACATAAAAACAGAGTGTCATCATGCCGCCATATGCGCGGAAATCACGCAGGCACGCACCAAATACTTATACCACACGGAACTGACACGTTCGTGTGAATAAGGCCTAACTCTGCATCACAAATTTGTTTTATGATGCCTCATGTTTACTGTGATTTTATGCTATTTCTTCCTTTCATAGAATTATTTTATATATATATATACTTAGGTGATGTTGTTTATTCTTAGGTAGAAGATGCTGTAGCTGAAAATGAACAATAAATGGCAAATTAGGAAGGTTTTCTGAAAATAAATGTAATATGCTTGGTCCCATAAATTAGACTAAACATAAATTAAAGGTAGCTAAACAACTGATGCAGTAACCTGGGGAAATTCAGGGTTATCTAATATAGTCTTATGAATGGTGTTGAGCTGCAATACTAGACATAGCCCAAGGACAAAAGTGGCGCTATTTCTGGAGAAAAAAAAGTAGTCCCCTGTTTAAGAATCAAGTTTTTATGTCATACCTTCATTGTCTGAGTCCTTAATATTTTCCATTCAGAATCTACCCTGAGGCTAAGGCCAGATTCACACGAACGAGTGCAAACGGACATGAAAAACTGTTTTTCACGTCCGAGTTGCCCCTGTGTGGGTCACGTTTTCACAGATCCCCATAGACTTGAATCTATCGAGGGATGCGTGAAAGCAGAAGAAAATAGGACATGTTCTATTTTTCAACGGACCCTTCACACAGTCCGTTGAAACAAAGGCCGTGTGAACAGCCACATTGAAATAAATGCGTCCGTGTGACGGCCATTGTTTTAACAGCCGTCACACAGATGTATACGCCGCATTCCAAATTATTATGCAAATGTTATTTTTCGCAGATTTTCCTAAATAGTCGATGCAAATGACAGTCAGTATAATCTTCAAGCCATCAACAGTTGGAGTATAATGCAAATTTTATTGAACAAATCTCCTAATGATAACAGATTTTTTTTTAGAAGTAAAAAACTCAAAATGCACTGTTTCAAATTATTATGCACAACAGAGGTCAAAACATTTTAAAGGTTGTAAAGAGAACTAAAATGGTAATTTGTTGAATTTGCAGCATCAGGAGGTCATATTTACAGAAATCAAAAACTTCACAGGCCAAGTTACATGTTAACATAGGACCCCTTCTTTGATATCACCTTCACAGTTCTTGCATCCATTGAATTTGTGAGTATTTGGACAGTTTCTGCTTGAATATCTTTGCAGGATGTCAGAATAGCCTCCCAGAGCTTCTGTTTTGATGTGAACTGCTTCCCACCCTCATAGATATTTTGCTTGAGGATGCTCCAAAGTTTCTCAACAGGGTTGAGGTCAGGGGAACATGGGGGCCACACCATGAGTTCCTCTCCTTTTATGCCCATAGCAGCCAATGACACAGAGGTATTCTTTGCAGCATGAGATGGTGCATTGTCCTGCATGAAGATAATTTTGCTACGGAAGGCACGGTTCTTCTTTTTGTACCACAGAAGAAAGTGGTCAGTCATAAACTCTACGTACTTTGCAGAGGTCATTTTCACACTGTCAGGGACCCTAAAGGGGCCTACCAGCTCTCTCCCCATGATTCCAGCCCAAAACATGACTCCGCCACCTCCTTGCTGACGTCGCAGCCTTGTTTGGACATGGTGGCCATTCACCAACCATCCACTACTCCATCCATCTGGACCATCCAGGGTTGCATGGCACTCATCAGTAAACAACACGGTTGCAGTGGGCTCAGAAATACATGAAGACTAATTTTCAAACCGTTTCTGCTTGTGAGCATTGTTTAGGGGTGGCCGAATAATAGCTTTATGCACACTTGCAAACCTCTGGAGGATCCTACACCTTGAGGTTCGCGGTACTCCAGAGGCACCAGCGGCTTCAAATAACTGTTTGCTGCTTTGCAATGGCATTTTAGCAGCTGCTCTCCTAATCCTATTAATTTGTCTGGCAGAAACCTTCCTCATTATGCCTTTATCTGAACGAACCAGTCTGTGCTCTGAATCAGCCACAAATCTTTTCAAAGTATGATGATCACGCTTAAGTTTTCTTGAAATATCCAATGTTTTCAAACATTGTGCAAGGTATTGCACTATTTAACGCTTTTCGGCAGCAGAGAGATCCTTTTTCTTTCCCATATTGCTTGAAACCTGTGGCCTGCTTAATAATGTGGAACGTCCTTCTTAAGTAGTTTTCCTTTGATTGGGCACACCTGGCAAACTAATTATCACAGGTGTCTGAGATTGATTACAATGATCCAAAGAGCCCTAAGACACAATACCATCCATGAGTTTCAGTGAAAAACTAATAATTAAATGTTTATGACACTTAAATGCAGTGTGCATAATAATTTGGAACACGGTGTACTACGGTCATCTGAATTCGGACTAAAAGGCAGAATGTGTACTATTTCTGTGTTCTTTATGCAAGATTATTAAATATATACTTATCACACAAGTACATTTTATTCTGTTCTCATACAAACCATTTAAACTTATGAAGTTGAAGTAGGGAAGAGAGTTTAGTAATGTAACCAGTTTTGTGAATCTAATATTTTAGGTTTGCCCTGCAATTGTGCAGATAAGTTTGTTCCTGTGTGCGGAAAGAATGGACGCACATACCCAAGTGCATGTATAGCACGATGTGTTGGATTGTTGGACCACCAGTTTGAGTTTGGAGAGTGTTCTTCAAAGGACCCATGTAATCTGAATCCTTGTCATAGAAACCAAAGGTAAGTAGTCATGCATAGTTTTTTTTTAAGAAAAATATATATTGGGCACTGTTTCCATTAAAACCTGCTAATTTCAGTGGGAATCTTTTTTTATGTTAAAGTCATCAGTTGGCATCAATTTGTCTCAGTTTCATAATATTGTTATTGGTGGGCAGAATAGTATGGTCTGCTACCCTATGCTGTAGTTACTATTTAAAGGAGTTTTACCACTATAGGAAGTGATGGCATATTACTACCCCACTGATCATCAGAATGAAGGGGCTGCACCCATAATATTTGGGTTTATGTGGGGTGTGGGAATATATTTTTATTTTTTATTTTTTTATTATATAAAAAACTATTTTTTACTTCTGAACAGTTTTTTTTTTAACTTTGAAAGCTTTGATTAATATATAAGCATACAATAACAAATCTTTTAAATATAGATGTATTCCGAAAAGACAAGTTTGCCTCACCAGCTTTGAAAAGTCCCATTGTCTTCAGTATGAGTGCATCCCGAGACAGATGAAGTGTGAGCACGTGAGAGAACCTGTCTGCGACAGTGACAATACAGAACATCCCAACATTTGCACTTTATATCAAAGGGGAAAACAGCTGTCCTATAAAGGCTCATGTCAGGTAAGATAATATAATTAAAGTAACAGTGCTATTCATTTTTCATGAAAGGCTGCTGTGTTTATTGATTCTGACTACATATTACTTTTTCTCTCCCAAGACTGCAATGGATATCACTGAAACAGACACTGATACGAATGCTTAAGTTCTTAAGTAAGGAACTTTTGTTACCATAAAACAATTCCCATTATGTCTCCATCCAGTTATGTTTGCATTGTCTCATAGTCACATCCATACACATGAAAAATACATTACTGAGTTGATGAGATCCTAGTTCCATGTCTGTTTCCATATGTGAAAGTTTTAAAGCAATCAACTTCAGATTGCATGTGTAGATGACCTCAATAATCTGAAAGGCAATATAAATTACCCCATAAATATCTATTATAGTGGCTGAGGTATATTATTTGTCTTTTTTTTTAATGGACAGAAAGAATGCGGCATTTGCAAGTAGTAATCTGAAGTTTGTTGCATCTAATATCCAAAAATACATGAATCCATTTTTCATTATACGTTACGGTACCTTTTCTATACAATACCATAATGTTTAAGGGAAACCATCACCAAGACGAAGGCAGTCGTAACTTATAGTCATTTTAGCACAACACTAACTATCTATGTGCACCCATGTCATTTTTTCTTAATATTGTGGTATCTTTTTTTAATTAGTTAGTCTGTGTTTTAGGAAATTGAACAATATACCTGAAATAACCATTGTTACTGTATCCATTATTCACAGTGTGGCTCCATGAGTGATTAATAGACTAGCAATATTATGCTTGAACCATAGTATTCTTTTTGGTTTTATGCCCCTTAATGTTTTGTTTGCTTTTGCAGCTGCTGCTTGACATTGAGTGCTGCTGCTTTGCTTGCTGTTAACCAAATAATTAAGCTATGTGATGTGTTGTCCACATTATATTTATATATTATATATTTAATGTGTCAGAAGTCATGCTATTATTGTGTCCTATGTTCATAGTTGCATTTTATTTGCTTTGAAACGGATAACTGATAAAGAATTATACACTTTGGCATCAGTTGGAGTCCCATAGAAATTAGATCAACCAGGATCCGTCATGATCTTTTTTTGGTTAACAAAACACACACTACAAAACATGTGTGAACCTAGCCTTAGCTAGGCATTTTATGTTTTTCATAAGCCATTGGAATTAGATTTACTGTAAAACCTTTTATTTAGTTGTATAACTTCAGCCATGTAATATTCCTGTGCTACTGACCCAATTAATAAGGGATTTAGAAAAATAAGATACAATGGCCTAGCATTTACAAGTCTTTATTTCTTTAGCACACCCGTGTGCTGTATGTGTTTCATGCATCAGTTACTAAAAAATTGCTGAGAAAAAAAAAGATAAAACCAAGTTCTTGCAGACGAGAAACATGGACGTGAAAAACTGATGCCACACAGAAAGCAGACTGATACCATAAGGAAACCACACAGACCTGAAATATGGTCTGTTTTTTTTCGCGTGCAAATCGGACATGCTCGTGTGAATGAATAGATTATTGAATGAATATTGAATGAAGAGGATTGCTTTCTTCTCTCATTCATGTTAGACTGGTGACCTGTTAGTAAAAATGATGCAGGGAACTTTATAAAAAGTAGATTAAACTGATAACAGGTCAACTTTTAATAGCTTTGTGTACCCCTTGTCCGATCTCAACAACTATATTTGACTGTTTTCCAGTGAAATCACATTGAAAACTATGTATACAGATTCATTCCTTAAAATATGCATTTTAGGAATGTTAGGCACCCCTTTGATGTGCCATAACCGGCTACAGTGGGAAAACCCATTTAGCTTTCACCCCATGACAATGGTTGATGGGAACATTTTTATTTTCGCACATTTTCACTTAACCAGAAGCACACCGATGTGACTGATAATAAGCAGTTGTGCAAATAATGTGTGCTTCTTTTCTAATTTTATTTAATTTGAGAACTATTAGCATCCTTTCAGCATGAGTAGAAATAAAGGCCAATAGTAAACCTAAACAGTCCAGAAAACATTGTAGTGTCTGGCCGCTGGTGGTCTGTGGAACAGTTCATGCCCAGTCCATGGTCAATGGTACAGTTTCATTTGGTATCCAGTAGGCAGTGGTTCAGTTGCCATAATGTACCTGGGTCATCAGTGGAACTGAATTTGTCCGGTATAAAGTGGTCATTCACCCTTCTGGTGGTTCACTGATGACTTTCCAAGTTCCTGTGGGGAAATGCAGGGAAAGTGTGGAAAGAAGAGGTCATCAGCTTCTCAAAGGTGAGATACAATGACTACCTTCAGTGAATCTTCTCTTGTATATTAAAGAGGACTTATCACCTCTCCTGGCATATCTATTTTAGTAAATACTTGTAATCCCCCTGAATGAATAATTCTGGAACATATTTTCTTAGAATTCCTTTATAGTGCCATTCTTCTGTTATTCCTCCCAGAAATTTATGAATAAATTGACTACTGGGTGTTACCATTCCCCTTGTCAAAGGGGTGGGTCCCTCCACAGTCACTGTCAGCATTGATTGGACAGTGTCAGCCTGTGTAGGGACACACCCCCTACTGGTAACACCCAGTTGTCAATTTATTCATGAATTTCTAGGAGGAATAAGAGAACAGCACAATGTAAAGTAAAAAGAAAAGATGCTCCAGAATTGTTATTTCATGGGGAATACAAGTATTTACTAAAACAAACATGTCCTCTTTAATATCAGGATTCTTGAATGGGGAGTGCAATTGCCAACTCATGCTCCAGAATTGTTATTTCATTTGGAATACAAGTATTTATTAAACAGACATGTTTTATGGTGGTTTTAACATGCATTTTGTGTCTCTAAGTTTTTCCAGATGTTTTTAAAGTTATATAGAGAAGCCTATGGAAAAACCACCATATAAAAAAACACCATGCCTAGAGCATTCTGTGCTTTGGAAAAACGTAATTGACCCCAAAATCGCCACAAACAAACACGCTGTCTATGTAGACGTTTTATATTTTACTATAGACTTTTAAATAACATTTGGCCTTAACACCCCCCCCCCCCCCCAAAAAAAAAGTGAAGAAAATGCCATGGAAAATGTTGCTGTGAAATATTCTGTGAATATATGGCCGTATAGCATCTAGTTAAATAAAATGAAAAAATTGGTTTTATTTTTCTTTTGATTTCAGAACCCAGATGCATCAGGTATTTCTAGTTATTTACCAAAGAGTCTAATATATAAAAAAAATATCTAACTATTGTATGTTTTGAAATTTTATAGCCTTTCTGCAAGTCCATGGAACCAGTCTGCGGACACAATGGGGAAACATATACTAATTTATGCAGTGCTTATTCCGACCGTGTTGCTGTGGATTATTATGGCAGGTGTCAGGATGTTGGGATATTATCAGAGCACAGTTTTCATTCAGAATGTGCCTCCATTAAGTGCCCTACTAAACCTACGGTTGGCTGTAAAGCAGTTATACCTCCTGGTAAGTGCATGTATTTATAGTGCAAGACTTCCTTCCGTCAATTTTGTTTATGAGATCGGTTCTTGACCGCACATTAATTTTATACTATAGAACAGTTATAACACACTTGTGAACATTTGAATGGACCGTACAGTTTACACTACGGTATTAGGCCTCATTTACATGAGCGTAATATACGCACGTGCGACGCGCGTGCTTTTCACGCGTGTCGTACGCACCTATATTACTCTATGGGGCAGTGCAGACAATGCGTGAATTTTGCGCAGCGCAAGTGCGTTGCGTAAAACTCACGACATGTTCTATAATCGTGCGTTTTTCGCGCATCACGCACCCATTGAAGTCAATGGGTGCGTGAAAACCACGCATGCCGCACGGAAGCACTTCCGTGCGAACTGCGTGATTCGCGCAAGAGCTGTCAAAAGGATGAATGTAAACAGAAAAGCACCACGTGCTTTTCTGTTTACAAACATCCAAACGGAGTGTCAAATTAGAGATGAGCGCACCGAGCTTCACCGGGTTCGGCCGAACTCGTTTTGACCGAACCCGGCAAAAAAAATTCCGGTACGCGACGTCAGGAGACAGTCACTGTCCATGGTGCTGAAAGAGTTAAACTGGTTCAGCACCCTGGACAGTGACTTCCGATCCCAATATACATGAACGTGTAAAAAAAAAAAGAAGTTCTGACTTACCGAGAACTCCCAGCTTCTTCCTCCATTCTGACCTCCCGGGATGACAATTCAGTCCAAGTGACAGCTGCAGCCAATCACAGGCCAAGCACAGGCTGCAGCGGTCACATGGACTGCCGCGTCATCCAGGGAGGTGGGGCCGGATGACAAGAGAGGGACGCGTCACCAAGGCAATGGCCGGGAGACCGGACTGGAGGAAGCAGGAAGTTCTTGGTAAGTATGAACGTCTTTTTTTTTATTCACAGGTTGGTGTATATTGTGATCGGAATTCACTGTCGAGGGTGCTGAACGAGAAACTGCCGATCAGTTAACTCTTTCAGCACCCTGGACAGTGACTGACGTCGACTAGCCTCATCTCTATGATGGCGGCTGCGCGAAAATCACGCAGCCGCGCATCATACACTGATGACACACGGAGCTGTCAAGTGCCTTTTGCGCACGCCAAACGCTGCATTTTTTGGCGTTCGCAAAACGCACACGCTCGTGTAAATCAGGCCTTAGTGATATTATGTGATTTAAAAAAAAAATCTTAAATATTGTTTGAACCTTTTTTTATATAAGTGGAACATGCGAATATAGGAATCTTTGTAATTTATCTTATTAGAGAGAGTGGCATCTGCCTCACCTCCAAGCAGCCTGTAGTCCCCTTTACCTGTACTGATACTTACGCTTTACATTTCCTAATCCTATTTTAGTCATTCTTTGCTGTGGAATATCCATAAAGTGATGTGGGTTTTTTTGTTGGTTTTTTTTTTCATACAGGTGCATGCTGTCCTTTATGTGCTGGAGTTCTAAGGATCATATATGACAAAGAAAAGTTAGACAGATTTGCTGAGGTACAATGTAATTTCCATAGAATAAAAAAGAGAAAGAAATAGATAAATACATATCTACGAATAATGAAAAGGCTTGTCATATTTTGACATGTATAGATTGTAGATTGCAGATGATCACATCTGCAAGTACATGAGATTCTTATATGAAAAGTCATTTTAAATAATCTGATATTGTGTTTATTAGCGTAAGCATTAATTTGATCACGTTTTATTGTAGAATATGCAAACATGTTGCTGCTGAGAGCCGCTATATGGAGGACCTGAGATAAAGTGGGAGAAATAGAGGGAGTGCAGTTATGTCCATGTTCACAACAGAGCTGCTCACATAACAATCAATGTTAGGCTACAGTATGTTCACATCACGTCAAAAGCTCCTGGCGTATAAATTAAAAGGCTGTGACGGAAACCTAACAGTGGCATCTGTTACCCATATACTAGAATGGTATCTGTTTAACGGATACAGTTCTCATGAACCTTTTAATCAAAGCCTATGGGTGACGAATGCCACTGTTAGCATCCAATTAATGGATAGATCATGAAAAGCTATTGAAAAGCTCATGACATATCTGTTTAACAGATGCCTGTGACGGATGCCTTGCAGTATCATCCGTCATCCTTAGACTACCATGTTAGAAAAAAAAGTATAGGTTTAACGCGTGTGTTGTTTTTTTTACTGGACTCAGCAGGATGGCGTCTACTTTGCTATTTCATACCTTTTTTATGTGGTATACTGATAAATGCCAGCTAGATGGAGGCCAAAAGCACTCTTTTGGCCTCCGATGAGTTGATAGAGACCTATGGGCTAGTTTAGCGTGTCAGTCTGGAGCTTTCCTGACGTACACCATAAGGCCTCATGCCCACTTCCGCCACAGTTTTCACGGCCGTTTGTGACGGATCCGTGTGACCGTTTTGTGCACTCCCGTGTGCACTCCGTGTTTCCGTTTCAGTGCGCCGAGCATGGTACTGTCCAGGGTGCTGAAAGAGTTAATGGGCTGCACTGATCTGGAGGTAACTCTTTCAGCACCCGGGACAGTACCATGCTCGGCGCGCGGAAAATACAATTTGAATGTAATAAAAAAATAATAATTCATACTTACATTCCTCCTGTCCGGCCTCCAGCGATGACGTTTTATCCATGTCAGCCTGTGATTGGCTGCAGCGGCGGTCACGCACGACAGGATGACGTCAGAATGCCGGCCTCCAGGGATGACGCTTTATCCCACGTGACCACCTCTGCAGCCAATCACAGGCTGCAGCGGCCTCTGCAGCCAATCACAGGCTGCCGCGTCAGAAAAGAAGGTCGGACTGGAGGAAGAAGAGGGACTCGTCACCAAGACAACGACCGGGTACGTATGAAATGTTTTTTTATTTTTAATCAGCAGCCTCTTTTCTCTATCAGTGATTGATAGAGACAAGTGGCTGCCGATTAGTGTAATACTTTTGTCATGTTTTTCTGCCCACCCGGCGATTGCTAGGCGACGGCTCCGTCACACACGGACGGCACAAGGATGGCACACGGATGTCTTCCGTGTTCCTTCAGTTTTTTTGACGGCCCCATTGACTTGCATGGGCCTCACGGTCACGGATTCTCGGACCAAAGTAGGACATGCTCTACTTTGGATCGGAACGGAGCAACGGACCATCAAAAAATCTGAAGTGTGCATGGCCCCATTGAAATGAATGGGTTCAGGGTGCTATCAGTGACAAAAACTGATAGCACCCTGAAGGAAAAAACTGAAGTGTGCATGATGCCTAAAACGTAAACATAAATTATGATGTGGACAGGGCCTAATCGGCTCCATCCTCAGAGGCGGGAGCACAGTTGCTGCTTCACAGAGACAGAAAATAGAGCAAAATGCTCAGTCCTTTACAGTCATTTACAAAACTGCAAAAGTATCTCGCCTTCTGTACTAAAATACAAAAAGTAATGCTGGACAAAGACTTTAGATAGCTAAACATTGACCAAAATCAACCCCATAAACGTGCATGATCATCGCAGCCAGATAGGAATTTTATTATCACAGATGAAGGGAAATAAGTGTCTTTCAGAAAATGGGAAAATTGCATATGCCGGTTTGAAATCCAGCTTACCTCAACTCTACCTAGAAGGGCAATTGGACTGTCACCATAGACACAGAGCAAGTACAGAATTGGTACTTACCCAATAAGTTTTATGCCTCACAACCAATTAAGTCAACTGTTCAAGTTTAAGTGTTTTTTTTTCACAGGCAACAAGGAAATGGCCTATAAGTATCTTGGACATACTTCAGAAAATAAGACTTCAAATTTCTGTACCCCAGTGTGACGTGTTTGGGTATTTCAGCGTGGAATCAGAGATAATTGTCCTTGTCATGCCAGTTGACAATCAAACAAAACCTATACAGGTAAGAATAACTTATTAATTTTGAAGTCATTCTGTCTATTGGTACAATTAGGGTATGTTCACATAGGGCGGAAACGCTGTGTAAAACCGCACATCGTATCCGCCCTGGGCGCCGCAGGGAATTCCGGCCGAAAAACGATGCGGTTTTTCAGCCAGAATGTCCGCTGCGAAAAACTATATATATATATAAAAAGTTTTAAATGTACCCATAGCCATGGCGACGCATCCCTCTGCCGTCCTGCCTCCTGGGATGATGTTTCATACCGTGTGACCGCTTCAGCTTATGATTGGCTGCAGCACTGGAGGCCGGGCTGGACGCAGGAGCAGAGATTTCTGGGTAAGTATAAGCTTTATTTTTTCTGAGTTGCGTTTTTTGCGGTGGAATTGCAGCTTTTCCACTGCACAAATGGCAACATCTGCTATTTCTTGCGGGCTTTATCTCCCCATTTTCAATGAGGAAAACCCGCAACAAAAATTTTTGTGATTGCGCAAATACAATTGACATGCTGAGGATTAAAAAACGTTTGTTTAAATCTCATCCACTTTCCGCAATGAAATTCGTATTTACGCTACTTGTGATGTTACCCTAAGGGAAAATTCCTCCTGCAAAATCTGCTCTAGGCGTTTTTTGCACAGTGGTTTGACAAAAACGTGTCAAAACACTCGTCGAGGCGTTTTTTTTTCCTTCTCCCAATTAAATGGGGTTTTGGAGGCAGAAACCGCCTCAAGATAGGTCATGTCGCTTCTTTTTAATGCGAGGCGGTTTTTCCGCTTGTGGTAAAAAAAACGCCTCCGCCTCCCATTGAAATCAATGGGAGGCATTTTCGGGCGTTTTTTGACGAGTTTTTACATTTACAGTAGCAGCATTAAAAGTGGATGAGATTTAGAAAATCTCATGCCCACGCTGTGGGAAAAAAACACAGGGGAAACGTTAATAAATTGGCCTGCGGTGCGGAACTTAATTTGTTTTTGTTGATTTTCGGTTGCAGGTTTTCCCCATTGGATTGAATGGGAATGCAAAACCTATGACAGAAAGCCAAGTGTTGTGACTTTTGCGGTGTATTCGCAGCATTTTCGCAGCAATTATGCTGCAAAAATCATAACTACAGTAAAAAAAAAAAAAATCATACTTACCCAGACCACCCTCCTACTTCCTGCAGTCCGGCCTCCTGGGATGACGTTGCATCCCATGTGACTGCTGCAGCCAATCACAGGCTGCAGTATCACACGGCCTGCAACGTCATCCAGGGAGGCTGGAGCGGACACATGACTTTCTTCCGCAGCGGATATTCAGTTCGAAAGACTGCACCATGATGTGGTGCGATTTTTTTCGGGCGGAATGTACTGCGGGTTCCTGGTCGGACACGCATGATTTTTACGCAGCGTATCCACCCCGTGGGAACCCGGCTTTAAAGGGGAATTGCTTAGAATCATGATTGTATTAGGGGAAAACAACTTAAATTCGAATCATTTATACATAAAGTAAATAATAGCATAATGGAGAACAATAGATCAATGTAACAATGCATTCAATTTACCTGTAACATTGCCAATAATATATGACCAAAAGTTCATATATTCTTAAACGGCGCCCTGTTACCACATATTTTTCACACTGACTGGTTTCTGATCTTTAATTTAGACATAATATTAGACATGAAAACTGAGTAAACACATGTTTTGAACTATTAGGGCACGTTCAGACGTGGCAGAATTGCTGTGGAATTCCGCTGCGGACAGTCCGCAGTGGAATTCTTCAGCTGACTTTTTTGTCATTTGTTTCTATACATTTTTAGGCAAGTTAGTTCAGACGTTGCAGAAAATTATTTTGCGGAAATCAGGCTGCGGTGCAGATTTTTCCCTCCGCAGCATGCACTTTCCATTGCAGACAAGAAGCGGAATTTTACTGCGGATTTCAGCTTTTGCAATGCAAAAAGTGAAATCTGTGGCAAGTCCGCTGTGATATCTGCCATGTCTGAATTCCCTGTCAAGTGCAAATGTTGGTGCAGATTCGTTGCGTAATTGCCCCAAATCTGCAGCAACATTTGCAGCAGAAAAATTCTGCCACGTCTGAACGTGCCCTTAATGCATTCATTTAGGGCAGGACTGGACATCACCCATTGCTATGCCAGGGTGAATAGAAAAACACACATATATATACACTTGGCTGCCAGGCGATGCCAAATGCATGGAGCTAGATTGCTGTCACTGCCAGCATCCAGCTCCATCACTCCGGACAGGAGCGGTCATTGACCGTTCCTGCATGTCAGAAAGCACAGAGTGGCTGTAAACGGGCTGATGCAGAAAAGTACATACAGCAGTCAGCAAAGGGCTGATCTTATGTAGCTTCTTTCAAGCACAAGGTGATTTCATCTGTTGAAGGGGAGGCCTTTCTTTGACTATTGAAAGGAAGGGACCAAGGCGAGTCCTGCTATGACACCCTGGTCAGGAAAGAGAAAGGGGCCTGCTGTGACTGCTGAGGGAGTGGAGGAAGGGGGCAGTTTTTGATTAGTGTGATGGGTGGATGCTGTGACTAACTGGGTTATGCAGGTAGCCGCTGTGACATACTATGGAAGTTAGAGAGGGGCTGCTGGGAAGTGCAGAATTGCTGTGACTTGTGTGGAGGGGACCTGCTGTGACTAGTAGGGAAATTAGAGGAGGCTTGCAAATTTCAAACAAAAAAGTAAATATTATGTGCATAGAAAAAAAGTTATAGAAAACAACACTGCATGTAAAAACCAATTTGTGTATATAAATACTGCGGACATGACAATATGATAAATCGGGCAAACATTACATTATTCTGTATGTCTTTGGTGTGTTCCACAAAATGCGTGTATTGCCCTTCCACCAACATGTGCTTGCTTATTGCCAGGTGTTGCTAGATGTTAAATCTCTATTGCCCGTGCCCAGGTTCACAGCTGGACATCAGCAGCGGCAAAAGGATTACAGATCAGAAACCTGTATGTGTGACAAATATGCAATATTAGGGGAAGTTAGTATGCATGCAGGTATATTTTTTACATCATGGAAGGTGGAATCAATGCATTATAGCTATACAGGGAAGAGAAAAGTGTCTCGCAAGATGCACCAAATTTATTATACAGCATGCGCCTCAATGATTAATTTGGTGCAGTTTCCTCCTGTCTGGGCAGATTTATTAATATTGTCTTAAAAATAGACAGGATAAAACTAGACCAATGTGGTAGTAATAAGACAAAAGTTAATGGGAGAAACTTACTAAGCGAACCGCACCAGAATTCTGGCTCAAATTGTGCAAAAATACTGCCCCATATGCCTTTCACCAGATTTATTATGTGTCTTAGGCCTGATTTACACGAGCGTGTGTGTTTTGCGCACGCAAAAAACGCTGCGTGTGTCATCAGTGTATGATGCGCGGCTGCGTGATTTTCGCGCAGCCGCCATCATTATGACACTCCGTTTGGATGTTTGTAAACAGAAAAGCATGTGGTGCTTTTCTGTTTACATTCAGAGAATGACAGCTGTTGCGCGAATCACGCAGTTCGCACGGAAGTGCTTCCGTGCGACCTGCGTGGTTTTCACGCACCCATTGACTTCAATGGGTGCGTGATGCGCGAACAGCGCACAAAGAAAGGACATGTCGTGAGTTTTACGCAATGCACTCGCGCTGCGCAAAATTCACGCACTGTCTGCCCTGCCCCATAGCCTAATAAAGGTGCGTACGACACGCGTGAAAAGCACGCGCGTCGCACGCTCGTATATTACGCTCGTGTAAATGATGCCTTAGATAATTTTTGCTATGTGGCTTAGAGTCTCAGAGCACGTTCAGACGTGACGGAAATTTTCTGCTGCGTATTTTGCCATGAATTTGCGTCAAATATGCAACGAATCTGCTGCAATATTACCCTATTAGCAGCAGACTTGCTGTAGATTTCATCCTTTCCATTGCAAAGGCTGAAATCCGCAGTGAAAAAATTTGCTGCTTCTCCACAACACACTGTGCAAGCTGCAGATTGTAAATTTCACACCACAGTCTAGTTTCTGCACAGTTGCTTTCCGCAACGTCTGCACTTACTTAACTAAAAAGCTATAGAAACCAAAAGGAAAGTTTAGGTCGCAGTGGAATTCCTCAGCAAATCTGCCACGTCTGAACATGCCCTTAAAATGCACCAGATTAAAATATTGGTCTGAAGTAAGCCAAAAAAGGGTATGTGCACACGGCTTATTTTCGGTCGCTTTTCAGGCCGTAAATGTCCGAAAAACGGTTGACAAATCGGAAGCAGAATGCCTCCAAACATCTGCCCATTGATTTCAATGGGAAAAACGGCGTTCTGTTCCGACGGCCGTTTTTTTTAGCGGGCCATTTTGAAAAACGGCTGCGTAAGAAAACGCCTGCGAAAAAGAAGTGCATGTCACTTCTTGAGCCGTCTTTGGAGCCGTTTTTCATTGACTCTATAGAAAAACAGCTCCAAAAATGGCCGTAAAAAATTCAGCGAAAAAGGCAAGTGGCTTAAAAATAGTCTGAAAATCAGGAGCTGTTTTCCCTTGAAAACAGCTCTGTATTTTGAGACGTTTTTTAGTAAGTGTCTGAACATAGCCTAAGGGGTAGTGTAAAGAAGAGAAAAGGGTCCAACATGTCTAGCAGAATGCACCAAATCTATCACACAGTATGTGACACTGATAAATTTGACAGTCTGGTCTAGTTCTAAACTGTCTAAATTTAACACCGCAATAATATATCTTCTTAATTTGTATATTATGCAAGGGATGATTTCTCAGAGAACGATCTCTTTAGGATCATTTATAGAAAGTCGTTGTAGGTCTTTGAACACTGGACATGACTAATATTGATTCACTGTATGCTTTGTTGAGAAACATAAATGTAAGGCTGGGTTCACACTATCTATTTTCAGACGTAAACGAGGCGTATTATGCCTCGTTTTACGTCTGAAAATACGGCTCCAATACGTCGGCAAACATCTGCACATTCATTTGAATGGGTTTACCGACGTACTGTGCCGACGACCTGTCATTTACGCGTTGCTGTCGAACGACGACGCGTAAAAAAGATGGCTCGTCAAAAGAAGTGCAGGACACTTCTTGAGACGTAATTTGAGCCGTTTTTAATTGATTCCAATGAAGAACAGCTCCAAATTACGGCCGTAATTGACGCCTCGCAAAACGCGATTACATGCAATTACTTCTGAAATTACGGAGCTGTTTTCTCCTGAAAACAGCTCCGTAATTTCAGACGTAATGCTCGTTATCGTGTGCACATACCCTAAGACGTATTTCACGTTAGTTTCACCTGTATGTTATAGATAATGAAACCCAGTTGTAACATGTATTTTTGTTTTGTCCAGATTGATGCATGTAATAAAGAGGCAGAGAAAATAAATTCGCTTATAAATTCTGACAGCCCGACTTTGGCATCTCAGGTGCCATTATCAGCTCTCATCACATCTGAGGTCCAAACATCACCAACGCTGAGTTCAAATTGTAACAAAATAAAATGTAATATGTATTATTTATGTATATATATCCTGCTTACTCTGTTGTATGCACTCTGCAGTGTATAATATGCTGTAATGTAAAAAAGATTGTTTTATATTGTAAAAAAATATATTACTTTTCCTAAGCTGGCCATACATTAGAGATTTTGTCCAAAAAAAAACAATTCAGACCATTTTTTGCTGACTGTCGGCACCTTGACGTAACATGAACGAGCATGACAGACGCCAACAGTCTTGCCATTTATTCCAAATGACAGATCTAAAGACTAGACTAGGCCACAGATCAAGGCAGAGAGCGTCGATTTGCCGTTTTAACTTATGATGTTGTCGTCCAGAAGGACAACCTTGTCAGACCAACCGTGAATGGTAGGTCATTCAGAAAACGGCCATCTGAATTCACTAATGTATGGCCATGTTTAGTTAGGATGAAGCTCCACCTGTAATTTACTTTGACTCTATAGTCAGCAGATATATTTACAGCTCTATAAAGTGTCATCACAGTTTCTGCTCTTTTTTTATTATTTTTTTTTCCTATATTTCAGTCTGTGTTTTACTTGTGTTATGTAGAAAAAAAAAAAACTTCTGTTTCTACCTTGAATCAGTCAACCAGCTGCAATTGAGAGTTTGTTACACTTATTATTTGTCAGAAGTATATTAGGCCTCCGGCTGCCATAACAACCCATTGGCATCCCCCTATCTCTAACTGCTTACATGCCGCTTTCGTTATTGACTGCAGAATCTAAGTGGTTAAATGCCTTGGATCTGAGTTACCCTTGATAACACACTTTAGAGCAGGGTGTCAACTATAAGATACAGCTGACACCCGCTGCGTTTGTAGTGGGCTGAGTTCCTGAGCCCACTCCATACAAGAGGTTAAATGATTTCTGTTTGTACATGTTTTTTTATGCTGTTTAAGTCATATTAAAAACCCTATTGATGTCAATTGGGCAAAACGACAAGCAAAACATCATACCCGAAAAACAACTTGACGCCAAAAGAACCGCACAAACCAAAACGTTATGTATGTAGAGATTTAAATTAACAGTAAACATTTGGCCACATCTTTTTGGGTGAGAAAATCGCCAGAAAAAAAAATGCACCTAAGAAGGTTCTCGAAGAGTTTTAGAATTGAAACTAACTGCAGTTAAAGTTATCAAAAACAAAACAAAAAAAAATGCAAATGGTGGGGGGAGTTCACACAGTTTTTTGACGCAAAAACCGCATTGGAAACCGCGCCAAAAAACGGCCGAAAATGCCTCCCATTGATTTCAATCGGAGGCGAAGGCGTTTTTTTCCCGTGAGCGGAAAAACAGTCTCGCGGGAAAAAGATGGGACATGCCCTATCTTCGGGCGCTAACGCCTCTGACCTCCCATTGACATCAATGGGAGGCAGAGATAGCGTATTTCGCTGCATTTTTTGCCCAGGGCTCTCAATGGCCGTGGGCGAAAAATGCAGTGAAAATCGGCGAGCAGGCAGAGCAAAATCTGCTTTAAAATTCCAAACGTAATTTTGAAGCAGATTTTCCGCCTGCAAAAAAACTCAGTGTGAACCCAGCCTTACTCACCTGTTAAATCCTCCAGTGCCAATGCTTCAATGGTCCTCGCTGCTCTTACTTATACTGCAGCGATGACATGCCATACATCCAAGTGCAGCGGTCTTGTGGAGTTTTAACAAAAGCCGTATTTACAATTAAAATAAAGCCATATGGGTAAGGCCACACGGTGCATCGTTGACGTGGTTTTGTTGCGTTTGAAAGCCGCATGCGGTCAACTGCATGCGTTTTTTGTCTCTAAGGGTATGTTCACACGGCCAAATTTCAGATGTATACGAGGCGTATTTTGCCTAGTTTTACGTCTGAAAATAGGGCTACAATACGTCGGCAAACATCTGCCCATTCATTTGAATGGGTTTGCCGACGTACTGTGCAGACGACCTGTTATTTACGCGTCGTCGTTTGACAGCTGTCAAACGACGACGCGTAAAAATACAGCCTCGGCAAAAGAAGTGCAGGACACTTCTTTGGACGTTTTTGGAGCTGTTTTCTCATAGACTCCAATGAAAACAGCTCCAAAAACGGACGTAAAAAACGCCGCAAAAACGCCGCGAAAAATGCGAGTTGGTAAAAAAACGTCTGAAAAGCAGGGTCTGTTTTCCCTTGAAAACAGCTCTGGATTTTCAGACGTTTTTGTTGACTACGTGTGAACATACCCTTATGCTGCAGTTGTGTTGCTTTTTTTTACGCATATAGTTTATGGACATGGTTTTCACCCGTGTTGAAGTTTGTTAGGTGCTTCCTGTGTATAGTTCATTACAATGCATTGCAGAACTGTTAGCAAAAACGCAAGCAGTTCAGCAACAACTTTGGCAGCGCGGTCATTAACTGCATGCGTTCGGACATTATGAAGATGCAGTTAAGGGTGTGTTCACACGCACTGTTTTCAGACGTAATTCGGGCTTTTTATGCCTCGAATTACGCCTGAAAAAAACTGCTCCATTACGCCTACAAACATCTGCCCATTGCTTTCAATGGCTTTTACAGAGTTCTGTTCCCACGAGGTGTAATTGTATGCGTCGCTGTCAAAATACAGCGCGTAAAAAAACGCCCACGAAAAAGAAGTGCATATCACTTCTTGGGACATTTTTGGAGCCGTTTTTCATTGACTTCAAAAACGTCTGAAAATCAGGAGCTGTTTTCGCCTTAACTCCTTAACGCCGAAGGACGGATATATCCGTCCTCAGCAGCTGCTAGTTCGCGCAGGAGGACGGATATATCCGTCCTGTGATGGCGCGGGTACTGAGACTGTACCCACGCGATCAGCGGCAGGAGCACGGCTGTTATACACAGCCTGGCTCCTGCTGCAACTGCCGGAATCGAAGCGCGCGCCAATTCCGGCAGTTTAACCCATTAAATGCCGCTGTCAATAGTGACAGCGGCATTTAATGTGTTTGACAGAGGGGGGAGCTCCCTCTGTCACCCGATCGGCGCCCCCGCAAACAAATCGCGGGTCGCCGTCGGGTTTCCATGACAGCCGGGGGTCTAACAAAGACCCCCAGGTCTGCCTTCAGCATCTGCCTGTTAGGCGATACCGGAGGCATGACCTAACAGGTTGCCTGTCAGTTTTACACTGACAGGCAATAATGCTTTGGTATACTAAGTATACCAAAGCATTATATATGCGATCGGCACATCGTATAGTGAAGTCCCCTGGTGGGACTAAAAAAAAAAAAGTAAAACAGTTAAATAAAGTTTGTGAAAAAAAAATAAAATTAATTACAGTCAAAGTCAAATAAAACTACTTTTTTGGCCCAAAAAGTGGTTTTATTTAGTAAAACGGTCAAAACAAATCACACATACACATATATGGTATCCCCACAATCGTAACAACTTTACCAATAAAATGAACGCATTAATTAAACCGCCGGATGAACGGCGTCCAAAGAAAACGCAAAAAACAACGTCAAAATTCTCTCTTTTCTCCCATTCCCCCCATAAAAAATAAAATAAAAGTTAATCTATAAGTCCTATGTACCCCAAAATAGTACTAATAAAAACTACACATTGGCCCGCAAAAATCAAGCCCACATACGGCCACATCGACGGAAAAATAAAAACGTTACGGCTCTTGGAATGCGGCGATGCAAAAACAAGTAATTTTTTTCTAAAAGGGTTTTTATTGTGCAAACGTAGGAAAAACATATAAAACCTTTACATATTTGGTATCCCTGTAATCGTGCCGACCCCTAGAATAAAGTTAACATGTTATTTACGCTGCATAGTAAACGGCGTAAATTTATAACGTGAAAATTAATGCTGGAATAGCTGCTTATTTTCAATTCTCTCCTAAAATAAAGTTAATAAAAGTTAATCAATATGTTATAAGCATCTAAAAATGGTGCAAATACAAAATACAACTCGTCCCGCAAAAAACAAGCCCTTATACGGCTATGTCGACGGAATAAAAAAAGAGTTACGACTCTTGGAATGCGACCGTGAAAAAACAAAAAATAATCCTTGGTCATTAACGTGCAAAATGGCCCGGTCATTAAGGGGTTAAAACAGCTCTGTATTTTCAGATGTTTTTGGTCACTGCGTGTAAACATACCCAAACTGCACAAAAAACACATTGTAACATAATAGCAGCAGTCTGTCCATAACACAAATTTCCAAAATTGACTTCTATTGAAAAATGACTTGCTGCAGTTCAAAAACGCAATATAAACGCACCGTGACCGCACCGTGTGGCCTTACCCTATTGAGAACAGCAGCAGCTAGCCTGCTTGCTGATGGTTTCTGCATTACAAAAGATTTTTTTTCTACTGCCAACCACACTGAAAATATAATTTGGGTATATTAATGATGCTAGGTTTGCGGACTAAAATCGAGAAGTACTAACTGAATCTGGAAATCTTGCCAGATATTGGATAGATAAACATTATTCTAATTTTAGCAGTATGCTGGTATTTCTTTGCACACTTACCTATATTTATTTTATTTTTTTATTTCAAATAGTTATCAAAGTTACCTTATTGCCAATGTATATTACTTTATTAATTAGAAGACATCTAAATTGTGTATCTTAAAAAAAAAATATATATATATATATATATATATATATATATATATATATATATATATATATATATCTCATCAGCATTAATCTTCATTTGGGAATCTCTAGTTAGGGCAGTTGCACGCGCTAAATGTCTCCCTGAAAATTTTAAAGAAGATAAAACAGTGCCCTCTGACTTTTTAGGATCAATACACACGATGCGTATTACATGCGGTTTTGCCACGCGTATATGTGTGCGGCAAAACCGCAGCGTAATACAATATCAACATAGAAAATGAGATTCCAGGAAATCTCATGTGCACGTTACAGTATTTTCCCACACGTAAATTGAAAGGTGGTGCGGATTTTAAAATCTGCAGCATGTCAATTTATCTTGCGTTTCCGCTTATGAATTCTTTCTGCCTAGTGCAGAGGAAAATCGTACCAAAACATGCAGAAAGAAAATGCAGCGATTTACGCATCAAAACATTAAAAACGCACCAAAAAGCGCATCAAAACACGCACCTTCTGGTGCTTTTTTTTCCTGCAAATTTCTTGCGGTTTCCTGCAGATTTTCCGTAGCAAAATACGCAACGTGTGTATGTAGCCTTATGCTGGAATCACACCTGACGTATTTTTACACCACAGATTTGACCGCAAAGGGTGAAATCCGCAATAGTCCTTGGAAAATCTGCATCTCATGAATAGGACGCTTTTTTGGCTCTGCTAAATGACTCAGAAGACTTAGGGCGGGTTCACACATGGCGGAATTGCACTTAAATTCCGCTGCGGACACTCCGCAGCGTTAATCCGCAGCGGAGCCGTTTCTACATTGACTTTCACTTTAATTTAGCAGTGTTCGTTTACACGATGCGTACAATTCCGCTGCGGAGCATAGGCTGCGGAGCGGAATTTGGTGTCCGCAGCATGCTCTGTCTGTTGCGGAGCAGTGGCGGACTCATGGCGGAATTTCTCCATTGACTTCAATGGAGATTCAAAGTTCCGCAATGAAGTCCGCAGCTGTCATGCACATGTTATGTGTGCTGCGGATGCGTCTTGCTTTTTTTACTTGACATTTCTTCATTCTGGCTGGACCTATGTATTTCTAGGTCTACAGCCAGACTGAGGAAGTCAATGGGGCTCCCGTAATGACGGGAGCGTTGCTAGGAGACGTCAGTAAATAGTCACTGTCCAGGGTGCTGAAAGAGTTAAGCGATCGGCAGTAACTGTTTCTGCACCCGGGACAGTGACTACCGATCCCAATATACATGTATCTGTAAAAAAAAATGAAGTTCGTACTTACCGAGAACTCCCTGTTTCTGTCTCCAGTCCGGCCTCCCAGGATGACGTTTCAGTGTAAGTGACGGCTGCAGCCAATCACAGGCCAAGCACAGGCTGCAGCGGTCACATGGACTGGCGCGTCATCCAGGGAGGTCGGGCTGGATGCCGAAGGAGGGACGCGTCATAAAGACAACGGGCGGTAAGTATGAATTTCTTTTACTTTCACTAGGGAAAGTGCTGTCCCTTCTCTCTATCCTGCACTGATAGGGAGAAGGGAAGCACTTTTCCCGCAGTCCGCAGCAGCTAGTCCGCATCAATTTTCTGCACATTTTGTGCAGATCCGCAGCCGTAATCCGCAACCCGGATTAGGTGCGGCATTGATGCGGACAGTTGCGGAGGAATTCCGCCATGTGTGGTCATGCCCTTAGGGTATGTGCGCACGGCTTATTTCCGGCCATTTTTCGGCTGCGTAAAAAACGCCTGCAAATAAGAAGTGCATGTCACTTCTTAAGCCGTTTTTGGAGCAGTTTTTCAATGACTCTATAGAAAAACAGCTCCAAAAAACATCCGTGAAAAACGTGAGTTGCTTAAAAATCCTCTGAAAATCAGGAGCAGTTTTCCCTTAAAAACAGCTCTGTATTTTCAGACGTTTTTTGCTAAGCGTGTGAACATAGCCTAAGGCTGTGTTTACACATCTCGATTTGCTGCAGATTTTTAGCCAAAGCAAGTAGTGGATCCAGGAAAAAGAAGAAGTATAAGTTATTCCTTTATATATCCTATACCTTTTTGAAACCTCTTCTGGTCTAGCTCAAAAATCTGCAACAAATCGCGATGTGTGAACTTAGCATATGTGTTTAGAAGCCTTGATTGGCACTTTAGGAGTCTATTTTGGAGTCACAGTTGTAGCCACTAGTTCAGAATTATTCGGGCCGCTGTATAAGATACCCTTACGGGAAAGGACCTGTCTCTGTGACAGGTACTCTAGTAATAATAATAATAATGTCATTGTATTTAATAAAAAAAAATTTGTAAGGCCAAAGCCACACGTGGCGGAATTGCTCTTGAATTCCGCTGCGGACACTCCGCAGCGTTAATCCGCAGCGGAGCCGTTTCTCCATTGACTTCCACTTCTATTTAGTAGGGTTCGTTTAGACGAAGCGGAAAATTCCGCTGCGGAGCATAGGCTGCGGAGCGGAATTTGGTGTCCGCAGCATGCACTGGATGTTGCGGAGTTGTGGCGGACTGGTTGCGGACTCATGGCGGAATTTCTCCATTGACTTCAATGGAGATTCTAAGTTCCGCAATGAAGTCCGCAGCTGTCATGCACATGTTATGTGTGCTGCGGATGCGTATTGCTTTTTTAACATGACATTTCTTCATTCTGGCTGGACCTATGTATTTCTAGGTCTACAGCCAGACTGAGGAAGTCAATGGGGCTCCCGTAATTATGGGAGCGTTGCTAGGAGACGTCAGTAAATAGTCACTGTCCAGGGTGCTGAAAGAGTTAAGCGATCGGCAGTAACTGTTTCTGCACCCTGGACAGTGACTACCGATCCCAATATACATCAACCTGTCAAAAAAATAGAAGTTCATACTTACCGAGAACTCCATGCTTCTGTCTCCAGTCCGGCTTCCCAGGATGACGTTTCAGTCTAAGTGACGGCTGCAGCCAATCACAGGCTGCAGCGGTCACATGGACTGCCGCGTCATCCAGGGAGGTCGGGCTGGATGCCGAAAGAGGGACGCGTCACCAAGACAACGGCCGGTAAGTATGAAATTCGTTTACTTTCACTAGGGAAAGTGCTGTCCCTTCTCTCTATCCTGCACTGATAGAGAGAAGGGAAGCACTTTTCCCGCAGTCCGCAGCAGCTAGTCCGCATCAATTTACTGCACATTTTGGGCAGATCCGCCGCAGAATCTGCAACGCAGATTCTGTGCGGCATTGATGCGGACAGTTGTGGAGGAAATCCGCTACGTGTGGGCTTGCCCTAATTGTGCAAAGGGAAACTATTTACACATCTCATTTCTACAACTTCCTCCTATAGCATAATTCATACAATGTATCATATTTGTGTATAAATTAATACTTACCATCTCAGTATGGCACTTATTATTGGGCTATATACGGTATTTTAGTTACACAAGTTCCATGATTCAGTTGCTACCGTGAGTCTCCACGACTCCTATAGTATAAATAAGATTTGTCTTTTTTTGTAGGTCATTCTTTCTTCGGTTTCAAAAGCCACTTTTATATGAAATGTCAAGAATGAATAACGTACAATTTTGGCATGTACTAGTAAATTATAAGTTGTAGCAATAGCCAAACATTGTTAACTACATTTTTTTTAATATATAAAAATAAATACTTTCATTTTTTATTTTTTTTGTTTGTTTGCGATGGTTTTCCTAAATCTTGCATGTCTTGTTTTTCCCCAATATCTCATAGTAAAATAATTTTTGCTTATTCTAACTAAGTTATTTAAAGGGTACAGAACAAAAAAATATAAACCTAAGTAAATGATTGGCTAAAAATATGTTATTAATCTAACGGCTTCATGCATAATTATGAAAGCCTGCAAGATCTCTGCTGACTAACTGCTTGTCAGTTCATGAGTACATTGGATACTACTCTGTAGGTCAAGATAATAATGTTCTAACATTAATAATACAAAATTTACATATGGCTTATCGGAGAATAATCTGAACTTTTACTATTATAAGGCCTCCTGCACACAGTGTTTTGTAGAATTTTTTTGAACCCATTTTAAAAACACCTGAAGTTTGAAATAGTTTTTTAATGGCTTTTAATTTTTTTACATGTTTTTGGTGGCTTTATTTAGTTTGTGTCAATTTGTACAGTCGTTTTGGAGAAGCTGATGGAGAAAAATGTCTGAAATAATAGCATACCTTTAGCAAGCTTCATTTTGATAAAAAGGCAACTGAACCCAAATTGTTTTAGCTCCCACAAAAGAATGCCACAAGCGACGCCTAAACAGTGTGTGTGTGTGTGTGTGTGTGTGTGTGTACGCTATGTGGGAACCCGGCCTTAGGCTAGTTTCACACACACACAAATGCTGCGGAATTTCCGCAACTGAATTCTGTGCAGAAATTCCGCAGCATTTACAGTAGCAGCAAAGTGGTGAGATTTTGAAAATCTCTTGCCCACGCTGCGGGGAAAAAAGCAGCGTAAACGTTAATAAATTGACCTGCGGTGCGGAATTTAATTCAGCAGCATGTCGATTTATGTGAGTTTTCGATGATTTTCTGTTGCGGGTTTTCCCCATTGACTTCAATGGGGATGCAAAACCCGCAACAGAAAGCCAAGTGAGACTTTTGCGGCGGAATCTCAGCGATGTGGTGCAGTCTTTCGGATGGAAGGAGCTGCAGGTTCTAGGTCGGATACGCTGCACAGTTTTTACTGAGCGTATCCAACCCATAGGAACCCTGCCTTACAATTAAAACAAAGAAGCCTTTTATTCGGAGTTTAAATTTTGACCTAAGTTTAAACAGTAAATTTTTTTTATTTTTTATGTCTGATAAATTGCATATGTGCAACTAGGATGATTCTGTGCCTATAATATATAATGTCTCTTTACATTTTAATTTTGAATATCAAGTGTAACAGAGAGAGATAAAAGGTGCAATTAGGAATTAGCATTTCTTGAAATTAGTCAGCAGAAATGTGTAATTTATATATAAAGTAGCTTTTATTCTAAGTGCCTTACAAAATAAACTGGATTTTTACCAGCATTGATCATTTATTAATGTAGCATGCTGCAGTTAAGAGCCGACATTTTATTTATTGAACTCTAAATATTTAGAAGGATTTTTAAAGACATTAAAATAAAATGAAGGCCTCATGCACACGGCCGTGTTTCTGCGGCCGCAATTTATCCACATTTTTGCGCATAAATTGAGGACCCATTCTTTTTTATGGCCCCATGCACATGCCCGTGATTTACAAAAACTGCACATGCCCGTGACCGCAAAAACTCAGGACAAATAATTTTACGGTCTGCAATTGCAGATTCACCAATACTGGTGAATTGTGGATCCATGAGTCCAGATGACACACGGATGCACAACAAGGGTTTTTAGCGGTCCAATAGACCGCTACGGACCCGTAGATTTGCGGACTGCAAAAACCAATGCAGTCGTGTTCATGAGGCGTAAGTTAGCAGTGCTTGCTTTTACTCTCCTGAATGATTTAGAAAACTGTATTAGGCTCTGTTCACAGCATGGTTTTACATCCTGCTGAAAGGTACTGTTTTGTTTTTTTTTAAGATTAGGAAGATACCTATATAGTTTGTATTTGGATTGAGAATTGGCTCAAGGACCGTATCCAGAGGGTTGTGGTCAATGATTCCTTCTCTGAATGGTCCCCGGTTATAAGTGGTGTACCCCAGGGTTCAGTGCTGGGACCACTATTATTCAACTTATTTATTAATGATATAGAGGAAGGGATTAATAGCACTATTTCTATTTTTGCAGATGACACCAAGCTATGTAATATAGTTCAGACTATGGAAGATGTTCATGAATTACAGGCAGATTTAAACAAACTAAGTGTTTGGGCGTCCACTTGGCAAATGAAGTTTAATGTAGATAAATGTAAAGTTATGCATCTTGGTACCAACAACCTGCATGCATCATATGTCCTAGGGGGCGCTACACTGGCGGATTCACTTGTTGAGAAGGATCTGGGTGTACTTGTAAATCATAAACTCAATAACAGCATGCAGTGTCAATCAGCTGCTTCAAAGGCCAGCAGGATATTGTCGTGTATTAAAAGAGGCATGGACTCGCGGGACAGGGATGTAATAATGCCACTTTACAAAGCATTAGTGAGGCCTCATCTAGAATATGCAGTTCAGTTCTGGGCTCCAGTTCATAGAAAGGATGCCCTGGAGTTGGAAAAAATACAAAGAAGAGCAACGAAGCTAATAAGGGGCATGGAGAATTTAAGTTATGAGGAAAGATTGAAAGAATTAAACCTATTTAGCCTTGAAAAAAGACGACTAAGGGGGGACATGATTAACTTATATAAATATATTAATGGCACATACAAAAAATATGGTGAAATCCTGTTCCTTGTAAAACCCCCTCAAAAAACAAGGGGGCACTCCCTCCGTCTGGAGAAAAAAAGGTTCAAGCTGCAGAGGCGACAAGGCTTCTTTACAGTGAGAACTGTGAATTTATGGAATAGCCTACCGCAGGAGCTGGTCACAGCAGGGACAGTAGATGGCTTTAAAAAAGGGTTAGATAATTTCCTAGAACAAAAAAATATTAGCTCCTATGTGTAGAAATTTTTCCTTCCCTTTTCCCTTCCCTTGGTTGAACTTGATGGACATGTGTCTTTTTTCAGCCGTACTAACTATGTAACTATGTAACTATGTAACTATGCCCTGTTCACACTGCAAAATTTTCATGCTGATTCTGATGCATTTTCAACATTGAAATTGGCATAAAAAACACTTCTAAAAACCTCCCTTTGCTTTCAGTGGTAAACCCACCCCCACTAAATGGTGATAGGGGGTGGGTTTACCATCCTTATCGCGGTTTTCGTGGTGTATTCCAACTCGAAAACTGTGCCAGGTAACCACAACGATATGAACCTCATTGAATGGGACTAATCTGCGTGCAGAGACGTGGCTAAACCACAGCAGAAATAAAGGATCAGCCTTGGATTCCTGCCATGATTTCTCGACAAATTCCACGTCAGATTTTTCCGCATGAAAAAATTTGCCGTGTGAACATAGCCTAAAACAGGATGCCACAGGATTCCTTTCCTGTTGCATCCTGTTAACTTTAAATTAAATTGTTAAAAAAAAAAAAAGATGATCCGTCTGGATCCATTCTTTTAACAGAACAGGGATAAAAGCAGACTGCCTGTGTCCTGTTGCATTCTGTTTTCTAAAAATAAAAACAGTATCTTTCAGCAGGATGCATAAATGTAGTGCCTACCAGGCTTTAGGCCTTATTCACACGAGCGTGTCAATTTTTCAGGCGTGTTGCCTGAGTGTGGTTTCTATGTGTCATTTGTTTTTCTCATCTGTGTCTCTCCTCAGCAAGCACTCCCTGGTTACTCGGTTGTCGTCCGTGTGCTGTCTGTTAGACTGTAATGAGCGAGTTTGGTCGCAAAAACGGACCTGAATAAGATATGCAGTGAGTTTCTCGCAACGGATACTCGCTCCGTGAAAAAAAAAAATGGATGTGTGAATAGCACTATTGAATTGCGTTGGTTGTTAAAACAAACAGCACACTGACGAGAAACACTCGTGAATAAGAACTAAAATGCATCCTCGTTTTATCAACTGCTGCTACATGTTATAATGTATATTTTACAGTAAATATATACATATTTTTTTATATTGCTTTGGAATATTAGTCATATGCCTCACATAACACACATACACACACTTCTATACAGTAATAAAGCAACGAAATGACAATCATTATCGTTATCACAAAATCTTTGTAAACTTGTATATATTCTGTATTTTAGCATTTTTATAGCTTGTAAATGCCATGTTACATTTAATGTATGGTATCATAAGAGCCTCTTTTTTTATGTTATATATTTCTAATGCATGTCCTTTTTTCTATTTGGCTTTGCACATGGCCTGTTTTATATACAGTATTGTATTTAATTACAAGAACTCAAACTTTGTAAGCATATTTACAAAATAAATTCATTGCCAATTTGAATGAAACGATTAAACCATCTAAATAAAAAATGTTTTTAAGTAATGTTCTAATTTTCATGTTTTCATTTTTTTCTCCTTTCTGCTAAAAGTTGGTAGCACTAAAGAGACTACAATGTTAAGAACTTTATTAAACAAAATTAGGCCTCATTCACAAAACATTTAGGCCTTCTGTCTAAATGTATACTTTGGAAAGACTAATTGCCCAAATGTATCCCTCTGTGCACCATACAGTGGGATACGTCGCCTGGGGACTGGCCCTGGGAAAATTCCTGAAGTTACTGTCCATATATGGACAGTGACGTCAGGAGCAGTACTGGAGTCCCCAGGCAAAGCGCTACTAATGCCCTGCTCAGGGGCTCCACTGATAGGTAACTCTTGAAGTCACTATCCGTATAGGAACAGTGACGTCAGGAGCTATTCCAGGGCAGAGCATCTACTAGCGGTCTGCCCAGGCACTCTGGCGCGGTGGAAGCCCCTGACTTCACTGTCCATATATGTATGAGCTAGCGCTCTGCCCCGGCGGTACTCCAGCACTTCTCCTGATCACATTTTCCATATATGTACAGTGATGTCGGGAGCTCACCGACATATACGTTTAACATATACCTGTGACAGATGCCATACAGTGGCATCTATCACCCATAGATTCCCAATGTTAGAAATAGTATACCTTGTGGTATACTTTTTTTTGTGGGATCCCTCAGGATGGCATAACGTAGTCCATCCTTAAAAAAAAAGATATACCAGCCCGACGGAGGCCAAAAGAATACTCTTTTGGTCTCCGTTGGGATAATGCAGCACTTTGAACATGTTTACCGTGTGCATCGGGAGATTTCCCGACATACACGATAAACAGAGGGCAATAACGTGATGTGAATGATGCCTTTAGTAAACTTGTTTCAATGTTCAAGAATGCAATTTCCATTATAGGCAGCAGTGGATATCAAAAATATTTGACCAAACAATATGGCTGCTCATGCACATGAAATGCTTCGGCCAACGGCTATGTTCTAAAAACTCCCCTTTAAGCATGCATGTTATTTCAGTATGGGGAGGGCGGTGAGAGGCTGCCATGCTCCCATAAAAAAAAGCTTACCACAGAATACAAAAGATAGTATAGGTTAAAATCCAACTTTTCCTACCATTATCTCCCCAAACATGGGCATTGAAGCTGTTCTAATTCAGGATTGTTGATGGAATTCATTGAAATAGGAATTTGTCCACAAATATCTACTGTGTGCATAGCCAGCTGTAAGGTAGTCGAAAGGGAAAGGTAGAGCAGTAAAGGGAAAGGTTAAGCAGTAAAGGGTCTTTAGATACACTGATAAGTATAGAAGCAAGTGTCCTTTTTAAGGAAGGTATTGTCAATTTTAATTCACTAATGGAATATTTGAAAGAATAATAAGATTAGTTGTCAGCATCAAATTATAATGTATCCAGGTACTGAGACTGGTAAAGAAAAAATCTCTCTTTGAGGTTAAATTGATTGTTGGCTCAAAAAGAGTTTTGTTTTGATCTTTCATATAAAAATACTGTAACAGTTAATCACAGCTTGCACTCAGTACCCATTATGCATACACCGATTAGCCATAATGTTAAAACCACCAGCCTAATATTGTGTAGGTCCCCCTTGTGCCAGGAAAACAGATCTGACCTGACGAGGCATGGCCTCCACAAGACCTCTGAAGGTGTCTTGTGGTATCTGGCAACAAGACGTTAGCTGCAAGTCCTTTAAGTCCTGTAAGTCGCAAGGTGGGGCCACCATGGATGGGACTTGTTTTTCCAGCATATGCCACAGACACTCGATTATATTGAGATCGGGAGAATTTGAAGGTTAAGTCAGTCAACACCTTGAACTCTTTTTCATGTTCTCCAAACCATTCCTGAACTATTTATGCAGTGTGGCAGTCACAAATTAACCTATTGAAAGAGGCCACTGAACATTAAGGATTACCATTGCCATGAAGTGGTCTACTTGGTCAGCAACAATGTTTAGCTAGGTAGTACGTGTCAAAGTAGCATCCACTACTGAAATCCAGGACCCAAGGTTTTCCAGCAGGTTTCTTTCTTTCCATAGAGCATCCTTGTGCCACCTCTTCTCCAAGTAAGCGACGCACATGCGCCCGGCCATCCATTTTTATGTAAACGGAAACGTGATTCATTAGACCAGACTGCCTTCTACCATTGTGCCATGGTCCAGTTCTGATTCTCACATGACCATTTTAGGTGCTTTCCCATACAGATTCACCGGTTGTCCTTTTTTGAACCACTTTTGGTAGATACTAACCACTGCATAGCGGGAACACCCCACAAGACTTCTAGTTTTGGAGATACTCTAACCCAGTTGTCTAGCCTTCACAGTTTAGCTCTTGTCAAAGCCACTTGTCCATTTTTTGCTGCTTACACTACATCATCTTCAAGAGCTGACCATTTGCTTGCTGAGATTGTAACAATGCCATAACGTGATGGGAATGAGGCCTTTAGTAAACTTGTTTCAATGTTCAAGAATGCAATTTCCATAATAGGCAGCAGTGGATATCAAAAATATTTGACCAAACAATAACGATGTATCAACTTCAAGTTTCAGTACTTTCAGTATTTTTAATGTTATGGCTGATTGGGTTATATCAATCATGGAGGGTGTAGTGGGTTAATCTATACACTATATGGGCAGAAGTATTGAGACACCCACACGTTATACCTTCAGGAACTTTTATGACATCCCATTTTAAATCCATAGGCGTTAATATGGATTTAGTACCTCCTTTGCAGTTAAAGCAGCTTCCACCCTTCTGGAGAGGCTTTCTACAAGATTTTGTAGTGAGGAAATGTTTGCCTATATATCCAGAAGATCCAAAAGCACTCCAAGAGATAAGCGATAATGTTGATTTCAAGGAAGAATTATTTTATTTTCATTCGTTCCATATGGTATAACGTATATAACAAAATTTATTCAGTGCAAGCGACAGATATTATGACGTCACATCTAGTGTATTGTATAGGACAAAAAATAAAAAATATAAACATTTGAACAATAGATCATACATATATTGTATAATCGGAATGTAGTGATCCAGATGAATTACATAGACATGAGTTTATACATTGGTAATAATGAAAATGTAATCTATTAATAAATACATATTGCCTTTGTGATCAGATATTTCTGGCTATGTACACTCGTTAAAACAAGATCATCCTTCGTAGCACTGATACAGCCGTCTATATAAGGGATTTAATATAAAGGATTTAGTATAGAGAAAACGCATACCCTCATAGAGATCGCAATATACACACTTAGGCATGATAAATCACATCCATATAGATTCTAATTGGAGAGGTATCCATAAAATACCTCTCTGGACCATACCATAAAGTACCGGTAAGTGAGAAGTGGAGTGAATCGAGAAGCAAATAGAGGATAATGAGAAACGGGAAATGAAAGGGATGTCCATGGAGATAGCTGGGATTAAAGAGACCCAGAATGTGCAGCCGATGGTGTCCTACCTGCAAGTAGTTTCGGTAAGGGTTCAGATATATGGCGTCTGCCAGACGCTCCAAAGTGTGAATGCATTCACGGCAGCGTCCATCTTTAAAGCGTCTACTCAACACCCGGATATCCGGTAAGTGGAACGCAAGTTTCCTTCTAGCGCATGCGCAGTCTAGTAACTAGTGCCGCTCCGTGGAACGCAAGCCGTCCTCGTAGTTCGGATGCTGATATCGACTCTGTAAGTATGGTTAAGTACTCTACCTGGCATAAATCATTCCCCTATTGATCTGAGCTAATGCCCTAAGGTGGTGAAGACCGACCAAATCTACATAAAGGGTGTTATGAATTAATATTATGCGTTTGTAATCCATATGTAGAGGAAACCGTAATCGGTGATTATAAGGAAAATATGTTATGGAGGCTAACAGCATAATATAGTATAATGAAGACAGTGTCTAGTTTGTAACCTTGAACAGTTTTGTTTAGTGAGGAAAAGGAAAGTGAGTGAACCGGTTTTATGGTACCTGTATCTGGTCGCACATTGGGTCTCTGCTATAAGTATTTTTCTCTATCGTGCCTGAGGAAGAGAAAAAATATGAAATTAATTACATATAATACATGGACAGCAAAAGTTACAGATGTTATCAGCATAATAGATCATACTCTCTGTTTAGGCCCTTAGGATCCATGGTCTCCAATGTATGGATCCAATATGATTCCCTTTGCTTTAATAGGTGTATATGATTGCCGCCCCTTCAGGGTTTAGAAACCTGCTCAATAATTTGGAACTTTAATTGGGAAATGTTTTTCTCTTCCTCAGGCACGATAGAGAAAAATACTTATAGCAGAGACCCAGATACAGGTACCATAAAACCGGTTCACTCACTTTCCTTTTTTCTGACTACCTATAATCAGTTCATTATATTGTGTCTAAACCACATAGTATACTTCTTCTCCGTTTATCACTAAACAAAACTGTTCAAGGTTACAAACTAGACACTGTCTTCATTATACTATATTATGCTGTTAGCCTCCATAACATATTTTCCTTATAATCACCGATTACGGTTTCCTCTACATATGGATTATAAACGCATAATATTAATTCATAACACCCTTTATGTAGATTTGGTCGGTCTTCACCACCTTAGGGCATTAGCTCAGATCAATAGGGGAATGATTTATGCCAGGTAGATTACTTAACCATACTTACAGAGTCGATATCAGCATCCGAACTACGAGGACGGCTTGCGTTCCACGGAGCGGCACTAGTTACTAGACTGCGCATGCGCTAGAAGGAAACTTGCGTTCCACTTACCGGATATCCGGGTGTTGAGTAGACGCTTTAAAGATGGACGCTGCCGTGAATGCAGTCACACTTTGGAGCGTCTGGCAGACGCCATATATCTGAACCCTTACCGAAACTACTTGCAGGTAGGACACCATCGGCTGCACATTCTGGGTCTCTTTAATCCCAGCTATCTCCATGGACATCCCTTTCATTTCCCGTTTCTCATTATCCTCTATTTGCTTCTCGATTCACTCCACTTCTCACTTACCGGTACTTTATGGTATGGTCCAGAGAGGTATTTTATGGATACCTCTCCAATTAGAATCTATATGGATGTGATTTATCATGCCTAAGTGTGTATATTGCGATCTCTATGAGGGTATGCGTTTTCTCTATACTAAATCCTTTATATTAAATCCCTTATATAGACGGCTGTATCAGTGCTACGAAGGATGATCTTGTTTTAACGAGTGTACATAGCCAGAAATATCTGATCACAAAGGCAATATGTATTTATTAATAGATTACATTTTCATTATTACCAATGTATAAACTCATGTCTATGTAATTCATCTGGATCACTACATTCCGATTATACAATATATGTATGATCTATTGTTCAAATGTTTATATTTTTTATTTTTTGTCCTATACAATACACTAGATGTGATGTTATATTATTTGTTTTTTTACAGCGATTGTGAGAAAGGCCTTGGTTTAGGCCGAAACGTCATAATATCTGTCGCTTGCACTGAATAAATGTTGTTATATATGTTATACCATATGGAACGAATGAAAATAAAATAATTCTTCCTTGAAATCAACATTATCGCTTATCTCTTGGAGTGCTTTTGGGTTTTCTATACATCCATTAGTGGGGTACAACCCGAACCTGGATAGCACCAACGAATTGGAGTGCATCCTTACTATCTTAAATTTAAATATATATCCAGAAGAGCACGAATTGGGTATACTCACGTAATCTTAATAGATAAGTCTTCTTTTTGGAGGTCACAATGGCTGTGCAATTTACAAGAAATGTATTTGTCAATGGTAAACCGAAAATTGTTGGTCCTAATTATCATTATATTATTATTGCATGGCATGTTGACATTTTACTGCTTCTACAGTCCCATACTTAACCCGTTAGTGACCACCAATACGCCTATTGACGGCGGCCACTACGGGCTTTATTCTGATACATATGCCTTTCCACTGCGCTGCATCAGAATAAATAAGCGGCTCCATGAAAAGAAAAAACCCCATGCTCTCAACTACCTTCGGTAGCTGAGGGTTTGTAGCAGCGCCGCTCAAAAGGGCAGATCGAAATCCACCCGTTTAAACCCTTTGATGCGGCTTTGGACCGATCGGCACCCTGCATGCGATCGCAGGGTGTCAGTGCTTTCTATGGCAACCGGGGGCCTTAGAAAGTTCTGCCTCTAGTTAATGCCTGGTAGGCCAATTAAAAAATTAAAAAATACAAGTTGTCCCGCAAAAAATAAGTCCTTATACAGCTATTTCGACGCAAAAATAAAAAAGTTATAGCTCTTGGAATGTGATGATGGAAATATTTAAAAAATAGCTTTGTCATTAAGGTTTAAAATTGGCTGGTCATTAAAGGGTTAAAGTCTACCTATCCTTTCAGGTGAATTTTCAGAATAAGCTGTCATTGGTGTGTACATGAGGAATAACAATATTGATGGCCATTATATAACTTGTATACTGCATTTGGTTTTAGCGGTTTGCAGCCTCCATCTCTAATTCTCTGTTTTTCCTGAGCAAGTGGGCGGAGCCTAACTGATATCATGTCTGCCATACATTTTACACATAGAGAAGAGAACATCCTGCTCCCCAATCTTTTTGTAGTACACAAACAGAAACAGCAGTAGCATAGAGGACATCATACAGCAGTACTGAGCAGTGTAGCTTTGAATCCAGGACTGGGTTGAGAAATAACACTCAGGGTATGTTCACACGCAGGAACAAAATACGTCTGAAATTACGGAGCTGTTTTCGCCTGATTATCAGACGTTTTTGTAACTACTCGCGTTTTTCGCGGCGTATTTTACGGAAGTATTGGAGCTGTTTTTCACTGGAGTCAATGAAAAATGGCTCCAAAAACGTCCCAAGAAGTGACATGCATTTCTTTGACGCTGGCGTCTTTTTACGCGCCGTCTTTTGACAGCGACGCGTAAAATGACACCTCGTGGGAACAGAACATCGTAAAACCCATTGAAAGGGCAGATGTTTGTAGGCGTAATGGATCTGTTTTTTTAGGCGTAATTCGAGGCGTAAAATGCCCGAATTACGTCTGAAAACAGTGCATGTGAACATATCCTCACCATAAGCTGCAGCAGTGTCTCTGTGTGCCTCTCTTTACCTCTAACTGATTTTTTTTATCATTAATCATGTATCATTTAACATGAATCATTAATCATGTATCATGAATCATTAATCATGAAACCTTAATCATGAATCATATATCATGAATCATGTATCATTAATCATGTATGATGAATCATTAACCATAAATCATTAATCATGTATCATAAATCATGTATCAAAAGTCATTAATCATAAATTATGTATCATGAATCGGTAATCATGAATCATGTATCATAAATCATGTATCATGTATCATGAATCATGTAACATGTATCACTAATCATGTATCATGAATTATGTATCATGAATCAGGTATCATTAATAATTAATTATGTATTATGGCTCATTAATCATGAATCATAAATAATGTATCATGAATCATGTATCATAATTCATGTATCATAAATCATTAATCATGAATCATAATTCGTGTATCTTGTAAGATGTATCATATATCATCAATCATTAATCATGAATCATGAGTCATTTATCCTAAATCATTACTCAGGAATCATTAATCATGAATCATGAATTATTAACCATGAATTATGAATCATTAATTATTCATCATTAATCATTAATCTTGAATCATGTATCATGTATCATTAATCATGTATCTTGAATCATGAATCATAAATCATTATTCATGTATCATGAATCATTAATCATGAAACCTTAATCATGAATCCTGTATCATTAATTATGAATCCTGTATCATGAATCATGTATCATTAATTATTAATCATGAAACCTTAATCATGAATCCTGTATCATTAATTATGAATCCTGTATCATTAATCATGAATCATGTATCATGAATCATTAATCATGAATCATGTATCATGAATTATTAACCATGAATTATGAATCATTAATCATTAATCATTCATCATGAATCATTAATCTTAAATCATGTATCATGTATCATTAATCATGTATCTTGAATCATGAATCATAAATCATTATTCATGTATCATGAATCATTAATCATGAAACCTTAATCATGAATCCTGTATCATTAATTATGAATCCTGTATCATGAATCATGTATCATGAATCATGTTTTATGTATCATTAATCATAAGTCATGTATCATGAATCATTAATCATGTTTTATGAATCATTAATCATGAATAATTAATTATGAATCATGTATCATGAATAATCAATCACCAATCATGTATCATGAATCATGTACAATGAATAATTAACCATGAATCATTAATCATGAATTGTTTATCATGAATCATTAATCATGAATCATAAATCATGTATCAGTAATCATTAATCATTAATTATGATTTATGAATAATGAATCATGAATAATTATGTATCATGAATCATGAATCTTGAATCATGTATCATGAATCATGTATCATTAATCATGAATCATAAATCATGTATCATGAATCATGTATCATAAATCATATATCAAAAGTCATTAATCATAAATTATGTATCATGAATTATTAACCATGAATTATGTATCTTGAATCATTAATCATGAAACCTTAATCATGAATGCTGTATCATTAATTATGAATCCTGTTAAAGGGGGTGGGGTAATAGCGGGGTTCACTGGTTAGTGCCACCCACTATTACTACCGCCTTTATAATCAGGGTCACTAGGGTTATGCCTAGTTCCCCTACCTTTTCCTTATACTAACGTTGATCTAATTGCTTTTGCTGCTACTCATGGGAGCAAGACCATACAGTAAATAAAGAAAATATTTATTAACATACAGTAATCACTTTCATATATAAAATACAGTAACTAATTACAGTACAGTATAAACACGGTATCACAATCCTAATTATACCGCCACCCACTTACCTAAACATACATATGAATACAGTTATGTTACAACACAATACACATAAGTTACTTGTAATTCTCACACTCTCACTATCTCTGTCCCACTTCCTCCTAATATAACTTTCCCTATAAACTTAGGGTTAATATGGGATACGGAGGAACAAGGTGAATGGGTTACTGTGTACCTGGGGATGTGCAGGTCAAGGGTCACTGCAGGGTACTTTAGGGCAGCAAAGGTAAACAGGGTTCAGCAAGGGGTTAACTCAAGGACTGCAAGGGGTTAACTTGCACCAAGGGTTACTCAGGGAATCAAGGGTTAATTTAGGGAACACAGAGTTACTCAGGGAAGCAAGGGTTAATGCAGGGACTCTGGGACAGCAAGGGTTAACGCAGGGACTCTGGGACAGCAAGGGTTAACTCAGGGACTCTGGGACAGAAAGGGTTAACTCAGGGACTCTGGGACAGCAAGGGTTAACTCAGGGACTCTGGGACAGCAAGGGTTAACTCAGGGAGAGTAGGGACAGTACTCAGGGGGAGCAAGCGGTTAACTCAGGGAACTTCAGGGACAATAAGGGTTAACACAGGGAGTCAAGGGTAAACTTGACAGTACTCAGGGAGAGTAGGGACAGTACTCAGGGAGAGCAAGGGGTTAACTCAGGGAAGCAAGGATTACAGCAGGAGGAGACAGGGAGAGACTGGGTTAAGTGTAGCTATTGCTACAATTGATACTTAGCGTGACTCGTTGGTGAAGCAGAGGCAGAAGCAGGAGCCGTAGCAGGAGACAGCAGCAGGTCATTGGAGGAGAGAGACAGGACAGTGGAGGTGAGCCAGTTCGTGGTGGTGTGGGAGGCAGGCAGGTCCCAGCTGTAGTGGCGAGGTCGTCTTCTGCTAGCTCCAGCTAGCTTCGGCTGCTGAGCGTACTGACGCAGGGCTATTTAACCCTGCCGGTACGCTCGCAGAGGGGGATGAGTGGCGCTCTCCCCCGGCTAGCATGGGTCGGCATTGTGATAATGTATCACCAGCCGACTCATGAGCGCCCGCACGAGACCGTCCGCGGGAGACTTGAAATGGAGACAGGGGATAACTATCACCTGTCTCCATGGTTTCCAAACAAAGCAGGGCAATGCTAATTGTCCTGCTTTGTTTACAACCGCATTCATGACCAGGGCTGTGTTGCTACAGCCCTGGCTCATGATACATTATATGTATTACACATATAAATACATATGTATATATACACATACACATATATATACATATATATATATATATATATATATATATATATATATATATATATATATATATATATATATATATATATATATATATATATATATATATATATATATATATAGGGACACTTCCCTTTACAATCCCCCTGTTGTCGGGGACTCGACAATTCGATTTGGGGAAGTGTTTGTGGGGTTCTATTTACCTCCTCAACCTCCCTGGTTACTGGTAATGGTCTAAGATGAAAGGAAGTATACTATTGGACCTAGATACTCGACATCAGCTATCTCCTCAAGGACAACTTCCCGCCAGTTCTCAGACTCTGGAGTCTAGTGTCCAAAGAAACGAAACATCAAAGTTCACGGAGTGAACATGAAATTAAATCTCCTAGTCCAGTCCACAGAACGAAGCCTCGAAGCTCATCAAACGAAGTTGAAATGAAACCTTCATAGTCCATAGAACGAAGAAAACTTCATAGTCCATAGAACGGGGTTGAAATAAAACTCACAGTCCATAGAACGAAGCCTCAAAGCTCATCAAACGAACAAAGCTCATACGAAAACCTCAAAGTCCATGAACCACAGATTTCTTGTTCTTTCTTGCTTGGAATTTCTTCCTCTTGAGAGGCGTCAGCAGGTCTTTCCAGTGGCTGATCCAATTTTAGCATGCCGACCCATGTAAGGCTACTTGTGCCCTCACATGGTCTGCCTTGGAATGGCTTAGCCCGCCTTTCAACAACCTTTTGTACGTGATCCATTACTTTTCCAACTTTTCCCAGCATCTTGAGTGAAGACGAAACAATCTTTGTGGGCCGATATCCATGTCTCTATCATGGCAGGTTATCATCCCCGAGGAGGAGGTTATGTCTTGGTACCCAGGAATCTACTGTGGGGTGGAGCATCGCCTTGCATTTCCCCTCTGACATTCAATCCATCATCATATTGACCATACCAGTTCTCAGGTTGACGTGGCAAATACCCACAAGGGTGTGTGTGTACCTTACCTGTCCCTAAGGGTTCCTACACACTACCCAATCATACAAACAAAGGGAAAAATAACCAAACATACAAAAATATTCCCCCACCAACCATAGGTATATGTACATATAGAGATTCATGCTCAAACAGCATCTCACACTACCCCTCCATAAACACGTGCAAGGTACACATGCAAATGAGGTGACTACAGGCTGTAAATATATGCCCGCCCACACATACATACTCACTCGCTGTGGGACGGGCACGTCCTCACTGAGTATGCCTATGTTGCGGACACATATCAACACCTAGAATGTCTATATGTACACCTTGAAAATTTTTGTACCCATTGTTTAAGATTTACACTTTACAAATATATATACACATACAATAATAAACAATTATGGGTCGCAGGACTGTATAATTATGTCCTTAGACCCCGTCTACGAATGTATTCGTGGCTTTCTGCTTGACCTCATTGTATTTGGTCAACCAGTCCTTTCATTCGTCGGTACACGCAGAACAGTCCAATGTACATAATCGCCACTAAACTGAGAAGGATTATCACTGGGTGGATGAGCAAATTGAAGAAGGAAGTGGCCTTGGGACTATATCCGAACAAGATCTCCCACCAAGACACTTCCGTGTCCGCCTCAAGGTTGTTCACAATTCCTGTGATCTTTTTAGTGTCATGTTCCAACTGAATAGTGGCTTGGTGTTGGGAATCTTTCAGTTTCTCCACGACATCCTCTTCCTCATTGAAGTCTAGCAGGAGATTTCTTAGTTCGATGCCAAACCCAAGAGGAATCGTCTGGAGTCTCACAGGGGTGTCTGGATGGATGTCGAGCCTTTTTTCAGGTGTCACCGGAGTTCTTCCCTTCTGATCCGCCACATCAACGCCTAATACGGGATTAAGGGTACAGTATGCTCCTGGGAGGAGTATGCCTCTTTCGGTGCAGTTAGTCGCGTGGATAGTATATGAAACGTTCTGTATTTAATACCAGCACCAATATCCTTGACCTACTGTATGTATTTTAAGTTTAAAGAGGGTATTGTGTTGGCCTTCATTTCACAGGACCCCTCAGTATCCCAAGACTTGTGTCTAATACCCTGGTCGTAATTACCTTGGCAGAGGATAGCATCCTCCTTCTTCCAACATCCATCTGTGTCAAACAGATATGGATGGCTGCCCTCATAGGTTAGGATATTCGAGGGTAGCTGTGGATGAAGCACCATATTCTGCATGACAACACCCAGGTTGGTGGCACTATATCCCTGTCTTACAGTGCCCGATACAGGTGCTAAGTAGAGGTGAGCGAACCGGGACAACCGAACCCGGTTTCGGTCCGAACTTCCGGAAAAGTTCGGTTCGCAGCGAATCCGAACTTCACCGGGTTCGGCCGAACCCGTTTTGACCGAACCCGGTCAAAAATATTATACAAATCGGCAGCCACTTGTCTCTATCAATCACTGATAGAGAAAAGAGGCTGCTGATTAAAAATAAAATAAAAAGCATTTCATACGTACCTGGTCGTTGTCTTGGTGACGAGTCCCTCTTCTTCCTCCAGTCCGACCTTCTTTTCTGACGCGGCAGCCTGTGATTGGCTGCAGAGGCCTCTGCAGCCTGTGATTGGCTGCAGAGGCCTCTGCAGCCTGTGATTGGCTGCAGCGCTCACATGGGCTGCATCGTCATCAAGCAATGTCGGGCCGGATGTCGAGAGGGACGCGTCACCAAGGCAACGGCCAGGAGACCGGACTGGAGGAAGCAGGGAGTTCCCGGTAAGTATGAACGTGTTTTTTTTTACAGGTTACTCTATATTGTGATCGGTAGTCACTGTCCAGGGTGCTGAAACAGTTACTGCCGATCAGTTAACTCTTTCAGCACCCTGGACAGTGACTATTTACTGACGTCGCCTAGCAGCGCTGCCGTAATGACGGGTGCACACATGTAGCCACCCGTCATTACGGGGCCTCATGCACACGACCGTAAAAACACCCGTTGTTACGGGTCGTAATTACATGTTCTATTTTTTAATTTTACGGGCCGTGCTCGTAATTACAAATCGTAATTACGAGCACGGCCGGGCACGGCCGGCCACGGGCAGCCGGCCGCTTTTGCGAGCTATGCTGTCATTAGAAGGGTATGTTCACACGACAGCGTCCATAACGGCTGAAATTACGGGGATGTTTCCGCCTGAAAACATCCCCGTAATTTCAGCCGTAACGGCATGTGCAGGCGCTTGAACGCCGCGTCCATTACGGACGTAATGGGCGCTGCTATTCATTGGAGTCAATGAATAACGGCTCCAATTACGGCCAAAGAAGTGACAGGTCACTTCTTTGACGCGGGCGTTTATTTACGCGCCGTCATTTGACAGCGGCGCGTAAATATACGCCTCGTGTGAACAGACAAACGTCTGCCCATTGCTTTCAATGGGCAGATGTTTGTCAACGCTATTGAGGCGCTATTTTCGGACGTAATTCGGGGGAAAAAACGCCCGAATTACGTCCGTAATTAGTGCGTGTGAACATACCCTAATTATAGCAGCACGGCCCGTAAAGTAGAAAAATAGAACATGTTCTATTTTTTTAACGGCACGGGCACCTTCCCGTGAGAAAACGGGAAGGTACCCGTGGGTAACAGAAGTCTATGAGCCTGTTATTGCGGGTCGCAATTACGACCCGCAATAACGGGTGTTTTTACGGTCGTGTGCATAATGGGAGCACGGCTCGGAAAAATGGCCGGCCGTGCTCATCTCCTGAAATACTCTGTGCTGCCTTAAACTCTGTGGACAGGTCAGGATCCTGTTTCTTTTAAATGCTGCTAGGGAACCCGCTCGATCCACTATATAAGGCTGCGCTACAGTGCAGCATTTAAAAGAAACAGGATCCTGACCTGTCCACAGAGTTTAAGGCAGCACAGAGTATTTCAGGAGATGAGCGTGCAGATTCAGCGCTGCTGTGAACTCTGCTCTTACCATTACGTAGCTCAGTCTGTTACCTCTCCTCCACTCCTGTCCTCAATAACACCTTCACATGATTGGCAAGTCGCCACCCCGCACAAGATCCGCATGCTCATCTCCTGAAATACTCTGTGCTGCTGTGAACTCTGGTGGAACGTGGTGACTTGCCAATCATGTGAAGGTGTTATTGAGGACAGGAGTGGAGGAGAGGTAACAGACTGAGAGCTACGTAATGGTAAGAGCAGAGTTCACAGCAGCACTGAATCTGCACGCTCATCTCCTGAAATACTCTGTGCTGCCTTAAACTCTATGGACAGGTCAGGATCCTGTTTCTTTTAAATGCTGCACTGTAGCGCAGCCTTATATAGTGGATCGAGCGGGTTCCCCAGCAGCATTTAAAAGAAACAGTATTTGTGTATGTGTGTGTTTGTGTATATATGTGTGTTTGGGTATGTGTCTTTGTCTGTTTTTGTTTTTATATGTGTGTTTGTGTATATGTGTGTGTGTGTTTATGTGTGTTTGTGTATATATGGGTGTGTTTGTGTATATGTGTTTGTGTATATGTTTGTGTATATGTGTGTGTATATATGGGTGTATTTGTGTATATGTTTGTTTGTGTGTGTGTGTTTTTGTATATGTGTGTGTTTGTGTATACGTGTGTATATGGGTGTGTGTTTATGTGTGTGTTTGTGTATATATGGGTGTGTTTGTATATATGGGTGTGTTTGTGTATATGTGTGTATTTGTGTATATGTGTGAGTTTGTGTATATGTGTGTGTGTGTGTTTGTCTGTTTATGTGTGTGTGTGTGTGTGTGTGTGTATATCTTGTTGTGTTTGTGTATATATGTGTGTGTTTGTGTATGGTTGTTTGTTTGTGTGTGCGTGTATATATGTGTGTAGGTGAGTAGAAGTATTGTTATTGTTCACATTGATAACTGTTTTTTTATGTTGTTGCAGATTTTGATGTACCGATTGGACTACATCTTCGATTCGTTGGACTACTGCGTAGATCTACGTTTTTTTAAATTTTAATAAAATGGTTAACGAGGGTTTTGTTGGGGATTTCTTATTTCAATAAAAAAGAATTGTCTTTGTGTTTTTTTTTAAACTTTATTAGTGCCTAGATAATGGCAGTTGGCTGATTGACAGCGACCATTATTAAGGCGGTACTTAGTGTTAGCCGGTGCAGAGGCTAGCACTAACCACCCATTATTACCCCGGTACCCACCACCACCAGGGGTGCCGGGAAGAGCTTGGTAAGATCCAGTACCCGACCATCTGTTGTGATGGTCGGGTACTGGGGCGGCCGTAGGCTGGTATTATGAGGCTGGGAAGGGCCAAAAACAGTGGACCTTCCCACCCTTGTAATGCTAGGCTGCTGCTGCTGTGTTGTATCGGGCTGGTTATAAAAATGGGGGGGGGGCCCCCCACGTCGTTTTTTTTTTTTAATTTAACAAATTTAACAATAGACGGGTCCCCCACATTTTTAATAACCAGCCATATACAAGGCCGCAGCAGTCTGGCATTACATGGGTGGGAAGGGCCACTGGTTTTGTCCATTCCCAGGCTAATAACACTGTGTTTTATGTGGCTGGTTATGATAAATTGGGTGGAACCCCATGTCTTTTTTTAAAAAAATAAAAAATTAATAAATAAATAATTTTAAAAAATGACGTGGGGTCCCCCCCACTTTTATAACCAGCCAGATACAACACAGCAGCAGCAGCCTAGCATTACAAGGGTGGGAAGGTCCACTGTTTTTGGCCCTTCCCAGCCTCATAATACCAGCCTGCGGCCGCCCCAGAGCCCGACCATCACAACAGATGGTCAGGTACTGGATCGTACCTGGCTCTTCCCGGCACCCCTGGTTGTTGTGGGTACCGGGGTAATAATGGTGGTTAGTGTTAGCCTCTGCACCGGCTAACACTAAGCCTCGCCTTAGTAATGGATGTTGTCACTCAGACAGCGGCCATTACTAAAGTGGTAGTAATAAAATTTGAAAAGAAAAAGACAAAGATATAGATAAAATATTTTATTGAAATAAAGCACCCCCAACACAACCCTCATTAACCATTTTATTGTAGAAAAAAAAACCGTCATCTAAGTAGTCCTCGAAACCGACGTATTCCAAACTTCAAACCTGTAAAAAAAAAAATATTAAAAAATAAAATAAAACATGTCGTAGGCTTAGATTCAGTTTAATGTGTGATACTGACTGTTATACCATGTATAGAAGCCTGCCGCGAAGTTGACTTAGATACAGGGCGCCAGCAGACAGTATCATACATGGCCATACAGACATATATACAAACAAACAAACATACATGCAAACAAATATACATACATACATACATATATACAAGCATGCACATATATACATGCAAATATACATACATGCAAACAAACATACACACATATATACATGCAAACTATCATACATACATACATACATGCATACACACACACACACACACACACACACACACACACATGAAAACATACATACAAACAAACATGCAAAGATATATACATACATATATACAAGCATGCACAAATATACATGCAAACATAAATACATGCAAACATAATTACATACATGCACATATATATATAAACATACATGCAAACATGCATGCAAAAATAAAAACATGCAAACATACATACATGCACATATATACATACATGCCAACATACATACATGCCAACATACATACATGCAAACATACATACATGCAAACATACATCCAAACATACATACATGCAAACATACATACATACATACATACATACATACATGCAAATATATACATGCAAATATACATACAAACATGCACATATATACATACATGCCAACATACATGCAAACATACATGCACATATATACATACATACATGACAACATATATACATACATGCATACATATGTGTGTTGGCATGTATGTATGTTGGTATGTATGTATGTATGTATGTATATATATGTGCATGTATGTTTGCATGTATGTACATGCCAACATACATGCCAACATACATACATGCCAACATACATACATGCAAACATACATACATGCAAACATACATACATACATACATACATACATACATGCAAATGCATACATACAAATATATACATGCAAATATACATACAAACATGCACATATATACATACATGCCAACATACATGCAAACATACATGCACATATATACATACATACATACATACATACATACATACATAACAACATACATGCATACATACATACATACATACATACATGCCAACATACATACATGCCAACATACATACATGCAAACATACATGCAAACATACATACATACATACAAACATACATACATGCAAACATACATACATACATGCTAATTTATACATGCAAATATATACATGCAGATATACATACATACATGCACATATATACATACATGCCATGCGGATACATTTCCTACTATTGAGGAACAACAAGCTCTGGGGGTGCTTGAGGATCTTTTGGAGGAACAAAATACAGACGTATCAGGTAAAATCCCATCTTGCATCCCTATTAAATCAAAAAAATTCCCTGCTCTCAGTCTATGTCCTGCTGTAGATTTATTTGTTAAATCGGTAACGCAAGAACTACGAAATATCCCTGAGACTATCAAACATGATAACTTAACTACATTACAACGACAAAGTCTAAATAAATTACAGAAAATTAGAGACATTGTTTTTAAATCTGACGATAAAGGTGGCAATGTAGTGGTTTGGCCTTGCCATATGTATGAGGCTGAAGCGTATAGACAATTGAGTGACAAGCAATGTTACAAGAAATTGACTTTTAATCCCTCACTCTCTTTCAGATCAGTACTGCATCAGATACTTTCTAAAGCCATACAAGATGATATCATTACAAAAGAATTATCATCAGCACTTGTCAATGATGAACCAATTACTCCCACACTCTACTTACTTCCAAAAGTACATAAAAACGATGCCATCCCTCCAGGGAGACCTATAATTTCAGGTAGGGGCAGCATCACTGAAAAGATCTGAAAGTTTACTGACTTCCATTTAAAAGAACTTGTTGTTAATTTACCATCCTACATTCGTGACTCTGCTGACCTTCTACAGAAGATCAGCGGTATTAGCATTGAGGATGACATGCTTATAGTTGCAATTTATGTAGAGTCCCTGTACACCAGTATAAGGCATGTGGATGGGATAAGGGCCACCAAATTTTTCCTTTCGATGTCAAACCTTGAAAGGCCCCTATGTGGGTTTTTGGCTGACTTATTGGAATATGCCTTAACACACAACTTTTTCACATTTAATGGCAATTTCTACCTACAGCTCCAGGGAACAGCAATGGGGGCAGCATGTGCACCCTCATATGCAAATTTATTCCTGGGGCTGTGGGAAAGAGATTTGTTGGCGAATGACCAGGATGATTCAATGGACCGGGTCCTCTCTTGGGCTCGGTACATTGATGACATCCTGGTCATTTGGAAGGGTACATCGTCTGAGTTGGACACCTTTATGTGTGATCTTAACAACAACAATCTCAATCTCAGGTTTACATATAAATTTGACAAGCAGTGTATGGACTTTCTTGACATTAAATTGTCCAAAGATACAGATGGCTTCCTACAAAGCGATATATTTTGCAAAGAGACATCCGTCAATTCACTCCTGCATTTCTCATCTTCTCATCCCCCACAGACAATTCAAGCGGTCCCGATTGGACAATTCTTGAGGATCAGGAGAATTTGCTCCTCTGATTTACTCTTTGAAGAACCGGCTAAAGATCTAAAGAACCGTTTTTTTAATCGTGGTTACAGCATGAGGTCCATCAAAAAAGCATATCATAGAGCGAAATAACGAAGGAAGCGAAACGCGCGTCGAGGTGTTCCCCGGATTAGGTCTTCTTTTCATCATGTCCACCCCAGGTAATTAAGTGCTCATTTTTTTGATACAGATTTGCCTCTGCACTCCCACATATGGGTTATATGAGGTTTCTACGTCTACCCAGTTGATCATTCTAGACTTCTGATCTCCTGGGGGAATCTGTACTAGGATTATACATTTCCTTATCGCTATATGGTATATAGTATGACCATTTCTATGGGATACGGTGGACATTCCTATCCGGGGTGTTTTTAAATTATCTGTATTTTAAATGTTTGTATTTTGTGGGTAATGTTCTCCCTATTGGGACAATAAAGATATATTTTGGTACTCTTGCTGTTTATTTGAGATTAATTAAGCATCAGGTATATTTTTGGATCATTGATTATTGATAATTATATCTGGTGGTATGATAGGTGCTTAAGATACATTTTTGTTGACTCTCTTGGGCTCGGTACATTGATGACATCCTGGTCATTTGGAAGGGTACATCGTCTGAGTTGGACACCTTTATGTGTGATCTTAACAACAACAATCTCAATCTCAGGTTTACATATAAATTTGACAAGCAGTGTATGGACTTTCTTGACATTAAATTGTCCAAAGATACAGATGGCTTCCTACAAAGCGATATATTTTGCAAAGAGACATCCGTCAATTCACTCCTGCATTTCTCATCTTCTCATCCCCCACAGACAATTCAAGCGGTCCCGATTGGACAATTCTTGAGGATCAGGAGAATTTGCTCCTCTGATTTACTCTTTGAAGAACCGGCTAAAGATCTAAAGAACCGTTTTTTTAATCGTGGTTACAGCATGAGGTCCATCAAAAAAGCATATCATAGAGCGAAATATACAACAAGAGATGATCTTCTTTTTCCAAAAAAAAAAGAATAGATACACAAATGCAGGTGAGATTTATAATGGACTACCACTCTAGATGGCCACAGATGAGGGACATTTTTAAACGCTATTGGCCGATATTACTAACAGATCCCATTCTCATAAATTACATTGGCAGATAGCCCAGCAGCACAGCAAGATGCCCAAAAAACCTGAAAGATCATTTAGTGAGGAGTCACTATGATCCTATCAAAGCAAAATAGCCCTTCGGGACCAAAGGACCCAGTTGGGGGTGTATTCCTTGTGGACATTGCGTTGCATGTCCCATTGTTGAGAAAGCAACTAAATTCTCTAATGCGACAGGTACAAAAACATACACTATTACGTATCCGATAACATGTACCACAAAAGCGGTAGTGTATTACACAACTTGTCCATGTCCTAAAATATATATCGGTCTCACTTGTAGGGAATTGAAGGTACGCATAAGACAACATATGTCAGACATCAGGCGAGCAAGTGACGAGGTTATTATGAAAACCCTTAAACCCATACCTCGACATTTTAAGACGCGTCACTCCTGTGTTCCATCCCAACTGAAGGTGAGAGGAATTGACCATATTGTAACCAATATGAGGGGAGGGAGTATCAAACAAAAATTGGCACAATGTGAAGCCCGATGCATTTGGACCCTTGGGACAATGCATCCAATTGGTCTGAATGAATCCTTGAATTTCGCTCCGTTTCTATAAACCATTGACTCCTTGCGGGTCTATGTTTTTAGTATGTCATATTTTTATTCTCTATTGTAATGACGGGGGTAAGGAAACAGACAAGTGAGCCCTAATCTACCCGCCACTCAGTCCCTGCCTACTTGCAACGATCCACCCTAGGCGACGGGGTACAACTGGGCGACAGTCCCTACGCTCAATATGTGCACGACAGACAAACAGACAAGGGTACACAGAAGCAAGGGAAAAGGGGCAGTTGCCCATGGCAACACCGAGAGCAACAATAGTGGTGAAAGAGCCGAGTCAAACCAGGAGTGTACGAGGTAACAAACGCAGAGCAGGAGAGTAGTGAACAAGCCGAGTCAAACCAGGAGTGTACGAGGTACCAAACGCAGAGCAGGAGAGTAGTCAGTAAGCCAGGGTCAATATGAAGCAGGGTCAAATAGATCAAGAAGCTGCAGCAGGGCCAGGAAACCAAATGAGAAGAATCACAAGCAAGGAGGAACAGGAAAGGCAGGTATAAATAGACTCCTAAGCCTGCCATCCTGAGTGGTGGAAGATGGAGTCAGTCTCCCAGACATAGAAGCAGGTGCAGACTGATTACCTATGGGCGTGGATACAGAAGCTGTGCCTGGCAGATCCTTAACATCTATATTGATAATTACCCTCCCTTGTTCTTCTTTTTTCTATACAAGGTTCCTTGTATGCAGCTGTTATGAGTAATGTTGTCTGGCCACACAATGAAAGATATCGGAGGATACAGAAATGAAACGAATGGATTATGAATAATATATTTTCTCTTCAGAATTATAACTTTGGTGTGTAGTGTGGGCCCTCTCATAACACTGTGAATTTTCTACATTTTTCTTGTTAGTCTTTACACTTTATTTCCTCATCTTCATTGAGTGTATTTTCTGTGCTTTGATATCTGTGGGCAGGCGTTTTTTGTATGTGTGCTGACACCATGACACATCTTTGTATAGTGTTGGTCACATGTGTTGATTTATTTACGGGGTCCGATGTGCTCGTGTGTCAGCGCAGACTTCCAGTCTGCATTTATGCCGATACATGCGCACACCGCACCCCTATACGTTCTTTGTAAAAAACGTACATGTCATCATATTGTATTATATGCAGTGCGCATTAATATATAAGCACAATATAAGGTATTCATTTTATATTTATTCATATGCTGATTTAGGTATTCTTGATTGTTTTTTTTTTTATTTTTGTCACTTTTTTCTTTCAATCTCCCTCTGGGTGGGTTTATAGATCACATATCGGCCCCTTAGTTTCATTTTATATAGGTCCGTCTTAATCATTTTTTCTGGCACTAAGCATTGTGTTTTTTTCACCCCACTCTTACTCTCTTTTTTCTTCTGATTATTCTTCGCTAACACTATATTGCATAAATAGCCGCCTCAATAACATACACAGACACACCCATAGGTCATGGTATTTACCATGTCTTTATTTACCCATACTCTGCAGCTGCATATATAGACTCCACTCTGTGGGTCTTGGAGAGGGGATGGTGCGCTGGCGGAGGAGGGGAGTGGCCAATGCACCTTTCGGGACGCTGTCTTCTGTCAGACATCGCCAGCCCACATCCTCTCTGATGACGCGGTTCCGGAAGTGGGGCGGCAGCTATCTTTGTACCCTAGCCCTGTCGCCGTTATTCCACCTCTGACGGCCCCACAAGATTAGATCTTACGCCTAATTACTAACCATAAAAGGGAGGGCGCCGCTTGGATGACGCCACCCCCGGACGAAGGCATCCGCCAAAACGCGCGTCGGGTCTGGTGTCTCCTGTATGCGGGATCATGAATTTGAGTATGTACCTTCATTCTTTCAGGCTGTTGTTTTGAACTCTTCAGGGTTGATAGCATCTTTCTACTGTAAGGCCCAGGTTACTGCTCTATGTCCTGCAATAAATTTACATACACTTAATAGTGCTTTATAGATTGAACAGTACTTTATACTTGCACATAGCACTTTATTTTGCACTATTCATTGTTCATACCCTGAATATTCTACTCCTTATCCTGCATTTGGTTGACGCAATTGTTTATACATTGTATGACTCAAAATTTTAACTCTTGTTTGTATCTATCTGTTAATAAAATGAATTTCTATTTATTTACTACGTCTGTATTAGTTTTTTGACCATTTCTGTCTATAGGTTCTTGTGTATGTTTTTGGTCAAAACACCAAGTTACACTTGGTTTATATCTGTGGTTATCCTTATCTTTAATGGTATACAATTTTGATGTAACTATGCTTACTGTCTTACATACCATATCATATTATTGTTTATCTAGATAGCCCATTAGCGCTTCATGCGTACAAATCGGTTGTATAGACCATTTGCATAGGCAGACTAAGGAAACACAACAACGCTCAGGCATAGAATTAGGGGGCTGGACCCCTCTTATAGTCCAGGGTACTCACTGGTCAAAGTTCGTCCATGGGGTCCGGTGCCTGCCCCTTTAAGAGCGGGCACGAGCATGCGCGCGCACCCTACGGGATCCGGCAGAGGTGAGTGGACGCGAGCGCTGGAATCTCCTGAGGAGGAGGCTGGGGCCAGCGCTTGCCAACTCGTGGCTGCGGCTGTCAGGGGGAGGTTGGAGATGACAGCCATCAGCCACGGACATTACAGTTATTTGCTAATTTTCGCCTTTTTGTGGCAATTTATTGTTTGTAAAACCAATTATCAATGCGGATATTGCATTTGCTGCCTATCATGTAGCTACTCTCATTGCATTGTGAAAATTACTAGTGCAATTCCAAGGCATGACATTGAAAGTATTGCATAAAAATACCACTACACATGAAAAAAAAAAGTAAGTATAACAACAAGGTATAAGCAAAGCGCTATCATCTTCTAAACACTAAATCTCATATCTTAAAGCAAGAAGACAAGTGCTCTAAAATCTAAAATTGCTTACAGTGCAATCCCATGCATTTAGTAACATTAAAAAAACGTAATACTGCACTTATAATGTCAGTATTAGGCTACGTTCACACGCTAAAGTAAAGATGGCTGTAAAATACGGAGCTGTTTTAAGGCAAAACAGCCTCTGATTTTCAGTCATTTTTAAAGCATCAAACGTGTTTTATGCGTTTTTTGGAGCCGTTTTGGAGCTGTTTTTCTATTGACACAATGAAAAACGGCTCCAAACATGCTTCAAGAAGTGACATGCACTTCTTTTTATGGGGCATTTTTTACGTGACGTTTTTTTCAAACGTAAAAAACCGCCCTGTCTGAAAGCGACAATGTTTTTGTCATTGAAATCGATGGCGAGATGTTTGGAAGCATTCAGCTTCCGTTTTTTCAGGCGTTTTTCAAGGTGTTTCCGCCTCGAAAAACGCCTGAAAACACAGCATGTGAACATACCCTTAGGATATATTCACACGACAGTGGAAAAAAAATGGCCATTAAAAACTGATAGAGTGGGCATTTTGCATCAGTGCATCTCCAAATTTTCATCCATTTACAGTCCGTCTGTCCGTTTTTAATGGCCGTTTGTCATCAATTTGCCATCCGTTTTTCATGGCCGTTAAAAAAACTGATGGATTTAATTTGTTGGTTTTTTTGTCCAAACCCCCTGAAAACACCACAGTGCCCATGTAGATAGTGCCCACATAGTTCCAGTGCACACTGCAGATAGTGCCATAGTGCCCACATATAAAGTGACAGTGCCCTCATAGTGCCACAGTGCCCATGTAGATAGCACAACAGTAGATAGTCACACCCCCATATAGTGCCACAGTGCCCATGTAGATAGCGCCACACCCCTGTAGATAGCACCAACCCCCCTTTGTAGATAGCATCCCCCCACACTGTAGATAGCACCCCCTATTGTAGAAAGCACCCCCATGTAGATAGCACCCCCTGTAGATAGCCTCACCCCTGTAGATAGCGGCACTGTAGCTCCCTGTAGGAGCGGAATCCCTCTGGCCGGGGATTTCACTCCTAGAGGGAGCCCCTGATGTCTCTGTCCATATATGCACAGTAAGGCCAGGGGCTTCTCCAGTAGCGGAATCCCCTGGCCAGAGCATCAAGGAGCTACAGTGCAATTTGGAGGGGCGGGGGGAGTGCCATCTACAGGGGGTGTCAGTGGGAGACAGGAGTCCCCGGCCAGAGATCTCGCGATGCTCTGGCTGGAGAATCCACATTTGAAAGCCCGACATCACTGTCCATATATGGATAGTAATGTCAAGGGCTTGTCCAGGCTCAGCGCTCAAAGTAGCGCTGTGTGCAGTGAATCCTCGGCCAGGATCAGTTTTTACCGGGCGTTACAAGGATTGATTAATAAAAAACGGCCGGTAAAAACGAATCCATTGACTTTTATGGGAAAACGTATATGGACAGTGACGTCAGGGACTTCTCCTAGAGTGGTCCCCTACTGTGGTGCTATCTACAGGACGGGGGGGTGCCATCTACGGGGCCCGGAACGGAAACGGATGCAAAACGGCTGAGAAAAACTGACGTTTTTATCGGCCAACACTCGGACCCCGTCTTGTGAATAGAGCCTAATAGAAAGGTTTCTGTTATTTTGACAGATCCATCAAAAAACAGAAACTTAAGCTACCGTTTATTTCTGTTTAAGGCCTCATTTACACGAGCGTGTGCGTTTTGCGCACGCAAAAAAAGCAGCGTTTTGCGTGCGCAAAAGGCACTTGACAGCTCCGTGTGTCATCAGTGTATGATGCGCGGCTGCGTGATTTTCGCGCAGCCGCCATCATAGAGATGAGGCTAGTCGACGTCAGTCACTGTCCAGGGTGCTGAAAGAGTTAACTGATCGGCAGTAACTCTTTCAGCACCCTCGACAGTGAATTCCGATCACAATATACAGCAACCTGTGAATAAAAAAAAGACGTTCATACTTACCAAGAACTTCCTGCTTCCTCCAGTCCGGTCTCCCGGACGTTGCCTTGGTGACGCGTCCCTCTCTTGACATCCGGCCCCACCTCCCTGGATGACGCGGCAGTCCATGTGACCGCTGCAGCCTGTGATTGGCTGCAGCCTGTGCTTGGCCTGTGATTGGCTGCAGCCTGTGCTTGGCCTGTGATTGGCTGCAGCTGTCACTTGGACTGAATTGTCATCCCGGGAGGTCAGACTGGAGGAAGAAGCCGGGAGTTATCGGTAAGTCAGAACTTCTTTTTTTTTTTACACGTTCATGTATTTTGTGATCGGAAGTCACTGTCCAGGGTGCTGAACCAGTTTAACTCTTTCAGCAACCTGGACAGTGACTGTCTCCTGACGTCGCGTACCGCAAAATGTTTTGCCGGGTTCGGTCAAAACGAGTTCGGCCGAACCCGGTGAAGTTCGGTTCGCTCATCTCTAATGACACTCCATTTGGATGTTTGTAAACAGAAAAGCACGTGGTGCTTTTCTGTTTACATTCAGAGTTTGACAGCTCTTGCACGAATCACGCAGTTCGCACGGAAGTGCTTCCGTGCGACCTTCGTGGTTTTCATGCACCCATTGACTTCAATGGGTGCGTGATGCGCGAAAAACGCAGAAATTTAGAACATGTCGTGAGTTTTTTTCAGCGCACTCACGCTGAGCAAAACTCAGGGACTGTCTGCATGCCCCCATAGACTTGTATAGGTCCGTGCGAGCCGCGTGAAAAGCACGCGCGTAACACGGACGTATATCACGTTCGTGTAAATGAGGCCTAATAGTGAGTTTCTGTAACAAATAACAGATCAATTAAAAACGGGAAGCACAACCCAGATGTGAACAGAGACTTAAATGGCCAAAAAAAATCTGAACTTGACCTAATGATAAAAAAATTAAATTGTAAAATGTTGCAAAAACACCACACAAAACACACGTTTGTTTTTAAATAAATATAACTTTAGAATTGATACTTCACCATAACAAGTACAGTAATCAGTACACGCATTTGGGTCTGTACAATAAATTGAACAACTTATTTATGTGGTTTGGAAAACTACATAATGAAATTTTCGCAAAATGACATGGAGTTCCTTCCCTATTTTAAACTATTTCCCCACAACATAATTGCACAAATATTTTTGTTATATTACTTGTACTACCTAGATAAGCTATGTGAATTGAAAAAGTACAAAGCATAGCTGCAGGGACTCCCTGTGCCACTGTGTGGTGTTCGATCGGGTGCCATATGTCAGAGATATTCGCTTCTAGAAGAAATGCTGCTGGGGCGCAATACCTCTGTAAAATGGCCTGGGATAGAATATGCCATAAAGTTTTTTCTATCGGTTTGTAGAAAAAAAACGCCTCCATATAAAACGGAGCCATGCAGAGGTATAGTAGAGGCCTCGTGCATCTGTATGGCAGCCTTTTTATGGGAGCTGTAATACAGCCATGATGCCATAGATTTATATTTTCAAGTGGTTGTTAAGTTAAATGGAACAATTTAATTGATATAAATACTGTATATCCGTACATTACCATTTAAGCTTGTGGAGATACTTTTTAAACTGATTGCTATAATAATAATCATAATAATAATAAATATTTTTGTATCCATTATTTTGGATCAAAGACTTCAATGTGAAAACTGCATATGTGATTTCACCCTAAGGCCTCATGCACACATCCTTCACTGTTTTCACATACGTTTAAAACTGATCCGTGCGTCCGTTGTGACATCCGTGTGGTTTCCGTTGTCACTCCGTGTCCGTTCCGTTGTTCCGTTGTAAACGGATGCTGTGCTTCCGTTTGTCTTCCGTTTTAAACGGTCCGTTAAAATCCATCTTGTGTGTTGAATGCAGGGAACTTTGGCACGCCCTGCCGTGGCTTAGCAACGGATCCATGAAAAACAGACGACACACGGATGCCTTCCGTGTGCTGTCCGTTTTTTTGACGGACTTATAGACTTCAATGGTCCCCACGGTCACTGAACGACGGACAAAAGTAGGACAGGCACTACTTTTGACGGAACGGACGAACGGAACCGTCAAAACAACGGAAGTGTGCATGGCCCCATAGAAATCAATGTGTCAGGGTGCTATCCGTTAAAAAAACGGATAGCACCCTGAAGAAAATAACTGAAGGGGGCATGAAGCCTAAGAATGTGAATTGACTGTTAGGGAAATCATTTTTGGAAATGCAAAGATCTATTTGCACACATAATGCAAATGAATTATTGCCATATATTATTGTGCCAATGTGTTATGTCTAGAATACCCTGTGTACAATCCAACCAGTTTGAGAACATAAAGCATAAAGTATAAACTGTTTTCAAAGCGTACATTAATATAATATGTAGCCCAAATAAATATTATAATACATAAAAAATAAGAGCTAAGAAAAGAAGAAGCTTGGTAATTCCAAAACAGTTCAAATAGATAAGGAGATAAGTTCCTCAACAGAATTAAAATAAATTACAGTGTGCAGTGGTTAAAATGCATACAAGACATAACATGCAATGTATGTTAAAATATAACATCTGCAGTATGTGAGTACACTCACTAATATACATGCCGGTCCCCGTCGCACTGATTCTGAGATTTTCATAGATTTTTAAAGTTCTTCTAGGGGACTGGAAGTCTAATTGTGCAGCCTTCTTTGATGATGATACGACTCTTTGTCACGCTACCGACCCCGCTGTACTCTATATACTCACTGTACATACTGCTAATAATTTTTGGTCCCCGCATAACCCCTTTAACAATATTTGTCAAATTAATAATCCTCTTTAGATTTGAGCCTGGAGTGAATTGGAGATTAGAGCTTGCTCCCAACAACCTGGGCATACAGATTTTCTCTGCATTTCAAAAGAATAGATATTCATGTAATATATGGACGGCTGGAGTCCGACAGAGCGGCAGCCGCTCTTACTGATAGATAGCTCATAAAGGGGGATCCAGAGTGGTATCCCCCTTTAATCACGTACAAATACCTTAACATGTACAGGGGATATCTTCACAAGATCTTAAAAAAGGTATAAATAGATTTTTAGTACTTCTATTATTACATATACCAATTTAGGAAGAAATAAAAATCTTAAAGACTGTTTATCTACAGGAAATTTGTTAGCAAGAAAACAAAAGCAGGAAATTGCAGTGATGTTACCACAGACATTTTAATGAGCATGTCATGTGTTGTAACACTTTCTGGAAATAGGTTTGTACTGCAAATGACAGAAGATCCAAACAGCTAAAAGCTGTTATACTTAGTAAAATCTCATTGTAATAGAAGAGATCAAAAGGGTGATGTAAGAAATAGATCCGAAACATATGATAAGGAAAGAAACAAATGATCATGACTAAAATAAAAAATAAACTTTTCAGCTGAGCCCAGAATTCTTGATGATCTAAAGCTGCTCGTTTCAATTTCTTCATGAGCTTCACGATGATGAAGATTTGTACACTCAAAAGAACACACACCACTAGGAATATTACTGCAATTGTAATATAGTTCAAGACAACCACAAAAGGTCTCTCAATTTCCTTGTGAAAACAGAAACATTGGTCAGGCATATATTTTTCTTCATCTGTACCATACTGGAGAAAGAACACAGGCAAAACAACAAGCAAAATAATAATCCATACAGCGGCACTAGCCACCACAGAGTGCAATGTTCTGTAGAACTCAATCTTGTCTTTTTGTTTGAAGTAGCTTATGTATCGGATGCTAAGCAAAGCAACATAAAATGTAAATGAAAGATACATGTGGATATGTATCATGGAGCTTATAAATCTGCAAAACGCAAACCGAAATATCCATTTTCCTTGAATGTAATAGGTAATTCGAAAGGGAACTGTGAGAATAAAGACCCCATGGATTACTAGTAGGTTGATGACTGCAGTGATGGTCACAGAACGAGTGTTGGTTCTACATAACAGAAACACCATTATAATAATTCCAATTGTTCCACCAATTACTATTGTGGTGTAGAGTGCGATCAGGATGCCAGTTTCAATGCCAGGTGGTATAAAACAGGCTGTTTGATTGGTGGTTTCATTAACGCCGTGAACCATTTTGTTCATCAATTTGTTAGTTATCTATAAGTAAAACAATAAAATCAGTATAAATACACATGAATATATTTGGCACTAAATAAATATTATTCTCTTCTGTGGGATTGTTTTGTTAAGTGTTGACAGGTCCACTTTAAGACTAATAGAACATAAAGAATATTGAAGGTGAAATACTCTATTCACTATTTTACAACATTCTATTGCTCTGGGGCAGGGGTAGGCAACCTTTTTTTGTATGGCGTGCCGATAAAAAAAAAAAAAAAGTCAAAGATGAAGTACTCCGTGTGCCATGCAAACATGAAAGTCATATAACACAAACTGTTACCATGTATGTGATGTAAATCTATTAATCAGTCATTTAGCGTATGTTCACACGAGGTCATTACGTCCGTAATTGACGGACGTTTTTCGGCCGCAAGTCCCGGACCGAACACAGTGCAGGGAGCCGGGCTCCTAGCATCATAGGTATGTACGACGCTAGGAGTCCCTGCTTCGCTGCCGGACAATTGTCCCGTACTGTAATCATGTTTTCAGTATGAGACAGTTGTCCGGCAGCGAGGCAGGGACTCCTAGCGTCATACATAACTATGATGCTAGGAGCCCGGCTCCCTGCACTGTGTTCGGTCCGGTACTTGCGGCCGAAATTCGTCCGTCAATTACGGACGTAATGACCTCGTGTGAACATACCCTTAAGCTTACATTTCAGTGTGACCCTTTTCCCTAACTTTCTTTGCAAAGATGATTCATCTGTGGCGCATACAAGGCTACTGAACACCACCTTTGGGGGTGTATGTAGGAGAGACCGCGGCTACTGAATACCAGCTTAAGGGCACTGCACACAGGTGAGAGAGCGACTACTGAACACCATCTTGGAGGGGGGTGCATGTAAGATAAACCGTGGCTATTGTACACCAGCTTAAGGGCATTGTACACAGGATAGAGCGACTACTGAATACCAGCTTGGGGGGGGGGGCAAAAAGGAGACTCCGTGGCTACTGAGAACCAGCTTGGGGGGACGCATAGAAGAGACTGTGGCTACTGAGCACCAGCTTAGGGGGGTCACTTAAAAGAAACCGTGGCTACTGAGCACCAGCTTGGGGGGCACATGGGAGACTGATGAAGAGGCCGGTGCGGCGTTGAACCGCGTAGTCTGTACGAATAAATGGATCTTTAAAATAATTCTCCACTATTCCTTCCTGATGTTAGCAGCACTATATTGTGGTTCCAATTTTTTCGTTTCCCTTATCTGTCACTCCAAGCGATCCCCTTTCCAGCGGATTAGCTTTGAACCCAGCTGCAACTGCATCACATATCCATTGCCTGTACCAGTGTTGTGCCTGCTGTAGCACAATTTTAATAGGTGAGTTCATATCAACTATCCTGCTGTCTCCATACACAGTGTGATCTGCACCATGTGGCGCCGTGTTTTTTGTTCTCCTCTCTTGATACTGTGGCTACCGAGCACCAGCTTGGGGATATGGAGTGCACATAGGAGAGACCACGGCTACTGAAGACCAGTTTGAGGGGATGAACACAGGAGAGAAAGTTGCCGACTTTTGCTAACTCTTCTTTTACAGAGTGGTTACTGAACTCCTTGTGGTGCTGATCACCAAGAGAAAGATCAGCACTGCATTGTGTGCTGTCCAAGTGTTCGGAAGCAACAAAGACAATGAAGTACAGCTCTCTTTCCTGGTGATTACAGCCACCAAGCACATAATGAAGCACTGCTCTCTCTCCCTGTGTTCAGCACCCCCAAGCACGCAGCAGCACTGCACACTGGGAGTGGGAAGTGTGCCAGCAAACCATGCCCCGGGTGCCTGCTGCGACACCAGTGCCATAGGTTGTTGACCCCTGCTCTAGGGTATATGAGCATCATAAAGAAGGTCCACCACTTTGCTATGGCTCATTGAGTGGTATTCAGAGAGGCACAAAGTAATAGCGTCTCCTACTTTGCAAGACTCTACATACTTTACATGGTCGCACATTCATTTGAATGGGCGCAATGTAATGCAACATTTCCCTGTTGCTTGAAGTGACTCCCTCATTGATATCAGCTAATCCTAGTGGGTTCCAAGAGCCAGACCAGCAATGAGCAAATGTTCCACCACAATGGCTTTGTTTTTTTTTTTTACCTCTGCAAAAAATTAGTAACATTGTAAATATTTAGGCTTTTGCTTAAAGAGGCTCTGTCACCAGATTATCAAATCCCTATCTCCTATTGAATGTGATGGGCACTGCAATGTAGATAACAGCAAAGTTGTTTGTTTTTTTTTAAAAATGATAATTTTTGCCCAGGTTATGAGCAATTTTATATTTATGCAAATGAGCTTTTCAATGGACAACTGGGCGTGTTTTTCTCGTTTTACCAACTGGGTGTGTATTGTGTTTTTACCAACTGGGCGTGTATTGTGTTTTTACCAACTGGGCGTTGTGAATAGAAGTGTATGACGCTGACAAATGAGCGTCATACACTTCTCATCGTTCCTACCCAGCTTCTTCCACTGAAGACACACAGCGTGATGTCACCCACAGGTCCTTCAACCTTGACGTCGGACAGAGAAGATACTTGGGCTCCAGCTATCCGAGAAGGTAATATGCTTGTCTCTAGGGAGTTTACTATGCTTACCTGCACATGGTGATGCTGCTGCAGATTCAACTGTACCCTCTGACGCCTGGAGCCGATGTGTCTTCTCTCGTCCAATGCCAAGGTTGAAGGACCTGTGGGTGACCTCATCGTTCCCACCCAGCTTCTTTCACTGCAGACACACATCGTGACGTCACCCACAGGTCCTTCAACCTTGGCGTCGGAAGAGAGAAGACACATCGGCTCCAGGCGTCCGAGAGAGTACAGTTGAATCTGCAGCAGCATCACCGTGTGCAGGTAAGCATAGTACACTCCCTAGAGACGAGCATATTACGCTCTCGGACAGCTGGAGCCCATGTATCTTCTCTGTACGACGCCAAGGTTGAAGGACCTGTGGTTGACGTCACGCTGTGTGTCTGCAGTGAAAGAAGCTGGGTGGGAACGATGAGAAGTGTATGACGCTCATTTTTCAGCGTCATACACTTCTATTCACAACGCCCAGTTGGTAAAAACACAATACATGCCCAGTTGGTAAAACGAGAAAACACGCCCAGTTGTGCATTGAAAAGCTCATTTGCATAAATATAAAATTGCTCATAACTTGGGCAAAAATGATCGTTTTAAAAAAAATAAAAATACTTTGCTGTTATCTACATTGCAGCGCCGATCACATTCAATAGGAGATAGGGATTTTATAATCTGGTGACAGAGCCTCTTTAACCTATCTTGTACCATGTTTTTCTAGTTGCAGTTACGTATGCTGTACTCACAGCTAAAGCTAAATAACAGTTTGTTGGTTTTCTGTAACCAGAGTCCAGTGCATTGGAGTTCAAATTGCAGTTACACAGTCAGAACTAAACTTTTAGGTCATATTTCCAAGAGCCGTGTAGAAATAAACCACTATATTTTTCCAAGTCATTAAACTGATTATGTAGATTTAACTGAAATGTTGTTAGATTCGGAATTAAATTTTTAACTATTAGGGCATGTTTAGACCTGGCGGACAATTTCTGCTGCAGCAAATTTCGGACTAAATCTTCTCTTCAACATATCTCCATCAAAATCTGTATACAAAGCATCCAGAATTTGTTGAAGAATTCCCGCAGGTTTGCGCCTGCAATGCAAAGGCTAAAACCCGATGTTAATATCCACAGCTTCTCCACAGCAGACTGAGCATGCTGCAGCTTTGAAAATCTGTAGCATGCTTTTCTTTCCCTACAGATTTGTTCCGCTATATGTGGATGAGGTTTTAAAAAACCCCATCCCCTCGCATTGTACTGTAAATTGCTGCGGATTTGTGATGCGGAATTCACAGCGCACACACAGCAAATCCGCCACGTCTGAACATGCCCCTAGGCCACTTTCTCATGTTGCAGTTTTAGTGCAGCACTCCGATGTTGCACGATAGTGATTGGGATTTTTTTTAAATCCCATTCACACAGTGCAGTTAAAAAATAATGATTTTCAGGGACTGCTGCAGTTTTTTTTGCTGCAGACAAGGGTGGGAACATCATGATCTGCCCAACTGAGAAGTATGAAAAGGAGGCCTTTAGACAACTTACGGACAAACATGCATACAGTAAATTGACTCATAACCCGATATGATCCTAGTCACGGCAGACGTGGAGTCACTTTATACGAGTATTCAACATACGGATGGAATCAATGCGGTTCGCTTTTTCCTGAGGATGAGCAACTGGGATGGCCAAATCTGTGAACTTGTGTTAGATCTAGTACAATATATTTTGACTCATAATTTCTTTGTATTCAAAGATTCATTCTATTTACAAAAACAGGGCACTGCCAAGGGGGCGGCGTGCGCGCCATCGTATGCAAACCTGTTTCTCGGTTTTTGAGAGAGGCAGGTTTTCCATGGCGATGGCGCCGCTGACCATGTGCAGTGTTGGATGAGGTATATTGATGATCTATTGATTATCTGGCAGGGTACTGAGGTACAGTTGATGCAATTTATGCAGCAATTAAATACCAATGATCTTAACATCAAACTAACCTATGTTTCCATAGAGGTGGATACGGAAAGATCTTTACAGTTCTATGTCTTTAGGAAAAAGACGTTGGTCAACTCTTTCCTACATGCGACATCAGCACATAACCAACCCACAATCAGAGCCATCCCAGTTGGTCAATTCCTCAGGGTGAGGCGGATCTGCTCATCCAAGGTCAAATTAGAAAATCAGTCTAAGGATCTAGAGGAGAGGTTTTTGGAGAGGGGCTATAGCCTTTGATGCATTAAACAGGGATATAGACGGGCATATATTGTATATATTACATTATATGCATTATATTGTATATATTACATTAGTATGTTGGTGTTTCACACTATGTAGTAACAATGTGTGTTTATTTACACATATATATTATGTCATGTTATTAAAATAATTTACTTTGAGTAAGTGATTATATTTCACTATTAACAACTTTTATATATTTTTTTTCTTGCGACTTATATTTTTTGGAATGAGGAGATGTTGTCGGTTAGAACAATATACATAATATATTTTTCTTTATTATATTTACACCGTTTCTTTTTCATTTCATGTGAACTTTCAAATCATATGAAGTATACATAATATTTTGAATGTTGACATAAAGTATCTCTGGCCGTGCTTTGCTTTGTCATGCAATCTCTCTCGGGGCTTCTCGCCCTGGCTTTCAATTGCACCTTGCTGCGCCTGCACGGTTTCCCGGAGCCGCGCGTGCGCAGTACGGTCTTGACGGCTTAGGATTTTGCTCTCGCGATACTTCGTATGGCACGCATGCGCCACTGACTAGGCATCTCATTGGTTCTCTAGACACCATCTGATCTCGCACTGTATTTAAACTTGTCTATGAACACTGCTTTAGTACCGCTTCATCAAGCTAAACACGCGAAACGCGTGTCGGGGCACCTCCTGGGCATACAGGACACATGAATAATATGGGTAAGCTATTCTATTCATAATTGTTTTCGAAGTGTGAGGGATTACTTTCCCTATATGATAGTGCACATAGATGCTTATTTAAGCATGTTATTTAACATGATCTATTTAGGTGCACGCAACACTTATAATACCACTTCATTTCCTTTGTAGACTTACTCTGTATGCACAGTCTCTCCCCTTTTTGGTAACTACCTGCCGTATATAAATATTTGTATGGCCAGGCACCTTATAAATGCTTTGAGAAATAATTGTATAATTACAGCTAATCCTTATATGATGCACTGGCCTCTTATATGTGAGACTCTGTTGCTTTTTTCATGTGTTACTGCACTGTATGTAGCCCATATACAGTTATTGATTCAAATTCTGTCTGCGATAATCCTTATGCAATATTTTAATAATTGTTGGTATTTAATAAAATTGTGATTTTTTTTCTACTGGTAATAGTATATGACTCCCTTTTTTCTGTGTGTATATAAGTGCAGAGTTTCTATTCAAGTTGGTAATCTGGATTTAAGGACACCTAGCCCACCAATAATTGTCCGTTTTGAGACCTATGTGTATGATAGTTTTTTTTTAAACTGCAGCATGCACTTTAGGTTGGGGATTTGCTCTGAGATTCCCCATTGATTTCATTTGGGAAAAACATAGCATTAAAACGGTTTTTAAAAAAAGTGAATGCAGTTTTTACATCAGTACCATTAGTGCTGCGCTTTCCATAGATACAGTTCTAGTACCAGTTCCATTAAGGCCTCATGCACACGACATTGGATGATTCAGTAATAACCTTAGATCTTATTAATGACGTGTTCTGTGTTTAATGTAATTATAAGTGGATGTCTACATGTTCTGTCCAGATGACACTCCGCCCAAACAGAACATTTTTGGGATGCACCCCCTCTTGTGATAAATGTAAAGTTATGCATCTGGGTACCAACAACCTGCATGCATCATATGTACTAGGGGGAGCTGCACTGGGGGAGTCACATGTTAAGAAGGACCTGGGCGTACTTGTAAATCATAAACTAAATAACAGCATGCAATGTCAATCAGCTGCTTCTAAGGCCAGCAAGATATTGTTGTGGATTAAAAGAGGCATGAACTCGCGGGACAGGGGTATAATATTACCACTTTACAAAGCATTAGTGAGGCCTCATCTAGAATATGCAGTTCAGTTCTGGGCTCCAGTTCATAGAAAGGATGCCCTGGAGTTGGAAAAAATATAAAGAAGAGCAACGAAGCTAATAAGGGGCATGGAGAATCTAAGTTATGAGAAAAGATTAAAAGAATTAAACCTATTTTGCCTTGAAAAAAGATGACTAAGGGGGACATGATTAACTTATATAAATATATTAATGGCACAAAAAATATGGTGAAATCCTGTTTCATGTAATACCCCCTCAAAAAACAAGGGGGCACTCCCTCCGTCTGGAGAAAAAAAGGTTCAATCTGCAGAGACGACAAGTCTTTACTGTGAGAACTATGAATCTATGGATTAGTCTACCGCAGGAGCTGGTCACAGTAGCTACAGTAGATGGCTTTAAAAAAAGGCTTAAATAATTTCCTAGAATAAAAAACATATAAGCTCTTATGTGTAGAAATTTTTACCTTTACTTTTCCCATCCCTTGGTTGAACTTGATGGACATGTGTCTTTTTTCAACCGTACTAACTATGTAATTATGTAACTATGTAACATGTACACATGCACTTATAATTGCATTGAACATAGAACACATCATTACTAAGATCTAATAGATATGAAAAATATCATAGCGACAGTGTCAGACTGGGATTCCTTGGGCCCAGTAGAGGATAAGCTCCCGAGGAGGTCCACCTTTGGGCCCTAAGGATCCTATTCTCTAGTGGGCCCAAGGAACCCCAGTCTGACATTGTCACTATATTATCACTTTTTCATATCTAGAAAAGCCTTGTCATATTTCGAAAGGCATTAGATTTTTTTAATTCATCTCTCTGAAACAGGCAGTAGCACGGTTTGCTAGTCCTATTAGACAAGATATTTTTCCTAGCCCAGTACATAAAATAACAGCCATACTGAATTAATAAACATAGACTTAAATAAAATACTCCCAAGTTTAAGACTGACAATAGATTTGCACAATGCATAGTGACTATATGAAACTGATTTAAATTAGAGATGAGAGGTTCAGAGGGCCCTCAATTCCAAAGGGGTCCTCGAATTTAGTCAGAATGAGGTAATATGATAAGAACCAGTAGAGAGCCGAAACCTCTCAGTCCAGTTTGAGTGGATGAAAACAAACAGAGATACGATAGGACCTGCTCTTGCACTTTCAAGAACACGTCCCCTTTAACCCTGTCATGGCTCTGAGTCACTATGAGAAATGGAAGAGGAAAAAGAAGAGGGTGTAGCAGGGGTAGTTATATGATCTGGAAACCAGATGGTATGGGACCATTTTCTGTCCAGAATAACATGTATAGTAATACAATCCCAGAAAAAAAGGTAAACCTCCCGGACTCCCGGTAGAGCAGGCAAATCACCTAGATGCCCAACATACTATTTAAAATATACTCACTATTTCATAATCCTGCAGTCATCTTTACTCTCGGGCACTGCTGCAGACAACGTCCTGATGTCGAGGTCAACGAGTGAAGAGGTTTGCAGGAATAGGGAGAGGTGATTATCTGCACATCTGTTCAAGACTATATAGTTTTAGAGTGTCTGTATTTAGGGGGTCAGTATTTATTTAGGGGGTCTAGGGTCTGTATTAAGGGTGTGTGCAATTAGTCTGTAATTAGGGGGTATGTAATTATTGCAATGACTTAATTGCTGTTAAATTCCGGTACAGAGGTTAGATTCAAATACTCTAAGTTGAGATTATTCAGACACTTTATCGAGGTATTATTCAGTCCCTGTATGGAGATATTATTTATTCATCGTAAAGAGACATTATTCAGACACTTTATAGGGGTATTATTCAGTCTCTGTATGGAGATATTATTTATTCATTGTAAAGAGACATTATTCAGACACTTTATAGGGGTATTATTCAGTCCCTGTGTCACGGACACAGGGTATGTGGACCCACTAGGCCAGTCCGCCGTAGCGGGGAGGCAGCTGACGAGGTCACAGTCAATACGAAAGTCAATGGCAGACAGTAACGCTTGGGTACCTGAAATAGTCCGGACGGTGGCTGTGGCGTCCGCACGGATGGAGGCTGGTGCGGCAGGTCGCGCCAGACGTGGCGGGCAGTATCCGATGAAACAGAAGACACTGGACGTGGCAGAAGACACTGGACGTGGCAAACGACACTGGACGTGACAGACGACACTGGACGTGGCAGAAGACACTACTCCAACGCAGGTAGGCACAGGAACTAGTACAATACGGAATACAGGAACGGGTAACAGGGCACGGGTAACAACTGGAACGGGAAACACTAAGGGACCATTTTTCGAGACAGACTGGGATACACTAACAACGCTCAGGCAAGGATCAGAATGCCTGGGGCCTTCTTCTAGAGCAGGAAATCTCAGCAGTTGATGATGATGACGAATAATTTGTGCGTGCGCTGGCCCTTTAAGGCCGTGCGCGAGCGCGCGCACCCTAAGGGACACAGCAGGACGGAGCGGAAGTGAGCGCTGGCGTCTCCTAGGAAGGAGACAGGGACCAGCGCTCACGGATCCATGGCTGCGGGCGCCGGGGAGTGAGTAAATCCGATGGCCCACGGCCATGGACGTTACACCCTGTATGGAGATATTATTTATTCATTGTACAGAGACATTATTCAGACACTTTATAGAGATATTATTCAGTCTCTGTATGGAGATATTATTTATTAATTTATTTATTGTATAAAGACATTATTCAGACACTTTATAGGGGTATTATTCAGTCTCTGTATGGAGATATTATTTATTCATTGTATAGAGACATTATTCAGACACTTTATAGAGGTATTGTAAAGGATCTGCCAGACACAGCTTCTGTGTCGACGCCCGAGTTTAATCAGTCTGCACCTGCTCCTAAGTTTGATAGAGTGATCTGCTACCACTCCGGCTGGGAGGCTGAGGAGTGGGAGAGCCTATCACAGCCTGGCCAGACAGAGCTAGCTACCGCCCTCTGTCTACTTATACCTTCATTTCCTGCGCCTCCTTTGCCTGTGATTTTGTCTGGGTTCCTGGCTCTGCTGCTCCTGCTAGTACTATTTACCTCTGCTTCAAATTGACCCTGGCTTTACGGACTACTCTCCTGCTCTACGTTTGGTACCACGTACACTCCTGGTTTGACTCGGCTCGTTCACTACTCTTTTTGCTCACTGTGTTGCCGTGGGCAACTGCCCCATTTCCCTAAGCTTCTGTGTACACTTGTCTGTTTGTCTGTCGTGCACATATTGAGCGTAGGGTCGTCGCCCAGTTGTACGCCGTCGCCTAGGACGGGCCGTGCAAGTAGGCAGGGACTGAGTGGCGGGTAGATTAGGGCTCACCTGTCTGTCTCCCTACCCCGTCATTACATAATCACAGGCCCATATACCTTTTCTACCCTGGTCCCTGACACAACTATGGACCACCTTGAGACCCTGGCTCAGCAAATGCAGGGCCTCTCCCTACAGGTCCAAGCCCTGGCTTAGAGGGGCAACCAGCGTGATGCTACCCTGTTAGTGCCCCCCACCTCACCTCTTGAGCCCCACCTCAAGTTGCCTGACCGGTTCTCAGGGGACCGGAGAACTTTTCTCTCTTTTCTGGAGAGTTGTAGGCTCTATTTCCGTCTAAGGCCCCACTCCTCAGGTTCTGAGAGTCAGCGAGTGGGTATAATTATGTCCCGGCTCCAGGACGGGCCCCAAGAATGGGCCTTCTCCTTGGCTCCTGACACCCCTGAACTTTCCTCTGTTGACCTTTTTTTTTCTGCTCTCGGGCTGATATATGACGAGACTGACAAGACTGCCTTTACCGAGAGTCAGCTGGTGACCTTACGTCAGGGTAAGAGACCCGTTGAGGAGTACTGTTCTGACTTTAGGAAGTGGTGTGTAGCTTCTCGATGGAATGACCCTGCCTTGAGGTGCCAGTTTAGATTGGGTCTGTCAAACGCCCTGAAAGACCTGTTAGTTAGCTATCCCTCTTCAGACTCTCAAGATCAGGTTATCGCTTTAGCGGTACATCTTGACCGACGTCTCAGGGAACGACGACTTGAACGTTTTTGTGCTTTCTCCTCTGGCTCCCCCATGATGGCTCCCGAGGTTCTGTTGCTTCGTTCTTCCACGGAAAACTCGGATGAACCAATGCAACTCGGGGCCTCCGTGTCTCCCCAACAACATAGAGGGCTCCGCAGGAAGAATGGTCTCTGCTTCTACTGTGGGGATGACAAGCATCAAGTGAACAACTGTCCTAGTCGTAAGAATAAGCAGCCGGAACAACTTCCGCGCCTAAGTGACCATCGGGGAGGTCAACTTGGGCGCACAGGTATTTCCCGTAAATATGAAACCTAATAAGATCTTGCTTGCCTTTCAGGACTCTTTTGAGGGTAGGTCTGCTACCGGCAGTGCCTTCGTGGATTCAGGGTCTTCTGCTATTATTATGTCTGTGGAATTTGCTATGTCTCTAGCTATGCCATTGATTGATTTGCCTAAAACTGTCCCGGTAGTGGGTATCGACTCCACTCCACTTGCTAATTGTTATTTTACGCAGCATACCCCTGTTTTTGAACTCCTTGTTGGCTCCATGCATTTGGAGCAGTGTTCTGTACTGGTGATGCAGGGATTATCGTCCGATTTGGTTTTAGGCCTTCCCTGGTTGCAGTTGCATAATCCCACGTTTAACTAGAATACTGGGGACCTTACCAAATGGTGTAATGAATGCGTGACGTCATGTTTTTCTGTTAATTTTATTTCTCTCCCTGAGGAGGTGAACACTCTACCTGAGTTTATTCAGGACTTCGCTGATGTTTTTTCTAAAAAGGCCTCCGAAGTGTTACCTCCTCATAGAGAATGCGATTGCGCAATCGATTTGGTACCAGGAGCTAAGCTCCCTAAGGGTAGGATATTCAATCTCTCTTGTCCCGAACGTGAAGCCATGAGAGAGTATATCCAGGAATGCCTGACCAAGGGTTACATTCGCCCCTCTACTTCTCCGGTAGGTGCTGGCTTCTTCTTCGTAGGGAAGAAGGATGGTGGTCTTAGGCCGTGCATCGATTACCGAAACTTGAATAAGTATCCCCTTCCTTTGATTCCTGATCTCTTCAATCAGGTTAAGGGGGCCCAATGGTTCTCTAAGTTTGATCTACGGGGGGCTTATAACCTTATCTGCATCAGAGAGGGGGATGAGTGGAAGACTGCGTTTAACACGCCCAAAGATCATTTAGAGTACCTCGTCATGCCCTTTGGGTTGTGTAATGCTCCCGCGGTCTTCCAGAATTTCATAAATTAGATTTTAAGAGACTACCTGGGGGTATTTCTTGTAGTGTACATTGATGACATACTTGTGTTTTCCAAGGACTGGTCCTCCCACATTGAGCATGTCCGGAAGGTGCTCCAGGCCCTTCGGGAAAACAAACTGTTTGCTAAAACCGAAAAATGTGTGTTTGGGGTGCAGGAGATACCATTTTTGGGTCAAATCCTCACTCCTCATGAATTCCGCATTGACCCTGCCAAGGTTCAGGCTGTGGCTGAATGGGTCCAACCTGCCTCCCTGAAGGCGTTACAGTGCTTCCTGGTGTTTGCTAATCATTACAGGAGATTTATTGCTAACTTCTCGGTCATCGCTAAGCCTCTTACAGATCTTACTCGCAAAAGTGCTGATCTCCTCCACTGGCTTCCATATGCGGTCCAGGCTTTTGAGGTCCTTAAGAAGTGCTTTATCTCGGCCCCAGTGCTGATTCAGCCTAACCAAATGGAGCCATTCATCGTGGAGGTTGACGCCTCCGAGGTGGGAGTGGGTGCTGTCTTATCCCAGGGTACCAGGTCCCTCACCCTTCTCCGTCCCTGTGCCTACTTCTCCAGGAAGTTCTCGCCCACTGAGAGTAACTATGACATTGGCAACCGCGAACTCTTAGCCATTAAATGGACATTTGAAGAGTGGTGCCACTTCCTGGAGGGGGCTAGGCACCAGGTAATGGTTCTTACCGACCACAAGAATCTGGTTTTCCTAGAATCTGCCTGGAGGCTAAACCCCGAGACAAGCTCGATGGGCGTTGTTTTTCACTAGATTCAACTTTTTGGTCACCTATAGGGCTGGGTCTAAAAATATTAAAGCTGATGCACTGTCGCATAGCTTCATGTCCAGCCCTCCTTCAGAGGAAGATCCTGCTTGTGTTTTGCCCCCAGGTATAATCATTTCCTCTGTTGATTCTGACATAGTCTCCGAAATTGCGGCTGATCAAGGTTCAGCTCCCGGGAACCTTCGTGAGAACAAGCTGTTTGTTCCCCTGCAATTCCGGCTAAGGGTACTCAGGGAAAATCATGACTCTGCACTATCTGGCCATTCAGGCATCCTGGGTACCAAGCACCTAATTTCCAGAAACTATTGGTGGCCTGGGTTGCCTAAAGACGTTAAGGCCTACGTCGCCGCTTGTGAAATTTGTTCTAGGTCCAAGACCCCCAGGTCCCGACCAGCGGGCTTACTATGTACTTTGCCCATTCCCCAGAGACCTTGGACCCATATCTCCATGGATTTTATCACCGATCTGCCTCCATCTCAAGGCAAGTCGGTGGTGTGGGTTGTAGTAGACCGCTTCAGTAAGATGTGCCACTTTGTGCCCCACAAGAAACTACCCAATGCTAAGACGTTAGCTACCTTGTTTGTCAAACACATCCTGCGTCTCCATGGGGTTCCTGTCAGTATTGTTTCTGACAGAGGGGTACAAATTGTTTCATTGTTTTGGAGAGCTTTCTGTAAAAATTTGGAGATTGATCTGTCCTTCTCCTCGGCCTTCCATCCTGAAACTAATGGCCAAACTGAGAGGACTAATCAGTCTCTAGAACAATATTTAAGGTGTTTTATCTCTGACTGTCAATATGATTGGGTCACCTTCATTTCCCTCGCCGAATTTTCCCTTAATAACCGGGTCAGTAACTCGTCAGGGGTCTCCCCCTTTTTCTGTAATTTTGGGTTCAATCCACGGTTCTCCTCCGTTTCACCTGGTGGTTCCAACAATCCCGAGGTAGATGTCGTTCATCAGGAACTGTGCACAGTCTGGGCCCAGGTTCAGAAGAACCTAGAGGCTTCCCAGAGCATACAAAAGACTCAGGCAGATAGAAGACGTTCTGCTAACCCCTTGTTTGTGGTCGGGGGATCTGGTGTGGCTGTCTTCAAAAAATTTGCGCCTTAAAGTCCTGTCCAAAAAATCTGCTCCCCGGTATATTGGGCTGTACAAGGTCATTGAAGTCCTTAACCCTGTCTCCTTCTGACTGGAGTTACCACCGTCTTTTCGAATACACGACGTGTTTCATGCCTCCCTCCTGAAACGCTGCTCCCTGTCTTTGGCTACCTCGAGGAAACCTCCGGTCCCTGTTCTCACCCCTGAAGGGGTAGAATTCGAGGTGGTAAAGATTGTGAACAGCAGGATGGTCCAAGGCTCCCTCCAGTACCTGGTCCATTGGAGAGGATACGGGCCTGAGGAGAGGACTTGGGTACTTGGGGTATTGCTCAGGAGGTTCCATCTTCGGTTCCCCAATAAGCCAGGTCCACCTAGAAAGGGTCCAGTGGCCCTTCATAAAAGGGGGGGTACTGTAAGGGATCTGCCAGACACAGCTTCTGTGTTGACGCCCGTGGTTAATCAGTCTGCACCTGCTCCTTAGTCTGATAGAGTGACTCGATCTGCTACCACTCAGGCTGGGAGGCTGAGGAGTGGGAGAACCTATCACAGCCTGGCCAGACGGAGCTAGCTCCCGCCCTCTGTCTATTTATACCTTAATTTCCTGCTTCTCCTTTGCCTATGGTTCCTGGCTCTGCTGCTCCTGCTAGTACTATTTACCTCTGCTTTAAATTGACCCTGGCTTTACGGACTACTCTCCTGCTCTGCGTTTGGTACCTCGTACACTCCTGGTTTGACTCAGCTCGTTCACTACTCTTGTTGCTCACGGTGTTGCCTTGGGCAACTGCCCCATTTCCCTTAGCTTCTTTGTACCCTTGTCTGTTTGTCTGTCGTGCACATATTGAGCGTAGGGACCGTCGCCCAGTTGTGTGCCGTCGCCTAGGACGGGCCGTGCAAGTAGGCAGGGACTGAGTGGCGGGTAGATTAGGGCTCACCTGTCTGTCTCCCTACCCCGTCATTAAAGGTATTATTCAGTCTCTGTATGGAGATATTATTTGTTCATTGTACAGAGACATTATTCAGACACTTTATAGAGGTATTATCCTATCCCTGTGTCACGATCTGTGAGTTTGTGAACCCACTGTGCTGTACCGCCGTAGCGGCATAGCAGCTAGCTAACAGAGTACCCAGTCAATATATAAATAGTCCAAGCACAAGGGTACCTGTAGTGGTTCAGACAGTAGCAACGGCTAGTCACAGATGTGACCTTGCCAGACGTGGTGTAACACAGCAGGCAAAACCGGTGGCATAACACGACTCCAACAGGTTTAAGGCACAGGAACAAATAGCACGGGATACAGGGTACAGGTAGCAGGACACGGGAACAGGATAACACTAAGGCACAATTTGCAAGACTAACATAGGAAAGCACAACAACGCTCAGGCAATGAGTAAAGGGGCAGGGCCCGTCTTATAGTCCATGGTGATCATGGGCTAATTAATGATAATTCCCATGTGAGCCAAGTATAGTGGTATTATTCAGTCACTATACGATGGTATTATTCAATAGCTTTACAGTGGTGCTTTTCAGTCACGGTATGAAAGTATTATTCAGTCACTATAGAGTGCTGTTATTCAGTCACTGTATGATGGTATATTTCAATAACTGTTACGCAGTCATTGTATGGATGCAGTCACATGTGGCAGAATTACTTTAGCTGGAGAATTTTCTGTGGATTTGTGTTGCGCATTTCAATGCAGAATTTCACACAGGATTAAAGTTTATGAGGAAATTCCACATACAAAATCTGCAACGCATAGGGCATGACCAGACGTGGCGGAGTTCTGCATACACTGTCCGCATCAGTGCCGCACAGAATCTGCGTTGCAGATTCTGTTGCGGCTCTGCCTAAAATGGGCATTAAATTGATGCGGACTAGCCATTGCGTATTGAGGTGAAAGTATTTCCCTTCTCTCTATCAGTGCAGGATAGAGAGAAGGGACTGCCCTTTCCCTAGTAAAAGTAAAAGAAATTCATACTTACCCGGCCGTTGTCTTGGTGACGCGTCCCTCTATCAACATCCAGCCCGACCTCCCTGGATGACGCGGCAGTCCATGTGAATGCTGCAGGCTGTGATTGGCTGCAGCCGTCACTTGTACTACAAACGTCATCCCGGGAGGCCGGACTGGATGAAGAAGCAGGGAGTTCTCGGTAAGCATGAACTTCTTTTTTTTTACAGGTTTATGTATATTGTGATCGGAAGTCACTGTCCAGGGTGCTAAAACAGTTACTGCCGATCGTTTAAGTCTTTCAGCACCCTGGACAGTGACTATTTACTGATGTCGCCTAGCAACGCTCCCGTAATTATGGATGCACACACGTAGTCACCCATAATTACGGGAGCCCCATAGAATTCTATGGGCCTGCCCGTGCCCTAATAACGGGCCGTGATTACGGGCGTTCAGTCTGGCTATAGACCTAGAAATACATAGGTCCAGCCAGAATGAAGAAATGTCATGTTCGTAAAACAAATACGCTACGCAACACACATAACATCTGCGGACTTCATTGCAGAATTTTGACTCTCCATTGAAGTCAATGGAGAAATTCCGCAATGAGTCCGCAACAAGTCCGCTACACGTCCACAACAACCAGTGTATGCTGCGGACACCAAATTCCGCTCAAATTACATCTGAAAGAAGTGTCCTGCACTTCTTCTGACGAGGCTGTCTTTTTACGCGTCGTTGTTTGACAGCTGTCAAACGACGACGCGTAAATGACAGGTTGTCTGCACAGTACATCGGCAAACCCATTCAAATGAATGGGCAGATGTTTGCCGACGTATTGTAGCCTTATTTTAAGACGTAAAACGAGGCATAATACGCCTCGTTTACGTCTGAAAATAGGTCGTGTGAACCCAGCCTCAGGCCGGATTCACAGGAGCGTGTTCAGTCCGTGATATACAGACCGTAAGTCGGCAGTATTTAACGGACCGAACACAGTGCCGGGCTCCTAGCATCATAGCTATATACGACGCCAGGAGTCCCTACCTCGCTGCTGGAAAACGGTCCCGTACTAAAAACATGATTACAGTACGGGACAGTTTTCCCGCAGCGAGGCAGGGACTTCTAGCGTCATAGATAACTATGATGCTCGGAGCCCGGCTCCTTGAAGTGTGTTCGGTCAGACCAAACACGCTCGTGTGAATCCGGCCTAAGGCTACATTAAGACGACTGTGAAAAAAGACGGTCATTAAAAACAGATCAACTGTCAGTTTTATAAGGACATTTTGCAAGTGTGTCTCCAAATTTTCATCCATTTCCAGTCCATCTGTCCATTTTTAATGGCCGTTTGTCATCCGTTTGCCATCCGTTTTTTTTATGGTCGTTAAAAAAAATGGATGGATTACATTTTTCACGGTTTTTTTTGTCCCAACCCCCTTAAAACACCACAGTGCCCATGTAGATTGTGCCGCAATGTCCCTGTAGATAATGCCCACATAGGGCCAGTGCCCACATAGTACCACAGTGCCCACATAGTGCCCTCTCTGGATAGTGCCACAGTGCCCACATATAAAGTGTCATAGTGCCCAGATATAAAGTGCCAGTGCCCACATAGTGCCACAGTGCCCACTATAGATAGTGCCACAGTGCCCACATAGAAAGTGACATAGTGTCCACATACAAAGTGCCATAGCCCATGTGGATAGCGCCAGTGTCCCCTGTAGATAGTGCCACACCTCCCATATAATGCCACAGTGCCCATGTATATGGCGCCAACCCCCTGTACATAGAACCCCCTGTAGATAGCATCCCCCTTGTAGATAGTACCCCCCTGTAGATAGTATCCCCCCTGTAGATAGCGCCTGTCACGTTGCGTATGTGGACCCACTGGGCCGTACCGCCTTGACGTTATGGCAGCTGGCCAACAGACAGTAGCAAGACAGGCTTGGCTGGGACTAGGCAGCAGGCAGGCGCCAAGCGTGGTGTAGCAGGACAGGCATGGCTCACAGCACAAGCACAACTTCAGCTAAACACGGCACTTGACCAGGATAGCACGGGATACAGGTTACAGGTAGCAGGAACGTGGAAAACACTTAGGAGACCATTTGCATAGACATACTAGGATAACAACAACAAGGCTCAGGCAAGGCAGGAAGAGGCTGGGCCCATCTTATAGTCCAGGGTGCTCATGGGGTAATTTGGCACATAAATCACACATGTGTGCGCTCTGGCTCAAGGATGGACTGAGCTCGCGAGCGCACCCTAGTGGTCACTGTGGAACAGGACAGCCGCACGTGCAGATATCTCTGTAGAGAAGGGTGTCCACTGGATGGAAGGAGTTCGTGGTCAGCAACCACGGATGTTACATCGCCACTGTAACTCCCTGTAGGAGCGAAATCCCTCTGGCTGGGGATTCCGCTCATAGACAGAGCACCTGACGTCTCTGTCCATATATGGACAGTGACGTCATGGGCTTTTCCAGGAGGAGCAACCCAGGCCACAGCGTCGGCAATGCTCTGGCCGTGGATTCCGCTCCAGGAGTAACCCAGTTTTCTAAGTATCTTAGATAGTAGCTTTTCTATCCACTTAATGATTCAATTAAATCCGCTAAAAATTATTTTATTAGGTTTACTATTAGAACCTGGGCTAACCTAGCAAAAATTACAGATAACAGGCTAACTATTCAGGCAGCGATCAGGATAGAGTAACAACAGGGGGCAAACAGCTATACCACTGCAGAACCATCTGTTACAATATAGCAACTTCCCTATTGAGAGTCAAAACAAATGTAAAATGTACTTGATCCCTTCCTGGACTAGTAGTCGAGAGTCTAACAAATAGAACATCAGTAGAACACCTAACACGTTTCTACATCCCTCTATTACTTGGACGTTTCCTCAGAGCCAAATTGATTCACAACAGGGGCAGCTTACACACATTTCAGTGTTTCTATTAAGCCCCCCTGTTATGCAGATATCAGTGGCAGAACTGGTGTCTGACCATAATGCGTGCCGTTAAACGCTGGCTATTTATAGTTTTAGGACTGCCCAGTGGCGTAACTATAGGGGTCGCAGCGGTCACAATTGCGATCGAGCCCCGAAGGCAGAGGCACGCATCCCCCCCTGTACCACATCATTGAAAAGTTACTATAGTAACTGGGCCTATGTAATAAACTACACGGACCCACGTTACTATAGTAACTGACCGTACTTACTGTCATGTCCGTGGCTGCGGGCCGTCAGTTCCACTCTCTCCTTGACAGCCGTAGCAATGAGTAGGCGAGCGCTGGCCCCAGTCTCCTCCTCGCTTCCACTCACCTCAGCCGGATCCCAAGGGTGCGCTCGTTCGTGCCCGCTCTTAAAGGGGCAGCGCGCGCATCAGACTTTAATGAACTATCAGCCCATAAGTCCCTGGACTATAAGAGGGGTTCAGCCCCTTGCATCTATGCCTGAGCGTTGTTGTTGTATCCTAAGTCTGTCTTGCAAATGGTCCCTTAGTGTTTACTGCTGTCAGTGTTCCCTGTTCCTGTATGCTGATCTAGTGCCGTGCTGAGCTGTAATGGTGCTGTGCTGTATACCACACCTGTCCTGATACTCCACGCCTGCCATCTACCTGCTGCCTAGTCCCAGCCAAGCCTGCCTTGCCACTGTCCGACCTGCCACAGGTACCCTATATGAACTATAGACTCTGACCTGCGCCCTGTTGGCCAGATGCCATACCGCCAAGGCGGTATGGCCCTGTGGGTCCACGAACCCTACGTGACATTTACATTCCTTCTTCCGGATTGCAGCGGCAGTCCTGACGTCACAGCGATGTGCGCAGCACATGACGTCACAACACTATGCGCTGCGCACAGCATCACCACCCTGGATGGAGTCAGGACCTCAGCTGTGGCCGAAGAGGAGGTAAGTTTTATATCACAGTCTGCTGGAACTGATGGATCGGGCTACGACTCCCGGGACCTCCGCCAATCAGCTATTTTGAAGCGGGTGCAGCACTCGTACGAGCGCTACTTCCCCCTTCATTTCGGTCACTTTCTCACACTGAATCACTGATTCACAGTGTGAGCAAGTGAGGAAAATGAAGGGGAAGCAGCGCTCGTACGAGCGCTGCACCCCCTTCAAAACAGCTGATTGGCGGGGGTCCCGGGAGTCAGAGTCCAACCCATCAGCTATTGATGGCCTATCCTGAGGATAGGCCATCAATGTTTAGGGAATGGACAACCCATTTTAAGCCATACTGTGTAAGATTACTGTCTGCTGGACCCTGTATCTAAGCCTATAGGGTCCAACAAGCAGTATCACACATGCACATGGGCCCTGTATCTAAGCCTACCATATGTGTTTGGCTGTGTTCACATCACCGTTGCCGTTCTGTTGAGGGATCCTGTCGGAGGTTTCTGTTGGGTAACCCCTCAACAGAAAGGGAAACTAAAACCTCAGCTTCCGTTTCCCTCACCATTGATCTCCATGGTGACGGAAACGTTGCTAAAGGTTTCTGTTTGTCACCGTTGTGACAGGATTACGTTGTTCTTGACGCAACCAATAGCGCAGTCAAGGGCACCGGTGATGTGAACAGGCTCTTACTAATTGTTTTTTTTTATGTTTGTGTTTTTTTAAAGGTTCGATAGTTGGACTATGTCGGATTCGAGGACTACTTCGATGATGGCTTTTTTTATCATCAATAAAATGGTTAATGAGCGTTGGGTGTTTTTTTTTAAATTTTAATAAACCTGATTTTTCTATGTCTGTATTTTTTTTAAACGTTATTATTACCGCCTTTGTAATGGCCGCTGACTGATTGACAGCGTCCATTACTAAGGCAGGGCTTAGTGTTAGCCAGTGAAGAGACTAACACTAACCCCCATTATTACTCCGGTACCCACCGCCACCAGGGGTACCGGGAAGAGACGGTACGATCTGGTGCCTGACCATGTGTAGTGATTGTTGGGCACTGGGGCGGCCGCAGGCTGGTGTTATTAGGCTGGGAAAGGCAAAAAACAGTGGCCCTTCCCACCCGCGTTATGCGAGCCTGCTGCTGCTGTGTTGTGTTTGGCTAGTTATGAAAAATGGGAGGGACTGTATCTAATCCCATCATGTGTGATACTGTCTGCTAGGCGTTATATCTAGTCCTATCATGTGTGATACTATCTGCTGAGGCACTGTATCTAATCCTATCCATAGCTATAGGGTCATAGTGCTCTAGATATGCTGTCTCCTATATACACATATACATACACATTTTTTTGGGTGGTATATGTATTGGGGCTATTTCCCCTGACGTTTCAAGATCTTAGCGACGTCCCTGGATGCAAGTGCTGCATCGTTGGGTCACTTAGGAGACCCAGCGATGCAGCTGAAAGCTGCAGGGCGTCGGCCATGAGACGGTTGGGGGGCCCATGAGCATTTAGATATCCCCCTGGCCCCGCCCACCTAGGGCAGGATGAGCCCTTTTCTCAGCCCAATCGGACAGCGCCACGTCACTGTGACGTTTGTCCATTGCTGCGGTCAGGTCCTAAACTCCGCCCTCTTAGGTTGACCAATAGACGCCAAGCATCAGGTAACTATGGGAACCCAAAGCGGCCAGCTAGTAACGGCGCACTACCAGACCGAAGTATCGACCTAAAATCATAGACTGAACAAGCACCAAACAATTCTCTCCAAAACTAAGGAGACTGGGACACTCAGAAAGCACTTTTGGTGATGTAATAAAAAAATCACCCGGAATAGTCATATATTTAGTTACTTATATAGTGCCAACATATTACGCAGCGCTGTATAGAGGTCCTCTTTTTTACTGTCCCCATTGGGCCTCACAATCTAAATTCCCTATTGGTATGTTTTTGGGAGGAAACCAGAGTACACAGAGGAAACCCACGCAAACACAGGGAGAACATACAAACTCCATGCAGATGTTGTCCTTGGTTGACTTTGAACCCAGGACCCCAGCGTTGCAAGGCAATAGTGCTAACCACTGATCTAACAAAGATCACCCGGAATAGTCAAATTGTAGTAGATCAGCCATGTAGAGACTATACTCAACCAATGTGACAATTATATAAGACACAAAGTGACTATCCTAAGATCCAAAAATGGATAAGATAGAACTGATGCATAACTGGTAAGCTGAGTGTCCTAATATAACAATTGGGGATATATCAGGGCCGGTGTGGACTAAAATACCTTCCAAACAGGGTCTCCCTCGACTCCTATTACCAGCCATAGAGAAAAGGTCTTAAAGAAAACAAGTATATGAAATATTATCATTAAATCCACCCTGCTTAACCGTACCCATGGCAAATATCCAACGTGCCCCCCCCTGCAAGAAACGTTTATCCCAGTTCCCGCCACGCGGTTGGGGACAGACCATCTCGATCCCCTGAAAACTCAAGAGGTCCAGATTACCCTGGTGCTTGTCCCAAATATAATGAGAAATAGGGGTCTCCGCTTTTTTAGCCACATCATTCACATGATCATTGACACGTCTGCAGAATGCCCTAGTCGTTTTACCCACATACTAAATCCTGCAGCTACACGTCATATATATGACCCCTTTGGTCTTGTAGTTCACAAAGTCATAGTTTTAATACACATGTTGGAAAATGTCTTGCCAACCGTTATGAATTGACAAGCTTTGCATGACCCACAACAATATGTCACTGTTGGGGCCCTTGGCAACCATGTCTGTTCAGTCATTGGTTGCATGTGGCTATGCACTAGTTTGTCCTTTAAATTCCGTCCCCTACGGTATGAAGTCGGCTGGCTTTCATCTAATAGCTCTCCTATATCTGGATCAGATTTTAAAATCCACAAGAATGTATTAAGTAGGTGTCGAACTTACTGATGTCTAGAATCATAGGTCCCTATGATCCTTAGACCCATTTCTTGGGTCTCTGAACTCTCGGATTCAGCAGGTCATTCCTATTTGTAGAGCGAGCATGCTGATGTGCGTCTCTGAGGACCCACTCAGGGTATCCCCTGCTCTTAAACCTCCTTTTTGGATCTGATGCTGCTCTTTGATAGTCAGAAAAGTCCAAACAGTTTCTCTGAGTACGCAGATACCACCCCTTAGGGTATGCCCAGACGTGGCGGAGTTCTTCCGCCACTGTCCGCTACAATGCCGCACAGAATCTGTGTTGCAGATTCTGTTGCGGCTCTGCCTAAAATGGGCATTAAATTGATGCGGACTAGCCGTTGCGTATTGAGCGGAAGAGGGCTTCCCTTCTCTCTATCAGTGCAGGATAGATAGAAGGGACAGCCCTTTCCCTAGTAAAAGTAAAAGAAATTCATACTTACCCGGCCGTTGTCTTGGTGACGCGTCCCTCTTTTGCCATCCAGCCCGACCTCCCTGGATGACGCGGCCGTCCATGTGACCGCTGCAGCCTGTGATTGGCTGCAGCCGTCACTTGGACTGAAACGTCATCCTGGGAGGCCGGACTGGAGGAAGAAGCAGGGAGTTCTGGGTAAGTATGAACGTCTATTTTTTTTACAGGTTGATGTATTTTGTGATCGGAAGTCACTGTCCAGGGTGCTGAAACAGTTACTGCCGATCGTTTAAATCTTTCAGCACCCTGGACAGTGACTATTTACTGACGTCGCCTAGCAACGCTCCCGTAATTACGGGTGCACATACGTAGTCACCCGTAATTATGGGTGCACACACGTAGTTACCCGTAATTACGGGAGCCCCATTGACTTCCTCAGTCTGGCTGTAGACCTAGAAATACATAGGTCCAGCCAGCATGAAGAAATGTCATGTTAGTAAAACCAATACGCTCCGCAGCACACATAACATCTGCGGACTTCATTGCGGAATTTTGACTCTCCATTGAAGTCAATGGAGAAATTCCGCAATGAGTCCGCAACAAGTCCGCTACACGTCCGCAACAGTCGGTGTATGCTGCGGACACCAAATTCCGCACCGCAACCTATGACCGCAGCGGAATGTCTGCAACGTGTAAACGAGCACAACTAAAAAGCTGTGGAAGGCAATGGAGAAACGTGTACGCTGCGGATTTCCGCTGAGGACTGTCCGCAGCGGAATTCCAGAGCAATTCCGCCACGTCTGGTCATGCCCTTAGGGCTCCCTTTACGAAGGGGTTTGGGATGTCAACTGTCCCACCTCAACAAGGTGTTTGTGGTTGTCGGTTTCCTATGTATCTGCGTAACTTAACCGGTCAGAATCTGATTTGCTTATCACTAGGTCCAAAAATTAGATTTTCTCACCTTGAACTTCTGAAGTAAAGAAGTAAAGAATAAGGGTATGTTCACACGCAAACTCAAAAACGCCTGAAAATAAGGAGCTGTTTTCAAGGGAAAACAGCTCCTGATTTTCATACGTTTTTAAGCCACTCGCGAATTTCGCAGCGTATTTCACGGCCGTTTATTACTCTGTTTTCAATAGAGTCTATGAAAAACGGCTCCAAAAACGTCCCAAGAAGTGACCTGCACTTCTTTTTCGCGGCCATTTTTTTACGCAGCAGTTTTTAAAAAACCGTCCCGTAGGAACAAAACACAGTTTTTCCCATTAAAATCAATGGGCAGATGTTTGGAGGCGTTTTGCTTCCGATTTTTCGGCAGTCTTTAACAAAATCAGCATATTCAAATCTAGAGCCCTTCCAGAGTACCAGCATGTCATCAATAAATCTTACCCACAGTAAAATGTTAGAGGTATACTGCTCCATCAAGTCCTGGAACACAACCTCCAAGCTTCCAACAGCACAGGTAGAGATTGGCAAAAGTGGGTGGAAATTGTTCTTATTAAACACAAAGGAGTTGTGTTCCAGTATGAATTCGAGAAGCCTCATAACAAATTTGTTATGATTGGAATATTACGTTCCCCTAGAGTTAAATAAATATTCCACCTCTATACAGCCCCTAATATGAGGTATGGAGCTATACAGGGCCTCAACGTCAAAGCTAGCCAGAAGCACGTCTGTATCACGTTGTATATCCTCTATCCACTTATACAGGCTCGCGTTTTATGTGATGCTATCAATTCCAGCCACTATGGGGCGACCCTTTAATGGAGCAGTACCCGTATGGATCTTGGGTAAAATGTCGCCATCACCGGGAATTCTGGTAATAGAAACCTGGACTCCCTTTGATCAAACAAGCCATCCTTTTTAGCTGCCACAAGAATATTTTTGAGTACCTCCTTATAGGAGTTAATGAAGTTGGAAGGGATTACTTCATAGCAGTTGCGGTCGTCAAGGATGGCAAGGCACATAGAGATGTATGCCTGGCGATCCATGATGACCACACTCCCTCCCTTATCGGACGATTGGACAAGAATGGATTCATTTTTTTCCAAAAGCCGTAGGTTCTCAAGTTCACCAGGGGTGACATTTGCAAGATTCCCTTTATGGCAGGTATGAGACAACTGGTAAATGACCAACTCCAAGAACACATCAATCGGTGTATTTTCGCTCAAAGTGGGATTCTTATTCAAAGGTAAGGCCAAGTCAGTAAACTGGCCTTCCCCTGTTGGTCTCCCACCCTCATCAAGCAGATGAGGTGGGAGACCAACTATGCCTGTCATTAATTTTAAAGTACTTAATACCTTCTGGGGGATTTTCAAAGCTGATCCAGATATAGTAGAGCTATTAGAAGAAAGTCTCGTGATTAAATTCCATAGAGGATGGAATTTAAAGGACAAACTAGTGCATAGCCACATGCTACCAATGACTGAACAGACATGGTTGCCAAAGGCCCCAGCAGGGACATATTGTTGTGGGTCATGCAAGGCTTGTCAATTCATAACAGTTAGCAAGACATTTTCCAACACAACTGAACTGCAAGACCCAAGGGGTCATATATCTAACCACTAGGGAATTCCGCAGACGTGTCAGGGAACTTGTGAATGATGTGGAGACCCCTATTCCTCGCCATAACTGGGACAAGCACCAGGGTAATCCGGACCACTTGAGTTTTCAGTGGATGGATAGGGTCCGTCTCCAACCGCGTGGCGGGAACTGGGATAAACGTACCTTGCAGAGGCAGGCACGTTGGATATTTGTCATGGGTACGATTAAGGCTGGATTCACACGAGGTCATTACGTCCGTAATTGACGGACGTATTTCGGCTGCAAATCCGGGACCGAACACACTGCAGGGAGACAGGCTCCTAGCGTCATAGTTATGTACGATGCTAGGAGTCCCTGCCTCGCTGCCGGACAACTGTCCCGTACTGAAAACATGATTAAAGTACGGGACAGTTGTCCGGCAGCAACTCCTAGCATCGTACATAACTATGATGCTAGGAGCCCGGCTCCCTGCACTGTGTTCGGTCCGGGACTTGCGGCCGAAATACGTCCGTCAATTACGGATGTAATGACCTCGTGTGAATCCAGCCTAAGCCAAGTGGACTTAATGATAATATTTTGTATACATGTTTTCTTTAAGAGCTCAGCTGTATGGCTAATAATAGGGGTCGAGGGAGACCCTGTCTGGAAGGTATTTTAGTCCATACCTGCCTTGATATCTCCCCAATGGTTTCAGCTTACCAGTTATGCATCAGTTCTATATTATCAATTTAGGATAGTCACTTTGTGTCTTATGTACTTGTCACATTGGTTGAGTATAGTCGCTACATGGCTGATCTACTACAATATGACTATTTCGGGATTGTTAGATCACCAAAAGTGCTTTCTGAATGTCCCAGTCTCCTTAGGCCTCATGCACATGACCGTAGCCATGTGCACGGCCGTGATTTTTGGGTCGGCCGGGGGCGGCGTGTCACCCGCAAGCTGCCCGCAAATCGCGGGCCGTTCACATGGCCGCCACCATTATGTCCTATGAGCCTGGACCGCAGATCACGGCCGTAATAAGACATGTCCGTTCTTTCTGCGGTCCGGGCTCCTGGGCCATGTACGGACCTTGGAAACCACGGTCGTGTGCATGGCCCCATAGGAATGAATGGGGTCGCAATTCCCCCGTGGATTTTTGGGAGAATTGCGGCCACAAAAGCACGTTCGTGTGCATGGGGCCTTAGTTCTGGAAAGAATTGTTTGGTGCTGGTTCAGTCCATGATTTTATGTCGATACTTCGGTCTTTTAGTGCGCCGCTTCTAGCTGGCCGCTAAAGCTTGGTCGACCTAAGGGGGCAGAGTTTAGGACCTGCCCGCAGCAATGGACAAATGTCACAGTGACATGGCGCTGTCCGATTGGGCTGAGAAAAGGATTCGTTCTGCCCTAGGTGGGCGGGGCTAAAACTATAAATAGCCGGAGTCTAATGGCGCGCATTATTGTCCGACACCAGTGCCGTCACTGATATCTGCATAACAGGGGGCTTGATAGAAACACTGAACTGTGTGTTAGCTGCCCCTGTTGTGAATCAATTTACACCTCTGAGGAAACATCCAAGAAATCGAGGGATGTAGAAATGCGTTAGGTGTTCTACTGATGTTCTATTTGTTAGATTCTTGACTACTAGTCCAGGCAGGGACAGCCTATAGAATATAGGCACACTGGGAGTAACGTAATTAATGTCATGTATATGACAAACAATACAACCGAAAAATAGGTATATATAGATAGTACGAAACTTGCTTTATTTAGAACATATATAGGATAAAATATTTATATACACATGTATATAATGATAAAGGAGGAAGACGAAGGAATGAACCCTAAGGGTATGCTCACTTGGGCTATTTTCAGCGGTTTTTCGGGACGTTTAATGGCTGAATAATCGGAAAACAGAACGCCTACAAACATCTGCCCATTGATTTCAATGGGAAGTACGGCGTTCTGATCCGACGGAGTGTTATTTTACTCCTCATTTTCAAATAACGCGTGTAAAAAGAGGCCCCGTAAAAAGAAGTGCATGTCACTTCTTGAGCCGTTTTTGGAGCCGTTTTTCATTGACTCAATAGAAAAACAAAAACGGCTCCGTATTTTCAGCCGTCTTTTGTTTAGCGTGTGAACATACCCTGAAGGAGGGTGGAAGGACTGGTATGTTATGCAAAGTAAAAAATGGAAAAAAAAACAGGGAACAGATATCTTTTTTCACAAATGTACATGTGCTCACAACCCCCACTGATAATAAGTAAAACGCTGCACGATAAATACATGGCTTAGTACAAATATATATCAGAATCGGGATAATGTAGTAACATCAGGAACAAAAAAACATAACATACACAGCCTACCACGTGGCCCCAAGGCACGTTTGGCCCAAAGCTTGATTTGGGGGATTTTTGTGTATTTTTCAGTTGTACAGGCAGGGACCAAGTACATTTGTTTTGACTCTCAATAGGGAAGTCGCTATATTGTAACAGGTGGTTGTGCAGTGGTATAGCCATTTGCCCCCAATTGTCACACTATCCTGGTCGCTCCCTGCATGGTTAGCCTGTTATCTGTCATTTTGGCTAGGTTAGCCCAGGTTTTAATAGTAAACTTAATTTTTTTTAAATTGCGTTCTTATTCAGGCGGATTTAATTTTTTCCAGGAGTAACCCCTGACATCATTGTTCATATATGGATAGTGACGCCGGGGACTTCTCCAGGAGCGGAATCCCTGGCCAGAGGAAAGATTAAAAGAATTAACCCTATTTAACCTTGAAAAGAGACGAGTAAGGGGGGACATGCTTAATTCATATAAATATATTAATGGCACATACAAAAAATATGGTGAAATCCTGTTCCATGTAAAACCCCCTCAAAAAACAAGGGGGCACTCCCTCCGTCTGGAGAAAAAAAGGTTCAATCAGCAGAGGCGACAAGCCTTCCTTACTGTGAGAACTGTGAATCTATGGAATAGTCTACCGCAGGAGCTGGTCACAGCAGGGACAGTAGATGACTTTAAAAAGGGGTTAGATAATTTCCTAGAACAAAAAAGGGGGTGCTATCTACTGGGCGGGTTGGTGCTATCTACAGGGGGGTACTATCTACATGGAGGGGTGCTAGACGGAGCCCCTGTCAAGTGCTTTCCCAAGACAGGGGTCCCCGGCCAGATATCTTGCGATGCTCTGGCCATGGACTCCATTTATGGACAGTGAAGTCAGGGCTTTCAACTATGGACAGCTCTGTCTGGGGCTTCCCAGAGTTCAGTGCTCAAAGCAGCACTGTGTGCGGGGAGTAAACGGTCAGGATCTGTTTTTACCGGCACTTAAAAGGATTGAATCCTGAAAAACGGCTGGTAAAAACTGATCCATTGACCTCTATGGAAGCTGTCTAACCATGAAAACGTCCAAAAATAGGACATGTCAGAAGGTTTGATTGGTGGGGGACCAGGGAATGAGACCCCCACTGATCTCTAAAACAAAGTGGCAGAAGCACTTGAATGAGCGCTGTGCCGCTTGATTTCTGATCGGCTTTCCTCGGAGCAGTGTACAGGCTCATAGACTTTCTATCGAGCCCGTACACCGCTCCGAGAAAAGCCAATCAGAAATTAAGCGGCACAGGGCTCACTTGAGCACTTCTGCCACTTAGTTTTAGCGATCGGTGGGGGTCTCAGTGCTTAGACCCCCACCGACCAAAACTTCGTACATGTCACTATGACATCTCAGAAGTTTTTAAAAGTTTAGTTATAATTCAAAGGAAAGGAGTTCCAGCGTTAGCTTTTTCTGGTGCACAGGACCTCCCAGATGCGCGAGAATTATTAATATCTATTAATATTTCTGGTGCATCTCTAGGTCATGTGCGCCACAATAGAAGTTAGAGTTCATTGACGTTTAGTTTCTATTGTGGCACAGGGGAGAAGAAAGAAGATGGAAGACTACTGTAGGTGACTATACTTTTTTGATTTTTCATATTGCTAATTTTTGTTTTGCCGGTTCCGCTGGACCGTTTGGACCACGGCGAAGCTTCGTTGGACCACTTCGATGATTTACACTTTATATTAAAAAACCGGGGTCAAAGAGGGTTGTGTGGGGGAGTTTTATTTCAATAAATATAATTCTTACGCCTCTGTGTTTTTTATACTTTATTACCACCTTAGTAATGGCAACGTCCATTACAAAGGCAGGGCTTAGTGTTAGCCAGTAATAAGGCTAGCACTAACCCCCCCCCATTATTACACTAGTAACCACCGCCACCAGGGGTACCGGGAAGAGCCGGGTACGATCCAGTACCTGACCATCTGCAGTGATGGTTAAGTACTGGGGAGACAACAGGCTGGTATTATCAGGGTAGGAAGGGACAAAAACCGTGACTGTTCCCATCCTGGTAATGCTAGCCTGTTGCTGCTGCTTTATTGTATGTGGCTAGATATGAAAAATAAAATAATTAAATAATTCAAAAAAAACGATGTGGGGTCCCCCCCATTTTTTATATCCAGCAAGATCCAATAAAGCAGCAGCAGCAGCTTAGCATTACCAGGGTGGGATGGCCCACTGTTTTTGTCCCTTACCAGCCTGATATAACCAGCCCGCGGCCGCCCTGTTGCATGAATACCTGAAGTTCTTTTATGCCGGGTTCCCATAGGACACATACGCTGCGTAAAAATCATGCAGCGTGTCCGACCTGGAACCCCGCAGGACATTGTGGTGTGATTTTTCGTACGGAAAGTCCGCCGCGGAAGAAAGCCATTCATACTTATCCCCTCCCCCCTCTGATGTCCGCTCCAGCCCCCCTGGATGACGTTGCAGGCCATGTGACACTTCAGCCTGTGATTGGCTGCAGCGGTCACATGGGATGCAACGTCATCCCAGGAGGCCGGAATGCAGGAAGAAGGAGGGCATTCTGGGTAAGTGTTATTTTTTTTCTTTCTTCCTGCATTGCGTTTTTTGCGGCGTAAATGCTGTGATTACGCCGCAAAATTCGTAACGCCTGGCTTTCTGTTGCAGGTTTTGCATCCCCATTGAATTCAATGAGGAAAACCTGCAACGGAAAAACAAAAAACGCAGCATAAATAGACATGCAGCGGAATTAAATTCTGCACCACAGTATAATTTATTAACGTTTACGCTGCGGTTTTATCTCGTAGCGTGGGCATGAGATTTACTAAATCTCGCTCACTTTGCTGTTACAGTAAACACTGCTGAATTTCCGCGAACAATTCCGTTCAGGAAATTCTGCAGCGTTTACGCACATACACTGCAGATTTTATTGCAGAAATTTCTGTGACTAAAAATCAGTTCCATTCATCTAAATAGGGTTTCTGCAGCATGCACAAAAGGAAATAGGGTTTCTGCAACAAAATCTGCAGCGTGTGCAGAAGGCCTCAGAACTCTTCTTGGGTGTAAGGGTATGTTCACACGCAGTAGCAAAATACGTCTGAAATTACAGAGCTGTTTTCGCCTGAAAACAGCTTCTGAATTTCAGACACTTTTGTAACTACTCGCGTTTTTCGAGGCGTATTTTACGGACGTTAACGGAGCTGTTTTTCAATGGAGTCAATGAACAACGGCTCCAAAAACGTCCCAAGCAGTGACATGCGTTTCTTTGACGCAGGCATCTTTTTACGCGCCGTCTTTTGACAGCGACGCGTACAATTACACCTCGTGGGAACAGAACATCGTAAAACCCATTGAAAGCAATGGGCAGATGTTTGTAGGCGTAATGGAGCCGTTTTGTTCAGGTGTAAAATGCCTGAATTACGTCTGAAAACAGACGCCCGCGAAAAAGAAGTGCATGTCACTTCTTGGGACGTTTTTGGAACAGTTTTTCATTGACTCCATTGAAAGACAACTCCAATAAAAATACGCTGCGAAAAATGTGAGTTGCTACAAAAACGTCTGAAAATCAGGAGCGGTTTTTGCCTGAAAATAGCTCCGTATTTTCAAACGTATATTGCTAAGCCGTGAACATACCCTAAGCCAAGTGGGGTTTAATTTTAGTCGTTTATACTGGTTACCAATAGAATTAAATTTTGTAGCATGGCCAGACGTGGCGGAATTGCTCTGGAATTCCGCTGCAGACACTCCGCAGCGGAAATCTGCAGCGGACCCGTTTCTCCATTGCCTTCCACAGCTTTTTAGTTGTGTTCGTTTACACGTTGCGGACAATTCCGCTGCGTAGCATAGGCTTGGTTTCCGCAGCATACAATGGTTGTTGCGGACGTGTAGCGGACTTGTTGCGGACTCATTGCGGAATTTCTCCATTGACTTCAATGAAGATTCAAAATTCCGCAATGAAGTCCACAGATGTTATGTAGATGTTATGTGTGCTGCGGAGCGTATTGCTTTTTTGACATGACATTTCTTCATTCTGGCTGGACCTATGTATTTCTAGGTCTAGAGCCAGACTGAGGAAGTCAATGGGGCTCCCGTAATTACGGGTGACTACGTGTATGCTTTGCTCGGCGACGTCAGTAAATAGTCATTGTCCAGGGTGCTGAAAGAGTAAACGATCGGCAGTAACTGTTTCTGCACCCTGGACAGTGACTACCGATCCCAATATACATCAACCTGTAAAAAAAATAGAAGTTCATACTTACCGAGAACTCCCTGCTTCTTTCTCCAGTGCGGCTTCCCAGGATGACGTTTCAGTCTAAGTGACGGCTGCAGCCAATCACAGGCTGCAGCAGTCACATGGACTGCCGCGTCATCCAGGGAGGTCGGGCTGGATGCCGAAAGAGGGACGCGTCACCAAGACAACGGCCGGGTAAGTATGAAATTCTTTTACTTTCACTAGGGAAAATGCTGTCCCTTCTCTCTATCCTGCACTGATAGAGAGAAGGGAAGTACTTTCCCCTCAATACGCAACGGCTAGTCCGCATCACTTTAATGCCCATTTTGGGCAGAGCCGCAACAGAATCTGCAACGCAGATTCTGTGCGGCATAGATGCGGACAGTTGCGGAAGAAATCCGCCACGTCTGGGCATGCCCTAAGACGCACCTGACTATAAGACGCACCTGGGTTTTAGGCAACAAAAAATAGGAACAATTTATTTCATAGTTTACTACTTTTACAAAAGAAAAAACTATTTAAAAAAAAATAAAAATTGTTCTGTTTCACCACATTCTAGGAGCCATAACGTTTATATTTTTCCATCGATTGAGAGGTGTGAGGGCTTATTTTTTGCGGGACGAGCTGTGGTTTTTATTGGCACCATTTTTTGGTACATACGATTTTTTGATCACTTTTTATTTAATTTTCTTTTAACACTAAGGTGACCAAAGAACAACGATTCTGCGGTTTTAATTTTTTTTTTTTTAAGGCCATTTGCCGTGCGAGTTAAATAGTGGTATATTGTAATAGTTTGGACTTCTCAAATGCAGCAATACCATTTTTTTTTTTTTTTTTACATTGTGCTTTGGGAAAAAAATGGGAAAAGGTTATTTTTTTTTATCTTAGGCCTTATTTCACGTCCGTGATACGCGCGTGAAAATCATGTTATGCAAGTCAATGGGGCCATTCAGACATTCCGTGTTTTTCACGAAGCGTGTGTCCGCTGCGTGAAACTTACTGCATGTCCTATACTTGAGCGTTTTTAGCGCATCACGCACCCATTGAAGTCAATAGGTGTGTGAAAATCACGGACAGCACATGGACGCACATCCGTGTGCTGTGCGTGATTCGCGCAACAGTTGCTCAAGAAATGATGGGAAAAAGAAAACCACCTCCTTCATTTCATTTTGTAAACGTCAAAACCGTGTGACATAAGGATGGCATTGCGCGAAAATAACGCAGACACGCACCAAATACTGATGACACACGGAACTGCAACGCGCGCTGAATGCTGTGTTTTTTACGCGCGCAAAACCCACAAGTTCGTGTACATAAGGCCTTAATATTTTTTTATCCTCATGAAAAATTATCTTATTTTTTTTACACATTTTATTAGTTCCCCTAGGGGACTTGAACCAGCGATCGCTGTTCCTGGCCGTTAGAGCCGCATGTCAAAGCCCGCTTCAAACATCAACCCTGCCTTTCAAACATCTCCCCGCCTTTCAAAAGCCATAACTTTTTTATTTTCTTGTCGACATAGTCGTATAAGTGCATGTTTTTTCTGAAAAAAATTATTATTTGTGGGGCGATCTCAAATTTATATGTTTTTTTAATATTTTTACTACGTTTATAAAAAAAATATTTGTTTATGAGTCATAACTTTTCGATTTTTCTGTCGATTTAGCTATGTGATATTTTTTGAGGCGAGCTGTAGTTTTTATTGGTACCATTTTGGGGTACATTTGACTTTTTCACCACTTTTTATTTAATTTATTTGGAGAGCTAAGGTGAGTAAAGAAGAGCAATTTGGAGCACCTTAAATTTTTTTTTTACGGCCTTCATGGAGTGATATTGTAATAGTTCGGACTTTTAGGGATGCGGAGATACTAATTATGTTAACTTTTATTTTTTTAACATTACTTTAGGGGAAAATTGGAAAAGTTTTTTTTTTAAACATTTAGGCCAGATTCACAGGAACGCTGCGCATCTTGGACGTGAAAAACTGCAGTTTTTCATGTCCGAGGTGCATCCGTGCTCGGCGCTGCGGGACGCGATGTCATGCATCCACCATAGTTGAGAGTCTATGGAGGGATGCGTGATGCGTGAAAAGATAGGACATAAGCATAAATACTACGAAGCATAAAACAGTAGCAGCAGAGTGAATGATATTTGAACAAATCTCATCCACACGCTGTGTAAATGCTGAGCGGACAAGATGCGCAGAAATTGATCTGCAGTGTATTTTTTAATCTGCTGCATGTCAATTGTATTTGCGTAATCGCTGCTTATTTGTTGCGGGGGAAGTAAAACCCGCAACAAATAGCTGTTGTTGCATTTTTTCGGTGTTCTGTGTAATATGCTTGAATTATATCACATGACCTACAAATCATACGCAAATGTAACTTTGTCCTGCGATCTCACAAAAAATTGTTTATCCCTCTTTTGAATAGTTATAACTGTGTAATAATAGACTTAAATAATTTACAATTATACAAGACTAGTAAAAGCAGCAAACAATACTTACTTCTTTAATCGCTGTTCCCAGCTGTAAGGCACTCAATCCCCTGCACCGTAAAAAGTTTTCAGAAACTGCCTATGCTACTTCCTCAGAACCTTCAGATTACCACAACATGACCACTCCTGTCAATTCATATGAAATCTGAATGAAATGCTTCTCCAAAAATCAAGTGCTTTAAGACGACCTTAATGAGGAAATGTACAAAGAACAAATAATTAGTGACACTGCTTTTCTGTTCTGCATACAGTATGGGAGAGATGTATTAAAGGACGGGTGTCGCGGAAAAAAAAATTTAAGATCAATTTGCTTTTAGTGTTTTATTTTAAAAAAGTTTTTTTATTTGTTTGTTTGTGTTTGACTTTTTTTTTTTCAAACTTTTTCTTCTCTATGGGGGCTGCCATTTTTTTTTCATCTCTGTATGTGTCGATTAACGACACATACAGACATGTAATACGGCACATACAGCCCCATAGAGAATGAGAACGGGAGCCGTTCCATTCACTATGCTGTACGCCGTCTGTGTGGGAACGGCGCATGCGCCACTCCCACACAGTCCAAATGGAAGGTCTTCGGCCGAGCGACATCCGGCGCCATTTTCTTGTGGACCGGAAGCCGCGGCCGGACATGTGTTCTGAAGCAAGCACTAGGAGCGGAGGGAGCAGACGGAGCGGACGGACCGAAGGGAGCGGCGGCAGCAGGAGCAGGTAAGTTATGTCAGTGTTTGTTCGTGTTTTACTGTGTGATTAAATGGCGGCACACAGTGTAGGAGGCTTGAACATTCAATCCCCTCCTTTCTCCTGGCACTAACCAGGATAAGGGAGGGGGGATTCTATGAGCTCACCAAATTTGCAGCATAAAGCAATGTAGTTGCTTTACCACATGCCAATGCTGCAATTTTGGGAATTGTTCCCTCTAGTGACCAGCACAGGGAAATGTTATAAATTAGAATCTAATTTTGTAAAGGATCTGCCAGGCACAGCTTCTGTATCAACGCCCATAGGTAATCAGTCTGCACCTGCTTCTATGTCTGTGAGACTGACTCCTTCTTCCACCACTCAGGATGGCAGGCTTAGGAGTGGGAGAGCCTATCGCAGCCTGGCCAGACGGAGCTAGCTCCCGCCCTCTGTCTATTTATACCTGCCTTTCCTGTTCCTCCTTGCTTGTGATTCTTCTCGTTTGGTTTCCTGGCCCTGCTGCAGCTTCTTGAACTATTTGTCCCTGCTTCATATTGACCCTGGCTTTCTGACTACTCTCCTGCTCTGCGTTTGGTACCTCGTACACTCCTGGTTTGACTCGGCTTGTTCACTACTCTCCTGCTCTGCGTTTGGTACCTCGTACACTCCTGGTTTGACTCGGCTCGTTCACTACTCTTGTTGCTCACGGTGTTGCCGTGGGCAACTGCCCCATTTCCCTTAGCTTCCGTGTACCCTTGTTTGTTTGTCTGTCGTGCACTTATTGAGCGTAGGGACTGTCGCCCAGTTGTACCCCGTCGCCTAGGGCGGGTCGTTGCATGTAGGCAGGGACTGAGTGGCGGGTAGATTAGGACTCACTTGTCTGTTTCCCTACCCCTATCATTACAAATTTATAATATTTCCTGACTTGTGAAAAAATTAAAAAAAATTATAACGAGGGGCGTGGCTTGGCGATGGCAGAGTGAGGACGCGTGAGCTTGGAGCTCCGGACCCGCACCACTCACTACTCATTACCCCGGGTCTCTCTCACCTGCTTCGTCATCGAGATGACCAAGGGGAGACACCGCAAATCCCAGTCGGTCACTCCGGGTCCCTCCTCGATGGATCGCTGCCTCCGGTCCGGCCGTGACGGTTCCTCACCGCGGCCCTCCTCCATTCCAGCTGTAGGCCGCAGCCGATCCCCGACGTCGCGTGGGGACTCTCCGCCCTCCGGCACCGCAGCTCCCACCGGATCCTCCAGGGGTCAACGGGACCGTGCCTTCGCTGCTTCATCCCCAGAGGTAGGTCCAGATGCAGGGACCGTGGCAGGGTCTGTGCCTCCGGGGAGAGTTGCCGCTCCCCTCCCCCAGCAGAATCCTCCTGAGACCAGACAGGAACATGGCCGCCGGGCACTAAAAGGTGCATTTTATAAGGCGCCACTTTCCCCTGCCGCCCTCCTGCAACCCCAAGTAGACGACATGACACCCCTGAGCCAAGGCACACCAGCCATATTAAGGGGCCCGCTCACCACCTCCGCGGATCGCGGGGACCTCCACCCAATTTCTTCTACCGGCCCCCCTCCTTCCATGGAGCGGACCCTGGCAGAGTTATGGGAGATGGTGAGGGCATTGCCCATGAAATCAGATTTGGACGCTCGTCTCGTCCGTATGGAAGAGAAACATGACCGGGCCATAGGGGAGGTGTCCCAGGATTTACGATCTCTAACTGCACGGGTAGACGCCCTGTAGCGCCAGAATTCTGATCACATCACGGATATCTCGGTTCTCTCTCAGTCAATGGACACCCATGCTACCCAAATGAGAGCCTTCTCCCTGCACCTGGATGACGTGGAGAACAGGGGGAGGCGGAACAACCTAAAGTTGAGGGGCATCTCAGAATCTGTGCCGCCCGAGGATCTATACGAAGTTGTCACCCATATTTTTAACAAGCTGATGGACAGACCTCGTGACTCGGCCATTGAAATGGACAGGGTGCATCGCTTAGCAGGACCACGGAACAGGGACAGCAACCGCCCGCGAGATGTCATCTGCAGGGTGCACTTCTATAAGCAAAAAGAGGACATTGCACGGCGAGCCTGGGAGCGGGGGGCCGTCCCCTTCCAGGGCGAGGAGGTGTCCATCTTGCCGGATGTTTCTCGGCTGACCCTACATATGCGCAGGGTGATACGCCCTTTGCTGGAGGCTACCAAAGAAGCGGGCGCTTCCTATAGATGGGGTCATCCCTTCCACGTCATTCTCCGCCGACAGGGCCAATCCTTTGCCGTCCGCTCACCGGATGATTTGGAAGAAGCCTTCCGCTACTTAGACATCTCTCCTGTACGCCTTCCAGATTGGACGGAGCCGCCACCGTCGCTCTTCCCCAGGGGGGGACTGTATTCGGACACTCCGCGCCCTCCTCTGCCACATCCTAGAGACGGTCCTCGGGAGCAACGGGCATCTGGACGGCGGTCGACCCGAAGAAACTGATCCACCTGCGGCCAGAAGACTAATGGACCATTGTATCTATAAGGGAGTCTGTGGGGGTCTGTTTTGGTTGATATGAGTGTCTAACCCCCCTTCTTTTTCTTCTCAGGTTTCTTCTCAGGTTCTGGCGGGAGGGATTGTTGATAGGCCGAAGGGGACTTTAGGTGGGCCAGGGGGTTTTGTCAGTGTGGCCCAGGGATTTGTCTGAGGGACCCTTTCCCCCCCCCCTCACACTGCGTCACGGTGTGAGGTCGGGAACCTTCATGCACCCATTGCAGTTGGCCGCATGAGTCCGGGGCTCCGGGCAGCTCTCTTTTTGGCACTTACTACCTCAGGCTCTTCTGGTGGCGAGTCTCAGGGAGATCACCTCTTCACGCTGCTGTCCTTTTACGTTCCCCACTAGGTTCCGCGCTGTAGTGTCGTGCTTAGGGGGTATTTTCTCCCGGGTCCGGCATTACACGCAAAGTATTGATTAGGGGTTCTGCACCCCGCTGTTAGTGGGACGCTAGTGTCCCTCTTCTCGGCCCTCATTCTTCTTTACGGGGGTCTCCATTTCTTTTCCCGCCTTTCCCTCCCCTTTCTGTTTCCCTTCTGTGGCTCCATATGTCTAACATTACAGTTGTTTCCCTGAATGCACAGGGCCTGAACGTTCCAGAGAAGAGATTCTCCATCCTCCGTCTCCTATGGAAAAAGAAAGCGCATGTGGCGTTCCTCCAGGAAACTCACTTCAGGGCGGACAGCGTTCCACGGTTGACGGACTCTCGCTACACGGAGGGGTATCGCAGTACCTCACCGGACTCCAAGACCAAGGGGTTCTCTATCCTGATCTCTCGCTCTCTACTGTGGGAGCACGTGGAGACTCGTACAGATGGAGCGGGACGGTATATCTTCATGAAGGGTAGGTTGGCTAACACACTGTTCACACTGGCCACATGCTATCTCCCTAACACTGATTAGGTCACCTTCTTTGAAGGGGTCTTGACGGAGTTGGATGGTTTTTCGGAAGGCACTCTTATACTAGGGGGGGACCTGAACCTTACATTGAACCCGACTATAGACTCCTCACGTGGACATTCGTCGCTACCCAGATTGGCACATCGCCGGGTGCGGCGGCTGCTTCATGACCCCCAATTGAGAGACACGTGGAGGCTTATGCACCTGATGACTAAAGACTACACCTTTTTTTCGGCCCCCCACAACACATACACCAGACTAGACTACTTCTTTCTGCGTCACTCCCATATTTCCATCCTCTCCTCAGTCGCTATAGACAACATAACCTTCTCGGATCACGCCCTCATTACACTCTCTCTTTGTCTCCCTGCAGCCCACCCTCGCTCCTGGCAGTGGCAATTAAATGACTCGCTTCTGCAGGACCCGACGGTAATCTCAGAAATACACAGGGACTTATGGGAGTACTTTGCTACGAATGTAACTCCAGATGTAAGTCCGCTAAGTGTCTGGGAGGCACATAAGTGCGTGATCCGAGGTTCATTTACTCGGATCGGATCTAAACTCAAAAGGGAACGGACGGCTCACTTGAGCGACCTATTATCCCGTATACACCTCCTCGAGCAGACCCACAAGGCTTCCCTGGACCGGGTGGTGGGGGCGGAGCTGGGGCAGTTGCGTGTTCAGGTCTGGTCTCTTTGTCTTGCTAAGGCTAGGGTCTCTCTAGTAAAGTGTAGGCGACACTTCTATGAATTCAGTAACAAACCAGGCAGGACTCTGGCACGGGCACTGCGGAAAACCAGGTCATGAACCTATGTACCCCAAGTGCAGACACACGGAGCTGGGAGTGTACACCACCCCCAGGACATCTCGGAAGCCTTCCGGGCGTACTACCACTCACTCTACAATCTCCCGCGGACCTCCCCTTCCGCAGAGGGGGGAACTAGACGGGAGCAGATGGAGGCATACCTCTGCTCTTCGGGGATGAAAAGTATCCCACAGGAAGCTCTTGCGGCCTTGGAAGAGCCGATTTCTCCAGAAGAGTGTTCCTGGGCCCTGAAGGATTCCCCGGTGGGGAAGGCGCCGGGCCCGGATGGTCTTCCCATTCAATACTACAAGGCATGCTCAGACCTTCTCGGGCCTCACTTCCTGCAGGCCTATAACTCCCTCACAGACGGGTGTCCTCTCCCTCAGGATGCCCTGCGGGCATACATTACGGTCATGCCCAAGGAAGGGAAGGACCCCACCAGCTGCCAAAATTACCGTCCCATCTCCCTGCTTAATGTAGATCTCAAGTTGTTTGCAAAGATCTTGGCCCATAGACTTACCCCCTTTCTCCACAGTGTGATCCACTATGATCAGGTGGGCTTCATGCCCCAGAGGGAAGCTAGGGATAATACTACTAGGGCAATTAACCTGATTTATCACGCGACTGCCTCGTCTCTGCCCACGCTGCTGCTGTCTACAGACGCGGAGAAAGCATTTGACAGAGTGGACTGGGACTTCATGTCGGCCACTTTGCGGCACGTCGGACTGGGTTCCCACATGATGCAATGGATCTCGAGCCTCTACTCATCTCCATCTGCCAGGGTTAAGGTGAATGGTACCTTACCATCTCCGCTCTCTATCTCCAATGGCAAGCGGCAGGGTTGCCCCCTGTCTCCCTTGATCTTTATTTTGTGCCTGGAACCCTTCCTCTGTCGGGTTCGTTCCAATCCAGATATACCGGGTGTATTAGTGGGGGGAAGATCACATAAAGTGGCGGCGTATGCGGATGACCTTCTGTTCTTCCTCACTGCACCCAGGATCTCCCTGCCCAACCTCATGGCGGAGATGAGTATATACTCGAAGCTGTCAAATTTTAAAATTAATTATCAGAAATCTAAGGCTCTAAACATATCATTGCCACAGTCCCTAGTTGAGGACTTATCGGGGTCCTTCTCCTTCAAGTGGGCTAGAGACTCGCTTCAATACTTGGGGGTCCAGCTCTCCAGGGATCTCTCTCGCCTTTACGCAGTTAACTATCCTCCTCTCCTGCAACGGGTAAAGATCGATTTGGATTCCTGGACGAAGGGCACCTTCACATGTTTCGGCAGATGTGCAATCTTCAAAATGAATATTCTTCCACGGATATTGTACTTCTTCCAAACCCTACCGATCAACATTCCCCGCACTTTTTTCCGAACTCTGTTGTCCTTGCTCCACCGCTTCATTTGGATGGGGAAACCGGCCCGTATAGCCCGCTCCACACTTTTTCGCTCTAAGAGTGAAGGGGGCATGGGGCTCCCTGACTTTATTTCCTACCACCAGGCCTCGCACTTGACGCGCATCCTGGACTGGTTCCGCCACATGGAGGTCAAACAATGGGTATCGATGGAACAGTCTTCTATGGCTGTCCCTCTACAGGCTCTGCCTTGGCTGGGCAGGGATACCCCTCTGACAGCAAAGACATATCCGACGATAGGGCCCTCACTGACAGTGGCGTTAAAGGTCTTTCCCCGGAAAGAGATCCCCATCTCCGTCCCCCATGTTCCCGGTCTTAGGTAACCCGGCGTTTCCTCCAGGGCGGGAGGGGGGTCCTTTTCGGAGCTGGTTGCAGGCAGGTAGGGGCCCCGCCTCCCATTACCTGCACGGGGAGTCATGGATGACTGGTCCGCAACTGACGTCCTTGACAGACCCTCTCCCCCTCACTCCCTGGCAGGTTACTCCGCTGAGACACTTCATGAGGTCCTTACCTAACTCTGCGGAATATGCGCGGGCCAAAACTCAGTTTGTACTCCTTTGCGCAGGCACGGGCTCGATGCAGCACACTCTATCCAGACTATACTCCTTACTGATCTCCCCATCTACCCTCTCCACACCCACATATTTGCTACGGTGGGAAAGGGATTTGGGAATTTCACTCTCTGCTGAACAACAAGATAGGGTATACACGATGACACATAAATCGTCCATGGCCAGCAGGTATCAAGAAGCGGGATTTAAAATTTAAACGCGATGGTATAGGATGCCTTCCAGATTAAATGCCATGATTCCGGCGGTCTCCCCGCTGTGCTGGAGATGTGGTGACCAGGTGGGAACGATTCTCCATGTCTTTTGGGAATGCCCGAGGCTGACTGACTTTTGGTCTGAAGTGTGGCGCATCACTTCTAAATTCACGGACTTCCCGCTCCCATGCACACCGGCCTTCTTCTTGCTCCATCTGTGTGAGGTTCCACTTTCCTCATATCGTCGCTCTGTGGTCCGCCACCTGGTGAACGCTGCCAGGGCCCGCATACCAGCGCTGTGGAGACAATCTGCTGCGCCGTCGCTCAGCATGTGGTTCAATAAGATACAGGAGATCATGAGGATGGAGGATCTCACAGCATCCATGAGAGGTACTCACGCCAAGTTCATGAAGACCTGGTATCACTGGGTCAGATTTCAATCATCAGTGGAGTTCAGGAACATCGTAGCCTCCTGATTTGTATTCTTTGCAGGGCATATAACACCAGAATTCGTACTTTACCCTCCCTCCCCTGTCTTTCCTTTTTTCTCCTCTCGTTGTTCTTTCCCCCTCTTAAGTTATGCTTCACTGTGGGCCTAGTGCATGTCTGCAGGTTCGGGATGCAAGGGCCCAGCCCCAATTAATGTGGATATTTCTCTGATTGCACACACATCATACAAGATTACCTCATTTTCCGACCTGCGTGATTGCAGATTCTTTTTGCATCATCGTGTTATGTTTGAAAAATTTATAAATAAAAGAATTTATAAAAAAAATAAAAAATTATAACAATGTCTAATCATGTATACACTAACTATTTAACTAAACACATTCCCTTTAAACCTACGTGAGCCTTAAAAAACAAGCTAGAGTAAGATGCGACAAATTTATTCAGAGGCACTCGCCTCCTAATAAATTTGTCACATCTTCTGTTATCAGTTATTTATGGCAGCCAAGAGCTGGCATAGATTTCCTTTATAATTACACTAGTTTCTTTGGCGTAAATTATAGTTAGGGTGTATTCACGCGGTGCGGTTTTGTGTGCGTTTTTGCTGCGCAGTCGAAAACTGCATATAAATAATGCATGCGTTTTTAGCGCAATTTGACACGAATTTTAAAATCGCAGCAAAAACTCATGCTTTTTTTCGTTACTTTTTTGTTTACGGCCATTAACGTTAATGCAAGGACCACTGTAAAAAAACGATGTGAAAAACGCTCAGTAACGAACGCCGCAGGTTCTCACTGCCTCCGATTGATTTTATTGGGGGGTCAGAAGCACAAACCGCGGCAAGAAAGGACATGACGCTTTTTGTTCCTGTGAGCAGCCAAGAGCTGCTGAGGGAAATAAACGCCTCTGCCTCCCACTGAAATCAATTGGGGGCAATTTCAGACTTTTTTGGCGCGTATTCCGACACGGTTTCCACGTCAAAATCTACAGCAAAAAACTCTGTGTGAACTGACCCTAAATGCGTTGGTCCTAGGGTGGTCACTCACTCTTTTGCTAAGCTCTGCCCACTTTTTTGAAAGTGTCGATCGCAGAGGAAACGGCCCAAGAATCAAAATTTTTGTGACTTTTGGGCTGTTTGCAACATTTCTATGAAAGAAGGCATAGAAACGTTGATAACTCCCACCATGTGTTTTAAAACATTGTGTGAAATACTGAATTTTCTCTACAACAATCTTGAATTGCCATTTGGGGCAAATGTAATGATAAGTCGCTGTCCCAGGAGTCTGGCAGCAGCTTTCTTACTTCTCCCTATTGAAAAAAACATGCACGCTCGGCTGTTCCGAGTGTGCATGTGTATGGGGAAGTCGGGAGGAGTAGTTGTCGGCCGAACAATCGTTCGGTTGACCGCTATTTTAACTGTATGACCAGTCTTAGTAGGAAACATATGATCTGTGTGTATTCCCTGTTGTTCCTATATACAGCTCATAACATAGAATACTAACAACAATAAAGTAGTAATAATTTTTGGCGGAAATACTGCAAAGATTCCCTGTTTTAAAATAGCAGCAAATGTGCAGTCATGCGTAACTTGCTACCAAGAAATAACGCATGACCTAATGTATGGTTGATGCCTTTGCTATCTATGACCTCCCACCACCAGTAACCAGGGGTGAACCTAGCCCCTTTGCTGCCTGAGGGGAACTATAGAAAGGCGCCCCCCCCCATACAAATTTATCCAAGTAACCACAGCCCGACGTTCTGACTTTCTGCTGTTCAGCGCGCCTAAATGAATGGAGAGGAGTGCATGACGCTGATTAGTCAGCGTCATACACTCCTCTGTACAACGCCCACTTGGTCGAAAGTAAAAACACAGCCATTAAGACACTCATTAGCATAAATCTAAAATCGCTAATAAAGTGGTGAAAATAGATCGTTTTTTTTAAATAAAAAGCGCTGCTGTCACATACATTATAGAGCCAATCTCCTTATGTAGAAGATAGGGCACTTATGTGGTGACAAAGCCTCTTTAAGGAGGCAGCACATCTTGCAGCTGCTAATAAGTGGTGGAAACGTCGACCAGCAGCTCTGTAATGCCACCCCCTCTGACACTCTGCAGTGTGCCGCCTGAAGCCAGAGGCTCAACTCGCCTCATGGCAGGTGCGGCCCTGCCAGTCACCCAATAAGGGACCATGACTTGAATTGGTGTAAAGGCCACAGCAGCCATTTATTAAATACACAAAAATACTCAAATGCAATCAAATAGCATAACACATAATATAACAAACACTCCATAAATTAACATCCTGCTCTATTCTGCAACATTCCCCTGTTAAAGGATCAGGCATTATATTTTCAGTCCATCCTTTCCTTATCAGGTCTGGATCCTATTGCCCTACAGCCGTACTGCACCTGACCCGAGGGCACCAACTATCTCCAAGACCTACCCTTCCTGGGGACCCTGCCCATTGGGAATGTATGAAACAAGCTTTCCCCAGCCCCTACGATTCTACCAGGGGCGTAGCTAAAGGCTCATGGGCCCCGATGCAAAAATTCTTACTGGGCCCCCCCCCCGCAAACTTCTCATGGCCGACGGTCCGCAGCTTTCAGCTGCATCGCTGGGTCTCCTAAGTGACCCAACAATGCAGCACTAGCAGCCGGGGGCGTCACTAAGGCTGGGTTCACACACCCTATTTACGGACGTAATTCGGGCGTTTTAGCATTGAATTACGTCCGAAAATGCGGCTCAAAAGCGTTGGCAAACATCTGCCCATTCATTTGAATGGGTCTTACGATGTTCTGTGCCGACGGTCATTTTTTTACGCGCCGCTGTCAAAAGGCGGCGCGTAAAAAAGACGCCCGCGTCAAAGAAGTGCCTGTCACTTCTTCAGACGTAAATGGAGCCGTTTTCCATGGACTCCATAGAAAAACAGCTCCAATTACGTCCGTAATGGACGCAGCGAAAGACGCCTGCACATGCCATTACGGCTGAAATTACGGTGCTGTTTTCTCCTGAAAACAGCACCGTAATTTCAGCAGTAACGGACGCTGCCGTGTGAACATACCCTCAGGGCTTAAAATGTCAGGGAAATAGCCCCAATACATATGTGTCCGCCCAAAAAAAAGTGTGTATATGAGACAGCATAGCATATCTATAGCACTACGACCCTATAAACTATGGATAGGATTAGATACAGTGGCTCAGCAGACAGTATCACACATGATAGGATTAGATACAGTGGCCCAGCAGACAGTATCACACATGATAGGATTAGATACAGTGGCTCAGCAGACAGTATCACACATGATAGGATTAGAGATAGGGCCCAGCAGACAGTATCACACATGATAGGATTAGATACAGTGGCTCAGCAGACAGTACCACACATGATAGGATTAGATACAGTGGCTCAGAAGGCAGTATCACACATGATAGGATTAGATACAGTGGCTCAGCAGAGAGTATCACACATGATCGGATTAGATATAGGGCCCAGCAGACAGTATCACACAAGATACGATTAGATACAGGGCCCAGCAGACAGTATCACACATGATTGGATAAGATACACAGCTCAGCAGACAGTATCACACATGGTAGGATTAGATACAGTGGCTCAGCAGACAGTATCACACATGATTGGATTAGATACAGGGCCCAGCTCGCTGACATTGCGGCTCCAGCGCTGGACCCAGGATAGGTAAGAATAATAATTTTGCTTCTTTATGTGTTACTGATTATTTTTGTGTGTTTGTGTTTTTTTTACAGGTTCGGTTGTTGGACTTCGGATTCGAGGACTTCAATGACGGCGTTTTTTTTATTCTCAATAAAATGGTTAATGAGGGTTGTGTTTTTTTATTTCAATAAAATATTTTTTCTATGTGCTTGTATCTTTTTAAACTTTATTATCACCGCCTTAGTAATGGCCGCTGGCTGATTGACAACCTCCATTACTAAGGCGGGGCTTAATGTTAGCCGGTGCAGAGGCCAACACTAACCCCCATTATTACCCCGGTACCCACCGCCACCAGGGGTACTGGGAAGAGCCGGGTACAAACCAGTACCCGACCATCTGTAGTGACCGGCAGGCACCGGGGTGGCAGCAGGCTGGTAGTATTAGGCTGGGGAAGGCCAAAAACAGTGGCCCTTCCCACCCTTGTAATGCTGCCTGCTGCTGCTGTGTTGTATCTGGCTGGTTATGAAAATTGGGGGGGACCCCACATCGTTCTTTCGAATTATTTTTTATTTTTATTTTTTTTAAATGACGTGGGGTCCCCCCCATTTTTCATAACCAGCCAGATACAATAAAGTAGCAGCAGCCTAGCATCACCAGGGTAGGAAGGGCCACTGTTTTTGGCCTTTCCCCTCCTGATAATACCAGCCTGCGGCCACCCCAGTGGCCGACCATCACTACAGATGGTCAGGTACTGGATCGTACCCGGCTCTTCCCAGCACCCCTGGTGGCGGTGGGTACCGGGGTAATAAAGGGGGTTAGTGTTAGCCTCTACACCGGCTAACACTAAGCCCCGCCTTAGCAATGGATGCTGTCAATCAGCCGGCGGCCATTACTAAGGTGGTAGTAATATAGTTTAAAAAAAACCCACAAAGACATAGAAAAAATATTTTATTGAAATAAAAAAAAAAAACACACAGCCCTCATTAACCATTTTATTGATAATAAAAAAAAAGCTGTCATCGAAGTAGTCCTGGAATCCGACGTAGTCCAACGACCGAACCTGTAAGAAAACACACAAAAAATGATTAGTAACACGTGTGTTAGGCTTAGATACAGGGCCCATGTGTGATACTGTCTGTGGGACCCTGTATCTGAGCCCCTGTATCTGAGCCTATCTCAAGGTAGGCTTAGATACAGAGTCCAGCAGACAGTAATCTTATACAGTATAAGATTACTGTGTGCTGGGTCCCTGTATCTAAGCCTACAGTGTGGTAGGCTTATATACAGGGCCCATCAGACAGGATCACACATGGGCCATGTATCTAAGCCTACCATGTGATTGGCTTAGATACAGGGCCCAGCAGACAGGATCACGCATGGGCCATGTATCTAAGCCTACCATGTGATTGGCTTAGATACAGGGCCCAGCAGACAGGATCACACATGGGCCATGTATCTAAGCCTACCATGTGATTGACTTAGATACAGGGCCCAGCAGACAGGATCACACAATCTGTGATCCTGTCTCATGGGCCCCCTAAGCCTGCTACATCGTAGGCTTAGGGGTTGTACAGTCCCTAAACATTGATGGCCTATCCTCAGGATAGGCCATCAATAGCTGATGTGTCTCTCGGGACCCGCAAATCAGCTGTTTTGAAGGGGCCGCAGCACTCGTACGAGAGCTGCTTCCCCTTCATTTCACTACTCGCTCACACTGTGAATCGCCGAGACGGATTCACAATGTGACCGGAATGAAGTGACAGGAATGAAGGGGAGCAGCTCTAGTACAAGTGCTGCGGCCCCTTCAAAACAGCTGATTGGCGGGTCCCGGGAGTCTGACCCCGCCAGTCAGGGCTAACCTTACCTTTCTCTTCGGCCGCGGCGGGAGTTCTGTCGTCTCGATGCTGTGCGCGGCGCATAGCGCTGTGACGTCATGTGCTGCGCACAGCGCTTGACGTCAGGACCTCCGCTGCGATCCGGAACCAGGAAGCTAAGTAAAGTATGTTACTATAGTAACAGGGGCCCGCAGCCCGAGTTACTATAGTAACTTTTTATTGATGTGGTGCTGGGGGCCGTGGGCCCCCCTGGCTTCGGGGCCCGGTCGCAATTGCGACCGCTGCGACCCCTATAGCTACGCCAGTGGATACTACCCAGGGTTAAATGCCCCGAGTTCTTTTCCAACAATGCCATATGTTGTTCTCCTTCTTCCCATGACAAAGTAAAAAAAGAATGTTAGTAATCTTTGCTAATTTATTGAAAAGAAAAAATGAAAATCTTGCATTGACATAAGTATACAACCAAACTATGACTATTTATGTAAAAAAAAATATGAAATACATAGAATATTACACATTAAAATCAATGATGGATCACCAAAGGAGACCACTACCCACACTATATTAGTAATACAAAGTCATAATGACATAGGAATGAGCTATTATAGAATGTAACTAGATGAAAATATTTCGATCAGAAAAGCAAGCCCACCACAGACTGGTAGGTATAGTGAGGGGTGGATCCCAATGCAAAATGAAAGACAATGTAACATATGGGAGATAAATATAGCGAAGTTGCAACACCCATCAGAATAAAACTGAAAGTGATATGTATATGTATGTATAGCTAGAGACTGCTCATTCTGTCAATAAACGACATGGGCGTAAAGAATAGCTCACCTAGGTCAGTGTGTCTGGTCACCTCGCCTCGACGCACGTTTCAAATTAGATTTCCTCAGGAGTAGTCTCTAGCTATACATACATATACATATCACTTTCAGTTTTATTCTGATGGGTGTTACAACTTCGCTATATTTATCTCCCATATGTTACATTGTCTTTCATTTTGCATGTCATTATGACTTTGTATTACTAATGTAGTGTGGGTAGTGGTCTCCTTTGGTGATCCATCATTGATTTTAATGTGTAATATTCTATGTATTTCAATAAAATGTATATTTTTTTTTACATAAATAGTCATGGTTGCCTGACTCCTTTTTTCTAATTTGGTTGTATGTTTGCATGGAGTTGCAGCTACGTTCAACTATTGGTTTGGACTATATATATCAGGGGTCTACACCACGGCGGGTAAGTGGGCCACATATAGAAAAAATCTGAAGTTGACGAGCCGCATTACTTTCAAATTTGAAACAATACAAAATTATTGTTAGTCAATTAGTTATTTGAACTACTATAATAATACTACGTTACCATAACAATACCACATTACTATAACAATACTACATTACTATAATAATACTACAATACTATAACAATGCTACATTACTATAAAAATACTACATTACTGTAATAATACTACATTACTACAATACTACATTACTTTAACACCACTACATTACTATAACACTACATTACTAAAATAATAATACTACAATACTATAATAATACTACATTACTATAACAATACTACATTACTATAACAATAATACATTACTACATTACTATAATAATACTACATTACTATAATTGTATGTTCACACGTACACGTCCATAACGGCTGAAATCACGGAGCTGTTTTCAGGAGAAAACAGCTCCGCAATTTCAGATGTAATGGCAAGTGCAGGCGCTTTTCGCTGCGTCCATTACGGACGTAATTGGAGCTGTTTTTCCATGGAGTCAAGGGAAAACGTCTCCAATTACGTCTCAAGAAGTGACAGGCACTTCTTTGACGCGGGCGTCTTTCTTATGCACCTTCTTTTGACAGCGACGCGTAAAAAAAATGACCGTCGGCACAGAACATCGCAAAGCCCATTCAAATGGGCAGATGTTTGCCGACGCTTTTGATCTGCATTTTCGGACGTAATTCGGGGCTAAAACGCCCGAATTACATCCGTAAACAGGGAGTGTTTACATACCCTAACAATACTACATTACTATAATAATAGTGCTAGGTTTAACCCCTTCCCGACATTTGCCGTACATGTACGTCATGGAAAGTACTGACTTCCCGCATCTTGCCGTACATGTACGTCAAACGTTTGGCACCGGCTCAGAAGCTGAGCCGGTCCCATCATCACCGGATCTCAGCTGTATCTTACAGCTGACATCCGACTGTAACGGCGGGGACCGAAATTAGCTTCGATCCCCGCCATTAACCCCTTAAGTGCAGCGCTCAAACGCGATCGCTGCACTTAAGGTGTTTGCAGCTCATCGGAACCCCAGTAATGAAATTGCCGGGGTTCCGGTGGCTGCAATGGCAACCGGAGGCCTAATACTGGCCTCCCGGTCTGCCTAGCACTGAAGCCGGTCAAGATCCGCCCGGCGGCGGAGCCTGATCGGCTTCCGTAGCTGCCGGCAAGATGGCGCCGGGTCAGGAGCTGATCCGGCGTCATCAGCGGTGGAAGTCAGCTGTACTGTACAGCTGACATCCACCTGTAACGGCAGGAACCGGAGCTAGCTCCGATCCCTGCCATTAACCCCTTCGATGCAGCAATCGAAAGCGATTGCTGCATCGTAGCGGTTACAAGCAGATCGCCAGCCCTGACAGGCAATCGGGACTGGCGACTGCTGTTATGGCAACAGGAGACACAATGGTCTCCTGCTCTGCCATTACGGAAGCCGATTTAGGCCCCGCCGGGAGGCGAAGCCTAAACGGCTTGCTGTCAGTGAATGACTGACAGATCTAATACATTGCACTACATAGGTAGTGCAATGTATTAGAAAAAAAAAAATCTGACCGTTGGACCTTCAAGTCCCCTAGTGGGACTTGAGAAAAAGTGTAAAAAAAGTATAAAAAAGTGTAAAAAAAAGTGCAAAAAATAAAAGTTTGAAAACAATAAAAGTTTCAAGTAATCAAATAACACACAATCCCCCTTTTACTCTTATCAAGTCCTTTATTATTGAAAAATAATAATAAACCATATGTATTTGGTATCGCCACGACCGTAACGACCGGAGGTATCAAAATATTATATTATTTATTGCACGCGGTGAACAGCGTAAAAAAAACCCGTAAAAAACGTTACCAGAGTTTCTGTTTTTTAGTCACTTTGCCCTACAAATATTACAATAAAAAGTGATCAAAAAGTCGCACGTATCCAAAAATGGTACCTATAAAAACTATAGCTCGTCCCGCAACAAACCAGCCCTCATACCGCTACGTCTATGAAAAATAAAATTAGTTATGGCTCCAATAAGTCAGGAAATAAAAAAATATGCAGTTGTGCCCGAGGAGAACATTTCTTCTGTTTCAAGAGGCGATTTATCAAGGACCTAAAATTAGGGAACCAGGAAGGGAGGGCCCAATCATATCCGATGGAAGCGACGGTGCCCGTATTATACCAGGATAATACTTTCCCAGCAAAATTCCCCAAACTACAAAGGCGCGGAGTGTGGACCAAAAGGGGGATAAGAAATGACACCATTTATCAGTGCGACACCGGCCTGTGCAGAAAGGATTGCTTCACAGCGTAACACACATCTATGGATTATTTTTATTTTTTTATACCACCTGACTATGCCCCTTATATACTCCGCCCCGCTTACATGTACCCCCACATTATAAAACACCAGCAATACTCAAACAAATATAGTACCAAGCAAAATCCGCTCTCCAAAAGCCAAATGGTGCTCCCTCGGCCCTGAACCCTACAGCGTGCCCAAACAGCAGTTTCCTTCAACATATATGGCACCGTCATACCCGTGAGAACCCTTTTAACAATTTTTGTGGTGTGTGTCTCCAGCGTCATAAGCTGGGCATGACATATTTGCCACTGAATGGCATATCTAGGGAAAAATATAAATTTTTAATTTGCACCATCCGCAGCGCATTCATTTATGGAAAAGACCTGTGGGGTGAAAATGCTCACTACACCCCTTAATAAATGCCTTGAGGGGTGCAGTTCCATAATGGGGTCACTTATCAGGGGTTTATTTTTATTATTTCACATCTGAGCCTCTGCAGTTGTGAACCAATACTTTGTAAATCGCCAAATTAGGCCTCCACTCCGCATGGTACTCTTCACTTCTGAGCCCTGTCATATGTCCAGACAAAAGATTAGGGCCACATGTAGGGTGTTTCTAAAACCGGGAAACACCGCATAATAATTAGAGAGCTGTCTTGTTATGGTGGCACAAGCCGGGCACCACATATTGGCATATCTATGGAAAAAAATCCCATTTTCACTCTGCAACATTGAGCGCACACTAATTTCTACAAAACACCTGCAGGGTTAAAATGCTTACTACACCCCTTGGTAAATGCATTGAGGGGTGTAGTTTACAAAATGGGGTCACTTCTGGGGGGTTTCCACTGTTTTGGGCCCACAGGTGCCCAGAAACCAATCCAGCAACATCTGCACTCCAAATGGCGGTCCTTCCCTTCTGAGCCCTGCCGTTTGCCCAAACAGCAGTTTATGACCACATATGGGGTATTGCCGTACTCGGGAGAAATAGCTTTACAAATGTTGGGTTCTTTTTTTCCTTTATTTGTTGAGAAAATGAAAAAATTTGCGCTAAAGCTACGTCTTATTGAAGAAAAAGGACTGTTTTTATTTTCACTGCCTAATTCTAATAAATTCTATGAAACATCTGTGGGGTCAAAATGCTCACTACACCCCTAGATGCATTCTTCAAGAGGTGTAGTTTCCTAAATGGAGTCCCTTTTTGGGCGTTTTCATTGTTTTGTCCCCTCAGGGGCTTTGCAAATGTGACCTGGCCTCCGCAAATCATTCCTGCTAAATGTGATCTCAAAAAGTCAAATAGTGCTCTTTCCCTTCTAAGCCCTGCCGTGTGTCCAAACAGCCGTTTATTACCACATGTGGGGTATTGTTTTACTCGGGAGAAATTGCTTTACAAATTTTGTGGTGCTTTTTCTCCTTTAGTCCTTCTGGAAATGAGAAAAAATTAGCTAAACCTACATTTTCTTTGAAAAAATGTAGATTATTATTTTCAGGGCCTACTTCCAATAATTTCTGCAAAAAAACTGTGGTGTCAAATCGCTCACTATACCCCTAGATAATTTCCTCAATGGGTGTTGTTTCCAAAATGGGGTCACTTGTGGGGGGTTTCCACTGTTTTGTCCCCTCAGGGGCTTTGTAAATGTAACATGGCCTCCGCAAACCATTCCTGCTAAATTTGAGTTCCAAAAGCCAAATGGCGCTCTTTCCCTTCTCAGCCTCGCCGTGTGTCCAAACAGCCGTTTATTACCACATGTGGGGTACTGTTTTACTCGGGAGAAATTTCTTTACAAATTTTATGGTGATTTTTCTCCTTTAGTCCTTGTGGAAATGAAAAAAAATTAGCTAAACCTACATTTTATTTGAAAAAATGTAGATTTTCATTTTCACAGCCTACTTGCAAAAATTTCTGCAAAAAACCTGTGGGGTCAAAATGCTCACTATACCCCTAGATAATTTCCTCAAGGGGTATAGTTTCCAAAATGGGGTCACTTGTTTGGGGTTTTCACTGTTTTGTCCCCTCAGGGGCTTTGTAAATGTGACATGGCCTCCGCAAACCATTCCTGCTAAATGTGAACTCCAAAAGCCAAATGGCGCTCTTTCCCTTCTCAGCCACGCCGTGTCTCCAAACAACCGTTTATTACCACATGTGAGGTATTGTTTTACTCGGGAGAAATTGCTTTACAAATTTTGCGGTGCTTTTTCTCCTTTAGTCCTTGTGGAAATGAGAAAAAAAATCGCTAAACCTACATTTTCTTTGAAGAAATGTTGATTTTAATTTTCACGGCCTACTTCCAATAATTTCTGTAAAAAACCTGTGCGGTGAAAATGCTCACTACACCCCTAGATAATTTCCTTGAGGTGTCTAGTTTCCCAGATGGGGTCACTTTTGGGGGATTTTGACTGTTTTGGCACCGCAAGAGCCCTTCAAACCTGACATGGTGCCTAAAATATATTCTAACAAAAATAAGGCCCCAAAATCCACTAGGTGCTCCTTTGCTTCTGAGGCCGGTGTTTCAGTCCAGTAGCACGCTACGGCCACATGTGGGATATTTCCTAAAACTGCAAAAACTGGGCAACAAATATTGAGTTGCATTTCTCTGGTAAAACCTTCTGTGTTATAAAAAAAATTGTATTAAAAATGTATTTCTGCAGAAAAATATGAAATTTGTAAATTTCACCTCTACTTTGCTTTAATTCCTGTGAAATGTTTAAAGGGTTAAGACATTTTCTAAATGCTGTTTTGAATACTTTGAGGGGTGAAGTTTTTAAAATGGGGTGACTTTTTTGGGGTTTCTAATATATAAGGCCCTCAAAACCACTTCACAACTGAACTGGCCCCTGTAAAAATAGCCTTTTGAAATTTTCTTGAAAATGTGAGAAATTGCTGCTAATGTTCTAAGCCTTGTGAGGTCATAGAAAAATAAAAGGATGTTCAAAAAACGATGCCAATCTAAAGTAGACATATGGGGGATGTTAATTAGCAACAATTTTGTGTATTATAACTGCCTGTCTTACAAGCAGATACATTTAAATTGAGAAAAATGCTAATTTTTGCAATTTTTCGCTAAATTTTGGTGTTTTTCACAATTAAATACTGAACATATCGAGCAAATTTTGCCAGTAACATAAAGTCCAATGTGTCACGAGAAAACAATCTCAGAATCGCTTGGATAGGTGAAAGCATTCCGGAGTTATTACCACATAAAGTGACACATGTCAGATTTGAAAAATGAGGCTCTGTCAGGAAGGTCAAAAGTGGCTAAAGAGGGAAGGGGTTAAACTTAATGGAAATTTGCACGATTTCTCCACTTGCTTATTTCAACAATCCAGTTTTACAGTTTAAGTGTCGCTGAATGCAGTCCGGCGGCTCAGTCGGAAGCATTTGTCAGACACACAAATGTCAAGATTAGGCAGCCCCTTTTTAGATAGTGCCACAGAGCCCTCTATAGATAATGCCACAGTGCCCTCTGTAGATACTGCCATAGTGCCCTCTGTAGATGCTGCCATAGTGCCCTCTGTAGATGCTGCCACAGTGCCCTCTGTAGATGCTGCCACAGTGCCCTCTGCAGATGCTGCCACAGTGCCCTCTGCAGATGCTGCCACAGTGCCCTCTGCAGATGCTGCCACAGTGCCCTTTGCAGATAATGCCACACACACCCCTTGTTGTAGATCCCCCACCCCCCACCCGTAGATAGCTCCATTGGGGCTCCCTTTAGAAGTGGAATCCCCAGCCAGAGAGTTGCCGACGCTTTGGCCGGAGATTCCTCTGCTGGAGGGGCCCCTGGCATCACTGTCCATACATACAGTGAAGGAAATAAGTATTTGATCCCTTGCTGATTTTGTAAGTTTGCCCACTGTCAAAGACATGAACAGTCTAGAATTTTTAGGCTAGGTTAATTTTACCAGTGAGAGATAGATTATATAAAAAGAAAAAACAGAAAATTACATTGTCAAAATTATATATATTTATTTGCATTGTGCACAGAGAAATAAGTATTTGATCCCTTTGGCAAACAAGACTTAATACTTGGTGGCAAAACCCCTGTTGGCAATCACAGTAGTCAGACATTTTTTTGTAGTTGATGATGAGGTTTGAACACATGTTAGATGGAATTTTGGCCCACTCCTCTTTGCAGACCATCTGTAAATCATTACGATTTCGAGGCTGTCGCTTGGCAACTCGGATCTTCAGCTCCCTCCATAAGTTTTCGATGGTATTAAGGTCTGGAGACTGGCTAGGCCACTCCATGACCTTAATGTGCTTCTTTTTGAGCCACTCCTTTGTTGCCTTGGCTGTATGTTTCGGGTCATTGTCGTGCTGGAAGACTCAGCCACGAGCCATTTTTAATGTCCTGGTGGAGGGAAGGAGGTTGTCAATGAGGATTTGACGGTACATGGCTCCATCCATTCTCCCATTGATGCGGTAAAGTAGTCCTGTGCCCTTAGCAGACAAACACCCCCAAAACATAATGTTTCCACCTCCATGCTTGACAGTGGGGACGGTGTTCTTTGCGTCGTAGGCAGCATTTCTCTTCCTCCAAACACGGCGAGTTGAGTTAATGCCAAAGAGCTCAATTTTAGTCTCATCTGACCACAGCACCTTCTCCCAATCACTCTCAGAATCATCCAGATGTTCATTTGCAAACTTCAGACGGGCCTGTACATGTGCCTTCTTGAGCAGGGGGACCTTGCGGGCACTGCAGGATTTTAATCCATTACGGCGTAATGTGTTACCAATGGTTTTCTTGGTGACTGTGGTCCCAGCTGCCTTGAGATCATTAACAAGTTCCCCCCGTGTAGTTTTCGGCTGAGCTCTCACCTTCCTCAGGATAAAGGATACCCCACGAGGTGAGATTTTGCATGGAGCCCCAGATCGATGTCGATTGACAGTCAATTTGTATGTCTTCCATTTTCTTACTATTGCACCAACAGTTGTCTCCTTCTCACCCAGCGTCTTACTTATGGTTTTGTAGCCCATTCCAGCCTTGTGCAGGTCTATGATCTTGTCCCTGACATCTTTAGAAAGCTCTTTGGTCTTGCCCATGTTGTAGAGGTTAGAGTCAGACTGATTAATTGAGTCTGTGGACAGGAGTCTTTTATACAGGTGACCATTTAAGACAGCTGTCTTTAATGCAGGTACCAAGTTGATTTGGAGCGTGTAACTGGTCTGGAGGAGGCTGAACACTTAATGGTTGGTAGGGGATCAAATACTTATTTCTCTGTGCACAATGCAAATAAATATATATAATTTTGACAATGTGATTTTCTGTTTTTTTTTTTAATATAATCTATCTCTCACTGGTAAAATTAACCTAGCCTAAAAATTCTAGACTGTTCATGTCTTTGACAGTGGGCAAACTTACAAAATCAGCAAGGGATCAAATACTTATTTCCTTCACTGTATATGGCCAGAGATGTCAGGGGCAACCCCAGTGCTGGAGTCCCGGGCAGAGCGCTAGTAGCACTCCTACTGGGACTCCAGCTGTGCTCCCGACATCACTGTCCAGCTCTAGTGAAGCCCTAGACATCGCTGTCCATATGTGGACAGCGATGTCAAGGGATTCCACAGAGTGCCGGAGCAGAGTCTATACTAGCGCTCTACCCGGGACTCCGCTGTGGGGAAGACCCTGACAAGACTGTCTATATATGGACAGCTATGTCAGGGAATTCCACAGAGTCCCGGAGCGGAGCCTATTCTAGCACTCTGTCCGGGACTCCGGCTCTGGGGAAGCCCCAGACATCGCATGTCCATATATGGACAGCGATGTCAGGGGATTCCATAGAGTCGCGGAGCCTGTACTAGCGCTCTGCCCAGGACTCTGGCTCTGGGGAAGCCCCAGACATCGCGTGTCTATATATGGACAGGGATGTCAGGGGATTCCACAGATTGCCGAAACAGAGCCTATACTAGCGCTCTGTCTGGGACTCCGCTCTGGGTAAGACCCTGACAACACTGTCTATATATGGACAGCGATGTCAGGGAATTCTACAGAGTCCTGGAGCAGAGCCTATTTTAGCACTCTGTCCGGGACTCTGGCTCTGGGGAAGCCCCAGACATCGAGTGTCCATATATGGATAGCAATGTCAGGGGATTCCACAGAGTCCCGAAGCGGAGCCTGTACTAGCACTCTGCCCGGGACTCTGGCTCTGGGGAAGCCACAGACATCGCGTGTCTATATATGGACAGCGATGTCATGGAATTCCACAGAGTCCAGGAACAGAGCCTATACGAACGGTTCAGTGTCCCGCAGGCTGCAGATGACAGCCTCAGGGGCTGCACGCCGCCCGCCGGCTGCGTGCTTGAGACCCCTGATATATATGTATAATTGACATAAGTATTCAGACCCTTCACTCAGTACTTAGTTGAAGCCCCTTTGCCAGTGATAACAGCCTCCAGTCTTTATGTGTATGATGCCACAATGTTTGCACACCTGTATTTGGGTAATTTCTGGCCATTTCTCTCGGGAGATCCTCTCAAGCTCTGTCAGGTTGGATGGGGACCGTCGGTGGACAGAGGTCCAGAGCACTCTAGATCAGGTTTTCATTAAGTGTATGTGCACACACAAAATTAAAAACGTCTGAAAATATGGAGCTGTTTCAAGGGAAAACAGCTCCTGATTTTCACACGTTTTTTTAAGCCACTTTTTTGGAGCTGTTTTTCTATAGAGTCAATGAAAAACGGCTCCAAAAACGGCTCAAGAAGTGACACGCACTTCCTTTTCGCGGGCAAATTTTTTTACGTGGCCGTTTTTAAGAACGGCCACGTAAAAAAAATGTTCCGTCGGAACAGAACGCCGTTTTTCCCATTGAAAACAATAAGCAGATGTTTGGGGGCGTTCTGCTTCAGATTCTACGGACGTTTTTCGGACATTTATGGCCCAAAAAACAGCCGAAAATAAGCCGTGTGAACATACCCTTAGAATATCTCTGTACTTTGCTCCATTCATCTTTCCCTCAATCCTGACTAGTCTCCCTGTGTCAGCTACTGAAAAACACCCCCACGGCATGATTCTGCCACCACCATGCTTCACTGTTGGGTTGGTATTAAGCAGGTGATGAGCAGTGCCTGGTTTCCTCCAACATGATGCTTAGAATTGAGGCCAAAAAGTTAAATCTTGGTTCATCAGAACACAGAATCCTTTTCTGAGTCGTTTAGGTGTTTTCTTTATTGCAAACTTCAAGCGGACTTTTATGTGTCTTTTACTGAGGAGAGGCTTCTTTCTGGCCACTCTGCCATAAAGCCCAAATTGGTGGAGTGCTGCAGTGATGGTTGACCTTCTGGAATTTTCTCCCATCTGCACACAGGATCTTTGGAGCTCAGCCAGCGACCATTGGGTTTTTGGTGACCTCTCTTACTAAGGCCCTTCTCCTCCGATTACTTAGTTTGGTGAGGCAGACAGTTCTAGGAAGAGTCCTGGTTGTTCCAAACTTCTTCAATTTAACCCCTTCCCGCATTTTCACGTACATGCACGTCGGGGAATGCGGCTGGTTAGCGCATTCCCACGTGCATGTACGTGATGCCGTTAAACTGTCACAGCGCCGCGGGACAAGGTGACAGTTCACTGCAAACTGCTGTCTGAGACAGCTTAGCAACAGAGCTAGCCGACAGGAGACCAATGAAAGTGGTCCCCTGTTGGCGATCGCTGTGATAGGTCTGTCAGTGCAGACAGACCAATCACAGTTAGTGGGATGTAGGCAGGACTTGTTTTTCTGTAGTCTCCGTCTCTGATCTCCTCTGTTGGTTTTGAGAGGAGATCAGAGACAGATTATACTTGTGAACGAATTATACCCCCACAGCCTGATCAGTCACCCCCAGTGCTGACCAGTCACCCCCACAGCCTGACCAGTCACCCCCTGTGCTGGCCAGTCAACCCCAGTGCTGGCCAGTCACCCCCACAGCCTGATTAGTCACCTCCACAGCCTGATCAGTCACCCCCACAGCCTGATCAGTCACCCCCACAGCCTGATCAGTCACCCCCTGTGCTGACCAGTCACCTCCAGAGCCTGATCAGTCACCCCCTGTGCTGACCATTTAGCCCCGGTGCTGACCAGTCACCCCCACAGCCTGATCAGTCACCCCCACAGCCTGATCAGTCACCCCCACAGCCTGATCAGTCACCCCCTGTGCTGACCAGTCACCCCCACAGCCTGATCAGTCACCTTGTATGCTGACCAGTCATCCCACTACGTTATTACAATGACAAAGCGGGTGTTCACTGCTGAAGAGGCGAACGCCTTATTCTGTGCAGAGTCAGAGTCTGACAGTGGAAATGAGGTGACATTTTTGATGTCGTCATGCTCAAGTGACACATCTAGTGATACCCCCCCCCCCCGTAGACGTTCTAGGGCTAATGCGCAAGCACAACCAAATTCAGATGCCCCTGCGTGGATTTCCCCTGATAATTGTATGCCCCAGGTGCCTGAATTTACTGCCACCCCAGGCACCAACGTGGACACTACTGGATTTAGAGAGATAGATTTTTTTAAATTATTTTTCTCTGATGAATTAATTTGTCTTATGGTACAGCAGACAAATATTTATGCAGTACAATTTATTGCCCACAATCCCAACAGTTACCAATGCAAATGAAATACAGAAATTTTGGGGCCTACTACTTAACATGGGCATTACAAAAAAGCCCTCTATTTGCTCCTATTGGAGCACTGATATCCTACACCATTGCCCACCACCTCACCATGCCTAGGGCTCGTTTCGAGATCCTGCTACGGTTCCTGCATTACAACAACAATGAGGAATGCCCACCCACAAATGTCCCCAGTTTTGGCAGACTGTTTAAAATTAGACCTGTAGTGAACCACTACAATTCAAAATTTAGAGAGATTTACACCCCACAAAAATGCATTGCAGTGGACGAATCCTTGGTGCATTTCAAGGGCATTCTACACTTCCGCCAGTACCTGCCAAACAAAAGGTCTAGGTATGGCGTGAAGCTGTGTAAAAAGTGTGAAAGCGTGTCTGGATACACTTTTAAATTCGGAATCTATGAGTGAAAAGATTCTGCAATAGAGCCTCCAGACTGTCCCCCTGTCCTAGGAATAAGTGGGAAGATAGTATGGGATTTGCTGCACCCCTTACTGGACCAAGGATACCATCTATTTATTGACAACTTTTATAATAGTGTCCCCCTTTTGAAGTGCCTTGCTGCTAGAGGAACCGCAGCATGCGGCACAATGAGGAGAAACCAAAAGGGTCTCCCCAAGGACTTTGTAGATCATACAGTGCGTCGAACGGAAAGCAGGGCTGTTTGCAGTGACAATTTGCTGCTGGTCAAATACAAGGACAAGCGTGATGTCCTTGTATTGACCACTCTCCATGCAGACCGATCCAGCCCTGTCCCAGTGCGAGGAACCACAGAGCAGACCATCAAGCCTGTGTGTATCCAGGACTACAACCAGTTCATGGGAGGGGTGGATCTTTCGACCCAGGTTCTGCAACCCTACAATGCCCTCAGAAAATCAAGAACCTGGTATAAAAAATTGCCCGTATACCTGACACAAGTGGCACTATATAATTCCTTAGTTCTGTATAAAAGTGCAGGCCATAGGGGGACTTTTCTTGATTTTCAAGAAAAAATTATTAAAACTTTGATTTTTGGAGACCAGGAAGGGGAGAGCGGCAGTGGAGGCAGCTGTGCTTCTGGAATAGTGGGCTCAAGAATTGTTCATGGGCAGCATTTCCCTGGCGTACTTCCCCCCAATGAAAAGAAAAGGAGGCCCCAAAGAAGGTGTCGAGTGTGCTCGATGTGGGGCATTAGGAAAGACACCACTCACTACTGTGAGACCTGCCCCTCTAAACCGGGCCTCTGGATTGGAGAGCGCTTTCGAATATACCACACCTCTGTTGATTTTAATTAAGTCCCTTTTCTTCCTGCCTTCTCCTATCGCCTGGGTATTTACTTTCTAAAATTTATTTTATTTCCCATTTTGTCCAAATTGACATTTAAAAAAAAAAAAATCTACCAAATAAAACTAAAAATTCCCATTATACCCCTAGATGAATACCTTGAAAGTTTCAATTATTATCAAGGAGGCATTTTATGAATTTTCTAAATGTTCTGGCACCTGTGTTGCATAAAATCTTACGTGTAAAAAGTGGGCCCTAAAAACCTCCTGCCACTCCTTCAATTCTGAGTTCTGATGTGCAATCCTGACATCCCAGTAAAACCACTAAATAGAACTAAAAATTTCCATTATACCCCTAGATGAATATCTTGAAGCACAGGAGAAAAGGCACGCTAAATATTAAGGCCTCAATATTTGTAGGGTCTAAATACTCAATACACACCTAGATAAAAAGCATAAGGGTTATAGCTTTCAAAATGTGACCCTATGTTGTCACTGAAATGGCATATCTTTTTTTTTTTTCAAAATGTAAGATCACCTGTAATGACTATGTCCGCCGCACAAAGCTCACTTTGTTTTACTGTATCGTGAAATGGGCATATTTTTTTTTTATTTCGAGGATCTCTAATAATCGAGCTGTTCCATATCAATACACCATGAGCTTTACTACAGTTTTATTTGGGTTTTTACTGGATCTCTTACACCCGACAATACTTCTGGCAATACTGACATTATTTTGGGGACTAGTGATCCTTTACTGTTCCTATAGATGGTTTTGGACACTGTCCCTTTATATATTCTGTAGGTGATTGGTTGTTGTACGCATAGCGGTTCCTACCTTGCCGGGCAGGTGTCTGTTATGGTGTACCGCGTCGCTTGGCACGTTCGTCCCTTATATAGGGATTGATGAGGCTAAACTCCAGTTTGCCACATAGTTGGATACGTTTTCCTCCATTTTTTTAAATATATTGCCTTTCACTCCAGAACAGTTGATTTTTCCCACTATAATTTATTATATATCAGACTAGAATGCTGTTCACAACGGCATCAGAATGACACAAATGTGGGACAATTGCTTTGTTAGAAAGACATAGTCAAGCAGGCAAATGCATTTTTCAGGACATGCCTCCTTTATGAGAACATAGTGGTCAGCATGCTCACTACACTCCTGAATAGCTTAAGGTGTGTAGTTTTAAGAATGGGTAATTTCTTGGGAGTTTCTATCATTCTGTCAGTTCAAAGCCTCTCCATATGTGCATTGGGGCCTAAAACATTTTCAAGCAAAATTGGTGCCCTGAAAGCTACCAGGTGCTCTGTCCCTTTTGGGCCATGCCGTGTGTCCAGGCAGCGCATTAGGGCCACAATGGGGGTATTTTTGAACACAGGAGAAACAGAGTGATAGATTTTGAGGTGTGTTTCTTCATTTTCATGTTCGCTTTACAAAGAAATCGGTCTTCAATGAAAAAAAAAAGTTAAATTTTTTATTTTTCACCTGCTATGCATTAAATTTAGCAAAAAACGGTGGGGTCAAAATACTCACTATACCCCTAGATAAATACTTTAAGGGGTCTAGTTTTCTAAATGGGGTCGATTATGGGGAGTTTCTATCGTTCTGGCAGCTCAAAGCTTCTCCAAATGTACAGTGGGGCTTAAAATATTTCCAAGCAAAATATGAGTTCTGAAAGCCTCCGGGTGCTCCCTTCATTTTGGGCCCTGCCGTGTGTCCAAGCAACGCATTAGGGCCACAATGTGGGTATTTTTGAAAACAGGAGAAACAGGGTGATAGATTTTGTGGTGTTTCTTCATTTTCATGTTCGCTTTACAAAGAAATAGGTCTTAAAACTGATACTTTTATGAAAAAAGTGAATTTTGTTTTTCACCTGCTATGTATTAAATTTAGCAAAAAACTGTTGGGTCAAAATAATTACTATACCCCTATTTAAATACCTTAAGGGGTCTAGTTTCCTAAATAGGGTCATTTGTGGGAGTTTCCATCATTCTGAGACCTATGAGCCTCTGAAAACCTGGCTTGGTGCAGGAAAAAAAAATGTACTTCAAAATTTATACAATTATTAGTCAATTTGTAAGTCCTCTAAATTGCTGAAATTTATTTATATTTTTTCAAAAGTGCTGCCAAAATAGAGTAAAGAGATGGAAATATATATTTAATTTAAAAAAATTGTACAGTATGTGTGTACATATGTGACAAATTGCAGTTAAAATTAGGGAAAAATTATAATTTTTACAAAATTTCTTACATTTTTCTATTTTTTAATTAATTTCCACAAATCGTATCAGTCTACTTTTACCACTAAAATAAAGTACAACATGTGACGAAAAAAACAATGTCAGAATTACTTGGATATTCAAAACTTTCGCAGAGTTATTCTCTGATAAAGTCAGACATACCAGATTTGACAAATCTGGCTTGGTCATTAAGGTCCAAACTAGCTTGGTCATTAAGGGTTAAGAATTATGTGCTTTTGGGAATTTTCAGGTCAGTAGAATTTTTTTTGTACCATTCTCCAGATCTGTGCTTCCACACAATCCTGTCTAGTTCTACAGGCTGTTTTTTCCCCCTCATGGCTTGGTTTTTGCTCTGATATGCATTGTCAGCTGTGAGACCTAATCATGTCCAATTAAATCAATTTACCACAGGTGGACTCTAATCAAGATGTAGAAACATTCCAAAGATTATCTAGAGAAATGGGAGGTTCCCAGATCTACATTTCAAGTGTCATAGCAAAGGGTCTGAATAATTATGTGTAAAGGAACTGCCAGACACAGCTTCTGTGTCGACGCCAGTGGGTAATCAGTCTGCACCTGCTCCTAAGTCTGAGAGAGTGACACGATCTTCTACCAGTCAGGCTGGGAGGCTGAGGAGTGGGAGAGCCTATCAGAGCCTGGCCAGATGGAGCTAGCTCCCGTCCTCTGTCTATTTATACCTGCATTTCCTGCTCCTCCTTTGCCTGTGATTCTTTTCTGTTTCCTGGCTCTGCTGCTCCTGCTATGATTATTGACCTTGCTTCATTTTTTACCTAGGCTTTACTGACTACGCTCCTGCTCTGCGATTTGTACCTCGTGCACTCCTGGTTAGACTCGGCTCGTTCACTACTCTTGTTGCTCGCTGTGTTGCCATGGGCAACTGCCCCATTTCCCTTAGCTTCTGTGTACCCTTGTCTGTTTGTCTGTCGTGCACTTATTGAGCGTAGGGACCGTAGGGACTGTCTCCCTACCCCGTCATTACATAATCACAGGCCCATATACCTTTTCAACATTGGTCCCTGACGCAACTATGGACCCCCTTGAGACCCTGGCTCAGCAAATGCAGGGCCTCTCCCTACAGGTCCAAGCCCTGGCTCAGAAGGGCAACCAGCATGATGCTACCCTGGTAGTGCCCCCACCTCACCTCTTGAACCCCACCTCAAGTTGCCTGACCGGTTCTCAGGGGACCGGAAGTCTTTTTTCTCCTTTCGGGAGAGTTGTAGGCTCTATTTCCGTTTAAAGCCCCACTCCTCAGGTTCTGAGAGCCAGCGAGTGGGTATAATTATGTCCCAGCTCCAGGACAGGCTCCAAGAATGGGCCTTCTCCTTGGCTCGTGACGCCCCTGAACTTTGCTCCGCGCCTAAGTGACCATCGGGGAGGTCATTTGGGCGCACAGGTATTTCCTGTATATATGAAACCTAATAAGATCTTGCTTATGTCTGTGGAATTTGCTGTCTCTAGCTATGCTATTGATTGACTTGCCTAAACCTGTCCCGGTAGTGGGTATCGACTCCACTCCTCTTACTAATGGTTATTTTACACAGCATACCCCTGTTTTTGAACTCCTTGTTGGCTCCATGCATTTGGAGCAGTGCTCTGTACTGGTGATGCAGGGATTATCGTCCGATTTGGTTTCAGGCCTTCCCTGGTTGCAGATGCATAATCCCACGTTTAACTGGAATACTGGGGATCTTACCAAATGGGGTAATGAATGCATGACGTCATGTTTTTCTGTTAATTTTATCTCTCTCCCTGAGGAGGTGAACACTCTACCTGAGTTTATTCAGGACTTCGCTGATGTTTTTTCTAAAAAGGCCTCCGAAGTGTTACCTCCTCATAGAGAATTCGATTGCGCAATCGATTTGGTACCAGGAGCTAAGCTCCCTAAGGGTAGGATATTCAATCTCTCTTGTCCCAAACGTGAAGCCATGAGAGAGTATATCCAGGAATGCCTGACCAAGGGTTACATTCGCCCCTCTACTTCTCCGGTAGGTGCTGGCTGCTTCTTCGTAGGGAAGAAGGATGGTGGTCTGAGGCCGTGCATTGACTACCGAAACTTGAATAAGGTCACTGTAAGGAACCAGTATGCCCTTCCTTTTATTCCTGATCTCTTCAATCAGGTTCAGGGGGCCCAATGGTTCTCTAAGTTTGATCTACGGTGGGCTTATAACCTTATCCGCATCAAAGAGGGGGATGAGTGGAAGACTGCGTTTAACACGCCCGAAGGTCATTTCGAATACCTCGTCATGCCCTTTGGGTTGTGTAATGCTCCCGCGGTCTTCCAGAATTTCATAAATTAGATTTTAAGAGACTACCTGGGGGTATTTCTTGTAGTGTACCTTGATGACATACTTGTGTTTTCCAAGGACTGGTCCCCCCACATTGAGCATGTCAGGAAGGTGCTCCAGGCCCTTTGGGAAAACAAACTGCTTGCTAAAACCGAAAAATGTGTGTTTGGGGTGCAGGAGATACCATTTTTGGGTCAAATCCTCACTCCTCATGAATTCCGCATGGACCCTGCCAAGGTTCAGGCTGTGGCTGAATGGGTCCAACCTGCCTCCCTGAAGGCATTACAGTGCTTCCTGGGGTTTGCTAATTATTACAGGAGATTTATTGCTAACTTCTCGGTCATCGCTAAGCCTCTTACGGATCTTACTCGCAAAGGTGCTGACCTCCTCCACTGGCCTCCAGAGGCGGTCCAGGCTTTTGAGGTCCTTAATAAGTGCTTTATCTTGGCCCCTGTGCTGAATCAGCCTAACCAAATGGAGCCATTCATCGTGGAGGTTGACGCCTCCGAGGTGGGAGTGGTGGCTGTCTTGTCCCAGGGTACCAGGTCCCTCACCCATCTCCGTCCCTGTGCCTACTTCTCAAGGAAGTTCTCGCCCACTGAGAGTAACTATGATATTGGCAACCGCAAACTCTTAGCCATTAAATGGGCATTTGAAGAGTGGCGCCACTTCCTGGAGGGGGCTAGGCACCAGGTAACGGTCCTTAGAGACCACAAGAATCTGGTTTTATTAGAATCTGGCCGGAGGCTAAACCCGAGACAAGCTCGATGGGCGTTATTTTTTACCAGATTCAACTTTTTGGTCACCTATAGGGATGGGTCTAAAAATATAAAGGCTGATGCACTGTCACGTAGCTTCATGGCCAGTCCTCCTTCGGAGGAAGATCCTGCATGTGTTTTGCCTCCAGGTATAATCATTTCCTCTGTTGATTCTGACTTAGTCTCCGAAATTGCGGCTGATTAAGGTTCAGCTCCCGGGAACCTTCCTGAGAACAAGCTGCAATTCCGGCTAAGGGTACTCAGGGAAAATCATGACTCTGCACTATCTGGCCATCCAGGCATCCTGGGTACCAAGCATCTCATTGACAGAAACTATTGGTGGCCTGGGTTGCTTAAAGACGTTAAGGCCTACGTCGCCGCTTGTGAAATTTGTGCTAGGTCCAAGACTCCCAGGTCCCGACCAGCGGGCTTACTATGTTCTTTGCCCATTCCCCAGAGACCTTGGACCCATATCTCCATGGATTTTATCACCGATTTGCCTCCATCTCAAGGTAAGTCGGTGGTGTGGGTTGTAGTAGACCGCTTCAGTAAGATGTGCCACTTTGTGCCCCTCAAGAAACTACCCAATGCTAAGACGTTAGCTACCTTGTTTGTCAAACACATCCTGCGTCTCCATGGGGTTCCTGTCAGTATTGTTTCTGACAGAGGGGTATAATTTCTTTCATTGTTTTGGAGAGCCTTCTGTAAAAAGTTGGAGATTGATCTGTCCTTCTCCTCTGCCTTCCATCCTGAAACTAATGGCCAAACTGAGAGGACTAATCAGTCTCTAGAACAATATTTAAGGTATTTTATCTCTGACTGTCAACATGATTGGGTCTTATTCATTCTCCTCGCCAAATTTTCCCTTAATAACCGGGTCAGTAACTCATCAGGGGTCTCCCCCTTTTTCTGTAATTTTGGGTTTTCTCCTCAGTTTCACCTGGTAGTTCCAACAATCCCGAGGTAGAGGTCGTTCATCGGGAACTGTGCACAGTCTGGGCCCAGGTTCAGAAGAACGTAGAGGCGTCCCAGAGCATACAAAAGACTCAGGCAGATAGAAGACGTTCTGCTAACCCCTTGTTTGTGGTCGGGAATCTGGTGTGGCTATCTTCAAAAAATTTGCACCTTAAAGTCCCGTCCAAGAAGTTTGCTCCCCGGTTTATAGGGACGTACAAGGTCATTGACGTCCTTAACCCTGTCTCCTTCCGACTGGAGTTGCCCCCGTCTTTTCGAGTACACAACGTGTTTCATGCCTCCCTCCTTAAACGCTGCTCCCTGTCCTTGGCTCCCTCGAGGAAACCTCTGGTCCCTGTTCTCACCCCTGAGGGGGTAGAATTCGAGGTGGCCAAGAATGTGGGCAGCAGGATGGTCCAAGGCTCCCTCCAGTACCTGGTCCATTGGAGAGGATACGGGCCTGAGGAGAGGACTTGGGTACCTGCCCGGGATGTTCACGCTGGAGTATTGCTCAGGAGGTTCCACCTTCGTTTCCCCAATAAAAGAGGTCCACCTAGAAAGGGTCCGGTGGCCCTCATAAAAGGGGGGGTACTGTAAAGGATCTGCCAGACACAGCTTCTGTGTCGATGCCTGGGGGTAATCAGTCTGCACCTGCTCCTATGTCTGTGAGACTGACTCCATCTTCCACCACTCAGGATGGCAGGCTTAGGAGTGGGAGAGCCTATCACAGCCTGACCAGACGGAGCTAGCTCCCGCCCTTTGTCTATATATACCTGCCTTTCCTGTTCCTCCTTTGCCTTTGATTCTGCTCTGCTTGTTTCCTGGCTCTGCTGCTGCTGCTTGTACTACTGATCCTCTGCTTGTTATTGACCTTGGCTTACTGACCACTCTCCTGCTCAGCGTTTTGTACCTCATGCACTCCTGGTTTGACTCGGCTCGTTCACTACTCTCGTTGCTCATGGTGTCTCCGTGGGCAGCTGCCCCGTTTCCCTAGCTTCTGTGTACCCTTGTCTGTTTGTCTATTGTGCACTTACTGAGCGTAGGGACCGTCGCCCAGTTGTACCCCGTCGCCTAGGATGGGTCGTTGCAAGTAGGCAGGGACTGAGTGGCTGGTAGATTAGAGCTCACCTGTCTGTCTCCCTACCCCGTCATTACAAAACACCTACGATTATCAACAGCAGGCCTGGGAAGTGGGGCAGGGGCAAAACCTCCTGGTGATCTGCGAGTAGGGGCAAAAGTGTTAATAGGGGGCTTTCCCCCTTTCCAGCCTGGAACAATAGGCTTTTGCGCCTCTGGCGCTCTGTTGGCGGCATATACATCCGCTATCTGGGCAGCTTTATCCAGGGTCTTGGGCTCACGGTCCAAAAGAAACTGTCGTACTTCCATAGGACAGGTGTGGAGAAACTGGTCCAGGATCATTAGATCCTCCAAATCTTCAAAGGTGTTGACAGCTAATCCCTGCGTCCACTGCCTGAAGTGGTTCTTTAGTCCATCGGCCAGGTCTGAGTAACTGTCAGTACCTGTGCGCTGCAAAGCCCAAAATAGTTTCCAGTATACCTCTGGGGTGAGGTTAAATCATTGGAGTAAGGCCTTATTAATAGCCTCATAATCTTGATCGATAGTTGTGGGCAGGGCTGCAAACACCTCCAGAGCTTTGCCTTTCAGCCCTGGAGTCAAATACTTAGCCCAGTCTGCAGGTGGCAGTTGGAATTGTCTGCAGACCTTTTCAAAACCTGTTAGATAAACATCCAGATCGCCGTCTTTCTCCATGACAGGGAAACGCTCTAGACGGGGTTTAAGGTTGACTGTGTCCGTGGACTCACCCTGAGGTGTGGATGAAGCACTTGGCAGCTGCATTTGGGTCAAATTGAGCTGGTACTCCCACTCTGCCTTGCGATCTGCATACTCTCGCTCCGCTTGACGTTCTGCAAACTCTCGATCTGCTTGTCGTTGTGCAAACTCTGCTTGGCGTTGTGCAGCTTCTCGCTCTGCTTGGCGCTCTTGCATCTCCAGTTGCATCCACATATTCGGATCACAGTTGCCCATCTGCTGGAGGATTAGAGAAATAGAAGACTCCATACCGTTTTGAGATCTGGTACTGCTGGTACTGCCATGCCCAGCCAGATCCTGACTAGAGTCTTCTGTCCGTTCCTCTGAGGCTGAAGTTTCCTGCTCTGGTCCAATGGAATGGTGGAGCTGTATATCATCCGCCACCAACGCTTGGATCAGATCCGCTTTACTTTTGTTCGTTCCGTCCAGCCTTCTCTCCTCACAGAGGACTAGCAGTTCATCTTTTCTCTTATTTCTATACACCTCTGCCATCTTATCAGCGGTTTTTCAAAAGAAAAGAAAGAAAAGAAAAAAACAAGAAGGGGAAGGGAAACTGTTTTGCACGTATGTATGTTAGCTGACAAATAGTATGCACTGAGTTCTTCCTTGTGGACTGTTGTATTATTTTCAAAGATACTCCAGCCCTTAAGTGTAAAGGTTAATTTCTTAAACAAAACACTTAACGTCTTTAACCCCTTCCCTCTTTAGCCACTTTTGACCTTCCTGACAGAGCCTCATTTTTCAAATCTGACATGTTTCACTTTATGTGGTAATAACGTCGAAATGCTTTCACCTATCCGGGCGATTCTGAGATTGTTTTCTCGTGACACATTGGACTTTAAGATAGTGGTAAAATTTGGTCGATACATTCAGTATTTAATTGTGAAAAACACGAAAATATAGTGAAAAATTGCAAAAATTAGCATTTTTCTCAATTTAAATGTATCTGCTTGTAAGACAGGCAGTTATACCACACAAAATTGTTGCTAATTAACATCCCCCATATGTCTACTTTAGATTGGCATCGTTTTTTGAACATCCTTTTATTTTTCTATGACCTCACAAGGCTTAGAACTTTAGCAGCAATTTCTCACATTTTCAAGAAAATTTCAAAAGGCTATTTTTACAGGGGCCAGTTCAGTTGTGAAGTGGTTTTGAGGGCCTTATATATTAGAAACCCCCAAAAAGTCACCCGATTTTAAAAACTTCACCCTCAAAGTATTCAAAACAGCATATAGAAAATGTCTTAACCCTTTACACATTTCACAGGAATTAAAGCAAAGTAGAGGTGAAATTTACAAATTTCATATTTTTTTGCAGAAATAAATTTTTAATACAATTTTTTTTATAACACAGAAGGTTTTACCAGAGAAATGCAACTCAATATTTGTTGCCCAGTTTCTGCAGTTTTAGGAAATATCCCACATGTGGCCGTAGCGTACTACTGGACTGAAGCACCGGCCTCAGAAGCAAAGGAACACCTAGTGGATTTTGGGGCCTTATTTTTGTTAGAATATATTTTAGGCACCATGTCAGGCTTGAAGGGCTCTTGCGGTGCCAAAACAGTGAAAATCCCCCAAAAGTGACCCCATCTGGGAAACTAGACACCTCAAGGAAATTATCTAGGGGTGTAGTGAGCATTTTGACCGCACAGGTTTTTTACAGAAATTATTGGAAGTAGGCCGTGAAAATTAAAATCAACATTTCTTCAAAGAAAATGTAGGTTTAGCGATTTTTTTTTGTCATTTCCACAAGGACTAAAGGAGAAAAAGCACCACAAAATTTGTAAAGCAATTTCTCCCGAGTAAAACACTACCCCACATGTGGTAATAAATGGATATTTGGACACACGGCAGGGCTTAGAAGGGAAAGAGCGCCGTTTGGCTTTTGGAGCTCAAATTTAGCAGGAATGGTTTGAGAGGCCATGTCACATTTACAAAGCCCCTGAGGGGACAAAACAGTGGAAACCCCCCACAAGTGACCCCATTTCGGAAACTACACCCATTGAGGAAATTATCTAGGGGTATAGTGAGCGTTTTGACCCCACAGGTTTTTTTGCATAAATTATTGGAAGTAGGTTGTGAAAATGATAATCTAAATTTTTTCAAAGAAAATGTAGGTTTAGCTAATTTATTCTCATTTCCACAAGGACTGAAGGAGAAAAAGCACCGTAAAATTTGTAAAGCAATTTCTCCCGAGTAAAACAATACCCCACATGTGGTAATAAACGGCTGTTTGGACACACGGCAGGGCTTAGAAGGGAAAGAGCGCCATTTGGCTTTTGGAGTTCACATTTAGCAGGAATGGTTTGCGGAGGCCATGTCACATTTACGAAGCCCCTGAGGGGACAAAACAGTGGAAACCCCCAACAAGTGACCCCATTTTGGAGACTACACCCATTGAGGAAATTATCTAGGGGTATAGTGAGCGATTTGACCCCACAGTTTTTTTGCAGAAAATATTGGAAGTAGGCCCTGAAAATAATAATCTACATTTTTTTTTTTTTAAATCTAGGTTTAGCTAATTTTTTCTCATTTCCAGAAGGACTGAAGGAGAAAAAGCACCACAAAATTTGTAAAGCAATTTCTCCCGAGTAAAACAATACCCCACATGTGGTAATAAACGGCTGTTTGGACACACGGCAGGGCTTAGAAGGGAAAGAGCACTATTTGGCTTTTTGAGATCACATTTAGCAGGAATGGTTTGCGGAGGCCAGGTCACATTTGCAAAGCCCCTGAGGGCACAAAACAATGAAAACGCCCAAAAAGGGACTCCATTTAGGAAACTACACCTCTTGATGAATTCATCTAGGGGTGTAGTAAGCATTTTGACCCCACAGATGTTTCATAGAATTTATTAGAATTAGGCAGTGAAAATAAAAACAGTCCTTTTTCTTCAATAAGACGTAGCATTAGCGCAATTTTTTTCATTTTCTCAACAAATAAAGGAAAAAAAGAACCCAAAATTTGTAAAGCAATTTCTCCCGAGTACGGCAATACCCCATATGTGGTCATAAACTGCTGTTTGGGCAGCGTGCCCAAACAGCAGTTTCCTTCAACATATATGGCACCGTCATACCCGTGAGAACCCTTTTAACAATTTTTGTGGTGTGTGTCTCCAGCGTCATAAGCTGGGCATGACATATTTGCCACTGAATGGCATATCTAGGGAAAAATATAAATTTTTAATTTGCACCATCCGCAGCGCATTCATTTATGGAAAAGACCTGTGGGGTGAAAATGCTCACTACACCCCTTAATAAATGCCTTGAGGGGTGCAGTTCCATAATGGGGTCACTTATCAGGGGTTTATTTTTATTATTTCACATCTGAGCCTCTGCAGTTGTGAACCAATACTTTGTAAATCGCCAAATTAGGCCTCCACTCCGCATGGTACTCTTCACTTCTGAGCCCTGTCATATGTCCAGACAAAAGATTAGGGCCACATGTAGGGTGTTTCTAAAACCGGGAAACACCGCATAATAATTAGAGAGCTGTCTTGTTATGGTGGCACAAGCCGGGCACCACATATTGGCATATCTATGGAAAAAAATCCCATTTTCACTCTGCAACATTGAGCGCACACTAATTTCTACAAAACACCTGCAGGGTTAAAATGCTTACTACACCCCTTGGTAAATGCATTGAGGGGTGTAGTTTACAAAATGGGGTCACTTCTGGGGGGTTTCCACTGTTTTGGGCCCACAGGTGCCCAGAAACCAATCCAGCAACATCTGCACTCCAAATGGCGGTCCTTCCCTTCTGAGCCCTGCCGTTTGCCCAAACAGCAGTTTATGACCACATATGGGGTATTGCCGTACTCGGGAGAAATAGCTTTACAAATGTTGGGTTCTTTTTTTCCTTTATTTGTTGAGAAAATGAAAAAATTTGCGCTAAAGCTACGTCTTATTGAAGAAAAAGGACTGTTTTTATTTTCACTGCCTAATTCTAATAAATTCTATGAAACATCTGTGGGGTCAAAATGCTCACTACACCCCTAGATGCATTCTTCAAGAGGTGTAGTTTCCTAAATGGAGTCCCTTTTTGGGCGTTTTCATTGTTTTGTCCCCTCAGGGGCTTTGCAAATGTGACCTGGCCTCCGCAAATCATTCCTGCTAAATGTGATCTCAAAAAGTCAAATAGTGCTCTTTCCCTTCTAAGCCCTGCCGTGTGTCCAAACAGCCGTTTATTACCACATGTGGGGTATTGTTTTACTCGGGAGAAATTGCTTTACAAATTTTGTGGTGCTTTTTCTCCTTTAGTCCTTCTGGAAATGAGAAAAAATTAGCTAAACCTACATTTTCTTTGAAAAAATGTAGATTATTATTTTCAGGGCCTACTTCCAATAATTTCTGCAAAAAAACTGTGGTGTCAAATCGCTCACTATACCCCTAGATAATTTCCTCAATGGGTGTTGTTTCCAAAATGGGGTCACTTGTGGGGGGTTTCCACTGTTTTGTCCCCTCAGGGGCTTTGTAAATGTAACATGGCCTCCGCAAACCATTCCTGCTAAATTTGAGTTCCAAAAGCCAAATGGCGCTCTTTCCCTTCTCAGCCTCGCCGTGTGTCCAAACAGCCGTTTATTACCACATGTGGGGTACTGTTTTACTCGGGAGAAATTTCTTTACAAATTTTATGGTGATTTTTCTCCTTTAGTCCTTGTGGAAATGAAAAAAAATTAGCTAAACCTACATTTTATTTGAAAAAATGTAGATTTTCATTTTCACAGCCTACTTGCAAAAATTTCTGCAAAAAACCTGTGGGGTCAAAATGCTCACTATACCCCTAGATTATTTCCTCAAGGGGTATAGTTTCCAAAATGGGGTCACTTGTTTGGGGTTTTCACTGTTTTGTCCCCTCAGGGGCTTTGTAAATGTGACATGGCCTCCGCAAACCATTCCTGCTAAATGTGAACTCCAAAAGCCAAATGGCGCTCTTTCCCTTCTCAGCCACGCCGTGTCTCCAAACAACCGTTTATTACCACATGTGAGGTATTGTTTTACTCGGGAGAAATTGCTTTACAAATTTTGCGGTGCTTTTTCTCCTTTAGTCCTTGTGGAAATGAGAAAAAAAATCGCTAAACCTACATTTTCTTTGAAGAAATGTTGATTTTAATTTTCACGGCCTACTTCCAATAATTTCTGTAAAAAACCTGTGCGGTGAAAATGCTCACTACACCCCTAGATAATTTCCTTGAGGTGTCTAGTTTCCCAGATGGGGTCACTTTTGGGGGATTTTGACTGTTTTGGCACCGCAAGAGCCCTTCAAACCTGACATGGTGCCTAAAATATATTCTAACAAAAATAAGGCCCCAAAATCCACTAGGTGCTCCTTTGCTTCTGAGGCCGGTGTTTCAGTCCAGTAGCACGCTACGGCCACATGTGGGATATTTCCTAAAACTGCAAAAACTGGGCAACAAATATTGAGTTGCATTTCTCTGGTAAAACCTTCTGTGTTATAAAAAAAATTGTATTAAAAATGTATTTCTGCAGAAAAATATGAAATTTGTAAATTTCACCTCTACTTTGCTTTAATTCCTGTGAAATGTTTAAAGGGTTAAGACATTTTCTAAATGCTGTTTTGAATACTTTGAGGGGTGAAGTTTTTAAAATGGGGTGACTTTTTTGGGGTTTCTAATATATAAGGCCCTCAAAACCACTTCACAACTGAACTGGCCCCTGTAAAAATAGCCTTTTGAAATTTTCTTGAAAATGTGAGAAATTGCTGCTAATGTTCTAAGCCTTGTGAGGTCATAGAAAAATAAAAGGATGTTCAAAAAACGATGCCAATCTAAAGTAGACATATGGGGGATGTTAATTAGCAACAATTTTGTGTATTATAACTGCCTGTCTTACAAGCAGATACATTTAAATTGAGAAAAATGCTAATTTTTGCAATTTTTCGCTAAATTTTGGTGTTTTTCACAATTAAATACTGAACATATCGAGCAAATTTTGCCAGTAACATAAAGTCCAATGTGTCACGAGAAAACAATCTCAGAATCGCTTGGATAGGTGAAAGCATTCCGGAGTTATTACCACATAAAGTGACACATGTCAGATTTGAAAAATGAGGCTCTGTCAGGAAGGTCAAAAGTGGCTAAAGAGGGAAGGGGTTAAACTTAATGGAAATTTGCACGATTTCTCCACTTGCTTATTTCAACAATCCAGTTTTACAGTTTAAGTGTCGCTGAATGCAGTCCGGCGGCTCAGTCGGAAGCATTTGTCAGACACACAAATGTCAAGATTAGGCAGCCCCTTTTTAGATAGTGCCACAGAGCCCTCTATAGATAATGCCACAGTGCCCTTACAAAATCAGCAAGGGATCAAATACTTATTTCCTTCACTGTATATGGCCAGAGATGTCAGGGGCAACCCCAGTGCTGGAGTCCCGGGCAGAGCGCTAGTAGCACTCCTACTGGGACTCCAGCTGTGCTCCCGACATCACTGTCCAGCTCTAGTGAAGCCCTAGACATCGCTGTCCATATGTGGACAGCGATGTCAGGGGATTCCACAGAGTGCCGGAGCAGAGTCTATACTAGCGCTCTACCCGGGACTCCGCTGTGGGGAAGACCCTGACAAGACTGTCTATATATGGACAGCTATGTCAGGGAATTCCACAGAGTCCCGGAGCGGAGCCTATTCTAGCACTCTGTCCGGGACTCCGGCTCTGGGGAAGCCCCAGACATCGCATGTCCATATATGGACAGCGATGTCAGGGGATTCCATAGAGTCGCGGAGCCTGTACTAGCGCTCTGCCCAGGACTCTGGCTCTGGGGAAGCCCCAGACATCGCGTGTCTATATATGGACAGGGATGTCAGGGGATTCCACAGATTGCCGAAACAGAGCCTATACTAGCGCTCTGTCTGGGACTCCGCTCTGGGTAAGACCCTGACAACACTGTCTATATATGGACAGCGATGTCAGGGAATTCTACAGAGTCCTGGAGCAGAGCCTATTTTAGCACTCTGTCCGGGACTCTGGCTCTGGGGAAGCCCCAGACATCGAGTGTCCATATATGGATAGCAATGTCAGGGGATTCCACAGAGTCCCGAAGCGGAGCCTGTACTAGCACTCTGCCCGGGACTCTGGCTCTGGGGAAGCCACAGACATCGCGTGTCTATATATGGACAGCGATGTCATGGAATTCCACAGAGTCCAGGAACAGAGCCTATACGAACGGTTCAGTGTCCCGCAGGCTGCAGATGACAGCCTCAGGGGCTGCACGCCGCCCGCCGGCTGCGTGCTTGAGACCCCTGATATATATGTATAATTGACATAAGTATTCAGACCCTTCACTCAGTACTTAGTTGAAGCCCCTTTGCCAGTGATAACAGCCTCCAGTCTTTATGTGTATGATGCCACAATGTTTGCACACCTGTATTTGGGTAATTTCTGGCCATTTCTCTCGGGAGATCCTCTCAAGCTCTGTCAGGTTGGATGGGGACCGTCGGTGGACAGAGGTCCAGAGCACTCTAGATCAGGTTTTCATTAAGTGTATGTGCACACACAAAATTAAAAACGTCTGAAAATATGGAGCTGTTTCAAGGGAAAACAGCTCCTGATTTTCACACGTTTTTTTAAGCCACTTTTTTGGAGCTGTTTTTCTATAGAGTCAATGAAAAACGGCTCCAAAAACGGCTCAAGAAGTGACACGCACTTCCTTTTCGCGGGCAAATTTTTTTACGTGGCCGTTTTTAAGAACGGCCACGTAAAAAAAATGTTCCGTCGGAACAGAACGCCGTTTTTCCCATTGAAAACAATAAGCAGATGTTTGGGGGCGTTCTGCTTCAGATTCTACGGACGTTTTTCGGACATTTATGGCCCAAAAAACAGCCGAAAATAAGCCGTGTGAACATACCCTTAGAATATCTCTGTACTTTGCTCCATTCATCTTTCCCTCAATCCTGACTAGTCTCCCTGTGTCAGCTACTGAAAAACACCCCCACGGCATGATTCTGCCACCACCATGCTTCACTGTTGGGTTGGTATTAAGCAGGTGATGAGCAGTGCCTGGTTTCCTCCAACATGATGCTTAGAATTGAGGCCAAAAAGTTAAATCTTGGTTCATCAGAACACAGAATCCTTTTCTGAGTCGTTTAGGTGTTTTCTTTATTGCAAACTTCAAGCGGACTTTTATGTGTCTTTTACTGAGGAGAGGCTTCTTTCTGGCCACTCTGCCATAAAGCCCAAATTGGTGGAGTGCTGCAGTGATGGTTGACCTTCTGGAATTTTCTCCCATCTGCACACAGGATCTTTGGAGCTCAGCCAGCGACCATTGGGTTTTTGGTGACCTCTCTTACTAAGGCCCTTCTCCTCCGATTACTTAGTTTGGTGAGGCAGACAGTTCTAGGAAGAGTCCTGGTTGTTCCAAACTTCTTCAATTTAACCCCTTCCCGCATTTTCACGTACATGCACGTCGGGGAATGCGGCTGGTTAGCGCATTCCCACGTGCATGTACGTGATGCCGTTAAACTGTCACAGCGCCGCGGGACAAGGTGACAGTTCACTGCAAACTGCTGTCTGAGACAGCTTAGCAACAGAGCTAGCCGACAGGAGACCAATGAAAGTGGTCCCCTGTTGGCGATCGCTGTGATAGGTCTGTCAGTGCAGACAGACCAATCACAGTTAGTGGGATGTAGGCAGGACTTGTTTTTCTGTAGTCTCCGTCTCTGATCTCCTCTGTTGGTTTTGAGAGGAGATCAGAGACAGATTATACTTGTGAACGAATTATACCCCCACAGCCTGATCAGTCACCCCCAGTGCTGACCAGTCACCCCCACAGCCTGACCAGTCACCCCCTGTGCTGGCCAGTCAACCCCAGTGCTGGCCAGTCACCCCCACAGCCTGATTAGTCACCTCCACAGCCTGATCAGTCACCCCCACAGCCTGATCAGTCACCCCCACAGCCTGATCAGTCACCCCCTGTGCTGACCAGTCACCTCCAGAGCCTGATCAGTCACCCCCTGTGCTGACCATTTAGCCCCGGTGCTGACCAGTCACCCCCACAGCCTGATCAGTCACCCCCACAGCCTGATCAGTCACCCCCACAGCCTGATCAGTCACCCCCTGTGCTGACCAGTCACCCCCACAGCCTGATCAGTCACCTTGTATGCTGACCAGTCATCCCACTACGTTATTACAATGACAAAGCGGGTGTTCACTGCTGAAGAGGCGAACGCCTTATTCTGTGCAGAGTCAGAGTCTGACAGTGGAAATGAGGTGACATTTTTGATGTCGTCATGCTCAAGTGACACATCTAGTGATACCCCCCCCCCCCCCCGTAGACGTTCTAGGACTAATGCGCAAGCACAACCAAATTCAGATGCCCCTGCGTGGATTTCCCCTGATAATTGTATGCCCCAGGTGCCTGAATTTACTGCCACCCCAGGCACCAACGTGGACACTACTGGATTTAGAGAGATAGATTTTTTTAAATTATTTTTCTCTGATGAATTAATTTGTCTTATGGTACAGCAGACAAATATTTATGCAGTACAATTTATTGCCCACAATCCCAACAGTTACCAATGCAAATGAAATACAGAAATTTTGGGGCCTACTACTTAACATGGGCATTACAAAAAAGCCCTCTATTTGCTCCTATTGGAGCACTGATATCCTACACCATTGCCCACCACCTCACCATGCCTAGGGCTCGTTTCGAGATCCTGCTACGGTTCCTGCATTACAACAACAATGAGGAATGCCCACCCACAAATGTCCCCAGTTTTGGCAGACTGTTTAAAATTAGACCTGTAGTGAACCACTACAATTCAAAATTTAGAGAGATTTACACCCCACAAAAATGCATTGCAGTGGACGAATCCTTGGTGCATTTCAAGGGCATTCTACACTTCCGCCAGTACCTGCCAAACAAAAGGTCTAGGTATGGCGTGAAGCTGTGTAAAAAGTGTGAAAGCGTGTCTGGATACACTTTTAAATTCGGAATCTATGAGTGAAAAGATTCTGCAATAGAGCCTCCAGACTGTCCCCCTGTCCTAGGAATAAGTGGGAAGATAGTATGGGATTTGCTGCACCCCTTACTGGACCAAGGATACCATCTATTTATTGACAACTTTTATAATAGTGTCCCCCTTTTGAAGTGCCTTGCTGCTAGAGGAACCGCAGCATGCGGCACAATGAGGAGAAACCAAAAGGGTCTCCCCAAGGACTTTGTAGATCATACAGTGCGTCGAACGGAAAGCAGGGCTGTTTGCAGTGACAATTTGCTGCTGGTCAAATACAAGGACAAGCGTGATGTCCTTGTATTGACCACTCTCCATGCAGACCGATCCAGCCCTGTCCCAGTGCGAGGAACCACAGAGCAGACCATCAAGCCTGTGTGTATCCAGGACTACAACCAGTTCATGGGAGGGGTGGATCTTTCGACCCAGGTTCTGCAACCCTACAATGCCCTCAGAAAATCAAGAACCTGGTATAAAAAATTGCCCGTATACCTGACACAAGTGGCACTATATAATTCCTTAGTTCTGTATAAAAGTGCAGGCCATAGGGGGACTTTTCTTGATTTTCAAGAAAAAATTATTAAAACTTTGATTTTTGGAGACCAGGAAGGGGAGAGCGGCAGTGGAGGCAGCTGTGCTTCTGGAATAGTGGGCTCAAGAATTGTTCATGGGCAGCATTTCCCTGGCGTACTTCCCCCCAATGAAAAGAAAAGGAGGCCCCAAAGAAGGTGTCGAGTGTGCTCGATGTGGGGCATTAGGAAAGACACCACTCACTACTGTGAGACCTGCCCCTCTAAACCGGGCCTCTGGATTGGAGAGCGCTTTCGAATATACCACACCTCTGTTGATTTTAATTAAGTCCCTTTTCTTCCTGCCTTCTCCTATCGCCTGGGTATTTACTTTCTAAAATTTATTTTATTTCCCATTTTGTCCAAATTGACATTTAAAAAAAAAAAAATCTACCAAATAAAACTAAAAATTCCCATTATACCCCTAGATGAATACCTTGAAAGTTTCAATTATTATCAAGGAGGCATTTTATGAATTTTCTAAATGTTCTGGCACCTGTGTTGCATAAAATCTTACGTGTAAAAAGTGGGCCCTAAAAACCTCCTGCCACTCCTTCAATTCTGAGTTCTGATGTGCAATCCTGACATCCCAGTAAAACCACTAAATAGAACTAAAAATTTCCATTATACCCCTAGATGAATATCTTGAAGCACAGGAGAAAAGGCACGCTAAATATTAAGGCCTCAATATTTGTAGGGTCTAAATACTCAATACACACCTAGATAAAAAGCATAAGGGTTATAGCTTTCAAAATGTGACCCTATGTTGTCACTGAAATGGCATATCTTTTTTTTTTTTCAAAATGTAAGATCACCTGTAATGACTATGTCCGCCGCACAAAGCTCACTTTGTTTTACTGTATCGTGAAATGGGCATATTTTTTTTTTATTTCGAGGATCTCTAATAATCGAGCTGTTCCATATCAATACACCATGAGCTTTACTACAGTTTTATTTGGGTTTTTACTGGATCTCTTACACCCGACAATACTTCTGGCAATACTGACATTATTTTGGGGACTAGTGATCCTTTACTGTTCCTATAGATGGTTTTGGACACTGTCCCTTTATATATTCTGTAGGTGATTGGTTGTTGTACGCATAGCGGTTCCTACCTTGCCGGGCAGGTGTCTGTTATGGTGTACCGCGTCGCTTGGCACGTTCGTCCCTTATATAGGGATTGATGAGGCTAAACTCCAGTTTGCCACATAGTTGGATACGTTTTCCTCCATTTTTTTAAATATATTGCCTTTCACTCCAGAACAGTTGATTTTTCCCACTATAATTTATTATATATCAGACTAGAATGCTGTTCACAACGGCATCAGAATGACACAAATGTGGGACAATTGCTTTGTTAGAAAGACATAGTCAAGCAGGCAAATGCATTTTTCAGGACATGCCTCCTTTATGAGAACATAGTGGTCAGCATGCTCACTACACTCCTGAATAGCTTAAGGTGTGTAGTTTTAAGAATGGGTAATTTCTTGGGAGTTTCTATCATTCTGTCAGTTCAAAGCCTCTCCATATGTGCATTGGGGCCTAAAACATTTTCAAGCAAAATTGGTGCCCTGAAAGCTACCAGGTGCTCTGTCCCTTTTGGGCCATGCCGTGTGTCCAGGCAGCGCATTAGGGCCACAATGGGGGTATTTTTGAACACAGGAGAAACAGAGTGATAGATTTTGAGGTGTGTTTCTTCATTTTCATGTTCGCTTTACAAAGAAATCGGTCTTCAATGAAAAAAAAAAGTTAAATTTTTTATTTTTCACCTGCTATGCATTAAATTTAGCAAAAAACGGTGGGGTCAAAATACTCACTATACCCCTAGATAAATACTTTAAGGGGTCTAGTTTTCTAAATGGGGTCGATTATGGGGAGTTTCTATCGTTCTGGCAGCTCAAAGCTTCTCCAAATGTACAGTGGGGCTTAAAATATTTCCAAGCAAAATATGAGTTCTGAAAGCCTCCGGGTGCTCCCTTCATTTTGGGCCCTGCCGTGTGTCCAAGCAACGCATTAGGGCCACAATGTGGGTATTTTTGAAAACAGGAGAAACAGGGTGATAGATTTTGTGGTGTTTCTTCATTTTCATGTTCGCTTTACAAAGAAATAGGTCTTAAAACTGATACTTTTATGAAAAAAGTGAATTTTGTTTTTCACCTGCTATGTATTAAATTTAGCAAAAAACTGTTGGGTCAAAATAATTACTATACCCCTATTTAAATACCTTAAGGGGTCTAGTTTCCTAAATAGGGTCATTTGTGGGAGTTTCCATCATTCTGAGACCTATGAGCCTCTGAAAACCTGGCTTGGTGCAGGAAAAAAAAATGTACTTCAAAATTTATACAATTATTAGTCAATTTGTAAGTCCTCTAAATTGCTGAAATTTATTTATATTTTTTCAAAAGTGCTGCCAAAATAGAGTAAAGAGATGGAAATATATATTTAATTTAAAAAAATTGTACAGTATGTGTGTACATATGTGACAAATTGCAGTTAAAATTAGGGAAAAATTATAATTTTTACAAAATTTCTTACATTTTTCTATTTTTTAATTAATTTCCACAAATCGTATCAGTCTACTTTTACCACTAAAATAAAGTACAACATGTGACGAAAAAAACAATGTCAGAATTACTTGGATATTCAAAACTTTCGCAGAGTTATTCTCTGATAAAGTCAGACATACCAGATTTGACAAATCTGGCTTGGTCATTAAGGTCCAAACTAGCTTGGTCATTAAGGGTTAAGAATTATGTGCTTTTGGGAATTTTCAGGTCAGTAGAATTTTTTTTGTACCATTCTCCAGATCTGTGCTTCCACACAATCCTGTCTAGTTCTACAGGCTGTTTTTTCCCCCTCATGGCTTGGTTTTTGCTCTGATATGCATTGTCAGCTGTGAGACCTAATCATGTCCAATTAAATCAATTTACCACAGGTGGACTCTAATCAAGATGTAGAAACATTCCAAAGATTATCTAGAGAAATGGGAGGTTCCCAGATCTACATTTCAAGTGTCATAGCAAAGGGTCTGAATAATTATGTGTAAAGGAACTGCCAGACACAGCTTCTGTGTCGACGCCAGTGGGTAATCAGTCTGCACCTGCTCCTAAGTCTGAGAGAGTGACACGATCTTCTACCAGTCAGGCTGGGAGGCTGAGGAGTGGGAGAGCCTATCAGAGCCTGGCCAGATGGAGCTAGCTCCCGTCCTCTGTCTATTTATACCTGCATTTCCTGCTCCTCCTTTGCCTGTGATTCTTTTCTGTTTCCTGGCTCTGCTGCTCCTGCTATGATTATTGACCTTGCTTCATTTTTTACCTAGGCTTTACTGACTACGCTCCTGCTCTGCGATTTGTACCTCGTGCACTCCTGGTTAGACTCGGCTCGTTCACTACTCTTGTTGCTCGCTGTGTTGCCATGGGCAACTGCCCCATTTCCCTTAGCTTCTGTGTACCCTTGTCTGTTTGTCTGTCGTGCACTTATTGAGCGTAGGGACCGTAGGGACTGTCTCCCTACCCCGTCATTACATAATCACAGGCCCATATACCTTTTCAACATTGGTCCCTGACGCAACTATGGACCCCCTTGAGACCCTGGCTCAGCAAATGCAGGGCCTCTCCCTACAGGTCCAAGCCCTGGCTCAGAAGGGCAACCAGCATGATGCTACCCTGGTAGTGCCCCCACCTCACCTCTTGAACCCCACCTCAAGTTGCCTGACCGGTTCTCAGGGGACCGGAAGTCTTTTTTCTCCTTTCGGGAGAGTTGTAGGCTCTATTTCCGTTTAAAGCCCCACTCCTCAGGTTCTGAGAGCCAGCGAGTGGGTATAATTATGTCCCAGCTCCAGGACAGGCTCCAAGAATGGGCCTTCTCCTTGGCTCGTGACGCCCCTGAACTTTGCTCCGCGCCTAAGTGACCATCGGGGAGGTCATTTGGGCGCACAGGTATTTCCTGTATATATGAAACCTAATAAGATCTTGCTTATGTCTGTGGAATTTGCTGTCTCTAGCTATGCTATTGATTGACTTGCCTAAACCTGTCCCGGTAGTGGGTATCGACTCCACTCCTCTTACTAATGGTTATTTTACACAGCATACCCCTGTTTTTGAACTCCTTGTTGGCTCCATGCATTTGGAGCAGTGCTCTGTACTGGTGATGCAGGGATTATCGTCCGATTTGGTTTCAGGCCTTCCCTGGTTGCAGATGCATAATCCCACGTTTAACTGGAATACTGGGGATCTTACCAAATGGGGTAATGAATGCATGACGTCATGTTTTTCTGTTAATTTTATCTCTCTCCCTGAGGAGGTGAACACTCTACCTGAGTTTATTCAGGACTTCGCTGATGTTTTTTCTAAAAAGGCCTCCGAAGTGTTACCTCCTCATAGAGAATTCGATTGCGCAATCGATTTGGTACCAGGAGCTAAGCTCCCTAAGGGTAGGATATTCAATCTCTCTTGTCCCAAACGTGAAGCCATGAGAGAGTATATCCAGGAATGCCTGACCAAGGGTTACATTCGCCCCTCTACTTCTCCGGTAGGTGCTGGCTGCTTCTTCGTAGGGAAGAAGGATGGTGGTCTGAGGCCGTGCATTGACTACCGAAACTTGAATAAGGTCACTGTAAGGAACCAGTATGCCCTTCCTTTTATTCCTGATCTCTTCAATCAGGTTCAGGGGGCCCAATGGTTCTCTAAGTTTGATCTACGGTGGGCTTATAACCTTATCCGCATCAAAGAGGGGGATGAGTGGAAGACTGCGTTTAACACGCCCGAAGGTCATTTCGAATACCTCGTCATGCCCTTTGGGTTGTGTAATGCTCCCGCGGTCTTCCAGAATTTCATAAATTAGATTTTAAGAGACTACCTGGGGGTATTTCTTGTAGTGTACCTTGATGACATACTTGTGTTTTCCAAGGACTGGTCCCCCCACATTGAGCATGTCAGGAAGGTGCTCCAGGCCCTTTGGGAAAACAAACTGCTTGCTAAAACCGAAAAATGTGTGTTTGGGGTGCAGGAGATACCATTTTTGGGTCAAATCCTCACTCCTCATGAATTCCGCATGGACCCTGCCAAGGTTCAGGCTGTGGCTGAATGGGTCCAACCTGCCTCCCTGAAGGCATTACAGTGCTTCCTGGGGTTTGCTAATTATTACAGGAGATTTATTGCTAACTTCTCGGTCATCGCTAAGCCTCTTACGGATCTTACTCGCAAAGGTGCTGACCTCCTCCACTGGCCTCCAGAGGCGGTCCAGGCTTTTGAGGTCCTTAATAAGTGCTTTATCTTGGCCCCTGTGCTGAATCAGCCTAACCAAATGGAGCCATTCATCGTGGAGGTTGACGCCTCCGAGGTGGGAGTGGTGGCTGTCTTGTCCCAGGGTACCAGGTCCCTCACCCATCTCCGTCCCTGTGCCTACTTCTCAAGGAAGTTCTCGCCCACTGAGAGTAACTATGATATTGGCAACCGCAAACTCTTAGCCATTAAATGGGCATTTGAAGAGTGGCGCCACTTCCTGGAGGGGGCTAGGCACCAGGTAACGGTCCTTAGAGACCACAAGAATCTGGTTTTATTAGAATCTGGCCGGAGGCTAAACCCGAGACAAGCTCGATGGGCGTTATTTTTTACCAGATTCAACTTTTTGGTCACCTATAGGGATGGGTCTAAAAATATAAAGGCTGATGCACTGTCACGTAGCTTCATGGCCAGTCCTCCTTCGGAGGAAGATCCTGCATGTGTTTTGCCTCCAGGTATAATCATTTCCTCTGTTGATTCTGACTTAGTCTCCGAAATTGCGGCTGATTAAGGTTCAGCTCCCGGGAACCTTCCTGAGAACAAGCTGCAATTCCGGCTAAGGGTACTCAGGGAAAATCATGACTCTGCACTATCTGGCCATCCAGGCATCCTGGGTACCAAGCATCTCATTGACAGAAACTATTGGTGGCCTGGGTTGCTTAAAGACGTTAAGGCCTACGTCGCCGCTTGTGAAATTTGTGCTAGGTCCAAGACTCCCAGGTCCCGACCAGCGGGCTTACTATGTTCTTTGCCCATTCCCCAGAGACCTTGGACCCATATCTCCATGGATTTTATCACCGATTTGCCTCCATCTCAAGGTAAGTCGGTGGTGTGGGTTGTAGTAGACCGCTTCAGTAAGATGTGCCACTTTGTGCCCCTCAAGAAACTACCCAATGCTAAGACGTTAGCTACCTTGTTTGTCAAACACATCCTGCGTCTCCATGGGGTTCCTGTCAGTATTGTTTCTGACAGAGGGGTATAATTTCTTTCATTGTTTTGGAGAGCCTTCTGTAAAAAGTTGGAGATTGATCTGTCCTTCTCCTCTGCCTTCCATCCTGAAACTAATGGCCAAACTGAGAGGACTAATCAGTCTCTAGAACAATATTTAAGGTATTTTATCTCTGACTGTCAACATGATTGGGTCTTATTCATTCTCCTCGCCAAATTTTCCCTTAATAACCGGGTCAGTAACTCATCAGGGGTCTCCCCCTTTTTCTGTAATTTTGGGTTTTCTCCTCAGTTTCACCTGGTAGTTCCAACAATCCCGAGGTAGAGGTCGTTCATCGGGAACTGTGCACAGTCTGGGCCCAGGTTCAGAAGAACGTAGAGGCGTCCCAGAGCATACAAAAGACTCAGGCAGATAGAAGACGTTCTGCTAACCCCTTGTTTGTGGTCGGGAATCTGGTGTGGCTATCTTCAAAAAATTTGCACCTTAAAGTCCCGTCCAAGAAGTTTGCTCCCCGGTTTATAGGGACGTACAAGGTCATTGACGTCCTTAACCCTGTCTCCTTCCGACTGGAGTTGCCCCCGTCTTTTCGAGTACACAACGTGTTTCATGCCTCCCTCCTTAAACGCTGCTCCCTGTCCTTGGCTCCCTCGAGGAAACCTCTGGTCCCTGTTCTCACCCCTGAGGGGGTAGAATTCGAGGTGGCCAAGAATGTGGGCAGCAGGATGGTCCAAGGCTCCCTCCAGTACCTGGTCCATTGGAGAGGATACGGGCCTGAGGAGAGGACTTGGGTACCTGCCCGGGATGTTCACGCTGGAGTATTGCTCAGGAGGTTCCACCTTCGTTTCCCCAATAAAAGAGGTCCACCTAGAAAGGGTCCGGTGGCCCTCATAAAAGGGGGGGTACTGTAAAGGATCTGCCAGACACAGCTTCTGTGTCGATGCCTGGGGGTAATCAGTCTGCACCTGCTCCTATGTCTGTGAGACTGACTCCATCTTCCACCACTCAGGATGGCAGGCTTAGGAGTGGGAGAGCCTATCACAGCCTGACCAGACGGAGCTAGCTCCCGCCCTTTGTCTATATATACCTGCCTTTCCTGTTCCTCCTTTGCCTTTGATTCTGCTCTGCTTGTTTCCTGGCTCTGCTGCTGCTGCTTGTACTACTGATCCTCTGCTTGTTATTGACCTTGGCTTACTGACCACTCTCCTGCTCAGCGTTTTGTACCTCATGCACTCCTGGTTTGACTCGGCTCGTTCACTACTCTCGTTGCTCATGGTGTCTCCGTGGGCAGCTGCCCCGTTTCCCTAGCTTCTGTGTACCCTTGTCTGTTTGTCTATTGTGCACTTACTGAGCGTAGGGACCGTCGCCCAGTTGTACCCCGTCGCCTAGGATGGGTCGTTGCAAGTAGGCAGGGACTGAGTGGCTGGTAGATTAGAGCTCACCTGTCTGTCTCCCTACCCCGTCATTACAAAACACCTACGATTATCAACAGCAGGCCTGGGAAGTGGGGCAGGGGCAAAACCTCCTGGTGATCTGCGAGTAGGGGCAAAAGTGTTAATAGGGGGCTTTCCCCCTTTCCAGCCTGGAACAATAGGCTTTTGCGCCTCTGGCGCTCTGTTGGCGGCATATACATCCGCTATCTGGGCAGCTTTATCCAGGGTCTTGGGCTCACGGTCCAAAATAAACTGTCGTACTTCCATAGGACAGGTGTGGAGAAACTGGTCCAGGATCATTAGATCCTCCAAATCTTCAAAGGTGTTGACAGCTAATCCCTGCGTCCACTGCCTGAAGTGGTTCTTTAGTCCATCGGCCAGGTCTGAGTAACTGTCAGTACCTGTGCGCTGCAAAGCCCAAAATAGTTTCCAGTATACCTCTGGGGTGAGGTTAAATCATTGGAGTAAGGCCTTATTAATAGCCTCATAATCTTGATCGATAGTTGTGGGCAGGGCTGCAAACACCTCCAGAGCTTTGCCTTTCAGCCCTGGAGTCAAATACTTAGCCCAGTCTGCAGGTGGCAGTTGGAATTGTCTGCAGACCTTTTCAAAACCTGTTAGATAAACATCCAGATCGCCGTCTTTCTCCATGACAGGGAAACGCTCTAGACGGGGTTTAAGGTTGACTGTGTCCGTGGACTCACCCTGAGGTGTGGATGAAGCACTTGGCAGCTGCATTTGGGTCAAATTGAGCTGGTACTCCCACTCTGCCTTGCGATCTGCATACTCTCGCTCCGCTTGACGTTCTGCAAACTCTCGATCTGCTTGTCGTTGTGCAAACTCTGCTTGGCGTTGTGCAGCTTCTCGCTCTGCTTGGCGCTCTTGCATCTCCAGTTGCATCCACATATTCGGATCACAGTTGCCCATCTGCTGGAGGATTAGAGAAATAGAAGACTCCATACCGTTTTGAGATCTGGTACTGCTGGTACTGCCATGCCCAGCCAGATCCTGACTAGAGTCTTCTGTCCGTTCCTCTGAGGCTGAAGTTTCCTGCTCTGGTCCAATGGAATGGTGGAGCTGTATATCATCCGCCACCAACGCTTGGATCAGATCCGCTTTACTTTTGTTCGTTCCGTCCAGCCTTCTCTCCTCACAGAGGACTAGCAGTTCATCTTTTCTCTTATTTCTATACACCTCTGCCATCTTATCAGCGGTTTTTCAAAAGAAAAGAAAGAAAAGAAAAAAACAAGAAGGGGAAGGGAAACTGTTTTGCACGTATGTATGTTAGCTGACAAATAGTATGCACTGAGTTCTTCCTTGTGGACTGTTGTATTATTTTCAAAGATACTCCAGCCCTTAAGTGTAAAGGTTAATTTCTTAAACAAAACACTTAACGTCTTTAACCCCTTCCCTCTTTAGCCACTTTTGACCTTCCTGACAGAGCCTCATTTTTCAAATCTGACATGTTTCACTTTATGTGGTAATAACGTCGAAATGCTTTCACCTATCCGGGCGATTCTGAGATTGTTTTCTCGTGACACATTGGACTTTAAGATAGTGGTAAAATTTGGTCGATACATTCAGTATTTAATTGTGAAAAACACGAAAATATAGTGAAAAATTGCAAAAATTAGCATTTTTCTCAATTTAAATGTATCTGCTTGTAAGACAGGCAGTTATACCACACAAAATTGTTGCTAATTAACATCCCCCATATGTCTACTTTAGATTGGCATCGTTTTTTGAACATCCTTTTATTTTTCTATGACCTCACAAGGCTTAGAACTTTAGCAGCAATTTCTCACATTTTCAAGAAAATTTCAAAAGGCTATTTTTACAGGGGCCAGTTCAGTTGTGAAGTGGTTTTGAGGGCCTTATATATTAGAAACCCCCAAAAAGTCACCCGATTTTAAAAACTTCACCCCTCAAAGTATTCAAAACAGCATATAGAAAATGTCTTAACCCTTTACACATTTCACAGGAATTAAAGCAAAGTAGAGGTGAAATTTACAAATTTCATATTTTTTTGCAGAAATAAATTTTTAATACAATTTTTTTTATAACACAGAAGGTTTTACCAGAGAAATGCAACTCAATATTTGTTGCCCAGTTTCTGCAGTTTTAGGAAATATCCCACATGTGGCCGTAGCGTACTACTGGACTGAAGCACCGGCCTCAGAAGCAAAGGAACACCTAGTGGATTTTGGGGCCTTATTTTTGTTAGAATATATTTTAGGCACCATGTCAGGCTTGAAGGGCTCTTGCGGTGCCAAAACAGTGAAAATCCCCCAAAAGTGACCCCATCTGGGAAACTAGACACCTCAAGGAAATTATCTAGGGGTGTAGTGAGCATTTTGACCGCACAGGTTTTTTACAGAAATTATTGGAAGTAGGCCGTGAAAATTAAAATCAACATTTCTTCAAAGAAAATGTAGGTTTAGCGATTTTTTTTTGTCATTTCCACAAGGACTAAAGGAGAAAAAGCACCACAAAATTTGTAAAGCAATTTCTCCCGAGTAAAACACTACCCCACATGTGGTAATAAATGGATATTTGGACACACGGCAGGGCTTAGAAGGGAAAGAGCGCCGTTTGGCTTTTGGAGCTCAAATTTAGCAGGAATGGTTTGAGAGGCCATGTCACATTTACAAAGCCCCTGAGGGGACAAAACAGTGGAAACCCCCCACAAGTGACCCCATTTCGGAAACTACACCCATTGAGGAAATTATCTAGGGGTATAGTGAGCGTTTTGACCCCACAGGTTTTTTTGCATAAATTATTGGAAGTAGGTTGTGAAAATGATAATCTAAATTTTTTCAAAGAAAATGTAGGTTTAGCTAATTTATTCTCATTTCCACAAGGACTGAAGGAGAAAAAGCACCGTAAAATTTGTAAAGCAATTTCTCCCGAGTAAAACAATACCCCACATGTGGTAATAAACGGCTGTTTGGACACACGGCAGGGCTTAGAAGGGAAAGAGCGCCATTTGGCTTTTGGAGTTCACATTTAGCAGGAATGGTTTGCGGAGGCCATGTCACATTTACGAAGCCCCTGAGGGGACAAAACAGTGGAAACCCCCAACAAGTGACCCCATTTTGGAGACTACACCCATTGAGGAAATTATCTAGGGGTATAGTGAGCGATTTGACCCCACATTTTTTTTGCAGAAAATATTGGAAGTAGGCCCTGAAAATAATAATCTACATTTTTTTTTTTTTAAATCTAGGTTTAGCTAATTTTTTCTCATTTCCAGAAGGACTGAAGGAGAAAAAGCACCACAAAATTTGTAAAGCAATTTCTCCCGAGTAAAACAATACCCCACATGTGGTAATAAACGGCTGTTTGGACACACGGCAGGGCTTAGAAGGGAAAGAGCACTATTTGGCTTTTTGAGATCACATTTAGCAGGAATGGTTTGCGGAGGCCAGGTCACATTTGCAAAGCCCCTGAGGGCACAAAACAATGAAAACGCCCAAAAAGGGACTCCATTTAGGAAACTACACCTCTTGAGGAATTCATCTAGGGGTGTAGTAAGCATTTTGACCCCACAGATGTTTCATAGAATTTATTAGAATTAGGCAGTGAAAATAAAAACAGTCCTTTTTCTTCAATAAGACGTAGCATTAGCGCAATTTTTTTCATTTTCTCAACAAATAAAGGAAAAAAAGAACCCAAAATTTGTAAAGCAATTTCTCCCGAGTACGGCAATACCCCATATGTGGTCATAAACTGCTGTTTGGGCAAACGGCAGGGCTCAGAAGGAAAGGACCGCCATTTGGAGTGCAGATGTTGCTGGATTGGTTTCTGGGCGCCTGTGGGCCCAAAACAGTGGAAAGCCCCCAGAAGTGACCCCATTTTGGAAACGACACCCCTCAATGCATTTACCAAGGGGTGTAGTAAGCATTTTAACCCTGCAGGTGTTTTGTAGAAATTAGTGTTCACTCGATGTTGCAGAGTGAAAATGGGATTTTCTTCCATAGATATGCCAATATGTGGTGCCCGGCTTGTGCCACCATAACAAGACAGCCCTCTAATTATTATGCGGTGTTTCCCGGTTTTAGAAACACCGTACATGTGGCCCTAATCTTTTGCCTGGACATATGACAGGGCTCAGGAGTGAAGAGTACCATGCGGAGTGGAGGCCTAATTTGGCGATTTACAAAGTATTGGTTCACAACTGCAGAGGCTCAGATGTGAAATAATAAAAAGAAACCCCTGAGAAGTGACCCCATTATGGAAACTGCACCCCTCAAGGCATTTATTAAGGGGTGCAGTGAGCATTTTCACCCCACAGGTCTTTTCCATAAATGAATGCACTGCGGATGGTGCAAATTAAAAATTTATATTTTTCCCTAGATATGCCATTCAGTGGCAAATATGTCATGCCAAGCTTATGACACTGGAGACACACACCCCAAAAATTGTTAAAAGGGTTCTCCCGGGTATGACGATGCCATATATGTTGAAGGAAACTGCTGTTTGGGCACGCTGTAGGGTTCAGAGCCGAGGGAGCACCATTTGATTTTGGAGAGCGGAGTTTGCTTGGTACTAAATTTGTTTGAGTATTGCTGGTGTTTTATAATGTGGGGGTACATGTAAGCGGGGCGGAGTATATAAGGGGCATAGTCAGGTGGTAGGAAAAAAATAAAATAATCCATAGATGTGTGTTACGCTGTGAAGCAATCCTTTCCGCACAGGCCAGTGTCGCACTGATAAATGGTGTCATTTCTTATCCCCCTTTTGGTCCACACTCCGCACCTTTGTAGTTTGAGGAATTTTGCTTGGAAAGTGTTGTCCTGGTATAATACGGGCACCGTCGCTTCCAGCGGATATGTTTGGGCCCTCCCTTTCCTGGTTCCCTAATTTTAGGTCCTTGATAAATCGCCTCTTCAAACTGAAGAAATGTTCCCCTCGGGCACAACTGCATATTTTTTTATTTCCTGACTTATTGGAGCCATAACTAATTTTATTTTTCATAGACGTAGCGGTATGAGGGCTGGTTTGTTGCGGGACGAGCTGTAGTTATTATTGGTACCATTTTGGGGTACATGTGACTTTTTGATCACCTTTTATCCTATTTTTTTGGATGCCAGGTAAAGCAAAAAATGCAATTCTGGCACAGCTTTTTTCGTTTTTTTTTTATACAGCATTCACCATGCGTTATAAATTACATGTTAACTTTATTATGCGGGTCCGTACGATTCCGGCGATACCTAATTTATAGCACTTTTTTATGTTTTACAACTTTTTTCACAATAAAATTACTTTTGTAAAAAGAATGTATTTTTTTTCTGTCGCCAAGTTGTGAGAACCATAACGTTTTAATTTTTTTGTTGACGGAGGTGTATGAGGGCTTGTTTTTTGCGGAACGAGCTATAGTTTTTATAGGTACCATTTTTGGATACGTGCGACTTTTTGATCACTTTTTATTCTAATATTTGTAGGGCAAAGTGACTAAAAAACAGAAACTCTGGTAACATTTTTTACGTTTTTTTTTTACGCTGTTCACCGCGTGCAATAAATAATACAATATTTTGATACCTCAGGTCGTTACGGTCGTGGCGATACCAAATACATATGGTTTATTATTATTTTTCAATAATAAAGGACTTGATAAGCGTAAAAGGGGGATTGTGTTTTATTTGATTACTTGAAACTTTTATTGTTTTCAAACTTTTATTTTTTGCACTTTTTTTTACACTTTTTTATACTTTTTTTACACTACGTAGTGCAATGTATTAGATCTGTCAGTCATTCACTGACAGCAAGCCGATTAAGCTTCGCCTCCCGGCGGGGCCTAAATCGGCTTCCGTAATGGCAGAGCAGGAGACCATTGTGTCTCCTGTTGCCATAACAGCAGTCGCCAGTCCCGATTGCCTGTCAGGGCTGGCGATCTGCTAGTAACCGCTACGATTCAGTAATCGCTTTCGATTGCTGCATCGAAGGGGTTAATGGCAGGGATCGGAGCTAGCTCCGGTTCCTGCCATTACAGGTGGATGTCAGCTGTACAGTACAGCTGACTTCCACCGCTGATGACGCCGGATCAGCTCCTGACCCGGCGCCATCTTGCCGGCAGCTACGGAAGCCGATCAGGCTCCGCCGCCGGGCGGATCTTGACCGGCTTCGGTGCTAGGCAGACCGGGAGGCCAGTATTAGGCCTCCGGTTGCCATTGCAGCCACCGGAACCCCGGCAATTTCATTGCTGGGGCTCCGATGAGCTGCAAACACCTTAAGGGTGCTGCACTTAAGGGGTTAATGGCGGGGATCTAAGCTAATTTCGGTCCCCGCCGTTACAGTCGGATGTCAGCTGTAAGATACAGCTGAGATCCGGTGATGATGGCACCGACTCAGCTTCTGAGCCGGTGCCAAACATTTGACGTACATGTACGGCAATTTGCGGGAAGTCAATGCTTTCCATGACGTACATGTACGGCAAATGTCGGGAAGGGGTTAACAGTGTAAATGCCAATAACACTATCCCACTGCTGCCACCAATCTGTCGCCGATCTCAGGTCACGTCACAGGGGTGAACTTCACTACTGAGCTTATTAATTTACCACATAAATCCACGCCCACCTACTCTAGATGACAGGATTATGCTAAATTACTCACATAGGTTTCCAACACCCCAATAATTTATACCACAGTATGCTACCACCACCTATACTTATCTAGGCAATAGGGGCCTATGTCTCTATGTCCCCTTAAAGGAACAGTGTCACCCCAAAATTTTTTTTTATATCAGTTTGATGTTAGTTTTTATTAAAAACGTTTGTATTAATTTGTGTGTTTGTGTGTTACTTTTTTTTATTTTTACACTTTTTCTTCCCTATGGGGGCTGCCATTTTTTTCCCCATTTCTGTATGTGTCGATTAACGACACATACAGACATGGAATACGGCAGCTCCAGTCCATCGGAGTCAATGAACGGGACCCGTCCCATTGACTTTGCACTATGGCTCTGTCCTGCGCAGACGCAGGTCAGAGTCAGACAGAGCAGAGCATCTGTTTGCAGGGAGAGAGCAGGCGCCATCTTGAAGACCAGCTGCACTGCAGGTAAGATGTGTGTCTCTGCATGTCCCACTCTCTACCTCACAGACCCCCGCTCTCGTGACCCCCGACGGGCCCCCCCCGCCCGACGCCCCCCCTCCCCCGACGCCCCCCCCCCGAAACGGCCCCCCCAACGGCCCCCCCCGAAACGGCCCCCCCCTCCCGACGCCCCCCCCCCCGAAACGGCCCCCCCTCCCGACGGCCCCCCCGACGTTCAGGTGTCTGGGAAAGCTGGGTGACCACCATTACCCCTCCTACTGAAGTGTGAGAGGTTCATTAGTCACATCCCTAAACACTCCAGTATGAGGGGTAATGGTGGTCACCCAGCTTTCCCAGACGCAGATATAACCAGGAAAGGGCTGGATAGACGGGCTGAGGGTGCACAGGGTTTTTGGGGACCCCCTCTGTCATGTGATCGGACCTAGGTTACCGGTTCATCAGACGGGGTTCATGTGACTATAACTCTGTCCATAACAAGAGACAGTGCACTCAGGACAAGCCCTGCCCTCATGCCATAGTTGTGTGGTTCTGTCTGCGGTGATGGCTGTGGGTGGCTCTGACACCCGCCTCCCCCATCGGGTCATCTCAGCACAGAAGGGGTGTCCGGATTGGAGACACAGCACCGCACCTGTCCTCAGGTTGTGTCTGGTATTGCAGTTCACCTCCATTGAAGTGAATAGGACAGAGCTGTAATACCACACACGACCTGAGGACAGGTGCGGCGCCATGTTTTCCTGGACGACCCCTTAAGACGTGTGTGTGTGTGGCAGAGTGGAGTGTGCACGGGCGCCGCTGATACTTCATAGCCGCTTATCAGCTGTTTTGAAGAATCAGCGGCGAGAACACACACACACACACACATCCCCCAAACACACAAAATCAAGTGTAATCAAGCGTTTTTTATGTGGTTTTTTTGCACGTAAAATGTGCAAAAAAAAAAACATGTCAAATACACGCCGTGTGAACCGGTCAACTGAAAAGTCATTCACTTCACTTTCATCATTCTAAGGCTGGGTTCACACGCCCTATTTTCAGGCGTAAACGAGGCGTTTTACGCCTCGATTTACGCCTGAAAAGACGGCTCCAATACGTCGGCAAACATCTGCCCATTCATTTGAATGGGTTTGCCGACGTACTGTGCCAACGACCTGTAATTTTACGCGTCACTGTCAAAAGACGGCACGTAAAATAACAGCCTCGGCAAAGAAGTGCAGGGCACTTATATACATTATATGCAGGACACTTCTTGGGACGTAATTTGAGCCGTTTTTCATTGAATTCAATGAAGAACAGCTCCAAATTTTGGCCGTAATTGACGCCTCGCAAAACGCGAGTACGAGCAATTACGTCTGAAATGACGGAGCTGTTTTCTCCTGAAAACAGCTCCGTCATTTCAGACGTAAATGCAGTTAGCGTGTGCACATACCCTAGGGGTATGTTCACACACAATGTTTTCAGCTGAAAAATCGGAAGCAGAACGCCTACAAGCATCTGCCCATTGGTTTCAATGGGAAATACGGCGTTCTGTTCCGACAGGGCGTTTTTTACGTGGTAGTTTTCCAAAAACGGCACGTAAAAAGACACCCGACCAAAATGAAGTGCACATCACTTCTTGGGACGTTTTTGGAGCCGTTTTTCATTGACTTTATAGAAAAACAGCTCCAAAAACGGCCGTTAAAAAACGCGAGTTTGATTAAAAAATGGCTGAAAATCAGGATCGGTTTTCCCTTTGTTTAGTAAGCGTGTGAACATACACTTAGCCTTTTGGTGTGTCCTAGAACTTCTTTCAGCTGCAGAATCACACCCAATATGGCTGCCAGACACTGCTTAGCAATTTGAAGACACCTTTACCTGGCTTGTGAGAGGGGGGGGTGAGGTTCCCTCCCACATTTACAGCAGCTATGAGTCAGGTTGCTTTGCCTTATTCACCTTGCTGTAATTCTGGGAAGTGCTCCCCCTGGTGGCCAACATTGGAAAACATGTAAAATTATTATTTAATTTTTAATACTTTCCACCATACGGAAAAAATAAATAAATACAGCAAAAGACGTAAAAAATATAATAGAAATAAGTAGCGACACTTAAAAAAAAAGGTTTCATTTGCGACACATTCCCGTTAACACCAGTTCCTATAACACAGATTATCTAAATGGAACATAAAATACAGGTAACGTTCCTCACCTTCGGAAGATTAAGTTCTGTAAGACTACAAGGAAGAGACTTATAAATATTTAAAATGTAATAAACAATAGTGCAGTGCAATACAAAAAATAGTTGTCAGATTAAAAGATAAAAAATATACATACAGTTACAATGCAATCAAACAGTTTATGAAAATAAAAGGGATAAAAGAAACAGAACAAAACCTTACTGATGTACAGCGGCGATATCCTGGCTGTGGGGACAGCTGAAAATATGGGCAGTCACTCCAACCGAGATATGGATCCCCAACGTCTGACACTGACCTCACTTCTCATGACATTTTAAACTCAGTTTTTCCCTCCAGTTCACTGGCTGGTGATGTCACTGAGAGGAGCTGTTCGTATGAAAATGAAGCGTACTCCTCCCATTACACAGTTGTATTTCTATAGAGAAACATAAAGGTGGTCATGTGTCCTTGCAGGAATCCCCAAGAAATATAATATTACCTGCATTCACCTGTGCAGACATTTACCAACCAGGAAATATCAAACACCACTATAATAGGCCCATGTTTTTAGCCAATAGCCAATCCCAGGTAGTTCCTCTGAGTGTAGGGATCTGAATTTGACATATATACGAGGGCTATTTTCCCTGATCATAACTAGCTATGTGGGTCACTACAAATATCAATTATGATGGGGTTTGCCTTGATGTATCATACTTTCTTTGAACATAAGCCATTGTCACATGTTTCTCCTGGTCCATAGACAGACACACCACAGGCAGCCAATTTGCATAGCTTTAGATGTTTGGTCAGGATGTTTGGGCAATTATCTCCAGCCCTGGTGACAAATCCTTAATCAGCACATCTCGCATCTTGGTGAGGAAAGGGCCAATTAAACATTTGTCAGACAGTGGACATCCTTTGAGGGCCAAAGATCTGCATTTCTTCTGTAAATCAGTTGTATCTTCTGTGTCAGAAGGCGTTATGAACTGACCTTCTAATAACCTTACTTTGATGATATTACCTATAACACCACAGACCTATTGTATTCAAACAATTGTATTATCAGGGTTTCAGCATTGAGTCTGTAGTTTTATCTCTGTTATTCTCCTCAGCCACTTTAAAGGCAGATAAGCCTTAGTAATCATTCAAACTCTCCTATCACAGGCTGTGTTTGTGTAAGAGGACCTTTTTACAAAGCATCAACCTCACACTATAAAACAGTTTAAAACACTGAGGCATTTTCAGTCAGTTTGGAAGCTTTCTTGCAAGCTATTGACTGATCTGCTTCTTGGATTGCATTTTTTTTTTTTGCTATTCACCTTATTCAATACTACACTTGAGACATTGTACCTGGATACCTGCATCATCTGTCTTTTGGATACTGCTTCTAAAAGGTTTATTGTCTTTTTTTTCTCAAAGATACATCTTTAGGACAACAAGTTCTAGTTACAGGAATGGAGTCTGCAGCCAAAGTGTAAGTAAATATGTTTATTAACGTATATTTATGTCCATCAATAATGTTCAGTTCAGGCAAATTGTATAGTGAAATCATGGTGAGCCGTGGGCTAGGGAAGAGGTGTCATTTTTTTTCAGTAGAACATATGGTGTACAAGCCCAGGCATTGTTCAGGTAGTTGAGTTACAAGCATGTAATCTGCAGCAAAAGTATAACGTTCATGTGTTTATTGACCTCTAGGATATACCATAAAATACATAGCCTTTTTTGTATAAAATACATGTTGTAGACTGCCTATAACATAGAGAGGTTACTATGAGAAGCCATGTGGTAGCATATAGGCCTCATGTTTCAGTAGGGCGTGGTGTTAAAACCCAGGCATTGTTCAGGTAGCCTACCTGAAACAAATCAGTATGCATGTAGTGGGACATCTTGTGACTATTTTTGAGATTGCAGTTTGGGGATATTTCAAACTAAGCTATATTACTTAGGACATTTTTAAATCCAAAACCTCATGTCTTTCAACAGGCAAAACAGAACTCCTATGACATGCCCAGTCTGTTACCATACACAGACATTACTCTCTACACATCTGAGGAGAAAGTGTATGAAGTTCAGCAGCAACGAGGAGATAAAAGCCACTGTGGCATTGGTCAGGAAAGCCCTGGTGAAAATTGCATCTAAGGGCACTGCCATCAATTACCAAGAGATCATCTCTCTCGGCTTATTGGAAAACGTTGTCCCCTTCCTCGAGGACAGGGGCTTTTTGATCATTAACAAACCAACTGTGGCCAGGTATGTGCCACCTCTGTCTGCTTATGTCTCATAGATCTCCAGTGGTCACACTTATACTGACGTTGCTTTTTATATTTTACAGCAATATACAATATGGAGGACCATCAACCTCTGCATCAACTGCCCTTACTGTGCCACAACACACAATGGCTGTAGAGGACATTGCAGCCATACCAGCCCCTGATGAAAAAATGGAGGTCACACTGATCCCTGCAGATCCTGAGGAAAAAGTTACGGACACACCAGTCCTTGCACAGCCTGAAGACTCGAGGGAAGACCAACACAATGAAGATGACAGCGCAGAGGAGGAAAGTGATAGAGACTTTCAGCTTCAAAGAGAGTCTGAGGAAGAATCCAATGAAGAAAGCGGAACTACAGCAAACTTTGATGAGAGGACACAGAGGTCAGTGTAAATAGATACTCTTTACGTCTTCTCTGTGACTGTCAAATGTGTCAAATCTGACGTCTTGCACTTTTCTCCAAAATTACAGAATCCTACAGACAAAATGGACGGTGGTCACAAGACAGAAGATGAAGGCTGCTGGACTATACAGGCGACATTCATTGGACGAACCAATGCTGAAGGGTTTCGCCGACTATTTGCAGCACACATTGGAGGTGTCCAACTACAAGCAGGAGGTTGAAGATTTGGCAAGGTTCCTTTATTACATGAACCCGCAGCGTCCCAATCTGGACTTTGTCAGCAACATTGAAAAGGTTAACTCCTTTTTTACAAAGCTGCGTGACCTGAAGCTTGCAAACCAGACTGTCTTCAACTACCTAAAACATGTCCGGAGGTTCATGACGTATCAGCTGAGAGCGACCAATCTCTCTGTACAAAGACCAAGGCTGTTTAAGTCCTGCAACTTCTTTATGAGTGTTATAGAGGACATTCAAAAGAGGCTATATAAGGGAATTTCAAGAGGAGTTGTCAGCAAAAGGTGAGTTATGAACTCAAATGTATCCTTAGACAAAGTATGAAACCTCAAATAGGTATATATTTATTTTAGATATTGCTACTACTCTTCATTACTTGTGTATATACAATAAAATAATTTCTCTTTACTTTGTGTTTAGATACAAGTCATTGACAAATTCTACGAAAACACCCCAGGAATGTCAGAGGCTTTTAGTTGTGGCAAAACCAACCTTCCTGAAATGCCTCAAAGCTGCAAAAGACAGACACATGAAGCGAGAAACTCAACTTGAAATTATTTATTATCTTGAGGCCCTGCTTGTTTTGAAGCATCTGCAACGGCCAGGTGTTGTCAGACATATGACTGTAAGTAGCTTTCTCCTCCTCTGTTTTTTCTGCATAATTTTGTTTTCCTACCCTGTTATGGTTATGCTGTGGGGTGCTTTTTAGAGAAGTGTCTGGAGGCCTTATGGCTGCAGTTAAATACTTTTAATAGTTTAGGGGAGCCCTGAAGGCCGATAATGGTGTGAAGCCTGCATAAGGTTAATGTTAGCTTAGTAAAGTCGGATATTTGTCTGCAAGAACAGAGTGGAGAATCTATGTAAAAACCTTACACCTGGCTAGAGACAGAAATTATGCTGAAACAAAACAGTGGCATGTGTATAGAAAAAAATTCACAAGTGGCTTGGCGTAGGGTTGGGCTAAAACAATACAGTGGCAAGTACATTAAAAAATCTCACATAGCTGGGTCAGGTGTTGGGCTGTAACAATACAGTGGCATGTACATTAAAAGTATGTCACACCTGGCTGGAGCCAGGTGCAGCTAACAATATAAGTTTGTAACCTCCACTTGGCTAATCCCTAGCACCTTGGCAGGGAGCAGCTTCTGTTGACATATTCCCATATTCCAATCTATTCTCCCAAAAACCAGTAGCTACTGACATGGTATGATGTGAACTTAGAATTGATAGGAAAATTATATTCAATACATAATTTGCTTTCCTGTCCCTCATACTTTTTCCTTTTGACTCATAGGTTTCAGAGTGGAATGAAAGGATCACCCACAGATATTTGGGCGTAGACCTGGTAATTGTTGGGGTCAAGTTACACAAGACCTCTACACACCAAGTGGCAACCTTTGTGGTAACAAAGGAGGAAGAAATGGTAAGATTTCTATAAGGGTATGTGCACAAGCTAGCTACCTTTAACGTCTGAAAAGACAGACTGTTTTCAGGAGAAAACAGCTGTGTCGTTTCAGATGTAAAAGCTCCTCCTCGCATTATGCGAGGCGTCTTTGACGCTCGTAAATCTTGAGCTGCTCTTCATTGACTTCAATGAAGAACGGCTCAAATTACGTTGCAAAGAAGTGTCCTGCACTTCTTTGCCGAGGCAGTCATTTTACGCGTCGTCGTTTGACAGCTGTCAAACGACGATGCGTAAATGACAGGTCGTCGGCACAGTACGTCGGCAAACCCATTCAAATGAATGGGCGGATGTTTGCCGACGTATTGTAGCCCTATTTTCAGACGTAAAACGAGGCATAATACGTCTGAAAATAGGTCGTGAACCCAGCCTAAGGCTCCTTCTTACTTTATGGAGTTGTAAAGATGCTTTTCAATAATCTCTTTATTTTTACCCCCCCCCCCCCTAGTGGTTTAATGTCTACTTTGAGATAGTAAGACCAATGCTGCTAAAGAAAGACAAGCCGACAGAAGTATTTTTCCTCTCTACATCTGGAAAGGCGATCTATAATGTTTCCAATGACATCCTGCGGTACCACACGAAGTAAGATTCTTAAAAGTCACCTGTCTTTATTCAATTCTAAGTGCTGTGTATTTATTATGTTTTTCTATTTTCCTTTCTAGATGTAAACTACCCAATATCTCTAGTCAGCTTGTCAGGAGGATTTGTGAAACTTGGACTCTCCCTAATTTTTCTGACTCTGAAAAGTGTCTTTTTGCCAAATATTTGACACACACCAACATGACAGCGGAAAGAAGCTATCGGGAGAAGACACTGACGGACATATGCCATGGCTATATGCTGGTAATGCAGGCCGGTGGTGAGCAGCCCCAAGCCAGCACTTCAAGGTTATTTATTGTGGGAGGGAAATAATATATACTGTATAATATTACATAATTTGTTTTATAAGTTCAATGCTTTATTTTTTCTATGTCTACCCTAAAGACAAGAAAACATTCAGGAAGGAGGCCAGGGAATCCAAAGAGAAGACATCACATCCCACGAAGAAGACACCATTGCCCAGGAACAAGATTACAGTGCCAAAGAGGACTGGAGTGAATCAACTGACCGAGGAGAAGAAGAAAGCTTGAATGATGATGATGATGATGATGATGATTGGACTTCAAGGTAGATAGACTCTTAGTTATATTATAAATGTCCTCAGTTTATTTGTGTTAGACTTATCAACTGATATACTAATGTTTGGTTATTTTTTTCAGAGCACAAGTACCATCCTCATTGTTCATCCGAACACGGTCCAGGGCACAGAGGCAGAGAGGGGAAGGGAGTTCCTCTGGGTAATAATAAAATACATTTATTGACATTACTTTGTAAACTTACATGTTTATTAAACTGTATGTCTCACATTTTGTTTTAACATCAGTATTTATTTTCTTCTTTTATCAAAGGGCTGAAGTGACGTCGAGGGATACATTACCATCTGCAATTAAAAGAGTTCCTGTTGTTCTGCTCAGGCGCATCGATAGTTAATTTCCTTTACAAATATATATATTTACACATTTAGCATTAGATGCTTACATTAGCTTGTGTTTGTAAGGGGTTTTTGCTAACTTGCACACATTTCCCTCTAGGTGTTAGTCACACCCCCTAAACCTAGTTTTCACACCTTACAAAAATGTACATTTTTCCCAACTTTATGTTTAAAAGGAGCAGTACTGAGTCCAGTCTCTCACAACACTTTGAACAATTTACTGAAACTCAGCTCTCTCTACTTGACTGATCTACACGGATTGTTCTGCTGTCTAGCTACTGGACTGATCTGAAAGGATTCACTCCATTTACTACCTCTGTTTGCGCCCTTTTGCCTTTTACTTCTTGAGCTTTTTTAAAAGCTATATACCTTGTGTAACACTTGTTGTCTTTTACTTCACCAGCTTTTTTACAAGCTTTATTAATTGTTTCATCTTATATTCTACAGGTCTATCTCAAGCCTAAAAAGCCTAAAAATGGCATCCAAAGCGGATGAAAAAGAAAACGATTAGAGTTATATTCATAACATTGTAGAGGATTAATGCATACCATTAGGGCCGTTAGTAAACTAAGAATAAGATACTAATTATTATTAATCTATGATCTTTTAATCTTAGGCTTGCTTCAAGACCACCGACCGAAAGAAGAGGAAATACAGAGGACTTTAGGACATCAGCTCTGGGGAAAAAAACGTCCCAGAGTAAAAGACATTTTAGACTAATGGAAGAAGAAATAAGAATCTTAAAAATATGGACTTTTAATGGACATTAACATGCACAGGGAACAATAGCACTTTTATTTGTTGGGTTCTGGGATGTTTGGATTTATTTAATAAATGTATATATATATATATATATATATATATATATATATATTATTATTATTATTTTTTTTTTAATGAGCTACGCTTTTTCCGTGACTCCAATAGTAGTGAAAGGCAGTTACAGAAGCAGCGTAGCATGTCTCATTCTTAGTTTACTAACGGTCCTAATGATATGCATTAATCCTCTACAATGCTATTAATATAACTCTAAACTTTTTTTTTTTTTTCTTAAACAGGCAAACCAGGACCCCAATGACCTGCCCCATCTGCTATAAGACAGAGTTGATGCTGGGAACCGGCACAGAAAATGCATGAAGCACAGCAGCGATGAGGATATAAAGGCTACAATTGCTATTGCTAGGAAAAACTTGGCAAATGTAGCATCTAAAGGCCTTGCAATTCACTATCATGATGTTTCTGAGCTGATATGTGCTGGAAAATGCATGGGAAACCTCTTTGGGTTCCTCAGTGGTCGTGGGTTCACAATCATCAACTCTGTCTTATAGTAGAGGTCATGGGGTCCTGTTTTGCCTGTTTAAGAAAAAATAAATAAAGATTATGGTTATATTCATAAAATTGTAGAGGATTAATGAATACAATTAGGACCGTTAGTAAAGTAAGAATGAGATACTAATTATTAATAATCTATGATCTTTCAATCATAGGATTGCTTCAAGACCACCGGCCGGAAGAAGAGAAAATACAGAGGACTTTAGGACATCAGCTCTGGGGAAAAAACGTCCCAGAGCAAAATACATTTTAGACCAATGGAAGAAGAAATAAGAATCTTAAAAACATGGACTTTTAATGGACATTAAAATGCACAGAGAACAATAGCACTTTTATTTGTTGTGTTCTGGGATGTTTGGATTTATTCAATAAATGTATATATTTTTTAATCTTCATAAAAACTGTGTGTTGCGGCTGAGCGAGATGTTTTGCGACCATGAAAAACGTTATATGTTCGTGAGTTATGTAAACAGCGTAACTCGCTGAGTTTTTCATTAGAACTAAATTGTAAACGTGTGTAAAAATAGCCGTCGCTCACAAGGCTTTTGTGGTCCAAGCGCGCATCACAGAACCCTGAATTTTTTTAGGATAGATCAGAGTGTCAAGGGCTACATGTGTAACAAATAATAGGTATATTCAACAGTTAGTTTTTAAGGTATACATTTTGAAATAAAAATAAATTGAAGCCATGTGTAGAAACAGGCGTCGCTAACGAGGATTTTCCCGCTAGGCCAATGATAGAGGAAGCAATCAGAACCTGGCAAAATCCGCCAGCAAAAAAGATGGCGGCAGCCGCGACGCACGCACAGCGTACAGGCGGTGGGGGCAGGGTTTATGGGCACGCGCATCAAGGAAGCGCCTCCGAGGATGTCAGCGGAACGGAGCGTGCTCCCGGCCGGTGCCGAACGGTTGTGAGTGCGCCGCGATGAACGGGAGCGGACACCGGAGAAAGGTAAAAGCCAGCCCCATGTATATACAGTGAAGGAAATAAGTATTTGATCCCTTCCTGATTTTGTACGTTTGCCCACTGTCAAAGACATGAACAGTCTAGAATTTTTAGGCTAGGTTAATTTTACCAGTGAGAGATAGATTATATATAAAAAAAAAAAGAAAATCACATAGTCAAAATTATATATATTTATTTGCATTGTGTACAGAGAAATAAGTATTTGATCCCTTTGGCAAACAAGACTTAATACTTGGTGGCAAAACCCTTGTTGGCAAGCACAGCAGTCAGACGTTTTTTGTAGTTGATGATGATGAGGTTTGCACACATGTTAGATCGAATTTTGGCCCACTCCTCTTTGCAGATCATCTGTAAATCATTAAGATTTCGAGGCTGTCGCTTGGCAACTTGGATCTTCAGCTCCCTCCATAAGTTTTCGATGGGATTAAGGTCTGGAGACTGGCTAGGCCACTCCATGACCTTAATGTGCTTCTTTTTGAGCCACTCCTTTGTTGCCTTGGCTGTATGTTTTGGGTCATTGTCGTGCTAGAAGACCCAGCCACGAGCCATTTTTAATGTCCTGGTGGAGGGAAGGAGGTTGTCACTCAGGATTTGACGGTACATGGCTCCATCCATTCTCCCATTGATGCGGTGAATAGGCAGCATTTCTCTTCCTCCAAACACAGCGAGTTGAGTTAATGCCAAAGAGGTCAATATTAGTCTCATCTGACCACAGCACCTTCTCCCAATCACTCTCAGAATCATTCATATGTTCATTTGCAAACTTCAGACGGGCCTGTACATGTGCCTTCTTGAGCAGGGGGACCTTGCGGGCACTGCAGGATTTTAATCCATTACAGCGTAATGTGTTGCCAATGGTTTTCTTGGTGACTGTGGTCCCAGCTGCCTTGAGATCATTAACAAGTTCCCCTGTGTAGTTTTCGGCTGAGCTCTCACCTTCCTCAGGATCAAGGATACCCCACGAGGTGAGATTTTGCATGGAGCCCCAGATCGATGTCGATTGACCGTCATTTTGTATGTCTTCCATTTTCATACTATTGCACCAACAGTTGTCTCCTTCTCACCCAGCGTCTTACTTATGGTTTTGTAGCCCATTCCAGCCTTGTGCAGGTCTATGATCTTGTCCCTGACATCCTTAGAAAGCTCTTTGGTCTTGCCCATTTTGTATAGGTTAGAGTCAGACTGGTTAATTGAGTCTGTGGACAGGAGTCTTTTATACAGGTGACCATTTAAGACAGCTGTCTTTAAAGGAACAGTGTCATCACAAATTATTTTTTTATATGTTAAAGATGTTAGTGCTTTATTAAAAACGTTTATATTCATTTGTGTGTTTGTGTTTTACTTTTTCTTATTTTTACACTTTTTCTGCCCTATGGGGGCTGCCATTTTTTGTTCCATTTCTGTGTGTGTCGATTAACGACACATACAGACATGGAATACGGCAGCCACAGTCCCATAGGGACTGCGAACGGCTCCCGTCCCATTGACTGCCGTGTACGGCGTCTGTGTGGGAACTGCGCATGCGCCGCTCCCACACAGTCAAATTCGAAATTGGCGCCGTCCGGCGCCATTTTCCTGTGGACCGGAAGTCGCGGCCGTACAGTAATATTACTACTTCCGGTCGCGGCTTCCGGATTTGTGCACTTGGACCAGCGGCAGCAAACGGAGCGGACGGGCCGGAGGGAGCCGCGGCGGCAGGAGCAGGTAAGAGATTTCAATGTATGTTCGTGTTTGTGTGTGTTTACTACTGTATGTAAACCTACTACACTGTGTGTTAGCTCAAAAAATGGCGACACACAGTGTAGGAGGTTACACCGTTCAAACCCCTCGTTTATCCCGGCACTAGCCAGGATAAAGGAGGGGGGGATGCTGAGAGCTCACTAGAGCGAGGGCTTTTTACCCAATTTTGCAAAGCTGCAATTTTGGGGATAGCTCCATCTAGTGACCAAAAATGGGTAGTATTATAAATTAGAATTAATTTATAATATTTCCTGACTCGTGAAAAAAATAAAAAAAATTTGAACAATGTTTAATCACCCACACACTAAATGTTTAATTTTTTAAAAAAAAACATGTTTTTCTGGCAACACATTCCCTTTAATGCAGGCACCAAGTTGATTTGGAGCGTGTAACTGGTCTGGAGGAGGCTGAACTCTTAATGGTTGGTAGGGGATCAAATACTTATTTCTCTGTGCACAATGCAAATAAATATATATATAATTTTGACTATGTGATTTTCATTTTTTTTTTTTTTATATAATCTATCTCTCACTAGTAAAATTAACCTAGCCTAAAAATTCTAGACTGTTCATGACTTTGACAGTGGGCAAACTTACAAAATCAGCAAGGGATCAAATACTTATTTCCTTCACTGTATGTGTGTGTAACAATATACTCCACTATATCCTGTGTGTAACTCCCCCCATCCTGCCCGCTTAATGGTACGTCCCGTTATATGTGTATATAGACTCCCACATCACGATGTATCCGTGTGTATACACATACAGTATACCGTGCAACACAATAATGGTATATTCCACGTATACATCATATACACTGTTTATACCTGCTGTCCATATGTCATATTGTGTATAACCCTGTATATATGTGACCTGTATATAACACCGTATGTTTGTATCCTGTATATATGTGACCTCCTGTATACAACACTATGTATGTATCCTGTACAGTGAAGGAAATAAGTATTTGATCCCTTGCTGATTTTGTAAGTTTGCCCACTGTCAAAGACATGAACAGTCTAGAATTTTTAGGCTAGGTTAATTGTACCAGTGAGAGATAGATTATATTAAAAAAAAAAACAGAAAATCTCATAGTCAAAATTATATATATTTATTTGCATTGTGCACAGAGAAATAAGTATTTGATCCCTTTGGCAAACAAGACTTAATACTTGGTGGCAAAACCCTTGTTGGCAAGCACAGCAGTCAGACGTTTTTTGTAGTTGATGATGATGAGGTTTGCACACATGTTAGATAGAATTTTGGCCCACTCCTCTTTGCAGATCATCTGTAAATCATTAAGATTTCGAGGCTGTCGCTTGGCAACTCGGATCTTCAGCTCCCTCCATAAGTTTTCGATGGGATTAAGGTCTGGAGACTGGCTAGGCCACTCCATGACCTTAATGTGCTTCTTTTTGAGCCACTCCTTTGTTGCCTTGGCTGTATGTTTCGGGTCATTGTCGTGCTGGAAGACCCAGCCACGAGCCATTTTTAATGTCCTGGTGGAGGGAAGGAGGTTGTCACTCAGGATTTGACGGTACATGGCTCCATCCATTCTCCCATTGATGCGGTGAAGTAGTCCTGTGCCCTTAGCAGAGAAACACCCCCAAAACATAATGTTTCCACCTCCATGCTTGACAGTGGGGACGGTATTCTTTGGGTCATAGGCAGCATTTCTCTTCCTCCAAACACAGCGAGTTGAGTTAATGCCAAAGAGGTCAATATTAGTCTCATCTGACCACAGCACCTTCTCCCAATCACTCTCAGAATCATTCAGATGTTCATTTGCAAACCTCAGACGGGCCTGTACATGTGCCTTCTTGAGCAGGGGGACCTTGCGGGCACTGCAGGATTTTAATCCATTACAGCGTAATGTGTTACCAATGGTTTTCTTGGTGACTGTGGTCCCAGCTGCCTTGAGATCATTAACAAGTTCCCCTGTGTAGTTTTCGGCTGAGCTCTCACCTTCCTCAGGATCAAGGATACCCCACGAGGTGAGATTTTGCATGGAGCCCCAGATCGATGTCGATTGACAGTCATTTTGTATGTCTTCCATTTTCATACTATTGCACCAACAGTTGTCTCCTTCTCACCCAGCGTCTTACTTATGGTTTTGTAGCCCATTCCAGCCTTGTGCAGGTCTATGATCTTGTCCCTGACATCCTTAGAAAGCTCTTTGGTCTTGCCCATTTTGTATAGGTTAGAGTCAGACTGGTTAATTGAGTCTGTGGACAGGAGTCTTTTATACAGGTGACCATTTAAGACAGCTGTCTTTAATGCAGGCACCAAGTTGATTTGGAGCGTGTAACTGGTCTGGAGGAGGCTGAACTCTTAATGGTTGGTAGGGGATCAAATACTTATTTCTCTGTGCACAATGCAAATAAATATATATATAATTTTGACTATGTGATTTTCATTTTTTTTTATTTTATATAATCTATCTCTCACTAGTAAAATTAACCTAGCCTAAAAATTCTAGACTGTTCATGAATTTGACAGTGGGCAAACTTACAAAATAAGCAAGGGATCAAATACTTATTTCCTTCACTGTATGTGTGTGTAACAATATACTCCACTATATCCTGTGTGTAACTCCCCCCATCCTGCCCACTTAATGGTACGTCCCGTTATATGTGTATATAGACTCCCACATCACGATGTATCCGTGTGTATACACATACAGTATACCGTGCAACACAATAATGGTATATTCCACGTATACATCATATACACTGTTTATACCTGCTGTCCATATGTCATATTGTGTATAACCCTGTATATATGTGACCTGTATATAACACCGTATGTTTGTATCCTGTATATATGTGACCTCCTGTATACAACACTATGTATGTATCCTGTACAGTGAAGGAAATAAGTATTTGATCCCTTGCTGATTTTGTAAGTTTGCCCACTGTCAAAGACATGAACAGTCTAGAATTTTTAGGCTAGGTTAATTGTACCAGTGAGAGATAGATTATATTTAAAAAAAAACAGAAAATCTCATAGTCAAAATTATATATATTTATTTGCATTGTGCACAGAGAAATAAGTATTTGATCCCTTTGGCAAACAAGACTTAATACTTGGTGCAAAACCCTTGTTGGCAAGCACAGCAGTCAGACGTTTTTTGTAGTTGATGATGAGGTTTGCACACATGTTAGATGGAATTTTGGCCCACTTCTCTTTGCAGATCATCTGTAAATCATTAAGATTTCGAGGCTGTCGCTTGGCAACTCGGATCTTCAGCTCCCTCCATAAGTTTTCGATAGGATTAAGGTCTGGAGACTGGCTAGGCCACTCCATGACCCTAATGTGCTTCTTTTTGAGCCACTCCTTTGTTGCCTTGGCTGTATGTTTCGGATCATTGTCGTCCTGGAAGACCCACCCACGAGCCATTTTTAATGTCCTGGTGGAGGGAAGGAGGTTGTCACTCAGGATTTGACGGTACATGGCTCCATCCATTCTCCCATTGATGCGGTGAAGTAGTCCTGTGCCCTTAGCAGAGAAACACCCCCAAAACATAATGTTTCTACCTCCATGCTTGACAGTGGGGACGGTGTTCTTTGGGTCATAGGCAGCATTTCTCTTTCTCCAAGCACGGCGTGTTGAGTTAATGCCAAAGAGGTAAATTTTAGTCTCATCTGACCACAGCACCTTCTCCCAATCACTCTCAGAATCATCCAGATGTTCATTTGCAAACTTCAGACGGGCCTGTACATGTGCCTTCTTGAGCAGGGGGACCTTGCGGGCACTGCAGGATTTTAATCCATTACGGCGTAATGTGTTACCAATGGTTTTCTTGGTGACTGTGGTCCCAGCTGCCTTGAGATCATTAACAAGTTCCCCCCGTGTAGTTTTCGGCTGAGCTCTCACCTTCCTCAGGATAAAGGATACCCCACGAGGTGAGATTTTGCATGGAGCCCCAGATCGATGTGGATTGACAGTCATTTTGTGTGTCTTCCATTTTCTTACTATTGCACCAACAGTTGTCTGCTTCTCACCCAGCATCTTACTTATGGTTTTGTAGCCCATTCCAGCCTTGTGCAGGTCTATGATCTTGTCCCTGACATCCTTAGAAAGCTCTTTGGTCTTGTCCATGTTGTAGAGGTTAGAGTCAGACTGATTAATTGAGTCTGTGGACAGGAGTCTTTTATACAGGTGACCATTTAAGACAGCTGTCTTTAATGCAGGCACCAAGTTGATTTGGAGCGTGTAACTGGTCTGGAGGAGGCTGAACTCTTAATGGTTGGTAGGGGATCAAATACTTATTTCTCTGTGCACAATGCAAATAAATATATATAATTTTGACTATGTGATTTTCTTTTTTTTTTTTTATATAATCTTTCTCTCACTGGTAAAATTAACCTAGCCTAAAAATTCTAGACTGTTCATGTCTTTGACAGTGGGCAAACTTACAAAATCAGCAAGGGATCAAATACTTATTTCCTTCACTGTATATATGTGACCTCCTGTATATACTGTAACACCGTATGTTTGTATCCTGTATATATGTGACCTCTTATATATAACACTGTATGAATGTATCCTGTATATATGTGACCTCCTGTATATAACACTGTATGTTTGTATCCTGTATATATGTGACCTCCTATATATAACACTGTATGAATGTATCCTGTATATATGTGACCTCCTGTATATAACACTGTATGTTTGTATCCTGTATATATGTGACCTCCTGTATATAACACTGTATGTTTGTATCCTGTATATATGTGACCTCCTGTATATAACACTGTATGTTTGTATCCTGTATATATGTGACTTCCTGTATATAACACTGTATGTATCCTGTATATACGTGACCTCCTGTATATAACACTGTATGTATGTATCCTGTATATATGTGATCTCCTGTATATAACGCTATGTATATATCCTGTATATACAGTATGTGACCTCCTGTATATATATAACACTTATGTATATCTCCCAACCGTTCCGAATCCGGCGGGACAGTCCCGGTTTCTCACCGCTGTCCCGCCGTCCCGGGCGGTCTGCAAAATGTCCCGCTGGGTGGTGTAGCTGTATCAAAAAGCTGATCACTGCTGACAGGTGCCCTGCATGCCAGACGACTGCAGCAGCGATCAAAAGAAGGCAGGAGTCTTGCGGCGGTGTTCTCACCAGGATCGATGCCGGCACGGGAGTGGACCAGTCCAGTCACCTGACCTGTCATCTGACCTCACCGGTCAGGTGACTGGACTGGTCCACTCCCGAGCCGGCATCGACACCAGTGAGAACGACGCCGCAAGACTCCTGCCTTCTTCTGACGGTGAGTGAAAGCAGAGCGGAGAGTGGCAGCAGTAGGGCCGGCTACCTCTTATAAGGGGGTTGTGTTGCGCTACCTACAGGGAGCTATCTTCAGGGGGGCTGTGTCTGGCGCTATGTACAAGGGGGCTCTGTGGAGCAATCTACAGGGGGGCTGTATCTGGAGCTATCTACAGCGGGGTTATGTGCGGAGCTATCTACAGGGGGGCTGTATCTGGATCTATCTATTGGGGGGCTGTGTGTGGAGCTATCTACAGGGGGGCTGTATCTGGCGCTATGTAGAGGGGTGCTGTATCTGGAGCAATCTACAGGGGGCTCTGGTGGATGATTTTTCCATTGACCGTGTACAGGGGCTGTGTGTGGAGCTATCTACAGGGGGGCTGTGTCTGGCGCTATGTACAGGGGGGCTGTGTGTGAAACAATATACAGGGGGCTGTATCTGGATCTATGTACAGGAGGGCTGTGTGTGGAGCAATCTACTTGGGAGGCTTTGTGTAGAGCTATCTACAGGGGGGCTGTGTCTAGCGCTATGTACAGGGGGTCTGTGTGTGGTGCAACCTACAGGGGGCTGTGTGTGGAGCGATATACAGGGGGCTGTGTGTGGAGATATCTACAGGGGGGCTGTGTCTGGCTCTATGTACAGGGGGGCTGTATCTGGAGCTATCTACAGGGGGGCTGTATCTGGATCTATCTACTGGGGGGCTGTGTGTGGAGCTATCTACAGGGGGTCTGTATCGGGCGCTATGTACAGGGGGGCTATATCTGGAGCTATCTATAGGGGGCTGTATCTGGAGTAATCTACAGGGGGGCTCTGGTGGATGATTTTTCCATTGACCGTGTACAGGGGCTGTGTGTGGAGCTATCTACAGGGGGGCTGTGTCTGGCGCTATGTACAGGGGGGCTGTGTGTGTGAAGCAATATACAGGGGGGCTGTATCTGGAGCTATCTACAGGGGGGCTGTATCTGGAGCTATCTACAGGGGGGCTGTATCTGGATCTATCTACTGGGGGGCTGTGTGTTGCACTATCTACAGGGGGCTGTGTGTGGAGCTATCTACAGGGGGGCTGTGTCTGGCGCTATGTACAGGGGGGCTGTGTGTGGAGCAATCTACTTGGGGGTCTTTGTGTGGAGCTATCTACAGGGGGCTGTGTCTAGCGCTATGTACAGGGGGGCTGTGTGTGGAGCATCTACAGGGGGCTGTGTGTGGAGCGATCTACAGGGGGCTGTGTGTGGAGCTATCTACAGGGGCTGTGTGTGGAGCTATCTATAGGGGGGCTGTGTCTGGCGCTATGTACAGGGGGGCTGTGTGTGAAGCAATATACAGGGGGGCTGTATCTGGAGCTATCTAGAGGGGGGCTGTATCTGGAGCTATCTACAGGGGGGCTGTGTGTGTGAAGCAATATACAGGGGGCTGTATCTGGAGCTATCTACAGGGGGGCTGTATCTGGAGCTATCTACAGGGGGGCTGTATCTGGATCTATCTGCTGGGGGCTGTGTGTGGCGCTATCTACAGGGGGCTGTGTGTGGAGCTATCTACAGGGGCTGTGTGTGGAGCTATCTACAGGGGGGCTGTGTCTGGCGCTATGTACAGGGGGGCTGTGTGTGAAGCAATATACAGGGGGGCTGTATCTGGAGCTATCTACAGGTGGGCTGTATCTGGAGCTATCTACAGGGGGGCTGTATCTGGATCTATGTACTGGGGGGCTTTGTGTGGAGCTATCTACAGGGGGTCTGTATCTGACGCTATGTACAGGGGGGCTGTATCCAGAGCAATCTACAGGGGGGCTCTGGTGGATGATTTTTCCATTGACCAGTAGCAGAGTTACACAACTGTAAAAAAAAAATCCCCATCATGTAACTCTGCTACCTGTCAATTGAAAAGTCATCAACCACAGGGTCTCCCTCTTGACTTTCATTGTTCTCAGTCTTTTGGTTTGTCCTGCAACTACTGCCGCCGTGATAAGCAAATGTTATACCTAAGTTAGGAAAAGTAACATAAAGACGACATAACCGGATCCATAATATCTGTGATATCCAGACAGTCCAGAGAACCGCAGTGAGAATTTGCGCGTGTTATTTGCAGAAGGATCTGGCCGTGATTTGATGTGTTGATGCGTTATATTGGGCGTGGTTAGGGGGCGTGGCTTCAAATGTCCCTCTTTTCCAAATTAAAAGTTTGGGAGGTATGGCGTATTCACAGCGATAACACCGCAAAAATCGATACAGAAAATAAAACTTACCCAGAACGCCCCCCTCCTTCCAGCAGTCTGGCCTCCTAGGATGAAGTTGCATCCCATGTGACTGCTGCAGCCAATCACAGGCAGCAGTGGTCACATGGGCTGCAGCATCATCCAGGGAGGCTGGACTGGACTGCGATGGAGGGACGCGCCACCATAACAACAACCCACATAAGTATGAGCGGTTTTTATCACTGCTTTCCGCAGCGGAAATTCCGTCCGAAAAAACACACTACAATGTGGTGTGGTTTTTCGGATGGAATGTGCTGCGGGTTCCAGGTCGGATACGCTGCGTGGTTTTTAGGCAGTGTATCTGATCCGTGGGAACCCGGCCTTAGGGTATGTTCCCACACACACAGGATACTTTGCAGATTTTCTGAGACAGTAAATCTGCAGCAGAATCTCTAGAAAAACGCTGGTAAATATGACACAGAGATCCGCACCAAATTGTGCCTTTTTCCTGCTCATATTGCAGTGGAAACGCTGCGTTTCTTGCCTTAGGCTGGGTTCCGATGTAGCGTAAACGCTGCAGAATTTCCGCAACGGAATTCTGTGCGGAAATTCCGCAGCATTTACAGTAGCAGCAAAGTGAATGGGAATTAGAAAATCTCATGCCCATGCTGCAGAAAAATAACGCACAAAGTAGTGCGGAAAGTGTTCTGCGGTGCATTTTTCAATAACGCAGCATGTAAATTTATGCTGCGTGTTCTGTGCGGAGATTCTGCGTGTTTGGCCTGTAAACTTCAACGAGGAGCAGAGATTCTGCAACAAATTTATGTTGTTGTGGTTTTTACAGCGGAAACACAGTAAAAACTGTTGAAAAATGATGCACATATAATTTGCTATAACCAATGTTCAAAACTAAATCCGCAGTCAGCAACGCTGCAGAAAAAACGCAGCGTTTCCGCAGTAATATGAGCAGGAAAAATTCACTATTTGGTGAATAGCAATAGGATGGATATTTTAAAGTATCTGCGGCAGAAATCTGAGACTATCTGCCGTAAACATACCAGAGGATCAAAGCGAGGATTTGCCCTATTGTAATTTGATGGGGCTACTCAATGATTTTTCTGTGCGGTATCCACGCAAATAATGAGAACGCAGCAGATTCCAAAATCTGCAGTGTAGTCATTATTCCACGCTGATTTTTTTCCTGTGCATGTAAATAGGGTATAAAATATCACATCTAATACCTTGCTATCATTTATTTGTTAGGACATCTTATATGGAGTAGGGCCTGTCTGGTGACAAGTGCATTATAACTGTCTGTATAGTAAGGCACATAGGCAGTTATCAAAGTGTTAATTCTTCAGAATTTTGTGTGTGACTTCTTCATAATGAATGAGTTATGCATCAGTAATAAAAAAAACACGCTAGTAACCATGATAAATGTGCTGATGTCATAATACATATATTTATGTCATAAAGAACCCATGAAAGAAGATTCTATAAAAGACCATACCACCACATGCAGCGCCATATTTGATGCTCCTGAGGACATTGAGCTTGACGACCCACAAGACGCGGACTCGGATGTGAAGCCCCACCGCTTCCACTATTTATGATGAATTATTAGTTGGCGTTAACCTCTTAAGCCCAGAGGAAGGGCAATCCTCCAGCCATGGTTTCCCTAGAGGTTTCCCCCATGGGGGTTTTTTCCTCTCCTGAGTGCTGGAGGGTGACTCTTCGTGAGTCAGGGGTTTCCCATATATTGCCAAAATAAAATTTTGGCTATTTTACAACAAATGAAATTATTCTGTGTATTTATTGTACAGTCTTTGGTGTGACTTCTTTTGTTTGGGTCCATCACATATTACAAATAGACAGATACCTCTGGTTGTGTGTTTGCCACAATGGTTGCCCCACGTGTACGTTAGTAAACAATTACAGTAGGTGGGCACACATCCTTGAGTTAAGATATTGACCCACAGGTTTACAAAGTGGATTCATTTTATCAAATATTTAAGTGAATTCATTTATTGACATATGTTGTGACAAATTTATAATCACACATGATGAACGCAAGTGAAAATAATTGGGATCTATATTGGCGCTGCTGCGTGGTGTAGAGGGGATTCAGATCCAGAAGCCAGGTAATCGTAAAATGTTTTTATTGCTAATTTGCAACGCGTTTCAACGCCGGACTGGCGTTTTCGTCATGCATGGTGAACACAGAAAAAAAGACATGTATATATACAGAAAAGAGGTCATCTGGTTCGGGCCAGTTCAGACTGATTAATTAGGCTAAAAAACCGCCAAAAACTCGGGCGGGTCAAAGTTCAAAGGGTACAGTCTATTGCAATGACATTTAATAGTATTTAATCAATAAAACGTGTAAACACAGTAAAATCAGTAAAATATGAGTTGTCACGATAAAACACTCCTTTTTTATGGCAATGTAGAGGGGTAGCTAAAAGAATTATGTATGGGAGACGGCAACATTTGTTGCTTGATCGACGGGAAGGAACAAGTGTTGAACAGGTGGTATCTAATTTTATTTATTTTTATTTATTTGTTTGGGACGTAAAATGTTTGTATGTTTGGTACATAAGTGATTACGTGTAAGGGTTGTACTGTTATGACTTGTCGCTTGTTGCCAAGGAGACCACCTATACTACGGTGGCTGACGTGGTCCAAAACAAGATGGAACGCACGATGACCCGCAAAACGCCGAGGGTCGCTGGGCTATGCAGCAGGAACAATGAGAGATGAAAAGAGAACGTGTTTGCCGAGGGAAGAAGGTAAGTATAGATGAAATACGAGTAGTAAAGCTAGACATAGTGCTTTAATTGGCATGATACACTGTTATATGTGGTGGTTTGTTTAATGTTGGATGTTGATTTGAGGGGTCGCTAGGAGCAATTAGAACAATTATAGAGGCAGAGGATGGCATCAAGGAATCTTATTGGGGCAATACCTGAATTCATTAATGTGAAAAGTTGGTTCTGATGTGTTAATGAATAGATGCATAACTCATTGATTTACTTTGAAAGGGAGGGTCTCTATCAGAGATCGTTGAAGCATTAGGGTTTGTGTGCAAAACCACAGGTGCAGAACGGATTATTGTCTAGTTGTTGCTAAAAAGTGGGGATGATGGTTAGCTAGTTATTGTAATATTGATGGGAGATGCGGGGGCATTAGTGTCAAAGAAGTCCCGTAGTTACATATACAGGCTGTTTCGTTGATCTGTTGTAGGTTTAAGAATTTTGAATTTTAGATCTATGTCCGCGTGGATGCGAGTGGGGTCCCAGGTGTTTATCAATGTTAAGGATTAGTCCAATAATTAGTCCAAGGATGACTCTGTGATGTCATTTAAACCCAATGGGTGTAGTGTGTTCATTTTAAAGATCCAGTAGTTTTCTCTTTGTTTTAATTTGTTGAATCTATTCGGGACGTCAAGGTGGATGTGCTCAATAGGTGTGATTTTGATTTTGTTAAATTGGCACTCGTGTACCTGAGAAAAGTGACGAGATACACTGTGTTTGAGATACCCAGTGTTTACATTGAACCGGTGGTTATTAACTCGGGTTCTTAAGCATTGGGTGGTTCTTCCAATGTACTGCAACTGGCAGGGGCACTCCATTAGATAAATGACATATGAGCTGCCACAATTGAGCAGTGATTGGATTGTGAATGTTTCATTTGGTGACTGTGGAAGTGTAGTTGTATTTTTTGTGGCTAATGGACTGCCAGTTGCAGTACATTGGAAGAACCACCCAATGCTTAACCCCTTGAGTACCCAGCTCATTTTGGCCTTGAGGACCAGACCCATTTTTTCAAATCTGACATGTATCACTTTATGTGGTAATAACTCCGGAATGCTTTTACCTATCCAATTGATTCTGAGATTGTTTTCTCGTGACACATTGGACTTTAGTTTAGTGCAAAAATTTGGTCGATAAATTCATTCCTTATTTGTGAAAAACACCAACATTTAGCGAAAATATGAAGAAATTATGATTTTTCCCATTTTAAATGTATCTGCTTGTAAAACAGATAGTAATACCACATAAAATAGTTACCAATTAACATATCCCATATGTCTACTTTATGTTTGCATCGTTTTTTGAACATTCTTTTATTTTTCTATGACCTCACAAGGCTTAGAACTTTAGCAGCAATTTCTCATATTTTTAAGAAAATTTCAAAAAGCGATTTTTTCAGGGACGAGTTCAGTTCTGAAGTGGTTTTGAGTACCCTATATATTAGAAACCCCCATAAAACACCCCATTTTGAAAACTGCACCCCTCAAAGTATCTAAAACAGCATTCAGAAAGTGTTTCAACTCTTTAGGCGTTTTACAGGAATTGAAGGAAAGTAGAGCTGAAATTTTCAAATTTCATTTTTTTTTACAAAATTCATATGTAATACATTTTCTTCTGTACCACAGAAGGTTTTACCTGAGAAACGCAACTCAATATTTATTGCCCAGATTCTGCAGTTTTTAGAAATATCCCACATGTGGCCCTAGTGCGCTAATGGACTGAAACACAGGCCTCAGAAGCAAAGGAGCACCTCTTGGATTTTGGGGCCTCCTTTTTTCAGAATATATTTTAGGCACCATGTCAGGTTTGAAGAGGTCTTGTGGTGCCAAAACAGTGGAAACCCCCGAAAGTGACCCCCATTTTTTAAACTACACACCTCAGGGAATTTATCTAGGGGTATAGTTAGCATTTTGACCCCACAGGTATTTTGCTATATTTTCTGGAGTTAGTCTGTGAAAATGAAAATCTACTTTTTTTCTGGAAAAACGTAAAAATTTCTAATTTTTGCAAGAAATAAAGGAGAGAAAGCACCCCAACATTTGTAAAGCAATTTCTCGCGATTACGGAAATACCCCATATGTGGTAATAAACTGCTGTTTGGACCCACAGCAGGGCTCAGAAGGGAGGGAGCGCCATTTGGATTTTGGAGCTCTGATTTTACTGGAATGGTTTTCAGTGCCGTGTCACGTTTGCAACGCCCTGGAGGGACCTAAACAGTGGAATCCCCCCAAAAGTGACCCCATTTTGGAAACTATACCCCTCAAGGAATTTTTCTAGTGGTATAGTTATCATTTTGACCCCACAGGTTTTTTGCTGAATTTATTGGAATTAGTCTGTGAAGATGAAAAGAGACTTTTTTTTGGAAAAAACACAGAATTTTCTAATTTTTATAAGGAATAAAGGAGAAAAAGCACCTCAACATTTGTAAAGCAATTTCTCCTGATTACGGAAATACCCCATATGTGGTAATAAACTGCTGTTTGGACCCATGGCAGGGCTCAGAAGGGACGGAGCACCATTTGGATTTTGCAGCTCAGATTTTGCTGAATTGGTTTCTGGGGGCCATGTCGCGAGTCCCTGAAGTACCAGTACAGTAGAAATTCCCCAGATGTGATCCCAATTTGGAGACTATACCCCTGAAAGAATTAAATTAGAGGTGTAGTGAGCATTTTGAGCCCTCAGGTGTTTTATAGATTTTATTAGAATTGGTCCGTGAAATATAACCTGTAGCTTTAGCTCAGAATTTTTCATTTCCACAAGGAATACAGGAGAAAAGACACCCCAAAATGTGTTACACAATTTCTCCTGATTACGGAAATACCCCATATGTGGTTGTAAACGGCTATTTGGACATACGGCAAGGGTCTAAACGGAAAAAGTGAAATTTCGTTTTTGGAGTGGAGATTTTACAAAATTTGTTTTTGACGCCATGTTGCATTGCGCTGAGGTACCAGTACAGTGAAAACTCCCGAGAAGTGACCCCATTTAGGAAACTACACCCCTCAAGGAATTCATCTAGAAGTGTAGTGAGCATTTTGACCCCCAAAGGTTTTGCAGAAATTAGTGCACAGTGGATGTTGCAGATTGAAAATTGACATTTTCCACATATATGCTATTTCAGTGCCCAATGCGTTGGGCCCAGCTTGTACCACTGGAGACATACGCCCCATAAATTGTTAAACTGTTCTCCAGAGTACGGTAATACCCCATATGTGGTCATAAACCGCTGTTTGGGCACACTGCCAGGCCCAGAAGGAGCGCCATTTGGCTTTTGGAGCGCAGATTTTGCTTGGTAGTAGTTTTGTTTAGTGTTTTACTGGTGTTTCAGTTTATAATGTGGGGGCATATGTAATCTGTGCGGAGTACATACATTTTTTGCGTGACACACTGTCGTTTTTATTGGTACCATGTTTGGCTACGCGCGACTTTTTGATCACTTTTTATTCCATTTTTTTGGAAACAACGTGACCAAAAAAGGAAATTCTGCCATTGTTTTTTATGGTATTTTTTTTACGGTGTTCACCGTGCGGGATAAATAATATGATATTTTTTTAGGTCAGGCCGATACGAACGCGGCGATACCTATTATGTCTAGTTTTTGTCTTTTTTTTCATTTTTTTTCTAATTATAAAGGGCTTGATCAGGGAAACAAGGCGATTATTGTTTTTATTACGTAAAACTTGTATTTATTTATTTATCTAAAACTTTTTTTTTAACTTTTTTTTAACTTTTTATTTTACACATACTAGGGGACTGGAAGATCTGATCTTCTGATCCCCTGCACAATACACTGCACTACTTCTGTATGTACTTGTGTAGTGCAGTGTATTGTAACTGTCACTTTACAACTGACAGTTGAGCCTATTACGTCCTGCCTTGGGCAGGACCTAATAGGCTCCCGTACCTGGCAACCAGGAAGCCGTTGCTAGGCTTCCTGGTTGCCATTGCAACCATCAGAACCCCGCGATTTTTCGCGGGGGGGGCAATGGGGTGCAGAGGGAGCCCCCTCCCTCTGTATCAATCACTTAAATGCCGCTGTCGCTATTGACAGCGGCATTTAAGGGGTTAAACTACAGCGATCGGAGAGGACAGTGATCGCTGTAGTTGCAGTGGGATGTCGGCTGTATATTACAGCCGACATCCGATGAAGATGGAGCGAGCACAGCTCCTGTGCCCGCTTCATCCTCAGGGCGTTACTATACGCCCATTTTCGGGAAGGGGTTAATAAAAAGTGTTTTTTTTTTTTTTTTACACTGCTTTCTCTGATCTCCTCACGTATCTCACAGAAATGAGGAGATCAGAGAAAGTGACAGGAGCTTTCTCCTGCAGACGACGTCACAGACGGCTGTGATTGGTCAGTCTTCAGAGACTGACCAATCACAGCAATCGCCGGCATTGGGGACTGCTAATTGGTCCCCAGGCCGGTAGCAGAGACGGTTAGCTGTCAATGACAGCTGCCGCCGCTGTTCTGTCACTATGTGATTTCACATAGTGACAGTTTATTCCTGCGCCGTAATAGTACGTCGAAGGTACGCTGGCATAAGTGGCCAGCGACGTACTATTACGTCAAAGGTACGCAAGGGGTTAAGAACCCGAGTTAATAACCACCGGTTCAATGTAAACACTGGGTATCTCAAACACAGTGTATCTCGTCACTTTTCTCAGGTACACGAGTGCCAATTTAACAAAATCAAAATCACACCTATTGAGCACATCCACCTTGACGTCCCGAATAGATTCAAAAAATTAAAACAAAGAGAAAACTACTGGATCTTTAAAATGAACACACTACACCCATTGGGTTTAAATGACATCACAGAGTCATCCTTGGACTAATTATTGGACTAATCCTTAACATTGATAAACACCTGGGACCCCACTCGCATCCACGCGGACATAGATCTAAAATTCAAAATTCTTAAACCTACAACAGATCAACGAAACAGCCTGTATATGTAACTACGGGACTTCTTTGACACTAATGCCCCCGCATCTCCCATCAATATTACAATAATTAGCTAACCATCATCCCCACTTTTTAGCAACAACTAGACAATAATCCGTTCTGCACCTGTGGTTTTGCACACAAACCCTAATGCTTCAACGATCTCTGATAGAGACCCTCCCTTTCAAAGTAAATCAATGAGTTATGCATCTATTCATTAACACATCAGAACCAACTTTTCACATTAATGAATTCAGGTATTGCCCCAATAAGATTCCTTGATGCCATCCTCTGCCTCTATAATTGTTCTAATTGCTCCTAGCGACCCCTCAAATCAACATCCAACATTAAACAAACCACCACATATAACAGTGTATCATGCCAATTAAAGCACTATGTCTAGCTTTACTACTCGTATTTCATCTATACTTACCTTCTTCCCTCGGCAAACACGTTCTCTTTTCATCTCTCATTGTTCCTGCTGCATAGCCCAGCGACCCTCGGCGTTTTGCGGGTCATCGTGCGTTCCATCTTGTTTTGGACCACGTCAGCCACCGTAGTATAGGTGGTCTCCTTGGCAACAAGCGACAAGTCATAACAGTACAACCCTTATACGTAATCACTTATGTACCAAACATACAAACATTTTACGTCCCAAACAAATAAATAAAAATAAATAAAATTAGATACCACCTGTTCAACACTTGTTCCTTCCCGTCGATCAAGCAACAAATGTTGCCGTCTCCCATACATAATTCTTTTAGCTACCCCTCTACATTGCCATAAAAAAGGAGTGTTTTATCGTGACAACTCATATTTTACTGATTTTACAGATTTTACTGTGTTTACACGTTTTATTGATTAAATACTATTAAATGTCATTGCAATAGACTGTACCCTTTGAACTTTGACCCGCCCGAGTTTTTGGCGGTTTTTTAGCCTAATTAATCAGTCTGGGACTGGCCCGAACCAGATGACCTCTTTTCTGTATATATACATGTCTTTTTTTCTGTGTTCACCATGCCTGACGAAAACGCCAGTCCGGCGTTGAAACGCGTTGCAAATTAGCAATAAAAACATTTTACGATTACCTGGCTTCTGGATCTGAATCCCCTCTACACCACGCAGCAGCGCCAATATAGATCCCAATTATTTTCACTTGCGTTCATCATACCTAAGCGGTTACCCCAGTAACCGGCCCGGATCTGGCAGCAGCTATTTCGTGGACCCCTCTACTCAACCATCCTAACCTCACGGTGAGCATATATTTAGTTATCCCTCACCTCCACCTTCTTTGATCCACACCAAGTGGCGCCGTGGTTTCTTGCCCTTTCTCTATAATCACACATGTACATGGTAAATCCGTCACGACATACTTCACATGGTAAATCTGTTCCGACATACTTCACATGGTAAATCTGTCATAACATACATATCGTGGTAGATCTGTCACAACACCACTGCCATTTATTTCACATTGGATAAAATAACTGCACTTTTTCTACACCAGGGTCTGTTTGGATGATGTGACATATAATAACTCTTGTCATGGTGCCCATGTAATGCTTGCCACAGGATACATATTAAAATGCCGTCTTCATTGCCCATAAAATACTGTCTGCCATACAGAAATAGTGAGAGGTAAGCCCCCTAGGATTATCGACTTGAAGGGATTGGGGGATGTAATATGATCATTATCCGGTATATCGGCAAATTATGTGTATTTCCAGCCTTTTATATAAAATGCACCAAAAGCTGCAGTCAAACTGCACTGTGTGAGTTTGACTGGATTACACCCCCTTACAGTGACTGGATAACACCACCATACCGTGGCTGGGAAACACCACCATACCGTGACTGGATAACACCACCATACCGTAGGCTGGATAACACCACCATAACGTGAGTAGAGAACATCACAATACCCTGACTGAGTAACACCATCATACAGTGACTGTATAACACCACCATACCTTGACTGTATAACACCACCATACCATGAGTAGATAACATCACAATACCGTGACTGGGTAACAATATCATGCCGTGACTGGATAACACCACAATACCGTGACTGGGTAACACCACCATACCGTGACTAGCTAACATCACCATACTGTGACTGGATAACACCACCATACTGTGACTAAATAATAAATAATAAACCATCATACCTGTCAAAATAATACCAAAATTAAAACTATGCTGTAACTGTAAGTGAACATTAATTCTATATTCGAAGTGAATATTACCGCTGTACTGGCACTGAATACAGGGATCGTATAGTGGTCAGATAGCACACAGGCTGTCTGTAGAGTATCACCAATCTGCAAACTGGACAAATAAATGAAATATTGATCAGACGCAGTCAAAAGCAGAGTAAACAGTAACATCCAGTGACTCACAGGTGACGTCTTCTCTGATTGGAGTCGTTCGCTTTCCCCATGTGATTTTGCCTGGCCCGACATGACGACTTCTTTATGCTAAAAGACATCTCTGCAATGTTTGCAGCACAAAAAAAACAATAAATGTAAGGTTACCTTCACATTTGCATCATGTTTTCCGTTTTCGGAATTCATTGCCAGGTTAGTTGTACGCTGTATTTCACTGGGATGCAATAAACCCCATTGACTTATAAAGCAGTCTTTTGGATTCCATTAATTTTACGGGAAGAAGAGCCTTGCATGCAGCGCTATTGTTATCATCCTCCGGCGTAATCTGTGCAGATTCTAAGCCTAAATCCCTTAGCTGTCCTCTTCTTTCAGGTTTTTAAAAATAAAATTCAGCTATCTTTAGACACGGTGACCGCTTAATGTTCCAATGTATCTATACATTGGATTGCGTTAAGTCCTTACAGACAGCGACGTAATAGTACATCGGATGTCGTTTAGGGGTTAACCTCAGAAGCAGCATGTGATTCCTACTGGAGATTGAGAAAGTTACTACACTGCCATAACAATTGCCACAATTCCAAAACTTTTCCTTCTTGGTGTTGCAATTTCAATGTTGAGGAGCGTATATATAAAATCTCAGTATTTTTAAATCGTCTTATGTGCAAAATATGTGTATAACATAGCAGAGCAAGGTAAATATTTAAATATTCAGACAACAATGACACTTCATCCTTAAAATGAGTAGTTGAGGCTTACAATCATTAATAATTTAGATTTTTCATCTATTTTCTATGTGACAGCTATTTAGAAGACCTATGTTCTCTTTGTCAGTGAGTGATTAATAAACTTGTACTGAGGAGAAAACAATGATACTAGAATACAGTATTAAACGTAAAAGAATCAGTGCACAATATATTTTTTTTATGAGTTCACATATTTGTCTGCCATTCACAAAATAGGCCACACTATCGTTTTGTTGGAGTTTTTGTTGTGTATTTTTTTTCGTCAAAATCAGAAATTGTTCCTAAGTAGAGTTAAGTCACACCTCCCAACCATCCCGGATTCAGCGGGACAATCCCGGATTCCGGGTGGAACCATCAGCTCCCTGCTTCAGAATTAGTTCAGAGTGGAGGAGCAGAGGAAGCTCCTCCGCTCGTCGAGGACTCCACAGACACAGCGCTACTGTAAGCGCTGTGCTCGGGGAAGCCCTTGATGTTACTATCCATATGTGGACAGTGACATCAGTGGCTACTCTTGGAGCGGAATCCCCGGCCAGAGTCGGTAATGGGGATTCCGCTCAAGGAGTAGCCACTTACGTCACTGTCCATATATGGACTGATGGTTCCCTGCTTCAGAATTAGTGGCTACTCCTTGAGCAGAATTCCCATTGCCGATGATCTGGCCGGGGATTCTGCTCCTAGAGGAAACCACTGAGGTCCCTGTCTATATATGGACATTGATGTCAGTGGCTCCTCCTGGAGCGGAATCCCCGGCCAGAGTCAGTGACATCAGGCCCTCTAGGGTTGGAAACCCAGGCCTATGGTCTGGCTGGGGATTCCGCTCCTAGAGGGAGTCCCAATGGCACTGTCTAAAGGGGGGGCTGGCGCTATCTTCATGGGTGTGTGGCACTATCTACATGAACATTGTGGCACTATATAGGGGCACTATCTGCAGGGAACACTGTGGCTCTAGGTACATGGGCGCTATATACACGGGCACTGTGTCACTATCTGCAAGTGCACTGGCACTAGGGGCAGCTAAGGGGGCATTATACTGTATTGGACAGCTAAGGGGGCATTATGCTGTATGGGGGAATTTGGGCATTATACTGTATGGGGGCATATTTGTTGGCTTTATACTGTATGGTGGCAGCTATGGGGGCATCATACTGTATGGTGGCAGCTATGGGGGCATCATACGGTATTGTGGCAGCTGTGGGGGCATTATACCGTGTGGGAGGCCCTATGGGAGCATGATACTGTGTGGGCTGAATCGGGTGTGTATGGGCGGGGATTGGGTAGGATTAGAGGCGTGGCTTAAAAGGAAAAAATTGTTGCAACGTGCTATGCGCGCCGCATCGGTTGTCCCACTTTGTGATTCTTGAAAGATGGGAGGTATGGTTAAGTATAAAGAAAACATACAAACATACAACACTCCTCTATTTTGGATTTAATTTAGATTTTTTCTAAAAGCGCAATTAAAACTGCACCAAACCTGCACTTTATGAAAAAGCCTGTATTTTTTGGGATGCTTCTGTGAGGACACTTTTTTTTTTACTCAATACATTTTAATTGAAATTTTCAAAAAGAGTAACAACATACAAAATAAGTACTCCATTGAATAAATTCTGGTAAGACAAAATAGTCGCAAGACAAGGTAAAAGCACGAATCACAGGGATCATACTGAAAATGATTTAACAATAAAATAGAAGTCCAATATTAGTGCCAGAGTATAAGAGGACCATGAATGGTTTAAACCTGAAAGCCCAATCTACGAACCATTTCCATATCTGGAGTGTATTGGAGTAATAATAAAGAAAATAACAAAGCAAAACACATAATGCAAAACAAATATTGTAATTTCTCAGACTAGATACAAGCTAAGATGTATAGTATCAACTCTAGGAAACAATTAGAAAACCTTACACTAAGGAATGCAATTATGAGCGTTACGTATCTAGGGGTCCCACAATTTCTCATATTTAGGAAATTAGTGATCTTTATATGACATCATTTTCTCATGCGAGAAAGTACTATTGACATGTGCAATTATTTCCTGCAGAGAAGGGATTATCAAGCTTTTCCAATATCTAGTTATTACCAGTTTGGTCGCGATGAATACATGTGCTGATATAATTCTATACTCAACCGGTATATTGTTAATGTTTAGAAAAAGCAGTGCTAGCGATGGGGAAGGAGCAATGGAAGTCCCTATAAGTCTTGATAACAAATTGAACGAAGAGTCCCAAAGATATTTGAGCAACGGGCAATTCCATAGAATGTGTAGAAGGGTGCCTCTGTCCCCACAATTTCTCCAACAATAGTGGGAAGCATTAGGATACATATGCTGAAGTCTATCAGGAGTGTAGTACCATCGAAGCATAGTCTTCATCACTGACTCATAACGCAAAGTACACTTCAGCTGCTTCGCTGCAAAGGCGAGAGAATATGTCCATGTAGATGGGGAATAAACTCGTGTGAGCTCCCTCTCCAAAGCCAAAAAAGGGGAAGACTTTTCAAATTTAGCTTTTGATCCTAAGAGGTCATATAAAGGACGCAAGCCTTTAAGTTGTATCGCAGGTTGAGACCATAACTGGAATATATCAGAATTAGCTGTGACCGTAAATGGACAATCAGATTGTAAGAGATGTCTAATTCTAAGAAATTTGTAAAAATCGGAGTGTGGGATACCAAACCTGTCATGGAGGGAGGTAAATTGTAACAATTGGTCATCAGCCATAAGGGATATCATATGAGTCAAGCCCCCGTTCTTCCAGGAGCAGAGATCTAAGTCAGGGAGAAGGAGCTCGAGAGCCTCTACAGTATGAGTAAACAAGGAAGCAGAGAAAATGAAGACGTAATACAATGGGAATGGAATTTTATCCAGTTCTGTAAAGATGTGGACAGAAAATATGGTAGAGGGAATTTTGGCGAGCAAGTATTTAATCCTATTATTAAAAGAGCTATAGCATCCATGGCCGCGGGCCGTCAGGTCTACTCACCTCCTGACGCCCGCAGGAATGGATCTGTGAGCTCTGGTCCCCATCTCCTTCCTAGGAGACGCCAGCGCTCACTTCCGCTCCGGTCCGCTGTGTCCCATACGGTGCGCGCGCACGCTCGTGCCCAATCTTAAAGGGCCAGCGCGCACACATTTAAGAAATCATCATCATCAACACAAATGATTTCCTGGACTATAAGAGGGCCCCAGCCCATCTGATCCTTGCAAGAGCGTTGTTAGTTATCCCAAGTCTGTCCTGCAAATGGTCCCATAGTGTTTTCCGTTCCAATTGTTACTTGTGCCCTGTTACCTGTTCCTGTATCCCGTGCTGTGTTCTTGTTCCTGTGCCTACTAGTTGGAGTCGTGTCTACTGCACCTGCTGTTGTTTGCCATGTCGTGTGTCATCCGTCACATCCTGTATCATCTGCCACGTCCAGAGGGATTCGCCACGTCTGGCGTTACCTGCTGCACCCACCTCCATCCGTGGCAGAGCTGCAGCCACTTTCTGGTCTATCCAGGTACCCTTGTGCGGGATTTTGTATTGCTGGGGTTCCCTGTTGTTTGGCCAGCTGCCTCCCCGCTACGGTGGTGCGGCCTAGTGGGTCCACATACACACAAACCGTGACAAGAGCTTTTAAATTGTGTATAGGTGCTAGTGAGGTTTCAATATGGACCCAATGTTGGGAAGAGTCACCCCTCCCTCACTGCTTCAGTTGAAATATCTGAGTGGCCGGGTAATAATGGTGAATATTGGGCAAGCTCAAGCCCTCAGTTTTTTCCCCCTTGTTCAATAGTCTTGCTGCTATACGCGGTCTACCCCCCTTCCAGATATACAAGGTAAGCAATATATGTGCCTTAGTGAAAAAAGATAAGGGCATTTTTATTGGTAGCGTCCGGAAAAGATACAATAATTTCGGAAGCACCAACATTTTAAATGCAGCTATCCTGCCTATCCATGAGACTTCATGTGTTGCCAACTTCATCAAGTCAAGTTCTATTTGTGACAGCATAGAAGAATAATTGGCCTGATACAACTGCGAAACTTTGGAAGTGATATTTATCCCCAAGTATTTAATTTGGTTCTGTTGCCAATCTAGAGAAAAGCTGGTCTGCAGGGACCTCAGATCAGAAGATGAGCAATTTAAAGGCATAGCCTGTGATTTTCCCATATTAATCTTGTAAAATGATAAGACACCAGATTCTTGTATGAGCTTAAAGGCCGCTAATAAGGATAATTCCGTTTTTTCCAGAGTTAATGTTATGCAATGAGAGCGATCTCCTATTCGTATCCCATGAATGTCCGAATGTTGTCTAATTGCTTGAGCTAATGGCTCTATAGAAAGGACAAAAATCAAAGAGGACAGGGGACAACCCTGCCAAGTCCCATTCGTTATCAAAAACTCTTCAGAAAGAGTTCCATTAACAAAGACCCTCGCTGAGGGGGATGTGTAGAGGGCTTTAATTGCATTTACTATTGATCCCCCAATTCCCATCTCATCCATCATCGAGAAGACGAACAACCAATTTACTCTATCGAACGCCTTTTCGGCGTCTAGAGTTACTAGAACAGCCCCCACGTCAACCAAGCGATCTAAAATATGAACAACTCTCCTAGTATATTCTGGGGCCTGCCGACCCTTGACAAACCCTACCTGATCCTGATTGACTAGAAAGGGAATCAGGGAGGCTAAACGGTTCGCTAGAACTTTAACATACATTTTTAGGTCAGAATTAAGTAGGGATATGGGGCGAAAATGTTGTGGTGAATCTGGTGTTTTGCCTGGCTTTGGAAGTGTCACTATCACTGCACTCAGCATCTCCTTAGGAAAGGAAACTAGTATAATGGCATGTTGCAAAGTGTCAAACAAATGGGATAAAACGGATTCTTTAAAAGTTTTGTAATATATACCTGATAAACTATCGGATCCGGGGGCTTTATGTAACAGGAGAGATCGGATTATTGTGGAGAGTTACAATTCCGTTAGAGGAAGATTCAGATCACTCAACTTTTTGGGTGATCAACGTGGGAGGTTGAGAGTAGTTAAGAAATCCTTAACCCCTTAAGGACGCAGCCAAGTTTGGGCCTTAACCCCTTAAGGACGCAGCCTAGTTTGGGCCTTAAGGCTCAGAGCCCATTTTTCAAATCTGACATATTTCACTTTATGTGGTAATAACGTCGGGATGCTTAAACCTATCCAAGCGATTCTGAGATTGTTTTCTCGTGACACATTGGGCTTCATGTTTGTGGTAAAATTTGGTCGATATATTCAGTGTTTATTGGTGAATTTTAAAAAAATTTATTTTTCAGAATTTAAATGCATCTGCTTGTAAAACAGACGGTTATACCACCCAAAATAGTTACTAGTTCACATTTCCCATATGTCTACTTTAGATTGGCATCGTTTTTTGAACATTCTTTTATTTTTCTTGGACGTTACAAGGCTTAGAACATAAACAGCAATTTCTCATATTTTTAAGAAAATTTCAAAAGCCTTTTTTTTAAGGTACCTCTTGAGTTCTGAAGTGGCTTTGAGGGGCCTAAGTATTAGAAACCCTGATAAAACACCCCATTTTAAAAACTAGACCCCTCAAAGTATTCAAAACAGCATTTAGAAAGTTTTTTAACCCTTCAGGCATTTCACAGGAATTAAAGCAAAGTGGAGGTGAAATTTGCAAATTTCATTTTTCTTGCTGAATTTCAATATTATTCAATTTTTTTTCTGTAACACAGAAGGTTTTACCAGAGAAACAATACTAAATATGTATTGTCCAGATTCTGCAGTTTTTAGAAATGTCCCACATGTGGCTCTACTGCGCTCGTGGAATAAAACACAAGCCCTAGAAGCAAGGAAGCACCTAGTGCATTTTGAGGCCTCTTTTTTAGTAGAATATATTTTAGGCAGCATGCCAGGTTTGAAGAGGTGTTGAGGTGCCAAAACAGAAGGAATCCCCCAATAGTGACCCCATTTTGGAAACTACACCCCTCAAGGAATTCATTTATGGTTGTTGTTACCATTTTGACCACACATTTTTTTCACAGCACGTATTTGAATTGGGCTGTGAAATGAAAAAAATTTCATTTTTTCCAATAAAATATCATTTGTGATCAAAATTTCTTATTTTCACAGGGAACAAAATACTCCATTTTGTTGCACAATTTGTCCTTAGTGTGGCAATACCCCATTTGTGGTGATAAACTGCAGTTTGGCCCATGGGAGGGCTCAGAAGGAAAGGAGCGCTATGTGTTTGTTGGAGTCCAGATTTTGCTGGATTGGTTTTCGGGTGCCATGTCGCATTTGCAGAGCCTCAGAGGTATCAAAGCAATGGAAACCCACCAGAAGTGATCCCATTTTGGAAACTACACCCCTCAAGGAATACATTTATGGTTGTTGTTAGCATTTTGACCGCACAGTTTTTTCACAGCACCTATTTCAATTGGGCTGTGAAATTAAAAAAATTACATTTTTTCCAATAAGATGTAATTTTTTATCAAAATTTCTTATTTTCACAGGGAACAAAATGCTCCATTTTGTTTCCCAATTTCTCCTGAGTGCAGCAATACCCCACTTGTGGCGATAAACTGCCGTTTGGGCCCATGGGAGGCCTCAGAAGGGAAGGAGCGCTGTGTGTTCTTTGGAGTCCAGATTTTGCTGGATTGGTTTTCGGGTGCCATGTCGCATTTGCAGAGCCCCAGAGGTATCAAAGCAATGGAAACCCGCCAGAAGTGACCCCATTTTGGAAACTAAACCCCTCAAGGAATTCATTTATGGGTGTTGTGACCATTTTGACCCCATAGTTTTTTCACAGAACTTATTTGAATTGGGCTGGGAATGAAAACAAAATTATTTTTTTCAAATAATATGTAGTTTTGGCTGAAAATGTCTTATTTTCACAAGAAACAAAATACCCCATTCTGTTGCGCAATTTGTTCTGAGTGCCGCAATACCCCATTTGTGGTGATAAACTGCCGTTTGGGCCCATGGGAGGGCTCAGAAGGAAAGGACCACCATTTGGCCTACTGGGGATTTTCTAGTGCGAAGTCATGTATGCAGAAGCCCCTGAGGTACGAGTACAGTTGAAACCCGCAAGAAGTGACCCCGTTTTAAAAACTACACCCTTAAGGCATTCATCTAGAGGTGTAGTGAGCATTTTGACCGCAGACCTACACCCCATAAACTGTAATGTGGGTTCTCCTGGGTACGGCAATACCCTACATGTGTCTGTATCAGCTGCCTGGGCACACAGCAGGGCTCAGAGTGGAAAGACGAGGGGGGATAAGCTGTGCAGAGTGAATCAGGGTAAGTAAAACTGGGGTAGATTAAAAATCAAGGACTGTATGATACATCTTAAAACACTTTCATACAGAGCTCTGGTTATTCGGGACACGTGTCACATTGATATATTGTGTCATCCCTTATCGCCCTCTTATAGCAGACTTTGCACCTCTTTTGACTTTTTCCCCTGTTTGGGGAACTTCTTCTGGAAAGTGTTGCCCTGGTACGATGCGTGTGGCCCTGCTTCCAGAAGTACTGGGTGCCCCCCCCCCCTTCTTAGTCCCTAAAGATTAGGTTCTTGATAATCACCTCTTGAAATTCCAGGAAAGTTCCCGTCTGGCCTGCACATCGACGTAGCACTTACGCATTGTACAATGCCATCTGTATGATGTGCACGTCCAGCTTCTTATTCCACACCGCATGGCGCTGTAGGGCTTCAGGACTTGATCTGACAAGTCCATCCCTCCCATGTACCTATTGTAGTCCAGGATGCAGTCTGGTTTGGGGGTGGCCTTTCCTGCATATATCCTAAACCTCTAGGTATACCCTGATGCACTCTCGCTCAGCTTAAACATCTTCACGCCATACCTTGCCCTCTTACCCGGCAGGTACTCGCGGAATTGAACCCTCCCTTTAAAATGTACCAAGGACTCATCAATAGAAATACACTGTTCGGGGGTGTATGCTTGGGAAAACCGGGCACTGGAACGGTCTAATAGGGGTCCCCGTTTATACAAACGGTCAAAACTGGGGTCATCTCGGGGTGGGCACGGCTCATTATCAGTATAATGTAAGAAGCGAAGTATTGCCTCATTTATTTATTTTTTTAGGTTCCAGTTCAGTTCTGAAGTTGCTTTGAGGGGCCCATATATTAGACACCCCTATCAAATACCCCATTTTAGAAACTAGACCCCTCAAAGTATTCACAACAGTATTTAGAAAGTTTATGAACCCTTTAGGTGTTTCACAGAAATTTAGAGCAAAGTAGAGGTGAAATTTACATTTTTTTTTTTGGCAGAAAATCCTCTTTATACCATTTTTTTTATAACACAAAAGGATTTATCAGAGAAACGCAACTCAATACTTATTGCCCAGATTCTGCAGTTTTGATAAATATCCCACATGTGGCCCTCGGGCGGTAATGGACTGAAGCACCGGCCTCCGAAGCAAAGGAGCACCTAGTGGATTTTGAGGCCTCTTTTTTATTAGGCACCATGTCCGGTTTGAAGAGGTCTTGTGGTGCCATAACATTGGGAACCCCCCAAAAGTGACCCCAATTTGGAAACTAGACCCCTTGAGGAATCCATTGTAGTTTTCTTGGGGTGCATGCGGCTTTTTGATCAGTTTTTATTCTATTTTTAGGTGGCGTGGTGACTAATAAACAGCAATTCTACTATTGTTTTTTTATTCTTTTTTTTTTACTGCGTGCACCGTGCGCTATAAATGACATATTCACTTTATTCTGCGGGGCGATACGATGACGGCGATACCAGATGTTTATAGTTTTTTTTTATGTCTTATGGCGTTTGCACAATAAAACACGTTTTTGAAACAATTATTTACTTTTTGTGTTGCCTTATTCTAAGAGCCATAACGTTTTTATTTTTCAATCAATAAAGCCGTGCGAGGACTTTTTTTTTGCGTAACGAACTGTAGTTTCGATCAGTACCATTTTTCGGTACATGCGACTTTTTGATCTCTTTTTATTACATTTTTTGGGAGGTGAAGTGACCAAACAATTGTGATTGTGGTTCGGTTTATTATTATTTTCCTTTACGGCGTTCACCGTGCGGGATAAATAACGAAATAATTTTGTAGTTCAGGCCGTTACGGACGCGGCGATACCAATTATGTACAGTTTATTTGTTTGTTTATATATTTTTATTAATAATAAAGGACTGATAAGGTAAAAAGGGGGGATTTTTACTTTTAATACTTTTAAAACTTTTATTTTCTTATTTTTACACAACTTCTTTTAACTCTTTTTTTACTGTATTACTTTGTCCCACTAGGGGACTTGAGGGCAGGAGGCCCTGATCGCAATTCTAATACACTGCACTACATGCGTAGTGCAGTGTATTAGAACTGTCAGCTACTTACTGACAGCAAGCAAAGTGGGTCCTGACGTTGTCAGGACCCACTAGGCTTCCGTCTATGGCATAGCCTCACGCCATTGTTTGGTGTCCGGTTGCCATAGTCACCATCGCCGGCCGCTATCGCGTAGCAGGCCGGCGATGGCAGCTTAACCCCTAAAAAGCCGCGATCTCTATAGAAAGCGGCTTTTAAGGGGTTAATCAGCGGGGACACAGCGATCGGTCCCCGCTGTAGGAGCTGTGACAGCTGCTGAACAAGACAGCAGCTGTCACAGCTCCTGCATGTGTCGGGAGGACGGCCGAAACGGCCGTTACTCCCGAGACGTACTATTCCGTCATGGAGCGCGAACGATACAGCTGCCATGACGTAATAGTACGTCCAGGAGCGGGAAGGGGTTAAGGAAGCGAAGCTGATGGGTATTTGGAACATAGACAACAACTATCGTAAATAACACATTGTTAAGTTCTCCTATTTGAATGATGTACTTCCCACATGGGTCTAATAAAGATACAATTGGAGTGAACACGATTATATTCTTTATGGCAAGAAGTACTCCCCTTTGTTTTTGTTATGGTGAGAAAGAATAACTTTAGAAAACTGGAGGTGTCTTATTCTATGGGCATCCTTTTCCATTATATGAGTCTCTTGTACACAGAACACGTCGCACTTCAGGGAAAGAGCCTCTTTCCACATAAACAATCCTTTATGGGGACTGTTCAAACCCTTTACATTTAGGGAAGCAAAATTAATCATCATGGTACAATAAAGAAAACACCATTGTGTAGAATTGTAAAATTTGATGATACAAATGCAAACCATCTATCTCCAGGTAAGAGAGGGTATTTAAAAAATAATCAAATTTGATAAAAGCAAGTTAGTATACCATATAAGTAAAGGTACATCCAGCATCTGAACATTATAAGATATCACACATCTAGCTGAGAGAGACATTAGACAAAAGAAAACTATGAAGCAACTTGAGTCCCAAAAATGCGAGTCAGACAAACTAAGTAAACACAGTAAACACATAGGCAGCTGTATAAGCTGTAGAAAAATGGTGGGACAATCACTCAGGGCTCGAATCCGAGAGACATGGCCGAACTCCAGCCGGCACTTACGTCACGGTAAAATAACTCTTCATTGATTATTTGTCCTCCGGGGTGGGACCACTTGGCCAGTCCCCTTCCAGGCAGTTAGACGAGAGTGTATCATCCTCTGCAAGGTCTGGAAGTGGAAGATTCCCCATTTTCAGGAATTTCCGCCCCTCAGTCAATGCGGAGATGACATGTAATAATCCTTTCTGACGTATCAGAATTTTCACGGGGAAACCCCATCTGTAGGCAATTTTTTGGCCACGTAATACAGCAGTAATCGGAGACAAATTTTTACGAAGGCGAAGTGTGGCCAACGATAAATCAGCAAACAGCTTAATATTTTGATACAGCGACGGCAAATCGCCAAAGTAACCTAGCAGAGGCCATCAAGGCGTCCTTCACATGATAGTAATGAATTTGAATGAGTACATCTCTTGGCAAGGTATCAGGAAGATGTTTTGGGCGAGGTACTCTATGCGCCCTATCTATAATTATGTCAGTAGTGGAGCTTGTTGGCATTAAAGCCATCAAGATCTCTTGTATGTATGTGATGAGATCCTTCGGTTGAATGTCCTCTGATATGCCCCTGAGCTTCACATTATTCTGCCTGGAGCGGTCTTCAAGATCTATGACTTTAGTTTTTAAAGTCTCAAGCTCTGTAGGCAAGTCGGAGTGTGTATCCAAAAGGTGATTATGAGAGGTAGCGAAGTCACCCATTTTGTTTTCTATATGATGTATTCGATGTCCCAATCCCTGCATTGTAGCATTAATGGGGGCCAATAAAGCTGTGAATTCATTGTTCATGGAGATGCTAAACACCGTCAGCATTTCCTTCATCAAAGTACCTGATGCAGGACGATCAGTAGTAGGAATGTCCATAAATGCAGTTGCAAACGAGGATGGTACATTGGGGAGAGAAGCAATGTCGCTTACCTCCAAATCCTGCCGAGTCTGATTTTGGAGTTTGAGTCGCTGTTTCGCATGGCTGAGTGAAGGTGAAGATGGTGTCGGCCTCATGGTGGTTTTGGCGCCCAAATCCTCCAAGGACACCGCGGCAAGGGGGCTATATCGGGAACCTGGTACAATCACTGGAGAACTTCTCAGAGGATCTTCTGTGGTAAGTGGAGGACATTTACCTCCCTGTGAAGAGCAGGAGGAAAGCGGTGAAACCGGTTTCCCCATACTAGAGGTTTGTGAGCGGGAAGTGAGGCTAGAGTCTCCCTCACCTCCATCCCGGTCTTTATCTAAATAAAACTCCAATTTGCCTTGCTGTTTAAGGCTTCTCTTGCCTCTTGTCATCATGAGCAGGTAATTCAGCTTCTCCAGAAGCCCAAATTATATAACCTGAAGAGCCTTGCTTTGAAATTAGCTGTAATAGTGCCGGAGCTCGGGAATCAAGCTGCCATGTCTCTCAGCTGCCAAGCCACGCCCCCCCTGTGAGGACACTTTCATGTTCATTGAAGACAGGAGAGGACATGCTGTCTCCTACAGTACTGCAGACTTATGAGCAGCTTGCTGTGCGGACCATGGCCGTTCTGTGATGTTTTTAACCCTTTGAGGACCAGACTAATTTTAGTTGTTATGCTCTTGTTTTTTCCTTTTTTTTATATTTTGGTGTACAGAGCTGTGTAAGGCGTCTTTTTGTACGGGGAAAAATGTTGTTTTTATTATAGAGGCTCTGTCACCACATATAAATACGATCTCCTACATAATCTGATCGGCTCTGTAATGTAGATAACAACAGTGTTTTTTATTTTGAAAAATGATCAATTTTGAGTGAGTTATGAGCAATTTTAGATTTATACTAATTAGTTTCTTAACAGACAACTGGGCGTTTTTACCTTTTGACCAACTGGGCATTGTAAAGAGTGTATGACGCTGACCAATCACTGTCCAGGGGTGTAGCTAGGGGGGGGGGCAGACGGGGCATGTGCCCCGGGCGCAACTAGGTGGTAGGGAAGGGGGGCGCCACAGAGCAGCAGATCGCTGCTGATAGGCGCCCTGTATGTCGGACACCTGCAGCAGCCTTAGAAGTCACGCAGCGGCGTTCTGACTGGGGTCTGTGACGGCCAGGAAGTGGACCAGTCCAGTCACCTTACCTGTCACCTGACCTCACGTCAGTGACATGAGGTCAGATGACTCAGGTCAGGGGACTGGTCCACTCCCGTGCTGCGCCCTCCCAGCATGTAGGGGGCGCCTCTGGGCTCTGCCTCTACTCTGTGCTCTGATATTACACACACATAACAGCCGAGAAGCAGAGGAGGAAGCTCCGCCCACAGCCTGTCCTGAACTGTTATCCTGTCAGCAAGGAGACATGGTGAGTGTCTGTGTGTATATGTGTGTGTAGTGTGTATACAGTGTGTGTCTCTGTGTTTGTATGTGTATATGTTACAGTGTGTGTGTGTGTGTGTGTGTCTCTGCATGTGTTTGTCTCTTACATGTACTACATTATCTGTACTCGGAGAGTTATCTCTGTGTTTACTGTGGTGTTACATAGGATTGCAGACAACATCTACCACATTATCTGTAATCAGAGAGTTATCACTGTGTTGTCTGTGGTGTTACATAGGACTTCAGGTGACATGACTACATTATCTGTACTCAGAACATTATCACTGTGTGTTATCTGTGTTGTTACATAGGACTGCAGGTAACATCTACTACATTATCTGTGCTGTGTACATATGTGCATGTGTGCGTATATATGGGTCTGTTTGTGAATGTGTCTTTGTGCTTCTATATTTGTGCCTTTTATGTATTTGTATATGTCCCTGTCTGTGTATTTATCTGCCGGTGTGTGTGTGTGTGTGTGTGTGTGTGTGTGTGTGTATATGTGTTTGTACGTCTATATATTTACCTGTATGTATGTATTCCAGAATGTGTGTATGTATATTTGCCTGTATGTCTAAATATCTGTCTTTATGTATGTACAGTATATATGTTCCAGCGTGTCCATATATGTGGTTAATTTTTGGTTTGTGTAGGGGGCGGCAATAGAGAGTCCCGCACAGGGCGCCATCCAAGCTAAAGCCGGCCCTGGCTGTCACCAACCCTAGTCAGAAGGAACTCCGCCGCTGCCTGCACCACATGACCTCCTCGGCTCCTCCGGTAAGTCACATCAGGCAGAGCGGAGAGTGGTAGCGGTAGGCTACCGCTCACCGATCTGTTCACAGTGTGGCGCTAAGTACAAGGGGGGGAGTGTGGCGCTATTTACAAGGGGGGGGATATGGCACTATTTACAAGGGGGGGGGAGTGTGGCGCTATTTACAAAGGGGCAGCAGGCTGTGTCTGGCACTATTTACAAGGGGGGCTGTGTGGCGCTATTTACAAGGGGGCTGTGTGGCTCTATTTACAAGGGGGCTGTGTGGCGCTATTTACAAGGGGGGCTGTGGCACTATTTACAAGGGGGGCTGTGTGTGCGCTATCTACAAGGGGGGATGTGTGTGGCACTATCTACAAGAGAGGGGCTGTGTGTGGCGCTATCTACAGGGGGCTGTGTGTGGCCTCTTTAATTTATTTTCTTTTAATTTATTTTTATGTTAATTACATTATATAACTATATCGCTTGTAAAATGTAGAAATGTTTTTATGCTCAAATTGTGAAAAAAAATTACACCTCATTGATTGGTAGAGAAAGCAAACATGGCGAGGGGAAGGAGATGTCGGTAAATAAGTTGGGGGGGGGGCGCCAGTCTGAATCTTTGCCCCGGGTGCAGGAGAACCTGGCTGCGCCTCTGCACTGTCATACACTTCTTTTCATTCATGTTCCTTTGTACTCAGCACAGCATGATCTCGCGAGATCACTCTGTGCTGTCACATACACCCACATTAACTTTACCGAAGTATCTTGAGAGTGAATAGACATAGCCTCCAGCCGGGACGCGATGTCTATTCACACTTCCGACACTTCAGTAAAGTTTTTGTGGGGCTCTGCCCTTCCTCTACTTACCTGAGCATTGTTAGTCTTCCTGAGAGTGTTCGTCTATGCAAATGGTCCCTTAATTGTATCCTGCTCCAAGTGTTCCCGTTTCCTGCTTCCCGTATCCTGTATCCTGTTTCTGTGTTTCGTTCCTGTTCCTAAGCCTATTGTTGGAGTCGTGTGGGCCTCATCTGCCATGTCTGGTGCCATCTGCCACTTCAGGTATCATCTGCCACATCTGGTGTCATCCGCCATGTCTGGTATCGTCTGCCTTGCCTGGTGCCACCTTCATGTGTCATCTGCCACGCCAAACATCACGTGTGCCACGTGTCTACTACTCTGAGCATCTGCCTGAACATCCTCCCAGGTATTTTTTTCCGAAAGACTATTATTTACATTTGTTTAGAGCAGTCTTGTGGGTCCACATACCCCACGGCCATGACAGTAGTTCTATGACTGTATTCACACAGCCGTTTTTTTAACGGCTCGTGAATACTGGCCATCAAAAAATAGGACGTCCTATTTTTGGCCATTTTCACGACCAAACGGCCCCAAAGAACTCAATTGATCAGTATTTAACGGCTACTTTCAGGAATCAATCCTTGTGACGGCCGTTAAGAGGATTCCTAGGGCACAAAGCTACTTTAAGCACTGAGCCCAGGGAAGCCCTTGATGTCACTGTCCATATATGGACAGTGATGTCAGAGCTTTCAACTATTGAGTCCCCGGCCAGATCATTGCAAGCTCTCTGGCCGAGGACTCCGGTTTTGGGAAAGTCCACACACCTCCCTGCAGATAGTGCCACACACCTCCCTGTAGATAGCGCCACATTCCCCCTGTAGATAAGGCCACACACCCCACCTGGTAGATAGCACTACACCATCTCTATAGATAGCACTATTGGGGCTCCCTCTAGGTGCGGAATCCCCAGCCAGAGAATTTCCGCTGCTCTGTCTTGGGATTTCGCTGTGGGAGGAGCACCTGACATCACTCCCAATATATAGATAGTGATGCCAGGGGCTCCTGCAGGTGCGGAATCCCCGGCCAGAGCATCATCGAGGATTCCATATATACTGGGACATCAGGAACTCCTTCTTGAGCGAAATTCCTGGACAGAGCATTGCCGACGCTCTGGCAGGGGATTCTGCTCCAGGAGGGAGCCCCAATGGCGATATCTACAGGGTGTGCTTACCGCTATCTACCCAGTGGGGTATGTGTAGAGTGGAGTGCGGCTCTATCTACAGGGGGTATGTGGGGCGATATCTATGGGGGCGTGGCACTATCTTCAACAAGGCGGGTGCGGCACTATCTGCATGGGCACTGTGTGTGGCACTATCTACATGTTCACTGGCACTTTATATGTGGGCACTATGACACTTTATATGTGGGCACTGTGGCACTATGTGGGCACTGTGGCACTATGTGGGTACTGGCATTATCTATGTGTGCAGTATTTACAGTAGGCACTGTGGCACTATCTACAAGGGCATTGCAGCAGTATCTACATGGTCACTGTATTGTTTTCAGGGGGTTTGGACAAAAAAACTCTGACAAATGAAATCCATACGTTTTTTTAACGACCAAGAAAAATGAATGACAAACGCATGACAAATGGCCATTAAAAACGAACAGACGGACTGGAAATGGATGGAAATTTGGAGAAACTCTGATGCAAAACGGCAATGACAGTTGATCAGTTTTTGATGGCCATTTGTTTTCACTGTAAGGTAAATGTAGCCTTCCAATCTTCTAGCTCTCTCCGCTGTGTGTGTTGTGTTTTTTTTTAAATATTTAACCTTATTAATAACATAACAACATCACAGAGACAGGCAGCCATTTTATAAATGATCTAGAGACAGTAAATACATATACAGTGTTGTGCTGACTCTCCATCCTCACTGCCACTACCTCCTCGCTACGACGGAGACGCAAGGACCTGCAGGGGATTTCTGAACCAGTGCCAGATCCACTTTAGCCTACTTGCCGAAGCATTTCCGTCTGATGGCGCAAGGATCGCTTTCATCATCTCGCTCCTTACTGGCAAGGCCCTAGCATGGACGAATCCTATCTTGGAACGTCAGGGACCAGAGACCCATGACTTCCAGTGTTTCCTACTGACTTTCTGCTCGGTATTTGAGGAACCTGGGCGAGTCTCATCTGCTGCTGCATCTCTGCTGACCCTTCGCCAGGGAGACGCCTCCATGGGTGAGCATGCCATTTAGTTTCACACCTTGGCGGCAGAGCTGTCTTGGAAAAACAAGGCCATGGTGGCTACATTCTGGCAGGAACTGTCTTCCGAGATTAAAGACGAGCTTGCTGATCGTGATCTGGATGACCGTATTCTTCTCGCCACCCGGATTGACATGAGGATCTGGGAGCGATCCCAAGAGGTTCGTCGGGAGAGAAGAGTTCCCTGGCTGGCTCCTACTTTCCAGCAATCCCTGTTGCCCTCACCAGTTGTTCCACCAGAGACCTTCTCAAATTATCCGTCCAGGAGAATCAACGCAGACGCACTTCGGGACTGTTTCTGTATTGCGGCCTCGGAGGCCATGTTGTGCGTTTGTGCCCTCAGAAGCCAAAGAACTCCAAATACCTGGGATTGGTTGGAGAGACAACCCTAGGCGATGCAGCGCTGAAGAAAAAAACTCTCTTCCCCGTGACCATAGTGTCCAGCGAAAAGGCATACTGGGTATCTGCCTATCTGGACTCTGGATCCGCAGCTAACTTCATCCAAAAAGATCTAGTGGATCTTCTCCAGTTGCCCACAGTCCCTCTGGAGGCGTCTTTGTCTGTTGCCACAGTGAATGGACTGCCTCCGCCCGATCCAATTGTATCTGAGACCAAACCGCTGAAGCTCCAATTTGGAGTCCTTCATTTGGAGCTAATTTCATTTCTTGTCCTGCCCAAAGCCATCAACCCGGTGCTGCTGGGTCTGCCTTGGCTTCGACTACATGCCCCAGTACTGGACTGGAATTCCAGACAGGTTCTCCAATGGGGCTCCAAGTGTCTCAATCGCTGTCTGTTGCACATCCATCTGCCCCAGCCTCCTCTGCCTCAGTCGTTGGCAGGACTGCCTCCACATTACTCTCAGTTTGCGGATGTCTTCAGAAATATGGAAGCTGAGATGCTGCCTCCACACTGGGCTTATGATTGCCCTATTGAACTAGTTCCTAATGCGTCCCCTCCTCGTGAACGGGTATACCCTCTCTCCTTGCAAGAGACTCCGTCTATGTCGGCATATATCAAGGAATATCTGGAGAGGGGTTTCATACAAAAATTTAACCCCCCCGGCCTGGGCCGGGTTCTTCTTAGTCAAGAAGAGAGATGGATCTCTTTGGCCTTGCATTGACTACCGGGTTCTCAATCAAATCACGGTCAAGAACAAATATGCGTTACAACTAATTTCCAAACTATTTGACCGCATACTAGGAGCCAAGATTTTTTCTTAACTAGACCTGCGTGGGGCTTACAACTTGATCCGGATTTGCCGGGGTGACGAATGGAAGACGGCATTCAACACCCGAGACGGGCACTATGAATACCTGGTAATGCCCTTTGGACTGTGTAACGCTCCCGCGGTCTTCCAAGAGTTCATCAATGACATCTTCCGAGATCTCCTCTATGTTTGTGTTGTGGTCTATCTCGATGACATTTTGATTTTTTTCTCCAGACCCAACGACTCATCGGAGACATGTCAGTCAATTTCTACTGCGATTAAGGGGGAATCGCCTTTATGCCAAGTTGGAGAAGTGTGTGTGTTTTTGAAGAATTCTTTACCCTTCCTGGGCTGCATCATCTCAGATCAAGGCCTCAAGATGTATCCTGAAAAAGTAAAGTCCATCCTGGAATGGCCACATCCTCCAAGTTCGAGGTCCATACAGCATTTTTTGGGATTCACCAACTTCTGCCAGCAGTTTATCCCAAACTTCTCTTCACGGACTGCTCCCATCTCTACCCTCACCAAAAAAGATATGAACACCAGGGTGTGGACTCCAGAGGCAGAATCTGCATTTAATAGCCTTAGGAGTGCCTTCACGTAAGCCTCAACCCTTCATCATCCTGATTTATCTCGACAGTTTTCGTTGGAAGTGGACGCCTCCTCTGTTGGTGCAGCTGACTTCTGTTCCAGAGAGGTTCCAAAGGGAAGGCAGTGGTATGTGGCTATTATTCTAGACTTTTTTTCTCCCACAGAGCGCAATTACTCTATTGGTGATCGGGAGTTGCTGGCCATCAAATTGGCTCTGGAGGAGTGGAGACATCTACTAGAGGGCGCAGCTCACCACATCATGATATATACCGACCACAAGAACCTCACATATCTCCAGTCAGCCCAGCGGCTGAACCCCTGTCAAGCCAGGTGGTCATTGTTCTTTGCCCGGTTCCAGTTTGTGCTCCACTACCGTCCTGCTGACAAAAATGTGAGGGCCGATGCCTTGTCCAGGTCGTTCCAGACAGAGGACACCATGGGAGTCTCCACAAAGTATCATTGATCCGTCCTGTATTATTTCTGTAAACACTCTGCAAGTTATAGACATCCCTCCGGGGAGGACTTTTGTGCGCCTGCAGACAGGAGGAGAATCCTTCACTGGGGGCACAGCTCCAAACTGGCTGGGCACGCAGGTGCTCATAAAACCCAAGATCTGATTGCCTGTCATTTCTGGTGGCCCATGCTGCCCAAAGATATTGCAAACTTTGTCTCGTCCTGCACTGTATGCGCTGCCAACAAGGTTACTCACTCCAAGCCTGCTGGTCTGCTCCAACCTCTGCCTGTGCCCAATACTCCCTGGCAGCATATAGCAATGGACTTTATCACAGACCTTCCTTCCTCTGTTGGATGCAATACGGTCTGGGTGATGGTGGACCAGTACTCTAAAATGGCTCATTTTGTTCCACTGACCGGCCTACCTCCTGATTAACTGACTGACTAACCACTTCATCCAACGCATCTTTTACTTGCATGTCTTGCCTCTTCATATCATGTCTGATCGGGGGGTTCAGTTTACCTTGAGATTCTGGAGAGCCCTCTGTAAACTCCTGGATGTGAAGTTGGACTTTTCTTCAGCCTACCATCCCCAGTACAATGGTCAAGTCGAGAGGATTAACCAAATCATGGAGCATTATCTACAACACTTCATCTCCATGCATCATGATGACTGGGTTCAGCTTCTTCCTTGGGCTGAGTTCTCATACAACAACCACACAAGTGAGTCAACTGCTACTACACCGTTCTTCATTGTCTACGGTAAACCTCCACAAATTCCTCTTCCTGTTTAAGCTACGTCCCAGGTGCCCGCAGCTGACTCTGCATTCAGGAGTTTTCTACAGATCTGGCAGTGAACCCGGTCCTCTATTCTGCTGGCGCTCTACCACATGAAGCGAAAGGCGGATACTAGAAGAAGAGACCCGCCTCAGTATCCTCCGGGTACCAAAGACTGGCTGTCCTCAAGGAATATACGTCCAAATAGTGCCTTCGTACAAGTTTGCTCCCAGGTTCCTTGGACCCTTTGAGATCCTACAGCAAATCAACCCTGTCTCCAACAAGCTTCGGCTGCCTCCTACCCTCAGAATCCCCAACTCCTTTCACGTGTCCCTCCTGAAGCCTGTGGTCCTCAACCGCTACACAAAAACGCCTAGCTCTGCAGTTGCTCCCAGCGGTTCTTCTGATGTATTTGAGGTTAAGGAGATCCTGGACTTCAAAAAAGTAGGAGGAAGAACTTTTTATTTGGTGGATTGGAAGGGGGTTGGTCCAGAGGAGAGGTCCTGGGAGCCAGAAGAGAACCTCAATGCCCCTGCCCTTATTAAGAAGTTCCTCTCTCGCTCTGGCCCCAAGAAGAGGGGGCATAAGAGGGGGGATACTGTAGCGTCGATGGCAGCGGACCATCGGGATTACTTACCCCCCAGCGACCGCAGCCATGGATCTGTGAGCACTGGCCCGCATCTCCTCCCCAAGAGACGCAAGCGCTCACTTCCGCTTAGGTATGCTGTGTCCAGTAGGGTGCCTTAAAGGTCCAGCGCGCACACATGGGAATCATCATTAATTAGCCCATGAACACCCTGGACTATAAGAAGGGCCCTGCCCCTTAGCTCATTGCCTGAGCGTTGTTAGTATTCCCATGTTAGTCTTTGCAAATGGTCCCTTAGTGTTTGCCCTATTCCCGTGCCCTGATGCCTGTTTCCTGTATCCCGTGCTGTGTTATTTTTCCTGTGCCTGTTAGTGATTGGAGTCGTGTCCTGCTGCTCTTGCTGTCATCCGCCACGTCTGGTGCAACCTACTGCACCTGCTGTCGTCTGGCAGATCCTACTGCACCTGCTGTCATCCGCCACGTGTGGCGCAACATGCTGCACCTGCTGTCATCCGTGCTAAAGCCTTTGACACTGTCTGGATTATTCAGGTACCCTTGTGCTGGATTTTGTATTGCTTGGGTGCTCTGTTGTTTGGCCAGCAGCCTCCCCGCTACGGCGGCGGAGGCAGCATACCCTCCGCATACCCACGCACGGTCCGCATACCCACAGACCGTGACACACAGTGAATCAGTTGTTTTTCATCTTTACACCATTAGTCCTATTCACTTAGCCCATGTCCTCTATATTGCCCCAACACATGTGTATCATGTAACCCTATTTTTAACTGAATGTTAGGTATAATTTTATATGGTGTGTGTAAGCCACAGACCTTAACCTATATTCCCTTGATCCACCTCACAAGCCCTTATCCCCTTGCAGCTCCCCTCTCACAAGCCCATACCTTATTGTACCCTTGTAACCCCTAAGTTAAAGGGATGGTTAGAGCCAGGTGGTGGAGGGTCACAAGTGAGTGAGTGTATGTATATGTGTATCTCGGAACATGGGTGGGTAATGGTATAGTTTAGCGGTATTGTACTGAAATTGTTGATATATATTGTTGATGTGTTGTATCATATATAGCATTAGTATACTTATTACATATTTATGGTTATTATATGTATTGAATTGTACTAATAATATACTATTTTTATACTATTTATCTGCAATGTACTGTGTTTGATATTTAGTGTAATTAGTGTTAGTAAATAAACGTGGAAAATTTACTATACCATTGTGTCGTGAATCAACGCATACACATACAGAGTTAATAAAGGTAATAGAAAGATAATACAGGGGGAAAAGAATAGAAAACTAGGTAAACCCTAGTGACCCTAGTACAAAAGCAGAAAGTGATAATTTATATTATCCACTGAATATACCACCCTTTTATACAACTTATGATCCTGGCTAATAGAAAAGGGTCCTTTTTTATAACAGTGCGGTAGTCTCTAAGAAACTAAACATATGGTATAGCTGGGATTTGTTAGAAGACACAGTTCTGATACACATACTGTAAAGAGCAAAAAATATACATGAAAAACTGCACTATGTGAACCTGGTCATATGTCCACAACTTGATGAATCTATTTACTGAATAAACAACGAGAAAATCTGTAAGAAGGTACACACAAATACATTACGGGTCCATGGCAGGTTTATCTCTATAAACATGTAAAATAAATTGTAGTCAACACATTTTTTATTGAAATTAATTTACATTGATAACATTAACCAAATGAAAGATCTTTTTCTTAAATCAGCAAGTATTAGGTAATATCACAGAAATAGTAGAAAGTTGTTTCACATTAAATATAAAAATGATTCCCTTGATCTTAAAGTCTACATATACAGTAAAACCTCCCCAAACGACCACCATTTTAGTGTATGGAAACTGCCATTCTGTAAGCAGACCACCCCCTAAACTGACCAAAGACCAAAATTTTCACTGAAAACACCAATAAATAGACCACAAATTAGACTTACATATGCTGTAAATCATCTGGACACGAGTCTATTCCACGCTGCATCACGAACCAGTGAAAGCAGTAGGAGGAGACGTAGATAGTGTAGCCAATTTTGGGGACACAGAATAAGAGTGTAACCATTCTGGGAACCAGGAGTGAGATAGGAGTCATGCTGGGGACCAGGAATGAGTAGGGAATTATGTTGGGAACCAGGAATGATAGGGGAACCCTGCTGGGGACCAGGAATAAGAAGGGAACCATGCTGGGTACTGGGAAATAGAGGGGAACCATGCTGGGGACCAAGAATGGGAGGGGATTTCTGCTGGGGGCCAGGAATGGGAGGGGAACTATGCTGGGTACTAGGAATGAGAAGGGAGCCATGCTGGGAACCAAGAGGGGAACATACTGGGCAATAAGATTTAGAGGAGTGCCATGCTGGGGACCAATATATAGAGAGGTGCCATGCTGGGGACCAAAAATTATACAGCCATCTTGAACTGGGTCGGGAGGGGTCACCATGGAGGCTGAGAATGTGAGGAGGCCACTTATAGTAACACCCAGTAGAAATGAGAGGTGCCATGCTGGGGACAAGGAATGAGAGTATAACCATGCTGGGGACCAAGAATGAGAGGGGAATGATAGTGTAGCCATGTTGGAGATGCAGAATAAGAGGGGAGCCATTCTGGGGACCAGGAGTGAGATGGGAGTCATGCTGGCGACCAGGAGTGAGATGGGAGTAATGCTAGGGACCAGGAATGAGATGAGAACCATACTGGGAACCAATAATGAGAGGGGAGCCTTGCTGGGGACCAAGAATGAGAGGGGAGCCATGCTGAGGACTAGGAATGAAAGGGAGTCATGCTGGGGACCAGAAATAAGATGAAAAAGCATGCTGGGGATGAGGAATGAGAAGGGAGTCATGCTGGGAGCCAATAGGGGAACATGCTGGGCAGCAAGATTTAGAGGGGTGTCATTCTGGGGACCAATATTTAGAGGGGTGGCATGCTAAAAAACAAAAATGATGCAGCCATCTTGAACTGGGTAGGGAGGGGTCACCATGGGGACTGATAAAGAGAGGAAGCCACCTATAGTAGCACCCAGGTGCAATTCATTCATACATTTCTAGGAGGAATAGCAAAGGAACAGCACAATGCAGAGTTGTAAGAAAGTATGTTCCAAAATTGTGATTGCATGGGGAATACAAGTATTTACTAAAATAGACATGTCAGGAGAGGTGACAGGTTCTCTTTGAAGATAATGCTATGCATGTTCTATAAAGGGTTGTTAATGCTAACAATGAAACAATGGCTAGCATAATCCTGTTAAACACCCTAAGGGTATGTTCACACGGCAACGCCAATTACGTCTGAAATTACGGAGCTGTTTTCAGGCGAAAACAGCTCCTGAATTTCAGACGTTTTGACAAGTGCACGCGTTTTTCGTGATGTTTTTTACGGACATAATTGGAGCTGGTTTTCATTGGAGTCAATGAAAAACTGCTCCAATTACATCCCAAGAAGTGACATGCACTTCATTGAGGCGGGCGTCTTTTTACGTGCCGTCTTTTGACAGCGGCGCGGAAAAAAAAAGCCCGTCGGCACAGAACACCGTAAGACCCAATGAATTCAAAGGGCAGATGTTTACAGACAGTTTGGAGCCGTTTTTTCGGGTGTAATTCGAGGCGTAAAATGCCTAAATTACGGCCATAAATAGGGCGTGTGAACATACCCTAAGACATTCCAATCACTTTCTAGCAAATTAAATAAAACCAGATTCACTTACCAAGCAGAGACAATAATGTAATTACTGAAAATAAAATTGCTCTAGTTTCTCTTTTGTTGAAAGCAAACACTGATTTATCGATTGATGTGCATATACTGAGGCTGTTCTTTTCTGTTCCCTCACAGATGCTTCAGTTCTATTCTGTTTTCTACTGCTATGATATTCTTCAATTGTAAAATGAGAAGATCTTGGTAATAACATACTGTCAATATAAACTCGTGTTCTTCCTGTTGTAAACTTTACATCTTGTTTTTTGTATCACCATTAATAGACACCATAGATGCAGCGTTCATAATGTCTTGTTGGTCATCATCCTTCTTTATGCATCTTCTAATAAATGTGTAAATGGCAAACCCTGGTATCACTAAACTTGGAACTCCAGCAAGAATTACAATTATTGCATACACCCAACCAGGATAACCTTGCTGTTTGGATTTCGGAAATTCTTTCTGTAAATGAAGTATATGAAAAATGTATTTATTATTTTATTTGATCATTTATTATGCAATTCTAATTATTTTTTTGTAATGTATTTTTGAAACAGCATGCTGTAAGTAGTCCTATATTTACACGTAGGCACTGCGACTTATTCGGTGAAGGAAATAAAATAAAAAACTCCTCCATTATTTATATAAAAAACAAAGGGTAGCACAGGTATAAATGGTCAAATTAATGCGAGGGATTGTTTGTATGGGGAATACATCTGCAAGAGAGCATGTGGTAGAGAATAACACATTTTTTCTCAAGAGATCCATGAGAAAAAAACCTCTTCATAAAACCGGACGCACGTAAAGTCTATGGCCACTGTGTTATGTTTCCAAACAACACAAATCCGTAATATGGCCATGATCGAGAGGACTTAATAGATCAGAATATTAAACTAACTGCATATTTTGTATATACAGTTCTTTAAACTGGGCTGACCTAGGGAAATATATAAATTAATGCACATAAAGAAAACATGACTTTCTGTATATGTTGGCATCAGGAATTAAGAGGAATGGAGACTGACAGGATAATAATAAAAAAATATTCAATATTAAGAAAAATGTGGGCAGGACTAAATTTTCTTGTAAATCAAGTATAGAGTTTGAAGAAAGGGACATGTAGAAGTAAGGGAGAAAGATGTTAGTATGGTAGGGTTGAGTGTGCCTGTTTTAAAAAAAAAATAATTCATAATATTTGTTAAACCATTGACATATCTCCAGTCCCCGACAGTGCTCCCCTTGCTGTTAAAATGCAACTTCGCTCTTATATATGTATATTTTTTTATTCAGCCTATACGTTTTATTGCTGCTAATCATTGTTGTAAACTTGTTTACAAATGTATTGGTTTTTGTAATAGAATTCTACCCCAACTACTATATGTTAAATGACTTACAGGAATGTTGCTTACATTCATTACATCACAGCAGGCTGTCTTTTTCAAACTGTTTTTGGCGTTTTTTTTCGTCACAGTGTGCTACCTGATTGACTGCTAATTATTATTTAAGCAGTTTATTATTTCTTTCATTTGTGTTTGACCTGATGAAGACGCCGGTTCGGCGTAGAAACGCGTAGTCCGTTTTATGTTTGTTCTAAATAAATGTAGTCTTGTTTTGAACTACTGGATTCTCCTCTATTGGATGTTAGCAGCGCTATTTTTTGGAAGCTCTATTTTTTTTGCATATATATGGGTCCTTTCTGGGTATGTTTATTCATGAATTACTTGTGACAGCAGAGGCCTGTGATTGGCTACAGCGGTCAAGTGCAGGTAGTCGGCACGTCATCACTGCAGGACATCTACCAAACGCGAGTGGGACCACTAGGTGAATAATGTTTCTTTTGTTACTTTATTAAATTACCTGCCTAGCCAATTTTTTGGGGGAGACTCAGAATACACTTTTAAATCTCCTGTAGTTTAAATATACCATCTGGAAGTATGGTAATGGGTCACTGCTAATAAATAAACATTTTCTTTCTTACGTGACACTATCGCCCAGTTGTCTTTATCACTTCTACAGCTTCAAAATTCAGGGACATCCACAAAATAACAAATTTGGGACTATTTTTAATGATTCTGGGCTGCCGGAATTTATGGTCCATCATATATCAGAAAAAAAGTAATGCTTACTGTTTCATATGAAAGACTTCCTTATAACATACTTACATATTCGGGATCCCAAGAAATGTATGAAAGTTCCTGAGAAACTTTAACCACAAAATAGAAAAAGAATATTACAATCATTATCAGAGGACTGATAACTCTCCATGTGGCTTGCCAAAAGATGTTTGGTTTATGACCAATCATGAATTCGATGTCTCTGTTAAACCTAAAAATGAAAAGAAGCATAATAAATATCAGGATGTATTATGTTACAAGAATTGTCAAACATTTTTGAGATAGGCTCCCATGTTAAATATCCTGAGAAATTGGAGTCCTTAACCCCTTAAGGACTGAGCCTGTTTTGGCCTTAAGGACACAGCCTATTTTTTCAAATCTGACATGTGTCACTTTATGTGGTAATATGCTTTATGCTTTTACCTATCCAAGCGATTCTGAGAATGTTTTCTCGTGACACATTGGACTTTATGTTACTGGCAAAATTTGCTCGATACATTAAGTATTTAATTGTGAAAAACACCTAAATTTAGCGAAAAATTGTAAAAATTTGCATTTTTCCAAATTTATATGTATCTGCTTGTAAGACAGATAGTAATACCACACAAAATTGTTGCTAATTAACATCACCCATATGTCTACTTTAGATTGGCATCGTTTTTTGAACATCCTTTTCTTTTTCTATGACATCACAAGGCTTAGAACTTTAGCAGCAATTTCTCACATTTTCAAGAAAATTTCAAAAGGCTATTTTTACAGGGGCCAGTTCAGTTGTGAAGTGGATTTTAGGGCCTTATATATTAGAAACCCTCGATAAGTCACCCCATTTTAAAAACGTCACCCCTCAAAGTATTCAAAACAGCATTTAGAAAGTTTCTTAACCCTTTAGATGTTTCACAGGAATTAAGGCAAAGTAGATGTGAAATGTTCACATTTTTTTTTTTTTTTGCAGAAATTCATTTTTCATCTATTTTTTTTGTAACACAGAAAGTTTTACCAGAGAAACGCAACTCAATATCTATTGCCCAGATTCTGCAGCTTTTAGAAATACCCCACATGTGGCCTTAGTGCACTTATTGACTGAAGCACCGGCCTCAGAAGCAAAGGAGCACCTAGAGGATTTTGGGGCCTCCTTTTTATTAGAAAATATTTTAGGCTCCATGTCGGGTCTGAAAGGCTCTTGCGGCGCCAAAACAGTGAAAATCCCGCAAAAATTACCCCATTTTGGAAACTATACCCCTTGAGGAAATTATCTAGGGGTATAGTGAGCATTTTGGATTACTGAAAGTAGGCCGTGAAAATGAAAATCTACATTCTTTCAAAGAAAATGTAGGTTTAGCTAATTTTTTCTAATTTCCACAAGGACTAAAAGGAGAAAATGCACCACTACTTTTGTAAAGCAATTTCTCCCGAGTAAAACAATACCCCGCATGTGGTCATAAACGGCTGTTTGGACACACGGCGGAGCTTAGAAGGGAAAGAGTGCCATTTGGCTTTTGGAGCTCAAATTTAGCAGGAATGGTTTGCGGAGACCACGTCGCATTTGCAAAGCCCCTAAGGGACCAAAACAGTGAAAACACCAAAAAAGTGACTCCATTTAGGAAACTACACCCCTTGAAGAATCCATCTAGGGGTGTAGTGAGCATTTTGAACCCACAGAGGTTTCATAGATTTTATTAGAATTGGGCAGTGAAGATAAAAAAAAATCATTTTTTTCCAATAAGACGTAGCTTTAGCTCAAAATTTTTCATTTTCTCAACAAATAAAGGAATAAAAGAACCCCAACATTTGTAAAGAAACTTCTCTGGAGCACGGCAATACCCCATTTGTGGTCATAAACTGCTGTTTGGGCATACGGCAAGGATCAGAAGAGAAGGAGTGCCATTTGGCTTTTGGAGCACAGATTTTGCTGGATTGGTTTCTTGACACCATGTCACTTTTGCAAAGCTCCTAAGGTACCAGTACAGTGGAAACTCCCCAAAAGTGACTTGATTCACGAAACTACACCCCTTGAGGAATTCATCTAGGGGTGTAGTGAGTATTTTGACCCCACAGGTGTTTCATAGATTTTATTAGAATTGGGCAGTGAAAATAAAAAAAAACATTTTTCTTCAATAAGACGTAGTTTTAGCTGAAAATGTTTCATATTCTCAACAAATAAATGAAAAAAAGCACCCCAACACTTGTAAAGCAACTTCTCCTGTGTACGGCAATACCACATATGTGGTCATAAACTGCTGTTTGGGCACAGAGTAGGGCTCAGAAGGGAAGGAGCGCCATTTGGCTTTTGGAGTACAGATTTTGCTGGATTGGTTTCTGGTCGCTATGTCGCATTTGCAAAGTCCCTGTGGGACCAAAACAGTGGAAACCCCCCAGAAGTGACCTCATTTTGGAAACTACACCCCTCAAGGTATTCACCTAGTGGTGTAGTGAGCATATTAACCCCACAGGTGATTGGCAGAAATTGGTGTGCACTCGACGTTGCAGAGTGAAAATGGTTTTTCAATAGATATGCCAATATGTGGCGCCCAGCTGGTGCCACTGGAGACACACACCCCAAAAATTGTTAAAAGGGTTCTTCCGGGTATGGCGATGCCATATATGTGGAAGTAAACTGCTGTTTGGGCACACTGTAGGGTTCAGAAGGGAGGTAGCGCCATTTGGCTTTTGGAGCGTGGACTTTGCTTGTAGTAGTTTTGTTTTGAGTCTTGCTGGTGTTTCCGTTTATAATGTGGGGGTACATGTAAGGCGGGCGGAGTATATAAGGGGCATAGTCAGGTGGTATGGTGGGGTAAAAAAAAACAATAAAATAATCCATAGATGTGTGTTATGCTGTGAAGCAATCCTTTCTGCATAGGCCGGTGTCGCACTAATAAATGGTCTTTACTTATTCCCCTTTTGGTCCACACTCGGCACCTTTGAAGTTTGGGGAATTTTGCTGGGAAGTGTTGTCCTGGTATAATACCGGCACCCTCGCTTCCAGCAGATATGTTTGGGCCCTCCCCTTCCTTGTTCCCTAATTTTAGGGGCCTTGATAATTCGCCACTTGAAACAGAAGAAACGTTCCCCTCGGGCCGGCACAACTGCATATTTTTATTTCCTGGCTTATTGGTGCCTTGACAAATTTTATTTTTTCATAGACATAGTGGTATGAGGGCTGGTTTGTTGTGGGACGAGCTGTAGTTTTTATTGGTACCATTTTGTGGTACATGCGACTTTTTGATCACTTGTAAGGCTGGGTTCACACGACCTATTTTCAGACGTAAACGAGGCGTATTATGCCTCGTTTTACGTCTGAAAATAAGGCTACAATATGTCGACAAACATCTGCCCATTCATTTGAATGGGTTTGCCGACGTATTGTGCAGACGACCTGTAATTTACGCGTCGTCGTTTGACAGCTGTCAAACGACGACGCATAAATTGACTGCCTCGGCAAAGAAGTGCAGGGCACTTCTTTGCCACGTAATTTGAGCCGTTCTTCATTGAACTCAATGAAGAGCAGCTCAAGATATACGAGCGTCACAGACGCCTCGTATATTACGAGGAGGAGCATTTACGGCTGAAACGACGCAGCTGTTTTCTTCTGAAAACAGGCTGTCATTTCAGGCGTAAAAGCCAGCTAGCGTGTGAACATACCCTCATCCTTATTTTTTTGGGAGGCAAGGTGACCAAAAAACAGCAATTCTGGCATATCTTTTTAGTTTTTTTTATACAGCGTTCACCACGCATTATAAATTACATGTTAGCTTTATTCTGCGGGTCAGTCCGATTCCGGTAATACCTCATTTATAGCACTTTTTATGTTTTACAACTTTTTGCACAATAAAATTACTTTTGTAAAGAGAATGGATTTTTTCTGTCGCCAAGTTGTGAGAGCTATAACGGTTTTAAATTTTTCGTCGACGGAGCTGTATGAGGGCTTGTTTTTAGCGAGATGAGTTATAGTTTTTATAGGTACCATTTTTAGGTACATGTGACTTTTTGATCACTTTTTATTTCAATTTTTGGAAGACAAAGTGACCAAAAAATAGCAATTATGTCAGTATTTTTTAGGTTTTTTTTTTACGGCGTTCACCGTGCGGAATAAATAACATAATATTTTTATAGTTAAGGTCGTTACGGTCGCAGCAATACCAAATATGTATGGCTTTATTATTTTTTTCAATAATAAATGACTTGATAAGGGAAAAGGGCGATTGTGTTTTGTGTTATTATTTGAAACTTTTATTGTATTTTTTACAACTTTTATTTTTACTTTTTTACACTTTTTTTTTACACTTTTCTTTAGTCCCACTAGGGGACTTGAAGGTCCAACTGTTTGTTTGATGTTCTAATACATTGCACTACCTATGTAGTGCAATGTATTAGAACTGTCAGTTGTTCACTGACAGCAAGCCGATCAGGCTCCGCCTCCGAGCGGGGCCTAATCGGCTAACGTAATGGCAGATAGGAAGCCATTGTTAGGCATCCTGTTGCCAAAAAAGCAGTCGCCAGCCTTGCCATCGCATGGCAAGGCTGCCGATTGCATACAAACCACTTTGATGCAGCGATTGCATTGAATCGCTGCATTGAAGGGGTTAATGCCAGGAATCGGAGCTAGCTCCGGTTCCTGCCGATAGATCGGGGTGTCCGCTGTAACATACAGCAGACGCCCACTGCTGATGATGACTGCTCAGCTTCTGAGCCGGAAGCTGAGCCGGCGCCATCTTGCTGATGGTACCGGAAGCCTCCTGGGCCCCGCCGATGACGGGGCATAGGAGGATTCCATTACTGGTGGACCGGGAGGTAAGTATTAGCCCTCCGATCGCCTTTGCAGCCACCGGCAACCCAGCGATCACGTTGCTGGGGTGCCGGTGGCTATAAACTCCTCACATGCTGCGATCTCTATTGAACGCAGCATGTGAGGGGTTAATCGGTCGGATCGGAGGCTAGCTCCGGTCCTGGCCGATACCTCAGGGTGCCAGCTGTAACATACAGCTGTCACCCGGCGGTGATGTCGCTGGCTCAGCTCCTGAGCCAGCTCCATCTCCTTCACGTACAGTTACGTGGAGATGCGCGAAAAGGCCATCTCCCATGACGTAACTGTACGTGAAATGGCGCGAAGGGGTTAAAGAGGCTCTATCACCAGATTATCTCCTACATAATCTGATCGGCGCTGTAATGTAGATAACAACAGTGGCTTATATTTTGAAAAACAATCATTTTTGAGCAAGTTATGAGCAATTTTAGATTTATGCTAATTTTACCAACTGGGCGTTGTACAGGGGAGTGTATGACACTGACCAATCAGTGACCAATCAACGTCACACACTTCTCATTGTTCCAGCCCATTGTTACAGTGTGATTGTGCAGTGAAAGAAGCTGGGCTGGAACAATGAGAAGTGTATGACGCTGATTGGTCTGATTGGTCAGCGTCATACACTCCTCTGTACAATGTCCAGTTGGTCAACAATGATCGTTTTTCAAAATAAAAACCACTGTTGTTATCTACATTACAGCGCCAATCACATTATGTAGGAGATAGGGCACTTATAATCTGGTGACAGAGCCTCTTTAATGAAATGTTAGCAAAGGTAAGGGTGGATAATTCTGTACATTGCACAAACTGGGAGGTATGGGCTAAGGGGCCATGTTTACTTGTAGCTGTTCTCAGCTCTGTGGGTGCTGTAGGGATGGAGGTAGAGATGGAATTTTATTAAACAAAAGCAATTGAAAAAAAATGTACTAATGCCTCATAACTGTAACGGCTGCGGCCACGGACTGCCGCCGTTTCCCCTGTCGGATGGCCACGACCACAGACTTCTGGCCTCCTGCCAGCGTCTCCCTCCTTGGAGACGCCAGCTCACACGGCCAGCCTGCCCTGGACTGAATTCTAAGGTGCGCGTGCTCGTCCCCAGCCTTAAAGGGCCAGCGCGCGCATACTAAAAGTTCCCTATCCAATCCCCAGATAACCATGGACTATAAAAAGGGCTCTGTCCTTCCATTTCTTGCCTGAGCGTTGTTGTTGTCTACCCATGTTTGTATTGCAAACCGTTCCTTATTTGTATCCTGCTCCCAGTGTTCCCGTATCCAGCTTCCTGTATCCTGTTGTTGCTGTTGTCTCCTGCACCTAAGCCTTTAATTGGAGTCGTGTGTATCATCTGCCACGTCTGCTGTCATCTGCTACGCCTGGTGTCACCTGCCTCGTCTGCTGTCAACTGTCACGTCTTTTGTCCTCTGCCAAGCTTGCTGTTATATATCACGTCTGGTAACATCCGCCACGTCTGGCGTCATCTACCACGTCAAGTACCATCTGTGTTAAAGCCTCTGCTACTGCCTGGACTCTTACAGGTTCTCTTGGGCTAGGACTTTGCATAGACTTTGATATAGACTGTTGTTTGGCCAGCTGCCACTCCGCCATGGCGGTGCGGCCTAGTGGGTCCACACAGGGGCGTAGGGTGGGGCAGGCGGGGCATGTTTCCCCTGGGTGCAACTCGGAGGTAGGGAAAGGGGGGCGCAGCAGAGCAGCTGTATCAAAACAGCTGATCGCTGCTGACAGGCGCCCTGTGTGCCGGATGGCTGCAGCAGCGATCAGCATTAGGAGGAGGCAGGAGTTTTTGCAGCGCCGTTCTGACTGGGGTCAGTGCCGGCCTGGGGGTGGACCAGTCCAGTCACCTGACCTGTCACCTAACCTCACGTCAGTGACATGAGGTCAGGTAACTCAGGTCAGGTGACTGGACTGGTCTACTCCCAGGCAGACACCCACCCCAGTCAGAATGCCACTGCAAGACCTCCTGCATCCTCTTAACAGTGAGTTACGTCTCCACCCTGGTGGCAGTGTAGCACTAAGTACAAGGGGGAGGAGGGTTCATTGGCACTAAGTACAAGGAGGGGGAGGGGGGTTGTGTGGCACTAGGTACAAGGGGGAGTGGGGTTGTGCGACAATAAGTACAAGGGGTAGGTGGGTTGTGTGGCACTAAGTACAAGGGGGGGGTTGAGTGGCACTAAGTACAAGGGGGGGGGGGTTTGTGGCACTAGTACAACGGGGAGGGGGGTTGTGTGGCACGAAGTACAAAAGAGGGTTGTGTAGCACTAAGTACAAGGGGGGCTGTGTGGCACTAAGTGTGGCACTAAGTACAAGGGAGGGCTGTGCACAATATCTACAAGGGTGGGTTGTGTGTGGCGCTATCTACAACATGGGGGCTATGTGGAGTTAACTACAAGAGATGGGCTGTGTGTGGCGTTATATACAAGAGAGGGGCTGTGTGTGGCAGTATCTACATGGGGGCTGTGTGTGGCACTATCTACAGAGGGGGATGTGTGTGGCACTATCTACAGGGGGCTGTGTGTGCCACTATCTACAAGAGAGGGCTGTGTGTGGCACTATCTACAGGGGGCTTTGTGTGGCACTATCTACAGGAGGGCTGTGTGTAACACTATCTACATGAGGGAGCTGTGTGTGGCGCTATCTACAGGGGGCTGTGTGTGGCAGTATCTACAGGGGGCTGTGTGTGGCACTAACTACAAGAGGGGGCTGTGTGTGGCACTATCTACAGGGGGCTGTGTGTGGCATTATCTACAAGAGGGAGCTGTGTGTGGCACTATCTATAGGGGGCTGTGTGTGGCACTATCTACAGGGGGCTGTGTGTAGCACTATCTACATGAGGGGGCTGTGTGTGGCACTATCTACAGGGGGCTGTGTGTAGCACTATCTACATGAGGGGGCTGTGTGTGGCACTATCTACAGGGGGCTGTGTGTGGCACTATCTACAGGGGGTCTGTGTGTGGAGCTATCTACAGGGGGCTGTGTGGCGTTATATACAGGAGAGGGGCTGTGTGTGGCATTATCTGCAAGTGGGTGTGGCGCTATCTACAATGGGGCTGTTTGTGGTGCTCTCTACAGGGGGTCTATGTGTGCCACTATTTACAGGGGGTCTGTGTGTGGTGCTATCTCCAGGGGGTTTGTGTGTGCCACTATTTACAGGGGGTCTGTGTGTGGTGCTATCTCCAGGGGGTCTGTGTGTGGCCTCCTTAATTTTTTTTCTTTTAATTTATTGTTATGGTAACTACCTTATAGAACTATATTGCTTGTAAAATGAACAAATGGTTTTATGCTCGAGTTACTTTAAAGAAATTGTGGAAAAAAAAATTACACCTCATTGATTGGTAGAGAAAGCAAACATGTCGAGGGGGAGGAGATGTGCGGAAACTAGTTGGGGGTGGGCGCCAATCTGAATATTTCCCCCGGGTGCTGGAGAACCTAGCTACACCTCTGGGTCCACATACCCCTGGATTGTGACAATAAATAACAGGGCTAAATAAAATCCTTGAAACCCCCTTTAATAGCTCTTTCTTTATGTCGAAGAACTACATTTATTCTCTTTCACCCTTGTTTTGTAATACTGTAAATAATTGTAACTGTGCAATTGCCCATGCTTAGTCTTTTTAAATGTTTGCATCCATAATGCTTGATTTTCCCAAGTGTGATCTGTATGGAAAGGATTTGTCAATGTTCTTATTTGATAACACGTAATATAATCCAACTAGAGGAGCAATAAAGAAATTGAGTCTTCCGGTATTGATTAACTGAAGTGAAGATGCTTTGCAGGAACCCTTAATGATAAAATAGGATTTAACCATAATGGTCTAAAAAAATAATAATTGTTCTCTATTTTTCTTTCTATTTGAAATTATTGATAATAATTTACTGAATGGTACAGTGAATTTTAAAGTTGTTATAGTGGGTTCATTTAAAAGGGTATTCCCAGAATCCACATTTATCATGTGCTAAGTGCCTGATTGCTGGGGACCCCACCTCCGGGACCCCCACCGATCACTAAAACGGGGGCCCTGAACCTCCTCACTGCACCCCTACAGTGACGAAGAGCTTGAATGAAGTGGAGGACGAGCAAGTGCACTACTGCTCCATTTAAAGCCAATGGGACTGACTGACACAGCCTAGCACTGTTCTTGGATTTCTCCATCTGTCAGGGGAGGATTATAATGAGGGCAATCTGGGCAAGTGCCCGGGGACCGAGGCTAGAAGGGGACCTAGTTCGCCCCGGTTCTCCCTTACCGGCTGTTAAAATTACAGTTGGTTCGGAGAACCGGAGTGAAGCGGGACCTCTCACCCAACCAGTGGAGTAGCTATAGGGGCTGCACTACATCAATAAAAAGTTACTATAGTAACTGGAGCCGCGAGCCCGTTACTATAGTAACTACAGTACCTACCTTCCTGTTTACGGTGCGCAGCGTATGACGTCACAACGCTATGTGCCGCGCACAGCATCCTGATCCCCGCCAATCACCTGTTTTGAAGGGGCCGCAGCACTCGTACGAGAGCTGGTGCTTCCCCTTCATTCCGGTCACTTGCTCACATTGTGAATCCGTGTCGGTGATTCACAGTGTGAGCCAGTAAGGGAAATGAAAGGGAAGCAGCTGTCGTACCAGCGCTGCGGCCCCTTCAAAACAGGTGATTGGCGGTCCCGGGAGACGGACCCCGACCCATCAGCTATTGATGGCCTATCCTGAGGATAGGCCATCAATGTTTAGGTACTGGACAATCCCTTTAAGCCTACGATGTTGCAGGCTTAGAGGGCCCATGAGACAGGATCACAGATTGTGTGATACTGTCTGCTGGGCCCTGTATCTAAGCATCTTACATAAGCACATGGTAGGATTAGATACATGGCCCATGTGTGATCCTGTCTGATGGGCCCTGTATATAAGCCTACCACATGTACTGTATAAAATTACTGTCTGCTGGACCCTGTATCTCAGCCTGCCTTGATAGACAGTATCACACATGGGCACTGTACCTAAGCCTATCACATGTGTTACTAATCGTTTTTGTTGTGTTTGTATTTTTTTACAGGTTCGGTCGTTGGACTACGTCAGATTTGAGGACTACTTCGATGACGGCGTTTTTATTATCAATAAATTGGTTAATGAGGGTTGTCTGGGTGGTTTTTATTTCAATAAAATATTTTTTCTATGTCTTTGTTTGTTTTTTCAACTTTATTACTACCGCCTTAGTAATGGCCGCCGGCTGATTGACAGCGACCATTACTAAGGCGAGGCTTAGTATTAGCCAGTGCAGAGGCTATCACTAACCCCATTACCCCGGTACCCACCGCCACCAGGGGTGTCGGGAAAAGCCGGGTACGATCTAGTACCTGACCATCTGTAGTGATGGTCGGGTAATGGGGCGGCCGCAGGCTGGTATTATTAGGCTGGGAAAGGCCAAAAACTGTGGCCCTTTCCCCCCCGGTAATGTTAACCTGCTGCCTCTTTCTTGTATCCGGCTGGTTATGAAAAATGGGGGGGACCCCGCCAGATACAACAGCAGCAGCCTAGCATTACCAGGGGGGGGGGAGGGTCACTGTTTTTGGCCTTTCCCAGGCTGACATTACCAGCCTGTGGCTGACGCAGTACCCGACCAAACCTACAGATCACTACAGATGGTCGAGTACTAGGTCGTACCCGGCTCTTCCCAGTACCGGGGTAATGGGGGTTAGTGTTAGCCTCTGCGCCTGCTAACATTAAGCCTCGCCTTAGTAATGGATGTTGTCAATCAGCCAGCAGCTATTAATAAGGCGGTAATAATAAAGTTTAAAAAAATACAAGGACATAGAAAAAATATTTTATTGAAATAAAAAACAAACGCAACCCTCATTAACCATTTTATTGAGAATAAAAAAAATGCTGTCATTGAAGTAGTCCTCGAATCTGACGTAGTCCAACAACCGAACCTGTAAAATAACACAAACACAAAAAAATTATTAGTAACACATAAAAAAGACAAACAATTCTTATACTTACCTTTACTGGGCACAGCGCTGGAACCGCAATGTCAGCGAGCTGGTCCCTATATCTAATCCTATCATGTGTGATACTGTCTGCTGAGCCACTGTATCTAATCCTATCATGTGGGATACTGTCTGTTGAGCTACTGTATCTAATCCTATCATGTGTGATACTGTGCTGAGCCACTGTATCTAATCCTATCCATAGTTTATAGGGTCGTAGTGCTATAGATATGCTGTCTCCTATACACACATATACACAGACACACACACACACACACACATATATATTCAGGGGCGCAGTGTATAGTACTATTATATTCAGGGGCACAGTGTATAGTACTTATTATATTCAGGGGCGCAGTGTATAGTACTATTATATTCAGGGGCACAGTGTATAGTACTATTATATTCAGGGGCGCAGTTTATAGTACCATTATATTCAGGAGTACAGTGTATAGTATTATTATATTCAGGAGTACAGTGTATAGTACTATTATATTCAAGGGCGCAGTGTATAATACTATTATGTTCAGGAGTACAGTGCATAGTACTATTATATTCATTGTATGATACTATTATATTTAGAAGCATAGAGTGTGGCATCCTGAGAATTTTATCTTCGTTTACAGGTGCGGAAATGTTGGAAAAGTGAGGAGCCGAAGACATCTGAGCTGTGAACTGCATAAATGGTACGTGCCCGAGAGAAGTCATCATAGAGGTCTGGACCGGATGGAGAAGAAAAGAGAAAAATAATCTGAGACATCACCTGTGAGTCACTCAATGTAAATGTTTATTCTCCCTGTGACTGATCAGTACTGCAGCCACTGTATGATCTGCAGCGAGACGAAGAATGGTAGCATTCTTTTTTTGTTAAACAGCAACTCCCAGCATATCCTAACCATATACTGGGAGTTGTCGTTTTATGTCGCACAAACTTATACAGCAGAGGTTAAACTGAATTTGCAAATGATCTCTGTACTGAACTGTATTTGTTCTGGTGCTGTATATATGTACTGAGCTTGGTTCTGGTGCTGTATATATATATATATATATATATATATATATATATATATACTGAGCTTGGTTCTGGAGTTATATATATGTACTGAGCTTGGTTCTGGGGATGTATTATATGTACTGAGCTTTGTTCTGGTGCTGTATATATATACTGAGCTTGGTTCTGGAGTTATATATATGAACTGAGCTTGGTTCTGGCTTTGTATATATGTACTGAGCTTGGTTCTGGGGATGTGTATATGTACTGAACTTGGTTCTAGTGCTGTATATATGTACTGAGCTTTCTTCTGGTGCAGTATTTATGTACTGAGCTTGGATCTGGGGCTATATTTATGTACTGATCTTGGTTCTAGTGCTGTATATATGTACTGAGCTTGGTTCTGGTGTTGTATATATGTACTGAGTTTGGTTCTGGGGCTGTATATATTTACCTTTTCTTAAGGTAAAAGTATATGTTAAATCTACTTTTACCTTAAGAGAAGGTAAATATATACAGTAAAAACTAAACCCAAAAAACCAAGGAGGAATCTCAGTATTTTCCAATTCACCCATTATATGGTACTTTACATGGTACCAATAAAAACTATAACTCCTCCCGCAAAAAAACACACACCTCTCCATTGACGTAAAAATAAAAAAGTTATAAAGCTCCTGACCACTTCAGTGTCTCAAAGTATTCTGCTTTCTTTCTTCTATATGGCTTATTCTGCTATTACAGCTAAATTAAAACCGTGCCAGATCGGTGGTCGCCTAAACAGAAATCTGCAAATATATACGGTACAGCGTCTTCAGAGTTTGGGGGGGCAGAGCTGAAAAAGTGCCCGGGGCCCATGGTACCCTTAATCCGCCCCCGCCATCAGTCCTATAGTCTTTGAATTGAGGGAGCATAAACGCTTGTCGGACGCACCTTTGAAAGTTCTTCTTATTGGTGTTGTGCTGTGAGGAGTAACAGGAACCTTGAGACCCACATTCTTGTGAGATGGAAGACTGAGCTTTGTATAGTCTTGTTCTTATGAAAAATAATGAATTTTATTCTCATCTAAAAATCTATTCGCTACAAAGGTAAAGGATTTTACATAACTAAGTTGAGTAAATAATCTGCCTAACTTTTGTTTTTCTTTAGAAATGTCTCACCGCAAGCTGTAAAGATTCTTCCTCTTTCTTAGACAGACTATATGATGAATCTGCTTGCATAGCTAAAAGTACGAAGAGTCTGAGCACATAGCTAAAAAATATGATAATTACAATTATGACAAAACATTTCGTATAATGTATATGTGTTCTTCTTTATGTATTGTTCCTTAATAAACTAGAGAATCAGCTTGCATTTACATAATCTGTCAAATGTGCTAATTCCTCTGATGCATTGTAATTCTTGAATGCTCTCCCACCATTTGAAACCAGATAGAGACTACAACGAGGTCCAGTTGATGACCTGCCGAAATTGATGTCCCTAACAATATTGGTGCCGAAACCCGGGATGGAACACAATGAGTAACGGACTGAAAACAGCGGACGCATTCGGGAGGCGTCGCTGACATAAAACCGTGGTGAGTAACACTGTTAGTTACTTAAAAATTGCCTCAGCCACTCCACTCCCGATTCTGTCTCATGTGGGTCAGTTTCTCTTACCTTTCTATCCCGAACAAATGTCTCTCTCTGTGTTTGTATGAATGTTTGAATGTAAGGTCTACAATAGAACTCAGACTCTATAGACAGATATAAATTGAAATGAAAGTAACAGATATTGATTGAAATACCAGCTACTATTGTCTGTATTTTACTGTATGTAATCTTCATTATATGGTTAATGGTTAAGATAGTAAAGGATCGCTGTAAAGGATACCCCCCACACAGCTAGTATAGTGTAAAAGATATATACCTTTCGAGTGCTATAGGCCTGGGGAAAATATATAATTGTGTCCTCATTGTAAGGATATAATTGAATCTGATATAGTCAGATTTCAACAGAGGGTGAAGATATACCAATTACTTTCGAGTGCTGTAGACCTGGGGACAGTATATCACTGTAATGTCCGTGGCTGCGGGCCGTCAGCTCCAATCTCCTCCTGACAGCTGCAGCCACGAGTCGGCAAGTGCTGGCCCCAGCCTCCTCCTCAGGAGACGCCAGCGCTCGCATACACTCACCTCAGCCGGATCCCGTAGGGTGTGCGTGCACGCTCGAGCCCGCTCTTAAAGGGGCAGCGCGCGCACCGGACTTCTGATGACTTGAACCCGTGAGTACCCTGGACTATAAGAGGGGTCCAGCCCCCTGCTTCTGTGCCTGAGCGTTGTTGATGTTTCCTAAGTTTCTCTATGTGATGGCCTCCTAGTGTGTTTCCTGTTCCTGTTCCTGTTCCTTGCATTCCATACCATCCTGGTCGAGCACTGTGCTGTGACAAAGTCGTGTCATGCTGTATCCCACGTCTGACCTGCTTCACCTTGCCTGACGTTTACCTGCTGCCTTGTCCCAGCCGAGCCTGCCTTACTGCTGTCCGAGCTGCCACAGGTACCTATACGAACTATAGACATTGTCCTGCGCCCTGTTGGCCAGCTGCCATACCGCTAAGGCGGTACGGCCCAGTGGGTCCACAGACTCTTCGTGACAATACGCTCAGACCATGGACCCCGCTGGAAGATTCAAGACTATGCTGACGTCTCAAGAAATGCGAGCGGATATGCTAGACCTCCGGTCAAGACAGGACCAACTGCTCCAGGCGTTGAACATTCTTGCACGTCGGTAGGAGGCACAAGCTGCTGTTCCTCCTATTACACCTCCTGGCAGTATTGATCCTCAGACTACACCTCTTGGCAGTGTTGACCAGCGTGTTTCTTTGCCACTTCCTGACGACTATGATGGAGAAGCAAGTACCTGTCGTGGATTTCTGAATCCGTGCCAGATCCACTTCAGCCTGTATAATAGGATATTTTTGTCTGATGGCGCCAGGGTCGCTTTCATCATCTCTCTCCTTACTGGCAAGGCTCTTGCATGGGTGAACCCTATCTGGGAGAGACAAGGACCAGAGACCCGTGACTTCCAAGCCTTCCTCCGGACTTCATACGGTGTTTGAGGTGTCTGGTCGGGTCTTTTCTGCAGCGGCTTCTTTGATTAACCTACGCCAAGAAGAAACCTCCGTGAGTTAGTACGCCATCCACTTCCGCACCCTGGCGGGAGAGCTGTTATGGAACAATGAGGCCCTGGTGGCTGCATTCTGGCATGGACTGGCTCCTAAAATTAAGGACGAACTTGCCGCTCAGGATCTGCCGTCTACCCTGGATGACCTCATCCTTCAGTCCGACCAGATTGATATACGGATCCGAGAACGTCTCCAAGAGGTTCAACGGGAGGGAGTCCTTCCCAGTCTGGCTCCTACTTTGCAGCAACCCCTGCTGTCCTCAGATGTCGATCCTCCTAAGGAGTCTGTGATAATGGACCAGTGTAAGTTATCCACCCAGGAGAGACAACGCAGACGCACTTCTGGACTCTGTCTTTATTGCGGCCTCGGTGGCAATCTTGTGCGCCTGTATCCCCAAAGATCCCAAAGCCTAGGGTTGCTAGGAGTGACAACCTTGGGTTAGAATGGACTTCCGTCTAAATTGTCCATACCTGTGACCATAGTGTCCGGTGTGAGAACACATCAGGTCTCTGTGTATCTGGACGCTGGTTTCGCTGCTAATTTCAGCCGTAGAGACCTGGTGGACCTTCTGCAATTACCCTCCACCCCTCTGGAGAGCCCATTGACAGTTGCCTCAGTAAATGGACTACCTCTGCCAGACCCAGTTATAGCTGACACCAAGCCGCTGAGGCTCCAAGTAGGGGGCCTTCACTCCGAACTTCTGTCGTTCTATGTCCTACCCAAAGCCGTTAACCCTGTGTTGCTGCGCCTGCCTTAGCTCCGTCTGCATGCCCCAATCCTGTACTGGAATTCCGGAGAGGTTCTCCAGTGGGGCCCTGAGTGTCAAAGCCGTTGCCTGGTGCAGATTCGTTCGGTTCAGCCTTCTCTGCCTCGGTCATTGGCAGGATTGCCGAGTCATTATGCTGTATTTTCGGACGTCTTCAGCAAGAGGGAGGCGGAGACATTGCCTCCACATCGGGCATATGACTGCCCTATCGAACTGATTGCTGGTGCATCCCTTCCCCGTGGTATATCCTCTCTCCTTGCCAGAGACTCTGTCCATGTCCGCCTATGTAGAGAACTTGGAGAGGGGCTTCATACGAAAGTCTTCCTCCCCGGCAGGAGCCGGGTTCTTCTTTGTCAAAAAGAAAGATGGCTCTCTTCGTCCTTGCATCGACTACCGAGGTCTCAACACGATCACGGTGAAGAATAAATATCAGTTGCCACTGATCTCTGAACTGTTTGATCTTATACGTGGAGCCCAAATTTTTTCTAAACTAGATCTGCATGGGGCTTACAATCAAGTCACAATTCACCAGGGTCATGAATGGAAGATTGCATTTAACACCCGTGATGGTCACTATGAGTATCTAGTAATGCCCTTCGGCCTGTGTAATGCTCCTGCAGTCTTCCAGGAGTTTGTTAAATACATTTTCCGTGAACTCCTCTATGTTTGTGTTGTAGTCTACCTTGATGAAATCTTGATTTTTTCTCCAGATCCTATGACGCAACAGAGACATGTCAGTCAAGTTGTGCTACGGTTAAGGGAGAATCGTCGGTACGCCAAGTTGGAGAAGTGCGTGTTTAACAGAGATGCTCTACCCTTCCTGTGCTACATCGTCTCGAATAGAGGTCTCGAGATGGATCCTTAGAAGGTAAAGTCTGTCCTGGAATGGCCACGCCCTCAAGGCTTGAGGGCCATACAGCGCTTTTTGGGATTCGACAATTTTTACAGGCAATTTATTCCAAACTTCTCCTCACTGACTTCTCCCATCTCTAACCTCACTAAGAAGGGCATGAAGGCCAAGGTTAAGGGTATGAACGCCAAGGTGGGGACTCCCAAGGCAGAGTCCGCAATCAATAGCTTGAAGAGTGCCTTCACGTCAGCCTCTATCCTCCATCATCCGGATGTCTCTCTGCAGTTCTCGTTGAGGTGGATGCATCCTCTGTCAGTACTGGTGCACTCCTGTTCCAGAAAGGTCCCAAGGGCAAGTCAAGGGTATGTGGATATTTTTCTAAGCTCTTATCTTCCACAGAACGCAACTACTCGATTGGGAATCGGGAGTTACTAGCCATCAAATTGGCTCTGGAAGAGTGGAGACATCTACTAGAGGGCGCAGCTCATCCGATCCTAACTTTTACTGACCACAAGAATCTGACCTACCTCCAGATGGCCCAACGGCTGAACCCTTGTCAGGCCAGGTGGTCACTGTTCTTTACCAGGTTCCAGTTTGAGCTCCATTATCGCCCGGCTGACAAGACTGTGAGGGCCGATGCCTTGTCCAGGTTTTTCGAGATGGAAGACACCATAGAGAGTCCACAGAACATTATTGATCCATCTTGCATTGTCAATCCCCTGCAATTTGGGGACATTTCTCAAGGGACGACTTTTGTGCGCTTGGCTGATCGGGGAAGAATCTCCCGCTGGGGACTGGCAGGTCTAGAGGACACTCCTCTAGACTGGGGGTACGTAAGACCCGGGATCTGATTGCTCGTCATTTCTGGTGGCTCACGCTGCCCAAGGACATTATGGATTTTGTTTCTTCCTGTTCTGTATGTGCAGCCAACAAGACCGCTCACTCCAGACCTGCTGGTCTGCTCCAGCCATTGCCTGTGACCAATGCTCCCTGGCAACATATAGCTATGTACTTTATCACTGACCTGCCTCTATCTGCTTCGATTTTCGAAGATGGCCCACTTCGTTCCTCTGACCGGTCTTCCTTCTGCTCCTCAGTTGGCCAAGTTATTCATCCAACACATCTTCCGCCTGCACGGCTTGCTGCAGCATATTGTTCTATGATCGGGAGGTTCAGTTTACCTCGAAGTTCTGGAGAGTCCTCTGCGGACTCCTCGGTGTGAAGTTGGGCTTTTCCTCAGCCTACCATCCTCAGTCCAATGGTCAGGTCGAGAGGATCGATCAGATCTTAGAGAACTACCTACGCCACTTAATCTCCAAGCAGCATGATGACTGGGTGCATTTGGTCCCATGGGCTGAGTTCTCCTACAATAATCACACCAGCGAGTCTACAAGGAATACACCGTTCTTCATTGTCTACGGCCAGCACCCACAAATTCCTCTCCCGGTGCCCGATACTTCTGAGGTACCAGCGGCAGACTCCACTTTTACAGACTTCCTGCAGATCTGGCAGCAGACTCGATCCTCCATCCTAATGGCAGTCGACTGCATGAAACGGAAGGCTGACACAAGGAGAAGAGAACCTCCTCAGTTTCGTCCTGGCACAAGGGTCTGGCTGTCTTCTAGGATTATCCGACTGAGGGTGCCGCCGTGCAAATTTGCTCCCAGGTTCCTCGGACCATTCGAGATCCTGCAGCAGATCAACCCTGTCGCCTACCAGCTTCGGATACCTCCTACCCTCAGGATCTCCAACCCCTTCCATGTCTCAGTCCTGAAACCGGTGATTCTGAACCGCTATTCCAAGACTCCCAGCCCTGCGGTTGCCTCCAGCGGCCCTTTGGACACCTTTGAGGTCAAGGAGATCTTGGACACCAAGAAAGTGAGAGGAAAAACTTTTTATTTGGTGGATTGGAGGGGGTTTGGTCCTGAAGAGAGGTCCTGGGAGCCAGAGGAGAATCTCAATGCCCCTACTCTTCTGAAAAAGTTTCTCCCTCACTCTGGTCCCAAGAAGAGGGCCGTCAGCTCCAACCTCCTCCTGACAGCCGCAGCCACGAGTCGGCAAGCGCTGGCCCCAACCTCCACCTCAGGAGGCGCCAGCGCTCGCGTCCACTCACCTCAGCCGGATCCCGTAGGGTGCAAGCGCACGCTCATACCCGCTCTTAAAGGGGCAGCGTGCGCACCGGACTTCTGATGACTTTAACCGTGAGTATTCTGGACTATAAGAGGGGTCCAGCCCCCTGCTTCTATGCCTGAGCGTTGTTGATGTTTCGTAAGTTTGTCTATGTGATAGCCTCCTAGTGTGTTTCTTGTTCCTGTTCCTTGCATTTCATACCATCCTGGTCGAGCACTGTGCTGTGCCAAAGTCGTGTCGTGCTGTATCCCACGTCTGACCTGCCTCGCCTCACCTGACGTTTACCTGCTGTCTAGTCCCAGCCAAGCCTGCCTTACTGCTGTCCGAGCTGCCACAGGTACCTATACGAACTATAGACATTGTCCTGCACCCTGTTGGTCAGCTGCCATACCGCCAAGGTGGTACGGCTCAGTGGGTCCACAGACCCTTCGTGACAATCAGTATATCCTGATTATTTGGATATAGAAAGGTTTGACACAGTCAGACTAAAAAGGATAGTAGTCTTCAAGGTCTGATACAGCTGACCTGGGAAACTCCTTATAAACTCCCCACATGGGGTTCGGAGAGCTTGAATCAGACAGTGGGTGAGTGGAATCATGGGTATCTGCAGTTGATATAGTAAAGGCTCTTATACACTGGCCGATAAGCGGCCGTTGCAGCGAGTGCCGATCAACGGGACATCGATGATCGGCACTTGCTTGCTCCTGTCACACGGAGCTATAGATGGGAATGAGCGGTCGTTACTCCTCAAGTGAAATATAACAAAAAGTACGGTTTGCATAAATGACTTCACTAAGTTATTATAAAAGAAAATGATGATTAGGTATTTTTCTCCATCCCTCTGTCTCCAGATTGTTACCAATATTTTGCCTTCACACACCGAGGCAAACAGTATGCCTGGATGGTGCTTCCCCAGGGTGCAGCAAATTCCCCAGATATTTTCCCCCATACAATGAAAGAGCTGTTGGATAAGTGGTCTCCCAAACACACCACTACCTGTCTATTGCAATATGTTGAGGATTTGCTTTTGTGTCGTATCTCTGTTGACATATGTGCTCAGGAAACAAACTCATTATTGTTGTATCTGTCCTATATAAGTTGCAAAGTATCCAAGAACAAATTACAACTTTGTTGGTCATTGCCTGTCTGCTGGTGTATTGCATCTCACCCTCCAGGCTTACTGCCATCGAAGACCACCCAGTGCCACACAACCATTGCTCTCTCAGAGCCTTCCTGGGATTAGTGGGTTATTGTAGACAATGGATTAATAATGTGTTCATATCAATGCAGCCCCTGTATGATTGCCTGCAAACTGACCGCTTCCAACTCTTGGTTGACGCTCTAGATGCATTTTACACCCTCAAGCTGTCTTTGATCTCAGCCCCAGCTCTGGGCATCCCTAGCTACATTAAGCCTTTGCACCTCTATTGTCACAAATAAGGTGGTCACGCTTCAGGTGTGCTCACACAGGAAAATGGTGGTAGTATGCGCCCCATCAGTAATTACTCTACTAGCCTCTATCCCATTGCACAAGGTGCTCCCTCTTTCCTCAGGGCTATTGTAGCAGCCATGTCCTCCTTGACAAAACTGCAGACATTATTTTACAACATGATTTAGTGCTTCATGTCCCACACGCAGTTCCCGAGGTCATGCACAATATTAACACTAAGCACATCACCACTTCTCGTATCACCAAACTTGAACTTGCCTTATTAAATCCCTGCATCACTCTGAAAAGATGTACTACGCTCAACCCTGCTACTCTGATGCCTATGGTTGTAGTGAAAGGAGCGGAATGGGGGGATGGCAGACCCTTAATGTACGAACTTGCAAATGACAACGACTTGTTTTAAATGGAACATGAGAATCATTATCAAAGTTTAATGCAACTTGAAGCCCAAGGGTTACCAGGTGTCACTGATGTACCTTTGACTAACTATGATGTTCAGTATTTTGTAGACGGATCTAGATACTGGAATGAACAGACAGGACATTTCACCACCAGGTATCAGTAGTCCAGGACGGTAAGACAGTGCTGCAAAAGTCACTGCCCTCCAGCAGCTCCGCCCAAGAGGCAGAACTCATGGCACTCGCTGAAGCATGTAAGTTTGGCACAGGTAAAAGGGTGAATGTCTATACAGACTCAAGGTACACCTTTGGAGTCACACATGATTATGGCACAATATGGCGAGCAAGAGCCTTTCTGACTTCAGCAGGCAAACCAATCAAAAAATGCAGATGCAGTACAGCAACTACTTGAGGCTCTAGCATTACCTACAGAGGTAGCCATAATTCTAAACACCCCTGAAGCAAAGGGGAATGCACGGGCTGACCAAGCAGCAAATGCAGCTGCAACCCTCCTCGTGTTGGTAGTCCAAGAAGTGGGCCCAGTCACGGAGCTATTGTTGTGTGCTTTCCAGACCCAAGCACCGGCCCCTGAAAAAAAATTGTGGTAGGAGGCAGGAGCTGTCAGAAGCGAAGGAGAGCCATGGCGTGTAAAGGGAAAAACGTGCTTACCACAGAGTCTTTTTCCAATGATGTGCGCCCAGCGTATTCCCCAGTTCACAACTCAAAAGGAGCCATGAGTAGCACAGTGTTACAACACTGGCTTGCCCCTGGATTCCAGAACGGAGCTGCTCGACATGTAGAGGGTTGCCTGACATGCGCCAGACATAACCCTGGTAAATTGACAAAAACACCCAGTAAGCACATGCCTCGCCCTGATTACCCCTTCCAGTGACTGCAGGTGGACTACATACAGCTACCCAAGGTAGGTGTATATGAATATGTCCTCGTATGTACTGACTTGTTTTCAAACTGGCCTGAGGCATGGTCAGTAACCAAAGTTACAGCTAAAAACACTGCTAAGAAAATACTCAGTGAAGTAGTATGCCGATATGGGGTCCCTGAAGTAATTGAGAGTGATAGAGGAACCCACTTCACAGGAGAAGTACTAGGGCATATACTTGCTAGCCTAGGCATCACACAGGCATTCCATACACCATATCACCCCCAAAGTAGTGGTAAGGTAAAAAGACTAAATGGAACCCTAAAGTTAAAAATACAGAAAGCCATGGATTTCTCAGGTTTGCCATGGACTGAATGTGTTACGTCTCTGGCCAGGGGTCGTAGTTCAGACTTACCCCCTGACGATCCCGGCCATAGACATCTCTCTTCTTGGCGTCACCTCCCTCCAGGGAGATGCCGGCACTCTATTCCGGGTCCTCGGACTGTTTCCTGTAGGACGTGAGTGCCCGCGCGTGCACGGCCTTAAAGGGCCAGTACGCGTCCAGCTGTCAAACATCAATTATCAGCCCAAATGTCTGCTGGACTATTTAAGGGGCTCTGCCCACTGGTTCCTTGCCTGAGCGTTTTTGTATACCCTAGTTTGTCTTGCAAATGGTCTCCCAGTGTTTTCCAGTTCCCAGTGTTACCCGTTCCTGCTGCCTGTACCCTGTATCCTGTGCTATCGTATCTACAAGTGAAAGTCAAGTCGTGCCTTCCCGCTGCATCCGTGGTGTCACCTGCTGTGAAAGTCAAGTCCTGCTTCCGCTACTGTCTACATTGCCTCAGGTACCCGTTCTGAACTATAGACATTGTTTTGTACCTTGTTGGCCAGCTGCTACCCCACTATGCGGTACGGCCCAGTGGGTCCACACCCCGGCTGTGACAGAATGCCTACCCTTGACATTGTATTCTGTAAGAACCTGTTAAGGGTTTGCCTGACACAGGTTCTGTGTCGACGCCCGGGGTTAATCAGCCTTCATCAGCTCCAAGGTCTGCTAGAGTGACGCGATCTGTTACCACTCAGGCTTGCAGGCTGAGGAGAGGGAGAACCTATCACAGCCTGGCCTGACGGTTCTAGCTCCCGCCCTTGGTCTATTTATACCCTCACTTGCAGCATTTTCCTTGCCTGTGATTCTCTGCTTTCCTGGCTCTGCTATTCCTGCTATTTACCTTATTGACCGCTGTTACTTTTTGACCTTGGCTTGCCTGACTATTCTCCTGCTCTGTTTTGCTACTACGTACGCTCCTGGTTTGATTCGACTTGTTCGCCACTGCCTGTTGCTCACGGTTTTCCGTGGGCAACTGCCCCTATTTCCCCTTTGCTTCTGTGTGCCCTTGTCTTGTGTTGTCTGTCTTGCACTTACTGAGCGTAGGGACCGTCGCCCAGTTGTACGCCGTCACTTAGGACCGGCCGTGCAAGTAGGCAGGGACTGAGTTGCGGGTAGATTAGGGCTCACCTGTCGTCTCCCTACCCCGATTCATTACAGAACCACTCCTAGGGGGCCATTGAAACTTAGCCCCTATGAAGTACTGTTTGGGTCAGTCCCAAAGACAGGTTTGTACTGTCCACAACAGTAGAAGGTGCCCATCAACTGCTGCCCGGTGATTGTGTAGTCCTGAAAAGACACACAAGGAAGGCTTTGGAACTGAGATATACCGAACCGTACCAAGTGCAACTGGTCACTGCAACATCAGTCAAGCTCGAAGGCAAGGACACCTGGATCCACGCCAGCCACTGCAAAAAGATTGTAAACTAGGAAGTCAAAGATGTTGCTACTTCTCCCGCTCTTGATGATGTTGCCACTGGCGGGCACACTCAATGATGTACTCAAGGACAATTGGGACAATAAGTTTATCAAACATCACCAGGTTTTGTATCATGCTCCGAGAGAGCAAAACAACCTGAACTGATTGTTGAATTTGTACTCACAGCCTGTCAATGCCAAAAGCAGGCCCTTTCTTGCTATCCCTGTCACCCTAAATGAAATAAGGGAACTGTACAATAATACTGAAATTACCACACTAACAGGAAAAAAAGACAAGAATAAAAATGTACCATTGCCCGTAGCTGCATGGATGGAAGAGCCTAGATGTTATTTAATAGGAGCGACACACCCCTCAAATTGCACAGACGCTTTGGGCTTCTGCTCGAGTGGACCTTGCCTGTTATCCAAGCTTCTCATCCAGCAGCTGCATTCAGATTAAATCTAAATGAGTACCTTTCTCATCAATGAATTACACAGAGTGCAACGGAACCAGTTCCATCGATACTCAGTGTGCAGGAATTGATGCTACTTTAGGACAGATGCCCCCCTGCGTAAATACCACTGTATGATTACTTGGGGGGGGGGCCTTGCGATTATATTTCAGAAATAACACCGACATCACAGATTCCTTCTCCGTATTAGAAGGTAATATGATGGTTGATGGGTATACTTCAAACTGTGTTCCAAATTATTATATTTTATATTCTTGGCTATATAGGTTTTCGTTTGTTAATATGGCTAATTACATTTTTATGTAAGACAGCAAATAAGGTGATACATCATGGGCCGAAACCCAGACCCTTCCATGAACAATATCCTATGAGAACGCAGCCTGTCACTGAACCCTAGGTGGATGGGCAGAAGCAGTAAGGAAGTCCCCCTCACCTGGTTTAGCGGGTGAGTAAAGTAGCTTGGGGATCTGTGAATACGTTTTAAGAATGAGAAAAAGGAGGGTCTGAGATGGAAGCCTGAGCTTTGTATAGTCTTGTTCTTATGAAAAAGAATTAATTTTATTCTCATCTAAAAATCTATGAAGGTAAAGTAAATAATCTGTCTAACTTTTGTTCTTCTTTAGAAATGTCTCTCAGCAATCTGTAAAGATTCTTCCTCTTTCTTAGGCCTAATTCACACGAATGTGTCCGTTTTGCGCGTGTAATAAACGCAGTGTTTTGCGCCCATTGCAGTTCCGTGTGTCATCAGTGTTTGGTGCGTGTCTGTGTTATTTTCGCGCATATGCCATCCTTATGTCACGCGGTTTTGACGTTTACAAAATGAAATGAAGGAGGTGGTTTTCTTTTCCCCATCATTTCCTGAGCAACGGTTGCGCGAATAATGCACAGCACACGGATGTGCGTCCGTGTGCTGTCCGTGATTTTCACGCACCTATTGACTTCAATGGGTGCGTGATGCGCTAAAAACACTCAAGTATAGGAGATGCAGTGAGTTTCACGCAGCGGACACACGCTGCGTGAAAAACACGAAATGTCTGAATGGCCCTATTGACTTGCATAGGTCCATGCGACGTGCGTGATTTTCACGCGCGTATCATTGCATAGATAAAAATATGATGAGTCTGAGCACATAGCTAAAAAATATGATAATTACAATTATGATAAATCGTGTGATAAAATGTATACGTGTTCTTTTTATGACGACTCAAGGACACAGTCCCTTGGGACTGAGGGAGGGGAGGCATGGACAGAATGAGTATGTAACCTATGTATTGTTCCTTAACCCCTTCCCGACCACCCCACGTAGATTAACGGGCTTCAGCACTGGTCCTTGTGCCTGCAGCCCGTTAATCTATGTGTGCTCCTAACAGAGCGCACAGGTGCTCCCCGCAGCCCGGCATCTCCCAGTACGGGCTGCTACTAGCAGCCTTAGTACTGGGGGAAAACATCAGGTCGGATTATAGCGGTGATCCGAACCGATTAACCCCTTAAATGCGGCAGTCAATAGCGACCGCCGCATTTAAGTTGTTATAGCAACATCGGCACCCCGCTACGCAAATGCGTGGGCCGATTGTTGCGGGGGTGGTGATAGCTATGGCTAAGGCTTCCGGTCTGCCATCTATGGAAGGCGATTAGATCCTGCCTGAGGCAGGACCTAATATTCCTCCTGTCAGTCTGAAACTGACATGTATAATACCCTGAAATACATAAGTATTGCAGGGTATTATAACAACGATCCAACAATTGGATCTTCAAGTCCCTAGAGGGACTAAAAGAAAAAAAAGTTACAAAAAGTTACAAAAAAATTTACAAAAGTAAAATGTCAAAATAATAACATTTAAAAATCGCCCTTTTTCCCTTATAAAGTCCTTTATTATTAGAAACAAATGAAAAAAATAAATAAATAAACTATGCATAATTAGTATCGCCGCGTCCGTAAAGGTGACCGCCATAAAAAAGTCACTTCAGCTCCCAAAAAATTGCATAAATAGGGATCTGAAAGTCGCATGTGCCCAAAAATGGTACAAATAAAAACTACAGATTGTTATGCAAAAAACAAGCCCTCACACTTCCTGATAGAAAAATAAAAAAGTTGTGGCTCTTAGAATATGTCGACACAAAAACGAAATTATTTTTTTAAAACCGTGATTTTATCGTGCAAACACCGTAAAACATAAATAACCTATATACATATGGTATCGCCGTAATCGCATTGAGCCGCAGAATAAATTAAATATGTAATTTATAGCGAACGGTGAACGCTGTAAAAAAAAAATAAAAAAAACAAAATAAATTTTACTAAAAACAAAAGAATTACACTAAATTCAGCAAAAAAACCTATGGGATCAAAATGCCCACTATACAACTAGACAAATTCTTTTTAGGGCTGTAGTTTCGCAAATGGGGTCACTTCTGGGGGGTGTCCACTGTTTTTGTCCCTCAGGGGCTTTGCAAATGCGACATGACACCCGAAAACCAATTGAGTAAACTTGAGCTCCAAAAGCCAAAAAGTGCTCCTTCCCTTCTGAGCCCTGCCGTGTGTCCAAACAGACGTTTATTTTCACATATGGGGTATTGCCGTAATCAGGAGAAATTGTTTTACAAATCTTTGGGCGCTTTTTCTTCTTTATTCCTTGTAAAAATTGATAATTTCTAAGTTTTATTGGAAAAAAATTTGATTTTCATTTTTATGGACTAATTCCACTAAATTCATCAAAAAACCTGTGGGGTTAAAATGCTCACTATACCCCTTGATGAATTCATTGAGGGTGTAGTTTGCCAAATGGTGTCTTTTTTGGGGTGTTTCCACTGTTTTGGCACTACAAGACCTCTTCAAACCTGACATGGTGCCTAAAATATATTCTAATAAAAAGGAGGCTCGAAAATCCTCTAGGTGCAACTTTGCTTCTGAGGCCGGTGCTTCAGTCCATTAGCACACTAGGGCCACATGCCACACTAGGGCCAAATATTTCTAAAAACTGCAGTATCTGGGCAATAAATATTGAGTTGCGTTTCTCTGGTAAAACCTCTTGTGTTACAGAAAAAAATGGATTCAAATTGATTTTCCGACAAAAAAAAGAAATTTGCAAATTTCACCTCTACTTTTAATTCCCGTGAAACACCTAAAGGGGTACGAAATTTCTAAACGCTGTATTGAATACTTTGATTGGTGCAGTTTTTAAAATTGGGTGATTTATGGGGGTTTCTAAAATATAAGGCCTTCAAAGCCACTTCACAACTGAACTGGTACCTATAAAAGTAGGTTTTGGAAATGTTCTTGTATCGTCCTAAAAAATAAAAGGATGTTCAAAAAACGATGCCAACATAAAGTAGACATATGAGAAATGTTGAATACCCATAACTGTATGTGTGGACATATCACACATCCCCAAAAAGGGACAAAATCAAACACCAAGTACACAAGTATGACTTGTAATGATGGCAATACTTTATTAAATATACATAAAAACATGTTGGCCATCAGGACCTAAAATAAGACATACAATTAAAATGCATGGATGTGGAGAACACAAGAGCTGTAACAAGTAAAGAATACTCAAGAGGCAAAGAAAAGCATAATAAACAATTCAAAGAACAACTTGCAAATAAAGAAGTTCAAAAACCACAATGTGGTACATGCACAGTGCCTGTATAATAGAAAAAGTAATGAGCCAAACAGAGTATATAGCGAGCAGAGCCCACCCACACTGGTATATGTGTGAGTGTAAAGATATAGTGACCAGGGGGTAACGGCAAATCAAATCCGGTCCCAAGACCTATGCCAACCGGTATACTGCATAATCAGCCTAAAAGTGACCTGTGCACCCTCTTATGCAAATTCATTTCTAGGCTTCTGGGAACAGGAAACTGTACGGGAAGCTATGGACATGGTATCTGGATGTGTTGTGGGCTGGATGCGTTTTATCGATGACATCCTTTTTATCTGGCAGGGCACGCGTATAGAACTGGATCGGTTCTTATCTATTTTGAATACCAACACACAGAACATCAAACTAACAAGTGTGATTAGTCAAGCAAGCATGGATTTTCTGGATATCAAAATGATAGTGCAAGATACAGGTAAGCTCAGTACTACTATTTTCCGGAAGCTAACAGCTGTAAACTCTCTCCTACATGCATTGTCTTTTCACCCCACACATGTAATACGGGCTATCCCAACGGGGCAATTCTTAAGGGCAAGACGTGTGTGTGACTCTCACTCTAATTTTGAAATAGAGTCTCAATGTTTGAGGACCCGCTTTTCACAACGCGGGTATCCCAACACTGACATTGGAAAGGGATACCAGAGAGCACGCCATACCAACCAAAATAGTTTACTTACCCAATACAAACGCAAAAGTAAGGATGAAACGGTGAAACTCATCACTCCTTACAACACACAATGGGTGGAGATGAGGAAAATTGTGACTCGGTTTTGGCCTATATTGCTCACCGATCCTGATCTAAAGAAATACCTACCCTCTAGTCCACAACTTACAGCCAAAAAAAGTAAAACTCTTGGTGATCATTTGGTCCGAAGTCATTACAGTACTCCTAATCCTAAGACTTATCTTTTTGGCTCTAAAGGACCAACTTGGGGATCTTTTTCTTGTGGTCATTGTTCCATTTGCAAGTTGATTGTAAGGACTGATACATTCTCTGATTCTGAAAATAAAAATGTTTTAAAATCGTACACTTTATCAACTGCAGTACAACTGGGGTGGTCTACATGGCTTCTTGTCCGTGTGGCCTCTCCTATGTGGGCATGACCACAAGAGAACTAAAAATGAGAATTCAGGAACATGTCAAGGATATTAAAAAGGCTGGGACAATTGAGAGTAACAACCGTGATGAAATAGACAAACTGAAGTCCATTCCCAGACATTTTCGTGACCTTCATAATAACAGATGGCAAGATCTGAAGGTTCATGGTATTGACAAAATTATTATCGGATCGCGTGGAGGTGATACTTTTCGTAAATTAGAACGTAAAGAATACAAATGGATTACCAAATTGAAGACTAGCTCGACTTTTGGGCTGAACGAAAAAATGGCCTTCGCCTCCTTCTTGTAATTGGTCTCATGGTCCCATAGCATCACCAGTTTTTAATGTTGTATATTTATGTGCATTTCCAGTTTTGATTGGTTTGGTTGACTTCTAGAGATATTTCCTAGATTATGCTGGCTTTTCTTTGGTTTTTCGTAAACTTTGTATACTAGTTGTCATATTTTATCTGGAGCTATTTCTCAATAGTTTTTTGTATGTCCATAGGAGCTGTGGTTTCACTATTATTGGGCGTACTATAATATCTGGACTCCGAAGGGCGAACATTCTTTGTCAGTGGCCATCCATCAGCATGTTTACCACTTTTTGTTGTTTTACACTCCGTGTAGCTTTCTCAGGGGGTATTCATCATATCCCTATATACGTTTGGGTTGTAGGTTTATTTACACATTAGGTTGTTACTGTTAGCAGTATACACTCTACCTCCTCACATATTTATTCCCTACACACATCACTATTTATTTTATTTTTCACGCTCCATATACACATATAGATTATTATCACACACTTCTGATTTGTTATTTTATACATATCTTGACACGTCTCTTATATATGTTCGGTATAACATTACACCCTTTACTTGTTGTGTTATTTGATATGATCAATAATAAATTTTATATATTTTTTTCAGGTGTGTCTTCTTCACGTGTGCATCACATTTTATTATTTTTTATAATAAAAATATTTATTTTTTCACCCATCACTTTGCACATGTGTTATATAATATTTTCATTTATTTATATATTTATATATTGATCCTCTGGTCTATCTATCTTTTGGATATATATGTTTGTTTTATGTTGATTACATTGTATATATATATATATATATATATATATATATGTATATGTAATTAAATTGTTTATATTGGGATATGTATGTAATTACATTATGGTATTATATAAACTTCATTACTTGTTTGTGCACATATTTATATTGTATGCATATTCTGTGTTCATCACCATGGACCCTCATTCATATAATGCTACATTTAATTTTGTTCTCTGTTCTATAAGTGGGCATTATTTATTAATAATTTTGTGCTTGCCTACAAAAGGGTTAATGTATGATGGCATTACATATATTTATAAGCATACTACCCTGCTACGGAATGCTTATGTTGACGCTTGTATATACCTAGATGTGCGTCCTTTGACGCACATGTATGGGCATGGATTGGCGTTTAAAATTAGCGTTCACTACTATTTACATATGTACATTCTAGATGTTATCACTATACGTAGCTTGTTAAGTCTTGTACTCTACAATCGCCCTATGCTCTTTGCTGGCACTTTTTTTATTTTTTATTCTTTCCAGTTTCCAAAATGGCCACCGTCGTAAAGTGCGTCATATTAGCGTTACCATATTCTCCTGTCATGGCGTCCCCTTCTTTATGTCATGCGCATGCGCACTCCCGTCTTGAGTGCGCAGATTTAGGGTTTGACACTGGCCGTATTGCCTCTGAAATAACACCACTCAGTTAATTATATCCTTGGTATTCAGTGGTGCATACACCTGCTGCATCACTTCAATCCTTAATACTATTCACCTGTAGTAGTTGGCCACTATTGGCCTTTGGCTGAATTAACTCCTCCCACCATCCAGTACAAATACAGTGCCAGATACCTCTCCTGTCAGTACCCCTTGAGAAAGCTACCGCGAAACGTGCGTTGGGGCTCGTGGTGTGGTGTCCACTTTTAGGCTGATTATGCAGTATACCGGTTGGTATAGGTCCTGGGACCGGATTTGATTTGCGGTTACCCCCTGGTCACTATATCTTTACACTCACACATATACCAGTGTGGGCGGGCTCTGCTCGCTATATACTCTGTTTGGCTCATTACTTTTTCTATTATACAGGCACTGTGCATGTACCACATTGTGGTTTTTGAACTTCTTTATTTGCAAGTTGTTCTTTGAATTGTTTATTATGCTTTTCTTTGCCTCTTGAGTATTCTTTACTTGTTACAGCTCTTGTGTTCTCCACATCCATGCATTTTAATTGTATGTCTTTTTTTAGGTCCTGATGGCCAACATGTTTTTATGTATATTTAATAAAGTATTGCCATTATTACAAGTCATACTTGTGTACTTGGTGTTTGATTTTGTCCCTTTTTGGGATGTGTGATATGTCTGCACATACAGTTATGGGAATTCATTCATTCTTTGTTTTTCTTTTGATGTGTGGACGTTTATCGTGAACGTTTATCGTTTGGTCTGTTACTATATAGGTATTCATCATATGAGAAATGTTAATTAGTAACTCTTGTGTGTGGTATTACTATCTGTCTTACAAGCAGATACATTTAAATTTAGAAAAATGCAAATTTTTGTAAATTTTCTCTAAAGTTTGTTGATTTTCACAAACAAATACTGAATTTATTGATCAAATTTTTCCACTAACATACAGTACAATATGTCACGAGAAAACAATCTCAGAATCGCTTGGATAGGTAAAAGCATTCACAAGTTATTATTGACACATATCAGATTTGAAAAAATTGGCTGCGTCCACAAGGCCAAAACAGGCTCAGTCCTGAAGGGGTTAATAAACTAGAGCATCAGATTGCACTTACATAATGTGTCAAATTTGCCAATTCCTCCGATGCATCATCATTCTTGAATGCTCTCCCACCATTTGAAACCAGATAGAGACTACAATGAGATCTAGTTGATGACCTGCCTAAATTGGTGTCCCTAACATAACCTATCCTGTGGATAGGTGAAAAATGGAAATTCTGGGAATATTAATAAGTAGCAAAAATCCATCAACATTTATAATACTGATGTTTACATACATTCATGGCATTTATATATTGTATAATCTTGTGTGGTTGGTGGTCCCTAATTTTTCAGGTTTTCCCACCAAACACATTTATCAACTATCCACAGGATAGTTGATAAATGTTTGATTGCTGGGACCCCCACAATCACTAGAATCATTTTCACCCACATTCCACAGCATGTGTGATCTTGTTTCAAATTCTATCGGTATTACAGAAACATACGAGGAGCTAGGAGAAGCATGCAAAAGAATGGGGGACCCCATTCAAGCGGACTACTTCTAAGAAGAGGTGAAAATTATTTTATAAACTTACCTGTCTACTCCATATATGTAAACCACTGAAAACATCTCAAAAAAAGCAATTATCAGCAAGGGGATAGATCCAGCAAAACTATCAAAGAGAGCGAGCCAATAATTTCCAGAATTCAGCACAAATATAAGTGCAATCAAGAATGAAACCACACATATCAGCCCTAAAAAAAATAAGGAAGAAAAAACATCTGCTCAATATTTATTTATTCATTTATTTATTTATTCATTTAATGATTTATCTCCCTTCCATTCATTCTTGTATCCACTTTTATCCTTTGCTTATGTCATCATTGCACAGTAACAGTACAGTGGTTTTCTGGAATGACCAGCTTATTGTATGTACTGTTATGCCGTGAGACGAGAGTGAATAATGGTCTTTAATAGCATTTCCCTAGGATGTGCTACAACTTTCTGACTGCTGCGCTTCACTTCATATCCGATTTTTTTCCCCAGAACAGTACCGCTTTGACTCAGTGAGAAGCAGGTCCTATAACAAAGTTCTCACCACTTTTTTTTGGGGATCAGTAGAAGTCTCAGTATTCGGACCTCCTCGATAATGAAATTATAGCAGAAATGACAAAACATTCTCCCCTTGATTTGTATGGTTCTTTATTTAGACATTTTGTGTCGAAGATGTTCTGTAATTAAAATGTCTAAATGGGGCTTGAAAGGCTTGAGGACTCTTAGGGTATGTTCACACGGGCTATTTTCAGCCGGAGATGAACGCCTCCAAAAATCTGCCCATTGATTTCAATGTGAAAAATGGCGTCCCGTTCCCACGGGTCGTTTTTTATGCGGCCATTTTTAAAAACGACCGCGTAAAAAAGCCTCATAAAAAGTGCATATCACTTCTTGAGCCGTTTTTGTAGCCGTTTTTCGTTGATTCAATCGAAAAACAGCTCCAATAACGGCCTTAAAAAACACAAGTTGCTTAAAAAACGGCTGAAAATCAGAGGCGGTTTTCACTTGAAAACAGCTCCGTATTTTCAGCCGTTTTTTGTTAAGCATGTGAACATAGCCTAAGGAGCACCAGAGTCCTTTCATTCTGAGAATTGGTGGTGGCCCAAGATCATAGATGTTATCTTCTGACACATAACTACGACATGTCAAAAGATCAACTTTGGATGGATTTTCCCAAATCATAAATTATCACCTATCCACAGGATAGGTGATAATTTACTGATCGATGGGGCCACACTGCTGGGACCCTAAAAATCATAAGAACGGGGATCCCAAACCCACAGGTCCTGCTCACTGCTCGAACGCAGTAAGGAGGACATTGAAAGGAGTGGCATTCGAGCAAAAGACAACCGAGTACAGAGTTTGGCTGTTTCCATCATACTCATACTTAATGCAAGCTTCTCTTATGTGCGGTTGAACAGTGAGAAGGAACTGGGGGTTCCCATGATCGGTGGGGGGCCTAGTAGTGGGGCCCCCAGTGATCAGAAAATGATCACCTATCCTATGGCTAGGTGATAATTTATGATTTTGGGAAAACCCCTTTTATCTTGTGTAATGACCGCGATCGCAGACTGCCGTCATCACTTACCCGCCTTGTGGCTGCGATCACAGACCGATGTGTTCCAGCTGGCATCTCCATTCTCGGAGACGCCAGCACTCTCGGCCGCATTGGAAGCACTGCCCCATGTAGGGTGCCCACGTGCGCTCGTTCCCAGCCCTAAAGGGCCAGCGCGCACCTACTTAAAGTTCCCTAACCAATCCCTATGCCCCCTGAATTATAAAAAGGACTCTGCCCACTTCCTCCTTGCTTGAGCGTTGTTGTGTCTGCCCATGTTCGTTATTGCAAATGTTATTGCAAATGCTTATTTTATGGTATCCTGCATCCTGTGTTCCCGTACCCTGTATCCCATATATAGTAATTGTGTTTGTTCCAGTGCGAAGTCAAGTGCATCTGTGCCAAGTGTCATCTGTGCCAAGTGTCATCAGTGTCACGTGTGTGCTACGCCATGTGTCTGCTATGCCACATATCTGCTACGCCAAGTGTCTGCCATGTCGAGTCTATGCCAAATCATCTATCCATGTACTCTTGTCCTGAAGACTGTTATAGACTATTGTTTGGCCAACTGCTACTCCGCTATGGCGGTTTGGCATAGTGGGTCCACATACCCCACAGCTGTGACATCTTGGAGGCAATCTAGGAGTCCCCGAGTCATTAATTAAAGAAATTATATACTGTATATAATTTAATTACTGTGTTGCAGCAGCATTGCTTGCCATGGGATACTACACTTGGTAGAGTAGGGGCTCACTTGAAAGAGGTCGCCGTGAAGTGGCAAGTGGGCTTATACAGTTTGATCAAAATGTTTACTAAGAACCACATGTTCGTACATTTTATTTTGCTGAGCCGCAATAGATCAAGTATAGCAAGTGGATGTGCGGTCCAGGTTTTCTTTTCTCCCCTTGGATATATACAAAGTCTGTCTTTTATTTCTTGTACCAGCACTCCACCCCCATTTTGCCCAGGTGGTTTTATTTGCAGGAAACTGCATAAAAAGTGTTCCTACATAATTGTTCTCAGTTGGCCCCTGAGAATACAAGGAAAGGTGAGCTTTTTCCATCTGTTAAGTTTTTTTGTGGTATTGTGTGGTGATCATTTGTTGTTGTGGTGCTGTATCTGTGGGGGGATGTGGTCCAGAGCCAAGGTGGCTTAGACTGGCAGCATAGGTGCTGTTGGTCTCCTGGGTTGCTCCCTCTGCAGGTGCGGTATTGCAGCGGTAATGGCTGCCATGGAATACTACACTTGGTAGAGTAGGGACTCACATGAAAGAGGCCGCCGTGAAGTGGCAAGTGGGCTTATACAGTTTGATCAAAATGTTTACTAAGAACCTACAATTTCCCCCACTCTTCTAGCTGTTCTTCTTCCACCGGATATAAGGTCTTGAAACACCGCGTAATCGTGGGTTCCTTTTTTGGATTCCTATATTTGTTGACCATAGATTCCTTTAAGGTATCCTTAACCCTGAAAACTTTAGTACAGAAAAAATATGAAAAAAATCCTCCAGCTCACCTTGTCACAAGAAGGGTATAAGAATCAGCACACGGATCCTCGTGTCGGCGCACGCGAAAGATACAGCAGAAACAGGGGAGTTGGATCCAGCGCTGAGAGTGCAAATTCTGTTAAAACGGGAATCTATTTCCAAGTTTTATTTTGTCTTGGTTAAAATCGCAGCAGAGAAGCTACGAACAAAAGTTAGTGACGGGTAGGTATAGTCCAAAGTACAGAGAGAAAAAGAGGATAGGCGGTAGCCTACGCGTTTCAGACCTTCGCTAGGTCCTTAGTCATGGCTTATGATAAGTCTGACTGTGCAGTCTAGACCTTTTGTAGCCAGTCAGTCTTGTGGATAATTAGTTAATTGCGGTTCAGAGCCGGAGGGAAAAGGAGGAGCCCCGTGAAACGCAATCTTTTATCTATTTCCTTAGCATAGAAGAAGTGGTTGTAAGGTATGGGAAGTTTTTCTGTATTGTATACAAGAAAATTAATTATAAATACATGCGTGAATTTAGATCCTAGGAGAGATGTCCGTATTTATTTGTAGATATGATATTACATTTTTGTATTGTGAACCTAAATCAGGAGAGACGGGGAACTCCGTTATTGTTTTTCGATTTAAATAAATTGTATTTATATGATGTTTCTTTTTTGCAGAAGCAACAGAATAGAAAAAGAGAAATTCGGAAGATTTTATAACATCGTGGCTCCTATTAGGTAACTATATTTAATTAAAAATTATTTGTCTGAAATATTGTTGTTTTAGCAGAAAAATATCCTTATATAGTAGCCTAAAAAACGCGATGCGTCGGAAGACTGGCTTGAAAAGTGAGATAGCGCCTACCATTGACTTAGATAAAGAACGATGGATTGTGTGTAAATATAGAAAAGTTCAAAAAAAGACGTACATTTAAAATAACAGAACACTGGTATTATACTTCTTAATATATATTAGTTTTTATTTCCTATTTTCGGGTTTCCGTTCATAAGATTTTTGGATTATTTATTAATGAATTAATTTGGTAGAACAACTAGTTTTCTGGATATATTAAGATTTTGTCGGTATTTTTATGATGGGACTGGAGAACTTCTTGATAATTATATATATCCAGATGTATTTTTATTTGTATTTTGCGGTACTGTTTGAAAAATATATATATGTGTGTAGTTCAGATACGAAAAATTGGATGTTTTATTTAGTACTATTAATGTAGTCTGTTACGTAGCTCCCGATCCATATTATTTCCTTGGCATTTAAATTTGTAAACTTTATTGTTTTGTGTAATTTAAACGAGTATCTGTCAATTAAAATAAAAACGGGTTTTATATCTTTGAAAGAAATGGGTTCGATCGACTGTCTGGAACATAGTGACAGTCGGGTTTAGTCGGGATCAAACCGGAGTGGTCTGGACGTTCCCTTTTCGTTTTTATTTTCTTTTGGTGTTTTGTTTTCTGTTTTTTATTTATGAGAAAATACTATGAATCTATTTAAATCATATTGTTTGCTACTCGTTAGTTATTTAGATCGGATCTATCAATAGAGTCGATTTTGTCCTATCAATAAATCCCTGGGATCTAATTGAAAATACTGGATTGGCATAGATGTCAGCTATGTTTTTAAACTAGTAAATTGCGTATTATAGGATGAAGTCAGAGAAGACCAAATGCCATGTTGTTGGCTTTAAAAATGGAACATAAGGTCTTTTCTTAAATTTAAGCCTTTTGGGACCCTTGTTTGAAGGCTGAAGATCCAGAAGGCTTCTCTTGTTTGTGTTATATGTTTAATATCCCCACCTCTTTTAGGGTTGTATATTTTTTCAATGGCATAGCAAGAAAAACTGTTGATTGTTCTATTATGTTAAGTTATGAAATGTTTGGCTACATTCGATGTATTAAGGATGTTTGGATTACGGATGTAGCCAAGGTGTTCAAGAATTCTTGTCTTAAACTTTCTATTTGTACATCCTATGTATTTCAAGTCACATATTGTGCATTCAATTATATATATGACCGAGTCGGAGTTACAATTCATATAATTTTTGATAGTATGTGTATCAGTATTAGCTGAATTTGAAAAAACCTTTTTCGGTATTGCATATGAGCACACTTTACATGGGTTGTTTCCACACTTAAAAAATCCTTTTTGTTCCAGCCATGAACCTTTTGTTTTGATGGGGCTGAAAAATGATGGAGAAAGTGTCGTGGCCAATGATGGAGCTCTACGTGGGACTATTCTACACCCGTTTTTGAGGATGTCTTCCAGGACTGGGTCTTCTTTGAGCATGGGTAAGTGTTTATTCACAATTCTTTTTATACTTTTAAATTGACTACTTTGTTGCAAGACTAGTGTGGGTATGTTGGATGTTAATTTTGGATTTTTATTTTGGGACAGAAGGATGTCTCTATTTTTCTTAGCTGTTACTTTGTCTGCTCTATCCAGCGACCAACGTGGGTACCCCCTGTTGGATAGTCTACTGTGTATAAGTTGTGTTTCAGTTTTGAATTGTGCATCTGAGCTGCAGTTGCGTTTTGCTCTGCACAGTTCACCCACTGGAATAGAGACAATGGTCTGTTTAGAGTGATTACTACCTGCATGCAAGATGGTATTGCCAGCTGTTGGTTTTCTATAGGTTTTTGTGTGTATCTGGATACCATCTTCTCCTTTCAGTTCCAGATCTAAAAATATGATGTTGGTTTTGGCAAATATATATGTAAACCTAAGATTGTAATCGTTGGAATTGAGGAAATCCACAAAATCTTTTATGGCAGATACATCTCCCTCCCAGATGAACAGGAGGTCATCGATGTATCTGCCATACCAATTGATATTGTCTCCAAATGGATTTTTTGTGGAAAAGATAGTTTTTTCCTCCCACCACGCCATAACTAAGTTCGCCAAAGATGGAGAAAATTTTGCCCCCATTGAGACCCCCTTTAGTTGGAGGTAGTATTTGGTATCAAAATAGAAATAGTTGTGTGTTAATAAAAAGGTGAGAATTTCCAGGATGTATTTTTGTAATGAGTCACTATAGTTGCTGTGTTTGTTCAAGTGATGTTTTATGGCAGCGTGAGCTACATTATGAGGTATACTCGGATAAAGAGACTGGCTACAAAAGGTCTAGACTGCACAGTCAGACTTATCATAAGCCATGACTAAGGACCTAGCGAAGGTCTGAAACGTGTAGGCTACCGCCTATCCTCTTTTTCTCTCTGTACTTTGGACTATACCTACCCGTCACTAACTTTTGTTCGTAGCTTCTCTGCTGCGATTTTAACCAAGACAAAATAAAACTTGGAAATAGATTCCCGTTTTAACAGAATTTGCACTCTCAGCGCTGGATCCAACTCCCCTGTTTCTCCTGAAAACTTTAGTTACTTTAGCTGGGTCATGATCTGAGTCTTCTGGACCCTCGTAGCAAACAGCTCTAATCAATTTCCCAATATGCTCCACAAGGAATACATTTTTGGAAGCATCTTCTTCTTCCAACGATAATCCCACCACATCAAGGACTCTAACATCCTGAATCAGGATGAGGTGCTTGCTCCCCATCTCCTAGTTTGTGATGAGCATTGGTCCCGTAAGTCCTCACAGAGCTCCACCATGGAGAACCAGACAAAGACCTTTACCTACAACCTAAGTTCACGTGAGGATGGTGCAACATTAGACTCACATCTTAGACAATCTCCTAGAGACAGGAAAAGACACTGCCTTTCAAAAGGTGCATCCGTAAGGAAATCACACTTACTACAGAGGCGATCCACAGAGTCACCTGGCAAGGTAATGTCACAAACTCTACAAACAAGGTTACAATGTTTTGAAAATCTTTATCCATGACCTGAATCCTGATGTTAATCGTGTTAATACACACAATGGATCAGCGACAATAAAAAAAATAGAACACCCCCAGTGCACACTCCACTTACCAGTCTGTTAAACAGCAAAACACTGAGTAGCCCCCCCTACCTCCTTAAATACAGCCCGTTATTAAGGGTGGGGGGAGAGCAAGATGGAGGGCACCAAACTGCCATGACTTGAAAAGCTCCTCAAACTCCTTCAAAAAAGGCTTAACCAACCCCATCCTGCCAAGCTAAACGTTAGCAAAGGGATAACAAACAATTTTAACATTTCTCTGAGCAAAAAAGAAGATATGAAGACAGGGTACAGCATCATACCTGTCTCTATGGCCCAAACAAAGATGGCTGCCGCAGGTTAAAAGTGCTAGTGTGCATGCACTGCCACGACAATTTGACCCCCACAATATCTGGGTTATACAGTTAATGGGAGCTGCGCCTGCACTATACCAACGGCTCTAATACAAACAAATACATGGAGCAGTGAACAGAAGCGCCAGTTTCCAGCCTAAAGATACCTGCTGTCAGCTGGCAAAAGCTTGCCAACGTCAAAAGCCAGAAACTGACACCAATGCAGGAGAAATATACAACGACTTGGTGTGAGCGGTCACCAGTCCCAACACCCACATGTAGGACTAAATTAAAAAAAACAGCATAGTGGCGGGGCTAGGGGGCCTTTACAGACTAACTTTAAATTTTAGGCTGAGTTCACACGTGGTGAATACGCTGCATAATAGCATGCAGCATATCCGCCCTGTGGTGCAGTTTTTCGCCCGGAATATCCGCTGCAAAAAACTGCAGGACCTAGCAGTCTGGCCGGCCACCTAGCATGCCGTCCACCCGGGATGGCTGTGATTGGCAAAAGTGGCAGTCACATGGGATAAAGCATCATCCAGGAGGCTGGCCCTCCGACGCCATCCATGGGGGAGGAAACACAGACTCCTAGGTAAGTATAATATATTTTTTGTTTTCGGAGTTGCGTTATTTGCAACGGGAACGCTATGAACCCGCTGCAAAAAAACTAAAAAAATTGCCATTTGTGGCGGAATTTACCTCCGCCATTTGTGGCGGAATCCCGCAACAAATAAGCAGCGTTTATGTAAATACAATTGAAATGCTGAGGAATAAAGCTCTGCACCGTAGGTCAATTTCTGAGAGGTTTTTCAACTCCGTATTTACGCAGCGTGTGGATTTGTTTTATCTCATCCCCTTTGCTGCTACTGCATTTGCTGCAGAAAATCTGCAGTATTTACACAGCGTGTGAACTGGCCCTTATAGTTTTACTTTGTCATTGATCCCAGCATGCAAGCATGCAGCAGGGGGATATATCCCCATATTTATGTGCTGCTGTGCAGGACAACCAGGATTTACTTTTTTAACCCCATAATGACCGGTCCTGAAAAGGTCTTAATGACCAGCTACATTTTTCAGTTTTTACCTCTCTGCATTTCAGCAGCCATAACTTTTTTTTATTTTTTCATTGAGGTGGCCGTATGAGGCCTTCTTTTCTGTGGGAGAAATTGTATTATATTTTTCATAGTAGAGGTAGAAAAACATTATTTTTACGGCGTGAATATAAGAAAAAGCGATTCTCTGCATAGTTTTTCTTGTTTATTTTTTTCCTATTCACGTTTCACGCTAAATAACCCATAAGATTTTTCTTAAGCTTATTGCGGTCATTTAGATACCTAATATGTGTAGGTGTTTTGTTATTATTTAGCGTAGAGGCAATAAGATATATTTTATGCAAAATAAGGACTGGTTTTTTTTGGACTTTTTTTAAATTTATTAATTTTTTTGTTACTTTTTTTTAAATCCCATTAAGGGATAACTTTATTTATTAATTTTATTTTTTACTTGTAATGTATTAGCATACTCCTGTATGCTAATGCATTATACTATGTCATTATACCATGTGTGCACCAACAGCAGGCTTGCTGAACAGGCAGCCCTGGGGTCCTTTGTAGGTCCCGAGGGCTAACTGCAGAGGGATTCCCCGGTGTTTGATCACGTCACCGGGTTTCCGATGACAAGATCAAAGCGGGGAATTCCCTTTGATCTTGCCGCGGTCACGCACCGCGGCGATCAAAGGGTTAAACAGCTGGGTTCCGAATGTTTTCCGACCCCATCTGTACTCAGCAGGCTGCTCTAAGATCATGATTAAAGGATGAGCTCTCACAGGAACGCTCATCAGCCTCTTCTACAGCGACGCCAAAAGACGTCGCTGGAAACTAAGGACATGCACCGCCTGCCATCAAAAGACGGTGGGCGGTCATTAAGGGGTTAAACATGCTTTTATAACTGGTCAGGGCAAAATGTGAAAATCTACCCTAACCTTTTTTTTAGCTCATGCCTGAATGTTTTAGTGCATCTTGATGTGTATGTTGTGCTGCATATATACTTTTAAATATGTCTACAGTATATCCGATAATTGAAAATAGGAACATACCTGTGACAGCTTCTTTTGGCCATGATTTTGGTATTATTTTTAGATCCATTAATGGTACTAATACCCCTTCCATATTACCAAACATGGAAGAGAGCCCCAAGCAAAAGAGCATTATAAAGAACAAAACAGACCAGAGAGGGGACACTGGCATTTTTGTAATAGCCTCTGTGAATACAATAAAAGCTAATCCTGTTCCTTCAACACCCTATGGAGTGAAACACAGTATAATTAGTTAATTAGTTAATGTACTTTTAAATATACAGTAGATATTGTTACTTGTATAATACAAAAAAAAGGACCAGTCCGATTGTCCGCGATGAAAAAGCTAGTGGCACACCATGTGCAAGGTTTAAAAATAAGTATTTCATTATATTGGGTGTACACTTAATCAAAATCTCATTCAAAATAAGCATTTTCCATTACCCATTAATAACTTTAATATGAAAAAATATTCCCTTTTAAAGGGGTATTAGCAACTTAAACATTTATAGCATATCCACGGGAAATGCCATACATGTCTGATAGATGCAGGTCCTACTACTGGGACCAGCATCTATCTCTAGAACGGGGGTTGCCTGAAAACTGTCCTGTCTGGTGAGGTGGCTTCGCATGTGTGCGACTTCCCTCCATTCATCCTAGTGGAATTACTGAAACTTGGCTGTTTCCGTAACACGCATAGGAATAAATGGAGAGAGTCATATGTGCACAGGGCCGCCATCAGAAAATTCAGGGCCCCATACAATGAGATTGGTCAGGGCCCTTGGGGGTTTACCATTTGAGCCTTTAAAGGGAGGGAAGTGAGCAGAATGGTCAGCAGGAAGCATAGTAAGCAGAGACCACTGGGAAGTTTGTCAAAGGGGTTTTCTGAGATATTAAAATTAGTTTAATAGGGCTCTAGGTTGAAAATAGATAAAATTGTAATGCACTTATTTTAGTAATTCTGTTCCATTCATGCACCACAGGTACCCGCCTGTCTCCAGTCATCTCTGCTTACCTTGCTTACACAATGACGTGATTTGTTGATGTCACGTGATTGTGGCAGCCAGTCACCGCCGTACTATGTAAGGGTACTAGAGGTATGGGAACGGCACAGTATTTACAGTAAACACATATACAATTAGGGAAAAAAGACAAGAACCAATCTGGTATATAAAGGCACTCGACTCGTTGCTTATAAAAATAGAAAAATTCTTTATTGATACAATTATATTAATTTAAAAATTGAACAACTGCATCAAGGGTAATCCCATATTGTAGAAAAACAACAAAACACACCTGGCCAGGTAGCGAACTAATGTCAGTAAAATAGTATTCCAATCAAATTATATGCCATTAAGGGGAATAAGTCACATATGGAATTATAGATATATTAATATAGGATGATATACCTAGGCATATAAACAAGATATAAATATTAAGACTACAAAAAATATCTCTAAGGCATCATTTACACAAGCGCAATATACGCGCGTGCGACGCGCGTGCTTTTCACGCGTGTCGTACGCACCTATATTAGGCTATGGGGCAGTGCAGACAGTCCATGCGTTTTGCACAGCATGAGTCCGCTGCGTAAAACTCACGACATGTTCTATATTTCGCCGTTTTTCGCACATCACGCACCCATTGAAGTCAATGGGTGCGTGAAAATCACGCAGGTCGCACGGAAGCACTTACGTGCGAACTGCGTGATTCGCGCAACAGCTGTCAAACTCTAAATGTAAACAGAAAAGCACCACGTGCTTTTCTGTTTACAAACATCCAAATGGAGTGTCATAATGATGGCGGCTGCGCGAAAATCACGCAGCCGCGCATCATACACTGATGACATACGCAGTTGTTAAGTGCATTTTGCGCACGCAAAACGCCGCGTTTTTTGCGTGCGCAAAACGCACACGCTCGTGTAAATCAGGCCTAATAGTACAATAACCTGAGGACCGAAAGGTAATAATAATAAAGCAGAATACTGCGTGCTAAATCAAATTCAGTACATAATCAAATGACAGGAAATCAGCTACTATGTTCTTGTCCTAGTTTAGACAGGACAATCTATGTTCTCAATGAATGTCCCATTTGCACAGTATTTGGGTCTGGGGTAGAATATACAAAAGGACAAAGAGAGCATTTAACGAGCAGATTGTATACTCATCCATCAGTTGGATATTTCAACCTGAGACGTATATGGCCATATATGCCGCCTTTCATCAGAGACGCTTGTCATCCATTCAATTCAATGGTATTTGTGGGCTAATCACATCCACAGCAGTCCCACAATAGATGGTATGGGTTTTGTCTGGATTCCAGACCATATGGGATCAAGCAGTCTTCTAACCGGGTGCAAAGTGTCCGTAATAAAGCATCCAAAGTCCAATACTTGCCAAAAACCAAGCCCTCAAGCTGAGCAGTAAACTCCTCATTAGGTAATAGCAGGTGTATAGAGACACATAGGAACCAGGCGAATAAGCACCAGCAGGACACTGGTAAGGCCGCGTGTGGTGCGGCATGTAGTCAAAACATGGCCGAGACTAAAGTCGCAGGCGTGTGACATATAGACATGTGGGCTATGTGCACTGATGCATTTCGTCACCATGTGACTGCCTCAGAGCGTTGCGTAGCGGTCCCGGTAAGGGGTAGGTATTTGAAGTTTATAAGGTACTTCACATACCTACCCCTTAATGGGACCGCAACGTAACACTCTGAGGAAGTCACGGGGTGACGAAACGCGTCAGCGCACATTGTCCACATGTCTATACGTCACACACCTGAGACTTTGGTCTCAGGTTATTGTACTATTAGACATCATTTTTGTAGTCTTAATATTTATATCTTGTTTATATGCCTAGGTATATCATCCTATATTAATATATGTGTACTTCCATATGTAACTTATTCCCCTTAATGGTAAATTATTTGATTGTAATACTATTGTACTGACATTAATTAGCTACCTGGCCAGGTGTGTGTTGTTGTTTTTCTACTATATGGGATTACCCTTGATGCAGTTGTTCAATTTTTTAATTAATATAATTGTATCAATAAATAATTTTTCTATTTTTATAAGCAACGAGTCGAGTGCCTTTATATACCAGATTGGTTCTGGTCTTTTTTCCATATGTAGTATTCTGGTGGCACCATACTATTTGTAATGTACTCTGTTTTGCTCTGGGAGATGTTTTTAATCTCTTTTCCTGTTTACAAATACAATTACCTTTATTTTTAAAGTTCTAGCCCTATTGAAACTAATTTAAATGGAATCTGTCACCGGGTTTATGCTGCTCTATCTTAGGGCAGCTTAAAGTAGTGCCGGAAATCCTGATTTAATTGAAGTGTCACTTGTCAATATGGTGTAGTTTTCATAAAATCACAGTTTATCAGGTTCAGCGAGCCGAGTCAGGAGTCCTCCTAATGATGTGCACGTGCTAATTCTGGGGTCCTCCATATTCATTATATGCAGGCTAATCCATCCCACAACTGCTGATTGACAGCTGTCTTTTCTATGCACAGTAAGGCTGGGTTCACACGACCTATTTTCAGACGTAAACGAGGCGTTTTAAGCCTCGATTTACGTCTGAAAATACGGCTCCAATACGTCGGCAAACATCTGCACATTCATTTGAATGGGTTTGCCGACGTACTGTGCCGACGACCTGTCATTTACGCGTCGCTGTCAAACGACGACGCGTAAAAAAGACGGCTCGTCAAAAGAAGTGCAGGACACTTCTTGAGACGTAATTTGAGCCGTTTTTCATTGATTCCAATGAAGAACAGCTCCAAATTACGGCCGTAATTGACGCCTCACAAAACGCGAGTACATGCATTTACGTCTGAAATTACGGAGCTGTTTTCTCCTGAAACCAGCTCCGTAATTTCAGACGTAAATGCAGTTATCGTGTGCACATACCCAAATAGGGAGAAAGCTGTCAATCAGAAGCAGGGGAAGCACGCTGTGCTCCGCTTGCGCTGCAACTGGTAAAACAGTAATTTTTTTGAAAACTACACCATATTTACAAGTGACAGACCCCTGAAATCAGGTTGTCTGCCAATACTTTGTGGTGCCCTAAGATCGGGCAGCATAAATCTGGTGACAGATTCCCTTTAATCATAAACAACATCAACCATTTCTCACCTACCCCTTCTCATATACAGTGTGTGAAAATAAATAAATATATATATATATATATATATATATATATATATATATATTCACATACATACATATAAGTACATATATATGTATATATATGTGTGTGTGTGTGTGTGTGTGTATATATATATATATATATATATATATATATATATATATATACACACACACACACACACACACATATATATATACATATTTTAAAAGTGTGGTGGGCCCTGAAGTCTCCCACATAATTTTTTTAAAATAAACTTCTATTATGTAGTGATGCAACATTGGCATCACATTACATCGCCAGGTCACAATGGAGCCTGGGTGGGCCTGGGTGCAGGGGCGTAGCTAATGGCTCATGGGCCCCGGGTCGAAAGTTTTTCTTGCCCCCCCAGGTTCTTCTCCTGGCCAACACTCCGCAGCTTTTAGCTGCATCGCTGGTTCTCCTAAGTGACCCAACGATGCAGCACTATCAGCCAGGGGTGTCGCTAAGGACTTAAAACATCAGGGGAGACAGCATATGGAAGGATACATTGGCTCAGGAGACTTTATCACATATGATAGGCTCAGATATAGGACCCAGCTCGCTGACATTGCGGCTCAAGCGCTGGACCCAGGAAAGGTAAGTATAATAATTGCTTTTCATTTTTGTGTTACAAATTTTTGGTGTGTTTTTTACAGGTTCGGTTGTTGGACTACTTCGAATTCGAGAACTACTTAAATGACGGCTTTTCTTATTTTAAATAAAATGGTTAACGCAGTGGCGGATTAAGTGTACTATGGGCCCTGGGCTGTTGACACAACTTGGGCCCCCTCCTTTCCCCTCACGCAATTCAACCCCCCCAACCCGCTGACACTGTACCCGTCAGTGCCACTGACCTGACGGATACAGGTTTTAGCACTAGATACAGCTGTTCTGTTTACAGGATACAAAGCAGCTGTATCTCAAAAAGTAAAAATTATTTTTAATAAAAAGTAATTAGAAAGTTGCACCAAACACACTGATACACGGTTTTATTAAAGAAAAGATAAATAATAAAAATTAAAAATTCTTACACCTCTCTTTAAAGTGAAACTAAACTTTTAAAAAATGTTTCGGTGGGGGCACCGAGCACTGAGACTCCCACCGATCGCTAAAATTAAGCGGCAGAAGCGTTCGGTTGAATGCTGCGCCGCTTCATTTCTGATCAGCATTCCTCAGAGTCGTGTACGTCCGTACACCGCCCGCTCAGCTTTCCGAGAAAAGTAGATCAGAAACTAAGAGGCACAGCGGTCACCTGAGTGCTTCTGCCACTTTGTTTTAGCGATTGGTGGGGGCCTCAGTGCCTGGACCCCCACCGATCAAAACTTCTTACATTTCACTATAACATGTCAAAAGTTTTTTAGAAGTTTAAATGGATTTTCCCTTGAGGGACATTTATGACATATCCACAGGATATGTCATAAATGTCAGATAGATGTGGGTCCCACCTCTGGGACCCGCACCTATCTCTAGAACGGGGGTCCCCTAAACACCGTTCTACCGCTTTCTGCTCTTTCTGACTTCATGGTCGGGTGTTACGGAAACAGCGTAGCTCGCTGGGCTACGCTGTTTCCGTAACTCTCATAGTAGTGAATGGCAGTTACGGAAGCAGTGTAGCATGCGAGCTACGCTGTTTCCGTAACGACCATTCAGTTCTATGGGACTTACGGAAACAGCGTAGCTCAGCGAGCTATGCTGTTTTCGTAACTCCTGACCATGAAGTTAGGAAGTGGCCGGGAGGCAGGGAGAGCAGAAAGAGGTGGAATGGGGTTTAGGGGGCCCCGTTCTAAAGATAGGTGTGGGTCCCAAAGGTGGGACCCACATCTATCTGACGTTTATGACATATTCTGTGGATATGTCATAAATGTCCCTCATGGGGAAACCCCCTTAAGTAGTCAGACACCCCTCCCCTTGTATTAAAATAACTTCTGAGGGTTGTATGGGGGGATTTATATTGCAAGGGGTGGTCAGATCGTCTGACTGACACTCGGTGGGGGGGGGGATATCCCTCCTATATAGACCTCAGCAGTTAGTTGCTCAGACCCCCTAACGAGGATTGTGTGGGGAATTTTTATTTCCATAAAATATTTTTTCCATGTACTTGTATTTTTTTAAACTTTATTACTGCCACCTTAGTAATGGCCACTGGCTGATTGCTTGAATCCGTTACTAAGGTGGGGCTTAATGTTAGCGGTTGAAAAGGCTAGCACTAACCCCCATTTTTACCCCAGTACCCACCGCCACTTGTGGTACCGGGAAGAGCCAGGTATGATCCAGTACCCGACCATCTGTAGTGATGCAGGCTAGCATTATCAGGGTGGGAACGGCCCCTATTTTTGGGCTATCCCAGCCTAATAATACCAGCCTGCGGCCACCCCAGTACCAGCTCTTCACAGTACCCCTGGTGGTGGTGGGTACCGGGGTAATAATGGGGGTCAGTGTTAGCCTCTACACCAGCTAACACTAAGCTAACACTAAGCCCCGCCTTAGTAATGGACGCTGTTAATCAGCCAGCGGCCATTACTATGGCAGTAGTAATAAAGTTTTAAAAAAAATACAAGAACATAATAATAAAAAAAACACACAACCCTCGTTAACCATTTTATTGAAAATAAAAAAAGCCGTCATTGAAGTAGTCCTTAAATCCATAGTACTCCAATAACTGAACTTGTAAAAAAAAGCACAAACACAAAAAAAACCATTAGTAAAACATGTGGTAGGCTTAGATACAGGGCCACAGCAGACAGTAATCTTATGCAGTATAAGCTTACTGTATGCTGAGGCCCTGTATCTAAGCCTATTATGTTGTAGGCTTAGATACAGGGCCCATCCGACAGATCACACATGGGCCACATGTCAAAGCCTACCATGCGGTAGGCTTCGATACAGGGCCCATGTGTGATCCTGTCTGCTGAACCTACCCCATGGCAGACTTAGATAAAGGGCCCAGCAGACAGTAACATTATACTTATCCTCCTCCTGGCTCCGGGCGCAGCGGAGGTCCTGACGCCATCCAGTAAATAATAGAAAAGTAATCAGAATTCTTTCAAGGGTTTTCTGACAATTTGAAATAACCCTAAAGCACCTCCAAATAATAACCTAACAATACATTTTGTCTTACACTTTCCTTTAAAATGGTGCTCCGTCCAACAGCACAGATTTTTTTTTTGCTGCTTTCCCTAAAGAGCATTTACTATTTTTGATAGTCAGGCAAAGAAAATAACTTATGACCACCAACTCTACACTATGAGGCCCCTGCCAAACAACTCTCTGAATATAAGCGTTTTGGACTTCCCAGTAAATAAGACATGGGGCAGTGAGCCATTAGGGATAACATTAACAATTAAGAATTTTGTAGGTTTTGAATGCATTTAAGATATAAATATGATATAAATATCCTACCTCAGATAGAATGGTATTTAGATCACATTTAGGAAGCTGAAGAGGTGCAACCATCTCTGGTTTAGTCTGATTAAAATAATTCAGCATGTGATCATAATTATCCTGAGTTATATTTCCCTCTGGCCAATCAAAAGTATTGGTAAGTGTCAGGATGTTGCTGAAACACAATAAAAGGCTCTTAAAAAAGTTAAGTCAATAAAGTATGTTAATAAAATAATAATACTTTTTGTACTAGCTAAATTTATTTAATGCTGTGCAGTATGTTACTCTAAATTGGTAAATTTATTGGATGTAGGTGGTCTGTGTGCTTTTCAACTGTGCATGGTTGTGTAAAGGGAACTAAAATATAAACTAAAGCAATGCATTTGACGTATCTGAAGAGTAACAGCGCTTTCCGAAAATGTCAGACATGTCAGAAGTTTTGATCGATTGCTGAAACGAAGGGGCCGAAGCGCTCAGCAGAGTTCTCTGCCACTTATATGTGTAAGGGTATGTGCACACACACTAATTACGTCCGTAATTGACGGACGTATTTCGGCCGCAAGTACCGGACCGAACACAGTGCAGGGAGCCGGGCTCCTAGCATCATACTTATGTACGATGCTAGGAGTCCCTGCCTCGCTGCAGGACAACTGTCCCGTACTGTAATCATGTTTTCAGTACGGGACAGTAGTTCCACGGGGAGGCAGGGACTCCTAGAGTCGTACATAAGTATGATGCTAGGAGCCCGGCTCCCTGCACTGTGTTCGGTCCGGGACTTGCGGCCGAAATACGTCCGTCAAATACGGACGTAATTAGTGTGTGTGCACATACCCTAACTGTGAAAACGTTTTGCACAGTCTGCTTTGAAATCAATGCCTGGGAGAGAGCTTGCTGATGCAGTATAACTACCTTGTGTCTTGTTGCTTTGCTCAGTCTTGCCATGGTGGACCTATGACATGAAACTTTCTTCCACAACCTCACCTTTGTAGCTTGGCTGTTCCTCACCTAGTTTTAAGCTCCCTACACCTGTTTCTGTTACAGTTAATGACCGTTTTCAGCCTACACATGAAAATGATAATCATTATCACCTGTTTGGTATAATTGGTTAATCATATACCTGACTACAATCCTACAAAATCCATGACTATGTGCAATTGTACCTAGAAGAATTGATGCTGACTTGAAGGCAAAGAAGGCAAAGGGTGGTCACACCAAATATTGATTTTTATACTTCTTTTTTGTTTATTCACTTTGTATTTGGTTAATTGATTAACCACTTCCTGACCAGAGGCTTTACCCCCCTTCCTGTCCAGGACCATTTTCAAGTTTTAGCCATGTGCTGATTTAAAAGCAAATTGTTCTTCTATTACTCTTCCAACCTACATGTATTTGGTCTTTTTTTTCTCAGAACATGTTGGGCTTGATATATTACTTTTTACTCGATAAAAAGTAAAATAGATATATTTTAGTTTTTAAAAAATGTAAAAGGAAAGAGGGAAATATTTAAAAATGTCAATATGTAACTTTAGTTTAGTTTCTTTTACATCTGGTGCATGCCACTGGGTAAACACACCTAAATACATATTTGGAAACTTCTGTGACTGTAATAATACCAAATATGTGTGCATTTCATACCTGTTGGGCACAAGGCAGAGCTTACAATGAATGGTGCGAAAACTGACTTTGAGAGCAAATTTTCCAAAGCTGGTTTGCTGACACCATACGAACAGTGCAGATGTTGTGAAGTGCCAAGACACTGTCAACACCCCCAAAATGACTCTTTTTTTGGAAATTAGACCCCCAAGGTATTGGTTTAGTGTTATAAAAAATATTTTAGCCGTCTATTGTTTACAAGACAATTCATTGACTTTGATGGAAAAAATTAAAACTGGCATTTTTTTTCCAAATAATATGTAAATTTAGGTGACCTTTTCTGACATCTGGTGCATGCCACTGGGCAAACACACCTGAATACATATGTGGCAACTTCTGCTAACTTCAACGATGCCAATGAATGGTGCAAAAACTGGCTTTTGGAGAGCAGATTTTCCAAAGCGATCTTTGAGCATGCAACCAGTGTTGCGGCCAAAGTCGCCATGTAGCCCCAGCCTAAAACTGTACAATACATCAATATATATTTTATGAAAAATAAATAGATAAAAATAATAATAATCTTTATTTGTATAACACAAAAAAAAATCTATCTATGTATCTCATACCTGTCTATCTGACTAGTCGGTTGAAGGTAGTCGGTTAACGATGGTATAACGTCCGTGGTCGCTGACCACGAACTCCTCCCATCCTGCCGACGCATTTCTCTCCAGAAATGCCAGCACATGCGGCCGTCCTGTTCCGCAGTGGCCAATAGGGTACGAGCGAGAGCTCAGTCCAGCCTTAAAGAGCCAGAGCACACACATGTGTAAGATTGTTCTGATTGCTCCCAGATCATCCTGGACTATAAGAAGGGCCTTATCCCTTCCTGCATTTCCTGAGCATTGTTTGTACCTACCCATGTCTGTCTTTGCAAATGGTCCCTTGAGTGTTTCACAGTTCCAGTTCCAGAGTTCCCGTTCCTGCTATCTCCATCCTGTATTCCATGCTACTGTGTTCCTGTGCTGTACAGTGTTGGAGTCGTGTTGTGTCGCCTACTACACCCGCTGTGTTTCATCGCACCTGTTGTCTGCCTGCTGCCAGAGTTCCATCCGAGCCTAAACCCTCACTACTGTCTGAATCACCACAGGTACCTTATCCGAACTATAGACATTGACTTTGTACCCTATTTGGCCAGTTGCTATACTGCTACAGCGGTACGGCCCAGTGGGTCCACACACCCATCATAACAGTACGCTCAGGCCATGGACTCCGCTGGTCAACTCAAGACCGTGACGACATCACAAGCCATGCAGTCGGATATGCTAGTCTGCCAATTATGACAGCACCAACTCCTCCAGGCGGTGAACTCCATTACACAGCGACTGGATGCGCAAGCTGCAGTTCCCCCAGGACCTGCTCCTATTGCCTCTGCTGTTCCTCCTACTACACCTCCTTGCAGTATGGATCTTCCAACTACACCTCCTGGCAGTGCTGCCCCCCCACCCCGATTTTCTCTGCCACTACCTCATCACTATGATGGTGACGCGAGGACCTGCAGGGGATTTCTCAACCGGTGCCAGATCCACTTCAGCCTGTATGCTGGAGCATTTTCCACTGACGGCGCAAGGGTCGCTTTCATCGTCTCTCTCCTTACTGGCAGGGCCCTAATTTTGGAGAACAGCATCTGGGAACGACAGGGACCAGAGACCCGTGATCTCCAGGTGTTACTAAGGACATTTCGTATGGTGTTTGAGGAACCTGGACGAGTCTCGTCGGCAGCCGCCTCCTTGCTGAGCCTTCGCCAGAGAGACACTTCTGTGGTTGAGTACGCCATTCACTTCTGCACCCTAGCGTGATAGTTGTAATGGAACAACGAGGCCTTGGTGGCAACATTTTGGCAGGGACTGTCCCCCGTGATTAAGGACGAGCTTGCTGCTCGAGATCTGCCATCTACCCTGGACGATCTCATTCATCTGGCCTCCTGGATTGACATAAGGATCTGGGAATGGTACCAAGAGGCTCGTCGGGAGGTAGGACTCCCTAGTCCGGCTCTCACATTTCAGCAACCCCTGCTGTTCTCATCTGCTGTTCCACATAAGTCTTTGAAGATGGACCATCTCAAACTCTCTATCCAGGAGAGACAACACAGACGCACTTTGCGACCATGACCATAGTGTTCGGCGAGAGAACGCACCGGATCTCTGCCAATCTGGACTCTGGATCCGCAGCTAACTTAATTCGGAGAGACCTGGTGGGTTTTCTCCAGTTGCCAACAAGCCCTCTGGAGAGGCCTTTGATCATTGCCTAAGTGAATCTACTGCCTCAGCCAGACCCGATTGTAGCTGTGACCAAACCACTGAAGCTCCAAGTGGGAGCCCTTCATTTCGAGCTCATCTCATTTTTTTTCCTGCCCAGGGCTGTCAACCCTGTGCTGCAGGGTCTGCCCTGGCTCCGACTACATGCCCCAGTTCTGGACTGGAATTCTGGAGAGGTTCTCAAGTGGGGTTCCGAGTGCCTGGGTCAGATCCATCCGGCCCAGTCTCCCCAGTCACGGGCAGGATTGCCTTCTCACTACTCACAGTTTGCGGATGTCTTAGCAAGAGGAAGGTGGAGATGCCGCCCCCACACCGGGCATATGACTGTCCTATTGAACTGGTTCCTGACGTGTCCCTTCCCCATGGAAGGGTATACCCTCTCTCTTTGCCAGAGACTCAGTCTATGTCCGCCTATATTAAAGAGAATTTGGAGAGGGGTTTCATATGGAAATCCTCCTCCCCGGCCGGGGGCCGGGTTTTTCTTCGTCAAAAAGAAGGACGGATCTTTTAGATCCTGCATCAACTACCGGGGTATCAACCAGATCACGGTAAAAAATAGATATCCACACCCGCAAGGCTTAAGGGCCATACAGCGTTTCTTAGGATTTGCCAACTTTTATCGACAGTTCATCCCAAACTTCTCTCTAACCGCTCCCATCTCCACCCTCACCAAAAAAGGCAAGGTGTGGACTCCAGAGGCAGGGGCCACATTCAATAGCTTGAAGAGTGCCTTCACGTCAGCCTCAACCCTCCCATCACCCTGATGTATCTCTACAGTTTTTGTTGGAGGTGGACACCTCCTCTATTGGTGCTGGCGCACTTCTGCTTCAGGGAGGTCCCAAAGGCAAGACAATGGTATGTGGCTATTAATCCAAGCTTTTCTCTTCCACAGAGCGCAATTACTCGATTGGGGATTGGGAGTTACTGGCCATCAAACTGGGTCTGGAGGAGTGGAGACACCTACTAGAGGGCGCAGCTCATCCCATCCTGATTTTCACTGACCACAAGAACCTCACCAATGGCTGAATCCCCGTCAGGCCGAGTGGTCGCTGTTTTTTGCCCGGTTCCAGTTTGAACTTCACTGCCGACAAGAATGTGAGGGCCGATGCCTTGTCCAGGTCATACGAGACAGAGCGTCAACAAAATATCATTGACCAATTCTGCATCATCTCTGTCAGCCATCTGCTTCTTAGAGACATCCCTCTGGGGAGGACTTTTGTGCGTCTGGCAGACAGAAGAAGAATCCTCCGCTGGGGACATAGCTCTAAACTGGCAGGTCACGCGGGTGTCCATAAAACCCGAGACCTGATTGCCCATCAGTTCTGGTGGCCCACACTGCCCAAAGACATCATGGACTTTGTCTCTTCCTGCACGGTGTGCGCAGCAAACCAAGTTGCTCACTTCAAACCGGCTGGCCGGCTCCAGCCGCTGCCTGTGCCCAATGCTCCCTGGCAGCATATTGCAATGGACTTCGTCACGGATCTGCCTCCCTCTGCTGGATGCAGTACGGTCAGCTGTCAAACGACGACGGGTAAATTACTGGTCGTCGGCACAGTACGTCGGCAAACCCATTCAAATGAATGGGTAGATGTTTGCCGACGTATTGTAGCCGTATTTTCAGGCATAATACGCCTCGTTTACGCATGAAAATAGGTCGAGTGAACCCAGCCTTACAGTTAACTCTGGAAAAAGGAACAGGCCCTGCAATGTAATAGAGTCTGTTTCTTTCACCAAAGTAACATTATATGGGCTTACGGACATTAGAGATTCAGCAGGTAGTGGATGGGCCCCTAATGGGAGTACCAGCTGTACTGATGCGTACTCTGCTTGCTGCTACCAAATTTATAGTGTGCAATGTTGTGTTTATGTTTTTAACATGCATAAATTAATTAAAGTACCGATTTCTTGACATAAAACTATGTTTAGTGTAAACCTTTCTGTAGGTGTTCTAGTTTGAATAATTTGGTCACACTTTGTAGTATTTAATTTAAGAAAAAGTTAATCTTCCACTACATTATTTATATCTTAAAGGTCTGATGACAAGCGCGTTAACAGCTGAAAATGCACCTCTGGAATATAATATAGGCTTTATAAGTGCAAGGTAAGAATTTCAATTTACGCAGATTATATTTCTATAGAAACTGTAAAATGTTATTTACTCAAATAATTGTTGGATTATGTAACCCAAAGAATCAAATCTGACATATGATTATGTTAATGGAGACTTTATTTCTTTTTTATTATTTTAAGGCAGAAATGTTACTAGTTAATTGAATTTTAATGCTTCAACAATTAAATTTTTGGGGAGAAAAAAAATTATATAATATATATATATATATATATATATATATATATATATATATATATATATATATATATATATATACACTACCGTTTAAAAGTTTGGGGTCACCCAGACAATTTTGTGTTTTCCATGAAAACTCCCACTTATATTTATCAAATGAGTTGCAAAATGACTAGAAAATATAGTCAAGACATTGCCAAGGTTAGAAATAATGATTTTTATTTCAAGTAATAATTTTCTCCTTCAAACTTTGCTTTCGTCAAAGAATGCTCAATTTGCAGCAATTACAGCATTGCAGACCTTTGGCATTCTAGCTGTTAATTTGCTGAGGTAATCGGGAGAAATTTCACCCCATGCTTCCAGAAGCCCCTCCCACAAGTTGGATTGGCTTGATGGGCACTTCTTGCGTACCATACGGTCAAGCTGCTCCCACAACAGCTCTATGGGGTTGAGATCTGGTGACTGCGCTGGCCACTCCATTACAGATAGAATACCAGCTGCCTGCTTCTTCCCTAAATAGTTCTTGCATAATTTGGAGGTGAGCTTTGGGTCATTGTCCTGTTGTAGGATGAAATTGGCTCCAATCAAGCGCTGTCCACAGGGTATGGCATGGCGTTGCAAAATGGAGTGATAGCCTTCCTTATTCAAAATCCCTTTTACCTTGTACAAATCTCCCACTTTACCAGCACCAAAGCAACCCCAGACCATCACATTACCTCCACCATGCTTGACAGATGACGTCAGGCACTCTTCCAGCATCTTTTCAGTTGTCCTGCGTCTCACAAATGTTCTTCTGTGTGATACAAACACCTCAAACTTCGATTCGTCTGTCCATAACACTTTTTTCCAAACTTCCTCTGTCCAATGTCTGTGTGCTTTTGCCCATATTAATCTTTTCCTTTTATTGGCCAGTCTCAGATATGGCTTTTTCTTTGCCACTCTGCACTGAAGGCCAGCATCCCGGAGTCGCCTCTTCACTTTAGACGTTGACACTGGCGTTTTGCGGGTACTATTTAATGAAGCTGCCAGTTGAGGACCTGTGAGGCATCTATTTCTCAAACTAGAGACTCTAATGTACTTGTCTTGTTGCTCAGTTGTGCAGCGGGGCCTCCCACTTCTCTTTCTACTCTGGTTAGAGCCTGTTTGTGCTGTCCTCTGAAGGGAGTAGTACACACCGGTGTAGGAAATCTTCAGTTTCTTTGCAATTTCTCGCATGGAATAGCCTTCATTTCTAAGAACAAGAATAGACTGTCGAGTTTCACATGAAAGCTCTCTTTTTCTAGCCATTTTGAGAGTTTAATCGAAACCACAAATGTAATGCTCCAAATTCTCAACTAGCTCAAAGGAAGGTCAGTTTTATAGCTCCTCTAAACAGCAAAACTGTTTACAGCGGTGCTAACATAATTGCACAAGGGTTTTCAAGTGTTTTCTAATCATCCATTAGCCTTCTAACACAGTTAGCAAACACAATGTACCATTAGAACACTGGAGTGATGGTTGCTGGAAATGGGCCTCTATACACCTATGTAGATATTGCATTAAAAACCAGACGTTTGCAGCTAATATAGTCATTTAGCATATTAACAATGTATAGAGTGTATTTCTGATTAATTTAATGTTATCTTCATTGAAAAAAACTGCTTTTCTTTAAAAAATAAGGAAATTTCTGTAGCGCCCATGGCCGCGGGCCGTCGGGTTCACTCACCTCCCGACGCCCGCAGCCATGGATCTGTGAGCGCTGGCCTCCGTCTCCCTCCTAGGAGATGCCAGCGCTCACTTCCGCTCCGTCCGGCCGGGTCCCATAGGGTGCGCGCGCACGCTCGCGCCCGCTCTTAAAGGGCCAGCGCGCGCACATGAAAACAATGATCATTAACCCACGTGATTCCCTGCTCTATAAGAATGTCCCAGCCCTTCTGATCCTTGCCTGAGCGTTGTTAGTCTTTCCCTGTCTGTCTCGCAAATGGTCCCTTAGTATCTCCCGTTCCAGCTGTTACCCGTGCCCTGTTACCGTTCCTGTATTCCGCATTGTTCCTGTGCCTACCCGTGTTCAAGTGTCATCTGCCACGTCAAGTGCCATCTGCCACGTCAAGTGCCATCTGCCACGTCAAGTGCCATCTGCCACGTCAAGGGCCATCTGCCACGTCAAGTGTCATGTGCCACGTCAAGTGACATCTGCTCATCGGATACTGCCCGCCACGTCTGGCGCCACTTTCCACACCTGCCTCCATCCGTGCTGAAGCCACAGTCACCGTCCGGACTATTTCAGGTACCTAAGCATTACTGTCTGCTATCTTACTTTCACATAGACTGTGACCTGGTCAGCTGCCTCCCCGCTACGGCGGAGCGGCCTAGTGGGTCCACAAACCCAGTGTCCGTGACAGTACGCTCAGGCCATGGAACCCGCTGACCAGCCCAAGACCCCAGTACAGAAGATTCAGACAGAGATGCATGACCTACGCACTCGTCAGGATCAAATCCTTGAGGCGGTGAATTCTATTCTGGTCCACCTGGATCTACTCGCTGTTCCACCCCTGGTTCTTTCTCCAGAAGCTGTTGCCGTGCCACTGCCTGTTGCTCCCCCTGTTTGTTCCGGATCCTCAGTTCCTCTGCCTCTTCCTCCTCGCTATGACGGTGATCCCAGAGCATGCAGAGGATTTCTTAATCAATGCACGGTGCATTTTAGGCTACGGCCTCATCTCTTCCCCTCCGAGGAGGCTAAAGTAGCGTTCATTATCTCCCTCCTCGCTGGCAAGGCCCTCGCATGGGAAAACCCAATCTTGGAGCAACAAGGGCCTGTATCCGCGGACCTAGCCTTGTTCCTGCAGTCCTTTCGTGCCGTGTTCGAGGAGCCGGGTCGAACATCCTCTGCCGCAGCCACTCTGTTGACCCTCAAGCAAGAAGGCTCCACAGTAGGGGAGTATGCGATCTCCTTCCGTACCCTAGCAGCCGAGCTGGCATGGAACAATGAGGCACTGGTGGCGACCTTCTGGCAGGGACTGTCCTCTCACATCAAGGACGAACTGGCAGCCCTCGACCTTCCTTCTACCTTGGATTCCCTCATCCTGTTAGCCACCCGTGTTGATATGAGAATCCGGGAGCGCTCTCAAGAGGTTCGTCAGGAGAGCCGGGCCCACAGACCAGCACCCCCTGCCCAGAGACCACAATTGTCCACTCCTAGTGCGCTACCTGAGGAACCCATGCAGGTAGACAGAGTCCGGTTATCTGAACAGGAGAAGCAGCGCAGACGCTCCTCTGGACTTTGTATGTATTGCGGCCTCAAGGGTCATTTTGTGCGTCAATGCCGACAGAAACCGGGAAACTCCAGTACCTAGGGTTGGTTGGAGAGGCACCTCTAGGTGGAACGTCTCCAAACGTTAAAACCTCTTCCAAATTATCGATACCTGTGGCTATCGTCACTGAACAGGCATCACATCCTTCCTCCGCCTATCTTGACTCTGGAGCGGCTGCTAATTTTATCCACCAAGATCTAGTGGATCGGTTTCAACTACCCACAGTCCGTCTGGAGAGACCCCTGGCAGTTGCCTCTGTAAATGGTCTACCGCTGCCTGATCCAATCATGCTCATCACTGAGCCGGTGACATTACGGGCGGAGCTCTTCACTCGGAACAGATCTCCTTCCTGGTACTACCCAAGGCTATCAATCCTATCCTGCTGGGTCTGCCATGGCTCCGTCTACACGCCCCGACACTCGACTGGAGTTCTGGAGAAGTTCTTCAATGGGGTTGCAGATGCCATAGCCATTGCCTGTCACAAGTCCGTCCTGTTGTGCCCCCTCTGCCTCAGTCACTCTCCGATCTACCTTCTCAGTATGCCAGTTTTGCGGATGTCTTCAGCAAACGAGAGGCTGAGACGTTGCCTCCACATCGGAGTTATGACTGTCCCATTGAACTGGTTCCCAATGCTTCTCTTCCCCGTGGGCAAGTATATCCTCTCTCCTTGCCAGAGACTTTATCGATGTCTGCCTATATCAAGGAGAACTTGGAGAGGGGTTTTATTCGAAAATCTTCCTCCCCGGCCGGGGCAGGATTCTTCTTCGTTAAAAAGAAAGATGGATCTCTCCGACCCTGCATTGACTACCGTGGTCTCAATCAGATCACGGTCAAGAACAAATACCCGTTGCCACTCATTTCCGAGCTGTTTGATCGCATATGAGGAGCCAAAATTTTTTCCAAGCTAGATCTGCGGTGGGCCTATAATCTAATCCGGATTCACCGGGGTGACGAATGGAAGACGGCATTTAACACCCGCGATGGGCACTACGAATACCGAGTGATGCCCTTCGGACTGTGTAACGCTCCCGCAGTATTTCAGGAGTTCGTTAATGACATCTTCCGAGATCTCCTCTATACGTGTGTTGTAGTTTATCTCGATGATATTCTAATCTTCTCCCCAGATCTGATGACCCATCGGAGGCACGTTCGTCAAGTTCTTCTGCGACTAACAGAGAATCGCTTGTATGCCAAGTTAGAGAAATGCACTTTTGAAAAGAGGTCTCTGCCCTTCCTGGGCTATGTCATCTCGGATCAAGGCCTTAAGATGGACCATGAGAAGTTAAAGTCTGTCCTGGAATGGCCACGTCCTCAAGGCCTAAGGGCCATAGAGCGGTTCCTGGGTTTCGCCAATTTCTACCTGCAGTTTATTCCGAACTTTTCTTCTCTGACGGCCCCCATCTCTACCCTTACCAAGAAGGGTGTGAACGCCAAGGTGTGGACTCCGGAGGCAGAGTCCGCATTCATTAGCCTCAAGAAAGCCTTCACTTCAGCTTCGATCCTCCATCACCCTGACATATCTCGGCAGTTCTCACTGGAAGTGGACGCTTCCTCTGTTGGTGCAGGCGCACTTCTGTTCCAGAGGAGCTCCAAAGGAAAGGCAGTAGTGTGTGGCTACTACTCAAGACTGTTTTCCTCTGCTGAGCGCAATTATTCCATTGGAGATCGGGAGCTACTGGCTATCAAATTGTCCCTGGAGGAGTGGAGACATCTTCTGGAGGGCGCTGCTCACCCCATCCTGATCTTCACCGACCAAAAGAATCTCACTTACCTTCAGTCCGCTCAAAGACTGAATCCTCGTCAAGCCAGGTGGTCACTGTTCTTCACCCGTTTCCAATTTCTGCTCCACTACCGTCCCGCGGACAAGAACGTGAGGGCCGATGCCCTGTCCAGATCATTCGAAACGGAAGACACAGTGGAGTCCCTTCAGACGATCATAGACCCATCCTGCATTGTCACCGCCAATCCTCTGCAGCTTAGAAATAATAACTTTTGTTCGGTTGGCTGACAGAAAAAGAATTCTCCGCTGGGGTCACAGTTCTAAACTGGCTGGGCACGCTGGTGTCCGTAAAACCCAAGACCTGGTCGCTCGTCACTTCTGGTGGCCCACGCTACCTAAAGATGTTCTGGACTTTGTCTCTGCTTGCACGGTGTGTGCCTCTAACAAGGTGGCTCACAGCAAGCCTGCCAGCCTGCTTCAACCCCTGCCTGTACCCAGTGCCCCCTGGCAGCACATCGCTATGGACTTCGTCACAGACCTTCCTCTCTCAGCAGGATGCAACACCATCTGGGTGGTGGTGGACCGGTTCTCTAAGATGGCACATTTTATCCCGCTAACCGGCCTACCCTCTGCTCCTCGACTGGCAAGCTTCTTCATTCAGCACATCTTCCGCTTGCATGGCTTGCCTCTTCACATTGTGTCCGACCGGGGGCTTCAGTTTACCTCCAAGTTCTGGAGAGCCCTCTGTAAACTCCTGGATGTGAGTTTGGACTTTTCCTCTGCCTATCACTCCCAGTCCAATGGGCAAGTTGAGAGGATCAACCAGATCATGGAAAATTACCTCCGCCACTTCATCTCTTCACAGCACGATAACTGGGTACAGCTTCTACCATGGGTGGAGTTTTCATATAATAACCACACAAGTGAGTCCACCACCTCCACTCCGTTTCACATCGTGTACAGTCAACATCCCAGAGTTCCTCTTCCAGTGTCGACTTCATCTCAGGTACCCGCTGCTGACTCTGCATATGGGGACTTCCTGCAAATCTGGCAACAGACCCGGTCCTCTATTTTGCAGATCGCATGAAGCGTAAGGCAGATACCAAAAGAAGAGAGCTGCCTCAGTATCTTCCTGGGACTAAAGTCTGGCTGTCCTCTCGAAACATTCGCTTGAGGGTGCCTTCATACAAGTTTGCTCCCAGGTTCCTTGGTCCCTTCGAGATCCTGCAACAAATTAACCCTGTTTCCTATAAGCTGCGGCTGCCCCCTACCCTCAGAATCCCTAACTCCTTCCATGTGTCCCTCCTGAAACCAGTGGTCCTGAACCGCTACAGCAAGACCTCTAGTTCCACAGTTGCTTCCAGCGGTCCTTCTGATGTATTCGAGGTAAAGGAGATCCTGGACCGCAAGAGGGTAGGAGGAAGGACTTTCTATCTGGTGGACTGGAGAGGGTTTGGTCCTGAGGAGAGGTCCTGGGAGCCAGAAGAGAACCTCAGTGCTCCTGCTCTTATTAAAAAGTTCCTCTCTCACTCTGGCCCCAAGAAGAGGGGGTGTAAGAGGGGGGATACTGTAGCGCCCATGGCCGCGGGCCGTCGGGTTCACTCACCTCCCGACGCCCGCAGCCATGGATCTGTGAGCGCTGGCCTCCGTCTCCCTCCTAGGAGATGCCAGCGCTCACTTCCGCTCCGTCCGGCCGGGTCCCGTAGGGTGCGCGCGCACGCTCGCGCCCGCTCTTAAAGGGCCAGCGCGCGCACATGAAAACAATGATCATTAACCCACGTGATTCCCTGCTCTATAAGAATGACCCAGCCCTTCTGATCCTTGCCTGAGCGTTGTTAGTCTTTCCCTGTCTGTCTCGCAAATGGTCCCTTAGTGTCTCCCGTTCCAGCTGTTACCCGTGCCCTGTTACCGTTCCTGTATTCCGCATTGTTCCTGTGCCTACCCGTGTTCAAGTGCCATCTGCCACGTCAAGTGCCATCTGCCACGTCAAGTGCCATCTGCCACGTCAAGGGCCATCTGCCACGTCAAGGGCCATCTGCCACGTCAAGTGCCATCTGCTCATCGGATACTGCCCGCCACGTCTGGCGCCACTTTCCGCACCTGCCTCCATCCGTGCTGAAGCCACAGTCACCGTCCGGACTATTTCAGGTACCTAAGCATTACTGTCTGCTATCTTACTTTCACATAGACTGTGACCTGGTCAGCTGCCTCCCCGCTACGGCGGAGCGGCCTAGTGGGTCCACAAACCCAGTGTCCATGACAATTTCTAAGTGACCCTAAACTTTTGAACGGTAGTGTATATATACTGTATGTTATATTTACTTATACATTTGGTAAATATCTGTTTTGTCCAAAACTTACCTAGCAAAGCAATCATCAAATCGGGCTGTAGCACGGAATCCAATAATAGAATAGATAACGGTGGCAGCGTATATGGATGTGAAGCCATTAATGACAGAGATGATGACTGCATCCCTTTCACAGTTGTTACTATAAAGAAGAAAATTATTATTGGATTGTAATTATTGTCACTATCTTTATTATTTGTTTGTCACACGCTTAGAAATATAATACTGTAGGTTTTATCCACGGAACACACAAGTTTGATATGAAAGGATACATATTTTTATTGTAGTAATAAGCCCACCATGACCAAAAATGTTATAGGCAAGCAATTAATGAAGGATCAAATACTAATTTTGCTCTCTTCAGACCTTTATCAGGAGTATAACTGAAAATTAAATATGGTATCAAATACAGTTGGTATATACAGAATAAAAATACATATGCATATACAAAGGTCATATATGCAATAGAAGTCTGAAAATCATGTGAACAATAACTTCTAAAGCATGGGCAGAACAGATAGCAGAAAACCCCCATGCAGAAACAGTATTGCGGCCCCTTGTTCTCCGATTATAGAGCACCCCCATATCCAGGGGTGTAGCTAGGGGGGCAGGTGGGGCATGTGCCCCGGGCGCAACTACAAGGGAAGGAAGGGGGGCGCCGACCTGGGGAGTGGAGGCATGTGCCCTCCGGGCCGGTACCCCCATAGACATTTAGTGACATGGGCAGCGCATGGGACAGGAGTGGGAGCTGTGTAAATGTAATGCACTATGTTCTCCTGCACAGGCAGAGCGTGTGTGCTCCGGGCGGCTGCATTATACATCACATGTGACGTCATATAAATCAGCCGGCCATATACTCTGCCTGTGAGGAGAACAACATTGAAGTGTTCAGCCCCAGCTAGCAGACAGGCAGGGAGGATGGTGTGTGTATATACAGTGTGTGTGTGTGTGCATGTGTGTGTGTGTGTGTGTGTGTGTTTATAAATCGTTTTTGTGTGGGAGGGGGGATTTGACTGTAAATATGTGTGAGGTGAGGGGATTCTGTATAAATAGTTTTAGTGGGGAGGAAGGATTTGACTGTATGGCCTCATGCACACTTCCGTTGGCCGTTGTACTGCCGCTAATGGCGGTTTCGTGAATCACGGACCCCACACGGATGGCTTCCATGTGCAGTCCGTTGTTTCACTGACTAAATCAATGCAAAGGCCGAGACTGTTCCGTCAAAAACGGGTAGGAGTAGGACCTGCCCTACTTTTGAGGGAACGGAGGCACAACGGAAGTGTGCATGAACCCATTGAAATAAATGTGTCAGGGTGCTATCAGTTCAAACAACGGATAGCCCCCTGATGAAAAAAACTGAAGTGGGCATGAGGCCTAAGGACTCAAGCACATGTCCGTTACCATTTATACGGCTGCATATCACGGATCCGCGAAACAAGGACCGCACATAGAACTATACTGCTTGTAAAACGTACAAATGGTGAAAAAAAAAGTTACACCTCATTGATTGGTTGAGAAAGCAAACATGGTGAGTGGGAGGGAATATGTCGGGAAAGAGTTCGGGGGGGGGGGCGCCAAGCTGAATCTTTGCCCCGGGTGCAGGAGAACCTAGCTACGCCTCTGCCCATATCCACCATATCTAACAATCCACCAATTAATGTGACCTATGAAATAGTTTTACCTATTAGGCCTCTGTGCAGCTGCACAGGTCGCACATATGGCATGTCTGCCTTTGTTTTAATGAACCCACTCTAAGACATAAAAGGGATAATTCAACATAATACATTCTCAGTTTAATTAAATCAAAGTATAAAGACATTATTAATATATCTAAAGCGAATAACAATACTACATGGTATATCAGAAAAGGCAAGTAAAGTGAACCAAAAATTATCCTATTTATATCTGACCCAGACAAGAGACTCCCCTCAACTGGCACAGGTATCTTTAAGCATAATGTTTGGCCCACTTATATAAACTGCCATAAAAGCCATTTCATTAAAACCACCTCCCTAATATTGTGTAGTGCCCCGTCGTGCCTCCCAAACAGCTTCAAACCATTGAGGTATGGACCTTAAACCATTCCTGAACAAGTTTTGCAGTGTGGCAGGTTGCATTATCCTGCTAAAAGAGGCCACTACCATTAGGGAATACCGTTACCATGAATGGATGTACTTGGTCTGCAACAATTTTAAGGTAGGTGGTATGCTTTAAAGCAGGGGCGTAGCTATTGGGGGGCAGGCGGGGCCCCGGGCGCAACTTAGAGGGGGGCGCCAGCGCCACCTCCTGCTGCACTATAATTGTACCTGTGTCTATAGGACACAGGTACAATTAGAAGCAATGAATGACCGGGCACGTTCCGTGCCCGGCTATTCAGCGCTTTTGCATCAGTGAAGCGACTGGTACCTTTTGTACCAGTGAAGCTTCCGTCGATGAAAGGCGCTGAGTGACAGGGAAAGTCATCCTGCCCAGCCAATCAGCGCCTTTCATAGACGCTGCGTTCAACCCCCAGGAGACCTGCGCAGAAGAGAGCAGGTCTCCATGGCTGCCGGACGGCGTGGGAGCGGGATTAGGGTGAGTTTGAATAGTTTTTTTTTTGTTTTTTTTAAATTGTAATAAGTGTGTGGCATTATCTACAGGGGGGCTTTATCTACGGGGGGGGGGGCTTTATCTACGAGGGGACTTTATCTACGGAGGGGGGACTTTGTCTAGCGGGGGGGACTTTATCTACGGGGGGCACTTTATCTACACGGGGGGGGGACTTTATCTATGGGGGAGTACTTTATCTACGGGGGAGTACTTTATCTACGGGGGGACTTTGTCTACACGGGGGGCTTTATCTACGGGGGGTGCCTATCTACAGGGGGGCTATATACTGGGGTGGGCTATCTATGGAGCACGATATACAGGGGTGGGCTATAGCTACAGGGGGGGCTATATAGTATATAGCCTCCCTGTAGATATAGCCCACCCCTGTATATAGTTCTCCATAGATCGCCCACCCCTGTATATAGCCCCCTGTAGATATAGCCCACCCCTGTAGATAGAGCCCACCCCTGTAGATAGAGCCCACCCCTGTATATAGTCTTCCTGTAGATATAGCCCACCCCTGTATATAGTATCCCACAAATAGCTCCCCTATAGTGCTCCACAGAAAGCCCACCCCTATATATAGCCCCCCTGTACATATAGTCCACCCCTGTATATAGTGCTCCACAGATAGCCCACCCCTGTATATAGTATATACAGGGGTGGGCTATCTGTGGAGCACTATATACAGGGGTGGACTATCTAGTGGAGCGCTATATACAGGAGTGGACTATATGTACAGGGGGGCTATATACAGGGGTGGGCTATCTGTGAAACACTATATGCATGGGTGGACTATATGTGGAGCACTATATACAGGGTTGGACTATATGTGGAGCACTATATACAGGGGTGGACTATATCTACAAGGGGCTATATACAGGGTTGGGCTATACGCGGAGCACTATATACAGGGCTGGGCTATATCTACAGGGGGCTATATACAGGGGTGGGCTATCTGTAGAGCACTATAGGGGGAGTTATTTGTGGGACACTATATACAGGGGTGGGCTATATGGGGGCACTATCTACAGGGGGCTCTATGGCAGACACTATCTACAGGGGTCACGGTGTGTGTGGGGCACGGTGTATGGTGCTATTATAATTAGAGGTGCAGTGTATGGCGCTATTATATTTAGGGGCATAGTGTGTGGTATAATGAGAACTTTATCTTTATTTATAGGTGCAGAAATGTTGGAAAAGTGAGAAGCTGAAGACATGTGAGCGGCAAACTGCAGAAATGGGCTGTGACCGGGAGAAGTTATCATAGAGGTCTGGACCGGATGGAGAAAAAGAACTAGAATCTGAGACGTCACCGGTGAGTCACTTAATGTAAATGTTTATTCTGCCTCTAATCAGCATTGTAGTCACTGTATGATCTGCAGCGAGATAATTATGATAGGATTTATTTTTTGTGAAACAGCAACTCCCAGCATATCCTTATCATTGTTCGGGCCATGCTGGGAGCTGTAGTTTTACGCCGTACAAAACTGTACAGCAGGGGTTGCATTAAATTGAGCTGTATTTGTGCTGGTGCTGTATTTATGTACTGAGCTTGGTTCTGGTGTATAGAACCATATTGATTGTAAAATGTACAAATGTTTTTATGCTCGTGTTACATAAAAAGAAATGACACGTCAATTTTTAGAGAAAACAAACATGGCGAGGGGGAAGGAGATGTCAGGAAAGAGGTTGGGGGGGGGCGCCAAACTGAATCTTTGACCCGGGTGCTGGACAACCTAGCTACGCCTCTGCTTTAAAGTAACATCCACATGAATGTTAGAACCCAAGCTTTTCCTGCAGAACATTGCCGAGAGCCTCACACAGCTACGGCTGGCTTGCTGGCTGCCTTCCCAAATGGCATCTTGATGCCATTTCTTACCCTGGCAAGCAACGCACACGCACCCAGCTGTCCAGATGTTGTAAAAGAAAATGGAATTCCTGAAAACAAGTCCACCATCTTTCATTGCCCCACTGTCCAGTTCTATTGTTCCCAAAAGCAGCACTGCGATGCACTATGTGTTCTGACACCTTTCTAACATAGCCAGCATTAATTTTGTTTCGGCAATATGTGCTACAGTAGATCTTCTGTGGGAATCGGATCAGGTGGGCGAGCCTTTACTCCCCACGCACATCAATGAAGCATGGTCACCCGTGACCCTGACACCAATTCACCTCCCTTGGACCACTTTAGTTAAGGTATAACCACTGCATACTGTGAACACCACACAAGACCTTCCGTTTTGGAGATGCTCTGACCCTGTCATCTAGCCATCACAATTTGGCTTTTTCCTGCTCCATTCGCTCGCTGCTTTATACTGTATATCCCACCCATTGACAACTGCAATTATTCACTTTACCTCTCACTGGTTTTAATGTTATGGCTGACTGGTGTATATTTGTTTGCATATTAAATCTGTTTGTGCCTTGGATCCATCCTATTTATTAGCGAACTTTGAAATCATTCTACTGCGCAACACAATTATTGTCAGAATGCTGATCACAAATTATACTTATTAAAAATATAAGTTTTTCTAGTAACAACTAATTTTTTCTGATGGCACCATATGATGGCAACCATAAAGTGCCTATAAAGTATCCCCACCTCCCAGACTTTTTTTTTAATTTTTTTTATCATGAAACCAACATTAAATCACAGTGGCTTTCATCATTCTTTTTTTTTCGCCTCTCAGCAAAAAAAATACATTTTCATGTGAAAACGAAGACTCCAGACTGGAAGTGCTGCCAAATGTGCCACTACTGATGGAGTCAAAAGCCACATTTGCTGCCCCTGCCCCGTGACATGTTGATTTACGATAATACACATAGCATACAGACTGTATGGCGGCATGCGTAGTCCCTTGGGGAAAAATGCTCTGTACATGTAGCATATGGTGGAACATGTCACGAGCATGCCTTGGTAAAAAAAAAATGGAAGGCCCCATTGTACAAAACTGAGCTGTTATAAAGTCATGTGCATGAAACCTGTGAAGGCCTAATTAAAACTGTTGTTATCCAATATTTTTACAGATTAAGGGCTCGTGCACATGGCTGTATTAAGTCAGCGTACCTACTCTGAGTTCTATGGACCCGTAAAAAATCATGCATAGAAGTCTATGGGCCATAGTGTACCTCCGTATGTTTTCATACGGAGGTATACGGAGGCTTTTTGATTTGTCACATTCTGTGGGAATCCGAAAGAATAAAAATTATGCCATGTTCGATTAGGTCTGTAGTGTGGAACTGTATGGACCATGTGAGAAAATTTTAATTGTGCAGAGCTGTATCTGTACTGTATCTGTTTTGTAAGTAAAATGTGACTATTGCGATAAAGGCATTGATCATGAGTAGGGATGAGCACATTTTTCTACTGAATTCTGTTGAGCTGACTTCTGATTAGCCAAAACATTTGCTGACATCCGAATATAGTGGAAGAAATAGATTTATCAAAACTCCTGCAAAGGAAATGTGTAGCAATTTCCCATAGCCTTTTCAAAGGATCTTTCCTAAATGAAATGGACAACTTTTCCTATATACCAGTTTTGATAAATGGCCCTCAGTATGTCACCAGTTCTTGGGTTGTAACAATTTTAATTAAATGTAAATTAAATGTGTTATGCTGCACTGTCTTTCAGAAAATGTTAATTTTTCTACAGACTGGATCTTGAAGACTTTTTCAGTGTTCATGTTCTCTATCATGTTTACTATTGGTCAACAATGAATGAGACGCCATCCTGATATGCCAATCAGCTATCAGCATGTAGACTTTAAACTCTGTATTCTGTGAGGATAGAGCAGAATTCATACCGAATATTCATGTGGTGCGATTTGTAGGTATACAGTGTTATATAACGTCAACAGGGTCCAATCGTAAAAAAGTGTATACCGCATTGTATCCAGTTTTTTCTTTAACTGTATGCCTCTGTATAAGAAAGTGCAGCAGACTAGGCTTTCCTATACAGCAAATAGGAAAGGCATGCTGACACATTTCAGTCCGATGGATGCCAAATGGACACTCTTTTGGCGTTCGTCAGGTCAAATGGAGCCCTATTTATACGTTCAGCCTATGCATCAGTAGCCTTCCCGCTGCATTCACCTATCATTTCTCTACTTCTTAGTAGTTTAAGGGATTTTATTCCGATTTCGCGTTTCAAGACCGTACAAGTCCCTTCATCAGATCATGCATTACAATGTTACAGATAGTGTTTAAATACAGAAAGAACGGGAAACAAGGGATGATAGTGATGCAGAGCAACGTGATTGGTTCATATAAAACCTGTTTAACCTCTTGCCGCTACTGCCATTTTTCTTTTTTTCCTCCCCGCATTCCAAGAGATGTAACTTTTTTATGTTTTTATGTTAACATAGCCGTATAAGGGCTTGTTTTTTGCAGGATGAGTTGCCGTTTTTAATGGCACCATTTAAAGTTAAATGTAATGTAATGGGAAACTAAAAACAAAAAATTATTTGTAGTTATAATGATGGGGGTAAGGAAACAGACAAGTGAGCCCTAATCTATCCGCCACTCAGTCCCTGCCTACTTGCAACGACCCACCCTAGGCGACGGGGTACAACTGGGCGAAGGTCCCTACGCTCAATAAGTCCACGACAGACAAACAGACAAGGGTACACCGAAGCAAGGGAAAAGGGGCAGTTGCCCACGGCAACACCGTGAGCAACAAGAGTGGTGAACGAGCCAAGTCAAACCAGGAGTGTACGAGGTACCAAACGCAGAGCAGGAGAGTAGTGAACAAGCCGAGTCAAACCAGGAGTGTATGAGGTACCAAACGCAGAGCAGGAGAGTAGTCAGTAAGCCAGGGTCAATATGAAGCAGGGTCAAATAGTTCAAGAAGCTGCAGCAGGGCCAGGAAACCAAACGAGAAGAATCACAAGCAAGGAGGAACAGGAAAGGCAGGTATAAATAGACAGAGGGTGGGAGCTAGCTCCGTCTGGCCAGGCTGTGATAGGCTCTCCCACTCCTAAGCCTGCCATCCTGAGTGGTGGAAGATGGAGTCAGTCTCACAGACATAGAAGCAGGTGCAGACTGATTACCTATGGGCGTAGATACAGAAGCTGTGCCTGGCAGATCCTTAACAGTACCCCCCCTTTTATGAGGGGCCACCGGACCCTTTCTAGATGGACCTGGTTTATTGGGGAAACTAAGGTGGAACCTCCTGACCAATACCCCAGCGTGAACATCCCGGGCGGGTACCCAAGTCCTCTCCTCAGGCCCGTATCCTCTCCAATGGACCAGGTACTGGAGGGAGCCTTGGACCATCTTGCTGTCCACAATCTTGGCCACCTCGAATTCTACCCCCTCAGGGGTGAGAACGGGGACAGGAGGTTTCCTCGAGGGAGCCAAGGACGGGGAGCAGCGTTTAAGGAGGGAGGCATGAAACACGTCATGTACTCGAAAAGATGGGGGCAACTCCAGTCGGAAGGAGACAGGATTGAGGACTTCAATGACCTTGTATGGCCCTATAAACCGGGGAGCAAACTTCTTGGACGGGACTTTAAGGCGCAAGTTCTTTGACGATAGCCACGCCAGATCCCCGACCATAAACAAGGGGTTAGCAGAACGTCTTCTATCTGCCTGAGTTTTTTGTATGCTCTGGGACGCCTCTATGTTCTTTTGAACCTGGGCCCAGACTGTGCACAGTTCCCGATGAACGACCTCTACCTCGGCATTGTTGGAACTACCATGTGAAACGGAGGAGAACCGTGGATTAAACCCAAAATTACAGAAAAAGGGGGAGACCCCTGACGAGTTACTGACCCGGTTATTAACGGAAAATTCGGCGAGGGGAATGAATGAGACCCAATCATATTGATAGTCAGAGATAAAACACCTTAAATATTGTTCTAGAGACTGATTAGTCCTCTCGGTTTGGCCATTAGTTTCAGGATGGAAGGCAGAGGAGAAGGACAGATCAATCTCCAACTTTTTACAGAAGGCTCTCCAAAACAAAGAAACAAATTGTACCCCTCTGTCAGAAACAATATTGACAGGGACCCCATGGAGACGCAGGCTGTGTTTGACAAACAAGGTAGCTAACGTCTTAGCATTGGGTAGTTTTTTGAGGGGCACAAAGTGGCACATCTTACAAAGCGGTCTACTACAACCCACACCACCGACTTGCCTTGAGATGGAGGCAAATCGGTGGTAAAATCCATGGAGATATGGTTCCAAGGTCTCTGAGGAATGGGCAAAGAATGTAGTAAGCCCGCTGGTCGGGACCTAGGAGTCTTGGACCTAGCACAAACCTCACAAGTGGTGACGTAGGCCTTAACGTCTTTAGGCAACCCAGGCCACCAATAGTTTCTGGCAATGAGGTGCTTGGTACCCAGGATGCCTGGATGACCAGATAGTGCGGAATCATGATTTTCCCTAAGTACCCTTAGCCGGAATTGCAGGGGAACAAACAGCTTTTTCTCAGGAAGGTTCCCGGGAGCTGAACCTTGATCAGCAGCAATTTCAGAAACTAAATCAGAATCAATAGAGGAAATTATTATACCTGGAGGCAAAATACAAGCAGGATCTTCCTTCGAAGGAGGGCTGGCCATGAAGCTACGCGACAGTGCATCGGCCTTAATATTTTTAGACCCAGCCCTATAGGTAACCCAAAAGTTGAATTTGGTAAAAAAAAACGCCCATCGAGCTTGTCTCTGGTTTAGCCTCCGGGCAGATTCTAGGAAAACCAGATTCTTGTGGTCGGTAAGGACCGTTACCTGGTGCCTAGCCCCCTCCAGGAAGTGGCGCCACTCTTCAAATGCCCATTTAATGGCTAAGAGTTCGCGGTTGCTAATATCATAGTTACTCTCAGTGGGCGAAAACTTCCTGGAGAAGTAGGCACAGGGACGGAGATGGGTGAGGGACCTGGTACCCTGGGACAAGACAGCCCCCACTCCCACCTCGGACGCGTCAACCTCCACGATAAATGGCTCCATTTGGTTGGGCTGAACCAACACCGGGGCCGAGATAAAGCAATTCTTAAAGACCTCAAAAGCCTGGACAGCCTCAGGAGGCCAGCGGAGGAGATCAGCACCCTTGCGAGTGAGATCCGTAAGAGGCTTAGCGATGACAGAGAAGTTAGCAATAAATCTCCTGTAATAATTAGCGAACCCCAAGAAGCACTGTAACGCCTTCAGGGAGGCAGGTTGGACCCATTCCGCCACAGCCTGGACCTTGGCGGGGTCCATGCGGAATTCATGAGGAGTAAGGATTTGACCCAAAAATGGTATCGCCTGCACCCCAAACACACATTTTTCGGTCTTCGCAAACAGTTTGTTTTCCCGAAGGACCTGGAGCACCTTCCTGACATGCTCAATGTGGGAGGACCGGTCCTTGGAAAACACAAGTATGTCATCAAGGTACACTACAAGAAATACCCCCAGGTAATCTCTTAAAATCTCATTTATGAAATTCTGGAAGACCGCGGGAGCATTACACAACCCAAAGGGCATGACAAGGTATTCGAAGTGACCTTCGGGCGTGTTAAACGCAGCCTTCCACTCATCCCCCTCTTTGATGCGGATAAGGTTATACGCCCCCCGTAGATCAAACTTAGAGAACCATTGGGCCCCCTGAACCTGATTAAAGAGATCAGGAATCAAAGGAAGGGGATACTGGTTCCTTACAGTGACCTTATTCAAGTTACGGTAGTCAATGCATGGCCTAAGACCACTATCCTTCTTCCCTACGAAGAAGAAGCCAGCACCTACCGGAGAAGTAGAGGGGCGAATGTAACCCTTGGCCAGGCATTCCTGGATATACTCTCTCATGACTTCACATTCGGGACAAGAGAGATTAAATATCCTACCCTTAGGGAGCTTAGCTCCTGGTACCAATTCGATAGCGCAATCGTATTCTCTATGAGGTGGTAACACTTCGGAGGCCTCCTTAGAGAAAACATCAGCGAAGTCCTGAACAAACTCAGGTAGCGTGTTCACCTCCTCAGGGGGAGAAATAGAATTAACAGAAAAACATGACGTCAAGCATTCATTACCCCATTTGGTAAGATCCCCAGTATTCCAGTCAAACGTGGGATTATGCAACTGCAACCAGGGAAGGCCTAAAACCAAATCAGACGATAATCGCTGCATCAACAGTACAGAGCACTGCTCCAAATGCATGGAGCCAACAAGGAGTTCAAAAACAGGGGTATGCTGTGTAAAATAACCATTAGCAAGAGGAGTGGAGTCGATACCCACTACCGGGACAGGTTTAGGCAAATCAATCAAAGGCATAGCTAGAGACATAGAAAATTCCACAGACATGATATTAGCAGAAGACCCTGAATCCACGAAGGCAGTGCCGGTAGCAGACCTACCACCAAAGAGACCTGAAAGGGAAGCATGATTTTATTACGTTTAATATTTACGGGAAATACCTGTGCGCCCAAGTGACCTCCCCGATGATCACTTAGGCGCGGAAGTTTTCCGGCTGCTTATTCTTACGCCTAGGACAGGTGTTCACTTGATGCTTGTCATCCCCACAATAGAAGCAGAGACCATTCTTCCTGCGGAACTCTCTACGTTGTTGGGGGGGACACGGAGGCCCCGAGTTGCATAGGTACCTCCGAGTCTTCCTTGGAAGAACGAAGCACCGGAACCTCGGGAGGTATCATGGGGGAGTCAGAGGAGAAAACACAAAAACTTTCAAGTTGTCGTTCCCTGAGACGTCGGTCAAGTCGTACCGCTAAAGCCATAACCTGGTCTAGGGAGTCAGAAAAGTGATAGCAGGTCTTTCAGGGCGTTCGACAGACCCAACCTAAACTGGCACCTTAAGGCAGGGTCATTCCACCGAGAAGCTACGCACCACCTCCTAAAGTCAGAGCAATGCTCCTCAACAGGTCTCTTACCCTGACGTAAGGTCACCAGCTGACTCTCGGCAAAGGCAGTCCTGTCAGTCTCGTCATAAATGAGTCCGAGAGCAGAAAAGATCAACGGAGGAAAGTTCAGGGGCGTCAGGAGCCAAGGAGAAGGCCCATTCTTGGGGCCCATCCTGGAGCCGGGACATAATTATACCCACCCGCTGGCTCTCAGAACCTGAGGAGTGGGGCTTTAAGCTAAAATAGAAAAAACCAAATGTGCCTGAGGCACACTGAAAATCGATTTCCCAACTGCTAATCAGTGTAATTAAAATATAACTTTTAATATTTTTGCCATTAAAGATGTCCAAGGGGACATAACATTCAGCACGAACAGTTAAAATTAGTAGCCAGTATTGCTCTAGCACACGCTTGTTTCCACTCGATCTGCATGTATTGCCAGACGGAGTGTAAGGTACTCAGATTGCAGAGTATCAGGTCGGCAGCTGCAGACTGCCGAGCTTTAGTGGATAGGATATGGTATGGTATGCGTGCTTAGGATTACCACGCAAGCTAGGCTCTTTAAAATTGTAAATTTAGCCCCCCCGACATGTTTCGCTGTCAACACAGCGTCCTCAGGGGATCAAAACGGGGCTAGTGAGCGCGCGTATGAATTGTCAAACCCTTTAAACATTTCGATTTGCATCACACAAGATTCACCTGTGTGAGAACCAATAGGAGCTCTGTACAGAGGACGAGCCTCCATAGTGTAAGATTGGCGTTTACGCCAGCCAATGTGAAAGCCATATATATGACCAGTTACGATGCGCCGAGTGCGCATGGGCACTAGAATCACAACTGGACTTAGAAATTTTTCTGAGTTAACCATTGTAAACGGCGCCTGCGCACAGGAGTCCTGCAGGGTCTTAGCCGATATCAACATTATCAGTGATAGATGCGCATGTCTAGGCTCTTAGAAAAAGAGCAAGCTCTCAGAATAGTAGCACTAGATGAGTCCCCGTAGTAGAGACTTGACAGAAGTCATAACAGAAAACGTATAGATGGCCAATTTAACGCATTGGCACTATGGTCACGGTCAGACTTAGTCAGCTCTCCACATATATGTACATATTAGAGATCTGACTGGCTCGACAGCGCATGCGTGTATCGGACCTGGACTTAGCCGATTTTGCCATCTATGAAGATTTACAAGTGCATGTCTAGTCTCTAGTTAGATTCGGGAGAAATCAATAGGGCGCGCGTGCGCACCAGGGTCCAGAAGGGACTTAGACGATGTTTTGGATAGTGGTCTGAGTATGTTCGGGACGCAGAGGTCCCACAATTCACAGTTAGACTCAAGTTAAAGGTTAGGACGTAAGAATTTAGTGCGCATGTCTGGGCACTCAGAGGATACAGCAGCAGGGATCGTTCCCATCAAAAGGTGAGTATTACAGTATATATATATGTTGTCCACACTGCAAGTTTAGCCTATAGGTTAGGTCATTATCCACAAAGGGCATGGCTCAACTACAATCTCTTGGTTCGAGTAGAGGGAGAATAGAGGGGGGAAGACAATTCGTCCAAATGGACATACATGACACTTGAATTATCAGTATAAGGATATATTGTCTCTTTTTCAATAGAGGTACGATTGGTCATAGTGACCAGATGACAGCTGTCAGTGTGTATATATACATCAGGTGTGGCATTCTAAGTTGGGGCAATTATAGAAAGGCTACGAAGGTGAATCCCTCATTTAGCCCATTTGGGCTTAAGGATCTAAGCCTATGAATCCATTTGGCTTCTTCTTGCAGTAACTTTTTATCAAGATTGCCTGCTCTGGGGCCCAACTTGACTTGGGTGATGCCCCAAAATTTAAGAGCATTGATGTCTCCTTGATGGTAATATCTAATGTGTTTAGAAAGAGGTGTGTCTTCTTTCATATTAATCGTACTTTTATGCTTCGAAATCCTTCTACGGAGTTGTTGAATGGTCTTGCCCACGTATAGTTTTGGGCAAGAACACTGTGCAGCATAGACAATACCACTACTTTGACAATTGATGAATTGTTTAATGGTAAAAATCTTACCATCGACTGGGTTGGAGAAGGTTTTGGTCGTCGGCATCAAGGGGCAAAAGGAGCATCTGCCACAGGGAAATGATCCCTGTATTGGGGGCGGAAGCCAAGTTTTTTGTAAAGTTAGTGGTCTCGAATAGTGGCTATGTGTCAAGTATTCACGGAGGTTCTTACCTCTCCGATATGTGACATTGGGAATGTTGGAGATTGTGTCACAGAGGTCAGTGTCTGTTAGTAGAATAGACCAGTGTCTCTTTAAGATGTTTTTAATTTGATATGAGCAATTGTCAAAATTCCCTATACATCTGATAAGGGGAGATTGTTTGCTACCATCAAGAGCATGTTTTTCATTCTCCTTTTTACCGTGCAGTAGATCATCCCTAGATGTTGCCCTCGCCCTTGCATAGGCTCTATGCAGAGTTTTCTTTGGGTATCCACGTGCAAGGAATTTATTATATAGAGTATCACATTCCATTTGAAAGGTGGTTTCTTCAGAGCAATTTCTTTTTGCTCTTAAGTACTGTCCAATTGGGATACCTTTTTTGAGAGCCGGCGGATGATAACTTCCCCAATGCAGGAAACTATTTGTTGCAGTCTCCTTTCTATAGATATTAGTTTGGACAGCCCCACCAGGGTCCAGGGAAATTTTTAGATCCAAAAAATTAATTTCATTTGCGTGTATAGTGTAGGTGAATTTCATCCCAATATGATTATTATTGATGACATCCATGAAATCAGAGAAGAGAACAGTGTCTCCCTCCCAGAAGACAAGTATGTCATCTATGTATCTACCCCAGAAAGAGATGTGACAAGTGAAGGGGAGTAAATCCTCGTTAAAAATTAAAGTGTCCTCCCACCATCCTAAAAATAAGTTGGCATAAGTGGGTGCACAAACAGTGCCCATGGCCGTGCCTTTGAGTTGGTGATAGAATTTGTTATCGAAAAGAAAATAATTGTGTGTGAGTAGGAATTGTAATAGGGATATAGTGAAATTATTGTGTGCCTGAAACTGAGTCCCCTTAGTGCTCAAAAAGTGTCGTACAGCACCAAGGCCCAGATCATGGTTGATGTTAGTGTACAGTGACTCGACATCAATAGTAGCTATTAACGTGGTGGAAGATACATTAATCCCCTGGATCCTGGTGAGGGTGTCCTTGGTATCTCGTAGAAAAGAGGGTAGGGCTGCAACAAAGGGTGACAGGATTTCGTTTACATATGTACTTATGCCTTGCGTTAAGTTGTCATTACCGGAGACAATTGGTCTACCAGGTATTGGTGTAACGTTTTTGTGTATTTTGGGCAGGGCGTAGAAAGTCGCCAGAGTAGGTGTGGAGTTATATACAGATTTAAATTCTTCAGATGATATTAGTCCATTGGACCTAGCATTAATCAGTAAGGTATGTAATTCAGATAGATATCGTTCCGTCGGATTTCCATCTAGTACCTTATATGTAGATGTATCATTGAGGAGTCTCTGGACCATCAAGACATAGTCTTTAGGATTAAGAATAACAATATTGCCCCCTTTGTCAGAGGGTTTAAATATAATTTCTTCATTTTTGCTGAGTTCATCTAATGCTGTTTTCTCTGATTTACTAAGGTTACTTCGAGATTTTTGTTTATGCAATTGAAGTTTCTTTAGATCCGCACTGACCATTTTAACAAATATATCGATATGTGGATATTGCGATATTGGAGGTGTTAATCGTGACTTCGGTCGTAATGAGGAGAAAGGGCCAATAGCCATATCAGCTGGGTATTCATTTTCATTTGCTAGCTCTTCTAGTGCATGTAAAGTAGTCAGTTCAGTGTGATTAAATGCAGTATTATCATCAGATTTATTCTTGAAATATTTATGTAAGGCAAGCTTTCTTGCAAATAGATTGACATCTTTAGTCCAAGTGAATTCATCAAAATTCGGAGTGGGAGTATATGATAGGCCTTTACATAAAAGCAATTTTTGCTGTGGGCTAAGTTCAAATTGTGAAAGATTTACTACTTGCATATCATCTGACAGGCGATTTACACTATGTGTCATTTGGTCTGGCTCCATGGTGTGTTGTGCAGACCTAAAAAAGGAATCGCAGAGAAAGTGTTTGTGGGTGCTGAGGCTGAGGGGCCCACATTTCCCAAGTTCATAGCATTCCTCATAGGGCCATCCGCATATTTCCCCACGGAGAATGGGGTACTGGGTGTCACCGTTGTGGGTATATGGGGCGCTGAGGAGATTGAGGAGGTAGCATGTGTAGAGATAGCTGAGATAGCCGAAGTGGCGGTACGTTGCCCGTTGTGAGCTGTCCATATTGATGGTATGCCCTTAGGGCCAGTAGGTGTTCTTTTTGACGGGTTATATTTTCTATTTTTTATTTTTCGTTTGGCTCCTAATCTATTGTCGTCAGACAGAAATCTAGAATCTTCTGTACCAGATACGTCTGACTCAGAGATGTCTACAGATCTGTTGTCACGATTTTGAAAGGGGGTGGAGGGGGCACGGCTACGATATGTGTATATCTGACCTGTATCGAAATCTCTGCGGTCTCTGATATATTTCCTATGTTTTCTCTCCTTTATTTCTCTCTGTAGATATTCAATGTTTTTTTGTAGTTTTATTTCACATTCACTATATTCTGGTGTTGAACTGAAAGTCTGGATGTCTTGAATTTCTTTTTCTAGTTGTGAGCCAACCTTGAGAAGATCTTTTTTCTCAAAATCTAACAAGTATTGCATTAAACGCAGGGAACTTTCAGTTAGTATTTGTTCCCATCCCTTAATGAAGTTTGTGTCACTGCGATATAGGTTAGGGATTAAATTAATACGTAGACCTCTGTATATTATTTTTTGCTGTATGTAGGTTTCCAAACTGGTAATTTCCCAGCAGGATCTTACATACTGCTTATAGGTTTTCTGAAGGTCTCTAAAAGCAGTATGCACATCAAATTGATGCAGTGGTACGTTTTCCGTGGAAAAAACAAACAATGCCTCAGAAGCCAAGTCATCTGGATTCAATTTTCTCGATAGAAAATTTGCCATCACCTAATGATTGATGTGTATATGAATAAGGTATCTCAATAGAAGACAAAAAAAGGGGTCAGAAATATATAGGGTGATTAACCCAATTGGAGTACAAATACTAGGGTGACCCTAGCAGTTGGCAGATATGTATTAAATATAGAAAAAACCAAATGTGCCTGAGGCACACTGAAAATCGATTTCCCAACTGCTAATCAGTGTAATTAAAATATAACTTTTAATATTTTTGCCATTAAAGATGTCCAAGGGGACATAACATTCAGCACGAACAGTTAAAATTAGTAGCCAGTATTGCTCTAGCACACGCTTGTTTCCACTCGATCTGCATGTATTGCCAGACGGAGTGTAAGGTACTCAGATTGCAGAGTATCAGGTCGGCAGCTGCAGACTGCCGAGCTTTAGTGGATAGGATATGGTATGGTATGCGTGCTTAGGATTACCACGCAAGCTAGGCTCTTTAAAATTGTAAATTTAGCCCCCCCGACATGTTTCGCTGTCAACACAGCGTCCTCAGGGGATCAAAACGGGGCTAGTGAGCGCGCGTATGAATTGTCAAACCCTTTAAACATTTCGATTTGCATCACACAAGATTCACCTGTGTGAGAACCAATAGGAGCTCTGTACAGAGGACGAGCCTCCATAGTGTAAGATTGGCGTTTACGCCAGCCAATGTGAAAGCCATATATATGACCAGTTACGATGCGCCGAGTGCGCATGGGCACTAGAATCACAACTGGACTTAGAAATTTTTCTGAGTTAACCATTGTAAACGGCGCCTGCGCACAGGAGTCCTGCAGGGTCTTAGCCGATATCAACATTATCAGTGATAGATGCGCATGTCTAGGCTCTTAGAAAAAGAGCAAGCTCTCAGAATAGTAGCACTAGATGAGTCCCCGTAGTAGAGACTTGACAGAAGTCATAACAGAAAACGTATAGATGGCCAATTTAACGCATTGGCACTATGGTCACGGTCAGACTTAGTCAGCTCTCCACATATATGTACATATTAGAGATCTGACTGGCTCGACAGCGCATGCGTGTATCGGACCTGGACTTAGCCGATTTTGCCATCTATGAAGATTTACAAGTGCATGTCTAGTCTCTAGTTAGATTCGGGAGAAATCAATAGGGCGCGCGTGCGCACCAGGGTCCAGAAGGGACTTAGACGATGTTTTGGATAGTGGTCTGAGTATGTTCGGGACGCAGAGGTCCCACAATTCACAGTTAGACTCAAGTTAAAGGTTAGGACGTAAGAATTTAGTGCGCATGTCTGGGCACTCAGAGGATACAGCAGCAGGGATCGTTCCCATCAAAAGGTGAGTATTACAGTATATATATATGTTGTCCACACTGCAAGTTTAGCCTATAGGTTAGGTCATTATCCACAAAGGGCATGGCTCAACTACAATCTCTTGGTTCGAGTAGAGGGAGAATAGAGGGGGGAAGACAATTCGTCCAAATGGACATACATGACACTTGAATTATCAGTATAAGGATATATTTTCTCTTTTTCAATAGAGGTACGATTGGTCATAGTGACCAGATGACAGCTGTCAGTGTGTATATATACATCAGGTGTGGCATTCTAAGTTGGGGCAATTATAGAAAGGCTACGAAGGTGAATCCCTCATTTAGCCCATTTGGGCTTAAGGATCTAAGCCTATGAATCCATTTGGCTTCTTCTTGCAGTAACTTTTTATCAAGATTGCCTGCTCTGGGGCCCAACTTGACTTGGGTGATGCCCCAAAATTTAAGAGCATTGATGTCTCCTTGATGGTAAGATCTAATGTGTTTAGAAAGAGGTGTGTCTTCTTTCATATTAATCGTACTTTTATGCTTCGAAATCCTTCTACGGAGTTGTTGAATGGTCTTGCCCACGTATAGTTTTGGGCAAGAACACTGTGCAGCATAGACAATACCACTACTTTGACAATTGATGAATTGTTTAATGGTAAAAATCTTACCATCGACTGGGTTGGAGAAGGTTTTGGTCGTCGGCATCAAGGGGCAAAAGGGCAACTAGTGCTACTATTCTGAGAGCTTGCTCTTTTTCTAAGAGCCTAGACATGCGCATCTATCACTGATAATGTTGATATCGGCTAAGACCCTGCAGGACTCCTGTGCGCAGGCGCCGTTTACAATGGTTAACTCAGAAAAATTTCTAAGTCCAGTTGTGATTCTAGTGCCCATGCGCACTCGGCGCATCGTAACTGGTCATATATATGGCTTTCACATTGGCTGGCGTAAACGCCAATCTTACACTATGGAGGCTCGTCCTCTGTACAGAGCTCCTTTTGGTTCTCACACAGGTGAATCTTGTGTGATGCAAATCGAAATGTTTAAAGGGTTTGACAATTCATACGCGCGCTCACTAGCCCCGTTTTGATCCCCTGAGGACGCTGTGTTGACAGCGAAACATGTCGGGGGGGCTAAATTTACAATTTTAAAGAGCCTAGCTTGCGTGGTAATCCTAAGCACGCATACCATACCATATCCTATCCACTAAAGCTCGGCAGTCTGCAGCTGCCGACCTGATACTCTGCAATCTGAGTACCTTACACTCCGTCTGGCAATACATGCAGATCGAGTGGAAACAAGCGTGTGCTAGAGCAATACTGGCTACTAATTTTAACTGTTCGTGCTGAATGTTATGTCCCCTTGGACATCTTTAATGGCAAAAATATTAAAAGTTATATTTTAATTACACTGATTAGCAGTTGGGAAATCGATTTTCAGTGTGCCTCAGGCACATTTGGTTTTTTCTATATTTAATACATATCTGCCAACTGCTAGGGTCACCCTAGTATTTGTACTCCAATTGGGTTAATCACCCTATATATTTCTGACCCCTTTTTTTGTCTTCTATTGAGATACCTTATTCATATACACATCAATCATTAGGTGATGGCAAATTTTCTATCGAGAAAATTGAATCCAGATGACTTGGCTTCTGAGGCATTGTTTGTTTTTTCCACGGAAAACGTACCACTGCATCAATTTGATGTGCATACTGCTTTTAGAGACCTTCAGAAAACCTATAAGCAGTATGTAAGATCCTGCTGGGAAATTACCAGTTTGGAAACCTACATACAGCAAAAAATAATATACAGAGGTCTACGTATTAATTTAATCCCTAACCTATATCGCAGTGACACAAACTTCATTAAGGGATGGGAACAAATACTAACTGAAAGTTCCCTGCGTTTAATGCAATACTTGTTAGATTTTGAGAAAAAAGATCTTCTCAAGGTTGGCTCACAACTAGAAAAAGAAATTCAAGACATCCAGACTTTCAGTTCAACACCAGAATATAGTGAATGTGAAATAAAACTACAAAAAAACATTGAATATCTACAGAGAGAAATAAAGGAGAGAAAACATAGGAAATATATCAGAGACCGCAGAGATTTCGATACAGGTCAGATATACACATATCGTAGCCGTGCCCCCTCCACCCCCTTTCAAAATCGTGACAACAGATCTGTAGACATCTCTGAGTCAGACGTATCTGGTACAGAAGATTCTAGATTTCTGTCTGACGACAATAGATTAGGAGCCAAACGAAAAATAAAAAATAGAAAATATAACCCGTCAAAAAGAACACCTACTGGCCCTAAGGGCATACCATCAATATGGACAGCTCACAACGGGCAACGTACCGCCACTTCGGCTATCTCAGCTATCTCTACACATGCTACCTCCTCAATCTCCTCAGCGCCCCATATACCCACAACGGTGACACCCAGTACCCCATTCTCCGTGGGGAAATATGCGGATGGCCCTATGAGGAATGCTATGAACTTGGGAAATGTGGGCCCCTCAGCCTCAGCACCCACAAACACTTTCTCTGCGATTCCTTTTTTAGGTCTGCACAACACACCATGGAGCCAGACCAAATGACACATAGTGTAAATCGCCTGTCAGATGATATGCAAGTAGTAAATCTTTCACAATTTGAACTTAGCCCACAGCAAAAATTGCTTTTATGTAAAGGCCTATCATATACTCCCACTCCGAATTTTGATGAATTCACTTGGACTAAAGATGTCAATCTATTTGCAAGAAAGCTTGCCTTACATAAATATTTCAAGAATAAATCTGATGATAATACTGCATTTAATCACACTGAACTGACTACTTTACATGCACTAGAAGAGCTAGCAAATGAAAATGAATACCCAGCTGATATGGCTATTGGCCCTTTCTCCTCATTACGACCGAAGTCACGATTAACACCTCCAATATCGCAATATCCACATATCGATATATTTGTTAAAATGGTCAGTGCGGATCTAAAGAAACTTCAATTGCATAAACAAAAATCTCGAAGTAACCTTAGTAAATCAGAGAAAACAGCATTAGATGAACTCAGCAAAAATGAAGAAATTATATTTAAACCCTCTGACAAAGGGGGCAATATTGTTATTCTTAATCCTAAAGACTATGTCTTGATGGTCCAGAGACTCCTCAATGATACATCTACATATAAGGTACTAGATGGAAATCCGACGGAACGATATCTATCTGAATTACATACCTTACTGATTAATGCTAGGTCCAATGGACTAATATCATCTGAAGAATTTAAATCTGTATATAACTCCACACCTACTCTGGCGACTTTCTACGCCCTGCCCAAAATACACAAAAACGTTACACCAATACCTGGTAGACCAATTGTCTCCGGTAATGACAACTTAACGCAAGGCATAAGTACATATGTAAACGAAATCCTGTCACCCTTTGTTGCAGCCCTACCCTCTTTTCTACGAGATACCAAGGACACCCTCACCAGGATCCAGGGGATTAATGTATCTTCCACCACGTTAATAGCTACTATTGATGTCGAGTCACTGTACACTAACATCAACCATGATCTGGGCCTTGGTGCTGTACGACACTTTTTGAGCACTAAGGGGACTCAGTTTCAGGCACACAATAATTTCACTATATCCCTATTACAATTCCTACTCACACACAATTATTTTCTTTTCGATAACAAATTCTATCACCAACTCAAAGGCACGGCCATGGGCACTGTTTGTGCACCCACTTATGCCAACTTATTTTTAGGATGGTGGGAGGACACTTTAATTTTTAACGAGGATTTACTCCCCTTCACTTGTCACATCTCTTTCTGGGGTAGATACATAGATGACATACTTGTCTTCTGGGAGGGAGACACTGTTCTCTTCTCTGATTTCATGGATGTCATCAATAATAATCATATTGGGATGAAATTCACCTACACTATACACGCAAATGAAATTAATTTTTTGGATCTAAAAATTTCCCTGGACCCTGGTGGGGCTGTCCAAACTAATATCTATAGAAAGGAGACTGCAACAAATAGTTTCCTGCATTGGGGAAGTTATCATCCGCCGGCTCTCAAAAAAGGTATCCCAATTGGACAGTACTTAAGAGCAAAAAGAAATTGCTCTGAAGAAACCACCTTTCAAATGGAATGTGATACTCTATATAATAAATTCCTTGCACGTGGATACCCAAAGAAAACTCTGCATAGAGCCTATGCAAGGGCGAGGGCAACATCTAGGGATGATCTACTGCACGGTAAAAAGGAGAATGAAAAACATGCTCTTGATGGTAGCAAACAATCTCCCCTTATCAGATGTATAGGGAATTTTGACAATTGCTCATATCAAATTAAAAACATCTTAAAGAGACACTGGTCTATTCTACTAACAGACACTGACCTCTGTGACACAATCTCCAACATTCCCAATGTCACATATCGGAGAGGTAAGAACCTCCGTGAATACTTGACACATAGCCACTATTCGAGACCACTAACTTTACAAAAAACTTGGCTTCCGCCCCCAATACAGGGATCATTTCCCTGTGGCAGATGCTCCTTTTGCCCCTTGATGCCGACGACCAAAACCTTCTCCAACCCAGTCGATGGTAAGATTTTTACCATTAAACAATTCATCAATTGTCAAAGTAGTGGTATTGTCTATGCTGCACAGTGTTCTTGCCCAAAACTATACGTGGGCAAGACCATTCAACAACTCCGTAGAAGGATTTCGAAGCATAAAAGTACGATTAATATGAAAGAAGACACACCTCTTTCTAAACACATTAGATCTTACCATCAAGGAGACATCAATGCTCTTAAATTTTGGGGCATCACCCAAGTCAAGTTGGGCCCCAGAGCAGGCAATCTTGATAAAAAGTTACTGCAAGAAGAAGCCAAATGGATTCATAGGCTTAGATCCTTAAGCCCAAATGGGCTAAATGAGGGATTCACCTTCGTAGCCTTTCTATAATTGCCCCAACTTAGAATGCCACACCTGATGTATATATACACACTGACAGCTGTCATCTGGTCACTATGACCAATCGTACCTCTATTGAAAAAGAGACAATATATCCTTATACTGATAATTCAAGTGTCATGTATGTCCATTTGGACGAATTGTCTTCCCCCCTCTATTCTCCCTCTACTCGAACCAAGAGATTGTAGTTGAGCCATGCCCTTTGTGGATAATGACCTAACCTATAGGCTAAACTTGCAGTGTGGACAACATATATATATACTGTAATACTCACCTTTTGATGGGAACGATCCCTGCTGCTGTATCCTCTGAGTGCCCAGACATGCGCACTAAATTCTTACGTCCTAACCTTTAACTTGAGTCTAACTGTGAATTGTGGGACCTCTGCGTCCCGAACATACTCAGACCACTATCCAAAACATCGTCTAAGTCCCTTCTGGACCCTGGTGCGCACGCGCGCCCTATTGATTTCTCCCGAATCTAACTAGAGACTAGACATGCACTTGTAAATCTTCATAGATGGCAAAATCGGCTAAGTCCAGGTCCGATACACGCATGCGCTGTCGAGCCAGTCAGATCTCTAATATGTACATATATGTGGAGAGCTGACTAAGTCTGACCGTGACCATAGTGCCAATGCGTTAAATTGGCCATCTATACGTTTTCTGTTATGACTTCTGTCAAGTCTCTACTACGGGGACTCATCTAGTGCTACTATTCTGAGAGCTTGCTCTTTTTCTAAGAGCCTAGACATGCGCATCTATCACTGATAATGTTGATATCGGCTAAGACCCTGCAGGACTCCTGTGCGCAGGCGCCGTTTACAATGGTTAACTCAGAAAAATTTCTAAGTCCAGTTGTGATTCTAGTGCCCATGCGCACTCGGCGCATCGTAACTGGTCATATATATGGCTTTCACATTGGCTGGCGTAAACGCCAATCTTACACTATGGAGGCTCGTCCTCTGTACAGAGCTCCTATTGGTTCTCACACAGGTGAATCTTGTGTGATGCAAATCGAAATGTTTAAAGGGTTTGACAATTCATACGCGCGCTCACTAGCCCCGTTTTGATCCCCTGAGGACGCTGTGTTGACAGCGAAACATGTCGGGGGGGCTAAATTTACAATTTTAAAGAGCCTAACTTGCGTGGTAATCCTAAGCACGCATACCATACCATATCCTATCCACTAAAGCTCGGCAGTCTGCAGCTGCCGACCTGATACTCTGCAATCTGAGTACCTTACACTCCGTCTGGCAATACATGCAGATCGAGTGGAAACAAGCGTGTGCTAGAGCAATACTGGCTACTAATTTTAACTGTTCGTGCTGAATGTTATTTCCCCTTGGACATCTTTAATGGCAAAAATATTAAAAGTTATATTTTAATTACACTGATTAGCAGTTGGGAAATCGATTTTCAGTGTGCCTCAGGCACATTTGGTTTTTTCTATATTTAATACATATCTGCCAACTGCTAGGGTCACCCTAGTATTTGTACTCCAATTGGGTTAATCACCCTATATATTTCTGACCCCTTTTTTTGTCTTCTATTGAGATACCTTATTCATATACACATCAATCATTAGGTGATGGCAAATTTTCTATCGAGAAAATTGAATCCAGATGACTTGGCTTCTGAGGCATTGTTTGTTTTTTCCACGGAAAACGTACCACTGCATCAATTTGATGTGCATACTGCTTTTAGAGACCTTCAGAAAACCTATAAGCAGTATGTAAGTTCCTGCTGGGAAATTACCAGTTTGGAAACCTACATACAGCAAAAAATAATATACAGAGGTCTACGTATTAATTTAATCCCTAACCTATATCGCAGTGACACAAACTTCATTAAGGGATGGGAACAAATACTAACTGAAAGTTCCCTGCGTTTAATGCAATACTTGTTAGATTTTGAGAAAAAAGATCTTCTCAAGGTTGGCTCACAACTAGAAAAAGAAATTCAAGACATCCAGACTTTCAGTTCAACACCAGAATATAGTGAATGTGAAATAAAACTACAAAAAAACATTGAATATCTACAGAGAGAAATAAAGGAGAGAAAACATAGGAAATATATCAGAGACCGCAGAGATTTCGATACAGGTCAGATATACACATATCGTAGCCGTGCCCCCTCCACCCCCTTTCAAAATCGTGACAACAGATCTGTAGACATCTCTGAGTCAGACGTATCTGGTACAGAAGATTCTAGATTTCTGTCTGACGACAATAGATTAGGAGCCAAACGAAAAATAAAAAATAGAAAATATAACCCGTCAAAAAGAACACCTACTGGCCCTAAGGGCATACCATCAATATGGACAGCTCACAACGGGCAACGTACCGCCACTTCGGCTATCTCAGCTATCTCTACACATGCTACCTCCTCAATCTCCTCAGCGCCCCATATACCCACAACGGTGACACCCAGTACCCCATTCTCCGTGGGGAAATATGCGGATGGCCCTATGAGGAATGCTATGAACTTGGGAAATGTGGGCCCCTCAGCCTCAGCACCCACAAACACTTTCTCTGCGATTCCTTTTTTAGGTCTGCACAACACACCATGGAGCCAGACCAAATGACACATAGTGTAAATCGCCTGTCAGATGATATGCAAGTAGTAAATCTTTCACAATTTGAACTTAGCCCACAGCAAAAATTGCTTTTATGTAAAGGCCTATCATATACTCCCACTCCGAATTTTGATGAATTCACTTGGACTAAAGATGTCAATCTATTTGCAAGAAAGCTTGCCTTACATAAATATTTCAAGAATAAATCTGATGATAATACTGCATTTAATCACACTGAACTGACTACTTTACATGCACTAGAAGAGCTAGCAAATGAAAATGAATACCCAGCTGATATGGCTATTGGCCCTTTCTCCTCATTACGACCGAAGTCACGATTAACACCTCCAATATCGCAATATCCACATATCGATATATTTGTTAAAATGGTCAGTGCGGATCTAAAGAAACTTCAATTGCATAAACAAAAATCTCGAAGTAACCTTAGTAAATCAGAGAAAACAGCATTAGATGAACTCAGCAAAAATGAAGAAATTATATTTAAACCCTCTGACAAAGGGGGCAATATTGTTATTCTTAATCCTAAAGACTATGTCTTGATGGTCCAGAGACTCCTCAATGATACATCTACATATAATGTACCAGATGGAAATCCGACGGAACGATATCTATCTGAATTACATACCTTACTGATTAATGCTAGGTCCAATGGACTAATATCATCTGAAGAATTTAAATCTGTATATAACTCCACACCTACTCTGGCGACTTTCTACGCCCTGCCCAAAATACACAAAAACGTTACACCAATACCTGGTAGACCAATTGTCTCCGGTAATGACAACTTAACGCAAGGCATAAGTACATATGTAAACGAAATCCTGTCACCCTTTGTTGCAGCCCTACCCTCTTTTCTACGAGATACCAAGGACACCCTCACCAGGATCCAGGGGATTAATGTATCTTCCACCACGTTAATAGCTACTATTGATGTCGAGTCACTGTACACTAACATCAACCATGATCTGGGCCTTGGTGCTGTACGCCACTTTTTGAGCACTAAGGGGACTCAGTTTCAGGCACACAATAATTTCACTATATCCCTATTACAATTCCTACTCACACACAATTATTTTCTTTTCGATAACAAATTCTATCACCAACTCAAAGGCACGGCCATGGGCACTGTTTGTGCACCCACTTATGCCAACTTATTTTTAGGATGGTGGGAGGACACTTTAATTTTTAACGAGGATTTACTCCCCTTCACTTGTCACATCTCTTTCTGGGGTAGATACATAGATGACATACTTGTCTTCTGGGAGGGAGACACTGTTCTCTTCTCTGATTTCATGGATGTCATCAATAATAATCATATTGGGATGAAATTCACCTACACTATACACGCAAATGAAATTAATTTTTTGGATCTAAAAATTTCCCTGGACCCTGGTGGGGCTGTCCAAACTAATATCTATAGAAAGGAGACTGCAACAAATAGTTTCCTGCATTGGGGAAGTTATCATCCGCCGGCTCTCAAAAAAGGTATCCCAATTGGACAGTACTTAAGAGCAAAAAGAAATTGCTCTGAAGAAACCACCTTTCAAATGGAATGTGATACTCTATATAATAAATTCCTTGCACGTGGATACCCAAAGAAAACTCTGCATAGAGCCTATGCAAGGGCGAGGGCAACATCTAGGGATGATCTACTGCACGGTAAAAAGGAGAATGAAAAACATGCTCTTGATGGTAGCAAACAATCTCCCCTTATCAGATGTATAGGGAATTTTGACAATTGCTCATATCAAATTAAAAACATCTTAAAGAGACACTGGTCTATTCTACTAACAGACACTGACCTCTGTGACACAATCTCCAACATTCCCAATGTCACATATCGGAGAGGTAAGAACCTCCGTGAATACTTGACACATAGCCACTATTCGAGACCACTAACTTTACAAAAAACTTGGCTTCCGCCCCCAATACAGGGATCATTTCCCTGTGGCAGATGCTCCTTTTGCCCCTTGATGCCGACGACCAAAACCTTCTCCAACCCAGTCGATGGTAAGATTTTTACCATTAAACAATTCATCAATTGTCAAAGTAGTGGTATTGTCTATGCTGCACAGTGTTCTTGCCCAAAACTATACGTGGGCAAGACCATTCAACAACTCCGTAGAAGGATTTCGAAGCATAAAAGTACGATTAATATGAAAGAAGACACACCTCTTTCTAAACACATTAGATCTTACCATCAAGGAGACATCAATGCTCTTAAATTTTGGGGCATCACCCAAGTCAAGTTGGGCCCCAGAGCAGGCAATCTTGATAAAAAGTTACTGCAAGAAGAAGCCAAATGGATTCATAGGCTTAGATCCTTAAGCCCAAATGGGCTAAATGAGGGATTCACCTTCGTAGCCTTTCTATAATTGCCCCAACTTAGAATGCCACACCTGATGTATATATACACACTGACAGCTGTCATCTGGTCACTATGACCAATCGTACCTCTATTGAAAAAGAGACAATATATCCTTATACTGATAATTCAAGTGTCATGTATGTCCATTTGGACGAATTGTCTTCCCCCCTCTATTCTCCCTCTACTCGAACCAAGAGATTGTAGTTGAGCCATGCCCTTTGTGGATAATGACCTAACCTATAGGCTAAACTTGCAGTGTGGACAACATATATATATACTGTAATACTCACCTTTTGATGGGAACGATCCCTGCTGCTGTATCCTCTGAGTGCCCAGACATGCGCACTAAATTCTTACGTCCTAACCTTTAACTTGAGTCTAACTGTGAATTGTGGGACCTCTGCGTCCCGAACATACTCAGACCACTATCCAAAACATCGTCTAAGTCCCTTCTGGACCCTGGTGCGCACGCGCGCCCTATTGATTTCTCCCGAATCTAACTAGAGACTAGACATGCACTTGTAAATCTTCATAGATGGCAAAATCGGCTAAGTCCAGGTCCGATACACGCATGCGCTGTCGAGCCAGTCAGATCTCTAATATGTACATATATGTGGAGAGCTGACTAAGTCTGACCGTGACCATAGTGCCAATGCGTTAAATTGGCCATCTATACGTTTTCTGTTATGACTTCTGTCAAGTCTCTACTACGGGGACTCATCTAGTGCTACTATTCTGAGAGCTTGCTCTTTTTCTAAGAGCCTAGACATGCGCATCTATCACTGATAATGTTGATATCGGCTAAGACCCTGCAGGACTCCTGTGCGCAGGCGCCGTTTACAATGGTTAACTCAGAAAAATTTCTAAGTCCAGTTGTGATTCTAGTGCCCATGCGCACTCGGCGCATCGTAACTGGTCATATATATGGCTTTCACATTGGCTGGCGTAAACGCCAATCTTACACTATGGAGGCTCGTCCTCTGTACAGAGCTCCTATTGGTTCTCACACAGGTGAATCTTGTGTGATGCAAATCGAAATGTTTAAAGGGTTTGACAATTCATACGCGCGCTCACTAGCCCCGTTTTGATCCCCTGAGGACGCTGTGTTGACAGCGAAACATGTCGGGGGGGCTAAATTTACAATTTTAAAGAGCCTAGCTTGCGTGGTAATCCTAAGCACGCATACCATACCATATCCTATCCACTAAAGCTCGGCAGTCTGCAGCTGCCGACCTGATACTCTGCAATCTGAGTACCTTACACTCCGTCTGGCAATACATGCAGATCGAGTGGAAACAAGCGTGTGCTAGAGCAATACTGGCTACTAATTTTAACTGTTCGTGCTGAATGTTATGTCCCCTTGGACATCTTTAATGGCAAAAATATTAAAAGTTATATTTTAATTACACTGATTAGCAGTTGGGAAATCGATTTTCAGTGTGCCTCAGGCACATTTGGTTTTTTCTATATTTAATACATATCTGCCAACTGCTAGGGTCACCCTAGTATTTGTACTCCAATTGGGTTAATCACCCTATATATTTCTGACCCCTTTTTTTGTCTTCTATTGAGATACCTTATTCATATACACATCAATCATTAGGTGATGGCAAATTTTCTATCGAGAAAATTGAATCCAGATGACTTGGCTTCTGAGGCATTGTTTGTTTTTTCCACGGAAAACGTACCACTGCATCAATTTGATGTGCATACTGCTTTTAGAGACCTTCAGAAAACCTATAAGCAGTATGTAAGATCCTGCTGGGAAATTACCAGTTTGGAAACCTACATACAGCAAAAAATAATATACAGAGGTCTACGTATTAATTTAATCCCTAACCTATATCGCAGTGACACAAACTTCATTAAGGGATGGGAACAAATACTAACTGAAAGTTCCCTGCGTTTAATGCAATACTTGTTAGATTTTGAGAAAAAAGATCTTCTCAAGGTTGGCTCACAACTAGAAAAAGAAATTCAAGACATCCAGACTTTCAGTTCAACACCAGAATATAGTGAATGTGAAATAAAACTACAAAAAAACATTGAATATCTACAGAGAGAAATAAAGGAGAGAAAACATAGGAAATATATCAGAGACCGCAGAGATTTCGATACAGGTCAGATATACACATATCGTAGCCGTGCCCCCTCCACCCCCTTTCAAAATCGTGACAACAGATCTGTAGACATCTCTGAGTCAGACGTATCTGGTACAGAAGATTCTAGATTTCTGTCTGACGACAATAGATTAGGAGCCAAACGAAAAATAAAAAATAGAAAATATAACCCGTCAAAAAGAACACCTACTGGCCCTAAGGGCATACCATCAATATGGACAGCTCACAACGGGCAACGTACCGCCACTTCGGCTATCTCAGCTATCTCTACACATGCTACCTCCTCAATCTCCTCAGCGCCCCATATACCCACAACGGTGACACCCAGTACCCCATTCTCCGTGGGGAAATATGCGGATGGCCCTATGAGGAATGCTATGAACTTGGGAAATGTGGGCCCCTCAGCCTCAGCACCCACAAACACTTTCTCTGCGATTCCTTTTTTAGGTCTGCACAACACACCATGGAGCCAGACCAAATGACACATAGTGTAAATCGCCTGTCAGATGATATGCAAGTAGTAAATCTTTCACAATTTGAACTTAGCCCACAGCAAAAATTGCTTTTATGTAAAGGCCTATCATATACTCCCACTCCGAATTTTGATGAATTCACTTGGACTAAAGATGTCAATCTATTTGCAAGAAAGCTTGCCTTACATAAATATTTCAAGAATAAATCTGATGATAATACTGCATTTAATCACACTGAACTGACTACTTTACATGCACTAGAAGAGCTAGCAAATGAAAATGAATACCCAGCTGATATGGCTATTGGCCCTTTCTCCTCATTACGACCGAAGTCACGATTAACACCTCCAATATCGCAATATCCACATATCGATATATTTGTTAAAATGGTCAGTGCGGATCTAAAGAAACTTCAATTGCATAAACAAAAATCTCGAAGTAACCTTAGTAAATCAGAGAAAACAGCATTAGATGAACTCAGCAAAAATGAAGAAATTATATTTAAACCCTCTGACAAAGGGGGCAATATTGTTATTCTTAATCCTAAAGACTATGTCTTGATGGTCCAGAGACTCCTCAATGATACATCTACATATAAGGTACTAGATGGAAATCCGACGGAACGATATCTATCTGAATTACATACCTTACTGATTAATGCTAGGTCCAATGGACTAATATCATCTGAAGAATTTAAATCTGTATATAACTCCACACCTACTCTGGCGACTTTCTACGCCCTGCCCAAAATACACAAAAACGTTACACCAATACCTGGTAGACCAATTGTCTCCGGTAATGACAACTTAACGCAAGGCATAAGTACATATGTAAACGAAATCCTGTCACCCTTTGTTGCAGCCCTACCCTCTTTTCTACGAGATACCAAGGACACCCTCACCAGGATCCAGGGGATTAATGTATCTTCCACCACGTTAATACGGTAGCTACTATTGATGTCGAGTCACTGTACACTAACATCAACCATGATCTGGGCCTTGGTGCTGTACGCCACTTTTTGAGCACTAAGGGGACTCAGTTTCAGGCACACAATAATTTCACTATATCCCTATTACAATTCCTACTCACACACAATTATTTTCTTTTCGATAACAAATTCTATCACCAACTCAAAGGCACGGCCATGGGCACTGTTTGTGCACCCACTTATGCCAACTTATTTTTAGGATGGTGGGAGGACACTTTAATTTTTAACGAGGATTTACTCCCCTTCACTTGTCACATCTCTTTCTGGGGTAGATACATAGATGACATACTTGTCTTCTGGGAGGGAGACACTGTTCTCTTCTCTGATTTCATGGATGTCATCAATAATAATCATATTGGGATGAAATTCACCTACACTATACACGCAAATGAAATTAATTTTTTGGATCTAAAAATTTCCCTGGACCCTGGTGGGGCTGTCCAAACTAATATCTATAGAAAGGAGACTGCAACAAATAGTTTCCTGCATTGGGGAAGTTATCATCCGCCGGCTCTCAAAAAAGGTATCCCAATTGGACAGTACTTAAGAGCAAAAAGAAATTGCTCTGAAGAAACCACCTTTCAAATGGAATGTGATACTCTATATAATAAATTCCTTGCACGTGGATACCCAAAGAAAACTCTGCATAGAGCCTATGCAAGGGCGAGGGCAACATCTAGGGATGATCTACTGCATGGTAAAAAGGAGAATGAAAAACATGCTCTTGATGGTAGCAAACAATCTCCCCTTATCAGATGTATAGGGAATTTTGACAATTGCTCATATCAAATTAAAAACATCTTAAAGAGACACTGGTCTATTCTACTAACAGACACTGACCTCTGTGACACAATCTCCAACATTCCCAATGTCACATATCGGAGAGGTAAGAACCTCCGTGAATACTTGACCAAAACCTTCTCCAACCCAGTCGATGGTAAGATTTTTACCATTAAACAATTCATCAATTGTCAAAGTAGTGGTATTGTCTATGCTGCACAGTGTTCTTGCCCAAAACTATACGTGGGCAAGACCATTCAACAACTCCGTAGAAGGATTTCGAAGCATAAAAGTACGATTAATATGAAAGAAGACACACCTCTTTCTAAACACATTAGATATTACCATCAAGGAGACATCAATGCTCTTAAATTTTGGGGCATCACCCAAGTCAAGTTGGGCCCCAGAGCAGGCAATCTTGATAAAAAGTTACTGCAAGAAGAAGCCAAATGGATTCATAGGCTTAGATCCTTAAGCCCAAATGGGCTAAATGAGGGATTCACCTTCGTAGCCTTTCTATAATTGCCCCAACTTAGAATGCCACACCTGATGTATATATACACACTGACAGCTGTCATCTGGTCACTATGACCAATCGTACCTCTATTGAAAAAGAGACAATATATCCTTATACTGATAATTCAAGTGTCATGTATGTCCATTTGGACGAATTGTCTTCCCCCCTCTATTCTCCCTCTACTCGAACCAAGAGATTGTAGTTGAGCCATGCCCTTTGTGGATAATGACCTAACCTATAGGCTAAACTTGCAGTGTGGACAACATATATATATACTGTAATACTCACCTTTTGATGGGAACGATCCCTGCTGCTGTATCCTCTGAGTGCCCAGACATGCGCACTAAATTCTTACGTCCTAACCTTTAACTTGAGTCTAACTGTGAATTGTGGGACCTCTGCGTCCCGAACATACTCAGACCACTATCCAAAACATCGTCTAAGTCCCTTCTGGACCCTGGTGCGCACGCGCGCCCTATTGATTTCTCCCGAATCTAACTAGAGACTAGACATGCACTTGTAAATCTTAATAGATGGCAAAATCGGCTAAGTCCAGGTCCGATACACGCATGCGCTGTCGAGCCAGTCAGATCTCTAATATGTACATATATGTGGAGAGCTGACTAAGTCTGACCGTGACCATAGTGCCAATGCGTTAAATTGGCCATCTATACGTTTTCTGTTATGACTTCTGTCAAGTCTCTACTACGGGGACTCATCTAGTGCTACTATTCTGAGAGCTTGCTCTTTTTCTAAGAGCCTAGACATGCGCATCTATCACTGATAATGTTGATATCGGCTAAGACCCTGCAGGACTCCTGTGCGCAGGCGCCGTTTACAATGGTTAACTCAGAAAAATTTCTAAGTCCAGTTGTGATTCTAGTGCCCATGCGCACTCGGCGCATCGTAACTGGTCATATATATGGCTTTCACATTGGCTGGCGTAAACGCCAATCTTACACTATGGAGGCTCGTCCTCTGTACAGAGCTCCTATTGGTTCTCACACAGGTGAATCTTGTGTGATGCAAATCGAAATGTTTAAAGGGTTTGACAATTCATACGCGCGCTCACTAGCCCCGTTTTGATCCCCTGAGGACGCTGTGTTGACAGCGAAACATGTCGGGGGGGCTAAATTTACAATTTTAAAGAGCCTAGCTTGCGTGGTAATCCTAAGCACGCATACCATACCATATCCTATCCACTAAAGCTCGGCAGTCTGCAGCTGCCGACCTGATACTCTGCAATCTGAGTACCTTACACTCCGTCTGGCAATACATGCAGATCGAGTGGAAACAAGCGTGTGCTAGAGCAATACTGGCTACTAATTTTAACTGTTCGTGCTGAATGTTATGTCCCCTTGGACATCTTTAATGGCAAAAATATTAAAAGTTATATTTTAATTACACTGATTAGCAGTTGGGAAATCGATTTTCAGTGTGCCTCAGGCACATTTGGTTTTTTCTATATTTAATACATATCTGCCAACTGCTAGGGTCACCCTAGTATTTAAGCTAAAATAGAGCCTACAACTCTCCCGAAAGGAGAGAAAAGTCTTCCGGTCCCCTGAGAACCGGTCAGGCAACTTGAGGTGGGGTTCAAGAGGTGAGGTGAGGGGCACTACCATGGTAGCATCAGGCTGGTTGACCGTCTGAGCCAGGGCCTGGACCTGTAGGGAGAGACCCTGCATTTGCTGAGCCAGGGTCTCAAGGGGGTCCATAGTAGTGTGAGGGACCAGTGTAGACTAGGTATATGGGCTTGTGATTATGTAATGATGGGGGTAAGGAAACAGACAAGTGAACCCTAATCTACCCGCCACTCAGTCCCTGCCTACTTGCAACGACCCGCCCTAGGCGACGGGGTACAACTGGGCGACGGTCCCTACGCTCAATAAGTGCACGACAGATAAACAGACAAAGGTACACAGAAGCAAGGGAAAAGGGGCAGTTGCCCACGGCAACACCGTGAGCAACAAGAGTGGTGAACGAGTCGAGTCAAACCAGGAGTTTGCGAGGTACCAAACGCAGAGCAGGAGAGTAGTGAACAAGCCGAGTCAAACCAGGAGTGTACGAGGAACCAAACGCAGAGCAGGAGAGTAGTCAGTAAGCCAGGGTCAATATGAAGCAGGGTCAAATAGTTCAAGAAGCTGCAGCAGGGCGAGGAAACCAAACGAGAAGAATCACAAGCAAGGAGGAACAGGAAAGGCAGGTATAAATAGACAGAGGGCGGGAGCTAGCTCCGTCTGGCCAGGCTGTGATAGGCTCTCCCACTCCTAAGCCTGCCATCCTGAGTGGTGGAAGATGGAGTCAGTCTCACAGACATAGAAGCAGGTGCAGACTGATTACCTATGGGCGTAGACACAGAAGCTGTGCCTGGCAGATCCTTAACAGTAAGGTAGAAGATTTCCTGACGTACACGATAAACTTAGGGCAACAACACGATGTGAAGGGGGAAGGGAGGGGGAAGCGCTTGTGAGGATGTAAGGACCACTAATGCTATGCTCTTACGTTGCCATTAAAGTTCAATGTGTTTTTCCACAACAAAAATCGGAGGCTTTCCCTTTGATTCCTGGCGCAGATGCTACAAGCAGGTAGCAGATCCGCAGAAGAATAAGGCCCTGTTCACACAGAGTTTTTTGGCACATTTTTTTCAGCGGAAACCGCGGCGAAAAACGTCCGAAATCGCCTCCTATTGATTTCAATGGGAGGCGAAGGCGTTTTTTTCCCGCGAGCGGAGAAAACTTTCGCGAGAGAAAGAAGCGACATGCCCTTTCTTCAGGCATTTCTGTCTCTGACCTCCCAGTGACATCAATGGGAGGCAGAGAAAGCCAGAAGGAATTTCAAGGCAGATTTTTCTGCCTGCAAAATACTGTGTGAACAAGGTCTAAGTCCCATTATCATTCAAAGTTGCTCATCCTCGGGTTTTCCATGTGATATAAGTTGCACGCTGCTTATTGCTGTGGCGGATTTCTTTTCATGGTGCGGACAAAAATACACGTAGAAAATTTTTCACAGCATGTGAACTGGGTTGCGGAAACCTCATATGCATGGGATGCAGAATCATCGGTATGTCATCTGAATCCATATCAAATCCAACATGTGTGAACGGGGCCTTAGGGGGAGTTAAAAAAAACTCTGTTCGGCCAAATGCACACGATACTTATTACGTGCAAATTTGTCGCTGGTATTATCGTGTGGCAAATCCACAGTTTAATAAAGTACCAGCAAAGTAAATGAGATCAAGAAATCTCATCTACATGTCGCATTTTCTGCACAAAAATTTGAAAATATGCTACATGTCACTTTATCTTGCATTTCCGCTTGAGAATTGTTTCTGACTCGTTTAAAAAATAATAAAAAATCTGCAGCATAAAACCTGCACCTATTTCCACATCAAAATGTAAAAACCGCACTATTAGGCCGGATTCACACGAGCGTATGCGTTTTTGCGCATGCAAAAACGTGGCGTTTTGCGTGCGCAAAAGGCACTTAACAGCTCCGTGTGTCAGCAGGGTATGATGCACGGCTGCGTGATTTTCGCGCAGCCGCCATCATTATGACACTCTGTTTGGATGTTTGTAAACAGAAAAGCACGTGGTGCTTTTCTGTTTTCATTCATACTTTTTACTGCTGTTGTGCGAATCATGTGCGTCCCACGGAAGTGCTTCCGTGTGGTGCGCGTGATTTTAACGCACCCGTTGACTTCAATGGGTGCGCGATGTGCGAAAAACGCCGAAATATTGGACATGTCGTGAGTTTTACGCAACGGACTCACGCTGCGCAAAAGTCACTGACTGTCTGCACGGCCCCATAGACTAACATAGGTCCGTGCGAGGCGCGTGAAAATCACACGCGTTGCACGGACGTATTTTACGTTCGTCTGAATAAGCCCTCAGGTACAGATTTTACCTGCGGAATTACCTGTGGTTTTGATGCGGATTTTGTGCACCAAATTCCTCAATGTGTGCGTTACAGAATTTGCTGGGGATTTACAGCACATTAACCCTTTACATTGTAAAGGATGAAATACGTTACAATCTGCAACATTAGGGTATGTTCACACAGCTTATTTTCGGCCGTTTTTCTGGCCGTAAACGTCCGAAATATCAGAAGCAGAACGCCTCCACACATCTGCCCATTGATTTCAATGAGAAAGAAACGGCGTTGTGTTCCGACGAGGCATTTTTTTTACAACGGCCACCTAAAAAAACAGCCGCGAAAAAGAAGTGCAGGTCACTTCTTCAGACGTTTCTGGAGCCGTTTTTCATTGACTCTATAGAAAAACAGCTCCAAAAACGGCCGTAAAAAACACTGCGAAAAACACGAGTTTGCTTAAAAAGCTATAATTTTATTTACTTGAGGGCTTGTTTTTTGCGGTACAATTTGTAGTTTTTCATGGCACCATTTATTGTATAATGTACTGGGAAGCTGAAAAAAAATTATTTGTGGGGTGAAATGCTGCACGTGCATGAGGTTTTGACAAACCCCATTCACATGAGTTAGGGCTTATTCAGACTAACGTGTTAATCGTCCGTGTGAAGGTCGTTTTTTTTAATGGCCGTCACATGGCTGCATGTTTTTTTATGGTCGTTGTTCTAACGGACCGTGTGAAGGGCCAGTAAAAAAATAGGACATGTCCTATTTTTGTGCGTTTTCACGGATCCCTCAATAGACTCAAGTCTATGAGGGATGTGTGAAAACGGGTCCCGCTCGGCTGCAAATCGGCCACGAAAAACGGCCATTCTTCACGTCTGATTTCACACACGTTGGTCTGAACATCGCCTTAGGCCTTAGTCACACGAACGTGTCAGTTTTGCACGCTCAAAAAATTCTGCGTTTTGCGCGCGCAAAAGTTCAGTGTGGCATCTGTATATCGTGCGTGGCTGCATGATTTTCGCGCAGCCGGCATCATTATGACACTCTGTTTTGATGTTACAACACAGTAAAGAAGGAGGGGCTTTTATGTTTCCCTTCACTTCTTTACCTACTGTAGCGCGAATCACGCGTGTCACCCGGAAGTGCTTCTCTGTGCCGTGCGCAATTTGCATGCACCCAATGACTTCAATGGGTGCGTGCTGCGCGAAACACGGGCAAGTATAGGAAATGTCGGAAGTTTTACACAGCGCACATACGCTGCGTGAAATTCACTGACAGTCTGAACGGCCCCATTCACTAACATAAGTAGTGCGATGCGCGTGAAAATCACGCGCGTATCACGGACGTATAACATGTTCGTGTGAATAAGGCCTTATATTGTAATTTGTAGTGAATTTTCAGTGCGCAATCCGCACTAAAAATAGGAGGCAAGTAAATGGCCTTATTCAGACGTCCATGTTCGGTCTGTGATATACAGAGCATGTATCGGCCATATTTCCCGGACCGACCACAGTTCAGGGAGCCGGGTTTCTAGCATCACAGTTAACTATGATCATAGTCCCTCCCTTCTCGTGGGAATACTGTCCCCGGTCCCGTACTGAAAGCATCATTACAGTATGGGACACTATTCCCGCGGAGAGGCAGGGACTCCCAGTTACACTGATAACTACGATGCTAGGAGTCCGGCTCCATGAATTGTGGTCAGCCTGGGAAATACGGCCAATACACGCTCCGCATGTCACGGACCGAACGCGCCCATCTGAATAAGGCCTTAGTCTAGTTACACAGTGCGGTGAAATCCCATTTTTTGACACAATTTTTGCAAAATCGAGGCAAAAACGTGATTTGACCGCACTGTGAGAATATAGCCTAACAGCACTTTTCATGTTTTGTATCCTTTTTTTATGCAATTTTCATAATTGCGGCACAAATCACACGGTTTTGCCGCGATTTTTATATAATCGCGCCAAAACTGCGCCATTTTTACCGCGATTACGAAAATCGTGGCAAAAAAACGCTAGGAAAACAAAAAATACCCAAAAACTTTTTAACATACTTTATACATTCTACAAATGGGGTCAGGGGGAATGGGAAGCAGGATGGATAGGGGAAAACACTCACCAGCCTGCAGGCCCGGTCGGCAGTATAGAGGAGCTGGCTGGGGGGCGGGATCTCCACACGGAGCTTCAGCACATGCTGCATCTTCCCCGTCCAGTACGTGAAGCTACAACAGGTATGCAGGGGTGCCGCGAGCGTTGCTAGGGGGGTGCCACGAGCGTTGCTAGGGGGTGCCGCGGGCGTTAGTAGGGGCGGGGCGCGAGCGTTGCAAGGGGGGCCGTGAGCATTGCGAGAGGGGCCCGCGACTGTTGCAAGGGGGGCGACAGTCCGAGGGGGGGCGACGGCAGCCCGGCGGGCCCCTTTTCTTCATCCATGTGGCCGGACCCCTGACGGGAGTACCAGTAGTACCCGCCTGATGGCGGCCCTGACAACGCCCACTTGGTCTGAAGTAAAAACACGCCCAGTTGGGCATTAAGAAAGTAATTAGCATGAAGCTAAAATCGCTCCTTTCGTGGTGAAAATAGATAGTTTTTCTAAATAAAAAGCACTGCTGTCACCTACATTATAGCGCCCATCTCCTTATGTAGGAGATAGGGCACTTATAATGTGGTGACAGAGCCTCTTTAAGTCTGACGTAACCATCTAATTTAAAATTATAATATTACATTTGAAATGTATTGTATGTCTGTGACTGGTTCAATATGAAATATTCTCATTGTATGCTATTGGCTGAATGACAGTTATTGTCACATTGCCTTTGATTGGTGAACCTCAAGCCCACACCCTTTTTGAAAGATATTTTTTAATTGTTTGATTAATAAATGTCAGAGGAGTATTTTTGAGCATACAAGCAGTATCTGTGTCTCTTCTCTCCGATATATCGATATAACCTGTGGGGAGAGGACTAGACAACAGAATAAGGAGATCCTTTTGTTACAAAACAGCAATGAAAATAAAAATGCCCAAATAATGTCAAATATAATCACATTTCTGATACTGAAAGTAAAAAATTAAAAGGTAAGTTAAAGTGTATGTTCACAAACGCCAGAAGTCTAGCAACTAAAATGGGGGAGCTGGAGGCCTTGGTACTGGAGGAACATAAAGATATAGTTGGTGTAGCTGAAACATGGCTAGACTCTTCACACCTATTCCTATAGGTAACAAGTATAAACTACTAAAATTAAACCCCCAAAAATTCTTCTAGTATATAAATGCTAAAAAGCCAATGTCTGAACATGTAGGACCCCTAAATAGCTGTAATGGGGAGTTGGTCACAGGGGATCAAGAGAAGGCAGAGTTACTAAATTGGTTCTTTAGCTCTGTACAACATGTATGTATATATATATATATATATATATATATATATATATATATATATATATATATATATATAAAAGAGTCCAAATACAATGTCAGTCGCACAGCCTTGTAAATCGTAGGTGGGTGCCGACCTGCCCAGGTCAGGGCTAACAGACCTGCTGTAGTAGAATCCAAAAATCAGGCAGCACTCCAAGGTATAAGCAAGGTAGAAAAAGGTGCTTTATTGGTCCATATATATGTGTATATGGACCAATAAAGCACCTTTTTCTACCTTGCTTATACCTTTGAGTGCTGCCTGATTTTTGGATTATATATATATATATATATATATATATATATATATATACATATATATACATCAGCTGCTCTGTTTATATATATATATATATATATATATATATATATATATATATATATATATATATATATATGTATATATATATATATATATATAAAACAGAAAACAGAGCAGCTGATATAGCCGGTGCTAGTGCTGTTAATATATCAGTTGATATACTGACTTGGCTGAATGTAGATATGGTCCAGGCTAAATAAAATAAATGTACACAAGGCCCGGGACCAGATGGGTTGCACCCTAGAGTTCTTAAAGAGCTTAGTTCAGTTATTTCTGTCCCCCTCTTCATAATATTTAGAGATTCTCTAGTGACTGGTATAGTGCCAAGGGACTGGCGCAGGGCAAATGTGGTGCCTATTTTCAAAAAGGGCTCTAGGTCTTCCCCGGGTAATTATAGACCAGTAAGCTTAACATCCATCGTGGGGAAAATGTTTGAGGGGCTATTGAGGGACTACATACAGTATTATGTGACAAAAAATAGTATTATAAGTGACAGCCAGCACGGTTTTACTAGGGACAGAAGCTGTCAAACCAACCTGATTTCCTTTTATGAAGAGGTGTCCAGAAGCCTAGACAGAGATGCCGCTGTGGATATAGTGTTTTTGGACTTTGCAAACGCATTTGACACTGTCCCTCATAGACGTCCAATGGGTAAATTAAGGACTATAGGTTTAGTAAGTATAGTTTATAATTGGATTGAAAATTTGCTCAAGGACCGTGTCCAGAAAGTTGTGGTCAATGATTCCTACTCTGAATGGTCCCCGGTTATAAGTGGTGTACCCCAGGGTTCAGTGCTGGGACCACTATTATTCAACTTATTTATTAATGATATAGAGGATGGGATTAATAGCACTATTTCTATTTTTGCAGATGGCACCAAGCTATGTAGTAATGTTCAGTCTATGGAAGATGCTCGTGAATTGCAAGCGGATTGAAACAAACTAAGGGCTTATTCAGACCAACGTGATATACGTCCGTGCAACGCGCGTGATTTTAACGCGCCTCGCACGGACCTATATTAGTCTATGGGGCAGTGCGGACTGTCAGTGATTTTTGCGCAGCGTGAGTCCGCTGCGTAAAACTCACGACATGTCCATCCTTTGTGCGTATTTCGCGCATCACGCACCCATTGAAGTCAATGGGTGCGTGAAAATCACGCGCACCACGCGGAAGCACTTCTGTGGGATGCGCGTGATTCGCACAACAGCAGTAAAACTATGAATGTAAACAGAAAAGCACCACGTGCTTTTCTGTTTACAAACATCCAAACGGAGTGTCATAATGATGGCGCACATGCTCGTGTGAATCCGGCCTAATTTTGGCATCCACTTGGCAAATGAAGTTTAATGCAGATAAATGTAAAGTTATGCCCCTGGGTACCAACAACCTGCATGCATCATATGTCATAGGGGGAGCTATACTGGGGGAGTCACTTGTTGAGAAGGATCTGTGTGTACTTGTAGATCATAAACTAAATAACAGCATTCAATGTCAATCAGTTGCTTCAAAGGCCCGCAAAATATTGTCGTGTATTAACCACTTCCCGACATATGACATACAATTACGTCATTATAAAGGATCTGCCAGGCACTACGTCTGTGGATACTCCCAGGATTAATCAATCGACACCTGAGGCCGGACCTCTTAGACTGACTCCGGCTCCCACCAATCAGGGTGGCAGTCTCAGGAGTGGGAGAGCCTATCGCGGCCTGGTCAGTCGGAGTTAGCTCTGCCCCCTGTTCATTTATACCTGCCGTTTTCTCTTCCTCATTGCTTGTGATTCTTCCTGGTTTCCTGGCTCTGCTACAGCCTTGCTCCAGCCTGCTACAGCCTTGCTTCAGCCTTGCTACAGCTGCCGCTTATCCTGCTTCGCTCTGACCCCGGCTTACTTCCTGCTCCTTGCTCTGCGTTCGTATACTTCGTGACATCCTGATTATGACTGCTCGTTGACCACTCTGGTTTCCTCACGGTGTTCCGTGGGCTACTGCCCCTTCCCTTGCTTGTTCCCTGTTTGTATTCCCTTGCACTTAGTCAGCGTAGGGACCGCCGCCAAGTTGTACCCCGTCGCCTAGGGCGGGTCGTTGCAAGTAGGCAGGGACAGGGCAGTGGGTAGATTAGGGCTCACTTATCCCCTTCCCCTTCTTCCTGCCATAACAGTCATAGTCGGGTTGGGGAAGTATGGAGCCGACACTTCATAGTAACTAGCGGCATCACGCTCGAGCGCGATCCCGCTAATTTGACTCGTTGAATGCCGCAGTCAATACCGACCACAGCATTTAAATCGTTAGATAGAGGGGGGCGGCCCTCTCCAACAGCTCATCGCGCCCCCCCCCCAAAAAAAAGATATTAAAAGTAAAAAAAAAAAACTTTTCCCATTTCCTCCCTAAAGCATAGTAAAACATTAAATAAATAAACATAATTGGTATTGCCGCGTCCGTAAAAGTCTGAACTATTACAATATATCATGATTTAACCCGCACAGTGAACGCCGTAAAAAAACTATTTTTTTGGTCACCTAATCTCCCACAAAAAATGAAATAAAAAGTGATCAAACTGTCGCATGTACACCAAAATGGTATTATTAAAAACTACAGCTTATCCCGCAAAAAATAAGCCCTCATACCACTTAATCGACGGCAAAATAAAAAACGTATGGCTCTCGGAATATGGCGACACAAAATAAATTTTCTTTTTTACACTTAGGTTTTTACTTGTAAAAGTAGTAAAATATAGAAAAAACTATACATATTTGGTATCGTCGTAATTATATTGACCCGCAGAATAAAGTTAACATGTTGTTTTAATTGCACAGTGAATTCTGTAAAAACGGCGCGCAAAAAACCATGGAGGAATCGCTGTTTTTTTTTCATTTTCTACCCCACAAATATTTTTTTTCCCATTTCCTAGTACATTATACGGCAAAATAAATGGTGCTACAAAAAACTACAACTTGTCCCGCAAAAATCAAGCCCTCATAGTACTATATCGATGGAAAAATAAAGATGTTATGGCTTCTGGAACGTGAGGAGGAAAAAACGAAAATGAAAATCTGAAAGTTATTTACGACGGGAAGGGGTTAAAAGAGGCATGAACTCGCGGGACAGGGATGTAATATTACCACTTTACAAAGCATTAGTGAGGCCTCATCTAGAATATGCAGTTCAGTTCTGGGCTCCAGTTCATAGAAAGGATGCCCTGGAGTTGGAAAAAATACAAAGAAGAGCAACGAAGCTAATAAGGGGCATGGAGAATCTAAGTTATGAGGAAAGATTGAAATAATTAAACTTATTTAGCCTTGAAAAAAGACGACTAAGGGGGGACATGATTAACTTATATAAATATATGAATGGCACATACAAAAAATATGGTGAAATCCTGTTCCAAGTAAAACCCCCTCAAAAAACAAGGGGGTACTCCATATAGCTGGAGAAAAAAAAGCTTCAACCTGCAGAGGCGACAAGCTTTCTTTACTGTGAGAACTGTGAATCTATGGAATAGCCTACCGCAGGAGCTGGTCACAGCAGGGACAGTAGATGGCTTTAAAAAAGGCTTAGATATTTTCCTACAACAAAAAAATATTAGCTCCTATGTGTAGAAATGTTTTACTTCCCTTTTCCCATCCCTTGGTTGAACTTGATGGACATGTGTATTTTTTCAACCGTACTAACTATGTAACTATGTACCTATGTAACTTATGATTTATTTGTATCTGGATAAGTTCCCTGAGTGAGTGTTGGTTGAAACACTCCTCTAAAATTTCAGTCTAATATATTTTGGGCCATTATTGCTTCAACAATATTTTGCCACGCATTATCCATTCCAATCAAGTAGGATTTGTAGCAAATAGACAAGCTCCTGATAGTACACGCAGAATTTTGCATCTGATCCAACATGCTGAGGTCTCTCGAACGCCTTCTCTTCTTCTCACTTTGGATGTGGAGAAGGTGTTTGACAGCGTTCAATGGGGTATCTGAAGGCAGTTCTTCCAAAATTTGGACTAACTTGCACTATTAAATCAGCTATTATGGCCTTATAGTCTAACCCTTCAGGGAGAGTGTTTTCCTCTAGTTATTTATCACAACCATTCTACATTACCAATCATCAGTGTTGCCCTTTATTGCTACTTATATTTGCCTTGGTTATGCAAACAACTTGCAGAATTCATAAGAGCAAATAAAGATATTCATGGATTGACAGTTGGTAATACAGAACACAAAATTGGCCTATATGCTGATGATGTTATACTAACCCACATGTTTCCCTCTCCTCAGCGCAAACTCTCCTACATAGATATGGAACCCTGTCATATTATAACATAAATTAGATGAAATCCCAAATTTTGAATTTGGGGATGCCATCCCGGCCTCGACAAGCACTTGAAATAAGTTTCCTTATCTGTGGAACGCTAAGTCATTTAATTACCTAGGATTTTCTCCTAGCTCGACCCTTTACCGAGAAAATTTTAAGCCATTGTTATAATCTGTACCTAAACAGCTGAGCTCTTATTCTAACGTGCAACTCTCATGGGCTGGAAAAATTGCAGTATTCAAAATGATAGTATTACCGTTGATTCTATATTTCTTCCACACAATAGCCATACTGATTCCTGCAATATATTTTTAAATGCTCTAACGTGAAGTCTCATCCTTTATTTGGTCAGGATACTGTCCTAGAACACAATTTTCCATTATGACAAGGAGGTGGAACCTAGGTGGAATAGGAGTTCCAGACCTAAAGAAATACTATCTGGCTTGGTACAAATATATTTCTAATAACCCCAATTCAGAATTGTTGGCTTTCCACCATCTACCACTAACATACCTTCACTCCTTTGTATTTTGCATTGATCTTTCAAATTGGGTAACTTTAGGTATTGCAACAATAGGAGAATTATATAACGAGCCTCATCTACGCTCATTTGAATCTCTCTCTCACATATCACCTTTGTCCGTTTTTAATGGCCGTTTGTCATCTGTTTGCCATCCGTATTTCATGGCCATTAAAAAAAACGGATGGATTTAATTTCTCATGTTTTTTTTTACCCAACCCCTGAAAACACCACAGTGCCCATGTAGATAATGCCGCAATGTCCCTGTAGATACTGCCACTGTGCACTCTGTAGATAGTGCCCGCATAGTTCCAGTGCTCACATAGCACCACAGTGCCCACATAGTGCCACAGTGAACACTGTAGATAGTGCCAAAGGGCGCACATATAAAGTGACATAGTGCCCACATATAAAGTGCCAGTGCACACATAGTACCACAGTGCCCACATATAAAGTGACTTAGTGCCCGCATACAAAGTGCCAGATCCCACATAGATAGTGTAACGATGCCCATGTAGTTAGCGCCACATAGCCCCCTGTAAATAGTGCAACAGTGCCCATGTAGATACTGCCAAACCACCCTGTAGATAGCACCACTCCATGTAGATATCACCAGGGGACTCCATAGTTGAAAGCCTTGACTTCACTGTCCATATATGGGCTTCCCCGGGCTCAGCATTCAAAATAGCACTGTGTGAGAGGAGTCCTCGGCCAGGATCTGTCTTTACCGGCTGTTACAGGGATTGATTGTTGAAAAACAGCCGTTAAAAACAGATCCAATGAGTTCTATGGGAGCCGTCAGTATTCACAGGCCATTAAAAAAATGGCCGTGTGAATACACCCATAGAACCTCACTGTTCTGAAAATGGCCGTGTGGCGGCCATTAAAAAAAGGCCATCACACGGCCGTTTTTCACTGTCATGTGAATGTAGCCTTAGATGGCATTTAACACCAGCATGAATCTCCAAAGTCAAATCTGATTACCCTTACTTATGCTGGAGAGGTTGTGGTCTTCGTGGCACATACCTACATGCTCGCTGGACATGCCCTGATTTAAAATAATGTTTGTCCTCTGTTTTTAAGGCCCTCAATAGCCTTCTATCAACTAATGTACCTATGTTTCCAGATTATGTTATGTTTTCTAGACGCTAATAAATTACCAGTCCATTCTCTAGTAATGGGATCACACATAATTCTAGCTGAAAGGAGTGCAGTTGCTAGATCCTGGAAAGATCCAAAATCACAGTCCCTTTCGGAAGTATGGGCTTCTGTTAACACGGCATACAATATGGAGATAAAATATTCTGTTTATACATTATCCTTTCCTTTGGGAAGGTGGAAACATTTTTGCAACCTTGGCGTTCAGATTTCTTGTCACTGAATAACATTTAATATGTCATAATATTGCTCCCATTATTTATATATACTTTCTTTGTATTGCTACTTAGTTATATTGGAATATCGGCATGTTCAGCTTCATAATTCATAATAGGTAAAATGGATCTACGATACCCTATGTTAGGGATTACAGAGATGTATCCATTATGATAATAGATAAGAGTTAATGTCATTACTGATCATCTCTCCCTTTCTTATGGCACATTGGCTCTAACTGCTTTAAACTGTTACATGATGTATTAGAATAGATTTGTCATTATCACATTACTGATTTATCTTGTACTTCCAGTAAACACTGACCTGTTATTGCATTACTTCATATGCTTCATATACTCTGTTTTAATGTACAAGTTGCTTCTTTTTGTACAATGTTTTATAAGTTTGAAATCCAATAAAATTGTTTAAAAAAACCAGAACAAAAAAAAACTATAAGGGCAAGAGGGATGTCCTTATGTTAACCACAAAACATGGTAACGGAAGCACCCCTCATCGTGTCCGAGATACCACTACAATGACCCCCAAGCCGGATTGCATCCTGGGCAATAATAAGTACATGGGAGGTGTTGATCTCCCTTATCAAGCACTGAAGCAGTACAATGCCATGCGGAAAACAAAGGTGTGGTACAAAAACCTGGCCTTGCACATGGTACAAATGGCATTGTTTAACCCCTTCCTGCCACAGCCCTTTTTCAGATTTTCCTTTTCGTTTTTTCCTCCCCACCTTCCAAAAGCCATAACGTCTTTATTTTTCCATCGATATAGTAATATGAGGGCTTGATTTTTTGCGGGACGAGTTGTCGTTTTTCGTAGCACCATTTATTTTGCCATATAATGTACTAGGAAACGGGAAAAAAATTATTTATGGGGTACAAAATGAAAAAAACAGCGATTCCTCCATGGTTTTTTGTGCGCCGTTTTTACGAAATTCACTGTGCAATTAAAACAACATGTTAACTTTATTCTGTGGGTCAATATTATTACGGCGATACCAAATATATATAGTTTTTTCTATATTTTACTACTTTTACAAGTAAAAACCTAAGTGTAAAAATGTATTTTGTGCCGCCAAATTCTGAGAGCCATAACTTTTTTATTTTTCTGTCCATTAAGTGGTATGAGGGCTTATTTTTTGCGGGATAAGCTGTCGTTTTTAATAATACCATTTTGGTGTACATGCTACGGTTTGATCACTGTGCAGGTTAAATAATGATATATTGTAATAGTTCAAACTTTTACGGATGCGGTGTCTATGCTCTAGGGGGAAAATGGGAAAAGTTTTTTTTTTTAACTTTTAACTTTTACACAAAAACAAAACTTTATTTAACTAATTTTGACTTTTTTTATTAGTCCCCCTAGGGGGCTTGCTAATGTATTGCAGTATATCGTGATTCTGACATGCAACTATAAAGCCATGCTGGAGGCAGTGCTTAATAGGTGCACAAAGATGGCGGAACTGGGGGCAGCCATAGCAACCATCGCCCCCCCCCCCCACGATTGCATTGCGGGGGCGCTATGAGCTGTTAGAGAGGGTCGCCCCCTCTTTCTAACGATTTAAATGCTGCGGTCGCTATTGACCGCAGCATTTAACGAGCAAAATGAGCGGGATCGTAACAAACAACGGCATCGTATGGAGCAGGTTTACTCCGTGAGTCCGTTACATACTTCCCCTACCCGACTTTGGCGTATGGATACGTCAAATGTCGGGAAGGGGATAATGCTTACGTGCTATCACGATGTGCTGGCCAGATAGGGACGTTCCTTTCTGTTTCTAGAAGTGGTTATCCGGGCCCATGTATTTGGGAACCAGGAAAGAGAGGGCACCAGTACTTCTGGAAGCGATGGTGTACGTATTGCACCAGGGAAACACTGTTCCAGTGAAATCCACTCCACTAGTAAGAGGGGAAGGACACAAAAAATTTGCAAAGCGTGTTGCAAAAGGAGGAAAAGAAGAAACACCACTTATCAGTGTCACACCTGCGATGAAGAACCTGGCCTGTGCATAAAGTATTGCTTCAAAGTATATCACACATCCATGGATTATTAGTTGTATAATTCATTTACAGCATTGTTATTTTAAAGCGTCATGGTGCCCACAAACTAATCCAGCAAAATCCTTGCTCCGAAAGGCAAATGGCGCTCCTTTGCTCTGAGCTATGGCGTGTGCCAAAACAGCCGTTCATGGCCACATATGGGGTATTGCTGTACTTGGGAGAAATTGCTTTACAAATTTTGGGGTGCTTTTACTCTTTTAGTCCTTGTGGAAATTAAAAAAATTAGCTAAAGCTAAATTTTATTGGAAAAATTTAGATTTTCATGGCCTAAGTCTAATAATTTCTGCAGAAAAACTGTGGAGTAAAAATGCTTAACACACCCATAGATAAATTCCTTAAGGGGTGTAGTTTAAAAAATGGTGTCACTTTTGGGGGGTTCTACTGTTTTGCTTCCTCAAGGATTTTGCAAACATTGCGTCCGCAAACCACTCCAGAAAAATTTTAGCTTCAAAGGGCGTTCCTTGTGTGTGTCCAAACAGCAGTTTATGACCACATATGGGTTATTGCAATACTCAGGAGAACGTCCTTTACAAATGTTGGGGTGCTTTTTCTCCTTTTTTCCTTGTGAAAATGAAAATTATTTAACATGTTTGTGGAAAAAAATTTGGTTTTCAGTTTCACGGCCTAATTCCAATAAATTCTGCAAAGGACCTGTGGGGTCTAAATGCTCACTATACCCCTATATAGATGCATCAAGGGGTGTAGTTTTCGAATTGGAGTCGCTTTGGGGAGGTTTCCACTGTTTTTCTCCATAAGGAGCTTTGCAAATGTGACATGGCATGCAAAAACCATTCCAGCAAAATTTGAGCTTTAAAGCCAAATGGCACTCCTGCCCTTCTGAGCCCTGCCGTGTGTCCAAAGAGCAGTTTATGACCCCATATGGAGTATTGCCGTAATCAGGAGAAATTGTTTTACAAATGTTAGGGTACTTTTTCTTCTTTTGGAAAATGGAAAAATATGAACTAAAAATAAAATTTTATGAGGAAGATGTAGATTTTCATTCTCACAGCCTAATTCCAATGATTTCAGCAAATAACCTGTTGGGTCAACGTGCTCACTATACAGTTAGATAAATTCCTTGAGGGTGTAGCTTCCAAAATGGTGTCTTTTGGGGGTGTTTCCTTTGTTTTGGCATAAGACCTTTCTCATACCTGACATGGTGCCTAACATATATTCAAATAAAAAGGAGGTTTTCAAAATGGGGTGATTTAAGGCAGTTCTTAATATACAGGCCCCTCCAAGCAAATTTAGAACTTAACTGGTACGTAAAAATAGGTTTTGGAAATTTTATTGAATATGTCAAAAATTGCAGCTAAAGTTATACGCCTTGCAACATCCTTGAAAAATAAAAGGACGTTCTAAAAATGATGCCAACATAAATTAGACGTATGGTAAATGTTAACTAGTAATGATTTTGTGTGGTATTACTATCTGTCTTACAAGCAGATACATTTAAATTAAGAAAAATGCTAATTTTTCCAAAAATTTGTTACATTTAGTTTCTTTTTCACAAATAAACACTGAATGTATTGACCATATTTTACCACTAACATAAAGTACAATGTGAATGTGTCATGAGATAACAATCTTTATCATTGTGATGCATGATCTCATGAAGCGACAGGTATGGTCTTGAAATGACTAGTCTCAATCAAATTTTTAAAAACGACTAAGAAGTCGTGCCTGTCAAGTGATCCCTGGACTGCTTTTTGCAACCTTTACACAGTGTTGCTTTTCCCCTCGAGGGCAAATCTCTCCACATGGCTAGTGGAGGGAGGTTGTCAGCAGGAGCTATCTGATATATGCTGATCTATAGTGTTGTGCCTTTACCAGCACAACCTCAATAGGTGAGTATTTTTACAGTATTCGCTCGTACTCTAAATTCCATTGTCCTGTACGATGTCACTTTAGAGGAGTGTAGGATCTCTCCTCTTTTTCTCTTCCCTATAAAATGTACAAAAGCATTAAAACAAGCATTTTTTATGACAAATTCTCTTTAAAATCGAATTCCACTGAAAAACAATTTTCAATTGTTTTTTATTTGTAATGTCAAACATAGATTTAGATTTTACTTACTGTACTGAATTATAACTGGAAAATGAAATTAGTCCTCCAAAAGCAAGTGAAAATGAGTAGAAAACTTGGGCACCAGCATCCAGCCAAGTTACTGGATTTGCCAATTCAGACACCTAAATGACAACAAAATATGCAGTTACTGTATAGTAAATTACATACATCAGCAATCTTTAGCTATAGGCACACAAACACAGAAACAGACTGAAATATTACATGTACGCTGTACATTTAACCCCTTCCCAACATTCGTCATAGGTATACATCATGGAGAGCCAATGCTTCCTGCAAAATGTTGTATACTTACGACAAACAGGGAAGTGGTTACTGTGTTAAAATACACAATTACAAAGTAAAGATGGCTTTTGTCCCTCACAGCACGCCATCTTTTCACAACGCCCAGCACAGGGGGCTATTACCCCCATGCGCATTGGCAATCGCTGCGATTGGCAGGTCAACTGAGACCGGCCAATTACGTTTGTTTTTTTGCGGTTTTACCAAATCACTGTGCCACAGGGCACAGGGATGATGTGGTGATTGGTGCTGTCTAGGACAGCGCCAATCCCTATCATATATTCATGGGGCATAGACCGACTAATCACAGCTAAAACAGACCCATTCACTTTAATTGAACGCGGACACCTTTCTGTATCGCTACAGATAAGTGTCTGTTCCGCAGAACTGTGCCGGGAATTATGGAGCATGTCCGTTCTTGGTCCGCAATTGTGCCACGGACTCCTCCATAGAAGTCTATGGGGGAAGCCAAAATTGCGGATGGCTACTGAGGTGCGTCTGCAAATACGGATAGCCATCCGCAAATACAGAAGTGTTGCTAAGCGACACAGAGGGGATTTCCCATCAACCAGTCCTCTTTTTTTTGCTGATCCGTATATACGGATGTAATACGGATGCACTACGGACCGTATTTGTGGATACCACTCAGCAGAAATGGGTACATTGCTGATGATTTTCTGATGACTATAAAGTATTCGCAGATACGGTCGTGTGCAAGGGGCCTTAGGCTATGTTCACACGCTTAGGCCCCATGCACACGACCGTGCCCGCAATCACGGCCCGCGATTGCGGGCACGGCCGGCCGCTGACTGACAGCCGCATTTTCGGGCCGTGCTCCCATACAAAGTATGGGAGCACGGCCCGCAAAATGCGAAAGAACGGACATGTTCCATAATTCCCGGAACATTTCCACGGCACTGACACCCTTCCGTAGTGCTACGGAAAGGTGTCAGTGTTCAATGAAAGTGAATGGCTCAGTTTTTGCGGACCGCAATTGCGGTCCGCAAAAACTGAGTTTTTTTGCTGTCGTGTGCATGGGGCCTTAAGAAAATACGGCTGAAAATACGGAGCTGTTTTAAATAGAAAACATCTCCTGATTTTCAGCCGTTTTTTAATTGAACTAGCATTTTTTGCGCCGTTTTTGACGCCCATTTTTGGAGCTGTTTTTCTATTGAGTCTATGAAAAACGGCTCCAAAAATGACTCAAGAAGTGACATGCACTTCTTTTTACGGGGCGTCTTTTTGTGCGCCGTTATTTGAAAATGAGGCGTAAAATAACGCCCCGTTGGAACAGAACGTTGTATTTCCTATTGAAATCAATGGGCAGATGTTTGTAGGCGTTCTGCTTCTGATTTTTCAGCCGTTTTTCTGAACGTTTTACGGCTTGATAAACGGCTGAAAATAGCCCGTGTGAACATACCCTTAGGCGGGATTCACACGACAGGGATTCCCGGCCGGGTGCCGGCCGTTCATAAATCGGCCGGCACCCGGCTGCATTAGGAATAATAGACCCCTAATGGGGCTATTCACACGACCGATTTTTTGACGGCCGGGAAAACCGTCCGTCAAAAAATAGGACATGCTTTATTTTCAGCCGGGTGCCCGGCCGCCCGGCTCCCATAGAAGTCTATGGGGCCGGGTAATACCCGGCCATCACCGGAATGTGTCCCGAGTGATGGCCGGGTCTACCGTCGCTCGCGCACTCTCTCTCCTCCTCCTCACAGTGCAGAGTGCATGTGAGGAGGAGGAGGAGGGTCTTTTATTGCTCGCTGTAGGAGTCGGAATCCCCAATCCCCGGCCGGGGATTGGGGATTCCGCTACAGGAGAAGTGCGTGACTACACTGTCCAGATATGGACACAGCGAAGTCACTCACTTCTGCAGCGGAATCCCCAACTCTATGGCCGGGGATGCCGCTACAGGAGAAGTGCATGACTACACTGTCCATATATGGACACAGCGAAGTCACGCACTTCTGCAGCGGAATCCCCGACTCTATGGCCGGGGATGCCGCTACAGGAGAAGTGAGTGACTACACTGTCCATATATGGACACAGCGAAGTCACGCACTTCTGCAGCGGAATCCCCGACTCTATGGCCGGGGATGCCGCTACAGGAGAAGTGCATGACTACACTGTCCATATATGGACACAGCGAAGTCACGCACTTCTGCAGCGGAATCCCCGACTCTATGGCCGGGGATGCCGCTACAGGAGAAGTGACTGACTACACTGTCCATATATGGACACAGCGAAGTCACGCACTTCTGCAGCGGAATCCCCGACTCTATGGCCGGGGATGCCGCTACAGGAGAAGTGCATGACTACACTGTCCATATATGGACACAGCAAAGTCACGTACTTCTGCAGCGGAATCCCCGACTCTATGGCCGGGGATTCCGCTACAGGAGAAGTGAGTGACTACACTGTCCATATATGGACACAGTGACGTCACTCACTTCTGAAGCGGAATTCCCGACCTGTGGCAGGGAATTCCTCTTCAGGAGAAGTCAGTGACTACACTGTCCATATATGGACATTGAAGTCAGTGACTTCTCCTGGAAGGGGGGGGGATGGGTGCAACCTACAGGGGGCTGTGTGGGATCACCTACAGGGGACTTGGTGGCATCACCTACAGGGGACTTGGTGGCATCACCTACAGGGGGCTGGGTGGCATCACCTACAGGGGGCAGGGTGGAATCACCTACAGAGGGCAGGGTGGAATCACCTACAGGCGGCAGGGTGGAATCACCTACAGGGGGCAGGGTGGAATCACCTACAGGGGGCAGGGTGGGTGGCATCACCTACAGGGGGCAGGGTGGGTGGCATCACCTACAGGGGGCAGGGTGGGTGGCATCACCTACAGGGGGCAGGGTGGGTGGCATCACCTACAGGGGGCAGGGTGGGTGGCATCACCTACAGGGGGCTGGTGGGTGGCATCACCTACAGTGGGCTGTGTGGCATCACCTACAGTGGGCTGTGTGGCATCACCTACAGGGGGCAGGGTGGAATCACCTACAGGGGGCAGTGTGGAATCACCTACAGGGGGCAGGGTGGGTGGCATCACCTACAGGGGGCAGGGTGGGTGGCATCACCTACAGGGGGCAGGGTGGGTGGCATCACCTACAGGGGTCAGGGTGGGTGGCATCACCTACAGGGGACTGGTGGGTGGCATCGCCTACAGGGGGCTGGGTGGCATCACCTACAGGCGGCTGGGTTGAATTACCTACAGGGGGCTAGGTGGCATTACCTACAGGGGGCTGTGTGGCATCACCTACAGGGGGCTGGGTGGCATTACCTACAGGGGGCTGGGTGGCATTACCTACAGGGGGCTGGGTGGCATTACCTACAGGGGGCTGTGTGGCATCACCAACAGGGGGCTGGGTGGCATTACCTACCAGGGGGGCTGTGGCATTACCTACAAAGGGCTGTGTGTGGCAACAAATTTAAATGAAATTCATCCGATTTTAAAACGGACAGGGAAAAAAACGGATGCAAATCGGGTCCAAATCGGCCGGTAAAAACGGAAACTCGGCCCGGAACGGAATCGGAACGGATGCAAATCGGATGCAAACCGGCCGGGAAAATCGGCCAAAAACGGCCGATTTTCCCGGCCGACACTCGGACCCTGTCATGTGAATGAGGCCTTACAGTTAGCGTCAGTGACGGACGTTCAGTTTTTTTTAACTGAAGTTTGCTCACTAACTTTTTGATAGCATAGCGACAGTTTTAGTGTGAATTTACAGCGTTAGGGTATGTGCACACGATATCGACAATTACGGATGAAATTACGGAGCTGTTTTCAGGAGAAAACAGCTCCTGCATTTCAGACGTAATTGCTCGTACTCGCGTTTTGCGAGGCGTCAATTACGGCCGTAATTTGGAGCTGTTCTCATTGAAATCAATGAAAAACGGCTTAAATTACGTCCCAAGAAGTGTCCTGCACTTCTTTGACGACGCTGTTATTTTACGCGTCGTCTTTTGACAGCGACGCGTAAAATTACAGGTCGTCGGCACAGTACGTCGGCAAAACCATTGAAATGAATGGGCAGATGTTTGCCGATGTATTTGAGCCAAGTTTTAAGGCGTAATTCGAGGCATACAGGAGAAGTGCATGACTACACTGTCCATATATGGACACAGCGAAGTCACGCACTTCTGCAGCGGAATCCCCGACTCTATGGCCGGGGATGCCGCTACAGGAGAAGTGACTGACTACACTGTCCATATATGGACACAGCGAAGTCACGCACTTCTGCAGCGGAATCCCCGACTCTATGGCCGGGGATGCCGCTACAGGAGAAGTGCATGACTACACTGTCCATATATGGACACAGCAAAGTCACGTACTTCTGCAGCGGAATCCCCGACTCTATGGCCGGGGATTCCGCTACAGGAGAAGTGAGTGACTACACTGTCCATATATGGACACAGTGACGTCACTCACTTCTGAAGCGGAATTCCCGACCTGTGGCAGGGAATTCCTCTTCAGGAGAAGTCAGTGACTACACTGTCCATATATGGACATTGAAGTCAGTGACTTCTCCTGGAAGGGGGGGGATGGGTGCAACCTACAGGGGGCTGTGTGGGATCACCTACAGGGGACTTGGTGGCATCACCTACAGGGGGCTGGGTGGCATCACCTACAGGGGGCAGGGTGGAATCACCTACAGAGGGCAGGGTGGAATCACCTACAGGCGGCAGGGTGGAATCACCTACAGGGGGCAGGGTGGAATCACCTACAGGGGGCAGGGTGGGTGGCATCACCTACAGGGGGCAGGGTGGGTGGCATCACCTACAGGGGGCAGGGTGGGTGGCATCACCTACAGGGGGCAGGGTGGGTGGCATCACCTACAGGGGGCAGGGTGGGTGGCATCACCTACAGGGGGCAGGGTGGGTGGCATCACCTACAGTGGGCTGTGTGGCATCACCTACAGTGGGCTGTGTGGCATCACCTACAGGGGGCAGGGTGGAATCACCTACAGGGGGCAGTGTGGAATCACCTACAGGGGGCAGGGTGGGTGGCATCACCTACAGGGGGCAGGGTGGGTGGCATCACCTACAGGGGGCAGGGTGGGTGGCATCACCTACAGGGGTCAGGGTGGGTGGCATCACCTACAGGGGACTGGTGGGTGGCATCGCCTACAGGGGGCTGGGTGGCATCACCTACAGGCGAGTGGGTTGAATTACCTACAGGGGGCTAGGTGGCATTACCTACAGGGGGCTGTGTGGCATCACCTACAGGGGGCTGGGTGGCATTACCTACAGGGGGCTGGGTGGCATTACCTACAGGGGGCTGGGTGGCATTACCTACAGGGGGCTGTGTGGCATCACCAACAGGGGGCTGGGTGGCATTACCTACCAGGGGGGCTGTGGCATTACCTACAAAGGGCTGTGTGTGGCAACAAATTTAAATGAAATTCATCCGATTTTAAAACGGACAGGGAAAAAAACGGATGCAAATCGGGTCCAAATCGGCCGGTAAAAACGGAAACTCGGCCCGGAACGGAATCGGAACGGATGCAAATCGGATGCAAACCGGCCGGGAAAATCGGCCAAAAACGGCCGATTTTCCCGGCCGACACTCGGACCCTGTCATGTGAATGAGGCCTTACAGTTAGCGTCAGTGACGGACGTTCAGTTTTTTTTAACTGAAGTTTGCTCACTAACTTTTTGATAGCATAGCGACAGTTTTAGTGTGAATTTACAGCGTTAGGGTATGTGCACACGATATCGACAATTACGGATGAAATTACGGAGCTGTTTTCAGGAGAAAACAGCTCCTGCATTTCAGACGTAATTGCTCGTACTCGCGTTTTGCGAGGCGTCAATTACGGCCGTAATTTGGAGCTGTTCTCATTGAAATCAATGAAAAACGGCTTAAATTACGTCCCAAGAAGTGTCCTGCACTTCTTTGACGACGCTGTTATTTTACGCGTCGTCTTTTGACAGCGACGCGTAAAATTACAGGTCGTCGGCACTGTACGTCGGCAAAACCATTGAAATGAATGGGCAGATGTTTGCCGATGTATTTGAGCCAAGTTTTAAGGCGTAATTCGAGGCATAAAACGCCTCGTTTACGCCTGAAAATAGGTTGTGTGAACCCAGCCTTACAGTTACCATCAGATAGTGACGAACAATCAGATTTTTTTAAAACTAAAGTTTGTTCACTAAATTTTTCATAGCGTAGTGACAGTTTTAATCTAAATTTACAGCATTATAGTTAGCGTCAGTTAGTGGTGGACGTTCAGTTTTCTTTTCAACTGAAGTTTGTTCACTAAATGTAGCGACAAAGCTGTAGTTTAAATTTAGTGTAGTAAATTTTTTAATACTACAGTTTTTTTCCAGTGTTAGGGTATGTTCACACGCAGTGGTTTCAGGAGTATTTCGGGGCGTTTAAGCCTCGAATAACACCTGAAAAAACGGAAGCTGAACGCCTACAAACATCTGCCCATTGTAATCAATGGGAAAAACAGCATTTAGTTCATACAGGGCGTCTTTTTACTCCTCTGTTTTAAGAAACGGAGCATAAAAAGACGCTCCGTAAAAAGAAATAGCATGTCACTTCTTGAGGCGTTTTTTGGAGCTGATTTTCCATTGAACACTATGAAAAACGTCTTAAGGCTATGTTCACACAGAGTATTTTGCAGGCAGAATTTCTGCCTCATATTTCCGTTTGGAAGTTTGAGGCAGATTTTCCTCTGCCTGCACGCCGATTTTCACTGCGTTTTTCGCCCGCGCCCATTGGGCGCTGCGGGCATAAAACGCAGTGAAATACGCTTTCTCTGCCTCCCATTGAAGTCAATGGGAGGTCAGAGGCGGAAACGCCCGATAATAGGGCATGTCGCTTCTTTCCCCCGCGAGCCGGTTTTACCGCTCGCGGGAGAAAACCGCCCCCGCCTCCCACTGAAATCGAAGGGAGGAATATTCGGGAAATTTTTGACGAGCTTTTTGGTGCGGTTTCCGCGTAAAATAACTCGTCAAAATACTCTGTGTGAACATAGCCTAAAAATGCCTCAAAAAACGCCTCAAAAGAAGCCTCGAAAGAAGCTCCAAATTAATTAAAGAAGATTCATTTTCAGCTTCAAAAATGTCTGAAAATCAGAGGCTGTTTTTTTTTCTTTGATATTTGGTATACACATGTAAAAACACAACTCACACAACCACCTCTGTAAAAATAAATTGAGTATTACATGTGTTCATGCACTACACAACCCACTAATAAAAATGCCCCAATCATCCCAAAGGGTCTATTCAGCCGAGGAGGCATACGCCATCCTGTCCTCTGACACTAATGCGGCCAGCGAGGTAGAAGAGGAATATTCCACATTCCTCTTGTCCTCCTCCTCCTCATCATCCTTATCCAGTGGTGAGGAAACCCTGCAAATGTGCCACAGAACATCAGCTGAGGCAACCCCCCAAATGAGTGATACCATGTGGAACCCATCCCCTGAGAATTATGAGTCTGACATTCCAGATTTCATAGGCAGCACAGGAATTCGGTTTGAGATTGCAGACCTCACAGAAATTGCCTTTTTATGTATTTTTCTCTGAATATTTTGTAAACTAAATGGTGGCCCAGACAAATTTATATGCCCAGCAATTTTTAGCACAAAACCCCAAGTCATCATTTGCTAGGTGCAGATGCAGCGGAGATGATGACATTTTGGGGCCTGGTGCTAAATATGGGCCTAGTAAAAAAGCCAGAGATTAGGAAATACTGGAGTACGGTTCTTTTATACAGCACCTATTTTACCGCACGACAATGCCCGGACACGTTTTGAAATAATTCAGAAATGTTTGCATTATAATGATAATGCACAGTGCCCGCCCCGTCAGGACCCCACATATGACTGCCTATTCAAAATCGGGCCAGTCATTGATAATTTTTGCACCACATTTGAACAATCATACACACTTGAAAAGAACATTGCAATAGACGAGTCCCTTGTACATTTTAAGGGGAGACTAAAACTCTGCCAATACCTGCCCAGCAAGAGGGCAAGATATGGAATTAAAATGTACAAGCTGTGCGAGAGCAGCTCAGGGTACACCCACAGGTTTAGTGTTTATTAAGAGAAGAACACCAGGATAGAACCATCAGAATGCCCCCTGGCCTGGGGATGAGTGCTAAAATAGTGTGGGATTTGGTGCACCCACTACTAGACCAGGGTTATCACCTTCATATGGATAACTTCTATACCAGCATCACACTATTTAAGTACCTCTCCACCAGAAGTACTGCAGCATGTGGCACCATGCGCAAAAATCTGAGAGGCCTGCCTAAAACTCTGATTTGGCAACCACTAAGAAAGGGAGAAAGCAGGGCACTAAACAGCAAGAACATATTGGGGGATGTCCTTATGTTGACCACAATAGATGGCAACAGCAGCACCCCTGCCCGAAGTAACACTACAATGACCCCCAAGCCGGATTGCAGGGGGTGATCTCTCTGATCAAGTACTGAAGCCGTACAGTGCCATTCGGAAAACAAAAACAGATGTGTCCGCCCTTTATGCAAATATCCCCCATGACAAAGGTATAAAAGCTATTGAGTTTTACTTGCTCTCTGAAACCTAATATACCTAACACCCAAGCTCTTTTTTTTTATTAATTTCATTGATTTTATCTTACAGCACAATGTTTTTAGTTTTGGTAATACATTTTATAAACAGATTAGGGGCTGTGCCACAGGGTCACGTTTTGCACCCTCTTATGCAAATTTGTACATGGGTATGTTTAAGGACTCATATATTTTAGGTAATCACCCTTATATAAATAATATTTTACTTTATCGTAGTTATATAGACTACTTATTCTTTATATGGAAAGGGGACCAGACGGAGGCCATCGCTTTTATGGGGTTTCTGAACAACAATAAATTTGGTTTATCATTTACACATAATAATTCTGCAAAATCTATTGACTTTTTTTAGACCTCACTATTAACATTGACGATATTGGTAATTTTAGTACTAGTACACATTTTAAAACTGTTGATATCAATAGTTACCTCAATTTTAAAAGTTCCCATTACCCACCCTGGCTCAAAAATATACCGCTTGGACAATTTAGAAGAGTAAGAAAAAGTTGTTCTGACTCTAAACATTTTTAGTCAGAGTGCAAAATTTTTTAAAAAAGATTTAAGGAGAAACATCTCCCCAAAAGTTTAATAGAAGGGGTGCATATAAAAGCAATGAGTCTGACCCAAGAGGATTGTATAAAAATATTACCTATAAAGGAAGATGAGCCTATTAATTTAAACATCATTTTATAGCCTCTTTTAACACTGGGAATAAACCCATTCTATCTATTTTATGCAAACACTGGCATAGCCTCATAAATGATCCCTTTTTAAAACATATTTTACATGATATACCAAAGATCACTTTTAGAAGATCACAGACCTTGAGGAATATTCTTGCCCCTAGTAAACGCCAAAATCCTAAACCGTCCATCCCTTCCAATGTTCCCTTGCATACATGGATCCATCCGCTGTGGACGATCTAGATGTCTTTGTTGTGTGAATATTACACATAGAACTAAAATATTCACCTCGTCAGTTACTATGGAGATCTACAATATTAAAACCTTTTTAAATTGTGGAAGTGAATACGTTATTTACTTATTAAAATGCCCATGTAATCTCCAATACATTGGCAGAACTACACAGTCTCGCCGTTGTAGGATTAATAAACATCGCTCAAATGTAACCAATGGCTTTCTGAAACTTAGTGTTTCACGTCATTTTGCACATGTACACGATTGTAAATGTGATAATATAACTATCACCCTTATATAACAAATCTCAGTAGACACCGCTAATAGATTTTCTAAACTAAACCAACACGAGAATTTCTGGATATTTAAATGATCTTGCTTATATCCTGGTGGATTGAACGACATTACCGAAACGACCCTAGATTAAAGTTTCCCACCAACATATACTGTGTCCAACCGTGGTCCTATGCTTTTTTCCATATATATTTTGCATTTGCATTTATACAGTATTTAATGTAGTTATTAATTCATATTAATTCATTTATTAATTCATATATGTATCTCACTTATTTATCCTCATACCACCAGATATGGTTTTATATATGTATTTCCCTTAGTCTGTGCTGTTTTTCTTTATATTTCTTTTATATTTTTATATTTTATATTTTTATATTTTCTATCGATTTTTTTAAAATATACCTGTAATTGTTTGCATTTTTTAAAATATTTATATATATTTTTTTATTTATATTATATTTTTTATCATTCATATATGTCTTATCTGTTAAAAGATATCCATTTTTGTGCATACTGTGACATTATTGCATTTAGTTAACCCAATTGCTACACTCCCTTATTCTATTTTCTAAATATATGCCACATCGCCCAAAATGTAACATTTCTATACATGGTTACTCTTTACCCTGAATCTTTGTACTCCGATGCATGAGCATTCAGCTGTCTATGTACTTTGAGCTGTCCGCGCTCGGTTTCCGTCACCCTCGGTCTGCCAATTAGGTTGCTATGACGCCAGGGACGCTCTCTGATCATCTGCCTGTGAATCCCCCATAGTTTCCAGTGGACCTTGTTCTCCCTATGATGACTCTTTGCTAATGCTAATGATGATGCCGGAATATATTTCTTCTGTGTGCGACCTGCCCTGGTTACACTTAGAATGTTGCAATATGTATCAATGCCATAGGATTCTCTCTCTTCCCTGTTTCTACTATTACCAATTATTATTTACTATTTATTTTATTATAATTCTCGATTTTCTTATTAATGATCTGTACAATTTTCTACTAACAGTACTTTATACCAAATGATGAAGATGCTAGTCCACCATTGAAACGAATAGCCTTAATAAATGAAGTTTATTTATTTATTATTACTATTACCCTACCTGGATTTTATAAGTTATTTGCAGCACCATCAATTGGTTCATCTTTTTTGTGAACTACGAAAACTCCCTTTCCTGCTGTGGCAACATTCACCATTGCCGCTACGGACCTGGCTGCAGCTTACCATTTGGATTTATTGATCTTGTTTACATCAAAGTTGTACCAGATATAGCACAACTCCCATAGGTGAGCACAATACCTATTACCTATTACCATACATCACTCCTTAGGTGATCTGCACTATGTGGCGCCGTGCATTTCTGCTTTTTCTTTTACAGATTTCCATGCGGAAAACAAAGGTGTGGTACAAAAAGCTGGCCTTGCACATGGTACAAATGGCATTGTATAATGCTTATGTGCTATTGCAATTTACAGGCTATGCAGGGACATTCCTTCGGTTTTAAGAGGTGGTAATCAAGGCCCTTGTATGTGGGAACAGAAAGGGGAGGGCCCAGTACTTCTAGAAGTAATGGTCCACATATTGCACCAGGGCAAAACTTTACCAGGGAAATCCCTTCCACTGGTAAAAAGGTAGGGACCCAAAGTTTGTTACAAAAGGGGAGGGGATAGAAGATAGTCCAGGACTGGGACATAAAATCAGCCCTGGCATTTTGAAGCAAACAGTCCTACCTGCTGTCCATGCAAATATTGCGGAAATTTTAGAAATATATGTGTGCAATAAATATAATACATGATACACCTCCAGGATATATAACATGAGCCCGTAATTTATTCAATTAAATTAATTTTGGGAAGTAATGATAAATAATATATTAGTTTAATTATCAGGTGGATAAAATTATTATTTTAATGATCCTTCCTGCTTAAATTCATCATATTCTTTATAATGGTGCTATATACTGTACGCACTAACAATGCAGCCATATATAGTGTACACATGAATAATGGAATTGTATATACTATATGCATAAATACTGTCATATGTACGGTACACATAAATAAAACCAATATATACTGTACTCAAAACTATTGCTGAAATATATACAATACACATAAATAGTGCCACCATATACATTGTACACAAGAATAACGCCACTATATACTATGCATAAGAATAACATGGGACACATTTTACACACGTGCCACTAAAACTTAGGACATTGACTTACAATATTGTTTATTAGTCTAGGGCATGGTGTCCATTGTATTGATGGGAAAAATAATGCACCATGTAGCACTATTTTTCCAATTAAATCCAACAGAAACTGCGGCAGAGGCTTCGATGCATATGTTAACTGAACTTAACTTCTCTGCAGCTACTGTGGGGTGTTGGTTTAATGCAGGCAGTAATAGAGAGAGTGTCACTGCTGAGCAACAGCTGTATGTCAGTTCCAGTGACTGCTTATTGGCCCAGAATATAGCAGCTGCTCAGTAGTGCCATTATCTCATCTACTGAGGTCTGTGAAATCTGCCGACGATGCTTCAGCACCACAGACCAAACAGTCAACTAACCAATGCTGGGCTGGTGTGTGGGCTCTTTCCTTCCAGGGAGAGGAGGCACTGCTTCCTCTCTGCCACTTGATTGCTACTGGATTATACAGAGGGAGCTGACCTCAACCCTCTTCTCCCCCTTGCCATCTCTCTGAGCGTGAAACAAATAAAAAGGGTGGGCACAACGCTATATGTAAAAAAATGCTTGGAGTGCTGTCTTAACAAATGTGTAACAATTACACAAAAAAAGAAGTGGAAAGACAAATGCTATTAGAGTCGCACATCCAAAACAATTGAAATTGCTTTATTACAATATACATGAAAAAGTACAAACAATGAGCACAGCAGCACTCAAAACGGGAAAAAACAAACCCTAAAAACAATTAAAATCTGAAGAAATGCCAAAGGGACCCCCACTTTTGCCCTATAAGAACTTAAAGAGGCTCTGTCACCAGATTTTGCAACCCCTATCTGCTATTGCAGCAGATAGGCGCTGCAATGTAGATTACAGTAACGTTTTTATTTTTTAAAAACGAGCATTTTTGGCCAAGTTATGACCATTTTCGTATTTATGCAAATGAGGCTTGCAAAAGTACAACTGGGCGTGTTGAAAAGTAAAAGTACAACTGGGCGTGTATTATGTGCGTACATCGGGGTGTGTTTACTACTTTTACTAGCTGGGCGTTGTGTATAGAAGTGTCATCCACTTCTCTTCACAACGCCCAGCTTCTGGCAGTGCAGCCACAGCCGTGTTCTCCAGAGATCACGCTGTGTCGTCACTCACAGGTCCTGCATCGTATCAGACGAGCCGGCACCAGAGGCTACAGATGATTCTGCAGCAGCATCGGCGTTTGCAGGTAAGTCGATGTAGCTACTTACCTGCAAATGCTGATGCTGCTGCAGAATCAAGTGTAGCCTCTGGTGCCGACACGATGCAGGACCTGTGAGTGACGTCACAGTGCTGCACTGCCAGAAGCTGGGCGTTCTGAAGAGAAGTGGATGACACTTCTATACACAACGCCCAGCTAGTAAAAGTAGTAAACACACCCCGATGTACGCACATAATACACGCCCAGTTGTACTTTTACTTTTCAACACGCCCAGTTGTACTTTTGCAAGCCTCATTTGCATAAATACGAAAATGGTCATAACTTGGCCAAAAATGCTCGTTTTTTAAAAATAAAAACGTTACTGTAATCTACATTGCAGCGCCGATCTGCTGCATTAGCAGATAGGGGCTGCAAAATCTGGTGACAGAGCCTCTTTAAACAGGAGAAATGTCACTTGAACACAAATGTTGGGTTGCTTTTACTCCCTTACTCAAGGTGGAAATGAAAATATTATATGTTTTATTTAAAAAATTTCATTTTTTATTTTCAGAGCCTAATAAAATCCATGAAACACCTGTGCGGTCAAAATGCCCACTACACACCTAGATGAATTACTTGTGTGCTGTAGTTTGCAAAATGGGGTATTTTATGGGGTGTCCCCTTTGCTTTGGTACCACCAGACCTCTTCAATCCTGATATGGTGCCAAAAATCTAATGTAATAAAAAGACGGCCCCAAAATCCACTACGTGCTCCCTTGATCTGAGGCCTGTGCACAGTCCATTAGCACACTAGGGCCACATGTAGTAAATTTTTAACAACTGCAGAAACTGGGTAATAAATATCGAGTTGTGTTTCGCTGGTGAAATTCCTTAAGAAAAGTCCTAAATGCTACTTTGAGGGGTGCAGTTTTTAGAATGGGGTGATTCGTGGGGCTTTGTAATGTATGTGCCCATCAAAGTCACTTTTCCAACTGAACTGGTCCCTAAAAAAATAGGCTTTGAAATTTAATTGAAAATGTAAGACATTTCTGTTAAAACCTTGTAACGTCCTAGAAAAATAAAAGCATGTTCAAAAAACAATTGCAATCTAAAATAGACATATGAGAAATGTTAATTAGCGACTATTTTGTGTGGTATAACTATTTGTCTTGCAAGCAGATACATTTGAATTTATAAAAATACAATTTTTTGCAATTTTTTTCCTAAATTTGTTTTTTTTTTCACAAATACTTAATGTATCAACCAAATGTTACCACTGACATAAAGTACAATGTGTCACGAGAAAACAGTCTTAGAATCGTATGGATATATAAAAGAATTCCAAAGCTTTTATCACATAAAATGAGAAAATTAGGTTCTGTCAGGAATCTCAAAAGTGGCTATAGCGGGAAGGGGTTAAACACTTTTATTTACTGTTTGCAATACTATAGTGCTGAACTCTGCATAGTGCTTTGAGAAATGGGTAACATATTTGTAATAAGTTACATGTTTTGTTTTCCAAAAGAACAAAGTCCATAGGAATAGAGAAAAACAATTTCAGGGTTCACTAGTTCATTGTAGTCAAAACAGTGTACAATTGGAGATGTTTTAACTAGATGATAAAATTGTATTCAAGAAAGATTTTATTTTATCTGGAAATAACAAAATTATTATTAAAGTGGTTTTCCAGTCCCTAAAAATTGATGGCCTATCCTCAGGACTGCCGGAACCCCCGCCGATTAGCTCTTTTGAAGGGTCCACAGCGCTCGTACAAGTACTGCTTCCCCTTCATTCCAGTCACTGCTTGCATTGTGAATCGCTGACACAGAAGCAGCGGCGATTCACAGTATTACAACCTTCTCCCATAGAAGTGAATGGGAGAAAGTTGTAATACTGTGAACCGCCTCTACTGCTGTGTCGGCAGTTGGCGTTTTAAATGCGTGCTTTTCCCAGTGCAGCGTAAATAACATTCTAACTTTTTCTAACTTTGGGTTGGTATGATTATGTTGATACCAAATATGTATAGGTTTTTTCGATTTTACTACTTTTTCCACAAAAATCCTTTAAAGGGACAGTGTCATGATTTTTGTTTTAAATTAATTTATGTGTTTTTATTTAATAAAATATTATATTGACTTTATTTATTTTTTCACACACAATGTTTTCTTTATTAACACTTTCTTACTGTACTGGGGGTGGCCATGTTTTATTTAATCTGTGTGTGTCTCTTAACGACACATACACAGATGGAATACGGCAGCACAGGGCATAGGATACAATGAACATCTCCCATTCACTGTATCTGCCATCTGGCTCTGTACTGTGCAAGCCCAGTCCAGAGTGACCCAGCAGAGAAGCTGGTTTGTAGGGAGATAGCAGGCGCCATTATGAAGACCGGCCACACTGCAGGTAAGGTGTGTGTGTCTCTGTCTGTCCCTCTCTTTCTCTCACAGCCCCCCTCTCACGACCCCACCCTCGCAAACTCCCTCTCCTCGCGACGCCTCCGCTCGTGACCCCCCTCACGACCCCCCCGCGGCCCCGACTTCGCGACCCCCCCCACAACTGCTGTAACTGTGTGTGTGTCTGTGTGTAGCAGAGCTGTGTGTGCGCATGTAGCAGAAGTGTGGGTGCGCGTGTAGTAGAGCTGTGTGTGAGCATGTAGCAGCGCTGTGTGTGCTCGTGTAGCAGCGCTGTGTGTGCGCGTGTAGCAGCACTGTGTGTGCAACGCAGCCGAGCTGTGTGTGCGGGCGCAGACGAGCTGTGTGTGCTCGCGCAGACGAGCTGTGTGTGCTCGCGCAGTCGAGCTGTGTGTGCGGGCGCAGTCGAGCTGTGTGTGCGGGCGCAGACGAGCTGTGTGTGCTCGCGCAGCCGAGCTGTGTGTGCTCGCGCAGCCGAGCTGTGTGTGCTCGCGCAGCCGAGCTGTGTGTGCTCGCGCAGCCGAGCTGTGTGTGCTCGCGCAGCCGAGCTGTGTGTGCTCGCGCAGCCGAGCTGTGTGTGTGCTCGCGCATCCGAGCTGTGTGTGTGCTCGCGCAGCTGAGCTGTGTGTGTGTTCGCGCAGCTGAGCTGTGTGTGTGTTCGCGCAGCCGAGCTGTGTGTGTGTTCGCGCAGCCGAGCTGTGTGTGTGCTCGCGCAGCCGAGCTGTGTGTGTGCTCGCGCAGCCGAGCTGTGTGTGTGCTCGCGCAGCCGAGCTGTGTGTGTGCTCGCGCAGCCGAGCTGTGTGTGTGCTCGCGCAGCCGAGCTGTGTGTGTGCTCGCGCAGCCGAGCTGTGTGTGTGCTCGCGCAGCCGAGCTGTGTGTGTGTTCGTGCAGCGGAGCTGTGTGTGCTTGAGCAGCGGAGCTGTGTATGTGTGCGCGTGGAGCTGTGCGTGTGTAGTGCAGAGCTGTGTTCTATTTTTCTGCAGCGGAGTATGCACGGGCGCCGCTGATCCTTCATAGCCGCTTATCGGTTGTTTTGAAGAATCATCAGCCAGCACCCCCCCTACACACACACAAATCTCCCCAAACATGCAACTGTGCCACACACAAGCCCACCCCACTGTTCGTTTTTACGCAACATGTTTTTAAAAACGCTTGCTTTCCCATTGATGTAAATGGGTAACTTAATCAAGCATTTGACACTTTTTTTTACGCATTTTGTGTGCGCTTTTTGGCACATAATTACGACTCCCAATTTCGACACTTCTTTATTTACACAACGCGTTTATTAAAAACGCATGTGTAAAAAAGAGCGTTGTATGGACTAACAGTGCACTTTACCAATTCTGTAAATGAAAAGCGTAATCAAGCGTTTTTTGATGCGGTTTTTGGCACGTAAAATTCGCAAAAAAAAACGTGTCGAATACACGTCGTGTGAACCTGTCAACTGAAAAGTTATTCACTTCACTTTCATCATTCTAAGGCTGGCTTCACAAGAGTGTGTGCGTTTTTTGCACGCAAAAAACACGGTGTTTTGCGTGCGCAAAAGGCACTTAACAGCTCTGTGTGCCATGATCATATAATACGTGGCTGCGTGCTTTTCGCGCAGCCGCCATCATTATGACACTCTGTTTGTATGTTTGTAAACAGAAAAGCACATGGTGCTTTTCTGTTTTTATTCATACTTTTCACCGCTGTTGCGCGAATTACGCGCGTCCCACGGAAGTGCTTCCATGTGGTGCGCGTGATTTTCACGCACCCATTGACTTCAATGGGTGCGTGATGCGCGAAATACGCACAAAGAACGGACATGTCGTGAGTTTTACGCAGTGGACTCATGCTGCGTAAAAATCACGGACTGTCTGCACGGCCCCATAGACTAATATAGGTCCGTGTGAGGCGCGTGAAAATCACGCGCGTTGCACGGACGTATATAACGTTCGTCTGAATAAGCCCTTAGGGTATGTGCACACACAAAATCAAAAACGTCTGAAAATACGGAGCTGTTTTCAAGTGAAAACTGCTCCTGATTTTCAGACTTTTTTTTAGCAACTCCGCGTCGGAACAGAACGCTGTATTTCCCATTGAAATCAATGGGCAGATGTTTGGAGGCATTCTGCCTGAAAAACGTCCAAAAATAAGCCGTGTGAACGTCCCGAAAAATGGCTGAAAAATCAGAAGCAGAGCGCCTCCAATCATCTGCCCATTGATTTCAATGGGAAATACGTTGTTCTGTTCCGACGGGGCGTTTTTTTTACACCTCATTTTAAAAAAATGGCACGTAAAAAGACGCCCGCGAAAAAGAAGTGCATGTCACTTCTTGGGACGTTTTTGGAGCCGTTTTTTATTCACTATATAAAAAAAAACAGCTCCAAAAACGGACGTGAAAAACGCGAGTTTTATTTAAAAATGGCTGAAAATCAGGAGCTGTTTTCCCTTGAAAACAGGTTAGTATTTTCATTCTTTTTTTAGTAAGTGTGTGAACATACCCTTGGCCTTTCGGTGTGTCCTATAGCTTTTGCCAGCTGCCATTTGTACAATCACTCCCAAATGGCAGCTGGACAATGCTTAGCAATTTGAAGACACCTTTTCCTGGCTCGTAGCCAAAAATAGGGAGGGGGGGTGACATTCCCTCCCACATTTACGGCATGTCACGTTGGGTTTGTGAACCTACTGGGCCGTACCGCCTTGGCGGTATGGCAGCTGGCCAACAGGGCACAGGTAAGGCTGGGTTCACACGACCTATTTTCAGATGTAAACGAGGCGTATTATGCCTCGTTTTACGTCTGAAAATAGGGCTACAATATGTCGGCAAACATCTGCCCATTCATTTGAATGGGTTTGCCGACGTACTGTGCAGACGACCTGTAATTTACGCGTCATCGTTTGACAGCTGTCAAACCACGGCGCGTAAATTGACTGCCTCGGCAAAGAAGTGCAGGGCACTTCTTTGCAACGTAATTTGAGACGTTCTTCATTGAAGTCAATGAAGAGCAGCTGAAGATTACAGGCGTCAAAGACGCCTCGCATAATACGAGGAGCCTCATTTACGTCTGAAACGATGCAGCTGTTTTCTCCTGAAAACAGTCTGTCTTTTCAGATGTAAAAGCCTCTCATCGTGTGCACATACCCTTACAGTCTATAGTTCGTATAGGGTACCTGTGGCAGCTCGGACAGTAGCAAGGCAGGCTCAACTGGGACTAGGCAGCAGGTAGACGTCAGGTGTGGTGAAGCAGGACAGGTGTGGTATACAGAACAGCACGACTTAAGCTCAGTACGGCACGTGACTAGGATAGCACGGGATACAGGTAACAGGATACAGGAACAGGGAACACTGGGAAACACTAGGAGACCATTTGCATAGACAAACTTAGGGTACGACAACAACGCTCAGGCGTGGGAGGAAGGGGCTGGTCCCTTCTTATAGTCCAGGGTGCTATGGGCTGATTAAACATAAAAGTCTGGTGCGCGCACTGTCACTTTAAGAGCCCTATGCGACCCGGCCGAGGTGAGCGGAAGTGAGCGCTGGCATCTCCTGAGGAGGAGACTGGGGCCAGCGCTCGCAGATCCATGGCTGCGGGCAGTGGCGGATTAAGTAAACCATGGGCCCTGGGCTGTTCCACAAGCTTGGGCCCCCTTCTCCACCACCGCCCTGCCACGTCATGTCTATATTAAACACCACCTTTCTGTGTGAGCATTGACAAATGGGTGCTACGATTCCCCTTGTCAAAGGGCTGTGTCCCTACACACTGACAGTCTTCAACCATCGCTGACAGTATCACACTGTGTAGGGACACTTCCTCCTGACAAGGGGAATGGTAACACACATTTGTCTATTAGTCCTGGGTACACAAAGACTTTACGTGGAATACAAGGATTTCCGATAACAGACATGTCAGGAGAGGTGACAGATAAATGCAATGACTCACAGGAGATGTCTTCACTGATGGGTCGTTCTCTTTTCTTCTCCATCTGACACAGACCGCTATGACGACTTCTCCTGATGACTGCAGGGTTTCCTGATGAGAAATCTTTTCCCCTTGATTCTGTAGCCATTTTCAGCGTCTATAGCAACATAAAAATTCAGACATAAACACCATAAATTGTCTTATACCCCAGACCCCTAAGCAAATTAAGACCCAGGCCCATACATTAACTCAAACCAATAAATTCAGTCCCCAAGAGGTAACCAAACTTTTAAAAAACATTTGGCGTGTCATAGTGAGAGTGATATGTCAGAAGTTTTGATTGATGGGGGTCCCAGCATTGAGACCACTACCGATCACTAAAACAAAGCAGCAGGAGTGCTCGGGTGAGCGCGGTTCCACTTAATTTCTGACTGTCTTTCCTCAGCGTGGTGTACGAACTCATAGACTTTCTGTTGTGCCCATAGACCGCATGCTCGGCTATCAGAGGAAAGACGATCAGAAACAAAGTGGCTCCTCACTCACCTGAGCGCTTCTGCCACTTTGTTTCAGCGATTGGTGGGGTCTCAGTGCCCGGACCCCCACCGATTAGAACATTTGACATGTCACTATGACATGTAATTTTTTTTAAAAAGTTTCGTTAGTTACCCTTTAAGCAGTCAGACACCCCTCCCCAGTGCATTTGACTGACTGCTGAGTGCCCTATGGGAGGGTCTAAGTGTCTGAAACTTAGGGCGGATTTACACGAGCGTGTGCGTTTTGCGCACACAAAAAATGCGGCGTTTTGCGCGCGCAAAAGGCACTTAACAGCTCCGTGTGTCATCACCATATGATGCGCGGCTGCGTGCCTTTCGTGCACCCGCCATCATTATGACACTCTGTTTGTATGTTTGTAGCACCTGGTGCTTTTCTGTTTGCAATCATAGTTATACTGCTGTTGAGCAAATCACGCACATCCCACGGAGGTGCCTCCGTGTGGCATGCGTGATTTTCACGCACCCATTGACTTCAATGGGTGCGTGATGCGCAAAAAACGCAGAAATATAGGACATGTCGTCAGTTTTACGCAGCGGACACACGCTGCGCAAAAATCACTGACAGTCTGCACTGCCCCATATACTTGCATAGGTCCGTGCGACGCGCGTGAAAAGCACGCGCGTTGCACGGACGTATTACACGTTCGTGTAAATCCGCCCTTATGGCTCTTGGGGGGGGAAGGAGTTATTCCCCTATAGAACCCTGAACAGTCAATCAAACGCTCTGACCCCCCCCCCCCCCCCCTGCATAATAATAACTACTGAGGGCTCCATGGGGGAGATTATACTGCAGGGGGGGGGGTTCTGAGCATCTGACTTACTGCAGAGGGCTCTATGGGTGGGAAATTATTTTGCACACAAAAAATGTGAGATTAAACACGCTATATACAATTCACACTAACACCACGCACTATATATTCAAACCACACACACTATATAGTCTTACATTATAGACACTATAAACACAGCACACACTACATAGACTTACATTATGACACACACACATAAACACACACACACACACACACTATATAGACTTACATTATAGACACTATAAACACAGCACACACTATATACACAGCACACACTATATACACAGCACACACTATATAGACTTACATTATGACACACACACACACATAAACACACACACACTACATAGACTTACATTATAGACACTATATACACAGCACACACTACATAGACTTACATTATAGACACTATATACACAGCACACACTATATAGACTTACATTAACTAACTAACTAACACACACACACAAACACACACTTATTTACTTACCAGCCTCTTCCTCTGCGGTGCTGGTCTCTGGCAGCCTCCAGGACCTTAATCATGTGACTGTGACGTCACCACAGGTCCTTCACCCTCTAGTTTCAGTTTTGCCGTTATCAGGCAGCTGCTGGAGGTTTAGACAGGAGGGACAGTGCACAGCAGCACAGAGGAGCAGACTGCCAGGGAGACTCCAGCACCTGCCCATCACAATCTCTGACAGTCTGCTCTCTACAGCTGATGTGCTGTGCCCCTGTTCCCTGGCCGCAATTGACTCCCCCTGCACATTCCCCCCGCCTCTAGAATGCGGCCGGCAGCAGCAGCCCTGGAGAGTTTTGTTTCACTTGTGTGCGGTGTGGGAAGCTATGGGCCCCCCTGCAAGCCTTGGGCCCCGGGCGACCGCCCGAAACGCCCATATGGGGATCCGCCACTGGCTGCGGGCGTCAGGAGGTGAGTGAGCCTAACATCCCGCGGCCATGGGCATGACACGGCAGCTTTGAGTTAGGTTACTTTGCCTTATTCACCTTGCTGTAATTCTGGGAAGTGCTCCCTCTGGTGGCCAACATAGGAAAACATGTCAAATTATTACTTCATTTTTAATACTTTCCACCATGTGGAAGAAAAAAAAAATACAGCAAAAAACGTAAAAAATATAACAGAAATAAGTAACTTACTTTAAAAAAAAGGTTTAATTCGCGACACATTCCTTTTAAAAGAAAATAATCTAAGAGCCTGTTTTTTGCAGGATGAGATGCAGTTTTTATTACTTTGGAATGCATGGGACTTATTGTTTCATTTTTATTTTTAAAATGATAGAATAAACAATTCTGAAATTGTTTTTGCTTTTTTTTTTGTATGGCCCTCACCATGCAGCTTAGATAATACGTCAAATTTATTGTTTGTGTTGTTACGATTGCGGCGATACCACTCATATATAGTATTTCACTTTTACAAAATAAAAACATGGCCAAAATAGTTTCATTTCTTATTTACTTGAAAACTTTTTATTTTTTTAATAAACTTTCGTTTACGGATGTGTCCACTCTTACTTTTTCTTGAACTGCGTTGCTCAGAAGCACCCGTAACAGCCTTCCAGAAAAAAAAACATATACGTTAAACGTAGACTTTTTTTAACATGGGAGTCTATTGGTGATGTATGGCAGATAGATGCCTTTGATGAATGACATTCGTCGGCCATCCCTCACCCTTAGGGTATGTTCACACGCCCTATTTACGGACGTAATTCAGGCTTTTTACGCCTTGAATTACGGCCGAAAAAACGGCTCCAAACCGTCTGCAAACATCTGCCCATTGAATTCAATGGGTCTTACAGTGTTCTGTGCAGAAGGGATTTTTTTTTTACGCGCCGCTGTCAAAAGACGTCGCGTAAAAAGACGCCCGCCTCAAAGAAGTGCATGTCACTTCTTGGGACGTAATTGGAGCCGTTTTTCATTGACTCGCGTGCACTTGTCAAAACGTCTGAAATTCAGGAGCTGTTTTCGCCTGAAAACAGCTCCGTAATTTCAGACGTAATTGGCGTTGCCGTGTGAATATACCCTTAGACTCCCATGTTAAAAAAAAACTATTTGTTTAACGTTTTACTAAATGGCTGTGACGTATACATTTATTTTAATATGAAACGAATATAATTTATTAAAATATATCTATAGGCGACAGATGGGTGACGGGTGGCATCCATTGGAGGCATACTTTTTTTTACATTTCTGTTTCACATGATTTTTTAGTACCACTATCAGAATTCACAAAGCGATCGTATGATTGATTTTATAATGCTTTGGTATACTTTGTATACCAAAGCATTATTGCCTGTCAGTGTAGAACTGACGGGCAATATATTAGGCCATGTCTCTGGTATAGCCTAGTAGGCATAAGGCCCTGGCAGGCCTACAGACGTAGCCATCTTTATCTTGACTTTTTACGCATTAAATAAACAATCGCTAGGTCTCTTATCTTGACTTTTTCAATAACATTTCAATGTCTTTTGTTGTGTGATATCACGCTGCAGCAAGTTATCACAGTGAAGATAAAGATGGCTACATCCATAGGTGTTTCTTTAAGGCCCCCGGCTGCCATGGCAACCTATCGGCAGCCCACAATCCGGTCTTCGTGCCGCTTGTGGGTGACAAACATGTTAAATTAGTGACCAACCTATTTTGGACCTTAAAGAGGCTCTGCCACCAGATTTTGCAACCCCTATCTGCTATTGCAGCAGATAGGCGCTGCAATGTAGATTACAGTAACGTTTTTATTTTTTAAGTTATGACATCGACTTACCTGCAAACGCCGATGCTGCTGCAGAATCAACTGTAGCCTCTGGTGCCGATGTGTCCTCGCTCGTCTGACACGATGCAGGACCTGTGAGTGACGTCACAGCGTGATCTGGCAGAAGCTGGGCGTTCTGAAGAGAAGTGGATGATACTTCTCATCAGAACGCCCAGCTAGTAAAAGTATTAAAAACGCCCCGATGTACGCACATAATACACGCCCACTTGGACTTTTACTTTTAAACACACCCACTTGGACTTTTGCAAGCCTCATTTGCATAACTACAAAAATGGTCATAACTTGGCCAAAAATGCTCGTTTTTTAAAAATAAAAACGTTACTGTAATCTACATTGCAGCGCCGATCTGCTGCAATAGCAGATAGGGGCTGCAAAATCTGGTGACAGAGCCTCTTTAATGACGGATCGATTTTTAGTTTTTCCAGTTTTTACATTGGCACATTTCAAACACCATAACTTTTATTTTTCTGTAAACATAGCCACGTGAGAGCTTGGTTTTTGTGGTAGAAGTTGTATTTTTTTAATGGCACCATTCTGGGGTACATATAATTTATTGATTAACTTTCATTAACTTTTTTTGGGTAATGAAAAAAACACAGAAATGTTGACATGCTTTTTTCTGTCTTAACCTCTTAGTGACTAAGGCTGTTTTGGCCTTATGGACCAGGCCGATTTTTTCAAATCTGACATGTGTCACTTTATATGGTAATAACTTTGGAATGCTTTTATTTATCCAAGCGTTTCTGAGATCTGTTTTCTCGTCACACATTGGACTTTATGTTATTGGAAAAATGTGGTCGATAAATTTAGTGTTTATTAGTAAAAAAAACTAGCATTTTTCTAAATTTAAATGTATCTGCTTGTAAGACAGATAGTAATACCACACAAAATAAATACTAGTTAACATTTACCATACAGATGTAGCCAAGTTTATCTTGACTCTGATAACTTGCTGCAGCGTGCTATCACACAATGAAGCCCTTGAAATGTCATTGAAAAAGTCAAGTTGAAGTTTCTGGTCACTGTGTATTTAATGCATTAAAAGTCAAGATAAAGATGGCTACTTTATGTTTGTATAACGTGCTTTTGTTTTTCTAGGAGGATACAAGGCTTATAACTTTAGCAGCAATTCTTCACATTTTCAAGAGAAAAACCTGTTTTTTTTGGGACCAGTTCAGTTCTGAAGCGGCTTTAAGGGCCCTAAATTTAGAAAGTTTCTTAACCCTTTCGATTTTTTTACAGGAATTAAAGGAAAGTGGAGGTGAAATTTCCAAATGTCTTTTTTTTTAAAGAAAATTTATATTAATCCATTTTTCTCTGTAAGGGTATGTGCACACGCTAGCTGTCATTTACGTGTGAAAAGACAGACTGTTTTCAGGAGAAAACAGCTGCGTCGTTTCACACGTAAAAGCTCCTCCTCGCATTATGCGAGGCGTCTGAGACGCTCGTAAATCTTGAGCTGCTCTTCATTGAGTTCAATGAAGAACAGCTCAAATTACGTGGCAAAGAAGTGTCCTGCACTTCTTTCCTGAGGCAGTAAATTTACGCGTCGTCGTTTGACAGCTGTCAAACGACGACGCGTAAATTACAACGTTGCTCCGTTGCAAAAAACTCACGACATGTCTGTTGATTCAGCGTTTTCAACGCATCACGCACCCATTGAAGTCAATGGGTGCGTGAAAACCATGCATGTCGCATGGAAGCACTTCCGTGCGAACTGCGTGTTTGCGCAACAGCTGTCAAAAGGATGAATGTAAACAGAAAAGCACCACGTGCTTTTCTGTTTCCGAACATCCAAACGGAGTGTCTTTGCGATTAGCGAAGCCGGACAAGCGAACCGAACTTCACCGGGTTCGGCCGAACTCGATTTGGCCGAACCCGGCAAAAAAATTATCGGTACGCGACGTCAGGAGATAGTCACTGTCCATGGTGCAGAAAGAGTTAAACTGTTTCAGCACCATGGACAGTGACTACCGATCCCAATAAACATGAACCTGTAAAAAAAAAAAAGAAGTTCTGACTTACCGATAACTCCCGGCGTCTTCCTCCAGTCTGACCTCCCGGGATGACAATTCAGGCCAAGTGACAGCTCCAGCCAATCACAGGCCAAGCACAGCCTGCAGCGGTCACATGGACTGGCGCGTCATCCAGGGAGGTGGGGCCCGATGTCGAGAGGCGCGTCACCAAGGACGCGTCACCAAGGCAACGGCCGGGAAGTTCTCGGTAAGTACGAACTTTTTCTTTTTCTCACGGCATTCACTGTCGAGGGTGCTGAAAGAGTTAGCTCTTTCAGCACCTTGGACAGTGACGGGCGTCGACTAGACTCATCTCTATGATGGCGGCTGCGCGAAAATCACGCAGCCGCGCATCAGACACGGATGACACACGCAGCTGTCAAATGGTGTTTGCGCGCGCAAAACGCTGCGTTGTTTGCGCGCGCAAAAACGCAACGCTCGTGTGAATCCGGCCTTACACTGAAGGATTTTGTCAGGGAAACAACTCGTTAGTGTGCTAAAGGGCTGAAGCATGGGCCTCCTTTCGATTAGAATATATTTTATGTACGTGATTTGAGCGGGAAGGGATTAAATATACACCATTTACCATGTGTTATAAGCAACATATTAATTTGATTCTGCGCATCATTATGATTCCGGCCATACTAAATTTATATAGTTTTTTTATGTTTCACTATTCTTGCACTAGAAAAATACTTTTCTTTTTAACAGTAGTTGTTTTTGGGTAGTCATATTCAAACTTTTTTTCTTCTTCCAGTCGTTGTACAGATGTAGCCATCTTTATCTTGACTCTTAAAGAGGCTCTGTCACCACATTATAAGTGTCCTATCTCCTATATAAGAAGATGGGCGCTATAATGTAGGTGACAGTAATGCTTTTTATTTAAAAAAACGATCTTTTTCACAACGTTAGGAGCGATTTTAGTTTATGCTAATGAGCTTTCTTAATGCCCAAGTGGGCGTATTTTTACTTTCGACCAAGTGGGCGTTGTACAGAGGAGTGCATGACGCTGACCAATCGGCATCATGCACTCCTCTCCATTCATTTACACTGCACTAGCGATATAGATATATCGCTATGTGCAGCCTCATAAACAAACCCTAACATTACTACAGTGTCCTGATAATGAATACACATGACCATCCAGCCTGGACGTCATGTGTACTCAGAATCCTGACACTTCTGACTCTTTTTTTGTGAGATTCCGGCAAGTGAAACCAAATCTCGTTTAGCTCCGTGATCTCGCGAGATTTGGTTTCACTTGCCGGAATCTCACAAAAAAAGAGTCAGAAGTGTCAGGATTCTGAATACAAATGACGTCCAGGCTGGATTTCATGTGTATTCATTATCAGGACACTGTAGTAATGTTAGCGCTTGTGTATGAGGCTTCACATAGCGATATATCTATATCGCTAGTGCAGTGTAAATGAATGGAGAGGAGTGCATGATGCCGATTGGTCAGCGTCATGCACTCCTCTGTACAATGCCCACTTGGTCGAAAGTAAAAGTACGCCCACTTTGGCATTAAGAAAGCTCATTAGCATAAACCAAAATCGCTCCTAATGTTATGAAAAAAGATCGTTTTTTTAAATAAAAAGCATTACTGTCACCTACATTACAGCGCCCATCTCCTTATATAGGAGACAGGGCACTTATAATGTGGTGACAGAGTCTCTTTAACGCATTAAATACACAGACGCAAGAAACTTTAACTTTTGAAATGATTTTTCAATGGCTTTTGTTGTGTGACATCACACTGCAGCAAGTTATCAGAGTCAAGACAAACTTGGCTACATCTGTAGCTGTATGAGGGATTGTTTTTTGCAAGACAACTTGTAGTTCTTATTGGGGTGCATTCTAATTTTTGTCGCTTATTATCACATTTTTTGGAAGGCATGATGATCAGAAAACAGCAATTCTGGCATAGTTTTTATTTTTCATTTTTAAAAGGCTTTCACCATGGAGGTTAAACCACCATGAGTCTTTGGCAGGGCCTAATAAGGCTGCCATAAAAACAGGGGCGGACATACCGCATGTGCAGCCGGTGCAGCTGCACAAGGGCCCCGCGTGGGAAGGGGGCCCGTTCAGTGGCGTAACTACCACAGTAGCAGCCGTAGCAGCTGCTACGGGGCCCGCGGCATGGGGGGGCCCGTGTCGCCCTGACAGGCACATTACATTTTATGTACCAGGCCTGGCGGCACGGGCCCCCTCATGCCTAGTAGCATCACAACACTAGGCATGAGGGGAGGGAGGGGGCGGGGGCCCGGTGATAGCCGCCACACTGCACTACCAATCGGGAGGGAGGGGGCGGGTGCCCGGGCCCGGTGATAGCCGCTACACTGCACTGCCAATCTGGCACAGATGAATAGGACAGGACGGCGATGCTGGTGGTAGGAGGAGCGCTCAGGCAGGGGAGAGGACAGGGGGCGGTGCGACGTAAGACTTCGGGCGGCTGGACAGTACAGTCAGGACTGCCGGAGAACTCATAGGATGAGCGGAGGACAGACACAGGACGAGTGGAGGACGTGCAGACTGCAGAGGACAGGTAGATGAAGTTAAAAAGTTCATGTCAGAAGGGAGAAGTTTTTATGTAGAAAAATCTGCCTCATAATTCCTTCCGGAATTTTGAGGCATATTTTGACCTGCCGGTAGAACACTTCCCGCGTTTTTCATTGCGTTTTTTTGTGGCGTTTTTCGGCCATCGGGCCGTGGGCAGGGAAACGCAGCAAAAAACGCATTTTCTGCCTGCCATTGTTGTCAATGGGAAGTCAGAGACAGAAACGCCCGAAGAAAGGGCATTGCGCTTCTTTTTCCCGCATGCGGTTTTTACTGCTCGCAGGAAAAATTTCATGGATTTCAATGGGAGGCACTTTCTGACGTTTTTCGCGAAAAAAACCTCAGTGTGAACTCCCCCTAACACAGGGGCGTAACTACTGCTATAGCAGCCGTAGCGGCTGCTACGGGGCCGCGGCATGAGGGGGCCCGCGTCACCTGCCGGCACGGGCCCCCACCTTGGCCGGAATCTCCGCTAGCTGCCGCTATGGCTGCTACAGCGCGATGCCACGGAACACTACGGCAGAGCAGGGAGTATCTCCCCGCTCTGCCATTAAACATAAGACATGTATCTCCTATCCACAGGATAGGGGATACGTGTGTGATCGCTGGCATTGATAGGGAGAACGGGGGACCGAAAGTCCCCTGAAGTTCTCCATCACAAACCTCGGACTTCCGGGGTCTGTGTCGGCAGCTCCGTAGAAATGAATGGAGCGCCGGTCACACTTGAGCTGCGCAGACACCGGAAGTCAGAGGTGAGTGATGGAGAACTTCGGGGGACTTTCGGTCCCCCGCTCTCCCTATCAATGCCAGCGATCACACATGTATCCCCTATCCTGTGGATAGGGGATACATGTCTTTTGTCTTTTCACACTGTAGGTCGCATTTTTTTGAGTGATTGGGGGTGTATGGCGTTCCCTACAGGGGGGGGGCTGTATAGCGTTCCCTACAGGGGGGGGCTGTAAGGCGTTCCCTACAGGGGGGGCTGTATAGCGTTCCCTACAGGGGGGGCTGTATAGCGTTCCCTACAGGGGGGTCTGTATGGCGTTCCCTAAAGGGGGGTCTGTATGGCGTTCCCTACAGGGGGGGGCTGTATGACTTTCCCTACAGACCCCCCCTGTAGGGAACGCCATACAGAACCCCTGTAGATAACGCCATACAGACCCCACTGTAGATAACGCCATAAAGTCCCCCCTGTAGATAACACCATACAGCCCCCTGTAGATAGCGCCATACAGTCCCCCCTGTAGATAGCGCCATACAGTCCCCCCTGTAGATAGCGCCATACAGTCCCCCCTGTAGATAGCGCCATACAGTCCCCCCTGTAGATAGCGCCATACAGTCCCCCCTGTAGATAGCGCCATACAGTCCCCCCTGTAGATAGCGCCATACAGACCCCTCTGTAGATAGCGCCATACAGTCCCCCCTGTAGATAACGCCATACAGCCCCCTCTGTTGATAGCGCCATACAGTCCCCCCTGTAGATAACGCCATACAGCCCCCTCTGTAGATATCTTGAGATTCAGTCCTGCTTGATAGGTAACAGTGCAGTAAGCTAAGCATGATAAGATCATCTAAATTATTGCATCTCAGTTGCATGAGTGCTTTGTGTTATATTCAATGATTCAATTTAACCTAAGTCTCTAAATGTGGGCAAAGAAAATAAAAAAACTATACTCACCTCCTCCCTCGCCTCCGTTCACCCGCCGCAGCCCCCATCCTCCTGTCTCGGTCTGTGTTACAAGTGTACAAGGCTGCACTGGTGACGCGCTGCCGATGGCACGTGACCGCTGCTGCCAATAACTCCTCATTGGTGTGCTGCTGAGGACAGTAGTTCCACAGCAAATCGCTGTTGAGGGCATTGATTGGCTGCAGCGGTCATGTGCCATCGACCGCGCGTCACCACAGCAGCTTTGTAAACACAGAAAGGGATAGGGGCTGCGGAGGGGGAACGGAGGCGCCGGAGGAGGTGAGTATAGGTTTTTCATTTTCTTTGCCCACATTTAGGGACTTAGTTTAGATAAGAATTTAACCCGGAAAAAAATGTGTTACTTGTGTTCTAAACTGGTAATAAAATGTACAATATAAATCTTCCTTCATAATTTTTATTAGTAAGGTTTATTTTTATATGCATATATATGTTTAGGTAACTTTGTCGGTATTGGGGGGGGGGGGCGGGGGGGCCCTGGCACATTATCTGCACAGGGGCCTTTTGCAGTCTGTGTCCGCCACTGCATAAAAACCATCGGCACCCCACAATTGCATCGAAGGGGTGCTGATGGCCTAAAAGAGGGAGCCCCTCCGTCTTAAACCACTTTTATGCTGCCGGTTTAACCCCTTAGATGTCGCGCTCAATAGCGACCGTGGCATCCACAGTCGCTATTAACCGCGGCATCTAAGCTAACTTCAATCCTGTCCATTAGAACAGGTGCCCGGCTGTCTGTAAATAGTCAGACTCCCGCTCTAGCCTCCCTGGCTTATGTCAAAGCACCACCTTTTACAGCGCTGTGACATAAGTACCCTTGATGACCGCCATGAAAAGGCGTATGTGTGGTCATTGGGGGGTCACTCTGGTATTAATTTCATTAGCAGTGGATTAAAAAAAAACAGCAATTCCGCCATGGTTTTTGTTTGCTATTGGCTGTATATTACAGCCGCCACCTACTTGCTAATGGTGTGGAGAAAGCTTGTGTGCCCATGTCATCCACCGGGTGTATTATTATGTCCCATTGCTGGTTAAAAGACTGCTATTAGGTCGTAATGGTATGCCTATTTGCGGTAAACAATTTGAGCTCAATGCATTAATCAGAGTGACTGCTACAAAAATAATTCTCACAGGCACACTCAATGCATCCATTTATTATACAGACTTCCTCTGATCCTTTTATGTTTAGAGATCGCTTCCAATAAAAAGGAGTTGTCCAAACTGAAGAACTCCTTTTAGTTATTGTCCCTTTTATTTATTTTGCCATACATTAGATTAATATAACTAATTTCCCTTTCCCAGATGCACACATGTAAACTGGGTACGTTTACTGGAATCCAGTTAACCTACCAGTATGTTTTTGGATTATAGTGTAGTGTGCAGAAGAAACCAATGCAAGTACAGTAAAAACATACAAACTTCATGGAGATGTTGCCCTTGGTCTGGTACCATGCTGTCCAAAATCTAGTAAGGATATCATGGAACATGATTCACTAGATAAGTATTCTTTTTGCAAATAACAAAGCTTCTGTGGATTGAAGTTCTGAGAAATTTCACTTTGGCAGAAATTAGCAAAATGGGAGAATCCCTTAAATTTTGAGATCATTCAATCAAAAAGAGTTAACAATGACATAATGACTGAACTTACATCTGGAGTGAACAAGTATACTATTCCGCTTACTGAACCCTTTAATGTTAGGCCTCGAATTAGGAAAATAGTGAGGACCAAATATGGAAGTGTTGATGTTACATAAACAGCCTGAAAAAGAAGATAAATCTGGTTAGAAAAGGGCAGTATTACTATTGCATTCATTTTAGTAATGTCTATAGATACAATATTAAGCATTGGAAATGTATACACACTTTGCAGAATTATTTTTTTTTCATTAAACAGGATCTTGTCTAAATGTGGCTCGTGATCCTCTGGTGAAGCTAAATTAATAAACCTCTTTCTAACCTGTTAATTAATATCTAATAAAGAAAACTAAACAGAACAGGACATTTTGAAGAAATAGTAAGGCCTCGTGCACAAGGCTAGACTTAGGATTTGTATTACATGGATCTTGAATACAAAGCCCATTGTATTTTTTACAATACTATTCCCTTTGCGTGCATCACCTCTGATTTTATATGGAGGCAACCTGTTTTTAGTCTTGCAAATTCTTGCAAATAAAAAAATAGTGGCATGCTCCAGCACATGTAATCCACTAGAAATATTGCTTCTTGGCAAGAATATCATGCTTTATTGATGTAACATACTGTGGCATTATGGACCAGTAAGTGCTTTGTGTGCCATCATACCTCCTTACATTGCCATTTTGTCTGCATTACTGCACCATAGCAGCGCCAGGTTTGGTCCTCACGCTTGGTGGCAATGTCTATCATATAAATGGGGATGAAGGGCCATAACATTGCCCCACTAGGGACATGGAGATGGTAGGGGTCGCCCCTCGCCCGATATGTCTGACTCAGAAACTGAAGACCGGTAAAGGCTGGAGCACAAATAATCTGAGTTTACAGAAAAAAAAAGTCTGCACACAGTTACTAGACACCTGGAGAAATAAAATCAAGTTTTTATTTTAAATTTACTAGAAGTAAAGTTCATGGTTGGACAACTAGAAAAAAAAATAATAACAGAAAAGCTATTACCATAGAACTGCTCTCTATAGGCATAAAGTAGTTTATTTGGATTTATTTTATTTTAGAGTGAACAAAATACCTTTCCTGTTGTTTCAATTCCTCTGATGGTGCACACATATAGTACACCCCATGCACAAGCCAAGCTGAGCACAAGCCACCATTGAAGGGTGCCCGAATCGTCAATAGCTGTTGAGGCATTCAGTGTTTCTCTGTACCAAAAATAATCCACTGGAGAGCTTTTTGCACACTCATACACCACACCTAAAATTATAAAATGCTTTAGAATTTGCAAAAGATATTCTAAAATTCAAATATAGATTGCTTTTAGCATTTATAACACTACAGCATACAATTGTGTGGACTACAACCCATATACAAATTTGTGCTACAATATTAATTAAAAACCAGTACCCAAATCCCTCTTGTAGTTGTATAGATGCTAAAATCAGGCTCCACCTTTAATCAATATTGGCTATATAATTAGAAAATTTAAAAGAATTTGCTTTTAATGTATGTTTGATACATTTTTTAAAATATTTTCTGTTTGTTTCTACACAACTCTGCTTGTAGGGAATCGTAGTCTACAGGTGCGTACATAGAAATCATAGGACCCCAAAAACTTAGTGTGGGCCCCATCCCCTACTGAGAGCTTTGACAAATATGCACATTATTTATTGTTAATGTTCACTGTAATTTTATATAAGTGAAGCTCTGTTATTATTGATTCACCATGTGAGCTGTATTTCTCCCCTGTGCAGCGTGCAACACATACATCTACAGCGTTTAAGCAAATCTGGCTTAAAGAGGCTCTGTCACCAGATTTTGCAACCCCTATCTGCTATTGCAGCAGATCGGCGCTGCAATGTAGATTACAGTAACGTTTTTATTTTTAAAAAACGAGCATTTTTGGCCAAGTTATGACCATTTTTGTAGTTATGCAAATGAGGCTTGCAAAAGTCCAAGTGGGTGTGTTTAAAAGTAAAAGTCCAAGTGGGCGTGTATTATGTGCGTACATCGGGGCGTTTTTACTTCTTTTACTAGCTGGGCGTTCTGATGAGAAGTATCGATGTAGCTACTTACCTGCTAACGCCGATGCTGCTGCAGAATCAACTGTAGCCTCTGGTGCCGATGTGTCCTCGCTCGTCCGACACGATGCAGGTTCCTGTGAGTGACGTCACAGCGTGATCTCTCGAGAACACGCTCTGTGTCTGCACTGCCAGAAGCTGGGCATTCTGAAGAGAAGTGGATGATACTTCTCATCAGAAAGCCCAGCTAGTAAAAGAAGTAAAAACGCCCCGATGTACGCACATAATACACGCCCAGTTGGACTTTTACTTTTAAACACACCCACTTGGACTTTTGCAAGCCTCATTTGCATAACTACAAAAATGGTCATAACTTGGCCAAAAATGCTCGTTTTTAAAAAATAAAAACGTTACTGTAATCTACATTGCAGCGCCTATCTGCTGCAATAGCAGATAGGGGTTGCAACATCTGGTGACAGAGCCTCTTTAAGTAAAAAATGCCAGGTCGGACCCTTTGTAACATTTTTCTAAGTAAAAAAGTGGGAAAATAGTTTCATAATAAAAAAAAAAATTGCATTCCACACTTCTCTAAAGCCGTGCAAACTTTACTCGTATTTTGAAAAGAGGGGAACAGGTGCTTCATAAATATAGTATGGTGCCCGCTCTGAACACCATAATACAAGTTTATACAGCTACCATTGAACTTAAGTAACCTCTCACTAGATTTTAGGGCAGTAGACCACCAGCATGTAGTTATGATGCTGGGGAATTGTGTCCTATACATGACCCTCTGAAAACTGTGAGTTGTAGCATTTTTAGCTAAAAAGAAGTTATAATGCACCGCGCGCTGTATATATATCTATACCAGAGAAGAGTACTGAGATAATTCCAACAGCCTCTGGGGCATGCTCAGTGCTCAGATGAAGCTGAGTCAAGTACTGTACACCTAGACTCACCCTAGGTAATTTACATAAAGCGCATGCTGTATTATATCGTCTATTTAGACAAAATGTTAAAATGACATTTTTGAGGGAGGCATGTTTAGGACGCTAAACCCTAGCAGTGTAACAACATGCTGGTACTTTAGAGTACTAAAATCTAGTAACAGGTTCCCTTTAATAAAAGTTGTAAAGTATGCCACTGGTAGTCTGCCATGTAAGATGTGCAAATACACAAAGAGGGGAAGATTTACTAAGACTGGCATTTCATACGTCACTCTAAATAACCAATTCGCTGGAGTAATATGCAACACATTTATTAATGCCTCTTTAAATGTGTCGGATCTTTCCGCTGGCCGTGCACCACAATTATAGCTTAGCCCCTGCCTGCACGACGACACCACTCTATGTCATCGTGGAAAGTTTCTTCCCGCACCACGACGTACAGTTACTGAGTCATTCTCGCTGCACACTGTCAGTGACAGTGTGCACCAGGAACTGGGATGTCAGCTGTCTCTGACAGCTGACACAAAGCTGTTGCCGGCCAGCTGTCCATCGCCGCTAATTTTGGCAACAAAACTCTTAAATGCGGTGATCGATTGTGATCGCCACATTTAAGGGGTTTGTAGCAGATTGGGACCCGATGGTTGGTATGGAAAGTGAAGGTCAGACAATAGCCTCCGGGTCTGCCATGTGCAGAAGCCTATCAGGACCAGCCTCCGTCTGGTCCTGATAGGCTTCCTATCATGTCACTGTTAGCGTCACACTGACAGTTATAATACATTACACTACGTTGGTAGTGTAATGTATTATAGCAGCGATCGGTGCTGCAGGTCTTCAAGACGAAAAAAAAAAGTTACAAATGTTTATAAAAATGTAAAAAAGTGTAAAAATAAAAGTTATAAAATAAAAGTGTAAAAATAAAAGTTAGAAGTTAAAAAACAAAAACTGCTTGTTTTCCTATAATAAGTCTTTTATTATAGGAAAAATATGAAAACGGTAGTAACGCTTTCGTAACGACCCAAATTCTAAAACTATAATGTTATTTTTCCCGCACGGTGAACACAGCCAAAAAAAATACAATAAACACAATGTCAGAATCGCTATTTTTTGGTCACCAACCCTCCCAAAATATAGAATACAAAGTGATCAAAAAGTCTGTACCCCAAAATAGTACCAATAAAAATAACAACCGTCCTGCAAAAAACAAGCCCTTACACAGCTTTTTTAACTGAAAAATAAAAAAGTTATGGCTCTCAGAATATGGTGATACAAAAAATTTATTATAAAAAAAAAAAAAAGGGATTTTATTGTTAAAACGCTGCAAAAATATGATATGGTGATATGGTATCACCGTAATCGTATCAACCCGCAGAATAAAGTAAAATTGTCATTTATAGCACACAGCGAACACTGTAAATAAAAAAGAATAAAAAACATTGTCAAAATTGCTTGTTTTTGGTCACCTTGCTTGCCAAAGAATGGAACAAAAAGTGATAAAAAAAATTGCATGTACTCCAAAATGGTACCAATGAAAACTACAGATTGTCCAACAAAAAATAAACCTATAAATATGTAATAGCACGTCGTGGTGCATGTAGTGATGTATGGAGTGTGCTCATGTGCTGAGCCCGCTCCATACGCTGTGGTGTCTGCTGTATATTACAACAAAATGAAAAAATGCAACATTTTAGTGGAAAAATATGGATATTCATTTTCATGGCCGAATTCGAATAAATTCTGCAAAAGACCTGTGGGGTCTAAATGCTCACTATACCCCTAGATAGAAATGGAGTCACTTTTGGGATGTCTCCACTGATTTAGTCCGTCAGGGGCTTTGCAAATGCGACATGACACCCGAAAACCATTCCAGCTAAATTTGAACTCCAAAAGCCAAATAGCGCTCCTTCCCTTCTAAGCCCTGCCGTGGGTCCAAACAGCAGTTTATTACCAGATTGGGGGTATTGTTGTAATCGGGAGAAATTGAAGAACAAATGTTGGGCTTCTTTTTCTCCTTTATTCCTATTATTATTTTTCAGAAAAAAGGTGGATTTTCATGGCCTAATTTCACTAAATTCTGCCAAAAATTAGTGTGATAAAAATGCTAACTATACCCCTAGAAAGTTTCCTTGAGGTGGGTCGTTTTCAAAATGGGGTCACTTTTGGGGGCTTTGCACTGTTTTGGTCCCTCCATATAGATATGGCACTGAAAACAATTCCAGCTAAATCTGCGCTCCAAATCCAAATGGCGCTCCTTCCCTTCTGAGCCCTGCCATGGGTCCAAACAGCAGTTTTTTTTTTACCACAAATGGGGTATTGCTGTAATCGGGAGAAATTGCTTTACAAATATTGGGGAGTTTTTTTTCTCCTTTATTCCTTGTAACAATTAAAGATTTTTACGTTATTTCCAGAAAAAAAGTGTATTTCATTCAGTGCTGCATCGAAAAATAGTACTGACGCATCAGTAGCTTGAATAAACCATGGCATGAAGAGATAGTCGGAGGGAACTCAGTGAGGGGGGGGGGCAAGATATGAGGCCCGGCATGGACCTCTACCTTGCTATGCCCCACAGACTAAAATCTGCTATCATTTACGCCAGTTTTCTAGAATAAATTATAATAAATTTGTTGTTTCCGCAGAGGCCCCGTCCCCTGGCCCACTTTTTCAGATTGCAGCGAGTCTTGTAAAAAGTTGCGCATTTTAGCCTAACTGGTGTGAGCGAAAAAAAAATTTAAGCCCGGAAACCTGCCGTCAAACTTTTGATATATTCCCCCCAGAAAGTTTCATTACAAAGTATTTCTGTTTCATAGGCACTGCCATCTATATGGTGTTGGGAGGTCAAATGTTATCCTTAACTCCTAAGCCATCATGGATAACTAGGAATAATAACTTACCCCTAAACTAAGGCTTCATTCACATACCTACTAGGGCTCTGTTCTGACGTTCCATCTGAGATTTCCGTCAGAATAGAGCCCTCACTGACACAAACAGAAACCATAGGTTTCCGTTTCCATCACTATTGATTTCAATGGTGACGGGTCCGGTCCCAATGGTTTCCATTTGTCTCAGTTGTGCAAGGGTTCTGTTGTTTTGGCGGAATAAATAGCGTAGTTGACTATTGATTCCGCGAAAACAATGGAACACTTGCACAACTGAGAAAAACGGAAACCGTTGGGACCGGATCTGTCACCATTGAAATCAATGGTGATTGAAACGGAAACCTATGGTTTCCGTTTGTGTCAGTGAGGGCTCTATTCTGACGGAAACCTCGGAACGTCAGAATAGAGCCCTAACGGATATATGAACGAAGCCTAACCTGTACAACTGGGAACATTGAGTATAACCACCAAGCTAACCTTGCTTATCACCTAAACCCATTTGTTTTATAGGTGATAAAGGTCTTTTAATTGGGTGGCTCCTGGACCAAGCTTCCAGGCGTGTCCTCTAAGGGTATGTTCACACGGCTTATTTTCGTCCGTTTTTTAGGCCGTAAACGGCTGAAAAATCGGAAGCAGAACGCCTCCAAACATCTGCCCATTGATTTAAATGGGAAAAAACTGGATGTTTTATTACGCGGCCATTTTGAAAAATGGCTGAGCAAAAAAATGCCTGCGAAAAAGAAGTGCATGTCACTTTGTCATTTTTCATTGACTCTATAGAAAAACAGCTCCAAAAATGGCCATAAAAAATGCAGCGAAAAACACGAGTTTGATTAGAAAAAGGCTGAAAATCAGGAGCTGTTTTCCCTTGAAAACAGCTCCGTATTTTCAGATGTTTTTTGATAAGCGTGTGAACATAGCCTATGGTTGTGTTCAGATAGCACCGGTTTCCTTGGGTGCTCGAGGTAGGGTCCCAACCCGGATATAGGTTAAGAATTGTAGTCGGCACACCTTGCTTGTATTTCAAAATTAATTTATTAGGATTCTCACGATGGATGCCAGAGGCTATATGTGCGACGTCGACGGTTTGGTCGATTAGACCTTCGTCGGGCACTAGAGGAACATAGCCTAACTGCAAAAGGATTGGTTTTGCTTTGTTTTTTTTTTACCAAGGAGTCCCAAAACTCTTTGTTCAACCCTATTCATATTTTTCAGGTACACAATGAAATTAAAGAGCTGTAGGAGCTGAATGTATCATGTAATATAAAATAAATAAAATATATAGAATAAAAACAAAATATATGGCACATCTAATAAATTCCTTGACAGCTACAGGTAAACGGATTTCTAACATTTTAACCAATAATAATATTTTATATATATATATATATATATATATATATATATATATATATATATATATATATATATGTATGTATATATATATATATATATATATATATATATATACACATCGTTTTTTCAAACTGCAAAAAAAAAAAAGTGCTTTACCTGTCTGGTTGTCATTTAATGGACATTCACTCCATGGCAAAGGTTCTTGGAAGGAGTTGAAAAAATACCACATGACCCATGCAATAATGGTGTTATAATATAAGCCAACAAGGAAAGAAACCAACATTGATGCCACACCTGCAAAAAATGATTGTTACATGTTTTATAACAAATACCTCCTACAGCAACAGTCACAAAATAATTATAAATTCAATGAATACTTTATTGTTCATATAAATTAATAAAAATACATGAAAATGTAAACATACCCACGATGAAGGTGTAAGCCCAAGGTCTATAGTCAATTAGATAAAGTAAATATAAAATATGCAAAGTGCAAATGCTACAATCGATGTAAGTCCTTAAGTATACTAGGACTGCAGTTAAAGGGGTATTCAAGTTACAACAAGTTACCCCCTATCCGTAGGTGTGATTGGTGGGTGTCTGACAGCTGAGACCCCCACTGTTTATGAGAATGGGGGTCCCGAACCCCTCGTTTGAACCGCTCATGCACACTGCCGCTCAATTCATTCCCTATTGCAATGCCGGAAATAGCCGAACGCTGCACTCCGCTAGCTCCGGCACTCCCATAGAGAATGGATGGAGCGGCAGTGCGCATGAGCAACCTGCCGCTCGGTTCAAACAAGGGGCTCGGGACCCCTTTCTTGTAAATGGTGGAGCTCCCAGCTTTCAGACACCCACCGATCAGCAAGTTACCCCTTACCCTACGTATATGGGGCAACTTGTTGTAACCGGAATACCCCTTTAAGTAAAAAAGTGCAACATGCATACAATAACCCAATCTAATACCTAGATACAGGTGGAACATACAGACCAAGGGGTAACAGACCCCGCACGTGTTTCACCCTGCTTCTTCTTGGGGTCTTCTGTGGTTTTATAACAAAGCTAACATTCATTAGCCACAATGAATAAAAAGCGTTCACATTATGGCTTAGGCTCTGTTCTCACTAGTGTTATAGATTTCCAGTATTTTTCAAGGCAAATATAGAGCAGTCAATGCAGACTGTCAAGATTCATCAGTATCTGTTTGAAAGTGGATTTGACAAAGCTGATGTGAACTGAGCTTAAATGCTATGGACACCCTTATGTTATTTTACTGCATGTATTTTGGGCTAAAATACATTTTTTGTAATAGGTTTTTATGAAAAATTCGGAATAATTTTCATTCTGCAGCTTGCATGTATTATGAAATATTTTAATTCTGCAGCATGAATGTATTCCAATACATTCAATGTGAAATCTGTAAGTCTCAAAAGAATTTGAATATGAGAAAAAGTAGAATTTCTGCTCCAAACAGACCTTGGCATAGAAAAAGTGCTGTCATTTGAGCCAGTGGGAAAAGTGAATGACTGTGATTTATATTGTCACAGACTTTTAACCCCTTCCCACTGCAGCCACTTTTGGCCTTCCTGACAGGGCCTTTTTTTTTTCAAATCTGACATGTGTCACTTTATTGGTTAATAACTTTGGAACGCTTTTACCTATCCAAGCGATTCTGATATTTTTTTTTCTCGTGACAGATTGTACTTTAAAGAGGCTCTGTCACCACATTATAAGTGCCCTATCTCCTATATAAGGAGATGGGCGCTATAATGTAGATGACAGTAGTGCTTTTTATTTTGAAAAACGATCTATTTTAAACCACTTTATGAGCGATTTTTTGCTTTATGCTAATGAGTTCCTTAATGCCCAAGTGGGCGTGTTTTACTTTAGACCAAGTGGGCGTTGTTAATAGGAGTGTATGACGCTGACCAATCAACATTATGCACTTCTCTCCATTGCTGGAATCTCACAGAAAAGATTCAGAAGTGTCAGGATTCTGAATAAACATCACGTCCAGGCTGGTAGTGATGTATATTCATTATCAGGACACTGCAGTAATGTTAGTGTTTGTGTAAGTGACTGCACTAGCGATATAACTATATCGCTAGTGCAGTGTAAATGAATGGAGAGAAGTGAATGACGCTGATTGGTCAGCGTCATACACTCCTCTGTACAACGCCCACTTTGTCTAAAGTAAAACACGCCCACTTGAGCATTAAGAAACTCATTAGCATAAAGAAAAAAATCGCTCATAAAGTGGTTTAAAATAGATAGTTTTTCTAAATAAAAAGCATTACTGTCACCTACATTATAGCGCCCATCTCCTTATATAGGAGATAGGGCACTTATAATGTGGTGACAGAGCCTCTTTAAGTTAGTGGTAAAATTTGGTCGATACATTCAGTATTTATTTAATTGTGAAAAATGCCAAAAATGTAACGAAAAATGTAGAAAATTTGCAGTTTTCTAAATTTAAATGTATCTGCTTGTAAAAAAGTTAAATACAAAATAGTTGCTAAGAAACATTTTCTACATGTCTACTTTAGGCTGGCATAGTTGTTTCAACATCCTTCTTTTTCTAGGACGTTACAAGGCTTCGAACTTTAGCAAAAATTTCCCACATTTTCAAGTAATTTTCAAAAGGCTATTTTACAGGGACCAGTTCAGTTCTGAAGTGGCTTTGATGGGCCCATACAATACAAACTCCCCTAAATCACACCATTTTAAAAACTGCACCCTTCAAAGTATTCAAAACAGCATTTAGAAAGTTTCTTAATCCTTTAGGCATTTCACAAGAATTAAAGAAATGTAGAGGTGATATTTTTTTTGCAGAAATTCATATTTATTCCATTTTTTTTTCTGTAACATATAAGGTTTTACCAGAGAAATGCAACTTAATATTTATTGCCAAGATTCTGCAGTTTTTAGAAATATCCCACATGTGGCCCTAGTATGTTAATGAACTGAACCACCGGCCTCAGAAGTAAAGGAGCACCTAGTGGATTTTGTGATGCCAAAACAAAGAAAACACCCCAAAAATACCCCATTTTGGAAACTACAGCCCACATGGAATTAAACCAGGGGTGTAGTGAGCATCTTGGCCCCACAGATGTTTCATAGATTTTATTAAAATTTGGACGTGAAAATGAAACATTTATATTTTTTCCAATAAGATAGGAGATAATAGATTTAGCTAAAAAAAAAAAAGAAATGCCCACAAGGAATTAGGAAGAAATAGCCCCACAACATTTATAAAGCAACTTCTCTGGAGTACGGAAATACGTCATATGTGGTCATAAACTGCTGTTTGAAAATACAAAAAAGGCCTAAATGTGTGGGTGAAAACCTGTTCCCAGCAGGACGCAGACAGGTCAAAAGGCGGGCTGCTCTGCATGCCAAACCAAACACCAGCACATCATGCCATCCCAGCATATAAGACCTGACCTTAGCTAACAGTAGCGGCGTTACAAATAGGCTGTGATCCGGCAAGATATGCTATGCCTGACGACCAGCACATTATCCCTCCATGTATTACACATAGTACTGACACCCCATGTACTATTCACAGCACTGATCCCTATTCATCACACATTTATTTCTTGTTACATTATCACACCATTTCTGACATTTCCATACATACACATTTGACACACTGACACTCATTTATCGCACACTTGTGAGCACTTAGTTCGCCACTCCCCTCAAGACTAGTGGGAGTGGCTATCACTATTTAATGCACCCTCCTTCTACAGCATTTTTTTACCTGTCTGCGTCCTGCTGGGAACGGGTTTTCACCCACCCATTTAGTAAGTATGGCCTTTTTTGTGGTTTTGAAGTTATCTATGTCCCATTTTGTTTTGCTGATAAACTGCTGTTTGGGCACACGGCAGGGCTCAGAAGAGAAGGACCACCATTTGGCTTTTGGAGTACAGATTTTGCTGGATTGGTTTCTTGGCACCATGTCGCTTTTGTAAAGCCCCTAAGGTACCAGTACAGTGGAAACTACCCAAGAGTGACTCCATTTACGAAACTACACCACTTGAGGAATTCATCTAGAGCATTTTGATCCCACAGGTGTTTCATAGATTTTATTAGAATTGGGCAGTGAAAATTAAAAAATTTTTTTTTCCAATAAGACTGAACATTTGTAAAGCAATTTCTCCCGAGTTTGGCAATACCCCATATGTGGTCATAAACTGCTGTTTGGGCACACAGTAGGGCTCAGAGGGGAAGGAGCGCCATTTGGCTTTTGGAGTGTAGATTTTGCTGGATTGGTTTCTGGTCGCTATGTCGCATTTGCAAAGCCCCTGTGGGATCAAAACAGTGGAAACCCTAAGAAGTGACCCCATTTTGAAAACTACACCCCTCAAGGTATTCACCTAGGGGTGTAGTGAGTATGTTAACCCCGCAGGTGTTTTCCAGAAATTAGTGTGCACTCAATGTTGCAGAGTAAAAAGGGCAATTTTTCCATAGATATGCCAATATACGGTGCCCAACTTGTGCCACCATGAAAAGACAGCTCTCTAATTATTATGTTGTGTTTCTTGGTTTCAGAAACACACTACATATGGCTCTAATCTTTTGCCTGGTCATTCGACAGGGCTGAGGAATGAAATAGTACCATGTGAAATTGAACCCAAATTTGGCGACATTGGTTCATAATTACAGGGCTCTGATGCGAAATAATAAAAGAAACCACTGAGAAGTGACCCCATTTTAGAAACTACACCCGTCAAGGCATTTATTAAGGGGTATAGTGAGCATCTTCACCGCACAGGTCTTTTCCATAAATGAATGCCCTGCTGATGGTGCAAAGTAAAAACTACTAATTTTCTCGAGATATGCCATTTCAGTGGCAAATATGTCATGCCCAGCTTGTGCCACTGGAGACACACACCCCAAAAATTGTTGAAGGGGTTCTCCAGGGTATGGCAATGCCATATATGAAGAAGTAAACAGCTGTTCGGGCACACTGTAGGGCTCAGAAGGGAGCGACATTTGGCTTTTGAAGCGTGGATTTTGCTTGGTAGTAGTTTTGTTTGAATATTGCTGGTGTTTTCATTTATAATGTGGGGGTACATGTAATCTGGGAAAAGTACATCAGAGCATAATAAGGTGGTATAATAATGGAGTGAAAAAACTAAAATAATCCATATGTGTGTTACGCTGTGAAGCAATTCTATATGCACAAGCCAGTGTCGCACTGATAAATGGTGTCTTTTCTTATGCCCCTTTTGGTACACACTCTGCAACTTTGCAGTTTGCGTAATTTCGCTGGGAAAGTGTTGTCCTGGTATAATACGGGCACCCTCACTTCCAGCAGATATGTTTGAGTTCTCCCATTCCTGGTTCCCTAATTTTAGGGCCTTGATGAATCGAAGAAATGTTCCCCTCTGGCCTCCACAAGTGCATATGTTTTATATCCTGACTTATTGGAGCCTTAACTAATTTTATTTTTCCATAGACATAGTGGTATGAGGTGGTTTTTTTTGCTGGACGAGCTGTAGTTATTATTGATACCATTTTGGGGTACATGCGACTTTTTAACCACTTTTTATCCTATTGTTTTGGAGGCCAGGTAACCAAAACACATAAATTCTGGCATAGTTTTGTATTTTGTTAATAGCACTTAATAGTACTTTTTTATGTTTTACAATTTTTTGCATAATAAAATTACTTTTGTAAAAATAATGTATTTTTTCTATTGCCATGTTGTGAGAACCATAACTTTTAAAAAAAATTGTCGACGGAGCTGTATGAGGCCTTGTTTTTTGTGAGACGAGCTATGGTTTTTCCCTTCCCTTTACCCATCCCTTGGTTGAACTTGATGGACATGTGTCTTTTTCAACTGTACTAACTATGTAACCCTTTGTTGACATCCAACTTACAGTTACGTCGCTGACACCAAGACATTTCAATATAACTATAATTTGGGGTGATAGCTAGCGGGTGTCAGCTGTATACTACACTTCACACTCTACTGTAATGGTCTGGATCAGAGCTAACATCGATCTTTAAACCCTTAGATGCCACGGTCAATAGCGACCACGACATCTAAGGGTTAGAACGAAAACCCCCGTGCCGCGATTGCGAGGTGCCAATATTTGCTATGCATCCGAAGGCCTAACAATGGCCTCCAGGTCTGCTCCCTATGGACGTCTACTAGGCTCTGCCGGAGACAGGGCTTAATACGCTGCCTGTCGTTGTAAAACTGATAGGTATAATACACTGCAATACATAAGTATCGCAGTGTATTATACCAGAGATCAGACAGTTGAGTCTTGAAGTCCCCTAGTGAGAATAAAAAAAAAAGTTAAAAAGTAAAAATAAAGTGTAGAAAAAGAAAAAACTAAATAATTTAAAGAGGCTCTGTCACCACATTATAAGTGCCCTATCTTGTACATAATGTGATCGGCGCTGTAATGTAGATTACAGCAGTAATTTTTATTTAGAAAAAAGATCATTTTTGACAGTTATGACCTATTTTAGCTTTATGCTAATGACTTTCTTAATGGACAACTGGGCATGTTTTACTTTTTGACCAAGTGGGTGTTGTGGAGAGAAGTGTATGACGCTGATCAATCAGTGACCAATCAGCGTCATACACTTCTCTCTATTCATTTACACAGCACATAGTGATCTAGCTAGATCACTATGTGCAGCCACATACACACACATTAACATTACTGAAGTGTCTTGAGAGTTAATAGACATCGCTTCCAGCCAGGACGTGATGTCTATTCAAAATCCTGACACTTCGGTAATGTTTGTGTGTGATTTACAGCACAGTAAGAATAATCTCATTTCAAATGACAGTTTACAGTGTAATCTCGCGAGACTACGTTTGCCTTGCTGTAAATCTCCCACAAACGTTACCGAAGTGTCAGGATACTGAATAGATATCCAGTCCTGGCTGGTAGTGATGTCTATTTACTGTCAGGACACTTTAGTAGCGTTAGTGTGTGTGTATGTGGCTGCACATAGTGATCTAGTAAGATCACTATGTGCTGTGTAAATGAATGGAGAGAAGTGTGTGACGCTGATTGGTCAGTGTCATACACTTCTCTCCACAACACCCACTTGGTCAAAAAGTAAAAACACGCCCAGTTGTCCATTAAGAAAATCATTAGGATAAAGCTGATATAGGTCATAACTCCGTCAAAAATGATAGTTTTTCTAAATTAAAAAACACTGCTGTAATCTACATTACAGCGCCGATCGCATTATGTACAAGATAGGGCACCTATAATGTGGTGACAGAGCCTCTTTAAATTATTTAGTTTTTTCTGTTTCTACACTTTATTTTTACTTTTTAACTATTTTTTTTTTATTCTCACTAGGGGATTTCAAGACCCAACTGTCTGATCGCTGGTAAAGTCTGGTAACAGAGCCTCTTTAAGTTAAAACAAAAGTATTGTTCTTTTTCCCAAAAAGTATTTTATTATAGGAAGGAAATGAAAACATAAAAAAACTATACATATTAGATTTTGCCATGTCCGTAACAATGCGATCTATGAAACGATCATGTTATTTATCCTGCAAGGTGAACGCAGTTCTAAGATAAAAAACAAAGTCAGAATCACTGTTTTTGGTCTCTTTGCCTCCCAAAAAATGAAATAAAAAGTTATCAAAAAGTCATACGTACCCCAAAATGATACCAATAAAAACTACAGGCTGTCCCACAAAAAACAAACCCTCACACAGCTTTCTCAACTAAAAAAGAAGTTATGGTGAAACACAAAAAAGAAACAAAAATTGATTTGTAAAACATAAAAAAGCTATATAAATTTGGTAGTGCCGTAATTGTTGAGACCCGCAGAATAAAGTTAACATGTCATTTAGAGCGCGTAGTGAATGCCTTAAAAAAAATAGGAAATTATAAAAAAAATAACAGAATCAATGTTTTTTTTGTCACCTGGCCTCCCAAAAAATGGAATAAAAAAGAATCTAAAATTCGCTTTTACCCAACGATACCAATAAAAACTAGAGATTGTCCTGCAAAGAAATGCCCTCACACAGCTCAGTAGATAATTTTTAAAAAAAAAGTTCTGGTTCTCAAAATATTGCAACAAAAAAGGTGCAGAGTGTTTTCTAAAAGGGGGATAAGATCAGGCACCATTTATCAGTACGACACTGGCCTGTGCATAAAGGTTTGCTTCAAAGCATACCACACTTCAATGAATTATTATTTATTTACCCCATTATTATATCCCATTATTATGCCCTGATGTACTCAGCAGAGCTTACATATGGCCCCACATTATAAACTTAAATATCTGCTAAACCTCAAACAAAATAACGACCAAGCAAAATCTGCTTCCTATAATGGCTATAAGTGTTAAGGATCTGCCAGGCACAGCTTCTGTATCCACGCCCATAGGTAATCAGTCTGCACCTGCTTCTATGTCTGTGAGACTGACTCCATCTTCCACCACTCAGGATGGCAGGCTTAGGAGTGGGAGAGCCTATCACAGCCTGGCCAGACAGAGCTATCTCCCGCCCTCTGTCTATTTATACCTGCCTTTCCTGTTCCTCCTTGCTTGTGATTCTTCTCGTTTTGTTTCCTGGCCCTGCTGCAGCTTCTTGAACCATTTGACCCTGCTTCATATTGACCCTGGCTTACTGACTACTCTCCTGCTCTGCGTTTGGTACCTCGTAGACTCCTGGTTTGACTCGGCTTGTTCACTTCTCTCCTGCTCTGCGTTTGGTACCTCGTACACTCCTGGTTTGACTCGGCTCGTTCACCACTCTTGTTGCTCACGGTGTTGCCGTGGGCAACTGCCCCTTTTCCCTTGCTTCTGTGTACCCTTGTCTGTTTGTCTGTTGTGCACTTATTGAGCGTAGGGACCGTCACCCAGTTGTACCCCGTCGCCTAGGGCGGGTCGTTGCAAGTAGGCAGGGACTGAGTGGCGGGTAGATTAGGGCTCACTTGTCTGTTTCCTTATCCCCATCATTACATAATCACAAGCCCATATACCTACTCTACCCTGGTCCCTCACACTACTATGGACCCCCTTGAGACCCTGGTTCAGCAAATGCAGGGTCTCTCCCTACAGGTCCAGGCCCTGGCTCAGAGGGTCAACCAGCCTGATGCTACCATGGTAGTGCCCCTCACCACACCTCTTGAACCCCACCTCAAGTTGCCTGACCGGTTCTCAGGGGACCGGAAGACTTTTCTCTCCTTTCGGGAGAGTTGTAGGCTTTATTTTCGTTTAAAGCCCGACTCCTCAGGTTCTGAGAGCCAGCGGGTGGGTATAATTATGCCCCGGCTCCTGGAAGGGCCCCAAGAATGGGCCTTCTCCTTGGCTCCTGACGCCCCTGAACTTTCCTCCATTGATCTTTTCTTTTCTGCTCTCGGACTCATTTATGACGAGACTGACAGGACTGCCTTTGACGAGAGTCAGCTGGTGACCTTACGTCAGGGTAAGAGACCTGTTGAGGAGTATTGTTCTGACTTTAGGAAGTGGTGCGTAGCTTCTCGGTGGAATGACCCTGCCTTAAGGTGCCAGTTTAGGTTGGGTCTGTCGAACGCCCTGAAAGACCTGCTTGTTAGCTATCCCTCTTCTGACTCCCTAGACCAGGTTATGGCTTTAGCGGTACGACTTGACCGACGTCTCAGGGAACGACAACGTGATCGTTTTTGTGTTTTCTCCTCTGACTCCCCCATGATGCCTCCCGAGGTTCCGTTGCTTCGTTCTTCCACGGAAGACTCGGAGGTACCTATGCAACTCGGGGCCTCTGTGTCCCCCCAACAACGCAGAGAGTTCCGCAGGAAGAATGGTCTCTGCTTCTATTGTGGTGATGACAAGCATCAAGTTAACACCTGTCCTAGGCGTAAGAATGAGCAGCCGGAAAACTTCTGCGCCTAAGTGATCATCGGGGAGGTCACTTGGGCGCACAGGTATTTCCCGTAAATATGAAACGTAATAAAATCTTGCTTCCCTTTCAGGTCTCTTTTGGTGGTAGGTCTGCTATCGGCAGTGCCTTCATGGATTCAGGGTCGTCTGCTAATATCATGTCTGTGGAATTTGCTATGTCTCTAGCTATGCCTTTGATTGATTTGCCTAAACCTGTCCCGGTAGTGGGTATCGACTCCACTCCTCTCGCTAATGGTTATTTTACACAGCATACCCCTGTTTTTGAACTCCTTGTTGGCTCCATGCATTTGGAGCAGTGCTCTGTACTGTTGATGCAGGGATTATCGTCCGATTTGGTTTTAGGCCTTCCCTGGTTGCAGTTGCATAATCCCACGTTTGACTGGAATACTGGGGATCTTACCAAATGGGGTAATGAATGCTTGACGTCATGTTTTTCTGTTAATTCTATTTCTCCCCCTGAGGAGGTGAACACGCTACCTGAGTTTGTTCAGGACTTCGCTGATGTTTTCTATAAGGAGGCCTCCGAAGTGTTACCTCCTCATAGAGAATACGATTTGGTACCAGGAGCTAAGCTCCCTAAGGGTAGGATATTTAATCTCTCTTGTCCCGAACGTGAAGCCATGAGAGAGTATATCCAGGAATGCCTGGCCAAGGGTTACATTCGCCCCTCTACTTCTCCGGTAGGTGCTGGCTTCTTCTTCGTAGGGAAGAAGGATGGTGGTCTTAGGCCATGCATTGACTACCGTAACTTGAATAAGGTCACTGTAAGGAACCAGTATCCCCTTCCTTTGATTCCTGATCTCTTTAATCAGGTTCAGGGGGCCCAATGGTTCTCTAAGTTTGATCTACGGGGGGCGTATAACCTTATCCGCATCAAAGAGGGGGATGAATGGAAGACTGCGTTTAACACTCCCGAAGGTCATTTCGAATACCTCGTCATGCCCTTTGGGTTATGTAATACTCCCGTGGTCTTCCAGAATTTCATAAATGAGATTTTAAGAGATTACCTGGGGGTATTTCTTGTAGTGTACTTTGATGACATACTTGTGTTTTCCAAGGACTGGTCCTCCCACATTGAACATGTCAGGAAGGTGCTCCAGGTCCTTCGGGAAAACAAACTCTTTGCGAAGACCGAAAAATGCGTGTTTGGGGTGCAGGAGATACCATTTTTGGGTCAAATCCTCACTCCTCATGAATTCCGCATGGACCCCGCCAAGGTCCAGGCTGTGGCGGAATGGGTCCCACCTGCCTCCCTGAAGGCGTTACAGTGCTTCTTGGGGTTCGCTAATTATTACAGGAGATTTGTTGCTAACTTCTTGGTCATCGCTAAGCCTCTTACGGACCTCACTCGCAAGGGTGCTGATCTCCTCCGCTGGCCTCCTGAGGCTGTCCAGGCTTTTGAGGTCCTTAAGAAGTGCTTTATCTCGGCCCCGGTGTTGGTTCAGCCCAACCAAATAGAGCCATTTATCGTGGAGGTTGACGCATCCAAGGTGGGAGTGGGGGCTGTCTTGTCCCAGGGTACCAGGTCCCTCACCCATCTCCGTCCCTGTGCCTACTTCTCCAGGAAGTTTTCGCCCACTGAGAGTAACTATGATATTGGCAACCGCGAACTCTTAGCCATTAAATGGGCATTTGAAGAGTGGCGCCACTTCCTGGAGGAGGCTAGGCACCAGGTAACGGTCCTTACCGACCACAAGAATCTGGTTTTCCTAGAATCTGCCGGGAGGCTAAACCCGAGACAAGCTCGATGGGCGTTATTTTTTACCAGATTCAATTTTTTGGTTACCTATAGGGCTGGGTCTAAAAATATTAAGGCTGATGCACTGTCGCGTAGCTTCATGGCCAGCCCTCCTTCGGAGGAAGATCCTGCTTGTATTTTGCCTCCAGGTATAATCATTTCCTCTATTGATTCTGATTTAGTCTCTGAAATTGCTGCTGATCAAGGTTCAGCTCCCGGGAACCTACCTGAGAACAAGCTGTTTGTTCCCCTGCAATTCCGGCTAAGGGTACTTAGGGAAAATCATGACTCCGCACTATCTGGTCATCCAGGCATCCTGGGTACCAAGCACCTCATTGCCAGAAACTATTGGTGGCCTGGGTTGCCTAAAGACGTTAAGGCCTACGTCGCCGCTTGTGAGGTTTGTGCTAGGTCCAAGACTCCCAGGTACCGACCAGCGGGCTTACTACGTTCTTTGCCCATTCCCCAGAGACCTTGGACCCATATCTCCATGGATTTTATCACCGATTTGCCTCCATCTCAAGGCAAGTCGGTGGTGTGGGTTGTAGTAGACCGCTTCAGTAAGATGTGCCACTTTGTGCCCCTCAAAAAACTACCCAATGCTAAGACGTTAGCTACCTTGTTTGTCAAACACATCCTGCGTCTCCATGGGGTCCCTGTCAATATTGTTTCTGACAGAGGGGTACAATTTGTTTCTTTGTTTTGGAGAGCCTTCTGTAAAAAGTTGGAGATTGATCTGTCCTTCTCCTCTGCCTTCCATCCTGAAACTAATGGCCAAACTGAGAGGACTAATCAGTCTCTAGAACAATATTTAAGGTGCTTTATCTCTGACTGTCAATATGATTGGGTCTCGTTCATTCCCCTCGCCGAATTTTCCCTTAATAACCGGGTCAGTAACTCGTCAGGGGTCTCCCCCTTTTTCTGTAATTTTGGGTTTAATCCACGGTTCTCCTCCATTTCACCTGGTAGTTCCAACAATCCCGAGGTAGAGGTCGTTCATTGGGAACTGTGCACAGTCTGGGCCCAGGTTCAGAAGAACCTAGAGGCGTCCCAGAGCATATAAAAAACTCAGGCAGATAGAAGACGTTCTGCTAACCCCTTGTTAAAGAACTTGCGCCTTAAAGTCCCATCCAAGAAGTTTGCTCCCCTGTTTATAGGGCCGTACAATGTCATTGAAGTCCTCAATCCTGTCTCCTTCCGACTGGAGTCGCCCTCATCTTTTCGAGTACACGACGTGTTTCATGCCTCCCTCCTTAAACGCTGCTTCCCGTCCTTGGCTCCCTCGAGGAAACCTCCTGTCCCCGTTCTCACCCCTGAGGGGGTAGAATTCGAGGTGGCCAAGATTGTGGACAGCAAGATGGTCCAAGGCTCCCTCCAGTACCTGGTCCATTGGAGAGGATACGGGCCTGAGGAGAGGACTTGGGTACCCGCCCGGGATGTTCACGCTGGGGTATTGGTCAGGAGGTTCCACCTTCGTTTCCCCAATAAACCAGGTCCATCTAGAAAAGGTCCGGTGGCCCCTCATAAAAGGGGGGGTACTGTTAAGGATCTGCCAGGCACAGCTTCTGTATCCACGCCCATAGGTAATCAGTCTGCACCTGCTTCTATGTCTGTGAGACTGACTCCATCTTCCACCACTCAGAATGGCAGGCTTAGGAGTGGGAGAGCCTATCACAGCCTGGCCAGACGGAGCTAGCTCCCGCCTTCTGTCTATTTATACCTGCCTTTCCTGTTCCTCCTTGCTTGTGATTCTTCTCGTTTTGTTTCCTGGCCCTGCTGCAGCTTCTTGAACCATTTGACCCTGCTTCATATTGACCCTGGCTTACTGACTACTCTCCTGCTCTGCGTTTGATACCTCGTACACTCCTTGTTTGACTCGATTTGTTCACTTCTTTCCTGCTCTGCGTTTGGTACCTCGTACACTCCTGGTTTGACTCGGCTCGTTCACCACTCTTGTTGCTCACGGTGTTGCCGTGGGCAACTGCCCCTTTTCCCTTGCTTCTGTGTACCCTTGTCTGTTTGTCTGTCGTGCACTTATTGAGCGTAGGGACCGTCACCCAGTTGTACCCCGTCGCCTAGGGCGGGTCGTTGCAAGTAGGCAGGGACTGAGTGGCGGGTAGATTAGGGCTCACCCTTCTGTTTCCTTATCCCAATCATTACAATAAGCCTTTTAAGTCCTATAGTGTGCTCAAACAGCAGTAAACGTTCACCCGCTTAACATTTTATGAGGTATTTTTTTCCAGGGGCACAAGCTGAGCACAACATATTGCTCTCTAAGATGACATATAAGTGAAAGAAATTTCAATTTTCACATTGCACAATACGTTGCACATTCATTTGTGGTAAAAAAACAACAACAAACACCTGTGGGGTGTAGTTTCCATTGGGGTCACTTCTTGGGAGTTTCCACTGTACTGGTGCCTCAGGAACTCTGTAAATGCAACATGGCGTCCGAACACCAATCCAGCAAAATCTGTGCTCCAAAAGACAAATGGTGCTCCTTCCTATCTAATTACTGCCATGTGCCCAAACAGCAGTTTAGGTTCACATATGGGGTATTGTTGTACTCAGAAGAAATTGTGCAGCAAACTGTGTGGGGTTTTTCTCCTATTACTCCTTGTGAAAATGAAAAATTGGGAACTAAAACTACATATTATTGGAAAACAATATTATTTTCACTGCCTAATTCTAATAAAATCTATGTAACACCTGTGTGGTCAAAATGCTTACGACACCCCTAGATAATTGCCTTGAAGGTGTAGTTTCTAAAATTGGGTATGTTTAGGAGTTGTTACTTATGTTTTTGCACCACAAGACCTCTTTAAACCTGACAGGGTGCATAAAATATAATCTAATCAAAAGGAGGCTCCAAAATTCACTAGGAGTGCATTCAATTCTGAGACCTGTGTTCCAGTCAAGTAGCACACTTGGTCCAAATATGATTAATATAAAAAATAAAAAAAGGCAGAATCAAGGTAATAAATATTCAGTTGTGTTTCTCTGTTAAAACCTGCTGTGTAATTAAAATAAATGGATTCAAATGTAATATTTGTACACAAAAAATGAAATTTGTAAATTTCATCTCCACTTTGCTTTAAACCCTGTGAAACGCCTAAAGTATTAAGAAACGTTCTTAATGCTGCTTTAAATACATTGAGGGGTGCAGTTTCTAAATGGGGTGATTTATGGAGGGTTTCTGATAAGGCCCTCAAAGCCACTTAAAGTGGCTCTGTCACCACATTATAAGTGGCCTATCTTCTACATAATGTGATCGGTGCTGTAATGTAGATTACAGCAGTGTTTTTTATTTAGAAAAACTATCAATTTTGACGGAGTTATGACCTATTTTAGATTTATCCTAATTACTTTCTTAATGCCCAACTGGGCGTGTTTTTACTTTTTGACCAAGTGGGCGTTGTAGAGAGAAATGTATGACGCTGACCAATCAGCATCATACACTTCTCCCCATTCATTTACTCTGCACATAGTGATCTTGCTAGATCTTGATGTGCAGTCACATACTCAGACATTAACGTTACTGAAGTGTCCTGACAGTGAATAGACATCGCTTCCAGACAGGACGCGATGTCTATTCACAATCCCGAGACTTCGGTAACGTTTGTGTGGGACTTAATGACAGCAAGCATGATCTCACGAGATAACGCTGTAAGTTGTCATTTACAGCATTTAAGAAATTCATTAGCATAAATCTAAAATAGGTCATAACTCCATCAAAATTTATCTTTTTTCTAAATAAAAAACACTGCTGTAATCTACATTACAGCACCGATCACATTATGTAGAAGATAGGGAACTTATAATGTGGTCACAGAGCCTCTTTAAGTATTGACTTAGTCTGTAAAAAAATAAGATTTTGAAATTTTTGTGAAAATGTGAGAAATTGCTGCTAAATCACTTGGATAAGTTAAAGCGTTCCAAATTAATTACTACATAAAGTGACACATTCAGATTTAAAAAAAAGATCTATTTACAAAAGGCTAAAACTGTGTGTGTCTCCAAGGTGTAATGATTTACCTATATTACAATAAAGAGACCTTTTTATTACTCCTGTTTACATAGTTAAAACATAAACATTTGTCAATACAATACCATACCCATAAGAATTCTATCCTTCTATATACTGATGCAGATGGTGTACAGTACTAAGAACATTTTAATTTCTTAATGAATAATTCTAATTTAATTCTTATTGACTTCTCGGTTTGCAAAATTAAAATAATAGATTTAATACTGTATGTCAAATGATTTATTTAATTCTGTAGCCACATATAAAGTGTAGCTCCGCGTCTTCCACTAGAAGTCTAAGGGTATGTGCACACACACTAATTACGTCCGTAATTGACGGACGTATTTCGGCCGCAAGTCCCGGACCGAACACAGTGCAGGGAGCCGGGCTCCTAGCATCATACTTATGTACGATGCTAGGAGTCCCTGCCTCGCTGCAAGACAACTGTCTCGTACTGAAAACATGATTACAGTACGGGACAGTTGTCCTGCAGCTAGGCAGGGACTCCTAGCATCGTACATAAGTATGATGCTAGGAGCCCGGCTCCCTGCACTGTGTTCGGTCCGGGACTTGCGGCCGAAATACGTCCGTCAATTACGGACGTAATTAGTGTGTGTGCACATACCCTAACAGTGAAGGCAGAAGGTGCAGCAAAAAAAGTGGACAGTGTATTTGAAATATTAATACAGTGAATTTTTTTTTATAGACCTTGTAGGTCGCCATCAGAGGTAAAGAATAATACAGATTATCAGATACCATTATTCCAAAGCATAATAAAATATTCTAGATAATATTTTACAAATACTGACGATTAAAATATTTTTTGCTGTTGCAGGAATAAAACTTACCAACTCCTTTTAGTGATGGGTGAATTGAACTCCATACTCCCACACTTCCCTTTCTCAGACGCTGCCCTATGGCAAATTCAAGGTGTAGCAGTGGTATTCCTTCAAGCACCAACAATATAAGGAAGGGAATCATAAATGCTCCTACATGAAAAGAAAAGAAAATATTGCACACGTTTCAGTGTTTAATTCTAGATTGACATGCAAACGAATGACAGATTTCATGAATTATGTGGTACCGAATAGGTGAATTTGAGTAAAAGGAAAGTGAGGCAGCACTACCAAATTTGTGAAAAAAATTATCCGTTTATTCCACTCGTGTGCGACGTTTCAGCACAGTATGCTTGAGAAAGGAACAAACGGATCATTTTTTTCACAAATTTGGTAGTGCTGCCTCACTTTCCTTTTACACATATTGAAGGGTCATTGGACTGTGACCTAAGAGGCTTGCACCCAACCTATATCTTTCTGTCCAGTGCTGCTGATCTATACTTGAATCTGTGAATTTAGTTCTTGTCTTAGGGTATGTTCACACGATGAGAGGCATTTACGTGTGAAAAGACAGACTGTTAACAGCTGCCTCGTTTCACACGTAAATGCTCCTCCTCGCATTTTGTGAGCCGTCTGAGACGCTCGTGAATCTTGAGCTGTGCTTCATTGAGTTCAATGAAGAACAGCTCAAATTACGTGGCAAAGAAGTGCCCTGCACTTCTTTGCCGAGGCAGTCCATTTACGCGTCGTCGTTTGACAGCTGTCAAACGACGACGCGTAAATTACAGGTCGTCTGCACCATACGTCGGCAAACCCATTCAAATGAATGGGCAGATGTTTGCCGACGTATTGTAGCCCTATTTTCAGGCGTAAAACGAGGCATAATACGCCTCGTTTACGCCTGAAAATAGGTTGTGTGAACCCAGCCTAACACTCAAATCCGTAGTATGTGTTTCAAAACATTAACATTTACATTTTACAGAAATGCAGGTGTTTGGCAACATGCACATATATTAGGTATTGTTTGAATTTTATTTTGTAAGTTCAATTCAAAATCTCCAATTGAAAAGTGGAAAATAAATAAGTCTAAAAAGTACATGACCTAGTTCATACTTTGCATTTTGATATAGTTTCACATGCAGTTATTTTTTAGCTAGTACTGGGATGGATACAATACTATATACTTCTTCCTTGTGACGCTAGCTAAAAATTTAACCAAAACAGCACCGAAGAGAGGACACTATTTACTACACGAAATAGACAATTATTAATTTATATATTTTTTTTTAATCCCTTATAAATCGACAGCATGAAGATAAGTAAATAGTTAAAAAAACAGTGCCATATAAAAAGCTAATATTAACTTCTCAGTGCAGACCTTCACTTCAGTAACTCTAACGCTAAGCCTCTAACCCTATACCCAACACCCTAACTCTAATAACCCTAATCCTACTAACCTTTATAACCCCTTAATGCCCTCTAATCCACTAATTAACCCACTAATCCTAACTTTAACCCACTAATTCTATTCCTAACCCCTAACCCTACAAACCCTAACCCTACTAACCCTAACTCTACTAATCCTAACCCTCCTAACCCTAAGCCTACTAACCCTAACCCTATTTCTGTGCCCTGCCATTCAGCACTTTTCAATGACAAAAGCGGCATGATGAAAGGCGCTGAATGGCAGGGCAAGAAATTGCCTTGACCTGCCATTCAGCACCTTTCAATGATGCAAGCGGCACGATGATGTAATCATGCCGTTTGCGTCATTTAGCCCCTGAAGACCTGCTCAGGAGAGAGCAGGCTTGCATGGCTAGGGGACGGCATGGGAACGGGATCAGATGAGCATGTAAAGTTTTCTTTTCTTCAGTTAAAAGTCTGAGAGGCTCTATCTACAAGGGGGGCTTTATCTACAGGGGGATATATGAACAGTGACATCAGGGCTTCCCTCTAGGAGCAAAATCCCTGGCCTATGCTCTGGCTGGGGATTGCGCTCCTAGAGGGAGTACTATATAGGGCAGGGATCTCAAACTCGGCCGGGTAAATAGGCCGCACATAGAAAAGAATGTAACTTAATGGGCCGCAGTACTTTAAAATTTGATACAATACAAAATTATTGTTAATCAATTAGTTATTTGAACTACTATAACAATACTACATTACTATAATAATACTACATTACTATAATAATAGCGCTATGTTTAAACATAACGGAAATTTGCGAGTTTACTCCACATTTTAACAAACCAGTTTTCCAGTATAAGAGCCGCTAAATGCAGTCTGGCTGTTCAGTTGGTAGTGTTTGGCAGACACAAGAATATGAAGATTGGGGAACCTCTTTTTAGATAGTGCCACTGTGCCATCTGTAGATAATGCCACAGTGCCCTCTGTATATAATGCCACCCCCTAGATAATGCCACAGTGCCCTCTGTAAATAATGTCAGTGCCCTCTTTAGATAATGCCACAGAGCCCTCTGAGAATAATGCCACAGTGCCCTCTCTAGATAATGCCACACTGCCCTCTGTGAATAATGCCACAGTGCCCTCTGTAGATAATGCAACAGTGCTCTCTGTAGATGTAGTGACACACACACTGACACACACACACACACACACACACACACACACATACACACCCTATAGATTGTGACACACACACCACCAGAGTGTTGCTGGAATATGATGTCAGGGGCAACCCCAGAGTCGGAGTCCCAGTCCAGTTCAATCCAGCTCTGCTCCTGACATCACGGTCCATATATGGACAGTGACGTCAGGTACTTAGTCATCTACCGGCGCCCTCCTCCTTCAGCCTGCTCTCTCCTCAGGGAGCTACGGTGCACCGTGGGCCGCACATGACAGCCTCAAGGGCCACATGTGGCCCATGGGCCATGTGTTTGAGACCCATAATATAGGGGCACTATCTACAGGGTACACTGTGGTCCTATCTACATGGGCACTGTGTCACTATCTACAAGGGCACTAGCACTAGGGGCAGCATTATACTGTCTAAGGGCATCTAGGGGGCATTATACAGTATTGTGGGCAGCTATGGCAACATTATGCTCTATGGAGGCAGCTTTAGGGGCATTAAGATATATAGGGGCAGCTATGGTTCATTATACTGTATGGGGCAGCTATGGGGGCATTATACTGTATGGGAGCATCTGTGTGGGCTTTATAGTGTATGGGGCATTCAACTGTATGAGGGGCATTATACTGTATGGGGCAGCTATGGGGGCATTATGCTGTATGGGGGAATTTATTTGGGCATTATACTGCATGGGGGCATCTGTATAGGCATTATACTGCATGGGAGAATCTGTGTGGGCATTATACTGTATGGGGACATCTTCGTGGGCATTATACTGTATGGGGGCATCTGTGTTGCCTTTATATTGTATGGGTGCATCTATTGAACAGCATACTGTATGGTGGCAGCTATGGGGGCATTATACTGTATGGGGGCAGCTATGGGGGCATTATACTCTATAGTGGCATATATGGGGCATTATTCTGTGGGGACAGCTATTTGGTATTATACTGTGTGGGAGGCACTATGGGAGCATGATACTGTGTGGGCTGAACCGAGTGTCTATGGCCAGGGATTGGGATTAGAGGCATGGTTTAAACGAAAAAAAATGCACTGCTTCGGTTGTCCGTCTTTGTAATACTTGAAAGTTGGGAGGTATGGATTAATCAGTTAGTTACAAAGCGACCATGGCATCTAAGTGGTTTGTAGCTGATTGGAACCCGGCGTAATGGTTGCTATGGCAACCATAGGCCTAACAATGGCTTCCTGGTCTGCTAACTATGGAAGCCTATTAGGCCCTGCCAGTGGCAGGACCTAATAGGCTTGCTGTCAGGTTGACACTGACAGCTTTAACCCCTTCCCGACATTTGACGTATCCATGCGACAAAGTCGGGTAGGGGAAGTATGGAGCGGGCTTACGGAGTGAACCCGCTTCATATGACACCTCAGAGTAACTAGCGGCATCGCACTCGAGCGCGATCCCGCTAGTTTAACTCGTTAAATGCCGCGGTCAGAGACCGCAGCATTTAAATCGTTAGAAAGAGGGGGGCGACCCGCTCTAACAGCTCATCGCGCCCCCCGCAAGGTAATCGCAGAGGGGGAGATGGTTGCTACGGCCCCCAGGTCCGCCATCTTTGTACACCTATTAAGCCCTGTCAGAATCACGATATACTGCAATACATTAGTATTGCAGTATATCGTGCAAGCGATCTAACAATCGCTGGTTGAAGTCTCCTAGGGGGACTAATAAAAAAAGAAAAAATGAGTTAAATAAAGTTGTTTTTTTTTGTGTAAAAATGTTTTTTCAAATTAAAAGTAAAAAAAACAACCCTTTTCCCATTTTCCCCCTAGAGCATAGTAAAAAAACGAAATAAACATAATTGGTATCGCCGCGTCCGTAAAAGTCTGAACTATTACAATATATCATTATTTAACCCACACGGTGAACGCCGTAAAAGAAAATAAATGTAAACGCCAGAATCTCTATTTTTTGGTCACCTCATCTCCCACAAAAAATGAAATAAAATGTGATTAAACCATCGTATTTACACAAAAATGGTATTATTATAAACTACAGCTTATCCCGCAAAAAATAAGCCCTCATACCACTTAATCGACGGAAAAATAACAAAGTTGTGGCTCACGGAATTTGGCGACACAAAATTAATTTTCTTTTTTACACTTAGGTTTTTACTTACGATGCCGTTGTCGGCTGTTTGTTACAATCCCGCTCGTTTTGCTCGTTAAATGCTGCGGTCAATAGCGACCGCAGCATTTAAATCGTTAGAAAGAGGGGGCGACCCTCTCTAACAGCTCATAGCGCCCCCGCAATGCAATCGTGGGGGGGGGGGGCGATGGTTGCTATGGCTGCCTGGGGGCCTAATGAAGGCCCCCAGGTCTGCCATCTTTGTGCACCTATTAAGCACTGCCTCCAGCATGGCTTAATAGTTGCATGTCAGAATCACGATATACTGCAATACATTAGTATAGAAGAGGCTGGACGCAGCCCGCAGGGCTTCAGGGGAAGCCGACATGACTGGACATAGGAGGGAAAGGGTTAACTAGATAAGTGAGGTAGGGGGAGGTAGATGAGAGGTAGGGAGGAGTTAGGGGACGTTACTAGGTTTCCCGCTGTTTTCGGCAGTGAGCCGGAAGCAGTGGGAGAAGGAGCAAGTGAAATTTAGAGCTCCTGCTGTTGTCCCGCTCTGTGCTGACCTGCCATGTCGGAGGTCGGCATTCTTGCACAGCTGCGTGCGGCAGCTGCATTCCACGGTCCCAGCTGGTTAGAGGAGACCGTGGCTGCACTGACTAGACTCCCGGGGGCCGACTCATCGCCACGTCAGGCCCGGCGCCCGAGGTCAGTTGCGCAGGGGGACAGGGTCCCCTCCCCCGGCCCCCTCCCTAGTGATAGTCCTGTGGCGGCGGGGGGGGACTTGGTAACACCCGCTCCTGCTCGGATGAGGCAGAGAGCGGCGTTGGGGGCGACGGTGGCTCGGGCCAGGTCTCCCCGTCGCTCCCGGCGGTCCCGCCCTCCAGAACGCCTCAGCCCGGAGGTGGTCCCGCGGACACGGCGTCACAGGGGGAGCCCTACAAAGGACGCTGCAGGCCAGGCAGCTGGGAGGGCCGCCTCTTCTCAGGCCCTGCGTCCTGGCAGGAATCCCCAGCCGCGACGAGGTCCGGTGGTAACCAGGGAGTCGCAGGCCGGGCTCCCTGTCACCCCTCCCCCATCGGATGCAAGAATTGGGGAACAAGCTACAGCCGCCCCGCATGGTGATGTTCCGGCCAGGGGGCAGGCTTCATCGAGACCGTCGAGGAGGACGCCTAGAGCTGCAGCGGCGACGAGACAACAGGTCCGGTCGGAAGTCTGGGTCCCCGCGGTCGGACGGCAGGTTGCCGGCCCATCTGTCAGCGCGTCGTTGTCCCCGTGTCGGAGATGTCGGTGGGATGGCCAGTCGTCTGCGAGAGAGGAACTGGAGGAAGGCGAACTGGACGATTTTCGGCGAGTTCAGGATGGTCCGGCCGACGGGAATACAGCGCCTGTGCAGCTCGGTGAGTGCATAACTCCGTCTTTGCCATATCCAGCGATTTTTATGTCGGGTGGCGGTGGGGGGCGGCAAGCGTAGCATCGGCTGCCGGGAGCGGCGTGGTCGGGCGCGACCGCGCGGGTCTAGCAGATTTGGTGGGTTGTTTGCAGGAGCTGGTCGGGCGTCTTGATAAGGCGGCGGCGCCGGTAGTTACGGCCGTTTCCCCGGCGGTAGTTTGGGAAGGCCCCCGGGAGGTGGTATCGTTACAGTCGAGTCCCGGGTTGGTGGTGGTGGCTACGGAGGCGGTCGCGGTATCAGTACAGACCGAGGCCCAGAAGGATGGCGATAGGGTGCGGATTGATGATCGTGCTATCGGGGAGGTGTATGTTTGCTTCGAAGGTCCGTTGGGGGCGCATTTAAAGCAGGAGGTGCGTGAGCGGATCTGGAAGGACGAATATGTTGAGATTTTTTCTCTCCTGCCGCTTGCTAAGTTCAACTTGGATAAAAGCAAGCGGAACGAGAGTAAGAAGCAGGAGGAGGAACGTCGGCGGTATAGGCTTATCCCGCAGACGTTCGTCAATTGGTCGCAGGCGTTTGCCATTTTAGCCAGCATGATCGGAGAGAAGGCGCCGGAAAATTGTTCGGCGCTGTTTTGCTATTTTGATGCTATTGGGGAGGCTCATAGGGCATACGGGGGGCAGGCGTGGTTAAGATACGATGAGCAATTCCGTCAGCGAAAAGCGGTGCGGCCGGCGATTCGGTGGGACCAGAAGGATATTGCGCTCTGGTTGAGGGTTACGGCGCCGGTTAAGCTGTCCTTTCCCGGGAGCGCCGGCCAAGGAGGTCAGTACAGCCAGGCCGGTCAAGTTTCAGGGGCAAAAGTGGGATTCTGCTGGCAATTTAACGATGGCCAGTGTAAGTTTGGGGCTACGTGTAAGTTCAAGCATGTGTGTTCAGAATGTAATGGTGCATCCCACGGGGCTGCAAAATGTATGCGGAAGAAGCGTTCAGGGAACCAGTCCTCCTCGGCTAGTCAAGGGGGTGTCGCCGGTGAGGGTGGAAAGGATGGCCCCGTATTTAAATGAGTATCCGGATAGGGCGGGGGCCAAGCTCCTTTACGAAGGGTTTTGTGTCGGTTTTATTATTCCTCCGCCTCCCTATGAGGTCCCGGTTACGCGGCGGAATCTTAAGTCGGCTTACTTGCACGCCGAGGTCGTGTCGGAAAAACTGTTTAAAGAGGTTTCGTTGGGTCGCATGGCAGGGCCTTTTGTTGATCCGCCCATAGAAGGTTTAGTGGTGTCCCCGTTGGGCATCGTTCCAAAGCGCGAGCCCCGGAAATTTCGTTTAATACAGCATTTATCGTTTCCCAAGGGCGCGTCGGTAAATGATGGGATTGATCATGAGTTATGCTCCGTAGTCTATACATCATTCGACAAGGCGGTGGGGCTAGTTCGTGCTGCGGGTCCCGGCGCGCTGTTAGCAAAAACCGACATTGAGGCGGCGTTCCGGTTGTTGCCGGTCCATCCAGACAGCCAACGGTTGCTGGGTTGTTTTTGGAATGGGGCTTTTTACGTGGATAGGTGTCTTCCGATGGGGTGTTCCCTTTCTTGCGCGTATTTCGAGGCGTTTAGTAGCTTCGTGGAATGGGTGACAAACGGAGTAGCCGGGGTCGACTCGTTGATACATTACTTGGATGATTTCTTGTGCGTCGGCCCGGGGGGTTCGCCGGTTTGCGGTAACTTGCTTCATTCATTGCAGAAGGTGGCGAGGGATTTTGGAATCCCTTTGGCGCCTGAAAAAACGGAGGGCCCGGTATCGACCATTTGTTTTTTAGGGATCGAAATTGATTCGGTGGCAATGGAGTGTCGTCTTCCGGCGGATAAGCTAGGGTCTTTGAGGCAGGAGGTACGTCGGGTTTGTAGGTTAAAGAAAATTACGTTGCGTGATCTTCAGTCGTTGCTGGGGAAGTTGAATTTTGCTTGCCGGATTATGCCGATGGGGAGGGTCTTTAGTAGGCGGTTGGCTGCGGCGACAGCGGGGGTTCGTGCGCCACATCACTTTGTGCGGCTCAAGGAGGAGCATCGGGCTGATTGGCAAGTTTGGGATGAGTTTTTGGGCCGGTATAACGGCCGCTCGCTATGGATGGCTCCAGCGCAGGATACGAGTGGTTTACAGATTTTTACGGATGCGGCTGGTGCAGGTGGGTTTGGAGCCTATGGGGGTGGTCCTTGGTGTGCAGGAAACTGGCCGGCTAGCTGGGTGTCCAGTGGACTCACGCGGAATCTGGCCCTGCTCGAGCTGTTCCCTATCGTGGTTGCGGCGACCATTTGGGGGGACAGGCTCAGGGATAAAAAGGTTCGTTTTTACTGCGACAACATGGGGGTGGTGCTGGCCATTAATAACATTACTGCATCCTCTCCTCCGGTAGTTCAGTTGTTGCGACATTTAGTCTTGGTGTGCTTGTCTTTGAACGCGTGGGTGGTGGCGGTGCATGTGCCGGGGGTACAGAATTGTATTGCTGATGCTCTTTCTCGCTCGCAGTGGGACTGATTTCGGGAATTGGCACCGGGAGCGGACCGTCTCGGTTTGGCTTGTCCGGAACATCTCTGGCATCTGGTCTCGGTCCCGTAGGGCACTTGGTGGAAATGTCGTTGGCGCGCACAACGTGGAGTGCTTATTCTGCCTGTTGGAAGCAGTGGGAGGAGTGGGTAAGAGTGTTGGGTAACGTCAGCACGGATCGAGACAGGTTGGTGGCACTTTTGTACTGGTTGGGGGGACGCCTGGGAGGCGGGGTTTTCGTTGGCGAAGGTGAATCGTTTTATTTCTGCGTTGGCTTTTGGTTTTAAGTTACAGGGCTTTCGGGATGTATCCAAAGAATTCTTAGTGGTACAGGCTTTAAAGGGTCTGCGCCGAGGTAGGGTCGAAGCGGATTGTAGAAGGCCCGTGTCGTTTTCTCTTCTCATGTCTTTGGGCGTATCGCTAGTATCTGTCTGTCGTTCTTCATCCGAGGTGGAGCTGTTTCGGTTAGCATTTTCCTTAGCGTTCTTTGGGGCTCTTAGAATTGGCGAGCTGGTGTCACCTAGTACCAAGCGGGCAGGGGGGTTGAGACGGGGGGAGGTGAGCCTATATGGGGACCGGCTTGAGGTATGGTTGCGGCGGTCAAAAACTGATCAATTGGGTAAAGGCAAGCGGATAGTTTCGTTTTCCCTCCCGGGGTCAGCGATGTGTCCGGTCGCTTGCATGCGTGTTTTTAAACCACAGGCGGGGTCTCCCGAGTTGCCGTTGCTTTGTCACGAGGATGGGTCATTCTTATCCAGATTTCAGTTTGGCGCGGTGTTTAAAAAATGCCTGGCGGCGGTCGGCGTCGCGGCGGGTCTTTACTCATCTCATTCCTTCAGGATTGGCGCAGCAACTGAGGCGGGGCGCTGGGGGTTGGATGACGATGGGGTGCGGCGCATTGGCCGTTGGGAGTCCAACAGGTTTAAGTCCTACGTGCGCCCCCATTTGTTATGAGTCATGTTGCTGGTAACAACGTTTATGTGCTGGTATTTAATTTTCTTTTCCTTTTCAGGTCAGCTTCCTTGTCTTGTATGGTTGTTGGCTTTGAGGGCGGATGTCCGCCCTGATGGTCGCCAGTTGCGCATTCCGCGGCAGGACGCGGTTTTGCATTGGCTGGGATTTAGAGGTATGTCGTGGAGCAGGGTGTTAACGGAATTCCAGACATACTCTCGGCTGGATAGGGTTCCAGAAGTCTTGGTGTTGCACGTGGGTGGGAATGATTTGGGGGTCCGCCCCTTTCGGGAGTTGGTGCGGGATATTAAACACGATATGTTGTGTTTGTGGGTTTCCTATCCCGGTTTAGTGATAGTTTGGTCGGACATTGTTCCTAGGAAGCATTGGCGGCTGGCTAGGTCAGTGGAGAGGGTCAATAAGGCTCGTATTAAAGTTAATCGGGCAGTGTCCCGTTTTGTGGCCAAGCGTGGGGGCGTTTGTGTGCGGCACAGGGATTTGGAGTCAGGAGTGGGGAACTACTGGAGGAGTGATGGGGTTCATTTGACCGAGGTTGGGATTGATCTGTGGAGTCTGGCTATAGCAGAAGGAATTGAAAGGGCGGTGGTGGTGTGGCGGAACTCACAGGCTTAAGGTGGTCAAGGCCTGTTTCGCTGTGGCGGGGGGAGTCCTTGAGGTCGGTCAGTACGAAATGGTGGGGGGGTCGCATCGGGGGTATGCGTCCCCCAAAAAAGGTACATGGTGGAAGGCTTCATAGGGTGTTATCCCTTTGAGGTGGACTTCTGGTGGTTGGGGCCATCTGCAGAGGTGAGCGGTGCTTCCGAGCTGGTTTACGGCTGGAGGTAATGTCTTGGTGGTGGTGCAGATGGCTAACTCGAGGTATAAAAGGAATATCTAAAAATGGCTTCAAGGACTTCCCCTGCTCGGATTAATGTTAACGTTAAATGTTATTTATGATTATGACCCATGTTGGGTCATGTGAATTATTAGGAGGAATTCTCTGGTTGGATTCCTAATTAGTTATCCGAATGTTTCGGATTTTAAATTGCATTTTACAAATTTGTGAAATTAATAAACGGCTGCTGTGGCCATTTCACATCCAACCTCGGTGTCGCGTGTCTTTTTCTCAAGGTGGGGGAGGAGGAAAAAGAAGGGATAAGTAAAGGCTCATTAACGCACGACTCTACTTAGGCAAGTCAAGAAGAGGCTGGACGCAGCCCGCAGGGCTTCAGGGGAAGCCGACATGACTGGACATAGGAGGGAAAGGGTTAACTAGATAAGTGAGGTAGGGGGAGGTAGATGAGAGGTAGGGAGGAGTTAGGGGACGTTACTAGGTTTCCCGCTGTTTTCGGCAGTGAGCCGGAAGCAGTGGGAGAAGGAGCAAGTGAAATTTAGAACTCCCACCCTCCCGCCCTTTGTTTGGTTATCCCTTGTGGTTCATGTGAGTTTGTCTATAATCATCGTTTACTGTATTTTCTTATCTAACATGTTGTTTTATTTTCTTTCGGAGTAGGTCCAGGTGTCATAGCAGCTGGCGGGGGGAGTCCTTGAGGTCGGTCAGTACGAAATGGTGGGGGGGTCGCATCGGGGGTATGCGTCCCCCAAAAAAGGTACATGGTGGAAGGCTTCATAGGGTGTTATCCCTTTGAGGTGGACTTCTGGTGGTTAGGGCCATCTGCAGAGGTGAGCGGTGCTTCCGAGCTGGTTTACGGCTGCAGGTAATGTCTTGGTGGTGGTGCAGATGGCTAACTCGAGGTATAAAAGGAATATCTAAAAATGGCTTCAAGGACTTCCCCTGCTCGGATTAATGTTAACGTTAAATGTTATTTATGATTATGACCCATGTTGGGTCATGTGAATTATTAGGAGGAATTCTCTGGTTGGATTCCTAATTAGTTATCCGAATGTTTCGGATTTTAAATTGCATTTTACAAATTTGTGAAATTAATAAACGGCTGCTGTGGCCATTTCACATCCAACCTCGGTGTCGCGTGTCTTTTTCTCAAGGTGGGGGAGGAGGAAAAAGAAGGGATAAGTAAATGCTCATTAACGCACGACTCTACTTAGGCAAGTCATGTAGTATATCATGCAAGCGATCTAACGATCGATGGTTGGAGTCCCCTAGGGGGACTAATAAAAAAAGTCAAAATTAGTTAAATAAAGTTTTGTTTTTGTGTAAAAGTTAAAAGTTAAAAAAAAAACCTTTTCCCCTTTTCCCATTTTCCCCCTAGAGCATAGATACCGCATCCGTAAAAGTTTGAACTATTACAATATATCATTATTTAACCCGCACGGTGAACGGCGTAAAAAAAAATTGTAAACGCCAGAATCTCTATTTTTTGGTCACCTAATCTCCCACAAAAAAATGAAATAAACAGTGATCAAACCGTCGCATGTACACCAAAATGGTATTATTAACCCCTTTGCGCTCAGCGGCGTAATAATCCGTCGCGCTAACTATATCGTTAGCGCTCAGCGACGGACTATTACGTTGCGGGAGTAACGGCCATTTCGGCCGTCCTCCCGACACATGCAGGAGCTGTGACAGCTGCTGTCTCGTACAGCAGCTGTCACAGCTCCTACAGCGGGGACCGATCGCTGGGTCCTCGCTGATTAACCCCTTAAAAGCCGTGTTCAATAGTGATCACGGCTTTTTAGGGGTTAAGCTACAATCGCCAGCCTGCTACGCGATAGCGGCTGGCGATGGTGGCTATGGCAACCGGACACCAAACAATGGCGTCCGGCTCTGCCATCGACGGAAGCCTAGTGGGTCCTGACGAAGTCAGGACCCACTATGCTTGCTGTCAGTGAGTAGCTGACAGCTCTAATACACTGCACTACGCATGTAGTGCAGTGTATTAGAATTGTGATCAGGGCCTCCTGCCCTCAAGTCCCCTAGTGGGACAAAGTAATAAAGTTAAAAAAAAAGTTAAAAAAAGATGTGTAAAAATAAGAAAATAAAAGATTTAAAAGTAATAAAAATCCCCCCTTTTCCCTTATCAGTCTTTATTATTAATAAAAATATATAAACAAACAAATAAACTATACATAATTGGTATCGCCGCGTCCGTAACGGCCTGAACTACAAAATTATTTCGTTATTTATCCCGCGCGGTGAATGGCGTAAAAGAAAATAATAATAAACCGTACCAGAATCACAATTGTTTGGTCACTTCACCTCGCAAAAAATGGAATAAAAAGAGATCAAAAAGTCGCATGTACCTAAAAATGGTCCTGATCGAAACTAAAGTTCGTTACGCAAAAAATAAGTCCTCGCACGGCTTTATTGATGGAAAAATAAAAACGTTATGGCGCTTAGAATAAGGTAACACAAAAAGTGAATGATTTTTTACAAAAAGTATTCTATTGTGCAAATGCCATAAGACATAAAAAAACTATAAACATCTGGTATCGCCGTAATCGTATCGCCCCGCAGAATAAAGTGAATGTGTCATTTATAGCGCACGGTGAACGCTGTAAAAAAAATAGATTAAAAAAACAATAGTAGAATTTCTGTTTTTTAGTCACCACGCCAACTAAAAATAGAATAAAAACTGATCAAAAAGTCCCATGCACCCCATGAAAACTGCAATGAATCCCTCAAGGGGTCTAGTTTCCAAAATGGGGTCACTTTTGGGGGTTTTCCAATGTTTTGGCACCACAAGACCTCTTCAAACCGGACATGGTGCCTAATAAAAAGGAGGCCTCAAAATCCACTAGGTGCTCCTTTGCTTCGGAGGCCGCTGCTTCAGTCCATTACCGCCCGAGGGCCACATGTGGGATATTTCTCAAAACTGCAGAATCTGGGCAATACGTATTGAGTTGCGTTTCTCTGGTAAAACCTTTTGTGTTATAAAAAAAATGGTATAAAGAGGATTTTCTGACAAAAATAAATTTGTAAATTTCACCTCTACTTTGCTCTAAATTCCTCTGAAACACCTAAAGGGTTCATAAACTTTCTAAATGCTGTTGTGAATAATTTGAGGGGTCTAGTTTCTAAAATGGGGTGTTTGATAGGGGTTTCTAATATATAGGTCCATCAAAGCAACTTCAGAACTGAACTAGAACCTAAAAAAATAAATAAATGAGGCAATACTTTGCTTCTTACATTATACTGATAATGAGCCGTGCACACCCCGAGATGACCCAGTTTTGACCGTTTGTATAAACGGAGACCCCTATTAGACCGTTTCAGTGCCCGGTTTTCCCAAGCATACACCCCCGAGAAGTGTATTTCTATTGATGAGTCCCTGGTACATTTTAAAGGGAGGGTTCAATTCCGCGAGTACCTGCCGGGTAAGAGGGCAAGGTATGGTGTGAAGATGTATAAGCTGTGCGAGAGTGCATCCGGGTATACCTACAGGTTTAGGATATATGAAGGGAAGGACACCAGTATTCAGCCCCCAGAATGCCCCCCCTTACTGGGAGTTAATGCAAAAATTGTGTGGGATTTGGTGCACCCACTGCTGGACCAGGGTTACCACCTCTACCTGGATAATTTTTACACCGGCGTCCCACTCTTCAACTGCCTCGCTTCCAGTCATGCAGCATGCGGCACTGCTAGAAGAAATCTGAGAGGCCTCCCTAAGACACTGCAGGGCAAACAAGAAGGGGTGAGCGCAGGGCACATTCTAGCAGCAACATATTGTGTGTCAAGTACAAGGACAAGAGAGATGTCACACCAGTACCCATGTACCTGTACGAGGTACCAGTACAGAGACCCCTAAACCAGACTGCATCCTGGACTACAATAGGTACATGGGAGGGGTGGACTTGTCAGATCAAGTCCTGAAGCCCTACAGCGCCATGCGGTGTGGTATAAGAAGCTGGCCGTGCACATCATACAGATGGCATTGTACAATGTGTACGTGCTACGTCGATGTACAGGCCAGAGGGGAACTTTCCTGGAATTTCAAGAGGTGGTTATCAAGAACCTAATCTTTAGGGACCAGGAAGGGGGGGGCACCCAGTACTTCTGGAAGCGAGGCCACACGCATCGTACAAGGGCAAAACTTTCCAGGAGAAGTTCCCCAAACTGGCAAGAAGGGAGAAAGTCAAAATAGGTGCAAAGTCTGCTATAAGAGGGGTATAAGGGAGGACACAATATATCAATGTAACGCGTGTCCCGAATAACCAGAGCTCTGTATGAAAGAGTGTTTTAACATTTATCATACATCCCTTGATTTATAATTTACCCCAATTCTACTTACCCTGATGTACTCCGCACAGCTTATCCCCCCTTATCTTTCCCTTCTGAGCCCTGCTGTGTGCCCAAGCAGCTGATAACAGCCACATTGAGGGTATTGCCATACCCGGGAGAACCCACATTACAGTTTATGGGGTGTATCTCTCCAGTCAAAATGCTCACTACACCTCTAGATGAATGCCTTAAGGGTGTAGTTTTTAAAACGGGGTCACTTCTTGCGGGTTTCAACTGTACTGGGGCTTCTGCACACATGACTTGGCACCAGAAAATCCCCAGTAGGCCAAATGGTGGTCCTTTCGTTCTGAGCCCTCCCATGGGCCCAAACAGCAGTTTATCACCACAAATGGGGTATTGCTGCACTCAGGACAAATTGCGCAACAGAATGGGGTATTTTATTTCTTGTGAAAATAAGAAATTTTCAGCCAAAACTACATATTATTGGAAAAAATTAATTTTGTTTTAATTCCCAGCCCAATTCAAATAAGTTCTGTGAAGAAACTATGGTGTCTAAATGGTCACATTACCCATAAATGAATTCCTTGAGGGGTGTAGTTTCCAAAATGAGGTCACTTCTGGTGGGTTTCCATTGCTTTGATACCTCTGGGGCTCTGCAAATGCGACATGGCACCCGAAAACCAAACCAGCAAAATCTGCACTCCAAAGAACACACAGCGCTACTTCACTTATGAGGCCTCCCATGGGCCCAAACTGCAGTTTATCGCCACAAATGGGGTATTGCTGCACTCAGGAGAAATTGGGCAACAAAATGGGGTATTTTGTTCCCTGTGAAAATAAGAAATTTTGATAAAAAATGACATCTTATTGGAGAAAATGTAATTTTTTTCATTTCACAGCCCAATTCAAATAGGTGCTGTGAAAAAACTGTGCGGTCAAAATTGTAACAACAACCATATTTGAAATCCTTGAGGGGTGTAGTTTCCAAAATGGGGTCACTTCTGGTGGGTTTCCATTGCTTTGATACCTCTGGGGCTCTGCAAATGCAACATGGCACCCGAAAACCAATCCAGCAAAATCTGGACTCCAACAAACACATAGCGCTCCTTTCATTCTGAGCCCTCCCATGGGCCCAAACGGCAGTTTATCACCACAAATGGGGTATTGCCGCACTAAGGACAAATTGGGAAACAAAATGGGCTATTTTGTTCCCTGTGAAAATAAGAAATTTTGATCACAAATGACATCTTATTGGAAAAAATTACATTTTTTTAATTTCACAGCCCAATTCAAATAGGTGCTGTGAAAAAACTGTGCGGTCAAAATGGTAACAACAACCATAAATTAATTCCTTGAGGGGTGTAGTTTCCAAAATGGGGTCACTATTCTGGGATTCCTACTGTTTTGGCACCTCAACACCTCTTCAAACCTGGCATGCTGCCTAAAATATATTCTAATAAAAAAGAGGCCTCAAAATGCACTAGGTGCTTCTTTGCTTCTAGGGCTGGTGTTTTAGTCCATGAGCGCACTAGAGCCACATGTGGGACATTTCTAAAAACTGCATAATATGGACAATACATATTTAGTAGTGTTTCTCTGGTAAAACCTTCTGTGTTACAGAAAAAAATTGAATAAAATTGAAATTCAGCAAGAAAAATGAAATTTGCAAATTTCACCTCCACTTTGCTTTAATTCTTGTGAAATGCCTGAAGGGTTAAAAAAAACTTTATAAATGCTGTTTTGAATACTTTGAGGGGTCTAGTTTTTAAAATGGGGTGTTTTATCAAGGTTTCTATTACATAGGCCCCTCAAAGCCTCTTCAGAACTGAAGAAGTACCTTAAAAAAAAGGCTTCTGAAATTTTCTTAAAAAAATTTGAAATTGCTGTTTATGTTCTAAGCCTTGCAACGTCCAAGAAAAATAAAAGAATGTTCAAAAAACGATGCCGATCTAAAGTAGACATATGGGAAATGTGAACTAGTAACTATTTTGGGTGGTATAACCGTCTGCTTTACAAGCAGATGCATTTAAATTCTGAAAAATGCTATTTTTTCCAATTTTTCTCTAAATTTTGCCATTTTTCACCAATAAACACTGAATATATCGACCAAATTTTACCACGAACATGAAGCCCAATGTGTCACGAGAAAACAATCTCAGAATCGCTTGGATAGGTTTAAGCATTCCGACGTTATTACCACATAAAGTGAAATATGTCAGATTTGAAAAATGGGCTCTGAGCCTTAAGGCCAAAACTAGGCTGCGTCCTTAAGGGGTTAAAAACGACAGCTTATCCTGCAAAAAATAAGCCCTCATACCACTTAATGGACAGAAAAATAAAAAAGTTCTGGCTCTCAGAATTTGGCGACACAAAATACATTTTTACACTTAGGTTTTTACTTGTAAAAGTAGTAAAATATAGAAAAAACTATATATATTTGGTATCGCCGTAGTCGTATTGACCCAGAGAATAAAGGTAACATGTTGTTTTAATTGCACAGTGAATTCCGTAAAAACGGCGCTCAAAAAACCATCGAGGAATCGCTGTTTTTTTCATTTTCTACCCCACAAATAATTTTTTTCCCCGTTTCCTAGTACATTATATGGTAAAATAAATGATGCTACAAAAAGTTACAACTCGTCCGGCAAAAACCAAGCCCTCATAGTACTATATCGACCGAAAAAGAAAGACGTTATGGCTTTTGGAAGGTGGGGAGGAAAAAACGAAAATGAAAATCTGAAAAAGGGCTGCGGCGGGAAGGGGTTAATGCATTGCATTACGCATGTATTAGAATTGAAATCAGCGGTGCAGGCCTTCAAGACCCCTAGTGGGGCTAATTTTAAAAAAAAAAAAAGTTAATTAAAATTTACAAAAATAAAAAATACATGTTTCAAATAACAAAAAAAACATCCTTTTTTCCTATAATAAGTATTTTTTATAGGAAAAAATGAAAACATTAAAAAAAAATCTATGTATAGTTGTTATAGCAGCATCTGTAACGGCTCGATCTATAAAGCTATTACATTATTTATCCTGCATGGTGAACGCAATACATTTTTTTATAAAAAAACAATGCCAGAATCGCTGTTTTTTGGTCACCTAAAAAGTGATTCAAAATTCACATTTACCGTACCAATAAAAACTACAGTCCATACCACAATTAACAAGACCTCATTCAGCTTTCTTGAGGGAAAAATAAAAGTTATGACTCTTCGAATATGGCGAATCAAAAAAGATTTTTTTATTTAAAAAAAAAAAAAGTTATTTTATTGTGCAAATGCTGTCAAATATAAAAAACTATATAAAATTGGTATTGCCGTAATCACCCATCCACATGCAGAAAAAAGTTAATTTGTCATTTTTAACACAGTGAACGCCGTTAAAAAAGACTCAATAACAATACTAGAATTGCGTTTTTTTAAGTCACCACGCCTCCCAAAAAATTAAATAAGTGATAAAAAGGTTGCATGTGTCCCAAAATGGTACTAATCGACACTACAGATTGTCCCAAAAATAATAAGCCCTTAAACAGCTGTCGACAAAAAGATAAAAAGTTACGGCTCTCAGAATTTGTCGACACAAAGGTGCAGAGTGTGTTCCAAAAGGGGGATAAGATTGTGCACCATTTATCAGTGCGACACTGGCCACACATCTGTATATAAGGCCTCATGCACATAACCGTAGCCATGTGCACGGCTTGTGATTTTCGGGTCGGCCGGCAGCGGACTGTCAGCCGCAAGCCGCCCACAAATCGCGGGCAATGCACATGGCCGCGGCCATTATTTCTCAATGAGCCCGGACCACAGAAGACGGCCGTAATAAGACATGTCCGTTCTTTCTGCGGTGCGGGCTCCCGGGCCATGAACAGACCGTAAAAACTACCGTCGTGTGCATGGCCCCATAGAAATGAATGGGGCCGCAATTCTCCCATGGATTTTCATGGGGAATTGCAGTCGCAAAAGCACGTTCGTGTGCATGGGGCCTTATTATTTATTTACCACATTATACCAGTAAAACCATAACAGAACTACTACCAATCAAAATCCACACTCCAAGACCCAAATGGCGCTCCCCCCCTTATGAGTCCTACAGTGTGCCCAAACAGCAGTTTACATCCACATATATGGCATTCCCATACCTGGGAGAACCTGCTTAACAATTTATGAGGTATTTGTCCTTACTGGCACAAACTGTGCAAACTGGGCACAGCATATTGTGCACTATAATGGCATATTAATGGAAAATTTAAATTTGTGCACCATCCGCTGCACATTTATTTTGGTAAAAAAACACCTTTGTGATAAATTACTCGCTATGCCCCTTGATAAATGCCTTGGGTACTTCTTTTGTTTTTTTTCTATTTGACCTCTGAGCCCTGCAATTGTGGGCCAGTGTTGTGAAAATCAGCAAAATAGCCCTCAAATGCCCATGGTGCTGTTTCACTTCTGAGCCCTGTCATATCCCCAGGCAAATGATAAATGCCTTCTCGCGGGCTTACACTGTACTCTGGTATGTACCTCAGGGAGCTTTGCAAACGCGATAAGGCTCCCAAACACCAATCCAACTAAATATTCACTTTGAAAGTCAAATGACGCTCCTTCCATTCTGAGCCTTGTCATGTGCCCAAACAGAAGTTTAGGGCCACATTTGGGGAATGCCATACTCTGGAAATATTGAGTAACATATTGTGCTGTATCCTTTCTTCTATTACCCCTTTTAAAAATGAAAAATTGGGAGCTAAAACTACATATTATTGGAAAAAATTAAAATTTTTCATTTTCACTGCCTAGTTCTAATAAAATCTATGAAATACCTTTGGGGTTAAAATGCTCAGTACATTCCTAGGTGAATGCCCTGAGGGATGTAGTTTCCCAAATGCAGTAACTTCTCAGGGGTTTCCGGCTCTGCAAATGCGACATGGTGCCCAAAACTCAATCCAGCAAAATCTTCATGCCAAATAGCTGTCCTGCATTTCTGAGCTCTGTCGTATGTCCAAACAGCAGTTTATGACCACATATGGGGTATTTCCTTGGGATAAATTGCTTTACAAATGTTCGGGTGCTTTTTTTCCTTTATATCTTTTAAAAATGAGAAAATTCAACATTTTATTGGAAAAATATATATTTTCACGGCCTAATTCCAATAAAATTCTGCAAAAAACCTGTGGGTCTGAATGCTCACTATACCCTAGTTAGGTTCCTTGAGGGGTTTAATTTCCCAAGTAGGGTCACTTTTGGGGGGTTTCCAGGGTTTTAGTCCCTCAGAGGCTTTTTACATCCGACATGGTACTTGAAAACCATTCCAGCTAAATTTGAGCTCCAAAAGCCAAATGGTGCTCCTTCCATTTTGAGCCTTGCCATGTGCCCAAACAGACGTTTATGACCACATATGGGGTATTGGCGTACTCATGAGAAATTGCTTTACAAATGTTGGGGTGCTTTTCCTCCTTTATTCCTTGTAAAAAGAAATAAATATGAGTTAAACGACATTGTATGTGAAAAATGTAGATTTTAATTTTCACGGCCTAATTCCAATAAATTCAACTAAAAACCTACTGGGTCAAAATGCTCACTATACCCTTAGATGAATTCCTTGGGGGTTTAGTTTCTATAGTTGTGTCTTTTTGGGGCTGTTTCCTATGTTTTGGCACCACAAGACCTATTTGAACCTGACATGGTGCCTAAAATATATTCTAATATTAAAATCCACTAGGTGCTCCTTTGTTCTGAGGCCAGTGTTTAAATATGATGTTGTGCTTCAGAAAAAATGGATCAAAACTGAATTTCTGCAAAAAAATATAAAATTTGTACATTTCCCTTCCACTTTGCTTTAAATCCTTTGTAACAATGCCTAAAGGGTTAAGAAACTTTCTAAATGCTGTTTTGAATACTTTGAGGGGTGCCGTTTTAAAAGGTGATTTATGGGGTTTTATAATATATAGGCCCCTTAATGCCACTTCAGAACTGAACTTGTCCCTAAAAAATAGATTTGGAAAATGTATTGAAAATTTTGGAAATTGCTGCTAAAGTTATAAGCCTTGTAACATCCTAGAAAATTAAAAGGACTTTCAAAAAGTGATGCCATCCTAAAGTAGTCATATTGCTCTCTGTTGTCAGCCTATATCCGGAAATCCGCTACCAACCTGTATCCAGTCCGCTAGTGCTATCTTTTGTCAGCCTGTATCCAGTTATCCGCTACCAGCCTCTATCCACTTATTCACTATTGCTATCTGTTGTCAGTCTGTGTCCAGTTATCCGCTACCAGCCTGTATCCAGTTCTCTATTGCTGTCTCTTGTCAGTCTGTATCCAGTTATCCGCTTCCAGCCTGTATCCAGTCTGATATTGCTGTCAATGTTCAGCCAGTATTGAATTATCCACTGTCTGCCAGTGTCCAGCTACCTGCCTTTGTCCAGCTGTCCGTTATCTACCTATGTCCAGTCATCTACTATCCGCCAGTGTCCAGTGATCCGCTATCAGCTTTCATCCAGCTGTCTGCCCGCTGTCAGTCTGCCTCCTACTGTTGGGGTCAAGCCCGAAGATTCCATCCATCAATGTGCCATCTGCCAGTGCCTGTTTCTAGTCCGCGTGGACAGCAAGTACTCTGTCGGGACCACCTCAAGACGTAGCAACCTTCTAGACTCCCCGCAGTGAAGACAAAATCCCTATATAGGGTTTAAGGGGTGAGGACCAGGGAGGCTACTTAGATAATGCCCTTAGAGGTGGCCCTAAGCCAAACCAGTGGAGAAGCCCAGTGGGTCCACAACCTGCTGTTCGTTACAATTTATATATAGTTAATGGTTCACCTCTTAGCCGTCTTTTTTCTAAACTAAATAACCCTAATTTTGATGATATTTCTGGGTACCGTAGTTCACAGTACTCCATTTATTATATCAGTTGCCTGCCCTTGAACCCGCTCAAGCTCAACTATGTCTTTCTTCTGCACTGGTGCCCAAAATTGAACACAATACTCCATGTGCGGTATTACTAGAGATTTATAAAGTGGTAGAACTATGTTCTCATCATGTACATCTATGGCCCTTTTCATGCACATTATGACCTTATTTGTCCTGGCAGTATTTGCCTGACACTGGTTGCTACAGTTAAAGGAAAGGTGTCATGATTTAATTTTTTTTGTAATTAAATAGCTTTTTATATAATGTAAAGAATTTTTTTTTTTAATTTATGTTGTCACTTTCAACTTTTTAATGTATTAATACTTTTACTTCTCTGAGGGCTGCCAATTTTTTTTCATCTCTGTATGTGTCGATTAATGACACATACTAAGATGCTATACGGCACATACAATCCCATAGAGAATGCGAACGGGAGCCGTCTGTGTGTGAACTCGTTCCTAGAGAGAAATCCAGCGCCATTTTCATGTGGTACGGAAGCCGCTGCCGGACAGTAAGATGACGACTTCCGGCCACGGCTTCCGACCATATGTTCAACGAAGCGAAGGCGCGAGGAAGAGGAGCGTAGGCGGCAAGAACTTGGTAAGACGCTCAGATAATGGCGGCACACAGTGTAGGCGGTTTGAAGACATTCAAACCCCTCCCCGCCTGCCACTAGCCAGAAGAAGGGAGGGGGAATTGTGTGAGGACACTATAGGAGAGTGTGTCCACCCCAAATTTGCAGCAGAAATCTATGAGGTTTACCACTGTGACCATGCTGCAATTTTGGGAACTGCTCCCTCTAGTGGCCAGCACATGGAAATATTATAAATTAGAATCTAATTTATAATATTTTCTGACTTGTGAAAAAAATAAAAAACATTAAAACAATGTGTAATCAGTTATATACTCATTGTTTAACTGAAAAAAATAAAATAATTTCTAGCGACACATTCCCTTTAAGTTTGCTGTTAACTTAAATTCCTAGGTCCTTTTCCACATCACTTTTACTCAGTGCTTTCCCACTTAGTATGTAACAGTGACATGTATTTTCCCTTCCCAAATGCATAACCTTACATTTATCAGTTTTAAACCTCATTTGCCACTTCTCTGACCAAGCCTCCAACTTCTCCAGATCCATATGTAAAAGAATAGTGTGCTCCTTTTTGTTAATTATTATACACAGTTTTGTATCATATGCAAAAATGTAAATTTTGTTGTACAATCAGTGGCGGATTAAGTAGACCAGAGGCCCTGGGCTGTTCCCAAAACTTAGCCCCCCCTGACAGTCTCCAACCATCACTGACAGCATCACACTGTGTAGGGACACATCCTCCTGACAAGGGGAATAGTAACACCCAGTTGTCTATTTGTCCTGGGTTACAGAGAGACTTTTTGTGGAAGACAAAGATTTCCTATAACAGACGTGTTCAGGATAGGTGACAAGTTCCGTATAAATACAGTGACTCGCAGGTGTCATCTTCACTGATGGGAGTCGCTCTCTTTTCTTTTCCTCTACATCTGACACAGACCATTATTACAACTTCTCCTGATGACTGCAAAGTTTCCTGCAGAGACTTCTTTGCCCCTTGCTTCTGCAGCCACTTCCTGCCTCTATAGAAACACAAAAATTCAGACACCAAACCCGCTAAATTGTTCCATACTCCAGACCCCTAAGCAAACTCAGGCCCACACATTAACTCAAACTAATAAATTCGGACCCCAGACCAAACCCTAGATTACATACAGACCCCAGACCTTCTAAACTATTGCAGTCCCCAGACTGGACACCCCCAAAACAAATACAAACCCTAGAACAAGCACCCTAAATAAATACAGACTCTAGAACAGACCCAGTAAATACAGACCCCCAGACTTGACCCCCTAAAATAATACACACCTCAGGACAGACCCTTAAATACAGACCTCAGACCTCCTAAAGCAATACACACCCCATATACTTACATAGGAGCTCAAAGTCTTCCCTACGGAGTCTTGCTGCTGTACTAGGACCTGCCTACATGGACATGTGACCTGCAGATCTTTCAACAGTGACAAGAACTGCAAACTTCAGGTCTTCTGACCTTATGTGTGCAAGTCCTTTTGCAGCAATGCAACAAAACTGTAATGTACTTTGGGCGGCCATGGGCCCCCCGGTAACCTCAGGCGCAAACGCTCATATGATGATCCACCACTGTGTACAATCCCTCTACAAGGTCTTTAATAAATATAGTAAACATCATAGGGCCCAAAACTGACTCCTGTAATACCCCACTAGTAATGCTGACCAAATCTATGTATGTACCGTTAATAACCATTGTTTTCTATCACTAAGCCAGTTTCTTACCCACTTACACACATTTTCACCCAGTCCCAGAATTAAAATTTTATGTACCTAACTTTTTTACAGCCCAGTATTAAATGCTTTGGAAAAATCAAGGTATGTGACATAACTCACCCCGGTCCAATCTAGAGCTTAGAAGCTGATCAAATTACTTTGACAGGACCGATCCCTCATAAACTCACGCTGATAGGGAGTAATTCCTTTATTCTCATTGAGAAACTCCAGGATATCATCTCCTAGAAAACTTTTAAACATTTTACCCACAATAGAGGTTAAACTTATAGGTCTATAGTTTCTGGGCTCAGTTTTTGACCCAATCTTGAATATTAGCACCAAATTTGCTATGCACCAATCCTATAGAACAGACCCTGTCGTTATAGAATCCTCAAATATCAGAAATAATGGTACTTAATATGGTAACAGTATATCACTGTACTGAATTCCCTTAGAACTCGGGGGTTTATATCATATGGACCTGGTGATTTGTCTATTTGAATCTATTTTAAATCTTTTTAAGGAGGCTCTGCACTTCTTCCTGGGTTAGACAGGTGACATTTAATGGAGAATTTAATTTATTTCTCTGCATTTCACATGACATTTCATTTTCCTCTGTAAACACAGTGGTGAAACAAATGTTTAATAAATTAGCTTTTCCTCTTTAACCTCCACAAATTCTCCCTCAATACCAATCCGAACGGTCCTGTGACGTTGATCACTCTGATTTGACAGTCAAAAATGCCCTAGATATAGCTGTTACCGACTATTATGAGTTCATCTCTCTCAGGGAGCTTGTCAGAGCCGATTAGTTGTGCTTAGAGCTCTGGGAAGAAAAAAGAGAGTGAACAAAAAGCTGTGATCAGTTAAAAATAATAAAGTATAAACCCTCCTGATCCCTGTGCCTAAATTCACCCCTGACACCACACCTCTCAGTCTCTACCATCAGGGGCTAATCCCCCAAAGTGCCCCAGCAACATCTGTGGTCTCCCCCAGGGTTGCCAAGCCCCACTTCCGAAATTTCTGGACAACTCAGCTAAAAATCACAGACCAAAATTTTTACGGACACATTACAAAATCATAGGCCTGTGCACTGTGCAGTGTTCTATGAGTGACTCACCAATCACAGCCTCGCTTGTACCTTTCCCGTGCTAACTTAGGTGGTTTTCTCTAAATAGTCGTTATCTTTCCCTTTTTTTCCTTATTCCAGCCACGACTCGTCTCTGCAGAATTTGGCATACAGACATGTTGGTTTCTCACTTTTCCAGCATCCACCACACCTATACCCAATCCTCTAAACAAACTCGTAATCCACAGTGCCCAAGACAGTAATAATGATGCCTCAGTGCTCGACACAATAAAAGTGCATCTCAGTAACCGTGCCCCTTATGTGCCCCCTGACATACTGCCACACACAGCACCCCCTTGTAGATAGCGCCACACACATCCCCCTTGTAAATAGCGCCACACAGCCCCTCCTTGTAGATAGCGCCACACAGCCCCCTTGTAGGAAAACTCCATAAAGCCCCCCTTGTAGATAGCGCCACACAGCTCCCCCTTGTAAATAGTGCCACACAACCCCCTTTGTAAATAGCACCACACAGCCCCCCCTGTACTTAGTGCCACACTGAAAAGTGCAAACAGAGTGGAGGGTGGTAGTGGTAGCCTACTGAATTTGAAAATATGCCCGGCCGCAGCCTACTATTCCTTCACACTGTGCATGTACATTTTGGCGCATACGCAGTGCACAGTTCAAAGAGAATGCAGAAAAATCCTGGAATGGTGCTTTTTTCTGCTGGACGCTATGGACGGCAGAGAAAAACACCCATTTTTGCGGACTGTCCGTAAATTTACAGACGGTTGGCAACCCTGGTCTCTCCTGACCACACCAACAGACAATCACACCCATCAGGGCATAATTGCCCACAAGTGCCCAGTGAGAGTCTGAGGTGACCCCTGACCCAGGGCAATATTTAGAGTTGATGCTGCCCTAGGCCCTCTTAGTGCTCACACCCCCAATAACTCCATAGTGTTACTAATGTTTTTTTTGGTGTTGGTTTGTTTTTTTACAGGTTTGGGTTTTGGACTACTTTGGATTCGAGGACTACTTTGATTATAGCATCTTTTATTTTCAATATAATGGTTAACGAGGGTTGTGTAGGTTTTTTATTTCAGTAAAATATTTTTTCTGTGTTTTTTTATTAATACTGCCTACGTCTTCATGCACAAGACCGTAAGGGTTTTTACTGTCCGCAAATACGGATGCACATACGTAGCCGTCCACAATTGCGGAAGCACACTTAGACTTTTAGATGCAATTGCGGACAAGAATAGGACATGTTTTTGTTTTGCAGATCATTTCTATGGCCCAGACACACATCCGTAGATATAAATTCACAATTTCATCCGTAATTACCTGATCCGTAATCACGGTTGAAAACTACGGTCATGTGTATGGGGCCTTAGTAATGGCAGCATCAATTACTAAGGTGCGACTTAGTGTTAGCCGGTGAAAAGACAAACACTAACCCCCATTAGTCACCAGGGGTAAACGATGTGGTGTCCCCTCCATTTTTCATAACCAGTCAGACACAGCATAGCAGCACCAGGCTAGCATTACCAGGGTGGGAAGTCTTACGGTTTTTGAGCTTTCCCAGCCTAATAAAAACCGACTGCGGTCACGCCAGTGCCCAACCATTACTGCAGATGTTCGGATACTGGATTGTATCCGTATCTTCCTGGTACCCCTGGTGGCGGTGGGTACCGGGGTTATAATGGGGTTTAGTGCTTGCCTTTTCACCGTCTAACACTAAGCCCCGCCTTAATAATGGACGCTGTCAATCAGAGAGCGGCCATTACTAAGGCAGTAGTAATGATGTTAAAAAAAAAGCACCAGCAAATAAAAACCCCACACAGAACCCTTGTATCACATTGATGGTATGGCAGCTGGCCAACCTAACACATGTCACAGTCTATAGTTCGTATAGGTGTACGTGTGGTAGCTCAGACAGTAGCAAGACAGGCTCAGCTGGGACTAGGCAGCAGGCAGGCACTAGGCGTGGTGCAGCAGGACAGGTGTGGTACTCAGCGCAATATGACTCCAGGATAGTACGGGATACAGGTTACAGGTAGCAGGAATGGGAATCACTGGGAACTGGAAAACACCTAGACCCTCTGCAAAGATAGACTAGGGTAATAACAACAAAGCTCAGGAAAGGCAGAAAGGGGCAGAGCCCATCTTATAGTCCAGGGTGCTCATGGGCTAATTTAATACTTTAACTCAGATGCACGCGCTGGCCCTTTAAAAGCGGGTACGAGCATGCGCACGCACCCTATGGGACCCGGCCGAGAGAAGCTGAAGTGAGCGATGGCATCTCCTGAGGAGGAGATGGGGGCCAGCGCTCACAGATCCATGGCTGCGGCCGTCAGGAGGTGAGTGAGCCTGACGGCCCGCGGCCATGGGCATGACAGTATCCCACCTCCTTACGCCCCCTCCTCTTAGGGCCAGAGCGAGACAGAAACTTCTTCAGAAGGGTAGAAGAATTGAGGTTCTCCTCTGGCTCCCAGGACCACTCTTCAGGACCAAACCCCCTCCAATCCACCAAATAAAAGGTTCTTCCACCCACTTTCTTGGTATCCATGATCTCCTTAACCTCAAAAGTATCTGATGAACCGCTGGGAGCCACTGCAGGACTAGGAATCTTGGAGTAGCGGTTCAGGACCACAGGTTTGAGAAGGGAAACATGGAAGGAGTTGGCGATCTTGAGGGTAGGAGGCAGCCGAAGCTTGTAGGAGACAAGGTTGATTTGTTGCAAAATCTCGAAGGGTCAGAGAAACCTGGGAGCAAACTTGTAAAATGGCACCATCAGCCGGATATTCTTAGAGGACCACCAGACCTTAGTGTCTGGAAGAAACTGGGGAGGCTCTCTTCTTCTTGTTTCTGCTTTTCTTTTCATGCGGTCGACCGCCAGCAGAATAGAAGTTCGGGTCTGCTGCCAGATTTGTAGAAAGTCCTTGAATGTAGAGTCAGCTGCAGGTACCTGGGACGTAGTGGAAACAGGGAGAGGTATTCGTGGGTGTTGGCCGTAGACAATGAAGAATGGGCTGGAGGCGGTGAACTCACTAGTGTGGTTGTTGTAGGAGGACTCAGTCCAAGGAAGCAGCTGCACTCAGACATCATGCTGCCTGAAGATAAAGTGTCATAGATAGTTCTCCATCTGATTTATTCTCTCAACTTGACCATTGGACTGGGGATGGTAGGCTGAGGAAAAGTCCAACTTCACACCATGGAGTCCGCAGACGGCTCTCCAGAACTTTAAGGTGAACTGAATCCCCCGATCCAACATAATATGCAGAGGCAAGCCGTGCAGACGGAAGATGTGTTGGACGAAGAGATTGGCCAGTCGGAAAGCAAAAGGTAGGCCGGTCAGTGGAACAAAATGAGCCATCTTGGAGAATCGATCCACCACCACCCAGACCGTGCTGCATCCAGCAGAGGGAGGTAGGTCCGTGACAAAGTCCATAGCAATATGTTGCAAGGGGGCATCGGGCACAGGCAGCGACAGGAGCAGGCCAGCCGGTGTGGAGTGGGCAACTTTATTTGCTGCGCACACCGTGCAGGAGGAGACAAAGTCCGTGATGTCTTTGGGCAGCGTGGGCCACCAGAACTGACAAGCAATCAGGTCTCGGGTCTTACGGGCACTCGCTTGACATGCCAGTTTGGAACTGTGTCCCCAGCGGAGGATTCTTCTTCTGTCTGCCAGACGCACAAAAGTCCTCCCCGGGGTAATGTCTCTAACTTGCGGAGGGTTGTCAGGGATGATGCAGGATAGATCAATGATATTCTGTGGAGACTCCATAGTGTCCTCTGTTTCGAACGACCGGGACAAGGCATCGGCCCTCACATTCTTGTCGGCTGGACGGTAGTGGAGCTCAAACTGGAACCGGGCAAAGAACAGATACCACCTGGCTTGACGAGGATTCAGTCATTGGGCCGTTTGGAGATAGGTGAGGTTCTTGTGGTCCGTGAATATCAAGATGGGATGAACTGCGCCCTCTAGTAGATGTCTCCACTCCTCCAGAGCCAATTTTATGGCCAGTTACTGCAGATCCCCAATCAAGTAATTGCGTTCTGCGGAAGAGAAGACTCTAGAGTAATAGCCACATACCATAGTCTTGCCCTTGGAACCTCTCTGGAACAGGAGTGCACCAGCACCGACAGAGGAGGCGTCCACCCCCAACGAGAACTGTTGAGATACATCAGAATGATGGAGGATAGAGGCTGACGTGAAGGCACTATTCAGGCTATTAAATGTGGATTCCGCCTCAGGAGTCCACACTGTCCCGAAGCGGGTTAGTGGACCCACTAGGCCATACCGCTGTAGCGGGGAGGCAGCTGGCCAAACAACAGGAAACCCCAGCAATACAATGTCCCGCACAAGGGTACCTGGATAGTCTGGACAGTGGCCGCAGCTCTGGCACTGATGGAGATGGGTGCAGCAGGTAACGCCAAACGTGGCGGATGACACAGGTGCCGCAGGTTGCGCCAGATGTGGCGGATTCCTCCAGACGTGGCAGATGACATAGGACGTGGCGGATTCCTCCAGATGTGGCAGATGACACTGGATGTGGCGTATTCCTCCGGACGTGGCAGATGACACAGGACGTGGCAGACTCAATACTAAAGGCACAACACGGGAAACAGGAACAGGAACAAGGCACAGGTAACAACTGGAACGGGAAACACTAAGGGACCATTTGCAAGACAGACTGGGAAAACTAACAACGCTCAGGCAAGGATCAGAAGGGCTGGGGCCTTCTTATAGACCAGGAAATCGTGGCAGTTGATGATGATGACGAGGCCTTTAAGGCCGGGCACGAGCGTGCGCGCGCACCCTACGAGACACATCAGAACGGAGCGTCCATGAACGCCACAGTATCCCCCCTCTTAAGCCCCCTCTTCTTGGGGCCAGAGCGAGAGAGGAATTTCTTAATAAGCGCAGGGGCACTGAGGTTCTCTTCTGGCTCCCAGGACCTCTCCTCAGGACCAAACCCTTTCCAGTCCACCAAATAGAAAGTCCTTCCTCCTACCCTCTTGCAGTCCAGGATCTCCCTCACCTCGAATATATCAGAAGAACCGCTGGGAGCAACTGTGGAACTAGAAGTCTTGCTGTAGCGGTTCAGGACCACTGGCTTCAGGAGGGACACATGAAAGGAGTTGGGGATTCTGAGGGTAGGAGGCAGCCGCAGCTTATAGGAGACAGGGTTTATCTGTTGCAGAATCTCGAAAGGACCAAGGAACCTGGGAGCAAACTTGTATGAGGGTACCTTCAAGCGAATGTTGCGAGAGGACAGCCAGACTTTAGTCCCCGGAAGATACTGAGGCGGCTCTCTTCTCCTAGTATCTGCTTTTCGCTTCATGCAATCGACTGCCAGTAAAATAGAGGACCGGGTCTGTTGCCAGATTTGCAAAAAGTCCCCAAAAGCAGAGTCAGCAGCGGGTACTTGAGATGCGGTCGACACTGGAAGAGGGACTCTAGGATGTTGTGAAATGGAGTGGAAGTGGAGGACTCACTTGTGTGGTTGTTGTATTAGAACTCGGCCCATGGAAGAAGCTGTACCCAGTTATCATGCTGTGAAGAGATGAAGTGGCGGAGATAATTCTCCATGATCTGGTTGATCCTCTCAACTTGCCCATTGGACTGGGGGTGATAAGCTGAGGAAAATTCCAATCTCACATCCAGGAGTTTACAGAGGGCTCTCCAGAACTTTGATGTAAATTGAGCACCCCAATCTGACACGATGTGAAGAGGCAAGCCATGCAAGCGAAAGATGTGTAGAATGAAGAGACTCGCCAGACGAGGAGCAGAAGGTAGGCCGGTCAGTGGGTTGAAATGTGCCATCTTAGAGAACCGGTCCACCACCACCCAGACAGTGTTGCATCCTGCTGAGGGGGAAAGGTCTGTGACAAAGTCTATTGCAATGTGCTGCCAGGGGGCATTGGGTACAAGCAGAGGTTGAAGCAGGCCGGCAGGCTTGGAGTAAGTCACTTTGTTAGAGACACACACCGTGCAAGAAGAGACAAAGTCCAGAACATCCTTAGGTAGCGTGGGCCACCAGAAGTGACGAGCAATCAGGTCTCGGGTTTTACGGACACCAGCATGCTCAGCCAGTTTAGAACTGTGTCCCCAGCGGAGAATTCTTCTCCTGTCTGCCAACCGAACAAAAGTCCTCCCAGGAGGGATGTCTCTAACCTGCAGAGGATTAGCAGTGACAATGCAGGATGGGTCTATGATAGTCTGAAGGGACTCCACAGTGTCTTCCGTCTCAAACGATCTGGACAGGGCATCGGCCCTCACATTCTTGTCGACGGAACGGTAGTGGAGCACAAACTGGAAATGGGTGAAGAACAGCGAGCACCTGGCTTGACGGGGATTCAGTCGTTGTGCAGACTGAAGGTAGGTAAGGTTTTTGTGGTCGGTAAAGATCAGGATGGGGTGAGCAGCGCCCTCTAGAAGATGTCTCCACTCCTCCAGAGCCCATTTGATGGCCAGCAGCACCCGATCTCCAATGGAGTAATTGCGCTCAGCAGAAGAAAAAAGTCTTGAGTAGTAGCCACATACTACTGCCTTTCCTTTGGAGCTCCTCTGGAATAGAAGTGCACCTGCACCAACAGAGGAAGCGTCCACTTCCAGAGAGAACTGCCGAGATACGTCAGGATGATGGAGGATCGAGGCTGAAGTGAAGGCTTTCTTGAGGCTAATAAATGCGGACTCTGCCTCTGGAGTTCACACCTTGGCGTTCACACCCTTCTTGATAAGGGTAGAGATGGGAGCCGTCAGAGAAGAGAAGTTAGAAATAAACTGCCGGTAGAAATTGGCGACTCCCAGGAACCGCTGTATGGCCCTTAAGCCTTGAGGACTTGGCCACTCCAGGACCGCTTTCACTTTCTCAGGATCCATCTTGAGGCCTTGATCCGAGATGATGTAGCCCAGGAAGGGCAGAGAACCCTTCTCAAAGACGCACTTCTCCAGCTTGGCGTATAAATGATTCTCCCTTAATCGTAGTAGAATCTGATGGACATGCCTCCGATGAGTCGTTGGATCTGGGGAGAAAATCAAAATATCATCGAGATAAACAACAACACAGACATAGAGGAGATCTCGGAAAATATCATTGACGAATTCCTGAAATACTGCGGGAGCGTTACACAATCCAAAGGGCATCACTAGGTATTCGTAGTGCCCGTCCCGGGTGTTAAATGCCGTCTTCCATTCATCACCCCGGCGAATCCGGACTAGATTTTAAGCCCCCCCCCCCGCAGGTCTAGCTTAGAAAAAATGTTGGCTCCTTGTATGCAATCAAACAGCTCAGATATAAGTGGCAACGGGTATTTGTTCTTGACTGTGATCTGGTTGAGACCACGGTAGTCAATGCAGGGTCGAAGGGATCCGTCCCTCTTTTTAACGAAGAAGAATCCAGCCCCGGCCGGGGAGGAAGACTTTCGTATGAAACCCCTCTCCAGATTCTCCTTGATATAGGCCGACATGGATAGAGACTCAGGCAAGGAGAGAGGATATACTCGACCACGGGGGAGAGAGGCATTAGGAACCAGTTCAATGGGGCAGTCATAAGTCCGATGTGGAGGCAGCGTCTCAGCCTCCCTCTTGCTGCAAACTTGGAAGGCAGTCCCGCCAATGACTGAGGCAGAGGAGGCTTGACAGGATGGATCTGCAACAGACAACGACCATAGCACTTGGAGCCCCATTGGAGAACCTCTCCAGAATTCCAGTCCAGGACTGGGGCATGTAGTCGAAGCCAAGGCAGGCCCAGCAGAACAGGATTGATGGCCTTGGGCAAAACAAGGAAAGAAATGAATTCAAAATGCAGGACTCCAACCTGGAGCTTCAACGGCTTGGTTTTAGAAACGATGGGATCAGATAGAGGCAGTCCATTAACTGAGGCAACAGCCAAAGATGTCTCTAGGGGAACTGTGGGCAACTGAAGATGATCCACTAGCTATTTCTGGATGAAGTTTGCAGCAGAACCAGAGTCAAGATAGGCAGAAACTTGATGTGTCCTGTTGCAAGATACTAGGGTCACAGGAATAGTCAGCTTGGAACTGAATGCTTTATTAGGTACCGTTCCATCTAGAGTTGTCTCTCCAATCAGTCCTAGGCAATGGGGTCTCTCCGGCCTCTGGGGACACGGACGCACAATATGGCCTCCATGGCGGCAATACAAACAAAGTCCAGAACTGCGTCTGCGTTGTTTCTCCTGGGTAGACAATTTGACATAGATACACTGCATCAGATCCTCTGGTGGGAGGACTGGGGAGGATTGCTGGAAAGTAGAATCCAGCCTAGGAAGTTCTCTCTCACAGAGAACCTCTTGGGAACGCTCCCGGATCCTCATGTCAACCCGGGGGGCGAGTAGGATAAGATCGTCCAGGGTAGATGGCAGAACGCGAGCAGCCAGCTCGTCCTTGATCCCTGAAGACAGTTCCTGCCAGAATGTGGCCACCAAAGCCTCGTTGTTCCAGGTCAATTCAGCAGCCAGGATACGGAACTGGATGGCATACTCGCCCACGGAGAAGTCTCCCTGATGTAGGGTCAGCAAGGATGCAGCAACCGAAGAAACTCTCCCAGGTTCCTCAAAGATCGAGTGGAAGGTCTTTAAGAAGCACTGCAAATCACGAGTCTCTGGTCCCTGATGTTCACACAGAGGATTAGCCCATGCCAGGGCTTTGCCAGTAAGGAGAGAAATGATGAAGGCGATCCTGACATCATCCGAAGAGAAGGACCTGGCATGTAGTCTGAAGTGGATCAGGCACTGATTTAAAAATCTCCTGCAGGTTCTCGGGTCTCCGTCATAGCGTGGTGGTAGCGGCAAGAAACACAGGGGATTGGTACCGGTACAGACAGGAAGTGTAGCAGGAGGAACAGCAGGAATGGGTGCGGCGACAACTGTGGTTGGAGCAAGTAGCCGATGGGCAATGGCGTTCACTGACAGGAGGAGTTGGTCTTGTCGTGACTGGAGATCCTCCATCTCGACCAGCATGGCTTGTGTCGTCAAAGTCTCAGGTTGACCAGCGGTGTCCATGGCCTGAGCGTACTGTCACGAAGTGGGTTAGTGGACCCACTAGGCCGTACCGCCGTAGCGGGGAGGCAGCTGGCCAAACAACAGGAAACCCCAGCAATACAATGTCCCTCACAAGGGTACCTGGATAGATCGGACAGTGGCCGCAGCTCTGGCACTGATGGAGATGGGTGCAGCAGGTAACGCCAAACGTGGCGGATGACACAGGTTGTGCCAGACGTGGCGGATTCCTCCGGACATGGCAGATGACACAGAACGTGGCGGATTCCTCCGGACGTGGCAGATGACACAGGACGTGGCGGATTCCTCCGGACGTGGCAGATAACACAGGATGTGGCACGACTTGATATTAAAGGCACAGCACGGAAACAGGAACAGGGAAGAAGGCATGGGTAACAACTGGAACAGGAAACACTAAGGGACCATTTGCAAGACAGACTGGGAAAACTAACAACGCTCAGGCAAGGATCAGAAGGGCTGGGGCCTTCTTATAGACCAGGAAATCGTGGCAGTTGATGATGATGACGATTTTCTATGTGCGCGCACTGGCCCTTTAAGGCCGGACACGAGCATGCGCGCGCACCCTACGGGACACAGCAGAACGGAGCGGAAGTGAGCGCTGGCGTCTCCTAGGAAGGAGATGGGGACGACCGCTCACGGATCCATGGCTGCGGGCGTCGGGAGGTGAGTAAAACCGACGGCCCGCGGCCATGGACGCTACACACACCTTGGCGTTCATGCCTTTCTTGGTGAGGGTAGAGATAGGAGATGTCAGTGAGGAGAAGATTGGAATGAACTGTCTGTAGAAATTAGCAAATCCTAGGAAGCGCTGTATGGACCTCAAGCATTGAGGGTGTGGCCATTCCAGGACAGCCTTTACCTTCTCAGGATCCATCTTGAGGCCTGCATCCGAGATGATGTAGCACAAGAAGGGTAGAGCATTTTTCTCAAACACGCAAATTCTCCAACTTAGCGTACAGGCGTTTCTTCCTTAACCCCAGCAAAACTTGACGGACATGTCTCTGATGAGTCATAGGAATTGGAGAAAATAATCAAAATGTCATCAAGATAGACCACAACACAAACATAGAGGAGGTCACAGGAGATGTCATTAACAAACTTTTGGAAGACTGCGGGAGCATTACACAGGCCGAAGGGCATTACTAGATATTCATAGTGTCCGTCACGGTGGTTAAATGCCGTCTTCCATTCGTCACCCCGGTGGCGAATTCGTATTAAGTTGTAAGCCCCACGCAGGTCTAGCTTAGAAAAAATCTTGGCTCCTCGTATACAATCAAACAGTTCAGAAATCAATGGCAACAGATATCTATTTTTTACCGTGATCTGGTTGAGACCCCCGGTAGTCGATGCAGGGATGCAGAGAAGCATCCTTTTTCTTGACAAAGAAGAACCTGGCTTCTGCCGGGGAGGAAGACTTCTGTATGAAGCCCCTATCCAAGTTCTCCTTAACATAGTCGGACATGGACTGAGTCTCTGGCAAGGAGAGAGGATATACCCTACCAAGGGGAATGGATGCACCAGGAATCAGCTTGATAGGACAGTCATACGCCCGGTGTGGGGGCAGCATCTCCAGCTCTTTCTTGCTGAAGACATCCGAGAACGTCGAATAATGACAAGGCAATCCTGCCAAGGAGTGAGGCAGAGGAGGCTGGGCTGGATGAATCTGTACCATGCAGCGGTTGAGACACTCGGGACCCCACTGGAGAACCTCTCCAGAATTCCAGGACTGGGGCATGTAGTCGGAGCCAGGGCATGCCGAGCAGCACAGGGTTGACGGCTTTAGCCAGGACAAAAAACGAGAAGAGCTTGGCATGGAGGGCTCCCAATTGGAGCCTTAGTAGCTTGATCACAGCTACAATCGGGTCTGGCAGAGGTAGTCCATTCACCGATGCAACCATCAAAGGCCTCTCCAGAGGGGTTGTGGGCAACTGGAGAAGAGCCACCAGGTCTCTTCAAATTAAATTAGCAATGGATCCAGAGTCCAGATAATCAGAGACCCGGTGCGTTTTTTTGCCGGACACTATGGTCACGGGAATGGACAATTTAGACAAAAGTCTTTCTTCACCCAGTGTTGTCTCTCCCACCAACCCTAGGCTCTGGGGCTTTTGGGGGCACAGACGCACAAGATGGCCTCCGAGGCTGCAATATAGACAGAGTCCCGAGGTGCGTCTGGGTTCTCTCTCCTGTGTAGATAGCTTAACCCCTTCCCGACCACCCCACGTAGATTAACGGTCCTTTTGCCTGCAGCCCGTTAATCTAAGTGTGCTCCTAACAGAGCACACAGGCACTACTCGCAGCCCGGCATCTCCCAGTACGGGCTGCTGCTAGCAGCCTTAGTACTGGGGGAAAACATCGGGTTGGATCAAAGCGGTGATACGAACCAATTAACCCCTTAAATGCGGCAGTCAATAGTGACCGCCGCATTTGTCTGCCATCTATGGAATGCGATTAGGTCCTGCCAGAGGCAGGACCTAATATGCCACTTGTCAGTGTGAAACTGACAGGTATAATACCCTGCAATACATAAGTATTGCATGGTATTATAACAATGATCCAACAATTTGATCTTCAAGTCCCTAAAAAAAAAAATAGTAACAAAAAGTTCCAAACAAATGTACAAAAATAATAAAGTAAAATTTCAAAATAATAAAATTCAAAATTGCCCTTTTCCCCTTATAAAGTCCTTTATTATTAGAAAAAAATGAAAAAATAAATAAACTATGCAAAATTTGTATTGCCGCGTCCGTAACAGCCTGAACTATAAAAATATAATGTAATTTATCCCGCACGGTGACCGCCATAAAAAAAATAATAAAGAAACGATACCAAAATCACTATTTTTTGTCACTTTAGCTCCCTTCACGGCCTAATTACACTAAATTCAGCAAAAAACCTATGCTTTTAATATTCTTACTATACCCCTAGATAAATTATCTTTAGGCTGTAGTTTCCCAAATGGGGTCACTTCTGGGGGATGTCCACTGATTTGGTCCCGCAAGAGCTTTGCAAATGCGACATGACACCCGAAAACCAATCCAGCAAACTTGAGCTCCAAAAGCCAAATAGCGCTCCTTCACTTTTGAGCCCCGCCGTGTGTCCAAACAGCAGTTTATTACCACATGTGGGGTATTGCCGTAATCAGGAGAAATTGCTTTTACAAATGTTGGGGTGCTTTTTCTTCTTTATGTCTTGTAAAAATGTATTATTTTTATTGGAAAAAATTCGATTTTTACGGACGAATTCCACTAAATTCAGCAAAAAACCTGTTGGGTTAAAAGGCTCTATACCCATTGATAAATTCCTTGAGGGGTGTAGTTTGCCAAATGGTGTCTTTTTGGGGGTGTTTCCACTATTTTGGACCCACAAGACCACTTCAAACCTAACATGGTGCCTAAAATATATTCTAATAAAAAGAAGGCCCCGAAATCCTCTAGGTGTTACTTTGCCTCGGAGGCCTGTGTTTCAGTCCATTACCAAGCTAGGGCCACATGTGGGATATTTCTAAAAACTGCAGAATCTGGCCAATAAATATTGAGTTGCGTTTCTCTTGTTAAACCTTTTGTGTTACAGAAAAAAATGGATTAAAATGGATTTTCTGACAAAAAAAAGAAATTTGTAAATTCCCCCTCTACTTTGCTTTAATTCCTGTGAAACACCCAAAGGGTTAAGAAACTTTCTAAATGCTGTTTGAAGACTTTGAGGGGTGCAGTTGTTAAAATTGGGTAACTTGGGGGTTTCTAATATATGGCCCTCAAAGCCACTTCAGAAGTGAACTGGTACCTATAAAAAGGGGTTTTGTAACTTTTCTTGAAACTGTTAGAAATTGCTACTAAAGTTCTAAACCTTGTAACATCCTAGAAAAAAAAGGATGTCCAACAAAAAGTAGACATATGGGAGATGTTAATTAGTAACTATTTTGTGTGGTATTGCTATGTGTTTTACAAGCAGATGCATTTAAATTTAGAAAAATGAAAATTTTTCAACATTTTCGCTAAAGTTTGGTGTTTTTCACAAACAAATACTGAACTTATTGATCACATTTTTCCAATAACATAAAGTACAGTATTTCACGAGAAAACAATCTCAGAATCGCTTGGATAAGTAAAAGCATTCCCAAGTTATTACCACATAAAGTGACACATGTCAAATTTTTAAAATCCGGACACAGACCAGGGAAGTCCAAGGTCTCTCATGGAGCACTTCAGGGTACTTTCGGTCCCCCGTTCTCCTTATCGCGGGGGTTCCCAGCGGTCGGACACCCAGCGATCACACATGTATCCCCTATCCTGTGGATAGGGGATACATGTGTTTTGTGGGACAACCCCTTTTATGTCAGAGTGGGAAGATACCTCCCTGCTCTGCCGTAGTGTTCAGTTGCGTCACTACCGCTGTAGCCGCCATAGCGGCTGCTAGCGGAGCCCCCAGGCTATGGCTATTGCTGCTACAGCGGTAGTTACGCCACCGATCACATTCATAGGGTCATCAAATTTCCTTCATGTCCATGTCACACAGAATGTAGGAATCCTAAACATACATATTGCTCCTGGAGCACATTTTTTTCGATGAACATTTGCAGCCTCTTAAACGGAAATGAAGGGGTGCTGTATGCTACTTTTGCGTCCTTTTGAAAAATGTGTGCCAGTGGAAATTCAGGAGAGCTGCTATCAGCCTATGGCCAATCTTAGGTTATTAGCTGTACACTGGGCAGATGTTTTTGCTGTTGCCTCAACTTGGTTATAAATTGTACAAAAACTGTGTGAAGGATGGTCCATTTACTTATACTCTCTGTATTAAATTACATTATGAATTATCAAGCAGGATGCTGAATTACGAAGATATGTATTTTCCATTATTTTAATGATCTTTCCTCTACATAGTTCTGCTCGAGTCTCAAAGAAATGTGTTATCTCTATGTGTTCATCGTTTGGTCTTCATGCGTCCATGGCTAGTGGGTTGGCTAAACCCCCAGGCATAAAGTGCAACTATTTGTCATTATCGCAACAAACTCCCTCATGGGAAAGAACATTTAACACTACTCTATTGTATGTTTGTTTCCAGGTGTTACCTGATGTCAGCATTTTAATGAAGAATTATAATAATGCATTTGAAATATTCTTATTGTATGCTATTGGCTGAATAAGAGTTATTGTACCATTGCCTCTGATTGGTTAACCTCAAGCCTACACCCCTTTTGAATGATATTATTGTAATTGAGTTTGGCAATAAACCCTCAGAGGAGTATTTTGCGCATACCGGCAGTGTCTGTGTGTTATTTCTCCTCTCCCGAAATATATCGGTATGAAATCTCCTTATTAGGATGCTGGATAGAGTTCCTGGCGTGAGTGTCTGTTGGAACACTCGTCTAAATTTCAGTCTAATATATTTGTTGGATCATCGGGTAAGACAATTGAGAGAGCAAGAGATGACAGACCTGACAACAAGAGTATGTGCAGCCAGGTAACAGAAAATTGGCTTGTCCCTGTATTTTATAATGCCACCATTAGGTTTGTAGTAGCCTGCATGATGTGCGCACGGCATGAGATAGGTAAAACAGCAAAGGAACCTATGAAAAGTGCACCCGGACAAATTACCCATTTCAGTGACTGCAGAACATACAACTACCCGAAGTAGCTGTGTATGAAAATGTGCTGGTATGTGTAGACCTGTTCTCAGGGTGGCCTGAAGCCTGGCCAGTATTTTGCCCACTGCAGAAGTTGTGTGTAGTGACAGGGGAACAGTTTTTATCCCATGTATTGAACTGGTGTTTTTACAATGATAAGATATCAGCAGTTATCCCAAAGTTAGTTTGTTTAATAACGGTATTCAAGAAGTGTTGTGGGAATATTAAATACTGAGGTTAAGTTTTATGTAAAGTTCTAGACCAGCATGCCTTAGCATTGGACTATTGGAGGCATGCATCAGATAAAAGGTACAGCAGCGGAATATTCCCATTTGAAAACATTTTTTGTTGTGAAAGAAAAATTTTAGAGCAGAAAATTCTGTGCAGTATATATAAAAATAAGAAAAATCAGTTTGCATGTATCACTTCTAGTTACTGCTCAATGTGAATGTTTAATGTACAGATGTTATTTGTTAATGTTTTTTCAACTGAATTATCTGATTAAGATCAATTAATGATTATGCGATGAAAAAGATTATTCTCCACAGGAAGTGTGCAACTAGGAGCGGTAGGCGTGAAAACTGGTAGTACCCAAGGCACTCTTGATGGCACTTGCATTGATGGTATGTGACCTCACGTATGCCCCCAAGACTGCAAGGATCGATTTGGTAAGATCTAATTGCTATGTCCCAGGTTTTTACAGCTGTTGCTGCTAAATTCTGTTAGAGCTGTTTGATTTGCCTACAGAACAGTCCTTGCAGACCAGTGTAAACTTTATCATACCCGCCTCCCATGAAAAGAAAAGACCTTGAGAGGCCTTTCCGGGGCAATACAAATCAGAGTAAGAAAAAAATAGGTTTAAGACACTTGTCACATAAACATATGACATCTGTGTATATTTCTGTCGGTAGGAGCTGTTATAGGTAATCAGCTCAGAACAAGGTAAAAATCCTGCTGAAAAGTGTAACACCAAGTGCAAATAAAATGTACCCAGTAACTACACATTTTCTAGGTGCCCTGTCTATTGGGACAGAGAAGCTTTTCTTATATAAAGGTGTTTGTTTGATTTAGTTTAAGGGCCTGACATTGTTATTGTATGTACTTAGAACAATTTTTATATTATGTAAATGTTATCACCAGATTAGAATTTATTTTAACAATTGACAAAGTTTGGGTCCCCAGCAAGAACCAGTAAATATGAACTAAAAGACTTTTAACATGATGAACTCCATCACTGAGATGCGGCAGGCGCAGCCTGAGTCAATACAACGTGTGTCACAATTCTAAACAGCCGTGCAGACAAGCAACTTGCCGGAGTAAGAGGACAGATGCGGAGGGTTTGTGGTAGTCACAATAAAACTCCACTACTCTGTCTACGTGGGAACTCACCCCAGGCTCACAGCATGAGGTGCTATGTACAGCCCGGTGATGTATACTAAAAGAGATGGTGTCTGACAGATGAGAAGGACCAAACTAAGTCCTGATGACCTCAGCAAAGGTCAAAGTAAAGCAAAGTCTAAGTAAAGCAAAGACCAAAAACCTGAGTGAACCCATCAGCAGCATCCAAGTGTTTTAATAAGTAAGCGACCAGGAGGAGGGTAATAATAAATCCCCCACTGGACACCACCATACAGTCTGACTCCACAATTGTGTGGGTTACCCTAAGTCCCCATGCACACGAACGTAAATATGCCCGTAATTACGGCCCGTAATTACGGGCCCATAGACTTCTATTGGCAACAGGTACCTTACGGGAAGGTGCCCATGCCATTGAAAAATATAGAACATGTCCTATTTTTTTTTTTTTACGGGACGTGCTGCTATACTTTATAATGAGGTCACGGCCCGTAAGAAGACAGTAGAGGATGAAAATGTACAGGACTTGTCAATGCACTTGTGGGACCCTATACACAAACCGTGATGGCATTATATTATTAGTTGTGGCCCTATTGATATATTGTTTGAGGTTTATAATCAAAATATATAATTTCTGTAATTTAATATGAGAAAAAGGGGGGTTTGTGAAGGATGGTCCATTTGCTTATATTCTCTGTATTAAATTACATTATGAATTATCAATCGTTACCACCCAGCTTCTGGCAGTGCACAGACACACAGCGTGTCCTCGCTCATCCGACGCAATGAAGTTCCTGTGGGAGGAAGTGAGTGACGTCACAGCGTGATCTCGCGAGGACACGCTGTGTGTCTGTGCACTGCCAGAAGCTGGGTGGTAACGAAGAGAAGTGGATGATGCTGATTCGTCAGCATCATACACTTCTATTCACAACGCCCAGCTAGTAAAACAAGTAAAAACGCCCAGATGTAACACACAATACACGCCCACTTGGGCATAACTTTAAACACGGCCAGTTGTACTTAAGAAAGGCTCATTTGCATAACTATAAAAATGCTCATAACTTGGCTAAAAATGCTCGTTTTAAAAAAACAAAAAAACTTTACTGTTATCTACATTGCAGCGCCGATCTGCTGCAATAGGAGATAGGGGTTTGAAAATCTGGTGACAGAGCCTCTTTAAGAAGGGACTATGTGTGTCCTTGGCGGGGCTTGCTAGCAGTATGTGCTGAAGCTTGTATGCAGCTTCTGTACAGTGTTTTACTCCTCACTGTGCTGCTGCTGCTGCTGCTGCTGATAGCATCTGAATATTGGGCTGTATTAGAAGATCTCCATCTTAAAAACAGGGTAGCTGTGGGCCCCTGGGCAGTGCCCATATAATCTACCTCCAGTCATTTCAATCAGCTGCTCCTCTCTGCACTCAGAGAAAGCGCTGATTGGTTAAAGCAGCTGCCTGTCACACAGACACAGTCTATTCACGTGTATCAGGAGCTGCTTTCTGACCAATGATTGCTTTACTCAGTGCAAACAGAGCGCTCATTGTAAGTTGCCTACATAATCAGCTGCTGCCGAGCAGCTGTACAGCATGAAATGTTAGCAGCTCAGTGAGGAGATAGTTGGAGGCTGGGCCCGCCGGCGCTGATTGTACCATATAATGTACTAGGAAACGGGAAAAAAATCTTTGTGGTGTGCAAAAAAAAACGTGATTCCTCTATTAGTTTTTGCGCTTTGTTTTTACGACGTTTACTGTGCAATGAAAATGATATGTTAACTTTATTCTGTGGATCAATACAATTACGGCCATACCAAACTTATATAGTTTTTTTTTTACATTTTACTACTTTTTTTTAATGATACCATGTTGGGGTACATGTAAGTTTTTGATCACTTTTTATTCTATTTTTTGTGGGAGATGAGGTGATCAAAAAACAGCAATTCTGGCATTTAATCGCTTTTATTTTTTACGGCGTTCACTGTGCGTGTTAAATATGATATTATCATACAGCCGACACCCACGTTATATGGAACAGGCTCAGCCCTTGAGCCCGCTCCATACTTCCCCAAACCAGCTATGACGTAAGTATTTGTCATACGCCAGGAAGGGTTTAATCTATTTTTCACAGTTGAACTTATTAATTTCATGGTCCAGCAGACTAATTTTTATACAAGGCAATTCCTTGCACGCAACCCCGCATCATATTATGGGTAAGGCCAAAATTGGATCCCCACAAATTTAATAGAGCTCTGCAAAATTTAGGGCCCATTGCTAAATATGGGCCTAATAAAAAAGGCAAAAGTCAAAGACTTCTGGTCCACTGAAGTTTTATACCATTCCAAAAGCTTAGCTAAAGGCTCATGGGCCCCGGTACAAAAGTCCTTCTTGGGCCCCCAACTTCTTCTCATGGCCGAGAATGTTTCAATAAAATATTTTTTCTATGTCTTTGTATTTTTTTAAACTTTATTACTACTGCTTTAGTAATGGCCGCTAGCTGATTGACAGCGTCCATTACTAGGGCAGGGCTTAATGTTAGCCAATGAGAAGGCTAGCACTAAGCCCCATTATTACCCCGGTACCCACCACCACCAGGGGTACCAGAAAGAGCCGGGTGCGATCCAGTACCCAACCATCTGTAGTGATGGAAGGGTACTGGGGCGGCTGCAGGCTGGTATTAATAGGCTGGGAAAGGTCAGAAACCATGGCCCTTCCTACACTGGTAATGCTAGTCTGTTGCTGCTATGTTGTATCTGGCTGGTTATGAAAAATGGGAGGGACCCCACATAGTTTTTTCCAATAATTAAAAAAAAAATGACATGGGGTACCCCCCATCTTTTGTAGCCAGTCAGAAACAACATAGCAGGTTAGCATTACCAGGGTGGGAAGGGCCACGGATTATGACCTTTCCCAGCCTGGTAATACCAGCCTGCGGCCCCCCGGGTTTCCCCCTACTACAGATGATCAGGTCCTGGATCGCACTCGGCTCTTCCCAGTACCCCTGGGGGCGTTGGGTACCGGGGTAATAATGGGGTTTAGTGTTAGCCTCTGCACCGGCTTAGTAATGGACGCTGTAAATCAGCCAGCGTAAAAAAATGTGGATGTGATTGATAACAGTGAGGAGACACACAGGACCCGCTGACAATGAACCTGTCAGTGCCACTGACCTGAAGGATTCAGGTCTCAGCGGTAGATACAGTTGCTCTGTATACAGGATACAAAGCAGCTGACAGGATACAAAGCACCCCCCATACTCAGCGGGTGACGACTGTGTTATAAAGCTGACACCTCACTGCAACGGGCAGAATCAAAGATCACTCTTCCATTTTTTTCTGTAACACAAACGGTGTTACCATAGAAACGCAACTCAATAATTCTTGCCCAGATTCTGCAGTTTTTAGAAATATCCCGCATCTAGCCCTAGTGTGCTAATGGACTGAAGCACAGGCCTCAGAAGCAAAGAAGCACCTAGTGGATTTTGAGGCTTCCTTTTTATTAGGCACCATGTCCGGTTTGAAGAGGTCTTGTGGTGCCAAAACAGTGGAAACCCTATTTTGCAAACTACACCCCTCAAGGAACTTATCGAGGAGTATAGTGGGCATTTAGACCCCACAGGTTTTTTGCTGCATTTTGTGGAATTAGGCTGTGCAATTGAAAATCTAATTTTTCAGATAAAAGGTGCAAATTCTTAATTTTTACAAGAAATAAAGTATAAAAATCACCTCAAAATTTGTAAATTTTTAAAGAAATACCCCATATGTGGTCATAAACTGCTGGTTGGACAAACGGCTGGGCTCAGAAAGGCAGGACAGATATTTGTCATGTAGATTTTGTTGGCTTGGTTTCTGGGAGCCATGTCACATTTGTAGAGCTTATGAAGTACCAGTACTGGGAAAACCCGGTAAAAGTTACCCCATTTTGGAAACTAGACCCCTTGAGGAATTCATTGTAGTTTTCATGGGGTGCATGCAACTTTTTGATCAGTTTTTATTCTATTTTTTATGAGGCTTGGTAACTAAAAAACAGCAATTCTACTATTGTTTTTCATTCCTTTTTTTTATTACAGTATTCACTGGGCTCTATAAATGGCATATTCACTTTATTCTGAGGGGCGATATGATAACAGCGGTACCATGTGTTTATAGTTTTTTTTATGTCTTATGGCGTTTGCACAATAAGTACGCAGATACTATAGAATGTGGTGTCGCTACCGCTGTAGCAGCCATAGCGGCTTCTAGTGGGGCCACTGGGAATGGGGGGGGTCATGATGGCAGGCAGCTACAGTGGTAGTAACGCCACCTTCTTGACAGGGGCTCCCTCTAGAAACAGAATCCCGTCGGCAACACTCTGGCCGGGGATTCCACTCCTGGAGGAGCCATGATGGCAACGTCAGCACCCAGTGGCCGAGTGGCCCCAGAAGGGTAGTGGACCCTGACACTTGTCCGGGTTTGCCGGGTGCTGACGCTGGCTGGCCCTGAGGTCACTACCTCTTGAAGGTGGTCCCGAAGAAGCTGCTGGCCAAGCGGACTAGAACCAGGCATTGGCAGATGGTACATTGATGGTTCGAAGCTTCAGCCTTGACACCGACAATAGGAGGCAGACTGTCAGTGGGCAGCTTAATGGAAGCTGATAGCGGATCGCTGTGGATAGCAGATGACTGTACACAGGCAGATAACAGACAGCTGGACACAGACCGGTAGTGGATAACTGGATAAAGGCTGAAAACAGACAGCAATAGCGGACTGGGTACCGGCTGGTAGCGGATAACTGGATGTAGGCTGACAACAGATAGCAATAGCGAAGAGGATATATGTTGGCAGCCGATAAGCGGATACAGGCTGGCAACAGATAGCAATAGCGAACTGGAATCAGGTGCACACAGGAACCTTTGCTGGACACAAACTAAGTTGTTCCAATGTTTCTCAGGCACCACGTGGATTGTGGAGATGTCTTAAATAGGCAACAGAAATTGGATGAGTGAGGGCACTAGGGAGATTGTGGCTGCGAGCAGAGGACAACTGCAGACGTCGGTGGCCTGGTCACCTGGCTGTGCAGGAAAACTGTAGCCAACCCACTTAACGTAACTAAATTAGCACTGCAGCCCCTTCACTGTCAGGATCGGTGGGATCCAAGAGGTTGGAACCACAATCCTCATATTGTGGCGACATATCCTACCGATATACCATCACTTTTTAATATGGGAAGAACGTCTGGTTCTTCCTGGTTTTCCAGAATTGGTTGTTAAAATCATTATACAGGATTTTATACAGAACATTCATAACAAAAATAGAGTTTAAAAAGAATATTGGTATATAATTGGTGTGAAAATCAAGTCTTATCTGTCTTATTTCTCTTTAAATAGAAAAAAAGGACTGGAGGAAGAAATGGTTAGACAAAATGTATACATAAATATATATATATATATATATATATATATATATATACATATATATATATATATATATATATATATATATATGTATATATATATATATATATATATATATATATATATATAAAAATCTTTAATGTAAAACTAAAAATTATAGTAGAATTATGCAGTTTTATACACAACTAAAACAAATAAATATATAATTATATGCCATAACAATACATCTGTCTTGACCAACTACAGTATTCATATTACATTGTGGATGTCACATTCTAACACATAGAATTCATATGGATTCTACATATACCAGAGATTTAGCACTTTAGACATATTCTTAAAATAGAGCAACAATATCCATGTATGATTGATTATGCATTTATCAACAAGTTGTTTATTATTATTATTATTATTATTATTATTATTATTATAAACAGCACTATTATATTGCACACTTGCACACTCTACACATCTCTATATAGCCAGTAATAAATTTATAGGATTTAGTACATACCTCCTCCATGGCTTTGGCAAAGGTAAGGAAATCTCCATACGTTTCCCAGTCCCACACAAAAACCTATACAGGTAAGCATATACTGAGCTTTGTTGTCCCATTGTGGTCTGTCTCCTGCTTCTTCTTTTTCTAGGGCCTCAAGTTGCTCATATGTTTGTATCCGGTTTTCAAGTCCTCGGTTTGGCAGCACAAGTCTTACCATGTTGCACAGAGTATCACTTTCTTATTACATAAGGAGATGAAAAAAGAAAAGAGGGCAGCTTGATGAACGATTAAAGTGATGACTGTCAATTTATGCAAGTGGTATTTATAATGAACCTTTGGCACTCATTTCAGGAGGGCACCATCTAAAGTAGAAAGCATTGTCAGCAGAACCTTTACAAGGAGAGTTCTTCTAATTATTAATGCCTTATCAGTAAATGCTTCACTGAGATCAGAAACCATTATACAATCCTTGTGCACTTTGAAGGGTGCTGATTTTTATAGCTCTTCTGAGAAAAAAACGCTTGCACTTGCTTGTGTAAACCAATATGTAACAAAGCGAAGGTTGTAAATCATACCATTTGTTATCCAGTGCTGTGTGCTTCATGGATGGTAATAGTGAAAGGGTACACGGGCATCACTTTACCGCAGGGGTTACAAACAAAGATTTAATCTAATAATATTATATTTTACATACATGGACAGGTATCATATCCTCCTCCCCCTTATGTGTCATGACATCATCTGTGCCCCCTCCATAAACGGAAATTTTGTTGCCTGGTGGGCAGTAGTGCATAATTTTCTCTACACTTGCTGCATAATATGGAACTTTTGCCTTAGCCATGAGCTAAGAACTAAGAACTTTTGCCATAACCCATGAGCTTTTAGCTACAACTCTGACATCATTAAAATCTAAGCAGTGGAGTTCTGGGATGCATGCAATTCGCCTGCATAAATATGACAGTCTTCCTAAATGCTGCAGTCGTTTTTGAATAAAGGGTGGGAATTTGTTAACTTTTCTACCGCTCACAGACCATTTTTTAAAGTGGAAAAGGGTGGGGCAGCAAGGGGGTGGGCCGTAATTTAAATTGTCTATCTACGCTAGATCCTTTAGCTGGCGTAGATTTCATTCTATGGCGCAGAGTCAGCCAGAGATACGGCTAATTTATCAAGACGCATGCGCATTTTATTCCAGCTGTCTTCATATTGAGACTGGCGTATGAAACACCACAGTGTTTACTGATAAGTGATTTAAACTGGTGCCCTGTGACCAATCACATGTGATGCATCTGTTATATAAAGAGTCACTCCAGTTTTACTGTTTGTAAAAACGTAGGCTAGATTCCCACAGGTCAGGTTGGTGTAGTTTTTGATGCGTGTTTTTCTTTAAAGCCAGGAGGGAATCCAGATATGGAGCCTCTTTTTTCTCCCCACCTTATTTTGGCTAGTAAAACACTTCAAAAGCAGCCCTGTGTAAATCAGGATTAAGGCAGGGTTCACGCATACAGTTCTGCTATGTTTATAATCGTTTTGTAACAAGGGCGGATTGGAAAATTAAAGTACCCTGGAAGAAAATCTAAAAGTGGCCTCATGTGTTAGGTGGGGCAAGTAGGTGGGGGTCAACAAACTGCTAGGCTGGGCTCCCACACCAATCAAGCTTAGTACATAAATACAGCCCCAGACGCACGCTCAGTACATATATACAGCACCATAACAAAGCCCAGTACATAAATACAGCCCCAGAACAAAGCTCATTACATACATCTAGCACCTGAACTAAGCTCAGTACATAAATACAGCCCCAGAACCAAGCTCAGTAAACAAATACAATACCAGAACCAAGCTCAGTACATATATACAGTACAAGGACCAAGCTCAGTACATATATACATATAAGGCCGGATTCACACGAGCGTGTGCGTTTGGCGCGCGCAAAAAACGCTGCGTTTTGCGCGCCAAAAGGCACTTAACAGCTCCATGTGTCATCACCATATGATGCGCGGCTGCGTGATTTTCGCGCAGCCGCCATCATTATGACACTCTGGATGTTTGTAAACAGAAATGCATGTGGTGCTTTTCTGTTTTCATTCATAGTTTTACTGCTGTTGCGCGAATCACGCGCGTCCCATGAAAGTGCTTCCGTGTGATGCGCGAAAAACCCAGAAATATAGGACATGTCGTGAGTTTTACGCAGCGTACTCACTGTTCTTGTTCTTAGAAATGAAGGCTATTCCATGCGAGAAATTGCCAAGAAACTGAAGATTTCCTACAACGGTGTGTACTACTCCCTTCAGAGGACAGTACAAATAGGCTCTAACCAGAATAGAAAGAAGTGGGAGGCCCCACTGCACAACTGAGCAACAAGACAAGTACATTAGAGTCTCTAGTTTGAGAAATAGACGCCTCACAGGTCCTCAACTGGCAGCTTCATTAAATAGTACCCGCAAAACGCCAGTGTCAACGTCTACAGTGAAGAGGCGACTCCGGGATGCTGGACTTCAGGGCAGAGTGGCAAAGAAAAAGCCATATCTGAGACTGGCTAATAAAAGGAAAAGATTAATATGGGCAAAAGCACACAGACATTGGACAGAGGAAGATTGGAATGGACAGACGAATCGAAGTTTAAGGTGTTTGGATCACACAGAAGAACATTTGTGAGACGCAGAACAACTGAAAAGATGCTGGAAGAGTGCCTGACTTCATCTGTCAAGCATAGTGGAGGTAATGTGATGGTCTGGGGTTGCTTTGGTGCTGGTAAAGTGGGAGATTTGTACAAGGTAAAAGGGATTTTGAATAAGGAAGGCTATCACTCCATTTTGCAACGCCATGCCATACCCTGTGGACAGCGCTTGATTGGAGCCAATTTCATCCTACAACAGGACAATGACCCAAAGCACACCTCCAAATTATGCAAGAACTATTTAGGGAAGAAGCAGGAAGCTGGTATTCTATCTGTAACTGAGTGGCCAGTGCAGTCACCAGATCTCAACCCCATAGAGCTGTTGTGGGAGCAGCTTGACCGTATGGTACGCAAGAAGTGCCCATCAAGCCAATCCAACTTGTGGGAGGGGCTCCTGGAAGGATGGGGTGAAATTTCTCCTGATTACCTCAGCAAATTAACAGCTAGAATGCCAAAGGTCTGCAATGCTGTAATTGCTGCATATTGAGCATTCTTTGACAAAAGCAGTTTGAAGGAGAAAATTATTATTTCAAATAAAAATCATTATTTCTAACCTTGTCAATGTCTTGACTATATTTTCTAGTCATTTTGCAACTCATTTGATAAATATAAGTATGAGTTTTCATGGAAAACACAAAATTGTCTGGGTGACCCCAAACTTTTGAACGGTAGTGTAGCTCATAAAGACCATATACTGAACAGTAAGTACAAATCACACAAACATGAAGAAAATAGAGTATAGTGTGAATCAGTATATGTGGGAATCATACACGAAATAGGAACGTATATAAATCCTGGAAAGCCACTGGAAATCGGCTCCTATGCCTGATGATATAATACCATGGAATAATTTATAAAGTAACAGCCGTAGACATGACAATGATCACAGGGTAATTAATGTAAATAAAGCATAAATGTAAAATTTACAAAGCCTGGCTTAACGTCAATATGGACTACAATTTTAAGTATCAGACAGTCAATAAGGTCATCTAGTCAATGCAGTCATATACTTATCCATAGGGCAGTAAGCAAAGACCAGCGAGCAGTTCCTTCAAGAGGAGGGTCTGCCACTGGCTTCAGATGTGCCGTCCCCTCTGCAGTCGGAGCAACAGCCAGAAGAATTGTCAACGCCAAGGGACAGATGTGGTGAACGCTGGAGACAATGAGCGATCGTCAAAGTGGTCATGCTTCCGCTGTAACTGCTGTGTTCTCCCAGTCGATAGCAAAGCCAGACACGGATGCAGTAGAAGCCAGTTAGACACCCAGGACAGGTATGGTGAGTGCTAGTAACAATGCAGCTGACAAGATAGGTTATCCTTCTACTGTAGATATCATAAATTCAGTACATAAATATATTATCAGGACAAAGCTCAGTAAATAAATACAGAACCAGTAACAAGCTCAGTACATATATACAACACCAGTACCAAGCACACTACATATATACTGCACCGAAACCAAACTCTGCACATAAATACAGCACCAGAACAAAGCTCCTTACATATAAACAGCACCAGAACCAAGGTAAGGATTGAAATACAGCATCAGAACTAAACTTAGTGCATTCATACAACACCATAACTAAGATTAGTATGTATATATAGTACCAGAACCAAGCTCAGCATATAAATACAGCACCAGGACAAATATCAGTGCATATAAACAGCACCAGAACCAAGCTCAGGATATAAATACAGCATCAGAACAAAACTTAGTGCATTCATATATCACCAGAACCAAGGTCAGTACATATACAGTATATATATATATATATATATATATATATATATATATATATATATATATATATATATATATATATACTACCGTTCAAAAGTTTGGGGTCACCCTTATATTTATCACATGAGTTGCAAAATGACTAGAAGATATAGTCAAGACATTGACAAGGTTAATAATTTGGAGGTGTGTTTTGGGTCATTGTCCTTTTGTAGGATGAAATTGGCTCCAATCAAGCGCTGTCCACAGGGTATGGCATGGCATTGCAAAATGGAGTGATAGCCTTCCTTATTCAAAATTCCTATTACCTTGTACAAATCTCCCACTTTACCAGCACCAAAGCAACCCCAGACCATCACATTACCTCCACCATACTTGATAGATGGCGTCAGGCACTCTTCCAGCATCTTTTCAGTTGTTCTGCATCTCACAAATGTTCTTCTGTGTGATCCAAACACCTCAAACTTCGATTCGTCTGTCCATAACACTTTTTTTCTAATCTTCCTCTGTCCAATGTCTGTGTGCTTTTGCCAATATTAATCTTTTCCTTTTATTAGCCAGTCTTAGATATGGCTTTTTCTTTGCCATTCTGCACTGAGGGCCAGCATACCGGAGTCGCCACTTCACTGTAGACGTTGACACTGGCGTTTTGCGGGTACTATTTAATGAAGCTGCCAGTTGAGGACCTGTGAGGCATCTATTTCTCAAACTAGAGACTCTAATGTACTTGTCTTGTTGCTCAGCTGTGCAGTGGGGCCTCCCACTTCCCTTTCTATTCTGGTTAGAGCCTGTGTGTGCTGTCCTCTGAAGGGAGTAGTACACACAGTTGTAGGAAATCTTCAGTTTCTTGGCAATTTCTCGCATGGAATAGCCTTCATTTCTAAGAACAAGAATAGACTGTCGAGTTTCACATGAAAGCTCTCTTTTTCTAGCCATTTTGAGAGTTTAATCGAACCCACAAATGTAATGCTCCAGATTCTCAACTAGCTCAAAAGGAAGGTCAGTTTTATAGCTCCTCTAAACAGCAAAACAGTTTACAGCGGTGCTAATATAATTGCACAAGGGTTTTCAACTGTTTTCTAATCATCCATTAGCCTTCTAACACAGTTAGCAAACATAATGTACCATTAGAACACTGGAGTGATGGTTGCTGGAAATGCGACTCTATACACCTATGTAGATATTGAATTAAAAACCAGACGTTTGCAGCTAGAATAGTCATTTAGCACATTAACAATGTATAGAGTGTATTTCTGATTAATTTAATGTTATCTTCTTTGAAAAAAACTGTGCTTTTCTTGCAAAAATAAGGACATTTCTAAGTGACCCTAAACTTTTGAACGGTAGTGTATGTATATACAGTGAAGGAATAAAGTATTTGATCCCTTGCTGATTTTGTAAGTTTGCCCACTGTCAAAGACATGAACAGTCTAGAATTTTTAGGCTAGGTTAATTTTACCAGTGAGAGATAGATTATATTTAAAAAAAAAAAGAAAATCACATAGTCAAAATTATATATATTTATTTGCATTGTGCACAGAGAAATAAGTATTTGATCCCCTACCAACCATTAAGAGTTCAGCCTCCTCCAGACCAGTTACACGCTCCAAATCAACTTGGTGCCTGCATTAAAGACAGCTGTCTTAAATAGTCATCTGTATAAAAGACTCCTGTCCACAGACTCTATTAATCAGTCTGACTCTAACCTCTACAACATTGGCAAGACCAAAGAGCTTTCTAAGGATGTCCGGGACAAGATCATAGACCTGCACAAGGCTGGAATGGGCTACAAAACCATAAGTAAGACGCTGGGTGAGAAGGAGACAACTGTTGGTGCAATAGTAACAATAGTACTATTACTATTACAATAGTAATAGTAATAGGAGACATACAAAATGACTGTCAATCGACATCGATCTGGGGCTCCATGCAAAATCTCACCTCGTGGGGTATCCTTGATCCTGAGGAAGGTGAGAGCTCAGCCGAAAACTACACGGGGGGAACTTGTTAATGATCTCAAGGCAGCTGGGACCACAGTCACCAAGAAAACCATTGGTAACACATTACGCCGTAATGGATTAAAATCCTGCAGTGCCTGCAAGGTCCCCCTGCTCAAGAAAGCACATGTACAGGCCCGTCTGAAGTTTGCAAATTAACTTCTGGATGATTCTGAGAGTGATTGGGAGAAGGTGCTGTGGTCAGATGAGACTAAAATTGAGCTCTTTGGCATTAACTCCGCTCGCCGTGTTTGGAGGAAGAGAAATGCTGCCTATGACCCAAAGAACACCGTCCCCACTGTCAAGCATGGAGGTGGAAACATTATGTTTTGGGGGTGTTTCTCTGCTAAGGGCACAGGACTACTTCACCGCATCAATGGGAGAATGGATGGAGCCATGTACCGTCAAATCCTGAGTGACAACCTCCTTCCCTCCACCAGAACATTAAAAATGGCTCGTGGCTGGGTCTTCCAGCACGACAATGACCCGAAACATACAGCCAAGGCAACAAAGGAGTGGCTCAAAAAGAAGCACATTAAGGTCATGGAGTGGCCTAGCCAGTCTCCAGTCCTTAATCCCATCGAAAACTTATTGAGGGAGCTGAAGATCCGAGTTGCCAAGCGACAGCCTCGAAATCTTAAAGATTTACTGTAACGGCAGGAAGGAGGTGAATGGAAAGTGAGCCCTAATCTACCCACCGCCCTGTCCCTGCCTACTTGCAACGACCCGCCCTAGGCGACGGGGTACAACTGGGCGGCGGTCCCTACGCTGTCTAAGTGCACGGGAGAACAAACAGGGAACACGCAAGGGAAGGGGCAGTAGCCCACGGAACGCCACGAGGAAACGGAGCGGTGAATGAGTAGTCAGACCAGGATAAGGTGGAGTATACCCAAGTGAGCACGGAGGAGGAAGCAAGCCGGAGGCAAAGCAAAGCAGGTTAAGAAGAACAGCAGCAAGGCAGAAGCACGGCAGAAGCAGGCTAGAGCAAGCAGCAGTGGGGCCAGGAATCCAGAAGAATTACAAGCACTGAGGAGGAGAACACAGCAGGTAATAAAGGACAGGGGGCGGAGCTAACTCCGACTGACCAGGCCGCAATAGGCTCTCCCACTCCTGAGCCTGCCACCCTGGTTGGTGGGAGATGGTGTCAGTCGAACAGGTCTGGCCTCAGGTGTGGATTGATTAATCCCAGGAGTATACTTAGACGTAGTACCTGGCAGATCCCTAACAGTACTCCCCCTTTTATGAGGGGCCACCGGACCCTTACTAAGAGGACCCGGTTTAGTAGGGAAGAGAAGGTGGAACCTCCTGATCAATACCCCAGTGTGAACATCACGGGCAGGTACCCAAGTCCTCTCCTCCGGCCCGTATCCTCTCCAATGGACCAGGTACTGGAGGGAGCCCTGGACCATCCTACTGTCCATAATCTTGGCCACCTCGAATTCCACCCCCTCAGGGGTGAGAACGGGAACAGGAGGTTTCCTCGAGGGGGACCAGGACGGGGAGCAGCGTTTAAGGAGGGAGGCATGGAAGACGTCATGTATGCGAAAGGATGGGGGCAGCTCCAGACGGAAGGATACAGGGTTGAGGACTTCAATGATCTTATTAGGTCAAATAAATCGGGGAGCAAACTTCCTGGACGGGACCTTAAGGCGCAAGTTCCTGGACGACAACCAGACCAAATCCCCGACGACAAACCGGGGGTTAGCAGAACGTCTACTATCCGCCTGAATCTTTTGTGCGCTCTGGGACGCCTCTAGGTTCTTCTGAACCTGGGCGCAGACAGTGCACAGTTCCCGATGAACATCCTCTACCTCAGGATTATTGGAACAACCAGGGGAAGCGGAGGAGAACCTTGGGTTAAACCCGAAATTACAGAAAAACGGGGAGACCCCTGACGAGTTACTGACCCGGTTATTCAGGGAAAATTCAGCAAGGGGAAGGAATGAGACCCAATCGAATTGACAATCAGAGATGAAACACCTTAAATATTGTTCCAGGGATTGGTTAGTCCTTTCCGTTTGGCCATTAGTTTCGGGATGGAAGGCGGAGGAGAAGGACAGATCAATCTCCAACTTTTTACAAAAGGCTCTCCAAAATAAAGAAACAAATTGTACCCCTCTGTCAGAAACAATATTGACTGGGGCCCCATGGAGACGCATGATGTGTTTCACAAACAAAGAAGCTAACGTCTTGGCGTTAGGTAGCTTCTTAAGGGGCACAAAGTGGCACATCTTGCTGAAGCGGTCTACTACCACCCACACCACCGACTTGCCCTGAGATGGAGGCAAATCGGTGATAAAATCCATGGAGATATTGGTCCAAGGTCTCTGGGGAATGGGCAAGGAACGTAGTAGGCCCGCAGGTCGGGACCTAGGGGTTTTGGACCTAGCGCAAACCTCACAAGCGGCGACGTAAGCTCTAACATCTGGTAATGAGGTGTTTGGTGCCCAAGATGCCAGGATGACCAGATAGAGCGGAGTCATGGTTTTCCCTGAGTACCCTTAGCCGGTATTGCAGGGGAACAAACAGTTTGTCCCCAGGGACGTTCCCGGGAGCTGCACCCTGATCAGCCGCGATATCAGAAGCTAAATCAGAATCCGTGGCAGAAACGATTATACCAGGGGGTAAAATACCAGCAGGATCCTTCTCGGAAGGAGGATTGGCCATGAAACTACGTGACAGGGCATCAGCCTTAATATTCTTGGACCCAGCCCTATAGGTAACCAAGAAATTAAATCTGGTAAAGAATAGTGCCCACCGAGCTTGTCTAGGATTAAGCCTCCGGGCCGATTCTAGGAAAACCAGATTCTTGTGATCCGTAAGGACCGTTACCTGGTGTCTGGCCCCCTCCAGGAAGTGCCGCCACTCTTCAAAAGCCCATTTAATGGCTAGAAGTTCGCGGTTGCCAATATCATAATTACTCTCCGTGGGCGAAAACTTCCTAGAGAAGTAAGCACAGGGGCGGAGATGGGTGACGGAGCTGGTACTCTGGGACAAGACGGCCCCCACTCCCACCTCGGATGCGTCAACCTCCACAATAAATGGCTCCTCTTGGTTGGGCTGAATCAGCACGGGGGCCGAGATAAAGCACTTCTTGAGGGTCTCAAAGGACTGGACGGCCTCAGGGGGCCAATGGAGGACATCAGCACCCTTGCGAGTAAGGTTTGTAAGAGGCTTAGCGACGACCGAGAAGTTGGCAATAAATCTCCTGTAATAGTTAACGAACCCTAAAAAACACTGTAACGCCTTAAGGGAGGCAGGTTGGACCCATTCCGCCACAGCCTGAACCTTGGCAGGGTCCATGCGGAATTCATGAGGAGTGAGGATTTGCCCTAAAAATGGTATCTCCTGTACCCCAAAGACACATTTTTCAGTCTTAGCAAACAGATTATTCTCCCGAAGGACCTGGAGCACCTTCCTGACATGCTCCACGTGGGAGGACCAGTCCTTGGAAAACACCAGTATGTCATCAAGGTACACAACAAGAAAATTACCCAGGTAATCTCTCAGGATTTCATTAATAAAATTCTGGAAGACAGCAGGGGCATTACACAACCCAAAGGGTATGACCAGGTATTCGAAATGACCCTCGGGTGTGTTGAACGCAGTTTTCCACTCATCCCCCTCTTTGATGCGGATAACGTTATATGCCCCCCGTAGATCGAACTTAGAAAACCATTGGGCTCCCTGAACCTGATTAAAAAGATCCGGAATCAAAGGAAGGGGATACTGGTTCCTTACAGTGACCTTATTCAGGTTACGATAATCAATGCACGGCCTAAGACCACCATCCTTCTTCCCCACGAAGAAGAAGCCAGCACCTACAGGAGAAGTCGAGGGACGAATGAAACCCTTGGCCAGGCATTCTTGGATATACACCCTCATAGCTTCATGTTCAGGACATGAAAGATTAAATATCCTACCCTTAGGAAGCTTGGCACCAGGCACCAAATCGATGGTGCAATCGTAATCTCTATGGGGGGGGCAACACCTCGGAGGCCTCCTTAGAAAACACATCGGCGAAGTCCTGAACAAACTCAGGAAGCGTGTTTTCCTCCTCCCGGGGAGAAATAGAGTTAACAGAAAGACATGACATAAGACATTCACTACCCCATTTGGTGAGATCCCCAGTATTCCAATCAAACGTGGGATTATGCAACTGCAACCAGGGAAGACCTAATACCAGATCAGACGATAATCCCTGCATCACCAGTACAGAGCACTGCTCCAAATGCATGGAGCCAACCAGGAGTTCAAAAACAGGAGTATGCTGAGTAAAATAACCATTAGCAAGAGGAGTGGAGTCGATACCTACTACAGGGATAGGATAAGGTAAATCAATAAATGGCATCTTAAGAGACATAGCAAATTCTACAGACATGATATTAGCAGATGAGCCAGAATCCACGAAAGCACTGCTCGTGGCAGACCGGCCAGCAAACGAGACCTGAAAGGGAAGCAAAATTTTATTGCGTTTCACATTAGCGGGAAATACCTGTGCGCCCAAGTGACCTCCCCGATGATCACTTAGGCGCGGAAGTTTTCCGGCTTTTTATTCTTGCGCCTGGGACAGGTGTTCAGAAGATGCTTGTCGTCCCCACAGTAGAAGCAGAGACCATTCATTCTGCGAAACTCCCTACGTTGTCGAGGGGACATGGAGGCCCCGAGTTGCATAGGTACCTCTGAGTCCTCCGTGGAGGGGCGAGGAGACGGGACCTCGGGGGGGATCGCAGAAAAGTCAGAGGGGAGCACATGGAAGCGTTCAACCTGACGTTCCCTGAGACGTCGGTCAAGTCGTACTGCTAGGGCCATAACCTGGTCAAGGGAGTCAGAAGAGGGGTAGCTAACCAGCAGATCCTTCAGGGCGTCAGATAATCCTAACCTAAACTGGCACCTTAGGGCCGGATCGTTCCACCGAGAAGCTACGCACCACTTTCTAAAATCAGAGCAGTATTCCTCAACCGGTCTCCTACCCTGACGTAAGGTCACCAGCTGACTCTCGGCTAAGGCAGTCCTGTCAGTCTCGTCGTAAATGAGTCCGAGGGCAGAGAAAAAACGATCAACAGAGGAAAGTTCAGGGGCGTCAGGAGCCAAGGAGAAGGCCCACTCTTGGGGCCCTTCCTGGAGTCGGGATATGATGATACCCACCCGCTGGTTCTCGGAACCTGAGGAGTGGGGTTTTAGGCGGAAATACAGTCTGCAACTCTCCCGGAAGGAGAGAAACGTCTTACGGTCCCCTGAGAACCGGTCAGGTAACTTGAGGTCGGGTTCTAGAGGTGAGGTGAGGGGAACTACTAAGGCAGCGTCACCCTGGTTGACCCTCTGGGCCAGGGCCTGGACCTGTAGGGAGAGGCCCTGCATCTGCTGGGTCAGGGTCTCAAGGGGGTCCATGATAGCGTCAGCGTAGGAGAAATGGTAGACTAGGTATGGGCTTGTTATTATGTAACGGCAGGAAGGAGGTGAAGGGAAAGTGAGCCCTAATCTACCCACCGCCCTGTCCCTGCCTACTTGCAACGACCCGCCCTAGGCGACGGGGTACAACTGGGCGGCGGTCCCTACGCTGTCTAAGTGCACGGGAGAACAAACAGGGAACACGCAAGGGAAGGGGCAGTAGCCCACGGAACGCCGCGAGGAAACGGAGCGGTGAATGAGTAGTCAGACCAGGATAAGGTGGAGTATACCCAAGTGAGCACGGAGGAGGAAGCAAGCCGGAGGCAAAGCAAAGCAGGTTAAGCAGAACAGCAGCAAGGCAGAAGCACGGCAGAAGCAGGCTGGAGCAAGCAGCAGTGGGGCCAGGAATCCAGAAGAATTACAAGCACTGAGGAGGAGAACACAGCAGGTAATAAAGGACAGGGGGCGGAGCTAACTCCGACTGACCAGTCCGCGATAGGCTCTCCCACTCCTGAGCCTGCCACCCTGGTTGGTGGGAGATGGTGTCAGTCGAACAGGTCTGGCCTCAGGTGTGGATTGATTAATCCCAGAAGTATACCTAGACGTAGTACCTGGCAGATCCCTAACATTTACAGATGATCTGCAAAGAGGAGTGGGCCAAAATTCCATCTAACATGTGTGCAAACCTCATCATCAACTACAAAAAACGTCTGACTGCTGTGCTTGCCAACAAGGGTTTTGCCACCAAGTATTAAGTCTTGTTTGCCAAAGGGATCAAATACTTATTTCTCTGTGCACAATGCAAATAAATATATATAATTGTGACAATGTGATTTTCTATTTTTTTTTTAATATAATCTATCTCTCACTGGTAAAATTAACCTAGCCTAAAAATTCTAGACTGTTCATGTCTTTGACAGTGGGCAAACTTACAAAATCAGCAAGGGATCAAATACTTATTTCCTTCACTGTATATAGCACCAGAACTAAGCACAGTACATATATACAGTACCAGAAACAAGCTCAGTACGGAGTTAATTTTCAAATTCAGTCCTATATAATTTTGTACCATATATAGAGAACCAAAACCAAGCTCAGTACATAAATACAGTACCAGAATCAAGCTCATAACATAAATACAAGACAAGAACCATGCTCAGTACATAAATACAGCACCAGAACAGAGATAAGTACTTATATACAACACGAGAACAAAGCACACTACATATACACAGCAGCAAAACCAAACTCTGTACATAAATACAGCACCAGAACCAAGCTCATTACATATATACCAGAACCATAATTACTGCATTAATTTAGCACCAGCATTAGTTCAGAACGGAGGATCAGAGGGAGCTCCTCCGCACACCGTGGACTCCCAGGCACAGCGATACTTTAAGCACTGTGCTCAAGGAAGTCCTTGTCGTCACTGTCCATATATAGACAGTGATGTCAGGGGCTCCTCCTGGGGCGGAGTCCACATTGCCGCAGCTCTGGCCGGGGACTCTGCTCCTGTAGGAAATCCCTGACATCTCTGTCGGCAATGCTCTGAGCAGGGGATTCCGCTCCATGAGCAGTCCCTGATGTCACTGTCCCTATATGGACAGTGACTTCAGGGATTCCTTGTAGGAGTGGAATCCCAGGCCTGTGCTCTGTCTTGGGATTTCGCTCCTAGAGCGAGTCCCAATGGCGCTATCTACAGGGGGGAAGTGTAGCAGTATCTTCATGGGATGGCGCAATCTTCAAGGGGGGTGTGGTACTATCTACATGGGCACTGTGGCACTTTCTACGTGAACACTGGCACTTTATATCTGGGCACTTGCACTAGGGGCAGCTAATGGGGGACACTATACTGTATGGGGGCAGCTATGGGGGCATTATACTACATTATACTTTATGGAGCAGCTGTGGGGGCATTATACTGTATGGTGGCAGATAAGGGGGCATTTAACTGAATGGGGGCAGATAAGGGGGCATTATACTGTAAGGGTGCAGCTATGGGGGCATTGTACTGTATGGTGGAAGTTATAGGGGCATTATACTGTATGGGGCAGCTGTGGAAGTATTATACTGTATGGCGGCAGCTATGGGGCATTATACTGTATAAGGGCAGCTAAGGGAGCATTATGCTTTATGGGGACAGCTATGGTGACATTATGCTGTATGGGGGGCATTATACTGTATGGGAGCATCTGTATGAGCATTATACTGTATGGGGGAATCTGTGTGGGCATTATACTGTTTGGAGGCATTATACTGTATGGGGCATCTATGTGTATACGGTATAAGGGCAGTTATGGGGGCATTATGCCTTATTGAGGCAGCTATGGGGGGCATTATAATGTATGAGGCAGCTATGGGCCATTATGCTGTATGGGGGATTTTTTGGGGCATTATGCTGCTTGATGGCCTCTGTATGGGCATCATACTACATGGGAGCATCTGTGTGGACATTGTACTGTATGGGTGCATCTATGTGGGTATAAAACTGTATGGGGCATCTGTGTTGGTTTTATACTGTAAGGGTGCATCTATGGGGCATTATACGGTATGGTGGCAGCTATGGGGGCATTATACTGTTTAATGGCAGCTAGAGGGCATTATACTGTGTGGGGGTAGCTATTTGGCATTATACTTTGTGGGAGGCACTATGGGAGCATGATACTGTGTAAATTGAACCGGGTGTGTACAGGGAAGGATTGGGCGGGATTAGAGTTGTAGTTTAAAAGGGAAAAAAAAATTGCCCCTCTTTGTGATTCTTAAAGTTGGGAGGTATGGGTAGCACTCATCATCTCGCTGCAGATCATACAGTTACTACAGTACGGATACAATGCAGTTAGAAGAAGAATAAACATGAACATTCAGTGACTCACAGGTGACGTCTTCTCTGGCATAGGCCACCATGATGGCTTCATCCAGCTACACCTTGCCATTGAAGTGTTTTCCACCCAGATGTCTGTTGCTCCTCACTTTTTCAGCATGTTTGCACCTATAAACTAATACAAACTCCAAACACTGCACCCATGAATACAATTGTGTCACACATTGTGCCCCTAGAAAATAAAGTGCCACAGAGACACATTGCCCCCTAGAAACAGTGCCACATGCCGTACCCACTGAAAATAAAGCAAAAAACACTCTGCCCCTTGTAAATAGTGCAACACACAGTGTCCCCTGTTACGAGTGCCACACACTGTGCCCTCTGTAGATAGTGCCACACACTATGCCCTTGTAGATAGTGGCACACTCTATCATCCCTGTAGACATTTATACACACTGTACACATAGTGCCACCTGTATATATGTATACACACACTCTGTCCCCCTGTAGAAAGTGCCACACATAGTGCCCACTGTAGATAATGCCAAACACTGTCCCCCTCGTAGACAGTGCCGCTTACTACGTATGCGGATATAACTGAGTTCAGGCAACACAGAATCAGGAGCCCTCATCTACCTGCTTCTGCGAATCGGCTGTTATTTTAACAACCGATTTCGGAGAACGGGAAGAACTGGCCACATCCCACCCCTGCCGGGCCCCCTTATGATCATGGTCATGGCCCGACCAGCTGACTGGTGTTTCACCAAATACAGCGACTGGCCAATAACCCTCTGTGTTGCACTGATACTGAATACGATGCCCATAATTATTCTGTGGGCTGTTGCTGAACCTCTTTGTGTCACCGATTTTCACATTAGAAGTATATGGAAAATATTTTCTCACTTATTTTTTGGCGCAAAAAAAATCCATATCTCAGACACTGTTCTCCCCTAGAAGCATTGTTTCTATATGAGAATACTGTGGTACACAGAGGTACACTGTGCATTGAAGGCTTTAGCCACACCTACTCAATAGAGCAATTATGTCTCCTGTAAAGGATTCTACTAGAGCTGAGCGAATCAATTGTACTCAAATAAAAAAAAATTACACATTTCCTTAAAACTTTGGCTTTTTCGGCACACACAAATCGCTCAAAACAGTGGCTGCTATTTTAGAGATTGGAAGAAGACAAGAAGACAGAGAAGAAGGATCACATGACCTCAGCGGTGGCCTAGTATGTTTTTCCATAATGCCTTGCAGGCAGTCCTCCCACTAATACAGCTAATCATGAGAGGTATAAGTGTGAGTCACTGATGACGCAGTGGATGACAGACATATTGGCGTATTGGCAAAATTGGCGTATTGTTCTGCGTCAAGCATTTAGGACACAGATTTAAGTCTGTGTCCAAGTGACAATTTTTTTTTTAAATAAATAGATTTTAATGTAAACTTTAATTATGCTGATTCCTGCTGATACAAACATCACGGACGTCACTCATTGTTTTGTATATATAACATGTGTATGGCCGCAGAATCCAGGCGGAGACTAGTGGAGAGACGGTCATGTGTGCGTGCAGCTCTCTTCATTCTGTTCAATGGGAGTTACGGATACAGCCGAGCAATAGCTGCTCGGCTGTTTCCATAACAAACATACAACAGAATAGAGAGAGCTGCACGACCCACTCTCCACTAGTCTCTGCCTGGATTCTGTGGTCAGTTCTTGATATAGGTTGCGAGCTGGGACCCTCATCTATCAAACATTTTTGGCATTTCCTATGGATATGCCATAAATGTCTAAGATGGAAAAACTCCTTTAATATAATATATTGATATCCAGTGACTCACCGGTGACATCTTCTCAGATTGGAGTCAATCACTTTTTCTTTTCTTCTTCATCCGGCCCATATTTCCCTGACGCCTTCTCGATGCCACCGGGCATGAGGGGGCCTGTGCCACCCAGCCCATAAATGTTATGTTTTCCCGCCGGCCCTGCCTACAAGAGTAAGCAGCGGGGCAGGGAGACAATGTCTCTCTGCTCCGCTGCTGGATAAAGGCAGCTCGCTGCCTGGGCCCACCAGAGAATCCTCAGGTCCTCCTGTGGGCCAGTCCGATGCTGGGTATAACTAGAAGACAGAAATCAGAATATGTGGAAATGTAGAGGCCAGTTATTAACGGCTCATGCACACTGGCATGAAGCCTGTATGGCAATGCATGGAGCCTGTACGGTCCTTAGTATGGAGCCATACAGCCTCCAGGCAGTGCGTCAGACTCACTGTGTATGAAGATATTCTCCACTAGAAGCAATGCTACTAGGGAAGAATACTTCCATATAAATGGTTTACGATGGTGGCATACAGAGGTACATTAGAAGCTTTATGCACCTCTATAGAAGCCCTATTATAATATAGCTGTATCTTAAACATTATTATAATGGAAATCTCTTGACACAAATATTGATTTATCTACTAAAAAATTTAGTTTATTATGTATATGACGTGAATTATATTGATCACGCACATTATAGACCTGCATTATGTCATGGCTAACTAGAAGTCATATCAACCGGAGGAAATAAGATTTAATTCAGTCTTATCATTTGATTTATTTCTTAAGGCCATGTGCCAGTTTGTATTCATTGCTGATCAAAAAATCATTATAAGGTAATTCTGTTATAGATTACTAACTTTTATTGCTTTATTGCTTATTAAGGAAATCAAATGAATATAACATTAAGCAAGAGTAAGCACATGACTAATGAATAGGGCCCAGATTTTGATGATATACTGGATATATATTCATGTAAGAAAAAAAGGAAAAACATTGACACAAAGCTAATAAGAACGTGCTATCTGAGGGTTGTGTAGACGATCATATGTACAGTAGTGCCAAGCAAAGCATGCTTTTAAGTTTTAAGTGGCTATTAGTTTTGAACTGTATACTGCAAAAAAAAAAAAAAGGGGATGCTTTGATGTTTTGATACTTTTGCTCTTGACTTCAATTATAAGTTCCTTTGGCATATGTTGGGTGAATATATCTGTATTCTTTTACTTCAACTATATTGAAAAGAGGAGTTAAATATAAGTTTTTAACTGTATCCCCCCAAAAAAGCTATAAATCAAAGTATACTTTTTTTTAAATGTAGGGCATTGGCAAATTATGCATCTATATAGGCAAACATATTAAAGGCTGATAAAAAGGAGTCAGACACTATAAATATTGAAAATAGAAAAATATAAATTTTATTATACTCATAAGACAATGAAGACATTTAAAAACTACAGGGGATCTAAAAACAGAATCTGTATATGGACCACATTCATGGTAGCATTAGCACAACACTAGTTACAAAATAATGAGTACATACATGCATAGTGCAAAATACATTATATTATGGGGTAGGCGTTTCCAGAGCTAAAGGTACATACATATTTGCCACAAGGAACGTGTTGCATACCTAATTTACTAAGTGAATAACCACCCTATGGATTCATAGGAGTAGATCATTGACATGTGGCAGAGGGTGTAACCCAAGAAACGTTATTGGAAAGCACCTAACCTAATGGACTAATATGTACCAAATCGCTGATGAAAAGTTGAAAAGTTAAAGGGGTTATCCAGTGCCATAAAATGTTATTACAATAATAAACAAACCTAAAATAAGGTGACTTACTAATGTACTTCATGTTCTTGTTGTGCACCAATTTCAAGTATAAAGATTAGTGACATGGTCCCGGAAGTTCAGTACTTCTTGCCGTATTGATGATGCACCGACACCAGCCCACGTGATCGAGATAGCTCTCTCTCCTCCCCTGTGTCGGCGCATCATTGATGCATGTGACCGTAAGGGGACTGGCACTGCGAGGATGTTGAGAAAGTTAGCCAGCCCCCTTCTCTCACAGCGCCGTCTTGATTCCCTGTGCATGCGGATTGTTCATATAGTGCCAGGAGCAATGACAACAGCAAAGCGGGACATGTGCAGAGCAGCGGGTGGGCGTGCCTTCAGGAGCTGAAGGAAAACTGCAAGTCCCGCCCAAAACAAGGAAGGTTCAGAGCGGCAACATCGCTACACTGGAGTGCGGTGACATATATATATAAAAAAATTATTGCTTGCAGGCAGAGATAATTTAGCAATGTGTAATGTTGATTACACATATTTGTGGTTTTTTTGTACGTTTTATAGTGCCTGGATAACCCCCTTAAGATAAATTGTCAGAAAAAAATGCCTCATCCATAAATATGAAGTGTAGTCAAGTGGCCCAAATAGGGAGGTAGTGCCCCGACGTGCGTTTCACCAATACAGCTTTCTCAAGGGGTGCAGATAGTATGTTCGTGCCCGGTTTAAATAGTGGACAGAAGTGATCAGATGTTGTGATTACGACAAGTAAGGAGACTGTTCAACGCCGCATGCGCTCGATTTTGCTGAGAGCGCGAGAACACCGCCACCAGTTGTCACGACTCTACTGCGCATGCGCAGCTCCCAGGACACGTCACTAGGGGAATGATGCAGGAACCGTGTGATGGGTTATGGGTAAGGCATTTTTTCTGACAATTTATCTTAACTTTTCAACTTCTCATCGGACATTTGGTACATATTAGTCCATTAGGTTAGGTACTTTCCAATAACTTTTCTTGGGTTACAGCCTTTTTGACTGTGACTATACCTTTGCCACATGTCGATGATCTACTCCTATGAATTCATAGGGTGGTTATTCATTTAGTAAATTAGGTATGCAATATGTTCCTTGTGGCAAACATGTATGTACCTTTAGCTCTGGCAATGCCTGCCCCATAATATCATGTATTTTGCACTATGCATATATGTACTCATTATTTTGTAACTAGTGTGGTGCTAATGCTACCATGAATGTGGTCCATATACAGATTCTGTTTTTAGATCCTCTGTAGTTTTTACAATTCTTCATTGTCTTATGAGTATAATAAAATTGATATTTTTCTATTTTCAATTTTTATAGTGTCTGACTCCTTTTTCTCAGTGTTTAATATATGATATCTTGGAGTCTCTATTCTTGTACTCTTTTTTTAATTTGTGGAGGTGGTTAATACTATGTTAATATCACCTAGCCAGTAACCTGTCCTGTGAGACTTATGTTAATTATATAGGCAAAAAGTTGCATTTATCTGGGGAATACATATAGTGCCATTTCCAACCATCCAACGGAACAGAATTTTAATAGTAGTGTGAAGCTAGCCTAAACTTTACCCTGATTAGTCACGCATCAAACAGAAATTGCTGAATTAAAGCGAGGTTGTCGCTTTTCACAGCCAATCCGTGAAAATAAGGGAGTTTTGCCCATTGTCCGTAATATTAAATAGATGCCTCCATGATTGTTTTAAAGCTGGAAGTAATTGTGCTCATTATTATGACTGTAGATATGATTATTTTAGTTGCATACTCAGCTATAGATATTTATTATTATCTTTATCATTATCATTTTGATTTTCCAATCGTTTTTTTATCGCTGTAGAACAATACATTGAACCAGATGTTTTTTTTTTCGACATTACTGTCTTACTAATTGGTCACAGCAGAATTATTAACGTTTGTTGCTAAGTTGTACCTTGGTATCTCCAATATTTCACAATATTTTATTACCCATTCCTTGTCTACAATGGATAAAATATTATATAAATGTACTTTTTGTTTAAAATAATAAATATATTTTCGAAAGACCCAGTCTGGCTGTATGAATACAGAAACCCAGGTGTTCATGTCACCAGTGTTCCAATTATTTACATGTAAGGGTTTCCCTTTCTTTTAATAACACAATTATCAGTTTTGAATGTGGTGTTCAATGGGTTAAACAGTGAAATGTAATTCTCCAATCCCTGTTGTTACTAGGGAAGCTTCCTGAATGTGCGATCAAACGTATGAATGTGCTCCCACACTTCAAGGGGTGGCATATACTAGGCAGCAAGTGAACAGTGGGTTCTTGAAGTTGGCGTGTTGCAGGCAGGAAAAATAGTTAATTGTAAAGATCTTGAGCAACTTTGACAAGGGACAAATAATGATGGCTAGCTAACTGGGTCAGAGTACATCCAAAGTGGCAGATATTATGGAACGTTTACGATATGCAATGGTTAATATCTATTAAAAGTGGCCCAAAGAAGGACAATGAAGGTTCATTGTTGCACGAGAGGAGCAAAGGCTAGCTGTCTGGTGTATTCCTACAGAAAAACTGCTGTAGCACAAATGGCTCAAAACTTTAATGCTGCATATGAGAGAAAGGTTACATAGTTACATAGTTAATACGGTTGAAAAAAGACATATGTAAGGGGAGGGATGAAACAAGAATTCTACACATCCACATAGGAGCTAACATTTTTTAGTTCTAGGAAATTATCTAAGCCTTTTGAAAAGCCATCTACTGTCCCTGCTGTGACCAGCTCCTGCGGTGATTATTCCATAGATTCGCAGTTCTCACAGTAAAGAAGGCTTGTCGCCTCCGCAGATTGAAACTTTTTTTTAAAAAAAGATGGAGGGAGTGCCCCCTTGTCTTTTGAGGGGGTTTTACATGGAACAGGTTTTCACTACATTTCTTGTATGGGTCATTCATATATTTATACAAGTTAATCAAGGTATCAGAACACACAGCTCAATGCAGCTTGATGCAATTGGGATTGGCGTAGTCGCTGACCGATCAGAGTGTCCATGCTGATCCCTGTCCACAACTGTAAGCGCCTACACATGAACATCAGAACTGGACCATGGAGCAATGAAGAAGGTGCTCTGCACAATGTTCTGCTGGGAAACCTTGAGTCCTGGCATTAATGTGGATGTTACTTTGACACATACCTCCCACCTAAATATTGTTGCAGACCAAGTACACCCCTTCATGGAAATGGTATTCTCTAATGACAGTGTCCTCTTTCAGCAGGATAAAACGCCCTGCCACACTGTAGAAATAGTTTTTTTTTTTAGTTAAACAGTAAGGCTGGGTTCACACGAGCACATTAACGTCCGTAATGGACGGACGTATTTCGGCCGGAAGTCCCGGACCGAACTCAGTGCAGGGAGCCGGCTCCTAGCATCATAGTTATGTACGATGCTAGGAGTCCCTGCCTCTCTGCAGGACAACTGTCCTGTACTGTAATCATGTTTTCAGTACGGGACAGTAGTTCCACGGAGAGGCAGGGACTCCTTAGTGTTGTACATAACTACGATGCTAGGACCCCGGCTCCCTGCACTGAGTTCGGTCCGGGACTTCCGGCCGAAATACGTCCGTCCATTACGGACGTTAATGTGCTCGTGTGAACCCAGCCTCAGGGTATAAGTGATTAAACATTGTTCTAATTTTTTTAATTTTTTCACGAGTCATGAAATATTATAAATTAGATTCTAATTTATAACATTTCCCAGTGATGGTCACTAGAGGGAGCAATTCCCAAATTGCAGCATTGGCATGTGGTAAAGCAACCACATTGCTTTATGCTGCAAAATTTGAGAATACTCACTCGATTCTAGTGAGCTCACAGAATCCCCTCTCCTTTATCCTGGTTAGTGCCAGGAGAAAGGAGGGGATTGAACGGTCAAACCTCCTACACTGTGTGTCGCCATTTTTTGAGCTAACACACAGTGTAGTAGGGTTACATACAGTAGTAAACACACAGTAAAACACATACATACACAGACCTAACTTACCTGCTCCTGCCGCCGCCGCTCCCTCCGGTCCGTCCGCTCCGTCTGCTACCTCCGCTCCAAGTGCACAAGTCGAGAAGCCGCGACCGGAAGTAGTAATCTTACTGTCCGGCCGCGGCTTCCGGTCCACAAGAAAATGGTGCCGGACGTCGCTCGGCCGAAGACCTTCAATTTGGACTGTGTGGGAGTGGCGCATGCGCCGTTCCCACACAGACGGCGTACAGCATAGTGGATGGAACGGGCCCCGTTCGCATTCACTATGGGACTGTATGTGCCGTATTCCATGTCTGTATGTGTCGTTAATCGACACATACAGAGATGGAAAAAAAATGGCAGCCCCCATGGACAAGAAAAAGTGAAAAAATAAAAAGAAGTAAAACACAAACACACAAATATATAAAAATGTTTTTAATAAAACACTAAAAGCAAATTGATTTTAAAAAAATAAAATTCGCGACACTCGTCCTTTAAAGAACATGACAAAGAGCCCAAGTTAGGCCTTCAAATTCCGCAGATCTCAATCGGATCGGACAACTGTGGGATGTGATGTAAAAACTAGTCCTATCAATGAAAGCCCATATGGCAACTTACAGAACCTAAAGGATCTGCTGCTAACCTCTTGGTGCCAGATAACACAGGATACACAGAAGTCTTGTAGAGTCCATGCCTCAACAGGCCAGAGCTGCGCAATAATGGCATCCATAAAAGAGTTGCAAGGCGCAAACCACTGTTGACCAAAAAGAACACAAAGGCTCGTTTCGCATTTTCCAAAGAACATCTAGATGACCCCCAAGACTTTTGGGATAATAATTTATGCACTCATGAGTCAAAGGTGGAACTTTTTGGAAGACATGGTTTTTGTTACATCTGGCATAATGCTAACACTGCAGTGTGTTTATGCAGCAGGACAATAATTTGAAGCATACAAGCACTGTTAGGGTATGTGCACACACACTAATTACGTCCGTAATTGACGGACGTATTTCGGCCGCAAGTAGTGGACCGAACACAGTGCAGGGAGCCGGGCTCCTAGCATCATACTTATGTACGATGCTAGGAGTCCCTGCCTCTCCGTGGAATTACTGTCCCGTACTGAAAACATGATTACAGTACGGGACAGTTGTCCTGCAGCGAGGCAGGGACTCCTAGCATCGTACATAAGTATGATGCTAGGAGCCCGGCTCCCTGCACTGTGTTCGGTCCGGGACTTGCGGCCGAAATACGTCCGTCCATTACGGACGTAATTAGTGTGTGTGCACATACCCTTAAGTGCTCAAAAGAAACAAAATTACGGTTTTGGAGGGGCTGAGTATTAACTGGTTCACGACTGCCTGTATATAAATGGCTGGTGGTCGAGGTCCTTAAAATCTGTGTCATATTGTATTTACGGCACGGGTTTTAGCTGGTGCAGCTGAATGACGGGTGCCCGGCAGTCACTGACCCTGAAGAGAAGATAGAAGCAGTTTTCACTGCTTCTGACTTCTCAGATCGCTTGTACACAGCACTCAATGAGTGCTGTGTATAGACTAGAGGTAGCGGCGGCACCGCTGCCTCTATTGGTCCTGGTGATCATGTGACTGGTCACATGATCACCAGGATGCCATTAGTGAGAGGTTGCTGCTGGGTCTAACTAGACCCAGCACAGCCCTAGTAGTGAAAATAGTCACTATAAGAGGACTGATTTCCCCTGTAACACGGGCTGCTGTGCAGCTCCAGTTACAGTGGAAAAACAAGGTGTCTTTTCTGACCTTTGAGGAACAGACCATAAGGGTATGTTCACACGGCCTATTTTCAGACGTAAACGAGGCGTATTATGCCTCGTTTTACGTCTGAAAATAGGGCTACAATACGTCGGCAAACATCTGCCCATTCAAATGAATGGGTAGATGTTTGCCGACGTATTGTAGCCCTATTTGGGTTTTTGGGTTTGCCGACGTACTGTGCAGACGACCTGTTATTTACGCGTCGTCGTTTGACAGCTGTCAAACGACAACGCGTAAAAATACAGCCTCGTCAAAAGAAGTGCAGGACACTTCTTTGGACGTTTTTGGAGCTGTTTTCTCATAGACTCCAATGAAAACAGCTCCAAAAACGGACGTAAAAAACGCCGCGAAAACGGCGTGAAAACGCCGCGAAAAATGCGAGTTGGTAAAAAAACGTCTGAAAAGCAGGGTCTGTTTTCCCTTGAAAACAGCTCTGGATTTTCAGACGTTTTTGTTGACTACGTGTGAACATACCCTTTGGCTGGGTTCACACGACCTATTTTCAGACGTAAACGAGGCGTATTATGCCTCGTTTTACGTCTGAAAATAGGGCTACAATACGTCGGCAAACATCTGCCCATTCATTTGAATGGGTTTGCCGACGTACTGTGCAGACGACCTGTTATTTACGCGTCGTCGTTTGACAGCTGTCAAACGACGACGCGTAAAAATACAGCCTCGTCAAAAGAAGTGCAGGACACTTCTTTGGACGTTTTTGGAGCTGTTTTCTCATAGACTCCAATAAAAACAGCTCCAAAAACGGACGTAAAAAACGCAGCGAAAACGGTGCGAAAAACGCAGCGAAAAATGCGAGTTGGTCAAAAAACGTCTGAAAAGCAGGGTCTGTTTTCCCTTCAAAACAGCTCTGGATTTTCAGACGTTTTTGGTCACTACGTGTGCACATACCCTAATAATAAAAACATAAAAGTAAAATAAAGTGCAAATAAACAAAATAATAAATACACATAAAAATACCCACCCAAAAAAATTAATTTTCCCCACACCAATCATTGTAGTAACGCTAGCCCTAACCCAATTATCCTAAAATAGACATGTAATATGTCAAAATTTACTTTAGACAATGACGATCAGAAATAAAAGGTCTATTTTAGGGTAAAACTATATTATGACCAGAAATAATTAGATAAAATGTAAAAAAGCATATTTCACTATTATTTTCAAACTATAAACCTGAAAATTATAAAATAGCAAAAAGGATGCATTTAAAAATTATAAAAAAAAAAGAAACCTGCATTGTCTACGAAAAAAACGTATACAAATATAAAAATGATAGCCTTTTAACTAACACGTTCTAAAAATGGCTAAACAGTGTCTTGTCCTGAATGCTCAAAATAGCCCGGTCCTGAATCAGTTAAAATTAGTTGCATGATCATTGAAATCTGACAGATTAGCAAAAATTGAAAAAATCGGATCTCCTCCACTCGTCATTGGAACGGGGCTAGGTGAGCATGTATATTACTATTTTTATCGGGCACTCTTGGGGGCAGCTGTGGTGGACTTTATACTGTGTGGGGTGCATATATAGCATATATGGGGGCAGTTATGGGCTCATTATTCTCTGTGAGGGCAGCTATAGGGGCATTATACTGTGTGGAAGTCAGTTATAGGGTCATTATACTGTGTGGTGGCAGCTATAAGGGGCATTATACTGTGTGGAGGCCAATATAGGGGCATTATACAGTGTGGGGGCAACTATAGGGGCATTATACTGTGTGGGGGCAGTGTCAGGGGGTATATTATATACAGCAGGCTCAGTGGGTAAATATTAATTCAATGGCGTACCATGCAAATAGGGGGTATGGTATGCAAAAAGGGATGTGGCCTATATAACCATTCAATAATCGTAATCGAGGTTCAATTAATGTTCAATCAACATGTTTCACACACTTGCATCCCATTATTCATTTATTTATTTTTTAGGCACTTCACTCATTACTGCCCCCTATATTTCACTCACATTATTACACTTGCACATACACTATTCATTTATTATTTCTTACTACACATCCCATGCACCACATACCACTCCCCTCAAGACTAGTGGGAGTGGCTATTATTATTTAAAGCACCTGCTCACTCGCCTTCATCAGCGTTTCAGACCTGGCTGTGTCCATTTGTAAGTATGGCCTTTTTCGGTGTTTTTGAATAAATGTCCTTGTTTTTATCTGTTTTGTCTGTACATCAGGAGCTTTTCGCTCCAGTTAGGGACTCGCAAGTCTGGGGATCCTTGTCGTGGATTGCGAGCTTGCGTCCTTTTGGCCAAAATGATCACTAATACCCCAGGTATTTTTCATTATTACTTATATTCGCTTCTTTTGGACACAGCCAGGTCTTTGATGCTGGGAGAGCATGGTGTGTTGTTGTTTGGCCTAGCAAGCAGGGTAGCCCGCTCTATGAATTATCAAGGCGTCACAAATAGGCTTCTACCTGGCTAGTCACGTTGCGCCTCATGACTTACACACTATTCCTCCATGTTTCACACACTTGCATCCCATTATTCATTTATTTATTTTTTAGGCACTTCACTCATTACTGCCCCCTATATTTCACTCACATTATTACACTTGCACATACACTATTCATTTATTATTTCTTACTACACATCCCATGCACCACATACCACTCCCCTCAAGACTAGTGGGAGTGGCTATTATTATTTAAAGCACCTGCTCACTCGCCTTCATCAGCGTTTCAGACCTGGCTGTGTCCATTTGTAAGTATGGCCTTTTTCGGTGTTTTTGAATAAATGTCCTTGTTTTTATCTGTTTTGTCTGTACATCAGGAGCTTTTCGCTCCAGTTAGGGACTCGCAAGTCTGGGGATCCTTGTCGTGGATTGCGAGCTTGCGTCCTTTTGGCCAAAATGATCACTAATACCCCAGGTATTTTTCATTATTACTTATATTCGCTTCTTTTGGACACAGCCAGGTCTTTGATGCTGGGAGAGCATGGTGTGTTGTTGTTTGGCCTAGCAAGCAGGGTAGCCCGCTCTATGAATTATCAAGGCGTCACAAATAGGCTTCTACCTGGCTAGTCACGTTGCGCCTCATGACTTACACACTATTCCTCCATGTTTCACACACTTGCATCCCATTATTCATTTATTTATTTTTTAGGCACTTCACTCATTACTGCCCCCTATATTTCACTCACATTATTACACTTGCACATACACTATTCATTTATTATTTCTTACTACACATCCCATGCACCACATACCACTCCCCTCAAGACTAGTGGGAGTGGCTATTATTATTTAAAGCACCTGCTCACTCGCCTTCATCAGCGTTTCAGACCTGGCTGTGTCCATTTGTAAGTATGGCCTTTTTCGGTGTTTTTGAATAAATGTCCTTGTTTTTATCTGTTTTGTCTGTACATCAGGAGCTTTTCGCTCCAGTTAGGGACTCGCAAGTCTGGGGATCCTTGTCGTGGATTGCGAGCTTGCGTCCTTTTGGCCAAAATGATCACTAATACCCCAGGTATTTTTCATTATTACTTATATTCGCTTCTTTTGGACACAGCCAGGTCTTTGATGCTGGGAGAGCATGGTGTGTTGTTGTTTGGCCTAGCAAGCAGGGTAGCCCGCTCTATGAATTATCAAGGCGTCACAAATAGGCTTCTACCTGGCTAGTCACGTTGCGCCTCATGACTTACACACTATTCCTCCATGTTTCACACACTTGCATCCCATTATTCATTTATTTATTTTTTAGGCACTTCACTCATTACTGCCCCCTATATTTCACTCACATTATTACACTTGCACATACACTATTCATTTATTATTTCTTACTACACATCCCATGCACCACATACCACTCCCCTCAAGACTAGTGGGAGTGGCTATTATTATTTAAAGCACCTGCTCACTCGCCTTCATCAGCGTTTCAGACCTGGCTGTGTCCATTTGTAAGTATGGCCTTTTTCGGTGTTTTTGAATAAATGTCCTTGTTTTTATCTGTTTTGTCTGTACATCAGGAGCTTTTCGCTCCAGTTAGGGACTCGCAAGTCTGGGGATCCTTGTCGTGGATTGCGAGCTTGCGTCCTTTTGGCCAAAATGATCACTAATACCCCAGGTATTTTTCATTATTACTTATATTCGCTTCTTTTGGACACAGCCAGGTCTTTGATGCTGGGAGAGCATGGTGTGTTGTTGTTTGGCCTAGCAAGCAGGGTAGCCCGCTCTATGAATTATCAAGGCGTCACAAATAGGCTTCTACCTGGCTAGTCACGTTGCGCCTCATGACTTACACACTATTCCTCCATGTTTCACACACTTGCATCCCATTATTCATTTATTTATTTTTTAGGCACTTCACTCATTACTGCCCCCTATATTTCACTCACATTATTACACTTGCACATACACTATTCATTTATTATTTCTTACTACACATCCCATGCACCACATACCACTCCCCTCAAGACTAGTGGGAGTGGCTATTATTATTTAAAGCACCTGCTCACTCGCCTTCATCAGCGTTTCAGACCTGGCTGTGTCCATTTGTAAGTATGGCCTTTTTCGGTGTTTTTGAATAAATGTCCTTGTTTTTATCTGTTTTGTCTGTACATCAGGAGCTTTTCGCTCCAGTTAGGGACTCGCAAGTCTGGGGATCCTTGTCGTGGATTGCGAGCTTGCGTCCTTTTGGCCAAAATGATCACTAATACCCCAGGTATTTTTCATTATTACTTATATTCGCTTCTTTTGGACACAGCCAGGTCTTTGATGCTGGGAGAGCATGGTGTGTTGTTGTTTGGCCTAGCAAGCAGGGTAGCCCGCTCTATGAATTATCAAGGCGTCACAAATAGGCTTCTACCTGGCTAGTCACGTTGCGCCTCATGACTTACACACTATTCCTCCATGTTTCACACACTTGCATCCCATTATTCATTTATTTATTTTTTAGGCACTTCACTCATTACTGCCCCCTATATTTCACTCACATTATTACACTTGCACATACACTATTCATTTATTATTTCTTACTACACATCCCATGCACCACATACCACTCCCCTCAAGACTAGTGGGAGTGGCTATTATTATTTAAAGCACCTGCTCACTCGCCTTCATCAGCGTTTCAGACCTGGCTGTGTCCATTTGTAAGTATGGCCTTTTTCGGTGTTTTTGAATAAATGTCCTTGTTTTTATCTGTTTTGTCTGTACATCAGGAGCTTTTCGCTCCAGTTAGGGACTCGCAAGTCTGGGGATCCTTGTCGTGGATTGCGAGCTTGCGTCCTTTTGGCCAAAATGATCACTAATACCCCAGGTATTTTTCATTATTACTTATATTCGCTTCTTTTGGACACAGCCAGGTCTTTGATGCTGGGAGAGCATGGTGTGTTGTTGTTTGGCCTAGCAAGCAGGGTAGCCCGCTCTATGAATTATCAAGGCGTCACAAATAGGCTTCTACCTGGCTAGTCACGTTGCGCCTCATGACTTACACACTATTCCTCCATGTTTCACACACTTGCATCCCATTATTCATTTATTTATTTTTTAGGCACTTCACTCATTACTGCCCCCTATATTTCACTCACATTATTACACTTGCACATACACTATTCATTTATTATTTCTTACTACACATCCCATGCACCACATACCACTCCCCTCAAGACTAGTGGGAGTGGCTATTATTATTTAAAGCACCTGCTCACTCGCCTTCATCAGCGTTTCAGACCTGGCTGTGTCCATTTGTAAGTATGGCCTTTTTCGGTGTTTTTGAATAAATGTCCTTGTTTTTATCTGTTTTGTCTGTTAAACATGATTTTGATTTAGGTCATAATTGCGCAGCCCTAGACTGATGTATGTATGTATGCAGCCTTGTGTACAGCCTATGTGTACAGTCTTGTGATGATTGTTTCCATTTTTGCAGTTACGGGCTAACAGAGTCCGATTCTACCTCTTGTTCTTTATATCTCTACTTTCTAGAAGATTATGCTGGATATTACGTTGTTTTTTTTTTTTTGGTACACTGTGTACTTACATAGGTGGCATCCTCCGGCTGGCACAAAATTGAGAGCAACTGAGCATGCGCGCTGTATAGGCGCATGACGTTGTCACGTGCCCATGGCCATTTTATTGTAGTTTCTCTGGCCGTGTTAGGGGGGCCAAGCACACGTAAACTAGCGTCCATCGTGCATGCGCGAATTAGCGGCCACTGATAGTGTAAACACCAATGCACTTTCCAATCAGTGCATAGTAATAAGTTGAGAAGGGATTTTTTTTAAATCAGTCAGAAACTGTTGATTAGTCCTGCTCGTTCTGGCTGATCTGGATATTCCTCCTCACAGGCAAGGTACATGTATCCTCTTCATTTAATAAACTAGCGAAGTTATAAAAGTCATTATACACAAAAAGTCTGACTTCTATATTCTCTATCCACAGATGTCTAGTCAAGGCTCTAGGGATAGGGAATCCGGAAGAAAGTCTGCAGGCAAACATCTGTCATGTAGAGCATGCGATATTCCGCTGCCAGATGGTAGAGAATATTATTTTTGCTCTGACTGCAGATCTAATCATTTCCCCATAGAAGATCAAACTATGTCCAAGAAGGAAATGTTGTTATGGATGAAGGACTTCGTTCGTGAATCCATTTCCAAACTTAAAGAAACTTTTTCTTGTGAGAAAGAGAAATCTGGAGAATCTTCTCAAGCCCAGGTCCGCAGGTCCAGGCCAATGAGAGAATCGATGTCATCCCCAAGGGAATCAGACGTGGTTGATGGGTTTAGAGTAATTGATGAAGTTAATACTTCTCCATCTGAAAGCGATGATGACCAGTAAATCAATCTCTTTCCTATAGAGAAGATGTCCAGACTGCTTAAGGCAAACACGTTCAAATGAACGTCTGCAGTATGATGGCATTGGAGAACATGGCTTGCCCAAGAGGGTTAGGACATTTAAGGTTGACACCATCACTAAAAACCGAATGATTAGTGAATGGAAGTCACCAGACACAGGACCTATTTTAAATAAAAGGTTCAAAACAATGTTCATCATTGATGAAGAACTAAGCAAGGAATGAGGAGAACCTCCCAAAGTAGATGTTGCCATCTCAAAGCTGTTCAAGTGTACAGTGGTTCCCAGTGAGGACCAGTGGCGGATCATCATATGGGCGTTTTGGGCAGTCGCCTGGGCCCGAGGCTCCCAGGGCGTCGATGGCCGCCCGAACCTCACGTCATTTTAAAGATCACTATTGCAGCGCGCCAGCGCCGCAAGCCGTTGCTGATGGGGAGGAGGGGTAGGGAGAACAATAGCTGGGGCAGGCTGGGACGGAATAGGGCCACTGCTGATGCAGAGGGCATGGACCACACCGTCCGGCCTGCTGCCTCTCTGAGGGGGGGGGGGGGCACTAGCGCAACTGAAACCAGCCGCTGCTGCCATCCCCTCCTGCAGTAATTGTATGAGCATCTATTGAACCATTCTGTACCTTACAATGATGCTGATTGGCAGGTCAGAATGACTTGCCCCGCTATTCAGCGTCTTTCAACTAGGCTAGCGTCGCTTCTACTGTTGAAAGGCGCTGATTGGCAGGGCAAGTCATTCTGCCCTGCCCATCATGTCCTCGCGCCATCCTGTGTAAATGCAGGCCTGCATTCTTCTGAGCAGTTCTGCTGGGGCTGAACGATGCAAGCGGCGTGATGACGTCATTGCGCCACTAGCGTCGTTGAAAGATGATGATTGGCAGGGCAGAATGACTTGCCCTCCCAATCAGCGCCTTTCAACAACGCTAGCGGTGCGATGAATTCATCGCGCCGCTTACGTTGTTGAAGGGCGCTGATTGACGTGGCAAGTCATCCTGCCCTGCCAATCACCATCTTTCAACGACACTAGCGGCGCGATGACATCATTGCACCACTTGCGTCATTGAGCCCCAGCAGACCTGCTCAGAAGAGAGCAGGCCTGCATTGACACAGGACTGCGCAAGGACAGGATCAAGGTGAGTATGCAAAGTTGTTGTTTTTATTTAAAAGTGGGAGTGGCATTATCTACAGGGGGGAGTTATATGTGGCGCACAATCTACAGGGGAGGCTATATGTGGGACACTATATGCATGGGGTCTATTTGTGGGACAGTATATCCAGGGGGAGCTATATGTATGGCACTATTTACAAGGGGGCTATTTGTGGGGCACTATATACAGGGGGCCATATGTGGGCCATTATCTACAGGGGGCTTTATGTGGGGCACAATCTACAGGGGGGCTATATGTGGGACACTATATAGAGGATGCTATATGTGGGACACTATCTACAGGGGGGCAATATGTGGGGCACTATCTACAGGGGGCTTTATGTGGGGCACTATCTACAGGGGGGCTATATGTGGGGTACTATCTACAGGCGGCTGTATGTAGGGCACTATCTACAGAGGGATCTATGGGGAGCACTATCTACAGGGAGCTCTATGGGGGGCACTATCTACAGCGGGCTCTATGGGGGCACTATCTACAGGGAGTACTGTGTGTGGGGTGGGGACACAGTGTATGATACTATTATAATCAGGGACACAGTGTACTGTGCTATTATAATCAGGGACACAGTGTATTGTGCTATTATAATCAGGGACACAGTGTATTGTGCTATTATAATCAGGGACACAGTGTATGGCTCTATAATAATTAGAGGTGCAGTGTATTTCACCATGAGAATTTTATCTTCGTTTATAGGTGCAGAAATTTTTGAAAAGTGAGAAGCTGAAGACATCTGAGTGGCAAACTGCAGAAATGGGCTGTGGCCAGAAGTCGTCATGGGGTCTGGACCGGATGGAGAAGAAAAGAGAAAAATAACTAGAATCTGAAAAGACTTCACCGGTGAGTCACTTAATGTAAATGTTTATTCTGCCTCTAATCAGTACTGTAGTTACTGTATGATCTGCAGCGAGATGATGGGAGGTATAATTTTTTCGTGAAACAGCAATTCCCAGCATATCCTTACCATTGTTCAGGTCATGCTGGGAGCTGTAGTTTTATGCTGTACAAACCTATGCGGCAGGAGTTGCAATAAATTGAGCTGTATTTGTGCTGGTGTTGTATTTATTTGCTGAGCTTTGTTCTGATGCTGTATATATGTACAGAGCTTGGTTCTGGAGCTGTATATATGTACTGAGCTTGGTTTGTGTGCTGTATTTATGTAATGATCTTGGTTCTGGTGCTGTATATATGTACTGAGCTTGGTTCTAGAGCTGTATATACGTACTGAGTTTGGTACTGGTGTTGGACATATGTATGAGTTTGGTTCTGGTGCTGTGTATATATGTACTGAGCTTGGTTCTGGTGCTGTATTTATGTACTGAGCTTTGTTCTAGTGCTGTATATATGTATAAGCTTTGTTCTGGTGCTGTATATTTGTACTGAGATTGGGTCTAGTGTTGTGTATATATGTACTGAGCTTTGTTCTGATGTTGTATATATGTATGATCTTTGTTCTGGTACTGTATATATGTACTGAGCTTAGTTCTGGGGCTGTATATATGTATGAGCTTGGTTTTGGAGCCGTATATGTCAGAGCTTTGTTCTGTTGCTGTATATATGTACTGAGCTTGGTTCTGGGGCTGTATATATGTACTGAGGTTCGGGTCTGGTGCTGGATATAGGTACTGAGCTTGGTTCTGGAGCCGTATATGTCAGAGCTTGGTTCTAATGCTGTAGTTATATAGGCTATATTTATAATAACAGAATTTCAGGGCAGATGGAATTGTTTTCAATTCACTGTAAATTTAATGGGAACCTGTCTGGTAGTTTTAACCCCTTGAACCGCCACCATGCAGTAATACATGACCTGACAATATTTCCAAACATCATGTTTTTTTCAGAAGCAGAAAAATCTATAAAATCAACTTTTAAAACGGCGCACTCTATATGCTAATTACTCATTAAAGGGTAATGAGGCAGTGCCGCTATCTTGAAGAGTTACATAGTCCTGCCTCCAAACCCACCCTTCCATGTTTGACTGACATCCCCCTGGCTGTTATACATCACTGCCAGTCTCCTCCAACTTACTCGGATGCGCCATTGCCTTGTACTACTCGGGCATGCATCATGTAGTGAGGTGTACTTTGCCCATCTGAGTACTTGTACTGGCATATGCAGTGCATGCCTGTACAAGACAAAGGCGCATCTGGAATAGTTGAAGGACGCTGATAGTGATGTAGAACAGTCAGAGGAATGTCAATCAAAATCTGGGGGGCGCCATTTCAATTTTCGCATCAGGCAGCTGAAAATCTAGAATCGGCCCTGGAGGACGGACATCATTTCCAGGGGCAGGATAGGGCTAGCAGACGTGTGTAACGATAGGCATGTCTGCTTTTAGTAGAAGTTAGTACACGCCTCTCTGACGATGCATGCACCGCCAGAGAGGAACAGGAAAGCAATGCGGTGGTCATGCGGTGAGGTTAGTGTGGTAATCGCCTCCTGCCCCAGCCAGCTTTAAACTGATAAGCCAACGCTAGGGAGGGATTAATTATACAGCAAGGGAGGCCCATCTAACTCACTGCAGAGGGCTCTATGTGGGATAATAATTTCCCCCCATAGAGCACTCAACAGTCAGACGCTCAACTCTCCCCGTGCTGTATAATAAATACTGAGGGCTCTATGGGGGATTATTCCCCCCTTTATATAGTCCTCTGCAGTCTCTTATATCGAAAGGCCCCCTCCCCCTTTCAGTATAATCCCCCCCTCCAATAGAGCCCTTAGTAGTTACTAATATATTGCAAGGGGATGTCAGATTGTCTGATTGACTTCTGGGGGCACTATAGGGGGGTCTAAGCGACTAACTGCTATAGTCTCTTTTCGAGGTGGAGAGACGTCAGAGTCAAACACTCAGACTCCCCTATAGAGCCCCCAGCAGTCAGTCAGAAAATCTGACCTCCCCTTGCAATATAATCCCCCCCACGGGATATATAATAAATGTCAGATAGATGCGGGTCCCACCTCTGGGACCCGCACCAATCTTTAGAACCCCATTCAGAACGGATTTTCAGTGCAGAGAATTTCTGGAACAAAATCTGCTGCATATGACTGCATAACACACACAGTTTTGATTCAGGTTTTGGTGCAGTTTTTTTTTTGTCATACCCGGGAGATGCATCAGTCTTTTCTTTATACCATTTCTTCCTTTTGGATCCTCCTGGCTTTGGCTAAAAAAAAATGAGCCAAAAACGAAACCATAAATTGCATCAAAACTGTGTGTGTGATTCTGGCCTAAGGCTGTATTCACACTCAAAGTTTTGCTGCATATTTGTGGCATTTTTAATAGCATTTTTTGCAGTGGTTTATAATGTGTTTTTTAGTGCGGCCAGATGTTACATTAAAGTCTATAGTAAAATATCAAATGCACAACACACAACTGCGTTTGGGTTTGTGACCTTTTTGAGGCAATTTTGTGGTCAGTGGCTCTGGTATGGTGTTTTTCCCATAGGCTTCCCTATAGGACTTCAAAAATGGCAGAGAAAAGCATGTACAAAATGACAGTAAATGAAAACGCCAGCAAAAAACGCCATTAAAAATGCAAAAAAAAAAAAAACGCATGTTACATTTTAATAACACTAGCAATTTTAGAGGCATTTTGAAACAGTTTAAATTGCCAGAACAATTCTGTGTGTGAAAGAGGACTAAGGCCTTTTTTGGCTGCGTTTTCCAAAGGGAAATTAGGTGATGTCACTTCCTTTGTAGATGTGTATTTAAAATTCACCCCTGCAAACTCATTTTTCTATGACTACTCTTTCCGGTCAGTTGTGAATCCTAATGTGGCAGCCAGAGAAGGCAGATTGCCCCCTTATTATGGGGTTGACTGCATATTATTGCTTTTGGTAAGAAGAAAATTATTTTTCATTTAAATTGCATAATTTCAAAGCTAGTGTGTAAAAACTCTTTCTTAAAGAACACAGGTATAAAAAGAAGAAGATATTGGTTTCATCCCATTCTCTAGCAGAGGGAGAGCCAAGAGAATTTTGCACTTCTTTACCATGATCTGCGAAGGTAATTTGTTCAATGTGAGTAAAAAAATCAGAATTATAAATATGTAATTGTTTTTTAGTTTTTTCAAATACATTACGCCAAACCATTGCAACATTAAACCTTAGGAGTTTAAATAACACGTTAACTACTAATGAGTAATGATACTTTTGCTTTGTTTTTTACTTTCATTATTGTCTTTCAGATTTCAAATTATGTCATAAGTTTAAGGTCATGGTCTACACAGACACTGTTTTATATCAATCCAGATTGTTTGTAAGTTTCAAACTATACCTGCAGGGCAGAGTAAGCCATTCAGTGATGTGCAATCTTGTGGACTTCAACTGTAAATAGATATTTAAAGGAACAGTGTCATCACAAATTTTTTTTTCATATGTTAAAGATGTTAGTGCTTTATTAAAAACGTTTATATTTATTTGTGTGTTTGTGTTTTACTTTTTCTTATTTTTACACTTTTTCTTCCCTATGGGGGCTGCCATTTTTTGTTCCATTTCTGTATGTGTCAATTAACGACACATACAGACATGGAATACGGCAGCCACAGTCCCATAGGGACTGCGAACGGCTCCCGTCCCATCCACTTCTGTGTACGCCGTCTGTGTGGGAACTGCGCATGCACCGCTCCCACACAGTCCAATTTGAAATTGGCGCCGTCCGGCGCCATTTTCCTGTGGACCGGAAGTCGCGGCCGGACAGTAAGATTACTACTTCCGGTCGCGGCTTCCGGACTTGTGCACTTGGACCAGCGGCAGCAGACGGAGCGGACGGTCCGGAGGGAGCCGCGGCGGCAGGAGCAGGTAAGAGATTTCAATGTATGTTCGTGTTTGTGTACGTTTACTACTGTATGTAAACCTACTGCACTGTGTGTTAGCTCAAAAAATGGCGACACACAGTGTAGGAGGATAGACCGTTCAAACCCCTCGTTTATCCCGGCACTAGCCAGGATAAAGGAGGGGGGGATGCTGAGAGCTCACTAGAGCGAGGGCTTTTTACCCAATTTTGCAATGCTGCAATTTTGGGAATAGCTCCATCTAGTGACCAGCAATGGGAAATATTATAAATTAGAATCTAATTTATAATATTTCCTGACTCGTGAAAAAAATTAAAAAAAATTGAACAATGTTTAATCACCTACACACTAAATGTTTAATTAAAAAAAAAAAAACATGTTTTTCTGGCAACACATTCCCTTTAATGGCTGGCATAAATGTTTAGGACAGGATTACACCTAGAATTTTTGTACTGCTTATGATTTATTTTAACTACAGCTGAAGTTCAAATGAGTACATTGAGTTGCATCCAATCTTGGACTGCAGCAGTCACTCAAGAGTTAAAATCAATCAGTAGTACTATAAAAACTCTAGGTTAGCCCTGGTCTAAAGGACTAACTAATGAGTGTGATGAAATTTCAAAGCCATAACAATTAAACGGTTCCAAACCGCCGGTTGTATATGCACGTCCAGCGAGCCCGCGCCATAATGTATTTACGGAGTGGGTTTTAGCTGGCTGCCCGAGCAATCAGGCATCTAAATGTCGGGTCTCCGGCAGTCAGTGACTGACGGGGACACTGAGGAAAAGATCCTCTTATAGCTCAATGAGCGCTGTGTATAGAATAGAGGCAGCGGCAGCCTCTATTAGTCCCGGTGATCATGTGACTGCTCACATGATCGCTGGGATGCCAGTAGTATGAGACTGCTGCTGGATCTAACTAGACAATAGTCACTATAAGGTTGGGTTCCCACAGTGCATGCGTTTTTTAAGCCAAAACCAGGAACAGTACCTAAACAGAAGAAATATGTATATATATATATATATATATATATATATATATATAAAGAAAGGCCTTAAAGGGCTGATTTCTCCTGTAACTGGGGCTGCTGTGCAATAAATAAGGTGTAAAAGAAAGAAAAAGACAATAAAGTCCCCCAAAGGTCTTTTCTGACGTTTGAGGGACAGGCCAGAACATAAACTTAAAGGAAAGGTTTTTTTTTATGTGTTTTTATTTCTTTAAATATTATATTTAATAATACATTTTTTCACGTAAAAAAAAAATGTTGTTGACACTTTTTCATTTTTATAGGGGCTGCCATTTTTTATTGCATCTGTGTATGTGTCTCTTTTTTTCAATTCTGTTTTTACTATGTTTTTCAAAAAACATACATTTAGTACAACAAAGAAAACTTAAAATCAAAAGTCATATACAAAGGCAGGATAACAAGGTCTCTGATGCAATAGAGATATCACAATGCCTGCAGTAAAATACATTCTTATAGTGGAGTCAATATTGGATGCAGAAAGAGAAATAAGAAAAAGATGTAAATGAAATTAATTAATAAAAACAATAACACAAATTATAGTTGTTCTAAAGCAATAAGAACTATCAAGACATACATATGACATATAACAAATTAGAGTCAAGACCAGACCAAAAATAGATAGATAGAAAATCAAGTAGTATGAGAGTAATGAAGTTTCATGGTATTAGAGTGAAGGGTAGCCAATTATGAGTTTTCTCATGTTTCGGCGCCACATAGTGCAGATTAACATAATAATATAAGGGAGCAAGAAAACCAAATTCGTGCTCACCTTATAAGTGTCTGTACTAGCAGGTACAACACTATTGCTGTGGAGGTACAATGTGGAACAAGAACAGCTGCTGCCTGGTCCCATACGCAACAACCCAGAGGGTTTGCCAGTGATAAATAGATAGAAAAAAAAAAAATAGAAAAAAGGGGGACCACAATGGCGCTGCTAGTATTAAGAACAAAAGTTCATGTTTAATAAGAGATAGAACATATATATATAATGCTACGCGTTTCAACGCCGGACATGGGCGTCTTCAACAGGTGAAAAAAATACAAACACTAGGCAGGGTTATGAATATATGTGCACAGCACATTACAATTAACCCAATTTAGAAAACACCAAAAAGAACCGCCAAAGAAGACGGGTCAAAGATCAAAGATCGGTTTTTGAAAAAAACTCACCAATAGTTCTGATTATACTATTCTCAATTCATTATTCTACCATAATTACTTACTCTTTTGTTGTTTCTTTCATCTGTTCCTTCATCGGTTCTGCTCTCCTTTACATTCTCCCTATGCACGTGAGTTTTCTCCTTTGCATGTCATTTTGCGTTCCATGTTTTCTTTCTGGTCTCCCTCGGCCACCGTAGTGTCAGCGGTATCCTTGACACCAGTGACACTACCCTTTCATTAGGATTTTGCTTTCTTTAATGCCTATTACCTTTCTTCTATTGGTGAGTTTTTTTCAATTTTAACCTTATTAGTAATCAATTGGATATATTTGCTACAATTTAATGTGTGTTTTAATTACCGTCCCTTTTATTACTTTGTTCATTTTTATTCTCAGCATTGCCGGAATTTGTACAATTACTATTATCATGTTATATTTTATTCACTTATGTTAATCTATGATAACATTTGTATTTATATTTCCTCGATCTTTGTTAACTTTGATGTTGTACGGCCGTTGCGGGTTTTGTTGACGTAACAACTGATTTTTGATCTTTGACCCGTCTTCTTTGGCGGTTCTTTTTGGTGTTTTCTAAATTAGGTTAATTGTAATGTGCTTTGCACATATATATATAACCCTGCCTAGTGTTTGCATTTTCTTCGCCTGATGTAGACGCCAGTCCGGCGTTGAAATGCGTAGCGCTTATATATCAATTCTAGCTCTTATTAAACATGAACTTTTGTTCTTAATACTAGCAGCGCTATTGTGGTCCCCCTTTTTTCTATTTTTTTCTATCTTTGAATTAATGCGTAGCAGCTTAGAAAGAACCAAAAAGCGTTTATCGAACCCTAGTCAAGGTGTAGGCGTTATGTTTCAAAATTATGGAAGGAGGTCCCGATAGCCCTCTAGCATCAGGTAATCAAAGCAACAAATCATGTGTCATGCGGAGTGTCTCTACGCTTATTCTTATAAACAATTCACTTATCCCAAGTACGAAGAAATCTTTCTCTACGATCTAGCTCCCATCCCATGAGTTCCTCAAAGCGATATAAATGGTGTACCTTTTCTCTCCAGTGTTGGATCGGGGGGAGGGGGTTCAGGATCCCTCCAATACACGGGGATAAGTAGTTTAGCTGCCTGAATTAACCAGGTGATTAAACAATGTTTGGATGGATTAAAATCATGAGATGGCACCCAGAGGAGAACTTGTTGAAAAAATTAAGGGATAATTTCACTCCACAAATTTTATAAATCTCCTTCTTGACCTTATCCCAAAATGGTTATATCAGCGGACATCCCACCCAAATATGTGAGAGCATGCCTGGTGCAGTAAAACATCTCCAGCAGAGATCTGAGTCACATAGCCCAATTTTGTTAAAAAAAATACCGGTGTTTTATACCAGCGGGTGAGTAATTTAAACAAATTCTCCTGTATTTTGACACCCTGGGAGCTAGCTATGACAGGCTTAACTTCTAACTCAGTAAACTGTTTATCGAGTTCAGTTTCCCACTCACATAATGTGCTTTAGCGACAGAAGATTGCAGTAATGTGTAAATATGTGAAATTGTTTTCGCTTTAGGCGTAGAGGTAGTGAGGAGTCATTCCATCCAATTCAATTCCCTAAGAGGTGAAGCCACACATCTCTGAAATCTCCTGAACAACTGTCTAAATGATAACTTATGAAAGAACGTCAGTTATTTAAACTTTTCTCCTGTTAGCAATTTAGAGATGTCTGTCTCTCTCCCCTCTCTCTCCTCTCGGCGTACAGTTCCTTCAGAGGAAAATTGAGGAGCTTAGACCAAAGTGCTAAGGTCTCCACTAAATGATTTGCGTGCCAGGAGGGAATAACTCCAACTGGCACCAAGGGTGAGGGTTCATCACCATTGCCCATGAGTTTGGTCATATCCTGATCTGTGTATCTCATCACGACACATACACAGATACAATCTGGTAGCTACAGAGCATGGGAGCGTAGGGTCGGAAGCTTTGCCGTTCTGACTGAAGAGTGCATGCGCAGTTCACAGCGGCCTGCATAAAAGCTGGTTTGTAGGGGGAAAGCCGGCGCCATTTTGTTGAAGACCGGTACCAAAGCAGCAGGTAAGGCGTGTGTGTGTGTGTGTGTGTGCGTGCAGGGTCGGCCTTAGGACAGATGCCGTCCCATGCGAAATTATCTTCTGGCGCCCCACCCCATCATAAAAAAAATGCCCCATAAAAAGTATAATGCCCCCCACAGTATAATGCCCTATATAGTGCCCCCACACAGTATAATGCCCCTTTAGTGCACCCCATACAGTGCAATAATAATAATATTTAATAATATAATTTATTATAACCCTTTCAAGGACACAGTATTTTGTCCTCTAATTGTGCCCACACAGTATTATGCCGCCTATGTGGCACACACAGTATATTGCCCTCTGTAGTGCCCCTACACAGTATAATGTCCACTTAGTGGCATCCACACAGTATAATGCCTCCCTCCCCTGGCTGCCACACACAGCCCCCCCTGTAGAAAGTGCCCCCTTTAGACAGTGCCATAATCCCCCACCTCCTCCTTGAAGACAGTGCCATACAGCTCCATCTCACCCTTGTAGACAGTGCCCCCAAACTTCCTTCAGGGTTTTGAATTGACAGCATCATTTAATGGGGTTTTTTTTTGCGATTTATTTTTAAGCCGTTAAAAGCTCATTCCAAAGACGCAGGCAAAAATAACACTCCAAATGAGCGCCGCAGGTATGTACTGCCTCCTATTCATTTCAATTGGAGGTCAGAGGGGGAAACCACTTGAAGACCCTCAGCCCCCCCACTCACAGTTAAATGACAATCAGCCCACCACTCTCATTAAAATGACCATCCGCCCGCCACTCACAGATGCCCCCTGTAAATTGTGCCACACAGCCCCCTGTAGATAGTGCCACACGCAGACCCTTGAAGGTAGTGCCACACAGCCCCATTGTAGGTATTGCCACATGGTCCCCTTGTAGGCAGTGCCACTGTAAAAGGGAGCGTAGTAATAGCAAGGTTCACCGGCTAGTGTCGCCCCCTATTACTACCTCCTTTATATTAGGGTAACTAGTGTTATGCCTAGTTTCCCCTACCTTTCTTATATTAACATCAATCTAATTACTTTGCTACTAAGGGAATGCAATTGCAAGTAAATAAAGGTAATCTTTATTAATCCACACAGTAATCACACTTAGATATAAAATACACCAAACACAATAAATATTCACAGTATAGTATCAGTGTATCCCAGTACATCTAATAACTTAATATGTACTAAGTACACTAATACTACACGTGCCACAGTACCAGTACAATATATTACAATACCAAACTAGCACCCTCCCACTTAACTAAACTTACATATACAATACAATGCACTCACTCACTATATATGAGACCCTCCCCCACCTGGCTCTAACTATCCCTGTAACTACACAATAAGGGGAGTTCAGCAGGCCTGCTTTGGTTTAATCCAGCTTCTATTCAGGTAGGGGCTGATGGGGAGAAGGGTAGGATAGGGGGAGAGAGAGAGGGAGAGAAAACAGAGAGGGGGAGGATACTTATCAGTGCATGTGGTCCTAGGTTGGTCAGTCAGGAACAAGAGGGCTGTTGGTGTCTGGTGAGGGAGGCAGGAGCAGGAGAAGGGTGAGCAAAAGACATTGCCCCTCATGCCTTGTCCGTGCAACTATGGACTGTGACCTGCGCCCTGTTGGCCAGCTACCATACCGCAAAGGCGGTATGGCCCAGTGGGTCCACGAACCCTACGTGACAGTACGCTCAGGCCATGGACCCTGCTGGTCGATCCAAGACCATGACGACGTCACAAGAGATGCAGGCGGATATGCTAGATCTCCGGTCTCGACAGGACCAACTCCTCCAGGCCTTGAACATTCTCTCACGTCGGCAGGAGGCACAAGCTGCCGTTCCTCCTACTACACCTCCTGGCAGTACTCTTCCTCAGACTACACCTCCTGGCAGTGTTGATCCTCGTTTTTCTTTGCCACTTCCTGACCGCTATAATGGAGACGCAGGTACCTGCCGTGGATTTTTGAACCAGTGCCAGATCCACTTAAACCTGTATTCAAGGGCATATTCGTCTGATGGCGCAAGGGTCGCTTTCATAATTTCTCTCCTCACTGGCAAGAACCCTATCTGGGAGAGACAAGGACCAGAGACCCGTGACTTCCAGGGGTACCTCCGGAAATTTTGCACGGCGTTTGAGGAGCCTGGAAGAGTCTCCTCTGCAGCGGCTTCCTTGCTGAACCTACGCCAAAATGACATCTCTCTGGGCAATTACGCCATCCACTTCCGCACCCTGGCGGGAGAACTATTGTGGAACAATGAGGACATGGTGGCTAGATAGAAGGCTCCGAGAACGGCTCCAAGAGACTCGTCGGAAGGGAGGCCTCCCTAGTCCGGTCTCTACCTTGCAGCAACCTCTGCTGTCCTCAGGTGCCGATCCTCCTAAAGAGTCTGTGAGGATGGACCAATGTAAGCTATCTACCCAGGAGAGACAATGCAGATGCACTTCGGGACTGTCTATATTGCGGCCTCGGAGGCCATCCTGTGCGTCTGTGTACCCAAAAACCCCAAAGAATATGTTTGGTAGGAGAGACAACCTTGGCCAAAGAAGGACTCCCATCTAAATTGTCCATACTGGTGACAATAGTGTCCGGTGAGGAAACGCATCAGGTCTCTGCATATCTGGACTCTGGATCCGCTGCTAATTTCATTTGTAGAGACCTGGTGGATATTCTTCAATTACCCACTACCCCTCTGGAGGGACCGTAGATGGTAGCATCGGTAAATGGACTACCTCTGCCAGACCCAGTTATAGCTTTGACCAAGCCGCTGAGGCTCCAAGTAGGGGCTCTCCACTCCGAGCTTCTATCATTCTATGTCCTGTCCAAGGCATTAACCCCGTGCTGCTGGACCTGCCTTGGCTCCGACTACATGCCCCAGTCCTGGACTAGAACTCTGTAGAGGTTCTCCAGTGGGGCCCCGAGTGTCACAGCTGTTGCCTGGTGCAGATTCGTTTGGCTCAGCCTCCTCTGCCTCGGTCATTGACAGGATTGTCTGGTTATTATGCTGCATATGGATGTCTTCAGCAAGATGGAGGCGGAGACGCTGCCCCGGCACCGGGCGTATGACTGCCCTATCCAGCTGATTCCATGCCTTCCCCTTGGTAGGGTATATCCTCTATGCTTGCCGGAGACTCTGTCCATGTACACCTATGTTAAAAAGAACTTGGAGAGGGGCTTCATATGGATGTCTTCCTCCCCAAGAGGAGTCATGTTCTTCTTTGTCAAAAAGAAGGATGACTCCCAGTGTCCTTGTATTGACTACCGGGGTCTCAACCAGATCACGGTGAAAAATAAGTACCCGTTGCCACGGATCTCATAACTGTTTGATCGTATACACGGTGCCAAGATTTTTCCAAACTAGACCTGTGTGGGGCTTACAACCTAATCTGGATTCGCCAGGGTAACAAATGGAATGTGTAATGCTCCCGCGGTCTTCCAGGAATTCGTTAATGACATTTTCCGTAACCTCCTTCATGTTTGTGTTGTGGTCTATCTTCATGACATCTTGATTTTTTTCTCCAGATCCTATGACGCATCAGAGACATGTCTGTCAAGTTTTGCTGCGGTTAAGGGAAAATCATCTGTACGCTAAGTTGGAGAAGTGCGTGTTTGAAAAAGATGCCCTACCCTTCCTGGACTACATTGTCTCGAATGGAGGTCTCAAGATGGATCCTGAAAAGGTAAAGTCTGTCCTGGAATGGCCACGCCCTCAAGGCATGAGGGCCATACAGCGCTTTCTGGGATTCGGGAGTTACTGGTCATCAAATTGGCTCTGGAAGAGTGGAGACATCTACTAGAGGGCGCAGCTCATCCCATCCTGATTTTTACAGACCACAAGAACCTCACCTATCTTCAGACGGCCCAACGGCTGAACCCTAGTCAGGCCAGGTGGTCACTGTTCTTTACCAGTTTCCAGTATGAGCTCCATTATCGTCTGGCCAACAAGAATGTGAGGACCGATGCCTTGTCCAGGTCTTTCGAGACAGAAGACACCATGGGAATTCCACAGAACATTATTGATCCATCTTCCATTGTCTCTGTCAATCTCCTGCAAGTTGGGGACATTCCTTCAGGGAGGACTTTTGTGCACCTGACTGATAGAGGGAGAATCCTCCGCTGGGGACACTCCTCTAGACTGGCAGGTCACGCGGGGACCTGTAAGACCCGGGATCTGATTGACCGTCCTTTCTGGTGGCCCACGCTGCCCAAGGACATTATGGACTTTGTTTCTTCTTGCTCAGTGTGTGCAGCTAACAAGGTCGCTCACTCCAGACCTGCTGGCCTGCTTACAGTCATTGCCTGTGCCCGATCCTTCAAGATCCTGCAGCAGATCAACCCTGTCACCTACAAGCTTCGGCTGCCTCCTACCTTCAGGATCCCCAACTCCTTCCATGTCTCTCTCCTAAAACTGGTGGTTCTGAACCGCTTTACCAAGACTCCTAGCCCTGCGGTTGCCTCCAGCGGCCCTTCAGACACCTTCGAGGTTAAGGAGATCTTAGACACCAAGAGAGTGAGAGGAAAGACTTTATATTTGGTGGATTGGAAGGGGTTTGGTCCTGAAGAGAGGTCCTGGGAGCCAGAGGAGAACCTCAATGCTCCTATCCTTCTGAAGAAGTTTCTCTCTCACTCTAGCCCCAAGAAGAGGGGGCGTAATAGGGGGGGATACTGTCATGTCCATGGCTGCAGGCCATCAGGTTCACTTACCTCCTGACGACCACAGCCATGGGTCGGCGAGCGCTGGCCCCAGTCTCCTCCTCAGGAGATGCCAGCACTCACTTCCACTCCCCTTGGCCGTTTCCCGTAGGGTGCGCGCGTTCTTAAAGGGGCAGCACGTACACCAGACTTTAATGTTAAATTAGCCCATGAGCACCCTGGACTATAAGAGGGGCCCAGCCTCTTCCTGCAGTGCTTGAGCGTTGTTTGTCATATCCTAGCTTGTCTAAGCAAATGGTCTCCTAGTGTTTTCCAGTTCCAGTGTTCCCTGTTCCTGTATCCTGTATCCCGTGCTATCCTGGTCAAGTGCCGTGCTGTGCTATAGTCATTCTGTGCTGTATCTACACCTGTCCTGTTACTCCATGCCTGATGTCTACCCGCTGCCTAGTCCCAGCCGAGCCTGCCTTGCTACTGTCCGAGCTGCCACAGGTACCCTATATGAACTACAGACTGTGACTTGTTGGCCAGCTGCCATACCACCAAGGCGCTACGGCCCAGTGGGTCCACGAACCCTACGTGACAAGCAGAATATGAATAAGGAGAAGAATGTGAAGAAGATCTATGTGGAGGAGAATAGTAATGTCCCACTTGGGGACCATAGTTGAAGTGTGGGTAACCTGTTTGCCTGGAATAGTTTGGTCCTGGATTTTGTTAATATTTATTCTCTGCCATAGGTGAATAATAATATAATTGGTTAGATGGTCTTCCCATAAGCAAGGTTTGTATGCTTGGAGGCCTTTGTTTATTGGATTCACCAGATGAGTTTAATGATGAGAATGCATCATCAATCATACTGGTTAACAATGAAATGGATGGGTTTTGAAAAGCTTTTTGAAAAAATATCATACTGTCCAAAAATAAAAGTTATACGTCTAGTACACTCTAGCTCAGACATACCACGTAAGCAACAGTGATTCCAAAGAAATGATTGTCATCTGCAACTCTTTGTTGATGAACCAGGGCAAAAAGCTCATTGTTGACATCTTACTCTAATTGTGCCCTGTGTCGCATTAAACCATCTTTGATGATCTGACAGTGGATTGTAGAAGTGCCTGAGAACCCATTATAGGATGTGTAGTTGTTTCTGCCCTAGTAGAAGGGTTATTATTTTCGTACTGTACTAAAGGAATACACACTATTTGACTGGCAGATGGCAGTGATGAAGATTGTCTGCTCTGATTAATAATCAGGCCTGTATTTGCCACTAGGCACTGGGAGTGCAGTGCTAGGGCATCCAGTAGATGGGGGCGGCTGCAGGAGCGTTTTTTTTTTCCGAAAAAAAAAAATGAACTGTGACCTGATAGGCATATCACTAGCGGGGGAGGGGGGAAATAGAGTCCAGGTGTAGAGCATCTACTAGCACTCCACCCAGGTGCCCTGGGCGACTGCCACATTCAATCAAATACTATGGAAGAGCAGGGAGCCTGCTCCCTGCTATGGAATTCACTAGGATTGCAGCCTATAAGAACCTGGAACTGAATTGCACCGGCCTACGCAAGGATCCCATTTCAGCGCATAATAGGATTGAGGAGACTGGAGAGCTCCGTTCTTTCCCGGGACGGTCTAGGCGAGTATACGTTATTTTTTAATAGTGCCTGGGTGCCCCCCAAACAATTTACAGGGGTGTGGGGCACTATCTGCAAAGGGGCGAGTATGGCACTGTATATAAAGGGGGCTGTGTGGCACTATGTACAAGGGGGACTGTGTGTGGCACCATCTACAGGGGGCTGTGTGACACTATCTACAAAGGGGGAGTTTGGCACTATCTACAAGGGGGGCTTGTGTGGCACTATCTACAGGGGGCTGTGTGGCACTACATAAAAGGGGATGTGTGTGGCCCCATCTACAGGGGTTTTTATGGCCCTATCTACAGGGGCTGTGTGGCACTATCTACATGGGGCAGTGTGTTGCACTATCCACTGGGGGCACTGTGGCAGGATCTACTTAGGCTGTGTGTGGCACTATCTACATGGGCAGTGTTGGGCACTATTTACAATGGGCACTGAGTATGGCACTACGCTGGTTTTTACGCTACCAGTAGTGGTCAGCACATATCGCCAAGCCCGATTTTCATTAGAACTTGTAAAATAAAGGGCTGGGCTGGTGGATACGTGCAGGCCAACATGCGTAGCGTAATAAACAGAGGGTAGCAGTTACAGAGGATAGTTATGATAATAACTTGGTTCGAAAAGTATGTGTTTGCAAACCCCCTTTTAAAAATCCTGCAATTTGCCCCTGACAGTATACTGTGCTTACCGACCTTGCTCATGAGTTAGGTTCTGGCACAGCACAGATCCTGACACCTTTCAGCATCACGGCATCACAATGTGATGTGTGACGTTGTGACACTGAATGGCGTCAGGACCCGTACTGCGCCCGGAGCCGAAAAGAACCCGGCTCAGGAGCAAAGAGGGTAAGTATAAGAATACTGTGTGCTGGCGCCCTGTATCTAAGCCTGCCATGTGGTTTTCTTAGATATAGGGCCCAGCAGACAGTATCACACATGTCCGCTGGCAATAAAGAGAAGTTAGTGGGGCCCAAGAAGGACTTTGCACCGGGGCCCATGAGCCTTCAGATATGCAGTACTGCTTCTGACGTTACTGTCCATATATGGACAGTGACATCAGGAGTCTACTATCGCTGCAGTCCCTTAGCAGCGCATCAGCTAGCGCTCTGCCCGAGGACTCCAGCAATTCTCCTAATGTTACTGTCCATAAATGGACAGTCACGTCAAGAGCCTTCCCAGGGCTTGAAACCCAGGGCAGAGCCTCTATTAGCGTTCTGCATGGAGATTCTGACTCTGGGGAAGCCTCTGCTAACATCACTGTCCATATATGGACAGTGACGTCAGAAGCTTTCCCTGGACTGGAGTCCCGGGGCAGAGCCTCTACTAGTGCTCTGCCCGGGGACTCCAGCACGGCTCTTGACTACACTGTTCATATATGGACAGCGATGTTGGGAGCTCCCGGAGGTATATGTTTAATGTATACCTGTGACGAGTGGCATCCGTCACCCATAGGCTCCCGTGTTAGGCCTAATTCCCACCTGCGTTGGAAGCTTCACCAAAAATATCAAAAACAATAGCGCAGCATTCTGTTAGCCTTTTCACCGGCTAACACTAGGCCGCGTCTTAGTAAAGGATGCTGTCAATAAGACAGCGGCCATTACTAAGGCAGTAGTAATAAAGTTTAAAAAAAACACAGCGTCAAAGAAATAATATTTTATTAAAATATAAAACTCCACACAACCCTTGTTAACCGTTTTATTGAGAATAAAAAAAATGCCGCCATCGAAGTAGTCCTCGAGTCCAAAGTTGCCCAACAACCAGACCCGTAGAAAAACACAAACACAGAAAAAAAATGTGTAACACATATAAAAGCAAAGCAAATATTAAACTTACCTTTCCCGGGTCTAGCGATGGAGCCACAATGTCAGTGAGCTACACTGTTTCCGTAACTTCGGGATTTATAGAGGGCATCAGCGCTAAAAGTGCCTATGGCAGTATCAACATTAAATATGGCCCTGGTTAAAGAGCGAGGTCTTCAAATGCTGAAGCGCATAGTGCATAATATCAACGCTCTGCTCACGCAAAATCAACGCAAAATCAACGCTCTGCTCACTCAATGACTGCAGCGTTTCAAACCTCCTCTGGCATTAAAATCCACACAAAAACTGTGCGGCAGGAGCTTTGTGGCATTGGTTTTTATGGCCGAGTAGCTGCATGCAAGCCTTACATCACCAAGCACAATGCCAAGCATCGGATGGAGTGGTGTAAAGCATGTCACTACTGGACTCTGGAGCAGTGGAAACGTGTTTTGTTGAGTGACATACCACTGTTCTCTATCTGGCAGTCTGAGTTTGGCGAATGCCAGGAGAATGTTACCTGTCTGACTGCATTGTGCCAACTGTAAAGTTTGGTGGTGGAAGGATAATATTATGGTGTTGTTTTTACGGGGTTGGCCTAAGCCCCCCCAGTTCCAGTGAAGGGAAATCTTAGGGTTTCAGCTTACCAAGACATTTTGGACTATTGTATACTACCAACTTTGTGGTAACAGTTTGGGGAAGGAGCCGTTTTGTTACAGCATACCTTGCTCCAGTGCACAAAGCAAGGTCCATAATAATATGGTTGGGTGAGCTTGGTGTAGAAGATCTTGACTGGCCCACACAGAGCCCTAACTTCAACCCGAAATCTAACACCTTTGGAATGAACTAGAGTTGAGATTGTGAGGCAGGCCCTCTCCTCCAACATCAGTGTCTGACCTCATAAATGCTCTTCTGTATGAATGGGCAAAAATGTCCACAGACACACTACAAAATCTTGTAGTAAGCCTTCCCAGAATGGTGGAAACAGTTTTAGCTGTAAAGGGGGGACCAACTGCATATTAATGTCTATGGATGTAAAATGGGATGTCATAAAAGCTCCTGTAGCTGTAATGTGTACTTGTTCTAATTCTTTTGTCCTTAACGTGTATGCTGTGTAAACATACTGTTAAAGTAATTTTTAGTGTAAGAGTTAAATCAGTAAACATCAGTTTTTTTGTATATACTTGAAGGGATGGGGAGTTGGTTATGATTTTGCAAGCATTTTTTACCTACAAAGGTTAAAGAGGCTCTGTCACCACATTACAAGTGCCCTATCTCCTACATAAGGAGATCGGCGCTATAGTGTAGGTGACAGTAATGCTTTTTATTTTCAAAAAACGATCTATTTTTACCACTTTATTAGCGATTTTGGTGTATGCTAATGAGTTTCTTAATGCCCAAGTGGGCGTGTTTTTACTTTCGACCAAGTGGGCATTGTTCAGAGGAGTGTATGACGCTGACCAATCAGCGTCATGCACTCCTCTCCATTCATTTACACAGCAGCATCACGTTCTTACTAGAACGCGATGTGCAGCCACATACACAGACATTAACGTTAATCAATTGTCCTGATAATGAATATACATGACCTCCAGCCAGGACGTCATGTGTATTCAGAATCCTGACACTTCTGAATCTTTTCTGTGAGATTTCCAGCAAGGGAAACGAAATCTCGTTTACCTCGTAATCTCGCGAGATTACGCGTGGCTTGCTGGAATCTCACAGAAAAGATTCAGAAGTGTCAGGATTCTGAATACACATGACGTCCAGGCTGCAGGTCATGTATATTCATTATCAGGACACTTGATTAACGGTAATGTCTGTGTATGTGGCTGCACATCGCGTTCTAGGAAGAACGCGATGATGCTGTGTAAATGAATGGAGAGGAGTGTATGACGCTGACTGGTCACTGATTGGTCAGCGTCATACACTCTGTACAACGCCCACTTGGTCGAAAGTAAAAACACGCCCACTTGGGCATTAAGAAACTCATTAGCATAAAGCTAAAAATCGCTAATAAAGTGGTTTAAAATAGATAGTTTTTCTAAATAAAAAGCATTACTGTCACCTACATTATAGCGCAGATCTCCTTATATAGGGCACTTATAATGTGGTGACAGAGATTCTTTAAGAACATGGAGGAGTAGTAGGAAGGGAGAGCAACATGTTTTGTTTCAAGAATTGGACTAAATGTGAAAGATTGATTGCTGCCAAGTGTATGTAATCTTACTACATATATGCCAAAGTACTGTTTTATATTATTTGTTGTCTTATTATTTTGCATGGATACAGAACAAGTATAAAATAAGCCATAGGGGCAGGGTTTAGCTCAGACCTCTACAGATAACAGATCCATGTCTGTTCTGTTGTCTCCGGCCACATTGGTGTCAATCTACCTGTTTTGGGAATTACGTTATCATTTGGAGGCCCACAGCTAGATCATGTGTAAAGTACTTCACCCAGACTGAACGGGGAGAGGCATCACACCTCCAGCGAGGAGGGAAACATCAAACCTGGGTAAGTAAGCTCTTTTCCCTTTTTCCTGGGGGAGAAGCCTTGGTTGTCAGTCCGACGGAAGAAACAAGGGTCTCAGGTAGATCAGTTCAAGATTTTTTTTGTTTTATCTTGTTATAGCAATTAATGTTTTGTTTCTGTTTTCATGCAACGATATTACTAATTGCTTGCTATTATTAAACAAGACGTATGAATGTGAGTGTGGGTTATGTCCAACCTGGCTAGGTAGAGACTCTGTTCTCGTTCTGCTCATGTGAAGACCTGAACACTGAAAAGGGTGATGGAGGGAATTGCAGTAGCAACGAACACTGTGGGTCTACCGAAGTGGCATTCAATTATCCAAGTCAGTGGAATTAGGATTCTTGCAGTTCCCGGTCTGCAACCCGAAAGGAGGCAATGGGCCAGGAGTCAGTCTGTTGTTTGTCCAGTAAAATACTAACACTGATTAACAATCATTCATACCTACCTCTATCTGGGTACTGTGGATTAAGACAAAATAAGGGCTTATATTGTATAGTGAGTTGTTCCAATCATCACATCTCCCTTTGCCACAGTGAGTAGGGAATATTAAAATACTCTCCTGATCCTATAATTGATAATCTCTCTGTGGAGGTTTTAACAAAAGCAGAGTAAATGTATGAAGAATATATAGCTATAACATTTGGCGTATTCTTGGCATTGTTTGTATAATTCTATCTCGTTTATCAAGAGTACCAAAAAGTAAGAAATCAACAGAGAATAGAGTTGCAACTCATTGCCCAGGAAGAAACTGCTGTGGATGAGTAAATCACACACAGCTTAAGATTCAAAAGATTATACATAGCAGGAACTGAAGACAGGGATTGCTACCCTTGACAGTTGCTATGGGAGCTATATCAGAACCAAGGCCAGGTTGGAACCCTAAGATAACCGTGAAGGATTTATTGAAACTAAAACATTTAGACCGGGCAATTAAAATTGCAACGACAATTCTCAAAAAGGCATGCATGCCAAAGACTGGTGTCACGTTGGGTACGTGGACCCACTGGGCCGTACCGCCTTGACCGTAATGCAGCTAGCCAACAGAACGCAGGTCACAGTCTATAGTTCGTATAGTGTACCTGTGGCAGCTTGGACAGTAGTGAGACAGGCTCGACTGGGACTAGGCAACAAGCAGACGTCAGGCGTGGTGTAGCAGGACAGGCATGGTATACAGCACAGCATGACTTCAGCTCAGCACGGCACTAAATCAGGATAGCACAGGATACAAGAACAGGTACAGGAACGGGGGACACTGGGAACTGGGAAACACTAGGAGACCATTTGCTTAGACAAACTTTGGATACGACAACAACGCTCAGGCATGGGAGGAAGGGGCTGAGCTCTTCTTATAGTCCAGGGTTGTCATGGGCTAATTTTGACATTAACTTCAGGTGTGCGCTCTGGCCCTGTAAGAGGGGGCACGAGCGTGCGCACGCACCCTACGGGACCTGGCCGGGAGAAGCGGACGTGAGCGCTGGTGTCTCCTGAGGAGGAGATAGGGACCAGCTCTCACAGTTCCATGACTGCGGGCGTCAGGAGGTGAGTGAACCTGACGGCCATGGGCATGACAACTTGTTGCCTAGAGGCTGAGAGGTGGAGACAGTTCAGTCGGAAAAATGATAAATGGATAGAATAGCATGAATATGAAGCACAGGTGGCAGCCTGGATAAAAGCTTCAGAGAGACATGATCCCCTTAATAATTGTGCCGACCAGGAGGAGGAAGATATTGAACTAAAAAGAACAAGGAGGAGAGGGAGATAGAGGCAGCAACTGCAGGTCTCATTTACTGATCAGCCTTTAACTGTGTCCTCACCCTCAAGCACTAGACCCCAAGCACGCACTCCTTGTCCTCCCCAGACTATGGCTCCCCTCTTGTGTCTCCCTTGATTACCCCAGTGGCCAGTCCTCCCCTACTACCCCCAGTGAACAGTCTGACAGAAATATCACATAAGATCTACACAAACGCCACGTTTGATAATCTTACGCCAATAATACGTAAATTAGCACGACAATTATGTAACCCACTACGCCTCCACTTACCAATCCCTTTGGTTGTAGTTCTCCTCCGGACTACACTAGTCTAACCCCAGCAATGTACCCTTCCGGGCCAAGGACTACTATCTCAGATAATTTCAGTTCCCCAACCCCTCAGTTTAGATGGGAATGTGCCATTTGTGGGTTTTGTAACGAACCCACTGAATCCCTTTATCCGCACTATAAACAGCTGAGAACAGGGGGAGAATCTCAGTACTCTTTATCAAACAGTTTAGGGATGGGCTCCATTTTCTCACCGATAACGGGTGCAAATGTTAATGAGCTCATAATGAAAATGGGTCTCTTCAAAGATCAAAATTCATGGTGCGTTGCAAATTCGAATTTGCAAACAAATTATGAAAAGACAGGAAAGGCACCAGGAGGTGTCTTAAGGCCACTGAGATCAAGCACGTGGAAGAGCAGAAAACGAGGAAGCTAAATTTATTTTCTTTTGAGGAAATTCCTAATTCCAGTTGGCCCAATGCTGGTAAAGTTCCACCTGAAAATAGGGAATACTGTAGATCCATAGATGCTTTTCATACAATTGAAGAAGGGGGTGATGAAGCTGGGATAGAGCGACATGGTGCAGAATTAATGTCCCTACAAATAAAGAAAACACTGCATATTATAAACTGTCAACCACTGATGATCCTGACTCTTGGTGTCTATATTACGACACTACTCTTTTAGATTCCTTAGTTGATGCATTAATCACCAAGAGAAAATTTCAACTCCCAAAAGGAATTTTTATATAGTATGTGGCATTAATGCCTATAGATGGCTTTCCGAGGTTACAGGAGGAACATGTACACTAGCAAGAGTGAAACCTGCCACTTGGACATGAAAGCCTGATCATTTTTTATACCAGAATGTTCCCCAACACATGTTAAGTAAACGCAGCCTAAGGCTGGGTTCACACGACCTATTTTCAGACGTAAACGAGGCGTATTATGCCTCGTTTTACGTCTGAAAATAAGGCTACAATACGTCGGCAAACATCTGCCCATTTATTTGAATGGGTTTGCCGACGTACTGTGCAGACAACCGGTCATTTACGCGTCGTCGTTTGACAGCTGTCAATCGACGACGCGTAAAAATACAGCCTCGTCAAAAGAAGTGCAGGACACTTCTTTCAGACGTAATTTGAGCCGTTCTTCATTGAACTCAATGAAGCACATCTCAAAATTTACGGCTGTCAGAGAAGCCTCGCAAAATGCGAGGAGGAGCAATTACGTCTGAAACGAGGCAGCTGTTTTCTCCTGAAAACAGTCTGTCATTTCAGACGTAAAAGCCTGCTACCGTGTGCACATACCCTAAGGGTAAAGCATACAAAACATTTGTTGCATTCCACCTGTTATGGGCTGTTCACATCTGCGTTGGACGTTCCATTAGGGGATCGCAGATCTGGCAGAAATCACTGGAAACAATAGCACAGCATGTCAGAGACATGCAGGACCCGCTGCCACAGAAGCCGTCAGTCCAGCTGACCTGACGGATACAGGCTTCAATGCAAGATACAGCTTTTATGTATCCAGGACACATAGAAGCTGTATCTCAAAAAGTTGCAATTTTTTTTTGATAAAAACCAATTACAAAGTTGCATTAAACACTATAATACATTGTTTTAGTAAAAAAAAAAAAAGAAGTCTTCAAAGGTTTACATAGTTTGTAAAGTCTGTAGTAAAATATCAAATGCACTACACAGAACTGTGTTTTGGTTTGTGATGTTTTTAATGCAGTTTTGAAGTCAGTGGCGTTTTTTTTCCAAACGCAGCATGCTCTGGGTATGGCGTTTTTTAAGGCGTTTTCATTCCCTAGACCTCAATAGGTTTTTAATCCTGAGTTTGAAAACGCATTGTGTTATTTTGTAATGCGTTTTTTGTGGCGTTTTTTTATGGCATTTTAGCCATAAATAATCATGTGACTAAAACAGGAAGAGGAAGTGTATGTTCAGCTATCTTATATAGCTTTCTATATTGGGAACAAGGATAATTTTTTGGATAAATGACCAGCAAACAAAGGATGACTGTAAATGTTTCAAAGTTGATTCAGCAAGTGGGTTTACTTTATATTGTATTTATTGGTTTTTACACATTTTCAAATGAAGCAAAGCATTTCTCAACTCTATTTTGGTAAAATGTCTTTTTTTTTTATAATGCTCCTAAATATGTTGCTTTATTATGCTCCTGTGCCCCAATGCTAAATTTTTTTTTCAGGGTCCCCACCCACCATGATCCATTAGTAATACTGATGTGTAGCTCATATTATGAATGTTTTTTGGTGGGTCGTAATTTATTGTTTCCTTTTTTTTGCAATCTGAATTTACTTTGCAAAGCTCCACCTCTGATTTTTAAAAGTATCTGTTCAACAGTGGGAGCTCTTTGCCTACTTTGTACATTATTTTTAATGTGAGTTGCGTGGATTTCGTTATTTTCTTTCCCGCTACTGACATTTGTGGTTAACACATTTTTTTTTCCAATATTTATGAAATGTATTAGGTTGAACCCAGGTTGTGGGATTGCACTGCAGAGGGATATTCTGAGCATCGTGCTGGGTCTGATTCCTGGACAAATGTGTGCATAAAATTGTATTCCAATTGGGATGAGCGAAGTCGCAGGGGTGATTGGTATTTTTTTTGTGTATTTTGTATTCTTTGTGTAATGTACATGTCAGTAACAGCCGGGTTTTGCTTCATGTGTTTCTTGGCAGAATTTAATGTCCATAAGCGTTGGAGGTCAATAAGCGACCGTTTTCACAATGAATAATCAATGACTCAACGCAGTGGTTCCCCTCCTTCAAAAGGGAGCGAATACATGTACTTTGACCAACTTTATGTTTATTGCTCCAACAAAACAATTAAGAGAGTATGTATCATTTATTCAAAAGAACAAAGCATTGTAACTATTAACAGTCTTCGGCACAGTCACTTGACAAGTCTATACCTTCAAATCTAGAGGAAATTAAATGTGTACCAGATTAGATAATGCAATCTTTAGTTAGTCATAGAGGACAATGACGAAGATACAAACAATGCAATTGATGCTTCAAACACAGAATCTGTAGATGGTGTAAAGGGCCTTTTACACCGATTTACAATTGGCTGGTGCAGCGAACGCGGAACAACGAGACACTCGTTTGCTCCTGTCACACAGAGCTACGGATGGGGACGAGCGGTCGTAACTTTAGTCGCTCGTCCCCATACATTATCATCATGTCCCTGTTTACACAGGGAGATGCTCTGCCGACTACGATAATATTTCTATTTTTAAAACAATACGATCAGAAGATGATCGAGCGCTTGCTCGTTCATCTGCTGATCGCTACCCTGTTTACACAAGGCAATTATCGGCAAAGAGCGTTATACGAACACTTGTCTGCACGATAATTGGAAAGTGTAAAACCCCTTAAAAAGCGTTGAATAGGATTGCACAACCAACATAGACAACCACAATGATGACAATTATTGGGAGCGTAAAAACCAGCGTAGATAGTGCCACACTCAGTGGCCATTTTAGATGGTGCCCAACACTGCCCCTGTAGATAGTGCCACACAGCCTCCTTGTAGATAGGGCCACACAGCGATCCTTGGAGATAGTGACACACAGCACCCCTGTAGATAGTACCCGGGTGCCCCCTAAACAATTACAAAAAAACTTGCCTAGACCTGTTCCCGCAATGAACGCAGCACCACAGCCTCCTCAGTCCTGCTGCCTATGAAGTGCCGAAACGGGATCCTTGCATAGGTCAGCGCTACTAGATGCTCTCCCCCAGGACTCCATTCCTTCCTCTCCCAATAGTGCCCTGACTGCCAGTTAGGTCAGAGTTAATTATATTATGTTTTAGGGAAAAAATAAATAAAACGCTCCCGTATCCACCCCCTCTACTGGACGCCCTATGCACTGCACCCCCAGTGCCTAGTGGCAAAATACAGGCCTGTCTTTAACTGTATGTGGTCTGCCACTTTGTGGCTGAGTTTCTGCGGATCCTAAAGCCTTCCACTTTGCAAATATACCACTCACAATTGATCTTGGATTATCTAGGAGGTAAGAAATGTCATGAACTGACTTGTTGCAATGGTGGCACTCTATTATAATACCACATTCCAATTCAGTGAGTTCTTTAGAATGACTTATTCATTCACAAATGTTTATAAAGGCAACTGCATGACTAGGTACTGGATTTTATACACCTCTGGCAATGTGTTCAAATGAAATAACAGTATTCAATGATTAAGAAGTGTGTCCAATACTTTTATCGATATAGTGAATGTTTGAGATGGAAAAATACGGGCTATTTTCAACAGAAAACAGCCTCTGAATCCAGGCATTTTTGGCGCTGATTTTCAAAGCGTTGCATTTTTTAAGCATATTTTGCGGTGAATTTTTTAAGCCTTTTTTGTAGTATCAATGCAAAATCAGCTTTAGGGCAAATTAGGGCAAAATCAGCTTTAGTTCACATGGCTTATTTTCAGGCATATTTCAAAGCGTAAAATGCTCGTATTATACTCTTAAATACACCTGTAAACAGCTTCACATTGATTTCAATACAAAAGTAGTTTATATGAGGCGTATTTTTACACTGCTGAATTTTAAATACTTGTCATTAATTCGGTTTCTACGAAACCCTCCATGACAGCAACACAGGAGGTTGAATCTCCTCCTCTAATAGGGACAGGAACACACGCAAGAGGTGTAAAAGCCCCTGCCCACCTCCCCTGCTCAGTGTATTACAAATGTATTGCAATTAACCACAAGGATTAAATGCTTACATTTTATTTACTTGACATATATAAATATACATAATTCTAACATACATATAACGAAAAACTTTTTTAGTGAAGATAATAAGGGTGCTGTCATGGGGGTTTCGTAGAAACCCAATTAACGGTAAGTATTTATTTTACTTTCTCAACTCTCCCTCCATGACAGCACCACAGGAGGAATGCCAAATAACAACTTATTAGGGAGGGATTACAGTATGGAGGCCGTTTCTACCAAAACAAAGGTTACCACTGAAGAATAAGTTCAGTCTATAATGTTTAGTAAATGTGTGGATAGGGAACCATGTTGCGGCCTTGCAGATCTGCTGCACAGACGCATTCCCTTTTTCGGCCGATGATGCAGCCATGGCTCTAGTGGAATAAGCTCTACATTTCTCTGGAGCTGTAAAATCTTGGATTTAGTAAGTTTTACATATGGTTCTCTTGATCCAGTTGGCAATTGTATTTTTTAAAAGCTTTTTGCCTTTATTCGGCCCCCAAAATTGTATAAAGATATTTGGGTCTTGTCTCCAACTTTGTGTAATTTTTAGATATTGTAGAATGATTATACGGACGTCTAAGGTATGAAATTGTTTCTCTGTTCCACTAGAAGGCTATTGATAAAAACACGGCAATATTATATCCTGAGTTAGACGGAAATCTGATACAACAAGAAAAGCAGGATCAGGACGAAGAATAACTCTATTCTTTAAAATTCTTAGCTATTGTTCTCTGATGGAGATGGCCTGTATTTGACTAACCCTACCGGCAGAGGTTATTGCAACTAGAATAACCGCTTTCCAGTAAAGATTTTTTATGTCGATCAGAGTAAGAGGTACAAATGGGGGCAGTAAACCCTTGTAGAACTACATTAAGATCCCATACCAGGGATACATTGGATACTGCAGGAGAAAGCCTATAAGCTGCTTTAAAGAACCTTCTTATGCAACTATGATTGGCTAAATCAGCATCAAAGAAGGAACTTAGGGATTAATTTTGAACTTTTAAAGTGCTGGGTTTTAAGACTTTCTCTAACCCTGCTTGTAGAAACTCCAATATTATTACAATGTTAGGATGATGAATATATGGGATATCTGATTCTGACCCCAAAAATTTTTTTTTACATAACTTGTTATGAATTCCATTAGTATTTTCTTTCCTGCTGTTCCTTAGAGTCTCAATAACAGCGTCTGAGACTTTAGGATGAAGCTTTCAGAATCTAGGAAGCTAACTGGAACTTCTGGAGTACTGGATGTATGATCGGCCTCTGATATAGAAGATCCTGAGAAACCGGTAGAGGCAGAGGATCTGCTATTTTTAGTCTGTTTAGAAGACCGAACCAACCCCTTTTTGGCCAAAACGGAGCTATTAAGATCAGTCTGACTGGTTCTTGGCAGACTTTCTGGCGAATTATGGGGAGAAGAGGAATAGGAGGAAATGCATATGCTAGGGGAAAGTTCCATCTGTGTGCTAATGCTATTCCTAAGCTTGGTTCTTTTGGATTGAGAGAATAGAAGAGGGGAACTTTTGCGTTTCCCTGAGTGGCAAATAAATCCACCACTAGTAATCCACATTTTTGAGTGATCAATATAAAGATTTTGTCTTGTAGGCACAGTTTCCCTGGATCTAAGTCTCTTCTGCTCAGGAAGTCCTCCTGAACATTGGTGAATCCTTTTAGATGAAGAGCTGTGAGGGATAGGAGATGTTTCTCTGGCCCAAAAAAAATTTGGTCAGATAATGTCTGAAGGTTTTTTCCCCTTGCACCTCCCTGATGGTGGAGAAATGCTACAGTGGTCATGTTGTTCGAGCAGACTTTTATGTGGGAGTTTTTGATCAGATGATGAGTAGCTTTTAGTGTCTCCCACACCGCCCTTAACTCTAGAAAATTTGAACGTAGATGTTTCAAGTTTTCGGGCCATGGAACAACTTGGAGTACCATAGCTCCCCAGCCTCTTTTGCTGGCATCCAAGGTTACCCAAATTACTGGAGCAGGGTGCCAGGGAATTCCTTTTTCCAGATTTTTGTGATTCCGCCACCAGGAGAGAGACATCTTTACTTTTTGGGGTAAAATTATTATTTTCTCCAAAGATCGAGGGGACCTGTCCCATCTGCTGAGAACCTCGGATTGAAGACATCTGCAGTGAGCCTGTACCCACATTACTGACTGTATGCATGATATCATGGATCCTAGAATGGAAATGGCTTCTCTTAAGGATACTGTTGTCTTTCTCTAGAAGGAAACAATTTTTTGCCATTAAATTTTTCTTTTTGTCTATTGGAAGAAAATACTTTTGGACTCGAGAGTCCAGAGTAGTTCCCAGGAAAATACTTCTGCAAGAGGGGGAAAGGTTGGACTTTTGTTTGTTGACTATCCACCCTAGGTTCTCCAGGAATTGGCAAGTCTGAACAGTTTGATATACTATCAACAGGTCGTCTAGATATGGAATGATGTAAATGTCCTGTGTTCTGAGGTATGCTATCACTTCTTGGAAAATTCTTGGAGCAGATGATATCCCAAATGCGGTGCGTTGAACTTATTATGGAGGATGCTGTCCACTTGGATTAATGCAAACCTCAGAAAATTTTTGTACATGGGATGGATTGAGACGTGATAATACGTGTCCTGAAGGTCTATGTGTCACGGAGCGGGGTGTAGACCCACTGGGCCGTACCGCGTAGCGGGATGGCAGAACAATAGTTCAGTGAGCATACCTGATGCAATGTAGACAGTAGTGAGGCAGGCACGTCCAGGACCAGGCGGCAGGAAGACATCAGGTGAGGCGTAGCAAAGCAAGCGTAGAATGTAGCACAGCACGGCACGGCAACAGCTTAGCACGGCTCTAGAACAGGATAGCACGGAAAAAGGATACGGGCTACAGGAACAAGGTACACTGGGAAACTGGAAGACACTGGGAGACCATTAGCACGAGAAACTATGGGTAACAAACAACGCTCTGGCAAAGAGCAAGGGGGCAGAGCCCCTTTTATAGCCCAGGGCATCCTGGGCTAGATTGCAGACTTACTGCAAAATGCGTTCACTGGCTCTTTAGGACTGGGCACGCGCACGCGCCCTCTGGAGACAGTCCCGAAGTCCGAAAGTGAGTGCCGGCGCCTCACAGGAGGACGACGCTGCGCAGAGAAAAGATGTCCATGGCCACGGCCGTCGAGGTTTAAGTCAGAACGATGAGCCGTGGCCATAGACGTTACACTATGGTTGCTATAAGAAAATTGTGATCTATCAGAGGAATGGTTATTGTACTGACTCCATTTTGAAATAACGATATTTCACATATTTGTTCAGAGGCTTTAAATTTATTATTATTCTGTATGTTCCGTTTGGCTTTCTTACCAGGAAGAGTCGAGAATAATGACCCTGTTTTTGTTTCATTATGGGAACAGATGAAATCGCTTCCATCTTTAACAGCTTCTGAAGAACTTCTTTCAAGGCTATTTGAAAAGTTATTGAGGGAAGATTTATTGGGAAAAACCTGTAGGGGGGATAAGATGTAAATTCTATCTTGTAGCCTTCAGATATTGTTTTCAGTATTCACTGATTTTTTTGTAATCTTCTGCCAGTAGTGAAGGAATTTCAATATTCTTCCTCCTACACATCAGGCGTCATTGTTTGTCTCACCCCCGATTCTGATTAAAGAAAATGTTTATTTTGTTACCACCTTTCGGGTAACTCCATCTCCCAGATTTACCTTTACCTCTGTAGTTCTGGGTTTGATGAAAGGGCCGAAAGGATTGTTTCTTTTTAATCACTCTGGGTTCAGGAAGTGTCTTCTTTTTGTCATTATGTTTTTCTAATATAGTATCAAGGTCAGGGTCAAAAAAGTATTCTACCTGGAAGGGAAGGTTACATAGTCTGGCCTTGGAGATGGAGTCACCAGTCCACATCTTTAATCGGAGGGCTTTTCTGGTAGTATTAGAGATTACTGCCGCCCCAGAGGCAATTCTCACTGATTCGGCTGATGCATCAGCCAAGAACCCTGTTGCCTTCTGTAGTAAAGGTATGGACGTTAGTATATCCTTCCTACCTTCTTTAATATGGAACTCCAGCTGTCCCAGGCATCGATACATGGACCTTGCTACAAATGTACTAGTCCTTCTCAATGAATAGGAATATCATCAAAAAGTTAATTTATTTCAGTAATTCAATTCAAAATGTGAAACTCATATCATATAGATTCATTACACACAGAGTGATCTATTTCCAGCATTTTTTTCTTTTAATGATGATGATTATGGCTAACAGTTAATGAAAACCCAAAATTTAGTCTTTCAGAAAATTAGAATATTATATAAGCCCAATTTCAAAAATGATTTTTAAAACCGAAATGTTGGCCTACTGAAAAGTATGTACTGTATATGCACTCAATACTTGATCGAGGTTCCTTTTGCATGAATTACTGCATCAATGCGGCGTGGCATGGAGGCGATCAGCCTGGGGCACTGCTGAGGTGTTATGGAAGCCCAGGTTGCTTTGATAGCGGCATTCATCTCGTCTGCATTGTTGGGTCTGGTGTCTCTCATCTTCCTCTTGACAATACCCTATAGATTCTCTATGGGGTTTAGGTCAGACGATGCTGGCCAATCAAGCACAGTGATACGGTAGTTATTAAGCCAGGTATTGGTATTTACTGGTAATATATAACCCCAGCACACACAGAGGTGCACAAGAGATCCAGATGCAAACAAATTTAAGTTGTATTGCAACAAAAGTTGGTAAAGTTGAGGTAGTAAGCGACTTGGTCACACAGGGAAGATCCGGCGGACATCCCATACCAGCGATATCGACGAACAGCGACAGTGACAAAGGCCGAGGGTCGGCCGAAACGTCTTACCAAGTCGCTTACTACCTCAACTTTACCAACTTTTGTTGCAATAAAACTTACATTTGTTTGCATCTGGATCTCTTGTGTACCTCTGTGTGTGCTGGGGTTATATATTTCCAATATTGTGGGATTCTCGTCCCTACCTTACTAGCACCACGCTAATAGATTGAGGAGTGCATCCAAATATCTATTTTTGGTATTTACTGGTAGACAGCTGCATTGACTCTGGACTTGATATAATACAGTGGACCAACACCAGCAGATGTCATGGCTCTCCAAACCATCATTGACTGTGGAAACTTTACATTGGACCGCAAGCAACTTGGATTAAGTGCCTCTTCAATCCTCCTCCAGACTCTGGGACCTTGATTTCCAAATGAAATGCAAAATTTACTTTCATCTGAAAACAGGACTTTGGACCACTGAGCACCAGACCAGTCCTTTTTCGCTTTAGCCCAGAGCTTCTGACGTTGTCTCAAGGAATGTGACAATTGTAGCCCATGTCCCGGATACGTCTGTTTGTGGTGGCTCTTGAAGCACTGAATCCAGCCACAGTCCACTTCCTGTGAATTTCCCTCAGAACCCTTGAATGGCATTCTCTTGATAATCCTTTCAAGGCTGCGGCTATCCCTGTTGCTTGTGCAAATTTTTCTACCGCACTTTTGCCTTCCTCTCAATTCTCCATTAATGTGCTTGGATACAGCACTCTGTGAACAGCCAGCTTCTTTAGTCCTTTTGTGGCTTACCCTCATTGTGGAGGGTGTCAATGACTGTCTTCTGGACAACTGTCAAGTCAGCAGTCTTCCCCAAGATTGTGTAGCCTACTGAACCAGACTGTTGGACCATTTTCATTTTTCCTCCCCACCTCATAACTTTTACATTTTTCTGTCTATATAGTCCTATGAGGGCTTGATTTTTGCGGGACGAGTTGTAGTTTTTCGAAGCTCCATTTATTGTGCCATATAATGTACTAGGAAACGGGAAAAAAATTATTTGTGGTGTAGAAAATGAAAAAAACAGCGATTCCTTCCTTGTTTTTTGCGCTTCGATTTTACATAATTCACTGCACAATTAAAACAATATGTTAACTTTATTCTGCGGGTCAGTATGATTACGGCAATACCAAATATATATTGTTTTTTCTATATTTTACTACTTTTACAAGGAAAAAACGAAGTGTAAAAAATTGTATTTATTTTTCTGTCGCCCAATTCTGAGAGCCATAACTTTTATATTTTTCCATCGATTAAGTGGTATGAGGGCTTATTTTTTGCAGGATAAGCTGTCGTTTTTAATTATACCATTTTGGGGTACATGCGAGGTTTTGATCACTTTTTATTAAATATTTTGTGGGAGATGAGGTGACCAAAATATAGCGATTCTGGCGTTTACATTTTTTTTTACAGCGTACACCATGCGGGTTAAATAATGATATATTGTAATAGATCAGACTTTTACGGATGCGGCAATACCAATTATCTTTATGTATTTTATTTTTTTACAATGTTCTAAGGGAAAAATGGGAAAAGGTTTTTTTTTGGAACTTTTAATATTTTATTTTTTTTGCAGTATATCGTCTTTCTGACAGGCTTAATAGGTGCACAAAGATGGCGGACATGCTAGCCTTCATTAGGCCCCCAGACTGCCATAGGAACCATCGCCACCTCTCGATTTCATTGCGGGGGGCGCGATGAGCTGCTAGAGGGGGTCGTCCCCCTCTTTCCAATGATTTAAATGATGCGGTCGCTATTGCCTGCGGCATTTAACGGGTTAAACGAGCGGGATCGCGCTCGAGCGTGATCCCGCTCATTATTGTGAAGTGTCGGCTGCAACATACAGCCGATACCCGCATCGTATGGAGCGGGTTCACTCCGTGAGCCCGTTCCATACATCCCCTACTTGGCTATGACGTATGGAAACCTTTTTTCATTAACTGTTCACCATAATCGTCAACATTAAAAGAAAAAATGTTGGAAATAGATCACTCTGTGTGTAATGAATCTGTATAATATATGAGTTTCATTTTTTTAATTGAATTACTGAAATAAATTCACTTTTTGATGATATAATTCATTGAGAAGGACTAGTAGCTCCAATGTTCACTTGCATTGATGTGGAAGACGTTTCCCATAGTTTCTTCAGGAGACTGTCAGCCTTTCTGTCCAGTGGCTCCTTCAACTGGGATGAATCCTCAAATGGTAGAGTTGTTTTCTTCCCCACTTTAGCCCAGTGACAAAATGGTTAAATTCTGATGGGAGAGACAGATGTTTCTCTGAATATTTCCATTTCCCCTCAATTACATTCTTTAAGATTTTGAGCAAATGATGCCACGGATGATTGAATCTCCTGTCTCACCATCCCGATGATATCTTCCATGAGAGAAGGTTGAGCTTTTCTGACCACTTCTTCAGTACGTAACTGACAGAGGTTTTTTTCTCAGAAGAGGGTAATTTTTTATTGCAAATAGCACATTTATGGACAGAGGGATCTTTTTTAGGTTTAGGAGTATCCTTGTCCGTCGGAAAGATATAACATAGGGAGGGGAAATTAATAACCCGACCCTAGCAACAAGGGACTTCCGACTGCCGGGCAACGGGATGGAGGAGGCGAGATCCGCCCACCTCAGCTGGGATCCTCAGTGCGCGCCCTTACTCCCATTCCAACAGGGACCAGAAGCGCCCCCACGTCACCTCCTCCTTGAAGTTCATCACGCGACCGGAAGTGCACTCTCATACACCAGAAGTGACGCAGGCGCTAAACACCCCAGCGTGGAACGTGCGCTGAAGCCGGTAGATCGCAACTCCTCCTGAAGGCGAAGCGGCAAGGCCGGAAAGCTTCAAAGAGGACCGGAGCCTGCCACAACCACCCCAGCATTACCAAAGGCGCAGGAGGGGCGGTATTTGGCCCTGGGAAAGCAGGATCCACCATGAGGGACAAAACCAAGTATTTAACCCGGTTGCCTGGTGAGTACTCCTTAAGCCATACCCTGTCACCAGCCCACAGCAGGCTTCTCTTGCACGTCTCCCAACTAGGGACAGGAAAAACACTGAGTAGGGGAGGTGGACAGGGGCTTTTAACCTCTTGCTTATGTTCCTGTCCCTATTAGGGGATGAGATTTAACCTCCTGTGGTGCTGTCATGGAGGGTGAGTTGAGAAAATATGCTTCGTAAAAAAGAAATGACATGTCACTTCTTGAAAGATGATTTTTCATTGATCTTACAAATAACGCTTCAAAATGCGCACAAATAACGCTTCAAAATGCGCTTGCAAACATAAACGCTTTGAAAATCAGCTCCAAAAGCGCATGGATTCAGAGGATGTTTTCTCTTAAAATCAGCTTCGTATTTTTCTGCTTCACACATGTGGTGTGAACACACCCTAAAAGCCTATAGCAGATTTTGGGCCTTTTGTTATCTATGATTCATGATTAACAGAATAATCATTTGAAAAACAAAACACTGCTCTATGAAACATTTTTTACCACATTGATTATTTGTAACTATTGAATATGGACATATTTTCCGTGTGCCTACAACATACTTTGCTGAAGAGTTCCTCAAAAAGTATACATCTCTTGAATGTATCCAGTCTAGCGTGACAACATAGCATAATTTCTGTTAGTGTTCGTATCAGGTTAGGAAATGTCATGTGATGTGTAATCATATAATACTAGATAACAGTGAGATTAAGGAACATGTCATTAAGTTATTTGTTGGTAATTACCCATCAGCACAAGCTATCTCAAGTATATATCTCAATGGACTGCAAAAATAAAATCATAAATACAAGTTGTTTTATTAAATCTTGTGTTTTACTGTGAAGATATGTAATGCAGTAAACAATGGACTATAACATGTTTTTTTATTTATGCAAATAATCATCCTTAACCCCTTAATGACCAGGCCTTTTTTTGGCCTTAAAGGGATTTTCCCATTTTGGACATTTATGGTATATCCCTTGGATATACCATAAAAGTCTGATAGATGCGTGTCCCACCTCTGGGACCGCACCTATCTCTAGATTGTGGCACCCTAAACCCCGTTCTAGCTTTCTCGGCTCCTGCTGCCTCCCAGCCACTTCCTGGTTAAGTGGTCGGGAGTTATGGAAACTGAGAAGCGAATGGGAGTTACAGAAATAACGTACCACGGCTGGCTACACTGTTTTCGTAGCTACCAAGTTCCCGTAAACAGCGTAGCTCACCGTGCTACGCTGTTTCAGTAACTGCCTTTCACTTCAATGGGCGTTACGAAACAGCGTAGCTCAGCGAGCTCTCGGCTGTTTCCGTAACTCCTGACCACCTAACCAGGGAGTGGCCGGGAGGCAGCAGAGCCAAGTAAGCTAGAACGGGGTTTAGGGGGCCCCGTTCAAGAGATAGGTCCAGGTCCCAGAGGTGGGACCTGCATCTATCGTACTTTTATGGCATATCCTGTGGATATGCATAAATGTCCAAGATGGGAAAAACTCTTTAATGACAAAGGATTATTTTTTGTTCTTTCACTGTCGCATTCCAAGAGGATGCATATAATATATTGATGAACTTTTATTAACTTTACTTTAGGAGAGATTTGAAAATAAACTGCTATTCCAGCATATCAATTTATGCAGTTTACTATGCAGCGTAAATAACATGTTACCTTTATTCTATGGGATGGCTAGATTACGGGGATACAAAATATGTAAAGGTTCTATATGTTTTCCTACATTTGCACAATAAAAATCCTTTTTTTAAAATAATTACTTGTTTTGCATTGGCACATTCCAAGAGTCGTAATTTTTCTGTCTATGTAGCCATATGTGGGCCTTTTTTTGCGGGACAAGGTGTCGTTTTCATTGGTACTATTTTGGGGTACATTGGACTTATTGATTAACTTTTATGTTATTTTTTATGGGGGAAATAGGAAAAAAATGCCACGGTCACTATTGACAGCGGCATCTAAGGGTATGTTCACACGGCAGCGTCCGTAACGGCTGAAATTACGGTGCTGTTTTCAGGAGAAAACAGCACCGTAATTTCAGCCGTAATGGCATGTTGAGGCGCTATTTAGCTGCGTCCATTACGGACGTAAATGGAGCTGTTTTTCCATGGAGTCAATGGAAAACGGCTCCTTTTACATCTGAAGAAGTGACATGCACTTCTTTGACGCGGGCGTCTTTTTTACGCCCCGCCTTTTGACAGCGGGGCGTAAAAAAAATTACCGTCTGCACAGCACATCGTAAGAATGAATGGGCAGATGTTTGCCGACGCTTTGGAGACACTATTTCGGACGTAATTCGGGGCAAAAACGCCCGAATTACGTCCGTAAATAGTGTGTGTGAACATACCCTAAAGGTTTAAACTAGCCAAATCTGAGAGAGCTTCGATTCCGGCAGGAGCCTGGCTGTGTCGAACAGCCGTGCTCCTGCTGCTGATCTCGTGGGTACAGTGGCAGTACCCAAGAGATCAGAGTGATGGATATATCTGTCTCCATGCAGGAACAAGCACCTGCTTGTGACGGATATATCCGCCACCCGTCGTTAAGGGGTTAAAGCCTCTGAGTAGGTAAACTACAGTAATTTAAGAATGTGACCGTTGAACACATAATTTCTATGCATACTTGAGTGATAAGATTCAATAAATACTGTTATGTAAGTTTCAAAATGGCTTATACAGTATTATGGTACAGTATTATGAACTAAAGGCTGTTTTGTTGTCATGTTTTGTTATAATTTAACTTAACCCCTTAATGACCAGCCTATTTTAGGCATTAACCCCTTTGCGCACCTGGGCGTAAATGCACGTCCAGGTGAGCAGTAACTTTGCGCACCTGGGAGTGCAGTGTCGTCCGCGCTTTAACAGTTAAACGCCACGTGGTGTACACCGCAGCGGTGGTTAACTGTGCGGGGTGTCTGCCCTGCTCTCTGCGTTGCCGATCAGTGGCCCGTCGCTGCTGATTTTGGCAATTAACCCCTTAGATGCGGCGGTCAATTGCGATCATCGCCGCATTTAAGAGGTTTAGAGCAGATCTCCAGTCCCCACATGCATTTGCAGGGACTGGCGATGCTTGTCACGGCAACCGGAGACCAGACAATTCTATTGTAATTGTAACTGTCACGTCACAATGACGTCACAATGTAAGCGTCACTTATTGTAACTGTCACGTCACAATGACAGTTAGAATACATTACACTACGTAGGTAGTGTAATGTATTCTAGCACCGATCAGAGCTGCAACTCTAAATGACTCCTAGTGGGACAAGTAAAAAAAGTAAAAAAAAGAGAATAAAAATGTTTTTTAAAAAAAGTGTAAAAATAAAAGTTATAAGTTACATAAACAAGAACTGCTTTTTTTCCTATAATAAGTATTTTATTATAGGAAAAAAATGAACACCTTAAAATAAAGTACACATATTTGGTATCACCGCGTTCGTAACGACCCAAACTATAAAACTATAATATTATTTTTCCCGCACGGTAAACACCGCAAAAAAATTAAGTAAAAAAACAATGCTAGAATCACAATTTTTTGGTCACCACCCCTCCCAAAATATAGATCAAAAAGTGATCAAAAAGTTGCATGTACGCCAAAATAGTAAAAATAAAAACTACAACCCATCTCGCAAAAATTAAGTCCTTACCCAGCTTTTTGACAGAAAAATTAAAGAGTTATGGCCCTCAGAATATGGTGACACAGAAAATATTTTTTTTTACAAATAAGTGAAATTTATTGCGCAAACGCTGCAAAACATAAAAAAAAAACGATATACATATGGTATTGCCGTAATCGTATCGACCCGCAGAATAAAGTAAAATTGTCATTTATAGCCCAGGGTGAACAGCATAAAAAAAAAAGAATAAAAAACATTGTCAGAATTGCTTGTTCCCGGTCACCTTGTATGCCAAAAAATGGAATAAAAAGTGATAAAAAAAATCGCATGTACCCCAAAATGGTACCAATGAAAACCAGCAGATTGTCCTGCAACAAATAAGCATTACACAGCTCCGGTGAAGAAAAAATAAAGAAGTTCTGGCTCTCAGAGTATGGCGATGCAAAATGTGCAGTGTTCCAAAAGCGGATAACATCCGGCACCATTTATCAGTGCGACACTGGCCACATATCTATGAAATATTATTAATTTACCCTAATATTATACCCTCTTATTATGCCCTGATGTACTCCGCACAGATAACATATGCCCCCACATTATAAACTGAAATACCAGCAAAACGTCAAACAGAACTACTACCAAGCAAAATCTGTGCTCCAAAAGCCAAATGCCGCTCCCTCCCTTCTGAGCCCTGCAGCGTGCCCAAACAGCAGTTTACGTCCACAGATATTGCATCGCCATACCCGGGAGAACCCGGTTAGGGTATGTGCACACACACTAATTACGTCCGTAATTGACGGACGTATTTCGGCCGCAAGTCCCGGACCGAACACAGTGCAGGGAGCCGGGCTCCTAGCATCATACTTATGTACGATGCTAGGAGTCCCTGCCTCGCTGCAGGACAACTCTCCCGTACTGAAAACATGATTACAGTACGGGAGAGTTGTCCTGCAGCGAGGCAGGGACTCCTAGCATCGTACATAAGTATGATGTTAGGAGCCCGGCTCCCTGCACTGTGTTCGGTCCGGTACTTGCGGCCGAAATACGTCCGTCAATTACGGACGTAATTAGTGTGTGTGCACATACCCTTAATGTTTTATGAGATATTTGTCTTCAGTGGCACAAACTGGGCATAACATTTAGTGCACTGAAATAGCATAGCAGTCGAAAATTTTAATTTTCACTCTGCACCATCCGCTGCGCATTAACTACTTCGCGAACCACGACTTAATAGCATGTAGTGGTGTGGGGGATTATGTATGGAGCCGTCTCACATGCTGAGCCTGCGCCATACGCTGCGAGTGTCAGAGCTGTGTATTACAGATGACACCCGGAACTAACGGACAGGAACAACGATCTCACTGTTACAGGAGCCTGTAAAAATGAGAATATACTGCAATACATTAGCATTGCAGTGTATTGTACCAGCTATTTACTGATTGCTTGTTCATGTCCCCTAAGGGGACTAATAAAATGTGTAAAAACAAAAGTAAATAGTATTAGTGAAAAAAATTAAATAAATATTTAAAGTCCAAAAAAGAAAACCTTTTCCATTTTTTCTCTAAAGTAATGTAAAAAAATTAAAAAAAAATACACAAAATTGCTATAGCTGTGTCTGTAAAAGTACAAACTGTTACAATATACCATTATTTAACTCACACGGTGAACGCCGTGAAAAATAAAGAATGTAAAACGGCTGTTTTTTGGTCACCTTAGCTCTAACAAAAAATGCAATAAAAATTCCTCAAATATTTCTACGTACCAAAAAATTGTACCAATAAAAACTACAGCTCATCCCGCAAAAAATAAGCCCTCACACCACTCTATTAATGGAAAAATAAAAAAGTTATGGCTCTTGGAAAGCGGGGAGGGAAAAACGAAAAAGAAAAAGCAAAAAATTGATCAGTCCGGAAAGGGTTATTTAATTTCTAATGAAAAAATATTTATCACCACATTTGGGGTATTGCCGTACTCAGGAGAAATTGCTTTACAAATTTTGGGGTGCTTTTTCCTCCTTTATCCTTTGTTAAATTGAAAAAAATCAACATTTTAGTGGAAATAATGTTGATATTCATTTTCACGGCCTAATTCTAATAAATTCTGCAAAATACCTGTGTGGTCTAAATGCTCACTATACCCCTAGATAGATTCCTTAAGTGGTGTAGTTTCCCAAATGGGGTCAGTTTTGTGTGGTTTCCACTGTTTAGGCCTCACAGGGGCTTTGCAAATTCAACATGGCACCCGAAAACCATTTCAGCTAAATTTGAGCTCCAAAAGCCAAATAGCGCTCCTTCCCTTCTAAGCCCCGCTGTGGGTCCAAACAGCAGTTTATTACCACATATGGCGTATTTCCGTAATCGGGAGAATTTTTTTTTTACAAATGTTGGGATGCTTTTTCTCCTTTATTCCTTGTAAAAATTAAAAATGTCTATGTTTTCTTCAGAAAAAAAGTAGCTTTTCATCTTCACATACTAATTCAAATAAATTTAGCAAAAAAACTGTTGGTTCAAAATGCTAACTATACCCCTAGATAAATTCCTTGAGGGGTGTAGTTTCTAAAATGGGGGTCACTTTTGGGGGGTCTTTACTATTTTGGCACCACAAGACCTCTTCAAACCTGACATGGTGCTTTAAATATATTCTAAAAAAAAAGGAAGGCCCCAAAATCCTTTAGGTGCTCCTTTGAGTCTGAGGCCATTAGCACACTAGGGCCACATGTGGGATATTTCTAAAAACTGCAGAATCTGGGCAATAAATATTGAGTTGCATTTCTTGGGTAAATCCTTCTGTGGTATAGAAAAAAATGTATGACAAATGAATTTTGCCCAAAAAAAAATAAAAAAATATTTAATTTCCCCTCTACATTGCTTTAATTCCTGTGAAACGCCTAAAGGCACTTCAGAACTGAACTGGTCTCTGTAAAAATAGCCTTTTGAAATTTTCTTGAAAATGTGAGTACTGCTGCTAAAGTTCTAAGCCTTGTAACGTCCTAGAAAAATAATAGAATGTCCAAAAAACTATGCAAACATAAAGTAGACATATGGAAAATGTAAACTAGTAACTATGTTGTATGGTATTACTATCTGTTTTACAAGCAGATACATTTAAATTTTGAAAAATGCAAATTTGTGCAAATTTTCTCGAAATCTTGGTGTTTTTCACAAATTAATATTGAATTTATTGTCCAAAATTTTTTCACTAACATAAAGTACAATATGTCACGAGAAAACAATCTCAGAATAACTTGGATAGGTAAAAGCATTCCAAATTTATTTCCATATAAAGTAACACATGTCAGATTTGAAAAAATTGGCTTCGTCCTGAAGGCCAAAACAGGCTCAGTCCTGAAGGAGTTAATGACCAGGCACGTTTTTTTGTTTTTCCATTGTCATATTCAAAGAACTATAACTTTTTTATTTCTCTGTCGACAGCAGTGTGAGGACTTGTTTTTTGTGAGTCAAGTTGTATTTTTTAATGGCACTATTTTGGGATACATATAATTAATTGGTTATCAGCCCTGGCCTGGTGCCTTGATGTCGGTGACTCCTAAAGTTTTGGAAAAGGTTTGCAAGCAAGAGCAAAGAGCTTGGATGCCCAAGATACAAGCTGTGAGTGCTATTGCTAAGGGCAACAAAGTTCAACAGCAGGTGGCTGTTGCTCAGCCGAAGGAGCTGTGCGGGAAATGCCATCAAGCGGAGAAATGTGCGCTCAGTGGTCCTTTGGTCAAGATGCCAGAGGAATGGCAGGTCAAGACCTTGGAGTTGGTGGTGGGTGGAGTCCCACTACTTGTTGACTTGGATCCTAGCCAGGCAGTGTCGAGGGTGCATCCAGACATTTTGATATTCGTTAAGAGGAATCCTGAGAGTGGTGAGACTGTTCTTTTTACTTTTGAGACTGATTTTGGTACTATACAGCACAAACTCATAAAATGTGTGGAACTTAAGATGGAATTTGTGCTTGGCAGAAACTTTCCTAATTTTTGGCAGCTATGGGAGAAAGATAGTATCCCAAATAACCATGGTGGCTATTCCTGGGAGAAACCTTCTTCAGAGTAAACTACTGCTAATTCTAAAGGGGGAAATGGACTTGTTGTAACTGTGTCTGATGAGAAAAATGTGTTTCCTGTAATAATATCTATAGCAAATGACACACAACGGATATGTGACGACACTAACGAAATGTCCAGTTTTGCACTTAACAAGTCTGTAACACATGAACAGGTCACAAAGTCTGAATAGGTAAATGCAGCGTGTGAACAGGCTGGTAAAGAAAAAGCAGCCGAGACAGAAGAGATGAGCTCAAGTGCGCCCCTGGAGGCCGGAGTTGAGAATGTCGAGAGTGTCATATGTGATGTGCGTGCTGTTACTAATGGTAAAGAGAATAATGTTGCCATGTCAGTTTTGGGTGAAACTAATGAAAGAACCCGGACCATTAGGAGGGTTCTACATGGGATTACAGACATCCCTGGTTTTAGGCGGAAATTTAGTTTAGGGCCTTAGTGACAGTCAGGGATTGGTGTAAGAGGTGTGGTCAGGTGACTAGTTAGGTACATATAAACCAGGAATATGTATTGGTCTTGGCAGACCTTCTGACATATTCCTGGAATAAATGTTCACTGCCCCAGCCCTCCCTCTCTAAATTTTGTGATTGTACTGTATTTATTACCACAACCTTTTGTTGAAAGGGGTAAGTCGCTCAGCAGTATGAGTGTGGGTGAATTTGCAGTGGGTGAATTTGACCAAATGCAGGGGAGTAGCTAGGGGGGGGGGCAGGCAGGGCATGTGCCCCGGGCGCAACTTAGAGAGGGGCACCAGCGCCACCTCCTCCTGCACTATAATTGTACCTGTGTCTATAGAACACAGGTACAATTAGAAGCAATGAATGACCGGGCACGTTCTGTGCCCGGCTATTCAGCGCTTTTGTACCAGTGAAGCGACTGGCACCTTTTGTACCAGTGAAGCTTCCGTCGATGAAAGGCGCTGATTGACAGGGAAAGTCATCCTGCCCAGCCAATCAGCGCCTATCATAGACGCTTCGTTCAACCCCCAGAAGACCTGCGCAGAAGAGAGCAGGTCTCCATTGCTGCCGGCCGGCGGGGGAACGGGATTAAGGTGGGGGCTTTGTCTACAAGGGGGGCTTTATCTACAAGGGGGACTTTATCTACGGGGGACTTTGTCTACACGGGGGGGGGGGGCTTTATCTACAAGGGAGACTTTATCTACGGGGGACTTTATCTACAAGGGGGGGCTTTATCTACACGCAGGGGGCTTTATCTACGGGGGGGGGGTGTCTACAAGGGGGGCTATATACTGGGGTGGGCTATCTATGGAACACCATATACAGGGGTGGGCTATAGCTACAGGGGGGCTATATACAGGGGTGGGCGATCTATGGAGCACTATATACAGGAGTGGGCTATATCTACAGGGGGCTATATAGTATATTGCCCCCCTGTAGATATAGCCAACCCCTGTATATAGTGCTCCATAGATCGCCCACCCCTGTATATAGCCCCCCTGTAGATATAGCCCACCCCTGTATATAGTCCCCCTGTAGATATAGCCCACCCCTGTATATAGTATCCCACAAATAGCTCCCCCTATAGTGCTCCACAGAAAGCCCACCCCTGAATATAGCCCCCTGTACATATAGTCCACCCCTGTATATAGTGCTCCACAGATAGCCCACCCCTGTATATAGTATATACAGGGGTGGGCTATCTGTGGAGCACTATATACAAGGGTGGGCTATATCTACAGGGGGCTATATAAACGGGTGGACTATATGTGGAGCACTATATACAGGGGTGGACTATATATGGAGCACTATATAGAGGGGTGGGCTATATCTACAGAGGCGGCTATATACAGGGGTGGGCTATCTGTGGAGCACTATATACAGGGGTGGGCTATATCTACAGGGGGCTATATACAGGGTTGGGCTATACGTGGAGCACTATATACAGGGCTGGGCTATATCTACAGGGGGCTATATACAGGGGTGGGCTATCTGTAGAGCACTATATGGGGAGTTATTTGAGGGACACTATATACAAGGGTGGGCTATATGGGGGCACTATCTACAGGGGGCTCTATGGGGGCACTATCTACCGTGGGCAGAGTGTGTGTGTGTGGGATACAGTGTATGGTGCTATTAGAATTAGATGTGCAGTGTATGGCGCTATTATATTTAGGGGCGTAGTGTGTGGTATAATGATAATCTTTGTTTATAGGTGTAGAAATGTTGGAAAAGTGAGAAGCTGAAGACATCTGAGCGGCAAACTGCAGAAATGGTCTGTGACAGGGAGAAGTCATCATAGAGGTCTGGACCAGATGGAGAAGAAGAACTAGAATCTGAGACGTCACCGGTGAGGCACTTAATGTAAATCTTTATTCTGCCTCTAATCAGTAATGTAGTCACTGTATGATCTGCAGCGAGATGATGAGTGGTATGATTATGATAGGATTTATTTTTTGTCAAATAGCAACTCCCAGCATATCCTTACCATTGTTCGGACCATGCTGGGAGCTGTAGTTTTACGCCGTACAAACCTGTACAGCAGGGGTCGCACTAAATTGAGCTGTATTTGTGCTGGTGCTGAATATATCACAAACACTAGAGAGAGAGACCCCAATAGTTGGTGGGCACATGGACAATCAATACAACTAGATGCCTGCCGGCAAAATAAGCCCTTTTTTTTCCAACTATAATATGAATTAAATTAACAAAAGTTTATTGTGCTATATAAGCAAGAGACAAACCACATAGAAATTAAAAGAGCCATGTCTGCTGCTGGAATTGATCTGTGTAGTGCAATACGTGATAGTGTGTAGATGTTCAGAGTGTCAGCGGCTGCAGAACGCTGCACTCAAACTGTTAAGTCAATATCAGAGACCAGCAGTTAAGCATGTTGTTTAAAAATTAAAAAAAGCCCCCCCCGACATGTTTCACTACGGATGTAGCACCTTCAGGGGTATCTGGGCTAGTGACTGCGCGCCGCGGATTTCCTGTTCCTAAATGCACGGTAAACTAACCACAGGTGTCAACTCATTCGGATGTAGCCAATGGGAGCCGGGCAAAAAGTCAAGCCTCCACTTGTGTGATGGACAGATAATCGTGCAAATAGAGAGTCACTCCCTGAGCGACCAATGAAAGAAAATTTAGTAACGCATGCGCAGTGGTGTACTCAAACGAATATCCAGATCACGGTCGAAAATAAAAAAGAAGAGAAGAGAATGTCCCCAATGCGCACGCGCGAAGACTTAGCATGCGAATGCCAAGGGAAACAAATGGACCTAACCAGTAACCACGTAGGTAAGTGGCCACTGCTTACAGGAACGGCAAAGTACTGGTCATTGTAAAAATGTCATCAGTATAGTAATTAGGACTACGAGTAGGGAAAGAGTGCTAGAACTTTGTGCATGCAATGAAGGAAATATCAACTGCCCCATTTCTGCATAGATAGCAGAATATCAACAGTGGGGATGATCAATGTCATCAGTTACCCGCAAACACATTACAGCGAAGCAAAATGATGCAAAGGAAATCGCAGTAGTGGCCGTCAAATTGGTGTGGTTTGGATATAAAAATGAACATAGACAACAATACTGAACTGAGAGGTGGTAAAAAATTGATGAAGATGAGAAGCAGGTAAATAAATTACAGTCATTATAGTTTAAATGGTCACTATATGGGTAACTCCGCACTGTATTTGCTGTGTCTCTAAATAGAGAACACAGTTACCATAGTCAGCCACCATATGGGCGACTCAGCATTACCAATGCTGTATCTGTAGCAGTACAGAATAGAGATGTAAGGTGTTAAAATTTGTGAATGTCCAAAAGGTAAATCACAGAAAAGCTGCAAAGGTGAACCCTTCATTAAGTCCAGCAGGACTAAGGGTACCTAGACGGTAAATCCAGCGTGCTTCCTCCTTTAGTAGTCTGCGATCTAAATTTCCGGCTCTAGGGCCTAATTTAATCTGAGTTATACCCCAGAATTGTAAAGAACGGATATCCCCTCCATGTGTAAGTCGTATGTGTCTAGACAGAGGTGTGTCATCCTTCTGATTTATGGTACTCAGATGTTTGGAGATTCTTCGCCTCAATTCTTGGACAGTTTTTCCTACATATTGCTTAGGGCACGGACATTTCGCGACATAGACTACACCTTAACTTTGACAGTTGATAAATTGTCTAATTTGGTAGGATCTACCATCAGATGGTTTACTAAAATTCTTGACAGTGGGCATAAGATGATAGAACGAGCATCGGCCACAAGGATGGGAGCCTACAACCGATGATTTAAGCCAGTTCTTTCCTCTGCGATAAGTGATGCTGGGAGTAGGAGAGACTGCATCCTGAAGGTCAGGATCACCCAGAAGGATGGGCCAATGTCGTTGTAGAATCTCAGAGACCTGTCGGGAGCCTGTATCAAAAGTGCCAATACATCTGATATTGGTTGAACCAGCAGATTTTGTGGTGGTCTGAGGGTACTGGGTAACCTGGAGTTTATGTTCATATAAAAGTTATTTTCTATCTGTAGCATATGCTCTATGTAGTCATTTCTTGGGGTATCCGCGTGCAAGAAATTTAGAGAATAGTCCATCGCATTCTAATTGAAAAGACCGCTCATCGGAGCAATTCCTTTTTGCTCTAAGGTACTGCCCTATGGGAATGCCCTTCTTTAGAGCAGGAGGATGATAGCTCTCCCAGTGTAGAAAACTGTTGGTTGATGTTGGTTTCCGTGAGATATCAGTGTGGACACCACCAGCAGGATCCAGGGAGATTTTTAAGTCCAAAAAAGTGATCTCTTTATGGTGTATATCATGGGTGAATTTCATGCCCACATGATTGTTGTTAAGTATGGCCATGAAATCGTGAAATAAAGTAAGATCCCCATCCCATAAAATGAGAATATCATCGATATATCTCCTCCAAAAAAGAATGTGACAAGTGAAAAAAGTAGATCCTCAGTGAATACTATAGTGTCTTCCCACCACCCCAAAAATAGATTAGCGTAAGTTGGTGCACACACAGTGCCCATGGCTGTGCCTTTTATCTGTTGATAAAACTTCTGGTCAAAAATGAAATAATTATGTGTCAGTAGAAATCGAAGTAGTGATAATAAAAATGTATTATGTGCATGAAATTGAGTACCTTTAGTGCTCAAAAAATGTGTGACTGCAGTGAGGCCGAATTCATGCTGAATATTAGTGTACAAGGACTCCACATCAATACTAGCGATTAACGTAGATGGAGTAACGTGAATCTCCTGGATCCTGGTGATGGTGTCCTTAGTATCTTTTAGAAATGACGGTAGAGAGGTAACGAAGGAGGAGAGAATCTCATCAACATACAGTCTGATGCCCTGAGTAAGACTGTCATTACCAGACACAATAGGCCTGCCCGGAACTGGGCGGGATGCCTTATGAATTTTAGGTAGGGCATAAAAAGTAGCTAGTGTAGGGCTCGGATTATACATCTGTTTAAATTCTTCATGGGTAATCATACTCTGCATTTTGGCTTCATTGAGTAACGTGTGTAGTTCCAATTGGAACAGATCAGTAGGGTTTTTCTCAAGGATTATATAAGTGGTGACATCATCTAATACTCTGTGGACCATATCAACATAATCTCCCTGGTCCATGACAACAATGTTACCCCCTTTGTCAGAGGGCTTAAAAGTTATTTGGTCATTATGGCAAAGTTCGTCCAGTGCTGATCTTTCTGTTTCACTAAGATTTGCAAGTGCTCTGGTTTTGTCAGGTTTAATTTTTTTCAAATCCGCACAGACCATCTTAACGAAAATATCGATATGGGCGTATTGTGAAAACGGTGGAGTTAATTTTGACTTTGAACGTAATGATGAGAAAGGGCCTACAGCACCAATAGCCCCAACTTCGTTCTCATACAAGAGAGCTTCAAGATCTCTAAGTGTGTTGGTTTCTGTCTTATTTCTATCTTCCATACCAAGTGTGTTATTTTTGAAATATTAGTGTAGGGCCACTTTTCTGGCAAATAAATTTACATCCTTTGTCCAGACGAATTCATCAAAGAGAGGGGTAGGAGTGAAGGATAAGCCTCTACGTAACAATGTTTCCTGGTGATTATTTAGATAGACAGAAGATATATTATAGATCTGCATTTCATCACCTCTGGTTGAACCAGGGGGAGTAAGTTGTGGTACTACTAGTTCAGGTTCCACCGTGGGCTGGGTGGTCCTAAAAAAGGGAAAGTATTGAAAGGTCCACTTGTAGTGTTGGTGATATTCGTGGGGCATTTGGTGATTGTAGGGTTTTGGCTGGAAGCAATGCCATTCATTCGAGGAGTAGATGGTATGTTTGAGGTGGCAGAAGTTGATAACACAGAGCAAGCTGATGATAAGGAGTTGGAAGTAATGGTGGGAATCGGATTTATCTGACATTTTGTGTTGGATCTGGTCTGTACAGAGCTTCTTTTAGAAGAGCTAAATCTGTTATTTTTGATCTTACGTTTGGTGCCCGCCCAGTTCCGGGCAAGCCTATTGTGTCTGGTAATGACAGTCTTACTCAGGGCATCAGCCTGTACGTTGGTGAGATTCTCTCCTCCTTCGTTACCTCTCTACCGTCATTTCTAAAAGATACTAAGGACACCATCACCAGGATCCAGGAGATTCACTTTACTCTATCTACGTTAATCGCTAGTATTGATGTGGAGTCCTTGTACACTAATATTCAGCATAAATTCGGCCTCACTGCAGTCGCACATTTTTTGAGCACAAAAGGTACTCAATTTCATGCACATAATACATTTTTATTATCACTACTTCGATTTCTACTGACACATAATTATTTCATTTTTGACCAGAAGTTTTATCAACAGATAAAAGGCACAGCCATGGGCACTGTGTGTGCACCAACTTACGCTAATCTATTTTTGGGGTGGTGGGAAGACACTATAGTATTCACTGAGGATCTACTTTTTTTCACTTGTCACATTCTTTTTTGGGGGAGATATATCGATGATATTCTCATTTTATGGGATGGGGATTTTACTTTATTTCACGATTTCATGGCCATACTTAACAACAATCATGTGGGCATGAAATTCACCCATGATATACACCATAAAGAGATCACTTTTTTGGACTTAAAAATCTCCCTGGATCCTGCTGGTGGTGTCCACACTGATATCTCACGGAAACCAACATCAACCAACAGTTTTCTACACTGGGAGAGCTATCATCCTCCTGCTCTAAAGAAGGGCATTCCCATAGGGCAGTACCTTCGAGCCAAAAGGAATTGCTCCGATGAGCGTTCTTTTCAATTAGAATGCGATGGACTATTCTCTAAATTTCTTGCACGCGGATACCCCAAGAAATGGCTACATAGAGCATATGACAGGGCAAGGGCTACAGATAGAAAATAACTTTTATGTGAACGTAAACTCCAGGTTACCCAGTACCCTCAGACCACCACAAAATCTGCTGGTTCAACCAATATCAGATGTATTGGCACTTTTGATACAGGCTCCCGACAGGTCTCTGATATTCTACAACGACATTGGCCCATCCTTCTAGCTGATCCTGACCTTCAGGATGCAGTCTCTCCTACTCCCAGCATCACTTATCGCAGAGGAAAGAACTTGCGCGACTATTTGGTACATAGTCACTACTCTAGACCAGCTACAATATCTAAATGCTGGCTTAAATCGTCGGTTGTAGGCTCCCATCCTTGTGGCCGATGTTCGTTCTGTCATCTTATGCCCACTGTCAAGAATTTTAGTAACCCATCTGACGGTAGATCCTACCAAATTAGACAATTTATCAACTGTCAAAGTAAAGGTGTAATCTATGTCGCGAAATGTCCGTGCCCTAAGCTGTATGTAGGAAAAACTGTCCAAGAATTGAGGAGAAGAATCTCCAAACATCTGAGTACCATAAATCAGAAGGATGACACACCTCTGTATAGGCACATCCGACTTACACATGGAGGGGATATCCGTTCTTTACAATTCTGGGGTATAACTCAGATAAAATTAGGCCCTAGAGCCGGAAATTTAGATTGCAGACTACTACAGGAGGAAGCACGCTGGATTCACCGTCTAGGTACCCTTAGTCCTGCTGGACTTAATGAAGGGTTCACCTTTGCAGCTTTTCTGTGATTTACCTTTTGGACATTCACAAATTTTAACACCTTACATCTCTATTCTGTACTGCTACAGATACAGCATTGGTAATGCTGAGTCGCCCATATGGTGGCTGACTATGGTAAATGTGTTCTCTATTTAGAGACACAGCAAATGCAGTGCGGAGTTACCCATATAGTGACCATTTAAACTATAATGACTGTAATTTATTTACCTGCTTCTCATCTTCATCAATTTTTTACCACCTCTCAGTTCAGTATTGTTGTCTATGTTCATTTTTATATCCAAACCACACCAATTTGACGGCCACTACTGCGATTTCCTTTGCATCATTTTGCTTCGCTGTAATGTGTTTGCGGGTAACTGATGACATTGATCATCCCCACTGTTGATATTCTGCTATCTATGCAGAAACGGGGCAGCTGATACTTCCTTCATTGCATAGCACTCTTTCCCTACTCGTAGTCCTAATTACTATACTAATGACATTTTTACAATAGATAACCAATTTGTACACATGCAGCAACAGTATGATCGTTAACCCAATGGAAACGGTGTGTATATCTCTTGTATATATAGGATAATCTAGTGATATGTGTACAACCGAGACTTTATACCGTTGGAGGATCATACACGTAAACCAAATATAATTTGGTACTTTGACCGAGCACATACGATACAACCTATAGAGGAAATGATCAAGTACAACTCAAACATCATACGTAATAGAAAAAACATCTTTATTAATGGACAGATACATGAACGATTAAAAAATGAGTCATACAATGTAAAAAGGCGTCAACCCATGCAGGATATGTGAAATACTAATGGGATATGAACATGTATGGAGAGACCCAATTACATGGATGCTGGGGTTAAAAGTAGTAGGCTAATATCCACATGATTTGTAAAGAACAATGTGTATATAAAGTGCTAGTGCTGGTATGCAAAGGCAATATGCTTCCTATGAAAAAGACACAATACATGTGTGTCAAAGTACAGCAAGTAAAGACAGGTCAGATAGCAATAAATGCAGAGGGCTGATATGCCCAAGATATAGCCTAAATGCAATCAATAAGCAGCCAAAAGAGTCAGATAGCAAAAGTAATGGTACGTACCCGGATTCATATCACCGCATGGAGGAGACGCCAGAACCGACGCGCGTTTCGGCAGATGCCTTCGTACCCGGACGAAGGCATCTGCTGAAACGCGCGTCGGGTCTGGCGTCTCCTCCATGCGGTGATATGAATCCGGGTACGTACCATTACTTTTGCTATCTGACTCTTTTGGCTGCTTATTGATTGCATTTAGGCTATATCTTGGGCATATCAGCCCTCTGCTTTTATTGCTATCTGACCTGTCTTTACTTGCTGTACTTTGACACACATGTATTGTGTCTTTTTCATAGAAAGCATATTGCCTTTGCATACCAGCACTAGCACTTTATATACACATTGTTCTTTACAAATCATGTGGATATTAGCCTACTACTTTTAACCCCAGCATCCATGTAATTGGGTCTCTCCATACATGTTCATATCCCATTACGAGAAGTGCAGGTAAAAACAAATGGGATCTGAGTTGGCGCTGCTGCGTGGTGTGGACAAGGTACAGATCCAGAAGACCAGTTTTTATAAACTGTTTTATTGCTAAATTTGCAACGCGTTTCAACGCCAAACTGGCGTTTTCGTCAGGCATAGGGATACAGAAAAAAAGAGACATCCTTATATACAGGAATAAGGCCATCTGGTTAGGGCCAGTTCAGACTGATCAATTTTGGATATAAAACCGCGAAAAACTCGACCGGGTCAAAGTTCAAATGGAACTATCTGTTACAGTGACAGTATGAGTTTTAATACAAACAAATAAATGAACAAATAAAAGTATATGCGTAATAAAAGACGGGGTGTCACGTCAGAGAATGATTTTGGAGCGATATACAGGGGTAGATAAAAACGTTGTGTCGTGTGTAAAGGACGGCAACATTTGGTTGCTTGTATCGTTAGCTAGTGTCATCGGGGGAGGAGGGTGAGCAAGTTGTATCTGATTTTTATTATTATTTGTTAGGTCATAAAATGTTAGTTATGTTTGGGATGTGAACGATTCTATTTGGTGGTTATGCTGTTTACACGTTGCTATAGAGACAAACTGTGTTACGGAAGCCGATGCGGTCCAAAAGGAAATGGAACGCATGGTGAGCCGCATAACGCGAGGGATCGCTGTGCTGCTCAGAATGGACAATGAACAGAGAACGTATCTGCCAAAAAGAAAAGTAGGGGCGGAGGGTGAGTATAAATGAAGTACCATAAGTGGATATAGACAAAATGCCTTGATTAGTGTGATGATTTGTTAAATGTAAATGTTAGTTTGAGGAAACGCAGAACAATATTAAAGGGTAAGGATGGTTTTGTTAAGGTGGTCTAGACGGTGCCTATAATCTGAATGGTTGGTTCGAATATTTTAGTGAATAAATGTATGCCTTATGGATTTCTTTTAGAAGTGAGAGTTTCTATTACATAATAACCCATTTTGCATTTGCGGTTTCTTCACACACAAAACCAAAATACATTTAACGTCCTCTAATAGAAACTCTCACTTCTAAAAGAAATCCATAAGGCATACATTTATTCACTAAAATATTCGAACCAACCATTCAGATTATAGGCACCGTCTAGACCACCTTAACAAAACCATCCTTACCCTTTAATATTTTTCTGCGTTTCCTCAAACTAACATTTACATTTAACAATTCATCACACTAATCAAGGCATTTTGTCTGTATCCACTTATGGTACTTCATTTATACTCACCCTCCGCCCCTACTTTTCTTTTTGGCAGATACGTTCTCTGTTCATTGTCCATTCTGAGCAGCACAGCGATCCCTCGCGTTATGCTGCTCACCATGCGTTCCATTTCCTTTTGGACCGCATCGGCTTCCGTAACACAGTTTGTCTCTATAGCAACGTGTAAACAGCATAACCACCAAATAGAATCGTTCACATCCCAAACATAACTAACATTTTATGACCTAACAAATAATAATAAAAATCAGATACAACTTGCTCACCCTCCTCCCCCGATGACACTAGCTAACGATACAAGCAACCAAATGTTGCCGTCCTTTACACACGACACAACGTTTTTATCTACCCCTGTATATCGCTCCAAAATCATTCTCTGACGTGACACCCCGTCTTTTATTACGCATATACTTTTATTTGTTCATTTATTTGTTTGTATTAAAACTCATACTGTCACTGTAATAGATCGTTCCATTTGAACTTTGACCCGCCCGAGTTTTTCGAGTTTTTTTACCTAAATTGATCAGTCTTAACTGGCCCTAACCAGATGGCCTTATTCCTGTATATAAGCATGTCTCTTTTTTTCTGTATCCCTATGCCTGACGAAAACGCCAGTTCGGCGTTGAAACGCGTTGCAAATTTAGCAATAAAACAGTTTATAAAAACTGGTCTTCTGGATCTGTACCTTGTCCACACCACGCAGCCGCGCCAACTTAGATCCCATTTGTTTTTACCTGCACTTCTCGTACCTAAGCGGTCACCTCGGTAACCGGCTCGGATCTGGCAGCAGCTATCCCGTGGACCCCTCCATTCAACTCTCCTAACCTCACGGTGAGCATATATATCTCCTTTATTCCTCACCTCCATCTCCTTTGATCCACACCAAGTGGCGCCGTGGTTTTTTGCTCTTCTCCATATCCCATTAGTATTTCACATATCCTGCATGGGTTGACGCCTTTTTACATTGTATGACTCATTTTTTAATCGTTCATGTATCTGTCCATTAATAAAGATGTTTTTTCTATTACGTATGATGTTTGAGTTGTACTTGACCATTTCCTCTATAGGTTGTGACATTTTTACAATGACCGGTACTTTGCCGTTCCTGTAAGCAGTGGCCACTTACCTACGTGGTTACTGGTTAGGTCCATTTGTTTCCCTTGGCATTCGCGTGCTAAGTCTTCGCGCGTGCGCATTGGGGACATTATTTTCTCTTCTTTTTTGTTTTCGACCGTGATCTGGATATTCGTTTGAGGTCACCACTGCACATGCGTTACTAAATTGTCTTTCATTGGTCGCTCAGGGAGTGACTCTCTATTTGCCCGATTATCTGTCCATCACACAAGTGGAGGCTTGGCTTTTTGCCCGGCTCCCATTGGCTACATCCGAATGAGTTGACACCTGTGGTTAGTTTACCATGCATTTAGGAACAGGAAATCCGTGGCGCGCCGTCACTAGCCTCGATACCCCTGAAGATGCTACATCCGTAGTGAAACATGTCGGGGGGGCTTTTTTTTAATTTTTAAACAACATGCTTAACTGCTGGTCTCTGATATTGACTTAACAGTTTGAGTGCAGCGTTCCGCAGCCGCTGACACTCTGAACATCTACACACTATCACGTATTGCACTACGCAGATCAATTCCAGCAGCAGACATGGCTCTTTTAATTTCTATGTGGTTTGTCTCTTGCTTATATAGCACAATAAAGTTTTGTTAATTTAATTTATATTATAGTTGAAAAAAAAGGGCTTATTTTGCCGGCAGGCATTTAGGTGCTGAATATATGTAATGAGCTTGGTTCTCGGGCTGTATTTATGTACTGAGCACTATTCTGGTGTTGTGTATAGAACTATATTGCTTGTAAAATGTACAAATGTTTTTATGCTCGCGTTACGTAAAAAGAAATGTGGAAAAGAAATGACACGTCATTGATTGGTAGAGAAAACAAACACGGCGAGGGGGAAGGAGATGTCGGGAAAGAGGTGTGGGAGGGTGCCAAACTGAATCTTTGCCCCAGGTGCTGGAGAACCTAGCTACGCGTCTGCCAAATGCAAGCTGTAGGGGTGACCCTGAGTAAAACTGAAAGTTCTCTCATAGAGGTTGATACCCGAGATGCCGAGAAGACATTTCCACATTTTACAGCAGAGAGGGAGTTATTAAATAGAGCCAGTGAGGTGTGTGCGGTGGTGGATGTGTCCTTGGGCACAGACGTATCATGTAATAGACCAGGTGTATCTGAGGAGATTTCCCTAGAGGTTGGGATTGTTGATGGTAACCTTGAGTACAGCCCTGCCATACCCAATGACTGTGATGAAAATGTGCGTGGTGCAATAGATGTGACTGCAACATCTTTAGAAAATTATGCCACCTACAGGTCATTCTTATCCTGTAGAAAAAGCGACTGATGTAATGCTCACTCATTCCAGGGAGATGGGGGAAGCGCAGGAGTTAGACTTCAAACCGTGTTTAGTGGATGCTACTACAGTGTATGCTTCACCACTGACATTGTATGTGATATAGAACGGGTCACTAATGGCAACAAGCCGTGTTCAGTGGATGCTACTACAGTGTATGCTTCAGCCACTGACATTGTATGTGATATAGAACAGGTTACTAATGGCAACAAGCCGTGTTCAGTGGATGCTACTACAGTGTATACTTCAGCCACTGACATTGTATGTGATATAGAACAGGTTACTAATGGCAACAAGCCATGTTCAGTGGATGCTACTACAGTGTATACTTTAGCCACTGACATTGTATGTGATATAGAACAGGTTAATAGTGGCAACAAGCCATGCTTAGTGGATGCTACTACAGTGTATGCTTCAGCCACTGACATTGCATGTGATATAGAACAGGTTACTAATGGCAACAAGTCATGTTCAGTGGATGCTACTGCAGTGTATGCTTCAGCCACTGACATCGCATGTGATATAGAACAGGTTACTAATGGCAGCAAACCGTGTTCAGTGGATGCTACTACAGTGTATGCTTCAGCCACTCAAAAATAAATATTGGGATGCACTCCTCAATTGGTTAGCATGGTGCTAGTAAGGTAGGGACGAGAAGCCCACAATATTGGAAATATATGACCCCAGCACACACAGAGGTACACAAGAGATCCAGATGCCAACAAATGTAAGTTTTATTGCAACAAAAGTGGTAATGTTGAGGTAGTAAGCGACTTGGTAGACGTTTTGGCCGACCCTCGGCCTTTGTCACTGTCGCTGTTCGTCGATATCGCTGGTATAGGATGTCCGCCGGATCTTCCCAGTGTATGCTTCAGCCACTGACATCGCATGTGATATAGAACAGGTTACTAATGGTAACAAACCGTCTTCAGTGGATGCTACTACAGTGTATGCTTCACCACTGACATTGTATGTGATATAGAACAGGTTCCTAATGGCAACAAGCCATGTTCAGTGCATGCTACTACAGTGTATGCTTCAGCCACTGACATCGCATGTGATATAGAACAGGTTACTAATGGCAGCAAACCGTGTTCAGTGGATGCTACTACAGTGTATGCTTCAGCCACTCAAAAATAAATATTGGGATGCACTCCTCAATTGGTTAGCATGGTGCTAGTAAGGTAGGGACGAGAAGCCCACAATATTGGAAATATATGACCCCAGCACACACAGAGGTACACAAGAGATCCAGATGCCAACAAATGTAAGTTTTATTGCAACAAAAGTGGTAATGTTGAGGTAGTAAGCGACTTGGTAGACGTTTTGGCCGACCCTCGGCCTTTGTCACTGTCGATGTTCGTCGATATCGCTGGTATAGGATGTCCGCCGGATCTTCCCAGTGTATGCTTCAGCCACTGACATCGCATGTGATATAGAACAGGTTACTAATGGTAACAAACCGTCTTCAGTGGATGCTACTACAGTGTATGCTTCACCACTGACATTGTATGTGATATAGAACAGGTTCCTAATGGCAACAAGCCATGTTCAGTGCATGCTACTACAGTGTATGCTTCAGCCACTGACATCGCATGTGATATAGAACAGGTTACTAATGGCAACAAACCGTGTTCAGTGGATGCTACTACAGTGTATGCTTCACCACTGACATTATATGTGATATAGAACAAGTTACTAATGGCAACAAGCCGTGTTCAGTGGATGCTACTACAGTGTATGCTTCAGCCACTGACATCGCATGTGATATAGAACATGTTACTAATGGCAACAAACCGTGTTCAGTGGATGCTACTACAGTGTATGCTTCACCACTGACATTGTATGTGGGGGATTAAGAGGCTCCATAGCCAAAAGTCAATCAGGATGGCCGAGTAGTCTAGGATACTGCGTTAAGGTCACAGTGTCCCTGGGGGAGATTATTCAGATTCCATTTATGACTTCAGAAAGCTCAAACTCTGATCCATTCCTGTAGGGGGCGCCTCCAACTGTGTTCTGAAGCTGACAAAGGAAAATCTTTCCTAGGGTTGAAGATCATGCAGTCCGGCTATTGAATAGATTTGCATTTGCTTCCTCTGGGAAGATTTCTCCTACTGATCATTTACATCAGGTCATCCTGGATGTCCCCTTTCTACAATTCCTAGAAAGGAACATCCTAGAGGAGGTCCCTACTCCTGGGAATGGAACTGGAGTGCATTATCCTGTCAATTCTAGCTCCTAAGCCTATGGGCAGATAAAGGAAAGATATCGACCTCCAATTCTTCAGGAAGAAGAAATTCAGATACAAGACAATCAGATCCATGAAAAGAAGAATTCATGGCCTCCCTTGGTCTTGAAGGATGCATACCTTCACATTCCCATTTTCTGCCTCTGAGAAAACATCTATGAACTGTGTAGATAAGAGTACCTTGCAATTCACAGCTCTTCTGTTCAGGATCTCTTCGGCTCCTCACACCTTTTCTAAGGTGGTGTCTGCTATACCTGCCTGTAAGAACACGGGGATATCTGTGGTTCCATACCTGGACGATTCATTTAAAGCTCCATCTTCAAACCACTGTCCAGTATCTCCAACGCTGTTGGATAGTAAATTGTAAAAGTCAGACATAGTACCATCAAGAACAAATACGTTCTTAGGCTTTGTCATAAATTCTCACGAGATATTCTCTCCCTTTCCCCTGTTTGGCTGGAATGAATCCTAGCAGCAGAGGGTCATATGTTTCATTTCAGCAGCTGCAGAGGAAATTCTTTGGGATTTAGGGCCCTTAGGGCCCCTCCAGAGAGAGATACAAAACCTAAGGTAACGCAACCCTGAGTGGTGGAAGAGTAGGTGCACCCTATCATTTCAAACTCATGAATCCGTCAGATGTGGAAATATTTCAGGAATGGGGTGTCCTTGATCCAGCATCTAGATCCTGTTGACTACAGATGCGTCTCAACTAGGTTGGAAATACACCTACAAGCGTACACAGTAAGGGCCTCAAGGAGTCACATCTAGAGCTCTATGTCCTTGATCCTAATGGAACCCAAAGCCATATTATATACTCTGCAAGTCCAGGGGAAAGCAGTCCAGGTAAAGTCGGACAACATAACATCAGGCAGGGTGGCACCAGATCAGAACCCCTTTTCAGGGAAGTGGGAAACATCTTTATATGGACAAAGTTGAACCTGCCCATCTGTCTACTGTACATATTCAAGTCTTCATTAACATTATTGCTGACCAACTGTGCAACTGTGTCAAATCTAGCAGTCCCGGGAGCAAGGTCTCTGCATCTAGAAATCTTCAAGCAGATCACCAGGATGTGGGGAGTGCCAGAGAACCGATTCAGCGCCAAGGTGGAAAGCTTTCTCTCTCTTTATCAGGAGGATAATCCCTTGGCAGTGGATGCCCTGTCCATTCCTAGGAGGTTCAGGCTGGCCAATGTTTCCCTCCGGTTTCCTTGATACCATGGGTATTGATGAAAATCAGACCAGACAGGCCACGGTAAAAGCCATCATACCATTTTGGCCACAGAGGTCATGGTATTCCCAACTCATTCAGATGAGTCGGGGGTGCTACTGAAGACTTCCTCCAGTGCAGAATTTGGTGTCTCAGAGCACTAAACTCTGCCAGGACCTGAGGAGTTTAAACCTAACAGCCTGAAGGTTGACCAGCCCCTTTTATATTCCAAAGGGCTCGCCAATAAATTTATGAAGACCTGCTCACAGACCAGCTTTAAATCTAGGCTTAAACAAAGGTTGAATGGATCTATTCAGCTTGGTATTCCACTCAAGGAGTGAATTGTTCCAACCTGCAGATTAACAACATCCTACACTTCCTGCAGGAAGGATTCGGAAAAGGACCGAGTCTACGAGCCTGATAGGTCCAAATTTTAGTCCAGATCCGTCTTTTTGGGTAAGATCCTTTTCACAAAAGCCCTTAGTGAAAAGTTTCCTCAGACGGTCTGCTAGAATGTGGGGACTTAAATCCCCATTATTGTGCTGCTGGTAGGATGTAAGGGAAGTGTAGATTTCTAACGTTAGTCTGTTTTCCCTTAGTCCTAACAGCAGCACAAGCTTCCTGCCTTATTTAAGGCTACTACTTTAGGTGGGAAGGGCTGGATTTCCTTTTGTAGGGACTGTGCTCTAGGTAATTAGTGTTTTCATTTGATTACATAAAAAATTCCATCTGTCCTACTAGTACACAGGGGCAAAAATATCCCATTATTGTGCTGCTGTTAGGATTAAGGGAAAACAGATTAACATTAGACATTTACACTTACTTTTGCTTGAAAGTGATTTTATTGTGCAAAAGTAGTAATACATAAAAAAACAATACATATTTGGTATCACTGTAATCGTACCAACCCATAGAATAAATAATGAGTTATAAGAATAAATATATATATATATATATATATATATATATATATATATATATATATAATAAGTAACGTGTTATTTATGCCACATGATGAACGGTGTCAGTATAAAATGCAAAAAACTATGCTGGAAAGAACATATTTTTTTTACCAAATTTCCCCTAAAAAAACAATGCTGTTTCTATAACTCCCATAGTAGTGAATGGCAGTCAAGGAAGCAGCAAAGCATGTGAGCTACGCTGTTTCTGTAACTACTATTCAGTTCTATGGGAGTTATGGAAACCGCATAGCTCAGCGAGTTATGCTGTTTCCATAACTCCCGACCATGTAATCAGTAAGTGGCCGGGAGGCAGTGTGAGCCACAAAGCTAGAACGAGGTTTAGGGGGCCCCATTCTAGAGATCGGTTCGGGTCCCAGAGATACGATCCGCATCTATCTGACACTTATGACATATCCTGTGTATATCCATAGAAAAAGCGTGGTTGAACAGCAGCACACGTCTCCCAAATTTCAATCAATATATTCCTTTATTGGTCAAACATCCAGTAAAAAATAGCCTTTTAAGAGTTGATGAATGTTGGTTTCCTGAATACAGTGGTTTCAAGTTCATCCTTATTTCTTTTGAAAATCAACACATGAGGTTTATGAAAAATTGATTGCCTTCCTAAATAAGTAATATGTAAACCATCGACGTTTTCATTCAGTAGATAAGCAAACTGTGCAAATTCTTGTTTGGAACCGTCCCAAATCATGAATATGTCATTAATAGATCTTGTACTCAAAGTTATATATTTGACCAAATGTTCTTGCCACTTATATACACTATTGATTCTTCCCAGCAACCCAGAAACAAAGTGACATAAATTGGGGTGTAGGGGCTCTCCATTAGTTATTGCCTCTTCTGGTCAAAGAGGAAATAATTCCTTGTCAAGATGAATTATAGCAGTTTGTCCATAGAGCTATTCCAAATACCTTGCGCCAAGTCAGGAAATGGGTGCATGTTAGAAACAGTAAGTACATTACAAAAGATACGTCTCTAAGGACCTAACATCAGTGTCGCTCAAAATCTTTAATCAAACATTGGTAAATGGACCTTGACCTCCTGGTGATTTCACCAGATTCCAGCACCTCCTTACTCCTGTCATAACGTTTATAGAATTCCTGCCAAAGTAATTTTCTATCAAAGACGTGTATGTCAATTAAATCAATTGAATCTTGCAGATAGAACAAATGACAAGCCTTTAATTTCTTTATGTCTGAGAGTTAATTATTTTGAGGACAGATTACTAATTTGGGTTTCTTGGTTATTGAGAGTACAAGGTGCCATCGGATATTTGTGCGGCACAGTTGGTATCCTGATCTCCTTATTTCTTGTTCTAAAAAAGGAGGCGCATTATGAGGAAGTGTCCCTCTCTGTGTGTTGCTGCCTTTGTTTAGTATTCCAAGAAGTCACTCTGTTCTTACTGAAATTACTTTGTTGTGTATCTTGCTCTGGATCAGAATGATCCATTTAGGGGGAGAAATTTTCTCCCTGTGTTGTCTATAAATTAATGCACTTTTAATCTCCTTAAAATCCTGAAGATGAATTATGTTTCTTTTTTTTTTTGTTTTTTTTTAAATGGATATTGAAATCGTTCTAACATAATCTGACATTAGACCTCCATTAAATAAAATTCTGCCTCACCCTTGAATTTTTAGCCCCTTGACCAGACTATGTGAGGCCTTAACCCCTTCTCGCACCTTAACGTAACTGCATGTCAAGGCGAGCAGTTAGTTAGCGCACCTTGACGTGCAGTTACACCGTAGCGGCTGTTAGCTGTACATGCATTGTTCTCACTATTGCCGATCAGCGGCCCAGCGCCGCTAAATTCGGCAATTAAACCTTAAGATGTGGCGACCTATTGCGATTGCCGCATTTAGGGGGTTTGTAACACATCGGCAGCCCCCGCAATGTGATTTCGGGGGCTGCCAATGGTTGGCATGGCAACCGGAGGCCACACAATGGCCTCCGTGTCTGCCATGTACGGAAGCCTATGAGGACCAGCCGGCTCTCAGAATATTGTGACACAAAAAATTTATTTTATAAAAAAAAGTGATTTTATTGCCCAAACGCTACAAAACATAAAAATAACTATATACATATGGTATCGCCATAATCGTCTCGACACGCAGAATAAAGTAAAATTGTCATTTATAGCCCATGGTGAACACCGTAAAAAAATGAATAAAAAGCATTCGCTTTGATGGTTTTTGGTCACCCTGCTTGCCAAAAAAATGCAATAAAAAGTTATCAAAAAATTGCATGTATCCCAAAATGGTACCAATGAAAACTACAGATTGTCCCACAACAAATAAGCCCTCACACAGCTCATTTGGACAAAAATAAAAAAGTTCTGCCTCTCAAAATATGGCGATGCAAAATGTGCAGGGTGTTCCAAAAGCAGATAAGATTGGGCACCATTTATCAGTGCGACACTGGCCACACATCTGTGGATAATTATTATTTATTTACCGCATTATTATGCCCTGATGTACTCCGCACAGCCTACATATGCCCCCACGTTATAAACTGAAATAGCAGCAAAACTCCAAACAGAACTACTACCAAGCTAAATCTGCGCACCAAAAGCCAAATGTCTCTCCCTCCCTTCTGAGCCCTACAGTGTGCTCAAACAGCCATTTGTCCACATATAGAGCAAAACCCAAAACAGAACTACTACCAAGCAAAATCTGTGCTCCAAAAGCTAAATGGCGCTCCCTCTCTCTTCTGACTCCTACACCGTACCCAAACAGCAGTTTACTACCACATATATGGCATCGCCATACCCAGTAGAACTCTATTAATATTTTATGAGGTATTTGTCTTCAGTGGCACAAACTGGGCGCAACATATTGTGCACTAAAATGGCATATCAGTGAAAAAATTTGTATTTTTACTTTGCACCATCCGCTGCGCATTAACCCCTTCTCGCACCACGACTTAATATCATGTCGTGGTGCGGGGGGAATAATGTATGGAGTTGGCTCACATGCTGAGACCGTGCCGTACACTGCAGTGTCAGCAGTGTATTACAGGTGACACCCGGGACTTGCGGATGTCGTGGGCGCTAGTGTCTAAAGGCCATCCCGTGTACGTGATTGTGATGGTGTGGGCTCAGATGCCAAGCACGCGCCATCACCAACTGTAATGGCAGGGACATGAGCTTGGTCCGATCCCCGCTGATTAACCCCTTAGATGTCACGGTCAAAAACGACCGCAGCGTCTAGGTGGTTTGCAGCCCGCGACCCTTGGGTGCCGATGGTAGCTATGGCTACCAGAGGCTAACGATAGCCCTCTGGTCTGCCAAGTACAGAAGCCTATTAGGTCCCACCGGAGGCAGGACCTAATAAGCTTGCTGTCAGTTTTATACTGACCACTCTAATGCATTGCATTACGTAGGTCGTCTAATGCAAAATAATAGAAATCAGCAGTGCAGGCCTTCAAGTCCCCTAGTAGGACTAAATAAAAGTTTAAAAATGTTGTATAAAATTTAAAAATAAGTTCAAGTTAAAAAAACTCAAATCGCCTTTTTACCCCATAATAAGCCTTTTATCATAGGATTTTTTTAAAAAAGTATACATATTCGGTATCAAAACCAGAACTATAAAACTATGATATTATTTTTCCCGCACTGTGAACGCCGTTAAAAAAAATAATCCTATAAAACAATGCCAGAATCGCTGTTTTTTTGGTCTCCTCCCCTCTCCCAAAAAAATGAATAAAAAGTGATCAAAAGTCGCATATACCCCAAAATGTTACCAATAAAGATTACAGCCCTTACACAGTTTTCTTGACAGAGATAAAAAATTATGACTCTTAGAATATGGCGACAAAAAATAAGATTTAAAAAAATGGATTTTATTGTGCAAAAAACTATATACATAAAGTATCGCCGTAATTGTATCGACCGGCAGAATAAAGTTAATGTCATTTACAGCACACGGTGAATACTGTAAAAAAAAAAAAAAAGAGCGTAAAAACAATGCCAGAATTGTTGTTTTTTAGTCACCTTCCTTGCCAAAAAATTTAATAACAAGTTTTAGAAAGTTGCATGTACCCCAAAATGGTACCTATGAAAACTATACATTGTCCCACAACAAATAAGCCCTCACACAGCTCATTTGGACAAAAATAAAAAAGTTCTGCCTCTCAAAATATGGCGATGCAAAATGTGCAGGGTGTTCCAAAAGCGGATAGGATTGGGCACCATTTATCAGTGCGACACTGGCCACACATCTGCCAAGCACGCGCAATCACCAACTGTAATGGCAGGGACATGAGCTTGGTCCGATCCCCGCTGATTAACCCCTTAGATGTCACGGTCAAAAACGACCGCAGCGTCTAGGTGGTTTGCAGCCCGCGACCCTTGGGTGCCGATGGTAGCTATGGCTACCAGAGGCTAACGATAGCCCTCTGGTCTGCCAAGTACAGAAGCCTATTAGGTCCCACCGGAGGCAGGACCTAATAAGCTTGCTGTCAGTTTTATACTGACCACTCTAATGCATTGCATTACGTAGGTCGTCTAATGCAAAATAATAGAAATCAGCAGTGCAGGCCTTCAAGTCCCCTAGTAGGACTAAATAAAAGTTTAAAAATGTTGTTCAATAAGTTTCAAGTTAAAAAAACTCAAATCGCCTTTTTACCCCATAATAAGCCTTTTATCATGGAATTTTTTTTAAAAAGTATACATATTCGGTGTCACAACCAGAACTATAAAACTATGATATTATTTTTCCCGCACTGTGAACGCCGTTAAAAAAAATAATCCTATAAAACAATGCCAGAATCGCTGTTTTTTTGGTCTCCTCCCCTCCCCCAAAAAAATGAATAAAAAGTGATCAAAAGTCGCATATACCCCAAAATGTTACCAATAAAGATTACGGCCCTTACACAGTTTTCTTGACAGAGATAAAAAATTATGACTCTTAGAATATGGTGACAAAAAATAAGATTTAAAAAAATGGATTTTATTGTGCAAAAAACTATATACATAAAGTATCGCCGTAATTGTATCGACCGGCAGAGTAAAGTTAATGTCATTTACAGCACACGGTGAATACTGTAAAAAAAAAAAAAAAGAGCGTAAAAACAATGCCAGAATTGTTGTTTTTTAGTCACCTTCCTTGCCAAAAAATGTAATAAGAAGTTTTAGAAAGTTGCATGTACCCCACAATGGTACCTATGAAAACTATAGATTGTCCTGCAAACAATAAGCCCTCATAAGCTCCCTCAAAAACAAAAAATTAAAAAGTTATGACTCTTAGGCCTTATTTACACGAGCGTATTTAACGTCCGTGATACGCGCGTGAAAATCACACGCGTCGCACGGACCTATGTTAGTCAATGTGGCCGTTCAGATAGTCCGTGATTTTCACGCAGCATATGTCCGCTGCGTAAAACTCATGACATGTCCTATAATTGGCCGTTTTTTCGCGCATCCATTGCACAGTCGATGGGTGCGTGAAAATCCCGCACGGCACACGGAAGCACTTCGCGCAACCGTAGATAAAGAAATGAAGAAAAAATTAAAAGCACTTCCTTCATTTATTTTTCTAAACAGCAAAACCGCGTGTCATAAGGATGGCATATGCGTGAAAATCACGCAGCCACGCACCATTCACTTTTGACACATGGAACTGCAACGCGCGCAAAACGCACACGCTCGTGTGAATCCGGCCTTAGACTATGGCAACTCAAAAGATGCAGTGTGTTCCAAATAAGGGATAAGATTGGGCACTACTTATCAGTGTGACACTGGCCACACATCTATAAATTATAATATTAATATTATTTATTTACCCCATTATTATGCCCTGATGTACTCCGCACAGCTTACATATGCCACCACATTATAAACTGAAATACCAGTAAAATCCCAAACAGAACTACTACCAAGCAAATCCATGCTCCAAAATCCAAATGTCACTCCCTCCATTCTGAGCCCTACAGTGTGCTCAAACAGCAGTTTATGTCCACATAAACAGTATTGTGCAAAAGTTTTAGGCAGTTGTGGAAAAATGCTGCAAAGTGTTACAATACAGAACTGCTGCTAATCAATGATTCTCTGTGTTGCTAGACAATGCCTTTGGTCTGAATCTGGTTTGGTGATCATTTAGCTTTGCCTGGTTGAAAGAAATACCTTTCTTGGGCCTATATATACTTCAGGCCTGGATCACTCGGATGCCGGTTATACTGCTTCTGGCATCTGCTAACATTGGCCAAATTCTTGTTTGTAACTTTGATCCCTGTCTGTCCTGTAGTACCGTTGGTCCTCTAAAGGTTCTGGTTTTTATAAAGTGGTTTGATGTGTATCCTGGGATCAGTAGTGCCACTGGTTTGTTTGCCTTTCCTGTGCGTTTGGTGTGCTGCCAAGCTGTTGTCTTGCCCTGCTGTGGGAAAGTATTAACAGAGGGTCAGTGAGTGCTGTAAACTCTTATCAATTGTCTATTCGTCTGTTACTTGTTTGTATGCTATTTGTCTGCCATCTACTCCATTTGTGCATTATCTCCATCTTTTACTGCCTTCGGTGTTTGGTTCTGCTCGTCCACTGGTGAGTTACTTGAGCATTTGGTTTTCTTTCAGGCTTGATTTGTGTGTTTCACCCATGTGATTGCGCTTTCTGGTGTTGTGGTCTTGAGTAGCATAAAACAAATTAAAAATGCTTAAAAAAGAGCAGTGTTAATATATATATATATTTTTTTTATCAATTAACAAAATGCAAAGAGAATGAACAAAAGAGACATCTAAATCAAATCAATATATAGTGTGACCACCCTTTGCCTTCAAAACAGCATGAATTCTTCTAGGTAAGTTTGTACACAGTCTTTGAGGGAACTCGACAAACATTTTGGAGAACTAAACACAGATCTTCTGTGGATGTAGGCTTCCTCAAATCTTTCTGTCTCTTAATGTAATCTCAGACAGACTCCATGATGTTCAGATCAGGGCTCTGCGGGGGCCATATCATCACTTCCAGGGATCCTTGTTCATCTTTACGCTAAAGATAGATCTTAATTACATTCGCTGTGTGTTTAGGGTCTCTGTCCTGCTGCACAATAAATTTGGTGGCAATCTGACGCCTCCCTGATGGTATTGCATAATGGATAAGCATCTGCCTGTATTTCTCAGCATTGAGGACACCGTTAATCCTGACCAAATCCCCTACTCCATTTGCTGAAATGCAGCCCCAAAGTTGCAAGGAACCTCCTCTATGCTTCACTGTTGCCAGCAGACATTCATTATTGTACCGCTCTCCAGCCCTTTGGCAAGTAAACTGCTTTCTGTTACAGCCAAATATTAAAAATTTGTGCAAAGTTGAGTCGCTTGGCTTTGAATGTATGGCTTTTTGGCTGCCATTTTTCCATGAAGACCACTTCTGGCCAGACTTCTCCAAGCACTAGATGGGTGTACCTGGGTCAAACTGGTTTCTGCCAGTTCTGAGCTGATGGCACTGCTGGACATCTTCCGATTTTGAAGGAAAGTAAGCATGATGTGTATCTGATCTGCTTCATTAAGTTTACTTGGCCGACCACTGCGTCTACGGTCCTTAACGCTGTCTGTTCCTTTGTGCTTCTTCAAAAGAGCTTGAACAGCACATCTTGAAAGTCCAGATTGCTGTGAAATCTTTGCCTGGGAGAAACCTTGCTGATGCGGTATAACGACCTTATTAGGAAGCGTCTGCATCTTTAAGATCACCATGACTACTGATCTAGCTTCTGAGCGGTTCTGTTTACTTCCTGAGCCTATTCCACTATTCCACTTCTCTATCTTCTTCCTGTCAGGTGTAGGGTGGGGTATCTATACCTGGCCTCCTCCCTCTTTCTTTGCTTGTGAATTTTTGCCTTACTTAGGTGTTGTGATCAAGCTCTCACTTACCCTGTGCCCTAGACTTCTGGACTTCTTGGAAACTGACCTCAGCTTGTCTCTAGTTAACCCCTTATTTACCAATTTTGATTATCTGATCCTGGCTGATTCTGACCTCTGCTGTACCTGATTTCCACTTGCTCTGTTTTGGACTCTCTGTTTTACCCTCTGGATGTCTGGTTACCTGTTCAGGTATAGCCTGCATTGCAACCCTTATCCAACACTGTACTCTGTTAGAACAACCTGGGTTCTGTGCAGCAAAAACCATCCCGCCTTGCGGTGGGCTCTGGCGAATACCCCAGAGTAGCCTTAGATTCTGTTGATTAGAGTTGTGACGGATTTGGGGTTGCAGTTTTATTTGCACACTTACGACCGACAGTCTCCAGCAGCCTTTTGGGAGTTGTGCAAGGAGTGATTCCATAATACTTGTATCTTGTTGCTGTGCTCAGTCTTGCCATGGTGGTCATGTGACATGAAACTGTCTTCCACAACCTCACCTTTTGTTGCAGGCTGTTCCTCACCCAGTTTTAATCCTCCTACACAGTTGTTTCTGCTACAGTTAATGATTGCGTTTCAACCTACATATGAAAATGATGATCATTATCACCTGTTTGATATAATTGGTTTTAATGTCCATGGTCGCTGACCACCAAACCCTTCCATCTGGTCGACGCGCTCTCTCCAAAGTGGTCTGCACATGCGGCCGTCCTGCTCCACAGTGACCACCAGGGTGCGCTCCACGAGCTCAGTCCAGCCTTAAGGAGCCAGGGCGCACACAGGTGTGAGATTGACCTGATTGCTCCAAGAGCACCCTGGACTATAAGAATGGCTACCCTAGTCTGTCAATGCAAATGGTCTCCTAAGTGTTTTCCAGTTCCCAGTGTTTCCCATTCCTGCTGCCTGTAACCTGTATCCCGTGCTATCCTGGTCAAGTGCCGTATTGAGTTGGAGCCATGCTGTGCTGTGTACCACGCCTGTCCTGCTTCACCACGCCTGGCGCCTGTCTGCTGCCTAGTCTCAGCCGTGCCTGTCTTGCTACTGTCTGAGCTACCACAGGTACAGCTATACGAACTATAGACTGTGACCTGTGTCCTGTTGGCCAGCAGCCATACCATCAAGGCGGTACGGCCCAGTGGATCCACGTGACATTGGTTAATCAGATACCTGTTTTGAAGGCAAAGGGTGGTAACACCAAATATGAATTTGATTTAGATTTCTCTTCTGTTCAATTGATAAAAAAAACATATAGATTATATATCACTATTAATTTCAAAATATGTATGCATTCACAAAAGTAGAGTATTTACTGCCTTAATGAACAATTGAAAATTCTTTTAATGTAATTTATAAAAAAATGGGCTATGTAGCCAATAAGTCTAATAGCAGGCACAAGCAAAAAGATCAGGATGTAGAACAATGTGTAGGAGAGTGACTCCATACTCCCGTCTATTTGTAAACACCTGTTCTGTCTAAATCAAATATTGATCTGATCTTTTGCCACTAAATTAAGTGTCCATACGCGTTTCTGTACCCCATACACAATAGTGAGCGTCCTCAGGGGTCACACTTTAGAAAATTGTTATTACAAATAGCCGATCAGCACCATTGTAGTGCTGTTTGTGTCTCCAGGCTTGTATTTGGCTGCACGCACACCGGGAGAACGCCAAGAATATAAAGGCAAAGTCCCGCCTCTATCGATGCATCCGATCAGCATTCCGGACATCAGTATGACATCCGCGACTGGCACCCACCCCCTTGTGATGCCCGACCAATCAAAATACTGGACGCAACAGCGTCCCTCGTTTGCTGGGGAATTACAAGTATCTGACTACATGGAATTAAGCCATATCATCTGTGAATGCAGCGATGTCATAAACATATGTACTACTATAGGCTGTGTTGGAGATGCGTCATAGATACACTAGGCACAAGTTATTGTTGTGCCTAAATAGTCACCTAATTTTTCCACAGTAAGTATTTTCTTCATAATGCCAGTGCTCCAAAAAAGACATCTGATGCGTATAGGTGTTATTCCATATACATCCCCATCTTGTGTGTCTAATAGTTTCCCAGAACCACTACGTAATTCCTCAGTGTCATACATATTACTAATTCAAAACCCACATGGGGATAGTAACGTGTAGGAGACATACTGAGGGTATTAGCCCAATTGTAAATCCCAAACATATAGGAGACGGGTGTAAACTCCACTAGGGTCCACTTCACAAGAAACAAGTCTAAGGGATGCGTTCATTGAGTCCCAATGGTTTACATTCTAAATACTCCTTGTGCCGCTTCTGTAAAATTCTTTTGTCCCAGTTTCCGTCTCTCACTGATGGTCGAATGTGTGTCATCCCGTGAAACCTCACTGGATTTACCCTGATAGCATTCCAATACGCAAAACTGGCGTATCCTCATTCCTGATGATATCACATATGTGGTCCCTAATTGTCTTTCGAAATGCCCTTATGGTCTTACCCACATACTGAAGATTACATGAAGATGTAATTAGATAAACGATCCCTCTGGTTTTACAATTGATGAACGATCTATTATCATAGATATTCCCTGCCGTGTTGCTCTTAAAGGGAATGTGTCGCTACGATTAAATTTTTCGAATTTTGATTGATTTTTGTTTAATTATTTACAAATTGTTTACATTTTTTTTTCACATGTCAAAAAATATAAAAAATTCTATGATCATTTCTAATATTTCCATATGCTGGTCGCCAGAGGGAGCAGTTCCCACAATTGCAGCAAGGTCACTCAAACAAAGCAACCTGATTTACTTCTGCTGCAAATTTAGGATGGACACGCTCTCCTCTAGTGGCCTCACACAATCCCCCCTCCTTCTGGCTAATGCCGGGCGGAGGAGGGGGTTGAATTTATTCAAACAGCCTACCACTCTGCACCGCCATTTTCTCATCGACTGCACAGTGATAGGAGGTTCTGTTCACGGCAGCAAGCGGCTACAGGAACTCGGCTCGGAGAAAAGTGCCAGTCAAGCGTGAACGCGACGGTTCGGTAAGTAATTCTCTGCGTGTGCTACGCATGTTTGGGGGGTCGGTTTGTGAGGAGCGGTCATGGGGTTGTGAAGCAAAGGCATGGGGGTGATGGAAAGCGGGAAAGGGTTTGTGAGGAGGAGGAGGAGCAGTGGTGGTGGGGGGGGTGTGAAGCGGGGAAACTATCCATGTGTCGGACAGATTTCCCAGCCCCACCATGGCACATGTGAACGAGACCGCATGTTTAGTGTGGGGAGCTTGTGAGTAGCGGCGGCGTGTTTGGTGTGGGGGGTTTGGAGAGAGATAAACACCAATTTTCAAACTTATCTGGTGAGAAGCGGGGTATGTTAGGGGTGACGGTATGTGGGGGGGTTTGGTCAGAAGCAGGAGACACATGTAGGGGGGTTGGAGAGAAGCGGCGGCATGTTTGTTTGGTAGCTGACACTCCCTTTTTTTTTCCGCCATGGGAAACATTTTTCCCTCTGGCGGATTAAATCACATCTCCCACTTAGCAGGGTTACGTGATAAGAGAACTATTCAGGTAAAAATATTTCCCTAAGCTGGGTTACTACAGGTGGTCTGGGTTACTCTTTCTCTTTAGTCTACGTACAAAAGTAGACCGATGTCTGCGAGTAACTTAAACCACATGATGTAAACCAGTCTATGACGGTTTACAAGTCACAGAAAGACAAGAGATAAAAAAAAAAACTCTGATCGCAGGAATTAGTCTTATTACTCTTCGGATAAGTTGCCAACTTTCGTGTGTGTGTGTGTGTGTGTGTGTGTTTATATACTTTGTTTACTGCCTTAGTAATAGAGCTGTGTAATGAACAGCATTCCATTACCAATGCTTGGGCTTAGTGTTGGGCAGCCCAAAAGGCACTAACCCCCTTTAATGTTACCCTGGCACACAACAAACCAGGGATACCAGGAAGAGCCAGGAACCATTAGAACCCTATACCTATATGGAGAACAACCAAAATCCCCTTATCTATATGATGGGAATGAACCCATATTTAATGTATAACGTGTTGGGGGAGGGGCACATGGGCCCATAATGTACATGGTGGTAACGGTGTAGAAACCCGCTATTGGAAACAACAACTTAAAAATCAGAGTCTGACACACTAAAAACTATTAAAAAGGTATAAATTTATTAATGACAAAAAAACAACAAACAATCAAGTTAAAAATGTAGAGATGATTACCACAGTACAGATGGACACCAAACAGTGACACACAAAAGATGGAGCTGTATACTAGAGGGGGCACTAGATGTGGAATAGGTTACAGCATGCACACTGCATGTACAGTACATGTATAGAGCCACAAAGGGCCAAAAAACATGCTCCCCACTGTTACATAAAACCATACATGAAGGGTATAACTACAGCAGCCTATCAAAAAAGACAATAAATATATGTATATGGCATAGTCCATTAATGTGGGTATAAAATACCTAAAATTGTCTCAGCAAAGTGCAATGGAACGACTTACGCAGATTACAAAAAACACTCTGGCATCACACCCCGACGCGCATTTCGGCAGGAAGCCTTCATCTGGGGGTGGTGTCAAAGAGTCAACATGAGCCTTTTAAATAACAATGAGCCAATCACAGGTGAGGTACCCACGTGTCATTGCTCAAATTAATCCCGTTATGGAACTGAGTCGCTGAACGCAGCATCCCAGTCTAAGCTTGGGCATCGTGTTGGGCAGCCCAAAAGGCACCAACCCCCTTTAATGTTACCCTGGTACCCAACAAACCATGGGTACCAGGAAGAGCCAGGAACCATAAGAACCCGACCATATAAAGGGATGGTCAGGTCCTGGGGTGGCCACAGGCTGTTATTTTCAGGGTGTAAAGGGCCCAATAACCATGGAACTTCACACCATGATAATACTAGCCTGCAGCTGTTGGTTTTTACCTTGGCTGGGGATGGGGGGAAAAAGGGGGAACCCCACGTCCTCGTTTTTTTCTAAATTGAAAAATAACAGCGTTAGTCCCCCCCCCCTCCCCACCTGATTTGATCAGAAACAGGCAAGGTAATGACCGACAGCTGCAGGCTAGTATAATTAGAGTGTGAAGGTCCCTTCACACTGTAAAAATACCAGCCCTTGGCCGTCACCGGACCCAATCACTTCACGTGGTCGGCTTCTGCTTATACCCGACTCTTCCTGGTATACCTGAGGCACTTGGTAACGCTTTAATTGAAAGGGGTGGGGTTAGTGTTTGCCTATTCCGACTGCTAACACTAACTGAGCCCCAGCCTTACAGATGGCATGCGGTTTATAACTCAGATCTATTACTAGGCAGTAATAAAGTTTAAAAAAAGACACACACAGGAAAATCACATTTCATTCAAATAAAGACTCCTAATGAACATCCCGCTTTGAACCTTTTATTGTACCAAAAAGCTAATTTGCTATAATCCATATAGAGAAACCTGTAGAGTGAAACACACATTTGTAACACATAATAAACAACAACTTTCATACTTGCCTCGGAATGGCGGGAAGGTGGTTACAGCTGCTCCATTCGCACAACCGCTATGTGGTTATGTGTGCAACACCTCCTTACGCCCCCCAACTACCTCCTCCCATACGCTGTTTTCATGTTGTCCAGGTTACTTGTGGTCATTGGACTATGGTCAAAAGTTCACCAATGACTGCAAGTGACCCCCGACCATGTCATGTAAAGCAGCCATTGACAGCTGTAATCTGTCAGTTGTTGGTTATGTGGTCCTGTTTACTTGCTCCTAATGACCTACATGGAAAAGTAGACCAATTACCGTGAGTAACATGGACCACGTTTCCACTATGTTGTATCATTTTTTAGTTGACAGGATGCAGATTTGCATGCTGGGGGATTTTTGGTCCCTGTCATGTGTAACTGCAAGCTGATGCTCACTTTCTGTCCGCTATGGTAAAATATTGTTCCCCTGGGGTTTTATTTTTTTATTTTTATTCTTTTATAGGAAATATTGCTTCCTCAATCCATATGATTGTCAGTACGATTGTGAGAGAATATGAAGGTATGGTTGGACGATGAGACAATGCAATGTGTTTCAGCTATCAGCTAATTCGATTGTGATGGTCGTTTCCGGTTTTGACCAGATTACCTGTTACCGCCTGCATGATTTCACACATCAATGTTTTCTCTCTCTGCATGATTTGAGGCACGGACTACAGTACACATTTCCCTATTGTCTCACTACACATATAAATTTCTTTTACACTTTCTCCTTCTACTTTGTATTTTCCTGACACCTCCACAACGGCACTCACAGGAGGACTCCCTGCCTCTTGAGGGACAGGAAACCACATGGACAGACACAGAAATAAAAGGCCCCTACTCCATAGCTTATCCAGTTGTTTCCTGTCCGTCTGGGAATTATGGATGTCTCCTGCCATTGTGGAAGAACAACAAAGGAAAAAAATCTACCGCCCAGTCTGGTCTCTGCCTGGTCCCCACCAGCAGCTTTGGGCTTTGGAGGGCTGGTGCAGTGAGCGGAGTTGTGGCCTTCCCTCCTGCTCTGTGGCATAAGCCCTCTGCTGGAGGCAGCCCCAGGCCCAGTTCCTTCCATGTGTAGGAGCCTGGATTCGGTCGCAGGCACGACTCTGCAGATAGGCATTCCTCTGGCAGGGAATCCCTCTGCTCCTCCTGGGCCTCGGTGTCTCCAGTCACATGATGGTATGTGACGCGGGCCTATGACGCGCACGTCGGCGTTATGATGTTGATACCTGGAGGAGAGATTCCCAATACCAGATTCAAAATAAAAGACTGCTGGTAAGTGTATTCCAGCGTCTCCTGAACTATGTCTGTCTCCTCTGATGTGGCAGAACCCCACAAGTCTGCTGATCCAGTGGCTGCTTCTGGCCCCGTATGTCCCTCCTCCTCCCTATTGTATACTTCACCCTCCCTTCTTAGGCTAAGTTGGGGGTTGAAGTAGTTTCATTAGATGACACTACCGTTATGCCCTGCAGTATGATGGAAGATACAGAGTGTCTTCTTATAGCCATTTGGGCTACCATGTATATAGAAGATATAAAAGAACCTCTTTACATTCAGGATCAGATCTTTCAGGGCCTGGAAGAAAGGAGAAAATTTGTGTTTCCTGTTCACAAAAACAATACCTTCAAATCAAAATATCCCTTTTCGGAAGAAGATTCAGAGCTCTGGGACAAAGTTCCCAGAGTGAATGCACCTGTAGCGGGTATTTCTAAGAAATCGTCACTGCCGATTGAAGACATGGGGTTACTTACTGACCCTCTGGATAAAAAGGCGGAAGCTCTACTTAAGAGAACATGGGAAGCTTCCACAGCTATGTTTAGACCCGGGATCTCTGCTACCTGTACTGCAGGAACACTTTCTGTCTGGATCAATCAGCTGGAAAGCCATCTTGCTGCTGGCACTTCCAGAGAAGACATCTTCTCCTTTGCTTTACCTATGTTTAAAAAGGCCTCTAATTATCTAGCATATGCCTCAGCGGATTTAGTAAACCAGCTAGGTCCGTTGCATTATCCAATGCAGCAACAAGATCCATGTGGCTAAAGATCTGGTCTGGTGATCCTTGTTCTATGAACATGCTGGTAGTCATTCCTTGTGAGGGAGACTGCATGTTTGGATCAGGGTTAAATGACCTCCTGAAAAGGCTGCAGAGAAGAAGTAGTTTCCAGTAGAACAAAAAAATAATTCTGCAATGGATATCCTTTTGTAACAAAAAAAAAATTGTTATGGAGAATGACAAGATTATAAATGGAAGCAGGAATCATCCTAGTTTCAACCTAATAGAGGCAAAGAGAAAAAAAATCATGTTCGACAAGGACAATCAGTCCTGTCAAACTCCACAGTGATGCCAGAAGTTCGGTAGGGTGCAGGTTAAATTATTTTTTTGGTGGCCTGGAAGAACATCTGACCTTCCCCTTGGATTCTAGATATAAGACATCACGGCTACAATCTAGAATTCCTTTCCTCCTCCCTATCGATTGAATTGTCTTCCTGCAGAAAGTCAAATGGCTTTATTAAAAGAAATTCTTCTTCTTCTTCAGAAGCAGGTCATTATTCAGGTGTCAGAGTCCCAACAAGGTAAAGGGTTATATTCTCCTGTGTTTCTGGTCAAAAAAACAAAGGGCTCAGCAAGAGCCATATTAAGTTTAAAAGCCCTCAACCAGTAATTAACGTACAAAAAATTAAAGATGGAAACCATAAAATCTACAATAAATCTTCTATCTTCAGCTTGTCATATGGTTACACTGGACTTGACCAACGCCTATTACCAAATCCTGATTCATCCAAAATCTCAAAAGCTCTTAAGGACGGCTCTGTATTTCAACAACAAGCTTCATCATCTTAAATTTCAAGCTCTCCCTTTCGGGCTCTGTGCAGCGCCAAGAATTTTCACAAAGGTAATGTCGGAAGTTACTGTGTTTCTTCATCGAAACCATGTCCAAATAATTCCTTACTTTGACAACTATCTTATCTTGGCCCCATCAGCTTCCCAGTTGCTTCTAGACCTAAAACTCGTCCTTCAGACATTTTTTTCTCTAGGCTGATTAACAAATCCGAAAAAATCGGACCTCTTCTCAAGCCTGTACTGAAAAGTAAACCTTCTGTCATGCGTCCGGTCACAGAGTTATAGTTCACGATAAAGCAGTGAGATTGTGTTAGGTCTTGAAGCTATGGCCATCACACAGACCATATCACCAGGACCACACACATCCGTCTTTTGTAATATTTTTGGGTATGCTCACTCTGCATTACTCTGTAAATGTTTAGCATCAGGATTTTTAAGGCAAAAGCAGAAGTGGGCCTTTAACACAGTAGATGTCCAAATCTTTCCCTTATAGTTTTTGTCAATTGATTTGTTTTCCTAATTTTGGCATAACAATAGAGAACAGAATACCGATATGTAAATTTGTCTATCTTGTGTTGCTCATGATGTGGCCAGAGGTTCCCTGATTTTGCTAAGGTAGGATTTGCCAAAGTACCACACTAGTGGCGTAGCACTATGTAAGAAACAACCAAATGATGGTCCATGTTACAATACAACCACCTAAGCAGTACAAGTCTGTAGTCTCCAATATATGTTTGTGCTACATCACCAAGTTTGCCAGCTGTTTACCAGTAATTTAACAATGATTGCATGAGTTACTTTCCCACAGTTATGCTTCATATTATGTAAAAATTAAAAGTAAAGTTTTGGTAGGCAGGGAGTCCAATAATTTATCTATGTAATTTTAATACATTTTCTTGCACAGCCAAATTACGCCATCGTGGATATCACATCTCTTTATTGACCCTTCTTCCAATCTAAGAGCTGTCAGCAGTAAAGGAGACACTATGGGCTTTAGAATCTTCTCTGCAGGGGAGACATATAAAAGTCCTATCAAACAACAAAACCATTCTGGCATACCTGAACAAATGGATGGACCAGGAGCAGAATCCTGTACCAAGTAGCAGTTCAGATCTTATCCTGGGCAGAAAAGAACATCCTCTCCGTGTCAGCGGTTCAAGTAAGAGGCAAAGAAAACATAACCGATTTTCTCAGCAGAGTCTCTCTGAAGGAAGGAGAGTGGAAGTTAAATTGTTACGTTTTCAATCAGATCACTTAGAAATGGGGGATACCAGATCTAGACCTGTTTGTTTCAAGAGAGAACCATCAAGAACCCAGCCATTTATACTCTTTCGCACAGGGACAATCCAGAAAAGGTAGAAGCTCTGTCACAGAATTGGCCAAGACCTCTTCTTTATACCTTCCCTCCATTTTCCTTGATACCATGGGTGTTAGCAAAAGATCCAAGAAGAGAATGGCCGAGTAATTATGATTGCTCCTCATTGGGCCAGAAGTTCTTGGTTCCCTCTTCTTCTCCAGCTGGCATCAAGGAATTACTGGTCTCTTCCTTCCCTACCAGATCTTCTATCTCCGGGACTAGTTTTTTCCGAACATCATTTCAACTTCGGTTGTCGGCTTGGATGTTGAACTAATGATCCTAAGAAATATGGGGGTTTTCCCTATCGCCCTATGACTGCACCCATGGAGAGACTGCCGCCTCCTCCTAATGGGAAACTGGAACTAGGATTCATTATAAAGGAGGAAACACCCCCATTATCCCCACTACTGTTTCCTGTCCTTTGGACAAAGGCAGGGACTATTTAAGATTCAAGCAAGGTAGACTGAAGGAGCCCAACCTGTATCTGAGGGGCTTATGGGTAACCTGTTGGCATAAGTCTCCACTAGAAGCCGTAGAGTATAGTCTGGTTCGCCCTCTTCAACCCACTTGTCAGAGGACGCTCCGTGCCTCCCTCCTGCTGTGTGTGGGTCTATTGGATGCTTCCCTGGGACTGGACTTCAGTGTTTTGGCACCTGGGGGCCTCGTGAGCATCTTGGAACCTCTACAGGCTGTCTGTATGTTCACCGGCAGGCTTCTGGCCAGTGAGGCGGTGTGAGTGGCAGCAGGAAGTGACGCAGATTATTTCCTGTTTCCTGTGCGAGCAGGGAGATGATGCTCGTCGTGGGGGAAAGAAGTGGGGGGAGTTTCTGGCATGCGCTCTTTGAAAGGGGCCCAGCTAGTCTTAGGAGAGCTATGTATTGGAAGGATCTCTACAGCTCTCTAGCTTCCTAGTGTTTTGATATGGAAGCTCACAGCGCATTGATCCCAGTGATACTGGCATGGATCCCGGACTCGTATACACTGATTGGGTAAGAGGGGTTACAACCCCTAGTTGTTTCCTTTACCTTAGTTTTGACTGTAGAATATTATTGTTTTTATGGCTCTAAGGACCCGGAGAAAATATCAGCTAAACTTAAAAAGAGAATGTGGCATTTGCAAGAAAAAGCTCCCAAAGCCTTTCTATAATCTCTGTATAACCTGTTTGGAGAAGGTTTTAAAAGATGAGGGCCCATCTCTGTTCAGGAGTATAAAAAGCCTGATTAAAAATTAAGCTAAAAATTCTATTAAGGCTTTAAGTAAGGAACGCCCAGGCACTTCATCTGGTAGATCTAGGACAGTCTAATCTTCCAGTGAGGATGAAGTTCAGTCGGGAGCAGAGGAAGAAGAGTGTGTATTTGATTCTGAATATGTCTCCTCGGGAAAAACTATTTTTTCTGCAGAAAATATAGATTTATTAGTTTAAAGCAGTGAGGGCCACCATGGACCTAGAGGATTCTAAAGGGGCTAGGTCGGTCCAGGATATAATCTTCGAAGGCTTGGGGCTCAGAAAAAGAAGTGTTCCTGTTCCATAAAACCATCAGAGCCCTAATCTCAAGAGAATGGAAAAAACCTGGTAGAAATTGTTTTATTCCACGATCCGTTAAAAGGAAGTGCCCCTTTGAGGAAAAAAATCTTCTGCCTTGGATAGGGCTCCTGGAATTGATGCTCCTAGTGTTTCAAAAGGGGCTTCTCTACCCTTTGAGGATTTGGGTTCGCTAAGGGACCCTATGGATAAGAGAGTGGAGGCATACCTAAGAAAAAATTGGGAAGCTACTACCTTAGCCTTCAAACCTGCTATTGCAGCAACTTGCGGCTAGATCCCTTAAAATCTGGGTTATCCAATTTAGAAGCCCATATTAAGGATATGTGCACACACACTAATTACGTCCGTAATTTACGGACGTATTTCGGCCGCAAGTACCGGACTGAACACAGTGCAGGGAGCCGGGCTCCTAGCATCATAGTTATGTACGACGCTAGGAGTCCCTGCCTCGCTGCAGGACAACTGTCCTGTACTGTAATCATGTTTTCAGTACGGGACAGATGTCCTGCAGCGAGGCAGGGACTCCTAGCATCGTACATAAGTATGATGCTAGGAGCCCGGCTCCCTGCACTGTGTTCGGTCCGGTACTTGCGGCCGAAATACGTCCGTCAATTACGGACGTAATTAGTGTGTGTGCACATACCCTAAGAGTGATACTCCTAGAGATCACTTACTGGCTTCATTACCTACCCTAAGCAGTGACATTGACTCTGTTTCAGATGCATCCGCTGAATCCTTATAATAATAATAATAATAATAATCTTTATTTATATAGCGCCAACATATTACGCAGCACTTTACAATTTAGAGGGAACATGAAACAAACAATATCAGACATTACATAGTGACAAAGTTCATTTACAATTCAAACCTGGGGAGTGAGGACCCTGCTCGCAAGAGCTTACAATCTATGAGGACATAAGGGAGACACAAAGTGTAACAGTGTTTGTTCTGTACAATAGTCCGGCCATTTTTATACACATGCGGTGGTAACATAAAGCTGCATGAGCCGGTCACCAGCCACTATCCGTGTATGACGGACATGAAGAGAAGGAGTGTGAGGGAATCTTATTCTGATGACTAATCTAAATGGAGGGCCATGGAAAGGAGTCAGATTAGGGAATGTTATAGGCCTGTCTAAATAGATGTGTTTTCAGGGCACGTTTAAAACTGTGGATATTGGAAATTAATCTGATTGTCTGGGGTAGCACATTCCAGAGGACGGGTGCAGCACGAGAGAAATCCTGGAGACGGTAGTGGGAGGTTCGGATTATGGAGGATTTTAATCTAAGGTCGTTGGCAGAACGTAGAGTCCGAGTAGGGTGGTAGACAGAGATGAGGGAGGAGATGTAAAGAGGTGCAGCACTGTGGAGAGCTTTGTGGGTGAGAGTAATAAGTTTGAATTTTATTCGGAAGGGCAGCAGCATTGTCTAATTCAGCTACCTAGAAAGAGTCGCTGACTTCAGACAGACCGACCATCTCCTTGTCCAATTTCAATAGAAAAACAAATTAGGAATAGCATAAAAAAGAAAAAACCCCTGCTGTTCGTCCTGTCGATATGGAAGCAGGGGCTTCCCTTGAATTGACCAGATTTGTCGGGCTGCTACCTGGGCTAAGTCCTTGACTCTTTAAATACTACAAATTAGATGTTTTGACAGACAGGGACTTGTCTTTTGGGCATAAATGTCCTTTCGGCAGGTTTCCCTCCCTAATTCAAAATCCTCTGTTATTCCTCCTGTGAGTACCGTTGTGGAGGTGCCACCAAAATATGAAAATTACTCTTACCGGTAGTTGGATTTTCTGTAAAACTCCACAACGGCACAGGATTTTCCCTTCCCATGTTTTTTGTTATCTGTAATTTATTGGGTAGTTTATACCTAAATATTGGATCATTGAATAGAGGTACTTAGCTATTACTAGATAAGGTATGGAGGAGGTTTTTTTTTAATTATTTCTGTGTCCATGTTTCCTGTCCCTCGAGAGACGGGGAATCCTCCTGTGAGTGCCGTTGTGGAGCGTTACAGAAAATCCAATTACTGGTAAGAGTAATTTTCATCTTTTGCTGTGTGTTTTCCTCCTGTCACCGTTCACATTTGTACGTACAAGTGATTTGTGAGTAAAGAAATGTAATAGAAAAAAAACCTCTGGATGTAATACATATTTTTATGTTTGAAATAAATTTTGTTACTTTGCAATCCACTTAGTATTATATCAATAAAATAGAGCTCATTTTAGAACTGTACTGTCCCTTTCTCTATTGCAGGCCAAATACTTGTATTTTTTGTAAAATACCAGAAATTGGCTCTACCAATGCCATGGAGATTGTGAAAGCTGTCTGGCACTGGGACCATTGACTGTGTCGCAGTAATATAGCATCACACCAGACCCTTTGTTTTTCACCTTCGTGAAAAGTCAATTCCCTGTGCCAGACAGTTACCTATAAATGATTTTCCAATCTTACAAACACAATTATCCACATGACATAGCTGTCACCCACCACAGTCAATATTTATAGAACACTTTCATGAAACTCAACTGTCCGTCGCAGGGACCCTGCAGCCAGTTATCATTTGTCTGTAACATACCCCACACTTTGTGTCCGGGTCATTTTGATAATGTCATGCATTACTGATCACATAAAGCATAGATAGTCTCAAGCACTTGACTTGTTGCCCTGAAAGTTGATTCTGCAAAGAGCTGGCAAAATACAGTGGGAACGTTTTCTGTGGCTCGCCTGCTAATTTCTTTGTTGGAAAACTTCACTTTTCAATTGCATTACCAATGTGGGAAGGCATTGATGATATGCCCAACTATCATTTTCATCTTGCGCATTGAAACACACAATGCCACTGTTACAGCTTGATATAGATAGCAGGTTAACCTACAGACGTTTTGGGGATGGGTAATTAAATGTTTCCAGTGCGTGGCCACAGACCATATGGCTTATGATCTGTGGACCAAATATTGTCGTTATACTTTCTCAGTTTATTGCATTCCTGGTATTTGGCATACAAATACAAAGCATAATACTGTGTGAACCAGAGAATTGTATACACTTTTTTTTTTTAAATATCTTCGAATGGTCAATTATTACTACATGAACTAAAAAAAAAAAATTTTGGACCTAAAGTACATACTCCCAGTTCCACACAGTAGGCCATCTATCCAGCTGCAAGTGCTCCTTCATTTCTTTATCCTGTTTTCCTATATCTATAAGGCCTATTTCATATGCTTATTATTTGTTACTTACTTATTATTTGTACACTGAATGTAGATAATGAATGATTTACTGTTGGAAATTTCTGCTATGAGGTTCCCTGCAAGTTTTTGCATCTGTGCTACTAAATAATGGTGGGGGTTTGTTCACCTGGATGTTTTTTCTCTGTGGTTCACCTCCGCTTTCATTCTTTGCATTGCTAAGGTATGAAGCCAGTGGTGAAATAGGCAATTTGTGTAGCTATTTGAAAAACTGCACTGCATGTCCCTTTGCACTACAGTTTACTAACTATGCTCCTACTGTACATAGGGGGTTATTCCCCAGCATTGTAGCTGCAACTAATCCTCTACTTTTATGCAGTCTGTGTGAGTGGCCTTCACCATAGGCTTAGGGCTACACGCCAACTTTGGCGACCATAGCTCCCCACAGTGCCATGATACTCATTCACTCATTGAAGTTAATGGAGTTGCACTGCAACCCCGAGTTGATTGACACGACAAATTCTACATGCGGTTGAAAGCACTTTGTGGTGGCAGTGCCAATTTGTTTACTTCAATGACAAAAGTCCCAGTCAAAGTCGCCGTGTAGCCACATTCTTATGGCTGATTGAGACATGTGGGGTTCAAGTAAGATAGTCCATGTGACAGCCAAATTATTCGTAACTACAGTGACTTACCTAAGCCCAAGTTCCTGCATCGCCGTGATCTATGATGCTGTTACCAGCATCATGACTATTGGTTTACTGTTGTGTACTCCCAACATCCCTTCAGTACTGAAAAGTAAACCTTCTGTCATGCGTCCGGTCACAGAGTTATAGTTCACGATAAAGCAGTGAGATTGTGTTAGGTCTTGAAGCTATGGCCATCACACAGACCATATCACCAGGACCACACACATCCGTCTTTTGTAATATTTTTGGGTATGCTCACTCTGCATTACTCTGTAAATGTTTAGCATCAGGATTTTTAAGGCAAAAGCAGAAGTGGGCCTTTAACACAGTAGATGTCCAAATCTTTCCCTTATAGTTTTTGTCAATTGATTTGTTTTCCTAATTTTGGCATAACAATAGAGAACAGAATACCGATATGTAAATGTGTCTATCTTGTGTTGCTCATGATGTGGCCAGAGGTTGCCTGATTTTGCTAAGTTAGGATTTGCCAAAGTACCACACTACTGGCGTAGCACTATGTAAGAAACAACCAAATGATGGTCCATGTTACAATACAACCACATAAGCAGTACAAGTCTGTAGTCTCCAATATATGTTTGTGCTACATCACCAAGTTTGCCAGCTGTGAACAGTCAGTTTACCAGTAATTTAACAACGATTGCATGAGTTACTTTCCCACAGCTATGCTGTAAAGGATCTGCCAGGCACAACTTCTGTGTATACGCCCATAGGTAATCAGTCTGCACCTGAGTCTATGTCTCTGAGACTGACTCCATCTTCCACCACTCAGGATGGCAGGCTTAGGAGTGGGAGAGCCTATCGCAGCCTGGCCAGACGGAGCTAGCTCCCGCCCTCTGTCTATTTATACCTGCCTTTCCTGTTCCTCCTTTGCTTGTGATTCTTCTCGTGTGGTTTCCTGGCCCAGCTACAGCTACTAACTATTTGATCCTGCTCCATACTGACCCTGGCTTACTGACTACTCTCCTGCTCTGTGTTTGGTACCTCGTACACTCCTGGTTTGACTCGGCTCGTTCACCTCTCTTGTTGCTCACGGTGTTGCCGTGGGCAACTGCCCCATTTCCCTTAGCTTTGTGTGCCCTTGTCTGTTTGTCTCGTGCACTTACTGAGCGTAGGGACCGCCGCCCAGTTGTACCCCACCGCCTAGGGCGGGTCGTTGCAAGTAGGCAGGGACAGAGTGGCGGGTAGATTAGGGCTCACTTGTCCGTTTCCCTACCCCCAGCATTACATAATCACAAGCCCATATACCTAGTCTACCCTGGTCCCTGACACTACTATGGACCCCCTTGAGACCCTGGCCCAGCAAATGCAGGGTCTCTCCCTACAGGTCCAGGCCCTGGCTCAGAGGGTCAACCAGCCTGACGCTACCATGGTAGTGCCCCTCACCTCACCTCTTGAACCCCACCTCAAGCTGCCTGACCGGTTCTCAGGGGACCGGAGGACTTTTCTCTCCTTTCGGGAGAGTTGTAGGCTCTACTTTCGCTTAAAGCCTCACTCCTCAGGTTCTGAGAGCCAGCGGGTGGGTATAATTATGTCCCGGCTCCAGGAAGGGCCCCAAGAGTAGGCCTTCTCCTTGGCTCCTGACGCCCCTGAACTTTCCTCCGTTGATCGTTTCTTTTCTGCTCTCGGACTCATTTATGACGAGACTGACAGGACTGCCTTTGCCGAGAGTCAGCTGGTGACCTTACGTCAGGGTAAGAGACCTGTTGAGGAGTATTGTTCTGACTTTAGGAAGTGGTGCGTAGCTTCTCGGTGGAATGACCCTGCCTTAAGGTGCCAGTTTAGGTTGGGTCTGTCGAACGCCCTGAAAGACCTGCTAGTTAGCTATCCCTCTTCTGACTCCCTAGACCAGGTTATGGCTTTAGCGGTACGACTTGACCGACGTCTCAGGGAACGACAACTTGAACGTTTTTGTGTTTTCCCCTCTGACTCCCCCATGATGCCTCCCGAGGTCCCGTTGCTTCGCTCTTCCACGGAAGACTCTGAGGTACCTATGCAACTCGGGGCCTCCGTGTCCCCCCGACAACGTAGAGAGTTCCGCAGGAAGAATGGTCTCTGCTTCTATTGTGGGGATGACAAGCATCAAGTGAACACCTGTCCTAGGCGTAAGAATAAGCAGCCGGAAAACTTCCGCGCCTAAGTGATCATCGGGGAGGTCACTTGGGCGCACAGGTATTTCCCGTAAATATGAAACGTAATAAAATCTTGCTTCCCTTTCAGGTCTCTTTTGGTGGTAGGTCTGCTACCGGCAGTGCCTTCGTGGATTCAGGGTCTTCTGCTAATATCATGTCTGTGGAATTTGCTATGTCTCTAGCTATGCCTTTGATTGATTTGCCTAAACCTGTCCCGGTAGTGGGTATCGACTCCACTCCTCTTGCTAATGGTTATTTTACACAGCATACCCCTGTTTTTGAACTCCTTGTTGGCTCCATGCATTTGCAGCAGTGCTCTGTACTGTTGATGCAGGGATTATCGTCCGATTTGGTTTTAGGCCTTCCCTGGTTGCAGTTGCATAATCCCACGTTTGACTGGAATACTGGGGAGCTTACCAAATGGGGTAATGAATGCTTGACGTCATGTTTTTCTGTTAATTCTATTTCTCCCCCTGAGGAGGTGAACACGCTACCTGAGTTTGTTCAGGACTTCGCTGATGTTTTCTCTAAGGAGGCCTCCGAAGTGTTACCTCATAGAGAATACGATTGCGCTATCGAATTGGTACCAGGAGCTAAGCTCCCTAAGGGTAGGATATTTAATCTTTCTTGTCCCGAACGTGAAGCCATGAGAGAGTATATCCAGGAATGCCTGGCCAAGGGTTACATTCGCCCCTCTACTTCTCCGGTAGGTGCTGGCTTCTTCTTCGTAGGGAAGAAGGAGGGTGGTCTTAGGCCATGCATTGACTACCATAACTTGAATAAGGTCACAGTAAGGAACCAGTATCCCCTTCCTTTGATTCCTGATCTCTTTAATCAGGTTTAGGGGGCCCAATGGTTCTCTAAGTTTGATCTACGGGGGGCGTATAACCTTATCCGCATCAAAGAGGAGGATGAGTGGAAGACTGCGTTTAACACGCCCGAAGGTCATTTCGAATACCTCGTCATGCCCTTTGGGTTGTGTAATGCTCCTGCGGTCTTCCAGAATTTCATAAATGAGATTTTAAGAGATTACCTGGGGGTATTTCTTGTAGTGTACCTTGATGACATACTGGTGTTTTCCAAGGACTTGTCCTCCCACATTGAGCATGTCAGGAAGGTGCTCCAGGTCCTTCGGGAAAACAAACTGTTTGCGAAAACCGAAAAATGTGTGTTTGGGGTACAGGAGATACCATTTTTGGGTCAAATCCTCACTCCTCATGAATTCCGCATGGACCCCGCCAAGGTCCAGGCTGTGGCGGAATGGGTCCAACCTGCCTCCCTGAAGGCGTTACAGTGTTTCTTGGGGTTCGCTAATTATTACAGGAGATTTATTGCTAACTTCTCGGTCATCGCTAAGCCTCTTACGGACCTCACTCGCAAAGGTGCTGATCTCCTCCACTGGCCTCCTGAGGCTGTCCAGGCTTTTGAGGTCCTTAAGAAGTGCTTTATCTCGGCCCCGGTGCTGGCTCAGCCCAACCAAATGGAGCCATTTATCGTGGAAGTTGACGCATCCGAGGTGGGAGTGGGGGCTCACCCATCTCCGTCCCTGTGCCTACTTCTCCAGGAAGTTTTCGCCCACTGAGAGTAACTATGATATTGGCAACCGCGAACTCTTAGCCATTAAATGGGCATTTGAAGAGTGGCGCCACTTCCTGGAGGGGGCTAGGCACCAGGTAACGGTCCTTACCGACCATAAGAATCTGGTTTTCCTAGAATCTGCCCGGAGACTAAACCCGAGACAAGCTCGATGGGCGCTATTTTTTACCAGATTCAACTTTTTGGTTACCTATAGGGCTGGGTCTAAAAATATTAAGGCCGATGCACTGTCGCGTAGCTTCATGGCCAGCCCTCCGTCGGAGGAAGATCCTGCTTGTATTTTGCCTCCTGGTATAATCATTTCTTCTATTGATTCTGATTTAGTCTCTGAAATTGCGGCTGATCAAGGTTTAGCTCCCGGGAACCTTCCTGAGGACAAGCTGTTTGTTCCCCTGCAATTCCGGCTAAGGGTACTTAGGGAAAATCATGACTCCGCACTATCTGGTCATCCAGGCGTCCTGGGTACCAAGCACCTCATTGCCAGAAACTATTGGTGGCCTGGGTTGCCTAAAGACATTAAGGCCTACGTCACCGCTTGTGAGGTTTGTGCTAGGTCCAAGACTCCCAGGTCCCGACCAGCGGGCTTACTACATTCTTTGCCCATTCCCCAGAGACCTTTGACCCATATCTCCATGGATTTTATCACCGATTTGCCTCCATCTCAAGGCAAGTCGGTGGTGTGGGTTGTAGTAGACCGCTTCAGTAAGATGTGCCACTTTGTGCCCCTCAAGAAACTACCCAATGCCAAGACGTTCGCTACCTTGTTTGTCAAACACATCCTGCGTCTCCATGGGGTCCCTGTCAATATTGTTTCGGACAGAGGGGTACAATTTGTTTCATTGTTTTGGAGAGCCTTCTGTAAAAAGTTGGAGATTGATCTGTCCTTCTCCTCTGCCTTCCATCCTGAAACTAATGGCCAAACTGAGAGGACTAATCAATCTCTAGAACAATATCTAAGGTGTTTTATCTCTGACTGTCAATATGATTGGGTCTCATTCATTCCCCTCGCCGAATTTTCCCTTAATAACCGGGTCAGTAACTCGTCAGGGGTCTCCCCCTTTTTCTGTAATTTTGGGTTTAATCCACGGTTCTCCTCCGTTTCACCTTGTAGTTATAACAATTCCGAGGTAGAGGTCGTTCATCGGGAACTGTGCACAGTCTGGGCCCATGTTCAGAAGAACCTAGAGGCGTCCCAGAGCGTACAAAAAACTCAGGCTGATAGAAGACGTTCTGCTAACCCCTTGTTTATGGTCGGGGATCTGGTGTGGTTATCATCTAGGAACTTGCGCCTTAAGGTCCCGTCCAAGAAGTTTGCTCCCCGGTTTATTGGGCCGTATAAGGTCATTGAAGTCCTCAATCCTGTCTCCTTCCGACTGGAGTTGCCCCCATCTTTTCGAATACATGACGTGTTTCATGCCTCCCTCCTTAAACGCTGCTCCCCGTCCTTGGCTCCCTCGAGGAAACCTCCTGTTCCCGTTCTCACCCCTGAGGGGGTGGAATTCGAGGTGGCCAAGATTGTGGACAGCAAGATGGTCCAAGGCTCCTTCCAGTACCTGGTCCATTGGAGAGGATACGGGCCTGAGGAGAGGACTTGTGTACCCGCCCGGGATGTTCACGCTGGGGTATTGGTCAGCAAGTTCCACCTTCGTTTCCCCAATAAACCAGGTCCACTTAGAAAGGGTCCGGTGGCCCCTCATAAAAGGGGGGGTACTGTAAAGGATCTGCCAGGCACAACTTCTGTGTATACGCCCATAGGTAATCAGTCTGCACCTGAGTCTATGTCTCTGAGGCTGACTCCATCTTCCACCACTCAGGATGGCAGGCTTAGGAGTGGGAGAGCCTATCGCAGCCTGGCCAGACAGAGCTAGCTCCCGCCCTCTGTCTATTTATACCTGCCTTTCCTGTTCCTCCTTTGCATGTCGGGGGGGCTGTATTGATTTTTAATCCCTGCCTCAGCCGGATCTATTATACTAATAGAGGCACTGATGCCCCTGTACTGACTGTTTGCCGACACTCGGCATACATCGCAACTCTCTCATACTCGGCTGGGTTCTCCAGCTGTTATACTGACTTCGGTCTGTGGCAGTGAAATTTTTAAAATTTATGTGTATAGTTTGTCTTGCTACACGTAGCTTAATAAAAGTTGTAAACTCTTACTTTATTTTTATTATCTATTGGGTGGTCAGGAAATAGGGTTTTGTTTGCCTGCAGGCATTCCTCTTTTGACTATATATTGCACCCGCTGACTACCCAGGGTCAAACCTGTGTTTTTTGTCATAGTACTGCTGGGTTAATTACCCTCTCCTCTCTGACCCTGTTCACACTGCTGAACCTTGTATACTTATTTCTCAATTTATGAATATGGCCGGTTTTTTATCCAAGAAACCTAATATAGAGACTTTGTCCGCTGAGGTGGCATATGTCTTTTCTACTGATAATATCCCTTTACATCAGTTCGATATTCATACAGCTTTTAGGGACTTGCAGAAGACCTACCAAAAATTTGTACGCTCCTGCTGGGAAATAGCCAGTTTGGAAATTTATATACAACAGAAAATTATCTATAGGGGTTTGAGAATTAACATCACGCCAAATTCCCATCGTGACAACACTGCATTCATAAAGGGTTGGGAGGACCTGCTTACTGAGAGCTCTCTGCGGATGCTCCAATATTTGTTTGGAATTTGAAAAACAGAGCCATAGTAAGGTTGGTGCCCAACTTGAAAAAGAAATAGGAGATATACAAATATTTAAATCACATCCTGAATTTGGCGCTTTGGAGGCGAAATTACAAAAAAATATTGAGAAACTACAGGGGGAAATTAAAGAACGTAAACACCGGAAATATATCCGTGACCGGAGGGACTTTGATATAGGGCAGACCTATACCTACAAGACACGTTTTGTTCCTGCCCCCAAACGCACCACTGTTTATACCGACTTCTCTGAGTCGGACACCTCGGGCACAGAACACTCTAGACCCACTGGGGACAGCCCTAGATTGGGCACTAAACGCAAGGTCAGGAACAATAAACCCGGTTACTCTAAGAGAACACCTACGTCATACAAACAGCCCCCTACTGATTTCCTGAGTAGAAATAGACCATGTCTACCTGCTGTCTCCAACTCGTCATCCATCTTGTCTGTGCCTGTCTCATCCTATGCTCAAAATGCTACAACGTTGGTGGGCAATCCCCCACTATCTACTCAGGGTACCACCCTGGGAGATGGCTATGGGGCAACCAACACTGCTATGGGCTCTTCTGTCACGTCTTCTCCTTTTTTAGGACCTCTCAACATGCACTGGGGTCTCAAACAATAATCCCTAGTGCACTAGCTACTAATAATGATAACATGCAGATATTTAATTTATCTTCACATGTATTGAACTCTCATCAGTTGACTCTATTACAGAGGGGACTCTCCTATACCCCTGCACCTCCTTTCGATGAGTTCACATGGGCAAAGGATATCAATTTATTTGCCAGAAAATTGGCCCTTCATAAACATTTTAGGGGCTCCATACAGGATAATATCCACCTTGACCGTCAGGAACAAAACACCATGAGGGACCTGGAGAGTCTCCTTCGTGAGAATCAATTCGGAGCCGCTGATGCGGTGGGTCCATTTTCTACATTACGCCCTAAGTCTAGGCTCACTCCCCCCTTTTCCCAATATGGGCACATTGATGTCTTTGTAAAAATGGTCTGTAATGACCTTAAGAAACTTAGACATGACAAATCTATGCCCTTTGGAAATCTTAACAGCGATGAAAAGTTGGCACTGGATGAGCTATGTGGTAATGCAGATCTAGTATTGAAACCTTCCGATAAAGGGGGCAATATCGTGATCATGGACCGTGCTGATTACATGGGTATGGTCCACAGACTACTAGATGATAAAACAACCTATGTCACCTTAAAAGGTAACCCCACTATTGGGTACCTGTCGGAACTGTATGATCTGCTTACCAATGCAAAAAATAATAATCTTATTACCTTGGACGAATTTAAACGTCTATACAACCCTACACCCACTCTGGCAACTTTCTATGCCTTACCAAAGGTCCATAAGAACAAGTGCCCTATCCCTGGTAGGCCCATAGTTTCGGGTAATGATAACCTGACGCAGGGTATTAGCCTCTATGTGGATAAGATTTTGTCCCCTTTTGTTTCTGCTCTGTCGTCCCATCTTAGGGACACCAAGGACACCGTCACCAGGATCCAGGAGATCACTGTCACCTCTACTACCATGTTGGCGAGCATAGACGTGGAGTCGCTTTATACCAATATCCAACATGATTTGGGTCTCACTGCAGTTAAATATTTTTTGAGCACTAAGGGTTCCCAATTTCAGCGACACAATGATCTTGTTCTGTCACTATTACGTTTCCTTCTCACACATAATTTCTTCACTTTTGATGCCAAATATTATCATCAGATAAAAGGCACAGCAATGGGCACCGTTTGTGCACCCACCTACGCCAACCTTTTTTTGGGTTGGTGGGAGGACACTATCGTTTTTTCAGATGATCTTCTTTTTTTCACGTCACATATCTCCTTTTGGGGAAGATATATTGACGACATTCTCATCCTATGGGATGGGGATGTCAACACATTTGTCGACTTCATGTCTATGCTCAACAATAATTCCATTGGCATGAGATTCACTTATGAAATTAACGATCATACGATCAACTTCCTTGATCTTAAGATCTCTCTGGACCCTGGTGGTGGTGTCCAAACTGATATATTTCGTAAAGCTACAGCCACCAATAGCTTTCTGCATTGGGACAGTCATCATCCCCCTGCCCTTAAAAGAGGGATACCCATCGGCCAATACCTGCGGGCCAGACGCAACTGCTCTGATGAGCAATCTTTTCAGAGGGAGTGTGATGGTCTCTACCAAAAATTTTTGGCAAGAGGTTACCCGAAAAAGTGGTTACATAGGGCGTATGCCAGGGCTAGGGCGTCTCTTAGATCTGATCTACTTTCCGATGGGGTTGCTAGGTCTGCACTGTCAACGACTTCTGGTGCCATCCGCTGTATTGGCACGTTCGATGTCTGCTCCTCCCAAGTTGTTGGAGTATTGAAGAAGCATTGGTCTATTCTTACTGCTGACCCTGACCTAAAAGAGGCAATCCCTGCTAATCCCGCTATTACCTATCGTAGGGGTAAAAATCTACGTGATCTTCTAGTGCATAGTCATTTTCCATCAACCCCCTCACGGGCCCCATCCACATGGTTGAAATCACCCGTTACGGGTTTTCATCCCTGTGGTAGATGTTCCTTCTGCCCACTGATGCCGAGAGTTAAGAGTTTTATCAATCCTCTTGACGGCAGGTCCTATGACATTAAACAATTTCTTAACTGTCAGAGTGGTGGAGTTGTTTATTTGGCTAGATGTCCTTGCCCTAAACTTTATGTGGGCAAAACTCTGCAGGAATTGAGGACAAGGGTGTCCAGACACCTTAGTACCATCAACCTTAAGGAAGACACCACTCTTGCCAGACATATGCATAGATATCACCCCGATAATCCGAAGCTGCTCCAATTTTGGGCCATTGCACAGTTTAAGTTGGGACCCAGGGCAGGTAATTTGGACCGTAGGCTTCTACAGGAGGAGGCACGGTGGATTCACCGTCTCGGCTCCATGACCCCTCAGGGACTTAATGAGGGTTTTACATTTAGTGCATTTTTGTAGGTTCTTCTGCGTTTCCCTTTATGACTCTGTATGTGTCCATCTGTACTATACTTTATTCGCCTTTATTGTCTCGGTTTCTTGGCTGCCTTTATCGGTACCATCCCTTTACTGTGGTCTCCTGACAAGGGGGCTGTAGTATTATGTATGAATATATTTCTGTATATACATTTATCTAATTTGATTCACTATTCGTACGTGATCTAACTATACGCATTATGTACTTGGCGGCTCTTTCTCTTTTTCTGTATATTTTTTTATTATTTATAGATGGAGATGGATGTTAATGCTATCGTATATTTATATTATTTATTACTCATTTCATGATTACTTTTGAGGTGGCTGTTTGGAAGAGTAGCTGCTATCGGTTGGCTTTTCTTAAAGGGAGTCTGTTTTATACATCTGGACTGTTAGGGACACTTGGGCATTTTGCCTTTTATGTGGCATTGCACTAGACTCGTGTGTATACAAATCACAGTCGGGTGAGATATATTCTCGGCTCTGCGTTTGGTGCGGGATATACATGGCGGCTGTCAGCTGTTCCTTGCACTAAGTTAGTTTCTGTTCCCACAGCGCATGCACCGATCCTCGGATCCGTGCTATGCTCTCCCCCTGTTCGGCCCTGCTCTAAGTCCCTTAGTCACTCTACTGCGCAGGCGTGCCGTCTTTTAATTATCTCGGCACTTTGTTTTTACTGCTGCGCAGTCTATGGGCTGTTATGGGCTGCTTGCTATCCGGCCTCCGATTGGTAGCTTGCTCTCCCCTGCCGCTTCCGATGTTTAGCCTCGCCTGATTGGCGGTCATCCACACACCCACCTCTCGTCATCTCACACTCCCATAAGAGGAGCGATTTTCTCGCGGCGCCGCCATTAGCCCCGTGTACCCCTGAGGACGCTACTAGTTAGCGAAACATGTCGGGGGGGCTGTATTGATTTTTAATCCCTGCCTCAGCCGGATCTATTATACTAATAGAGGCACTGATGCCCCTGTACTGACTGTTTGCCGACACTCGGCATACATCGCAACTCTCTCATACTCGGCTGGGTTCTCCAGCTGTTATACTGACTTCGGTCTGTGGCAGTGAAATTTTTAAAATTTATGTGTATAGTTTGTCTTGCTACACGTAGCTTAATAAAAGTTGTAAACTCTTACTTTATTTTTATTATCTATTGGGTGGTCAGGAAATAGGGTTTTGTTTGCCTGCAGGCATTCCTCTTTTGACTATATATTGCACCCGCTGACTACCCAGGGTCAAACCTGTGTTTTTTGTCATAGTACTGCTGGGTTAATTACCCTCTCCTCTCTGACCCTGTTCACACTGCTGAACCTTGTATACTTATTTCTCAATTTATGAATATGGCCGGTTTTTTATCCAAGAAACCTAATATAGAGACTTTGTCCGCTGAGGTGGCATATGTCTTTTCTACTGATAATATCCCTTTACATCAGTTCGATATTCATACAGCTTTTAGGGACTTGCAGAAGACCTACCAAAAATTTGTACGCTCCTGCTGGGAAATAGCCAGTTTGGAAATTTATATACAACAGAAAATTATCTATAGGGGTTTGAGAATTAACATCACGCCAAATTCCCATCGTGACAACACTGCATTCATAAAGGGTTGGGAGGACCTGCTTACTGAGAGCTCTCTGCGGATGCTCCAATATTTGTTGGAATTTGAAAAACAGAGCCATAGTAAGGTTGGTGCCCAACTTGAAAAAGAAATAGGAGATATACAAATATTTAAATCACATCCTGAATTTGGCGCTTTGGAGGCGAAATTACAAAAAAATATTGAGAAACTACAGGGGGAAATTAAAGAACGTAAACACCGGAAATATATCCGTGACCGGAGGGACTTTGATATAGGGCAGACCTATACCTACAAGACACGTTTTGTTCCTGCCCCCAAACGCACCACTGTTTATACCGACTTCTCTGAGTCGGACACCTCGGGCACAGAACACTCTAGACCCACTGGGGACAGCCCTAGATTGGGCACTAAACGCAAGGTCAGGAACAATAAACCCGGTTACTCTAAGAGAACACCTACGTCATACAAACAGCCCCCTACTGATTTCCTGAGTAGAAATAGACCATGTCTACCTGCTGTCTCCAACTCGTCATCCATCTTGTCTGTGCCTGTCTCATCCTATGCTCAAAATGCTACAACGTTGGTGGGCAATCCCCCACTATCTACTCAGGGTACCACCCTGGGAGATGGCTATGGGGCAACCAACACTGCTATGGGCTCTTCTGTCACGTCTTCTCCTTTTTTAGGACCTCTCAACATGCACTGGGGTCTCAAACAATAATCCCTAGTGCACTAGCTACTAATAATGATAACATGCAGATATTTAATTTATCTTCACATGTATTGAACTCTCATCAGTTGACTCTATTACAGAGGGGACTCTCCTATACCCCTGCACCTCCTTTCGATGAGTTCACATGGGCAAAGGATATCAATTTATTTGCCAGAAAATTGGCCCTTCATAAACATTTTAGGGGCTCCATACAGGATAATATCCACCTTGACCGTCAGGAACAAAACACCATGAGGGACCTGGAGAGTCTCCTTCGTGAGAATCAATTCGGAGCCGCTGATGCGGTGGGTCCATTTTCTACATTACGCCCTAAGTCTAGGCTCACTCCCCCCTTTTCCCAATATGGGCACATTGATGTCTTTGTAAAAATGGTCTGTAATGACCTTAAGAAACTTAGACATGACAAATCTATGCCCTTTGGAAATCTTAACAGCGATGAAAAGTTGGCACTGGATGAGCTATGTGGTAATGCAGATCTAGTATTGAAACCTTCCGATAAAGGGGGCAATATCGTGATCATGGACCGTGCTGATTACATGGGTATGGTCCACAGACTACTAGATGATAAAACAACCTATGTCACCTTAAAAGGTAACCCCACTATTGGGTACCTGTCGGAACTGTATGATCTGCTTACCAATGCAAAAAATAATAATCTTATTACCTTGGACGAATTTAAACGTCTATACAACCCTACACCCACTCTGGCAACTTTCTATGCCTTACCAAAGGTCCATAAGAACAAGTGCCCTATCCCTGGTAGGCCCATAGTTTCGGGTAATGATAACCTGACGCAGGGTATTAGCCTCTATGTGGATAAGATTTTGTCCCCTTTTGTTTCTGCTCTGTCGTCCCATCTTAGGGACACCAAGGACACCGTCACCAGGATCCAGGAGATCACTGTCACCTCTACTACCATGTTGGCGAGCATAGACGTGGAGTCACTTTATACCAATATCCAACATGATTTGGGTCTCACTGCAGTTAAATATTTTTTGAGCACTAAGGGTACCCAATTTCAGCGACACAATGATCTTGTTCTGTCACTATTACGTTTCCTTCTCACACATAATTTCTTCACTTTTGATGCCAAATATTATCATCAGATAAAAGGCACAGCAATGGGCACCGTTTGTGCACCCACCTACGCCAACCTTTTTTTGGGTTGGTGGGAGGACACTATCGTTTTTTCAGATGATCTTCTTTTTTTCACGTCACATATCTCCTTTTGGGGAAGATATATTGACGACATTCTCATCCTATGGGATGGGGATGTCAACACATTTGTCGACTTCATGTCTATGCTCAACAATAATTCCATTGGCATGAGATTCACTTATGAAATTAACGATCATACGATCAACTTCCTTGATCTTAAGATCTCTCTGGACCCTGGTGGTGGTGTCCAAACTGATATATTTCGTAAAGCTACAGCCACCAATAGCTTTCTGCATTGGGACAGTCATCATCCCCCTGCCCTTAAAAGAGGGATACCCATCGGCCAATACCTGCGGGCCAGACGCAACTGCTCTGATGAGCAATCTTTTCAGAGGGAGTGTGATGGTCTCTACCAAAAATTTTTGGCAAGAGGTTACCCGAAAAAGTGGTTACATAGGGCGTATGCCAGGGCTAGGGCGTCTCTTAGATCTGATCTACTTTCCGATGGGGTTGCTAGGTCTGCACTGTCAACGACTTCTGGTGCCATCCGCTGTATTGGCACGTTCGATGTCTGCTCCTCCCAAGTTGTTGGAGTATTGAAGAAGCATTGGTCTATTCTTACTGCTGACCCTGACCTAAAAGAGGCAATCCCTGCTAATCCCGCTATTACCTATCGTAGGGGTAAAAATCTACGTGATCTTCTAGTGCATAGTCATTTTCCATCAACCCCCTCACGGGCCCCATCCACATGGTTGAAATCACCCGTTACGGGTTTTCATCCCTGTGGTAGATGTTCCTTCTGCCCACTGATGCCGAGAGTTAAGAGTTTTATCAATCCTCTTGACGGCAGGTCCTATGACATTAAACAATTTCTTAACTGTCAGAGTGGTGGAGTTGTTTATTTGGCTAGATGTCCTTGCCCTAAACTTTATGTGGGCAAAACTCTGCAGGAATTGAGGACAAGGGTGTCCAGACACCTTAGTACCATCAACCTTAAGGAAGACACCACTCTTGCCAGACATATGCATAGATATCACCCCGATAATCCGAAGCTGCTCCAATTTTGGGCCATTGCACAGTTTAAGTTGGGACCCAGGGCAGGTAATTTGGACCGTAGGCTTCTACAGGAGGAGGCACGGTGGATTCACCGTCTCGGCTCCATGACCCCTCAGGGACTTAATGAGGGTTTTACATTTAGTGCATTTTTGTAGGTTCTTCTGCGTTTCCCTTTATGACTCTGTATGTGTCCATCTGTACTATACTTTATTCGCCTTTATTGTCTCGGTTTCTTGGCTGCCTTTATCGGTACCATCCCTTTACTGTGGTCTCCTGACAAGGGGGCTGTAGTATTATGTATGAATATATTTCTGTATATACATTTATCTAATTTGATTCACTATTCGTACGTGATCTAACTATACGCATTATGTACTTGGCGGCTCTTTCTCTTTTTCTGTATATTTTTTTATTATTTATAGATGGAGATGGATGTTAATGCTATCGTATATTTATATTATTTATTACTCATTTCATGATTACTTTTGAGGTGGCTGTTTGGAAGAGTAGCTGCTATCGGTTGGCTTTTCTTAAAGGGAGTCTGTTTTATACATCTGGACTGTTAGGGACACTTGGGCATTTTGCCTTTTATGTGGCATTGCACTAGACTCGTGTGTATACAAATCACAGTCGGGTGAGATATATTCTCGGCTCTGCGTTTGGTGCGGGATATACATGGCGGCTGTCAGCTGTTCCTTGCACTAAGTTAGTTTCTGTTCCCACAGCGCATGCGCCGATCCTCGGATCCGTGCTATGCTCTCCCCCTGTTCGGCCCTGCTCTAAGTCCCTTAGTCACTCTACTGCGCAGGCGTGCCGTCTTTTAATTATCTCGGCACTTTGTTTTTACTGCTGCGCAGTCTATGGGCTGTTATGGGCTGCTTGCTATCCGGCCTCCGATTGGTAGCTTGCTCTCCCCTGCCGCTTCCGATGTTTAGCCTCGCCTGATTGGCGGTCATCCACACACCCACCTCTCGTCATCTCACACTCCCATAAGAGGAGCGATTTTCTCGCGGCGCCGCCATTAGCCCCGTGTACCCCTGAGGACGCTACTAGTTAGCGAAACATGTCGGGGGGGCTGTATTGATTTTTAATCCCTGCCTCAGCCGGATCTATTATACTAATAGAGGCACTGATGCCCCTGTACTGACTGTTTGCCGACACTCGGCATACATCGCAACTCTCTCATACTCGGCTGGGTTCTCCAGCTGTTATACTGACTTCGGTCTGTGGCAGTGAAATTTTTAAAATTTATGTGTATAGTTTGTCTTGCTACACGTAGCTTAATAAAAGTTGTAAACTCTTACTTTATTTTTATTATCTATTGGGTGGTCAGGAAATAGGGTTTTGTTTGCCTGCAGGCATTCCTCTTTTGACTATGTCTCTGAGGCTGACTCCATCTTCCACCACTCAGGATGGCAGGCTTAGGAGTGGGAGAGCCTATCGCAGCCTGGCCAGACAGAGCTAGCTCCCGCCCTCTGTCTATTTATACCTGCCTTTCCTGTTCCTCCTTTGCTTGTGATTCTTCTCGTGTGGTTTCCTGGCCGAGCTACAGCTACTAACTATTTGATCCTGCTCCATACTGACCCTGGCTTACTGACTACTCTCCTGCTCTGCGTTTGGTACCTCGTACACTCCTGGTTTGACTCGGCTCGTTCACCTCTCTTGTTGCTCAGGGTTTTGCTGTGTGCAACTGCCCCATTTCCCTTAGCTTTGTGTGCCCTTGTCTGTTTGTCTCGTGCACTTACTGAGCGTAGGGACCGCCGCCCAGTTGTACCCCGTCGCCTAGGGCGGGTCGTTGCAAGTAGGCAGGGACAGAGTAGCGGGTAGATTAGGGCTCACTTGTCTGTTTCCCTACCCCCATCATTACATATGCTTCATATTATGTAAAAATTAAAAGTAAAGTTTTGGAAGGCAGGGAGTCAATAATTTATCTATGTAATTTTAAAATATGAATTTTCTTGCACAGCCAAATTACGCCATCGTGGATATCACATTTCTTTATTGACCCTAATTTTCTCACAAGAATACATGAATTTAAAATTTGACATGTGGTTTTTCATGCAATAATCTGTGCACTTATTTTTACAGAAATGCCCACTTGCATTGTGTCTGGTTGTGATAACTGAACCAATAGAGCAACTTACTCTAAAGGAGTCATAATGCATGGGTTTCATGGAAATTTAGAAAGGATAAACTTTGGCTCAAGCAGACAAGTCAAGCTTTGGACAATATTGATGCACTGGCTCAACGAATTCTTGAAGGCAAAGAACATGACTTGTTTAGACTGTTCAAAACACTTTGAACAAGACTGTTACGTGCATAAGTCAGAAAGAAATTTATGATGGCTAAAGGATAATGCTATTCCAACTATATTTCCTTAACAATAACACGATTATTCTTTGTCAACCAAAAGCATGGAGCTATGTATTTCTTCTACATCACCACCCAACATCAACGAACAAACGTGTTAATGTTAACCCCTTCCCGCCGCAGCCATTTTTCAGGTTTTCATTTTCGTTTTTTCCTCCCCACATTCCACAAGCCATAACTTTTTTATTTTTCCGTCGATCTAGTCCTATGAGGGCTTGATTTTTGCGGGACGAGTTGTAGTTTTTTGTAGCAACATTTATTGTGCCATATAATGTACTAGAAAAGGGAGAAAAAATTATTTGTGGGGTAGAAAATGAAAAAAACAAACAAATCCGCCATAGTTTTTTGCGCTTCGTTTTTACGGAATTCACTGTGCAATTAAAACAACATGTTAACTTTATTCTGTGGGTCAATATGATTACGGGGATACTAAATATATATAGTTTTTTCTATATTTTACTACTTTTACAAGTAAAAACCTAAGTGTAAAAAATAACATTTATTTTGTGTCGCCAAATTTTGAGAGCCCTAACTTTTTTTATTTTTCCGTCTATTAAGTGGTATGAGGGCTTATTTTTTGCGGCATAAGCTGTAGTTTTTAATGATACCGTTGTGGGGTACATGTGACGTTTTGATCACTTTTTATTTCATTTTTTGTGGGAGATGAGGTGACCAAAAAATAGCGATTCTTGCATTAACCTTTTTTTTTTTTTTTTTTTTTTTTTTTTTTACGGCGTACACCATGCGTGTTAAATACTGATAGATTGTAATAGGTTCAGACTTTTATGGATGCGGCGATACCATTCTCTAGGGGGAAAATGGTAAAATGGGGATTTATTTGGTATCTTTTAATATTTTATTTTTAGTTTTTTTTTAACATAAAAAAAACCCTTTACTTTACTAATTTTTACTTTTTTTTTTTTTTTTATTAGTCCCCCTAGGGGACTTCAACCAGTGATCCTTAGATCGCTTGCACTATATACTGAACTACTAATATATTGCAGTATATCGTGATTCTGACAGGCTTCTATTAAGCCCTGCTGGAGGCAGTGTTTAATAGGAGCACAAAGATGACAGACCTGGGGGCCATCATTAGGCCCCCAGGCAGCCATAGCAACCATCACCACCCCGCGATTGCATTGTGGGGACACGATGAGCTGTTAGAGTGGGTTGCCCCCTCTTTGTATCGATTTAAATGCCACTGTCGCTATTGACCGCGCCATTTAACGAGTTAATCTAGCGGGATCGCGCTCGTTACTCTGATGTTTCGTCTGTAACATACAGCCAACACCCGCATCGTATGGAGCGGGTACACTCCGTGAGCCCGTTCCATACTTCCCCTACCCGACTTTGGCGTATGGATATGTCAAATGCCGTGAAGGGGTTAAACATGTAAAAACCAGTGTGAACAGATTTTTTTTTTAAAGGAAAACTACAACAAACCGATCCATTATGTCATTCACAACTACAGCCACCACCACACCATTAATAGGACGAGATGCAACCATTAACACACAAATCTTGACAGTGGATAGAGGTCGCCAGTTTCATTAGGAAGAACATGTTGTTGCATGTTGCAGACCCATCGACTATCAAGTTGAATCATTTCTACACATCAAAATGTTCTACCCCACGCACAAGAAGACAACCATAATGCTAAGGTATATCTGAGGATCAAGAGGAAAGTTTTAATAGTACTTTTGTGTTTTCCACTGGCAAAAATGATACAAATGATCTACGAACCAGAAAATGGAAGGGTGCCATTTGGGGACTTGTCAACTTGCTTGTTTACTGAACCACAGAATGAAGACTTTGTATACAAGTGAATTTATTGTATTTGAATTGGCTTTTCTGTAACTGCCTATTTCTGTGTTAAAATTGAAAAGACATATAGGTAACTTTTAAAAATTTTCTATCACTACATGGGAAATTTACAAATGGCTATGATTTCTTTTGGGAAAGTCAACCAACCTTTAATCGTATACCCGTTGGAAATGTTCTTGTTGATGCTTCAATTCTATTTAAGTATGCTAAGATCTGACATGTGTTCATCTATTGGTATTCAATTTATTTCTCATTCCAATTACTTTTATTAACCAAAGAAGTATTGTTTCCTGTTGTTGACATTCACTGGAAACAGGAATAAACACAAGTTTGGCAAGAAATGCAACAAAAAGCGGTGTGTCTCCTTGGTAACGGTCAATGTGATAGACATGGGCATAATACAAAATACTGTGTGTACCCATTGATGGATGCAAAGAGCCACAAGATTGTGGATTTCGAAACTCTGCAAGTTACACAAAACATCTTCTGTGGCTATGGAAAAATTAGCCTCTCAAACCTGTCCTGACCATTTACTTGATGATTCATGTGGTTGCAACAGACCATGTCAGCATCCGGAAAAAAAATGCGTGAAGAATATCCTGAAATTGACCATGAATTTGTTGTATGGCATTATGCCAGGTCCATTCATAAAAAAAAACTCCTGACTGAGAGTAAAAACAGAAGATGTTTAGAAGTAGCTCATTGGATCGTGGCATTAAGAAATATTTTTTGGTACTGCTGTAGTAGTGCTTCCGGTAATGTGGATGCTCTACGCGAAAGATGGCTGTCAGTACTGCACCATATTCTTAAAGTTCATGAATTCAATGGAGACATTATCACAAAATATGATCACAGCGCTTTAGACAGTCCGGAAGAACGAAAACCCCATTGGATGTCAAATACATCAGCAGCATATGAGCAGGTGGAAAAGATTATAAGTGATAAGCAACTAATGAAAGATTTACCACACTTGTCCCACTACTGTCATACTGGCAAAATAGAGGTCTTCCACAGCTTTCTTCTCAAATACAGAACAAAAAGAATAAATTTTTCGTTTGATGGAATGGAAGCACGGACAAAACTTGCAATTTTGGCACAATTCAAATCCTAAACGTGAAGAAGCAAGAATCAACCATAAGAACACAAAGTCAGATCAGCTTGGAACCTACAGTATAGACATAATTTAATTTTCTTTTTCACATCTCTTTCCTATGTTTGTAATCAAAATTACAACACCGGAACTTGAACACAGCTGGCAAACACGGACATTGAACCTACCAAAAAACATAGCTACAGAACCATGTCCTGACAAAGCAGACACTGTAATTTCTCATAAATCATGTTTCTCATGAACAGTATTATGCTTTGTTTTTGCGCTTGTTTTGAAATGTACCTAAACTGCCTAGCAGAAAATTCCTAACTAGTTGTTGAATTTAGACATTTTATTTTAACAATATTTAATGTCAATGTTTACACAATTTTTTTTTTACCAATTAATCGCTCTGCAGAATCACCCATAGTGAAGTAAGCACACAGCACTGTAGGGAACTTCATACTAATTAAAACGGTACCATTGTTATTGCCATCAGCTGCTCTGTTGTCGAGAAATTGAGGACTTTAGCAACAATATGAAAATACACTTGAAAGTGTTACTTTGGCCAAAGCTTTTCTTGCAAGTTGCCGGGCCCGCATTCAGCTTCCCTGCCCCTACCCTGCTTGCATATTTGATGTAGATTGGACAGTCCCACAGCCTCAAAGCAGTCAGTCAAAGTCAAATGGGCAGAGACAAGGGACATAGGGTCGTGTAGTCTGGAAGAGAGCCAGGGCTACTTTCAAAGAAAGCTGCATCCGAAGTATCACTTACCAGTCAATTTGCATAAGTTGTCATTTCTCCGCAATGGAGCAGTGGACCACCAAGGCCGGTTTTAGGGAAAGTGCGGCCGTGGGCAAGGTTAAAAGTGTTGCCCCAAATGCTGAATTATGGCCTGTTCATATCTGCGTCGGGGTTCCAGTTATGGCTTCTGTCGACTGCGCTATTGATTCCATCCAAAAAACGGAAACCTTACAAAACGGAGACAAACGGAAACCATTTGCAACGGAAACATTACCATTGAAAACAATGGTAATGCAAGCGGAAGCTATGGTTTCCGCTTGGTTTGCGTTCATTGGTTCCCTTGACGGAAAGGTCTGACAGAAGCCATCAATGGAACCCCCGACGCAGATGTGAACAAACCCCTACTGTATCAATAATGCAGTCAATTCAGAAGGCGCTGTGCAGAGAATCGCATCACTGATTTCTAGTGCGTCCAGGAGTGCTGCAAGACACAAAGCATATGTCCCCCTCTCACACGGAAAAATTATCTATATACTGTAGCAGTGCAGCTACTGGACAGTGCAGAAACTGTCAGGTTTTAAGCAACCAGGGAGCATGTACAGCTGTGAAGGTTTTGAGGTGCTGGGCACAAGGCTCAGTGTCTCGTAGTGAGGGACACTGAATGTGTTAGTTAGAGGCTGGATGGCCTAGGGTTTATTTTGTATGTTTATTGTTGTATCACTGATTGCTGTGGTGAAGACAATAAAGCTTGCTGTGGCTGGTTTAAACCTTTTATTCAAGGAGTTAGAGTGAACTTTTTATATGTGTCAACCATCTCACCCGGGAGATGGCAATCCTGTGAGTTAAATTTACCCCAAGTTGTCACAATACATATACAGTTATTAAATCATACCACTACACCAGATGAATAATACCCCCTTACTGTTACTGAATAATACCTCCACACCATAACCACATAGTGACTGAATAATACCCCCATACTGTTACTGAATAAAAACCACTATACAAATACAAATACTACCAGCATATAGTGGTAGATGCCAGTTATAAACAGGAGCTCTGAGAACGATGTAAGTGATTACAGCACATTTATAGCTGGTGACTCACAGATGATGTTTTCTTTGATAAGAGTCATTCACGTTCCTTCTTTTCTCCATTCGGCCCAGATCACTGTGACTACTTATTCCAGCTGCGACTCATCTCTGCAGAATTTGACACACAGACATGTTGGGTTCTCACTTTTCCAGCATCCTTCACACCTATACCCCATCCTCTATACAAACTCGTAATCCACAGTGCCCCAGATGTTAATAATGATCCCTCAGTGCTCAACATAATTGCTCCATACGTAACTGTGCCCCCTTTTTGCCCCCTTTGTGCCCCAAAAGAAGTAGTAATGCCCCCTGTATATAGCGTCGCAGTCCTCCCCCTTATATATAGTCCCACACAACCCCCCCCCCCCCTTGTATATAATGCCACAATGGCTTCCCCTTGTATATAGTGCTACACAGCCCCCATCCTGTGTATATAGTGCCACGCAGCCCCCCTCCCTTGTATATAGTGCCACACAGCGCCTCTTCCTTGTGTGTATATAGTGCCACACCCCCCTCCTTTGTATTTAGTGCCACACTGCCCCCATCCCTTGTATATATTGCCACACAGCCCCCCTTGTATATAGCGCCACACAGCACCCCTCCCTTGTCGATAGTGCCACGCAGCGCCCCTCCCTTGTATATAGTGCTACACAACAATCCCCCCATATATATTGCAGCACAGCCCCCTCCCTTGTATATAGTGCCACACAGCCCCCCTTGTATATAGTGCCACAATGCTCTCCCCTTGTATATTGAGCCACACAGGAGCGTCCCCCCTTGTATATAGTGCTACACAGCGCCCCTCCATTATATATAGTGCTACACAGTAAGTGCCCCCTGTATATAGTGCTAAACATCTCCCCCCTTGTATATAGAGATACACAGCATCGTCCCCTTGCATATAGTGTTACAGTGTCCCCCCTTGCACATAGTGTTACACAGCGTGTCCCACCTTGTATATAGTGCTACTGTCACGAGGGGGTCTGTGGACCCACTGGGCCGTACCGCCTTGGCGGTAAGGCAGCTGGCCAACAGGGAGCAGGTGAAAGTCTATAGTTTATATAGGTACCTGTGGCAGCTCAGACAGCAGCAGGGCAGGCTCAGCTGGGACTAGGCAGCAGGTAGACGTCAGGCGAGGTGAAGCAGGTCAGACGTGGATACAGCACGACACGACTTTGGCACAGCACCGTGCTAGACCAGGATGGTATGGAATGCAAGGAACAGGAACAGGAACTGGAACAGGTACAGGAACTGGAACAGGTACAGGAAACACACTAGGAGGCCATCACATAGACAAACTAGGAAACATCAACAAGCTCAGGCATAGAAGCAGGGGGCTGGACCCCTCTTATAGTCCAGGGTACTTATGGGTCAAAGTTCTTCAAAAGGTCCGGTTGAGGTGAGTGGACGCGAGCACTGGTGTCACCTGAGGAGGAGGCTGGGGCCAGCGCTTGCCGACTCGTGGCTGCGGCTGTCAGGAGGGGATTGGAGCTGACAGCCCGCAGCCACGGACATTTCAGTATTCCCCCTCTTACGCCCCCTCTTCTTGGGACCAGAGAGAGAAGCTTCTTCAGAAGAGCAGGAGCATTGAGGTTCTCCTCTGGCTCCCAAGACCTTTCTTCAGGATCAAACCCCCTCCAATCCACCAAATAAAAGGTCTTTCTTCTCAATTTTTTGGTGTCCAGGATCTCCTGAGCCTCAAAGATGTCTAAAGGGCGGCTGGAGGCAACCACAGGGCTAGGAGTCTTGGTGTAGCGGTTCAGGACCACCGGCTTCAGGAGGGAGACATGGAAGGAGTTGGGAATCTTGAGGGTAGGAGGCAGTCTAAGCTTATAGGCGACAGGGTTGATCTGCTGTAGGATCTCGAAGGGTCCGAGGAACCTGGGAGCAAATTTGCATGATGGCACCCTTAGTCGGATATTCCTGGAAGACAGCCAAACCCTCGTGCCAGGAAGAAACTGAGGAGGTTCTCATCTCCTTGTGTCAGCCTTCCGTTTCATGCAGTCGACTGCCATCAGGATGGAGGATCGAGTCTGCTGCCAGATCTGTAGGAAAACTCTCTAAAGGTGGAGTCAGCCGCTGGAACCTCGGTAATATCGGGCACAGGGAGAGGAATTTGTGGGTGCTGGCTGAAACAATGAAGAACGGCGTATTCCTTGTGGACTCGCTGGTGTGATTATTGTAGGAGAATTCTGCCCATGGGAGCAACTGCACCCAGTCATCATGCTGCTTGGAAATGAAGTGGCTTAGGTAGTTCTCCAAGATCTGATTGATCCTCTCGACCTGACCATTGGACTGAGGATGGTAGGCTGATGAAAATTCCAATTTCACAATGAGGAGTCCGCAGAGAGCTCTCCAGAACTTTGAGGTAAATTGAACCCCCTGATGAGACACCATATGCTGCGGCAAGCCGTGCAGGCAGAAGATGTGCTGGATGAGCAGCTTGGCTAGCTGAGGAGCAGAAGGAAGACCGGTCAGAGGAACGAAATGGGCCATCTTCGAAAATCGGTCCACCACCACCCAGACAGCACTGCATCCAGCAGAGAGAGGCAGATCCGTAATAAAGTCTATAGCTATATGCTGCCAGGGAGCATTGGGCATAGGCAATTGCTGGAGCAGACCAGCAGGTCTGGAGTGAGCGGCCTTGTTGGCTGCACATACAGAACAGGAAGAAACTAAGTCCATCAGAAATGACGAGCAATCAGATCCCGGGTCTTACGGACACCCGCGTGACCTGTCAGTCTAGAGGAGTGTCCCCAGCGGAGGATTCTTTCAAGATCAGCCAGGTGCACAAAAGTCCTGCCTGGAGGAATGTCCCTAACTTGCAAGGGATTGACAGAGATAATGCAAGACGGATCAATAATATTCTGTGGACTCTCCAAGGTGTCTTCCATCTCGAAAGACCTGGACAAGGCATCGGCCCTCACATTCTTGTCGGCCGGGTCGATAATGGAGCTCAAACTGGAACCTTGTAAAGAAAAGTAACCACCTGGCCTGACGAGTGTTGGGCTGTCTGGAGGTAGGTTAGATTCTTATGGTCTGTAAAAATCCGGATGGGATGAGCTGCGCCCTCTAGTAGATGTCTCCACTCTTCCAGGGCCAATTTGATGGCCAGTAACTTCCGATCCCCAATCGAGTAGTTGCGTTCTGCGGAAGAGAAGAGCATAGAAAAATATCCACATACCCTTGACTTGCCCTTGGGACCTCTCTGGAACAGGAGTGCACCAGCACCGACAGAGGATGCGTCCACCACCAACGAGAACTGCAGAGAGACATTCGGATGATGGAGGATAGAGGCTGACGTGAAGGCACTCTTCAGGCTATTGAATGTGGACTCTGCATCGGGAGTCCACACCTTGGCATTCATACCCTTCTTAGTAAGGTTAGAGATGGGAGAAGTCAGTGGGGAAAAGTTTGGAATAAACTGCCTGTAAAAATTAGCGAATCCCAGAAAGTGCTGTATGGCCCTCAAACCTTGAGGGCGTCGCCATTCCAGAACAGACTTTACCTTCTCAGGATCCATCTCGAGACCTCGGTTCGAGACAATGTAGCCCAGGAAGGGTAGAGCATCTTTGTCAAACACACACTTCTCCAGCTTGACGAACAGACGATTCTCCCTTAACCGTAGCAGAACTTGATGGACATGTCTCTGGTGCGTTATAGGGTCTGGAGAAAAAATCAATATGTCATCAAGGTAGACTACTACACAAACATAGGGAAGGTCATGGAAAAATGTCATTAACGAACTCCTGGAAGACAGTGGGAGCATTACACAGGCCGAAGGGCATTACTAGATACTCATAGTGTCAATCACGGGTGTTAAATGCAGTCTTCCATTCATCACCCTGGCGAATCCCGACTAGGTTGTAAGCCCTACGCAGGTCTAGTTTAGAAAAAATCTTGGCACCATGTATACGATCAAACAGTTCAGAGATCAGTGGCAACGGATATTTATTCTTCACCGTGATCTGGTTGAGAACTCGGTAGTCGATACAAGGAAGAAGAGAGCCATCTTTCTTTTTGACGAAGAAGAACCCGGCTCCGGCCGGGGAGGAAGACTTTTGTATGAAGCCCCTCTCCAAGTTCTCTTTCACATTGGTGGACATGGACATAGTCTCTGGCAAGGAGAGAGGATATACCCTACCACGGGGAAGGGATGCACCAGGAATCAGCTCGATAGGGCAGTCATATGCCCGATGTGGAGGCAATGTCTCCGGCTCCCTCTTGCAGAAGGCGTCCGAAAATGCAGCATAATGACTCGGCAATCCTGCCAATGACCGAGGCAGCGAAGGCTGAGCTGACCGAATCTGCACCAGGCAACGACCTTGACATTCAGGGCCCCACTGGAGAACCTCTTCAGAATTCCAGTCCAGAACTGGGGCATGCAGTCGGAGCCAAGGCAGGCCCAGCAACACAGGGTTAACAACTTTGGATAGCACATAGAAAGGCAGAAGTTCGGAGTTAGGGGCTTCCACTTGGAGCCTCAGCGGCTTGGTCACAGCTATAACTGGGTCTGGCAGAAGTAGTGCATTTACTGAAGCAACTGTGAACGGGTTCTCCACAGGGGTGGTGGGTAATTGCAGAAGGTCCACCAGGTCTATACGGATGAAATTAGCAGGGGATCCAGAGTCTAGATACGCAAAGACCTGGACACTATGGTCCAAGGTATGGACAATCTATACGGAAGTCCATTCTTACGCAAGGTTGTCACTCCTAGCAACCCTAGGTTTTGGGATCTTTGGGGACACAGGCGCACAGGATGGCCACCATGGCCGCAATAAAGACAGAGTCCAGATGTGCGTCTGCGTTGTCTCTCCTGGGTGGATAACTTACACTGGTCCATTATCACAGACTCCTTAGGAGGATCGACATCTGAGGACAGCAGGGGTTGCTGCAAAGTTGGAGCCAAACTGGGAAGGACTCCATCCCGTCGAACCTCTTGGAGGCGTTCTCGGATCCGTATATCAATCCGGGCAGACAGAAGGATGAGGTCGTCTCCTGTGACGTTATCATGGTCTTGAATCGACCAGCGGGGTCCATGGTCTGAGCGTACTGTCACGAGGGGTCTGTGCACCCATTGGGCCGTACCGCCTTGGCGGTAAGGCAGCTGGCCAACAGGGAGCAGGTGAAAGTCTATAGTTCGTATAGGTACCTGTGGCAGCTCAGACAGCAGCAGGGCAGGCTCGGCTGGGACTAGGCAGCAGGTAAACGTCAGGCGAGGTGAAGCAGGTCAGACGTGGGATACAGCACGACACGACTTTGGCACAGCACAGTGCTAGACCAGGATGGTATGGAATGCAAGGAACAGGAACTGGAACTGGAACAGGTACAGGAACTGGAACAGGAAGAGGAAACACACTAGGAGGCCATCACATAGACAAATTAGGAAACACCAACAACGCTCAGGCATAGAAGCAGGAGGCTGGACCCCTCTTATAGTCCAGGGTACTCACAGGTCAAAGTTCTTCAAAAGGTGCAGTGCGCACGCTGCCCCTTTAAGAGCGGGCACGAGCGTGCGCGCGCACCCTACGGGATCCACCTGAGGTGAGTGGACGCGAGCGCTGGCTTCACCTGAGGAGGAGGCTGGGGCCAGCGCTTGCCGACTCATGGCTGCGGCTGTCAGGAGGGGATTGGAGCTGACAGCCTGCAGCCATGGATATTACAGCTACACAGCCACCCAAAAAAAATAAAAAAAATTGTACTTACCTTCCCCCGGACGGATTAATGCACAGGCTTCGTGCGGGACGCAGGCGCAAACTAGCGTGATGCAGTGATGTCATCACGCTGGCCTGCGCGAGGAGTCATCCCAGCGCCTTATATGCTGCAGGCCTGACGTGGCCTATAATATTAATTTGTACGTATCTGCATTTTCAGGATGCACATACAAGTGCATGTGGCTGTCGCTAGAACCAGGGCCCCGTCCGGTGCTAGCAACGCCACCGGGCATGAGGGGGCCGGTGCCGCCCAGCCCACAAATGTTGGCAGCAGCGGGCAGGCCCAGGGCCCTAAGGGGATGGGGGCCCAGTTTTCCCCCCCTAACGCCGGCCCTGCGGACCACAACAACAAAGTTACCATTTCAATCAGTGTGAAGTGCCCTACAATGACGTATGGTTTGCTTACTATGGGTGATTCTGCTGACCAATTATAATGTGTGATGTAATTGAATACAAATGAAATGTTTCTTATATATTTTTTGTTATATAAATACACACTAGTTTAGAACGGTTGTAGACTATTTATATTGTTTGTGACTGTGAGAATGTGTAAGCAAACAATTTGTGTGTACATTTCATAAAATGGTTAATTGATCTGGGATTTATTTTGATTGCCATATTTGGAGTCTGGAAGGAATCCCCCCTCTCCCCTCCAACAAAAAAAGGGGTCTATTGGCCTCCCTGGCGTTTTTTGCCTTCCTCTGAATCAACACACTAGTGTTAGGCTGGGTTCACACTGTTCCACCGTTTGGAATTTTGAGGCAAATTTTGCTCTGCCTGCACGGCGATTTTCGCGGGCATTAAGCTCCCCGGGCAAAAAACAGCGCGAAATACGCTTTCTCTGCCTCCCATTGATGTCAATGGGAGGTCAGAGACGTAAACGCCCGAAGATCGGGCATGTCCCTTTTTCCCACAAGCCGTTTTTTCTGGGGAGGCATTTTATCAAATTTTTGGGCGCGTTTTCCGACGCGGTTTCTGCGTCAAAAAACTTGTAAAAAAACTCTGTGTGAACTGACCCGTGAGCTGAAAAAACGACTAGCGAGATAAAGAAGGGACATGCCGTATCTTCGGGCGTTTACGTCTCTGACCTCCCATTGACATCAATAGGAGGCAGAGAACGCATATTTCGTGGCGTTTTTTGTCTGCGGTGCTCAATGGCCGCAGGCGAAGGCTGAGTTCACACAGAGTTTTTTGCAGGAGGAAAATCTGCCTCAAAATTCCGTTTGGAATTTTGAGGCAGATTTTGCTCTGCCTATACGCCGATTTTCGCTGCGTTTTTCGCTGCGTTTTTCGCCCGCAGCCATTGAGCGCCGCGGGCATAAAACGCAGTCAAATATGCTTTCTCTGCCTCCCATTGATTAAATGCCCGAACATATGGCATGTCCCTTTTTTTTTCCGCGAGCCGGTTTTTCCGCTTGTGGGAAAAAAAACGCCTCCACCTCCCATTGAAATCAATGGGATTCATTTTCAGCTTTTTTTGGCGCGTTTTGCGGCGCGGTTTCCGCGTCAAAAAATCTATCAAAAAACTCAGTGTGATCCCAGCCTAAGGGGGAGTTTTGGAGTATATAGAATTTTTTTATTAACTTTTGTTAACTTTTTTTGGAGGGGGATATAAAAAAAACAGCATTTTAGCCATTGTTCTATGTTCTATTTTACATTTACGCTGTTCACCATGGAGCGTAGATATCATGCTAGCGTTATTCTATGGGTCGGTGCGATTACGGCGATACCAAATATGTATAGTTTTTTTTATGTTTTACTACTTTTGCACAATAAAAACACTTTTGTAACTAAAGTATTTTAGTATTAAAGTATTTATTTTTCCATCAATGTTGCCAGGGCTGGCTCCAGGTTTATGTGCGCCCTTGGGCAACACAGACTTAGTGGGCCCTTTTGCGGGGAACTCACTTAATGCTGCAGTAAAACGGCAGTTTGTGCCCCCATATAGAAGTTTGGCCTCCAGTTTATGCCCCATATAAAAATTAGACCTTGTTTATGCCCCTATATAGAGGTTAGGCCCCCAGTTTATGACCCCATATATACATCGCCCTCTGTAGATAATGCCACACAGCCCCCTGTAGATAATGCCACACACCCCCTGTAGATAATGGCACACACAGACGCCTGTAGATTATGCAACACAGCCCCCTGTCAATAATGCCATACACATCTCCTGTAGATAATGCCACACACAGCCCCCTGTAGATAATGCCACAAACAGCCCCCTATAGATAATGCCACATAGAAAACCCTTGTAGATAATGCCGCACACAACCCCTGTAGATAATGCCACACACTGCCCCCTGTAGATAATGCCACACAGCCCCCTGTAGATAATGCCACACGGCCCACTATAGATAATGCCACACACAACCCCTGTAGATAATGCCACACACAACCCCTGTAGATAATGCCACACACAACCCCTGTAGATAATGCCACACACTGCCCCCTGTAGATAATGCCACACACTGCCCCCTGTAGATAGTGCCACACACAGCCCCTGTAGATAATGCCACGCACAGACCTCTATAGATAATGCCACACACAGCTCCATGTAGATAATGCCACACACAACCCCCTGTAGATAATGCCACACAGCCCCCTGTAGATAATGCCACACACAGCCCCCTGTAGATAATGCCACACAGCCTCCTGTAAATAATGCCACAAACACAACCCCTGTAGATAATGCCACACACAACCCCTGTAGATAATGCCACACAACCCCTGTAGATAATGCCACACACAGCCCCTGTAGACAGTGCCACACAACCCCTGTAGATAATGCCACACACAGCCCCCTGTAGATAATGCCACACACAGGCCCCTGTAGATAATGCCACACACTGCTCACGATAGATATTACCACACACTGCTCCCTGTAGATATTACCACATACTGCCACCTGTAGATAATGCCACACAGAGCCCCCTATAGATAGTGCCACCCCCCTGTAGATAGCGCCATTGGGGCTCCCTCTAACAGTGGAATCCCCGGCCAGAGCGTTGCCGAACACATACATGGACAGTGATGTCAGGTGCTCCTTCAGGAGCGGAATCTCCAGCAAGAGCATCGGCAATGCTCTGGCCGGGGATTCCGCTCCTGGAGGAGCCATGATGTCAGCATAAGGAAGCACCCGGCGGCCGAGTGAGCCCCCCCAAAGGGCAACGGGTGCTGATACCGGCCCTGGGTCTGAGCATCTGACTGAGGGCTCTATGGGGAAGAAGTATACTGCAAGTGTGGGGGTCTGACTCTGACTTCTGCGGGCTCTGAGCACTGAGCAGTCATAGATGCTCAGACACCCCCTTGCAGATAATCCTCCCCATAGAGCCCTTTGTATTCAGCAAGATGCTTAGACCCCCCCCCCCTTTGCAAACAGCCAAAATCCCTCCTTGCAGCCAAAATCCCCCCTCCAAACAGTCAAAATCCCCCTTGCTAACAGTTAAAGCCCCCTTGCTAACAGCCAAAATCCTCCCCCTTCAAGCAGCCAAAATCACCCCTCCCCTTGCTAACAGCCAAATAAAACCCTTTGTTAACAGTCATACCCCCCTCCTTGCTAACAGCCAAACCCCCACCTTGCAAACAGCCCAAATCCCCCCCCCAATCCCTAGCGTCGGCCAGCGATGTATTTTTTAAGTTAATAAGGGCCAGGAGGCTGAGTGCAGTGAGCGGCGCTCAGTTGTTTTAAGACAGCACTCACCTCAGTCTCAGCCTGAGCAGGCAGCATCAGGGGAGAGGAGAGGCGTGTTCTAGCATACGTGCCTATGGAACAAAATATGGAGCTAAAATATGGCCCTAAAAGTTTACTGGGGGACCCGCCCGGGGGCATCTGTCCCCCGGCCCAGCCTGTGCCGCTCGACTCCCCGAGGAAGCCACGACAGCCCCTGGGTCAACCCCACTTTCAAAGAGCGTTACGTGTCAGTGGTTATATTATTTGAGATAATGGGGGGGGGAGACTAATAGGGGTTATATATGTTGTTATATGCATACAGTCGCGGGGATACCATATATGTGTCGTTTTTATTTTATTGTTACACTTTTACTAAATAAAAACATTTTTTATGGGGAAAAAATGTTGTTTTTTTGTTTATGTGTGCCTTTTATTAATTTTTAGATTGCAGATATAATACTTTGGTATACTTAATATAACAGAGCATTATTGCCTGTCAGTGTAAAACTGACAGGCATCTATTAGGATGTGCCTCTGGCACGACCTAATAGGCATATAGCCAGGGCGGGCTTCGGGGCCTTTGTTAGGCCCTCGGCTGCCATAGCACCCTATCGGATGCCCACAATTGTATTTGCAGGCTGCCAATGGGTGACAGAGGGAGCTCCCTCCCTCTGTAAACTACTCAAATGCAGCTGTCGCTAATGATCGTGGCATTTGAGTGGTAAACTTCGATCGCTACCATTGGAGGAGGAGCCCATTTGTCATCAGACAGCCAAGTTCCCACTCCAGCCTGCACGGGACACCCGTGCAGGATGATGATTCGGCCGCCGGTGGCCTATGATAAATACACTTAATGACCGCCATGAAAAGGCGTATCGGCGGTCATTACGGGGTTAATTTTTCCTTATCAAGACGTGTCAATAAACATTTTGTGATCTGTAAAGAATGACACATCTTCGTATTCTTTCAATTAGTTCAGTATGTTGCGTACATCTTGACATATATGGACAGAGACATCAAGTGCTCCATCCAGGAGCGGTATCCTTGGCAACAGGGGGATTCCGCTCCTTCAGGGAGCTACAGTGGCGCTATCTACAGGAAGGGGGGTGCTACCTCCAAGGGAGCTGTGTGGCACTACCTACAAGGGGGCTGTGTGGCACTACCTAAAGGTGGCTGTGTGGCACTACCTACAAGGGGGCTGTGTGGAACTACCTACAAGGGGGCTGTGGGCAGTGGCTATAAGTGGGCTGTGTGGTACTACCTAAAGGGGGCTGTGTGCCACTACCTACAAGGGGGCTGTGTGGCACTACCTACAAGGGGCTGTGTCGCACTGTCTACAAGGGGGCATGGGGGGCTGTATGGCACGGTCTACAAGGAGGAGGTGGGAGATTATAGCACTGTCTACAGGGAGGCTGTATGGCACAAGCTACAGGGGGCACTATCTACAAGTGGGGGCTGTGTGTGGCAGCCAGGGGAGGGGAGCATTATACTGTGTGGAGGCCACTAAGCTGACATTATACTGTGTAAGGGCACTGCAGGGGGTAATATAGTGTGTGGCACTTAGCGGGCATAATACTGTGTGGGCAATATTAGAGGACAAAATACTGTGTCTTTGAAGGGGTTATAATATATTATATTATTAAATATTATTATACTGTAAAAAAGGCACTAAAGGGACATTATACTGTGTGTGGGTCACTAAAGCGGCATTATACTGTGTGGGGGCACTATATAGGGCATTATACTGTGGAGGGCATTATACTTTTTTATGGGGCATTTTTTTATGATGGGGTGGGGAGCCGAAAGATAATTTTGCGCGGGGCACCATCTATCCTAAGGTCGGCCCTGAATACAGCACCAGCACAAATACAGCTGAATTTAGTGCAATCCCTGCTGTTCTGGTTTGTATGGCGTAAAACGACAGCTCCTAGCATGGCCAGAACAATGGTAAATATACACTACCGTTCAAAAGTTTAGGGTCACTCAGAAATGTCCTAATTTTTGCAAGAAAAGCACAGTTTTTTTCAATGAAGATAACATTAAATTAATCAAAAATACACTCTATACATTGTTAATGTGCTAAATGACTATTCTAGCTGCAAACGTCTGTTTTTTAATGCAATATCTACATAGGTGTATAGAGGCCCATTTCCAGCAACCATCACTCCAGTGTTCTAATGGTACATTGTGTTTGCTAACTGTGTTAGAAGGCTAATGGATGATTAGAAAACACATGAAAACCCTTGTGCAAATATGTTAGCACCACTGTAAACAGTTTTGCTGTTTAGAGGAGCTATAAAACTGACCTTCCTTTGAGCTAGTTGAGAATCTGGAGCATTACATTTGTGTGTTCGATTAAACTCTCAAAATGGCTAGAAAAAGAGAGCTTTCATGTGAAACTCGACAGTCTATTCTTGTTCTTAGAAATGAAGGCTATTCCATGCGAGAAATTGCCAAGAAACTGAAGATTTCCTACAACGGTGTGTACTACTCCCTTCAGAGGACAGCACAAACAGGCTCTAACCAGAGTAGAAAAAGAAGTGGGAGGCCCCACTGCACAACTGAGCAACAAGACAAGTACATTAGAGTCTCTAGTTTAAGAAATAGACGCCTCACAGGTCCTCAACTGGCAGCTTCATTAAATAGTACCCGCAAAATGCCAGTGTCAACGTCTACAGTGAAGAGGCGACTCCGGGATGCTGGCCTTCAGGGCAGAGTGGCAAAGAAAAAGCCATATCTGAGACTGGCTAATAAAAGGAAAAGATTAATATGGGCAAAAGCACACAGACATTGGACAGAGGAAGATTGGAAAAAAGAGTTATGGACAGATGAATTGAAGTTTGAGGTGTTTGGATCACACAGAAGAACATTTGTGAGACGCAGAACAACTGAAATGATGCTGGAAGAGTGCCTGACGCCATCTGTCAAGCATGGTGGAGGTAATGTGATGGTCTGGGGTTGCTTTGGTGCTGGTAAAGTGGGAGATTTGTAAAAGGGATTTTGAATAAGGAAGGCTATCACTCCATTTTGCAATGCCATGCCATACCCTGTGGACAGCGCTTGATTGGAGCCAATTTCATCCTACAACAGGACAATGACCCAAAGCACACCTTCAAATTATGCAAGAACTATATAGGGAAGAAGCAGGCAGCTGGTATTCTATCTGTAATGGAGTGGCCAGCGCAGTCACCAGATCTCAACCCCATAGAGCTGTTGTTGGAGCAGCTTGACCGTATGGTACGCAAGAAGTGCCCATCAAGCCAATCCAACTTGTGGGAGGGGCTTCTGGAAGTATGGGGTGAAATTTCTCCCGATTACCTCAGCAAATTAACAGCTAGAATACCAAAGGTCTGCAATGCTGTAATTGCTGCAAATGGAGCATTCTTTGACGAAAGCAAAGTTTGAAGGAGAAAATTAATATTTGAAATAAAAATCATTATTTCTAACCTTGTGACATTATTTCTAACCTATGTCTTGACTATATTTTCTAGTCATTTTGCAACTCATTTGATAAATATAAGTGTGAGTTTTCATGGAAAACACAAAATTGTCTGGGTGACCCCAAACTTTTGAACGTTAGTGTATAATGGGAGTTGCTGTTTCACAAAACAAAACAAAAAATTACATGACCCATCATCTCGCTGCAGATAATGCAGTGACTACAGTACTGATTAGAGGAAGTATAAACATTTACATTAAGTGACTCACCGATGACATCTCAGATTCTAGTTCTTTTCCTCTTTTCTTCTCCATCTGGGCCAGACCTCTGTGATGACATCTCCCGGCCACAGCCCATTTCTGCAGAGTTTGCCGCTGAGATGTCTTCAGCTTCTCACATATTTCTGCACCTATAAATGAAGATAAAATTGTCATGGTGCCACACACTACGACTAAATATAATAGCGCCATACACTGCATTTCTAATTATAATAGCATCATACACACACAGCGCCCCTGTAAATAGTGCCCCCATAGAGCACCCTGTAGATAGTGCCCTACATAGAACCCCTGTAGATAGTGACCCCCATAGAGCCCCCTGTATAGAGTGCCTCATATATAGCTCCCCTGTAGATAGTGCATCAGATATAGCTCCCCATGTAGATAGTGCCTCACATATAGCTTCTCCTGTAGATAGTGCCTCACATATAGCTCATCCCTGTAGATAGTGCCTCACATATAGCTCACCCCTGTAGATAGTGCCTCACATATAGCTCCTCCTGTAGATAGTGCACTACATATAGCCCCCTGTAGATAGTGCACTACATACAGCCCCCTTGCAGATGGTTCACCACATATAGCCCCCAGTAGATAGTGCACTACATATAGCCCCTCTGTACATATACATCGCGCCTCTTGTGTCATGGAAAGGCGCTGATTGGCAGGACAAGTCATTCTACACTGCCAATCAGCGCCTTTCAATGACGCGCCGCTTGCGTCATTGAAAGGCGGAAGGTGCCCGGCCATTCAGCGATTATGCATGTAATTGTATCTGCATCCTATAGATGCAGGTACAATTATAGTGCAGGAGCGGGTGGCGGCAAGAGGCGAGAAGAGGCCTGAGGCGAGAAGCTCATCTCGTCCCATGGACAGTGTGGCCCAGGGCGTCGCTGCCGCTGAAGCAGCCACACCCTCATGCTCGGCGACACCGCTAGCAGGCACTGAGAAAATAAGCGCCTTGCGGAATGACAGCTACTCGCCTGGCCCAGGTGCTTCTGAAACACAAGCAGGGGAAGGGAGCCAGCGCAACGCCCCCTTCCACCTGCTGGAATGATGCGCAATGTGCAATGGCACTGGCCGCACACCCCTAAAGGCCTGTGCAGCCTGCTCCATCTGCTTATCTAGCTGACCTTCCATCTCCACAGATATATTTGGGGGGGGTATAGATTAAAAGTAATTTTTCAGTATTTAGCTCCCTTTGTAATTCCACCCACAAGGTTTCAACCTCCTCACAAACTTCACCCTCTTTTGCTTCTTTCACACTTGCCTTCATATCACTTCTCACATAGACATACACCACCACCTTTCCTATTTGCCCTATCTTTACGAAACAGTGTAAAACCCTGTAGATTTACAGCCCAGTCATGAGAAAAGTCTAGCCATGTTTCAGCAACACCAACTATATCAATATGTTCCTCCAGTACCAAGGCCTCAAGCTCCCCCATTTTGCTTGCTAGACTTCTGGCATTTGTGAACATACACTTGACTTGCATTTCGAATTGTCACATTCGGTATCAGAAATTTGATTATTTGACATTATTTGGGCATTTTTATTTTCAATGTTGTTTTCTAACAAAAGGATCTCCTTATCCTGTTGCCTAATTCTTTCCCCACCGTCTATTTCTTCCCCCACCAATATAGTCTGACCCCTCCCTAACCTAACTACCCTTTTATTTTCTACATTGACCTCCCTCCTCAGCCCTAGTTTAAATACTCTGCCACCCCCGCTAGAATTCTTTCCCCAAGCACAGCGGACCCCCTTCCATTTAGGTTCAAATCTTCTGCAGAATACAGTTTGTACCCCAATGAAAAGTCAGCCCAGTGCTCTAGGAACCCAAAGCCTTCTCCTGAACACCAAGACTTAAAGAGGCTCTGTCACCAGATTTTGCAACCCCTATCTGCTATTGCAGCAGATAGGCGCTGCAATGTAGATTACAGTAACGTTTTTATTTTTAAAAAACGAGCATTTTTGGCCAAGTTATGACCATTTTTGTAGTTATGCAAATGAGGCTTGCAAAAGTCCAAGTGGGTGTGTTTAAAAGTAAAAGTCCAAGTGGGCGTGTATTATGTGCGTACATCGGGGCGTTTTTAATACTTTTACTAGCTGGGCGCTCTGATGAGAAGTATCATCCACTTCTCTTCAGAACGCCCAGCTTCTGGCAGTGCAGATCTGTAACGTCACTCACAGGTCCTGCATCGTGTCGGACGAGCGTGGACACATCGGCACCAGAGGCTTCAGTTGATTCTGCAGCAGCATCAGCGTTAGCAGGTAAGTCGATGTAGCTACTTACCTGCAAACGCTGATGCTGCTGCAGAATCAACTGTAGCCTCTGGTGCCGGTGTCCTCGCTCGTCTGACACGATGCAGGACCTGTGAGTGACGTCACAGATCTGCACTGCCAGAAGCTGGGCATTCTGAAGAGAAGTGGATGATACTTCTCGTCAGAGCGCCCAGCTAGTAAAAGTATTAAAAACGCCCCGATGTACGCACATAATACACGCCCAGTTGTACTTTTACTTTTAAACACACCCACTTGGACTTTTGCAAGCCTCATTTGCATAACTACAAAAATGGTCATAACTTGGCCAAAAATGCTCGTTTTTTTAAAATAAAAACGTTACTGTAATCTACATTGCAGCGCCTATCTGCTGCAATAGGAGATAGGGGTTGCAAAATCTGGTGACAGAGCCTCTTTAAGCCATGCATTTAACTCCCTGAGCTCCCGCTGTCTTTACTGTGATGCGCATGGCACCGGCGGTATTCCAGAGAATACTACCGTAGAGGTCCGTCCCTTAAGCTTGTAGCCTAGTTCTTTAAAATTATTCTTAAGGCTCCTCCACCTACCATGTATTCTGTCATTGGTACCCACATGGACCACGACGATTGTGGCGGTCTTGGCGACAAATTATTCTATCCGTCTTCCTGATTATACAATCCCCTACAACTACTAGTTGTCTTGCCTTACCTGCATTACCATCCTGCCGACTACTAGCTGGGTTGTTCTGCCAGCTATAATGGAGAGCAGTATCCACTAGGGCTGCCATTTCTGAGACTGACACCCTCGTATCATCACCCAACTTGGCAATTTTGCTTGGAATAACAACCAACACTAACAATAACACATAACAACCAACAATTGACAGCTTACAGATGTCAATGGCTGCTTTACATGACATGATCAGGGTCACTTACAGTCATCAGTGTACTTTTGACCATAGCCCAATGACAAAGAGTAACCTGGACCACATGAAAACAGCGAATGAGAGGAGGTAGTGAGCTTAATGAGGTGTTGCACACATAACCGCAGGGTGGTTATGCGAATGGAGCAGCAGTAACTGCCTTCCAGCCATCCTGAGGCAAGTATGAAAGTTTATGTTTACTATGTGTTACAAATGTGTGTTTCACTCTACATGTTTCATGTATTATAGCAAATTAGCTGGACCCCCTTGTATCTGCATTTTTTGGTACAATAAAATGTTCAAAACGAGATGTTCATTGGGAGTCATCATTTGAATGAAATGTGATTTTCATGTGTGTGTGTCTTTTTTTTACTTTATTACAGCCCTAGTAATAGAGCCATGTTATAAACAGCATGACATCAGTACGACTGGGGCTCAGTTAGTGATAGCAGTCAGAATAGGCTAACAATATCCCCACCCCTTACAATTACCAAGCACCTCAGGTGTAGCAGGAAGAGCCGGGTATCAGCAGAAGGTGACCACGTGATAGTGCCACACAGCCCCCCCTGTAAACAGTGCCACTCCCCTTGTACATATTACCACACAGCCCCGCTTGTACATAGTGCTACACAGCCCCCCACTGTAGACAGTGACACACAGCCATCCCCTGTAGACAGTGACACACAGCCCCCCTGTAGACAGAGACACACAGTTCCCCATTGTACATATTGCTACACAGCCCCCTTGTACATGGTGCTACACAGCCCCCAACTATAAATAGTGCCACACATCCCCTCCTGTTGACCGTGCCACACAGCCCCCCTTGAACATAGTGAAACACAGTCCCCGACTCTATGTAGTGCCATACAGCCCCGCAAAAACAAAAACTTCTACTTACTTAGCCCCGTTCCCGCGATGGACGGAGCTGATCCACAGCCTCAGGACGCCGACACAGGCCCTTGTGTAGGCCAGCATGATGCAGTGACGTCATCACGCCGGCCTGCGCATGGAATCTTCCCAGCACCTTACAAGCTGCAAGCCTTAAGTGGCCTTCTACCTATAGTATTCAATTGTATCTGCATCCTGAAGATGCAGATACAATTGAATGTGGCAGTTGCTAGCATCGGTGCCCCCCAGTGCTAGTGGCGCCACTGGGCATCAGGGTGCCAGTTCCCCCCGGCCCATAAATGTTATGAGCCGGGCAGCCCTGCCTACAAGAGTAAGCAGTGGGGCAGAGAGAGATTGTGTCTCTGCTCCGCTGCCAGATATAGCAGCTCATTGCCTGGGCCCACCGTAGGATACTCTGGTCCTCCGGTGGGCCACTCCGATGCTGGTACTGTATGTCATTTTTCATACCCAGGAGAACTTACTTAACAGTTTATAAGTTATTTGTCTTCAGTGGCACAAACTGGGCATAATATATTGTGCACTAAAATGGCATTTCAGTGTAAAATTGCAATTTTCACTTTGCACCATTTCCTGTGCATTAATTTATAATGAAAAACACCTGTAGGGACAAAATGCAAATTCGACATGGCGTCCAAAAACCAATCTAGCAATATCTGCATGCTTAACAGCACTCCTACCTATCTGAGCCCTGCCGTTTATCCAAACAGCAGTTTATGACCACATATGGAGTATTTTCATACTTTGTATGAAATGTGAGGTGCTTTTTCTCCTTTAGCCCTGTAAAAATGACAAAATTCTAAATTTTAGTGGAAAAAAAATAGATTTTCATTTTCACTGCCAATTTCCAATAAATTCTGAAAAAAAACCTGTGGGGTCTAAATGCTCACTATCTTCCTAGATAGATTCCTTGAAAGCTGTAGTTTCCCAAGTGGACTCACTTTTGGGGGCTTTCCACTGTTTTGGTTCCTAAGGGGCTTTGTAAATGCAACATGGCACCCAAAAACCATTCCAGCTAATTTTAGTTCCAAAAGCAAAATGGCACTCCTTCCCTTCTGAGCTCTGTCATGTGCCCAAACAGCAGTTGATGACCACATATGTGATATTGTCGTACTCGGGAGAAATTGTTTTACAAATGTTAGGTGCTTTTACTCCTTTAATTCTTTGTGGAAATTAAAAAGTCTATGTTTTATTGGAAACAACGTAGATTTTCATTTTCATGGCTCAATTCAAATTAATTGAGCAAAAAAACAAAATGTGCACTATACCCCTATATGAATCCCTTGAGGGGTGTCGTTTCCTAAATGGAGTCTCTTTTGTGGGGTTTCCACTGTTTTGGTCCCATAGGGGCTTTGCAAATGCAACATGGCACCCAAAAACTATTACAGCAAAATTTGAGCTCCAAGAGCCAAATGGTGCTAACTTCTTTCTGAGCTCTGATATGTGTCCAAACAGCAATTTATGACCACATAAGGGGTATTACTGTACTCGGGAGAAATTGCTTTACAAATATTGAGGTGGTTTTTTCCGTTGTTTCTTATGAAAGTGAAAAAAAATTGAACTAAAACTAGATTTTATAAGGAAAAAAATGCAGATTTTCATTTTCACTCGCTAGTTTCAATGATTTCATCGAAAAACCTGTGGGGTCAAAATGCTCTCCGTACCCCTAGATAAATTTCTTGGGGGGAAAAGTTTTCAAAATAGTGTTTTTTTTTGGGGGGGGTGTCCTATGTTTTGGCACCACAAGACCTCTTCAAACCTGACATGGTGCCTAAAATATAGTCTAATAAAAAGTAGGCCCCAAAATCCACATGTGCTCCTTGACTTCTGAGGCCTATGTCCGAGCCAAGCAGCACACTGGGGCCACATGTTGGATATCTCTAAAAACGACACAATCTGGGCAATAAATATTAAGTTGCAGTTTTCTGGTAAAAACACAAAACCTTCTGTGTTACAGGAAAAAATATATAAGAATGAATTTTTATCCAAAAAATTAATTTATAAATTACCTCCACTTGTCTTTATATCTTGTGAAACGCCTAAAGGGTTAAGAAGCGTTCAAAATGCTGTTTGAAATACTTTGATTGGTGCAGTTTTTAAAATGCGGTGATTTATTGGGGTTTCTAATATATAGACATCTCTAAGCCACCTAAGAACTGAACTGGTCCCTAAAAAAAATAGGTTTTGGAAATTTTATTGAAAATGTTAGAAATTGCTGCTAAAGTTATAAGCCTTGTGACGTCATAGAAAAAAAATGATGCTGCTTGCTTGCTAAAAGAAGTTTGCAAAACTGACACAATTTAAAACCATTTTTTCTTCGCAGCCTACTTTCTCCTGAGCAGCTGACTAGGGGGAGGGGTTAACTGGTCCCAGGTGGTATAAACTAGCCCTCAGGACTCTAGAGAGCCTGCTCTAGTGGGCTTGTAAAACAAGTGGTTTGTATATCAAGTGGAGTTACAAAACCGGATTGACTTACTGTGTTGTGTGTGACAAAGTGTGGGCCATTGTATGGGATATATGAATTGATTGCTTGCTTGCTAAAAGAAGTTTGCAAAACTGACACAATTTAAAACCATTTTTTCTCTGCAGCTTACTTCCTGCTGAGCAGCTGACTAGGGGGAGGGGTTAACTGGTCCCAGGTGGTATAAATTAGCCCTCAGGACTCTAGAGAGCCTGCTCTAGTGGGCTTGTAAAACAAGTGGTTTGTATATCAAGTGGAGTTACAAAACCGGATTGACTTACTGTGTTGTGTGTGACAAAGTGGGGGCCATTGTATGGGATATATGAATTGATTGCTTGCTTGCTAAAAGAAGTTAGCAAAACTGACACAATTTAAAACCATTTTTTCTTTGCAGCTTGCTTCCTGAGCAGCTGACTAGGGATAGGGGTTAACTGGTCCCAGGTGGTGAAAAAGGGGCTATATATATATATATATATATATATAATGAATACACACTACACACTCACCCACGTGTGTAAAAGGGCTGGTATAATAGCTGGGTTTCACCTACTTGGTCGCCCACTATTACTACCCCCTTTATAATCAGGGTCACTAGGGTTATGCCTAGTTCCCCTAGCTTTTCCTTATACTGACGTCTACTTGCTTTGCTTCTACTCAACGGAATAAGACCGTACAATAAATACAATTGTATAGTAAATAAAGGGTAATATTTATTACTAACAATAATCACACTTACATATAAAATACACCAAACACAGAACACAGTAACTGATCACAGTATAGTATCAGTATACCCCAATACATATAACACGTTAATATATACTGAGTATACTCACACTATACGTAGTACAGTATAAACATGGTATCCTATGTTATGCCTCCTAAACATACATATGAATACAGTTACGTTACAATACAATACACGCTCACTATTTCTGTCCCACTCCCTCCTAATATAACTTTCCCTATACACTAAGGGTTCAGCAATGGGTTAACAAGAGGAATGGGTTTCTGTGTAGCAGGTAAATGGTGGGAAAGGGTTAAACAGGTAAAGCAGGGCTAGCAAGTTACTTAGGGAACTCAGGGAACAGGGTATGGGAATGTGCAGATGAAGAGCTGGAGAGAAAGGGTTACTTAGGGGGTATAGGGGAGAAGATACTTAGCGCTTCATGTGGTACAAGTTGGTGTGGTCTCTCAGGAAGGGCCATGAGGCAAGAGCAGGGAAGAGGAGACCCTTAGTGGAGCCAGGGAGCAGGAACAAGAGAGAGAACTTTGGGTCTGTCTGACCTTTTAAACCCCCCCCCCCCCCGTGCACATCTGTGTGACATCACAACTCAAGCACGTGAAAGGGGGGGGCCTGGGCCTCATGGAATACCATTATCTAGTAGGGGGATGGTAGGGCAGTTGGAACTTCCTGCTACCTGGATTAGTTCATTGTTTGTTTTACATCCCCCAGGGTGTCTGATTAGATGACACCTTTCTGGAGGGACAAATATATATATCTACACCACATGTACATAGATATAAATATATAAAACACTTCCCTTTACAGGTGGTATAAATTAGCCCTCAGGACTCTAGAGAGCCTGCTCTAGTGGGCTTGTAAAACAAGTGGTTTGTATATCAATTGGAGTTACAAAACCGGAGTTATAAAGAGGAGTTAAAGCCCGAGTAAGTACTCTTCTTTTCTCTTGCATTAACAACTGTTCACTGTTTTTGTTTTTTTTGTAACTGGGATAATGGATAGCAAGATTGGAGGTTTTCTTCAGTGCACAGTTTGCTATATGTATGCATGACTGGAGCCTGAGTTCCAGGGTGAATATCTCTGTGGCAGATGTGATTATGTTGGTCACCTGGAAGCTCGCATTAGAGATCTGAAGGAGCAGAATGCAACACTGAGGAATATAGACAATCTTGAGCGGAGCATGCTGCTCACGGAGCATGCAGTTAGTGGGTTAGAACTGGAGGGTGAAGACATGAGTGAGCAGGATCAGGCAAGAAGCTGGGTTAATGTAGTTGGGGGCAGTAATAAGGGGTCCAAGAAAAGGAAAGCCAATCCTGTTTCTGACATTCCAAGCAAAACTGCCAAGTTGGGTGATGATGCGAGGGTGTCGGTCTCAGAAATGGCAGCCTTAGTGGATACTGATCTCCCTAACAGCCGGGAGAACAGTCCAGCTAGCAGTCGGCGGGATGGTAATGCAGGTAAGCCAAGACAATTGATAGTTATTGGGGATTCTATAATCAGGAAGACGGATAGAATAATTTGTCGTAAAGACCGCCTCAACCGAATGGTTTGCTGTTTCCCTGGTGCCAGGGTTCGGCATGTGGTGGAATGGGTGGACAAATTGCTGGGAGGGGCTGGTGATGATCCAGCTGTTGTGGTCCATGTAGGTACCAACGACACAATAAATGGTAGGTGGAGGAGCCTTAAGAATAATTTTAAAGAACTAGGCTACAAGCTGAAGGGAAGGACCTCCAAGGTTGTATTCTCAGGAATACTGCCTGTGCCATGTGCATCACAGGAAAGACAGCGGGAACTCAGGGAGTTAAATGCATGGCTTAAGTCTTGGTGTAGAGGAGAAGGCTTTGGGTTCCTAGAGCACTGGGCTGACTTTTCATTGGGGTACAAACCGTATTCTGCAGATGATTTGCACCTAAATGGAAGGGGGTCCGCTGTACTGGGGGAGAGAATTCTAGCTGGGGTGGTGGAGTATTTAAACTAGGGCTGAGGAGGGAGGTCAATGTAGAAAAAAAAAGGGGTAGTCAGGTTAGAGAGGGGTCAGACTTTATTGGTGGGGGGGGGAGAAACAGACTGTGGGGAGAGGACTAGACAACAGGATAAGGAGATCCTTTTGTTACAAAACAGCAGTGTAAATAAAAATGACCAAATAATGTCAAATCACATTTCTGATAATAAAAGTGAAAAACTGAAAGGCAAGTTAAAGTGTATGTTCACAAATGGCAGAAGTCTAGCAAGCAAAATGAGGGAGCTGGAGGCCTTGATACTGGAAGAAAATATAGATATAGTTGGTGTTGCTTAAACATGGCTAGACTCTTCACATGACTGGGCTGTAAATCTACAGGGTTTTACACTGTTTCGGAAAGACAGGACAAATAGGAAAGGTGGTGGTGTATGTCTGTATGTGAGAAGTGATATGAAGGCGAGTGTGAAAGAGACAATAGTGGGTGAAGACTGTGAGGAGGTTGAAACATTGTGGGTGGAACTAGAAAGGGAGGTAATCACTGAAAAAATTACTTTTGGTGTAATCTATAGACCCCCAATATAACTGAGGAGATGGAAGGTCAGCTATATAAACAGATGAAGCGGGCTGCACAGGCGGGTACTGTAGTAATAATGGGAGATTTTAATTTCCGGGATATTAATTGGTGTCATGGTTCGGCTTCAACTGCAAAGGGGACATATTTCCTCAACCTGTTGCAGGAAAATTTTATGGCCCAGTTTGTGGAAGACCCAACTAGAGGTGAAGCTCTGTTGGATCTGGTCATTTCTGATAATGCAGATCTTGTTGGGAATGTCAATGTTCGTGAAAACCTTGGTAACAGTGATCACAATATAGTTACATTTTACCTATACTGTAAAAAACAAACACAGGCTGGGAGGGCAAAAACAATTAATTTTAAGAAAGCCAATTTCCCCAAGATGAGGGCTGCAATTCAGGATATAGACTGGGAAGAATAAATGTTAAATAATGGGACAAATGATAAATGGGAGATTTTCAAATCTACTTTGAGTAATTAAAGGGGCAATACATGACAAAAAAAGGGCATTTAAAAAATAAAAATCTGATGGTACATCTGTAGCCTTTGTAAAATATAAAGAGCTTAATAAAATCTGTAAAAATGTAATAAAATTAGCAAAAATACAAAATGAAAGGCAGGTGGCCAAGAATAGTAAAACAAATCCCCAAAAATTCTTCAAGTATATAAATGCAAAAAAGCCAAGGTCTGAACATGTAGGACCCCTAGATAGTGGTAATGGTGACTTGGTCACAGGGGATCAAGAGAAGACAGAGTTACTAAATGTGTTCTTTAGCTCTATATATACAAAAGAAGAAAGAGCAGCTGATGTAGCTGGTGCCAGTACTGTTAATATATCAGTTGATATACTGAATTGGATGAATGTAGATATGGTCCAAGCTAAATAAAATAAAATAAATGTGCACAAGGCCCCGGGACCAGATGGGGTACACCCTAGAATTCTTAAAGAGCTTAGTTCAGTTATTTCTGTCCCCCTATTCATTATATTCAGAGATTCTCTAGTGACTGGTATAGTGCCAAGGGACTGGCGCAGGGCAAATGTGGTGCCTATTTTCAAAAAGGGCTCTAGGTCTTCCCTGGGTAATTATAGACCAATAAGCTTAACATCCATCGTGGGGAAAAAGTTTGAGGGGCTATTGAGGGACTATATACAGGATTATGTGACAAAAAATAGTATTACAAGTGACAGCCAGCACGGTTTTACAAAGGACAGAAGTTGTCAAACTTACCTGATCTGTTTTTATGAAGAGGTGAGCAGAAGCCTAGACAGAGGGGCCACTGTGGATATAGTGTTTTTGGACTTTGCAAAGGCATTTGACACTGTCCCTCATAGATGTCTAATGGGTAAATTAAGGACTATAGGTTTAGAAAATATAGTTTGTAATTGGATTGAGAATTGGCTCCAGGACCGTATCCAGAGAGTTGTGATCAATGATTCCTACTCTGAATGGTCCCCAGTTATAAGTGGTGTACCCCAGGGTTCAGTGCTGGGACCACTATAATTCAACTTATTTATTAAAGATATAGAGGATGGGATTAATAGCACTATTTCTATTTTTGCAGATGACACCAAGCTATGTAATATAGTTCAGTCTATGGAAGATGTTCGTGAATTGCAAACGGATTTAAAGAAACTAAGTGTTTGTGCATCCAGTTGGCAAATGAAGTTTAATGAAGATAAATGTAAAGTTATGCATCTGGGTACCAACAACCTACATGCATCATATGTCCTAGGGGGAGCTACACTGGGGGATTCACTTGTTGAGAAGGATCTGAGTGTACTTGTAAATCATAAACTAAATAACAGCATTCAGTGTCAATCAGCTGCTTCAAAGGCCAGCAGGATATTGTCGTGTTAAAAGAGGCATGGACTCGCGGGACAGGGATGTAATATTGCCACTTTACAAAGAATTAGTGAGGCCTCATCTAGAATATGCAGTTCAGTTCTGGGCTCCAGTTCATAGAAAGGATGCCCTGGAGTTGGAAAAAATACAAAGAAGAGCAACGAAGCTAATATGGGGTATGGAGAATCTAAGTTATGAGGAAAGATTAAAAGAATTAAACCTATTTAGCCTTAAAAAAAGACGACTAAGGAGGGACATGATTAATGGCACATACAAAAAATATGGTGAAATCCTGTTCCATGTAAAACCCCCTCAAAAAACAAGGAGGCACTCCCTCCGTCTGGAGAAAAAAAGGTTCAACCTGCAGAGGTGACAAGCCTTCTTTACTGTGAGAACTGTGAATTTATGGAATAGTCTACCGCAGGAGCTGGTCACAGCAGGGACAGTGGATCGCTTTAAAAAAGGGTTAGATAATTTCCTAGAACAAAAAAGTATTAGCTCCTATGTGTAGAAATGTTTCCCTTCCCTTTTCCCGTCCCTTGGTTGAACTTGATGGACATGTGTCTTTTTTCAGCCGTACTAACTATGTAACTATGTAACTATATAAAAATGTTCAAAATATGATGCCAACATAAAGTACACATACGGTAGATGTCAACTAGTAACTATTTTGTGTGATATTAATATCTGTATCAAAAGCAGATAGATTTAAATTTAGCTAAATGCTAATTTTTTACAATTTTCTAAAAATGTTGGTGTTTTTCACAAATAAATACTGAATGTATCACCCAAATTTTACCACTAACATAAAGTAACATATGTAATGAGAAAATAATCTCAGAATCGCTTGGATAAGTAAAACCATTCCAAAGTTACTATCAGCATAAAGTGACACATCAGATTTGAAAAATTGGGGTTAAAGGGAACCCGTCACCAGCATTTTAGATATCAAGCCAGCAATACCTTGTGAAAGTGGGTGAAAAATCATTGTCATCTAACCTATAAATATGTTCTAAGGAAGCGCTGTACCTTTAGTATTCAGTTTTTCAGCGGTCCCGTGCCGTATGCAAATGAGCAGAAAAGAGTCAAATCGTCATTCGAAAAGAGTCAGATTTTCATTCCTCCAGCGTTTCAGATTTGACTCCGCCTCCTTCTTTATGATTGACATCATCTCTCACTCCATCGCAAATGAAATCCCGCTCTGCGCAGTGAGACACAGTTAATTATTTCGGTATGAAAAAAGCAGGGAAGGGTAGTGAAGCATGCATGTGCGATGTTTTGTACGAGATTTCGGCATTTACGGCCGGACAGGTGGCAGCGGTGGGCGGGGTTAAGAAGCTGCGTGATAGAGTAAAACGTAATTACCATAAAAGGCGCGAAAAGTTTAAACTACAATATTTAGGGAAAGAGGAGGACTTCAGGAGAGAAGAGCACAGTAACGATTTTTGGACAGCTGCGGCCATTGAGGGATCAGGCGATTTTAACAGGTAAGATGGTGATGACAGGATCCATTTAAGCTTCTTGTTGCCTCTTTCCTTATTTATGAGCCCAAGGTTTCTAGAATATTTTACTGGTACTAATGACTGATATGTCTGTCTTTTGTATCCATTCCTGTGTTTGGCTAAAAAAAAATGCCCTCAAAAACTGTCACTACATACCTTCTCCCTATATAGTTAGAATGCTGGCTTTTGGGTGCACGAAATGTAGTCATTGTGTAGCATGTCTCTTTATAAACTGCTATAAATACTTTTAAGAGATCAGTCACTTTAAAGAAGTTCAAAATAATTAATTAATTTATTGGCATTCAAAAGGAGTGATCTTCAAAGCCACGTGTCCATGCCCCAAAGATTACATAGGTAAAACTCAACATGAATTAAGCAGATGAGTGGATGAACTCATTATTAATCATAATGCGGACATCATGGTGGTGGGGGGTGATCATGTGAGCAGGCATGTTCCATGAGCTCTCTCTCGTCTCTCCCCTCCTCACCTGTTCAGAGCATGGTGTTTTCTTCAGGTATGCGGTGAGGTTCAGCAGGACTCAGTACGCACAGTCAAGATTGTCGTGGGACTCTGGTGGCTGTTTGATGGGGCTGGATGAGTCTCTTGGAAGTGTATGCCAAGAGGGACACTACTAGATCTACCTACTTCCTTATTAGCTGCGGAAGTGTTTCTTATGCTAATCTCATTGTACTACATTCACTCATCACTCATTGTGTGCCTCCATTGCTGCTGAACTTCTCCAGCACTGTAGAATTCCTCCATTGCTTTTGAGCTCCTCCATTGCTGCTGAGCTCCTTCGTTGCTGATGAGTTCCAAAATTACTGTAGAGTTCCGACATTACTGCAGAGTTCCGACATTACTGCAGAGTTCCGACATTACTGCAGAGTTCCGACATTACTGCAGAGTTTCGACATTACTGCAGAGTTCCAACATTACTGCAAAGTTCCTCCATTGCTATGCAGACAATTTATGGGAGGGATCTTCCAGCTCACCTTGTTGCAGGTTTTCACTGCGCCCTGCGCCTGGATCGCCGTGACGGCACACGGTGTAGAAGACAGGAAAAAAGACCAAAAGCAGATGATCCAGCACAGTACGGTTTAAAATAGAACGTTGTTGATTAAAACAGGATAGTTCCCAAATGCAAGGGTACACACATTGATTAGGTGCATTTGCGTTTCAGACGTACACCACATCCTTCCTCATGGCTTGTTTGCTAACACATATGTGTCATAACGAGGTTTATATCCGGTTACCAACAGGTGGAGATAAGTGCTGTCCAGCGAAATGGTGCTGAAATGAAAAGCCGGTCCTAGGAAACTACATCAGCGGTCTAGGAATTAACCATATACTTCACCGTTGTTAGATAAGTAATTACCACTAGTAAGTTTGGGAATATTAAATATTCTATATCCATCATTAAATAGTGGACAAAATTCTATATGCTTGTTTTTGTTTTTGGTTGTCGGATATGAACCTCTATTGTAATAGTACTCACATCATAATGTTAAAAATAGAATTCACACTAAAAATTACGAAATAAAATTGGAACAAAGTTCTATTTTAAACCGTACTGCGCTGGATCATCTGCTTTTGGTCTTTTTTCCTCCCATCCTCCATTGCTGTTGGGTTTCTTCATTGCTGTCAGGTTCCTTTGCTGCTGTTGAATTCCTCCATTGCTGCTGAGCTCCTCCAGTGCTGCTGAGTTCCTCCAGTGCTGCCGAGTTCCTCCAGTGATGCCAAGTTCCTTTATCGCTGCCGAGTTCCTCCACTGCCATTGAGTTCCTCTACTGCTGCTGAGCTCTTCCATTGTGGCTGAGTTCCTCCATTCTGGCTGAGTTCCTCCATTGCTGCCAAGTACCTCCAGTGCTGCTGTGTGTCTCCACCTCCACTGTGTGTCTTCATTGCCGGTGAGCTCCTTCACTGTTGTCGAGACCTTCTGTAATGTCCGTGGTTGCTGACCACGAACTTCTTCCATCCAGTCAACACCCTTCTCTCCAGAGATGTCTGCACATACGGCCTGTTCCACAGTGACCACCAGGGCGCGCTCGCGAACTCAGTCCAGACTTAAGAAGCCAAAGAGCACGCAGGTGGGAGATTGAGCTGATTGCTCCCAGAGCACCCTGGGCTATAAGAAGGGCCCAACCCCTTCCTCCCATGCCTGAGCGTTGTTGTCGTACCCAAAGTTTGTCTTTGCAAATGGTCTCCTAGTGTCTTCCAGTTCCCAGTGTTTCCCGTACCTGTATCCTGTATCCTGTATCCCGTGCTATCCTGGTCAAGTGCTGTGCTGAGCTGTAGTCGTGCTGTGCTGCATACCATGCCTGTCCTACTACACAACACCTGACATCTGCCTGCTGCCTAGTCCCAGCCGAGCCTGCCTTGCTACTGTCAGAGCTGCCACAGGTACCCTATACGAACTATAGACTGTTACCTGCACCCTGTTGACCAGCTGCCATACCGCCAAGGTGGTATGGCCCAGGTGGTGCACGAACCCAACGTGACACCTTCCATAGCTGCAGAATTCTGCCAACGCTGCTGAGCTCCTTCATTGCTGTGGAGCTCTATCGCTGCAGAGTTCCTCCTTCCCTGTTGAGTTCCCTTCATTTTTGCTGAGTTCTGCTACGGCTGCTGAACTTTTCCACTGCTGCTGAGTTCCTCTATTGCTGCTGAGCTGCTCCTGAGTTGCAGAGTTTTTATATAAGGAAGATAAACGTCCTGAATATGCCAGCTAAAAAACAGCCCGAAAAGGGCAATTCTCAACGCAGATCCGGGGAATAGTTTACCAGAATCCCAGAAAGAGAAGAACTCACAATATTTGTATACATTCCTTAGCTCCCCGCTGTCATCTGGTATAGGAACAAATAAAACTTTGCATGCTTTAACATCTATGCAAGGAGATAAAGGTACTACTATTGTGGACATCTCAGATACCAATGCACGGTCTCAAACTAAACCCCAAGGGTTGGATAACCCTCTGTTACTACAGGAGATACTAAGTATAGTTCGCTTATATAGCCAGCAAAAGGAACTATGTTTTGTTTTTTTTTCAATCAGCAATGGATGCGGATCACTGGCTGGAATCTAAAGGGTTCTAAATATAAATCCGTAGTTTACTATCACTATGGGCACTTAGTGGGGGGGCTGGCAGCAATGACCGAACGTTAAACTTTTTTATTTTTTGTGTTTCTCAACATTATTATTGGCATACTGGATCCCCTAGTGGTGTCCTAGTTTATCAACTTTTGTTTGCAGGGGCGAGAGATGGTAGAGAGAGATTATAGATGAGGAGTTTTCTGGTGCACTGGTAGTTGGTGCATTAACGAACTATGTGTGTGGTCTTGAAGAACCATGCTGAAAATAGTGTAATGAAACATTAGTGGGGCCGCTGCAAGACTAAGGAGGTACGATATCTTTAATTTAATTAGGAATTACATCGCTGTCACGCACACCACTCCCGACACACGTGACTTGGATGCTACTGTAAAGGGGAACTCCGCTTGTCCACTCTCACGATAACACACACCTATCGCAACAGGCTAACAATGAGTTAAAGTGCACCCCAATACCAGTTCACACATCCCCACAAAACGCTGCCACCACTTGCCGTATTAGGCCGACAAGAGCCTCCTCCTGGTAACGCACACGTTCACACGGGCACACACTGAATCTAAATATCATTCAACAGGTTATGCTTTTCCTCTTCAAGGTTGTGGGTAGGTTTAGAGCAGCAAGGAACAAACGTATTAATTTTAAGGTTTAATATACGAAAGTACAGTGCTTATAAAAAGGTTAAAAAATTATGTAAATAAAATGACATACATATAAGCAAAACAGTTACAAAATAAAAGGGAATAAAGCAAAGAATAACTGACCTCTTACGTATTTGATTGGTTAGAGATCCTGCTGAGGAGAACAACTTGAAGGTGGACAGAACTGCAATGTGGTCGCATCTCCTGTTGTCTGACACTGTGTATTTCTTGATATGCCTTTATAAAGGGTCCAAACAAAACTCCTCACCCCTCCTCCTGGTCAGGTGGAAGGAGGATAGCTAATTACATGCAAAACAGGGAAAGTAACCGGACACAATTCTAATCGATCATAACTCCTTATATGAATCTCGTAGCAAGATACTATGTCCGAGAAGTTCCCAGGCATAGATTTACCAACCTTAGCATACCAAACATGACTATGAAATATTAATAATTTTAACCAACATTCAGTTCTGGGGTTTCTCATGGCCGAGAATCCCTGCGCTTGAGACCCAAGGAGCGTCTGAGTTCCTGGATCATATACACCTGGCTGGGTTATATAGAAGATGAATTATGACAGGGGGGCCTTTGAAGGATTATATTTCTTTTGTTCCTTACAGCCATTTCTGTAGACATGTGGGTACTGGAGTCTGGCTGTCTGGCTTCCAAAGCACTGACGTTATTAGTACCCAGGTGTGATGAGAGCCCCAAAGAGACAAATTTGGTCCTTGTTTTGACATGCAAACTAATTTGTTTATGTCTCGGGGAAGGGACATCCTGATTATCCCCCACAGTCAGGGAGAATTACCTGATGCCTGGGCTTTAAAACATAACTTATAACACCTCTCCCTTTTATAGATGGCATGGGAGATTGATTCACAACCTGAAAATTAAGAATATTACATCCCCCAAAGACTAGTTTATCACAATCGCCATTATATCTCTTCAGGAGACCCATTTGGTCAAAGATAAAATTAGCAGCTTTCAGAGAGGCTGGATAGCCAAGTCTTACCATTCAGTATACATGTCTTTTTTCTTTATTAATACATAGGAAAATAGACACTCAGATTTATGACACCCTTTTCGATACAGAAGGAAGGTATATCATCCTTTATGGATGTTTAGATGGAGTAACCTGTGTTTTTGCAGCGGTATACATCCCCCCCCCCTTTTTCGTCACGTGTGATCAATGTTTTTCTCGCAATATTTAATATCGAAACCAAAATGCCCCTTCAAAATAATTGGAGATTTCAATGAAGTCATGGATGCAGAGTTAGACCGTTTCAGGAAAAATCCAATAATATCACATACTGTAGGTAAGCAACTAAGTTAATAGGTTTAACATCTGCATTGGGCTGGCTTGATATATGGTGGATGAGGAATCCCCATGCTAAGAAATTTTCATGCTTTACAAGTTCTAGGAAGGTGATTTCAAGAATTTACATTAATTAACTAATGTTTAAATATAAAGAAAGTGTCCTATGAACCGCCTGGGGTCTCAGACCACGCTCCTCTTGTGGTCGAGCTTGATCTGAGCCTGAGACGAGTTAGTAAGGTATATAAGATTTTTCCATCTGTCTTGGAGAAAATTCCATTCCACGAGAGAGATAATGAATTGTCAGTGTTTCTGGAAGCCAACCCGGGTTACCTGGATTCAGCGATATTATGGGATACCCTAAAAGCATTCATTAGGAAAATTGTTTTCAAAAACCAAAATATTATTAAGAAAACACAGTATATTCAAAGAGATATTAAAAACCAACTAGAGGAGGCGGAAAGGCAATATGAAGATAATATTCCAGAATCTACTAAATCTCAATAGAAAGTCTCCCAAATAAAATATTATAATAATAATAATAATAATAATAATCTTTATTTATATAGCGCCAACATATTACGCAGCACTTTACAATTCAGAGGGGACATGAAACAAACAATATCAGACATTACATAGTGACAAAGTTCATTTACAATTCAAACCTGGGGAGTGAGGACCCTGCTCGCAAGAGCTTACAATCTATGAGGACATAAGGGAGACACAAAGTGTAATAGTGTTTGTTCTGTACAATGGTCCGGCCATTTTTATACACATGCAGTGGTGACATAAAGCTGCATGAGCCGGTCACCAGCCAGTATCCGTGTATGACGGACATGAAGAGAAGGAGTGTGAGGGAATCTTATTCTGATGACTAATCTAAAAGGAGGGCCATGGAAAGGAGTCAGATTAGGGAATGTTATAGGCCTGTCTAAATAGATGTGTTTTCAGGGCACGTTTAAAACTGTGGATATTGGGAATTCATCGGATTGTCTGGGGTAGCGCATTCCAGAGGACGGGTGCAGCACGAGAGAAATCCTGGAGACGAGAGTGGGAGGTCCGGATTATGGAGGATTTTAATCTAAGGTCGTTGGCAGAACGTAGAGCCCGAGTAGGGTGGTAGACAGAGATGAGATATGAGATATGAAAACATGATACAGGAGGAAGCACAATCAGAAATCTTTTTGAGTTGCAAACAATACTATTTTGAAGCTAGCAAATCAAGTAACATTTTGGCCCATATTGCAAGTAACCACCAGCCTTCTAATTCTGTTTCCCCTATTAAGAACACAATTGGGTAACTTGTTCACGATGCTAGGAAAATGGTAGAAGAATTCAGAGGATTCTATCAAGACCTGTACCGCTCTAGGTTCCTATCCCCCTTTTGGCACACACTCCGCACCTTTGCAGTTTGCAGAATTTTGCTGGGAAAAGTGTTGTCCTGGTGTAATATGGGCACCCTCGCTTCCTGCAAGTACGTTTGGACCCTAACCTTCCTGGTTTGTTTTAGGGCCTTGATAAATTGCCTCTTGAGAGAAGAAATGTTCCCCTCGGGCCTGCAGAACTGCATATTTTTTCTGTCTTGACTCATGGGAGCCTACACTAATTTTATTTTTTCATAGACATAGTGGTATGAGGGCTGTTTTTTTGCGGGGCGAGCTGTAGTTATTATTGGTACATGTGACTTTTTGATCAGTTTCTATCCTATTTTTTGAGAGGCAAGGTGACCAAAAAACAGTAATTTTGGCATAGTTTTTAAAAAAAAATTTATACAACGTTCACCATGCGTTTTAAATTACATGTTAACTTTATTCTGCAGGCCAGTACGATTCCGGCAATACCTAATTTATAGCACTTTTTTATGTTTTACAACTTTTTGCACAATAAAATTACTTTTGCAAAAAGAATGTATTTTTTCTGTCGCCATGTTGTAAGAACCATAACTTTTAAAAAAATTTCATTGACTGAGCTGTATGAGGGCTTGTTTTTTGCGAGATGAGCTATAGTTTTTATAGGTACGACTTTTTGATCACTTTTTATAAAAAATTTTGTAGGGCAAAGTGACCAAAAAACAGAAATTCTGGATTTGTTTTTCACTTTTTTTACGCAGTTCACCGGAGGGATTTACCGCAATAAACAACATAATATTTTTATAGTTTAGGCCATTATCATCGCGGCAATATCAAATATGTATGGTTTATTTTTATGTTTTCAATAATAAAGGACTTGATAATGGAAAAAGGGTGATTGTGTTTTATTTTATTACTTGAAACTTTTATTATAATATTTCCAAATTTTTTTTATTACGTTTTTTTACACTTTGTTTTATTCCTACTAGGGGACTTGAAGGTCCAACTGTGTGATTTATTTTCTAATACATTGCACTACCTATGTAGTGCAATTTATTAGATCTGTCAGTCTTTCAGTGACAGCAAGCCGATTAGGCTTCGCCTCCGGGCGGGTCCTAATCGGCTTCCGTAAAGGCAGAGCAGGAGGACATTGTTAGGCCTCCTGTTGCCAAAGCAGCAGTCGGCAGCCCTGCGATTGCAGGGCTGCCGATCTGCTACCAACCTCTAAGATGCTGCGATCGCTTTCGGGTTAATGGCAGAAACCGGAGCTAGCTCTGGTCCCTGCCATTACAGTAAGTTGATAACCACTGCTGATGACGCTGGCTCAGATCCTCAATCGGCGACACCTTGCCATCGGCCACGGAAGACTTTTAAGGATGGCTGCCGTACTAGGCAGACTGGGAGGCGAGTATTAGGCCAATTTCGTTGCTGGGGTGCCGATGAGCTGCAGACACCTTAAATGCAGCGAATGCTTTTGACCGCTGCATTTAAGGGTTTAATGGCAGGGATCGGAGCTAACTTCGGTCCCCACCATTACAGCAGGGTGTCAGCTGTAACATACAGCTGATACCCGGGGATAATGGCACGGACTCAGCTTCTGAGCCATTGCCATCCATTTGTCATAAGTATACGACAAATTGCAGGAAACACTAGCTTTCCATGACATATACTTACGACAAATGTCGGGAAGGGGTTAATAATGCACAACTAAACACTTTTACGAAACTGCAGAGACTGGACAAGGTCCATAATTACGGTATGTTTAGATATTTTCAAATCACGGTTTATTCTTACACCTTTTCAATTATTAGAATGTTTAAAAAGTAAGAAAGGACTTTTGTCCTCACTATATAAAAAAATTATTTTAAGGAATGAAGGAAATCATATTAAATCACCAAGAAAATGGCATAAAGATCTTGGGATTAGGATCGATTGGGGGTTAGTTTATAAACATATCGGAGATGCATCGATTAAATCACGATCACCAATTTATTTGTTTTATGGTCAATCATAGACTTTATTATACACTAAAGCTCTTAAAGGTTATTGGGTTAAGAAACAACGATAATTATCAGAAATGTGGTATACAGCAAGCGGATCTCATCCACTTGTTGTGGCGTTGTCCCAAGCTACATAGATATTGGAGTGGAGTAGCGCATCTATTTCTAAATTAATTCAGATAGAGGTTCCAATCGAACTGATGCTATTTCGTTTTGGCATCTCCGGCCTTCTGAAAGACTGTGGTTGTAGCAAACTAATTAGAAAGATTTTGTTTCTGGCAAGATTGGTTATAATTTATAAATGGATCTCAAAAGATTTCCCACGGGAAGTAGAATGGCATCCCATAAGGTGAATAGAGTGATGCTTTTAGAAAGATCATATTATTTGACGCTAAATAAAGAGGAAGGGGAAATTTTTTTTTTATAAGATCTGGAACAGATGGATAGTGGAACTAACCCCTTAACAACATGTCACGTACTAGTATGTGACAACCGTTAAGAGGAAGTATGGAGCGGGCTCACGGCTGAGCGCGCTCCATACTCAGCAGGTGACGGCTGTGTTATACAGCTGACACTTCACTGCAATTGGTAGCATCAAAGATCACTTTGATTTTGCCAGTTTAACACTTTAAATGCTGCAGTCAATTGTGACCGCGGCATTTAAATTGTTAGAATTAGGGGGGCGCCCCCTCAGACACGCCATCGTGCCCCCCCCCCCCCGGTTGTCATGGCAGCCTGGGGGCCTCCGACAGGGTTTCAGAAACTGTTAGAATCACGATATACTGCAATACATTAGTATTACAGTATATCATGCAAGCGATCCAACGATCGCTGGTTCAAGTCCCATAGGGGGACTAATAAAAAAAAGAAAAAATAGTTATTTTTTTATGTTCCAAAAAAAATATGTTAAAAGTTTAAATAAAGGGGGGGCGTGGCCAGCTACTGATGTGAGAGGACGTGTGTGGCGATAGCTCCGGGCTGGCATCCTGCATTATATCCTCCTGACGGTACTGTAATCCGTGAAAGTTGCCAAAATTCCTTACCAGCTACGTCGGAAGGGAAGGACATCTTCCAAAAAAAAGATGAGCCTGCCTAAAGCGATGAATGCGGCGGAAAAACTGAAATCCTATGCCCGCGTGGTAATCCAAGATGGCGCCGGCGAGTGCTCTGCTGGGCAGGCCGCGGCAATGGCAGGAACATCCACATCAGCTCCCTCTGAACGGGATGCGGGACTCACGTTGCAGGAGGCATCGGATAAGCTGCTGACAGCCATCCTTGAGACACGTACGACACTCACGGCGAAGATAGATGAGGTGAGAGTGGACGTGGGCCTATTGAGGCAGGACCTGCAGAATGTGCGGGAAAGAGTGACGGAGACGGAGGGCAGGATTTCGGCCTTGGAAGATCTCACTGCTAATGTACCGGCGGCTATACAGGATCTGCACCGTAAAGTGGATTTGTGGCGCCAGAAAGCCGACGATCTGGAAAATAGATCGCGCCGTAACAATCTCCGCATTGTGGGGCTGCCGGAGAGGGCAGAGGGGCAGAGATCGGGAGAGTTTGTGGAGAAATGGCTGAAAGAGACCTTCCCAGATGCACCATTTTCGCTGGCGTATGCGGTAGAAAGGGCGCACAGGGTCCCAGCACGATTACCACCTCCGGGTGCTCCCCCAAGACCTCTGCTTGCTCGGATGCTGAACTGCAAAGATCGGGATACGGTGCTGCTGGAAGCTCGGAAGGCCGGAGGGATTCGATTTGGAAATGCTTCTGTGTCCATATATCCGGATTTTTCTCCTGATTTGCAGAGACAGAGGGCGTCCTATGTTCCTATCAAGCGCCGACTACGAGACCTGCAGATTCCTTATTCGATGGCATATCCGGCTAGATTGCGGGTTGTGGATGGAGACAGAGCCATATTTTTTACGAATCCAACTGAGGCGGAAGAATGGATTACGAGAAAGCATAGGCAATCTCCCCGAAGATAAGTGCTGTGGCTGTGCAGGATGGAAGTTATGTCTGACATATGGAACTCATGGATACCCCATATTGCTTATAGTACAGACGTTCCAGCTGAAAGTATCCTTCTAAGATAATGATGTGATGATGTACCATATTATCTGCAAATTGTTATGGGGGGCATGAGGCCCATGTTATAAGGTTGGCAGTTCAAGCCCCATAGTAACATCCTTATATGTTCTAAATGGAAGGTATGGGGGACTGATATTATACGTCAGGTATTAAAAATGTTTCTATAAGTACCTGGGGATGCTGGCTCGGGGGGGGCGCTACACTCATACAGATAGTGTATTTGCGGCAGAAACACGCTAGCCGTAGAAACTACCCCCTAGAGTATAGGCTACAAAGGTTAGCTCCTGTTGAGCAATGGTTGTTTTTGAAAGTGTTATGAAGGATATTGAGTCAATTCACATTACCACAGAACACGGCTTTGATATTGCACACCTACGAGTCATGGAGGGGAATGCATACGGGAATGGGATAATTGTTACTCAGGGGTTGGGGGATAGAATCAAGGGCAATGGTGCTCCAATGTGTGTTAACAACATGAAATGGCAGGATTACGGTTAATGTCCTGGAATGTCCGGGGAATGGGGTCTGCTGAAAAGAGGCATATGATATTTGCTGCTGTGCGGGGACAGCGTCCACATATAACGTGTCTACAAGAAACACACATGACACCGGACACTGTGGCGCAGTTGAATAAGCCCTGGGTACAATGGGCGGGTCATGCTTCGCACACTTCGTACTCCAGAGGGGTGGCCATCTTAGTACATGCAGAGCTTCGATGGAAATTGCTGCAATCCAATGTAGACCCGGAGGGGCGGTACATTTTTCTACATGCGGTTATAGATGACTGCCCATATGTGATCCTGGGGGTGTATAATCCTCCACCAGCCTCATTGGCAGTAATTCAGGAGGCAGTCCGATTTGTAGCAGCATACCCGGGGGTTCGAGTGATCATGATGGGGGACCTCAACTTGGTTATGGACCCAGATATGGATAGACTGCAGGGGAATGGGAGTAGAGGCCCTGGTAGGCCCACTCAGTTGAGCATGTTGGTAAAAGAAATGGGATGGATAGACTTGTGGAGGGCGACACATGAAGGGATTAGAGAATTTACATGTCACACCTTGCAGTACAACGCGTTGTCCAGAATTGATTATATATTTGGATCACATGCGGTTTTCCTGGAGATAGAAACAGTGGATCATTTACCGAGGGGGATCTCGGATCATAGTCCGATCTTATTGACATTAAAAAGGCCGCAGGTAGGCAGAAGGGGGATGGGTAAAATACACCCGTTTTGGCTTCAGCTCATCCAACAGAATGATCGCATACCGGATCAGTTATCAATATTTATAGAAGCACATGCTCAGATGGAGAATCGGTCATTGGTGTGGGATACTCTCAAGGCCTATTTAAGGGGGTGTCCCCGATCCTCCATATCCTATGTAAAACGGGCATCCGCCATGCAGGAGGAGGATATAGCATATCAATGTTCACAGGCGGAAGGGGTATTTGTTCAGGATCCCACGCCAGCTAACCGGAATGCTTGGCTGAATCTGGGTAGACAATATTTGCAGATCCTGAGGGATAAGACATCGCGTAGCTTATTCTTTACCAAACAATCCCATTTTGAATTGGGCAACCAGTCGGGTAAAATTCTGGCACAAATGGTACGAAACAGTTCTAGATCCCCCCCGGTGATGGGCATTGCGGGGCCTGGAGATGAGATATACACCTCCCCGGGAGAGATTCTCGAGCAATTTACACAGTTTTATGATCAGCTGTATGCATCAAAAGTTGATTATAGGATGGAGGAGATGGAGAGATACTTGGATGGAATAAGGTTCCCCACATTGACAGCGGAGGGGATGGCATCGCTTGAGGCTCCATTTACGTTAGATGAGATTTTGGAAGGAATGGCTTCGTTGGCCAAGGGGAAGGCTTCAGGGCCGGATGGTATTCCTCTGGAGGTATATTTACAATATGGAGAGCTGCTGGCCCCCCAATTGCTGGCCCTGTTTGAACACAGCTATAGGAATTCCGCTCTTCCGGAATCCATGTGTGAAGCCACCATAATAGTGTTGCTAAAACCAGACAAAAAGCCAGAAGATTGTGGTTCATATAGACCGATCTCGCTGCTGACAGTAGATTACAAAATTTTGACTAAGATGTTAGCTAGTAGACTCTGCAGAGTGATAAAAGAGATCATCCATTCAGACCAGTGCGGTTTTATACCTGGCAAGTCCACCTCAGAAAATATTAGGCGGGTACAGGTGGTGACACAGATTGGATGGGAGGAGCAGCAGGACTGGGCGGTGGCATCTCTGGATGCGGCAAAGGCATTTGACTCGGTAGAATGGCCTTATCTGCTGGCAGTGCTGCGAAGATATGGGTTTGGGGAGAGATTTATTAAATGGGTCTCCTTGTTGTATAAAGCTCCACGAGCGCAGGTGTTGGTGAATGGGGCCCTGTCCCCTTCCTTTGGCCTCCATAGGGGCACGAGGCAGGGGTGCCCACTTTCACCACTTCTCTTCGCTTTGGCCATTGAGCCACTGGCTATTAACATTAGGAAGGATCCTGCATATATGGGAATTAGAATAGGAGACAGAGAGGACCGGATAGGATTATATGCGGACGATATGGCGTTGTTCATGGCGAACCCCAATGCAACCCTCCCCAGGGCTATTTCCCTCATTAACGATTTTGGAAGGTACTCAGGGTTACTAATTAACTGGTCTAAATCGTATCTGATGCCATTGAGACAAGATAATTGTGGATGGGGCACCCAGTTTAGCGGACTGCCGGTAAGATCAGAGTTCAAATACCTAGGGATTAATATTGCTAGAGATAGCTCTAAATCGTATGGGTTAAATGTAATACCCTTGGTCACGTATCTAAGGGACAAACTACAGGTGTGGAAGGGCCTGCCTTTATCAGTAGCAGGACGCGTTAATCTATTAAAAATGATAGTGATGCCAAAGTTCTTGTATGTGTTGGAGCACATGGATGTGTTGGTGCCTAAAAAGTTCTTTAAACTAATAAACTCGATGTTCGCGCCGTTTGTGTGGGGGGGGGGGGAGATCTAAGCTCAAGCTGTCGATTTTACAAAGACCTAAAGACGAGGCTGGGGCTGCGTTACCGGATGTTTTTCTATATTATTTGGCGGGGCAGCTCAGGTACTTGATTTCTTGGGTCTCCCCCCCCCTAGAGACTAATGCGGAGAATCATCTAGCTCGGGTACTGGGCTTAAAAAATTTGTGGCCGATACTGGAGCCGCATGATTTTAGACACCGCTCCCTGTTACCCTTACATAAGCTGGCGAGACGAGTCTGGCAACAGGCTAAAGATTTACTGGGATGTGTGGGGGTGGTGGCGGAGAGCCCGCTATGGGATAATCCGAGCTTTTCCCATCTGCACGGGTTGGTAGGGAAGAGTTACTGGTCATCTAGAGAGGTAGTTGCTATATCACAATTGCTAACGGAAGAAGGGTTGGTAATGACGGTGAGTGAGATTCGGGCAGCATTTAATATACCGCCAGGGGATGAATTATATTGCATACAGCTTCACCATGCTCTATTAGCACAATTCCCAGTGAATTCCGTGACACACTCTAGCTGTGACTTGGTGGCGAGGTTGAGCACGCCGTTTACGAGGGGTGTTGTCTCCCAAATTTATTCTTATCTAATGGAGGCTAAGATGCGAATGGAACCCCTGGGGGTGGAGGATAGGTGGCGTGCATTAATTCCACAACTCACAGCAGAGGACTGGAGGGAGGCGCAAGGCTCCCATCTGCTGGTTTCACCAGCTGCAAATAATAAACTAGTGCAACTGTTCATCATACACCAATGTTATTTAACGCCCGTAAAGTTGCATCGTATGGGAAGAATGGAGTCCTCACAATGTCATAGGTGTGGGCAGACTTTATACACTTAATGTGGGGTTGTCATCGGATTCTTTGCTTTTGGGAGGAGGTGGTTACATTATTAAAGGCAGTGATGGGTAGGACGATAGCTTGCAGGCCGGAGGTGTGTTTACTGGGACTGTTAAATGAGGAGCAATGGTCATTATATGAGAAGATTTTTCTCAGAGAAACACTGTTTATGGCAAGAAAGGCGGTGGCTATGAGATGGATGGCGGATAGGTCCCCGACAGTAGCGCAATGGCGCAAAATGGTCAATGACATGCTTCCATTTGAGAAAATAGTGTACAAACATCGGGGTAAGGCAGCTAAATTTGATTTGATCTGGGATGGTTGGTGCTCATCGAGTCTCACTCATTGTACAATCCAAGGGCTGACAGCTGATCTGGCACAAGCTGGGGGTGGGAGAGGGTAAAATAAAAGACTAGGGAAGATGACACGTCCAGGTGCTTCAGGGTATGATGTACAAGAGGATTGGGGCGAGGCGATAGAATATTGAAATGTGGGAGTATTCCTATTTTCATGATGTAATGTAATAAAGGTCGGGCTGGTTTGAATTGAGAACCCTGTAGTATGTGTGTGTGGTCTGCGAACCACGGGTTATTATGATGAATACCTGCGAGTATTCCCTTTGTATATATTGATTCTTCTGACATATGTACTATTGAATGTATAATGTTCTACTGATGTATGTGATGGTTTGACTCTGACAGTTACTTTTAATAAAACGAGTTTAAAAAAAAAAAGTTTAAATAAAACAAAAACCTTTTCCATTTTTCCCCTAAAGCTATGTTAAAAAAAATGAAAGTTAACATAACTGGTATCGCCGTGTCCGTAAAAGTTCCGAACTGCCACAAAATAGCAGTGTTTATATATATATATATATATATATATATATATATATATATATATATATATAAATATATATATATATATATATATATATATATATATATATATATATATATATATATATATATATATATATATATACAGTGGAGGAAATAAGTATTTGATCCCTTGCTGATTTTGTAAGTTTGCCCACTGTCAAAGTCATGAACAGTCTAGAATTTTTAGGCTAGGTTAATTTTACCAGTGAGAGATAGATTATATATAAAAAAAGAAAGAAAATCACATTGTCAAAATTATATATATTTATTTGCATTGTGCACAGAGAAATAAGTATTTGATCCCCTACCAACCATTAAGCGTTCAGCCTCCTCCAGACCAGTTACACGCTCCAAATCAACTTGGTGAATGCATTAAAGACAGCTGTCTTACATGGTCACTTGTATAAAAGACTCCTGTCCACAGACTCAATTAATCAGTCTGACTCTAACCTCTACAACATGGGCAAGACCAAAGAGCTTTTTAAGGATGTCAGGGACAAGATCATAGACCTGCACAAGGCTGGAATGGGCTACAAAACCATAAGTAAGACGCTGGGTGAGAAGGAGACAACTGTTGGTGCAATAGTAAGAAAATGGAAGACATACAAAATGACTGTCAATCGACATCGATCTGGGGCTCCATGCAAAATCTCACCTCGTGGGGTATCCTTAATCCTGAGGAAGGTGAGAGCTCAGCCGAAAACTACACGGGGGGAACTTGTTAATGATCTCAAGGCAGCTGAGACCACAGTCACCAAGAAAACCATTGGTAACATATTACGCCGTAATGGATTCAAATCCTGCAGTGCCCGCAAGGTCCCCCTGCTCAAGAAGGCACATGTACAGGCCCATCTGAAGTTTGCAAATGAACATCTGGATGATTCTGAGAGTGATTGGGAGAGGGTGCTGTGGTCAGATGAGACTAAAATTGAGCTCTTTGGCATTAACTCAACTCGCCGTTTTTGGAGGAAGAGAAATGCTGCCTATGACCCAAAGAACACCGTCCCCACTGTCAAGCATGGAGGTGGAAACATTATGTTTTGGGGGTGTTTCTCTGCTAAGGGTACAGGACTACTTCACCGCATCAATGGGAGAATGGATGGAGCCATGTACCGTCAAATCCTGAGTGACAACCTCCTTCCCTCCACCAGGACATTAAAAATGACTCGTGGCTGGGTCTTCCAGCACGACAATTACCCGAAACATACAGCCAAGGCAACAAAGGAGTGGCTCAAAAAGAAGCACATTAAGGTCATGGAGTGGCCTAGCCAGTCTCCAGACCTTAATCCCATCGAAAACTTATGGAGGGAGCTGAAGATCCGAGTTGCCAAGCGACAGCCTCGAAATCTTAATGATTTACAGATGATCTGCAAAGAGGAGTGGGCCAAAATTCCATCTAACATGTGTGCAAACCTCATCATCAACTACTAAAAATGTCTGACTGCTGTGCTTGCCAACAAGGGTTTTGCCACCAAGTATTAAGTCTTGTTTGCCAAAAGGATCAAATACTTATTTCTCTGTGCACAATGCAAATAAATATATATAATTTTGACAATGTTATTTTTTTTTATTTTTTTTATATAATCTATCTCTCACTGGTAAAATTAACCTAGCCTAAAAATTCTAGACTGTTCATGTCTTTGACAGTGGGCAAACTTACAAAATCAGCAAGGGATCAAATACTTATTTCCTCCACTGTATATATATATAAAACATGCAAATTGCTGTTTTTTGGTCACCTTAGCTCTAAAAAAAAATAGAATAAAAAGTGATCAAAAAGTCGCATGTATCCCAAAATGGTATCTGTAAAAACTACAGCCCGCCCCACAAAATTTAGGCCCTCACACCACTAAATTGATTTAAAGATATAAAAGTTATGGCTCCCAGAATATGCCGACACAAAACATTTTTTTTTTTTTAGCAAATAGTTGTTTTTTAAAAAAAAGTGGTAAAACATAAAACATAAACTTGGTATCGCCGTAATCATATCAACCTGTAGAATTAGGTGAATATGTAGTTTTTATTGCCTGATGGACGCCGTAGAAACAAAACCCCCCAAAAAATGGCGTAATTGCAGTTTTTTGTCCATCTCACGCCACAAATAGTTTTTTCAGCTTCCCAGTACATTATGCGGTACAATAAATGGTGACATAAAAAGCTACAACTTGTCCCACAAAAAGCAAGCCCTCATATGGCTATGTCGATGAAGAAATATCATGCAGTATATCATGCAAGCGATCCAACGATCGCTGGTTCAAGTCCCCTAGGGGGACTAGTAAAAAACCTTATGTTCCAAAAAAAAAAAGTATTAAAAAACAAAAACCTTCTCCCATTTTTCCCCTAAAGCGATGTTAAAAAAAATAAAAGTTAACATAACTGGTATCGCCGTGTCCGTAAAAGTCCGAACTGTCAAATATTATGCGGTACAATAAATGGTGCCATGAAAAACTACAACTTGTCCCAAAAAAAAACAAGCTCTCATATGGCTATGTCGACGAAGAAATAAAAATGTTATGGCTTTCGGAAAGCGGGGAGGAAAGAACTAAAATGAAAGAACAAAAATTTTAGGCCTTAATGACAAGCTATTTTTTACATTTTTCCATCGTCTCATTCAAAGAGCTATAACTTTTTTATTTTTGCGTCGACATAGCTGTATGAGATCTTGTTTTTTGCGGGACAAGTTGTATTTTTTAATAGCACCATTTGGGGAGCATATAATTTATTGATTAACTTTTATTAACTTTTTTGGGGGGGAATAGAAAAAATACAATTACCTTGCCACACTTTTTTGCGTCCTAAATTTACGCCGTTTACCGTGTGGTATAAATAATAAAATATCTTTATTCAGCAGGTTGTTATGATTGCATCTATATCAAATTTATATAGATTTTGTATGTTTTACTACTTTTACACAGTAAAAACACATTTTTTTCAAAATTATTTGTTTTTGTATCTTCATATTTCACGAGCCATAACTTTTTTATTTTTCCACCGATGCAGGCTTTTTTTTGCAACTTGCAGTTTTTATTGGTACCATTTTAGAGTACAAGCAAATTTTTTATCACTTTTTATCACATTTTTTTTATGGCAGGATTCACAGAAAACCGCAATTTTTGCATTGTTTTTTATTTTATTTTTTATGGCGTTCACCGTTAAATAATGTAATAACTTCATAGTTGGGGTCGTTACGGACGCGGCAATACCAAATATGTGTAATTGTTTTTTACTTTCTTTGGTTTTTTTTTAATAATAAAGCATTTTGTAATGGCTTTTTCATTTTTTTTTTTACTTATTTTTTTAATTTTGCACCCATTTTTTTTATTAACTTTATTAAAAAATGTTTTACTTTTTTACTAGTTCCTCTAGGGGATTTTAATCTGCAAACATCCGATCGCTTTTATAATATACTGCAATACTCCTGTATTATAAAACAGACAGGCATCTGCTAGGCTATGCCTCTGGCATGACCTAACAGGCATAACTAGTGGCAGACCTGGGGGTCTTTATTAGGCCCCTCAGCTGCCATAGAAGACACTGGCACTCTGCGATCTTATTAAGGGTGCCGGTGGGGTGAGAGAGGGAACTCCCTCTCGCTCTCCAAAATCGCTGTGAGCGCCGCATCTGAGTGGTTAAATGCTGCTATCAATCCCACCCGTTAGAGCAGGAATGCTCCCAGCCCTCAGCTACCTAAGGTAGCTGAGAGAAGGGAGATTTACCGGCTCCCTGCTCTATTTATTTATTCAGATGCAGCGCCGGAAAAAGGCTATTGCATCGGAATAAAGCCCGTTAGTGGCCGCCGTAAAACACTAATGGCCGGTCACTAACAGGTTAAGGGTGTAAAATGTGTTAGTAGCTGTTTGAGGAGTAATGTGTTTTTTTTTTATTTAGTTACTTATTTTTTCCTCTTTTTTTTTCTTATTTATTTATTTTCTCTATTCTTTTTCTTTCTCTCTCTCTCTCACTTCCCTCCCCACAAAATATTTTTGGTGGGTGATTGTTGATTTTCCAGCATTGACTTTTAGGATAGAGTCTGTACTACATAATATTTTGTTTAATATAATGTTAACTCGGAACGTTTTCTTAGTTTTTTTGTTATGTAGTATGGAATATTTTGTTATATAAGTCAACAACAATAAAAAATTATATGATAAAAAAAAACAAAAAACATCATGGTTGTGATGCACGATATCTCAGGTTTGTGGTCTTTGAGATGAAACATCCTACACGAAAAAATTAAAATATAGACAAATGGCTTTTCTGGATTTTAAACTGTATTCAAACTATGTTTTAATGAACAATTGACTTTAAGTTGGTTCATTGATCCTTTTCATCATCATATTTGCCCCAATGTCTTCCTTTATCATAATACAGCATTTGAATAGCATTTTTGATTGTTTTTCAGAAGCCTAGGTTTACTAAATACTACTGTATGGAGTAGCTACAGTGAAGGAAATAAGTATTTGATCCCTTGCTGATTTTGTAAGTTTGCCCACTGTCAAAGACATTAACAGTCTAGAATTTTTAGGCTAGGTTAATTTTACCAGTGAGAGATAGATTATATAAAAAAAAAAAAACAGAAAATCACATTGTCAAAATTATATATATTTATTTGCATTGTGCACAGAGAAATAAGTATTTGATCCCTTTGGCAAACAAGACTTAATACTTGGTGGCAAAACCCTTGTTGGCAAGCACAGCAGTCAGACGTTTTTCATAGTTGATGATGAGGTTTGCACACATGTTAGATCCACTCCTCTTTGCAGATCATCTGTAAATCATTAAGATTTCGAGGCTGTCGCTTGGCAACTCGGATCTTCAGCTCCCTCCATAAGTTTTCGATGGGATTAAGGTCTGGAGACTGGCTAGGCCACTCCATGACCTTAATGTGCTTCTTTTTGAGCCACTCCTTTGTTGCCTTGGCTGTATGTTTCGGGTCATTGTCGTGCGGGAAGACCCAGCCACGAGCCATTTTTAATGTCCTGGTGGAGGGAAGGAGGTTGTCACTCAGGATTTGACGGTACATGGCTCCATCCATTCTCCCATTGATGCGGTGAAGTAGTCCTGTGCCCTTAGCAGAGAAACACCCCAAAACATAATGTTTCCACCTCCATGCTTGACAGTGGGGACGGTGTTCTTTGGGTCATAGGCAGCATTTCTCTTCCTCCAAACACGGCGAGTTGAGTTAATGCCAAATAGCTAAATTTTAGTCTCATCTGACCACAGCACCTTCTCCCAATCACTCTCAGAATCATCCAGATGTTCATTTGCAAACTTCAGACGGGCCTGTACATGTGCCTTCTTGAGCAGGGGGACCTTGCGGGCACTGCAGGATTTGAATCCATTACGGCGTAATGTGTTACCAATGGTTTTCTTGGTGACTGTGGTCCCAGCTGCCTTGAGATCATTAACAAGTTCCCCCGTGTAGTTTTCGGCTGAGCTCTCACCTTCTTCAGGATCAAGGATACCCCACGAGGTGAGATTTTGCACGGAGCCCCAGATCGATGTCGATTGACAGTCATTTTATATGTCTTCCATTTTCTTACTATTGCACCAACAGTTGTCTCTTTGTCACCCAGCATCTTACTTATGGTTTTGTAGCCCATTCCAGCCTTGTGCAGGTCTATGATCTTGTCCCTGACATCCTTAGAAAGCTCTTTGGTCTTGCCCATGTTGTAGAGGTTAGAGTCAGACTGATTAATTGAGTCTGTGGACAGGAGTCTTTTATACAGGTGACCATTTAAAACAGCTGTCTTTAAAGCAGGCACCAAGTTGATTTGGAGCGTGTAACTGGTCAGGAGGAGGCTGAACTCTTAATGGTTGGTAGGGGATCAAATACTTATTTCTCTGTGCACAATGCAAATAAATATATATAATTTTGACAATGTGATTTTCTGTTTTTTTTTTAAATATAATCTATCTCTCACTGCTAAAATTAACCTAGCCTAAAAATTCTAGACTGTTCATTTCTTTGACAGTGGGCAAACTTACAAAATCAGCAAGGGATCAAATACTTATTTCCTTCACTGTACATATCTATAGCATTTTTTGTAATTGTTGCTAAATACAACTAAGTTATTGTACGTCAACGGGCAACTGAGAGTTTTGCAGCTTATGATTTAAAAAGCACATTTACATGTTAACGTCATAGTACCCTGATGAGTCTTTCAAACCACAGGATGAAATGCATAGGGACAACTTAGTTTTGAGGTGCTTTTTAGGGGCGTCACCGTTTTCTGGGTGTTTACACCAAACTTAATAAGGAACAATGGCAGAGCAAGTACAGGGTCCTGTAGGGATAGGTACCATCTGTAATGACATCGGCTGACCACTAGTCAACAAGACTAGAGTAGAGCTAAATTATAAACCAACAAGACTGTTTTTATGGAGCATGCTTCACACAAGCAACAAAAATACAAGAAACAGGGATTCACTGATTGAATACCGGGGTAGAACAAGATGAAGATGTCACCACACCACACTACTAACACCACACCACTAGCCCTCACTGTTTCAAATGCTGTTCCTATTGAAGTCCCTAATCTGCAGTGAATGTCCCTAACACAGCCCCCAGGAAAACACTAGGAACCAGCAAAAACTATTTGCCAATTCATGGAAACTAGGTAAACAGAAAAGAACACAATGAAATAGGATGAAACAAACTAACAGGACTAAACAAGCAAACACAGACTGAGGAAATACAAAGGCAGAGCTGGAATAAAAACAACCCACTAGACTGGAACACACAATCTGATTCTTACATGAAAAACACACATAGCAAGTACTAAAGATGCCACAGCCACTCTTCGTGTTTTCGTTTTTCACTCCCTGCCATCCATGAGCCATAACTTTTTTATTTTTCCATCAATGAAGTGGTGTAAAGACTTTTTTTGTTTTGCAGGAGGAGTTGTACTTTCTATTGACAATAATTAAATTACCATGTAATGTACTGAGAAACTGAAGAAATATTAAAATTTAAAAACTGAGATTCTTTAAATTTTAAGGTTTTCGTTTTTACGTCTTTTACCGTGTGGTAAAAATGACAAATTGACTTTACTCTGCTGGTCAATACGATTATGGCGATAACAAATTTATGTCAGTTTTATTATGTTTTACTACTTTTAGGAAGAAAAAAATAATTGTTAAAAAAAAAATTGTGCCGCCATATTCTGAATGCCATAATTTGTTCTACATTTTTTCGTCATTTGAGCTTATTTTTTGCAGGAAAAATAATGTTATATTGTAATAGTTCAGACGTCTATGGATGTGGTGATAATATATATATATATTTTTTACATTACTTTAGGGGAAATGTGGCGTTTTTTGAACTTTTAATATTTTTTTGTACACTACTGTGAAAACTTTATTTAACTATTTTTACACTTTTTATTAGTCTCTTTAGGGGATTTGAACCCACGATCTGATGACAACACTAATGTATTGCAGTGTATTCTCCTTTTTACAGGCTTCTGTTAAGCCCTGCCACAAATATTTATTACAATTTATATTTTAATATTAATCCATTTCCTCATATCTGTGATAAGTAGTAACAAAAAGAACAGTTGTTAATCTTTTTTTTTTCTTTCTTTTTTTAAAGTGCAGGGGATATAATTAAGGCTTAATCTTAATACCTACAGGTGCAGAAGGAGCCTACAACACTCATACTAGTAAATCTCTTATATCTATCTAGCACCACATATTTTGACTTCTTTGAAGTAAGAGCCAGAGTTATGTGTCATATGATTAATAAAACCTGAAATAAAAAAAGGTATGCGTATTGCGACACGTCTCTCACCAACTTCAAAACTATGCTGTCCAGCTCTCATGTCTACTTACACATCAGATCAACTAATCTCACAGAGGCAGTTCTCTGGAGAAAAGGATTATATTTAGGATTACCCCACCAGCTCCTCCAACTGTCCTAGTTAGTGCCTACCCTCCAAAGACTCATAACCTCCACAACCAAAAGTAGGTGAAAATCCACTAATCCTAATAGTTGAAGCCTCCCATCAACTTTAAAGGCATTTCCAACTAGAAATGTAAATATATTAGTGCATCAGATTTTAGAGACATCATTTACTTAGCATAGGTATTTGCATTTTGTTACATTTTATCATGGCTGCCATTTGTTGCAAAAGTGATAGTGGTGTCATCTAAGATAATTCAAAGCTGAAAGCCAATATGGCTGCACTTTAAAAAAAAAAAAATGTCTGTCACAATAAAACAGTAAAATGTCGATATTAGAGGAGCATGCGAGCATCTGATGAGTGATGCAAAGCTCCGCCCTCTCCGTACTACCGCCGAGTTCAGCGTGGCATTCAGAATGATAGGGTGAGGCTCTGATAGCCAGGGTGATCTGAGCCCTAAGCCCTGAGCCCTAAGTGTGACAAAGAAAATGGATGGACATCAGTCCCCAAGCAAAACAAGGTCCTGAAAGCCTGTTTGAGCTGACAAATTTGATCGAGCACTTAAGTGTGGCAGAGAGATAAAAAATTCACTGGAAGTGGTGAGCAGTTTATACAACTCAAGTTATGGAGTGGTTGAGGGTCGCAGTTGGTGACAGAAAAGAATAAAGAAAAGAAAGAGCAAGGAGCGGGTGAAGGAGGTACGGGGATTTTGGACTGGCTGTGTATACGCCATACGGTGGTGGTTATAGCAGCAACAGACAGAGGATAAAAGCCATATGGTGTTTATGTATACTTTATGTGAACCTTACTGAGACTGAGCCGGTTCGGGTCTTTTCCGCCCAAGGTTGTACAGCATCCCTGCTTCCTTATTTCTCCCGCCTTCTACTGCTTATGGAATGAAAATATATGAAAGCATGCTGATTATTCTGTGAGGAGGAATTTGGAGGCTAACAAAGTGCCCGTGTTTGACCTTCCTATAACCCTGGACGGTGAATTGCAACCTGCTCGTAAGGTTCAGTTGAATAACATTTTGTGCTGAGGGACAGGGATATTTACCCTGCGGTTGTTACTGGACACTATTTCTGGTAGAAGCCTGTCTAAAATGCCACAAAAAAAGAAAGAAGAGAAGCAAGAGGGAAATGGGAGGTCTGGAGCATGCCTGGAAACAAGGCAAAGGTTGATTCTGGTGATGTATATATGTCAGAGCTTGGTTGTAGCGCTGTATTTATGTACTGAGGTTGGTTGTGGTTCTGTATATATGTACTGAGCTTGGTTCTGGGGCTGTATGTATGTACTGAGCTTGGTTCTGGGGCTGTATATATGTAATGAGCTTGGTTCTGTAATTATATAGGATATATTTATAATAACAAAATTGCAGGGCAGATTGAATTGTTTTCAATTCATTGTATATTTAATGGGAACCTGTCTTGTTGTTTTAACCCCTTGAACCAACACCATGTGGTAATACGTGACCTGACAATATTTCAAAATGTACGTTTTTTTCAGATGCAGCAAAATCTATAAAATCAACTTTTAAAACGGTGCACACTATATGCTAATTACTCATTAAAGGCTCATGGGAAATTCCCGCCATCCTGTAGAGTCACATAGTCCTGCCTCCAAACCCACCTTTCCATGTTTGATTTACATCCCCCTGGCTGATATAACTTTCTCGGATGCGCCATTGCCTTGTAATACTTGGGGGGCTGTGTGGCACTATATACAAGAGGGGGCTGTGTGGCACTATACACAAGGGGGAGCTGTGTGGCACTATATACTAGAGGCTGTGTGGCACTACTAAGGGGGGGCTAATGGCACTATCTACTAGGGAGGCTGTATGGCACTATTTACAAGGGGGAGGGCTGTGGCTTTATCTACAGGCGGCTGTGTGTGGCGCAATCTACAGGGGTCTGTGTGTGGCGCTATCTATCAAGTGGGGCTGTGTGGCACTTTCTTCTAAGGGGGGCTGTGTGGCACTATATACAAGGGAGGAGGCTGTGTGACACTATATACAGGGGGAGCTGTATGGCACTATATACAGGGGGGCTTTTTGGTGATAACTACAGAGGGTGGTGGGGGGCGCTATCTACAAATGGGGTGTGACTCCGTCTTCAGGCGGGGCTGTATAGCTCTGTCAACAGGGGGGCTGTATGGCACAATTTACAGGGGGCACTATCTTTAAGGGGGGCTGCGTTTGTCACCTGGGGGTGGGGCCCAGACAAGAGTTACTAATCACTGGTTACTAGTAAACAGAGGAAGAAATATGGGGACATAAAAAGCAGAATGATACAAGCCGAATTGAAATACTCTTTAATTTACCCAGCCAAACTGAGGGTCGTCCTTTTTTTTCCCAGAACTCTGAGGAAGCAGACGCCTAGATGGAGTCTATGGGACTTTAGTATGAGTTTATGCTGCTAATTGGAGAATGATCTAAGTGGCGGGACAGAAGGGGGGAGCAAAATGCTAAGTATAGGGGTTCTATAGACAAAGGTGTAGAAAGCCATCTCGTGAGGGAAGGTGCGGGGGGAGTAGGGGTTGGGAAGCCAAGAAAGGGGTCCTCTCTTTCTTTCTTTTTTTAAACAAAGGAGACGTTAAGGATTATATAATTTAATCTAAAATACAAAATTAAAGATATGCTATATTTGATTGGATTAAGGGATATCTGCCTGCAGTACTCTGTTTGCAGATACACATCTTGATAAAGATTCAGTGGGGTGGATTAGAAAGAGATGGGCTACAATTAGCATTCAGTTTATACAACATTCCCTAGGGGAGTACTCATAATAATTCAGCAAAAAAATAATAATTCATATATATTTCATAAAACAGATAACCAAGTCAGATATCTTTTCTTGTTCTTTAAAGTGGAAAATGTACAATTGGTAATAGTGAATATTTATGTTCCTCCGCCATATAATCTGAAGGTGCTTACTGAGCTACAGAAATATATGGCGGATAAATGACAATGTTTGATGTTGGCGGTGGAAGATTACAATTGTGTAGGACGCAGATTTAGATAGAAGATTGATGAATGTAAATTATCGGTATAACATAACTGTTCTCTCTGAACTATAGCCGAATTTGAATAGACAGATTTATGGCATATTTCTAATCCAGAGGATTGTGTATTTTCATGTTACTCTAAATCTCATCATTCTGTATTGACATGGAACTTGGTAATAAATTAAGCTTGGCAAGGAATGTAAAAGTAAAATATATTCCCATGTCACTATCAGATCGCTCTCCCTTGATAGTAGAAACGGAATTGGCAGTCAAACGTACAGCATCACCTTTTAGAAAACATCCACATTGGTTAAATGTAATTAAGGATAAGGAAGATCTAGGGAATCCTTCCTTTATAGAAATAATGGGTCAGCAAATGCTCTCATAGTCTGGGATGTGGTCATAGCCTTTCTAAAAGGATTAATGTGTAATAAGATATGTCATTGGGAAAAAATCTAAATAAAGAATTTAAAGAGGCAGAAAAGGTTTAATAAGAAATAAAACAAAATTGTGCTTGGGATTCATTAGAATCCAATATAGCTGAGTGGGAGAGAGCTCAGTCAGAGCTTAAAGATTTATATTTAGAAAAATCTCAATCCTCAATTTTTTTTATGTGGCTAAATGCTATGAGGAAGGAAAAAAAGCATGGAGGATGCTAGCCAACGCTGCAAACAGCCAAAATAAGAAATTGTGGGTAGGGGCTATTAGGAATGAGAGGGGGCAGATAGTGAAGGATCTGGAACAAATAGTATTGAGATTTAAGGACTACTATGAAAAATGGTATACTTCTAAAACTGATTATAAGGGAGAGCATCTTAAAAAATGAATGAATGAATGTGAAAAATATTCCATTTAGAAAATTAACAGATGAAGATAGGGAAAGTTTGGAGAAACCAATTCAGATTAAAGAGGTAGAAGCAGCTATAAAATTAACTAGAAAAAAAAAAAAAGAGAAAAGCCCCGGGAAGATGGAATACACTTCGAGATCTAATTCATGAGGATTAAACTGGAATTATCCCAGTGAGGAGCCTATATTCGAATATTAGAAGGGTATATATATACTAATTTATCTGCTATTGGTGAAGATGGAAATGATAGTGGGATATTATCTTTGGATGCCACTAAGGCATCCGATTGTGTGGAATGGGAATATTTGTGGGAAGTATTGGGTTGTTTTGGGTTTGGCAGTACATTTTTGGAGTGGATTAAACTTCTATATGCTAACCCACGAGCGAGGGTGGCGGTGAATGGGGGGATGTCCCTGCCTTTTGCCCTTTCTAGGGCCACTAGGCAGGGCTGTCCCTTATCCCCGCTGCTCTTTGCACTGGCAATAGAGCCATTTGCCATACAAATAAGGGAGAGTACAGTTAAGGGATATAAATGTGGAGCAGTGGAAGAAAAAGTGGCATTATATGCTGATGATCTGCTGCTGTTCTTAAAGGATGTTTTCTCAGACCTGGGAAAGTGATGGAGTTTATTAAGGATTTTGGATACTTTTCAGGGGTGAAGATAAATTGGGAGAAGTCTAATCGGATGAGGTAATATTAAGGGGAATATAGGGGTACGAGTCTTAGAAAAGGAATTAAGCTTTAAATATTTAGGGGTGTATATTTTACTGAAAGTAGAGGATTAAATGTCTCACCCCTCCTGGGTAGGCTGAAAAGGAAAGTGAAGATCTGGTGTAGACTACCTATATCTATGGCAGGCCAAATTAATTTGATTAACATGATTTTCCTTCCCCAGATTTTATTCATATTGTAGAATTCCCCTATATGGATACCAAGTAATATATTTAAGATCCTGGGTTCAGTAATAAGAGAGTTTATTTGTTGGGGAGACCTCCAAAAAGAAAAAGTGATCTATTGCAACATTCAGGTGAGGGAGATGGGATGTCACTTTCAGATTGGTTTATTTATTTTATAGCTTCACAGCTTCCATATTTGCAGAGAGGCGAGATAAATCCTATAATTAGTTCTTTGCTGAGTAAAATGGATAATAAGGGACGGTATGAAACACATTTTGAGTCGGGAATATTGAGTAACAGAGAGTATAACAATGAAATTTTGAAATTGATGAATGGGATATTGGGTGCAGTCAAAAACATAATATAGGTTAGCTTGTAGGGCTAAATGGGAAAGGTTCTTTGGAGAAATAGCGGAAGAAACATGGAAGGAGATAGTCCGGTGTCCTTTGGTGGTCTCATTTAGGGCCTCACACAGGGTCTCTCAATTCTCTCTTTTACATCGATTATACCATACATCAGCACTCCCTAATAAAATAGGATTACTGGATTTGGACAAGTTTCAAAGGTGTGGTTAAGAACATGCAGGGTTGGTACATTTAATTTGGAAATGTCCTAAACTTTTTAGACACTGGTCAGAAATCATAAAATAGATAAATAAAATCTTTGGGTAACATTTAGATCGTGACCCAGTGATTTTTATATTGGGGAGGTGAAGCAATTGGTGTTACAAGAGTTTAAAAGAAGGGCATTAACCAGGATACTGTTTCAGGCTGACCGCCGGCAAGTCCTACTCACCAGTAGCCACAACCGCAGGACACTCGGAGCTTACCGCGTCTCCCTCCCCAGGGAGGCCGGCACATGCAGCTCTCCTCTACTTTGTCTAGGGTGCGCGCACGCTCGTTCCTTGCCTTAAATGACCAGCGCGTGCACCAGTAAAATTGTCTCTACCCAATCACAACAAACCCTTGACTTTAAAAAGAACTCTGCCTGTATCCTGCTTTCCTGTATTCTGTATCCCGTATCCAGTATCAGGTAATTGTGTTTATGTTCCAGTGTCGGAGTCGAATTCACCATCTGTGCCCGGGTTACGTGCCGGCCCGTGGGCCAAGATGACTACGCTACTTCTGTGTCAAGTGTCTGCCAAGTCAAGTGTCAGCCAAGCCAAGTGTCAGTTAAGTCAAGTGTCTACAAGTCAAGTGTCTGCCAAGAGTATCTGGCAAGTCAAGTATCTGGCAAATCAAGTATCTGCCAAGTCTTCTCACCAGGTACTCTTGTCCTAAAGACTATCTTTAACTCTTGTTTGGCCAACTGTAAACCCGCTACAGCAGAGCAGTCCAGTGGGTCCACATACCCCACAGTCGTGACAGTATGCCCAGGCAATGGATCCCGCTGGTCAACCCAAAACAGCGGTGCAGTTGATGCAAGCAGACATAATCTCCAGGCACGTCAGGATCAGCTCCTACAGGCTGTAAACACTGTTTACATTTTCCTTCTGTGCCTCCTCTGGCTGCTTCCGCTACTCCACCACCTACTATCCCTCCTGCCTGTTCTGGGTCTGTAATTTTGTTGCCTCTACCTCCTCGCTACGATGGGGATGCTATGACCCGTAGAGGCTTCATCAATCAGTGTACAATCCACTTCAAGTTACATGCTTATATCTTCCCCTCTGATGAGACCAAAGTCGCTTTTATTATCTCCGTCCTCTCTGGCAAAGCCCAGGCATGGGTGAACCCCATCTTGGAATGAAAGGGTCCGGAATTCTCTGATTTGCCACGATTTGCCACTATTTCGAGAGACTTTCTGTACAGTGTTCGAAGAACCGGGCCGAACATCTTCTGCAGCTGCTTCACTGCTGACTCTCAACCAAGGGGAATCAACTGTAGTGGAGAAAGCCATCAACTTCCGTACGTTGGCAGCGGAGCTGGTTTGGAATAATGAGGCCTTAGTGTCAACTTTCTGGCAGGGATTTGCCTCTCATAAAAGATTAGTTGGCAGCTCGAGAGCTTCCATCTACCTTGGATGCCTTAAAACTCCTGGCAACCCGGATCGATATGAGGAACAAGAGCGCACTCTGGAAGTTTGCCGGAAGAAGAGATCTTGTCGACTGGCACCCGAATTTACTGGGCCTATTGCCCTGTCCTTTGGTACCTCCAGAGAAGCCAATGCAAGTAGACAGACTCAGACTGTCTGACCAGGAGCGGCAGCGCAGACATTCGACTGGATTGTGTCTGTCCTGTGGTCTCAAGGGTCATTTCGTTTGCCAATGCCCTCAGAAACTGGAAAACTCCAGCACCTAGGCTTGATTGGACGGACAATCCTAGGTGAATGATTTCTCCACTGCCTAAGCCACTCTGTGGACTGCCTCCACAGTATGCTAGCTATGCGGATGTTTTCAGCAAGTAGGAGGAAGAGGACCTTCCTTCTCATCGTCCATATGATTGCCCTATTGAGTTGCTCCCTGAATCCTCACCGCCTCATGGACGGGTCTAGTCTCTCTCCTTGCCTGAAACCCAGGCTGTCGGAGTATTTCAGAGTATGTCAAGGAGAACCTAGAGAGGGGGTTCATCAGAAGGTCTACATCACCAGCCTTAGCTGGATTTGTCTTAGTGGAGAAAAAGGATGGATCACATCCGCAAGGTTTCCGTGCCTTACAGAGATTTCTTGGATTCGCAAGTATTTATCATCAGTTCATCCCAAATTTCTCGTCCCTTACTGCTCCTATCTCAGTTCTTACCAAGAAGTGAGTGAATGCTAGGGGCTGGAGCCCTGAGGCAGAGTAGCATTCTCCAGTCCCAAGAGCGCCTTCACTTCCGCCTCTGTTCTTCCTCATCCTGATGTGACTCGACTTCTTTCCATGGAGGTTGATGGCTCATCCATTGGTACTGGAGCACTCCTGTTTCAAAAGAATTTTAAGGGTAAGGCAGTATCATGTGGATTTATCTCCAAACTCTTCTCTCCTGAGAATTACTTGTGGTCAAGTTGGCCTTGGAAGAGTGAAGACATCTGCTAAAGGGGGCTGCCCATCCCATCATCATCTTCACAGATCACAAAAATCTTACATATTTGCAGTCTGCACAGTGACTGAATCTCCGTAAAGCCAGATGGTCGCTGATCTTCGCTAGATTTAGATTCCTTCATTAAGGCCGATGCCCTGTCCTGGTCATTCGAGACTGATGACTCTGAAGAAAGTCCTCAAAACATTATTGGTCTTTCTAGGATCCCTCTACAGATCAGGGACATTCCTCCTGGAAACACTTTTGTCCGTCCTGCTGATAGGATCTAGATTTTCCGCTGGGAGCATAATTCTAAACTGGCTGAGCACTCCTGGTGTCCGTAAGATTCGGGACTTTATTGCTCGTCATTATTGGTTGCCCTTGCTACCTAAAGATATCTTGGACTATGTTTCCTCCTTAGCTAACTGTGCCCTAAACAAGTCTTCTCATTCCAAACCTGCTGGTCTACTCCAACCTCTGCCGGTGCCTGATGCTCCCTGGCACCACATCGCCATGGACTTTATCACTTATATTGCCCCTTCTGCTGGATGTACTACTGTCTTGGTCGTGGTGGACCATTTTTCCAAAATGACACATTTCATTCCTATAACTGGCCTTCCCTCTGCTCCTCGTCTGGCAAGTTTGTTCATTCAGCATATCTTTCGTCTGCACGGACTACCCATCCATATTGTGTCTGACCGGGGTGTACAGTTTATGTCCAAGTTCCTTGTAGACTTTGAGATGTGAAGCTGGACTTTTCTTCTGCTTATCTAACAGTCAAGTGGAAAGGATCAACCAAATACAAGAAAATTATCTTCGTCATTTTGTTTCAGTTCAACATGACATTTGGGTACAGCTTCTGCCTTGGGCCAAATTCTCATACAATAACCATATAAGTGACTGTTCTGCTTCTTCCCGGTTCTTCATTGTATACAGTCAGCATCCACACATTTCTCTTCTTGTGCAAGCTATATCTCAAGTGCCTGCAGCCAATTCTTCCTTCTCGAGTTTACTTCACACCTTGCAGCAAACCAATTGATACTTCAGGCAGTTGAATGCATGCAAAGATATGCCGATAAGAAAAGAAAAGTTCCACATCAGTTTTCCCCTGGAGTCAAGGTCTGGCTGTCTTCAAAAAACATTAGTCTAAAGGTCCCCTCCCACAAATTTGCTCCCAGTTTTCTCGGTCCCTTCAAGGTTTTACAACAAATTAACCTTGTGTCCTATAAGCTTCGGCTGCATCCTACCCTCAAAATTCCCAACTCGTTCTATGTGTCTCTTCTAAAACCTGTGGTCCTGAACCATTACAGCAATTCTAGTTCTGCAATTGTTCCCAGTGGTTCTTCTGACGTCTTTGAGGTAAAGGAGATCCTGGACTACAAGAGGGTAGGACGGAAGACTTTATATCTGGTGGACTGGAAAGGATTTGGTCCTGAGGGGAGGTCTTGGGAGCCTGAAGTCTCAAGTCTCTTCAAGAAGTTCCTCCTACACTCTGGACCTAAGAAAAGGGGCGTACGGTTATGCCTGCGGTCGCTGACAGCCGGCATGTCCTAGTCACCTGCATACGCGACTGTAGTACACTCAGAGCTTGGCACACTGGCACACGAGGCTGCAGCTGTCCTCTGCTTCCCCTACGTGTGCGCGCTCGTTCATTCTCGGCCGTAAAGGGCCAGCGCGTGCACCAGTATAATTGTCCCTACCCATTTCCAACACGCCCTGGACTTTAAAAAGGACTCTGCCCTCTTCCTCCATGCCTGATCGTTGTTGTGTCTTCCCATGTTTGTTCTGCAAATGGTTCTTTAGCTGTATCCTGTTTTCCTGTATCCTGTATCCCTTATCCCACATCCAGTAATTGTGTTTAGGTTCCAGTGCTAAAACTAGAGTCAGAGTCAAGTTCACCATCTGTGCCCCGTGTACGTGCCGCCCGTGGGCCCTGATGACTACACTACTTCTGTGTCAAGTGTCTGCCAAGCCAAGTTTCAGTCAAGTCAAACGTCTGCCAGGTATCTGCCAAGTCTTCTATCCAGGTACTCTTGTCCTAAAGACTATCTTTGACTCTTGTTTGACCAGCTGCTATTCCGCTACAGCGGAGCGGCCCAGTGGGTCCACCTACCCCATAGTCGTGACAATAATGGTGAAAAATTGAATAGCAATTGAACCATCCACATTGATAAAGTGGAGTAGGGTGGTAGACAATATGGTGAAAATAGAAAGAATATATATGGGAATAAAGGGCAGGGGCATAATTTCCCTGAAATATTAAAAGTTTGGCTAAACCAGAATGAAAATAATAGATAACTGCTTATCCAAAGATTAGAGGAGCAGTGTAGTCAGTGTAGTTCTTGTGTTTTTTTCCTATTCCTTTTTTTTTCTCCTTTTCTTCTTCTTCCGTATGGGTTCAGTGGGATTTCATAATAATTAGATGTTTTTATTTATATTCTAAGTTTTATTTCTTGTCTTTTTTGGTATAAAAATAAAATAAGAAATAAAAAAACAGTAAAAATTGACTAAATGTCATGTGTAAATATACAAATGTAATCATCTTTATCTTCACTCTTAACACATTAAATACACAGTGGCAAGAAACTTTAACTTGACTTTTTCAATGGCTTTGTTGTGTGATATCACGCTGCAGCAAGTTATCAGACTCAAGATAAACTGTCTCTCTCTGCTATTTCACCTCCTGGCCAGCAAACCCTTTCTCTCTATCCACTATTATTTTTACAGATAAACTGGTTCACCATTCCGCACTAACACATAGCATTACCTGCATCTAACCTGCATGTGACTAAACCTGAATGGAGGGTGTGCTGGGTTTACATAGGATGCACTTGATTAACGCCAGGTGAGGCAGAGCTGCAGCTAAACAAAATATATGTATCTTTCCTGCCGCTTGATATGAAGGTAGCTGCAGTTTAACCCATAATAAACCTTATTGTTGTTGTTACTTTACTTTTGTTCTGTATTTGCTCAAAATAAATACGAGCATTGTTTGCGAAATCCTGAGTGAGGACTGTTTATGATGGCAAGAATACCCACACCACAACATATGGTGTACTGGACTAAGTACATTTGACTACTCTGTGCATGGCAGCAGGGGCGTAGCTAAAGGCTCATGGGCCCCGATGCAAAAGTTCTTATTGGGCCGCCCCCCCCCCCCGCAAACTCCTCTTGGCCGACGGTCCTCAGCTTTCAGCTGCATCGCTGGGTCTCCTAAGTGACCCAACAATGCAGCACTAGCAGCCAGGGGCGTCACTAAGGACTTAAAATGTCAGGGGAAATAGCCCCAATACATATGTTTACGCCCAAAAAAAATGTATGTGTGTATATGAGACAGCATAGCATATCTATAGCACTACGACCCTATTAACTATAGATAGGATTAGATACAGTGGCTCATCAGACAGTATCACACATGATAGGATTAGGTACAGTGGCTCAGCAGACAGTATCACACATGATAGGATTAGATACAATGGCTCAGCAGACAGTATCACATATGATAGGATTAGATACAATGGCTCAGCAGACAGTATCACACATGATAGGATTAGATATAGGGCCCAGCAGATAGTATCACACATCATAGGATTAGATACAGTGGCTCAGCAGACAGTATCACACATGATTGGATTAGATATAGGGCCCAGCAGACAGTATCACACATGATAGGATTAGATATAGGGCCCAGCAGACAGTATCACACATGATAGGATTAGATACAGGTTTCAGCTCGCTGACATTGCAGCTCCAGCGCTGGACCCAGGAAAGATAAGAATAATAATTTTGCTTCTTTATGTGTTACTGATTATTTTTGTGTTTGTGTTTTTTTACAGGTTCGGTTGTTGGACTTCGGATTCGAGGACTTCAATGACAGCGTTTTTTTATTGTCAATAAAATGGTTAATGGGGGTTATGTTTTTTTATTTCAATAAAATATTTTTTCTATGTGCTTGTATCTTTTTAAACTTTATTATCACCGCCTTAGTAATGGCCGCTGGCTGACTGGCAACCTCCATTACTAAGGCGGGGCTTAATGTTAGCCGGTGCAAAGGCCAACACTAACCCCCATTATTACCCCGGTATCCACCGCCACCAGGGGTACTGGGAAGCGCCGGGTACGAACCAGTACCCGACCATCTGTAGTGACGGGCAGGCACCGGGGCGGCCGCAGGCTGGTAGTATTAGGCTGGGGAAGGCAAAAAACAGTGGCACCTACCACCCTGGTAATGCTGCCTGCTGCTGCTGCTGTGCTGCATCTGGCTGGTTATGAAAATTGTGGGGACGGACCACACATCGTTCATTCCAATTATTTTTTATTTTATTTTTTTTAAATGATGTGGGGTCCCCCTCATTTTTCATAACCAGCCAGATACAATAAAGCAGCAGCAGCCTAGCATCACCAGGGTGGGAAGGGCCACTGTTTTTGGCCTTTCCCCTCCTGATAATACCAGCCTGCGGCCGCCCCAGTGACTGACCATCACTACAGATGGTCAGGTACTGGATCGTACCCGGCTCTTCCCAGCACCCCTGGTGGCGGTGGGTACCGGGGTAATAAAGGGGGTTAGTGTTAGCCTCTGCACCGGTTAACACTAAGCCCCGCCTTAGCAATGGACGCGGTCAATCAGCCAGCGGCCATTACTAAGGCGGTAGTAATATAGTTTAAAAAAAACCACAAGGACATAGAAAAAATATTTTATTGAAATAAAAAAAAAACACACAACCCTCATTAACCATTTTATTGATAATAAAAAAGCCGTCATCGAAGTAGTCCTGGAATCCGACGTAGTCCAACGAACGAACCTGTAAGAAAACACACCAAAAAAACAGATTAGTAACACATGTGTTAGGCTTAGATACAGGGCCCATGTGTGATACAGTCAGTGGGATCCTGTATCTAAGCCTACCACAAGGTAAGCTTAGATACAGGGTCCAGCAGACAGTAATCTTATACAGTATAAGATTACTGTGTGCTGGGGCCCTGTATCTAAACTTACAGTGTGGTAGGCTTAAATACAGGGCCCATCAGACAGGATCACACATGGGCCATGTATCTAAGCCTACCATGTGATTGGCTTAGATACAGGGCCCAGCAGACAGCATCACACAATCTGTGATCCTGTCTCATGGGCCCTCTAAGCCTGCTACATCGTAGGCTTAAAGGGGTTGTCCAGTCCCTAAATATTGATGGCCTATCCTCAGGATAGGCCATCAATAGCTGATGTGTCGTGGTCCGTCTCCCGGGACCCGCCAATCAGCTGTTTTGAAGCTGCCGCAGCACTCGTACGAGAGCTGCTTTCCTTTTTATTTCACTTACTCGCTCACACTGTGAATCGCCGACACTGATTCACAGTGTGACCAGAATGAAGTGACCGGAATGAAGGGGAAGCAGCTCTCGTACGAGGGCTGCGGCCCCTTCAAAACAGCTGATTGGTGAGTCCCGGGAGTCGGACCCCGCCAGTCAGCTTTAGCAGTCAGGGCTACTAATCTTACCTTCCTCTTCAGCCGTGGCGGAGGTCCTGTCCTCTCGATGTTGTGCGCGGCGCAGAGCGCTGTGACGTCATGCGCTGCGCACAGCGCTTGACGTCAGGACCTCCGCTGCGATCCGGAACCAGGAAGGTAAGTACAGTCTGTTACTATAGTAACAGGGGCTCGCGGCCCGAGTTACTATAGTAAATTCTTATTGATGTGGTGCGGGGGGCCGTGGGCCCCCTGGCTTCGGGGCCCGGTCGTAATTGCAACCGCTGCGACCCTTATAGCTACGCCACTACATGGCAGGAAGAGGACGTGGCAGGAGATTTATATGAACTCAATCTCCTAGACGATCTCAGCGTACCAAGGAATCTAAACTGGCAGAAGGACATCACCCAGCAGCTAAAGCAACCTCTGTATCCAAAATGGAAGGTACCCAGACAGAGGTATGCAAACCCGTGATTCGAGAGGAGGGTGCTGCAGCTGAGAATGGCACTGATCCTCCTGTGAGCAGTGGCATAACTATAGGGGTCACAGCGGTCGCAATTGCGACCAGGCCCCCAGCACCACATGAATGAAAAGTTAGTATAGTAACTGGGGCCTATGTAATAAACTACATGGGCCCCCATTACTATAGTAACTGACAGTACTTACATTCCTCCTTCCGGAGCGTAGCGGCACTCCTGACATCACAGCGCTGTGCGCAGCGCATGACGTCACAATGCTATGCGCTGCGCACAACATCCCGTCCCTGGATGGAGTCAGGAGTTCCGCTGCGGCCGGAGAGGAGGTTAAGTTTAATACCACTGTCTGCTGGAGCTGAAGGGTTGGGGTCCGATTCCCGGGACTCCCGCCAATCTGCTGTTTTGAAGGGGGTGCGGCGCTCATACAAGCACTACTTCTTCATTCCGGTTACTTTCTCACACTGAATTGCCAACACGGACGTGTCAGTGATTCACAGTGTGAGCAAGTAAGGGAAATGAAGGGGAAGAAGCGCTCATATGAGCGCTGCACCCCCTTCAAAACAGCTGCTTAGCGGGGGTCCCGGGAGTCGGACCCCGACCCATCAGCTATTGATGGTCTATCCTGAGGATAGGCCATCAATGTTTAGGGACTGGACAACCCATTTTAAGCCTACCATGTGGTAGGTTTAGATACAGGGCCCCAGCAGACAGTAATCTTATACTGTATGAGATTACTGTCTGCTGGACGCTGTTTCTAAGCCTACCTTAGGCTTAGATACAGGGTCCAACAAACAGTATCACACATGCACTTGGGCCCTGTATCTAACCCTACCATATGTGTTAGGTTGTGTTCACATCAATGTTGCCCTTCTGTTGAGGGGTTCCGTCTGAGGTTTCTGTCGGGTAACCCCTCAATGGAACGGCAAACTAAAACCTCAGGTTCCATTTCCCTCACCATTGATCTCCATGACGACGGAAACATTGCTAAAGGTTTCCGTTTATCACCGTTGTGACAGGGTTCCATTGTTTTTGACGCAACCAATAGCGCAGTCGACTGCGCTATTGATTCCATCAAAACAACGGAACCCTGTCACAATGGTGACAAACGGAAACCTTTAGTAACGTTTTCCTTCACAAACAAAAAAATATCTTGATCCAGCGCTGGGTTTAAAAGGAAATATTTTCCACTTTATTGAAAAATTTGTTTAAAAATTGCAGCGAGCACAGAGGGGTGGATGCATAGTGTCACGAAGGGTCTGTGGACCCACTGGGCCGTACCGCCTTGGCGGTAAGGCAGCTGGCCAACAGGGAGCAGGTGAATGTCTATAGTTCTATAGGTACCTGTGGCAGCGCAGACAGCAGCAGGGCAGGCTCGGCTGGGACTAGGTAGCAGGCGGACGTCAGGCGAGGTGAAGCAGGTCAGACGTGGATACAGCACAACACGACTTTGGCACAGCTCAGTGCTAGACCAGGATTGAATGGATTGCTAGGAACAGGAACTGGAAACAGGTATAGGTACAGGTACAGCGACAGGAACAGGAACACACTAGGCGGCCATCACATAGACAAACTAGGGAACACAACAACGCTCAGGCATAGAACTAGGGGGCTGGACCCCTCTTATAGTCCAGGGTACTCACGGGTCAAAGTTCATCCACGAGATCTGGTGCGCGTGCTGCCCCTTACCCTACGGGATCTGGCTGAGGTGAGTGGACGCGAGCGCTGGCGTCTCCTGAGGAGGAGGCTGGGGCCATCGCTTGCCGACACGTGGCTGTGGCTGATAGGGGGAGGTTGGAGCTGACAGCCCAGCTTACATGTTTCAAACGATTCTCTCGTTCTTATTCATGAAGGGAAACGGAAGCTGAGGTTTCAGTTTGCCTATCCATTGAGGGGGTTACACGACGGAAACCGCCGATGGAAGGTGTTTTTTTGAAGGTTCGGTCGTTCGAGGACTACTTCGATGATGGACTTTTTTCATTATCAATAAAATGGTTAATGTGGGCTGTGGGTTTTGTTTTTTTATTTCAAAACCTGCTTTTTCTATGTCTTTGTATTTTTTTTAAACTTTATTACTACTGCCTTATGATGGAGGAGCACTGGGGCGGCTGCAGGCTGGCATTATTAGGCTGGGAAAGGCCAAACATGGTGGCCCTTCCCACCCTGGTGATGCTAGGCTGTGTTGTATCTGGCTGGGTATGAAAAATGGGGGGGACCCCACGTCATTGAAAAAAACAAAACGTACATTTGTTTTTTCGAAGGAACGAAGTGGGGTTCCTCTATTTTTTTAACCAGCCAGATACAACATAGCAGCAGGCTAGCATTACCAGGGGGGGAAGGGCCACTGCTTTTGGGCTTTCCCAGCATCATAATACCAGCCTGCGGCCGTGCCCCTACCCACCCATCACTACAGATGGTCGAATACTGGATCATACCCAGCTCTTCCTGGTACCACTGGTGGCAGTGGGTACCATGGCAATAATGAGGGGTTAGTGTTAGCATCTTCATGTCTAACATTAAGCCTTGCCTTAGTAATGGACATTGTCAACCAGCCAGCGGCCATTACTAAGGTAGTAGTAATAAAGTTTAGAAAAATCCAAAGACATAGGAAAAATATTTTATTGAAATAAAAATCCCACACAACCCTTGTTATCCATTTTATTGAGAATAAAAAAAATGCCATCATCGACGTAGTCCTCAAATCGGAAGTAGTCCAACAACCGAACTTGTAAAAAAAACCAAACACACAAAAATAATTAGTAACACAAAAAAGCGAAACAATTATTATTCTTACACATATGCCCGGTGGCGCCGCTAGCAGCAGTTATGGCTGCTACAGCGGTAGCGCTACTGCGGGGCCCGGCAGCCGAGCCTCCAACAAGTATGGGCCGGGCGACACAGGCCCTCTCATGCCCATAGGAGTCGCTAGCACCAGAGGGGGCCCCGGTGCTAGCGACAGCCAAATACATGCATTAGCGCTGAATGGCCGGGCATGTTCCTTATAATGACGCTGATTGGCGGGGCAAAATGACTTGCCCCGCCAATCAGCGCCTTTCAACAACGCTAGCAGCGCGATGACATCATTGCGCCGCTTCCGTGCTTGAAAGGTGCTAATTGACGGGGCAAGTCATTCTGCCCCGCCAATCAGCGTCATTGTACGATGCGTCGTTCAGCTCCAGCAGACCTGCTCAGAAGAGAGCAGGTCTGCATTGCCATCGGACTGCGCGGGAACGGGATCATGAGAGTATGTAAAGCTTTTTGTTTTTTTCTAATAAAACTGTGACTGGCATTATCTATAGTGAGGGCTCTAGCTACAGGGGGGGTCATCTATATTTGGCCACTATATACAGGGGGGGTTTATATGTGGGAATGTGGGGCACTATCTACAGGGGGGGGTCTATATGAGGGGATGTGAGCCGCTAGATACAGGGGGGTCTATATGTGGGCTACTATATACAGGGGTGGTCTATATGTGGGCCACTATATACAGGAGGGTCTATATGTGGGGATGTGGGCCACTATCTACAGGGTGGTCTATATGTGGGGATGTGGGCCACTATCTACAGGGGGTCTATATGTGGGCCACTATCTACAGGGGGTCTATATGTGGGCCACTATATACAGGGGGAGCTATATGTGAGACCCTATATATAGGGGTGGGCTATATGTAGATCACTATCTATAGACAAGATATTTTTAGGGCACTTTTTATAGGGGTGGGCTATATGTGGGACACTATATACAGGGGTGGGTTACCTGTGGGGCACTAGCTACAGGGTGGCTATATGTAGGGCACTGTCTACAGGGGTGGGCTATATGTGGGACGCTATATACAGGGGGAGCTATATGTGAGACTATCTACAGAGGTGGGCTATACGTGGAGCACTATCTATAGGGGAAGCTATATGTAGGGCAGCACGGTGGCTCAGTGGTTAGCACTATTGCCTTGCAGCTCTGGAGTCCATATGTAGGCACTATCTACAGAGGGCTGTATGTGGGACACTATCTACAGGGGCTTTTATGTAGGGCACTATCTACAGAGGCTCTATGGGGGTCACTATCTACAGGGGGCTATGGAGGCACTATCTACAGGGGGCACGGTGTGTGTGGGACACAGTGTATGATACTATTATAATCAGGGACACAGTGTATGGCGCTATTATAGTTAGAGGTGCAGTGTATGGCGCTTTATTATATTTAGAGGTATTGAGAATTTTAACTTCGTTTATAGGTGCAGAAATATTTTAAAAGTGAGAAGCTGAAGACATCTGAGTGGAAAAAACTGCAGAAATGGGTCGTGGCCGGAAGAAATCCATCATAGAGGTCTGGACCGGAGGGAGAAGAAAATAACTAGAATCTGAGATGTCACCGGTGAGTCACTTAATGTAAATGTTTATTCTGCCACTAATCAGTACTGTAGTCACTGTATGATCTGCAGTGAGATGATGGTGGTATGATTTTTTTTGTGAAACAGCATCTCCCAGTATATCCTCACCATTGTTCGGGCCATGCTGGGAGCTGTAATTTTACGCCGTACAAACCTATACGGCTGGGGTTTTACTAAATTGAGCTGTATTTGTTCTGGTGTTGTATATATGTACTGATCTTGGTTCTGATGCTGTATGTAAGTACTGAGCTTTGTTCAGGTGCTGTGTATACGTATGAGATTAGTTTTGGTGTTGTATATATGTAATGAGTTTTGTTCTGGGGATGTATATATGTACTGAGCTTGGTTCTGGTGCTGTATATATGTACTGAGGTTGATTCTGGTGCTGTATATATGTACTGAGCTTGGTTCTGGAGCTGTATTTATGTACTGAGGTTGGTTCTGGTACTGTATATATGTTTTGGGCTTGGTTCTAGTGCTGTATTTATGTACTGAGCTTTGTTCTAGTGCTGTATATATGTACTGAGCTTTATTCTGGTGCTGTATATATGTACTGAGCTTGGTTCTGGGGATGTATTTATGTACTGAGCTTGGTTCTAGTGCTGTATTTATGTATTGAGGTTGATTCTGGTGCTGTATATATGTACTGAGCTTGGTTCTGGAGCTGTATTTATGTCAGAGTTTGGTTCTGGATCTGTAATTATATAGGATATATTTCTAATAACAAAATTGCAGGGCAGATGAAATTGTTCTCAATTCATTGTATATTTAATGGGAATCTGTCAGGTAGTTCTAACTCCTTGAACCGCCACCATGCGGTAATACATGACCTGACAATATTTCCAAACATTCCCTTGTATGTTTTTTTCAGATGCAGCAAAATATTTTAAATCCACTTTTAAAACGGCACACACTATATGCTAATTACTCATTAGAGGGTCATGGGGCGGTGCCGCTATCCTAAAGTCACATAGTCCTGCCTCCAAACCCACCTTTCCATGTTTGAGTGACATCTCCCTGGCTGATACAACTTTCTCGGATGTGCCATTGCCTTGTAGCACTATACATAAGGGGGGGCTGTGTGGCACTATACACAAATGGGGGGCTGTGTGGCAGTATACACAAGGGGGAGCTGTGTGGCACTCTATCTACAGGGGGCTGAGTGTGGCACTATCTACTAAGGGGGGCTGTGTGGCACTATATACAAGGGAGGGGGCTGTGTGGCACTATATACAGTGGGAGCTGTATTGCGCTATATACAGTGGGGGCTTTATGCCGATATCTACAGGGGGCTGTATGGCACTATCTACAAGGAGGAGGAGGGGGCGCTATCTACAAATGGGGTGTGACACTGTCTATAGGTGGGGCAATATAGCACTGTCTACAGGGGGGCTGTATGGCACATTCTACAGGGGGCACTATTTATAAGGGGGGCTGATTGTGGCACCCGGGGGGGGCCCCAGTCAAGAGTTTGCTATGGGGCCCAGTCTTACCTAGTTACACCCCTGCTTGCAGCGCTGTGGTCCTGGGTTCAAATCCCACCAAGGACAACATCTGCATGGAGTTTGTATGTTCTCTCCATGTTTGTGTGGGTTTCCTCTGGGTACTCTGGTTTCTTCCCACACCCCAAAAACATACTGGTAGGGAATTTAGATTGTGAGCCCTGATGGGGACCTCTGTACGGTGCTGTGGAATATGTTGGCGCAGTAACACAAATAAATAAATACACGCAGAATCACTTTTGCCAAAAGTTCTGGACCTACACCCAGCTGACCGAATTGTGTTTAAAGTGGATTTCTCCAGAGGGTAAAACTGTTCAACAGGTGCTGGAGAATATTATCCTTGAACAATTCTTGGAAGCCCTTCCTGCGCCAATGCAAATTTGGGTAAAGGAACATCAGGCTGACAATAGCTGGCAATAGCTCAGAAAGAAACATCCTATCTTGGCTATATTATAGGTGGTGGGAAAATGAAACCAGAAATGTCCAAGGTCAAAGCAGTAAAGTATGCCCCAGTTCCAAAAACAAAGAAAGAAGTAAAATCATTTTTAAGGCTGGCTGTCTATTACCACCGATGTATTCCAAATTTTTCCAATGCGGCAGCCCCATTAAGGGATATTACTAAGAAAACAAAAAGGAACCTTGTTGAGTGGACATCTGATTGTGAAAATGCATTTAACAGCCTAAAATGGAAACTTTGTACTGCACCCGTGCTAAGTAATCCACACTTTTCTCTGCCATTTCAAGTCCAGGTTGATGCCTCAGAAAGAGGTATCGGAGCTGTTCTATGCCAAGTCCAGAATGGAGAAGAACATCCAATTCCGTATATTAGTAGAAAATTGTTCCCCAGGGAACAGAAATATTCTACTATAGAAAAGGAATGTTTGGCAATCAAGTGGGCCATAGAGAGTTTGCGTTATTATTTACTGGGATAAGAATTTGTGTTAATTTTCGAGCATCACCCTTTATTTTGGTTAAACACCATGAAAGGTGACAATGCTCGTCTAACAAGGTGGTACTTAGGTTTACAGTCTTACAGATTCTCAGTGCAGTACAAACTGGGAAGTCAACATTAGAATGCTGACCACCTATCCTGATTTGGTACCCAAGTCCAAGAGAGCTTTTTTGTGCAAGGACAAGCTGCCACTTGAGCTGTGGGATATGTTGAGGGGTGAATAGTGAATTAGCTTGTCTGTGTATGTGTATCTTTTTCTCTCTCTCTGTCTCTGCTATTTCACCTGCTGGCCAGCAAACCCTTTGTCTCTGTCCGCTATTATTTTTACAGACAAACTGGTTCAGCATTCCCCACTAACACACAGCATTACCTGCATCTTACCTGCATGTGACTAAACCTGAGTGCTGGGTTTATATAGGATGGACCTGATTAATGCCAGGTGAGTCAGAGCTGCAGCCAAACAATCTTCTTTCTTTTGTATGATTTGGTTATGTGTATAGAGATTGTAAGATCCTTTTTATTTTAAAAGGAGACAGGCAGTATGGAATATGTATAATATATGGTTTATGTATAATATGTATGTTTTGAAATTTAAACACAAATGTGTGTGTCCCTTTATGACTGTAGAATTCTGGGAAGTAGGATTTTGTGTATTTAAGTGCACCCAGAGGATGGTGGGACAGGTTCAGTTCAGAGCATATGAGCTGAGGATTGGGGTGCTGCTTGATATGAAGGTAGCTGCAATTTAACCCCTAATTTACCTGCTTTATGTTATTTTACTTTTGTTCTGTATTTGCTCAAAATAAATACGAGCATAGTTTGCCAAATCATGAGTGAGGACTATTTATGACGGCAAGAATACCCACACCCCGACACATGCTACATTTTTCTTTAAACCACTGAACTTTTTGACCCCCATGATTCTGAGAATAGAGGTTTCTGGTACCCATTTCTTGCCACAAAGTGCCGGTGAATGTGGGATAACCTCCATTATTCAATGGAAAATAAATGCAACAAAGCACATTTACTAAGCTATTCCCATATCTCCCATTGACTTTAATGGAGAGTGACTGAGTATGAGCAGCCACTTCTGTGTTGAGAACATGGTCTAAGCACCCCTATTCTCAGAATCAGAGGTGGTATTTGCAATTGGAACATCACCAATAGGACATTTATGACATATCAAATCAATAAATCTGTGTTCACATTTGCATTGGAGCCTCCATCACAAATTCCATCAAATATGAGGGGAAAAATAGTGTTGCGTGGTATCTGTTATGTATACATCGTGGTCGTTATAAATGGAGGTTACAAAGCAAGTCTGAACCAAGCACAAAGGTAGCTTTACATGGGCAGATTTTCTACTGGTAATGAGGGCCGATCGACAAATACAATTGTTTGCTTGTTCGAAGGCTGATCGCTGCCATGTTTACACAGGCCAGTGATCGGGAACAAGCATTCGTATGAGTAAAAGGGCCTTAAGTCATTGAAGTCTGTGGTAAAAAAACAACTTTATTTACTATATAGTCGTTATCACATACTCAGACTGTTGTTATTCAATCAGTTTTTATGTAACAAAGATATTATTAGGTCTACAAGTCAGTAATATTTATTCAAATCTGATATTACACGGCTAATACAATCATTTTAAAGGCATTAAAAGGAATGAATGCAGTATTTTTTATACAGAAAGAAATTGGTAGTACCTCTTCATTCTGTTCAGTTCTAATTTTCCAAAGACACAAAAGATGTTATATGCCATGTTGGCAAATAGCATATAATCATGAGCTTGTGTACTAAATAGTTTAATTTGTAATTTAACACAGAAGTAAACTTAATTTTCTCCATATTCAGAATGTCAGTATTATACGACTAAAAGAGCCTATTCCAGATTCAGCACCCTATACAAAAAAGTTAAAATATTCTGCCATACGGAATGTATCTGACATTCATTTTGACTAAGTAGAAACTGGTATATGCTAACATGTGAATACAATGAATAATATAAATTTTAGAATAGTAATAACGCACCTTTTCATTGCAGTTATAGGCATGAGTGGGAATGTGGGAACTGAAAAGACGCTCATAGGATTAGTCAATTAAATCTCTCATGCATTCCAATGCTGATTACGAGGAGGAAAAAAGAAAAACAACCAATTAAATAAGTTTTCTGGCAATAGAGCTTACTTTCAAAAATTATAAACTAGTTTTTGTGATGGATTTATAGATTTACTTTGGATTGTGAACCTCATTGTTTATAATGCATCATAGAGCTATTAAATATATTACATAAAGCCATTTCTTTTACTTTGAAGTACATTTTGGTTTACAGTTTTACAGCCACTTATAGAATGCACTTCTGTACAAATACAGCTATATAGTTTTATCTATACTATATCATTATGTTAACAATAGTGTTTATAGCAGATATTTATTGTCAGACTATCTTTCATTATTTCTTGGTTTAGATAACAGCATGACAATTTAGTTTTACATACAAACTCTTCATGCTTATTAAATGGGATTTCTTTGCTCCCTCTCATAACAGGGTCAATGCCCTAGGATTGAAGGATGACTGATGTTTTACCATTATTTAAGAGGGGTAAAAAGTTAAACCAGGTAACTATCAGCCAGTAAGTCTGAATTCTGTGCTGTGTACAATATCTGAAGATATTCTAAGAGATTGAACTACAGAACTATATAGCAGTAAATTATCTAATAACTGATAACCAGCATGGATACATGAAAAACAGGTCGTGCATAACCAACATGCTCGGTTTCTATGAGCAGGCAAATTTAAACCTGAATGTTGGTCATGCGGCTGATGTGATTTATCTCGGTTTGGCAAAAGCATTTGATACTGTTCCACACAACATTCTACAGATACAGGGACTAGGGAACAATGTATGTGCAATGTTATGGGATTGGCCTAAAGACAAAAGTGGGGTACCACAAGGCTCAATTTTTGTAAAGATTTAGGCCACATGCACATGACCATAGCCGTGTGCACGGCCGTGATTTTCGGGTCGGCCGGCTGCGGACTGTCAGCCGCGGGCCGCCCGCAAATCGTACGACATGCACATGGCCGCCGTCATTGCTTTCAATGAGCCCGGACCACAGAAGATGTCCGTAATAGGACATGCCCGTTCTTTCTGCGGTGCGGGTTCCCGGGCCATGCACGGACCGTAAAAACTACGGTCGTGGATTTTCTGGGGAATTGCGGCCGCAAAAACACGTTCGTGTGCATGGGGCCTTATATGAATGACCTTGTGGATGGGACTGAAACTAAAGTGTCAGTTTTTGTTGATGATACAAAACATTGCAGGATACTCAAAACTCAGGTTGATTGTAAAATAGTACAGAATGACCTTAATAATCTGGCAACCTGGGCAAGAATATGCAGATATAATTTAATTTTGTTGAATATGGTAAAGTAACGCACCTAGGCCGCAGTAACAGTATAGTTTTACTGCATATACATTAAATGGAAAAGAGAACCTGTGGAACAGAACAAGAAAAGGACCTGGGTATTTTGGTTACAAACAAGATAAGCAGCAGCACCCCATGTCAAGCAGCAGTTGCAAAAGCAAATAAGATTTTAGGGTATATAAAAAGAAGCCTAAAACCCCATGATTGAAATGTAATAATAATATTTCCTCTTTAAATCCATTGTAAGACCACATCTAAAATATGATATTCAGTTTTGGACTCTCCATTGTAAAAAAGGACATAAAAGAGAAGGAGAGGCTTCAAAAACGGTCATCTAGATTAATAAATAGGATAGGAGTTCGCTCTTACAATAAGAGGCTGAAAAAAAATCAGGCTTGTTCTGCTTGGAAAAAGATGCCTTAGAGGTCAAGGATGATTTATTTATTTTATTTATTCAAGAACTGTACAAAGGGCCAGGAAACATTTGTTATGTGTGGGGGAAAGGCAATTCAGACATCATTATAGGGAATGGTTCTTTACAGTTAGAATACTTAAGCAATGAGGTAGTAATAGCAGATACATTGGCAGCATTAAAATCAGAGCTTGATTCCCATCTAAAGACAAATGGCAATGAGGGTTATAACTAACCCTCCCTCTGTCAAACACATTGGATGCCGCTGTCGCATCTAAGGTGTTAAACTGCCGGAATCGGAGAGTGCTTTGATTCCGGCAGTTGCAGCAGGAGCCTGGCTGTGTATAACAGCCGTGCTCCTGCCACTGATCTTGTGGGTACAGTGGCAGTACCCACGAGATCAGAGTGACGGATATATCCGTCGCTATGCGAGAACTAGATCCAGCTTGTGACGGATATATCCATCACTTATCGGTAAGGGGTTAAGCATGGATTAGTAAAAACAGATATGAAATGAGAGGAAGCTATCAAGCAAAATATACTAATTAAACGAGCGCATTTAGATTCATGGGCAGTTCATTAGTTTCTCTTACCTAATACATATGCAATGTTAGCCAACAGGGCATAGCACATGATCCTATGTTTAAATGTTTGTAGTCCCCTACAAATTATGCATAATTCAAAACACAGCATGCTTCGCCTTATATCAGACCGACATATCCTCTAAAAGCACTAATTTCAGTGCTTGTAGAAAGAACTTAATCCTCGGAACCCTATTCAGAACTAAGTAGTCGTACTAATTTGCGCAATAAGAATCCATTTTGTGAACCAATATGCAAGCTAAAATACCCTCACTCGTGTGAATGAAGCATTACTTCAAGCAAAAACAGAAATTCAGGTTTTGTGCAAACTTATGAAGTTTTACCTGCCCCAAATTTGAATTTACCTAAATGGGTGTGTTTTAGAAACACTTCCCCATTCTCTACTTTCCCACAGCTGAAGCCTGGGCTGGCAATGGCAATGATGCAGCACTGTTAAGAGGACCCTTGAGAGTTAGCATAATAAAAACTGTGACTGTCAAATGCATCAGTCAATGACAATATGATAAGTTAACAGTGATGTCATAAGTCACTACTCGTAACCAAAATAATTAAAGATCTCAGTTATAACATAGGTCTCTGTATGGGCTTGTCCACACTTAACAGGATTGCTGTAGAAAATTCCTGCAGCCACTCTGAAGAAACTAGCAGAAATTCCGCTGCGGAAAAACTGCAACATTTCCTGTGTCTTTTACTGCAGAGAATGGTGCGGATTTTTTTCAATTCTGGGAGATGGTGATATGTCCTCTGAAAAATGCAGCAGTTCAGTCCACTTTCCGTAGCAGGAATTGACATGCTGCAGTACAAAAAATATGCACCGCAGGTCAATTTCTGGTCGGAATTTTATGCAGCATGTGGATTAAATTTGTTAGGTCTCGCCCACTTCGCTGCTACTGTATTATGCTGCGTATTATCTGTCCACAATTACAGACAGAAAATATGCAGCAATTTTGTTACGTGTGGACAAGCCCTAAGGCTAGAGCTAGACATCAACATTTGTGCTGCTTTTTTTTTATTATTACTGTTGGGTTTGGTGTTGGGGTTTGTATTTGAGTAACCTTTTATGATATATCATAATTGAGTGTAATGGAGTTGTGTGTTGATATGGAAGGCTATATCTCTTTGGAGAGTGGGATAATAATGTACATGTGTTTGGGGCAATATAATTGATAGAGATAAAAGCTTGTGTGGTCTTGTAAAGTATAGGATAGGGTTCCCCGTTCTTCCCAGAGATATGCTGCTTTAGCTTGAAATGTACAGATTTATTTTTGTGTTAGCAACATTTTTTTTTCTATAGGTTCAAGCCAGGAGTTAGAACTAAACTAATTTTTTAGATATTATGTATATATTTCCATTGTTATGCTTCAACCTAGTGGCCAGGCTGCATTGTTATGTTGTGTTGTTATGTGCGCAGGATCTGTGGTCACATGTTCTGAGGTGGGCGGGTCCTAAAGCCAGCAGAGCTCACTGCTATTTAATACTGTTTAGACAATGATGGCTTACCCGGTCTATTGTAGGCACCAGTAGAAATGACCTGGGTGTCATCTTTGATTTGTCATTAGTGCGTCAACAGCGTATTGAAGTTTCAAACAGCATAGAGAAGCTGTATGCCTTGCACAGGGGCGGAGCTTAATTGGTAAAAGGTGGCGGTTCCCACCTTCTGAGATCCAGTGCACGGGCCATGGCCCTTAGAGCAGGAGGAAGCTGGCGGGCACTAGATGTGGAGATATCCTGAAGCTGGAGAAGCCAAGGAGCCTTCCCACAAGCAAAGACTGTTGAGGTAGCTGTGTTGAGTTGCAAGGGGCCTCTCCAAAAAATAGGTTGCTGTTCAGTGGGTGGAAGTCGCTTTGGGCCTCCCCATGATAGTAATTTGCAAAAAGGTTCTGTATACCACCGCTCTAATACAGAACTGTTAACTATTACCACCTGTCAATAAAAAGACTGTTGTATTGCAAATCAACTCGGCCTCTGTCATCATTGCAACTAACCCTGTGCTCCTTGCCAGTACTCGGCTTTACAGTCTGATCTAATATTTTTTTAAGCCAGAACTTGATATCATCTGTGGTATAATTGGTCAGTCAAGTCTAGGAATATTGTTTTTTTTCTTTATGTAATATTTCCCTCTCAACAGTCAATCACAATAACATTTTGTAAATGTTGTTTTATTGCCTTCTAATATGTGTTTAAAGAGGCTCTGTCACCAGATTTTGCAGCCCCTATCTGCTATTGCAGCAGATAGGCGCTGCAATGTAGATTACAGTAACGTTTTTATTTTTAAAAAACGAGCATTTTTGGCCAAGTTATGACCATTTTTGTAGTTATGCAAATGAGGCTTGCAAAAGTACAACTGGGCGTGTTGAAAAGTAAAAGTCCAAGTGGGCGTGTATTATGTGCGTACATCGGGGCGTGTTTACTACTTTTACTAGCTGGGCGTTGTGTATAGAAGTGTCATCCACTTCTCTTCACAACGCCCAGCTTCTGGCAGTGCAGACACAGCCGTGTTCTCCAGAGATCACGCTGTGACGTCACTCACAGGTCCTGCATCGTGTCGGCACCAGAGGCTACAGATGATTCTGCAGCAGCATCGGCGTTTGCAGGTAAGTCGATGTAGCTACTTTTACTTTTCAACACGCCCAGTTGTACTTTTGCAAGCCTCATAAATACGAAAATGGTCATAACTTGGCCAAAAATGCTCGTTTTTTAAAAATAAAAACGTTACTGTAATCTACATTGCAGCGCCTATCTGCTGCAATAGCAGATAGGGGTTGCAAAATCTGGTGACAGAGCCTCTTTAAGTGGCTCATGATAAAGTTGAAAGTTGTTGTTTTTTTTTAAATAATCTTACTAGCATGCCATAGGAAGAGGTAAACAAATCTTTCCCATTTTTTGTGAATATTAAAGCATACCTCCAATAAACTAAAAAAATCATAAAATATGCACCTCAGTGTGTAAGTTCAAGTTTCATCTTTTCAATATGGGACATAGTAAGAGGAGACTAGAATTACTGCAGCCCCTAGTTTCCTCCCTGTTGAGAAATAGTCAAGTTTTTTTTTAACTGTATATCTACCTAAACAGGGAATTACAATCTGTCTGTATGTCTGTAGAGGAAACTAGCTAGATAATAAAGTCCTGGGATTATATCAGATTCTGCACTGGTTCAAGTACACAGGGGATATTTTATCAACCTTTCTTTGCCTGTTTACTGGCATAGAAAAGTCGCAAAAGGGCCCGAAAGTCGCAATTTTTGTGCCACTTTTGTTCGGAAAGGGTTAATTACTTTCTAATGAAAAAACATTTATGACCACATGTGGGGTATAGCCGTACTCGGGAGAAATTGCTTTACAAATGTTGGGGTGCATTTTCTCCTTTATCCTTTGTGAAATTGAAAAAATTCAACATTTTAATGGAATTAATGTTGATATTAATTTTCACGGCCTAATTCTAATAAATTCTGCAAAAGACATGTGGGGCCTAAATGCTCACTATACCCCTAGATAGATTCCTTAAGTGGTGTAGTTTCTCAAATGGGGTTACTTTTGGGGGGATTCCACTGTTTCGGTCTCTCAGTGTCTTTGCAAATTCGACATGACACCCAAAAACGATTCCAGCTAAATTTGAGCTCCAAAAGCCATATAGCGCTCCTTCCCTTCTAAGCCCCGGTGTGGGTCCAAACAGCAGTTTATTACCACATATGGGGTATTTACGTAATCAGGAGAAATTGCTTTACAAATGCTGGGGTGCTTCTTCTCCTTTATTCCTTATAAAAATAAAAAATTTGTAAGTTCTTACAGAAAAAAAAGTAGATTTTAACCTTTACAGACTAATTCCAATGAATTCAGCAAAACAACTGTGGGGTCAAAATGCTAACTTTGCCCCTAGAAAAATTCCTTGAGGGGTGTAGTTTCCAAAATGGGGTCACTATTGGGGGGTTTCCACGGTTTTCATCCCTCCAGTGCATTGCAAACGCAACACGGCACTGAAAACTATTCCAGCAAAATCAGAAATCCAAAATCCAAATGGTGCTCCTTCTCTTCTGAGGCCTGCTGTGTGTCCAAACAGCAGTTTATTACCACAAATGGGGTATTGCTATAATCGGAAGAAATTTCTTTACATATGTTGGGTATTTTTCTACTTTATTCCTTGCAAAATGTAAAAATGTCTATGTTTTTTCACAAAAAAAGTAGATTTTCATCTTCACATACTAATTCAAATAAATTTAGCAAACAAACTGCTAACTATACCCATAGATAAATTCCTTGAGGGGTATAGTTTCCAAAATGGGGTCACTTTTTGGGGGTCTTTACTGTTTTGGTACCACAAGACCTATTCAAACCTGACATGGTGCCTAAAATATATTCTAAAAAAAGGAGGCCCCAAAATCCACTAGGTGCTCCTTTGCTTCTGAGGCCTGTGTTTCAGTCCATTACTGCACTAGGACCACATGTGGGATATTTCCAAAAACTGCAGAATCTGGGCAATAAATATTGAGTTGCATTTCTTGGGTAAAACCTTCTGTGGTACAGAAAAAATGTATTACAAATGAATTTTCGAGAAAAATAATAAAATTTGTAAATTTCACCTCTACTTTGCTTTAATTCCTGTGAAACACCTAAAGGGTTAAAATACTTTCTGAATGCTGTTTTGAATACTTTGAGGGGTGCAGTTTTCAAAATGGGGTGATTTATGGGGACTTTCTAATATATAGGGCCCTCAAAGCCACTTCAGAACGGAACTGGTCCCTGAAAAAATAGGCTTTTGACATTTTCTTGAAAATATGAGAAATTGCTGCTAAAGTTCTAAGCCTTGTAACGTCCTAGAAAAATAAAAGAATGTTCAAAAAATGATGCAAACATAAAGTAGACATATGGGAAATATAAACTAGTAAGTATTTTGTGTGGTATTACTATCTGTTTTACAAGTAGATACATTTAAATTTAGAAAAATGAAAATTTTTGCTAATTTTCTCTAAATCTTGGTGTTTTTTACAAATAAATATTGAATTTATGGACCAAATTTTTTCCCTAACATAAAGTAAAATATGTCACGAGAAAACAAACTCAGAATCACTTGGATAGGCAAAAGCATTCTGGAGTTATTACCACATAAAGTGACACGTCAGATTTGAAAAATCAGCTTCGTCCTGAAGGCCAAAACAGGCTCAGTCCTGAAGGGGTTAAACTGTAAGATTACACAGGTGCATCACAGTGAGATAATGAAATACAAGCAAATGAAAAGTTATAATATTCCCATTTATTGCATTTATGGTTTTAAAACCACAGTAATGAAAATAATAGAAAACTGAGATCACATGCAATAAAATAAAGATATGAACGCTTTTAGTGCATTAGGCCACATGTCATTTCTATTTATATGATGGTGTGTAAACACTTTCCAAAGTTTACCATGGTAATGAAAACATGCAATAAAATAGGTTAGGGAGTTTTAAGCAATAAGATTCTACTCATATTACAGATAAGCATGAAGTAAACTTGGAGCTCAACAATAGTTTAAAAAACATATTTTAAATAGCTTACTTTATTGGTGCAGAAGTTTGCACCAAAATGCATTTTAGCTTCTGTTATTATAGTATCCACGATGGATAGGATGAATCTGTTGTATAATGGCTCCTGATTGTTTCCCTTGACTTATAATGGGTCTGTCAGATTACTTTTTCTTTCTTTAAAGGAAATAATAGCTTACAATACTATTGGTATTGTATTGGAGTGGCCTAGCCAGTAGCACTGAGAGCCGGATCGCGCTGTTAACCCCTGCCTCTGGTCCCGGAGACATGATCGGGACCTAATTGGTTGAGGTCCCGGTCATGTGATCGCAGGAAAAGTTTGTTGTAGCAACGAACTGGAAAGTTTGTTACTGTAACAAACTGGAAAGATTGTTGCTACAACAAACTTTCCCTGGGACCGATTGCGGGTGCTGCAGTCGGTTGCATGGCAAAACCGGAGACCATACAACAGCCTCCGGGTCTGCCATGCACGGCAGCCAATGAGTACCAGCAAGTGGCCGGTCCTCATAGGCTTCCTGCCGGTGAGAGGGTATGTGCACACGTTGAGAGGCTTTTATGTCTGAAAAGACAGACTGTTTTCAGGAGAAAACAGCTGCCTCGTTTCAGACGTAAAAGCTCCTCCTCGTATTATGCGAGGCGTCTGTGACGCTCGTAAATCTCGAGCTGCTCCTCATTGACTTCAATGAAGAACGGCTCAAATTACGTTGCAAAGAAGTGTCCTGCACTTCTTTGCCGAGGCAGTCAATTTACGCGTCGTCGTTTGACAGCTGTCAAACGACGACGCGTAAATTACAGGTCGTCTGCACAGTACGTCGGCAAACCCATTCAAATGAATGGGCAGATGTTTGCCGACGTATTGTAGCCCTATTTTCAGGCGTAAATCGAGGCATAATACGCCTCGTTTACGCCTGAAAATAGGTCGTGTGAAGCCAGCCTGACTCTCAGCGTCACACTGACAGTTTATAATACGTTACACTACCTAGGTAGTGTAATGTATTATAGCAGCTATCAATGCTGCAGGTCTTCAAGTAAAACAAGTAAAAAAAAGTAATAAAAATGTTTTATAAAAGTGTAAAAACAAGCTATAATTTACAAAAACAAAAATTGCTTTTTTCCTATGATAAGACTTTGATTATAGGAAAAAAAAGAAATATTTTTTTAAAAAAAAGTACACATATTTGGTATCACCGTGTTCGTAACGACCCAAGCTCTAAAACTATAATATTATTTTTCCCGCACGGTGAACACCACAAAAAAATAATTTTAATAACAATGTCAGAATCACTATTTTTTTGGTTATCACCCCTCCCAAAATATAGAATAAAAAGTGATCAAAAAGTCGCATGTACCCCACAATAGTACCAATAAAAACTACAACCCGTCCCGAAAAAAACAAGCCCTTATCGAAAAGTGATTTTATTGCGCCACAAAACATAAAAAAAACGATATACAAATGGTATCGCTGTAATCGTATTGACCCGCAGAATAAAGAAAAATGTCATTTATAGCGCACGGTGAATACTGTAAAAAAAAAATCTAATAAAAAGTGATAAAAAAATCACATGTACCCTAAAATGCTACCAATGAAAACTACAGATTGTTCCATAACAAATAAGCCCTCACAAAGCTCCGGTGGAAAAGAAAAAAAAGTTCTGGCTCTCAGAATATAGCGACAGAAATTGTGCAGTGTCCAAAAGCGGATAAGATCGGGCGCCATTTATCAGTGCGACATCGGCCACATATCTGCGGATTATTATTTATTTACCCCATTATTATACCCTCTTATTATGCCCTGATGTACTCTGCCCAGCTTACATATACCCCCACATTATAAACTGAAATACCAGCAAAACCCCAAACTGAACTATTACCAAGCAAAATCTGCGCTCCAAAAGCCAAATGGCGATCCCTCCCTTCTGAGCCCTACAGCGTGCCCAAACAACAGCTTACGTGCACATATATGACATTTTATATCCGGGAGAACCCGCTCAACATTGTATGAGGCATTTGTCTTTAGTGGCACAAACTGGGCACAACATATTGTGCGTTAAAATGGCATATCAGTGGAAAATTCGAATTTTCACTTTGCACCATCTGCTGCGCATTAACGCCTTCGCGCACCACGACTTAATAGCATGGAGCTGGCTCATGCGCTGCACCCGCACCATATTCTGCAGGTGTTAGCTGTGTATTACAGCTGACACCCGGGACTAACGGACAGGAACAGCGATCGCGCTGTTACAAGAGCCTGTAAAAATTACATTATACTGCAATAAATTAGTTTTGCATTGCATTGTACCAGCGATCTAATCATTGCTCGTTCCAGTCCCCTAGGGGGATTAATAAAATGTGTAAAAAAAAAAAAGTCTAAAAATTTATTATTAGTGAAAAAAATATATAATATATTCAGTCCAAAAAATCCCCCTTTTCCATGTTTCCTCTAAAGTAATGTAAGAAATAAAAAAATTAACAAACTTGGTATCGCTGCATCCGTAAAAGTCCGAACTATTACAATATACCATTATTTAACTCAAACTGGGAACGCCGTAAAAAATAAAGCATTTAAGACGCCAAAATCGCAGTTTTTTGGTCACCTTAGCTTTTAAAAAAAAATCATAAAAAGTGATCAAAAAGTTGTATGTAAAAAACAAATGGTACCAATAAAAACGACATCTCGTCCCGCAAAAAATAAGCCCTCACACCGCTCAATCGACCAAAAAATAAAAAATCTGATGCCTCCGGGAATGTGGTGAAACAAAACATTTTGTTTTTTTAACAAACAGTTTTTACTTTGTAATAGTAGTAAAATATAAAAAAAACTGTACAAATTTGGTATCACCGTAATCGTAAGTCTCAGAAAAAAATTGAAGTTGTTGTTTTTACCGCACGGTGAAAGCCGGAAAAACTAAACCTAAAAAACAATGGAGGAATTGCAGCTTTTTCCAATTTCAGCCTGCAAAGAATTTTATTTTCCGTTTCCCAGTACATTAAATGGTACTTTAAATGGTGTCACTAGAAACTACAACTCCTCCCGCAAAAAATAAGCTCTCACACCACTCTACTGATGGAAAAATAAAAAAAGTTATGGCTCTTGGAAAGCGGGGAGGGAAAAACTAAAATGTAAAAGCAAAAAATGGATCAGTCCTGAAAGGGTTAATTTATTTCTACTGAAAAAGCATTTATGACCACGTGGGGTATTGCCGTACTTGGGAGAAATTGCTTTAAAAATGTTGGGGTGCTTTTTCTCCTTTATCCTTTGTGAAAATGAAAAATTTAACATTTTTGTGGAAAAAAATGTTGATATTCATTTTCACAGCCTAATTCTAATAAATTCTGCAAAGGACCTGTGGGGTCTAAATGCTCACTATACCCCTAGATAGATTCCTTAAGTGGTGCAGTTTCTCAAATGGGGTTACTTTTGGGGGGATTCCACTGTTTCGGTCTCTCAGTGGCTTTGCAAATTCGAAATGACCCCCAAAAACTATTCCAGCTAAATTTGAGCTCCAAAAGCTCCTTCCTTTCTGAGTCCTGCCGTGGGTCCAAACAGCAGTTTATTACCACATGTGGCGTATTGCTGTAATCAGGACAAATTGCTTTACAAATTTTGGGGTGATTTTTCTCCTTTATTCATTGTAAAAATTAAACATTTCTATGTTTTCTAAATAAAAGTACATTTTCATTTTCACGGTCTAATTCCACTAAATTCAGCAAAAAAACTGTGGGGTCAAAATGCTAACTATACCCCAAGAAAAATTCCTTGAGCGGTGTAGTCTCCAAAATGGGGTCACTTTTGGGGGGTTTCCACTGTTTTGGTCCCTCCAGGGTGTTGCAAACACGACATGGCACTGAAAACTATTCCAGCAAAATCTGCGCTCCAAAATCCAAAAGGCGCTCCTTCCATTCTGAGCTCTGCTGTGGGTCCAAAAACCAGTTTAGTACCACATATGGGGTATTGGCGTAATCGGGAGAAGTAGCTTAACAAGTTTTGGGGTGCTTTTAGACTTTATTCCTTGCAAATATTTTTTTTTTTTTATATTTTTTCTGAAAAAAAGTAGATTTTCACTTTCACAGACCAACTCCAATAAATATAGCAAAAGACCTGTGGGGTCAAGATGCTAACTATACCCCTAGATAAATTCCTTGAGGTGTGTAGTTTCCAAAACCATGTAACTTTTGGGGGATTTCCACTGTTTTGGACCCACAAGACCTCTTCAAACCTGACATGGTGCCTAAAATATATTCTAAAAAAAGGAGGTCCCAAAATTCACTAGGTGCTCCTTTGCTTCTGAGGCCTGTGTTTCAGTCCATTAGCACACTAGAGCCACATGTGGGACATTTCCAAAAACTGCAGAATCTGGTCAATAAATATTCAGTTGCATTTCTCTGGTAAAACCTTCTGTGTTACAGAAGAAAATGTATTACAAATGAATTTCTGCAAAAAAAATAAAATTTGTACATTTCGCCTCTACTTTGCTTTAATTTCTGTGAAACGCCTAAAGGGTTAAGAAATTTTCTGAATTATGTTTTGAATACTTTGAGCGGTGCAGTTTTTAATATGTGGTGGTTTATGGGGTCTATCTAGTACATAAAGCCCTCAAAGAACTGGTCCTTGAAAAATAGCCTTTTGAAATTTTCTTGAAAATTTGAGAAATTGCTGCTAAAGTTCTAAGCCTTGTAACGTCCTTGAAAAATAAAATAATGTTCAAAAAACAATGCAAATATAAAGTAGACATATGGAGTATGTGAAATAGTAACTATTTTGTGTGGTATTACTGTCTGTTTTATAAGCAGATACATTTAAAATTAGAAAAATCATAATTTTTGCAAATTTTCTTTACATTTTGGTGTTTTTCACAAATAAGCAATGAATTTATTGACCAATTTTTTCCACTAGCATGAAGTACAATATGTCACGAGATAACAATATTAGAATTGCTTGGATAGGCAAAAGCATTCCAGAGTTATTACCACATAAATTGACACGTCAGATATGAAAAAATGGTGTTGGTCCAGAAGGCCAAAATAAGCTCGGTCCTGAAAGGATTAATATGTGGGTAATTAAAGTCTCCCATTATCCTTACAGTACCCCCCGATGCTGCCCGCTTCATCTGTTTATATAGCTGACTTTCCATCTCCTCAGTTATATCGGGGGGGGGGGGGTCTATAGATTATACCAAAAATAATCTTTTCAGTGTTTACCTCCCATTGTAATTCCACCCACAAGGCTTCAACCTCCTCACAATCTTCACCCACTATTGTCTCTTTCACTCTCGCCTTCATATCACTTCTCACATACAGACATACACCACCACCTTTCCTATTTGCCCCGTCTTTCCTAAACTGTGTAAAACTCTGTAGATTTACAGCCCAGTCATGTGAAGAGTCCAGCCATGTTTCAGCAACACCTACTATATCTATATGTTCCTCCAGTACCAAGGCCTCCAGCTCCCCCATTTTGCTTGCTAGACTTCTGCAAATTTGTGAAAATACACTTTAACTTGTCTTCCAACTTTTCACATTCAGTATCAGAAATGTTTTTTATTTTTTTTATTTTGTGGCTATATTAAGGGTATGTTCACACGCACTGTTTTCAGACATAATTCGGGCGTTTTACGCCTCGAATTACGCCTGAAAAAATGGCTCCATTACGCCTACAAAAATCTGCCCATTGCTTTCAATGGGTTTCACAATGTTATATTCCCACGAGGTGTCATTTTACGCGTCGCTGTCAAAAGATGGCGCGTAAAAAGATGCCCGCGTCAAAGAAGTGCATGTCACTTCTTGGGACGTTTTTGGAGCCGTTTTTCATTGACTACATTGAAAAACAGCTCCAATAATGTCCGTAAAATACGCTGTGAAAAACGCGAGTAGTTACAAAAACGCCTGAAAATCAGGAGCTGTTTTCAGGCGAAAACAGCTCCGTAATTTCAGACGTATTTTGCTAATGCGTGTGAACATACCCTTATTTTCAATGTTGTTTTGTAACACATGGGTGTCCTTGTGTCAGTAGTTACAACACAAGCTGCACACACAAAAGAACCTTGCTATCTTCTATTTGAAAGCACTCCATCCATTTGCAGAACCACTCACAACAGTACAAATCTAGTTTATTAACTCCACTTATTATACAAGCCACTTAATCCAGAAAGCCCAGTGAGAGCTGGCTCAGAGTCTAGCAGTCTAAATGAGCACATTTAAACAATTAACCCCTCCCCTTAATTAGGTGCACAGCAGTAAAGAAAAAAAGGGTTTTAAATTGTGTCAATAGTTAGAACACAAGCTGCACACAAGAAAGAACCTTACTATCTTCCATTTGCAAGCACTCAATCCATTCACAGAATCACTCACAACAGCACAGCTCCAGTTTATTAACTCCACTTATTACACAAACCACTTAAAGGGGTTTTCCAGTCCCTTAAATTTGATGGCATATCCTCAGGATAGGCCTTCAATAGCTAATTTGTCGGGGTCCGACTCCCGGGACCCCAACCGATCATCTGTTTTTAATGGGAGAAAAGGCTGCAATACCTGTGAATCACCACTAAATGCGTGTCGAAGATTCACAATGAGCAAGAAGAAATGAAGAGGAAGCAGTGCTCGTAAGAGCACTGCAGCACCTTCAAAACATTTGATCGGCGGGGGTCCCGGCCATCAATTTTTATTAGCTGGAAAACGCCTTTAATCCAGCAAGCCCAGTGAGAGAAAACATATTCTTGGGGAATAGTGGCCCCAGGATGCTCGCCCAAATAAGTGCATGATCCACGGAGATAACAGTAGCCAGAGTGTTGCCACATACAAGTGCAGGGTATAATGCGAGTTCTCGGCCCAGGAGACTGGCAATAGACAACAAGTAGAGTAGTCCAAGAAAAATTAGGGCAATGCCCTTAAAGGGACAGTGTCATGATTTTTTTTTAAATTAATTTATGTGTTTTTATTTAATAAAAATAACTGAAAAGATGCTGGAAGAGTGGCTGACGCCATCTGTCAACCATGGTGGAGGTAATGTGATGGCCTGGGGTTGCTTTGGTGCTGGTAAAGTGGGAGATTTGTACAAGGTAAAAGGGATTTTGAATAAGGAAGGCTATCACTCCATTTTGCAACGCCATGCCATACCCTGTGGACAGCGCTTGATTGGAGCCAATTTCATCCTACAACAGGACAATGACCCAAAGCACCCCTCCAAATTATGCAAGAACTATTTAGGGAAGAAGCAGGCAGCTGGTATTCTATCTGTAATGGAGTGGCCAGCGCAGTCACCAGATCTCAACCCCATAGAACTGTTGTGGGAGCAGCTTGACCGTATAGGAACGCAAGAAGTGCCCATCAAGCCAATCCAACTTGTGGGAGGGGCTTCTGGAAGCATGGGGTGAAATTTCTCCCGATTACCTCAGCAAATTAACAGCTAGAATGCCAAAGGTCTGCAATGCTGTAATTGCTGCAAATGGAGCATTCTTTGACAAAAGCAAAGTTTGAAGGAGAAAATTATTATTTCAAATAAAAATCATTATTTCTAATCCTGTCAATGTCTTGACTATATTTTCTAGTCATTTTGCAACTCATTTGATAAATATAAGTGTGAGTTTTCATGGAAAACACAAAATTGTCTGGGTGACCCCAAACTTTTGAACGGTAGTGTATATATATATGATTGAAAGTAGCCATCCCAAAAATATGATAAGATCATTACCATATAGTCAGATGGTTAGACTTAAACGTATTGTTGATGACCCTACTGAATTGGATTCATCCTTAGATCGTTTGGTATCTAATTTTGTAGAAAGAGGATATCCTAAACGGTTACTATATGCTCATAAAACAAGAGTTGATGGTATCCCTAGGGATAAGTTAATAAAAACTACTAAAAAAGTGGACAAACATCGGATACCATTTATTTCCACCTATAATGATTTGAGCGGGGACATTTCACAAATTCTGAATAAACATTGGCGAATTATTAGTAACAGTTATGAACATATTGGTGAGCTTAACAGCTTGTTAGCTTGTCATTTAGGAGACCTCGAAATCTACGTGACAAACTGGTTAAATCCAAGACAAGTAAGATATCCAGCAGTGGTAAACAGACCTTATTGAGATCGTTAAAACCAGGGAATGTTCCCTGCTATAAATGTATCAATTGTCCACTCATGTGTAGGGGCAATGTATTTGAGCACCCTCAAACACACAGAAAGTACAACATTAGACAGCACTAGAGATGAGCGAACTTTTCAAAAGTTCGGTTCGGCTAGTTCGCCGAATTTCACAAAAAAGTTCGATTCGGACCGAACTAGTTCGGACCGAACCTGTCACTTACGTGCGCCGAGCATGCTACTGTCTCGGGTGCTGATAGAGTTAATGGGCTGCACTAACTCTTTCAGCAACCTTGACAGTACATGCTCGGCGCGCGGAAAATACAATTTAAATGTAATAAAAAAATAAAAATTATACGTTCGTACTTACTTTCCTCCTGTCCGGCCTCCAGCGATGACGTTTCATCCCTTTCGCCGCTGCAGCCAATCACAGGCTGTAGTGGCGGTCACGCACGTCAGGATGACGCTTCAGCCCACGTGACCGCCTCTGCAGCCAATCACAGGCTGCAGCGGCGACATGGATGAAACGTCATCGCTGGAGCCCGGACAGGAGGAAAGTAAGTATGAACGTATTATTATTTTTTTGGGCATGTATGTATGTTGTCATGTATGTATGTATGTATATATGTGCATGTATGTTTGCATGTATGTATATATGTGCATGTGTGTTTGCATGTATGTATGTTTGCATGAATATATGTTTGCATGAATGTATGTTTGCATGAATGTATGTTTGCATGTATGTATGTTGTCATGTATGTATGCATGTATGTTGTCATGTATGTATGTATATATGTGCATGTATGTTTGTATGTATATTTGCATGTGTGTATGTTTGCATGTATGTATGTATGTATGTTGGCATGTATGTGTATATTTGCATGTATGTTTGCATGAATGTATGTATGTATGTTTGCATTTTATGTATGTATGTATGTATGTATGTATGTCGTCATGTATGTTGTCATGTATGTATATATGTGCATGTTTGTATGTTTGCATTTATGTATGTTTGCATGAATGTATATTTGCATGTATGTATGTATGTTGTCATGTATGTATGTTGTCATGTATGTATACATGTTTGTATGTATGTTTGCATGTATGTATGTATGTTGTCATGTATGTTTGCATGTTTTTATTTTTGCATGTATGTTTATATATATGTGCATGTATGTAATTATGTTTGCATGTATTTATGTTTGCATGTATATTTGTGCATGCTTGTATATATGTATGTATCTTTGCATGTTTGTATGTATGGTTTCATGTGTGTGTGTATGCATGTATGTATGATAGTTTGCATGTATGTATGTTTGTTTGTATACATGTCTGTATGGCCATGTATGATACTGTCTGCTGGCGCCCTGTATCTAAGTCAACTTCGTGGCAGGCTTCTATACATGGTATAACAGTCAGTATCACACATTAAACTGAATCTAAGCCTACGACATGTTTTATTTCATTTTTTTTTTTTTTTACAGGTTTGGTGTTTGGACTACGTCGGTTTCGAGGACTACTTCGATGACGGTTTTTTTTTCTACAATAAAATGGTTAATGAGGGTTGTGTTGGGGGTGCTTTATTTCAATAAAATATTTTATCTATATCTTTGTCTTTTTCTTTTCAAATTTTATTACTACCACTTTAGTAATGGCCGCTGTCTGAGTGACAACATCCATTACTAAGGCGAGGCTTAGTGTTAGCCGGTACAGAGGCTAACACCAACCACCATTATTACCCCGGTACCCACCACCACCAGGGGTGCCGGGAAGAGCCAGGTACGATCCAGTACCCGACCATCTGTTGTGATGGTCGGGCTCTGGGGCGGCCGCAGGCTGGTATTATGAGGCTGGGAAGGGCCAAAAACAGTGGACCTTCCCACCCTTGTAATGCTAGGCTGCTGCTGCTGTGTTGTATCTGGCTGGTTATAAAAGTGGGGGGGACCCCACGTCATTTTTTTTTAATAATTTATTTATTTTTTTTATTTTTTTAAAAAGACATGGGGTTCCACCCAATTTATCATAACCAGCCACATACAACACAGTGTTATTAGCCTGGGAATGGACAAAACCAGTGGCCCTTCCCACCCATGTAATGCCAGACTGCTGCGGCCTTGTATATGGCTGGTTATTAAAAATGTGGGGGACCCAACGTCTATTGTTAAATTTGTTAAATTCCCCAAAAAAAACGACGTGGGGTCCCCCCCATTTTTATAACCAGCCCGATACAACACAGCAGCAGCAGCCTAGCATTACAAGGGTGGGAAGGTCCACTGTTTTTGGCCCTTCCCAGCCTCATAATACCAGCCTACGGCCGCCCCAGTACCCGACCATCACAACAGATGGTCGGGTACTGGATCGTACCAAGCTCTTCCCGGCACCCCTGGTGGTGGTGGGTACCGGGGTAATAATGGGTGGTTAGTGCTATCCTCTGCACCGGCTAACACTAAGTACCGCCTTAATAATGGACGCTGTCAATCAGCCAACTGCCATTATCTAGGCACTAATAAAGTTTAAAAAAAAACACAAAGACAATTCTTTTTTATTGAAATAAGAAATCCCCAACAAAACCCTCGTTAACCATTTTATTAAAATTTTAAAAAAACGTAGATCTACGCAGCAGTCCAACGAATCGAAGATGTAGTCCAATCGGTACATCAAAATCTGCAACAACATAAAAAAACAGTTATCAATGTGAACAATAACAATACTTCTACTCACCTACACACATATATACACGCACACACACACAAACAACCATACACAAACACACACATATACACAAACACACACATATACACAAACACACACATATATAAACACACACACACACACACAAACATCTACACACAAACATATATACAAATACACCCATATATATACACAAACACATCCATATATACACAAACACACACATAAACACACCCATATACACACATATACACAAACACACACATATACAAAAACACACACACACAAACATCTACACACAAACATATACACATACACCCATATATATACACAAACACATATACACAAACACACCCATATATACACAAACACACAAACACAAACACACATATAAAAACAAAAACAGACAAAGACACATACCCAAACACACACACTGTTTCTTTTAAATGCTGCTTGGGAACCCGCTCGATCCACTATATAAGGCTGCGCTATAGTGCAGCATTTAAAAGAAACAGGATCCTGACCTGTCCATAGAGTTTAAGGCAGCACAGAGTATTTCAGGAGATGAGCGTGCAGATTCAGTGCTGCTGTGAACTCTGCTCTTACCATTACGTAGCTCTCAGTCTGTTACCTCTCCTCCACTCCTGTCCTCAAGAACACCTTCACATGATTGGCAAGTCACCACGTAATGGTAAGAGTAGAGTTCACAGCAGCACAGAGTATTTCAGGAGATGAGCGTGCGGATCTTGTGCGGGGTGGTGACTTGCCAATCATGTGAAGGTGTTATTGAGGACAGGAATGGAGGAGAGGTAACAGACTGAGAGCTACGTAATGGTAAGAGCAGAGTTCACAGCAGCACTGAATCTGCACGCTCATCTCCTGAAATACTCTGTGCTGCCTTAAACTCTGTGGACAGGTCAGGATCCTGTTTCTTTTAAATGCTGCACTGTAGCGCAGCCTTATATAGTGGATCGAGCGGGTTCCCTAGCAGCATTTAAAAGAAACAGGATCCTGACCTGTCCACAGAGTTTAAGGCAGCACAGAGTATTTCAGGAGAGGAGCACGGCCGGCCACAGGCAGCCGGTCGATTTTCCAAGCCGTGCTCCCATTATGCACACGACCGTAAAAACACCCGTTATTGTGGGTCGTAATTACGACCCGCAATAACGGGCTCATAGACTTCTGTTACCCATGGGTACCTTCCCGTTTTCTCACGGGAAGGTGCCAGTGCCGTTAAAAAAATAGAACATGTTCTATTTTTCTATTTTACGGGCCGTGCTGCTATAAAATTTAGGGTATGTTCACACGACAGCGTCCGTAACGGCTGAAATTACGGGGATGTTTCCGTCTGAAAACATCCCCGTAATTTCAGCCGTAACGGCATGTGCAGGCGCTTGAACGCGGCGTCCATTACGGACGTAATTGGAGCTGCTATTCATTGGAGTCAATGAATAACGGCTCCAATTACGGCCAAAGAAGTGACAGGTCACTTCTTTGACGCGGGCGTCTATTTACGCGCCGTCATTTGACAGCGGCGCGTAAATATACGCCTCGTGTGAACAGACAAACGTCTGCCCATTGCTTTCAATGGGCAGATGTTTGTCAGCGATATCGAGGCGCTATTTTCGGGCGTAATTCGGGGCAAAAAATCCCGAATTACATCCGTAATTAGTGCGTGTGAACACAGGGTATGTTCACACTCACTAATTACGGACGTAATTCGGGCGTTTTTGCCCCGAATTACGTCCAAAAATAGCGCCTCGATAGCGCTGACAAACATCTGCCCATTGAAAGCAATGGGCAGACGTTTGTCTGTTCACACGAGGCGTAATTTACGCGCTGCTGTCAAATGACGGCGCGTAAATAGACGCCCGCGTCAAAGAAGTGACCTGTCACTTCTTTGGCCGTAATTGGAGCCGTTATTCATTGACTCCAATGAATAGCAGCGCCAATTACGTCCGTAATGGACGCGGCGTTCAAGCGTCTGCATATGCCATAACGGCTGAAATTACGGGGATGTTTTCAGGCGGAAACATCCCCGTAATTTCAGCCGTAACGGACGCTGTCGTGTGAACATACCCTTATAATGACAGCACGGCTCGTAAAAGCGGCCGGCCGTGCTCGTAATTACGAGCACGACCCGTAAAATAAAAAAAATAGAACATGTTCTATCTTTTTAACGGCACGGGCACCTTCCCGTGAGAAAACGGGAAGGTACCCGTGGCTAACAGAAGTCTATGGGCCCGCTATTTCGGGTCGTAATTACGACCCTTAATAACGGGTGTTTTTACGGTCGTGTGCATGAGGCCCCGTAATGACGGGTGGCTACATGTGTGCACCCGTCATTACGGCAGCGTTGCTAGGCGACGTCAGTAAATAGTCACTCTTCAGGGTGCTGAAAGAGTTAACTGATTGGCAGTAACTGTTTCAGCACCCTGGACAGTGACTACCGATCACAATATAGAGTACCTGTAAAAAAAAAAAGACGTTCACACTTACCGGGAACTCCCCGCTTCCTCCTGTCAGGTCTCCTGGCCGTTGCCTTGGTGACGCGTCCCTCGCGACATCCGGCCCGACATTCCTTGATGACGATGCAGCCCATGTGAGCGCTGCAGCCAATCACGGGCTGCAGAGGCCTCTGCAGCCAATCACGGGCTGCAGAGACCTCTGCAGCCAATCACAGGCTGCAGAGGCCTCTGCAGCCAATCACAGGCTGCCGCGTCAGAAAAGAAGGTCGGACTGGAGGAAGAAGAGAGACTCGTCCGCAAGACAACGACCGGGTACGTATGAAATGCTTTTTATTTTATTTTTAATCAGCAGCCTCTTTTCTCTATCAGTGATTGATAGAGACAAGTGGCTGCCGATTTGTATAATATTTTTGACCGGGTTCGGTCAAAACGGGTTCGGTCGAACCCGGTGAAGTTCGGATTCGCTGCGAACCGAACTTTTCCGGAAGTTCGGACCGAAACCGGGTTCGGTTGTCCCGGTTCGCTCATCTCTAGACAGCACTTTACGTGCGATTCTGATTGGATAATTTACGTGTTATGGTGCCCCTGCCAGTTATTATATGTTGGTGAAACCACCTGCGACTTCAAAACTAGGTTGAATAACCATCGGTATTCCATTAGGAAACATAAACGAGATTTGCCTGTAGCGAAACATTTTTTTGAACTAGGACATACCGAAAGAGATTTAAAATTTATGATTTTGGAACATATTCCACTTCCCCAGAGTGGGGATGATAGGAGTGTATTACTACATAAATGTGAATTAAAGTGGATTTTCCTTTTGGAAACATTGAGACCGAAAGGTCTCAATGTTGAATTTAATGTCGCTAGGGCTACTCTCTGAGACTAATCTCTGACATCTGCATTCATCCTCTAGCAATGTTCTTCTTTTGTCTATTATTATTATATATTTTTTTCGGTTTTGTATTTTTTTATATGAGATGTATATATATATATATATACCTTGATCTTTGACACTTTATTTTTTTTATTTTTTAGATCATAAGGTGAATGTAGACCACTTCAGACCACAAGATACAAAATTAACCAAGAATAAATGGAAGATGGAAATTGGATATTCAAATTTTGATGTCCTGTGAACAGTTTTCATGTATTAATGTTTTGGAAAATATTTATTTAAATGTATGTGAAAGGGGCGCAACAATAATTTAAATATTAGTGTATAAACTGACTGATCTAATAAACTACTGTGGAGGTCTCATGGGTTCGATACATGATTGCTGGTTATTGTGGTTGGACTTGGCACACGGGAGTGTGATACTGTCGCTCTACTAACCTTGGTGTAGGTTTTCATGGAGCACATAACTGTGACCCTGATCCCTCCCCTTTCATGTGAATCCTTTATCCGCAGTTTAATATACCTTATAACTGGCATCGATTATATAGAATTTCTATTACATTTTTATGAATGGATTTATTTGCGGCACTTCGTTTTTGTTGCTGCTTCCCTCTCATACATATACATTTGTATATACAGGTTTTTTACCTTTTCTTGATACTGATCCTGGACATCTTCGGACATATATATGTCCTGAATATTTATAAAATCTGTCATTCCGTGGTTCAATTTATTTTGTGTCTATATGTATTTTTTAAAAATTTTGCTTGATAAGCTATTTACAATAATATTGATTGTTACCTGTCACTTGGCAACGTGTTCCGGAACTTCTTTCCGGTTCTCGCTAGTCGAATGTGTGCACAATGGCGTCAGGAGTTTGTTGATTACCTGTAACCAGGCAACATACTATAGACATCACTTCCTGGTGCTGTCAGCCTGACGCATGCGCACCTGCTAACAATAAATGCCTGATAGGGAGGACTTGAGTCAAACACATACGAGCCCTCTGCATAAATTAAATATCAGTCTTTTGATTGGTCAGTGGTCTGAGAGCCGTAACTTGATACACATCTTGTTGAATATTTGATTAAATTGTAATTAGGTCTATATTAAGTTGCTCTAATATATAGACGTTTTTAGATGTTTTTAATATGTCACTTGTCACTTTCTGTATCAATGTTTTATTTTTTGATACCGTAACTTTTGTTTTACACGTAACTAAATGCTGTTTGTATTTTTGATACTATTGTAATGAGCTTGATTACTTGTATTTGATGCACACTATATAAACCATGACTGTTGTACACACCATTATGCTTGAAAAAAGTCCTAATGTTGGACTGAAACGTCGCACCTCTGTAGGTTGGCTTGAATAAATCACAGTTTTTTTCATTCATCCTGTTGGAGTGCTGCAAGATTTTTTCACCTGAATATTGATACAGTCCTAGGATCTGGACTGCTTGCTGGCACCCGTTCACATATGTAAGCTTTCTCTTACTGAGATTGAGTGCTGCTGCTTTCTCTGTTTGAATATATATTTATATATATATATATATGTGTGCGTATATATATACTGTCACAGCGCGGGGCGTGGACCCACTGGGCCGTACCGCGTAGCAGGAAAGCAGCTTGCCAAACAGGTACAGTACGAAGTCTATAGTCCAGAAAGGGTAACTGAGGCAATGTAGACAAAAGCGGTGATTCAGGCTGAAGATAAGGCTACGGCAATAGACGGACAACCGGCGGGGTGTGACACAGTAGATGCAGCGGAAGATACAACTCGACTTCAAATCTAGACGGCACAGAGGCACGTTAGCACGGGATACAGGGTACAGGCAGCAGGAACGGGTAACACTGGGAACTGGAAAACACTAGGAGACTATTTGCAAGACAAATTTTAGGTACACAACAATGCTCAGGCAATGATCAAGAGGGCAGAGTCCATTTTATAGTCCAGCAGCATTCTCCCAGGAGGCCAAGATCTCCCTTACTTCGAAAGTCCCTGATGAGCCACCAGGAGCCACTGTGGAACTAGGAGTCCTGGAGTAGCGGTTCAGGACCATGGGCTTCAGCAGGGAGACATGGAAGGAGTTAGGGATCTTGAGGCTAGGAGGCAGCCGAAGCTTGTAAGACACAGGGTTAATTTGTAGCAGAATCTCGAAGGGTCCGAGGAACCTGGGAGCAAACTTGCAAGACGACACCCTCAGCCGGATATTCCTGGAAGACAGCCAGACCTTCGTACCTGGAAGAAACTGGGGAGGCTCTCATCTTCTAGTGGATGCCTTTCTCTTTATGTGGTCCACCGCCAGCAGAATAGAGGATCATGTCTGTTGCCATATCTGCAGAAAGTCCCTGAAGGTAGAGTCAGCTGCAGGCACCTGGGGCATAGTAGAGACAGGAAGAGGTATTCGAGGATGTTGGCCATAGACGATGAAGAATGGACTGGAAGTGGTGGACTCACTAGTATGGTTATTATAGGAGAACTCAGCCCACGGGTGCAGCTGCACCCATTCATCATGCCGCCTGGAGACAAAGTGCCGCAGATACTTCTCCATAATCTCGTTAACCCTCTCGAATTGACCATTGGACTGGGGATGGTAGGCCGAGGAGAAGTCCAACTTTACACCGAGGAGACCGCGGAGTACTCTCCAGAACTTCGAGGCGAATTGAACCCTTCGATCTGAGACAATATGCAGAGGCAAGCCGTGCAGACGGAACATGTGTTGAACGAAGAGATCGGCCAGTCGAGCAGCAGAAGGCAGGCCAGTCAGGGGATCAAAATAAGCCATCTTGGAAAATCGATCCACCACCACCCAGATCACACTGCATCCAGCAGAGAGAGGCAGATCAGTAACAAAGTCCATTGCAATATGTTGCCAGGGGGCATCGGGCACCGGCAGTGGTTGGAGCAGACCAGCTGGTCTGGAGTGGGCAACTTTATTTTCTGCGCATACCGTACAGGAGGAGACAAAGTCCATGACGTCTTTGGCCAGTGTGGGCCACCAGAACTGATGGCCAATTAGGTCTCAGGTCTTACAGGCATCCGCATGACCTGCCAGCTTGGAACTGTGACCCCAGCGAAGGATTAGGAATGTCTCTAACTTGCAGGGGGTTGACAGAGATGATGCAGGAAGGATCAATACTATTCTGTGGGGACTCCACAGAGTCCTCTGTCTCAAAGGACCTAGACAAGGCATCGGCCCTCACATTCTTATCGGCAGGTCACTAGTGGAGTTCGAACCGGAACCGAGCAAAGAACAGCGACGACCTGGCTTGACCAGGATTCAGCCGTTGAGCCGTCTGAAGATAGGTCAGGTTCTTGTGGTCCGTGAAGACCAGGATAGGATGAGCCGAACCTTCTAGTAGGTGTCTCCACACCAGCAGGGCCAGCTTGATGGCCAGTAACTTCCGATGTCCAATCGAGTAGTTGCGCTCTGCGGAAGAAAACAGCTTAGAATAGTAGCCACATACCACAGTCTTGCCTTTCGAACCTCTCTGGAACAAAAGTGCACCAGCACCAACAGAGGAAGCGTCCACCTATCACGAAAATTGTAGGGATACATCAGGGTGATGAAGAATAGAGGCTGACGTGAAGGTGTTTTTTTAAGGTTTGAAATGCGGCTTCTGATTCCGGAGTCCACACCTTGGCATTCATGCCCTTTTTGGTGAAGGTAGAGATGAGATCTGTCAATGACGAGAAGTTGGGAATGAACAGCAGGTAGAAATTGGTGAATCCCAGGAAGCCTTGTATGGCCCTTAAGCCTTGGGGGCGTGGCCATTCCAGGACAGCCTTTACCTTCTCAGGGTCTATTTTGAGACCCTGATCGGAGATGATATAGCCCAGGAAGGGTAGAGACTTTTTTTCAAACACGCACTTCTCCAGATTGGTATAAAGATGATTCTCCCTTAATCGAAGCAACACCTGGCGGACATGACTCTGATGAGTTACAAGATCTGGAGAAAAAAATCAAAATGTCATCGAGATACACCACAACACAGACATAGAGGAGATCACGAAAAATGTCATTGACAAATTCTTGAAACACCGCGGGGGCGTTACACAGGCCGAAGGGCATGACCAGGTATTCGTAGTGCCCATCACGTGTATTAAATGCAGTCTTCCACTCGTCACCCTGACGAATCCGGATTAGATTGTAGGCCCCCCCGTAGGTCTAGCTTAGAAAAAAATATTGTCCACCGTATGTGATGAAACAGTTCCAAAATCAAAGGCAATGGGTACCTGTTCTTCACCGTGATCTATTTGAGGCCAATGTAGGGTCGGAGGGATCCATCTTTTTTCTTGACAAAGAAAAACCCGGCTCCGACGGGGAAGAGGATTTACGTATGAAGCCCCTCTTCAGATTCTCCTTAATGTAGGCCGACATAGACTGGGTTTCAGGTAAGGAGAGAGGGTATACTCTACCGCGAGAGCGGACGAATCAGGAACCAAGTCGATAGGACAATCATATACTCAATGTGGTGGCAACGTCTCTGCTTCCTTCTTGTCGAAGACATCTGTGAACAGAGAGCAACAAGGAGGTAACCCAGCCAATGACTGATGCGAAGGAGACTGAGGCGGATGGATATGCCCCAGACAGCGGTTGAGACACTTGGGACCCCACTGGAGAACTTCTCCGGAGTTCCAATCAAGGACTGGGGCATATAGATGGAGCCAAGGCAAACCCAGCAGCACGGGTTGACGGCCTTGGGCAGGACAAACAGGGAGATGAGCTCAGAGTGAAGGGCTCCCACTTGAAGTCTCAACGACTTGGTCACAGTCAAAACTGGGTCAGGCAGCGGCAGTCCACCTACCGAGGCAACAATCAACAGCCTTTCCAGCAGAACAGTGGGCAACTGAAGAAGATCCACAAGGTCTTGGCAGATGAAATTGGTTGCAGAGCCAGAGTCCAGGTAGGCAGAGACCGGATGGGGGCTCTCGCCAGCGACGATGGTCACAGGAATGAACAGTTTGAAGGAGAGTTCTCTATTAAATGCAGTATTGCCCAGGGTTGTCTCTCCAACCAATCCTAGGCGTTGTGATTTTTTGGCTTCTGGGGTCACAGACGCACGACATGGCCACGAGGCCGCAATATAGACAGAGTTCAGAGGTGCGCCTGCGTTGTTTCTCCTGAACAGACAGTTTAAGCCTATCCACCTGCATCGGGACCTCGGGTGGAGCGGTAGAAGAAGGCAAGGGGGGTTGCTGGAAGTTTGGCGCCAGTCTAGGAAGCCGTCTCTCTTGTCGAACTTCTTGAGATCTTTCTCTGAGCCTTATGTCCACTTGAGTGGCAAGTATAATCAGGTCGTCCAAGGTAGATGGTAGATCCCGAGCAGCAAGTTCGTCCTTGATCTCGGCTGATAGACCATGCCAGAAGGAACTACCAATGCCTCGTTGTTCCAGGACAGTTCCCCTGCCATGGTCCGGAACTGGATGGTGTATTCGCCCACGGAGGCGTCTTCCTGGCGAAAGTTAAACATAGCAGTGGCTGCCGACGAGACTCGTCCAGGCTCCTCGAACACAGTATGGAATAACCGCACGAACCCCTGGAAGTCTTGAATCTCGGGTCCTGGAATGGGTTCGCCCACACCAGGGCGTTGCCGGCAAGTAAAGAAACAATGAAGGCAATCCTGGCTCCGTCTGAAGGAAATGCTCGGGCATGCAGGGTGAAGTGGATATGGCATTGGTTCAGAAATCCCCTGCACATACTTGCATCTCCATGGAAACAAGGTGGTAATGGCAGCGAGAACCGAGGATCCGAACTGGAGCTGTCATTGCAGCCTCGCCAGGAGGTGTAGCAGGAGGATCAATCGGAGGAGCTTGAATAGGAGCAGAGAAGGAAGAAGCTAGCGCCCCTAGCTGCTGTGCCATGGAGTCTACTGCCACAAGAAGTTGATCCTGTCATGCTCGCAGATCCTGCAGGTCCGCCTGCATGGCTTGGGAGGGTGACAGGCCCTTGAATTGACCAGCAGGGTCCATGGCCTGAACGTACTGTCAGGGCACGGGGTGTGGACCCACTGGGACCCACTGGTGTTTTTTCCACTTTGTTTTTTACGTAATTCACTATGAAATTAAAAAAAAAACATGTTAACTTTATTCTGTGGGTCAATACGATTACGGCGATACCAAATATATATAGTTTTTTCTATATTTTACGACTTTTACAAGTAAAAACCTAAGTGTAAAAAAGAAAATTTATTTTGTGTCACCAAATTCCAAGAGCCATAACTTTTTATTTTTCCGTCAATTAAGTGATATAAGGTTTAATTTTTGCAGGATAAGCTGTAGTTTTTAATAATACCATTTTGGGGTACATGCAACGTTTTAAACACTTTTTATTAAATTTTTTTGTGTTAGATGAAGTGACCAAAAAATAGAGATTGTGGCGTTTACAATTTTTTTTTTTACGGCGTTCACCGTGCGGGTTAAATAATGATATATTGTAATAGTTCACACTTTTATGGATGCGGCGATACCAATTATGTTTATTTATATATTTTTTTACTATGCTCTACGGGGGAAATGGGAAAAGGGCTTTTTTTTTTACTTTTAATTTTCAATTTTTTTTTTACAAAAAAAAATCAACTTTATTTTCCTCATTTTTACTTTTTTGAAGTCCCCCTAGGGGACTTCAACAAGCGATCGTTAAATCGGCACATCATGGGTCGGGAAGGGGTTAAGTAAGAAGCGGTCAGGGGGCCCGGGGCTGCCGCGTCCTTTGCTAAAAACTGTGTCTTATACTCCGAAAAATACAGTATATATCTTCGGGGTTGCAGGATTAATATTTAAGATCACGAAATGAGGAGATAAAGGTGATGCTTGTGGACAAATCAATTGCAGTATCTCTTCCACTTTTGAATAGAAAGGCTTGATAAGATGGCAGTCCCACCAAATATGAATGTAAGTTCCTGTGTGTTGACAAGTTGGAGTTATCAATGTTATGTAAAAGAACTGGTGTCTTATACCATCTGCTTACTAATTTATAACTTGCTTCCTGGAGATTAATACATCTAGAGGGGCCGAAACAAATGTTTATAAATCTGCTTTATTTCTAAAGGACCAAATCTAACATCCAGTTCCTTTTTCCAAGCATTACTAAAGGGTAACGGCTCAGTAACAGCTAGTGTAATAGTTTATATATATATATATATATATATATATATATATATATATATATATATATATATATATATATATATATATATATACATAAAGCAAAGGATTGGAGCAGCACTGTGAACAAATGCCTGACTAGGCTGGTGCAAAGCTTCAAAAATAAAGGAGTGACCTCTCCTTATGTGTTAGATATCCAAAAAAGAGAACGTGAAGCAGCACTCCAATAAAGTGAATTTATTCATCCAACATGGAACCACAACGTTTCAACTCCTCTATGAAGGCATTTTCATGTATTTATGTACTGAGCTTGGTTCTGGTACTGTATTTATGTGCTGAGCTTGGTTCTGGAATTGTATATATGTACTGATTTTTTCTTTGGTGCTCTATATATGTATTGAGCTTAGTTGTTATGATATATATATAACTCCAGACCCAAGCTCTGTACATATATACAGCACCAGAACAAAGCAGAGTACATAAATACAGCCCAAGCAAAAATACAGCTTAATATACAGATCATTTGCAAATTCAGTTTAACCCCTGTCATATAAGTTTGTATGACATAAAAGAAACAGCTCCCAGTATTGCCAGAACAATGGTAAGAATATTCTGGGAGTTGCTGTTTCACAAAAAGAATGATATACCCATCAGCTAGATGTAGATAGTGCTTCAGTAGCATTCCCTGTAGATAGTGCCCCCTGTAGCGTTCCCTGTAGATGGGGCCCTTGTAGTGTTCCCTGTAGATAGATGCCCCATTAGCATTCCCTGTAGATAGGGCCCCTTGTAGATAATGCCCCCTGTGGTGTTCCCTGTAGATAGTGCCCCCTGTGGGGTTCCCTTTAGAGATAGTGTCCTCTGTAGCATTCCCTCTAGATAGTGCCCCCTGTGGCGTTCCCTGTAGATAGTGCCCCAGTGGCGTTTCCTGTAGATAGGGGCCCCTGTGGCATTCCTTGTAGAGAGGGGCCCCTGTGGCATTCCCTACAGATAGGGGCCCCTGTGGCATTCCCTGTAGATAGTGCTCCCTGTGGGGTTCCCTGTAGAGATAGTGCCCTCAGTAGCATTCCCTGTAGATAGTGCCCCCTGTGGCATTCCCTGTAGATAGAGCCCCTTGTGGTGTTCCCTGTAGATAGGGGCTCCTGTGGCATTCCTTGTAGATAGGGGCCCCTGTGGCATTCCCTGTAGATAAGGGCCCCTGTGATGTTCCCTGTAGATAGGGCCCCCTGTGGTATTCCCTTTAGATAGGGCCCCCTGTAGATAGTGCCCCCTGTGGCATTCACTGTAGATAGTGCCCCCCTGTGGGGTTCCCTGTAGAGATAGTGCCCTCAGTAGCATTCCCTGTAGATAGTGCCCCTGTAGCATTCCCTGTAGATAGTGCCCCCTGTGGCATTCCCTGTAGATAGAGCCCCTTGTGGTGTTCTCTGTAGATGGTGCCCCCTGTGGCGTTCCCTGTAGATAATGCCCTCTGTAGCGTTCCATGTAGATAGGGCCCCCTGTAGCGTCCCCTGTAGATAGGGGCCCTGTGGTGTTCCCTGTAGATAGGGTCCCCTGTGGCATTCCCTGTAGATAGGGGCCCCTGTGGCATTCCCTGTAGATAGGGGCCCCTGTGGCATTCCCTGTAGATAGGGCCCCCTGTGGCATTCCCTGTAGATAGGTCCCCCTGTGACGTTCCCTGTAGATAGGACCCCCTGTAGATTGTACCCCCTGTAGCGTTCCATGTATAGTGCCCCCTGCGGCGTTCCCTTTAGATAGGGCCCCCTATAGATAGTGCCCACCTGTGGCGTTCCCTGTAGATAGTGCCCCCTGTGGGGTTCCCTTTAGAGATAGTGCCCTCAGTAGCATTCCCTGTAGATAGTGCCCCCTGTAGTGTTCCCTGTAGATAGTGCCCCTTGTGGTGTTCCCTGTAGATAGGGCCCCTTGTGGCGTTCTCTATAGATAGTGTCCCCTGTGGCTTTCGCTGTAGATAGTGCCCCCTGTAGAGTTCCCTGTAGATAGGGCCCCCTGTAGATAGTGCCCCCTGTGGCATTCACTGCATATAGTGCCCCCCTGTGGGGTTCCCTGTAGAGATAGTGCCCTCAGTAGCATTCCCTGTAGATAGTGCCCCCTGTAGCATTCCCTGTAGATAGTGCCCCCTGTGGCGTTCCCTGTAGATAGAGCCCTTGTGGCGCTCCCTGTAGATAGTGCCCCCTGTGGCGTTCCCTGTAGATAATGCCCACTGTAGCGTCCCCTGTAGATAGGGCCCCCTGTGGTGTCCCCTATAGATAGCGCTCCCTGTGGTGTTCCCTGTAGAGAGGCGCCCCTGTGGCGTTCCCTGTAGATAGGGGCCCCTGTGGCATTCCCTGTAGATAGGGCCCACTGTGGCATTCCCTGTAGATAGTGCCCCCTGTGGCGTTCCCTGTAGAGAGGACCCCCTGTAGATAGTGCCCCCTGTGGCGTTCCCTGTAGATAGTGCCCCCTGTGGGGTTCGCTTTAGAGATAGTGCCCACAGTAGCATTCCCTGTAGATTGTACCCCCTGTAGCGTTCCTTGTATAGTTCCCCCTGCGGTGTTCTCTGTAGATAGGGCCCCCTGTAGATAGTGCCCCCTGTGGCTTTCCCTCTAGATAGTGCCCCCTGTGGGGTTTCCTTTAGAGATAGTGCCCTCAGTAGCATTCCCTGTAGATAGTGCCCCCTATAGTGTTCCCTGTAGATAGTACCCCTTGTGGCGTTCCCTGTAGATAGGGCCCCTTGTGGCGTTCCCTGTAGATAGGGTCCCCTGTGGCATTCCCTGTAGATAGGGGCCCCTGTGGCATTCCCTGTAGATAGGGGCCCCTGTGGCATTCCCTGTAGATAGGGCCCCCTGTGGCATTCCCTGTAGATAGGTCCCCCTGTGACGTTCCCTGTAGATAGGACCCCCTGTAGATTGTACCCCCTGTAGCGTTCCATGTATAGTGCCCCCTGCGGCGTTCCCTTTAGATAGGGCCCCCTATAGATAGTGCCCACCTGTGGCGTTCCCTGTAGATAGTGCCCCCTGTGGGGTTCCCTTTAGAGATAGTGCCCTCAGTAGCATTCCCTGTAGATAGTGCCCCCTGTAGTGTTCCCTGTAGATAGTGCCCCTTGTGGTGTTCCCTGTAGATAGGGCCCCTTGTGGCGTTCTCTATAGATAGTGTCCCCTGTGGCTTTCGCTGTAGATAGTGCCCCCTGTAGAGTTCCCTGTAGATAGGGCCCCCTGTAGATAGTGCCCCCTGTGGCATTCACTGCATATAGTGCCCCCCTGTGGGGTTCCCTGTAGAGATAGTGCCCTCAGTAGCATTCCCTGTAGATAGTGCCCCCTGTAGCATTCCCTGTAGATAGTGCCCCCTGTGGCGTTCCCTGTAGATAGAGCCCTTGTGGCGCTCCCTGTAGATAGTGCCCCCTGTGGCGTTCCCTGTAGATAATGCCCACTGTAGCGTCCCCTGTAGATAGGGCCCCCTGTGGTGTCCCCTATAGATAGCGCTCCCTGTGGTGTTCCCTGTAGAGAGGCGCCCCTGTGGCGTTCCCTGTAGATAGGGGCCCCTGTGGCATTCCCTGTAGATAGGGCCCACTGTGGCATTCCCTGTAGATAGTGCCCCCTGTGGCGTTCCCTGTAGAGAGGACCCCCTGTAGATAGTGCCCCCTGTGGCGTTCCCTGTAGATAGTGCCCCCTGTGGGGTTCGCTTTAGAGATAGTGCCCACAGTAGCATTCCCTGTAGATTGTACCCCCTGTAGCGTTCCTTGTATAGTTCCCCCTGCGGTGTTCTCTGTAGATAGGGCCCCCTGTAGATAGTGCCCCCTGTGGCTTTCCCTCTAGATAGTGCCCCCTGTGGGGTTTCCTTTAGAGATAGTGCCCTCAGTAGCATTCCCTGTAGATAGTGCCCCCTATAGTGTTCCCTGTAGATAGTACCCCTTGTGGCGTTCCCTGTAGATAGGGCCCCTTGTGGCGTTCTCTGAAGATAGTGCCCCTTGTGGCGTTCCCTGTGGATAATGCCCCCTGTAGCGTCCCCTGTAGATAGGGCCCCCTGTGGTGTCCCCTATAGATAGCGCCCCCTGTGGTGTTCCCTGTAGATAGGCGCCCCTGTGGCGTTCCCTGTATATAGGGCCCCCTGTGGTTTTCCCTGTAGATAGGGGCCCCTGTGGAGTTCCCTGTACATAGGACCTGCTGTGGCGTTCCCTGTAGATAAGGCCCCCTGTGGAGTTCCCTGTACATAGGACCCCCTGTAGATTAGCGTTTCATGTTTACTGCCCCCTGCACCATTCCCTGTAGATAGGGCCCCCTCCTTAAGGGGTGTAGTTTCCAAAATGGATTATTTTTGTGGGTGTTTCCTTTGTTTTGGCACCACAAGACCTGTTCAAACTTGGCATGGTGCCTAAAATATATTCTAATAAATAAGAGGTCCCAAAAAGGTGCTCCTTTGCTTCTGAGGCCTGTGTTTCAGTCCAATAGCACAATATGGCCACATGTGGGACATTTCTAAAAACTGCAGAATCTGGCCAATAAATATTTTATTGTGTTTCTCTGGAAAAACCTTCTGTGCTGCAGAAAAGAAATGGAATACAATTTAATTTCTGTCAGAAAAATGCAATGTTAAATACATTTGTGACAAAAAAGACAAAAGTATTTTAGGTATGATATATTTTTGGCTAACATAAAATTATATATGCAAGCTTTCAGAGCACACAGGCTCCTTCTTCTGGCAAGTTTACAAATTAATGACTTAGAAAAAAGCAAAACATTTAAGATGTTACACAAAGACAATAAGTACATGAGGTGATACATCATTAAGATAAGCCGGGGCAATAAAACTGAGGTTATAGGTGTGATGACGTAGGAGTTAAGGGATCTGGAGTCAGGCTGATGGGGGATGTGACGTGTGTCCATGTAGTGGCTCATAAATCCAGGTGTTAGATTGAGGCCTTGTGTCAATGACTGGAATTTTATTATCTGCTTGAATTCCCACATTTTTCTTTCTCTGTTGTACTTAAAATGACCCTTCGGTATTAGAAATATGTGGAAGAAAAAAGGAAGGAGGTCAAGCGGCGCTCCTCTAAGGTAATAATGTTTGGAAATGGAATCAAGAGCAGTAAAAAGTGAGCTGACCCAGTTTCGTTGTGCAGGTATAGGCACAACACTACTGCTTTGCATAGATGACGATGATGATCTTTCTTTAGGTGCCGGCTGCCACCCGCTGCTATCCCACATTTGAAATCCACTTTGTCCGTGGAGACGGAATCAAGAAGTAGGAAGAAAAAAGTGCAGCATTCGGACACGGCACCTGGCAGGTAAGTATTCAATGGATGTATATGGTTAACCCCTATCCGCACGAGGAAGTAACTGTACGTCGTTGCGGGAGGTTACTTCCCGCACGACGACGTACAGTTACTGAGTTTTTCCCGGTGCACACTGTCGGCGACAGTGTGCACCGGGAACCGGGAGGTCAGCTGTCACCGACAGCTGACACTCCACTCTCGCCGATCAGCGGTCCTTTGACGCTGATTTTGGCGAATTAACCCCTTAAATTCGGCGATCGGTTGCAATCGCCGAATTTTGGGGGTTTCTAACATATCAGCAGGCACCGGTCCGAAATCGCGGGGTTTGCAGATAGTTAGTATGGCAAACGGAAGCCAAACAATGACTTCCGTGTCTGCCATAGACGGAAGCCCATCAGGACCAACCTTCGGCTGGTCCTGATAGGCTTCCTGTCAGAGTGACAGGTAGTCACTGTGTCGTTCCCGATGCACACTGTCGGCGACAAGGTGTGCATCGGGAACTTGGAGATCAGCTGTCCCCGACAGCTGACACTCCAGTGTTGCCGATCAGCGGCTCATCGCCGCTGATTTAGGCAATTAACCCGTTACATGCGGGGCTCGATTGCGATCTCCGCATGTAGGGGGTTTGTAGCACATCAGCAGCCCCCATGCAATCGTGGGGGCTGCTGTTGCTTCTGACGTCGCACTGACAGTTGGAATACGTTACACTACCTAGGTAGTGTAATGTATTCTAGCAGCGATCAGAGCTGCAGGTCAAAAAAATAAAGTGTAAAAAGTAAAAGAAAAGTTAATAAACAAAAAAATAAAGTGTAAAAAGTAAAAAAAGTTAATAAAAATGTTTTATAAAAGTGTAAAAATAAGTTTTTGTTTTCCTATAAGTCATTTTTTATAGGGAAATAATGAAAACGTTAAAAAAAAAGTACACATATTTGGTATCACCGTGTTCGTAACGACCCAAACTATGAAACTATAATGTTAATTTTTCCGCACGGTGAACGCCGCAAACAAAATAAACGGAAAACTATGTCAGCATTGCTATTTTTTGGTCACCACCACTCCCAAGATATAGAATAAAAAGTGATCAAAAAGTTGCATTTACCCCAAAATAGTATCAATAAAAACTACAACCCGTCCCGCAAAAAACAAGACCTCCTACATCTTTTTTGACAAAAAAATAAAAAAGTTACGGCTCAGAATATCGTGTCTCAGAAAATAAATTATTTTATAGAAACGTAATTTTATTGTGCAAACCCTGCAAAACGTAAAAATAACTATACACTAATGGTATCGCCGTAATCGTACCGACCTGCAGAATAAAGTAAAATGTCATTTATTGCGCACGGTGAACGCTGTAAGAAATAAATAATTTAAAGCGCCAAAATCTTTGTTTTTTGGTCACCTTAGCTCTAAAAAAGATCCTGTGGGGTCAAAATCCTCACTATACCCCTAAAAAAATTCCTTGAGGGGTGTAGTTTCCAAAATAGGGTCACTTTTTGGGGGTTTCCACTGTTTTGGTCCCTCCGGGGCGTTGGAAACACGACATGGCACTGAAAACCAATTCAGCAAAATATGCGCTCCAAAATCCAAAAGGCGCTCCTTCCCTCCTGAGCCCTGCTGTGGGTCCAAACATCAGTTTACGACCACATATGGGGTATTACCATAATCGTGAGAAATTGCTTTACAAATGTTGTGGTGCTTTTTCTTTTTTATTCCTTGTAAAAATGAAAAATGTCTATGTTTCCACAGAAAAATAGATGATTTTCATCTTCACAGACTAATTCCACTAAATTCTGCAAAAAAAACTGTGGGGTCAAAATGCTAACTATACCCCTAGAAAAATGCCTTGAGGGGTGTAGTTTCCAAAATGGGGTCACTTTTGGGGGGTTTCGACTGTTTAGGTACCAAAGACCTCCTCAAACCTGACATGGTGCCTAAAATATATTCCTAAAAAAAGGAGCCTTTGCACTCTCTGATCTAAATACAGAAGGATGGATGAGTGAGGCAAAAAGCATCTTCTCTGAGTGTGAACTTGTGTATACAACGCAGGGTGCGTCCCTTAAATCCACTTTTAAAAACCTCACTAGATTACATAAGGATTATACAAGAAGTTGGTGGGAAATTCAGAGTCTAGAGAATTATCTCAAGAATAAAATAGTGCCTAGAGGCCTGAGAGTCCCTATTGCCCCAGCCCCCAGATTAAAGACATCTAATATAAAAGAAAGGTGTGAGCAAGAGATCACAGGGAGTTCACTGAGATTAATGCAAATTTTGGTAGAGGAAGAAATTATCCAGTTTGATCATATCAGTGTTGAATTGAAAAAAGAGATTGAGATAGTCAAGACTCTGGTTGATACCCCAGGTTTTGACAAAAAAGAGAAAACCTTGCAACAATCCTTAGAGAGGTTTACTAGTCATCTAAAAGAGTGTAAGCACTTCCAGTTCCAGAGAGATCTGCAGGAATTTAGGGAGAAAAAAGCTTATGATTTTGTTAATCAGCAACAACAACAGCACCAGCAGTTAAATAGGGGTCAAAGAGAATCTGACCCTTCTACATCTGAGAGTGAAACAACAGACTCTGAAAGAGTAGGCCCATTATTTGGGACTGGTGGTGGTAGACAAAAATATAGGGGAGGTGCCAGAGGTAGGAATAGAGGCCGGGCTAGAGCTTCCTCCAACAGTGGCAGTAATAATTTTTTATCCAACAATCCCCCCATTTCCCGCTACATGCTGAGGGGACAAAAGGATTTATAAAGGGAATAGGTACAGATAAGTTACAAATAATTAATTTATCTGAATACAATCTGAGTCCATCTGAGATCATGCTCTTAGAGAAGGGACTTTCATTTGTCCCCACAGTGAAATTTGATTCATTCACCTGGATCAAGGATTTGAATTTGTTTGCTCGTAACATCACAACAGGAAAAAATGTCTGGAAATGGGTCTAGAGGAATCTGATTTGGAAGGCCTAGAAGCCTTGGAAGGGTTACTTGAGGAATCGAGTAGAGCTCCAGGACTGGGTCCTTTTACTAATTTGAAAACTAGAAGTAGGAAATTGCCGCCATTGGGAGATTTTACCAACGTAGATCTGTTCGTAGATCTGGTGGGTGAAGATATCAAAGCTTTGAGTAAGGATATGAGGGGCATTGAAAACAATCTGTCTTAGTCTGAACGTGTAGCTCTTACCACTTTGGAAAAAAGACGGAATATCATTTTAAAAGCATCCGATAAGGGTGGGAACATTGTGGTTATGAGTCGAGAAGACTATAAGAAAATGTGTGAGGACATTTTGCTCAATCCTGACTGTTATACCATTCTAAAAGATAACCCCACAGCAGTGTTCAAGAAGGAGCTTTTAGGTATCCTACGGGATGCAAAGAGCAGGTCCCTGATCAGTGCTAGTGAATTCAACTTTTTATTTCCACAATTTCCTATCATGGCATGCTTTTATAGCCTGCCAAAAATCCACAAAGGGTATCCTCCCCTACGTGGTAGACCCATTGTATCAGGTATTAACAATCTAACCCAGAATGTGAGTACATATATAGACCAGGTGTTGCGTCCGTTTGTACTAGGTCTTACATCATATGTACGTGATACCATGGATGTTTTAAAACAAATTGAGGGTATCACATTGGAACAAAATACATTTCTGGCCAGTCTGGATGTAGAGGCTTTGTATTCCTCCATTCCACATAGACTTGGCTGTGAAGCAGTGAAATATTTTTTAAAATCTAGGGGCACTCAATATGTGGCTCATAACCAGCTTGTTTTGCAATTACTACACTTTGTGTTAGAAAGGAATGTATTTATCTTTGAAGACCGCATTTTTCATCAGCAACGTGGTACAGCAATGGGGAGTCCCACTGCTCCCACTTATGCAAATTTGTTTCTTGGCTGGTGGGAAGAGACAGTGGTCTTTGGGGATAAATTTGTCAAATGGACTTCATCAATAGGTATCTGGATTAGATATATTGATGACGTGTTGTTGCTTTGGAATTCCACAGTGGAGGAATTCAATAACTTTGTGGCAGCCCTTAATGTAAACGATCTAGGGCTCAGGTTCACATGTGAAATCAGTGATCAGGAATTATCTTTTTTAGATCTTAAGATAATCAAAACTAAGGAAGGCGCAATACGTACAAAAGTACACCGTAAGGAGACAGCAACCAATAGTTTCCTTCAATGGAAAAGTTGTCACCCTTATCCCCTCAAACGAGGGATCCCCAGAGGCCAATTTATGAGAGTACGCCGGAATTGTAGTTCGATGGACGATTTTGAGTTACAGGCACATGACCTCACGAACAGATTGAAGGAGAGAGGCTTCCCTAAGGGGGTAATTAGAAAGGCCTATGAGGGAGCGAGGGATGCAGATAGGCAGAGTCTTTTAGTCCCTAGACAACGGAAAGAGGAAAGGGTCACGAGGCTCATAGGTACTTTTGACTCCAAGCAATCTGAGATCATGGAAATACTCAAAAGGTACTGGCGTATCCTAGGTGCCGACGCGGACCTGGCAGATCAGATAACACAATGGCCTTCAGTCACGTTCCGTAGAGGTAAAAACATTAGGGATAGGGTGATGCAGAGCTGTTTTGACCCTATAATACAAAAAGGCACTTGGTTGGATAGGCAGATACCGGGCACACACAGATGTGGTAGTTGTAGAGCCTGTGACTTTATCCAAAGTGGGAAAAAATTCAAAAGTGTCACCACCAAGATCGAGTATGACATCCAAGATTTCGTAAACTGCAAAACGGCTGGTGTGGTCTATTTAATTACATGTCCATGCCCACTGAATTATGTGGGCAAAACGGTGCGGCAGTTTCGGCGCCGGATTAGGGAGCACGTTGGAGATGTTACAAATTCGAGAGATACGTCCATATCAAAACATGTACATGCAAAACATCAAGGCAGGGCAGAATGTTTGAAATTTCAGGCAATTGAACTGGTACGTCCTCCTAAACGGGGAGGGGATTAGGATAACCTCATTCTGCGCAAAGAGGCCCAATGGATTTACAGACTGGCTTGCGTACAGCCTGAAGGTTTAAACGAGCAAACAAATGATACCTGTTTTATTTACATATACAATCCAGTTTAGGTTACAGGGTTTGTCGGTCCTCTAGGTAGGGGTATGGCAATTTAATCCTAGTCCTAGCACAGTTACTTGAAGTACACTATTCAATAGTAACAGGCATGGTAATTCAGTCCAGGAGGGTTTCAAAATGTTCAAAGTGTGGTTGACATTAATATCGTTTTTTCATTCATACAATATGTATTTCCAGGGTAGGTGCTCCTATCGTGGCAGTCCAATTGCGGTCTTGAGCTGATCCGCAATATGTATCCAACCTAATATTGTTATACTCTATCCTTGAATAGTATGAGGCTCTGTGCAGTAAGTAGATACTTCTACAGCCTCCCATTGAGTCTGCACGTTCTGTGGTGTTTACGATGCTGCTTCCGGGTATGTCAGCTGACAGCCGGGAGTCACATGGTCGAGCGTCACGGATGTGGTGGGCGAGTGGGATTGGCTGGTTCGTAGTATGCCGCCGGAGCTAGGGGGAGGAGTATCCAGTTCATAGTAACTCAGAGTCCCGTAGTGAAGCATGCCGCTGACATCTATGCGTGCATGCTTCCGTGTTGTGCAGTAGAATATCTGCTGCTGAAGAAATATCGCTGGCATCCTGGCCAGACTGACCAAGCTACAGACCCCTGATGATAAGTATAGAAACGCGTAGGGTCGGGTTAAGTGAGGGAATTTTGCATAGGGGGCAGTGGCATTGTTGTGTATCCTTAACATCAGGAGATCTAGGTGCGGTTAACTGCAGGCTCCGATGTTTTTTAGGGTCTAAACCACTGTTACACCAATGTTCCAAGGAGGGCACAGGTTAGGGGTGTTAGAGTTTCCGCATTTCGAACAAGAATGTTCTTACTCATAGCAATAAGCGTAAGCTGTAACACGCCTGACCTGTGCCCTAATTGGTTTTTTTTTTAAGGGTGAATAAATAAATTTATTATGAATATATTATAAATATATTTATTATAAATATATTTTTTATATTTATGGATGTGCTGAGGAAACTTCTTTTGTCCTGTTATATATAATTTTTATCGTTAGCCAATAAAGGTACCATACCTACAATACTTTTGTCTTTTTTGTCACAAAAGTATTTAACATTACACGTTGTTTCTGGCTAATACGGTACTACACTATTTTTTACAGTCCTTTGTGAGAAAAATGAAATTTGCAAATTTCACCTCCACTTTGCAATAATTCCTGTGAAATCCCTAAAGGGTTAAGACACTTTCGAAATGCTGTTTTGAGTACTTTGAGGGATCCAGTTTTTAAAATGGGGTGTTTTATGGGGGTTTCTAATATATAGGCCCTCAAAACAACTTCAGAACTGAATTGGTACCTACAAAAAACGGCTTGAAATTTTCTTGAAAATATGAGAAATTGCTTCTTATGTTCTAAGCCTTGTAACGTCCTAGATGAATAAAAGGAGGTTCAAAAAACGATGCCGACATAAAGTAGACATATGGGAAATGTTAATTAGTAGCTATTTTGGGTGGTATAACTATCTGCCTTACAAGCAGATACATTTAAATTCAGAAAACTGCAATTTTTTAAAATTTTCTGTAATTTCTGCTATTTTTCACAAATAAACACTGAATGTATAAACGAAATTTAACCACTAACATAAAGCCCAATGTGTCACGAGAAAACAATCTCAGAATCACTTGGATTAACCCGTTCCCGCTGTGGCCCCTTTTTACCTTCCTGACAGAGCCTCATTTTTAAAATCTGACATGTTTCCCTTTATGTGGTAATAACTCCGGAATGCTTTTACCTATCCAAGCGATTCTGAGATTGTTTTCTTGTGACACATTGGACTTTATGTTACTGGCAAAATTTGCTCGATATGTTCAGTATTTAATTGTGAAAAACACAAAAATGTTGCGAAAAATTGCAAGAATTTGAATTTTTCTCAATTTAAATGTATCTGCTTGTAAGGCAGGCAGTTATACCACACAAAAGTGTTGCTAATTAACATCACCCATATGTCTACTTTAGTTTAGCATTGTTTTTTGAACATCATTTTATTTTTCTAGGACGTTACAAGGCTTAGAACTTTACCAGCAATTTCTCACATTTTCAAGAAAATTTCAAAAGGCTATTTTTTCAGAGACCAGTTTAGTTCTGAAGTGGCTTTGAGGTCCTTAGATATTAGAAACCCCCAATAAGTCACCCCATTTTAAAAACTGCACCCCTCAAAGTATTCAAAACAGCATTTAGAAAGTTTCTTAACCCTTTAGACATTGCGCAGGAATTAACGCAAAGTACAGGGGAAATTTACAAAGTTCATAATTTTTTTCCAGAAATTCATTTTGAATCCATTTTGTTTGTAACACAGAAGGTTTTACCAGAGAAATGCAACTCAATATTTATTGCCCAGGTTCTGCAGTTTTAGGAAATATCCCACATGTGGCTCTAGTGTGCTACTGGACTGAAGCCCCGGCCTCCGAAGCAAAAGTATCACCTAGTGGATTTTGGGCCTCCTTTTTATTAGAATATATTTTAGGCACCATGTCAGCTTTGAACAGCTCTTGTGGAACTAAAACAGTGGAAACCCCCCAAAAGTGACCCCATTTGGGTAACTAAACCCCTCGAGTAATTTATTTAGGGGTGTAGCAAGCATTTTGACCCACCAGTTTTTTTGCAAAAATTTTTGGAAGTAGGCTGTGAAAATGAAAATCTACATTTTTTCAAATAAAATGTAGGTTTAGCTATTTTTTTTTCATTTCCAAAAGAACTAAAATAGAAAAAGCACCACAACATTTGTAGAGCAATTTCTCCCGAGTAAAACAATACCCCACATGTGGTAATAAACGGTTGTTTGGACACACGGCAGGGCTTAGAAAGATAAGAGCGCCATTTGGCTCTTGGAGCTCAAATTTAGCAGGAATGGTTTGCGGAGGCCATGTCAGATTTGCAAAGCCCCTGAGGGGACAAAACAGTGGAAAAACCCAACAAGTGACCCCATATTGGAAACTACACCCCATGACGAAATTATTTAGGGGTACAGTGAGCAGTTTGACCCCACAGGTGCTTTACAGAACTTATTGGAAGTAGGCCGTAAAAATGAAAATCTACATTTTTTCAAAGAAAATTTAGGTTTAGGTAATTTTTTTTTTCATTTCCACAAGGACTGAAGGCGAAAAAGCACTGTAACATTTGTAAAGCAATTTCTCCCGAGTAAAACAATACCCCACATGTGGTCATAAACATCTGTTTGGACACACGGTAGGGCTCAGAACGGAAGGAGCACCATTTGGATTTTGGAATGGTTTCTGGGCGCCATGTCACATTTGCAGAGCCACTGTAGTACTAGTACAGTGGAAGCACCCCAAAAGTGACTCCATTTGGGAAACCGCACCCCCTGAGGAATCATCTAGGGGTATATTAAGAATTTTGATCCCAAAGATTTTTTGCTGAATTAATTAGAATGAAGCCATGAAAATGAAAAATATATATTTTTTTTACAACAAGATGTAGTTTTAGATCAACATTTTTCATTTTTACAAGGAATAGAGAAGAAAAAGCACGCCAACATTTGTAAAGAAATTTCTCCCGAGTACGGTAACACCCCATATGTGGTTATAATCAGCTGTTTACATATATGGGAGCATTCAGAAGAAAAGGAGCAGTATTTATCTTTTGGAGCGTAGATTTTGCTGGAATGGTTTGCGGACGCCATGTTGCATTTGCAAAACCACTGATGTACCAAACAAAAGTGACCCCGTTTTAGAAACTACACCCCTAAAGGCATTTATCAAGGGGTGTAGTGAGAATTTAGACTCCACAGGTGTTTTTCAGAAATGAATACGCAGTGGATGGTGCAAAGTGAAAATTGCAATTTTTCCACTGATGTGCCCATTCACCGCACAATGTTGTGCCCCTAGAGAATCTTACCCCATAAATTGTTAAGCGGGTTCTCCCGGGTATGGTAATGCCTTTTAATGCCTTGGTAATGGATTTTGTGTGGTAATAGTTCTGTTTGGGGTTTTGCTGGTATTTCAGTTTATAATGTGGTGGCATATGTAATCTGTGCGGAGTACATGAGGGCATAATAAGAGGGTATAATAATTGGGTAAATAATACAATTATCCATAGATGTGTGTTACGATGTGAAACGATCCGTTATGCACAGGCTGGTGTCACACTGATAAGCGGTTTTCTTTCTTATCCCCCTTTTCTCCATCGTAGTTTGGGAAATTTTGCTGGGAAAGTTTTGCGCTGGTATAATACGGGCGCTCTCGCTTCCAGCGGATGTGCCATGTCCCTTCCCTTTCCTAGTTCCTAAATACCAGGGCCGCCCTGAAACTGAAGGAATGTTCCCCTCCGATCTGTGCATTGAGATGTTTTTTCGTCACCGCATTACTAGTGCCATAACTTTTTTATTTTTTAGTTGATTGAGCGGTGTGCGGGCTGTAGATTTTATTGGTACCATTTTAGAACACATACGACTTTTTGATCACTATTTATTTCATTTTTTGGTAAACGAAATTACCAAAAACAAGCAATTCTGGAATAGTTTTTTTATAGGTTTTTTTTTTCGGCATCCACAGTGCACCCTAAATGACATGTTAACTTTATTCTGCGGGTCGATATGATTACGGTGATACCAAATTTATATCGTTTTGTTTATGTATTGCAGCTTTTGCACAATAAAATCACTTTTTTTATAAAATCATTTGTTTTCTGTGTCGCCATATTCTAAGACCCATAACTTTTTTATTTTTGCGTGCACAAAGCTGTGTCAGGGATTATTTTAGTGCGGGACGGATTGCCGTTTTTATTAGTACTATTTTGGAGTAAATATGACTTTTTGATCACTTTTTATAGCATTTTTTTGAAGGAGATGTGACCTAAAAACAAAGATTCTGGCGTTGTTTTTCATGCTTTGTTTTTTTACGGCGTTCACCGTGCAGGATAAATGACATAATAGTTTTGTAGTTTGGGTCGTTAAGGACGCGGCGATACCAATTATGTATAGTTTTTTTTAATTTTTACGGTTTTTCCCATAATAAAAGACTTACTATGGGAAAAAAGTCAGTTTAGCTTTATTTTTATTTTTATTAACTTTTTTTTACTTTTTTGACTTGTCCCACTAGGGGACTTGAGGGCCTGATGCCCCGATCGCTACTCTAATACACTGCACTACATACATAGTTCACTGACAGCAAGCCTATGAGGACACGCAGCAGGCGGGTCCTCATCGGCTCCCGTACAAGGCAGACTCGGACGCCATTATCTGGCGTCCGATTGCCACAGCAACCCAACAATTACGTCACTGGGTTGCCGGTCAGGTTAAAACCCATCAGATGCTGCGCAATATTGAGCGCAGCATCTGAGGGGTTAATCAGCCGGATCGGAGAATAGCTCCGGTCCTGGCAGTTACAGGAGGTTGCCAGCTGTATAATACAGCTGTCACCCCATGGTGATGGTGCCGGCTCTGCTTCTGAGCCCGCACCATCACCGCAACGTAACTGTACTGCGGTTTGCGGGAACACAGATTTGAAAAATGGGCTCTGAGCCTTAAGGCCCAATCTAGGCTGAATCCTTAAGGGGTTAATAACAACATTATCTAGTTTACGTAGATTCATCAGGACTATACGTCCTTCTTGGGTAAGGTTGTCCATACTCAAAAAGGAAGACCAGTTGACGAGAACAAAATCTCTAGGATAGCCTCCATAAAGGCATGCGTATATCTATTAGGGTAGATACTTGGCATAGTACTACTCTTTTTACGTAAGTCCGTAAACTCTGGTATTATATCTTGAGATGCTGCCTCATAATCCAAATTCTCATCTTCAATGTTACCCTCTTCCCATAGATCCCCCAGGTCTAATAGAATAGGGAAATGTAACAGGTGTAGTGCCAGTAAGCGTGGTCTGATATAGAAAAAGGTTAGGGCAGGTGCCAGGTTTATAACAGCTCACAGAGCAAATGGTGAGAGCAGGTGGCAGAGGTTCAACACGGGTTATTAAGCAAAAGGTCAGGACAGGTGGGGTAGGCAAGGATGTTTAAAGGTACAGGCTGAGGTCAAAACACAGGAATCCAATAGACGAGATAGCTGAGAATCACAGGGAACACTAGTATAAACCAAATTGCTCTGGCAAAACAGTAAAAGGAGTACCTTAAATATCAAGGAAAAACTGGGTAGATATAACTTGGCATGTGCTGGCCCTTTAAGAAGGCAAGATTTATTGCACACTAGTGACGGTGGCGTGGGCGGCTGCCAGAGGCTGAGCTGGGAGGAGAGGAGCGTATTGGACCAGGACGAAGAAGAGGCCGGGAGTAGGTGAGTACCTGATGCCGGCTGCAAACATAGGCCATGACAACGCCAATGGTTTTGGAATAGAATGTCCCGAAGACTCATATTGATGTGGTGGTCAGGGGTCCACATACTTTTTGCTATATATTACTAGCGCATATTTCATTTTTTTTTTTATTATTTCTTTTGGCGGCTGTTGGAGCTTCTTTTTGGGGTTGGAAAACCCCTTTAATGTATTAACAAAGGCAGCAACCATTATTTATTTATATCAGAACCAAGGATGGTAAAGGTAGATATGAATATTAGGACACTGTAATTGACTTATATAGAAAACAAAAACGTTTTTCTCTCTTAGGTGAGAGTACAAGTGAGCGTTATTGTGTGCTTCACTACATGACAGCTGATGCTTGGAAATGCACATCGGGATTTTATTTTTGTGTGTGGTTACCAGAAAATGTCATAGATTTGAGGTTAAGTGGCCAACACTTTTTTGTCTGTACGTTCCTTCCTGGAACAATTGGAATTTGGTAGTGGTTTTTGAAACCATGGACAGATTATTTTTACTCACTTTAGCTTTTAACGTTTCCATTCCGTAGCCTACTAGTTTGCAACTGAGCTGTTTCTCCTGGAAGCTTCCAATAACACACACTTATGAGTGTGTTAGAGCTGGCCCAACCCACTAATTGCAAACCCATTATTGAGCGTATGTTTTATGCTAGTTACCACCTTAACTAGAATTTGTAAACTTCATGCCTTGAACCTGCCCTCTGCCTTTTCTGTTTTACTTGGAATCTGGTACATTCAATCTGTAGATTTCCATTATGATATCTTTGGACTCTGAGTGTAGAAAACATTGTGTACAAAGGTGCCAGGAAATCCACACTTATCTTTATCACATGTAATTACCTCACACTAAATCTTAAAGAAGAAATCAAGTATGTCTTTATAAGAATATATGTATTTCACTTTTGCTTTTCAAGTGAGTTTATATGCGGTTTATTTCTAGTCCGTAGATCAGTACTTACATCTTCTAACAATTCTGAAAACACTAGAGAAAGCATATTATATAGTAAATATTTCCCTTTAACTAGTAATGTGTGACACTTAAATGCTTGTCAGTAATTTCCTTAATGAGTAATAAAGTGTTGTAATACATTCCATTATCCAAAGCATATTAATTATTTACAGCTTGCTTTTAGCCAATAACCTCTATGCTTAGACCTAACCATGAGGCTGGCCGAAAAGTTAACTCACACTAGTTAATTATTTTTACTTCATATAGCTGATATACAGTACTGTGCAAAAGTTTTAGGCAGTTGTTGAAAAATGCTGCAGCGTAAGAATTCTTTCAAAAATAGAAGTGTTAATAGTTTTTTTTTAAATCAAAATGCAAAGTGAATTGTCGCGATCTAGGGGTATGTGGACCCACTAGGCTGTAGTGGAGAGGCAGCTGGCCAAGTCAAGTCAATGCACAAGTCTATACAAAAAGTTTGTAGCATGAAAGTACCTGAGATAGTCTAGACCAGGGGTCCCCTGGGGCTGTCATCTGCAGTCCGCAGGACGCAGAGCCGCTAGTACAGACTCTGCTCCGGGACTCTGGAACTCCCTGACATCACTGTCCACATGTGGACAGTGATGTCTGGGGCTTCCCCAGAGCCGGAGTCGGGTGCAGAGCGCTAGTATAGGCTCTGCTCCGGGACTCTGTGGAATTCCCTGACCGCTGTCCATATCTGGACAGTGTGTCAGGGTCTTCCCCAGAGCGGAGTCCCGGGAAGAGTGCTAGTATCGGCTCTGCTCCGGGACTCTGTCAAATTCCCTGACATCGCTGTCCATATCTGGACAGTGTGTAGGGGCTTCCCCAGAGCGGAGTCCCGGGCTGAGCGCTAGTATGGGCTCTACTCCGGGACTCTGTGGAATTCCCTGAGATCGCTGTCCATATATGGACAGTGTGTCAGGGTCTTCCCCAGAGCGGAGTCGCGGGAAGAGCGCTAGTATCGGCTCTGCTCCGGGACTCTATGGAATTCCCTGTTATCGCTGCCCATATATGGACAGTGTGTCAGGGTCTTCCCCAGAGCGGAGTACAGGGCAGAGCGCTAGTATCGGCTCTGCTCCGGAACTATGTGGAATCTTCTGACATCGCTGCCCACATATCGACAGCAATGTCTCGGGCTTCCTCAAAGCTGGAGTCCCGGGCAGAGAGCTAGTATAGGCTCTGCTCTGGGACTCTGGGCAAGCCTCTGACATTGCTGTCCATACATCGACAGTGATGTCAGGGGCTTCCCCAGAGCAAGAGTCCCAGTGATGTCAGGAGCAAAGCTGGAGTCTCAGGAAGAGCCTACTAGCGCTCTGCACCAGGACTCCAGCTCTGGGGTTGCTCCTGACATCCATGTCCATATATCGACAGTGATGTGAGGAGCAGAGCTGGAATCCCAGGCAAAGTGCTAGAAGCGTCTCTGCTCTGGGACCCAAGCTCTGGGCAAGCCCCTAACATCACTGTCCATATATGGACACTGATGTTAATGGCTTCCCCAGAGTTCTGGCGCAGAGCCTATACTAGCACTCTGCTCCGGGACTCCGGCTCTGGGATTACCCCTGATATCACATTCCGGTCCAGGAGGATCCTCTGACATCACTGTGTATGGACAGTGACGTCAGGGGCTCCAACAGTAGAGGAATCCCCAGCCAAAGTGTCGGCAATGCTCTGGCTGGGGATTCCACTCCTAGAGGGAGCCCCAATGGATTTATCTACTTGGGGTGTGTGTGGCATTATCTGCAGAGGGCACTGTGGCAGCATCTGTGGAGGGCACTGTGGCAGCATCTGCGGAGGGCACTGTGGACGCATCTGCGGAGGGCACTGTGGCAGCACCTACGAAGGGCACTGTGGCATTATCTGCAGAGGGCACTGTGGCAGCATCTGCGGAGGGCACTGTGGCAGCATCTGCGGAGGGCACTGTGGCAGCATCTGCGGAGGGCACTGTGGCATTATCTACAGAGGGCACTGTGGCATTATCTGCAAAAGGCACTGTGGCAGCATCTACAGAGGGCACTGTGGCAGCATTTACAGAGGACTCTGTGGCAGCATCCACAGAGGGCACTGTGGCAGCATCTACAGAGGGCACTGTGGCAGCATTTACAGAGGGCACTGTGGCACTATCTAAAAAGGGGCTGCCCAATCTTGACATGTGTGTCTGCCAAACACTGCTAACGGAGCCGCCGGACTGCATTTAGCGACACTTAAACTGGAAAACTGGATTGTTGAAATAAGCACGGGGAGAATTCTCTCAAATTTTAAACATAGCGGTATTATTATAGTAAAGTATTATTATTATTATTATTATTATTATTATTATTATAGTAATATAGTGTTATAGTAGATCAAAAAACGAATTGATTCCCATTTTATTCTATATGTGGCCCACTTACCTGGCCGAGTTTGAGACCCCTGGTCTAGACAATGGCAGAGGCTTCAGCAAGGATGGGACTGGATGTGGTAGGTTGCGCCAGACGTGGCAGGTGACACCAGGTGCAGCAGGTTGTGCCAGACGTGGCGGTTGACACCAGGTGTAGCAGGTTGCGCCAGACTTGGCGGACGACGGTAGGTGCAGCAGGACACGAATCCAACACTAGACAGGTTTAAAAAAAAACACTGAAAAAAGGCCATACTTACAAATGGACACAGACAGGTCAGAAACGCTGATGAAGGGGAGTGAGCAGGTGCTTTAAATAGTAATAACCACTCCCACTAGTCTTGAGGGGAGTGGCGTGCGACCATAATATATAATATATATATAAATAAAATAAAATATATAGATAAAGAGGTAGGTAGAAATAATCATAATCTTAATTTGTATCTATCATCTTTATATCTATCTATCTCATATCTATCGATCTATCAATCTATCTATCCCCGCCGACAGGCTAAGTATTGTGATCATTGTGTCAGGTTGTCACAATGATCACATGCCCAGACACCACGCTGATTGGTCTCTGGGCAGAGCTCCATGATGTCAGATGTCTAGAGACCGCTTTAGATAAATGCCGCTACAGCGCGGAAAAAAGTATAAATCTGCAGGGACGTTCTGGAACGTCCCTGCAGAGTTAATTGCAGACCGCCCGGACGTTTATAATCTATGGGCGGTCCGCAAGTGGCTAAATTACCAGTTTACGCAGTTTAAATATAATTTTTCTATATAACGAAATTTAACAAAACCAATTGTAAAATATATACTTCATTCACGTTTGAACCAGACGATCTTTTTATTGTTATGAGCAGCAAGTCGGTTCCTGCACAGTGAGATGATGTGAGCCTCTAAGGCATATTTAGAGAGGACGACTTGATTGGTCTGCCTTTCTTTAAGAAACACTTGCTCCAGCAATATGGTGCCGGCAATAGTGTATGCTACATGTTTGCTTTGAGCTTCTCTGTACTCTGTGTAGATAGTGGGGGGAATATATGCAAAGTTTTATGCCAGTTTAAAGAAAAAGCATATTTAGGTGCACAGCAAAGTTGCGCTAAAATTTGCGACTTTTTACTTTTCTCGCTACATTTTTCCATACCATCTTTACCACGACTACCCTGCATTAGCCTTATGCCATTCAGGTCCCTCATTACAAGTGTTCAGGGATAGATGTAGGGATAGATATAGCGTCTGTGACCAGAACTTCCGTTTTGAACTAGCATTATGCTAATACAGTTCATGCTAACCTGATTTTAAATGTGCTTTCCTTGTTCCCCATGGTGCCTGCTTTGCATTAAAAACACTCTTACTACATTTATGCAAATTAGCATTTTGGTGCAACAAGGGCGTGTCAGTTTCACCAAAATGCTAGCTAGGTGTAGCCTAGTTCTGCTATCTTGTGGCCAGCCGGCATTGTGACAATCATGGAATCATGAGCTCTGTCACACATCTATAATACAATATATATAATATAACACATCTATAATACATTAGCTCTCTTCCAGAAAAAGGAAATAGATGTAGATGTAGATGTTTTGTGCGTGTGTGTGTGCGCGTGTGTGTGCGTAAATTTAGTCGTTAAGCTAAAAAACATTTGAGTACTGTTTCAAAAAATCACTGTTTTTTCACTTTTAGAATATCTTTTTTTATATTGCTTACAATAGTTTTTTTTTATAAGCCATGATTTCTCATAAGACATAAGTAAATTAAGCAATTAATTTTAAAAAAAGTCAAAAGAAATTACCTTTTAGAAGGCTGTTTCATTTTTTTAAAACCTTTCTGTTTGCTTTTCCACAACTCACTAAGCAACTAAAATATAATATCCTAGATACTATCTGTCTCTGATTTACCAATTATTTGCTAAAGGTTAAATTAGCCATAAAATGATTTTAACCCTTTTAGGTCCATGCCTATTTTGACCTTCAGGACGCAGCCCCATATTTAAATCTGACATGTGTCACTTTGTGTGGTAGTAACTCTGGAATGCTTTAATTTATCCAAGTGATTCTAAGATTATTTTTTTCATAACACCTTGTGCTTTACAGTATGTTAGTGGTAAAATTTGCTTGAAATGTTTACATTTTATTTATTTTTAAAAACTCCAAAATGTAACATTTTTTTTGAAGAATTAGCATCTTCTGATTTGAAATCCTCTGCTTCAAAATTGGATAATGGTACCACACAAATTAGTAAATAAGGTTTACAATATGTCTTATTTATGTACTGTAGACATATTTATTTATTTATTTTTGTTTTTTTTAAGTTATAAGGCTTATAGGTTTACTATAAATGTTTAAAATATTCAACAAAATTTGCAAAAAAATATTTTTTACCCACCACTTCAGATTTAAAGTGCATTTGAGGGACCTATATATTAGAAACCCCTCATAAATCCCCCGCTTTTTAAAAATTGCACACTCAACAAATTCAAAACAGCATTTAGGAAGCTTGTTAAAGGCTATGTAAATGTTTGAAAATGTTTCTGGTTTTCTTTTTAAATGTTTTTTTTATATATAAATTAGCATTAGTGACTTCCGGAGGCAGGACATCCTGAGTGGCCGCATTTTAACACGGCTCCCGTCATTCGGTGGGGAATCCGCCTTTTATTGCCGACATCAGCAGCCCATCGACTCCCTAACCACAGTGGGTGAGAAGAACACCGCCACCATCACTGCGGGAGCCTCATATTTTTTGCTCCGGAAGCCGGGGATGAAGCCTGCCTGGCACATTGGCCTGAAGGACGTCACCATCTTGCGGCCTACTGACCTGCTAGCTCGATTCACCCCTTCTGAAAGGACAGCTGCGGACAGGCTGCAACCAACTCTGTCCCGTACAGGAGACAAAGGCTTCTCTGGAGGCTGGAGACAGCATCTGCCCATCTTCATGACTTGGGAGTTGTCGGCCATTGCCCAAGACATCACTGCTTGTTGTAGAGCAGGACACTGGTGACAGTCTCGCGACCACTCAATTACATCCTCCTCCCCCTCAAGGGGACATCTGACCTTCTGGGCTGAAAAAGCTATTGGATACTGGTGAGTACTGCGGCCCCTCATAACTTCTTTAACCCCGCTCAAAATGGTGGGAAAAACTTCCACTAAGTAAAGCAGACCAGCTGGCCAGGTTGGTGTGCATGACCACGGAAGACTACTTGTCTCTGCCTGAGGTGTTCATTTGCCCTCATTAACACATATACCATCTGGAAAACAATACTTCCTAAATCAGTATCCCAACAATTCACACTTCATTGTTATTTGTATAGAACATTTGCCGAATACTAAAGACACTGCTGCAATCTAGTGGTCTTTCCTAGCATTACAGCTTAATTTGTCCATAACACTACGTGACATTACAATCGGGAGGAACATATCTCTGTTGAACTCTTATCGCTACTAGACCACCTGCCTGAACATTTCTATTTCTGTCATTATCGTACGTCTTAAAAACATCCACAGACGTCAAAGTCCTTTACTCATCTCTACATAACTGGGCTGCATACGACGCATACCTGAATAGTTTACCTAATTGTTTATTCAATAGTAAACTTCTTCATTATCCTCCACAAACCTAGTGGGTTCTGGGAACTGCTGTCACTTTTCCCTTAGTCTATAAGCAGGGGCGTAGCTAAAGGCTTATGGGCCCCGATGCAAAAGTTCTTATTGCCCCCCCCCCGCAAACTTCTCATGGCCGACGGTCCGCAGCTATCAGCTGCATCGCTGGGTCTCCTAAGTGACACAACAATGCAGCACTAGCAGCCAGGGGCGTCACTAGGGCTGGGTTCACACACCCTATTTACGGACGTAATTCGGGCGTTTTAGCCCCGAATTATGTCCGAAAATGTGGCTCAAAAGCGTTGGCAAACATCTGCCCATTCATTAGAATGGGTCTTACGATGTTCTGTGCCGACGGTAATTTTTTTTACGCGCCGCTGTCAAAAGGCGGCGCGTAAAAAAGACGCCCGAGTCAAAGAAGTGCATGTCACTTCTTCAGACGTAAATGGAGCCGTTTTCCATGGAAAAACAGCTCCAATTACGTCCGTAATGGACGCAGCGAAAGACGCCTGCACATGCCATTACGGCTGAAATTACGGTGCTGTTTTCTCCTGAAAAGAGCAACGTAATTTCAGCCGTAACGGACGCTGCCGTGTGAACATACCCTCAGGGCTTAAAATGTCAGGGGAAATAGCCCCAATACATATGTGTCCGCCCCAAAAAAATGTGTGTATAGGAGACAGTATATCTATAGCACTACGACCCTATAAACTATGGCTAGGATTAGATACATTGGCTCAGCAGACAGTATCACACATGATAGGATTAGATACAGTGGCTGAGCAGACAGTATCACACATGATAGGATTAGATACAGTGGCTCAGCAGACAGTATCACACATGATCGGATTAGATACAGTGGCCCAGCAGACAGTATCACACATGATAGGATTAGATACAGTGGCTCAGCAGACAGTATCACACACGATAGGATTAGATACAGTGGCTGAGCAGACAGTATCACACATGATAGGATTAGATACAGTGGCTCAGCAGACAGAATCACACATGATAGGATTAGATAGAGGACTCAGCTCGCAGACATTGCGGCTCCAGCGCTGGACCCAGGAAAGGTAAGAATAATAATTTTGCTTCTTTATGTGTTACTGATTATTTTTGTGTTTGTGTTTTTTTACAGGTTTAGTTGTTGGACTTCGGATTCGAGGACTTCAATGACGGCGTTTTTTTATTCTCAATAAAATGGTTAATGAGGGTTGTGTTTTTTTATTTCAATAAAATATTTTTTCTATGTGCTTGTATCTTTTTAAACTTTATTATCACCGCCTTAGTAATGGCCGCTGGCTGATTGACAAACTACATTACTAAGGCGGGGCTTAATTTTAGCAGGTGCAGAGGCCAACACTAACCCCCATTATTACCCCGGTACCCACCACCACCAGGGGTACTGGGAAGAGCCGGGTACGAACCAGTACCCGTCCATCTGCAGTGACGGTCAGGCACCGGGGCGGCCGCAGGCTGGTAGTATCAGGCCGGGGAAGGCCAAAAACAGTGGCCCCTACCACCCTGGTAATGCTGCCTGCTGCTGCTGTGTTGTATCTGGCTGGTTATGAAAATTGGGGGGGGGACTCGACATCGTTCTTTCCAATTATTTTTATTTTTTTTAAAATGACGTGGGGCCCCCCCCATTTTTCATAACCAGCCACATACAATAAAGCAGCAGCAGCCTAGCATTACCAGGGTGGGAAGGGCCACTGTTTTTGGCCTTTCCCCTCCTGATAATACCAGCCTACAGATGGTCGAGTACTGGATGGTACCCGGCTCTTCCCAGCACCCCTGGTGGCGGTGGGTACCGGGGTAATAAAGGGGGTTAGTGTTAGCCTCTGCACCGGCTAACACTAAGCCCCGCCTTAGCAATGAATGCTGTCAATCAGCCGGCAGCCATTACTAAGGCGGTAGTAATATAGTTTAAAAAAAAAACACAAAGACATAGAAAAAATATTTTATTGAAAAAAAAAAACCCACACAACCCTCATTAACCATTTTATTGATAATTTAAAAAAAAACATCATCGAAGTAGTCCTGGAATCCGACGTAGTCCAACGACCGAACCTGTAAGAAAACACACAAAAAAAACGATTAGTAACACATGTGTTAGGCTTAGATACAGGGCCCATGTGTGATACTTTCTGTGGGACCCTGTATCTAAGCCTACCACAAGGTAGGGTCCAGCAGACAGTAATCTTATACAGTATAAGATTACTGTGTGCTGGGGCCCTGTATCTAAACCTACAGTGTGGTAGGCTTATATACAGGGCCCATCAGACAGGATCACACATGGGCCATGTATCTAAGCCTACCATGTGATTGGCTTAGATACAGGGCCCAGCAGACAGGATCACACAATCTGTGTACTGGTTGCCCATATCCTTCAGAATTAAATTCAAACTTATTAGGCTGGGTTCACACGACCTATTTTCAGATGTAAACCAGGTGTATTATGCCTCGTTTTATGTCTGAAAATAGGGCTACAATACGTCGGCAAACATCTGCCCATTCATTTGAATGGGTTTGCCAACGTACTGTGCCGACGGCCTGTCATTTACGCGTCGTCGTTTGACAGCTGTCAAACGACGACGCGTAAAATGACTGCCTCGGCAAAGAAGTGCAGGACACTTCTTTGCAACGTAATTTTAGCTGTTCTTCATTGAAGTCAATGAAGAGCAGCTCAAAATTTACGAGCGTCAAAGACGCCTCGCATAATGCGAGGAGGAGCTTTTACGTCTGAAACGAGGCAGCTGTTTTCTCCTGAAAACAGTCTGTCTTTTCAGACGTAAAAGGCACTTCTCGTGTGCACATACCCTTACTCTCACCCACAAAGCTCTCCACAGTGCTGCACCACCTTACATCTCCTCCCTCATCTCTGTCTAACACACTACTTGCGCTCTATGTTCTGCCATTGACCTCAGATTAACATCCGCCATAATCTGAACCTCCCACTCCCGTCTCCAAGATTTTTCTCATGCTGCAGCAGTTTGCTGGAATGCACTATCCTAGATAATCAGGTCAATTCACAACATCCACAGTTTTAAACTAGCCCTGAAAACACATATTTTTAGACAGGCCTATAACATTCCCTAATCTAACCCTTTTCCCTGGCCCCCCTTTTACAATAGTCATGCACCCCTTCATTGAGCAGTATCCCCCACACTCCTTGCACCCTAATGCACTTCATGTCTGTTATAACAGACAATGGCTGGTGACCGGCTCATGCAGTTTTATGTCTACTATCCCATATGTATAAAAGATGGCTGGACCATTGCACTTAACAAGCATTTTTTACATTTTGTGTCTCCCTTATTTCCTCATAGATTGTAAGCACTTGCGAGCAGGGTCCTCACTCTTCTTGTTTGAATTGTCAATTTGTTTCGTCAATATGTAATCTCTGATATTGTCTGTACAATGTACCCCCTGAATTGTAAAGTGCTGCGGAACATGTTGGCGCTATATTAATAAAGATTATTATTATTATTATTATTCCTTCTGCCCTTCAACTGAACCTCCCACCAGAGCCTTTTACTATTGAAAGGGCACACAGAATTGGCCCTCCACATGGGTAGAGAGACAGCAAACCATGCCCAGTTATAGAGAAGTATCTTAACTGGGCGATCAAAGAACGTATACTAAGGGCTTACAAACATGCCACAGAATTGTAGGTCAGAGCATCCAAAATCTCCATCTTCCAGGACTTTTCTTCGGCAGTCTCCTTGAAAAGAAAGGCATTTACACCTATATGCCGTCACTTACACGAACGCGGCATATGATTCCAACTCCTGTATTCAGCGAAATTCAAGGGGAATGAAAACGGCAGAACTAACATGTATAAAGAACCTGGCACGGCTCTACATCAATTCCACAGAGACAAACCTGATTGACCTGTCCTTACCTTATATTAACTTGGGGAAGCCCCTGTTTTCTATTTTCGAATGTTCTTTTGCACGTTGTTCGTTTGTTCTTTTGCACTTAATTATAACTCTGATATCTGTACTGTCTGTCACGATCACAGGGTATGTGGACCCACTACGCTGCTACGCCGTAGCTGAGAGCAGCTGGCCTAATCATTGTCTATGCAAGAGTCTATAATAGTTCGTAGCACAAGAATACCTGAAATAGTCCAGACAGTGGCCGAGGCTTCAGCACGGATGGAGGTGGGTGCAGCAGGTTGCGCCAGACGTGGCGGATAACACTGGATGTGGCGGATGACACTGGACGTGGCGGGTGACACTGAACGTGGCGGATGGCACTGGACGTGGCAGATGACACTGGTGCAGTAGGACACGACTCCAACACTAACAGGCTTAGAAAGAAGGACACAGCACGGAATACGTGATACAGGTAGCAGGGCATGGGTAACAACAGGAACAGGATAACACTAAGGGACCATTTGCAAGACTGACATGGGATAAACTAACAACGCTTAGGCAATGAGCAAAGGAGCAGGGCCCTTCCTATAGTCCAGGAAATCATGGGCAGTTGATGATGATGATTTCCAATGTGCACACGCTGGGGGACACAGCGGACCAGAGTGTAAGTGAGTGCTGGCATCTCCTGGGAAGGAGATGCGAGCCAGCCCTCACAGATCCATGGCTGCGGCCGCCGGGGCGTGAGTAAACCTGACAGTCCGCGGCCATAGACGCTACACTGTCTTATATTCCTGACTTTTGTTGTCATGTAATACAAAGATTGCTTACCATAACGGTTTATGTTTACCTCTTGACCCAGGTTTTCCCCCACCCCCCTCTCTCCTGGACATGTGTATCCATCCTAATCTACCACATTGCTCGCTGGGACAGTGGTTCCCAAAACTATATTCTACGTTTCTGCTTCAAAATCGTTCCTCCAGGGATAGGATGAGTACCCACTATGACACTGTTGACACACCTGTCACTACACTTCCTACACTACAGATGGTGAGTTGGAATGTTGCCGGCATAAATACGGTAATCAAACGTTAGAAGGTTGTCTCGCACTTAAAACGCCTACGACCTCATGTAATGTTCTTGCAAGAGACACACTGGCGCAGGGGAGATAAGGGCTCTCTGAAAGCTTTATGGCTGGTAAAGTGTTATAAAGCCTCAAATACATCAAAATCTAGAGGGTGGCGACCGTTTTTCACAAATCTCTAACACTAGATGTCCTCGACAAATATTTTCACCCGGACGGACGATTCTTATACATTGATATCAACATAAACACACATAGATACCGTCTCCTCAACATATATGTGCCCACCTAGCATCAAATTATATTCTTCTCCTTTTAACTTTCTCCTTCAGAAACAAACACATACCCTAATTCTAGGTGGATACTTTAACCTCACCCTCGACTCAGACATAGATAGATCCAACCCGCGAAACACAGGATCGAATGAGGGACTCGGTACTTCTCACACTAATGGAACATTTTTTACTTTGTGATCCCTGGCGTATTGTCCACACTAACTCTAGGGAATACACATACTAATCTCACGTCCACAATACTCACTCTAGAATTAACTTTTTCCTGCTACCAAACTCCTTATTCCCATCGCCCACCAAAGCAGACCTGACATCTATATGTAAATCTGACCATGCTCCAGTATTCGTGGAATTCACCACAGGCACCCCAATATCTTATAGTCGTAACTGGCGCTTTCCTTCTTATCTGTTGGCCTTTGAGGACTTACGCAAATACCTGACCGTCCACTGGTCACATTATACAGATGACAATATGGCTCACCTGGATGAAGTGGCTCTTTTTTTGGTCCACACCCAAGGCAGTCATCAGAGGACACATAATTTCTTATCTCAACTTTAAGAGGGGAGAATACCGCAAGAAATTCAACAATCTAAACGCGGACCTCATCGAGGCACATTTATGGAAACTCACACTCCAGATGCTAAATCCACTTACATGGTGGCCATGTAACGGCCACGGTGGCAGACCGCAGACCCCTTTCCTCCTGCCTTTCCGGAGATGCCAGCACATGCAGCCGTCCTGTCCTGCAATGAACACTAGGGTGGGCGCGCAAGCTCATTCACGGTCTTAAAGGGCCTGCACGCACATGTTAAGAATGAACTAATTAGTCCCAGATCCCTGCACTATAAAAAGGGTTCTGCCTTTTCACTCCTTGCCTGAGCATTGTTTGTATTCCTCGTTAGTCTTGCAAATGGTTCCTTAGTCATTTCCTGTTCCCAGTGTTCCCGTGCCCTGCTACCTTTATCCCGTGTCCCGTGCTGTATTTGTTCCTGTGCCCTCTATAGTGTTGGAGTCATGTTGTGCCGTTTATCACGTCTACTGTGTTACACCACGTCTAGTGTCATCTGCCACGCTCTGCATCATCTGCCATCTGAAGCTCCATCTGTGCCTAGCCACTGCAACTGTCCGGACTACTCAGATACCCCTGTGCTGGACTTTGTATTGATTGGGTACTCTGTTGTTTGGCCAGCTCCCTCCCCACTACAGCGGTGCGGCCTACTGTGTCCACATACCCACAGATCGTGATACTACGCTCAGACCATGGACCCCGCTGCTCAACCCAAGACCGTTACGACTTCACAAGCCATGCAGGCAGACATGTGAGACCTTCCGTCACGACAAGACCAACTTCACCTCACGGTGAACTCCATTGCACATCTGCTGGAAGCGTCACTGCACCTGTTCCTACTGTTCCTCCTGCTACACCTCTGTCAGTACCATTGCCGACTCCCTATGCTCCCTGCCGCTACCTCCTCGTTATGACGGAGACACGATGTTCTGCAGGGGATATCTGAACCAGTACCACAACCCCCTCAGACTACATGCAAAGGCCTTCTCCTTTTTTATGACACAAGGATCGCCTTCATAATCTCTCTCCTTACTGGCAAGGCCCTGGCATGGGTGAACCCCATTTGCGAACTCCAGGGACCAGAGATTTGTGACTTGCAGTGTTTTTTACAGACTACCTATATATTTGAGGAACCTGGGAGAGTTTCTTCTGCTGCTGCATCCCTGCTGACCCTACACTAGGGAGACATCTCCGAGGATGAGTATGCCATTCTGTTCCATACCCCGGCTGCTAAACAAACGTGGAACGAGGCCTTGGTGGCTACATTCTGGCAGGGCCCGTCTTCTGGGATTAAAGACGAGCTTGCCGCTAGTGATGTGCCAGCTGCCCTGGATGATCTCATTCTACTAGCCACCCGGATTGACATTAGGATCCGAGAGCAAGAGGTTCGCCGGGAGAGAAGATTTACTAAGTTAGCCCCTACTTTCCAGCAATCCCTACTGTCCTCGTCAGTTGTTCTACCAGAGGAGCCTATGCAGGTGGACTGGGTCAAATTGTCCACCCAAGAGAAACAACACAGACGCACTTCAGGCTTTGTCTGTATTGCGGCCTCAGAGGCCATGTTGTACGTCTGTGCCCCCAGAAGCTAAAAAGACCACAGTGCCTGGGATTGGTGGGAGAGACAACCCTAGGCGGAACGGTACTAAATAAAAACATTTCTTCCAAACTGACCATTCTTGTGACCATAGTGTTCGGCGAGAAGACGCACCGGGTCTCTGTCTATCTGGACTCAGGATCCGCTGCAAACTTCATCCAGCAAGACCTAGTGGATCATCTCCAGTTGCCCACTATCCCTCTGGGGAAGTCTTTGGCTGTAGCCTCGGTGAATGGTCTTACTTTGCCCAATCCGATCGTGTCTGAAACCAAGCCACTGAAGCTCCAATTTGGAGTCCTTCATACTGAACTGATTACATTCCTTGTCTTGCCTAAAGTCAATCCGGTTCTACTGGGCCTCCCATGGCTCCGGTTGCATGTTCCAGTCCTGGATTGGAATTCCGGAGAAGTTCTCCAATGGGGCCCCAAATGTTCCCACCGCTGACTGTTACAGATGCATCCCATCCAGCCTGCTCTGCCTCAGCCATTAGCGGGATTACCTACTCATTTTTCCCAATTTGCAGACGTCTTTAGCAAAAAGAAGGCTGAGATGCTTCCTCCACACCGGTCTTACTACTGTCCGATTGAACTGATTCCAAATGCTTCTCTCCTCGTGGACAGGTATATCCTCTCTTCTTCCCAGAGACTCAATCCATGTCGGCCTATATCAAGTTGAATCTGGAGAGGGGTTTCATACGAAAGTCTTCCTCCCCGGCCGGGGCAGGGTTCTTTATTAAGAAGAAAGACAGATCTCTTCGACCCTGCATTGACTACCGTGGTTTCAACCAGATCACGGTCAAGAACAAATACCCATTGCCACTAATATCCCAACTGTTTGACTGTATACGAGGAGCCAGGATTTTCTCGAAACTAGACTTGCGTGGGGCTTACAATTTGATCAGAATCCGTGAAGGTGACGAGTGGAAGACGGAATTCAACACTCGAGATGGGCACTACGAATACCTGGTGATGCCCTTCGGTCTATAAAACACTCCCACAGTCTTCCAGGAATTCGGCAATGATATCTTCCGAGATCTCCTCTATGTCTGTGTTGTGGTCTATCTCGATGATATTTTGATTTTCTCTCCAGATCCGATGACTCATCGGAGGTATGTCCGTAAAGTTCTGCTGTGATTAAGGAAGAATTATCTGTATGCCAAGCTGGAGAAGTGCGTCTTTGAAAAAAAATTCTCTGCCCTTCCTGGGCTACATCATCACAGGTCAAGGTCTCAAGATGGATTCTGAGAAAGTAAGGTCCGTCCTGGAATAGCCACGTCCTCAAGGCCTGCGGTCCATACAGCGTTTTTTGGGATTCGTCAACTTCTACCGGCAGTTTATCCCAAACTTCTCATCACTGACGGCTCCCATCTCTACCCTTACCAAGAAAGGAGTGAACGCCAAGGTGTGAAATCCAGAGGCAGAATCTGCATTTAATAGCCTCAAGAATGCCTTTACCTCAGCTACAATCCTCCATCATCCTGACGTCTCTCGACAGTTCTGGTTAGAGGTGGACGCTTCGTCTGTTGGTGTAGGTGCACTTCTGTTCCAGAGATTCCGCATTTGGGGACGTTTTCTCAAATCTAGCAAAAGACCCGGTCTTCTATTTAGCTGGCAGTCGATCGCATGAAGCGAAAGGCGGATACAAGAAGAGAGCCGCCCCAGTGTCTTCCGGGTACCAAAGTCTGGCTGTCCTCTAGGAATATCCATCTGCAAATTTGCACCCAGGTTCCCCCGACCTTTTGAGATCATGCAACAGATTAATCCTGTCTCCTGTAAGCTTTGGCTGCCTCCTACCCTCAAAATCCCCAACTCCTTTCATGTGTCCCTCCTGAAATCTGTGGTGCTGGACCGCTACAGTAAGACATGTTGAAGTAAAGGGGATCCTGGACTACAAGAGGGGAGGAAGAAGGACTTTCTATTTATTGGATTGGAGAGGGTTTGGTCCTGAGGAGAGATCCTAGGAGCCAGAAGAAAATCTTAATGCCCCTACCCTCATGAAGAAATTCTTCTCTCGCTCTGGACCCAAGAAGAGTGGGTGTAAGGGGGGGCACTGTAACAGTCGCAGACCGTAAACCTCTTTCATCCTGCAGACGTCTTCCTCTCCGGAGATGCCAGCACATGCAGCCGTCCTGTCCTGCAGTGACCCCTAGGGTGCGCGCGCAAGCTCATTCCCAGCCTTAAAGGGCCAGCGCACACACATGTTAAAAATTGACTAATTAGTCCCCTATCTTTGGACTATAAAAAGGGCTCCGCCCTTTCACTCCTTGCCTGAGCATTGTTTGTATTCCCCTGTTAGTCTTGCAAATGGTTCCTTAGTCGTTTCCTGTTCCCAGTGTTCCCTTGCTCTGCTACCTTTATCCCGTGTCTCGTGCTGTATTTGTTTCTGTGCCCTCTATAGTTTTGGAGTCGTGTTGTGCCGTTTACCACATCTGCTGTGTTACACCACGTCTGGTGTCATCTGCCACGCTTTGTATCATCTGCCATCTGAAGCTCCATCTGTGCCTAGACACTGCGACAGTACGGAGTACTCAGGTACCCTTGTGGTGGACTTTGTATTGATTTTGTACTGTGTTGTTTGGCCAGCTGCCTACCCGCTATGGTGGTGCAGTCTAGTGGGTCCACATACCCACAGATCATGACAGGCCAAAACCTTACTAGAGACCTATGTACTGGGGCAGGCCCAATGGGGAGTTGATGCGACTAAGAATAGGTACTTTAGATGTTGCAATTATATTGGATCACTACTAGCAAAAATACATAGACCCAAATGCTGAAACCATAATGTTGTGATATTGGTAGACCTTAGATCCCAATCTGATATTTTGGATCTGGACCTCATCCGACAGGAGTTTGTAGATTATTTCTCGAACTTTTATCGACGACATCTCGGAGGAAACTAGATCCTTTCTGTCTAAACTAAACCTACCTAAATAATCAGAAGACTGTAGAATACTACTAGATAATGATATCACAGAGAACGAGGTCACTTCTGCTATATCTAATCTACCCAATAATAATTGGTATTACAAACTATTACTGCCTGATGTTGTTCCTACATTGACGAGGACTTTACAGGCTCTATACATTGGTGAGATTAGTATTCCTGACTTTCACGAATCTAGGACCATACTGCTTCTTAAGCCCGACAGGGATCCGACCTCCCTCTCTTTCTACCGCCCCATTAAACCAAGACTACAAATTATTGACAAATTTTGGCCAATTGTCTCCAGACTAAGCTTGGACCGATTATTATCCCGGCTCAATTGGGTTTCCTAAAACATAGACACTCTACTAAGGCTACACGTCAGACTGTGGTTGCCACGGTATCTGCAGCTGACCCCTCCTCTCCTGTAACAATGCTACTGGGTCTTGATGCGGAAAAGGCGTTTGACTCGGTGTCGTTGCCACTTCTTATGGCGGTGTTACAACACCGGACCTTCGGTGACAGATTTTTAATGTTTCGATCACATTCACAGGCATGCTCCTCCACATCAATTACCATTAATGGACTTAACTCACCTCCCATCCCATTCTTTAGGGGTACGTGCCTGGGGTGCCCCCTTTCCCTGCTGTTTAATCTCTCCCTAGATCTGCTCCTCAAACACCTACAATCTCTAAAACGCCATTCCTGGGCATACAAATCAGCACTTGTCAGAATAAAACTATCTGCATTTGCAGACGATATCTTATTATTTATATCTAACCCGGCCTCTTCCCTCCCATCTATCATATAAGATATTTAGTTTTACAGCTCCCTGTCGGGTTTCAGAATCAATATAAACAAATCGGAAGCTTTTATTCTGAAAGGTCCAACTAAGCTGCTTTGGTTCTTGGGATATGCCTTTAAGTGGAACTCTGAATGCATCCCCTTCCTGGGCATACGCATCACAAGACAACCATTACGTTTATACAAACAAAATGTGGATCTCTCTATGACATATCTGGAGTCCCAATTTTTGGTCTGGAAACACATTACCTTATCCTTTTTAGGAAGAATTTATTTGTTAAAGATGGTTATCTTTCCCAAATTACTATACCTCCTACAGTCCTTGCCCATATACCTGAGACCGGCTGACATTAAGCGCATAAATGCTCTGTTTCGAGGTTTTATTTGGAACCATAAGAGACCTAGAGTAAGCATGTGTGTAACGTCTATGGCCGGGGACCGTCGTTCAGACTTACCCTTTGATGGCCCCGGCCATGGACATCTGCCTTTGCGGAGTCAGCTCCCTCCAGGGAGACGCCAGCACTCACTTCCGGGTCCTCGGACTGTTTCCCGCAGGGCGCACACAGCCTTAAAGGGCCAGTACGTGTCCAGCTGTCACCCATCAATAACTAGCCCAAATGGCTACTGGACTATAAAAAGGGGCTCTGCCCACTTGTTCCTCGCCTGAGCGTTGTTGTATACCTAAGTTTGTCTTGCAAATGGTCTCCCAGTGTTTTCCAGTTCCCAGTGTTACCCATTCCTGCTGCCAGTACCCTGTATCCCGTGCTATCGTATCTACAGTGAAAGTCAAGTCGTGTCTTCCGCTGCATCCCTGGTGCCACCTGCTGTGAAAGTCAAGTCGTGCCTTCGCTACTGTCTACATTGCCTCAGTTACCCGTTCCGAACTATAGACATTGTTTTGTACCTTTTTGGCCAGCTGCTACCCCGCTACACGGTACGGTCCACTGGGTCCACACCACGTGCTGTGACACTGTGAATATTGCAGCAACAACGTGATAATGGTGGGATTAATTTTCCACAAGTTCATCTACTGTATACAACATGGCTGCCCAATTGTGAGTGATTGGGGGCTGGTTGACTGGTAGTTCTCTTTTCACTGACTACACATTAGATTAGCAATTTGGCAAAATGGCCCATTTCTTTAACATGCTTCTTATAAACTCCCTATTCGGCCTTATCACCTAACCAACGGACCAATCCACTAATTATGACTACATAGAAAACATGGACCAAGGCCAGACAACACTTAGGATTCAATCCCAGATTCTACCTACTCCTTCCCTGGATTGATAATCTTGAATTTCAAAATGCTAATCCTCATACAATATTTTGCAAATGGGCTTCGAAGTTATTGACCCACATTGAACAGATAATTGACACATCCACTCGTTATCTTTACCTGTTCAATGAACTCCGCACTCAATATGAATATTTAGGACAACACCCCTTTTAATACATGCAGTCATGCAGTTATGCTCACAAGGTAAACAGACACTTACAAGGCAAGGATTGGTATGACTTCTGTCATTTAACCCCAGCTCATCAAAATAGAAAACGACCGATAACCATATACTACAATAATTTACGACAACCATTTGATTATTCTACGTCAAAGTCTGGCATATTTTACTAGGCAGACCACCTAGATTATATAACACCCAAAGATATTCTACTGTCCATGATGATTGCAGCCAAACATCTCCCATTAGCCATCTATTGGGAAATGTTGTTTAAAACAGCTCATAGAGCCTATGTTTCCCACACATGTTTAAAATGTAAGATGACACATGCAGACCTGTTACATTTCTTTTGGTCCTGTCCGGTCATTGCTATATTTTGGCGGAGGATACAGCAGTTTGTGTCAGGCCCACTCTCAATACAATGTCCCTTACTTTAGAGTGGGGATTGTTTGGTATTTTATATTCTTTTATGTCTTATATCCCGAAACACCATAATAAATAAAATGCTATATTATATTTCTGCGGCTGCGAGAGACAATCTTGCAGGTCTGGATTGGCAACACTCCCCCCACTCATCATATTTTCTCGGAGAAATTATCATACCTATTTCGGATGGACTAGGTGGAAACATCTATTTGGAAAGAACATAAAGTTAAAAAAAAATTCGCACTATGGGAAAACTTCATACCTCTTCTCCCACCACACATAAAACAAAAACTCATTAATTGTTTTAGCTCAACAGCTTAATACTTAGAATGCCAATTGACAGGTGCAACACCAATTAGGATATTATCCTCTCTTCCTAAGTGCTCAACGATGAATAACAAACAATACACGTGTCAGCCTCACTTTCCCACTTCCCCTATACCCTATTTTCTTTCTTCCCATGTTTCATTTTATCGATTTTATTGTTTCATGATTATGTAATTTTTGATAGTCCTGTACTTGGGAAAAGTCTCCTCAGTTTTCTTTCAATGATACTGTAATATACGTATCTTGTTATGTATACCGATATCACAATGTTCTGAGATGTCTTTGACATGGAACATATTGTTAACTTCTTTATTCTTTTGTTTTGATGTTATAAATAATAAAACACATATTATTATTTTTTTTTAAAAAGTGCACTAATTTGTGTTAATAAACTTTGTAAGTACATCTTATTAAATTTTTTTTTTACTTTTTAAGATACAGCTGCTCTGTATTCTCTATACAGAGCAACTATATCTAGTGCTATTCACTGAATCAGTGACAGCGGGTACTGCGTGTTATAAACTTAGACGTAATAGTTTACAGGCGGATCCTGCGTGTCAGAGACACACAGGACCCACTGTCACTGAACCCGTCAGGTCCGCGGGACTGACAGATTCAGTGAATAGCGCTTGTTACGGCTACTCTGTATGGAGAATACAGAGCAGCTGCATCTTAAAAACTAAAAATTATTTCTAATAAAATGTATTTACAAAGTTTATTAACACACTAGCATACATATGTAAATAAATGTATATATATATATATATATATATGTATATATATCTATATATATACATATATTTATATAACACTTTCAAACATTTACATATCCTTTTAGGTATTTTACAGGAATGATAGCAAAGTGGAGGTGAAATGTATAAATTTCATTTTATTTTAGCAGATATTAAATTTCAATCCATTTATTTCAGTAACATAGCAAGTGTTAACAGAAAAACACAACTCAATATTTATTATCCAGATTCAGCAGTTTTCATAAATATCCCATATTTGGCCCTAGTGTGTAGGCGTGACTGAAAGAAAGGCCTCAGAAATGAAGGAGCACCCTGTGGATTTTGGGGTCTTTCTTTTAGGATGTTTTCCAGGAACAATTTCATATTTGAAGAGGCCTTGAGTTGCCAGAATGGTAAATATACCCCCAAAAATTATTTTTTTTATAGAATTCATTATAATTGGGATGTGAAAATTTTAAGCTAAATTTTTCCTTTCCACAAGAAATTCAGGAGGAAAAGCACACCAACAATTGTTAGTCAATTTCTCCTCAGCATAGCAATTCCCAATCCCCAATTAGTGGTCATTAACTGCTGTTTCAATACAGCAGGGCTCAAATGAGAAGGAACGCCTTTTAGTTTTTGGAGCGCAGATTTTGCTGGAATAGTTTTCTTATGTAAAAAAATAAATAAACTGATAGCAAGCCTATTAGGTCCCCCATCTAAGCAGGTCCTAATAGGCTTCTGTACTTGGCAAGCAGGAGGTCATTGTTAGGCCTACAAATGCCATAGCAAACATCGGCACCCCCGCAATTGCGTCACAGGGATAAAGATAGCATTCAAACCAACCAAGACACCCATTGGTAATGGAGCAGGCTCAGCTCCATGTGTGCTGTACATAGAATGTATGGTCCAAATCCTTCGTCTGCCACGATGACAAATGGGGCAGGAGGTCCAGTAGATCCAGGCAGTTGTCTCGGTTCTGGAAGCGAGAGCTGTTTGGACTGAAGCCTTTCACCCATTCTGGAAGCCCTGAAGATGCCAGCATCCGAAGAGCTCCCATAAGCCCCTATATCTACAATTACAAACTGGTAGGCGCTGTCAGCCAAGGCCAACTGCATCACCAATAAATACTGCTTGTAATTGAAATATAGGTACCATGCGTGAGGTGGCTTCTTCACACGAATGTGTTTACCATCCAGTGCGCCAACGCAGTTGGCAAACTGTGCTTGTTGGTAAAAGCCCTCGGCAATCCAAAACCAGTCTTGTGCCTTGGGCTGTGGCATTACCGCCGTTCTCAGTCGCTGCCAGATGACTTCACAGGTCAGACAGATGATCTGTGAAATGGTGGAACACCCCAGCAGAAACTCAAAATGCAGTGACGCAAATGAGTTCCCTGTTGCCAGGAATCTGTGAAAAAAATAAATAATAAGAATTTGTGCTAGCAGTACCAGGGTGACTGGATGCCAATGGGCAAAGGGTACAACCAGGGTTATATAGTACTTGTAGCAGGGTGACATGGTCGCAATGGGCACAGGGGACAACTACGGTTATATACTACTTGTAGCAGTATGACATGGCGGCAATATGCACAGGAGAAAACTACAGGTATATACTACTTGTAGCAGGATGACATGGCGGCAATGGGCACAGGGGACAACTACGGTTTTACTACCTGTAGCAAGGTGACATGGCAGCAATGGACAAAAGGGACATTTGGTGTTCTTACCTGAGGGTATCGATGAGCCTTTTCTCCGAGATGCACTGTCACATGTTGGCGTCCTGGAATGTGATTCCGGGACATAGGTCCGACAGTAGACGGTCAAAGCTGGAAATCGACATGCAGCAGAAGTTGTGAAACTTGTCCGGGTGATGCCGCAGGTCTGCATACAGGGTGTGGAAATGCACCTTCCTGGGCTGTTGGGAGACAATGCGGTGAACCCAGTACCACCTCCTCCTCTTCTGTTCTTCTTCCAGCATAGCTTACTGTCCGAATCGCCAAGAGACGAGCCAGTCCAGAAGAGCATGAGCCACACCTGGGTAGGGCATCCTTGCAATGAAAGAAACGCCAGAAACCAAAGTTATATCAGCCGAGGATTCCAACAGAGCTCTCACAAAGCACAAATGCCAGAGAAAATGGCGCCAGAGCGATCATGTGACCTTTTCAAGGGGTTGCAAAATGATGGTGACATTTGTAGACTCCCATTTGTTGTTTTTTTGTGGATCCGTTAATGCGGATGAACTATGGATGCATGACGGACTGTATTTGCGGACAGCATTCCGTATATGCGGAAGAGTCGAAGATGACTTTGGATGACTAGGGATCTGTATTTGAGAAGAATAAAAACCATTACGGTCATGTGCATGAGGCCTTAGAGTCCATGCTGTTTAGTTTAAAGATAGTTGCTTAGGCTGGATACAATTGTAGCATATTCCTATCCATGAGAACTATTTGGCTTCTTTGTGCTTTCAGTCCGTGTTTTCATTCCTTTACAGCAAAAGTAGAAACAGAAATTGTAGCACAAAGGACATTATAAAGTTGTATAATATTTTTTATTTGACAGTGATCAAGGTTTATTCGCAGAGAACCCCTTTAACACTTACAACCATTTTTCCAAGAGGCATATCCCTACATGAAGAGAATTAGAAATTCTACAAGTTTCAGTGTACCAACTATTCCTGTCCAATAGCGGAATGAGAAGAACTGGACATAAATTATTACTTATGTTACCTATAACCTCATATTTAAAGAGGCTCTGTCACCACATTATAAGTGCCCTATCTCCTACATAACGTGATCGGGCGCTTATAATGTGGTGACAGAGCCTCTTTAATCCCTTACCTCCACAGTCATTTTTTCGGTTTTTTGTTTTCGCTCTTTCCTGCCCATCTTCCAAAAGACATAACTTTTTATGTCTTCCCTCGATATAGCCGTATGAGGGCTTGTTTTTTGCAGGACAAGTTGTACTTTGTCACAGCACTATTTATTGTACCATATAATATACGGGGAAAAGTTAAAAAAAATCTTTGTGGGGTGGAATATTAAAAAACAGTGATTCCTCCATTGTTTTTTTGGGTTTAGTTTTTACAGCGTTCACCGTGCGATAAAAGTTATATGTTAACTTTATTCCGCAGGAAAAAAACAATTAGGGCAATACCAAATTTATATAGTTTACATTTTATAGTGCTAAAAGGGCATTTTTTTTTTTATACAGGGCAACATGTAGTTCTTTTTGGTATAATTTTGGGGTACATACGACATTTTATTCAATTTTTTGTGGAAAATGAAGGGACTTAAAAAAGAGCGATTATGGCAGTTCCAGTTTTTTTTAAACTGCCTTCCCTGTGCCGGTTAAATAATGTTATATTGCAATAGTTCAGACGCTACACCAGTTATGTTAATTTATAAAAAAAAATTACATTACTTTACTAATTTTTTGCAGTGTATCATTAATTTTTACAGCCTACTATTAATAATATGAGCACATAACCATTGGAACCCCTCGATCGCATTGTGGAGGGGGCAATGGGACATCAGAGAGGGCCGCCCCTATCATTGTAAGGGCTTAGATGCCGCGGTTGCTATTCACCACAGCATCTAAGGGGTTAAACGATCCCGCTCATTGCAGTGAAATTTCGGCTTTTTCATACAGCCGACACAATCAGCTTGTGGACGGGGCTCAGTATGTGATTCCGCTGTGTATGCCCCCCCCAGCCTCCTCTGTATATATATATGGCAGATCACGGTAAGGCGTTAATATATATCGTAAATATATACTTCAAAATCTAAACGAAAATCTTGTCCAAACACCTTTTTTCTGTACTTCTGCACATTGCACATTCAGAGAAATCCAACTGCATTCTGGGTAAGTGACTTGGAGATTTTATGACGTGTACTGATAATATCTCACATTGAAAGTCATTGGAACGAGGATTGAGCCTCAGCTTCACTAGACACAGTCTCAGCCTTTGATTTGATCGAATGGCCCTTCCTCTTGCATCATTTTGGTTTTGACCCCAACTTTATGAAGTAAACACCTAGAAAAGATGCAACTGTAATGATATTCGATGGTTCTTTTTTTTGAAACATTATATTTTTATTGTTTTCAACATAAAGCATTTGTACACATTTGTACACTTTTGTACACATTAGAATCTTACTGTACATTTGATAAGTTTAAGACATCAGTTGCGGTACATAGTACAGTCAGAACAGTATCCATGAATCAAAACAAAAGAAATATAAAAAAGATACAAAAATGAAACAAGAAAACTAAAGCAGGTACACAAGAAAAAAAAGAAAATACAGTTACTCGTGACAACTTGCTGTCATATTGTATAGGGTCAAAAGATTGAACTTGAATGAGAGTTTGGAGACCAGGTCAGACTGTGTGATTGTTTACGGGGATAGAGATATGTTATATGGTAACATTGAGCAGTTATGAGCACTTGAGAGCCATATGTCCCAATTATTGAGAAAAATATCTGTTTTGTGAAAAGCGGAAGCGGACATACCTTCGTACCAACAGTTATCATTGATTCTTTTTATCAGGTGAGATACAGATATGGAGGGGTTCTCTTTCCATGTGGAGGAAATAATTAGTTTTGCAGCAATGAGAACATGTTGCATGACTGTCTGGAATTCTCTTGGGTAAGTAGCAAGGTCAATCGATAATAGAGCTAGCCCTGGATCTGGGTCTATATGTAACCCAAATAGGTCAGAGAGAAGCTTGAATACTATATTCCATAATGATTGAGCTTTTTTACAATTCCACCACATGTGGAAGAAAGACCCCTCCTGCGAACCACAAGTCCAACATGTAGGTGAAACATCAGAAAATAATTGTGATAATCTTAGGGGGGTGTAATGCCATCTATAGAATCTTTTTTTCGCATTTTCAATGTGATTAATGCATTTAGAGTGTTTGGGGACCATATTTAGAGCTGATTCCCATTGGTCATTTGAAATTGGTCGTGATAATTCAGTTTCCCAGTGAGACTTGATAGTGAGGAGTGGGTCCGAGCTGGGGGTTATCAGGAGTTTATAGCATTTGGAGATACCCTTATTGGAAAGAGGGACTGAGCTCAACCAGATTTCTAAAGGTAATAGTACCTTTGTATGACATGGGAGAGGAGGGAAGGACGATAGAATATGTCGTATTTGTAAATACTTTAAGAAATCGTGCTTAGGAATGTTATAGTTAGAAGCTATGTGAGCAAAAGAGACAAAGGAACCATTATGCCACAATTGGTGTATTTTAGTAAGATTATTATTTTTCCAATTAGTTAGAGATAAGTTAGGAATGGCTATTTCTAGGGGTTCAAATGTTCATAAGGATCTAAATGAATCAATTGTTTTTTGTCAGAAATGACCGGCCACAGAGCTGATATGGCTCGTATGGTAGAGAGTAAATGGTGTGAGTGGCCAAAATGTGATATAGCCACTAAAAAGTGTTTAAAATGGTTTATCTTCATAGACTGAAGTTCAATTTGTACCCAGCGTTTAGACAAATCTTTAGACCATAGAGGACGAATCTGATCCAATATAGCAGCTCTATAGTATTGTAAGATAGACGGGCAATTCAGTCCCCCTAGCCTAGGAGGTAAATACAGGATATCTGATTTTATACGTGCTTTCTTTTTGTTCCAAAGGAACTGTAGGATTAGTTTTTGAAGACTCTTTAGATATGAAATAGGAACAAAAATTGGAATGTTGCGAAACAGGTACAGGATTTATGCTAGGACGATCATCTTTACTGCCGCTATCTTTCCTAACCACGATATACCTTGAGTACGAAGGTTAGCAAGATCTGTCTTGATTTATTTAAGAAGAGGCAAGTCATTTGATGTAAATAGTAAAGAAGGGGGGTATGTCAGCTTGGTACCTAAGTATGTTAGTTCGTCAGTCACCCATTTGAACTGAAATTTGTGGGTGAGCATGGTACGATGTGATTTTGGAAGGCCTAGGTCTAAAATTTGACTTTTGGATAGGTTAATTTTATAATAAGAGGCATCACTAAAGTTTTGAATTATGTTCAGTATTGCTTGGAGGGATACACTAAGATTAGAGACAGCTATCAGTACATCATCCGAAAACAATCCTATACGGTGTTCCTCATCCCCGACCTTTATACCTGTGATGAGGGGAGAAGATCGTATATGTTGTGCAAAAGGCTCCATCATAATGGCAAAGATGAGGGGTGACATGGGCAACCTTGTCTTGTCCCATTAGTGATTGGAAATGTGTGAGATAAGAAACCCGATGAGTAAACTGTAGCGCTGGGAGAGGAATATAATGAGACAATAGCTGAAAGAAAGGGACCCAAGAATCCAAAATGCTCTAGTACCATACGTAAATAACCCCAATGGACTCTGTCAAACGCCTTCCCCGTATCCAGAGAGTGTACTATGTTAATAATATCAACAAATCTCCTCGTACCATCCAAAGTTTGTCTATTTTTAATAAAATCCACCTGGTCAGAGTGGATTAGGGAAGGAAGAATATTAATAAGTCTAGACGTTAGCAATTTGGAAAAAAAATTCAAATCAGCATTTAGTAATGAGATTGGTCTAAAATATGCAGGAGTGTCTGGGGATTTGCCTGGTTTGGGAAGTGTAATAACTAAGGCATGTAACAGTTCTTCTGGAACTTTTCCTGTTGAAATTATATTCTGAAAACATTGTAGGAGATGTGGGGCTAATGTATTTGAGAATTTTTTTTTACATTCGTTTGAGAAACCATCTGGACCCGGAGACTTGTTGATTTTTAAAGTGCTTATAACTTCCAAGATTTCATTTATAGAGAGATCTCTGTTGAGAATTTCCAACTGTTCAGAGGAAAGGGTTGGCAGGTTTATGCTTTTCAAGAAATTCTGTATGCACTCTGGAGATGGTTGAGTTGTTTGAGAGTCTTCTTTAAGATTGTATAAGGAGGTGTAATATGTGGCAAATTTGTTGGCGATTGCCTGAGTGTTTAGGATTTTGTGGTTATTACTGTCTAATAGATATGGGATTCTTGTCTAAGCTGCTTTTGTTTTCAATTTGTTTGCTAAAAGTTTTGAGGCTTTGTTACCTTGCCAATAATGTGTGACTTTCGATTTGCGAAGATGTAATTCATAGTTGTTTTGCATAATTAAATATAGCTGATATCTGAGAGATTTTATAGTCCTAGATATGCGGCTTGATATGTTATTTTTGTTTTTATCTTCCAAATTTTTTATGTTATCTGTAAGTGTTTTTACCTGGGAGATTCTATTTTTTTTTTCTAAAGAAGCCATTTTAATAAAATGACCCCTGATCACCGCTTTATGAGCGCACCCCAATTTGTTTTGGTGACATCTTTGAACTAAAGAAATGAATTTTTTTAAGAATTTATGTTGATGGAAATTAGGTGCATATAATGTTGCTATGGTGAATGGTGCATCATTTAGGAGGCATTTGACTATTAAATATCTGCCATCTGGATCTTGAACAGTAGATATAAGTTGGAAAGCAATGGAATTTTTGATTGCTATCAAAACTTTTTGTTTAATGCAAAGGAAAATAAAATGTTTGGGAAGTTCGTATTCTGAATTCGAAAGGAATCACTATCATTTATATGAGTTTCCTGCGCACATATGATGTCACATTGTTGTTTCTGACATTCCCTCCAAAACAGAGATCTCTTGAAAGGGCCCTTGACATTTAAAGTACATACTTTAAAAACCATGAGGTATAAGTATTAGAGCTTAGGATGAGACGCCATGAGATAATTAGATATAAATAAGTTGATCTATAAAGTATTAATGACCATATATTGGACATATTGATGCATTTAGGTGAGTCACAAGTCAGTAACCTGCAATGTAATAGAAAATTAGAACATAAACAAAAACAAAAACCAAGTATTGAAACTGTACAATAGAACAGTTCTGGTTCCAAGTGAACCTGTCTGGTCATTTAATATGACCTGTTGACTTCGAGGAGTATTAGGAAGGTAGTGGTGGAAGGTGAAAGGTGATCCAGCGGGTTGTTGAGAAACTTCAGAATTATTAGAAGACACAATTGCCCCATCAGGAAGAGGGTAAAAAGGTGGGGACTTCGGCATAGCGTTCAAGTTGCAGAAGATGAAGGAGACTTGTTTTCATCTATTTGGTGCCAATCAGGTGGTATTGTCCCTTTTTTTCTAAGAGGAGATGAAGTTGCACCATCTCGGTTGCAGGTGAGGTTCCACAATAACAAAAGAGATTCCACTTCTTTGGGTGAGGAAATGACATGAGTTTTGCCATCTCTCCTAATTACCAGCTTGACAGGGAAACCCCATTTGTAGGGGATGTTATGCTCCCGCAATATTTGAGTGGATTTGGCAAATTCCCTTCTTCCTGCCAGTGTGGCTATTGAGAGATCTGCATATAAAGCAATTGATTGAAATCGCTCTGGAAGGTCTTTGTTGGAAGCTGCAGCTTTAAGGAGGGCATCTTTAAAATGAAAAAAATGTAGTCGAGCCATAACATCTCTTGGAACTGAGGCAGAGAGGTGTTTGGGTTTAGGAACCCTATGGGCCCTATCAATCAGGAAGTCTCTTTCAGGAGTATTAGGTACAATTGTGGCAAATAAATCTGTCAGGAATTCTTTCAGTTCGGTATCTGAAATTGATTCAGGAATATTCCTGAAGCGGACATTATTTCTCCTTGACCTGTCTTCCAAATCTGCCAGTTTTAATTTGATGAGTGATAAATCATCTTCAGCTGCATTGTGTGCATCTACCAAGCTGTTATGGGCTGTAGCGACATCCTCCATTTTATTTTCAGGGTGCGCTGTGCGTTCACCAATAGAAATAATGTCTGACCTGAGTGTAGCTATTGCTGTGCGAATTTCGCTATGTATAGATTCTATGAGAACAGTCAGCAGAGATCTCATGTCAGATATAGTGATAGGCTGATCAGGAGGGAAAGTGCTGTGAAGTGATGCAACACTCCTAGGAGAGTGGCCATAAGAGAATTAATTTACATGCTTAGGGTGACCAGATGCAGTAGAAGAGGAAGAACGTTTACAGAGCTCACCTTGTTGACTTTGAAGGTGAATATCCCTGCCAGAAGCATGTTCAGTGTTGGGAGCAGCAAGTGGCTGCTTAGGAGATGTCTGCAGCGTGGCTGTGGGGGATCTTCCTTGGCTAGCACCATCTTGGGAAACTGCAGCACCAGTGAAGAAGGAGGCCAGTTTTGACGGTCCCCCTGGTTTTCGTCGAGCCGTTCTTGGCATGATCAGTGCCTGGTCCGTTCAGCTGTCACTAGATGAGGTGTTTGTGACCGATGGAGGAGGTAAGTGTCTGCTTTTAGCCGCTTTTGTCCCGCTGGAACACAGAGCTCACCTCTAGTGCTGCTGCTCTGGTCTACATCCGGCCACGCCCCCCCCCCCCCCTCAATGGTTCTATAAAAGGAAAGACAAGAATGGGCCATTTCATGGTATGCTCTGTTGTTCTTTATGTATGTGATTTTTGATGACTATTATCTTTGGTGTTGGAGAAAACTTTAGAGAATACTATGGGCGTCAAAGAAGTGGATACTGGATTAAATCAAAGTTGCCCTACCCCATGATATAGAAATGACCAAACCGAAGTTTTATTTTATTCTCAACATATTATAATAAGAACCAGGTTATCAGAAAAGACAATAATGCATAAAAAAGTTTAAGGAAAAAGAAAAAGAAGATGAACCTAACTATAATGGAAACAATCAGGAAAATTATAAGCAAGGAAAAGCATTAGAAGCCCGAAGACCCAAACAGAAGACTGGACTTATTGTTCTTGTAGTTAATTCATATGGTCACCAGAAGACAAAACCAACGTAAGAGCAGTTAAAATCCAAGATCAGAATGACAACTTTTCTATGGAGTAGCACTCAACTTGTTTCCTGTGATAAGATTATAGAAAATCTCTACAGATGTTGTATCACTAGCGGCTTCCCTGCTTAATCTTCAAAAGTAGAAATAGAAATTGTAGCACGAAGGATATTATAAAGTTGTAGAACATTTTTTATTTTACAGTGATCAAGGTTTATTTGCAGAGAACCCCTTTAATACTTACACCCATATTGTCCAAGATTCATATCCCTACATCAAGAGAATTAGAAATTCTACAAGTTTCTGTGTACCAACTATTCTTGTCCAATAGTGGAATAAAATGAACTGGACTTTACTAAATATATCACTCACTAAATTATTACTTATGTTACCTATAACCTCATATTTAACCCCTTACTTTTACAGTTATTTTTGGTTTTTCATTTTCACTCTTTCCTCACCAACTTCCAAAAGCCATAAGTTTTTATTTTTTTTTTGTCAAAAAAGCCATATGAGAGCTTGTTGTTTGCAGGACAAGTTGTCATTTTTCATGGCACTATTTATTGTGTGATATATAATATACTGGGAAACGTAAAAATATTATTTGCTTAATCGTATTGTCTCCGCTTGTAAAGAGAGTCTAATTTTAGGAAATTGATGTTTAACCCCTATCCGCACGAGTAAGTAACTGTTGCGGGAGGTTACTTTCCGCACGAGGATGTACAGTTACTGAATTTTTTCCGGTGCACACTGTCGGCGACATGTCGGCGATAGTTAATATGGCAAACGGGAGCCAAACAATGGCTTCCATGTCTGCCATGGACGGAAGCCCATCAAGACCAACCTTCGGGTGGTCCTGATAGGCTTTCTGTCAGAGTGACAGGAAGTCACTGTGTTGTTCCCGATGCACACTGTCGGCGACAAGGTGTGCATCGGGAACTGGGAGATCAGCTGTCCCCGACAGCTGACACTCCAGTGATGCCGATCAGTGGCTCATCGCCGCTGATTTTGGCAATTAACCCGATAAATGTGGTGCCCTATTGCGATCACCACATTTAGGAGGTTTGTAGCACATCAGCAGCCCCCATGCAATTGTGGGGGCTGCTGATGCTTGTGATGGCATCCGGAGGCAAGGCAACGGCCTCCGGGTCTGCCATGTATGGAAGCCTATGAGGACCAGCCTCAGGCTGGCCCTCGTAGACTAACTGTCAGAATGACTGTGACGTCACACTGACAGTTGGAATACATTACACTACCTAGGTAGTGTAATGTACTCTAGCAGCGATCAGAGCTGCAGGTAAAAAAAGAAAGTGTAAAAAGTAAAAAAAAAGTTAATAAACAAAAAAATAGAGTGTAAAAAGTAAAAAAAAAGTTAATAAAAATGTTTTATAAAAGTGGAAAAATAAAAGTTTTTGTTTTCCTATAATAAGTCATTTATTATAGGGAAAAAATGAAAACGTAAAAAAAAAACACATATTTGGTATCACCGTGTTCGTAACGACCCAAACTATGAAACTATAATGTTATTTTTTCCGCACAGTGAACGCCGCAAACAAAATAAACGGAAAACTATGTCAGAATCGCTATTTTTTGGTCACCACCCCTCCCAATATATAGTATAAAAAGTGATCAAAATGTCGCATTTACCCCAAAATAGTACCAATAAAAACTACAACCCGTCCTGCAAAAAACAAGCCCTTACACAGCTTTTTTGATGAAAAAATAAAAAAGTTACGGCTCAGAATATGGTGTCAGAAAATAAATTATTTTATAGAAACGTAATTTTATTGTGCAAATGCTGCAGAACTTAAAAAAACTATACACATGGTATCGCCGTAATCGTATCAACCGGCAGAATAAAGTACAACCTAATTTATTGCGCACAATGAACGCTGTAAGAAATAAAGAGTTTAATGCGCCAAAATCGCTGTTTTTTGGTCACCTTAGCTCTAAAAAAGATCCTGTGGGGTCAAAATGCTCACTATAACCCTAGAAAAATTATTTGAGGGGTATAGTTTTCAAGATAGGGTCACTTTTGGGGGGTTTCCACTGTTTTGGTCCCTTCGGGGCGTTGCAAACCCGACATGGCACTGTAAACCAATCCAGCAGAATCTGCATGCAAAATCCAAAAGGCTCTCCTTCCCTCCTGAGCCCTGCTGTGTGTCCAAACATCAGTTTATGACCACATATGGGGTATTGCCGTAATCGGGAGAAATTGCTTTACAAATGTTGGGGTGCTTTTTCTCCTTTATTCCTTGTAAAAATGAATAAATTCTATGTTTCCAAAGAAAAAAAGGTGATTTTCATCTTCACAAACTAATTCCACTAAATTCTGCAAAAAAAACTGTGGGGTCAAAATGCTAACTATACCCCTAGAAAAATGCCTTGGGGTGCAGTTTACAAAATGGGGTCACTTTTGGGGGGTTTCGACTGTTTAGGTACCACAAGACCTCTTCAAACCTGACATGGTGCCTAAAATATATTCCTAAAAAAAGGAGGCCCCAAAATCCTCTAGGCGCTCCTTTGCTTCTGAGGCCGGTGTTTCAGTCCATTAGGACACTAGGGCCACATGTGGGATATTTCTAAAATCTGCAGAATATGGGCAATAAATATTGAGTTGCCCTTCTGTGTTACAGATTTTTTTTTATTACATATGAATTTCGGCAAAAAAAAAGAAATTTGTAAGTTTTACCTCTACTTTGCCTTAATTCCTGTGAAACGCCTAAAGGGTTCAAATACTTTCTGAATGTGGTTTTGAATACCTTGAGGGGTGCAGTTTTCAAAATGGGGTGATTTATGGGGACTTTCTAATATATTAGGCCCTCAAAGCCACTTCACAACTGAACTGGTCCCTGAAAAAATGGCCTATTGAAATTTTCTTGAAATTATGAGAAATTGCTGCTAAAGTTCTAAGCTTTGTAACGTCCTAGAAAAATAAAAGGACGTGAAAAAAAATGATGCAAGCATAAAGTAGACATATGGGGGATGTTAACTAGTAACTATTTTGTGTGGTATTACTATCTGTTTTACAAGCAAATACATTTAAATTTAGAAAATGCTAATTTTTTCTAAAATTTTAAGTTTTTCACCAAAAAATATTGAATTTATCGACCAAATTTTTTCACTAACATAAAGTACAATATGTCACGAGAAAACAATCTCAGAATCGCTTGGATAGGCAAAAGCATTCCGGAGTTATTACCACATAAAATGACACGTCAGATTTTCAAAAATCATCTGTGTCCACAAGGCCAAAACAGGCTGTGTCCTAAAGGGGTTAAGCAACTATCAAATATATCATATATGTTTTATATCTCCTATCACTCAGGATATAATCCTGGCGGCACGTTGCATACACTCTGTAATGTGTACATATTATACAATGTCCTGTCACCTACCACTGGATTAAACGCGATGTCACACAAATAGCGCTGTGAAGGGTCAGTTAGGGGAATTGTATACAATGTGGTAAGTTGCAGCCGCGCACTGAACACACTAATAAATACCAGTCACACTTATGGATTGATGTTAAAGATTTATTTAAGGTTTTTGTGGATCAAAATATATGATGGTAAAGATGATTGTAATACAAGATCCAGCAAACACGATGGCATATGTCACAGTATATACTGTAGTATCAGTAAGGGGCAGAAAATCTGGATTCCAGAGACACAAGAAGAGATGACATGTACTCCTGTTCTGAGCCTGGTCTTCTGGGTGACATTGATGCCCTGGTGACCACATTGATGTCTCTTCTGTGACAGATGTTGTAGAAATGTTAAGTCTCGCAATTGGAATACTTGTAAGATGGCGGATTCTGCCCTTGGTTGTTATTGGCATTGATGTTAATGTTCTGTTGATATCTGCTGACTTGTCCTGGGGAGAGAAGCACACAACCCTATTAAATATTGATAATTCAGGCTGCTTGATAAATATAGAGAGGGGACATATCCAGAGGAACTTACCTTTCTATCAGCAATGATGGTTGCTCCTCCGGTGACAGGGAGCGCTACTCCCGCCAGATGTACTGCGGAATTGATGTTTATGCTGCAAGTGAAATATTTGCTATTAATGTTCTATAATGTGTGTTTCTTAGCAGACAAAATCTAGAAGACTTTTTAAGGTGATTTGAGGTAAATACATTTCTTAATTGATCCAGGGGTCACACTACAGACCTTGAAGATGGTTGATGCAAGCAGTGAGTTTGACCTAGAGCTGCGCTGTTCAGCATGTTACGGGAACTTTCTGATGTTCCGATGTTTTATGCACCGGGGATGGTAACTGTTCCTTAGGAGTCCTGCAAGATGCCAAGTAATGTCTTCCATCAATAACAATGTTCCTTGTATCTATCAGTTTTGCTTAGAAGCTAATGCATCATAAAATCCAGTTGTTCCATCCATTCAGATGACAGGTTCCTTTAGGAAACTCATTGTACTATACTACATACATGCTTACAGTTGGGGAAGTTGTCTCCCAAAGCCCACAACCTTCATTCAGAAATGAAAAAGTGTCTGAATACAAGGAGTTGGAAGTTTAAGATACAAAATACTTATTTACACTTTAGTTAAATTAGTTGATAAAATAAATTACAGATACAGAGGAAAACCTAAGAGATGGAAGAACATTCTCACCGCAAACATAATAGACAACTATAAAGCTCTTACCTGTAAGGACATGAACAGATGCAGCTACTTTTTTTGTCCTTTCCTCCTAATGGCCGTTAAATAGATTTTACGGTCAAAGCGTCCACCAGCCAAAGGGATGCTGGAATGAGAAATATATTGATCTAAGACATATGATAATGTTAGCAGGTAACCACACAATTATTGCTTAGTTTCACATCCCATAATCCTCCAGTACTGTCACCCCGGTGTACAGCCACCTGCCCCAAAGTGTGAGCTCTGGCTATAAGGCCCATGTAGTAATGACGGCTACTGAAAGGATCATACCAACAACATGGAGGAAAACATGACTTACTCATCTGAACCAGGCCTGAGCTTTACTTCAAAGATGCCAAAAACAGGTCGGTGGTCTGAAGTCTTCAAAACAGGGCAAGAGTCGTATCTCAGGACTCGCACATCTCCCTCACATTGGCTTTTAAACAACACCCTGTCCTGTAGAGGTCATGAAAATAACAAATATCATCAGTGAAATCATATTATAATATATTATTAAACTGCAAAACATCACAGGCCTAAATGTTGGGCCTACTTTATTTATATTGCAGAATATTGGGACTTTTTTGCATTTTAGGTTTGACTTGGTCGCACAGATTTAATGAAATAAGTATCCTTGAGCCATGCTGGGCGACGACATATTACACTGGGAAACTGTGATGACAAACTCACTACATAAAAGTAAAATGAACTGGAAGCTTTGTTCATAAGAAATTACTCCTCCAGCTATAATAATAACAATTCATTACATTGGGGGAGGGGATTCTTTATATGATGGGTGCTCTGCCCCATGGATTCTATTGTCTCTCAAGCTCTGTAGACCTGGAAATAAGATATCTTACCGTATATGATGGAATTCTCTGCTTTGCTGAAGTATCATAGGTGTCTGTGCCAATGTCGAACTTATATGTAGGAAGGAAGTCAATGGTGTGCTCCTTGAACCCTAGAAATATGGACCCTTTAAGTTGAAATAAAAAAAAGTTGAGGAGCAATTGATAATTGTAGCACTATATTAGAATGTGGGGAACATATCAACCATCATGTCAGTGATTTGTATTAATCTGTGGAAGTGTATGTGGTATTAAAGGGGTTTTCCATCTTCTGACAACTGATGACATACTCACCAGATAGGTCATCAGTACATGATCTGTGGTGGTCTGACACCTGCACAGATCAGCTGGTCCAGTGCAACGGACGTACATGCCGGATGCAGTTGGCGCCGGCCGCGAAATTGCAGCCGAGCTGCAGTACTGCAGCTCTGCTCCTATTCAAGTGAATAGGAGCAGACCTGCAGTTCTGCATCACGGCCGGTATGCTATGTACGGAGCCAACTGCTTCCGGCTTCGTACATAGCATTATGTCCCATAACATCCAGTGCCCGCAGGCCACTGGAGCAGCTTAATGGTGCAGCGTCCAGGTGTCGGACCCGCACCAATGATATACTGATGACCTATCTGATGGATAGGTCATCAGTTGTTAGAATGTGGAGAACCCTGATAATGAAGGTTGAGGAGTGACAGAGATATGTCTACTAGTTAATATACCATTGTTCTTGGCTTCATTCAAATGGTCGTGTTTGAGGAGACTGGACATATCTCTTCCTTCGATCTTCTGCAGGAGAGATTCCACGGTTTTTCTGTCCTCTTTAAGTTGAAAATTGAGGTCACCAAACCAAAACACCCGATCAAAGCGGCTGGTGACGTCCACTGTAGAATAAAAAAAAAACATAATTAGAGCACATGACTCCATTGGACTCGATGTAGATAAATAGAGAGATAAAAGGATACATAGGTTCAACCACATAAGTAATACTCACAGGCATTGGAGTTGATTCTTTCCGGAATAATTTGAGGTAGACGGAGACCCTCAGTGATGGTTTTATAGTCCTGGATCCTCTTGTAGACTGCCCCAACTGCCAACAAAAATATACATATTAGTAAATGTGACCTCCTGGAATTTAGGACAACCACCATATTTAAAGGGAATGTGTTGCCAGAAAAACATGTTTTTTTAAAAAAAATTAAACATTTAGTGTGTGGGTGATTAAACATTGTTCAAATTTTTTTTATTTTTTTCGCGAGTCAGGAAATATTATAAATTATTTCTAATTTATAATACTACCCATTTTTGGTCACTAGATGGAGCTAGTTCCCAAAATTGCAGCATTGCAACATTGGGTTAAAAGCCCTCGCTCTAGTGAGCTCTCAGCATCCTCCCCTCCTTTATCCTGGCTAGTGCCGGGATAAACGAGGGGTTTGAACGGTGTAACCTCCTACACTGTGTGTCGCCATTTTTTGAGCTAACACACAGCGTAGTAGGTTTACATACAGTAGTAAACACACAAACACGAACATACATTGAAAGCTCTTACCTGCTCCTGCCGCCGCGGCTCCCTCCGGCCCGTCCGCTCCGTTTGCTGCCGCTTGTCCAAGTGCACAAATCCGGAAGCCGCGACCGGAAGTAGTAATATTACTGTCCGGCCGCGACTTCCGGTCCACAGGAAAATGGCGCCGGACGGCGCCAATTTCGAATTGGACTGTGTGGGAGCGGCGCATGCGCAGTTCCCACACAGACGCCGTACACGGAAGTCAATGGGACGGGAGCCGTTCACAGTCCCTATGGGACTGTGGCTGCCGTATTCCATGTCTGTATGTGTCGTTAATCGACACAGACAGAAATGGAACAAAAAATGGCAGCCCCCATAGGGAAGAAAAAGTGTAAAAATAAGAAAAAGTAAAACACAAACACACAAATGAATATAAACGTTTTTAATAAAGCACTAACATCTTTAACATATAAAAAAATAATTTGTGATGACACTGTTCCTTTAAGTTTGCTTTGACAACATAATCTAGGTCTCTATATTTTTTTTAATCTAGGTATTACTTCTATGACTGTGCAGTCTGGATATTGCGTCCACAAATTATTTTCTGCAAATAGTATGTATTTATATGGGAATTCTATTTAAATTCAGGTTTTGACATTTTGGAAGACAGGTGGAGGTTCATGTTCTGGGTCCCCACTTTGAACACCAGACGCACTTTAATACTGATATTTCTGTTACTGTAAATCTAAGACACAATCCTTTTTTTTTTACAAAAGATAATGAATTTCTATAGCAGCCTGTAGAAGACGTTAGGCCGTTTATCCAGCCACTATTACTGGCCACTCACTACATAGAATGAGATTGATGGATTAGAAAAAGTTTGATCAAACAGGAAAGAGCCTTTTATTTTTACCAAAAGATTATTAGTACAGATCTCTTCATATCATCCCATATATTTCAGTTTATCATCAAATAGCAACAATTTTATGCAAAGTAAAACTGTACATAGTCATATATTAATATTGGAAATACTTACATCTCAGATGTGAATTAATAAAAAGGAAAGATGTTCCAAAGACGGTGAAGGCAACACCCAAGGCTCCTTTTGTTTTGACATGGTGGAATAGCCTGGTTGTTACATGGGTGTGCTCTACCTCTGTATAAGAAATTAAACACAAAAAGAAGGGTCAGTGGAGAAGAGTACTACATGCAACAATGGAACAGAAATGATTTCCAATTAAACTATGGATATATTACTAGAACATAATTGTATACTTTGTAACTGTGGAGTGATCGCTTAGATTTCCAATACTCCTGAGTCTAGAATCTGAGAGCCAAGTTCTTAGGCATCTATTTCTTATAACTAAATAAGGTGTTCCAACTAATGACTCCATTCCGGACTTATTATGTAGATGTAGGAATGTGAATCTTACCTGAGCAGAACCAGATCAGTTCCCGTCTAACAAAGATGGTGAGATACAGGACTCCGAGCCCGGATGAGTGGTATAATACATAGTGTGGTCCAAGGGTCTCCTGTAATTTTATCTCCCATTCCCGTCTACAAGAAGACACAATTTCATATTTACATATTAACAAATGACACAAGATTAAGATACTCAACTCATCTGTATTAGCACTCCATATAATAACCTCTGGAGTTAAATTGGAAATTAAGGAGTGATAATACAATAAGTAGAGCATTGAGAGAGAATTTGTATCAGCCGCCCTGCTGTCCATCTGCAGACATAGGCTGTTGTAAGACAACCTGAGAAGACTTACCTGTTTGGACATCCTTCCTGAACGCCAATAACATAAATGTCTTTTGTGTCATCTGATGGTAACAGCAGATCCTCCAGATTTTGCGGGTATTCCTATTCAAAATATACAAACATTAACATTGTATACAAAGAGCGCCAACTAAACTGACATAGGGTAGAATATAACCTGTCTAAGTGTATTCAACTACAAACTAAAGAGACATGGCTACTGGCCCATTTCATCCAACTTGAGCTCGGGCACACTGATGGGTCACAATAAATATTGTACATTACTTCTCACCTTTCCCTCCATATTCCAGGTGGCAACATATAGTCTCAACCGTCTATCTGGGAAATAGCGATCCAGTTCTTTAGCGCCGATCACAGCGCTGCTGCCAAAGTTTCTGTAAACATATAGGGAGAATTACAGATCTAGTGACTGTTATACCATAGCTCTGGATATCTCAGCAATGTATGAGAAGTATTCGTTACATACCTTTTACGGATATTTTTGGAGCGCAGGCGGGACAGCAGGCTAAATGCGCTCTTCTTGGTGTTCTTTGAGGTAATGTCACAAAATTTGCTGTGACTTGGATCGCTGGATTTTTCATCTGCCATATCTTTGATGACAGAAAACTTATGGAGCGAGATGTTAGGCTCCTCCATAGTTGGTATGTCTCCCATCAGATTTCCTTTATCAGGAATCTGAGAGACCTGATATTTCTTAGATTTTTTCCAAAAGGGCATGGTTGTTTAATGCCTGGGATCAAAACTGCACCAATGTCCTTGGTAGAAAACCAGCAGACAGTCAAGATAGAATTTGACTAATCGCCTGTAGTTCTCAGAAAATAGGACAAATAGCTAACCGTATAAGCAACACAGTAAGTAACACAGTGTCAATCCAACAGCAAGACCTAGAAAGACCAGAAAACGATAAGGGAATCATTACTTGTGATGAAACTAGCTGGAAAAATTAGTTAATAAATGGGGTATTCCTATAACAGAATATTGTCAATCATAAGTGTCAGAGGATCACATGACTTGGGGTCTTGGAGCTGGGACCCCCTGTTGATAACATTGTATTAGGTTTGGAAGCTGGAACAATGTATTGGCTGTTAAATTGACCATATGGCATTTTAAGGGGTTGAATTTTTTTTTTAATATTAATTGATAGCCAGAATTTAGAACCTAAGTAATTAGAGTTAGTAATTAATACTTTTTACTATTAGCTTTTTTAAAATAATTATTATTATTTTTATTATTATTATTATTATTATATACATAATTATTTTTAATATTAATTGTTAATAAGGACACGTTTCCAGGGGATTAGCACTGTCCTTCTACAATTTAGTCTGAGGAATGCTAATAGGCTGTTTATTCCTGGACTTACTAATATTTTATTACTAAAAAAAAAAAAAAAAGCAATACTCCTTATAATCATTTATTTATGTATATGATTCAAACATCAAATAGTTTAGATCTTGTAATAAAACCAATACTACCATAGACGCAGTAAAATACACGGCTAGCTAGACTCATATCTCAAGACATCACAATAGGTGTACCTGATGTAGGTTGGTTGCATAGCCATACCAGCTGATATTCAGGATTGACCTGATATATAAATAGTATATTCTACAGACAGAAAACCTCAAATTCATAAATATGAATTCCGTTATGAACATTTATTATGAGAATTACTGGTGTTATAAACTGGAGGGTGTGATAATAAGTTCCCAGAGATGCCGGACATTCACATTCCTTTGCTTTGTGGTTGCTTTATGAATCTACCAGCAGAATACAGACACCAATTTATGTCTGCAATCTGCATTCTGCCAATGGAGCAGATGTGACAGGCCACAATATTGTTATTTAAGCAATTTCCTAGTGTATAAGCATGACAAATAAAAACCAAAAATAACACTAGAATTACATGTAAGAATCCAATATTCATAAAGAGACTGATAGATGAGACTCTTCTAGAGACGTAGCAATGATACGGTACTTACCGGTCACATCCAACTGATAATTGACAGCCCTCTGGCCAGCACTATACATTATACCTAACCTCGGTGACATCACAATAGAGATACACTCGGTACACTAAAGTATATGGCCAAAAGTATGTGGACACCAATGGATGAGGCACTGATGTTGGGCGAGAAGGTCTGGCTTGCAATTGCCTTTCCAATTCACTCCAAAGGTGTTTGTTGGGATTGAGGTCCGGGTTCTGTGCAGACACTCAAGTTCCTTCACATCGAATTTGTCAAACCATGACTTTAGGGGCCCTCTTTGTGCACAGGGGCACAGTCATACTAGGACAGGAAAGGGCCTTCCCCAAACTATTACCACAAAGTTGGAAGCATACAATTGTCTAAATAGTCTTATTAACCCCTACTGGAAAAATGGGGATTTAATCCAACCCCTTACAAACAGTCCAGACTATTATACAAACTTTACTCCATTCTATAATAGGCACTATCTGGGAGGTAGCATTCTCGAGGCAGCCACAAAACGCAAATTCATCCATTAGATGGCCAGATAGTGAACCGTGATTTATCACTCAACAGAACATGTTTCCCCTGCTCCAAAGTTCAGCGGCGGCGTGCTTTACACCCATCTAGCTGATTCTTGGCTCAATAATTAGGAGAGATGTCCAATTACTATTGGCCATATCGTGTAGGAGGATTACCTAACTACACTTGTTATAACTTACAGATCTTAATATGGCATTTACAATGGCTTTTACATGTTTTTTATATTACTTGATCAAAATTCTGAATGTTATTAAATTGTGTTAATGTGTTAATTTATGGAATTATTTTTAGGGAACCTACACTAATATAAGGACTTACCACATAACAGTCCCCTAATATGACCATACTGTAATTTCTCCTTTACAATCGGGAGACATAATGATAATAAGTTCTCAGGGCTGCAGGGAACCAAAATGATGTACTGTTACCCTGCAAATCTATTATCGGCTGAATGTAGGCTGCCATTTCTTACAGCCTGTGTTCTTTCTATGATATTTAAGCAATACAATTGCATTATAAAACAAAAATAGACATTACAACCACTATTAAACCATATCTTGAAGACATGGAATAATTCAATGTTCCTAATATAATGGATCGATCAGAGTCAGGTACAGATAGAGAAATGATAGAGAACTTACCGGTCACATCCAACTGATGAGTGACAGCTCTGTGACCAGCATCATTGCATATACCCAAGCTCTTTGACATCACAATAGATATACCCGGTGTGAGCTGCTTTTATGACCACACACATAATTTGCATATTTCAGTATGGATTTACCATCATTAATAGTAGTGACATCACAATAGATATACCTGGTGTGAGCTGCTTTATGACCACACCCATAATTTACATATTTCGGTATAGATTTACCATCATTAATAGTAGTGACATCAAAATAGATATACCCGGTGTGAGCTGCTTTTACGATTGTACCAATAATTTACATATTTCGGTATGGATTTACCATCATTAATAGTAGTGACATCCCAATAGATATACCCGGTGTGAGCTGCTTTTATGACCACACACATAATTAGCATATTTCAGTATAGATTTACCATCATTAATAGTAGTGACATCACAATAGATATACCCGGTGTGAGCTGCTTTTATGACCACACACATAATTTGCATATTTCAGTATGGATTTACCATTATTTTTAATGGTTGATTGTTATTTATATTTTTAATGCAGTTTCTATATTCATAATGTTTCCGTAGAAAGACTCTTACCCGGTACTACCAAGAAAGGAGCTCAGGGATAGAATTAAAACCCATAATATATTGTAAAAGTCGGAGATATGGTTCAGTCTTGGTGCATGGAACTTGTAATGTTCATCTCTCACAGTTGATTTAGTGTGTGTGTATAGTTATTGCAATCTGTAAGGATCTGTAGCTGCTGAACATCTGATACATAATAATTTCTGTCTGTGTGACATGGAGGAAACAATTAATATTATATTAAAATACATAATCTTTGTAATAAATATGACTAAAAACCTGAAGACCCTCATAAGGTTCTGGGGCTCTGCACCAGTAAGAACATCCTACATGCTGCATCTCCTGTGCTCAGCTCTCGAGGGAATAAAGAGGTGGTAAGAATCGATCTATTCATCCTGAGACGAGACGGTCATACCTGATGTGAACTTATTCAGCATAAATAGCTCAGAGATAACTGCACATAATCTCTGCCAGTTGCTCTCCTGTCCTAAAAAGTTGATCTGTGGCACCAGAAGGCGGATAACTTCCGGAACCAACTAAGTTTATATAGATCATAGGCCTCCCAGAGGCGGTAGAAGACCAACACCCAGATGTATTCATGAAAAATGGCTGCATGATATTTTTATGGATACCACATTCTCTGCAACATTTGAAGTCATGAGGACCAAAGAATTCCTGCCTGGTCCTTTAATCCGGGTCACTCCTAAAACCATTGCTGGCCCATTAGGTAAACTGTAAACACAGGGAGAGACATCAAGAAATGCTTAAGTGATTTACAAATGTCTCATGTCCTCATCATCCAATGGTTGCCAGTGGACATCATATAACTACAGTATGTATGAAGCCCATTAACAGGGAAATCAGCAGCATGTAAAAGGTTCAAGGAGTTTCTTTTATTAGTCATTAAATAAGTCCAATAATTTGTCATAATAATGTTTATCTGGCATAAATGTTTCTATATTTCTCAAGTTAGCGGTGTTATATGTGATCCCAGAAATGCACAAAATATATTTTTAAGCCAAGCTTCGTTTTTCTGATAGAGAGTTTATTCCCTGCTTCCCTATACACAGCTTTATTGAAATAATACAATTCTGGGTGCCTGCAGGTACAACTAGGGGCAGCTTACTGTATATGGATTTACTGCATGTTGCTATATAAGCTATATAAATTTATATACAACAAACCGTACACAGTGACAGCTGCAGAAAGCAGGAATTTTATAATTCAAAGGGGTTATCTGGGTTTTTAAAATTGATGGCCTATACTTACGATAGGCTGTCAATATTAGAGCGGTGTAGGTTCGACTCTTGTCACCCTCACCGATCAGTTATTTGAAGGGGCTGCAACCCTTGTATTAGAGCTGCAGCCTCTTCATTGTTTTCATAGTTTACCTTCTCGTTCGTACTTGCACGTGCTGTTACATTTCTAGCGGCTGTGCACGGTATTGCACCCCTGTTCCGTTAAAATTAAGGGGTCTTGTTAGGAATTGGATTATAATAGCGGTAAGGTTTTGAGTCTTAATTTATATAGGAGTCCTGTTTAAATTCTGAATTTATATAGGGGTCTGGTCTGGGGTATGAATTAATTTTGGTGTTTGGTCTGGGGTCTGAGTTTATTCTTGTTACTGGAAATGCTGGGAATGGCTGCAGAAGCAATCGGCCAAAATAGTCTGGGCAGCAGACTCTGCAGTCATTAGGGGAAGTCGTCATAACAATCTTGGTTGGAATGAGAATGTCTACAATCAGCGAAGACATCACCTGTGAGTCACTGGATTTAATGAGGACATGTCAATCCTCCAGACATGTCTATTTTAGCAAATGTTTGTATGCTTTTACCTATCCAAGCGACTGTGAGATTCTTTTCTCGTGACACATTGGACTTTGTTACTGGTAAAATTTGGTAGATACATTCAGTATTTATTTATGGAAAAACACCAACATTTTACGAAAAATGTGCATTTTTTGAAATTTCTATGTATCTGTTTGTAATACATATGGTTATACCACACAAAATATTTGCTATTTAACATTTCCCATATCTCTAATTTAGATTGGCATCGTTTTTTGAACATCCTTTTATTTTTCTAGGACGTTACAAGGCTTAGAACTTTAGCAGACATTTCTCACACATTAAAGAAAATTTCAAAAGGCTAATTTTACAGGGACCAGTTCAGTTCTGAAGTGGTTTTGAGGGGCCCATACAATACAAACCCCCATAAAGCACCCCATTTTAAAAACAGTACCCCTCAAAGTATTCAAAACAGCATTTAGAAAGTTTCTTATCTCTACAGGCATTTCACAAAAATTAGAGCAACGTAGGGGTGAAATTTACAAATTTCAGGTTTTTTTGCAGAAATGAATTTTTAATCCTTTTTTCTCTGTAACACAGAAGGTTTTACGAGATAAACGCAACTTGATATTTATTGCCCAGATTATGATGTTTTTAGTGTGCTAATTTACTGAAGCACAGGCCTGAGAAGCAATGGAGTGCCTAGAGGATCTTGGGGCCTTCTTTTTATTAGATTATATTTTAGGCACCATGTCAGGTTTGAAGAGGTGTGATGCCAAAACAAAGGAAACACCCCAAAAGAGTTCTCATTTTGGAACCTAAAACCAACAAGGAATTTATCTCAGCATATAGTGAGCATTTTGACTCCACATATTTTATTAGAATTTGGATGTGAAAATGAGCCACTACATGGACACACGTCACATCCCCCATCAGACTGACTCCAGATGCCTTAACTCCTAAGTCATCACCCCTATAATCTCAGTTGTATTGCCCCGGCTTATCTTAATGATGTATCACTTCATGTACTAATTGTCTTTGTGTAACATCTAAATGTTGTGCTTTTTTCTAAGTCATTAATTTGTTAACACACCTGAAGAAGGAGCCTGTGTGCTCTGAAAGCCGCATATAGAACTTTTATGGTTAGCCAATAAAGGTATCATACCTATTATACTTTTGTCTTTTTTGACACAAAAGTATTTAACATTTCACTTTATGTCGTAATAACTTTGGAATGCTTATACCTATCCAAGCGATTCTGAGATTGTTTTCTCATGACACATTTAGTGGTAAAATTTGGTCGATATAGTCCGTGTTTATTTGTGAAAAATAGCAAAATTTAGAGAACATTTGAAAAAAAGTTATTTTTTCTGAGTTTAAATGCATCTGCTTGTAAGACAGAGGGTTATACCACCCAAAAACATTACTATTTCACATATGCCATATGCTGCTATATGTTGGCATAATTTTTTGAACATTCTTTATTTTTTTCTAGGACGTTACAAGGCTTAGAACATAAGCAGCAATTTCTCATATTTTTAATAAAATTTAAAAAGCCTCTTTTTTTTAGGTACCAGTTCAGTTCTGAAGTGGCTTTAAGGGGCCTATATATTATAAAACCCCATAAACACCCTATTTTAGAAAATAGACCCCTAAAAGTATTCAAAACAGCATTTAAAAAGTTTATTAACCATTTAGGTTTTTCACAGAAATTTAAAGCAAAGTAGAGGTGAAATTTACAAATTTCATTTTTTTGTCAGAAAATCCTTTTATTCCATTTTTTTCTGTAAAACATAAGGTTTTACCAGTGAAACGCAACTCAATTCTTATTGCCCAGATTGTTCAGTTTTGAGAAATATTCCACATGTGGCCCTAGTGTGCTAATGGACTGAAGCACCGGCCCCCGAAGCAAAGGAGCACTTGGATTTTGAGGCCTCCTTTTTATTACTCACCATGTCCGGTTTGAAGAGATCTTGTGGTACCAAAACAGTGGAAACCCCCCAAAATTGACCCTATTTGGCAAACTACACCCTTCAAGGAACTTATTGAGGGGTATAGTGGGCATTTAGATTCCACAGTTATTTTGCTGCATTTTGTGGAATTAGGCTGTGCAATTGAAAATCACATTTTTCCGATAAAAGGTACAAATGTTTAATTTTGACAAGGAATAAGGGCGAAAAAGCACCCCACCATTTGTAAAGCAATTTCTCCCGATTACGGCAATACCCCATATGTGGTCATAAACTGCTGGTTGGACAAACGGCAGAGCTCAGAAAGGCAGGAGCGCTATTTCGCATGTAGATTTTGCTGGGTTGGTTTCTGGGCTCTATGTCGTATTTGCTGAGCTTCTGAACAGGGGTGAACCTAGCCCCTCTGCTGCCTGAGGCGAACTATAAAAAGACGACCCACCCCCAATCTATCTGAGTTTTCTCATTATTAGCTTTACATAACAAACACGCAATATATAATTTTTTTTTAAATAGGAAAACATTTGTTGTTTATTTGCTAAAGTGCTGTTTGAGGTATAGAAAAGATTTAAAGAATTCTACTTACTCTATTACTTTAGTATCATAGATCAACAACGCAGCATTATAACTGAAAATGGTTTAACGCATCTTCTATGCCCCCTTTTTATTACCTAATTGACTTATGATTTTTAACTGAGTTCAGTGGCCCGGCGTGGACGGCATGATGCAGTGACGTCATCGTGCCGGGCAGTTGACGTCATCAGCGTGCTCCCGGTCTCTTGTAGGCCTCAGGCCTAAACCAGGCTGTGGCCTACAAGAGCAAACGGAGGAGCAGGGGTTTTTATTGTGGCAAATGTAAGTTTTTTTAAATTTTATACTGATAAAAAAAAATTTGTAGGTTCCGCTGGACCGTTTGGACTATGTCGTAGATTCATTGGACTACTTCAATGATCTACTTTTTAAAAAAAAACTATTATGAAAGAGGGTTGCATGGGGAAGTTGTGATTTCAATAAAAAAAAATTCTTATGTCTGTTTTTTTTAATACTTTATTATGGCCTTAGTAATAGCTGCTGTCTGATTGACAGCGTTCAATTACTAAGGCTGGGGCTTAGCATTAGCCAGTAACAAGGCAATCACTAACCCCTATTATTACCCCGGTTCCCACTGCCGCCAGGGATACCGGGAAGAGTCGAGTACGATTCAGTACCTGAACATCTGAAACGACGGTTATGCCGCAGTATGGTATTATCAGGCTGGGAAGGGCCAAAAATGTGGCCCTTCCCACCCCAATAAAACGTGGCCCTTCTCACCCTAGTGATGCTAGACTGCAACTGCTTTATTGTATCTGGCTAGTTATGTAAAATAGAGGGAACCCCACGTCATTTTTTAAAAATAAATTGAAAAAAAGATTATGTGAGATCCCCTCCATTTTTCATAACCAGCCAGATACAATAAAGCAGCAGACTAGCATCACCAGGGTGGGAAGGGCCATAGTTTTTGGCCCTTCCTTGCCTGATAGTACCAGTCTGCGGCCACCCCAGTACCCTTCACTTCAGATGGTCGGGTACTGGATCGTACCCAGCGCTTCCCGGTACTCCTGGTGGTGGTGGGTAGCGGGGTAATAATAGGGGGTTAGTGCTAGACTATTTACTGGCTAACACTAAGCCCCGTCTTAGTAATGAATGCTCTCAATCAGACAGCTGCCATAACTAAGGCGGTAATGAAGTATTAAAAAACTGAGACATAAAAAAAAAAGTTTTATTGAAATAACTCTTCCACACAATCCACTTTAACCATTTTATTGAAAAAAAGCTTAAAGTGTAGCTAAACGTTCGACAAACTTCTGACATGTCATAAGTTTGGATTGGTGGGGGTCCGAGCACAGAGACCCCCACCAATCGCTATAACGAAACAGCTGAAGCACTCGTGTGAACGCTCAGCTGCTTCGTGTCTGTTCGGCTTTTTCCGGAAATAAATGTATCTGTGTACGGGCTCATAGACTTTGTATTGAGTCCGTACACCGATACATTTATTTACGGAAATAGCCAAACAGACACGAAGCAGCTCACACGAGCACTTCAGCTGCTCAGTTTTAGCGATCGGTGGGGGTCTCAGTGCTCGGTCCCCCACCAATGAAAACTTCTGACATGTCAGTATGACATGATCAAAGTTTAGTTACAGTTTAAAGGCTATGTACACCTTTAAAAACGTATTTTTTAATATATATATATACTGTGTATATATATATATATATATATATATATATATATATATATGAATATATCTATCAATGTGATTGGTGCAAGTTTTAATTACTTATTATTGAAAATGATTTGTACTTTTTGAGATACAGCTGCTGTGTATCCTGTATACAGGGCAGCTGTATCTAGTGCTGAGACCTAAATCCATTAGGTCCCCTATTATCGATCACATCTAAGTTATGAACTTAGATGTGATCGGTAACAGCTCGATCCTCGCCCCATCTAATTTAAAAGGGGTCGGCCGATGCTGGGGGGCCGGGAGTATACAGCAAGGGGGGGTTTGGGCGTTTTACTGACAGCAGAGGGCTCTATAGGGGGGAATAATCCCCCCCATAGAGCCCTCACTAGTTACTAGTTACTAAAAGGTTAGGGGGGTCTGAGCATCAGACTGACTGCTCTAAAGGGGGGGGGCAGAGTACTCCCCCCTATAGAGCCCTCTGCAGTGTCAGACGCTCAGATCGCCCCTCCCCTGTATCCTTCTATCCTTCCATTATAGTAACGTGAGGGCTCTATGGGGTGGGTTATTCCCCCCTCATGGAGCCCTTGGCTGTCAGTAAAATGCCCAGACCTCCCTTGCAGTATACTCCCGGGTCCCGGTCCCCCAGCTACGGCCGACCAACACCTTATAAATTAGTGAAGGCAGGAGCGTGAGCGCTGTAAGTGGCGCTCAGTTTTTAATACAGGCCACCGCTCACCTCGTGCATCTCGTCACTCCTCTTCTTGAGGAGAGAGCACTCAACCGCTCCTTCTGCAGACCTGGAGGAGTGTTCTTACAGATGGGCACCATCATGCGGCACATCAGGTAAGTAAAATAAGGCATGCCCCCTCCCCCCGGTCCAGTCCTTCCCTTGTTCAAAATGCCGCCCAGGGGCGTAACTAGGAAAGACTGGGCCCCATAGCAGGCAGACAAAACGCTTGACTGGGCCCCCCCAGGGGAAAGAAGCAGCCCCCCTTATAGATAGTGCCCCCTGTAGAATGTGCCATACAGCCCCCCTGTAGACAGTGCTATACAGCCCCGCCTACAAACAGTGTCACACCCCACTTGTAGATAGTGACCCCCACCTCCCCCTTGTAGATAGTGCCATACAGCCCCCTGTAGATATCGCCATAAAGCCCCCCTGGTATATAGCGATATACAGCTCCCACTGTATATAGTGCCACACAGCCCCCTCCCTTGTATATAGTGCTGAACAGCCCCCGCCTTAGTAGATAGTGCCACAACCAGACCCCTGTAGTTTGCACCACACACAGCCCCCTGTAGATAGAGCCACAGCTCTCCACCTTGTAAATAGTGCCACACAGCCCCCCCCTTAGTAGTGCCACATGGCCCCTTTTATATAGTGCCACACAGCTCCCCCATGTGTACAGTGTCACACAGTTCCCCTTTTATATAGTGCCACGCAGCCCCCCTTTGAATATAGTGCCACAAGGCAATGGCGCATCCGAGAAAGTTGTATCAGCCAGGGGATGTCAATCAAACATGGAAAGTTGGGTTTGGAGGCATGACTATGTGACTCTTCAGGATAGCGGCACCGCCCCATGACCCTTTAATGAGCAATTAGCATATATTGTGCACCGTTTTAAAAGTGGACTTTAAAGATTTTGCTGCATCTGAGAAAAAACATACAGGGGAATATTGTCAGGTCATGTATTACCACATGGTGGCGGTTCAAGGGGTTAAAACTACCAGACAGGTTCCCATGAAATATACAATGAATTGAGAACAATTCCATCTTCCCTGCAATTTTGTTATTATAGATATATCCTATATAATTACAGCTCCAGAACCAAGCTCAGTACATATATACAGTACCACAACCAAGCTCATATACATATGTACAGTACCACAAGCAAGCTCAGTACATAAATACAGTACTAGAACCAAGCTCTGACATATATACAGCACCAGAACCAAGTTCATACATATATATACAGCACTAGATCCAAGTTCATACATATATATATATATATATATATATATATATATATATATATATATATATATATATAAAACACCATAACCAAGCTCACTACATATATAAAACACCAGAACAAACCTCAGTACATATATAAAACACCAGAACCAAGCTCAGTACATAAATACAGCACTAGAACAAAGCTCATACATATATATATAGCACCAGAACAAAGCTTAGTACATATATGCAGCACCAGAACAAATACAGCTCAATTTAGTGCAACCCCTGCCGTATAGGTTTGTACGGCATAAAACTACAGCTCCCAGCATGGACCGAACAATGGTAAGGATATGCTGGGAGATGCTCTTTCACAAAAAAAAAATTATACCACCCATCAGCTCGCTGCAGATCAAACAGTGACTACAGTGCTGATTAGAGGCAGAATAGACATTTACATTAAGTGACTCACCGGTGACTTCTCAGATCCTAGTTCTTTTCTTCTCCCTCCGGTCCAGACCTCTATGATGACTTCTCCCGGCCATGACCCATTTCTGCAGTTTTCTGCTCAGATGTCTTCAGCTTCTCACTTTTAAAACATTTCTGCACCTATAAACGAAGTTAAAATTCTCAAAACCTCTAAATATAATAGCACCATACACTGTGTCCCTGATTATAATAGTACCATACACTGTGTCTGTAGATAGTACCTCACATATAGCTCCCCCTGTATATAGTGTCCCACATATAGCTCCCTGTGTATATAGTGCCCCACATCACCACATATAGCTCCCCCTTTATATAGTGCCCCACATCCCCATATATAGACTCCCCTGTAGATAGTGCCCCACATCCCCACATATAGACCCCCCCCTGTATATAGTACCACACATATAGACCCCTCTGTGGATAGTGCCCCACATCCCCCCATATAGACCCCCCTGTATATAGTGGCCCACATCCACACATATATACCCCCCTGTGCATAGTGCACCACATCCCCATATAGACCCCCCCCTGTATATAGTGGCCCAGATCCCCATATAGACACCCCCTGTATATAGTGGCCCACATATAGACCCAACCCCCCCTGTATACAGTGGCCCACATACCCACATATAGACGAGCCCCCACTGTACATAATGCCACTCAGTTTTAGTAGAGGAAAAAAAATTAAACTTTACATACTGACATGATCCCGTCTAGTGGCAATGCAGATCTGCTCTCTTCTGAGCAGGTCTGCTGGAGCTGAACGACGCGTCGTTCAAAGGTGCTGATTGGCGGTGCAGGATGACTTGACCCGTCAATCAGAGCCTTTCAAGCACGAAAGCGGCGCGATGACGTCATCACGACACTAGCGTTGTTGAAAGGCGCTGATTGGCGGGGCAAGTCATTTTGCCCCACCAATCAGCGTCATTGTAAGGCGTTGAATAGTCGGGCATGGAAAATAGACGCAAGTACAATTACTGCAAGACGGGGTGGCTGTCGCTAGCATCGGGGCCCCCTCCAGTGCTAGCGACGCCACCGAGCATGAGGGGGCCTGTGTCGCCCGGCCCATAAATAATATAGGCTCGGCGGTGCAGGCCCCGTAGTAGCGTCTCTACAGCAGTAGCAGTCATAACGGCTGCTAACGGCGCCACCGGGCATATGGGGGGGCGTGTCGGCTAGCGGCACGGGCCCCCTCAGGCCACGGGCCCCGTAGCAGCTGCTACGGCTGCTACCACGGTAGTTACGCCACTGATGCCGCCCCCCATTTTCGGCTAGGTGGCGCCGCCTGAGGCTGTCGGCTCACCTCGCATCATGGCAGGTGCGCCACTGCTTCTGAAGTACCAGTATAGGGGAAACCCCTTAAAAGTGACCCCCATTGTGGAAACTAAACCCCTTGTGGAATTCATTGTAGTTTTCATGGGGTGTATGCGACTTTTTGATACATTTTTATTCTATTTTTAAGATGTGTGGTGTCTAAATAACACCAATTCTGCAATTGTTTTTTATTCCTTTTTTTACAGAGTTCCTCATGCGCTATAAATGACATATTCACTTTATTTTGCGGGGCGATACGATTACGGCGGTACCATATGTTTATCATTTTTTTTATGCCTTTTGGTGTTTGCACAATAAAATACTTTTTAAAAAAATCATTTACTTTTTGTGTTGCCATATTCTAAGAGCCATAACTTTTTTATTTTTCCATCAAGAAAAAAACTGTAGTTTCGATCAGAACCATTTTTATGTACATGCGACTTTTTGATCTCTTTTTATTCCATTTTTTGGGAGGTGAAGTGACTAAAAAATTGGGATTCTGGTATGGTTTATTATTATTTACTTTTATGGCGTTCACCGCGTGGGATAGACAATGAAATACTTTTGTAGTTCAGGCCATTACGGATGCGGTGATACCAATTATGTATAGTTTATTTGTTTATTTATTTATTTTTATTAATAATAAAGAACAGATAAGGGAAAAAGGGGGATTTTTACTTTTTATTACTTTTTAAAAATAAAATATTTTTACACAACTTTCTTTTTACTTTTTTACTTTGTCCCACTAGGGGACTTGAGGGCAGGAGGCTGTGATCACAATTCTAATACACTGCACTACATGCAGTGTATTAGAGATGTCAGCTACTCGCTGACAGCAAGCATAGTGGGTCTTGACTTCGTCAGGACCCACTAGGCTTCCATAAATGGCATAGCCGGAGGCCATTATTAGGCCTCCAGTTGCCATAGCAGCCATCGCCGTCCGCTATCATGTAGCGGGCCATCGATGGTGGTTTAACCCCTAAGAAGCCGAGATCGCTATTGTACGCGGCTTCTAAGGGGTTAATCAGTGGGGACACCACGATCGGTCCCCCCTGAAGGTGCTGCAGCAACTGCTGTACGAGACAGCAGTTGTCACAGCTTCTGTATGTGCCGAAATGGCCGATCCTCCCGTGACGTACTATTAGGTCATGGAGCGCGAACGAAGCACTTACCGTGACCTAATAGTACGTTCAAGAGCGGGAAGGGGTTAAGCTTTGTGTGAACTTAGGCTTCGTTCACATCTGCATTGTGGCATCCGTTTTAGCTGATCAGTTGAAATAAAAATGAACGGACAGACTGACAGATGCCAGACTGAATGCAACCTTCCGTGTGGGTTTTTTTTGACGGATCAGTTCACTGTTTGTGTCAGATTGTCATCAGTTATACTTCAGTTTTAACGGATCCGTTTTTATCCTTGCATCTTTCTTGCTTTGATTTTTAGGCTTCGTTCACATCGGCATCAGGGCTCCGTTCAGGCGTTGGTTTTTGTTAGTTTCCGTTTGTTTCAGTCAGGGCTCCGTTCTGACAGAAAGCTCCGACAGAATGCCTGAACGGAGCCATGACGCAGATGTGAACGAAGCCTTAGGCTTCGTTCACATCTGTGTCAGTATCCCGTTCTGACGTTCCGTCTGAGCTTCCCATCAGAACGGGACTCTGACTGAAACAAACGGAAACCATAGTCCTTTTGACAGAATCAACACCGTAGTCGACTACGGTGTTGATTCCGTCAAAACAACAGAACCCTTGCACAACTGAGACAAACAGAAACCATTGGCACCGGATCCGTCACCGTGATGCAAACGGAAAACTATGGTTTCCATTTATTTCAGTCATGGTCCCGTTCTGACAGGAAGCTCCAATGGAACGTCAGATAGGGGACGCTGACACAGATGTGAACGAAGCCTTTGGCTGCGCATGTGCAGAAATAAACTGATCCGTTAAACGTAATGCATAACTGATACAAAGGGATGGCATATCAGTTTGTATCCGTCATTCATTGACTTCAATGTTAAAAAAACCCGGAAAATTCCTTTCTGTCAGGTTTCCGTCATTTTTGACGGAATCAATAGCGCAGCAGACTACGCTATTGCTTCAGTCAAAAAAAACGGAAACCCGTGGGAACGGTGCCTAACTGAGCACAACTGATGCATAAACAAAACCCACTGAAATCAATGGGTTAATTGACTGAAACGTTTACTTCCATTCTTATGGTCCTCTGACGGATCCGCTAGAATGGAAGGCACCACGCAGATGTGAACGAAGCCTTACCCTTACACATACCTTTAACTATTGCTGCTGTTTCAGCTTCCTGTCACTAGGTGGGGAGGAATAATAATAAAAAGTAATCCACAGCACTCCCTTGCGTGCAATTAATATATATTGGTTTAATTGGTTACCAAAATAACATCCATTTTTAGGATTTACAATATCTTAATTACATTACATTCAAAATTACAGAAAGACGACATCCTGGACCTTTCTAAAGACATGTCTATGCATGAGTTGATAAAACAGAACGTAAGCATAAGGGTATGTGCACACACAAAATCAAAAACGTCTGAAAATACGGTGATTTTTAGACGTTTTTTAAGTAGACTCGCATTTTCCGCTGCATTTTTTATGGCCGTTTTTGGAGCTGTTTTTCTATAGGGTCAATGAAAAACGGCTAGAAAAACGGCTCAAGAAGTGACATGCACTTCTTTTTCGTGGCTGTTTTTATACGAGCCGATTTTCAAAATGGCCACGTAAAAAAACGGCCCTTCGGAACAGAACGACGTTTTTCCCATTGAAATCAATGGGCAGATGTTTGGAGGCGTTCTGCTTCCGATTTTTCAGCCATTCTAAAATAAGCCGTGTGAACATACCCTAAGAGTATGTAGTGGTTCAGAACGCACTAGACTATATAGGTGCACGAATAGGGTCCCAACCCAATCGTATACAAAATAAGTATTCGGCACATAAAATTTAAGGTTTGAAAAGAAATCTTGATTTAATTTCAAGTAGTAGTAGATGCCAGAGGCTTAGTGTGACGTTTCGGTCATAATACGACCTTCATCAGGCACTATAGGAACAATTGGTACAGATCTGTTTACCAAGGAGACAGACAGAAACAGTTTACTACATTACACCAGCTGCCACCCAATAGCGACCAAGAAATCATTGCCCAAGTCCCAATACAAACGTGTTCCAAGGATAGACCCAGAAATTCAGGGATAGAGGCTACCCAACTAAAACATAACTGGAAGCGCAACAAACCACAGTCAGCGCTAGGACCATGGAGAAACCTAAACGCATACCATTTATACACACATACCATCCATGTTCTTATAAGATTCATCATATCATTAGGAAACACTGGCCCCTCCTAAAAGAAGCCTATCCACAGGTTTCTGAGTTTCAAAACCCCTTTCTCCCATGCACAAAAAGACCACAGAATTTAAGGGATAAACTGGTGAAAGCAGATGTGGGCTCAGCCAAGAGACCCCCCAGACAAACCTTTCTTAATACCCCTAAGAAAGGGACCTTTCCCTATCGGTCATGTTTACAATGCTCCCATGTGATAAAGGGCGATAAAACACAACATCCACAAACTGGCCAACGAATACCTGTGCGTGAGTACTTTACCTGTAATACAATTATGTAATATACATGATTAAATGCCCATGTGGATTAGCCTATGTTGGGGAGACAAAACAACGTGTACAAGATAGGATCGGGCAACATAAAAGTAACATACGCTGCAACAAAACATTACTGCCTATCCCAGCACATTTCCTCTCAAAAAAACATAACATCTCACAACTAGGGTATGTTCACAGCTCTTGAATTTCAGACGTTTTTGCATGTACTCACGCTTTTCACGGCGTCTTTTACGGACGTAATTGGAGCTGTTCTTCATTGGAGTCAATGAAAAACGGCTCCAAATACGTCCCAAGAAGTGTCCTGCACTTCTTTGACGCGGGCATAATTTTACGCGCCGTCTTTTGATAGCGACGCACAAAATTACACCTCGTCTGCACAGAACATCGTAAAACCCATTGCAGGCAAAGGGCAGATGTTTGCAGACGTATTGGAGCCGTCTTTTCAGGCGTAATTCGAGGCGTAAAATGCCTCCATTACGTCTGAAAATAGGTCATGTGCACATACCCTTACAGTTTCAAGTCATAGAACACATACCAGCCCCGAGAAGAGGTGGAGATAGAATCAAAAATCTCAAGCGTAGGGAAGCGTATTGGATCCACAGATTACAGACATTGGAACCACGAGGCCCGAACAAAGAATATGAGATTAGTAGTTTTTTATGATAGGATTGACTCTTCATTAGATTTATACAATACTGTCTAGGGACTATACTATGTCTTCTTTGTACCAACAACTAATGTCTCTTATTATCTCCTGTTAAACATGTTGACCCTCTCTATAGTTACAAGCGACTGCTATCCGGGCAAACCCAGGCTGCGGTATCCTTTGTAATATTGTGTTTAAAATATAGTGTAGTTTACTTTATTTTACCTTTACACATTTTACTCCTACAAGCAATTATAATAACATCTCCACACGTTACAAAAAGGACACCTCATCTTTATGAGTTTCCATAAATATTGGACATTTTACCACCTATATTGACTAACTTGGCCAGATAATATCTATGTGAATATGTCTCCATGACAACAGGACTCACTTCATGATACTAGAACGACGTACTTTGTCCACAAATTTAAGCCTGCAACCATATGTAATTAGACACATACACTGTCTGATAGAATAAAAATTCCATCTCTGATTCCAATAACCTTACAACATTCATACCTGGTTAGTAACAGATGCAATGACGATGACAGGCGTGCGCTATAAATGACATATTCACTTTATTCTGCGGGGCGATATGATTACGGCGATACCATATGTTTATAGTTTTTTTTTATGTATTATGGCGTTTGCACAATAAAAAGACTTTTTGTAAAATATTATTTACTTTTTGTGTTGCCATATTCAAAGAGCCATAACTTTTTTATTTTTCCATCAAGAAAGCCGTGCGAGGACTTTTTTTTTGCGTAACGAACTGTAGTTTCGATCAATAACATTTTTTTTTGTACATGCAACTTCTTGATCTCTTTTGATTTCATTTTTTGGGAGGTGAAGTGACCAAACAATTGTGATTCTGGTACGGTTTATTATTAATTTATTTTATGGCGTTCACCGCGAGTTGGATAAATAATGAAAGAATTTTGTAGTTCAGGCCGTTACGGATGCGGCGATACCAATTATGTATAGTTTATTTGTTTATTTACACATTTTTATTGTTAGTAAAGGACTGATAAGGGAAAAAGGGGGATTTTTACTTTTATTACTTTAAAACTTTTATTTTCTTATTTTTACACAACTTTTTTTTAACTTTATTACTTTTCCCACTAGGGGACTTGAGGGCAGTCTACATGCGTAGTGCAGTGTATTAGAGCTGTCAGCTACTCATTGACAGCAAGCATAGTGGGTCCTGACTTTGTCAGGACCCACTAGGCTTCCGTAGATAGCATAGACGGACGCCATTGTTACGCGTCTGGTTGCCATAGCGACCATCGCTGCCCGCTATCATGTAGCGGGCCGTCTATGGTGGTTTAACCCCTAAAAAGCCGCAATCGCTATTGAACGCGGCTTTTAAGGGGTTAATCAGCGGGGACACAGCAATCTACTGTACGAGACAGTAGTTGTCACAGCTCCTGTATGTGTCGGGAGGACGGCCGAAATGGCCAATCCTCCCGTGACGTACTATTAGGTCATGGAGCGCGAACAATACAGTTACTATGACCTAATAGTACGTCCAGGAGCGGAAAGGGGTTAAAATACCAATTGTCCTATAGTACCTGATGAAGGCGTGTTATGACCGAAACGTTGCACTAAGCCTCTGACATCTACTACCACTTGAAATAAAAATCAAGATTTATTTTCAAAACTTCAATATTGTGTGCCAAATACTTATTTTGTATACTTTAAGAGTATGTACACACACTCACTAAAAAACGTCTGAAAATATAGAGCTGTTTTCAAGGGAAAACAGCTCCTGATGTTCAGACGTTTTTTAAGCAAACTTGCGTATTTTACGGCCATTTTTGGAGCTGTTTTTCTATATAGTCAATGAAAAACGGCTCCAAAAACGGCTCAAGAAGTGACATGCACTTCTTTTTCGTGGCCTTTAATTAAGGGGCCGTTTTTCAAAACGGCACCTTAACAAAAACTGCCCGTCAGAACAGAACAACGTTTTTCCAATTGAAATCAATGAGCAGATGTTTGGAGGCGTTCTGCTTCTGATTTTTGAAAATAAGCCGTGTGAACATACCCTAAGAGTGTGTACAGAAACGTACTAAAAAATGTCTGAAAATACGGAGCTGTTTGCAAGGGAAAACAGCTCCTGAAGTTCAGACGTTTTTTAAGCAAACTCGCATATTTCACTGCGTTTTTTACGGCCGTTTTTGGAGCTGTTTTTCTATAGAGTTAATGAAAAACGGCTCCAAAAACGTGCAGTTCTTTTTACGGGGCTTAGAACTTTAGGAGCAAATTCTCACTTTTTCAAGAAAATTTCAAAAGGCTATTTATTCAGGGACCAGTTCAGATCTGAAGTGGCTTTGAGGGGTCCATATATTTGAAACCCCCATAAAACACCCCATTTTAAAAGCTGCACCCCTCAAACTATTCAAAACAGCATTCAGAATGTATTTTAACCCTTCAGGCATTTCACAGGAATTAAAGCAAAGTAGAGGTGAAATTTACAAATGTAATTTTTTTTGCTCAAATTCATTTGTAATATAAAAATTCTGTAATACAAAAAGTTTTACCAGAGAAATGCAACTCAATACTTATTGTCCAGATTTTGCCGTTTTTAGAAATATCCCACATGTGGCCCTAGTGTGCAATGGACTGAAGCACAGACCTCCGAAGCAAAGGAGCACCTAGTGGATTTTGGGGCCTTTTATTTTTTAGAATACATTTTAGGCACCGTGTCAGGTTTGAAGAGGTCTTGTGGTGCCAAAATAGTGGAAACCCCAGTGGATTTTGGAGCGCAGATTTTGCTGGAATGGTTTTTGATGCCATGTCGAGTTTGCAATGCATTGTAGGAACTAAAACAGTGGAAACCCGCAAGAAGTGACCCCATTTTGGAAACTACACAGTACCACAAGGAACTTTTCTAGGGGTATAGTTAACATTTTGACACCATAGATTTTTTTGCTAGATTTATTGGAATTAGTCTGTGAAGATGAAAATCTACTTTTTTTCTGAAAAAACATAGCATTTTCTCATTTTTACAAGTAGTAAAGGGGAAAAAGCACCCCAACAATTGTAAAGCAATTTCTCCCGAGTAAGGCAATACCCCATATGTGGTCATAAACTTCTGTTTGGACATACTGCAGGGCTTAGAAAGGCAGGAGCGCTACTTGGCATGCAGACTTTGCTTGATTGGTTTTTAGGCGCCAACAGGGGTGTTGCTAGGGTCTCAAAAGATCAGGGGCACAACCCCCAAGACATATATTTACCCCCCCAAAAAATAAATACATTTTTACATACATATCGGAGATAACATATCTATAAGACTAAGGCTCCTATAGCTACACTGCATCAGCAAACAGTATCATACATAATAGGCTTACATACATGGCCCAAGCAGACAGTATCACACATGATAGGCTTAGGGCTCATTCAGACGAGCGCGATTCTCGTCCAAGTGCTGTGCATTGAAACGCACAGCACACGGACCCATTCATTTCAATGGGGCCATTCACACATGCGTGAGTTTTCACACAGCAAGTGTCCGTTGTGTGAAACACACTGCATGTCCTATATTAGTGTATTTCACGCACTTAGCCACCCATTGAAGTCAATGGGTGTGTGAAAACCATGGACAGCACACGGACGAGATCTGTGTGCTGTCCGTGTTTCACACATCAATTACACTAAAAAAAAAGTGCTTGCGAGTGCATGAAAAAGACATGCCACACGCAAAGCACACTGATGCAAAACGCAATGCACACGACCGGATTTACGTGCGTTTTTACGCATGTAAATCTGTCACGCTCGTCAGCAGTAAGTATCCTTGTACTAAACCTCAGAATCAAATTTGGCATTTCTGGTTAACCCAAGCAAAGTTATGTCTCAGGGCTCTAATCAAAGACACCTGTAGAGCGTTCCACACACAATGTCCCCTGTATATAGTGTCACAAACCCCCCTGTATGGTTCAACACACAGTCCCACTGCCATACATCACCCTTCTAGAGAGTGCCATGCAGTCCAGTGTAGGTAGTCCCACATACCCTCCTTGTCTCAGCAGACAGTATCACACATGATAGTTGTAAAGGATCTGCCAGACACAGCTTCTGTGTCGACGCCCGTGGTTAATCATTCTGCATCTGCTCCTAGGTCTGATAGAGTGACTCGATCTGCTACCACTCAGGCTGGTAGGCTATCACAGCCTGGCCAGATGGTTCTAGCTCCCGCCCTCGGTCTATGTATACCTTCATTTTCTTCTTGTCTTTGCCTGTGATTCTCTCTTGTTTCCTGGCTCTGCTGTTCCAGCTATTAATATTGACCTCTGCTCCATATTGACCCTGGCTTTACTGACTACGCTCCTGCTCTGCGTTTGGTACCTCGTACACTCCTGATTTGACTCAGCTCATTCACTACTCTTGTTGCTCACGGTGTTGCCGTGGGCAACTGACACATTTCCCTTAGATTCTGTGTACCTGTAATGATGGGGGTAGGGAAACGGACAAGTGAGCCCTAATCTACCCGCCACTCTGTCCCTGCCTACTTGCAACGACCCGCCCTAGGCGACGGGGTACAACTGGGCGGCGGTCCCTACGCTCAGTAAGTGCACGAGACAAACAGACAAGGGTACACAAAGCTAAGGGAAATGGGGCAGTTGCCCACGGCAACACCGTGAGCAACAAGAGTGGTGAACGAGCCGAGTCAAACCAGGAGTGTACAAGGTACCAAACACAGAGCAGGAGAGTAGTCAGTAAGCCAGGGTCAGTATGGAGCAGGCTCAAATAGTTAGAAGCTGTAGCTGGGCCAGGAAACCACACGAGAAGAATCACAAGCAAAGGAGGAACAGGATAGGCAGGTATAAATAGACAGAGGGCGGGAGCTAGCTCCGTCTGACCAGGCTGCGATAGGTTCTCCCACTCCTAAGCCTGCCATCCTGAGTGGTGGAAGATGGAGTCAGTCTCAGAGACATAGACTCAGGTGCAGACTGATTACCTATGGGTGTATACACAGAAGTTGTGCCTGGCAGATCCTTTACAGTACCCCCCTTTTATGAGGGGCCACCGGACCCTTTCTAAGTGGACCTGGTTTATTGGGGAAACGAAGGTGGAACTTCCTGACCAATACCACAGCGTGAACATCCCGGGCGGGTACCCAAGTCCTCTCCTCAGGCCCGTATCCTCTCCAATGGAACAGGTACTGGAGGGAGCCTTGGACCATCTTGCTGTCCACAATCTTGGCCACCTCGAATTCCACCCCCTCAGGGGTGAGAACGGGAACAGGAGGTTTCCTCGAGGGAGCCAAGGCCGGGGAGCAGCGTTTAAGGAGGGAGGCATGAAACACGTCGTGTATTCGAAAAGATGGGGGCAACTCCAGTCGGAAGGAGACAGGATTGAGGACTTCAATGACCTTATACGGTCCAATAAACCGAGGAGCAAACTTCTTGGACGGGACCTTAAGGCGCAAGTTCCTAGACGATAACCACACCAGATCCCCGACCATAAACAAGGGGTTAGCAGAACGTCTTCTATCAGCCTGAGTTTTTTGTACGCTCTGGGACACCTCTAGGTTCTTCTGAACCTGGGCCCAGACTGTGCACAGTTCCCGATGAACGACCTCTACCTCGGGATTGTTGGAACTACCAGGTGAAACGGAGGAGAACGGTGGATTAAACCCAAAATTACAGAAAAAGGGGGAGACCCCTGACGAGTTACTGACCCGGTTATTAAGGGAAAATTCGGCGAGGGGAATGAATGAAACCCAATCATATTGACAGTCAGAGATAAAACACCTTAAATATTGTTCTAGAGATTAATTAGTCGTCTCAGTTTGGCCATTAGTTTCAGGATGGAAGGCAGAGGAGAAGGACAGATCAATCTCCAACTTTTTACAGAAGGCTCTCCAAAACAATGAAACAAATTGTACCCCTCTGTCCGAAACAATATTGACAGAGACCCCATGGAGACGCAGGATGTGTTTGACAAACAAGGTAGCTAACGTCTTAGCATTGGGTAGTTTCTTAAGGGGCACAAAGTGGCACATCTTACTGAAGCGGTCTACTACAACCCACACCACCGACTTGCCTTGAGATGGAGGCAAATCGGTGATAAAATCCATGGAGATATGGGTCCAAGGTCTCTGGGGAATGGGCAAAGAACGTAGTAAGCCCGCTGGTCGGGACCTGGGAGTCTTGGACCTAGCACAAACCTCACAAGCGGCGACGTAGGCCTTAACGTCTTTAGGCAACCCAGGCCACCAATAGTTTCTGGCAATGAGGTGTTTGGTACCCAGGACGCCTGGATGACCAGATAGTGCGGAGTCATGATTTTCCCTAAGTACACTTAGCCGGAATTGCAGGGGAACAAACAGCTTGTCCTCAGGAAGGTTCCCGGGAGCTGAACCTTGATCAGTCGCAATTTCAGAGACTAAATCAGAATCAATAGAAGAAATGATTATACCAGGAGGCAAAATACAAGCAGGATCTTCCTCCGAAGGAGGGCTGGCCATGAAGCTACGCGACAGTGCATCGGCCTTAATATTTTTAGACCCAGCCCTATAGGTAACCAAAAAGTTGAATCTGGTAAAAAATAGCGCCCATCGAGCTTGTCTCGGGTTTAGCCTCCGGGCAGATTCTAGGAAAACCAGATTCTTGTGGTCGGTAAGGACCGTTACCTGGTGCCTAGCCCCCTCCAGGAAGTGGCGCCACTCTTCAAATGCCCATTTAATGGCTAAGAGTTCGCGGTTGCCAATATCATAGTTACTCTCAGTGGGCGAAAACTTCCTGGAGAAGTAGGCACAGGGACGGAGATGGGTGAGGGACCTGGTACCCTGGGACAAGACAGCCCCCACTCCCACCTCGGATGCGTCAACTTCCACGATAAATGGCTCCATTTGGTTGGGCTGAACCAGCACCGGGGCCGAGATAAAAGAGGAGTGTACAAGGTACCAAACGCAGAGCAGGAGAGTAGTCAGTAAGCCAGGGTCAGTATGGAGCAGGATTAAATAGTTAGAAGCTGTAGCTGGGCCAGGAAACCACACGAGAAGAATCACAAGCAAAGGAGGAACAGGAAAGGCAGGTATAAATAGACAGAGGGCGGGAGCTAGCTCCGTCTGACCAGGCTGTGATAGGCTCTCCCACTCCTAAGCCTGCCATCCTGAGTGGTGGAAGATGGAGTCAGTCTCAGAGACATAGACTCAGGTGCAGACTGATTACCTATGGGCGTATACACAGAAGTTGTGCCTGGCAGATCCTTTACAGTACCCTTGTCTGTTTGCATGTTGAGCACATATTGAGCGTAGGGACCGTCGCCCAGTTGTACGCCGTCGCCTAGGACGGGTCGTGCAAGTAGGCAGGGACTGAGTGGCGGGTAGATTAGGGCTCACCTGTCTGTCTCCCCACCCCGTCATTGCAATAGGCTTAGGTACATGGCCCCAGCAGACAGTATCATACATGATAGGCTTAGATACATCCTGGTAATGCTAGGCTGCTGCTGCTGCTGTGTTGTATCTGTCTGGTTATGAAAAATGAGGGGGGGTGTAGTTTTTTTCCAATTATTTATTTAAAAAAGAAATAAAATTAAAAAAAAATTATGACACAGCCTAGCATTACCAGGGTGGGAAGGACCACAGTTTTTGGCCTTTCCCAGCTTAATAATACCAGCCTGCGGCCACCCCAGTGCCCTGCCAGCTAACACTAAGCTCCGACTTGGTATTGGACGCTGTCAATCAGCCAGCGACCATTACTAAGGCGGTAGTAATAAAGTTTAAAAGAAAATACAAAGACATAGATCAAATATTTTATTGAAATACACTCCCCCCACACAACCCTCATTAACCATTTTATTGAAAATAAAAACAGCCGTCATCGAAGTAGTCCTCGAATCCAATGTAGCCCAACGACCAAACTTGTAAAAAAAGACAAAACACAAAAAAAAAACATTAGTAACACATGTGGTAGGCTTAGATACAGGGCCCATGTGTGATACTGTCTGTTAGACCATGTATCTAAGCTTACCACAAGGTAGGCTTAGATACAGGGGCCCCAGCAGACAGTAATCTAATACTGTATAAGATTACTGTCTGCCGGGGCCCTGTATCTAAGCCTACTATGTGGTAAGTTTAGACACAGGGCCCATCAGGCAGGATCAGACATGGGCCATATATTTAAGAATAACATTTGGTAGGCTTGGATACAGGGTCCATGTGTGACACGGTCTGTTAGACCCTGTATCTAAGCTTACCACAAGGTAAGCTTAGATACAGGACCCCAGCAGACTGTAACGTTACACTTACCTCCTCTCCGGCTTCGTGTGCAGTGGATGCCCCAACACCATCTAGCGTCGTGACGTCATCTGCAGCGCAGAGCATTGTGATGTCATGACGCCAGAAGACGTCAGGACTTCCGCTGCGCTCGGGTAGTAAGATGATAAGTATGTGTAACAGGGGCCTGTGTATTTTATCACATAGGCCCCAGTTACTATAGTAACTTTTACAAATGCGGTGCGGGGCGGCCATGGCTAGTCGCAATTGCGACAGCTGCGACCCGGTCGAAATTGCGACCGCTGCAACCCGAATGTGGCAGTCGCCGGGGATCCAGGACATGGGGTCAAAGATCCGGGGCTTGGTCCCCGAAAGCCTAGTGCTAGCTGAGAAGTGACTCCATTTTGGAAACTGCACCCCTCAAGGCATTTATCATTTACATGGACATATGACAGGGCTTAGGAGTCAAAGAGCACAATGCGCTTTTGAGACCTATTTTAGTGATTTTCGCAGCATTGGCCCACAATTGCAGGGCTCTGAGGTCAAATAGTTAAACAAACACCCAAGTAGTGATAGTGACCTCTATTTTGTAAACTGCACCCCTCTTAGTAGTAGTTCTGTTTAGGGTATTGCTGGTATTTCAGTTTATAATGTGAGGGCATACGTAAGCTGTGCAAAGTACATCAGGGTGTAATAAGAGGGTATAATAATGGGGTAAATAAATAATAATCCGCAGATGTGTGGCCAGTGTCGCACTGATAAATGGTGCTCAATCTTATCCCACTTCTGGAACCCAATGCACATTTTGTGTCGCCATTATGAGCCGAAACTTTTTATTTTTTTCTCCACCGGATCTGTGTTAGGGCTTATTTGTTGTGGGACAATTTGTAGTTTTCATTGGTACCATTTTGGGGTACATGCGTTTTTTTTATCACTTTTTATTACATTTTTTGGCAAGTTGACCAAAAACAAGCAATTTTGACAATGTTTTTGATTCTTTTTCTTACGGTGTTCACTGTGCGTTATAAATGACATATTTACTTTATTGTGCAGGTCTATAAGATTACGGTGATACCATATGTATATAGTTTTTTCATATTTCTTAAAAAATCCTTTTGCCTGTTAATGTATTATTTAATAATGTTTGTATTTCAGGTTGCTAAAAAACTGGCTCTTCCCCTTGTTCAATTGAGTAAACCTGTCAAAGTGTCTGTTATTAAAAATACCCCTCTCTCTGAGGGGTCGGTCATGTTCTCTACTCTGCCTGTTACATTGGAAGTGGGTACTTTACATACTGAACTGATCTCGTTCTTTATCCTAGACAATTTGCCTTCTGCAGTAATATTGGGTATTCCATGGTTGGAGACACATAATCCTGTTATTGAGTTGGTAGATTTGATTAAATGGAATCCTAAATGTTATGAATCTTGCATGTCTCTGTCTACTACAAACGTATCTTGAAACGCGCCATCGTTGCCTGAGTGTATTCAAGATTTTGAGGATGTCTTTTCTGAAATCGGTTGTGAATCTCTCCCTCCTCATAGATCATATGACTATCCCATTGTACTTCATCCTGAACCTATTTTGTCTATGGGGATAGTGGTTTCTGCAATATCGCCTGATCTTGCAACTGAGATTAAAGAATGTCAGCAATTCGCTCCGCAAACCATTCCTGCTGGGAGATTGTTTGTACCTCCTCAGTTCAGATTTAGTTTGCTCAATGTGTTACATGATTCTATTTTGTGTGGCGATCCAGGGATAACTGCTACTAAAAGATTAGTCTCACGGCTCTACTGGTGGCCGTCTTTATCTCGAGATGTTAGTTCCTATGTCACTACTTGTTATGTCTGCGCTCGTGCTAAGACTCCTCGGATTCGTCCTATGGGTGAACTACTTCCATTCTCTGTTCCACAGAATCCTTGGTCGCATCTGTCTGTGGATTTTATCACTGACTTGCCTCCCTCTGAAGGGAAAACTGTCATTTGGGTTGTGGTGGACCATTTCAGAAAAATGTGTAATTTCATTCCTTTGCTTCAACTCCATGATTCCAAAACTTGCATGGTATTCCGGAAAATATTGTCTCTGATAAAGGTGTACAATTTGTGGCTAACTTCTGGAAAGCTTTTTGTAAGAAACTTGGTGTACAGTTATATTTTTCTTCTGCTTTTCACCCTGAGACTAATGGTCAAACCGAGAGCTTTAATCAAACCTTGGAACAGTATCTTAGGTGTTATATTGCAGATAACCAGGCTGGATGGGTCTCGTATCTTCCATTAGCGGAATTTGCTATAAATAATCGCCACCATGTTTCTCTTGATACCTCGCCATTCTTCTGTAATTATGGTTTTATCCTGATTTTGGTTAATTTTCCGCCTCTTCTAGTAATAACCCTGCAGTGGAACTTGAATCAAACAAACTGTGCACAGTTTTGGCTCAGATCCAATCGAACCTGAAGATCTCCCAAGTCATTCAAAAGAAAAATGCTGACAAATGACGTACGGTGGGTCCTGTGTTTAGTGTGGGTTAAAAGGTGTGGCTTTCTACTAAGTATCTGCGACTTAAAGCAGGGGCGTAGCTGGGGGGGCAGGCACGGCATGTGCCCTGGGTGCAACTTAGAGGGGGGCGCCAGGGCCTTTCTATGAGTGAAGCAATGCGATACTTTGCGCCGCTTACGTCGTTGGAAGGCGCTGATTGACTGGGAAAATCATTCTGCCCTGCCAATCAGCTCCTTTCATAGATGCAAGCGGCACGATCATGTCATTAAGGTGAGTTTGTATAGTTTGTTTTCTTATCCTAATAAAAAAAGTGTGTAGCATTATCTACGGGGGATGGCTTTATCTACGGGGGTGGCTATATACAGGTGTGGGCTATCTGTGGAGCACTATAGGGGAGCTATATGTGGGACACTATATACAGGGGTGGGCTATATGGGGGGCACTATCTACAGGGGGCTCTATGAGGGGCCCTATCTACAGGGGGCTCTATGGCAAGCACTATCTACAGGGGGCACGTTGTGTGTGTGGGACACAGTGTATGGTGCTATTAGAATTAGAGGTGCAGTGTATGGCGCTATTATATTTAGGGGCGTAGTGTGGGGTATAATGAGAACTTTATCTTTGTTTATAGGTGTAGAAATGTTTGAAAAGTGAGAAGCTGAAGACATCTGAGCGGCAAACTGCAGAAAAGGGCTGTGACCGGTAGAAGTCATCATAGAGGTCTGGAGCAGATGGAGAAAAATAACTAGAATCTGAGATGTCACCGGTGAGTCACTCAATGTAAATGTTTATTCTGCCTCTAATCAGTACTGTAGTCACTGTATGCTTTGCAGCGAGATGATGGGTAGTATGATTATGATATGATGTTTTTTGGTGAAACAGCAACTTCCAGCATATTTTTACCATTGTTCGGACCATGCTGGGAGCTAGAAACAATTTAGTGCAAACCTATACGGCAGCGGTTGCACTAAATTGAGCTGTATTTGTGCTGGTGTTGTATATATATACTGAGCTTGGTTCTGGTACTAGATATATGTACTGAGCTTGGTTCTGGGGCTGTATTTATGTACTGAGCTTGGTTCTGGAGCTGTATTTATGTACTGAGCTTTGTTCTGGTACTGTATTTATGTAATAAGCTGCGTTCTGGTGCTGTATATATGTAATGACCTTTGTTCTGGTGCTGTATATATTTACAGCTTGGTACTGGAGTTGTATTTATGTACTGAGCTTTGTTCTGATGCTTTATTTATGTACTGAGCTTTGTTCTGGTGCTGTATATATGTAATGAGCTCTGTTCTGGTACTGTATATATGTAATGAGCTTGGTTCTGGTGTTGCGTATAGAACTATATTGCTCGTAAAATGTACAAATGTTTTTATGCTCGAGTTACATTAAAAAAATTTGGAAAAGAAATGACATGTCATTGATTGGTAGAGAAAACAAACATGGCGAGGGGGAAGGAAATGTCGGGAAAGAGGTGGGGGGGCGCCAAACTGAATCTTTGCTCCGGGTGCTGGAGAACCTAGCTACGCCTCTGCTTAAAGTACTGTCTCATAAGTTTGCTCCTAGGTTTATTTGTCCATATGAAATTGTTAAAGTTATTAACTGTAATGACGGGGGTGGGGAGACAGACAAGTGAGCCCTAATCTACCCACCACTCAGTCCCTGCCTACTTGCAACGACCCGCCCTAGGTGACGGGGTACAACTGGGTGACGGTCCCTACGCTCAATAAGTGCATGACAGACAAACAGACAAGGGTACACAGAGCTAGGGGGAGAAAGGGGCAGTTGCCCACGGCAAAACCGTGAGCAACAAGAGAAGTGAACAAGCCGAGTCAAACCAGGAGAGTACGAGGTGCCAAACGCAGAGCAGAAGAGTAGTAAACAAGCCGAGTCAAACCAGGAGTGTACGAGGTACCAAACGCAGAGCAGGAAAGTAGTCAGCAAGCCGGGGTCAATATGAAGCAAGGACAATGGTACAAGAAGCTGCAGCAGGGCCAGGAAACCAAACTAGAAGAATCACAAGCAAAGGAGGAACAGAAAAGGCAGGTATAAATAGACAGAGGGCGGGAGCTAGCTCCGTCTGGCCAGGCTGTGATAGGTTCTCCCACTCCTAAGCCTGCCACCCTGAGTGGTGGAAGATGGAGTCAGTCTCACAGACATAGAAGCAGGTGCAGACTGATTATCTATGGGCGTTAACCCCGAAGCTGTGCCTGGCAGATCCTTTACATTAACTCTGTGTCTTTTCACCTGGCACTTCCTCCATCTTTTAGAATTCATGATGTTTTTCACATATATCTCCATAAAAAATGTGTGACGCCATCTAATCCACTCAAGAAACCTCCTCCTCCTGTTCAGGTAGAAGAAGATATTGAATTTGAGGTTCAAAGGATTGTGGATTCCAGAAGGGTCAGGGGTACTCTCCAGTACTTGATGCACTGGAAGGGGTATATTCCAGAAGAACGAACTTGGGTTCCTGCCTATTCAGTTCATGCTAATCGTTTAGTTAAAGTCTTTCATTTGAAGTTTCCTTTAAAACCTAGGCTGAGGTTTAAGGGTCCGGTGGTCCCTCGTAGAAAGGGGGGGTACTGTTAGGAAACGTCCATTTCTTTAAGGTTGTCATGACTTCTAGCCTAGCTTCTGGGTTGAGTTGCAGAGTCAATCTCATTTGTCTGTTTTCATCCTATCAGATTCTAGAGTGGAGTATTTAAGTCTGGTCAGTTCTTTCATTGTTGCTTGTGAATTTCTTTGCGTATGCAGTTTCTGATCTAGCTTCTGGTTACACCCTGTAAGACATGACTATTTGGATTCTTAGAACTGGACCTCGGCTCTTTCTTTAGATTAACCCTTTTGCTTACTGATTTGGACATTCTGCTCTCGGCTGGTTTTGACCTCTACAACTCCTGGCATTCTTCTTATTTGGACTTCCACTGCCTCCTGTTTGCTATCTCTGTTGCGGTTTACCCTCTGGCTGTTTGGTTTATGGTTCTGGTATTGCCTGCATTGCACCTCCTGTCCAACACAGTATTCTGTTAATGCAACCTGGATTCTATGCAGCCAAATCAAACCCGCCTTGCGGTGGGCTCTGGTTAAGACCATAGAGTAGCCTAAGACTCTGCTGATCAGAGTAGTGATGGACTTGAGGTAGCATATTATTTGCACGCTTATTCCTGGCAGTTTCCAGCTGCCTTTGGGGAATTGCTTACAGAGCAATTCCATAACTTGCACTCTGGGGGAATTGCTCAACTAGTGATTCCCTTACATTTCTGAATTTCTGTGTCTGAATTAGCACAACCACCATAGGTGAGATCATTACTTGTCTTCTCTTGTTCAATAATCCCTCCTTAGGTGATCTGCACAATGTGGCGCCGTGCATCTTCTTTTTTTATTTTCTAGATTAGCGTGTTAAACAGTCCACCACCACCGCCTTAATTTTCCAAACTAAATCCTATGTCTTTGAGCTTGTGAGGTTGTTGCCGCCCACATGTAGCTCCATAGCATGCGGGCTGCTGCCATTCTTAGTCATCTCCTCGAAGAGCTGCTTAATCTGTGATCACCATGACCCCACTTTCCATTCCATCTTGTTTTAATCCTGTTTGCCGACATTCCCAGTTGAAGGCCGTATGGTCTCCTTTTCACCCTCTTAGCAGCCCATTACACAAAGGAAAGATCCAAGATCCAAACATTCTTACACCCTGCAGTAGACAAAACAATTATTGTTAGTATTGGTTCGGTATTGGTTGAACATACCTCTGGAATGCCTTAGATTTTCACCTTCCCAAACTCATTATTGCCTCTGTTCCCTGGCCCATTGCCACTGCCTATAACGCCACCCCTATGTGAAACGAGTGGGACTATATTTTCCTACTGTCCATCACTACCTTCTCAGCGGCCCGCTTTAATACCTCACAAAACTAGAACCTGGATAAGGCACTCCCATCTTTATGTCTCAGAATAATCCCTGACCCTGTACCCCTGTACCCCTGTCCAGCAAGTACCTCTGTATGCATTCGACTGGGCACAAGTCCCCTTCATTTGACTTCATAGTTATCCAGGTACCAACCCCCTTCTGATCTGTCTTAGACTTTTGTATAAAACACGCCACTGCCCCACCTGTTAACCTTAGGCTCCTTTTCTGTTTGACACTATTGCCCCTATCCTGAACGCTAACATGAACACTGTCTGGAACAACTGTTCCCAAACCGTTGGCTGCTGATGAATTCCTCCCATCTTGTCCATGCCCTTCTGTATATCTGCCAGGTGCTAGGCACCAACGAATTTTTAATGAGCTGCTCTAAAATTGGGTCATAATCTGCCAGAGATGGTTAGGACACACTTCCCCATTTTCTGTGCATTGGTCACTAAGCGAAAGAAAGTTTCCCACTTCCCCCTAGTGAGGGCAGCCACGATGGCATTGTTTACCCCTGGTACATGCTCAGCCCTGATACTGTTGTCATATTTCATGCACAACAATACCAAGTGCCCCAACAGGTCCAGCACTGGCTTTGAACTGCTTGACAAGTTGTTGATTGCCCCCACCACACTCATGTTGTCTGTCCAAAATACTATCCATCTATCCCACAGCTCATCTTTCCACAACTCCACTGCCACAACTATGGGAAAAAACTCCAACAGTGCCAATTTCTACAGCCAGCCCTTTTCCTGCCATACCTCTGGCCACTCCCAGGGTGGAATTGAAATTTTTAACAACAGGTTCTCTGTTTTGCCGACAAAGACATACACGCCGGGAGGGTCGCAGTGTTTTGCGGTGTATCGTGCCATAAAAAATGCTTCTAATAATCAAACAAAACAATTCCAATATTCCAAATACACCCTATATTATAGTGGAATTTAACTAAAGAAATTCCCTGTCTAGAATGTTTAACTGGATTTCCACACTATGTATATAATTACAAAAGCCTACATACCTACCTCCCTACCCACACTCAATATATTAACCCCTTAGTGACCAGCCTATTTTAAACCTTGATGACCAAGCAATTTTTTTTACGTTTCCATTGTTGAATTCCAAGAGCTATAACTTTTTTATTTTTACGTCGACATAGCTGTATAAGGACTTGTTTTTTGTGGGACAAGTTGTATTTTTTAATACCATTTTGGGGTACATATAATTTATTGATTAACTTTTATTAACTTTATTTGGGGAGTAAAAGAAAAAAAAACAGCAATTTCGCCACTTTTTTTGTGTCTTTAATTTACGCCATTTATCGTGTGGTATAAATAACATAATATCTTTATTCAGCGGGTCGTCACAATTGCGACGATATCAAATTTATATGGTTTTCTTATGTTTTGCTACTTTTACATAGTAAAAACACTTTTTTTCAAAATGATGTGTTTTTGTGTCTCCATATTTGAAGAGCCATAACTTTTTTATTTTTCCGCCGATGCAGCTGTATAAGGGCTTTTTTTTTTTTCGAGACGACTTATAGTTTCTATCAGTACTATTTTGGAGTAAATGTGACCTTTTGATCACTTTTTATCAAACTTTTTGAAGGCAGGATGAACAGAAAACAGCAATTCTGGCATTATTTTTTATTTTATTTTTTACAGCATTCGCCAAGTGAGTTGAATAATATAATTTGGCGATACCAAATATGTGTAATTTTTAAAAAATATTTTTTTTTCATAATAAAGCATTTTGTAAGGGGAAAAAGAGTGTTTTTAATATTTTTTCAACTTTATTAAACTTTTTTTTACTTTTTTACTAGTATAACTAGTGGACTTCACTATGCGATCGTCCGATCGCTTTTTTAATACACTGAAATACTTCTGTATTGCAGTGTATTACTGACTATCCGTTTACAACGGACAGACATCTGCTAAGTCATGCCAGAGGAAAGGCCTAGCAGGCATCCACTACAGGCAGTCAGACCAAAAAACGAAAAAGAGATGCAAAACGCAGTGGTATTGTATGAAACAATATAGACAATATGTACACTACCATTCAAAAGTTTGGGGTCACCCAGACAATTTTCTGTTTTCCATGAAAACTCACTTATATTTATCAAATGAGTTGCAAAATGACTAGAAAATATAGTCAAGACATTGACAAGGTTAGAAATAATGATTTTTGTTTGAAATAATAATTTTCTCCTTCAAACTTTGCTTTCGTCAAAGAATGCTCCATTTGCAGCAATTACAGCATTGCAGACCTTTGGCATTCTAGCTGTTCATTTGCTGAGGTAATCAGGAGAAATTTCACCCCATGCTTCCAGAAGGCCCTCCCACAAGTTGGATTGGCTTGATGGGCACTTCTTGCGTACCATACGGTCAAGCTGCTCCCACATCAGCTCTATGGGGTTGAGATCTGGTGACTGCGCTGGCCACTCCATTACAGATAGAATACCAGCTGCCTGCTTCTTCCCTAAATGGTTCTTGCATAATTTGGAGGTGTGCTTTGGGTCATTGTCCTGTTGTAGGATGAAATTGGCTCCAATCAAGCGCTGTCCACAGGGTATGGCATGGCGTTGCAAAATGGAGTGACAGCCTTCCTTATTCAAAATCCCTTTTACCTTTTACAAATCTCCCACTTTACCAGCACAAAGCAACCCCAGACCATCACATTACCTCCACCATGCTTGACAGATGGCGTCAGGCACTCTTCCAGCATCTTTTCAGTTGTTCTGCGTCTCACAAATGTTCTTCTGTGTGATCCAAACACCTCAAACTTCGATTCGTCTTTAACATAACACTTTTTTCCAATCTTCCTCTGTCCAATGTCTGTGTGCTTTAGCCCATATTAATCTTTTCCTTTTATTAGCCAGTCTCAGATATTGCTTTTTCTTTGCCACTCTGCCCTGAAGACCAGCATCCCGGAGTCGCCTCTTCACTGTAGACGTTGACACTGGCGTTTTGCGGGTACTATTTAATGAAGCTGCCGGTTGAGGACCTGTGAGGCGTCTATTTCTCAAACTAGAGACTCTAATGTACTTGTCTTGTTGCTCAGTTGTGCAGCGGGGCCTCCCGCTTCTCTTTCTTCTCTGGTTAGAGCCTGTGTGTGCTGTCATCTGAAGGGAGTAGTACACACCGTTGTAGGAAATCTTCAGTTTCTTGGCAATTTCTCGCATGGAATAGCCTTCATTTCTAAGAACAAGAATAGACTGTCGAGTTTCACACGAAAGCTCTCTTTTTCTAGCCATTTTGAGAGTTTAATCGAACCCACAAATGTAATGCTCCAGATTCTCAACTAGCTCAAAGGAAGGTCAGTTTTATAGCTCCTCTAAACAGCAAAACTGTTTACAGCGGTGCTAACATAATTGCACAAGGGTTTTCAAGTGTTTTCTAATCATCCATTAGCCTTCTAACACAGATAGCAAACACAATGTACCATTAGAACACTGGAGTGATGGTTGCTGGAAATGGGCCTCTATACACCTATGTAGATATTGCATTAAAAACCAGACGTTTGCAGCTAGAATAGTCATTTAGCACATTAACAATGTATAGAGTGTATTTCTGATTAATTTAATGTTAGCTTCATTGAAAAAAACTGTGCTTTTCTTTCAAAAATAAGGAAATTTCTAAGTGACCCTAAACTTTTGAACGGTAGTGTATGTATAAACAATATAGACATAATAAATATGTGTATAATGTAATGTACATTTTTGTGTGCTGAAAACATAAATAAATACAAAAATTATGCCCACTCATATATACGCAGGAGGAGACAAATGAGGTGAAATATATAAAAAATGTGAGAAAAATATATATGAAAAATATGTGTAAAAAGTGCAAAGCCCTGCCAATATAAATACAAAATCCATATAGAACATTATGAGAGTATGATGTATTAAACTTCGGGAATCACACATAAGATTGAACTAATGAACAATATGTTGTACATACATAATATAACACGTCTATATATATTATTACATTATATCCGAAGTTATATTTTGTTTAATCTTCTTCAGATGATGCATGTCGATTTCCAGTATAGTTATATATACGAAATTCTGAACAGAGTTAACACGTTTTTCAAAGATATAGTGAAGGACTTAAACATATTAAATTAAAAACACAAATGATTAAAAAGCACAAAAAAATTACAAAATCATATTAAATAACCTAGTATAGCTGCCACGGTACTAATGGTCAAATAAATGCCGCAAAACCCATTGCCTGATTGAGACCTTTGGGTTGCATGGTGTTAAGTCGCCAGATCCATTTACATTCGCATTGTAATAATCTTTTTTTGAGATCACCTCCCCTTATACCAAGATCGATATGATCGATTCCTTTCACTTTGAATAATTTGTAATCGCATTTATGATGCAATCGAAAATGTTTAGGGATGGTCCTAAGTTTCTCAATATCTTCCACTTCCGGCGCTCTCTTGTTGTCCCGGACATGTTCCCTTACTCTTATTCTCAACTCTCTAGTAGTCATCCCGATGTAAATTTTGGGGCAAGGACAGGTGGCATAGTATATTACGCGTTTGGTAGTACAGTTAATTGGCCATGTTATTTTGAATGTTTGTGCATTATCGGAGTCTTGAAAAGTCAAAGACTTTTCTATGTTAGGGCAACTGTAGCGTCCATGGTCCATGGATCTGTGAGCGCTGGTCCCCATCTCCTTCCTAGGAAATGCCAGCGCTCACTTCCGCTCCGGTCTGCTGTGTCCCGTAGAGTGCGCGCGCACGCTCGTGCCGCTCTTAAAGGGCCAGCATGCGCACATAAGGGAAATCGTCATCATCAACTCACATGATTTCCTGGTCCGCCCCAGCCCTTGTGATCCTTGCCTGAGCGTTGTTAGTATATCCCAAGTCTGTCTTGCAAATGGTCCCTTAGTGTTTCACGTTCCAGTTGTTACCCATGCCCTGTTACCTGTTCCTGTATCCCGTGCTGTGTTCTTGTTCCTGTGCCTACCAGTTGGAGTCGTGTCTACTGCGCCTGCTGTTATTTGCCACGTCCTGTGCCATCCGCCACGTCCTCTGTCATCTGCCATGTCCAGAGGGATTCGCCATGTCTGGCGGAAACTGCGGCACCTGCTGTCATCCGCCACATCTGGCGTTACCTGCTGCACCCACCTCCATCCGTGCCAGAGCTGCGGCCACTGTCTGGACTATCCAGGTACCTTTGTGCGGTACTTTGTATTGCTGGGGTTCCCTGTTGTTTGGCCAGCTGCCTCCCTGCTACGGCGGTGGGGCCAAGTGGGTCCACATACCCACAAACCGTGACAGCAACTAATACAGGCCCCGCACGGTTTACAGCCCCATTTTGGGTTTGGTGTATCAAAGATATTTTTGGTTTGTCTGGACAAAGGTTGCTATTCACCAGAGTATCTCTCAAATTTTTAGCGAGTGTTGCATTCATAGATGGACGGTCTGATACAAATTTTGACAAAATGGGGTCTGTATGTAAAATAGGCCAATATTTCAACAGGATTTCACGCATCATATCCCATCTGGTATTAAATGTAGATATAAATCTTACCTTGTCTGTTGTTTGATGTTGAATTTTTGGTTGAAGTAATTGAGTTCAGGGCGTATGTTTTGCTCTATTAAATGCTCTTTTTATGCAGCTTTTGCTATACCCCTTTCAATGAATCTTTGTTTGAGATCTTCAGATCTAAAAATAAAGTCTTCCTCAGTCGAGCAGACTTTATGCATTCTCAGAAATTGCCCGATCGGTATGGTATCTATTGTCTGTCTCGGATGTGATGATGTTGTGTGTAGGGGAGAATTAGGGGATGTAGGTTTGCGGAACAGATCTGTTAGAATAAAGTTGAAATTATCGCGTTTAATCGAGATGTCCAAAAAAATCTATTTCCTGTTTGTTCAACTTAGATGTTAAGCTGATATTTCTATCATTACAATTCAATTGAGAAATAAAGGTGTTTAATTGATCAGATGACCCCTGCCAGATCATGAAGATGTCGTTAATGTAGCGGGCCCAAAAGAGGACCCTCTCCATTAACTCACCATGATCAGACAGGAAGAGGTCCCTCTCCCACAGCCCCAAGAACAAATTCGCATCTGAGTGTGAACATGCCGCCCACATTGCAGTCCCCTGGAGCTGTAGGTAGAAGGACACATTGAAAGTGAAAGAATTATGAGTCAGAACAAAATCTAAACAGGTAAGTAGAAATTGTATCATGTCACCGTCAATATCACTCATCTGTAAAAACTATCTTACAGCCTGCATGCCATCATTATGGTGGATGTTAGTATATAAAGATTCCACGTCACAAGTGACAAAGATAGTATCACTGTCAAGACAAATGCCATCAAGCTTTGATAGTAAATCTGCCAAATCCCTTAAATAAGAGAGTAGGCATTCTACCATTGGTTCAAGGCAAAAATCTATATATTTACAAAGATTTTCAGTTAGTCCCCTCCCCTATCTGAGATTATTTGCCTTCCCGGTGGATTCTGAATGTCCTTGTATTTTGGGGAGGAGAGATAGAGTGTGGCCACTGTCGAATCCATTGGAATTCAAGTTTCTGCTATAGCTTGAGATATTGTACCCTCATCAACTGACTTTTGAATTAGACATTGAAGTTGTGAACTAAAAGAAAGAAGAGGATTGTATGTCAATTTTTTAGAACATGTATGAACTCTTAGGCTGGGTACACACGAGCACATTAACGTCCGTAATGGACGGACGTATTTCGGCCGCAAGTCCCGGACCGAACTCAGTGCAGGGAGCCGGGCTCCTAGCATCATAGTTATGTACGATGCTAGGAGTCCCTGCCTCTCCGTGGAACTACTGTCCCGTACTGAAAACATGATTACAGTACGGGACCCGCATCTAAGGGGTTAAATGGGGCGGATTACGATCCGCCCGCTCGAACAGCGATGCCCCAGGTTCTCAGCTACATCTGGTAGCTGAGAACAGGGGGTTTTAACTGCTCCCACTGCCGCCAATTATTCTGATACAGCCCTGTGAAAAGGCCCATGCATTAAAATAAAGCCCGTTAGTGGCCGCCGTAAAAAGGCGTATTGGTGGTCACTAACGGGTTAAACTCACCCATTACGTATAGACCTATATGCGCATATTCAATATCCTAAGCGTCCTCAGACCATTTAGTTCAGCTGTGCACTGTGAGAAGGGTGGAGGACAGTGTGGCGTGCGCAGTAAGCCGCGACAAATCTCCCAGCTAATGCACAGATATGGTACCAGAACCAAGCTCAGTACATAAATACAACACCTGAATCCAGGTCAGTGTCACGTTGGGTATGTGGACCCACTGGGCCATACCTCCTTGACGATATGGCAGCTGGCCAACAGGACACAGGTCACAGTCTATAGTTTGTATAGTTTACCCCTGCTAGCTCAGAAAGTACCAAGACAGGCTCGGCTGGGACTATGCAGCAGGCAGGCGCCAGGCATGGTGTAGCAGGACAGGCGTGGTATGTAGCACAGCACAACTTCAGCTCAACACAGTACTTGACCAGGATAGCATGGGATACAGGTTACAGGTAGCAGGAACGGGAAAAACTGGGAACTGGAAAACACTTATGAGACCATTTGCTTAGACAGACTAGGGTAACAACAAAAAGGCTCAGGCAAGGGAGGAAGGGGCTTGACCCCTCTTATAGTCCAGGGGCTCAAGGGCTAATTTTGACTTAATTTCAGATGCGCGCACCCTACGGGACCCGGCCGAGAGAGGAGGAAGTGAGTGCTGCCATCTCCTGAGGAGGAGATGGGGACCAGCGCTCACAGCTCCATGACTGCGGGCATCAGGAGGTTAGTGAGCCTGATCATCCACGGTCATGGGCATGACACTCAGTACATATATACAACACCAGAACAAAGCTCAGTACATAAATACAGCACCAGAACCAAGCTCAGTACATAAAAACAGCACCAGAAAAAGCTCAGTACATATATACAGTACCAGAACAAAGCTCAATACATCTATACACCGCATTCCAAATTATTATGAAAATGTTATTTTTCACTGATTTTCCTAAATAGTCGATGCAAATGACAGTCAGTATACTCTTCAAGCCATCAACCATTGGAGTGTAATGCGAATTTTATTGAACAAATCTCCTAATCATAACAGATTTTTTTTTACAAGTAAAAAACTCAAAATGCACTGTTTCAAATTATTATGCACAACAGAGATCAAAACATTTTAAAGGTTGTAAAGAGAACTAAAATGGTAATTTGTTGAATTTGCAGAATCAGGAGGTCATATTTACAGAAATCAAAAGCTCTTTCAATAAAAAAAAACTTAACAGGCCAAGTTACATGTTAGCATAGGACCCCTTCTTTGATATCACCTTTACAATTCTTGCATCCATTGAATTCGTGAGTATTTGGACAGTTTCTGCTTGAATATCTTTGCAGGATGTGTAAAGGATCTACCAGACACAACTTCTGTGTCGACGCCCATAGTTAATCAGTCTGCACCTGCTTCTATGTCTGTGAGACTGACTCCATCTTCCACCACCCAGGATGGCAGGCTTAGGAGTGGGAGAGCCTATCACAGCCTGGCCAGACGGAGCTAGCTCCCACCCTCTGTCTATTTATACCTGCCTTTCCTGTTCCTCCTTTGCTTGTGATTCTTCTCTGCTGGTTTCCTGGCCCTGCTGCAGCTTCTTGTACTACTGATCCTCTGCTTGTGATTGACCTTGGCTTTGCTGACCACTCTTCTGCTTTGCGTTTTTGTACCTCGCTCATCTCCTGGTTTGACTCGGCTCGTTCACTTCGCTTGTTGCTCACGGTGTCCCCGTGGGCAGCTTCCCTATTTCCCTGGCTTCTTTGTACCCTTGTCTGTTTGTCTGTCGTGCACCTATTGAGTGAAGGGACCGTTGCCCAGTTGTAACCCGTCGCCTAGGGCGGGTCGTTGCAAGTAGGCAGGGACTGAGTGGCGGGTAGATTAGGGCTCACCTGTCTGTCTCCCTACCCCGACATTACAGATGTCAGAATAACCTCCCAGAACTTCTGTTTTGATGTGAACTGCCTCCCACCCTCATAGATATTTTGCTTGAGGATGCTCCAAAGGTTCTCAATAGAGTTGAGGTCAGGGGAACATGGGGGCCACACCATGAGTTTCTCTCCTTTTATGCCCATAACAGCCAATGACACAGAGGTATTCTTTGCAGCATGAGATGGTGCATTGTCATGCATGAAGATAATTTTGCTACGGAAGGCACAGTTCTTCTTTTTGTACCACGGAAGAAAGTGGTCAGTCATAAACTCTACGTACTTTGCAGAGGTAATTTTCACACCGTCAGGGACCCTAAAGGGGCCTACCAGCTCTCTCCCCATGATTCCAGACCAAAACATGACTCCGCCACCTCCTTGCTGACGTCGCAGCCTTGTTGGGACATGGTGGCCATTCACCAACCATCCACTACTCCATCCATCTGGATCATCCAAGGTAGCAAGGCACTCATCAGTAAACAACACGGTTTGAAAATTAGTCTTCATGTATTTCTGAGCCCACTGCAACTGTTTCTGCTTGTGAGCATTGTTTAGGGGTGGCCGAATAATAGCTTTATGCACACTTACAAAACTCTGGAGGATCCTACACCTTGAGGTTTGCGGGACTCCAGAGGCACCAGTGGCTTCAAATACCTGTTTGCTGCTTTGCAATGGCATTTTCGCAGCTGCTATCCTAATCCTATTAATTTGTCTGTCAGAAACCTTCCTCATTATGCCTTTATCTGAACGAACCCGTCTGTGCTCTGAATCAGCCACAAATCTTTTCACAGTACGATGATCACGCTTAAGTTTTCTTGAAATATCCAAAGTTTTCATACCTTGTCCAAGGTATTGCACTATGTGCTTTTCGGTAGCAGAGAGATCCTTTTTTTTTCCCCATATTGATTGAAACCTGTGGCCTGCTTAATAATGTTGAACGTCCTTCTTAAGTAGTTTTCCTTTGATTGGGCACACCTGGAAAACTAATTATCACAGGTGTCTGAGATTGATTACAATGATCCAAAGAGCCCTAAGACACAATACCATCCATGAGTTTCATTGAAAAACTAATGATTAAATGTTTATGACACTTAAATCCAATGTGCATAATAATTTGGAACACGGTGTACAGCACCAGAACAAAGCTCAGTACATCAATACAACACCAGAACCAAGCTCAGTACATAAATACAGCACCAGAACCAAGCTCAGTACATACATACAACTCTAGAACAAAGCTCAGTACATAAATACAACACCAGAACCAAGTTCAGTACATAAATACGACACCAGAATTAAGCTCAGTACATATATACAATACCATAACCAAGCTCAGTACATATAAACAGCAGCAAAACCAAGCTCACTACATATATACAGCAGCATAACTGAGCTCATAACATATATACAACACCAGAACCAAGCTCAGTACGTAAATACAACGCCAGAACGAAGTTTAGTCCATATATATATACAACACCAGAAAACAAGTTCTCTACATAAATACAGCACCAGAACCAAGCTCAGTACATATATATAACACCTGAACCAAGCTTACTACATAAATACAGCTCAAGAACCAAGCTCAGTACATATATATAACTACAGAACCAAGCTCAATACATATATACTGCACCGAACCAAGCTCAATCCATATATACAGCACCAAAGTGAAGATCAGTACATATATACAACTCTAGAACCAAGCTCAGCATATAAATACAGCACCAAAACCAAGCTAAGGAAATGTATGTAAGTTTTGAGCTTGGTTGTTACAATGTATATATGTACTGAGTGTTGTGGCCGCGTTTGCTGACCACCGACACCTCCCACTTACCGGCAGCCGCAACTGCAGGACTGTGTCTTCATGCCGATGTCTCCCTCCCTGGAGACACCGACACATACGGCTGCAGATCTCTCCTGTGTCCCGTAGGGTGCTCACTCCCGGTGTTAAAGGGCCAGCGCGCGCACCTGTCTAAAGTTCCCCAGCCAACCTCGTTACAGCCTGGACTTTTAAAAGGGCTCTTCCCTTCCTCTCCTTGCCTGAGCCTTGTTTGTATTCCTGTGTTTATCTATGCAAATGGTCCCTTAGATGATTCCTGCTCCCAGTGATCCCGTATCCAGCTTCCCGTATCCTGTTGCTGTGTTTGATCCTGAGCCTAAGCCTATTGTTGGAGTCATGTGTGCCTCATCTGCCACGTCTGTTGCCATCTGTCACATCTTGTGTCCTCTGCCACATCCAGTGTCATCTGCTACGCCAAGCATCATCTGTGCCTGCTTCACCATGTGTCTGCTACTCCGAGTATCTGCCTGACCTTTTACCCAGGTACCCTTATCCGAGAAACTGTTATTGACTATTGCTTGGCCAGCTGCTACTCCTTCATACCCCTTAGCCGTGACACTGAGCTTGGTTTTTGTGCTGTATTTATGTACTGAGCTTGGTTCTGTATTTATATGCTGAGCTTGGTTCTGGAGTTGTATATATGTACTGAGCTTCTATTTGATGCTATATATATGTATTGAGCTTGGTTGTTATGATGCATATAACTCCAGAACAAAGCTCAGTACATATAAACAGTATCAGAACCAAGCTCAGTACATATATACAGCAAAAGCACAAATACAGCTCAGTGCAGAGATCATTTGCAAATTCAGTTTAACCCCTGCCATATAAGTTTGTACAGCATAAAAGCTCCCAGTATAGCATAGGAGATGCTGTTTCACAAAAAATAACAATACACCCATCATCTCACTGCAGAACATACAGTGACTACAATACTGATCAGTCACAGGGAGAATAAACATTTACCTTTATTGACTCACAGGTGACGTGTTCTTAGATTGGAGTTGTTCTTTTTCTCTTTTCTTTTCCATCCGGTCCAGACCTCTATGTTGACTCCTCCTGACACATTTCTGCAGTTTGCAGCTGAGATGTCTTCGGAATCTCATTTTTCCAATATTTCCGCACCTATAAACGAAGATCAAATTCTCATGGTGCCACACGTTATGCCTCTGAATATAATAGTATTATACACTGTGCCCCTGAATATAATAGTGCCATACACTGTGATCCTGAATATCATAGTAGCATACACTGTGCCCATGAATAAAATTGTGTCAAACACTGTAAAGTAATGCACCACACACAGTGCCCCTTGTAGATAGTGCCACTCACAATGCCCCGGTAGATCGTACCCCTCATAGAGCCCCCTGTAGATCATTCCCCTCATAGAAGCCCCTGTAGATCATGCCCCCTATAGATAGTGGCCCCTATAGTGCCCCCTATAGACAGTGTCCCCTGTCTACAGGCTGTAAATAGTGCCTCCTGTAGATAGTGCCAACCTGTAGAGTCTCCTGTAGAAGGGGCCCCTGTAGATAGGGCCTTCTATAGAGTGGGCCCCCTGTAGAGTCCCCATAGGTAGGGCCTCCAATAGCCCCCTGTAGATAGGATCCCCCCATAGAGTCAAATGTACATAGGGCCCCCCTGTAGACTCCCTTTAGATAGGGCGCCCATAGAGACCCCTGTAGATAGGGCCCCCTGTAGCATCCCCTGTAGATAGGGCCCCTATTGAGTCCCCATAGATAGTGCCCCCTGTAACATCAGCTATAGATCGGGCCTCCTATATAGGTTTCTGTAGATAGGGTCCCCTATATAGTCCCCTGTAGCCCCCTGTAGATAGCGTCCATGTAGAAAGGGCCCCCTATAGAGTCCCTGTAGATAGTGCCTCCTGTAGTGTCCCCTGTAGATAGAGCCCCCTATAGATAGTGCCCCCTGCAGCATCCCATTTAGATAGTGCCCCCTGTAGCATCCCCTGTAGATAGGTCCCCTGTAGATAGAGCCCCCTATAGAGACCCCTGTAGATAGAGCCCCCTGTAGATAGGGCCTCCTATAGAGTCCCCTCTAGAAAGTGCTCCCTGTAGCGTCCCCTGTAAATACGGCACCTGTAGATAAGGCCCCCTATAGAGTCCCTTGTAGATACTGCCCCTGTCGCGTCCCCTGTAGATAGGGCCCCAATATAGTCCATTGTAGATAATGCCCCCTATTTAGTCCCCGTAGATAGGGCCTCCTGTAGTGTCCCCTGTTGATAGGGACCCCTATATAGTCCCCTGTAGATAGGGCCCCCTATATAGCCACTCTAGATAGGGTCCCCTATAAAGGCCCCTGTAGATAGGGTTCCTTGTAAATAGAGCCCTCAATATAGTCCCCTGTAGATAAGGACCCCTTGTATAGTCCCCTGTAGATAGTGACCTCTATAAAGTCCCCTGTAGATAGTGACCTCTATATAGTCCCCTGTAGATGGGGACCCCTCTAAAGTCCCCTGTAGATAGGGCCCCCTATATAGTCCTCTGTAGATAGGGCCCCCTATATAGTCCCCTGTCAATAGGGCCCCTATGTAGTCCCTTGTAGATAGTGCCTCCTATATAGTCCCCGTAGATAGGGCCTCCTGTAGTGTCCCCTGTTGATAGGGCCCCCTATATAGTCCCCTGTAGATAGGGCCCCCTATACAGTTCCCAGTAATTAGGGCCCCCTATATAGTCCCCTGTAGATACGGACCCTATATAGTCCCCTGTAGATAGCGTTCCTTGTCGATAGAGCCCCCTTTATAGTCCCCTGTAGATAGGACCTCTATATAGTCCCCTGTAGATAGTGACCTCTATATAGTCCCCTGTAGATAGGTCGATCTGTAGATACGGCCCCCTATAAAGTCCCCTGTAGATAGTGCCCCCTGTAGCATCCTCATACAGGGCAATTGTGCAGGAACCCCAATCTCTTAGGGTCCCCTGCTGTTACGGGGCCTGAGGCATGAGGGGGGCCCGTGCCACTCGGCGTATAATGTTTATGGGCCGGGCAGCATGTGCTCATTCATGCCCGGTGGCATCGCTACCACCGGCGGGGGGCCCCAGTACTAGCGACAGCCACATCCTCAAGATGCAGATACAATTGAATACTATAGGCTGCAGGCCACGTTAGACCTGCAGCTTATAAGGTGCTGGAAAGACTCCCTGAACAGACCGGCGTGATGACATCACCTCATTACGCTGGCCTGCGCATACGTTCCGCCTGGAGGCCTTGCATCGCTTCGTCTGTCGCGGGAACAGTGCAAGGTAAGTTTTAAAAAAATATTTGGGGACTGTGTGCCAAGGGGAGGGGAGAGCTGTGTGCCACTATATACAAGGGGAGGGGGAGCTGTGTGCCCCTATATACAAGGGGAAAGGGATCTGTGTGCCACTATATACAAGGGGAGGGGAGCTGTGTGCCACTATATACAAGGGGAGGGGGGAGCCATGTGACACTATATACAAGGGGAGGGGGGAGCTGTGTGTGCCACTATATAAAAGGGATGGGGGCTGTGTGCCACTATATACAAGGGGATGGAGGAGCTGTGTGCCACTATATACAAAGGGGGAGGGAGCTGTGTGCCCCTATATACAAGAGGAGAGGGAGCTGTGTGCCACTATATACAAGGGGAGGGGGAGCTGTGTGCCACTATATACAAGGGGAAGGGGAAGCTGTGTGTGCCACTATATAAAAGGGATGGGGGGAGCTGTGTGCCACTATATACAAGGGGAGGGGGAGCCATGTGCCCCTATATACAAGGGGAGAGGGAGCTGTGTGCCACTATATACAATGGGAGGGGGAAGCTGTGTGCTACTATATACAAGGGAAGGGAGAGCCGTGTGACACTATATACAAGGGGAGGGGGGAGCTATGTGTGCCACTATATAAAAGGGATGGGGCTGTGTGGCACTATATACAAGGGGATGGGGGAGCTGTGTGATACCATATACAAGGGGGAGGGAGCTGTGTGCCACTATATAAAAGGGAAGGTAGCTGTGTAGTACTATATACAAGGGGAGGGGGAGCTGTGTGCCACAATATAAAAGGGAGGGGGAGCTGTGTGCCACTATATATAAGGGGAGGGGGAGCTGCGTGCAACTATATACAAGGGGGGAGGGAGCTGTGTGCCACGATATACAAGGGGAGGGGAAGCTGTGTGCCACTATATACAAGGGGGGAGGGAGCTGTATGCCACAATATACAAGAGGGGGATGGAGCTGTGTGCCACTATATAAAAGGGAGGGGGCTATGTGGCACTATATACAAGGGTTGGGGGGAGCTGTGTGCCACTATATACAAGGGGAGGGGGGAACTGTGTGCCACTAGATACATGGGGAGGGGGGAAATCTGTGCCACTATTAAAAAGGGAGGGTGCTGTGCGCCACTATATACAAGGGGAGTGGGGCTGTTTGGCTCTATATACAAGGGGAGGGGGGACTGTTTTGCACTATATACAAGGGGGACTGTGAGGCACTATCTACTCTGGGGACTGTATGGCACTATATCGAAGCGGAAGAGAAACAGTGATCCAGCGCCAAGTAATTTAAAAGCAAACAAGATTCAACTTTTATCTCAAGACTTCTTAAAAAATGTCAAATGCAAGGGGGGATAGCAATATTAGATTGTGCCTACGCGTTTCGGGCAGCGCTTGTGTCCTTATTCACGGCTTATCATAGACAAACAGATGCCGTTCTGAAGTTTATATCCAGTCGTTGCAGGTAGAGCGCAGTGAAACACAGCAGGAATGTACTGAGACGCAAATCAACTCTGTAGCACTCAACCAGTACCCGAAAGCCCAGGAGGGAGTTATCACAATATCAGGTAAGTGGAATATAAAAGGTGCTAGAATGTAAGCAAGAATATGTGTTGCTATATCGAAACAAGCACAACATTTGGAGATGTAATGTCAATGTGGATATATTTATATGTATTCATACCGACCGGATGTAAACATAGCAGTGAATATATAATCACACAAAAGAAGGGGGGACAATATCAACAGACTATAAATATATAATTGAAAAAGAAAAATTACAATAAAATTAAAAACATTAATTACAGGCAGCTGTATAAATTGTTGCTGTTATCGAAAAAGAGACGGTACCTCATATCTACATTATTTAACCACTAACAAAATATCACGAAGAAAACAATGATCAATGCTGGATGTAAAGCTACCATCAGTAATAAGAGGGCATTAATACCAACCATATGCAAAACTCAGACCACTGTGTCGTTGTCCCTCGAACATTCAAAGGAACCAATGGCACAAAGGTTCCTCCTAATTACAATCAATAGTGGAACATTAGTTCTTTCCTAATATTGAGACCGTGTGGATACCTAGTTTTAAGGCCATAGATCCAAAAGGCCTCCTTGTCAAGTAGAGGGTGTCCAAAATTGCGCCCTCGAAATGGACTGTTAACCCTTTCTATAGCAAAGGTCTTAATTGTTTTAACTGACGTGTTGTGATATGTAATAAAGTGCCTGGCTGCATTGGAGATATTAGTGATTGTGGGATTCCTCACATAACCGCGGTGTTCCAGGATCCTTGTTTTAAACTTTCTAATGCTACAGTCAACATACATCAAACTGCACTCAGTGCACTCAATGATGTATATCACCGATTCACTGTTGCAGTTGATGTATGTTTTTATAGAAAAATTATTTGTACCTTCAGAATCATGGAAGGTTTTTGTGGGCTGGACAAATGAGCATATCTTGCAAGGGTTCGAACCACATCTGTAGAAACCTCTGTGATGCAGCCATGTGGTCTTTGTCTCACGAGACGAAAACATAGAAGGGGAAAGTGAATTACCTAAGGTCAGGGCCCTACGCGACACTATGCGGCACCCATGTTTCAAAATACTTTCTAGTTGATCATCTTCCATCAAAATAGGGAGATATTTCAATACAATATTCTTTATCTGGGTAAACTGGTTGCTGCATTGTAAGATAAATTTGGGTTTATTTGAGCCGAAAACGGGTGGCGGTTTATCATCAAATAATATTTTTTACGAGATTTTGATAATACTATGGACTTTGCTCTGTTTAGAGTCCAATTAGCATAGCCTTTTTTTTGAAGCCCTGTACATTTCACCTACTTGAATAGACGAGATTGTTTGCCTCGGTTGGTTGCTCTTCGTTATAATAGTTTTTATTAACCCCTTCCCGCATCTTGACGTTAATGCACGTCAATGTGAGTAGTCACTTCACGCACCTTGACGTGCAGTAACGTCAGTGCTTTGACAGTTAACCGCCGCACGGCGCTACACCGCAGCGGCGGTTAACTGTGCAGGGTGTCTGCCTTTCATTTCCCGTTGACGATCAGCGGCCTATCGCCGCTGATTTCGGCAGTTAACCCCTTAATTCCGGCGTTCGATTTTGAACGCCACAATTAAGGTGTTTAGCACCGATTGGCAGCCCCCATGTGAAATCACGGGGGCTGGCGATGGTACCCATGGCAACTGGACGCCAGACAATGGCTTCCGGGCTGCCATGTACAGAAGCCTGTGAGGACCACCCGGAGGGTGGTCGTCGTAGGCTTCCTGTCAGTGTGACTGTTACGCCACAATGACAGTTGGAATGCATTACACTACGTAGGTAGTGTAATGTATTCCAGCAGCGATCAGAGCTGCAAGTCTAAGTGTCCCCTAGTGGGACAAGTGAAAAAAGTAAAAAAAAGAATAAAAATATTTTAAAAAAAGTGGATAAGATCAGGCGCCATTTGTAAGTGCCACAAAGGCCACATATCTGCTGATTATTATTTATTTACCGCATTATTATACCCTCTTGTTATGCCCTGATGTACCCTGCCCAGTCTACATTTGCCCCCACATTATAAACTGAAATACCAGCAAAACGCCAAACAGAACAGTTACCAAGCAAACTCTGCGCTCCAAAAGCCAAATGGCGTCCCTCCCTTCTGAGCCCTACAGCGTGCCTAATCATCGCCATACCCGGGAGAACCCGGTTAAACTTTTATGAGGTATTTGTGGCACAAACTGGGCACAACATATAGTGCACTAAAATGGCACATCAGTGGAAAATTTTTATTTTCACTCTGCACCATCTGCTGGGCATTAAACCCTTCGCGCACCATGACATAATAGCATGTCGTGGTGTGGGGGGTGATATATGGAGCGTCTCACGCGCTGAGCCCGCGCCATACGCTGCGGGTGTCAGCTGTGTATTACAGCTGATACCCGGGACTAACGGACAGAAACAGCGAACACGCTGTTACAGGAGCCTGTAAAAATGACAATATACTGCAATACATTAGTATTGCAGTGTATTCTACCAGTGATCTAACGATTGCTGGTTCAAGTCTCCGAGGGGAACTAATAAAATATGTAAAAACAAAAGTAAATAGTTATTATTAGTGGAAAAATTTAAATAAATATTTAAAGTCCAAAAATAAACCCTTTTCACATTTTTTCTCTAAAGTAATGTAAAAAAAAAAAAAAATACACAAAATTGGTATCGCTGCGACCGTAAAAGTCCAAGCTATTACAATATACCATTATTGAACTCTCACGGTGAACGTCGTGAAAAATAAAGAATTTTAAATGACAAAAATCACAGTTTTTTTGGTCACTTTCGCTCTACCAAAAAATGTAATAAAAAGTGCTCAAAAAGTCTTATGTACCAAAAAATGGTACCAATAAAAACGAAAGCTCGTCCCGCAAAAAATAAGCCCTCACACCACTCTATTGACGGAAAAATAAAAAAGTTGTGGCTCTCAGAAAGCGGGGAGGAAAAACGAAAAAGAAAAAGCAAAACATTGTTCAGTTCGGAAAGGGTTAATTACTTTCTAAAGAAAAAAGCATTTATGACCACATGTGGGGTATAGCCGTACTCGGGAGAACTTGCTTTACAAATGTTGGGGTGCATTTTCTCCTTTATCCTTTGTGAAATTGAAAAAATTCAACATTTTAGTGGAAATAATGTTGATATTAATTTTCACGGCCTAATTCTAATAAATTCTGCAAAAGACGTGTGGGGCCTAAATGCTCACTATACCCCTAGATAGATTCCTTAAGTGGTGTAGTTTCTCAAATGGGGTTACTTTTGGGGGGCTTCCCCTGTTTCGGTCTCTCAGTGGCTTTGCAAATTCGACATGACACCCAAAAACGATTCCAGCTAAATTTGAGCTCCAAAAGCCAAATAGCGCTCCTTCCCTTCTAAGCCCTGGTGTGGGTCCAAACAGCAGTTTATTACCACATATGGGGTATTTACGTAATCAGGAGAAATTGCTTTACAAATGCTGGGGTGAATTTTTCTCCTTTATTCCTTGTAAAAACTAAAAATGTCTAAGTTCTTACAGAAAAAAAGTAGATTTTTACCTTTACAGACTAATTCCAATGAATTCAGCAACAACTGTGGGGTCAAAATGCTAACTTAACCCCTAGAAAAATTCCTTGAGGGGTGTAGTTTCCAAAATGGGGTCACTATTTCTTCCGATTATAGCAATACCCCATATGTGGTAATAAACTGCTGTTTGGACCCACAGCAGGCCTCAGAAGAGAAGGAGCACCATTTGGATTTTGGATTTCTGATTTTGCTGGAATAGTTTTCAGTGCCGTGTCGCGTTTGCAACGCACTGGAGGGATGGAAACCGTGGAAACCCCCCGTTTCCACGGTTTTCATCCCTCCAGTGCATTGCAAACGCGACACGGCACTGAAAACTATTCCACCAAAATCCAAATGGTGCTCCTTCTCTTCTGAGGCCTGCTGTGTGTCCAAACAGCAGTTTATTACCACATATGGGGTATTGCTATAATCGGAAGAAATTGCTTTACATATGTTGGGGTGTTTTTTCTACTTTATTCCTTGCAAAAATTTAACATTTCTACGTTTTTTCACAAAAAAAGCAGATTTTCATCTTCACATACTAATTCAAATAAATTTAGCAAAAAAACTGTGTGTTCAAAATCCTAACTATACCCATAGATAAATTCCTTGAGGGGTATAGTTTCCAAAATGGGGTAACTTTTGGGGGGTTTCCACTGTTTTGGCACCACAAGACCTCTTCAAACCTGACATGGTGCCTAAAATATATTCTAAAAAAAGGAGGCCCCAAAATCCACTAGGTGCTTCTTTGCTTCTGAGGCCTGTGTTTCAGTCCATTACCGCACTAGGGCCACATGTGGGATATTTCTAAAAACTGCAGAATCTGGGCAATAAATATTAAGTTGCATTTCTTGGGTAAAACCTTCTGTGGTAAAGAAAAATTTTATTACAAATGAATTTTCAAAAAAAAAAAAATGAAATTTGTAAATTTCACCTCTACTTTGCTTTAATTCCTGTGAAACACCTAAAGGGTTAAAACACTTTCTGAATGCTGTTTTGAATACTTTGAGGGGTGCAGTTTTCAAAATGGGGTGATTTATGGGGACTTCCTAATATATAGGGCCTCAAAGCCACTTCAGAACTGAACTGATCCCTGAAAAAATAGGCTTTTGAAATTTTCTTGAAAATATGAAAAATTGCTGCTAAAGTTCTAAGCCTTGTAACGTCCTAGAAAAATAAAAGAATGTTCAAAAAAACGATGCAAACATAAAAGTAGACCTATGGGAAATATAAACTAGTAAGTATTTTGTGTGGTATTACTATCTGTTTTACAAGTAGATACATTTAAATTTAGAAAAATGCAAATTTTAAATATAAAATTTATCGACCAAATTTTTTCCCTAACATAAAGTACAATATGTCACGAGAAAACAATCTCAGAATCACTTGGATAGGCAAAAGCATTCCGGAGTTATTACCACATAAAGTGACACATGTCAGATTTGAAAAATCGGCTTCGTCCTGAAGGCCAAAACAGGCTCAGTCCTGAAGGGGTTAAAGGTTTTGTGTTTGAAAAAAAATTTACATATAGATTGTACAAGTCACTAGGCAATCAGGACATGGTGACAAACCTTGACACATGATGAAGAAAGTGACAGCTATAAATTACATAAGGCACACTGAGACCAAAGTTCCCATATGGATGTTAATTTCTGGTAGGAAGTGTTTCCCAGAGCTATGTTTTTTTCATAAATATAAGCCGTGTTGATCAAGCATATCAATTCATCCATAGTAGGGAGAAGAAATCTCCTTCCAATGATTATTAAAACTAATTTTGCCATGACAAGGATTTTACATATCAGACATCGTAACTTCATAGGGAAATTTCCCAATTCGAGGAAAAGCAGTGCTAATTGGGGAATCTGAGGGATTTGACAATGAGTCACAGTGAACAAAAGATGGAATGTTTGATCATAATATGTAGTTAATTTAGGACATTCCCAGAGAACATGATATAGGGAACCAATGTAGCCACATCCTCTCTAGCACATGGGCGATGAGTCGGGAAACATTTTGTGAAGTCGGTCAGGAGTATAATACCATCTCCAGGATATCTTAACCGCAGCTTCCAAATGTTGGGTACAAGGGAGCCCCATGTGGATGAATTTAAAAGTAGCCAACCACATGGCATCCGTAAATGTACAACCAATTTCACTTTCCCACGTTTCGAGAGAGCGGGGTTTAGAAAAACAAAAATGAGAATACAAGGTATTATATATACCTTTCAGCCCCCTAGTGTTTTTGGAGAGAATTCCAAATAAAGCAAAATTGCAGAAGGCAACGAGGTTGTTATTTTTTGTGGAGCAGTGTCTAATTTGTAAATATCTATATAATTCTGAATGTGGAAGGGCGTATTTTGAAACCAGCGAATCAAAAGTAACAAATTGATTGTCTACAAACAGTTGGGAAACATTGACTATACCCTTGACTATCCAATTCGAGATAGCAAGGTTAGGGATTAAAAGCATGAAAAGATCCAAAGGGATGTATGTTTTAAGCAGAGGGATCCGGTCGTGTGCGTTACTCTGACTATATGACCAGCAGTACAGGGAAGTTTTTATCAGCGGGAATAACTCGCAAGAATGAGAAATATCCCAATAATTGAAAAAAACAAAGCAGTTTTTAAACGTATTGACGCCAAGTATGATTCTTCTATTTGCAGCCATTGCTTATCTGTATCATTGTTCCACCAGCTAGAAATTTGGGCAACCTGAGTGGCTATGTAGTAACTGTGAATATCAGGGACTCCCAAACCACCCACCTTTTTACCTGGCGTCAAAATTCGTAATGCTATTCTGGGTCTATACCCATTTCATATAAACCGGGAAAGAGTAGTTTGGGCTGTGTTGAAGAATGTCTTTGGAACCCTAATTGGGAAGGCTCTAAACAGGTATAGTAATTTAGGTAGTAACAGAATTTTGTAAGCAGCTATCCTACCTAGCCAAGAAACTTCATATTTAAGGAGTATATTTGTTTTGGTTTGTATGGTCTGTAAAAGAGGCTCATAATTAGTTTTATATAGGTTGCGAAAGGAAGGGGTTAGAGTAATTGAACAACCTAAACAAACCTTACACCAAAACAATGGCATATACAAAGGTCCCCCAATATAGCAGACAACCTAAAAGCGAACCAAAAAAAGGGACATGACCCTCAAAGAAATAGTATACTGATGATATACAAGAGTACAAAACTCTTTATTAAATATATTGCACAATGACATAATACAGGATAAAAGAGGAACCATACACGGAAAAAAAGTACAGCAGGGTCAGATGGAACAGACCATGGACAAACAGAGTCAACCATCCAAAGATGACTAAAACACACGCTAAAATAACCCACAGGAAGGAGAGTAAACGTGGGCACTAAATAGCCAAAACCCACATGTAATCAAAATGCTGCCTAACTAGTAAGAAGTAATATCTAACTAGACTGGAAGAGCCCTATCAAAACATGAAGGCACAAATGGCCAAGAGACTCAAACTAACCCTAGCTAATAGTGATGCATAAATTATGTAAGAACTAAAGGCCAGCACATACCCTGGGACATGATGGAGAGCGGTGCAAAAGTTAAAAAATGGATGGATGAGTGAACGCCTCGACGCGCGTTTCGCCCTGTAGACCGGCTTCGTCAGGAGGCTTAGGGGTTAGAGTAATGCCCAGGTATTGAATTCCCTTCAGTTGCCAATCGAAATTATATTTGGTCTTGAAAAAATGTAATGTAGAATGATCCAAATAAAACGGAAGTACCTGAGTTTTCTGTTAACTTACTGTAATGAATTGGGGTAGGGAGATGGACAGTTGAGCCCTAATCTACCTGCAACTCAGTCTCTGCCTACTTGCACGGCCCGTCCTAAGTGACGGCGTACAACTGGGCGACGGTCCCTACGCTCAGTAAGTGCAAGACAGTCAACACAAGACAAGGGCACACAGAAGCAAAGGGGGAAGTAGGGGCAGTAGCCCACAGAAACACCATGAGCAACAGGCAGTGGTGAACGAGTCGAATCAAACCAGGAGAGTACGTAGTAGCAAAATCAGAGCAGGAGAATAGTCAGGCAAGCCAGGGTCAATAAGTTACAATGGTCAATCAGGTAAATAGCAGAAATCGCAGAGCCAGGAAACCAGACAATCACAGGCAAGGAACATGCTGCAAGTGAGGGTATAAATAGACCAAGGGCAGGAGCTAGAACCGTCAGGCCAGGCTGTGATAGGTTCTCCCTCTCCTCAGCCTGCAAGCCTGAGTGGTAACAGATCGCGTCACTCTAGCAGACCTTGGAGCTGATGAAGGCTGATTAACCCCGGGCGTCGACACAGAACCTGTGTCTTGCAAACCCTTTACACTTACAGTAGGAAAGTCTCCCGAAAGCAGTTATAGTATCAATAGTGGAGGCGAGTGAGGATTCTGGATGTGATAAAGAGGATAGTATCATCGGCATATAAGGATATAGTATGTGATCTGTCAGCGTTGAGAATACCTTGAATCTCATTATGGTTTCTGAGGTGTCGAGCAAGCGGTTCCATTGAAAGAATAAAAATTATAGGAGATAACGGTAAACCCTGACGTGTACCATTGGATATATGAAAATCTCCAGAGAGGATACCATTAGTATAAACCTGTGCTGATGGGGCTGAATATAAGGCCATCATAGGATTGAGTATATCCCCATCAAAACCCATCTCCCTCAAGGTCGAGAAGATGTATGACCAGTTGATGCGGTCAAAGGCCTTCTCCGCATCCAGAGCCAGCAGTACCGCAGGGGTTTTATGTGATTCGATAATGTGTAATAAATTCAGAATCTTTCTGGTATTATCGGAGACCTGACGACCCTTAACAAATCCTACCTGATCTAGGCCTACCAGAGTAGGTAACAAAGGCGTGAGTCTTGTGACAAGTATTTTAGCGTACAGTTTTAAATCCGTATTTAGGAGCGAAATGGGTCTGAAATTTTGAGGATTATCAATGGGTTTTCCTGGTTTGGGAAGTGTAACACTAAGTGCAGCTTGATTCTCTTTTGGGAAAGAACCAGTGACCATTGCAGATTTAAAGAAATTACTAAGGTGAGGAGTCAATATCTCTGAAAATGTTTTTTGCATCTAATGTATGCCTTATGGGCATTCCACAAAGTAGTTTCATTAATGTCGGGTGTATTGTTAATCAAGAAGTATTCAGTATTCTCTTTCTACTTGCTGTCTATATGTAGGGTGGGATAAAAGAAAGGAATTACATCTCCATAAATATGTTGGGGGGGGAGTTATACTTTTCAGCAATGGTCAGCGTGACTGGAGCGTGATCAGACCACTTAATGTCACCAATGGATGCGGTTTTGGACAGAAAGAGGGTTGCTCTATCCACAAGGAACATATCTATTCTTGAATAACTATTGTGAACCTGGGAGTGGTAAGAGAAGACTTTTTCAGAGGAATGTTGGTTACGGCAAACATCAGGTAATTCAGCCTTCAAAAATAAATTCCCAACCGTAATATGTGAGTGTCGCGAATGTGAGCTGGAGTCCATATCCACATCCATTATGGCATTAAAATCTCCGCAAACAATCTGTTTGCCTTGTTTATGTTTTGAAATCAAGCGGAGGATTTTATGTAGGAAGTGTACCTGATGCTTGTTAGGGGCATACAATGTTAAAATAGTATACACAACATTATTCACTGAGCAAACAAGCAAAACATATCTACCATTGGGATCAATAATTGATACAATCAATTGAAAAGCAACCGTATTTTTGACAGCGATCAGCACTCCTCTAGTTTCTAGAAGAATGGTGGGATTGAAAGACATGTGGAAAAAGGGGATGTTTAATGCGAGTCGCATCCTTTTGTAGTAAATGTGTTTCTTGTACACCGAAAATGACGCAAGCTAATTGTTGAGCTTCTTTTCACATAGATGCTCGTTTATGTGGGCTATTCAGACCATTTACATTCATGGAAGCAAATTTAAGAGCCATTTAAAGGGAGGGATTGCTCATGACTGCTGGTAAACACTAGACAGAGAAAACACATGTGCAAGAACTATATTTATATCCTGAGACACAATGAACTCAGCGTAATTTGAAGTACAGCGAGTGCGGTGAAGTATTGCCACATAAAAGAAAATCTGCACAAAACGATGTAACACATGGTAAACTAGGACTGTCCATGATAACAAAAGAAAATCATCTGAACAAAAAAAAATGTTCAGGATGGCGGAGGGAGATAGTCAGCTTGCAGACTGGATGTCATGTAAGAACTGCAAAAATGCACAGATATAGACATAGATATATAGTACCTCAACGGTTTGGACGATTGCGAAATTTGGCCAGTTGCCATTCTTCTCTTGTGAGCTGAGGAGGAGCTCTAGATATGGGGGCCGAAGATGAGGAAGAAGATTTGATTGAAATGTTCCATGCCTGTAGCAGGGAAGTGCCGTCTCCAAGGATTTGATCATATGCAGAGAATTATTCCTGTTAATCAGTAGACGAACTGGGAAACCCCATCTGTAGAGGATCTTGTTATCCTGGAGCGCTGAGGCGATGGGGAGAGTTGTCTACGAAGTTGAAGGGTAACTGCTGAAAGGTCTGCATAAATGGAGACCGACTTGTATTGAACAGGAAATGCATCTTTTTTCCTAGATGCCGACATAAAGAGGTCTTTGATGTGTAGAAGTGTAGGCGTGCAAGGACATCCCTCTGTATTTCTTCCGAGAGGTGTTTCGGAAATCTATGAGCTCTGTCGATTATCAAATCTCTGGGGGTACATTTGGGGAATAATGCTTTCATGATCCCCTGAATATACTGTATCAGATCTTTAGTGGCTACATCTTCCGGGACACCCCGAAACTTTACGTTATTGCGACGAGACCTGTCTTCCATGTCAGCTATTCGCTTTCAGTTGCGACATATCAGATTCCAGATCTTAGTGGGCATCAATCAAGGCATTATGTGATGACGCATATTCACTCATTCTAGATTCTGCATGCTGCACTCTATCTTAACCCCTTAAGGACGCAGCCTAGTTTGGGCCTTAAGGCTCAGAGCCCATTTTTCAAATCTGACATATTTCACTTTATGTGGTAATAACGACGGAATGCTTAAACCTATCGAAGCGATTGTGAAGCTATTTTCTCGTGACACAATGGGCTTCATGTTCGTAGTAAAATTTGGTCGATATATTCAGTGTTTATTGGTGAAAAATTGCAAAATTGAGAGAAAATTTTGAAAAAATAGCATTTTTCAGAATTTGAATGCATCTGCTTGTAAAACAGACGGTTATACCACCCAAAATAGTTACTAGTTCACATTTCCCATATGTCTACTTTAGATTGGCATTGTTTTTTGAACATTCTTTTATTTTTCTTGGACGTTACAAGGCTTAGAACATAAACAGCAATTTCTCATATTTTTACGAAAATTTCAAAAGCCTTTTTTTTAAGGTACCTCTTCAGATCTTAAGTGGCTTTGAGGGGCCTATGTATTAGAAACCCTGATAAAACACCCCATTTTAAAAACTAGACCCCTCAAAGTATTCAAAACAGCATTTAGAAAGTTTTTTAACCCTTCAGGCATTTCACAGGAATTAAAGCAAAGTGGAGGTGAAATTTGCAAATTTCATTTTTCTTGCTGAATTTCAATTTTATTCATTTTTTTTCTGTAACACAGAAGGTTTTACCAGAGAAACACTACTAAATATGTATTGTCCAGATTCTGCAGTTTTTAGAAATGTCCCACATGTGGCTCTACTGCGCTCATGGAATAAAACACAAGCCCTAGAAGCAAGGAGGCACCTAGTGCAATTTGAGGCCTCTTTTTTATTAGAATATATTTTATGCAGCATGCCAGGTTTGAAAAGGTGTTGAGGTGCCAAAACAGTAGGTGCCAATAGTGACCCCATTTTGGAAACTACATCCCTCAAGGAATTCATTTATGGTTGTTGTTACCATTTTGACCGCACAGTTTTTTCACAGCACCTATTTGAATTGGGCTGTGAAATTACAAAAATGTCATTTTTTGCAATAAGATGTCATTTGTGATCAAAATTTCTTCTTTTCACAGGGAACAAAATACCCCATTTTGTTGCCCAATTTGTCTTTAGTGCAGCAATACCCCATTTGTGGTGATAAACTGCCATTTGGGCCCATGGGAGGGCTCAGAAGGAAAGGAGCGTTATGTGTTTGTTGAAGTCCAGATTAGCTGGATTGGTTTTCGGGTGCTATGTCGCATTTGCAGAGCCCCAGAGGTATCAAAGCAATGGAAAACCTCCATAGTGACCCCATTTTGGAAACTACACCCCTCAAGGAATTCAAATATGGTTGTTATTAAAATTTTGACCGCACAGTTTTTTCACAGCACCCATTTGAATTGGGCTGTGAAATGAAAAAAAAATGTCATTTTTTCCAATAAGATGTCATTTTTTATCAAAATTTCTTATTTTCGCAGGGAACAAAATACCCAATTTTGTTTCCCAATTTCTCCTGAGTGCAGCAATACCCTATTTGTGGCGATAAACTGCCGTTTGGGCCCATGGGAGGCCTAAGAAGGGAAGGAACGCTGTGTGTTCTTTGGAGTGCAGATTTTGCTGGTTTGGTTTTCGGGTGCCATGTCGCATTTGCAGAGCCCCAGAGGTATCAAAGCAATGGAAACCCACCAGATGTGAGTTCCATTGCTTTGATACCTCTGGGGCTCTGCAAATGCGACATAGCACCCGAAAACCAATCCAGCTAATCTGGACTCCAACAAACACATAACGCTCCTTTCCTTCTGAGCCCTCCCAAGGGCCCAAACGGCAGTTTATCACCACAAATGGGGTATTGCTGCACTAAGGACAAATTGGGCAACAAAATAGGGTATTTTGTTCCCTGTGAAAAGAGAAAATTTTTATCACAAATGACATCTTATTGCAAAAAATGACATTCTGGAAACTACACCCCTCAAGGAATTCATTTATGGGTAATGTGACCATTTAGACCCCATAGTTTCTTCACAGAACTTATTTGAATTGGGCTGGGAATTTTAAAAAAAAACTTTTTTCCAATAATATGTCGTTTTAGCTCAGAAATTATTATTTTCACAAGAAATAAAATACTCCATTTTGTTGCCCAATTTGTCCTGAGTGCGGCAAAACCCCATTTGTGCTGATAAACTGCCGTTTGGGCCCATGTGAGGGCTCAGAAGGAAAGGACCGCTATTTGTTCTTTGGAGTCCAGATTTTGCTGGATTGGTTTTCGGGTGCCATGTCGCATTTGCAGAGCCCCAGAGGTATCAAAGCAATGGAAACCCACCAGAAGTGACCCCATTTTGGAAACTACACCCCTCAAGGAATTCATTTATGGGTGTTGTGACCATTTTGACCCCATAGTTTTTTCACAGAACTTATTTGAATTGGGCTGGGAATTAAAACAAAATAAATTTTTTCCAATAATATGTAGTTTTGGCTGAAAATGTCTTATTTTCACAAGAAACAAAATACCCCATTCTGTTGCGCAATTAGTTCTGAGTGCCGCAATACCCCATTTGTGGTGATAAACTGCGGTTTGGGCCCATGGGAGGGCTCAGAAGGAAAGGACCACCATTTGGCCTACTGGGGATTTTCTGGTGCAAAGTCATGTATGCAGAAGCCCCTGAGGTACCAGTACAGTTGAAACACGCAAGAAGTGACCCCGTTTTAAAAACTACACCCTTAACGCATTCATCTAGAGGTGTAGTGAGCATTTTGAGCGGAGACATACACCCCATAAACTGTAATGTGGGTTCTCCTGGGTACGGCAATACCCTACATGTGGCTGTTATCAGCTGCCTGGGCACACAGCAGGGCCCAGAGGGCAAAGACGAGGGGGGATAAGCTGTGCGGAGTACATCAGGGTAAGTAAAATTGGGGTAAATTATAAACCAAGCGATGTATGATAAATTTTAAAAAACTCTTTCATACAGAGCTCTGGTTTTTCGGGACACGTGTCACATATATATATATATATATGTATATATATATATATATATATATATTGTGTCCCCCCTTATCCCCCTCTTATAGCAGACTTTGCACCTCTTTTGACTTTTTCCCTTCTTGCTAGTTTGGGGAACTTCTCCTGGAAAGTGCTGCCCTGGTACAATGCGTGTGGCCTCGCTTCCAGAAGTACTGGGTGCCCCCCATTCTTAGTCCCTAAAGATTAGGTTCTTGATAATCACCTCTTGAAATTCCAGGAAAGTTCCCCTCTGGTCTGCACATCGACGTAGCACGTACACATTGTACAAAGCCATCAGTATGATGTGCACGGCCAGCTTCTTATACCACACCGCATGGCGCTGTAGGGCTTCAGCTGACAAGTCCACCCCTCCCATGTACCTATTGTAGTCCAGGATGCAGTCTGGTTTGGGGGTCTCTGTACTGGTACCTCATACAGGTACATGAGTACTGGTGGGACATCTCTCTTGTCCTTGACACACAATATGTTGCTGCTAGATTGTGCCCTGCTCTCACCCCTTCTTGTTTGCCCAAGCAGAGTCTTAGGGAGGCCTCTCAGATTTCGTCTAGCATGCCGCAGTACTTCTGGAAGCGAGGCAGTTGAAGAGCGGGACGCTGGTATAAAAATTATCCAGGTAGAGGTGGTAACCCTGGTCCAGCAGTGGGTGCACCAAATCCCACACAATTTTTGCATTAACTCCCAGTAAGGGGGGGCATTCTGGGGGCTGAATACTGGTGTCCTTCCCTTCATATATCCTAAACCTGTAGGTATACCCTGATGCACTCTCCCACAGCTTATACATCTTCATGGCATACCTTGCCCTCTTACCCGGCAGGTACTCGCGGAATTGAACCATCCCTTTAAAATGTACCAAGGACTCATCAATAGAAATACACTTCTCGGGGTGTATTCTTGGGAAAACCGGGCACTGAAACGGTCTAATAGGGGTCTCCGTTTATACAAACGGTCAAAACTGGGGTCATCTCGGGGTGGGCACAGCTCATTATCAGTATAATGTAAGAAGCGAAGTATTGCCTAATTTATTTATTTTTTTAGGTTACAGTTCAGTTCTGAAGTTGCTTTGAGGGGCCCATATATTAGAAACCCCTATCAAACACCCCATTTTAGAAACTAGACCCCTCAAAGTATTCACAACAGCATTTAGAAGGTTTATGAATCCTTTAGATGTTTCACAGAAATTTAGAGCAAAGTAGAGGTGAAATTTAAATTATTTTTTTTGTCAGAAAATCCTCTTTATACCATTTTTTTATAACACAAAAAGTTTTATCAGAGAAACGCAACTTAATACGTATTGCCCAGATTCTGCAGTTTTTAAAAATATCCCACATGTGGCTCTAGTGCGGTAATAGACTGAAGCACTGGCCTCAGAAGCAAAGGCGCACCTAGTGGATTTTGAGGCCTCTTTTTTATTAGGCACCATGTCCGATTTGAAGAGGTCTTGTGGTGCCAAAACAGTGGAAACCCCCCAAAAGTGACCCCATTTTGGAAACTAGACCCCTTGAGGAATTCATTTTAGTTTTCTTGGGGTGCATGCGGCTTTTTGATCAGTATTCTATTTTTAGGTGGCGTGACTAAAGAACAGCAATTCTACTATTGTTTTATTATTCTATTTTTTTTTTACAGCGTTCACCGTGCGCTATAAATGACATATTCACTTTATTCTGCGGGGCGATACGATTACGGCGATACCAGATGTTTATAGTTTTTTTTTATGTCTTATGGCGTTTGCACAATAAAATACGTTTTGTAAAAAATCATTCACTTTTTGTGTTACCATATTCTAAGAGCCAGAACTTTTTTATTTTTCCATCAATAAAGCCGTGCGAGGACTTATTTTTTGCGTAACGAACTCTAGTTTCGATCAGTACCATTTTTAGGTGCATGCGACTTTTTGATCTCTTTTTATTCAATTTTTGGGAGGTGAAGTGACCAAACAATTGTGATTCTGGTACGGTTTATTATTATTTTTTTTACTTTATTACTTTGTCCCATTAGGGGACTTGAGGGCAGGAGGCCCTGATCGCTATTCTAATACACTGCACTACATGCGTAGTGCAGTGTATCAGAGCTGTGAGCTAATCACTGACAGCAAGCATATTGGGTCCTGACTCCGTCAGGACCCACTAGGTTTCCGTCAATAGCATAGCCGGACGCCATTGTTTGGTGTCCGGCTGCCATAGTCACCATCGCCGGCCACTATCGTGTAGCAGGCCGGCAATGGCAGCTTAACCCCTAAAAAGCAGTGATCGCTATTGAACACGGCTTTTCAGGGGTTAATCAGCGGGGACACAGCGATCGTTCCTTGCTGTAGGAGCTGCGGCAGCTGCTGTACGAGACAGCAGCTGTCACAGCTCCTGTATGTGTCGGGAGGACGGCCGAAATGGCCGTTACTCCCGAGACGTACTATTAGGTCATGGAGCGCGAACGCTATGGTTACCATGACCTAATACTACGTCCAGGAGCGGGAAGGGGTTAAAGTTCATGTATGGCATCTGATATAGGTTGGAGCAATTGGGCAAACCCAGCATGGATTGATTGTTGCAAATCCTGCAACATCATTTTAAGAGAGAGTTCAGTTATGAGGTTAGAAGATGAAGGCATAGATTCATTAGCCGCTGACTGAGTATTCTGAACAGTGTCAGTATCAGGTACATCTCCTACCTCGGCAATCAGGTGCAGGCGCTGCTTCTGCTTTACTGGGCTCTTAGAGTCAGGAGACGTAGGAGAGTGGGATCATGAGCCGCGTGGCACATCTCCAAGATGGCGGCTTCGGAGACCCAGGAAAAGAGAGGGCCGGAGGCAAGCATGAGGCCAGAGGTGAGTTCGTAGCATGTGTTACCTCAAGCGGGGGAAGAGTCGGCACTGAGCTGCTTCTTCACGGAGGAGCAGAACGAAGATTAGGAGGAGAGCCTGGATCAGACGCCAGGGATCTTGCAGGAGAGCTGTCATCGGCGCCATCTTGTTCAGACAGGCGGCGGTGCGGGACATAGAAGTCCGTTAATTTTGCCGGTCTGGCTTCAAATTTTCGTCTTCTAGGAATCCTGTGGATCAAGTGCTGCCAAATGGTATAATTTATATCCAGGTAAGAGGTACTATGCATTGGTAGTCACTTTTGCAGTGAGGAGCCAAACTCTCACACGACCATTCAGTCCGGCAGCTAAGCCACGCCCCCTAGGATGGTTGCTCTTGGCATAAAGGATGGTATTTCCTGAGATGGACTTACGGAATGTTTTAGAGCAAACTAACTCACCCTCTCTGCCTATTAGTTACAAATCCAGAAAGCAAATTGTATCCTTATTAAAGATATATGTAAATCTAAGGTTGCATACATTGTCATTGAGATCATTTATAAATGCCGGTATGGCAGAAACATCACCCTCCCATATAAATAAGAGGTCATCGATGTATCTGCCATACCAGTGAATACTATTGCCAATAGGATTATCCAGCAAAAAAATGGTGTGCTCCTCCCACCATGCCATGACGAGGTTTGCCAATGAGGGCGAAAACTTCGCCCCCATTGACATTCCCCTGAGCTGCAGGAAAAATTTACCATCGAATTGGAAATAGTTGTGTGTCATGAGAAACACAAGTACCACTAAAATGTATAAATACAGCTCCTGGCTGTAAGTACTGTACAGGAATAAATGTTGGCCTAGAGCTCTAAGTGCCACATAACATCACAACTTAGCCAAGTGTATTTATTGGACCAAGTTTTATAAAAAAAAATAGGCACAAGACATCGCGTGTATCTCGTAGATGACCCGGAGTTCTAAGTACCAAGGGCTGCAGGAGGGAATCTAACCACTCAGATAGCCTCTCCGTGAGGGATCCTATGTCGGACACTATAGGTCGCATCGGTGGGGGGTTGATACCTTTATGAGTTTTGGGAAGGGCATGCATAATCAGAGTAACAGGAAATTATATCAGAATGTAATCTAACTTTTTATCTTAACGTTTTTTTTTGTCAGTAAACCCCCTAGGAAACCTTCATTCAGTAAATTTCTGAGGCTAGAAAGGAAAATTTTTGTCGGATTACAATCCAGACGTCTATAAGTATCCTCATCTGACAGTAATTCTAGGATCTGTGTTCTATACATGTCTGGCCGGATGGAGGAAAAAAAGGGAAAGTGAACAACTCTAATCAGAGGAGACATCGCCTTTCAGTCACTAGATATAAATGTGCTGTAATCACTTATATCGTCTGCAGAGCTCCTGTGTATAACTGGCATCTACCACTACACCGTGTTCCAAATTATTATGCACATTGGATTTAAGTGTCATAAACATTTAATTATTAGTTTTTCAATTAAACTCATGGATGGTATTGTGTCTTAGGGCTCTGTGGATCATTGTAATCAATCTCAGATACCTGTGATAATTAGTTTGCCAGGTGTGCCCAATCAAAGGATAACATAACTACTTAAGAAGGACGTTCCACATTATTAAGCAGGCCACAGGTTTCAAGCAATATGGGAAAGAAAAAGGATCTCTCTGCTGCCGAAAAGCGTGAAATAGTGCAATACCTTGGACAAGTTATGAAAACTTTGGATATTTCAAGAAAACTTAAGCGTGATCATCGTACTGTGAAAAGATTTGTGGCTGATTTAGACCACAAACGGGTTCGATCAGATAAAGGCATAATGAGGAAGGTTTCTGCCAGACAAATTAATAGGATTAGGAGAGCAGCTGCTAAAATTCCATTGCAAAGCAGAAAACAGGTATTTGAAGCCGCTGATGCCTCTGGAGTCCCACGAACCTCAAGGTGTAGGATCCTCCAGAGGTTTGCAAGTGTGCATAAAGCTATTATTCGGCCACCCCTAAACAATGCTCACAAGCAGAAACGGTTGCAGTGGGCTCAGAAATACATGAAGACTAATTTTCAAACCATGTTGTTTACTGATGAGTGCCGTGAAACCTTGGATGGTCCAGATGGATGGAGTAGTGGATGGTTAGTGAATGGCCACCATGTCCCAACAGGGCTGCGACGTCAGCAAGGAGGTGGTGGAGTCATGTTTTGGGCTGGAATCATGGGGAGAGAGCTGGTAGGCCCCTTTAGGGTCCCTGACGGTGTGAAAATGACCTCTGCAAAGTACGTCGAGTTTATGACTGACCACTTTCTTCCGTGGTACAAAAAGAAGAACCGTGCCTTCCGTAGCAAAATTATCTTCATGAATGACAATGCACCATCTCATGCTGCAAAGAATACCTCTGTGTCATTGGCTGCTATGGGCATAAAATCAGAGAAACTCATTGTGTGGCCCCCATGTTCCCCTGACCTCAACCCTATTGAGAACCTTTGGAGCATCCTCAAGCAAAATATCTATGAGCGTGGGAGGCAGTTCACATCAAAACAGAAGCTCTGGGAGATTATTCTGACATCCTGCAAAGATATTCAAGCAGAAACTGTCCAAATACTCACAAATTCAATGGATGCAAGAATTGTGAAGGTGATATCAAAGAAGGGGTCCTATGTTAACATGTAACTTGGCCTGTTAAGTTTTTTTTGATTGAAAGAGCTTTTGATTTCTGTAAATATGACCTCCTGATGCTGCAAATTCAACAAATTACCATTTTAGTTCTCTTTACAACCTTTAAAATGTTTTGATCTCTGCTGTGCATATTAATTTGAAACAGTGCATTTTGAGTTTTTTACTTCTAAAAAGAAATCTGTTATCATAGGAGATTTGTTCAATAAAATTTGCATTATACTCCAACGGTTGATGGCTTGAAGATTATACTGACTGTCATTTGCATCGACTATTTAGGAAGATCAGCGAAAAATAACATTTGCATAATAATTTGTAATGTGGTGCATAAGGTCACTACATGGTGGTAATATTGGTCTTTGTATAGTGTTTTTTTATTCAGTAACAGTATGGGGTATTATTCAGTCACTATGTGGTTATTGTGTGGTGGTATTATTCAGTCACAGAATAAGAGTATTATTCACTCAATATGTGGTTATGGTGTGGCTGTATTATTCAGTAACAGTATAGGTGGGGGTACTATTCAGTCACTACGTGGTTATGGCGTGGCAGTGTTATTCAGTTACAGTATGTGGGTTGTAAAGGGAAGTGATTAATGTATCTATATACGTATATATGGAGATATATATATATATATAGCAGATATAAAAAAATGGCGACAGCACCCTGCAACACTAATGCCACCTAAACCACTAAATATAAATAGATATGCACTAAAGCTAAATCTACCTACAAATAGGGAGGTTCTTAGTGCACATTTTGATCAAAAAGTGTTAGCCCACCTGCCACGACAAGGCGACCTCTGTAAGGTGGGAACCTACGCTGCACATACACCCAGAACTGGGACTAAGCCTACATATATACCTGGGGATGGTAGGATCCAGCATTGAACTGATTAAAATCACCAAGGGCAGAGTGGGAGGAGTGCAAGAACAACAAGTGCAGGCAGTCACTAACCCCACATATATGGATACCATAAACACAACAAAAATTGAACAGCACATTCCAACTAAATGATACAAAATACGCAGGTGCAAGAACACCTATGACTGCAGATATACAGCAGATATAAAAAAATGGCGACAGCACCCTGCAACACTAATGCCACCTAAACCACTAAATATAAATAGATATGCACTAAAGCTAAATCTACCTACAAATAGGGAGGTTCTTAGTGCACATTTTGATCAAAAAGTGTTAGCCCACCTGCCACGACAAGGCGTCCTCTGTAAGGTGGGAACCTACGCTGCACATACACCCAGAACTGGGACTAAGCCTACATATATACCTGGGGATGGTAGGATCCAGCATTGAACTGATTAAAATCACCCAGGGCAGAGTGGGAGGAGTGCAAGAACAACAAGTGGAGGCAGTCACTAACCCCACATATATGGATACCATAAACACAACAAAAATTGAACAGCACATTCCAACTAAATGATACAAAATACGCAGGTGCAAGAACACCTATGACTGCAGATATACAGCAGATATAAAAAAATGGCGACAGCACCCTGCAACACTAATGCCACCTAAACCACTAAATATAAATAGATATGCACTAAAGCTAAATCTACCTACAATCTACCTACAAATAGGGAGGTTCTTAGTGCACATTTTGATCAAAAAGTGTTAGCCCACTCACAGCCCACTTCACAGTGAAGGAAATAAGTATTTGATCCCTTGCTGATTTTGTAAGTTTGCCCACTGTCAAAGACATGAACAGTCTATAATTTTTAGGCTAGGTTAATTTTACCAGTGAGAGATAGATTATATTTAAAAAAAAACAGAAGATCACATAGTCAAAATTATATATATTTATTTGCATTGTGCACAGAGAAATAAGTATTTTATTCCCTACCAACGATTAAGAGTTCAGCCTCCTCCAGACCAGTTACACGCTCCAAAACAACTTGGTGCCTGCATTAAAGACAGCTGTCTTAAATGGTCACCTGTATAAAAGACTCCTGTCCACAGACTCAATTAATCAGTCTGACTCCAACCTCTACAACATGGGCAAGACCAAAGAGCTTTCTAAGGATGTCAGGGACAAGATCATAGACCTGCACAAGGCTGGAATGGGCTACAAAACCATAAGTAAGATGCTGGGTGAGAAGGAGACAACTGTTGGTGCAATAGTAAGAAAATGGAAGACATACAAAATGACTGTCAATCGACATCGATCTGAGGTGAGAGCTCAGCCGAAAACTACACGGGGGGAACTTGTTAATGATCTCAAGGCAGCTGGGACCACAGTCACCAAGAAAACCATTGGTAACACATTATGCCGTAATGGATTAAAATCCTGCAGTGCCCGCAAGGTCCCCTTGCTCAAGAAGGCACATGTACAGGCCCGTCTGAAGTTTGCAAATTAACATCTGGATGATTCTGAGAGTGATTGGGAGAAGGTGCTGTAGTCAGATGAGACTAAAATTGAGCTCTTTGGCATTAACTCAACTTGCCATGTTTGGAGGAAGAGAAATGCTGCCTATGACCCAAAGAACACAGTCCCCACTGTCAAGCATGGAGGTGGAAACATTATGTTTTGGGGGTTTTTCTCTGCTAAGGGAACAGAACTACTTCACCACATCAATGGGAGAATGGATGGAGCCATGTACCGTCAAATCCTGAGTGACAACCTCCTTCCCTCCACCAGGACATTAAAAACAGCTCGTGGCTGGGTCTTCCAGCATGACAATGACCCGAAACATACAGCCAAGGCAACAAAAGAGTGGCTCAAAAAGAAGCACATTAAGGTCATGGAGTGGCCTAGCCAGTCTCCAGACCTTAATCCCATCGAAATCTTATGCAGGGAGTTGAAGATCCGAGTTGCCAAGCGACAGCCTCGAAATCTTAATGATTTACAGATGATCTACAAAGAGGAATGGGCCAAAATTCCATCTAACATGTGTGCAAACCTCATCATCAACTACAAAAATGTCTGACTGCTGTGCTTGCCAACAAGGGTTTTGCCACCAAGTATTAAGTCTGGTTTGCCAAAGGGATCAAATACTTATTTCTCTGTGCACAATGCAAATAAATATATATAATTTTGACAATGTGATTTTCTTTTTTTTTTTTTATATATATAATCTATCTCTCACTGGTAAAATTAACCTAGCCTAAAAATTCGAGACTGCTCATGTCTTTGACAGTGGGCAAACTTACAAAATCAGCAAGGGATCAAATACTTATTTCCTTCACTATATATATATATATATATATATATATATATATATATATATATATATATATATATATATATATATATATATATATATATATATATATCCAAAAATATGTTAGCTGCACAGCCTCAGTAGTGAATAGGTGCAAGCCCGCCTGGGTCACGACCATAAGATCCAAACAAGTAGATCCAAAGAATCAGGCAGCACTCCAGAGATATAGGCAAAAAGTGGTGGTGCTTTGTTGGTCCATAAGTAAATGCAACGTTTCAGCTCAGCACAAGAGCCTTTCTCAAGTATTATTCTGTAACAGTATAGTAATATTATTCAGACACTATGTAGTTATGGTGTGGCAGTATTATTCAGTAACAGTATCGGGTATTATTCAGTTACTATGTGGTTATGGTGTAGCGGTATTATTTAGTAACAGTATGGGGGTATTATTCAGTCACTATGTGGTTATGGTGTGACGGTATTATTTGAAGCTTATAGTGTATTGTTATTGGTAATAATGGTCTTATAATAGTGAGTTGTGTTCAGTAACAGTATGCAGGTAATATTTCATCTGGTATAGTGGTATGATTTAATAACTATATGTACATAGAAAAAAAAATTGTGTGAGGTGTGGGGGCATATGCTTTGGGGCTTGCAACACTCCTGGATGCGCTAGAAATCAGTGATGCAGAACTCTGCACACTGCCTTCTGAATTGACTGCATTATTAATACAGTAAGGGCCTGCTCACATCAGCGTTTGGTTTCCATTGATGGCTTCCGTCAGACTTTTCAGTCAGAGGGACCCACAAACGGAAACCATAGCTTCCGTTTACATTACCATTGATTTCAATGGTAATGCTTCCGTTGCAAATGGTTTCCGTAAGGTTTTCGTTTTTTTGACGGGATCAATAGCCCATGGTTTACTTTCATGGGTTCCCCTGACGGAAAGGTTTGACGGAAGCCATCGATGGAACCCCGACGCAGATATGAACAGTTCCTAATTCAGCATTTGGGGCCCCACTGTTAACTGTGCCCAGGGCTACACTTTATCTAAAACCGGCCCTGCTCTGTAGATAGGGCGCCCTATAGATAGTGTAACCTTCACTGTCGCCTGTAGATAGGGCCCCCTTTAGAGTCCCCTATAGATAGTGCCCCACCTGTAGCGTCCCCTCCAGATAGGGCCCCCTTATAGATAGTGCCCCCTGTAGATAGGGCCTCTTCTGATAGGGCCCTCATTAGAGTTCCCTGTCGAAAGTTCCCCTTGTGGCGTCCCCTGTAAATAGGGTCCTTGTAGATAGGGCCCCCTATAGAGTCCCCTGTAGATAGTGCCCCTGTAGCATCCCCTGCAGATAGGACCCCTAAGGACTCCCCTGTAATTAGTGCCCCTGTAGCATCCCCTGTAGATAGGGCCCCCTATATAGTCCCCTGTAGATAGGGCCCCTTTTATAGTCCCATGTAGATAAAGCCCCCTATAAAGTCCCCTCTAGATAGGGCCTCATGTAGTGTCCCCTGTAGATAGGGCCCCCTGTATTGTCCCCTTTAGATAGGGCACTCTATATAGTCCCCTGTAGATAGGGCCCCCAACACTGCCCACTGTTAAAGAAAAAAAGTTGAATGACGCAGCAGCGCGATGACGTCATCCTGCCGACTGCGTGATCGTTAAAGCGCCGAATTGCGAGTCATCTCGTTCCTCGGCAAGGCAGCGCTAGACAAATCAATTGTATCCGCATCCTAAGGATGCGGATACAATTGAGTGCAGGGGACCGGTTCTGGATTCCCGCTTCTCAGAATCGGATGTAATTTTAACAACCGGTTCTGGAGAATTAGTGCAAAGTGGCCGGATACCACCCCTGGCCACACCCCTACACACCATTTTACCCCAAAAAAGGCTCCAAAACCCACCAATCTATCGGCATCTGTAAACAACCTCAGCACTTTGTTAGAACATGGCTTGTCTAGCCACACTCTCACACCATTGAACCCCTTCAGGAACTTTTCCCACACTGCCGGATCCTACCTCAACTCCTCTGTCACTCTTACCTTGTGGTGTGGCTTCCAGGCTTTTGGTGCACTCATCTGCAGTCTCCTACTAAACACCTTGCCCATAGGTATTGTTATGCCAGTGATCGCTGACTTCTGGCATTCCCCTTTTAATGGCACTCGCGACTGCAGTACTGTAAATCCCCGTTGGTATCTTCCTTTCCCAGATCAGTTTTCATAGTTTACAGTCAACATCCTCGTGTGCCACTCACTGTGCCTGGTACCTCTGAAGTTCCCGCAGCCAATATTTCCTACGGAAGCTTTCTCCAGATATGGCAACAAACCAAGTCAACAAACTTGCAGGCAGTGGCGTGGATGAAGAAATACATTGATAGGAAGAGAAGGACACTGTAAAGGGAAGTGTTTTCTTTGTCAGATATTAGTTAGGTGTGTATCTCTGCCCTCTTGGGGAGAGGGGAGAAGACATTGGACACATCCAATGCATTCACTCTACCTGCCCCTTCCCCCCTCACCAGGTAATGAGATATCCTGGGGGGGGGTGGAAGCCATAAGCAGTGAACAAATCCAGGAAGCATGAAGTTCCCACCGCCTGCCCTCCCCCCACACTTCGCCAGGTAATGAGCACATGCCCCCCCCCCACATGCACATGCATGAGCATGTGTTGTCACACAGATGTGCACGGACAAGGTATAAGAGGGTCAACTGTCCCACACTTAGCCCTCTTTTCCTGCCTCCCTCAACAGAGACCAACTCCCCAACTTTGGATAACATGAACCGCTGAGTATCCACCTGTAGCAGCAGCTACATGTAACCCTCTCCCCCCTCCTTACTTCAACCCTTTAACCTGTACATTCCCTGGTACCTGTTTAACCCTTTCCTGCAACCCCCACATTACCTGCACCCCTACCTGCACAATCCCATACCCCTGGTTAACCCTTACATCCATAGCAACCCTTCCCATCTGCAGTAACCCCTGAGTCCCTGTTAACCCTTGTTGCCCTGAGTAACCCTTGGTTCCCCTAAGTTCCTGTTGACCCTTGCTGCCCTGAGTTAATCCTTGCTGTCCCTGAGTAACCCTTGCTGTCCCTGAAGTTAACCCTCGCTGTCCCTGAAGTTAACCCTTGCTGTCCCTGAAGTTGACCCTTGCTGTCCCTGAAGTTAACGCTTGAATCATTGCAGTTACCCTTGCTGTCCCTGAGTTAACCCATTGCTGCCCGAGTCCCTGAGTTAACCCTTACTACCTGATTAACCCTTAGTGTACAGGGACAGTTATATTAGGAGGGAGAGGGACAGAGATAGTGAGCGTGTGAGAATTACAAGTAACTTATGTGTATTGTATTGTAACGTAACTTTTATGTATGTTTAGGTAAGTGGGTGGCGGTATAGATTAGGATTGTAATACTGTGTTTATACTGTACTGTGTTTTAAATATGAGAGTGAATACTGCATGTTAATAAATATTACCTTTTATTTACTGTACGATCTTATTCCCTTAAGTAGCAGCAAAAGCAATTAGATCGACGGTAGTATAAGAAAAAGGTAGGGGAACTAGGCATAACCCTAGTGACCCTGATTAATAAAGGAAGTAGTAATAATGGGTGACACAAGCAAGTGAAACCCGCCCCGGAATGAAGGTGTTGTTGTCCCCTAATATTATCCGCTTAAAGGTTCCTTCCTACAAATTTTCTCCTATATTTCTTGGTCTTTTTGCAGTTTTACAACAGATAAATCCAGTGTCCTATATATTACGTCTGCCTGCTACCCTCAAAATTCCCAACTCCTTCCACGTATCTTTCCTGAGACCTGTAGCTCTCAACCGGTACATCAAGTCCTGTAACTCTGCATCTTCTCCCAACGGTTCTTCAGATGTCTTCGAGGTCAAGGAAATTGTGGACTACAAGAAAGTAGGAGAAAAGACCATTTATCTAGTGGATTGAAAGGGTTTTGGTGCTGAGGTGAGGTTTTGGGAGCCTGAAGAGAATATTGACTTCCCAGCTCTCATCAAGAAGTTCCTTCTATGCTCTAGACCTGAGAGGAAGGGCGTAAGGGGGGGGGGTACTGTTATGCCCACAGTCACTGACCACCGGCATTCCCCTCTTACCAGCAGCCATGACCGCAGGACTGTGAATCCCCGCCGGTGTCTCCCTTCCCAGGGATGCTGGCGTCCTCTGCTCTCTACCTCCTCCCGCGGACCGTGCTAATGCGTGTACCTAAAGGGCCAGCACACGCACCAGTAAAATCCACAGCCTATCTCTGGATACCCTGGACTATATAAGAAACCCTGCCCATTAACCCAGTGCCTGAGCAATTTTGTTTCTAACCCAGTGTTAGTCTGCGAAGGTTCCCTATCCTGTTTCCTGAAACCTGTGTCCGTGTCTATCTTGTATCCATGTCCAGTTCTGTATTCTGAGTCCAGTGTCCGTGACCAGTCCTACATCCTGAATCCAGTGTCCATGACCAGTCCTACACCCTGTGAACAGTGTCCGTGACCAGTCCTACATCCTGAGTCCAGTGTCCATGACCAGTCCTACATCCTGAGTTTAGTGTTTGTGACCAGTCCTACATCCTGAGTCCAGTGTCCGTGACCAGTCCTATATCCTGAGTCCAGTGTCCGTGACTAGTCCTAGATCCTGAGTCCAGAGTCCGTGACCAGTCCTACATCCTGAATCCAGTGTCCATGACCAGTCCTACACCCTGAGAACAGTGTCCGTGACCAGTCCTACATCCTGAATCCAGTATCCTTAACCAGTCCTACATTCTGAGTCCAGTGTTTGTAACCAGTCCTACATCCTGAGTCCAGTGTCCGTGACCAGTCCTGTGTCCTGAATCTAGAGTCCGTGACCAGTCCTGCCTCCAGTAATCAGGCACCAGATTGCTTCCAGTAATCCAGCACAAGCTTGCTCCTAGCTATCCAGCACAAGCCTACAGCCGATAATCCAGCACCAGCCTGCTTCCAGTAATCCGGCACCAGCCTGCCATCAATGTACATCTGTTAGTGACTATCCTATACCTGTCTGGCCAGCAGCTACTCCGTTATGGCGGAGAAGTCCAGTGGGTCCACATCCACAGTGGATGTTATAGTTTGCTCAGGCCATAGAACCTGCTGGCAAACCCAAGACAGCGGTTAAAATTATGCAAGATTATATGCAAGACCTCCGATCAGGCCAAGATCAGCTGCTACAGGTTGTCACGATGCGGGGTGTGGACTCACTGTGCCGTACCACGTATCGGGATGGTAGCTGGCCAAACAGGTATGGTACAGAGTCTGTAGTCCAGAAAGGTTATCTGAGGCAATGTAGACAGTAGCAAGGCAGGCTCAGCTGGGACCAGGCGGCAGGTAGACGTCAGGCGTGGAGTAGCAGAGCAGGCGTGGAACTGCAGCACAGCACGACAACAGCTCAGCACGGCAGTAGATCAGGATAGTACTGGATAGCACGGGATACAGGATACAGGTACGGGGAACACTGGGAAGCTGGAAGACACTTAGGAGACCATTTGCAAGACAGACTTTGGGAAACAACAACAACGCTCAGACGAGGATCAGAAGGTCGGTGGCCTTCTTATAGTCCAGGAAATCATATTAGTTGATGATGATGATGATTTTCATGCATGCGCGCTTGCTCTTTAAGAGCGGGCGCGAGCGCACCCTCCGGGAGACAGTCTTGATACCCGGTAGTGAGTTGCGGCGCCTCACAGGGGGACGATGCAGCACAGCAGCAGCATGTCCATGACCGCGGGCGTCGAGGGGTAAGTTAGAATGACGGACCGCAGACATAGACGTTACACAGGTGGTTAATACCATGGCCAGTTGCATGGACATCGCTTCAGATACTACTCCGGCAGCTCCAAAAGCTGTAGTTCCATCTACTCCTTAGCCAGCCATAGTTCCAGTCAGCTCCGGAGCCGGAACTCAATTGCCACTTCCACGCCGCTATGATGGGGACTCCAAAACCTGTCGAGGCATACTCAATCAATATAAAATCCACTTTAAATCGCATTGCCATCTGTTTCCGTCAGACCAGACAAAAATAGCCTTTATCATCTCCCTGTTGCTGGCAAGGCCTCTGCATGGGCAAATCCCATCTGGGAACATGAAGGACCAGAGTCCACTAGTCTGCAGCTCCTCCTGGACACCTTCCGTACTGTCTTTGAAGAACCAGGTCATATGTCTTCAGTCGCTGCCTCGTTGCGGACACTCCTGCAAGGGGAATCAACGGTAGGAGAGTACGGAATACAGTTCTGTACTATGCAAGCATAGCTCTCTTGGAACGAGGCCTTGGTGGCAACCTTCTGGCAGCGATTAGCCAGTAGAGTCAAAGATGAACTGGTGGGTCGTGATCTTCCTTCTACCCTGGATGCCCTGATTCTTCTGGCTACATGCAATGACATGAGGTTCCGAAAGCGCTCCCAGGAAGTTCTTTGAGAGAGAAGGTCCTACAGACTGGCACCTTCAGAAACTCCTGCTACCTTCTTCTGCTGCCATCCCTGAAGAGCCTATGCAGGTGGACAGAGTCAGACTCTCTGACCAGGAGCATAAGCGCAGACGTTCTTCTAACTTATGTATGTACTGTGCCTGCAAGGGTCATTTTGTGCGCCAATGTCCCCAGAAGCCGGGAAACTCCAGCACCTAGGGTTAATAGGAGAGACTACCCTAGGTGGGCCGATGCCTTCTCCAAAAGTCTCTCCTAAACTCTCATTTCCTGTAACAATCACCTTTGGTGAAGAATCACATTCTGATTCTGCTTACCTGGACACTTGAGCGGCTGCGATCTGCATTCATCAGGCCTTAGTAAACCGTCTCCACTTGCCCACGACTCCTCTGAAAAACCTCTAGTGGTAGCTTCCATGAATGGTCTTTGAGGTACTACACTTGGAACAAATAGCCTTCAATGTGCTGCCTAAGGCTATTAATCCAATCCTGCATGGATCTACTGTGGCTTCGCCAACATGCTCCTGTCCTCGACTGGAATACCAGAGAAATTCTCCAGTGGGGATCCTGATGTCTACACCGCTGTTTGACTCAGGTTCATCCTGTCAAATCTCTGGTGCCTCAGTTACACCCTAGTTTACATCTGCAATATGCCTACTATACAGACGTGTTCAGCAAGAAGGAGGCTGAGACCTTGCCTCTGCATCGCCAATACGACAGTCCAATAAAGTTGCTTCCTGGGGCTGCAGCTCTTCGTGGACGGTTATATACTCTCTCTGTGCCAGAGACCCAAGCCATGTCGGAATATGTCAAGGAAAACCTCGATAGGGGATTTATTATAAAGTCAACATCTCCAGCTGGAGCCGGATTTTCTTTGTAGGGAAAAAAGATGGATCCCTCCGACCCTGCATTGACTTTCGTGGTCTAAATAAGATCACTGTCAAAAACAAGTACCCCATGCCACTTATCTCAGAGTTCTTCGACCGTATTCCTGGAGCCAAGATTTTCATTAAAGAGACTCTGTCACCACATTATAAGTGTCCTATCTCCTACATAAGGAGATGGGCGCTGTAATGTAGGTGACAGTAATGCTTTTTATTTAAAAAAACGATCTTTTTTCACAAAGTTAGGAGCGATTTTGGTTTATGCTAATGAGCTTTCTTAATGCCCAAGTGGGCGTACTTTTACATTCGACCAAGTGGGCAATGTACAGAGGAGTGCATGACGCTGACCAATCGGCATCATGCACTCCTCTCCATTCATTTACACTGCACTAGCGATATAGATATATCGCTATGTGCAGCCTCATACACAAACCGTAACATTACTACAGTGTCCTGATAATGAATACACATGACCATCCAGCCTGGACGTCATGTGTACTCAGAATCCTGACACTTCTGAATCTTTTTTTGTGAGATTCCGGCAAGTGAAACCAAATCTCGCGAGATCACGGAGCTAAACGAGATTTGGTTTCACTTGCCGGAATCTCACAAAAAAAAAGAGTCAGAAGTGTCAGGATTCTGAGTACACATGACGTCCAGGCTGGATTTCATGTGTATTCATTATCAGGACACTGTAGTAATGTTAGGGCTTGTGTATGTAGCTGCACATAGTGATATAACTATATCGCTAGTGCAGTGTAAATGAATGGAGAGTAGTGCATGATGCTGATTGGTCAGCGCCATACACTCCTCTGTACAACGCCCACTTGGTCGAAAGTAAAAGTACGCCCACTTGGGCATTAAGAAAGCTCATTAGCATAATGAGGCAAAAACAGCTCCTGAATTCAGATGTAATAGCATGTGCAGGCGTTTTTTGCAGCATCCATTACGGACGTAATTGGAGCTGTTTTTCTATGGAGTCATCGGAAAACGGCTCCAATTATGTCCCAAGAATTGACATGCACTTCTTTGACGCGGGCATCTTTTTTACGCGCCGTCTTTTGATAGCGGCGCGTAAAAAAAATGACCGTCTGCACAGTACATCGTAAAACCCATTCAAATGAATGGGCAGATGTTTGCCGACGCTTTCAAGCAGTATTTTCGGCCATAATTCCTGGCATAAAATGCCTGAATTACGTCCGTAAATAGTGCGTGTGAACATACCCTAAATAGTACACATAAAGGGCACGTAGGACCTATTACCAAGTGTAAATCAGAGCAAAATTATTTTCATGCACAAAATCAAACATTGCTATTTTCATGTAGCAGTAAACAAAAAGTAAACACTGGGGAAACCGGGGTGGAGGATAAAGGAAAAATTGAGATGTGACATTACAATATCGACGCCCATGCAGGTTATGTATTTGAGATGAATTTTGAGCACTTTAAAATCTCAATAGTTCTATGGCTGTGGTCATATGTATAAAAGAGATAGCCATAACAATAGAGCCTGATAATAAGTATATGAAGTATTCCTGAATACATTAATTAGGTTAAATTCGAGGAGTGTTGCAACAAGTAAAAATCCCTCAAAGGTTTCCAAATTTCCATATATTTAACATGCTTCCCGATTCCCAACTAGCAAGCTCTTCCAATCTCGAAAACTGATTTACCTTATCCCTCCATTGTTCTATCATTTGGGGTTCGGCTGATTTCCGTTTAACCCCTTAATGACCGGGCCTGTTTGTCACTTAATGACCAAGCCAGATTTTGAAAATCTAGTATGTCTGACTTTATCAGAGAATAACTCAGCAATAGTTTTGTATATCAAAGTAATTCTGACATTGTTTTTTCGTCACATGTTGTACTTTATTTTAGTGGTAAAAGTAGACTGATACGATTTGCGGAAATCAATTAAAAATTTCAAAATTTGAAGACATTTTGTAAAAATTTACATTTTTCCCTAGTTTGAACTGCGATATGTCACATATGTACATACATACTGTACAATTTTTTTTATTAAATACATATTTCCATCTCTTAACTCCATTTTGGCTGCACTTTTGAAAAAAAAATGTAAATTTTGAGCAATTTAGAAAACTTACAAATTTAATAATAATTGTATAAATTTTGAAGTACATTTTGTTTTCCTGCACCAAGCCAAGTTTCATGAGATTCATAGGTGTCAGAATGATGGAAACCCCCATAAATGACCCTATTTGAAAACTACACCCCTTCAGGTATTTATTAAGGGGTGTTGTAAGTATTTTGACCCCACAGTTTTTTTGTAGGAATTCATGCAATGCAGGTGTAAAAAAATATAATTTAAATTTTTTTACAAATGTATCATTTTAAACACAGATTTCTTTGTAAAGCGACCATGAGAATGAAGAAACACACCCCAAAATCTATCACCCTGTTTCTCCTGTGTTCAAAAATACCCCCATTGTGGCCCTAATGTGTGGCCTGGGCACACGGCAGGGCCCAAAAGGAAGCGAGCACCCTTTGGCTTTCAGGACCAATATTTTGCTTGAAAATCTTTTAGGCCCCACTGCACATTTGGAGAGGCTTTGAGCTGCCAGAACGATAGAAACTCCCCATAAATGACCCCATTTAGGAAACTAGACCCCTTAAGGCATTTATCTAGGGATGTAGTGAGTATTTTGACCCCACAGTTTTTTGGTAAATTTAATGCATAGCAGGTGGAAAAAAAAAAAAAAGACACTTTTGTCATAACAGTTTCACTTTGAAGACTGATATTTTTGTAAAGCGACCATGAGAATGAAGAAACACACCCCAAAATCTATCACCCTGTTTCTCCTGTGTTCAAAAATACCCCCATTGTGGCCCTAATGTGTGGCCTGGGCACACGGCAGGGCCCAAAAGGAAGCGAGCACCCTTTGGCTTTCAGGACCAATATTTTGCTTGAAAATCTTTTAGGCCCCACTGCACATTTGGAGAGGCTTTGAGCTGCCAGAACAATAGAAACTCCCCATAAATGACCCCATTTAGGAAACTAGACCCCTTAAGGCATTTATCTAGGGATGTAGTGACTATTTTGACCCCACAGTTTTTTGGTAAATTTAATGCATAGCAGGTGGAAAAAAAAAAAAAAGACACTTTTGTCATAAAAGTTTCACTTTGAAGACTGATATTTTTGTAAAGCGACCATGAGAATGAAGAAACACACCCCAAAATCTATCACCCTGTTTCTCCTGTGTTCAAAAATACCCCCATTGTGGCCCTAATGTGTGGCCTGGGCACACGGCAGGGCCCAAAAGGAAGCGAGCACCCTTTGGCTTTCAGGACCAATATTTTGCTTGAAAATCTTTTAGGCCCCACTGCACATTTGGAGAGGCTTTGAGCTGCCAGAACGATAGAAACTCCCCATAAATGACCCCATTTAGGAAACTAGACCCCTTAAGGCATTTATCTAGGGATGTACTGAGTATTTTGACCCCACAGTTTTTTGGTAAATTTAATGCATAGCAGGTGGAAAAAAAAAAAAAAGACACTTTTGTCATAAAAGTTTCACTTTGAAGACTGATATTTTTGTAAAGCGACCATGAGAATGAAGAAACACACCCCAAAATCTATCACCCTGTTTCTCCTGTGTTCAAAAATGCCTCCACTTAGGATGTAGACCATTGCCTGGCTGCATGGTGGGGCATAAAATTACAGGAACCAATCTATGGTTTTCAGGACATAATTTTAGCTTGAATTACTTATAGGCCTCACTCCTTCTTTACAAAGGATTTGAGCTTTCAGAACGATGTAACACCCCCAAAACTGACCCCATTTTGAAAACTACATTCCCTAAGGTATTCATCTAGGGGTGTAGTGATAATTTTTTTTGGGGTGGGATCTTTCCCTAATGGTATTCATCTAGGGGTGTAGTGAGAATTTTTTTGGGTGGGGTATCTTTCCCTAATGGTATTCATCTAGGGGTGTAGTGAGAATTTTTTTGGGTTGGGTATCTTTCCCTAATGGTATTCATCTAGGGGTATAGTGAGATTTATTTTTTTTGTTATTTTGGAGTCTTTCTTGCATTCCAGTTTATATGTGGGTATAATAAAAAGTGAAGTGAAAAAAAAATCAATGGATTGATAAAATGCTAACGAAAATGAATAAAAGGGTTAAAAAATGTTTTCATTCAAATTATCAATTTAGGGATGTATGGTACACACGGAAACATTCCCTAATGCAGAGTCCTGGTTTCTCTGGGCAGGTGTCACACTGATAACTGCTTTCCCTCCGTAGTCCATTCTTAGCACATACGCGACATTTTTTTTGGGGTCTGCTTTTTTTGGCAGTAGGGGGCACTTCGGATGGGAAATGTTGTCCTGGGACAATTCTGCTGGCTTGGCTAGATGATGCCACCCCTCCCCTCCCCTGGGTCTGGTCTCCAAATATAAGATTTTTAATTATTCTTTCTTGATAATGAAGATAGGATCCCTGGTTCCCCGCCTTTCTAAAAATGACAAAGGAATTATATAGGGACACTTGGATGAGGTGAACGGCCAGTTTTTTGTACCATATCCGGGATTTCCGGACAGCGCTGTAGGGCTGCAGCATCTGGTCTGCAAGGTCCACCCCACCCATGAATTTATTATAATCCTGTATGCAAACAGGCTTACAGACGGTACGACTTGCCCCGCGTACAGGAATGTGGCTGCTGCTGTCCGGGTGAATGGATGTGAGCATCAGGACATCCCTCTTGTCACGGAATTTGACAAGCAGCAAGTCCTCATTGCAAAGCCCCCTGATTTCCCCAGGTTTTAATTTTTGGTTTATTAGGGACTTTGGCAGGCCTTTTTGATTTCTACGTATGGTGCCACAGGCCACTGTTTTTTTTGCAGACAGGCACCTGAAGAGCGGTACGCTAGTGTAGAAATTATCCACATACAAATTGTACCCCTTATCCAAAAGAGGGTGCAAAAGGTCCCAGACAATTTTTCCACTGCTGTTGAGTGAAGGGGGGCATTCTGCAGGGACAATTTGGGAGTCTTTCCCTTCGTACACTCTGAATTTATGGGTGTAACCCGAGTCACTTTCGCACAATTTATAAATTTTTAACCCAAATCGGGCCCTCTTATTTGGCAAATATTGCCTGAATTGTAGGCGGCCTTTGAAAAGGACCAGAGACTCATCCACGGCAATATTTTTTCCGGGGGTATATGTCTCCGCAAACTTCCCATTTAAAAAATTTATTAGTGGCCTAATCTTAAAAAGCCGGTCATGGCTGGGGTCACTGCGGGGTGGGCAAAGCGTGTTGTCAACAAAATGAAGGAAGCGCAGTATGTTCTCAAAGCGCTGCCTCGTCATTACCTCTCTGTACATAGGGGTGTCGTACAGGACATCAGATGTCCAATAGGACCTAATCGTGGGTTTCTTAACTAAACCCATATTTAATAGGAGGCCCCAAAATTTCAAAATGTCTGCCACAGCTACCGGGCGCCACACGCTATTTTTGGCGTAATAAGATGTGGGGTGACTGGCAATAAATTGAGCAGCATATAAATTGGTTTGCTCAACCATCAGGAGTAATAACTCCTCCGAAAAGAAGACTTTGAAAAAGTCCTCCTCCCTAAACCCCTCGGTGCTGATGTGGATGCCCGTAACAGAACTAAATTCTGGAACACACGGGGTGTATGACTCTGTGGGCACCCAATCCGGGTCAATGGCACTAGTGCTAGGCGGACAATCGTGCCTGCGGCGCCTTGGCTGGGGCTCCTCATCACTAGAGCTAGTGGATGATGACAAAATTAAAAATTGCTCATCAGTCTCACTTGCGCTTTCTGTATCCGAGCAGATCATGGCGTAGGCCTCTTCTGCCGAATACAGACGCTGAGCCATTTTATTAGTATAAAACAAACGCTAGCCCTAACTAACTATTTCTAACTAATTGCCCCCCTAACTAACGCCCTATGCCTAACACTAAGTAACGATAATGTACCCTACTAAACCCCAACTAAATTCTACACTATATTTTTTTTTGTATTTTTTTTTTTATATAGATAAAAAACTAAAACGTCCCTACTACACTAACCGTATAAACCTAACGCTGATAAATGTTCCCTAACGCTAGCCCTAACTAACTATTTCTAACTAATTGCCACCCTAACTAATGCCCTACACCTAACTTACGCTACCTAATGCCCTATGCCTAACAACTAAGTAACGATAATGAACTCTACTAAACCGCGACTAAATTCTACACTATATTTTTTTTTTGGTATTTTTTTTTTTTTATATGGATAAAACGCTAAAACGTCCCTACTACACTAACCGTATAAACCTAACGCTGATAAATGTTCCCTAACGCTAGCCCTAACTAACTATGTCTAACTAATTGCCCCCCTAACTAACGCCCTACACCTAACTTACGCTACCTAATGCCTAACGCTAACTAAACGCGAAACTATATATATATATATATATATATATATATATATATACACGCACTGTATATGTTTATTTTTATATATATATATTTTTTATATATATATATATATATATATATATATTTAAATTATAATAGAACAAAGGTGGGGGGAGGGGGTGAATGGGGTACTGGGGTACAGGGGGTGATCAGGATGTCTTTTTTTAACTTTTGACAGGAGACCAAAGCACACAGCTCCGTTCTCCTCAACGATCTGACAGGAATGAGGAGAACGGAGCTGTTTGCCCTGCCTCACAGCCTTTGCATGCTGCGATTGGTCTGTCAGATTTGACTGACCAATCACAGCGATCGTTGTTCGGGGACCACTGTCACTGGTCCCTCGACGGCTCCCTGTGACACTCAGCTGTCTATGACAGCTGTTGCCGAGGACTTGTCACCGTGTAAACACACACGGTGACAGTTTAAGTGCAGGACGGATATATCCGTCCTCCTGCGCGAACTAACAGCTGCAGAGGACGGATATATCCGTCCTTCGGCGTTAAGGAGTTAAGAGGAATATGTAATTTTGCTGCCGTAAGTAGAATAGTAGGTAAGTTATTCTACGAGTGATAAAATTGAGAAGTAGGGAGTCATAACAGTACTAGTTCAGGAGAAAGCGAGAATATGCTCCCACATACCAGTGAGATATATTGCTGTACTGCTTTCCAGAGGGTTCGATGGAATCACATTAATACCAAATCGAGAACCTGGAAAAAATGCTCCTTGTATTGGGCACTCTTGTGTGGGTGGTTCAGTCATTTCACAGATCCACCGGATGGATTAAAACTATTTATTTATGGACATACTAAAAAATAATAAAAGTCACTGCTGCAACGCGTTTCAACCTCGTACTGAGGTTGCCTGACGAAGACCTCAGTACGAGGTTGAAACACGTTGCAGCAGTGACTTTTATTGTTTTTTTAGTATGTCCATAAATAAATTGTTTTAATCCATCCGGTGGATCTGTGAAATTACTGAACCACCCACACAACAGCGCCCGATACAAGGAGCATTTTTTCCAGGTTTTTGATTCAAAGTGACCACGGCAAAGAAACCCCAATTTTGGAGCTACTAACAGTGGGTCTGCTCCAGAGGCTTGCACAGTGTGTCCGAGACTAGGGTGAATTCACCCGACAAGCAGTAAAGTCAAGTTGTGCTGATGATCCTGCACAACTACATCAGGTGAATCTATCTAAACTCACTTTCACAAAATTGTCATTTGATAGTACGTTATCACCTTAGAGGAGCGCCGTCTCTCTCCTTGTTTTTTTCTCCATATATCGAGCATTAATACCAAATGTGAGATATAGTGCCTGTAGTTGTACCACATCTCCAGCAGCTGTCATATTGAATTAATCCCATTATTTTTAAAACTTCTACAACAATTTATCCCTAATTTTTCCTCGCATCTCTGCCCACACCAAAAAGGCAGTGGCAGCTGAATCTGCATTCTCAGAGCTTAAAAAGTCCTTCACTTCTGCCTCTGTTCCACACCATCCAGGTGTCTCCCGTCAGTTCTCGTTGGAGGTTGACGTCTTGTAAAGGATCTGCCAGGCACAACTTCTGTGTATACGCACATAGGTAATCAGTCTGCACCTGAGTCTAGGTCTCTGAGACTGACTCCATCTTCCACCACTCAGGATGGCAGGCTTAGGAGTGGGAGAGCCTATCGCAGCCTGGCCAGACGGAGCTAGCTCCCGCGCTCTGTCTATTTATATCCTGCCTTTCCTGTTCCTCCTTTGCTTGTGATTCTTCTCGTGTGGTTTCCTGGCCCAGCTACAGCTTCTGTCTATTTTATCCTGCTCCATACTGACCCTGGCTTACTGACTACTCTCCTGCTCTGCGTTTGGTACCTCGTACACTCCTGGTTTGACTCGGCTCGTTCACCACTTTTGTTGCTCACGGTGTTGACGTGGGCAACAGCCCCATTTCCCTTTGCTTTGTGTACCCTTGTCTTTTTGTCTCGTGCACTTACTGAGCGTAGGGACCGCCGCCCAGTTGTACCCCGTCACCTAGGGCGGGTCGTTGCAAGTAGGCAGGGACAGAGTGGCGGGTAGATTAGGGCTCACTTGTCCGTTTCCCTACCCCCATCATTACACGTCTCTTCCATTGGTTCTGGAGCACTCCTCTTCCAAAGAAACCCTAAGGGAAAAGCTGTCTCCTGTGGCTTTTTCTTAAAACTCTTTTCGGCAGCAGAGAGGAACTATTCTATTGGAAATCGTGAGTTTATAGCCCTCAAGTTGGTCCTAGAAGAGTGAACACATCTGTAAGAAGGTTCTGCACACCCAGTTGTTATTTACAGAGACCACAAGAACCTTATCTACTTACAGTTGGCACAACGATTAAAATCACATCAAGCCAAGTGCTCGCTTTTCTTTGCCAGGTTTAATTTTCAACTTCATTTTCATCCAGCGGACAAAAACGGTAAGGCATGCGCTCTATACTGCTCATTTGAAACAACCAACCATGAAGAGGATCTACAGCACATCATTGACACATCACGCATATTACCTGTTACTCATATGCTGATCAAAGACATTCCTCCAGTGAAAACCTATGTCCCTCCTGCAGACATACAGAAAATTCTCTCCTGAGGTCACAACTCCAAGTTGGCAGGTCATTCTGGCATTTGAAAAACCGGGGATTTCATTACCCACCACTATTCGTGGCTCACGCTACCCAAGGATGTCCAACACTTTGTCTCCACCTGTACCAAATGTGCCCAAAACAAAGTTGAAAAAGACAAATGTGCCGGAGCACACTAAAACCCAATTTCCCAACTACTAACTGATTAGTGATATTAAAATATAACTTTTATTAATTTGCTATTAAGATGTCCATGAAGGGACACACAATGAACATGAAGGTTAAAAATTATAGCCAATGTCAGTTAGCACACGCTCTGTATAGACTCTGCCTCTGAATTTTTAACCCTTCGTGTTCATTGTGTGTCCCTTCATGGACATCTTAATAGCAAATTAATAAAAGTTATATTTTAATATCACTAATCAGTTAGTAGTTGGGAAATTGGGTTTTAGTGTGCTCCGACACATTTGTCTTTTTCAATATTAACCATATACCTGCCAACTACTAGGGTCTCTTCAGCAAATCTTTTTTTCAAAACAAAGTTGCTCACTCCTAGCCTGCGGTTCTTCTCTGCCAGTTCCTTATAGTCTCTGGTAGCATATTGCCATGGGTTTTATTACAGATCTTCTTCCCTTTGCTGGATGCACCACTGTCTGGGTCGTTGTAAATTGTTTCTACAAGATGGCACATTTCATTCCTTTGTCTAGTCTTCCCTCAGCTCCTCGCCTGACAAATCTCTTCATTCAGCATGTCTTTCGTCTGCATGGATTACCTCTCCACATTGTCTCTGATCGTGGCATCCAGTCCACATCAAAATTCTGGAGAGCGCTGTGTAAACTTCTGGATGTTCAACTAGACTTCTCTTCTGCATATCACCAACAATCCACTGGCCAAATCGAACGAATTAAGCAAGCGCTCGAAAACTATCTCTGCCATTTCATTTCAGCTCAACATCACAACTGGGTACAACTCCTTCTGTGGCCCGAATTCACATAATAATCATACGAGCTAATCTACTGCTACTTCTCCGTTTTTCACAGTTTACAGTCAACATCTTCATTTGCCTCTCCATTTGCCAGCTACCTCTGAATTTCCCTCAGCCAATATTTCCTACGAAAGCTTTCTCCAGATCTGGCAACAAACCAAGTCAGCGATCTTGCAGGCGGTGGCACGGATGAAGAAATACGCTGAGAGGAAGAGTAGGCCACCTCCTCAGTTTTCCCCCGGAATAAAGGTTTTAAGAGAATATTAACATCCCAGCTCTCATCAAGAAGTTCATTTTATGCTCTTGACCTAAGAGGAGGGGGCGTAAGGGTGGGGGTACTGTTTTGCCCGTGGTCGCTCACGTCGACATTCTCCTCTTACCGACAGTCGTGACTGCAGTAATGTGAATCCAAGCCGGCATCTCCCTCCCAAGGGATGCCGGCATGCTCTGCTCTCTGCCTCCACCTGCCCCAGACTGTGCCCGTAGGGTGCGCGTGCTAGTGCTTGTTCTAAAGGGCTATTTAAAGGGAATGTGTCGCTAGAAAAAATTCTTTTTTTTTTTTTAGTTAAACAGTTAGTGTATAAGTGATTAAACATTCTTCTAATTTTTTTCATTTTTTCACGAGTCAGGAAATATTATAAATTAGATTCTAATTTATAACATTTCCCAGTGCTGGTCACTAGATGGAGCAATTCCCAAAATTGCAGCATTGGCATGTGGTAAAGCAACCACATTGCTTTATGCTGCAAAATTTGAGAATACACACTCGCTCTAGTGAGCTCACAGAATCCCCCCTCCTTTATCCTGGCTAGTGGCAGGAGAAAGGAGGGGATTGAACGGTCAAACCTCCTACACTGTGGGTCGCCATTTTTTGAGCTAACATACAGTGTAGTAGGTTTACATACAGTAGTAATCACACACTAAAACACGTACATACACAGGCCTAACTTACCTGCTCCTGCCGCCGCCGCTCCCTCCGGTCCGTCTGCTCCCTCCGCTCCAAGTGCACAAGTCCGGAAGTCGCGACCGGAAGTAGTAATCTTACTGTCCGGCCGCGGCTTCCGGTCCACAAGAAAATGGTGCCAGACGTCGCTCGGCCGAAGACCTTCAATTTGGACTGTGTGGGAGCGGCGCATGCGCCGTTCCCACACAGACGGCGTACAGCATAGTGGATGGAACGGGCCCCATTCGCATTCACTATGGGGCTGTATGTGCCGTATTCCATGTCTGTATGTGTCGTTAATCGACACATACATAGATGGAAAAAAAAATGGCAGCCCCCGTAAACAAGAAAAAGTTAAAAATTAAAAAAAAGTAAAACACAAACACACAAATAAATAAAACATTTTTTAATAAAACACTAAAAGCAAATTGATATAAAAAAATATTATTTCGCGACACTCGTCCTTTAAGGATCCCTGCCCACTAACCCAGTTTCTGAGTAATGTTGTTTCTAACCAAGTGTTAGTCTGCAAAGGTTCTGTCTCCTGTTCCTTAAAACCTGTGTCCATGTCTATCCTGTATCCATATCCAGTCCTGTATCCTGAGTCCAATGTCTGTGACCAGTCCTAAATCCCGAGTCTAGTGTCTGTGACCAGTCCAGTTTCCAGTAATAAAGCACCAGCCTGCTTGCAGTAATCCGGCACAAGCCTGCTCCCAGCTATCCAGCACAAGCCTGATCCCAGCTATCCAGCACAAGCCTACAGTAATGTCGGGGTAGGGAGACAGACAAGTGAGCCCTAATCTACCCGCCACTCAGTCCCTGCCTACTTGCAACGACCCGCCCTAGGCGACGGGATACAACTGGGCGACGGTCCCTACACTCAATAGGTGCACGACAGACAAACAGACAAGGGTACAAAGAAGCCAGGGAAATGGGGAAGTTGCCCACGGGGACACCGTGAGCAACAAGCGAAGCGAACGAGCCGAGTCAAACCAGGAGATGAGCGAGGTACAAAAATGCAGAGCAGAAGAGTGATCAGTAAAGCCAAGGTCAAACACAAGCAGAGGATCAGTAGTTCAAGAAGCTGCAGCAGGGCCAGAAAACCAGCAGAGAAGAATCACAAGCAAAGGAGGAACAGGAAAGGCAGGTATAAATAGACAGAGGGCGGGAGTTAGCTCCGTCTGGCCAGGCTGTGATAGGCTCTCCCACTCCTAAGCCTGCCATCCTGGGTGGTGGAAGATGGAGTCAGTCTCACAGACATAGAAGCAGGTGCAGACTGATTACCTATGGGCGTCGACACAGAAGTTGTGTCTGGCAGATACTTTACACCTACTTCTGGTAATCCGACACCAGCCTGCTTCCAGTAATCCGGCACCAGCCTGCCATCAAGGTACATCTTCCAGTGACTGTCCTATACCTGCCTGGCCAGCAGCTACTCCGTTACAGCGGAGTAGTCCAGTGGGTCCACATGCCCAGTGTCCGTTACAGGTATCACCCTACATGCAAATAACCCAGTAATTACTTCAATTTTAATTAACGTCACCTTCCTCACCTCACGTACCCCCCTGACTTCCTCAAGTAAAGTCCCCCTTTCTCCTCTGGTAAACTGCACTCCCCTTTTCTGGAGTCAATTTTGATTGCCAGGTATGACAGGCACATTGTGGGGTTTACTGTCTTCTCCTCCGCCACTGGGACCCCTAACTGCCGAATTGTGCAATAGTGCCTGACATGTCCCTAACCCTTCAGGTCCTACCAACAGGAAATTGTTGAGGTAATATGCCACTGAACCCACCCCTGACAACTCCATCAAAATATGCACATAAAACCGAACATTCCATTGGCAAACATTTGTCAACATAAAACTTTCCCCCCAAACTGTAACCTGTGTATTTAATACTTTCAACGTATAACTGTGACAACCCAAATGCTGATTCGATATCAACTTTTTCATACTGGGCCCCTACCCCAAATCTCTTAATCAGTTCCACCGCTTACTCAAAGGACTGGTAATGTACCTATGCAATACCGCTGTCTATGGCAATGTTCACTGAATTCCATTTCGGCTATGACAGGTGCTGTATCATCCCGAATTTCCCTTTCTCCTTCTTGGGCACCACCCCCAGTGGTGATATCACAAGGCCCTCCATCCTACCTAGCTCAACTTCCGCCTCAACACCTGCGGCCAATCTTTTCAAGTTCTTTGAACTACCTCCTGATTAACTGGCAGATTAAAAGCAACAGAAAAACCTTCCCTCAAAAATTCAGCTTTCTCCCTATCAGGGTATCTATCTAGCCAATCACTTTGCTGGTCTAACTGCACCGGGTTGAGGCCTTTTGCACGAAAGAACTGCCCCCTGTCACACCCCTCAAATCTCCTTCCTGTGCATGCTACCTGTGGATGACCTGACCCGCATTTAGCACATGCATGTTTAAACTTAAATGCAAACCTCCTGTTACAATTTCTCTCATTATAACCACAGCACATCAACCTGCCTGCTACTCCCCCCTCCTATAATTTTGCTAGTCGCACTAGCTGGCCCAAACCTGTCCCTTAACATCAACCTGGACCATAAATCCAAATCTTTCTGACCAAACCAAAGCACCTTATTTCCCACCATCTTCTTTCTAAAGGCTTTGTCATAGTCAACCCAGCCCTTGCCCCCATAAAAAAGCTTGCGCATCCACTATAAGGTCCATATATTTAAGCAAGTTGGTGCATTGCTCAGGTTTTACCTAGACTATCACACTCGCGTAAACTAAAATACCATTCCACTAAAGATCTCCTCTGCGCCCTTTCTGTCTAAGTCAGACCCTCTTCCTTAGCTGTTATCGCCTCCTTAGATAGCTCAAAAATGTCTACATACTTCCCCTTTTTAATCTTTTTCAACAATTTCTGAGTGACTGTAAGTGGATGACAGTGAGCACACATATGTATCCCGGCCCTTAACTTCCATTACCTTTTCCACTAACTGATCCCCTTTCCCCGCTCCTTCCACTGACACTTGTCTACCCCTTCATTTTCCTAGATTTTCCCTTCATAGCTTTCAAAAATTTTTTCAATATTTTGAACATTTACCATCCCACTACCTCCCTCCTCCCCCGACGCCGAATCATCCGATGAGTCAGACTCAAACTCCTATTCCAGTTCCTGGATTTCCACCTACTCCGCTTGTGCAGTTTAATTCCCTCCTGCTGAAGTCCAGCTGTTTGCTTGCTCCCGATCACTCGCTGCTTTATTTCCATCAGCTGCTGGTACACTGCTCGCTTGTTCCGTATTATAGCCAAATTGGCCATTTTGGGGGACAAAACCAAAGCCAGGACCCTCTTCCCAGGGTTGGAGGGGGCATAACATAAGGCCTGCCGGGAGACAATGCCTCCGGGGCATGGAGGAATGGTGGCTGGTGCTGGGTGTTATTGTCATATAGTGGTGGGAAATGGAGCGGTATGGATAATTGTAACCAGCAAAATGCTGGCCGGGAAAATGGCGGCTAAGGCCAAGCCTGGGGCAATGTGGGAGAGGGGAAGGTGCGGGATGGGGCTGGATGAACAAATCCCGGCATTAACATTGGTGGAAGTGTGATTGGGGTTGCTGGGGAACAGCGGAGGATGTGGGTTGTTGTTATTTAACATTTGTGGTGGAAGCAGGGGACAGTATGGCACTGTTTTTGTGCACCGCGCTGGCATATGTTGCTAACCCACGCTCTGCACAGGAATTCTTACTACCTCTGGAGGTGACGGGGAACGTGTGCACCGGACACATGGTCCGTCATTCACACGCATTAGCCGGCAGGAGAAGGATGTGAAAGGCGAGCAGGACGGGAGGGCAGGACTGGAGGAAGGGGCTGCTAACCACCTCTAAAGCCCCCCCGCTATCTCTGCATTATGCAACGGGAAGAACCTGGGGATGTAAAGATGAACTGGTCAGGGGACTACCACCCTCCTCCCCCCTCCCCAAGAAGCGCTTACCGGGCTAGCGCCTTCCCGGTATCCAGGGCTGGCCCTAGGATAGATGGCGCCCTGTGCGAAATGATCTTTCGGCACCCCACCCCATCATTAAAAAGAAGTGCCCCATAAAAATATTATAATGCCCCTTTAGTGCCCCCATACAGTATAATAATAATATTTAATAATATAATATATTACAACCCCTTCAAGGAGACAGTATTTTGTCCTCTAATTGTGCCTACAGTATTATGCCACCTGTAGTACCCTACACAGTATAATGACCGCTTAGTGGCCCCCACACAGTATAGTGCCCCCCTGTAGATTTTGCCATATAGCCTCCCTGTAGACAGTGCCATAATCCCCCACCTCCTTTTTGTAGATCGTGCCATACAGCCTCCCCCACCTCCCCTTGTAAACAGTGCCATACAGTCCCCCACCTCCCCCTTGTAGACAGTGCCCCCAAACAAAAACAAAAATTGTACTCACCTAGGCCCCGTTCCCATGACGAACTGAGCTGCTCCATGATGGGATCCTGTAGCCTAGTACAGAGTTTCCAAACCTTTTCGGACTCGAGGCAGCACTGGAAAAATAAAATTTCCTCAGGGCACCCCTACCAAAAATAGTTTCGAGAAAGACAGAAAACGGCTAAGAACAAGCACTACACGTGGGTATGTTCACAAACATTTTTTGTAAGGCAAAAAAAATCTGCCTCAAAATTCCTTCAGGAACTGACAGCGGTGTGTGACTTTTTTTTTTTTTGTGTGTTTTTTCTTAAGCTGTGGAAGCGAATGCAAAAGCCGCAGGAAAAAAAGCTCCAAAGGAGCGCTACAGGTATTTTCTGCCTCCTATTAATTTCAATTGGAGGTCAGAGGCGGAAACCACTTAAAGACCATTAGCCCACCACTCACAGTAAAATGACCATCAGCCCCCCACTCACTGTAAAATTACCATCAGCCCACCACTCACAGTAAAATGACCATCAGCTCACCACTCATAGAGTCCCCCTGTAGGTAGTGCCACACAGCCCCTTGTGGGTATCGCCACACAGCCCCCTTGTGGGTAGCACCACACAGCCTCTTGTAGGTAGCGCCAGAAAGCCCCCTTGTAGGTAGCGCCAGACAGCCCCCTTGTAGGTAGCGCCAGACAGCCCCCTTTGTAGGTAGAGCCAGACAGCCCCCTTGTAGGTAGCGCCACACAGCCCCCTTGTAGATAGCGCCACACAGCCCCCTTGTAGATAGCACCACACAGCCCCCTTGTACATAGCGCCACACAGCCCCCTGTAAAGAGCGCCACACAGTCCCCAGTAGAGTGCGCCACACAGCTCCCTGTAGGGAGTGCCACACAGCCCCCTGCAGGGAGTGCCACACAGCCCCCTGGTAGGAAGTGCCGCATAGTCCCCTGCTATGGAGTGCCGCAAGCCCCCTGTTAGGGAGTGCCGCACAGACCCCTGGTAGAGAGTGCCGCAAAGACCCCTGGTAGGGAGTGCCACACCGCCCACAGCCCACTGGTAGGGAGTGCCACACAGCCCCCTGGTTGGTAGTGCCCCACAGCCCCCTGGTTGGTAGTGCCCCACAGCCCCCTGGTTGGTAGTGCCACACAGCCCACTGGTTGGTAGTGCCACACAGCCCACAGGTTGGTAGTGCCACACCGCCCCCTGGTTGGTAGTGCCATACAGCCCACAGCCCCCTGCTAGGTAGTGCCACACTGCCCACAGCCCCCTTGTAGGTAGTGAAAGGACTACAAAATGACTCTGATAGCTGGCGGGCAATAGGCATTCAAAAAAGGACAACTGTGCAGGAGCACACAAAATACCCAGCTTTCCCAGCTATCAAATAAATGTGTGGAAATAAACTAAGATATAACTTTTATTTAGTCTAGCTAAAGGATTAATCCTTTTAGCTAGATTAAATAAAAGTTATATCTTAGTTTATTTCCACACATTTATTTGATAGCCGGGAAAGCTGGGTATTTTGTGTGCTCCTGCACAGTTGTCCTTTTTTGTAGGTAGTGCCACACAGCCCACTTGTAGATAGCAAACCCCCCCCCCCCCTTCCAGTATAGATAGCGCCACTGTAGCTCCCAGAAGGAACGGAATCCCCAAGTGGCCGGGGATTCCGCTCCTGGAGCGCTCCTTGATGTCTCTGTCCATATATGGACAGTGACATCAGGGAAAACTCCTGAAGCGGAATCCCTGGTCACAGCGTTGCAGACGCTATGACCGTCGATTCCACTCCAGGAGAAGCTCCTGCCGTCTGTGTCCATGACGTCAATGGCTTCTCCTGGAGTGGAATCCCTGGTCATATCGTCTGCAACGCTGTGACCGGGGATTCCGCTTCAGGAGTTTCCCCTGATGTCACTGTCCATATATGGACAGAGACATCAAGCAGCGCTCCAGGAGCGGAATCCCCAGCGCATTCCAACAAAATGAAAAAAACGTGTATACACGTGCAAGAACGCAAAAATACTTTACACATTGGAATGTGCTGATCAAACTTTCTTGTTTCTTGTGTATTACTTATATATGGGGGTAGTGACTGCCTCCATTTTTGAACTTGAACTCCTCCCATTCTGCCCTGGGTGATTTTAATTGGTCTAATACTGGCTCCTACCATCCCCAAGTATATGTAGACTTAGTCCCAGAACTGGGTGTATGTGTAGCGTAGGGACCCACCTTATAAGTGATGTTGCCTTTTTGTGGTAGTTGGGCTCACACAATTTGATCAAAATGTGCGCTAAGAACCTCACTATTGTAAGCAGATTCAGCAGTAATGCATATTTATTTATATATAGTGTTCTGGTGGCATTGGTGTTCACAGAGTGCTGTTGCCATTTTCTTGTGTAATATATATATACATATAATTTTAAAAACAATAAATCAAAACACTATCTAGGACAAACCAGCACTCATCTGAGTAAGAAAATTTAATAATGGATATATAAATAATGAATATATCCATAAATGTAATATAAAATAAGTTTGATACATAGAAAAAAATGGGGGAGAGGGAGGGAAAAAGAAATACAATCAATTCCCACAATAGCATATACAATAATGCAAAACAATTTAAAAACTACCTGGCCAGGAGGAATAATGAGTATATATAAATATAAGCATCAATATGCTCAAGAAAATTCAAAAGGGTATATCAAATATACAGAAAGGATATATCGGCAAGATGCATATAGAAAATTGCAACCTAAGAAACACAGGTAAACACAGGTAAATTCATGGGGATTCCACTCCTTCAGTGAGCTACAGTGGCGCTAGTATATAGCAGAGCAGGGAGATACCTCCCTGCTCTGCTATAGTGCAGTCGCTACTGCTATAGCAGCTGCAGCAGCTGCTAGCGGCGCCACTGCCCTCATGCCCGGTGTCGCCGCTAGCAGCCGCTATGGCTGCTATAGCAGTAGCGACTGCACTATAGCAGAGCAGGGAGGTATCTCCCTGCTGTGCTATATACTAGCGCCACTGTAGCTCACTGAAGGAGTGGAATCCCCATGTGGCTGGGGATTCCGCTCCTGGAGCGCTGCTTGATGTCTCTGTCCATAGCGACGGCCACTAAGTCAAGAAGCGCCCGGGCAGAAAGGCGACTGCAGTTAGTGTGTGTATCCCTGCTGGTAGTTGCAACGGCGCAGGGATACACACACCCGGTGGCGCCCCTCTTGCAGTGTGGTGGCTGGCACCCTGTGCGATCGCACTGGTCGAACGTATCTAAGGCCGGCCATGCCGGTATCTTCTGGGGACCACAACCTTCAGCCTGTGCAGCTCCACCTTGCCTGCCTCCGCTCCGAGCTGGATCGGCTCCTGGGTCAACTGCTGCTGCTCCATTTTTTGGTCTTCAGGTAAATCCAATATTCCTGTTGTCCTACAAACAACTGACCAGCCCCTTACCTGGCCGTCCTTTATCTACTCCTAGGAACCCCGCCCACTTTACCTGACTAGCTATTCCCTCAGCGGGTTATTCCCTCCGAAATGCCTAGGTGGGCTCCCTACCCCAGCCCCCATTAGCCATGTCGGCGCCGCAAACCATGCGACTGCCGCCATTTTAAACCCCCTCAGGATGGCTAAGGGACACACATGGCATCCCTTATGCCTCGTTCATTGTATTTTGTCCAGAGCTCGTCGCTCGCACAGCGAGCAGAAAAGGTACACCACAGGAGATGGGAGGTTGCACAGTAGAAAGGAGCGATACACAGGGAAATAGAGTTAAGATACACAGGGAAGGAGAAACATAATAGGAGGTCTGCGTTACATCTTCATCCCCTCCTATTGAACGCCGACCTCAGCTTACAGTTAAGGCTGGGTTCACACGACCATGTTACGTCCATAATGTACGGAACGTATTTCGGCCGGAAGACCCGGACCGAACACAGTGCAGGGAGCCGGGTTCCTAGCATCATAGTGATGTACGACAGCCTTAAAAGACACAAAATCTAGTCAGTACAGTCTCTCTGGTTGTTTGCCACTGAAGTACCGCTGTCCTATCTCAGGTAATGCTATAGGCAGTTCTCCAGACCTCTGAATCGGATGTTAAACCTCCATAAATAATGGGACCCATCATTCAGTCTCTGCCCCAGAGATCTGGTGGCAACTTCTTTGTCTACTTTAGCTGGTGTGTTTTTTTTAATAAATCGTCTGGACCTTGTACACTGGCAGCTACGTATCTGACTGTCACACTACTTATTATGGGTTATGCTTTCAATGGAGTTCCAATTATCCTGCTTTTTGTGCTAGTTTATTTTGCAACAAAACCTGGTCTCTGGGATGAAATACAGTTGGAATAGCATGGCCTGGTTCACTCTCAGCTGCACATTGATATTGTACTTTCTGTACATGATCTTGGGCTCTTTACAAACAACGGTTGTATTTTTGTACCTACTGGCTAACAATGTGCTGCATCAGTTCCCCTGGCTGCTCCATCAACTTTTTTTAAACTTTTTTTTTTTAGTCCCACCAGGGGACTTGAGGGTCCAACTGTCTGATTGCTGTTCTAATACATTGCACTACCTACAGTATGTAGTGCAATGCATTAGAACTGTCAGTCGTTCACTGATAGCAAGCCGATCAGGCTCCGCTGCCAGGCAGGCACTAATTGGCTTCCGTAATAGGCAGACCAGGAGGCCATTGTTAGGCTTCCTGTTGCAGAGTAGCTCCGATCCCTGCCATTACAGCCGGGTGTCAGCTGAAACGTACAGCTGACACCCGCTGCTAATGATGTGGGCTCACCTTCTGAGCCCGCGCCATATTTCTGTCACCAGTAGGCTTCGGTACTCGGCAGATCGGAAGGCCAGTGTTAGGCCTCCGGTTGCCATTGCAGCCATCGGCAACTTTGCGGGGGTTCCGAATGGCTACAAACCCCTTAAATGCAGTAGTAGCTTTTGACTGTTAATGGCGGGGATCGGAGCTAACTTTGTTCCCCGCCATTACAGCAGGGTGTCAGCTGTAACATACTGCTGATACCCGTGGCTGATGGCACGGGCTCAGCTTCAGAGCCATTCATTTGTCATAAGTATACGAGAAATTGCGGTAAGCACTAGCTTTCCATGTCGTATACTTAAGACAAATGTCGGGAACGGGTTAAGAAAATTAATGGAGAAAGGATTGGCTTTAGAGGTTGATTACTAAAAAGCAGGAATAGGATGGCTAAACAAGAGGCTGTGTGCATGGCTTGATTGTTTGCTGTAGCCTTTAGTTCAGCGTATACCTGGTTATAAAAAGGATACCAAGGTTATTTATCGATAAGGAGTAGCAGTAGTCATATTTATTGCTCAGTTGTGATGTAGTATCTCTATAAAACGTCCAACCCCCAGGCTATAGCCCTAAAGCTTTAAAACATCACCATGACAAGTATAGTGGCTATATAGATGACTTGCGAGAATATATATACAGGTCACTTACTGTTTAACCACACATGGTCTGAGGAATACACCAACATTGGTTATTTAGTCCCAGTTGGTGCACACCTGTATGAAGTCACACCTGCACATAGCTCACTGTGGACGTGCAAAGGCCTCAGGAATCTGTTAAGACCCCCTGTAGACTGAGGAGGGGGTAAAACTGGTAAAACTTGACAGGGCAGCTGGCTTCAAGAAGGTCTGATGAGCGCATTCCAACAAAATGAAAAAAACGTGTATACACGTGCAAGAACGCAAAAATACTTTACACATTGGAATGTGCTGATCAAACTTTCTTGTTTCTTGTGTATTACTTATATATGGGGGTAGTGACTGCCTCCATTTTTGAACTTGAACTCCTCCCATTCTGCCCTGGGTGATTTTAATTGGTCTAATACTGGCTCCTACCATCCCCAAGTATATGTAGACTTAGTCCCAGAACTGGGTGTATGTGTAGCGTAGGGACCCACCTTATAAGTGATGTTGCCTTTTTGTGGTAGTTGGGCTCACACAATTTGATCAAAATGTGCGCTAAGAACCTCACTATTGTAAGCAGATTCAGCAGTAATGCATATTTATTTATATATAGTGTTCTGGTGGCATTGGTGTTCACAGAGTGCTGTTGCCATTTTCTTGTGTAATATATATATACATATAATTTTAAAAACAATAAATCAAAACACTATCTAGGACAAACCAGCACTCATCTGAGTAAGAAATTTTAATAATGGATATATAAATAATGAATATATCCATAAATGTAATATAAAATAAGTTTGATACATAGAAAAAAATGGGGGAGAGGGAGGGAAAAAGAAATACAATCAATTCCCACAATAGCATATACAATAATGCAAAACAATTTAAAAACTACCTGGCCAGGAGGAATAATGAGTATATATAAATATAAGCATCAATATGCTCAAGAAAATTCAAAAGGGTATATCAAATATACAGAAAGGATATATCGGCAAGATGCATATAGAAAATTGCAACCTAAGAAACACAGGTAAATTCAGACCGGTCAAGACAATAATTTTTTTATTTTTTTTTCTATGTATTAAACTTATTTTATATTACTTTTATGGATATATTCATTATTTATATATCCATTATTCAATTTTCTTACCTAGATGAGTGCTGGTTTGTCCTGGATAGTGTTTTGATTTATTGTTTTTTGGTTTAGTTACTAGGACGGCACCGTGTGGCTCCCCAACCACAATTTTCTGGGACTTTGGATATTTCCCTTAATATATTTTTGGATATATATATATATATATATATATATATATATATTGTGATAAACCTGGAGGAAATGTCCTGGATAATGTGTATGTGTCACTGAGGTTGCTTGCTTCAGTGATCTAGATCCTGGAAATGTTTGCACTAGTAACAATAGGTAACTAAGTGGTTTCATTAATTGGAATTTGGGTCCAGGATTTAGGAGTGACTGAAGACCTTGGGTGGCTAGGTCGCTACCATACTACATTGAGGGTTTTCTACCTGTCTTTAATCAAGAAAAGCAGACAGAGCATGGTGTGTGAGGAAGAGAGAGGACTAGAAGCAGAATAGCAGAGAGGAGTGTGTTGTACTGGAGCTGCACATGTTATGCTGGCTGCAGGCTGGACAAGCTCAGTAGCTGAGTACGTCCTCTATACCCCAACTACATGGACTGGTGAGACCAACCTGGTTTATTTTAAAAACTCTGCCTGAAGTAAGGACTCTTGTGTTATGATTTATGCCGCTTATGACATTCTGCTGAAGAAAGCTGCTTTAAGTTGGGCTTGTTTTCTTGCTTATTAAATAAACTAAGCCTTTGTCCTCTGAAGTTACCCCGTACCTGTGTCCTTGGCTACTATATTCACACGGCTAGTGAGCTATATCTCCACAATTGGTGTTTAGAATGTGGGCATATGTTCCTGTAGGACATTGCAAGAAAGGTACAGATGTCTGAGAACTCTTCAAAGGCTTTATATGTCCTGGATAAAGGAAGTGTCCGAGATGCTACTCCCAGCATGGAGAAGCTGATGAAACAGTTGGTACTAGCAAACGGGCAACAGCAGGAGACTAACCAACTCCTTGTTAAGCAAATTACAGTAGTGACAGAAAAAGTCAGAGCTAAAAAAAAAAGGGTAACTCTCCCAATTCAAAGTGCCAACACCAAGGTGCAGAAAACAGCAACAGAGGCCCTGAAAAAATGACACCTGAGGACGATGTTGACTGTTCTTGAAAGGGTTGCAGAAAGAGAGAAACTCCACCCTGAGCAATAAGTAGAAGTGTTGGCTCCTTATCTAGCTGGGGAGCCCCAAAAGGCCTATTATGATCTGACTCTGCAGGATGCTAAGGAGTACAGCAAGCTAAAATCTGAAATCCTTGCTCGTCTGGGTGTAACTATGTCAGTCAGAGCTCAACGTGTGCATCACTGGGGGTACAGCAAAGACAAACATCCCAGGTCACAGATGTTCGATCTACTACACCTGGTACAAATATGGCTACAACCTGAGTCCTCGTCTCCTGCACAGATGGTGGAACGAGTAGTGATGGACCGATTCATACATGCTCTTCCTAGGATCGTGCAGTGCTAGGTAGCCCAAGTAGATCCCCAGAATGCAGGTGATTTTGTGGGTCTTGTGAATATTTGTGGATCTTAGGGATACTTAGCAGTGGATACTTAGTCAGTACCGTTGGCTTGAGGTCCCCTTACCGGGGCTCCAAATGTATTTCAGATTCCCAAAGGAAAGAACCAAAGCCCAACACGATTGGAAGACAACGAACAAAGATGTGGTAGAGCCTGTTTTGTGGAGTCAGGCTCGTTCTATGGTTTGCTGGAAGTGTCGTGGCACCTGGCCATATAGCAGCCTATTGCCCTATAAGTACAGAGCCTATGGAGTGCAGTTTGGGCTGATGCTGTTCCCTATTTGCACACCCCATGTGTAGTGATGTCCCTTTCTCTAGAGAGGGACCTCAGTTAAGCCAGGTGACTGTGAACGGTGCAAAAGTAAGTGCACTCTTGAACTCAGGGAGTTTAGTCACCCTGTTGACTGCTACACGCCCTCATGTGCTAGTTCCTGGGTAGCATCTGGGGGTAATGTGTATACATGGGGAGACTAAAGACTATCCTGTTGCCCAGGTGTCTATAAACACTGAATGTGGTTCCGTCTCACATGGAGCTGTAGTTCTAAAAGACTTATTATGCTATAATAATTGGATGGGACTTTCCTCTCTTCTGGGAATTGTGGAGCATAGCAGTAGCCCCAAGTGGACTGGTGTGTACTTAGAATCCTAATAATGTCACTGAAACTATAGTGGTAACCCCTGCTATAACAAATTTCCTCTAGCGTTGTTGTTAGGAAATGAGGATGAGGTTAATACCCCTTATCTTGAGATACCCTCAGATAATTTTGGCACTGCATAGTTCAGGGATTATAACTTGAAAAGTGCTCTAGAAAATGTGACAGTGGTGAGTACCAGGGGCTAATAATCATTTTCCTAACTTTGCTGTAATGACGGGGTAGGGAGACAGACAAGTGAGCCCTAATCTACCCGCAACCCAGTCCCTGCCTACTTGCACGGCCCGTCCTAGGCGACGGCGTACAACTGGGTGACGGTCCCTACACTCAATATGTGCACGACAGACAACACAAGACAGGGTACACAGAAGAGAGGGAAGTGGGGCACTTGCCCACGGAAAGACCATGAGCAACAGGAGTAGTGAACGAGCCGAGTCAAACCAGGAGAGTACGTGGTAACAAAAGCAGAGCAGAAGAATAGTAGTCAATCAAGACAGGGTCAATATGGAGCAGGTCAAATGTAAGTAGCAGGAACAGCAGAGCCAGGAACCAGAAAGAATCACAGGCAAAGGACAAGCAGCAAATGAAGGTATGCATAGACCAAGGGCGGGAACTAGAACGGTCTGGCCAGGCTGTGATAGGTTCTCCGACTCCTGAGCCTACCAGCCTGAGTGGTAGCAGATCGAGTCACTCTAACAGACCTAGGCACAGATGCAGGCTGATTAACCACGGGCGTCGACACAGAAGCTGTGTCAGGCAAATCCTTTACATTTGCAATGAATAATGATTTGTTATATTGTTTGACCAAAGTAAGAGATGAGGTAGTGGAACAACTGCTGGTACCTGGCCCCTATAGACGAATGGTATTAGATATGGCACACTCTCATGTGTTAGGGGGACACCTAGGAACAGACAAAACTCAGGAGCGTATCCTACAGAGATTTTACTGGCCAGGATGTTATAGAGAAATACTGAATTATTGTCAGTTTTGCCTAGCTTGCCAGTTAACCTCCCCTGTTTCTTATTTCAGAAGCCCATTCATTCCTTTGCCAAATATCGATATTACATTTGAGCGCATAGCCATGAATCTGGTTGGTCCCTTGGTGAAGTCTGTTAGAGGTCATTAATACATTTAAGTAGTGTTGGACTATACAACGCGATACCCTGAGTCAGTGCCTTTAAGAAATGCCCTCATCTAAATATATTGCATATATTTGCCATAATTGGTTTATCAAAAGAAATCTTGGCTAATCAGGGGACACCGTTCATGTCGAAGGTCATGAAAGAATTATGTAAAATTCCAAAACAACTAGGTACCTCAGTATACCATCCCCAGACGGATGGCTTGGTAGAAAGATATAACAAAACTCTTAAGACAATGTTAAAAAGGGTGGTAGGGAAGGATCGTCGTGACTGGGATTGTTTGATACCCTACATACTGTTCTCCATTAGAGAAGTTCCGCAAGCCTCCACTGGGTTTTCGCCCTTTGAACTGTTGTATAGTCATCACCCTCGTGGATTTCTTGATTTGGCAAAGGAGACTTGGTAAAGTGAAACTACTCCCGAGTGTCATTGTGCAAATTGCACAGATGAAAGAAAGTATTGGTAATGTTATGCCCATAGTAAAAGAACACCTTGGAGAAAAAAGAGGGGAAGGGAGGAAACCTCCAGCTCACCAATCCTGCGTCCCACACTCGAACCTCGCTCGGATCCCCGCGACGGCCCACGGTGGATGACATGAAACAGGAAAAAATAATTGATCCAGCGCTGTTTGAAGATAAAAGGGACACTTCGTTCCCACTTTTATTGATGCAAGAAAATATTTAAAATTGGAAGGAGATGCAGTAACAAGGTGGTTTTCATACGGGCCGACCTTAATTTCCTGTAAAAGTGAATGTATACATTGGAGAAAGGCAAGGGAGAGAATTTATAGAACTGTTATTTGTATTAAAGCCCATCACTGATGGAACACAGACATAGCAAAAGCACACGTAGCATATTAAAATACTTGTTGTAATATAAAACACAGAAAAAACAGGGGATTGTTATATAATTTTTATAATAATTTTTATAATAATTTATATAATTTTTAAAAATTATATATGATGTATTATACTTTAGGCAAAAAACTTATTTTGTGGGATGTAAGTGAAAACAGACACACTAACAATGACCCCTATATTGTCCACAAAATTGAAAAGAGGAAGAAAAATTATCAATTTAAAAACAGGAAATCAGAACATATACATTTTTTTAAATTTATTTAATTAATTCTAGCTAGTTTTGGTGCTGTCAATGTATTTACGATATATGCATTATTGTGCATCCAAAAGATATATGCTAATTGTACTGCAACAAAAGATCTATATGAATAAAGACTTCAGTATTTGAATACGTCACAAATGGATATATGCCTTGCTTTGTAGTCCCGGGTGGCATATCTGTTAGCCCACCTCTAAGGACCTCACATCAGAGCGGGACATGTGGAAAAAAGAAATAAAAAAAAGGGGAACCCCCCTCGGATTTCCCCGACAAGACCAACACGCTGCCATGGTAAGTAAGAACCCAATATATCCCCTGTAGCAAGAAAAGTATAATTGTTTATCACAATTTTCGGTATACGATATTTGGGTTCTATGATCTAAGAAAAGAAGATTTGTGTCATATATAAGATATGTTAAACCACAGCTGTGACGTGTATTGTAATACAGATCACATATGAATTCATGTTTGACTCCAGATGTGGAATGTTCACGCAACCCATGCTGTACATAAGCTGTTCAACATAGCTAGTAATGGAACATAAATTCTTTTTTGAGATTTAAACCTGAAGGGAATCGTGTTTTTAGGTTGTAGATCCAGAAGGCTTCTCTATTTAGTAATCTGTGTTTTAAATCACCCCCTCTAATGGACCCTCTAATCTTTTCAATTGCATATGTTCTGAAGGAATTTGTGCACCTGTTATGACAGGTATCAAAATGCCTAGTTGCGTTGGAAATGTTAGTAATGGCTGGATTTCTGATATATCCCAGGTGTTCAAGAATCCTGGTTTTAAATTTTCTGGTCCTCTCAACTTGCCCATTGGACTGGGGGTGATAGGCTGAGGAAAAGTCCAAACTCACATCCAGGAGTTTACAGACGGCTCTCTAGAACTTTGAGGTAAACTGAACCCCCCGGTCGGACACAATGTGAAGAGGCAAGCCATGCAAGCGAAAGATGTGTTGAATGAAGAGACTCGCCAGTCGGGAAACAGAAGGTAGGCCGGTCAGCGGGATAAAATGTGCCATCTTAGAGAAACTGGTTTGTTCTTGACCGTGATCTGGTTGAGACCACGGTAGTCAATGCAGGGTCGAAGAGATCCATCTCTCTTGTTAACGAAGAAGAAGCCTGCCCCAGCCAGGGAGGAACATTTTCGAATAAAACCCCTCTCCAAGTTCTCCTTGATATAGGCTAACATAGATAAAATCTCTGGCAAGGAGAGAGGATATACTCGTCCACGGGGAAGAGAAGCATTAGGAACCAGTTCAATGGGACAGTCATAATTCCGATGTGGAGGCAACGTCTCAGCCTCTCGTTTGCAGAAGACATCCGCAAAACCGGCATACTGAGATGGTAGACCGGAGAGTGATTGAGGCAGAGGCGGCATAACAGGACGGACTTGTGACAGGCAATGGCTATGGCATCTGGAACCCCATTGAAGAACCTCTCCAGAATTCAAGTCAAGGACTGGGGCATGTAGGTGGAGCCATGGCAGACCCAGCAGGATAAGATTGATAGCCTTAGGTAGTACCAGGAAGGTGATCTGTTCTGAGTGAAGAGCTCCAACTCGTAGTGTCAAAGGCTCCGTGATGAGCATAATCGGATCGGGCAATGGTAGACAATTCACAGAGGCAACAGCCAGGGGTCTCTCCAGATGGACTGTGGGTAGACGTAAACGATCCACTAGATCCTGCTGGATGAAATTAGCAGCGGCTCCAGAGTCAAGATAGGCGGAGGAGGGATGTGACGTCTCTCCGGAGACGATGGCCAAAGGAATCGATAATTTTTGGGAGAGGTTTTAACATTTGGAGACGTTCCACCTAGAGTTGCCTCTCCAACCAACCCTAGGTACTGGAGTTTCCCGGTCTCTGTGGGCATTGGCGCACAAAATGACCCTTAAGGCCACAATACATACATAGTCCAGAGGAGCGTCTGCGCTGCTTCTCTTGTTCAGATAACCGGACTCTGTCTACCTGCATGGGTTCTTCAGGAAGTGCACTAGGGGAAGACAATAGTGGTCTCTGGACAGAGGGTGCTGGTCTGTGGGCCCGGCTCTCCTGTCGAACCTCTTGAGTGCGCTCCGAGATTCTCATATCAACCCGGGGGGCTAACAGGATGAGGGCATCCAAGGTAGAAGGAAGGTCGCGGGCTGCCAGTTCGTCCTTGATGTGAGAGGACAGTCCCTGCCAGAAGGTCGCCACCAGTGCCTCATTGTTCCATGCCAGCTCAGCTGCTAGGGTACGGAAGGAGATAGCATACTCCCCTACTGTGGAGCCCTCTTGCTTGAGGGTCAACAGAGTGGCTGCGGCAGAGGATGTTCGACCCGACTCCTCGAAAACGGCACGAAAGGACTGCAGGAACAAGGCTAGGTCCGTGGATACAGGTCCTTGTTGCTCCAAGATTGGGTTCGCCCATGCGAGGGCCTTGCCAGCGAGGAGTGAGATAATAAACGCCACTTTGGCCTCCTCGGAGGGGAAGAGATGAGTTCGTAGCCTAAAATGAACCGTGCATTGATTAAGAAATCCTCAACATGCTCTGGGGTCACCGTAGTAGCGAGGAGGAAGATGCAAAGGAACTGTGGATCCTGAACAAACAGGAGGAGCAACGGGCAGTGGCACAGCAACAGCCTCAGGGGGAAGAATTGGGGGTGGAACAGTGAGTAGATCCAGGCGGACCAGGATAGAATTCACAGCCTCAAGGAGTTGATCCTGACGTGTGCGTAGGTCATGCATCTCCATTTGTATCTTCTGGACTGCGGTCTTGGGCTGGCCAGCGGGTTCCATGGCCTGAGCGTACTGTCACGGTCACAGGGTATGTGGACCCACTAGGCCGCTCCGCCGTAGTGGGGAGGCAGCTGACCAGGTCACAGTCTACACGAAAGTCAATAGCAGAAAGCAACGCTTGGGTACCTGAACTAGTCCTGACGGTGGCTGTGGCTTCAGCACGGATGGAGGCCGGTGCGGGAGGTAGCGCCAGACGTGGTGGGAATGTAGCCCATTCCAGCCTTGTGCAGGTCTATGATCTTGTCCCTGACATCCTTAGAAAGCTCTTTGGTCTTGCCCATGTTGTAGAGGTTAGAGTCAGACTGATTAATTGAGTCTGTGGACAGGAGTCTTTTATACAGGTGACCATTTAAGACAGCTGTCTTTAATGCAGGCACCAAGTTGATTTGGAGCGTGTAACTGGTCTGGAGGAGGCTGAACTCTTAATGGTTGGTAGGGGATCAAATACTTATTTCTCTGTGCACAATGCAAATAAATATATATCATTTTGACTATGTGATTTTCTTTTTTTTTATATATATATATATATATATATATATAATCTATCTCTCACTGGTAAAATTAACCTAGCCTAAAAATTCTAGACTGTTCATGTCTTTGACAGTGGGCAAACTTACAAAATCAGCAAGGGATCAAATACTTATTTCCTTCACTGTGTATATATATATATATGTGTGTGTGTGTGTGTGTGTGTGTGTGTGTGTGTGTGTGTGTGTGTGTGTGTGTATATAAACTGTATATATATATATATATATATATATATATATATATATACACACAGTCGAGTCACATTGTTATGACCACCTCATACTTTCAACATCGGAAACGCGTAGCCATTGAAGAAAGAAGGAAGTGATGTGTTGTGGACTGGCTTGGTGGGTATATAACTTGTGTGATAGGCTGTCTGAACACATATCACTCGTTATTGCCATGGTTAAAAAGGGCGATTTATCGGAGTTGCAAAACGGATGATTATTTGCTTTTGGGCAAAAGGTGGCAGTATTTCTAAAACAGCACAGTTTGTGAACTGTACGCGAGCTGGTGTGGTGAAATTATTTCATTGGGAATAACCGACTTGGAAACTGCGGAGCACCGTGTGCCAGTGTCGTGAGAGTTGAATGTCGGCTATGAAGGTGCGCAAGGGTCAAACGATATGCTACCGTGGAGCAGCTCACTGTAAATATAAACCAAGGGCCTACCAGATGTGTGTCTAAAATAACAGTTCACAGAACCTTAGTGCATATAGGGCTGCGAAGC